>NW_027211894.1:10000000-12400000 GCF_036971445.1 Narcine bancroftii
TCTGATTCCCCACCTCTGATTCCCCATATCTGATTCCCAGCCTCTGTTTCCCCGCCTCTGATTCCCCGCCTCTGTTTCCCCATATCTGATTCCCGGACTCTGATTCCCCGCCTCTGATTCCCTGCCTCTGATTCCCCATCTCCGATTCCGCACATCTGATTCCCTGCCTCTGATTCCCCGCCTCTGTTCCCCCGCCTCTGATTCCATGCCTCTGATTCCCAACCTCTGATTCCCCACCTCTGATTCCCCGTGTTTGATTCCCCGCCTCTGTTTCCCCGCCTCTGATTCCCCGCCTCTGATTCCCCAACTCTAATTCCCCGCCTCTGATTCCCCATATCTGATTCCCTGCCTCTGTTTCCCCGCCTCTGATTCCCCGCCCCTGTTTCCCCATATCTGATTCCCTGCCTCTGATTCCCCAACTTTGATTCCCAGCCTCTGATTCCCCAGCTCTGATTCCCCGCCTCTGATTCCCCGTGTTTGATTCCCTGCCTCCGATTCCCGGCCTCTGATTCCCCATCTCTGATTCGCCGCCTCTGATTCCCTGCCTCTGATTCCCAACCTCTGATTCCACACCTCTGATTCCCCATATCTGATTCCCCGCCTCTGTTTCCCCGCCTCTGATTCCCTGCCCTTGTTTGCCCATATCTGATTCCCTGCCTCTGATTCCCCAACTCTGATTCCCCGCCTCTGATTCCCCAGCTCTGATTCCCCGCCTCTGATTTCCCGTGTTTGATTCCCTGCCTCTGATTCCCCGCCTCTGATTCCCCATCTCTGATTCACCGCCTTTGATTCGCCACCTCTGATTCCACATATCTGATTCCCCACCTCTGTTTCCCCGCCTCTGATTCCCCGCCTCTGATTCTCCATATCTCATTCCCCGCCTCTGAATCCCCATCTCTGATTCCCGGACTCTGATTCCCCACCTCTGATTCCCGGCCTCTTATTCCCAGCATCTGATTCCTGGCCTCTGATTCCCGGCCTCTGATTCCCCGCTTCTGATTCTGATTCGCTGCCTCTGATTCCCCATCTCTGATTCTGCACATCTGATTCCCTGCCTCTGATTCCCCACCTCTGATTCTCCATATCTGATTTCCCGCCTCTGTTTCCCCGCCTCTGATTCCCCGCCTCTGTTTCCCCATATCTAATTCCCAACCTCTGATGCCCCAACTCTGATTCCCTGCCTCTGATTCCCCGCGTTCTATTCCCTGCCTCTGATTCCCCGCCTGTGATTCCCCATCTCTGATTCACCACCTCTGATTCCCCACCTCTGATTCCCCATATCTAATTCCCCGCCTCTGTTTGCCCGCCTCTGATTCCCCGCCTCTGTTTCCCCATATCTGATTCCCCGCCTCTGAATCCCCAACTCTGATTCCCCGCCTCTGATTCCCTGCCTCTGATTTCCAACCTCTGATTCCCCACCTCTGATTCCCCGTGTTTGATTCCCCGCCTCTGTTTCCCCGCCACTGATTCCCCGCCTCTGATTCCCCAACTCTAATTCCCCGCCTCTGATTCCCCATATCTGATTCCCCGCCTCTGTTTTCCCGCCTCTGATTCCCCGCCCCTGTTTCCCCATATCTGATTCCCTGACTCTGATTCCCCAACTTTGATTCCCAGCCTCTGATTCCCCAGCTCTGATTCCCCGCCTCTGATTCCCCGTGTTTGATTCCCTGCCTCTGATTCCCCGCCTCTGATTCCCCATCTCTGATTCACCGCCTTTGATTCGCCACCTCTGATTCCCCATATCTGATTCCCCACCTCTGTTTCCCCGCCTCTGATTCCCCGCCTCTGATTCTCCATATCTCATTCCCCGCCTCTGACTCCCCATCTCCGATTCCCGGACTCTGATTCCCCACCTCTGATTCCCGGCCTCTTATTCCCAGCATCTGATTCCAGGCCTCTGATTCCCGGCCTCTGACTCCCCGCTTCTGATTCTGATTCCCTGCCTCTGATTCCCCATCTCTGATTCCGCACATCTGATTACCTGCCTCTGATTCCCCACCTCTGATTCCCCATATCTGATTTCCAGCCTCTGTTTCCACGCCTCTGATTCCCCGCCTCTGTTTCCCCATATCTAATTCCCCACCTCTGATGCCCCAACTCTGATTCCCCGCCTCTGATTCCCCAGCTCTGATTCCCCGCCTCTGATTCCCTGCATCCGATTCCCCATATCTGATTCCCCGCCTCTGTTTCCCCGCCCCTGATTCCCAGCCTCTGTTTCCCCATATCTGATTATCCGCCTCTGATTCCCAACTATGATTCCCTGCCTCTGAATCCCCGCGTCTGATTCCCTGCCTCTGCTTCCCCGCCTCTGATTCCCCAACTCTGATTCCCCGCCTCTGATTCCCCAGCTCTGATTCCCCGCCTCTGATTCCCCGTGTTTGATTCCCTGCCTCTGATTCCCGGCCTCTGATTCCCCATCTCTGATTCACCGCCTTTGATTCGCCACCTCTGATTCCCCATATCTGATTCCCCGCATCTGTTTCCCAGCCTCTGATTCCCCGCCTCTGTTTCCCAATATCTAAGTCCCCGCCTCTGATTCCCCAACTCTGATTCCCCACCTCTGATTCCCCAGCTCTGATTCCCCGCCTCTGAATCCCCGCATCTGAAACCCTGCATCTGATTCCAAGCCTCTGATTCCCTGCCTCTGATTCCCAACCTCTGATTCCCCACCTCTGATTCCCCATATCTGATTCCCAGCCTCTGTTTCCCCGCCTCTGATTCCCCGCCTCTGTTTCCCCATATCTGATTCCCGGCCTCTCATTCCCCGCCTCTGATTCCCCGCCTCTGATTCCCTGCCTCTGATTCCCAATCTCCGGTTCCGCACATCTGATTCCCTGCCTCTGATTCCCCGCCTCTGATTCCCCGCCTCTGATTCCCTGCCTCTGATTCCCAACCTCTGATTCCCCACCTCTGATTTCCCGTGTTTGATTCCCCGCCTCTGTTTCCCCACCTCTGATTCCCCGCCTCTGATTCCCCAACTCTAATTCCCCGCCTCTGATTCCCCGTGTTTGATTCCCTGCCTCTGATTCCCCGCCTCTGATTCCCCATCTCTGATTCCCCGCCTCTGATTCCCTGCCACTGATTCCCCGCCTCTGATTCCCCGCCCCTGTTTCCCCATATCTGATTCCCTGCCTCTGATTCCACAACTTTGATTCCCAGCCTCTGATTCCCCAGCTCTGATTCCCCGCCTCTGATTCCCCGTGTTTGATTCCCTGCCTCTGATTCCCCGCCTCTGATTCCCCATCTCTGATTCACCGCCTTTGATTCGCCACCTCTGATTCCCCATATCTGATTCCCCACCTCTGTTTCCCCGCCTCTGATTCCCCGCCTCTGATTCTCCATATCTCATTCCCCGCCTCTGAATCCCCATCTCTGATTCCCGGACTCTGATTCCCCAACTCTAATTCCCCGTGTTTGATTCCCCGCCTCTGTTTCCCCACCTCTGATTCCCCGCCTCTGATTCCCCAACTCCAATTCCCCGCCTCTGATTCCCCATATCTGATTCCCCGCCTCTGTTTCCCCGCCTCTGATTCCCCGACCCTGTTTCCCCATATCTGATTCCCCGCCTCTGTTTCCCCGCCCCTGATTCCCCGCCTCTGTTTCCCCATATCTGATTATCCGCCTCTGATTCCCAACTATGATTCCCCGCCTCTGAATCCCCGCGTCTGATTCCCTGCCTCTGCTTCCCCGCCTCTGATTCCCCAACTCTGATTCCCCAGCTCTGATTCCCCGCCTCTGATTCCCCGTGTTTGATTCCCTGCCTCTGATTCCCGGCCTCTGATTCCCCATCTCTGATTCACCGCCTTTGATTCGCCACCTTTGATTCCCCATATCTGATTCCCCGCATCTGTTTCCCCACCTCTGATTCCCTACCTCTGATTACCCATCTCCGATTCCGCATATCTGATTCCCTGCCTCTGATTCCCCGCCTCTGATTCCCTGCCTCTGATTCCCAACCTCTGATTCCCCACCTCTGATTCCCCATATCTGATTCCCCGCCTCTGTTTCCCCGCCTCTGATTCCCCTCCTCTGATTCCCCAACTCTAATTCCCCGCCTCTGATTCCCCAGCTCTGATTCCCCGTGTTTGATTCCCTGCATCTGATTCCCTGCCTCTGATTCCCCAGCTTCATTCCCCGCCTTTGATTCCCCCCGTCTGATTCCCAGCCTCTGAATCCCCGTGTCTGATAACCTGCCTCTGATTCCCCGCCTCTGATTCCCCATCTCAGATTCACCGCCTCTGATTCCCCACCTCTGATTCCCCATCTCTGATTCTGCACATCCGATTCCCTGCCTCTGATTCCCCGACTCTGATTCCCCACCTCTGATTCCCCAGCTCTGATTCCCCGCCTCTGATTCCCCAACTCTGATTCCCCGCCTCTGATTCCCCAGCTCTGATTCCCCGCCTCTGATTCCCCGTGTTTGATCCCCTGCCTCTGATTCCCCAGCTCTGATTCCCCATCTCTGATTCACCCCCTTTGATTCGCCACCTCTGATTCCCCATATCTGATTCCTCGCCACTGTTTCCCCGCCTCTGATTCCCCGCCTCTGATTCCCCATATCTCATTCCCCGCCTCTGATTCCCCATCTCTGATTCCCGGACTCTGATTCCCCACCTCTGATTCCCGACCTCTTATTCCCGGCATCTGATTCCGGCCTCTGATTCCCAGCCTCTGATTCCCGGCCTCTGATTCCCTCCTTCTGATTCTGATTCCCTGCCTCTGATTCCCCATTTCTGATTCCGCACATCTAATTCCCTGCCTCTGATTCCCCACCTCTGATTCCCCATATCTGAATCCCCGCCTCTGTTTCCCCGTCTCTGATTCCCCGCCTCTGTTTCCCCATATCTAAGTCCCCGCCTCTGATTCCCCAACTTTGATTCCCCACCTCTGATACCCCAGCTCTGATTCCCCGCCTCTGATTCCCCACCTCTGATTCCCCATACCTGATTCCCAGCCTCTGTTTCCCCGCCTCTGATTCCCCGCTTCTGTTTCCCCATATCTGATTCCCGGCCTCTGATTCCCTGCCTCTGATTCCCCGCCTCTGATTCCCTGCCTCTGATTCCCCATCTCCGATTCCGCACATCTGATTCCCTGCCTCTCATTCCCCGCCTCTGATTCCCCGCCTCTGATTCCATGCCTCTGATTCCCAACCTCTGATTCCCCACCTCTGATTCCCCATATCTGATTCCCAGCCTCTGTTTCCCCGCCTCTGATTCCCCGCCTCTGTTTCCCCATATCTGATTCCCGGACTCTGATTCCCCGCCTCTGATTCCCTGCCTCTGATTCCCCATCTCCGATTCCGCACATCTGATTCCCTGCCTCTGATTCCCCGCCTCTGTTCCCCCGCCTCTGATTCCATGCCTCTGATTCCCAACCTCTGATTCCCCACCTCTGATTCCCCGTGTTTGATTCCCCGCCTCTGTTTCCCCGCCTCTGATTCCCCGCCTCTGATTCCCCAACTCTAATTCCCCGCCTCTGATTCCCCATATCTGATTCCCTGCCTCTGTTTCCCCGCCTCTGATTCCCCGCCCCTGTTTCCCCATATCTGATTCCCTGCCTCTGATTCCCCAACTTTGATTCCCAGCCTCTGATTCCCCAGCTCTGATTCCCCGCCTCTGATTCCCCGTGTTTGATTCCCTGCCTCCGATTCCCGGCCTCTAATTCCCCATCTCTGATTCGCCGCCTCTGATTCCCTGCCTCTGATTCCCAACCTCTGATTCCACACCTCTGATTCCCCATATCTGATTCCCCGCCTCTGTTTCCCCGCCTCTGATTCCCTGCCCTTGTTTGCCCATATCTGATTCCCTGCCTCTGATTCCCCAACTCTGATTCCCCGCCTCTGATTCCCCAGCTCTGATTCCCCGCCTCTGATTTCCCGTGTTTGATTCCCTGCCTCTGATTCCCCGCCTCTGATTCCCCATCTCTGATTCACCGCCTTTGATTCGCCACCTCTGATTCCACATATCTGATTCCCCACCTCTGTTTCCCCGCCTCTGATTCCCCGCCTCTGATTCTCCATATCTCATTCCCCGCCTCTGAATCCCCATCTCTGATTCCCGGACTCTGATTCCCCACCTCTGATTCCCGGCCTCTTATTCCCAGCATCTGATTCCTGGCCTCTGATTCCCGGCCTCTGATTCCCCGCTTCTGATTCTGATTCGCTGCCTCTGATTCCCCATCTCTGATTCTGCACATCTGATTCCCTGCCTCTGATTCCCCACCTCTGATTCCCCATATCTGATTTCCCGCCTCTGTTTCCCCGCCTCTGATTCCCCGCCTCTGTTTCCCCATATCTAATTCCCAACCTCTGATGCCCCAACTCTGATTCCCTGCCTCTGATTCCCCGCGTTCTATTCCCTGCCTCTGATTCCCCGCCTGTGATTCCCCATCTCTGATTCACCACCTCTGATTCCCCACCTCTGATTCCCCATATCTAATTCCCCGCCTCTGTTTGCCCGCCTCTGATTCCCCGCCTCTGTTTCCCCATATCTGATTCCCCGCCTCTGAATCCCCAACTCTGATTCCCCGCCTCTGATTCCCTGCCTCTGATTTCCAACCTCTGATTCCCCACCTCTGATTCCCCGTGTTTGATTCCCCGCCTCTGTTTCCCCGCCACTGATTCCCCGCCTCTGATTCCCCAACTCTAATTCCCCGCCTCTGATTCCCCATATCTGATTCCCCGCCTCTGTTTTCCCGCCTCTGATTCCCCGCCCCTGTTTCCCCATATCTGATTCCCTGACTCTGATTCCCCAACTTTGATTCCCAGCCTCTGATTCCCCAGCTCTGATTCCCCGCCTCTGATTCCCCGTGTTTGATTCCCTGCCTCTGATTCCCCGCCTCTGATTCCCCATCTCTGATTCACCGCCTTTGATTCGCCACCTCTGATTCCCCATATCTGATTCCCCACCTCTGTTTCCCCGCCTCTGATTCCCCGCCTCTGATTCTCCATATCTCATTCCCCGCCTCTGACTCCCCATCTCCGATTCCCGGACTCTGATTCCCCACCTCTGATTCCCGGCCTCTTATTCCCAGCATCTGATTCCAGGCCTCTGATTCCCGGCCTCTGTCTCCCCGCTTCTGATTCTGATTCCCTGCCTCTGATTCCCCATCTCTGATTCCGCACATCTGATTACCTGCCTCTGATTCCCCACCTCTGATTCCCCATATCTGATTTCCAGCCTCTGTTTCCACGCCTCTGATTCCCCGCCTCTGTTTCCCCATATCTAATTCCCCACCTCTGATGCCCCAACTCTGATTCCCCGCCTCTGATTCCCCAGCTCTGATTCCCCGCCTCTGATTCCCTGCATCCGATTCCCCATATCTGATTCCCCGCCTCTGATTCCCCGTGTTTGATTCCCTGCCTCTGATTCCCGGCCTCTGATTCCCCATCTCTGATTCACCGCCTTTGATTCGCCACCTTTGATTCCCCATATCTGATTCCCCGCATCTGTTTCCCCACCTCTGATTCCCTACCTCTGATTACCCATCTCCGATTCCGCATATCTGATTCCCTGCCTCTGATTCCCCGCCTCTGATTCCCTGCCTCTGATTCCCAACCTCTGATTCCCCACCTCTGATTCCCCATATCTGATTCCCCGCCTCTGTTTCCCCGCCTCTGATTCCCCTCCTCTGATTCCCCAACTCTAATTCCCCGCCTCTGATTCCCCAGCTCTGATTCCCCGTGTTTGATTCCCTGCATCTGATTCCCTGCCTCTGATTCCCCAGCTTCATTCCCCGCCTTTGATTCCCCCCGTCTGATTCCCAGCCTCTGAATCCCCGTGTCTGATAACCTGCCTCTGATTCCCCGCCTCTGATTCCCCATCTCAGATTCACCGCCTCTGATTCCCCACCTCTGATTCCCCATCTCTGATTCTGCACATCCGATTCCCTGCCTCTGATTCCCCGACTCTGATTCCCCACCTCTGATTCCCCAGCTCTGATTCCCCGCCTCTGATTCCCCAACTCTGATTCCCCGCCTCTGATTCCCCAGCTCTGATTCCCCGCCTCTGATTCCCCGTGTTTGATCCCCTGCCTCTGATTCCCCAGCTCTGATTCCCCATCTCTGATTCACCCCCTTTGATTCGCCACCTCTGATTCCCCATATCTGATTCCTCGCCACTGTTTCCCCGCCTCTGATTCCCCGCCTCTGATTCCCCATATCTCATTCCCCGCCTCTGATTCCCCATCTCTGATTCCCGGACTCTGATTCCCCACCTCTGATTCCCGACCTCTTATTCCCGGCATCTGATTCCGGCCTCTGATTCCCAGCCTCTGATTCCCGGCCTCTGATTCCCTCCTTCTGATTCTGATTCCCTGCCTCTGATTCCCCATTTCTGATTCCGCACATCTAATTCCCTGCCTCTGATTCCCCACCTCTGATTCCCCATATCTGAATCCCCGCCTCTGTTTCCCCGTCTCTGATTCCCCGCCTCTGTTTCCCCATATCTAAGTCCCCGCCTCTGATTCCCCAACTTTGATTCCCCACCTCTGATACCCCAGCTCTGATTCCCCGCCTCTGATTCCCCACCTCTGATTCCCCATACCTGATTCCCAGCCTCTGTTTCCCCGCCTCTGATTCCCCGCTTCTGTTTCCCCATATCTGATTCCCGGCCTCTGATTCCCTGCCTCTGATTCCCCGCCTCTGATTCCCTGCCTCTGATTCCCCATCTCCGATTCCGCACATCTGATTCCCTGCCTCTCATTCCCCGCCTCTGATTCCCCGCCTCTGATTCCATGCCTCTGATTCCCAACCTCTGATTCCCCACCTCTGATTCCCCATATCTGATTCCCAGCCTCTGTTTCCCCGCCTCTGATTCCCCGCCTCTGTTTCCCCATATCTGATTCCCGGACTCTGATTCCCCGCCTCTGATTCCCTGCCTCTGATTCCCCATCTCCGATTCCGCACATCTGATTCCCTGCCTCTGATTCCCCGCCTCTGTTCCCCCGCCTCTGATTCCATGCCTCTGATTCCCAACCTCTGATTCCCCACCTCTGATTCCCCGTGTTTGATTCCCCGCCTCTGTTTCCCCGCCTCTGATTCCCCGCCTCTGATTCCCCAACTCTAATTCCCCGCCTCTGATTCCCCATATCTGATTCCCTGCCTCTGTTTCCCCGCCTCTGATTCCCCGCCCCTGTTTCCCCATATCTGATTCCCTGCCTCTGATTCCCCAACTTTGATTCCCAGCCTCTGATTCCCCAGCTCTGATTCCCCGCCTCTGATTCCCCGTGTTTGATTCCCTGCCTCCGATTCCCGGCCTCTGATTCCCCATCTCTGATTCGCCGCCTCTGATTCCCTGCCTCTGATTCCCAACCTCTGATTCCACACCTCTGATTCCCCATATCTGATTCCCCGCCTCTGTTTCCCCGCCTCTGATTCCCTGCCCTTGTTTGCCCATATCTGATTCCCTGCCTCTGATTCCCCAACTCTGATTCCCCGCCTCTGATTCCCCAGCTCTGATTCCCCGCCTCTGATTTCCCGTGTTTGATTCCCTGCCTCTGATTCCCCGCCTCTGATTCCCCATCTCTGATTCACCGCCTTTGATTCGCCACCTCTGATTCCACATATCTGATTCCCCACCTCTGTTTCCCCGCCTCTGATTCCCCGCCTCTGATTCTCCATATCTCATTCCCCGCCTCTGAATCCCCATCTCTGATTCCCGGACTCTGATTCCCCACCTCTGATTCCCGGCCTCTTATTCCCAGCATCTGATTCCTGGCCTCTGATTCCCGGCCTCTGATTCCCCGCTTCTGATTCTGATTCGCTGCCTCTGATTCCCCATCTCTGATTCTGCACATCTGATTCCCTGCCTCTGATTCCCCACCTCTGATTCCCCATATCTGATTTCCCGCCTCTGTTTCCCCGCCTCTGATTCCCCGCCTCTGTTTCCCCATATCTAATTCCCAACCTCTGATGCCCCAACTCTGATTCCCTGCCTCTGATTCCCCGCGTTCTATTCCCTGCCTCTGATTCCCCGCCTGTGATTCCCCATCTCTGATTCACCACCTCTGATTCCCCACCTCTGATTCCCCATATCTAATTCCCCGCCTCTGTTTGCCCGCCTCTGATTCCCCGCCTCTGTTTCCCCATATCTGATTCCCCGCCTCTGAATCCCCAACTCTGATTCCCCGCCTCTGATTCCCTGCCTCTGATTTCCAACCTCTGATTCCCCACCTCTGATTCCCCGTGTTTGATTCCCCGCCTCTGTTTCCCCGCCACTGATTCCCCGCCTCTGATTCCCCAACTCTAATTCCCCGCCTCTGATTCCCCATATCTGATTCCCCGCCTCTGTTTTCCCGCCTCTGATTCCCCGCCCCTGTTTCCCCATATCTGATTCCCTGACTCTGATTCCCCAACTTTGATTCCCAGCCTCTGATTCCCCAGCTCTGATTCCCCGCCTCTGATTCCCCGTGTTTGATTCCCTGCCTCTGATTCCCCGCCTCTGATTCCCCATCTCTGATTCACCGCCTTTGATTCGCCACCTCTGATTCCCCATATCTGATTCCCCACCTCTGTTTCCCCGCCTCTGATTCCCCGCCTCTGATTCTCCATATCTCATTCCCCGCCTCTGACTCCCCATCTCCGATTCCCGGACTCTGATTCCCCACCTCTGATTCCCGGCCTCTTATTCCCAGCATCTGATTCCAGGCCTCTGATTCCCGGCCTCTGTCTCCCCGCTTCTGATTCTGATTCCCTGCCTCTGATTCCCCATCTCTGATTCCGCACATCTGATTACCTGCCTCTGATTCCCCACCTCTGATTCCCCATATCTGATTTCCAGCCTCTGTTTCTACGCCTCTGATTCCCCGCCTCTGTTTCCCCATATCTAATTCCCCACCTCTGATGCCCCAACTCTGATTCCCCGCCTCTGATTCCCCAGCTCTGATTCCCCGCCTCTGATTCCCTGCATCCGATTCCCCATATCTGATTCCCCGCCTCTGTTTCCCCGCCCCTGATTCCCAGCCTCTGTTTCCCCATATCTGATTATCCGCCTCTGATTCCCAACTATGATTCCCTGCCTCTGAATCCCCGCGTCTGATTCCCTGCCTCTGCTTCCCCGCCTCTGATTCCCCAACTCTGATTCCCCGCCTCTGATTCCCCAGCTCTGATTCCCCGCCTCTGATTCCCCGTGTTTGATTCCCTGCCTCTGATTCCCGGCCTCTGATTCCCCATCTCTGATTCACCGCCTTTGATTCGCCACCTCTGATTCCCCATATCTGATTCCCCGCATCTGTTTCCCAGCCTCTGATTCCCCGCCTCTGTTTCCCAATATCTAAGTCCCCGCCTCTGATTCCCCAACTCTGATTCCCCACCTCTGATTCCCCAGCTCTGATTCCCCGCCTCTGAATCCCCGCATCTGAAACCCTGCATCTGATTCCAAGCCTCTGATTCCCTGCCTCTGATTCCCAACCTCTGATTCCCCACCTCTGATTCCCCATATCTGATTCCCAGCCTCTGTTTCCCCGCCTCTGATTCCCCGCCTCTGTTTCCCCATATCTGATTCCCGGCCTCTCATTCCCCGCCTCTGATTCCCCGCCTCTGATTCCCTGCCTCTGATTCCCAATCTCCGGTTCCGCACATCTGATTCCCTGCCTCTGATTCCCCGCCTCTGATTCCCCGCCTCTGATTCCCTGCCTCTGATTCCCAACCTCTGATTCCCCACCTCTGATTTCCCGTGTTTGATTCCCCGCCTCTGTTTCCCCACCTCTGATTCCCCGCCTCTGATTCCCCAACTCTAATTCCCCGCCTCTGATTCCCCGTGTTTGATTCCCTGCCTCTGATTCCCCGCCTCTGATTCCCCATCTCTGATTCCCCGCCTCTGATTCCCTGCCACTGATTCCCCGCCTCTGATTCCCCGCCCCTGTTTCCCCATATCTGATTCCCTGCCTCTGATTCCACAACTTTGATTCCCAGCCTCTGATTCCCCAGCTCTGATTCCCCGCCTCTGATTCCCCGTGTTTGATTCCCTGCCTCTGATTCCCCGCCTCTGATTCCCCATCTCTGATTCACCGCCTTTGATTCGCCACCTCTGATTCCCCATATCTGATTCCCCACCTCTGTTTCCCCGCCTCTGATTCCCCGCCTCTGATTCTCCATATCTCATTCCCCGCCTCTGAATCCCCATCTCTGATTCCCGGACTCTGATTCCCCAACTCTAATTCCCCGTGTTTGATTCCCCGCCTCTGTTTCCCCACCTCTGATTCCCCGCCTCTGATTCCCCAACTCCAATTCCCCGCCTCTGATTCCCTATATCTGATTCCCCGCCTCTGTTTCCCCGCCTCTGATTCCCCGACCCTGTTTCCCCATATCTGATTCCCCGCCTCTGTTTCCCCGCCCCTGATTCCCCGCCTCTGTTTCCCCATATCTGATTATCCGCCTCTGATTCCCAACTATGATTCCCCGCCTCTGAATCCCCGCGTCTGATTCCCTGCCTCTGCTTCCCCGCCTCTGATTCCCCAACTCTAATTCCCCAGCTCTGATTCCCCGCCTCTGATTCCCCGTGTTTGATTCCCTGCCTCTGATTCCCGGCCTCTGATTCCCCATCTCTGATTCACCGCCTTTGATTCGCCACCTTTGATTCCCCATATCTGATTCCCCGCATCTGTTTCCCCACCTCTGATTCCCTACCTCTGATTACCCATCTCCGATTCCGCATATCTGATTCCCTGCCTCTGATTCCCCGCCTCTGATTCCCTGCCTCTGATTCCCAACCTCTGATTCCCCACCTCTGATTCCCCATATCTGATTCCCCGCCTCTGTTTCCCCGCCTCTGATTCCCCTCCTCTGATTCCCCAACTCTAATTCCCCGCCTCTGATTCGCCAGCTCTGATTCCCCGTGTTTGATTCCCTGCATCTGATTCCCTGCCTCTGATTCCCCAGCTTCATTCCCCGCCTTTGATTCCCCCCGTCTGATTCCCAGCCTCTGAATCCCCGTGTCTGATAACCTGCCTCTGATTCCCCGCCTCTGATTCCCCATCTCAGATTCACCGCCTCTGATTCCCCACCTCTGATTCCCCATCTCTGATTCCGCACATCCGATTCCCTGCCTCTGATTCCCCGACTCTGATTCCCCACCTCTGATTCCCCAGCTCTGATTCCCCGCCTCTGATTCCCCAACTCTGATTCCCCGCCTCTGATTCCCCAGCTCTGATTCCCCGCCTCTGATTCCCCGTGTTTGATCCCCTGCCTCTGATTCCCCAGCTCTGATTCCCCATCTCTGATTCACCCCCTTTGATTCGCCACCTCTGATTCCCCATATCTGATTCCTCGCCACTGTTTCCCCGCCTCTGATTCCCCGCCTCTGATTCCCCATATCTCATTCCCCGCCTCTGATTCCCCATCTCTGATTCCCGGACTCTGATTCCCCACCTCTGATTCCCGACCTCTTATTCCCGGCATCTGATTCCGGCCTCTGATTCCCAGCCTCTGATTCCCGGCCTCTGATTCCCTCCTTCTGATTCTGATTCCCTGCCTCTGATTCCCCATTTCTGATTCCGCACATCTAATTCCCTGCCTCTGATTCCCCACCTCTGATTCCCCATATCTGAATCCCCGCCTCTGTTTCCCCGTCTCTGATTCCCCGCCTCTGTTTCCCCATATCTAAGTCCCCGCCTCTGATTCCCCAACTTTGATTCCCCACCTCTGATACCCCAGCTCTGATTCCCCGCCTCTGATTCCCCACCTCTGATTCCCCATACCTGATTCCCAGCCTCTGTTTCCCCGCCTCTGATTCCCCGCTTCTGTTTCCCCATATCTGATTCCCGGCCTCTGATTCCCTGCCTCTGATTCCCCGCCTCTGATTCCCTGCCTCTGATTCCCCATCTCCGATTCCGCACATCTGATTCCCTGCCTCTCATTCCCCGCCTCTGATTCCCCGCCTCTGATTCCCTGCCTCTGATTCCCAACCTCTGATTCCCCACCTCTGATTCCCCGTGTTTGATTCCCCGCCTCTGTTTCCCCGCCTCTGATTCCCCGCCTCTGATTCCCCAACTCTAATTCCCCGCCTCTGATTCCCCATATTTGATTCCCCGCCTCTGTTTCCCCGCCTCTGATTCCCCGCCCCTGTTTCCCCATATCTGATTCCCTGCCTCTGATTCCCCAACTTTGATTCCCAGACTCTGATTCCCCAGCTCTGATTCCCCGCCTCTGATTCCCCGCATCTGATTCCCTGCATCTGATTCCAAGCCTCTGATACCCTGCCTCTGATTCCCAACCTCTGATTCCCCACCTCTGATTCCCCATATCTGATTCCCAGCCTCTGTTTCCCCGCCTCTGATTCCCCGCCTCTGTTTCCCCATATCTGATTCCCGGCCTCTGATTCCCGCCTCTGATTCCCCGCCTCTGATTCCCTGCCTCTGATTCCCCGCCTCTGATTCCCCGCCGCTGATTCCCTGCCTCTGATTTCCAACCTCTGATTCCCCACCTCTGATTCCCCGTGTTTGATTCCCCGCCTCTGTTTCCCCGCCACTGATTCCCCGCCTCTGATTCCCCAACTCTAATTCCCCGCCTCTGATTCCCCATATCTGATTCCCCGCCTCTGTTTCCCCGCCTCTGATTCCCCGCCCCTGTTTCCCCATATCTGATTCCCTGACTCTGATTCCCCAACTTTGATTCCCAGCCTCTGATTCCCCAGCTCTGATTCCCCGCCTCTGATTCCCCGTGTTTGATTCCCTGCCTCTGATTCCCCGCCTCTGATTCCCCATCTCTGATTCACCGCCTTTGATTCGCCACCTCTGATTCCCCATATCTGATTCCCCACCTCTGTTTCCCCGCCTCTGATTCCCCGCCTCTGAATCTCCATATCTCATTCCCCGCCTCTGACTCCCCATCTCTGATTCCCGGACTCTGATTCCCCACCTCTGATTCCCGGCCTCTTATTCCCAGCATCTGATTCCAGGCCTCTGATTCCCGGCCTCTGACTCCCCGCTTCTGATTCTGATTCCCTGCCTCTGATTCCCCATCTCTGATTCCGCACATCTGATTACCTGCCTCTGATTCCCCACCTCTGATTCCCCATATCTGATTCCCCGCCTCTGTTTCCACGCCTCTGATTCCCCGCCTCTGTTTCCCCATATCTAATTCCCCACCTCTGATGCCCCAACTCTGATTCCCCGCCTCTGATTCCCCAGCTCTGATTCCCCGCCTCTGATTCCCTGCATCCGATTCCCCATATCTGATTCCCCGCCTCTGTTTCCCCGCCCCTGATTCCCCGCCTCTGTTTCCCCATATCTGATTATCCGCCTCTGATTCCCAACTATGATTCCCTGCCTCTGAATCCCCGCGTCTGATTCCCTGCCTCTGCTTCCCCGCCTCTGATTCCCCAACTCTGATTCCCCGCCTCTGATTCCCCAGCTCTGATTCCCCGCCTCTGATTCCCCGTGTTTGATTCCCTGCCTCTGATTCCCGGCCTCTGATTCCCCATCTCTGATTCACCGCCTTTGATTCGCCACCTCTGATTCCCCATATCTGAATCCCCGCCTCTGTTTCCCCGTCTCTGATTCCCCGCCTCTGTTTCCCCATATCTAAGTCCCCGCCTCTGATTCCCCAACTTTGACTCCCCACCTCTGATACCCCAGCTCTGATTCCCCGCCTCTGATTCCCCACCTCTGATTCCCCATACCTGATTCCCAGCCTCTGTTTCCCCGCCTCTGATTCCCCGCTTCTGTTTCCCCATATCTGATTCCCGGCCTCTGATTCCCTGCCTCTGATTCCCCGCCTCTGATTCCCTGCCTCTGATTCCCCATCTCCGATTCCGCACATCTGATTCCCTGCCTCTCATTCCCCGCCTCTGATTCCCCGTGTTTGATTCCCTGCCTCTGATTCCCCGCCTCTGATTCCCCATCTCTGATTCACCGCCTTTGATTCGCCACCTCTGATTCCCCATATCTGATTCCCCACCTCTGTTTCCCCGCCTCTGATTCCCCGCCTCTGAATCTCCATATCTCATTCCCCGCCTCTGACTCCCCATCTCTGATTCCCGGACTCTGATTCCCCACCTCTGATTCCCGGCCTCTTATTCCCAGCATCTGATTCCAGGCCTCTGATTCCCGGCCTCTGACTCCCCGCTTCTGATTCTGATTCCCTGCCTCTGATTCCCCATCTCTGATTCCGCACATCTGATTACCTGCCTCTGATTCCCCACCTCTGATTCCCCATATCTGATTCCCCGCCTCTGTTTCCACGCCTCTGATTCCCCGCCTCTGTTTCCCCATATCTAATTCCCCACCTCTGATGCCCCAACTCTGATTCCCCGCCTCTGATTCCCCAGCTCTGATTCCCCGCCTCTGATTCCCTGCATCCGATTCCCCATATCTGATTCCCCGCCTCTGTTTCCCCGCCCCTGATTCCCCGCCTCTGTTTCCCCATATCTGATTATCCGCCTCTGATTCCCAACTATGATTCCCTGCCTCTGAATCCCCGCGTCTGATTCCCTGCCTCTGCTTCCCCGCCTCTGATTCCCCAACTCTGATTCCCCGCCTCTGATTCCCCAGCTCTGATTCCCCGCCTCTGATTCCCCGTGTTTTATTCCCTGCCTCTGATTCCCGGCCTCTGATTCCCCATCTCTGATTCACCGCCTTTGATTCGCCACCTCTGATTCCCCATATCTGAATCCCCGCCTCTGTTTCCCCGTCTCTGATTCCCCGCCTCTGTTTCCCCATATCTAAGTCCCCGCCTCTGATTCCCCAACTTTGACTCCCCACCTCTGATACCCCAGCTCTGATTCCCCGCCTCTGATTCCCCACCTCTGATTCCCCATACCTGATTCCCAGCCTCTGTTTCCCCGCCTCTGATTCCCCGCTTCTGTTTCCCCATATCTGATTCCCGGCCTCTGATTCCCTGCCTCTGATTCGCCGCCTCTGATTCCCTGCCTCTGATTCCCCATCTCCGATTCCGCACATCTGATTCCCTGCCTCTCATTCCCCGCCTCTGATTCCCCGCCTCTGATTCCCTGCCTCTGATTCACAACCTCTGATTCCCCACCTCTGATTCCCCGTGTTTGATTCCCCGCCTCTGTTTCCCCGCCTCTGATTCCCCGCCTCTGATTCCCCAACTCTAATTCCCCGCCTCTGATTCCCCATATTTGATTCCCCGCCTCTGTTTCCCCGCCTCTGATTCCCCGCCCCTGTTTCCCCATATCTGATTCCCTGCCTCTGATTCCCCAACTTTGATTCCCAGACTCTGATTCCCCAGCTCTGATTCCCCGCCTCTGATTCCCCGCATCTGATTCCCTGCATCTGATTCCAAGCCTCTGATTCCCTGCCTCTGATTCCCAACCTCTGATTCCCCACCTCTGATTCCCCATATCTGATTCCCAGCCTCTGTTTCCCCGCCTCTGATTCCCCGCCTCTGTTTCCCCATATCTGATTCCCGGCCTCTGATTCCCGCCTCTGATTCCCCGCCTCTGATTCCCTTGCCTCTGATTCCCCGCCTCTGATTCCCCGCCGCTGATTCCCTGCCTCTGATTTCCAACCTCTGATTCCCCACCTCTGATTCCCCGTGTTTGATTCCCCGCCTCTGTTTCCCCGCCACTGATTCCCCGCCTCTGATTCCCCAACTCTAATTCCCCGCCTCTGATTCCCCATATCTGATTCCCCGCCTCTGTTTCCCCGCCTCTGATTCCCCGCCCCTGTTTCCCCATATCTGATTCCCTGACTCTGATTCCCCAACTTTGATTCCCAGCCTCTGATTCCCCAGCTCTGATTCCCCGCCTCTGATTCCCCGTGTTTGATTCCCTGCCTCTGATTCCCCGCCTCTGATTCCCCATCTCTGATTCACCGCCTTTGATTCGCCACCTCTGATTCCCCATATCTGATTCCCCACCTCTGTTTCCCCGCCTCTGATTCCCCGCCTCTGAATCTCCATATCTCATTCCCCGCCTCTGACTCCCCATCTCTGATTCCCGGACTCTGATTCCCCACCTCTGATTCCCGGCCTCTTATTCCCAGCATCTGATTCCAGGCCTCTGATTCCCGGCCTCTGACTCCCCGCTTCTGATTCTGATTCCCTGCCTCTGATTCCCCATCTCTGATTCCGCACATCTGATTACCTGCCTCTGATTCCCCACCTCTGATTCCCCATATCTGATTCCCCGCCTCTGTTTCCACGCCTCTGATTCCCCGCCTCTGTTTCCCCATATCTAATTCCCCACCTCTGATGCCCCAACTCTGATTCCCCGCCTCTGATTCCCCAGCTCTGATTCCCCGCCTCTGATTCCCTGCATCCGATTCCCCATATCTGATTCCCCGCCTCTGTTTCCCCGCCCCTGATTCCCCGCCTCTGTTTCCCCATATCTGATTATCCGCCTCTGATTCCCAACTATGATTCCTTGCCTCTGAATCCCCGCGTCTGATTCCCTGCCTCTGCTTCCCCGCCTCTGATTCCCCAACTCTGATTCCCCGCCTCTGATTCCCCAGCTCTGATTCCCCGCCTCTGATTCCCCGTGTTTGATTCCCTGCCTCTGATTCCCGGCCTCTGATTCCCCATCTCTGATTCACCGCCTTTGATTCGCCACCTCTGATTCCCCATATCTGATTCCCCGCATCTGTTTCCCCGCCTCTGATTCCCCGCCTCTGATTCCCCATATCTCATTCCCCGCCTCTGAATCCCCATCTCTGATTCCCGGACTCTGATTCCCCACCTCTGATTCCCGGCCTCTTATTCCCGGCATCTGATTCCGGCCTCTGATTCCCGGCCTCTGATTCCCTGCTTCTGATTCTGATTCCCTGCCTCTGATTCCCCATCTCTGATTCCGCACATCTGATTCCCTGCCTCTGATTCCCCACCTCTGATTCCCCGTATCTGACTCCCCGCCTCTGTTTCCCCGCCTCTGATTCCCCGCCTTTGTTTCCCAATATCTAAGTCCCCGCCTCTTATTCCCCAACTCTGATTCCCCACCTCTGATTCCCCAGCTCTGACTCCCCGCCTCTGATTCCCCGCATCTGATTCCCTGCATCTGATTCCAAGCCTCTGATTCCCTGCCTCTGATTCCCAACCTCTGATTCCCCACCTCTGATTCCCCATATCTGATTCCCCGCCTCTGTTTCCCGCCTCTGATTCCCCACCTCTGTTTCCCCATATCTGATTCCCGGCCTCTTATTCCCCGCCTCTGATTCCACACCTCTGATTCCCTACCTCTGATTACCCATCTGCGATTCCGCACATCTGATTCCCTGCCTCTGATTCCCCGCCTCTGATTCCCTGCCTCTGATTCCCAACCTCTGATTCCCCACCTCTGATTCCCCATATCTGATTCCCCGCCTCTGTTTCCCCGCCTCTGATTCCCCTCCTCTGATTCCCCAACTCTAATTCCCCGCCTCTGATTCCCCAGCTCTGATTCCCCGTGTTTGATTCCCTGCCTCTGATTCCCTGCCCTGATTCCCCATCTCTGTTTCACCGCCTTTGATTCGCCACCTCTGATTCCCCATATCTGATTCCCTGCCTCTGTTCCGCCGCCTCTGATTCCCTGCCTCTGATTCCCAACCTCTGATTCCACACCTCTGATTCCCCATATCTGATTCCCCGCCTCTGTTTCCCCGCCTCTGATTCCCTGCCCTGATTCCCCATCTCTGATTCACCGCCTTTGATTCGCCACCTCTGATTCCACATATCTGATTCCCCACCTCTGTTTCCCCGCCTCTGATTCCCCGCATCTGATTCTCCATATCTCATTCCCCGCCTCTGAATCCCCATCTCTGATTCCCGGACTCTGATTCCAAACCTCTGATTCCCGGCCTCTTATTCCCAGCATCTGATTCCCGGCCTCTGATTCACGGCCTCTGATTCCCCGCTTCTGATTCTGATTCGCTGCCTCTGATTCCCCATCTCTGATTCTGCACATCTGATTCCCTGCCTCTGATTCCCCACCTCTGATTCCCCATATCTGATTTCCCGCCTCTGTTTCCCCGCCTCTGATTCCCCTTCTCTGTTTCCCCATATCTAATTCCCAACCTCTGATGCCCCAACTCTGATTCCCTGCCTCTGATTCCCCGCGTTCTATTCCCTGCCTCTGATTCCCCGCCTGTGATTCCCCATCTCTGATTCACCACCTCTGATTCCCCACCTCTGATTCCCCATATCTAATTCCCCGCCTCTGTTTGCCCGCCTCTGATTCCCCGCCTCTGTTTCCCCATATCTGATTCCCCGCCTCTGAATCCCCATCTCTGATTCCCTGCCTCTGATTCCCCAGCTCTGATTCCCCGCCTTTGATTCCCCCCGTCTGATTCACAGCCTCTGAATCCCCGTGTCTGATTTCCTGCATCTGATTCCCCGCCTCTGATTCCCCATCTCTGATTCACAGCCTCTGATTCCCCACCTCTGATTCCCCATCTCGGATTCCGCACATCTGATTAACTGCCTCTGATTCCCCGACTCTGATCCCCACCTCTGATTCCCAAGCTCTGATTCCCCGCCTCTGATTCCCCAACTCTGATTCCCCGCCTCTGATTCCCCAGCTCTGATTCCCCGCCTCTGATTCCCCGTGTTTGATTCCCTGCCTCTGATTCCCCGCCTCTTATTCCCCATCTCTGATTCACCGCCTTTGATTCGCCACCTCTGATTCCCCATATCTGATTCCTCGCCTCTGTTTCCCCGCCTCTGATTCCCCGCCTCTGATTCCCCATATCTCATTCCCCGCCTCTGATTCCCCAACTCTGATTCCCCGCCTCTGATTCCCCAGCTCTGATTCCCCGCCTCTGATTCCCCGTGTTTGATTCCCTGCCTCTGATTCCCCGCCTCTTATTCCCCATCTCTGATTCACCGCCTTTGATTCGCCACCTCTGATTCCCCATATCTGATTCCTCGCCTCTGTTTCCCCGCCTCTGATTCCCCGCCTCTGATTCCCCATATCTCATTCCCCGCCTCTGATTCCCCATCTCTGATTCCCGGACTCTGATTCCCCACCTCTGATTCCCAGCCTCTTATTCCCGGCATCTGATTCCGGCCTCTGATTCCCGGCCTCTGATTCCCTGCTTCTGATTCTGATTCCCTGCCTTTGATTCCCCATCTCTGATTCCGCACATCTGATTCCCTGCCTCTGATTCCCCATCTCTGGTTCCCCATATCTGATTCCCCGCCTCTGTTTCCCCGCCTCTGATTCCCCGCCTCTGTTTCCCAATATCTAAGTCCCCGCCTCTGATTCCCCAACTCTGATTCCCCACCTCTGATTCCCCAGCTCTGATTCCCCGCCTCTGATTCCCTGCATCTGATTCCCTGCATCTGATTCCAAGCCTCTGATTCCCTGCCTCTCATTCCCAACCTCTGATTCCCCACCTCTGATTCCCCATATCTGATTCCCAGCCTCTGTTTCCCCGCCTCTGATTCCCCACCTCTGTTTCCCCATATCTGATTCCCGGACTCTGATTCCCCGCCTCTGATTCCCTGCCTCTGATTCCCCATCTCCGATTCCGCACATCTGATTCCCTGCCTCTGATTCCCCGCCTCTGATTCCCCGCCTCTGATTCCATGCCTCTGATTCCCAACCTCTGATTCCCCACCTCTGATTCCCCGTGTTTGATTCCCCGCCTCTGTTTCCCCGCCTCTGATTCCCCGCCTCTGATTCCCCAACTCTAATTCCCCGCCTCTGATTCCCCATATCTGATTCCCTGCCTCTGTTTCCCCGCCTCTGATTCCCCGCCCCTGTTTCCCCATATCTGATTCCCTGCCTCTGATTCCCCAACTTTGATTCCCAGCCTCTGATTCCCCAGCTCTGATTCCCCGCCTCTGATTCCCCGTGTTTGATTCCCTGCCTCCGATTCCCGGCCTCTGATTCCCCATCTCTGATTCGCCGCCTCTGATTCCCTGCCTCTGATTCCCAACCTCTGATTCAACACCTCTGATTCCCCATATCTGATTCCCCGCCTCTGTTTCCCCGCCTCTGATTCCCTGCTCTTGTTTGCCCATATCTGATTCCCTGCCTCTGATTCCCCAACTCTGATTCCCCGCCTCTGATTCCCCAGCTCTGATTCCCCGCCTCTGATTTCCCGTGTTTGATTCCCTGCCTCTGATTCCCCGCCTCTGATTCCCCATCTCTGATTCACCGCCTTTGATTCGCCACCTCTGATTCCACATATCTGATTCCCCACCTCTGTTTCCCCGCCTCTGATTCCCCGCCTCTGATTCTCCATATCTCATTCCCCGCCTCTGAATCCCCATCTCTTATTCCCGGACTCTGATTCCCCACCTCTGATTCCCGGCCTCTTATTCCCAGCATCTGATTCCCGGCCTCTGATTCCCGGCCTCTGATTCCCCGCTTCTGATTCTGATTCGCTGCCTCTGATTCCCCATCTCTGATTCTGCACATCTGATTCCCTGCCTCTGATTCCCCACCTCTGATTCCCCATATCTGATTTCCCGCCTCTGTTTCCCCGCCTCTGATTCCCCGCCTCTGTTTCCCCATATCAAATTCCCAACCTCTGATGCCCCAACTCTGATTCCCTGCCTCTGATTCCCCGCGTTCTATTCCCTGCCTCTGATTCCCCGCCTGTGATTCCCCATCTCTGATTCACCACCTCTGATTCCCCACCTCTGATTCCCTATATCAGATTCCCCGCCTCTGAATCCCCAACTCTGATTCCCTGCCTCTGATTTCCAACCTCTGATTCCCCGCCTTTGATTCCCCCCGTCTGATTCACAGCCTCTGAATCCCCGTGTCTGATTTCCTGCATCTGATTCCCCGCCTCTGATTCCCCATCTCTGATTCACAGCCTCTGATTCCCCACCTCTGATTCACATTCTCGGATTCCGCACATCTGATTAACTGCCTCTGATTCCCCGACTCTGATCCCCACCTCTGATTCCCAAGCTCTGATTCCCCGCCTCTGATTCCCCAACTCTGATTCCCCGCCTCTGATTCCCCAGCTCTGATTCCCCGCCTCTGATTCCCCGTGTTTGATTCCCTGCCTCTGATTCCCCGCCTCTTATTCCCCATCTCTGATTCACCGCCTTTGATTCGCCACCTCTGATTCCCCATATCTGATTCCTCGCCTCTGTTTCCCCGCCTCTGATTCCCCGCCTCTGATTCCCCATATCTCATTCCCCGCCTCTGATTCCCCATCTCTGATTCCCGGACTCTGATTCCCCACCTCTGATTCCCAGCATCTTATTCCCGGCATCTGATTCCGGCCTCTGATTCCCGGCCTCTGATTCCCTGCTTCTGATTCTGATTCCCTGCCTTTGATTCCCCATCTCTGATTCCGCACATCTGATTCCCTGCCTCTGATTCCCCATCTCTGGTTCCCCATATCTGATTCCCCGCCTCTGTTTCCCCGCCTCTGATTCCCCGCCTCTGTTTCCCAATATCTAAGTCCCCGCCTCTGATTCCCCAACTCTGATTCCCCACCTCTGATTCCCCAGCTCTGATTCCCCGCCTCTGATTCCCTGCATCTGATTCCCTGCATCTGATTCCAAGCCTCTGATTCCCTGCCTCTGATTCCCAACCTCTGATTCCCCACCTCTGATTCCCCATATCTGATTCCCAGCCTCTGTTTCCCCGCCTCTGATTCCCCGCCTCTGTTTCCCCATATCTGATTCCCGGACTCTGATTCCCCGCCTCTGATTCCCTGCCTCTGATTCCCCATCTCCGATTTCGCACATCTGATTCCCTGCCTCTGATTCCCCGCCTCTGTTCCCCCGCCTCTGATTCCATGCCTCTGATTCCCAACCTCTGATTCCCCACCTCTGATTCCCCGTGTTTGATTCCCCGCCTCTGTTTCCCCGCCTCTGATTCCCTGCCTCTGATTCCCCAACTCTAATTCCCCGCCTCTGATTCCCCATATCTGATTCCCTGCCTCTGTTTCCCCGCCTCTGATTCCCCGCCCCTGTTTCCCCATATCTGATTCCCTGCCTCTGATTCCCCAACTTTGATTCCCAGCCTCTGATTCCCCAGCTCTGATTCCCCGCCTCTGATTCCCCGTGTTTGATTCCCTGCCTCCGATTCCCGGCCTCTGATTCCCCATCTCTGATTCGCCGCCTCTGATTCCCTGCCTCTGATTCCCAACCTCTGATTCCACACCTCTGATTCCCCATATCTGATTCCCCGCCTCTGTTTCCCCGCCTCTGATTCCCTGCCCTTGTTTGCCCATATCTGATTCCCTGCCTCTGATTCCCCAACTCTGATTCCCCGCCTCTGATTCCCCAGCTCTGATTCCCCGCCTCTGATTTCCCGTGTTTGATTCCCTGCCTCTGATTCCCCGCCTCTGATTCCCCATCTCTGATTCACCGCCTTTGATTCGCCACCTCTGATTCCACATATCTGATTCCCCACCTCTGTTTCCCCGCCTCTGATTCCCCGCCTCTGATTCTCCATATCACATTCCCCGCCTCTGAATCCCCATCTCTGATTCCCGGACTCTGATTCCCCACCTCTGATTCCCGGCCTCTTATTCCCAGCATCTGATTCCTGGCCTCTGATTCCCGGCCTCTGATTCCCCGCTTCTGATTCTGATTCGCTGCCTCTGATTCCCCATCTCTGATTCTGCACATCTGATTCCCTGCCTCTGATTCCCCACCTCTGATTCCCCATATCTGATTTCCCGCCTCTGTTTCCCCGCCTCTGATTCCCCGCCTCTGTTTCCCCATATCAAATTCCCAACCTCTGATGCCCCAACTCTGATTCCCTGCCTCTGATTCCCCGCGTTCTATTCCCTGCCTCTGATTCCCCGCCTGTGATTCCCCATCTCTGATTCACCACCTCTGATTCCCCACCTCTGATTCCCCATATCTAATTCCCCGCCTCTGTTTGCCCGTCTCTGATTCCCCGCCTCTGTTTCCCCATATCAGATTCCCCGCCTCTGAATCCCCAACTCTGATTCCCTGCCTCTGATTTCCAACCTCTGATTCCCCGCCTTTGATTCCCCCCGTCTGATTCACAGCCTCTGAATCCCCGTGTCTGATTTCCTGCATCTGATTCCCCGCCTCTGATTCCCCATCTCTGATTCACAGCCTCTGATTCCCCACCTCTGATTCCCCATCTCGGATTCCGCACATCTGATTAACTGCCTCTGATTCCCCGACTCTGATCCCTACCTCTGATTCCCAAGCTCTGATTCCCCGCCTCTGATTCCCCAACTCTGATTCCCCGCCTCTGATTCCCCAGCTCTGATTCCCCGCCTCTGATTCCCCGTGTTTGATTCCCTGCCTCTGATTCCCCGCCTCTTATTCCCCATCTCTGATTCACCGCCTTTGATTCGCCACCTCTGATTCCCCATATCTGATTCCTCGCCTCTGTTTCCCCGCCTCTGATTCCCCGCCTCTGATTCCCCATATCTCATTCCCCGCCTCTGATTCCCCATCTCTGATTCCCGGACTCTGATTCCCCACCTCTGATTCCCAGCCTCTTATTCCCGGCATCTGATTCCGGCCTCTGATTCCCGGCCTCTGATTCCCTGCTTCTGATTCTGATTCCCTGCCTTTGATTCCCCATCTCTGATTCCGCACATCTGATTCCCTGCCTCTGATTCCCCATCTCTGGTTCCCCATATCTGATTCCCCGCCTCTGTTTCCCCGCCTCTGATTCCCCGCCTCTGTTTCCCAATATCTAAGTCCCCGCCTCTGATTCCCCAACTCTGATTCCCCACCTCTGATTCCCCAGCTCTGATTCCCCGCCTCTGATTCCCTGCATCTGATTCCCTGCATCTGATTCCAAGCCTCTGATTCCCTGCCTCTGATTCCCAACCTCTGATTCCACACCTCTGATTCCCCATATCTGATTCCCAGCCTCTGTTTCCCCGCCTCTGATTCCCCGCCTCTGTTTCCCCATATCTGATTCCCGGACTCTGATTCCCCGCCTCTGATTCCCTGCCTCTGATTCCCCATCTCCGATTTCGCACATCTGATTCCCTGCCTCTGATTCCCCGCCTCTGTTCCCCCGCCTCTGATTCCATGCCTCTGATTCCCAACCTCTGATTCCCCACCTCTGATTCCCCGTGTTTGATTCCCCGCCTCTGTTTCCCCGCCTCTGATTCCCCGCCTCTGATTCCCCAACTCTAATTCCCCGCCTCTGATTCCCCATATCTGATTCCCTGCCTCTGTTTCCCCGCCTCTGATTCCCCGCCCCTGTTTCCCCATATCTGATTCCCTGCCTCTGATTCCCCAACTTTGATTCCCAGCCTCTGATTCCCCAGCTCTGATTCCCCGCCTCTGATTCCCCGTGTTTGATTCCCTGCCTCCGATTCCCGGCCTCTGATTCCCCATCTCTGATTCGCCGCCTCTGATTCCCTGCCTCTGATTCCCAACCTCTGATTCCACACCTCTGATTCCCCATATCTGATTCCCCGCCTCTGTTTCCCCGCCTCTGATTCCCTGCCCTTGTTTGCCCATATCTGATTCCCTGCCTCTGATTCCCCAACTCTGATTCCCCGCCTCTGATTCCCCAGCTCTGATTCCCCGCCTCTGATTTCCCGTGTTTGATTCCCTGCCTCTGATTCCCCGCCTCTGATTCCCCATCTCTGATTCACCGTCTTTGATTCGCCACCTCTGATTCCACATATCTGATTCCCCACCTCTGTTTCCCCGCCTCTGATTCGCCGCCTCTGATTCTCCATATCTCATTCCCCGCCTCTGAATCCCCATCTCTGATTCCCGGACTCTGATTCCCCACCTCTGATTCCCGGCCTCTTATTCCCAGCATCTGATTCCTGGCCTCTGATTCCCGGCCTCTGATTCCCCGCTTCTGATTCTGATTCGCTGCCTCTGATTCCCCATCTCTGATTCTGCACATCTGATTCCCTGCCTCTGATTCCCCACCTCTGATTCCCCATATCTGATTTCCCGCCTCTGTTTCCCCGCCTCTGATTCCCCGCCTCTGTTTCCCCATATCTAATTCCCAACCTCTGATGCCCCAACTCTGATTCCCTGCCTCTGATACCCCGCGTTCTATTCCCTGCCTCTGATTCCCCGCCTGTGATTCCCCATATCTAATTCCCCGCCTCTGTTTGCCCGCCTCTGATTCCCCGCTTCTGTTTCCCCATATCTGATTCCCCGCCTCTGAATCCCCAACTCTGATTCCCCGCCTCTGATTCCCTGCCTCTGATTTCCAACCTCTGATTCCCCACCTCTGATTCCCCGTGTTTGATTCCCCGCCTCTGTTTCCCCGCCACTGATTCCCCGCCTCTGATTCCCCAACTCTAATTCCCCGCCTCTGATTCCCCATATCTGATTCCCCGCCTCTGTTTTCCCGCCTCTGATTCCCCGCCCCTGTTTCCCCATATCTGATTCCCTGACTCTGATTCCCCAACTTTGATTCCCAGCCTCTGATTCCCCAGCTCTGATTCCCCGCCTCTGATTCCCCGTGTTTGATTCCCTGCCTCTGATTCCCCGCCTCTGATTCCCCATCTCTGATTCACCGCCTTTGATTCGCCACCTCTGATTCCCCATATCTGATTCCCCACCTCTGTTTCCCCGCCTCTGATTCCCCGCCTCTGATTCTCCATATCTCATTCCCCGCCTCTGACTCCCCATCTCTGATTCCCGGACTCTGATTCCCCACCTCTGATTCCCGGCCTCTTATTCCCAGCATCTGATTCCAGGCCTCTGATTCCCGGCCTCTGACTCCCCGCTTCTGATTCTGATTCCCTGCCTCTGATTCCCCATCTCTGATTCCGCACATCTGATTACCTGCCTCTGATTCCCCACCTCTGATTCCCCATATCTGATTCCCCGCCTCTGTTTCCACGCCTCTGACTCCCCGCCTCTGTTTCCCCATATCTAATTCCCCACCTCTGATGCCCCAACTCTGATTCCCCGCCTCTGATTCTCCAGCTCTGATTCCCCGCCTCTGATTCCCTGCATCCGATTCCCCATATCTGATTCCCCGCCTCTGTTTCCCCGCCCCTGATTCCCTGCCTCTGTTTCCCCATATCTGATTATCCGCCTCTGATTCCCAACTATGATTCCCCGCCTCTGAATGCCCGCGTCTGATTCCCTGCCTCTGCTTCCCCGCCTCTGATTCCCCAACTCTGATTCCCCAGCTCTGATTCCCCGCCTCTGATTCCCCGTGTTTGATTCCCTGCCTCTGATTCCCGGCCTCTGTTTCCCCATATCTAATTCCCCGCCTCTGATTCCCCAACTCTGATTCCCCACCTCTGATTCCCCAGCTCTGATTCCCCACCTCTGATTCCCCGCATCTGATTCCCTGCATCTGATTCCAAGCGTCTGATTCCCTGCCTCTGATTCCCAACCTCTGATTCCCCACCTCTGTTTCCCCATATCTGATTCCCGGCCTCTTATTCCCCGCCTCTGATTCCCCACCTCTGATTCCCTACCTCTGATTACCCATCTCCGATTCCGCACATCTGATTCCCTGCCTCTGATTCCCCGCCTCTGATTCCCTGCCTCTGATTCCCAACCTCTGATTCCCCACCTCTGATTCCCCATATCTGATTCCCCGCCTCTGTTTCCCCGCCTCTGATTCCCCTCCTCTGATTCCCCAACTCTAATTCCCCGCCTCTGATTCCCCAGCTCTGATTCCCCGTGTTTGATTCCCTGCCTCTGATTCCCTGCCTCTGATTCCCCAGCTTCATTCCCCGCCTTTGATTCCCCCAGTCTGATTCCCAGCCTCTGAATCCCCGTGTCTGATAACCTGCCTCTGATTCCCCGCCTCTGATTCCCCATCTCAGATTCACCGCCTCTGATTCCCCACCTCTGATTCCCCATCTCTGATTCCGCACATCCGATTCCCTGCCTCTGATTCCCCGACTCTGATTCCCCACCTCTGATTCCCCAGTTCTGATTCCCCGCCTCTGATTCCCCAACTCTGAATCCCCGCCTCTGATTCCCCAGCTCTGATTCCCCGCCTCTGATTCCCCGTGTTTGATCCCCTGCCTCTGATTCCCCAACTCTGAATCCCCGCCTCTGATTCCCCAGCTCTGATTCCCCGCCTCTGATTCCCCGTGTTTGATCCCCTGCCTCTGATTCCCCAGCTCTGATTCCCCATCTCTGATTCACCGCCTTTGATTCGCCACCTCTGATTCCCCATATCTGATTCCTCGCCACTGTTTCCCCGCCTCTGATTCCCCGCCTATGATTCCCCATATCTCATTCCCCGCCTCTGATTCCCCATCTCTGATTCCCGGACTCTGATTACCCACCTCTGATTCCCGACCTCTTATTCCCGGCATCTGATTCGGGCCTCTGATTCCCGGCCTCTGATTCCCGGCCTCTGATTCCCTGCTTCTGATTCTGATTCCCTGCCTCTGATTCCCCATTTCTGATTCCGCACATCTAATTCCCTGCCTCTGATTCCCCACCTCTGATTCCCCATATCTGAATCCCCGCCTCTGTTTCCCCGTCTCTGATTCCCCGCCTCTGTTTCCCCATATCTAAGTCCCCGCCTCTGATTCCCCAACTTTGATTCCCCACCTCTGATTCCCCAGCTCTGATTCCCCGCCTCTGATTCCCCACCTCTGATTCCCCATACCTGATTCCCAGCCTCTGTTTCCCCGCCTCTGATTCCCCGCTTCTGTTTCCCCATATCTGATTCCCGGCCTCTGATTCCCTGCCTCTGATTCCCCGCCTCTGATTCCCTGCCTCTGATTCCCCATCTCCGATTCCGCACATCTGATTCCCTGCCTCTCATTCCCCGCCTCTGATTCCCTGCCTCTGATTCCCAACCTCTGATTCCCCACATCTGATTCCCCGTGTTTGATTCCCCGCCTCTGTTTCCCCGCCTCTGATTCCCCGCCTCTGATTCCCCAACTCTAATTCCCCGCCTCTGATTCCCCATAACTGATTCACCGCCTCTGTTTCCCCGCCTCTGATTCCTCGCCCCTGTTTCCCCATATCTGATTCCCTGCCTCTGATTCCCCAACTTTGATTCCCAGACTCTGATTCCCCAGCTCTGATTCCCCGCCTCTGATTCCCCGCATCTGATTCCCTGCATCTGATTCCAAGCCTCTGATTCCCTGCCTCTGATTCCCAACCTCTGATTCCCCACCTCTGATTCCCCATATCTGATTCCCAGCCTCTGTTTCCCCGCCTCTGATTCCCCGCCTCTGTTTCCCCATATCTGATTCCCGGCCTCTGATTCCCGCCTCTGATTCCCCGCCTCTGATTCCCTGCCTCTGATTCCCCGCCTCTGATTCCCCGCCGCTGATTCCCTGCCTCTGATTTCCAACCTCTGATTCCCCACCTCTGATTCCCCGTGTTTGATTCCCCGCCTCTGTTTCCCCGCCACTGATTCCCCGCCTCTGATTCCCCAACTCTAATTCCCCGCCTCTGATTCCCCATATCTGATTCCCCGCCTCTGTTTCCCCGCCTCTGATTCCCCGCCCCTGTTTCCCCATATCTGATGCCCTGACTCTGATTCCCCAACTTTGATTCCCAGCCTCTGATTCCCCAGCTCTGATTCCCCGCCTCTGATTCCCCGTGTTTGATTCACTGCCTCTGATTCCCCGCCTCTGATTCCCCATCTCTGATTAACCGCCTTTGATTCGCCACCTCTGATTCCCCATATCTGATTCCCCACCTCTGATTCCCCATATCTGATTCCCCGCCTCTGTTTCCACGCCTCTGATTCCCCGCCTCTGTTTCCCCATATCTAATTCCCCACCTCTGATGCCCCAACTCTGATTCCCCGCCTCTGATTCCCCAGCTCTGATTCCCCGCCTCTGATTCCCTGCATCCGATTCCCCATATCTGATTCCCCGCCTCTGTTTCCCCGCCCCTGATTCCCCGCCTCTGTTTCCCCATATCTGATTATCCGCCTCTGATTCCCAACTATGATTCCCCGCCTCTGAATCCCCACGTCTGATTCCCTGCCTCTGCTTCCCCGCCTCTGATTCCCCAACTCTGATTCCCCGCCTCTGATTCCCCAGCTCTGATTCCCTGCCTCTGATTCCCCGTGTTTGATTCCCTGCCTCTGATTCCCGGCCTCTGATTCCCCATCTCTGATTCACCGCCTTTGATTCGCCACCTCTGATTCCCCATATCTGATTCCCCGCATCTGTTTCCCCGCCTCTGATTCCCCGCCTCTGATTCCCCACCTCTGATTCCCCATATCTGATTACCCGCCTCTGTTTCCCCGCCTCTGATTCCCCACCTCTGTTTCCCCATATCTGATTCCCGGCCTCTTATTCCCCGCCTCTGATTCCCCACCTCTGATTCCCTACCTCTGATTACCCATCTGCGATTCCGCACATCTGAATCCCTGCCTCTGATTCCCCGCCTCTGATTCCCTGCCTCTGATTCCCAACCTCTGATTCCCCACCTCTGATTCCCCATATCTGATTCCCCGCCTCTGTTTCCCCGCCTCTGATTCCCCTCCTCTGATTCCCCAACTCTAATTCCCCGCCTCTGATTCCCCAGCTCTGATTCCCCGTGTTTGATTCCCTGCCTCTGATTCCCTGCCCTGATTCCCCATCTCTGTTTCACCGCCTTTGATTCGCCACCTCCGATTCCCCATATCTGATTCCCCGCCTCTGTTTCGCCGCCTCTGATTCCCTGCCTCTGATTCCCAACCTCTGATTCCACACCTCTGATTCCCCATATCTGATTCCCCGCCTCTGTTTCCCCGCCTCTAATTCCCTGCCCTTGTTTGCCCATATCTGATTCCCTGCCTCTGATTCCCCAACTCTGATTCCCCGCCTCTGATTCCCCAGCTCTGATTCCCCGCCTCTGATTTCCCGTGTTTGATTCCCTGCCTCTGATTCCCCGCCTCTGATTCCCCATCTCTGATTCACCGCCTTTGATTCGCCACCTCTGATTCCACATATCTGATTCCCCACCTCTGTTTCCCCGCCTCTGATTCCCCGCCTCTGATTCTCCATATCTCATTCCCCGCCTCTGAATCCCCATCTCTGATTCCCGGACTCTGATTCCCCACCTCTGATTCCCGGCCTCTTATTCCCAGCATCTGATTCCCGGCCTCTGATTCCCGGCGTCTGATTCCCCGCTTCTGATTCTGATTCGCTGCCTCTGATTCCCCATCTCTGATTCTGCACATCTGATTCCCTGCCTCTGATTCCCCACCTCTGATTCCCCATATCTGATTTCCCGCCTCTGTTTCCCCGCCTCTGATTCCCCGCCTCTGTTTCCCCATATCTAATTCCCAACCTCTGATGCCCCAACTCTGATTCCCTGCCTCTGATTCCCCGCGTTCTATTCCCTGCCTCTGATTCCCCGCCTGTGATTCCCCATCTCTGATTCACCACCTCTGATTCCCCAGCTCTGATTCCCCATATCTAATTCCCCGCCTCTGTTTGCCCGCCTCTGATTCCCCGCCTCTGTTTCCCCATATCTGATTCCCCGCCTCTGAATCCCCAACTCTGATTCCCTGCCTCTGATTCCCCAGCTCTGATTCCCCGCCTTTGATTCCCCCCGTCTGATTCCCAGCCTCTGAATCCCCGTGTCTGATTTCCTGCATCTGATTCCCCGCCTCTGATTCCCCATCTCTGATTCACAGCCTCTGATTCCCCACCTCTGATTCCCCATCTCGGATTCCGCACATCTGATTAACTGCCTCTGATTCCCCGACTCTGATCCCCACCTCTGATTCCCAAGCTCTGATTCCCCGCCTCTGATTCCCCAACTCTGATTCCCCGCCTCTGATTCCCCAGCTCTGATTCCCCGCCTCTGATTCCCCGTGTTTGCTTCCCTGCCTCTGATTCCCCGACTCTTATTCCCCATCTCTGATGCACCGCCTTTGATTCGCCACCTCTGATTCCCCATATCTGATTCCTCGCCTCTGTTTCCCCGCCTCTGATTCCCCGCCTCTGATTCCCCATATCTCATTCCCCGCCTCTGATTCCCCATCTCTGATTCCCGGACTCTGATTCCCCACCTCTGATTCCCAGCCTCTTATTCCCGGCATCTGATTCCGGCCTCTGATTCCCGGCCTCTGATTCCATGCTTCTGATTCTGATTCCCTGCCTTTGATTCCCCATCTCTGATTCCGCACATCTGATTCCCTGCCTCTGATTCCCCATCTCTGATTCCCCATATCTGATTCCCCGCCTCTGTTTCCCCGCCTCTGATTCCCCGCCTCTGTTTCCCAATATCTAAGTCCCCGCCTCTGATTCCCCAACTCTGATTCCCCACCTCTGATTCCCCAGCTCTGATTCCCCGCCTCCGATTCCCTGCATCTGATTCCCTGCATCTGATTCCAAGCCTCTGATTCCCTGCCTCTGATTCCCAACCTCTGATTCCCCACCTCTGATTCCCCATATCTGATTCCCAGCCTCTGTTTCCCCGCCTCTGATTCCCCGCCTCTGTTTTCCCATATCTGATTCCCGGACTCTGATTCCCCGCCTCTGATTCCCTGCCTCTGATTCCCCATCTCCGATTCCGCACATCTGATTCCCTGCCTCTGATTCCCCGCATCTGATTCCCCGCCTCTGATTCCATGCCTCTGATTCCCAACCTCTGATTCCCCACCTCTGATTCCCCGTGTTTGATTCCCCGCCTCTGTTTCCCCGCCTCTGATTCCCCGCCTCTGATTCCCCAACTCTAATTCCCCGCCTCTGATTCCCCATATCTGATTCCCTGCCTCTGTTTCCCCGCCTCTGATTCCCCGCCCCTGTTTCCCCATATCTGATTACCTGCCTCTGATTCCCCAACTTTGATTCCCAGCCTCTGATTCCCCAGCTCTGATTCCCCGCCTCTGATTCCCCGTGTTTGATTCCCTGCCTCTGATTCCCGGCCTCTGATTCCCCATCTCTGATTCACCGCCTTTGATTCGCCACCTCTGATTCCCTATATCTGATTCCCCGCCTCTGTTTCCCCGCCTCTGATTCCCCGCCTCTGATTCCCCATATCTCATTCCCCGCCTCTGAATCCCCATCTCTGATTCCCGGACTCTGATTCCCCACCTCTGATTCCCGGCCTCTTATTCCCGGCATCTGATTCCGGCCTCTGATTCCCGGCCTCTGATTCCCTGCTTCTGATTCTGATTCCCTGCCTTTGATTCCCCATCTCTGATTCCGCACATCTGATTCCCTGCCTCTGTTTCCCCATCTCTGATTCCCCATATCTGATTCCCCGCCTCTGTTTCCCCGCCTCTGATTCCCCGCCTCTGTTTCCCAATATCTAAGTCCCCGCCTCTGATTCCCCAACTCTGATTCCCCACCTCTGATTCCCCAGCTCTGATTCCCCGCCTCTGAATCCCCGCATCTGATTCCCTGCATCTGATTCCAAGCCTCTGATTCCCTGCCTCTGATTCCCAACCTCTGATTCCCCACCTCTGATTCCCCATATCTGATTCCCAGCCTCTGTTTCCCCGCCTCTGATTCCCCGCCTCTGTTTCCCCATATCTGATTCCCGGCCTCTGATTCCCCGCCTCTGATTCCCCGCCTCTGATTCCCTGCCTCTGATTCCCAATCTCCGGTTCCGCACATCTGATTCCCTGCCTCTGATTCCCCGCCTCTGATTCCCCGCCTCTGATTCCCTGCCTCTGATTCCCAACCTCTGATTCCCCACCTCTGATTCCCCGTGTTTGATTCCCCGCCTATGTTTCCCCACCTCTGATTCCCCGCCTCTGATTCCCCAACTCTAATTCCCCGCCTCTGATTCCCCATATCTGAATCCCCGCCTCTGTTTCCCCGCCTCTGATTCCCCGCCCCTGTTTCCCCATATCTGATTCCCTGCCTCTGATTCCACAACTTTGATTCCCAGCCTCTGATTCCCCAGCTCTGATTCCCCGCCTCTGATTCCCCGTGTTTGATTCCCTGCCTCTGATTCCCCGCCTCTGATTCCCCATCTCTGATTCACCGCCTTTGATTCGCCACCTCTGATTCCCCATATCTGATTCCCCACCTCTGTTTCCCCGCCTCTGATTCCCCGCCTCTGATTCTCCATATCTCATTCCCCGCCTCTGAATCCCCATCTCTGATTCCCGGACTCTGATTCCCCAACTCTAATTCCCCGTGTTTGATTCCCTGCCTCTGTTTCCCCACCTCTGATTCCCCGCCTCTGATTCCCCAACTCTAATTCCCCGCCTCTGATTCCCCATATCTGATTCCCCGCCTCTGTTTCCCCGCCTCTGATTCCCCGCCCCTGTTTCCCCATATCTGATTCCCCGCCTCTGTTTCCCCGCCACTGATTCCCCGCCTCTGTTTCCCCATATCTGATTATCCGCCTCTGATTCCCAACTATGATTCCCCGCCTCTGAATCCCCGCGTCTGATTCCCTGCCTCTGCTTCCCAGCCTCTGATTCCCCAACTCTGATTCCCCAGCTCTGATTCCCCGCCTCTGATTCCCCGTGTTTGATTCCCTGCCTCTGATTCCCGGCCTCTGATTCCCCATCTCTGATTCACCGCCTTTGATTCGCCACCTCTGATTCCCCATATCTGATTCCCCGCATCTGTTTCCCCGCCTCTGATTCCCCGCCTCTGATTCCCCATATCTCATTCCCCGCCTCTGAATCCCCATCTCTGATTCCCGGACTCTGATTCCCCACCTCTGATTCCCGGCCTCTTATTCCCGGCATCTGATTCCGGCCTCTGATTCCCGGCCTCTGATTCCCTGCTTCTGATTCTGATTCCCTGCCTCTGATTCCCCATCTCTGATTCCGCACATCTGATTCCCTGCCTCTGATTCCCCACCTCTGATTCCCCATATCTGACTCCCCGCCTCTGTTTCCCCGCCTCTGATTCCCCGCCTTTGTTTCCCAATATCTAAGTCCCCGCCTCTGATTCCCCAACTCTGATTCCCCACCTCTGATTCCCCAGCTCTGATTCCCCGCCTCTGATTCCCCGCATCTGATTCCCTGCATCTGATTCCAAGCCTCTGATTCCCTGCCTCTGATTCCCAACCTCTGATTCCCCACCTCTGATTCCCCATATCTGATTCCCCGCCTCTGTTTCCCCGCCTCTGATTCCCCACCTCTGTTTCCCCATATCTGAATCCCGGCCTCTTATTCCCCGCCTCTGATTCCCCACCTCTGATTCCCCGCCTCTGATTCCCCAGCTCTGATTCCCCGCCTCTGATTCCCCGTGTTTGATTCCCTGCCTCTGATTCCCGGCCTCTGATTCCCCATCTCTGATTCACCGCCTTTGATTCGCCACCTCTGATTCCCCATATCTGATTCCCCGCATCTGTTTCCCCGCCTCTGATTCCCCGCCTCTGATTCCCCATATCTCATTCCCCGCCTCTGAATCCCCATCTCTGATTCCCGGACTCTGATTCCCCACCTCTGATTCCCGGCCTCTTATTCCCGGCATCTGATTCCGGCCTCTGATTCCCGGCCTCTGATTCCCTGCTTCTGATTCTGATTCCCTGCCTCTGATTCCCCATCTCTGATTCCGCACATCTGATTCCCTGCCTCTGATTCCCCACCTCTGATTCCCCGTATCTGACTCCCCGCCTCTGTTTCCCCGCCTCTGATTCCCCGCCTTTGTTTCCCAATATCTAAGTCCCCGCCTCTGATTCCCCAACTCTGATTCCCCACCTCTGATTCCCCAGCTCTGACTCCCCGCCTCTGATTCCCCGCATCTGATTCCCTGCATCTGATTCCAAGCCTCTGATTCCCTGCCTCTGATTCCCAACCTCTGATTCCCCACCTCTGATTCCCCATATCTGATTCCCCGCCTCTGTTTCCCGCCTCTGATTCCCCACCTCTGTTTCCCCATATCTGATTCCCGGCCTCTTATTCCCCGCCTCTGATTCCACACCTCTGATTCCCTACCTCTGATTACCCATCTGCGATTCCGCACATCTGATTCCCTGCCTCTGATTCCCCGCCTCTGATTCCCTGCCTCTGATTCCCAACCTCTGATTCCCCACCTCTGATTCCCCATATCTGATTCCCCGCCTCTGTTTCCCCGCCTCTGATTCCCCTCCTCTGATTCCCCAACTCTAATTCCCCGCCTCTGATTCCCCAGCTCTGATTCCCCGTGTTTGATTCCCTGCCTCTGATTCCCTGCCCTGATTCCCCATCTCTGTTTCACCGCCTTTGATTCGCCACCTCTGATTCCCCATATCTGATTCCCTGCCTCTGTTCCGCCGCCTCTGATTCCCTGCCTCTGATTCCCAACCTCTGATTCCACACCTCTGATTCCCCATATCTGATTCCCCGCCTCTGTTTCCCCGCCTCTGATTCCCTGCCCTGATTCCCCATCTCTGATTCACCGCCTTTGATTCGCCACCTCTGATTCCACATATCTGATTCCCCACCTCTGTTTCCCCGCCTCTGATTCCCCGCATCTGATTCTCCATATCTCATTCCCCGCCTCTGAATCCCCATCTCTGATTCCCGGACTCTGATTCCACACCTCTGATTCCCGGCCTCTTATTCCCAGCATCTGATTCCCGGCCTCTGATTCACGGCCTCTGATTCCCCGCTTCTGATTCTGATTCGCTGCCTCTGATTCCCCATCTCTGATTCTGCACATCTGATTCCCTGCCTCTGATTCCCCACCTCTGATTCCCCATATCTGATTTCCCGCCTCTGTTTCCCCGCCTCTGATTCCCCGCCTCTGTTTCCCCATATCTAATTCCCAACCTCTGATGCCCCAACTCTGATTCCCTGCCTCTGATTCCCCGCGTTCTATTCCCTGCCTCTGATTCCCCGCCTGTGATTCCCCATCTCTGATTCACCACCTCTGATTCCCCACCTCTGATTCCCCATATCTAATTCCCCGCCTCTGTTTGCCCGCCTCTGATTCCCCGCCTCTGTTTCCCCATATCTGATTCCCCGCCTCTGAATCCCCATCTCTGATTCCCTGCCTCTGATTCCCCAGCTCTGATTCCCCGCCTTTGATTCCCCCCATCTGATTCACAGCCTCTGAATCCCCGTGTCTGATTTCCTGCATCTGATTCCCCGCCTCTGATTCCCCATCTCTGATTCACAGCCTCTGATTCCCCACCTCTGATTCCCCATCTCGGATTCCGCACATCTGATTAACTGCCTCTGATTCCCCGACTCTGATCCCCACCTCTGATTCCCAAGCTCTGATTCCCCGCCTCTGATTCCCCAACTCTGATTCCCCGCCTCTGATTCCCCAGCTCTGATTCCCCGCCTCTGATTCCCCGTGTTTGATTCCCTGCCTCTGATTCCCCGCCTCTTATTCCCCATCTCTGATTCACCGCCTTTGATTCGCCACCTCTGATTCCCCATATCTGATTCCTCGCCTCTGTTTCCCCGCCTCTGATTCCCCGCCTCTGATTCCCCATATCTCATTCCCCGCCTCTGATTCCCCATCTCTGATTCCCGGACTCTGATTCCCCACCTCTGATTCCCAGCCTCTTATTCCCGGCATCTGATTCCGGCCTCTGATTCCCGGCCTCTGATTCCCTGCTTCTGATTCTGATTCCCTGCCTTTGATTCCCCATCTCTGATTCCGCACATCTGATTCCCTGCCTCTGATTCCCCATCTCTGGTTCCCCATATCTGATTCCCCGCCTCTGTTTCCCCGCCTCTGATTCCCCGCCTCTGTTTCCCAATATCTAAGTCCCCGCCTCTGATTCCCCAACTCTGATTCCCCACCTCTGATTCCCCAGCTCTGATTCCCCGCCTCTGATTCCCTGCATCTGATTCCCTGCATCTGATTCCAAGCCTCTGATTCCCTGCCTCTCATTCCCAACCTCTGATTCCCCACCTCTGATTCCCCATATCTGATTCCCAGCCTCTGTTTCCCCGCCTCTGATTCCCCGCCTCTGTTTCCCCATATCTGATTCCCGGACTCTGATTCCCCGCCTCTGATTCCCTGCCTCTGATTCCCCATCTCCGATTCCGCACATCTGATTCCCTGCCTCTGATTCCCCGCCTCTGATTCCCCGCCTCTGATTCCATGCCTCTGATTCCCAACCTCTGATTCCCCACCTCTGATTCCCCGTGTTTGATTCCCCGCCTCTGTTTCCCCGCCTCTGATTCCCCGCCTCTGATTCCCCAACTCTAATTCCCCGCCTCTGATTCCCCATATCTGATTCCCTGCCTCTGTTTCCCCGCCTCTGATTCCCCGCCCCTGTTTCCCCATATCTGATTCCCTGCCTCTGATTCCCCAACTTTGATTCCCAGCCTCTGATTCCCCAGCTCTGATTCCCCGCCTCTGATTCCCCGTGTTTGATTCCCTGCCTCCGATTCCCGGCCTCTGATTCCCCATCTCTGATTCGCCGCCTCTGATTCCCTGCCTCTGATTCCCAACCTCTGATTCAACACCTCTGATTCCCCATATCTGATTCCCCGCCTCTGTTTCCCCGCCTCTGATTCCCTGCTCTTGTTTGCCCATATCTGATTCCCTGCCTCTGATTCCCCAACTCTGATTCCCCGCCTCTGATTCCCCAGCTCTGATTCCCCGCCTCTGATTTCCCGTGTTTGATTCCCTGCCTCTGATTCCCCGCCTCTGATTCCCCATCTCTGATTCACCGCCTTTGATTCGCCACCTCTGATTCCACATATCTGATTCCCCACCTCTGTCTCCCCGCCTCTGATTCCCCGCCTCTGATTCTCCATATCTCATTCCCCGCCTCTGAATCCCCATCTCTTATTCCCGGACTCTGATTCCCCACCTCTTATTCCCGGCCTCTTATTCCCAGCATCTGATTCCCGGCCTCTGATTCCCGGCCTCTGATTCCCCGCTTCTGATTCTGATTCGCTGCCTCTGATTCCCCATCTCTGATTCTGCACATCTGATTCCCTGCCTCTGATTCCCCACCTCTGATTCCCCATATCTGATTTCCCGCCTCTGTTTCCCCGCCTCTGATTCCCCGCCTCTGTTTCCCCATATCAAATTCCCAACCTCTGATGCCCCAACTCTGATTCCCTGCCTCTGATTCCCCGCGTTCTATTCCCTGCCTCTGATTCCCCGCCTGTGATTCCCCATCTCTGATTCACCACCTCTGATTCCCCACCTCTGATTCCCCATATCTAATTCCCCGCCTCTGTTTGCCCGTCTCTGATTCCCCGCCTCTGTTTCCCCATATCAGATTCCCCGCCTCTGAATCCCCAACTCTGATTCCCTGCCTCTGATTTCCAACCTCTGATTCCCCGCCTTTGATTCCCCCCGTCTGATTCACAGCCTCTGAATCCCCGTGTCTGATTTCCTGCATCTGATTCCCCGCCTCTGATTCCCCATCTCTGATTCACAGCCTCTGATTCCCCACCTCTGATTCCCCATCTCGGATTCCGCACATCTGATTAACTGCCTCTGATTCCCCGACTCTGATCCCCACCTCTGATTCCCAAGCTCTGATTCCCCGCCTCTGATTCCCCAACTCTGATTCCCCGCCTCTGATTCCCCAGCTCTGATTCCCCGCCTCTGATTCCCCGTGTTTGATTCCCTGCCTCTGATTCCCCGCCTCTTATTCCCCATCTCTGATTCACCGCCTTTGATTCGCCACCTCTGATTCCCCATATCTGATTCCTCGCCTCTGTTTCCCCGCCTCTGATTCCCCGCCTCTGATTCCCCATATCTCATTCCCCGCCTCTGATTCCCCATCTCTGATTCCCGGACTCTGATTCCCCACCTCTGATTCCCAGCCTCTTATTCCCGGCATCTGATTCCGGCCTCTGATTCCCGGCCTCTGATTCCCTGCTTCTGATTCTGATTCCCTGCCTTTGATTCCCCATCTCTGATTCCGCACATCTGATTCCCTGCCTCTGATTCCCCATCTCTGGTTCCCCATATCTGATTCCCCGCCTCTGTTTCCCCGCCTCTGATTCCCCGCCTCTGTTTCCCAATATCTAAGTCCCCGCCTCTGATTCCCCACCTCTGATTCCCCGTGTTTGATTCCCCGCCTCTGTTTCCCCGCCTCTGATTCCCTGCCTCTGATTCCCCAACTCTAATTCCCCGCCTCTGATTCCCCATATCTGATTCCCTGCCTCTGTTTCCCCGCCTCTGATTCCCCGCCCCTGTTTCCCCATATCTGATTCCCTGCCTCTGATTCCCCAACTTTGATTCCCAGCCTCTGATTCCCCAGCTCTGATTCCCCGCCTCTGATTCCCCGTGTTTGATTCCCTGCCTCCGATTCCCGGCCTCTGATTCCCCATCTCTGATTCGCCGCCTCTGATTCCCTGCCTCTGATTCCCAACCTCTGATTCCACACCTCTGATTCCCCATATCTGATTCCCCGCCTCTGTTTCCCCGCCTCTGATTCCCTGCCCTTGTTTGCCCATATCTGATTCCCTGCCTCTGATTCCCCAACTCTGATTCCCCGCCTCTGATTCCCCAGCTCTGATTCCCCGCCTCTGATTTCCCGTGTTTGATTCCCTGCCTCTGATTCCCCGCCTCTGATTCCCCATCTCTGATTCACCGCCTTTGATTCGCCACCTCTGATTCCACATATCTGATTCCCCACCTCTGTTTCCCCGCCTCTGATTCCCCGCCTCTGATTCTCCATATCACATTCCCCGCCTCTGAATCCCCATCTCTGATTCCCGGACTCTGATTCCCCACCTCTGATTCCCGGCCTCTTATTCCCAGCATCTGATTCCTGGCCTCTGATTCCCCGCTTCTGATTCTGATTCGCTGCCTCTGATTCCCCATCTCTGATTCTGCACATCTGATTCCCTGCCTCTGATTCCCCACCTCTGATTCCCCATATCTGATTTCCCGCCTCTGTTTCCCCGCCTCTGATTCCCCGCCTCTGTTTCCCCATATCAAATTCCCAACCTCTGATGCCCCAACTCTGCTTCCCTGCCTCTGATTCCCCGCGTTCTATTCCCTGCCTCTGATTCCCCGCCTGTGATTCCCCATCTCTGATTCACCACCTCTGATTCCCCACCTCTGATTCCCCATATCTAATTCCCCGCCTCTGTTTGCCCGTCTCTGATTCCCCGCCTCTGTTTCCCCATATCAGATTCCCCGCCTCTGAATCCCCAACTCTGATTCCCTGCCTCTGATTTCCAACCTCTGATTCCCCGCCTTTGATTCCCCCCGTCTGATTCACAGCCTCTGAATCCCCGTGTCTGATTTCCTGCATCTGATTCCCCGCCTCTGATTCCCCATCTCTGATTCACAGCCTCTGATTCCCCACCTCTGATTCCCCATCTCGGATTCCGCACATCTGATTAACTGCCTCTGATTCCCCGACTCTGATCCCTACCTCTGATTCCCAAGCTCTGATTCCCCGCCTCTGATTCCCCAACTCTGATTCCCCGCCTCTGATTCCCCAGCTCTGATTCCCCGCCTCTGATTCCCCGTGTTTGATTCCCTGCCTCTGATTCCCCGCCTCTTATTCCCCATCTCTGATTCACCGCCTTTGATTCGCCACCTCTGATTCCCCATATCTGATTCCTCGCCTCTGTTTCCCCGCCTCTGATTCCCCGCCTCTGATTCCCCATATCTCATTCCCCGCCTCTGATTCCCCATCTCTGATTCCCGGACTCTGATTCCCCACCTCTGATTCCCAGCCTCTTATTCCCGGCATCTGATTCCGGCCTCTGATTCCCGGCCTCTGATTCCCTGCTTCTGATTCTGATTCCCTGCCTTTGATTCCCCATCTCTGATTCCGCACATCTGATTCCCTGCCTCTGATTCCCCATCTCTGGTTCCCCATATCTGATTCCCCGCCTCTGTTTCCCCGCCTCTGATTCCCCGCCTCTGTTTCCCAATATCTAAGTCCCCGCCTCTGATTCCCCAACTCTGATTCCCCACCTCTGATTCCCCAGCTCTGATTCCCCGCCTCTGATTCCCTGCATCTGATTCCCTGCATCTGATTCCAAGCCTCTGATTCCCTGCCTCTGATTCCCAACCTCTGATTCCACACCTCTGATTCCCCATATCTGATTCCCAGCCTCTGTTTCCCCGCCTCTGATTCCCCGCCTCTGTTTCCCCACATCTGATTCCCGGACTCTGATTCCCCGCCTCTGATTCCCTGCCTCTGATTCCCCATCTCCGATTTCGCACATCTGATTCCCTGCCTCTGATTCCCCGCCTCTGTTCCCCCGCCTCTGATTCCATGCCTCTGATTCCCAACCTCTGATTCCCCACCTCTGATTCCCCGTGTTTGATTCCCCGCCTCTGTTTCCCCGCCTCTGATTCCCCGCCTCTGATTCCCCAACTCTAATTCCCCGCCTCTGATTCCCCATATCTGATTCCCTGCCTCTGTTTCCCCGCCTCTGATTCCCCGCCCCTGTTTCCCCATATCTGATTCCCTGCCTCTGATTCCCCAACTTTGATTCCCAGCCTCTGATTCCCCAGCTCTGATTCCCCGCCTCTGATTCCCCGTGTTTGATTCCCTGCCTCCGATTCCCGGCCTCTGATTCCCCATCTCTGATTCGCCGCCTCTGATTCCCTGCCTCTGATTCCCAACCTCTGATTCCACACCTCTGATTCCCCATATCTGATTCCCCGCCTCTGTTTCCCCGCCTCTGATTCCCTGCCCTTGTTTGCCCATATCTGATTCCCTGCCTCTGATTCCCCAACTCTGATTCCCCGCCTCTGATTCCCCAGCTCTGATTCCCCGCCTCTGATTTCCCGTGTTTGATTCCCTGCCTCTGATTCCCCGCCTCTGATTCCCCATCTCTGATTCACCGTCTTTGATTCGCCACCTCTGATTCCACATATCTGATTCCCCACCTCTGTTTCCCCGCCTCTGATTCCCCGCCTCTGATTCTCCATATCTCATTCCCCGCCTCTGAATCCCCATCTCTGATTCCCGGACTCTGATTCCCCACCTCTGATTCCCGGCCTCTTATTCCCAGCATCTGATTCCTGGCCTCTGATTCCCGGCCTCTGATTCCCCGCTTCTGATTCTGATTCGCTGCCTCTGATTCCCCATCTCTGATTCTGCACATCTGATTCCCTGCCTCTGATTCCCCACCTCTGATTCCCCATATCTGATTTCCCGCCTCTGTTTCCCCGCCTCTGATTCCCCGCCTCTGTTTCCCCATATCTAATTCCCAACCTCTGATGCCCCAACTCTGATTCCCTGCCTCTGATTCCCCGCGTTCTATTCCCTGCCTCTGATTCCCCGCCTGTGATTCCCCATCTCTGATTCACCACCTCTGATTCCCCACCTCTGATTCCCCATATCTAATTCCCCGCCTCTGTTTGCCCGCCTCTGATTCCCCGCCTCTGTTTCCCCATATCTGATTCCCCACCTCTGAATCCCCAACTCTGATTCCCCGCCTCTGATTCCCTGCCTCTGATTTCCAACCTCTGATTCCCCACCTCTGATTCCCCGTGTTTGATTCCCCGCCTCTGTTTCCCCGCCACTGATTCCCCGCCTCTGATTCCCCAACTCTAATTCCCCGCCTCTGATTCCCCATATCTGATTCCCCGCCTCTGTTTTCCCGCCTCTGATTCCCCGCCCCTGTTTCCCCATATCTGATTCCCTGACTCTGATTCCCCAACTTTGATTCCCAGCCTCTGATTCCCCAGCTCTGATTCCCCGCCTCTGATTCCCCGTGTTTGATTCCCTGCCTCTGATTCCCCGCCTCTGATTCCCCATCTCTGATTCACCGCCTTTGATTCGCAACCTCTGATTCCCCATATCTGATTCCCCACCTCTGTTTCCCCGCCTCTGATTCCCCGCCTCTGATTCTCCATATCTCATTCCCCGCCTCTGACTCCCCATCTCTGATTCCCGGACTCTGATTCCCCACCTCTGATTCCCGGCCTCTTATTCCCAGCATCTGATTCCAGGCCTCTGATTCCCGGCCTCTGACTCCCCGCTTCTGATTCTGATTCCCTGCCTCTGATTCCCCATCTCTGATTCCGCACATCTGATTACCTGCCTCTGATTCCCCACCTCTGATTCCCCATATCTGATTCCCCGCCTCTGTTTCCACGCCTCTGACTCCCCGCCTCTGTTTCCCCATATCTAATTCCCCACCTCTGATGCCCCAACTCTGATTCCCCGCCTCTGATTCTCCAGCTCTGATTCCCCGCCTCTGATTCCCTGCATCCGATTCCCCATATCTGATTCCCCGCCTCTGTTTCCCCGCCCCTGATTCCCTGCCTCTGTTTCCCCATATCTGATTATCCGCCTCTGATTCCCAACTATGATTCCCCGCCTCTGAATGCCCGCGTCTGATTCCCTGCCTCTGCTTCCCCGCCTCTGATTCCCCAACTCTGATTCCCCAGCTCTGATTCCCCGCCTCTGATTCCCCGTGTTTGATTCCCTGCCTCTGATTCCCGGCCTCTGATTCCCCATCTCTGATTCACCGCCTTTGATTCGCCACCTCTGATTCCCCATATCTGATTCCCCGCATCTGTTTCCCCGCCTCTGATTCCCCGCCTCTGATTCCCCATATCTCATTCCCCGCCTCTGAATCCCCATCTCTGATTCCCGGACTCTGATTCCCCACCTCTGATTCCCGGCCTCTTATTCCCGGCATCTGATTCCGGCCTCTGATTCCCGGCCTCTGATTCCCTGCTTCTGATTCTGATTCCCTGCCTCTGATTCCCCATCTCTGATTCCGCACATCTGATTCCCTGCCTCTGATTCCCCACCTCTGATTCCCCATATCTGACTCCCCGCCTCTGTTTTCCCGCCTCTGATTCCCCGCCTTTGTTTCCCAATATCTAAGTCCCCGCCTCTGATTCCCCAACTCTGATTCCCCACCTCTGATTCCCCAGCTCTGATTCCCCGCCTCTGATTCCCCGCATCTGATTCCCTGCATCTGATTCCAAGCCTCTGATTCCCTGCCTCTGATTCCCAACCTCTGATTCCCCACCTCTGATTCCCCATATCTGATTCCCCGCCTCTGTTTCCCCGCCTCTGATTCCCCACCTCTGTTTCCCCATATCTGATTCCCGGCCTCTTATTCCCCGCCTCTGATTCCCCACCTCTGATTCCCTACCTCTGATTACCCATCTCCGATTCCGCACATCTGATTCCCTGCCTCTGATTCCCCGCCTCTGATTCCCTGCCTCTGATTCCCAACCTCTGATTCCCCACCTCTGATTCCCCATATCTGATTCCCCGCCTCTGTTTCCCCGCCTCTGATTCCCCTCCTCTGATTCCCCAACTCTAATTCCCCGCCTCTGATTCCCCAGCTCTGATTCCCCGTGTTTGATTCCCTGCCTCTGATTCCCTGCCTCTGATTCCCCAGCTTCATTCCCCGCCTTTGATTCCCCCAGTCTGATTCCCAGCCTCTGAATCCCCGTGTCTGATAACCTGCCTCTGATTCCCCGCCTCTGATTCCCCATCTCAGATTCACCGCCTCTGATTCCCCACCTCTGATTCCCCATCTCTGATTCCGCACATCCGATTCCCTGCCTCTGATTCCCCGACTCTGATTCCCCACCTCTGATTCCCCAGTTCTGATTCCCCGCCTCTGATTCCCCAACTCTGAATCCCCGCCTCTGATTCCCCAGCTCTGATTCCCCGCCTCTGATTCCCCGTGTTTGATCCCCTGCCTCTGATTCCCCAACTCTGAATCCCCGCCTCTGATTCCCCAGCTCTGATTCCCCGCCTCTGATTCCCCGTGTTTGATCCCCTGCCTCTGATTCCCCAGCTCTGATTCCCCATCTCTGATTCACCGCCTTTGATTCGCCACCTCTGATTCCCCATATCTGATTCCTCGCCACTGTTTCCCCGCCTCTGATTCCCCGCCTATGATTCCCCATATCTCATTCCCCGCCTCTGATTCCCCATCTCTGATTCCCGGACTCTGATTACCCACCTCTGATTCCCGACCTCTTATTCCCGGCATCTGATTCCGGCCTCTGATTCCCGGCCTCTGATTCCCGGCCTCTGATTCCCTGCTTCTGATTCTGATTCCCTGCCTCTGATTCCCCATTTCTGATTCCGCACATCTAATTCCCTGCCTCTGATTCCCCACCTCTGATTCCCCATATCTGAATCCCCGCCTCTGTTTCCCCGTCTCTGATTCCCCGCCTCTGTTTCCCCATATCTAAGTCCCCGCCTCTGATTCCCCAACTTTGATTCCCCACCTCTGATTCCCCAGCTCTGATTCCCCGCCTCTGATTCCCCACCTCTGATTCCCCATACCTGATTCCCAGCCTCTGTTTCCCCGCCTCTGATTCCCCGCTTCTGCTTCCCCATATCTGATTCCCGGCCTCTGATTCCCTGCCTCTGATTCCCCGCCTCTGATTCCCTGCCTCTGATTCCCCATCTCCGATTCCGCACATCTGATTCCCTGCCTCTCATTCCCCGCCTCTGATTCCCTGCCTCTGATTCCCAACCTCTGATTCCCCACATCTGATTCCCCGTGTTTGATTCCCCGCCTCTGTTTCCCCGCCTCTGATTCCCCGCCTCTGATTCCCCAACTCTAATTCCCCGCCTCTGATTCCCCATAACTGATTCACCGCCTCTGTTTCCCCGCCTCTGATTCCTCGCCCCTGTTTCCCCATATCTGATTCCCTGCCTCTGATTCCCCAACTTTGATTCCCAGACTCTGATTCCCCAGCTCTGATTCCCCGCCTCTGATTCCCCGCATCTGATTCCCTGCATCTGATTCCAAGCCTCTGATTCCCTGCCTCTGATTCCCAACCTCTGATTCCCCACCTCTGATTCCCCATATCTGATTCCCAGCCTCTGTTTCCCCGCCTCTGATTCCCCGCCTCTGTTTCCCCATATCTGATTCCCGGCCTCTGATTCCCGCCTCTGATTCCCCGCCTCTGATTCCCTGCCTCTGATTCCCCGCCTCTGATTCCCCGCCGCTGATTCCCTGCCTCTGATTTCCAACCTCTGATTCCCCACCTCTGATTCCCCGTGTTTGATTCCCCGCCTCTGTTTCCCCGCCACTGATTCCCCGCCTCTGATTCCCCAACTCTAATTCCCCGCCTCTGATTCCCCATATCTGATTCCCCGCCTCTGTTTCCCCGCCTCTGATTCCCCGCCCCTGTTTCCCCATATCTGATGCCCTGACTCTGATTCCCCAACTTTGATTCCCAGCCTCTGATTCCCCAGCTCTGATTCCCCGCCTCTGATTCCCCGTGTTTGATTCCCGGCCTCTTATTCCCAGCATCTGATTCCAGGCCTCTGATTCCCGGCCTCTGACTCCCCGCTTCTGATTCTGATTCCCTGCCTCTGATTCCCCATCTCTGATTCCGCACATCTGATTACCTGCCTCTGATTCCCCACCTCTGATTCCCCATATCTGATTCCCCGCCTCTGTTTCCACGCCTCTGATTCCCCGCCTCTGTTTCCCCATATCTAATTCCCCACCTCTGATGCCCCAACTCTGATTCCCCGCCTCTGATTCCCCAGCTCTGATTCCCCGCCTCTGATTCCCTGCATCCGATTCCCCATATCTGATTCCCCGCCTCTGTTTCCCCGCCCCTGATTCCCCGCCTCTGTTTCCCCATATCTGATTATCCGCCTCTGATTCCCAACTATGATTCCCCGCCTCTGAATCCCCACGTCTGATTCCCTGCCTCTGCTTCCCCGCCTCTGATTCCCCAACTCTGATTCCCCGCCTCTGATTCCCCAGCTCTGATTCCCCGCCTCTGATTCCCCGTGTTTGATTCCCTGCCTCTGATTCCCGGCCTCTGATTCCCCATCTCTGATTCACCGCCTTTGATTCGCCACCTCTGATTCCCCATATCTGATTCCCCGCATCTGTTTCCCCGCCTCTGATTCCCCGCCTCTGATTCCCCACCTCTGATTCCCCATATCTGATTACCCGCCTCTGTTTCCCCGCCTCTGATTCCCCACCTCTGTTTCCCCATATCTGATTCCCGGCCTCTTATTCCCCGCCTCTGATTCCCCACCTCTGATTCCCTACCTCTGATTACCCATCTGCGATTCCGCACATCTGAATCCCTGCCTCTGATTCCCCGCCTCTGATTCCCTGCCTCTGATTCCCAACCTCTGATTCCCCACCTCTGATTCCCCATATCTGATTCCCCGCCTCTGTTTCCCCGCCTCTGATTCCCCTCCTCTGATTCCCCAACTCTAATTCCCCGCCTCTGATTCCCCAGCTCTGATTCCCCGTGTTTGATTCCCTGCCTCTGATTCCCTGCCCTGATTCCCCATCTCTGTTTCACCGCCTTTGATTCGCCACCTCCGATTCCCCATATCTGATTCCCCGCCTCTGTTTCGCCGCCTCTGATTCCCTGCCTCTGATTCCCAACCTCTGATTCCACACCTCTGATTCCCCATATCTGATTCCCCGCCTCTGTTTCCCCGCCTCTAATTCCCTGCCCTTGTTTGCCCATATCTGATTCCCTGCCTCTGATTCCCCAACTCTGATTCCCCGCCTCTGATTCCCCAGCTCTGATTCCCCGCCTCTGATTTCCCGTGTTTGATTCCCTGCCTCTGATTCCCCGCCTCTGATTCCCCATCTCTGATTCACCGCCTTTGATTCGCCACCTCTGATTCCACATATCTGATTCCCCACCTCTGTTTCCCCGCCTCTGATTCCCCGCCTCTGATTCTCCATATCTCATTCCCCGCCTCTGAATCCCCATCTCTGATTCCCGGACTCTGATTCCCCACCTCTGATTCCCGGCCTCTTATTCCCAGCATCTGATTCCCGGCCTCTGATTCCCGGCCTCTGATTCCCCGCTTCTGATTCTGATTCGCTGCCTCTGATTCCCCATCTCTGATTCTGCACATCTGATTCCCTGCCTCTGATTCCCCACCTCTGATTCCCCATATCTGATTTCCCGCCTCTGTTTCCCCACCTCTGATTCCCCGCCTCTGTTTCCCCATATCTAATTCCCAACCTCTGATGCCCCAACTCTGATTCCCTGCCTCTGATTCCCCGCGTTCTATTCCCTGCCTCTGATTCCCCGCCTGTGATTCCCCATCTCTGATTCACCACCTCTGATTCCCCAGCTCTGATTCCCCATATCTAATTCCCCGCCTCTGTTTGCCCGCCTCTGATTCCCCGCCTCTGTTTCCCCATATCTGATTCCCCGCCTCTGAATCCCCAACTCTGATTCCCTGCCTCTGATTCCCCAGCTCTGATTCCCCGCCTTTGATTCCCCCCGTCTGATTCCCAGCCTCTGAATCCCCGTGTCTGATTTCCTGCGTCTGATTCCCCGCCTCTGATTCCCCATCTCTGATTCACAGCCTCTGATTCCCCACCTCTGATTCCCCATCTCGGATTCCGCACATCTGATTAACTGCCTCTGATTCCCCGACTCTGATCCCCACCTCTGATTCCCAAGCACTGATTCCCCGCCTCTGATTCCCCAACTCTGATTCCCCGCCTCTGATTCCCCAGCTCTGATTCCCCGCCTCTGATTCCCCGTGTTTGATTCCCTGCCTCTGAATCCCCGACTCTTATTCCCCATCTCTGATGCACCGCCTTTGATTCGCCACCTCTGATTCCCCATATCTGATTCCTCGCCTCTGTTTCCCCGCCTCTGATTCCCCGCCTCTGATTCCCCATATCTCATTCCCCGCCTCTGATTCCCCATCTCTGATTCCCGGACTCTGATTCCCCACCTCTGATTCCCAGCCTCTTATTCCCGGCATCTGATTCCGGCCTCTGATTCCCGGCCTCTGATTCCATGCTTCTGATTCTGATTCCCTGCCTTTGATTCCCCATCTCTGATTCCGCACATCTGATTCCCTGCCTCTGATTCCCCATCTCTGATTCCCCATATCTGATTCCCCGCCTCTGTTTCCCCGCCTCTGATTCCCCGCCTCTGTTTCCCAATATCTAAGTCCCCGCCTCTGATTCCCCAACTCTGATTCCCCACCTCTGATTCCCCAGCTCTGATTCCCCGCCTCCGATTCCCTGCATCTGATTCCCTGCATCTGATTCCAAGCCTCTGATTCCCTGCCTCTGATTCCCAACCTCTGATTCCCCACCTCTGATTCCCCATATCTGATTCCCAGCCTCTGTTTCCCCGCCTCTGATTCCCCGCCTCTGTTTTCCCATATCTGATTCCCGGACTCTGATTCCCCGCCTCTGATTCCCTGCCTCTGATTCCCCATCTCCGATTCCACACATCTGATTCCCTGCCTCTGATTCCCCGCATCTGATTCCCCGCCTCTGATTCCATGCCTCTGATTCCCAACCTCTGATTCCCCACCTCTGATTCCCCGTGTTTGATTCCCCGCCTCTGTTTCCCCGCCTCTGATTCCCCGCCTCTGATTCCCCAACTCTAATTCCCCGCCTCTGATTCCCCATATCTGATTCCCTGCCTCTGTTTCCCCGCCTCTGATTCCCCGCCCCTGTTTCCCCATATCTGATTCCCTGCCTCTGATTCCCCAACTTTGATTCCCAGCCTCTGATTCCCCAGCTCTGATTCCCCGCCTCTGATTCCCCGTGTTTGATTCCCTGCCTCTGATTCCCGGCCTCTGATTCCCCATCTCTGATTCACCGCCTTTGATTCGCCACCTCTGATTCCCTATATCTGATTCCCCGCCTCTGTTTCCCCGCCTCTGATTCCCCGCCTCTGATTCCCCATATCTCATTCCCCGCCTCTGAATCCCCATCTCTGATTCCCGGACTCTGATTCCCCACCTCTGATTCCCGGCCTCTTATTCCCGGCATCTGATTCCGGCCTCTGATTCCCGGCCTCTGATTCCCTGCTTCTGATTCTGATTCCCTGCCTTTGATTCCCCATCTCTGATTCCGCACATCTGATTCCCTGCCTCTGTTTCCCCATCTCTGATTCCCCATATCTGATTCCCCGCCTCTGTTTCCCCGCCTCTGATTCCCCGCCTCTGTTTCCCAATATCTAAGTCCCCGCCTCTGATTCCCCAACTCTGATTCCCCACCTCTGATTCCCCAGCTCTGATTCCCCGCCTCTGAATCCCCGCATCTGATTCCCTGCATCTGATTCCAAGCCTCTGATTCCCTGCCTCTGATTCCCAACCTCTGATTCCCCACCTCTGATTCCCCATATCTGATTCCCAGCCTCTGTTTCCCCGCCTCTGATTCCCCGCCTCTGTTTCCCCATATCTGATTCCCGGCCTCTGATTCCCCGCCTCTGATTCCCCGCCTCTGATTCCCTGCCTCTGATTCCCAATCTCCGGTTCCGCACATCTGATTCCCTGCCTCTGATTCCCCGCCTCTGATTCCCCGCCTCTGATTCCCTGCCTCTGATTCCCAACCTCTGATTCCCCACCTCTGATTCCCCGTGTTTGATTCCCCGCCTATGTTTCCCCACCTCTGATTCCCCGCCTCTGATTCCCCAACTCTAATTCCCCGCCTCTGATTCCCCATATCTGAATCCCCGCCTCTGTTTCCCCGCCTCTGATTCCCCGCCCCTGTTTCCCCATATCTGATTCCCTGCCTCTGATTCCACAACTTTGATTCCCAGCCTCTGATTCCCCAGCTCTGATTCCCCGCCTCTGATTCCCCGTGTTTGATTCCCTGCCTCTGATTCCCCGCCTCTGATTCCCCATCTCTGATTCACCGCCTTTGATTCGCCACCTCTGATTCCCCATATCTGATTCCCCACCTCTGATTCCCCGCCTCTGATTCCCCGCCTCTGATTCTCCATATCTCATTCCCCGCCTCTGAATCCCCATCTCTGATTCCCGGACTCTGATTCCCCAACTCTAATTCCCCGTGTTTGATTCCCTGCCTCTGTTTCCCCACCTCTGATTCCCCGCCTCTGATTCCCCAACTCTAATTCCCCGCCTCTGATTCCCCATATCTGATTCCCCGCCTCTGTTTCCCCGCCTCTGATTCCCCGCCCCTGTTTCCCCATATCTGATTCCCCGCCTCTGTTTCCCCGCCACTGATTCCCCGCCTCTGTTTCCCCATATCTGATTATCCGCCTCTGATTCCCAACTATGATTCCCCGCCTCTGAATCCCCGCGTCTGATTCCCTGCCTCTGCTTCCCAGCCTCTGATTCCCCAACTCTGATTCCCCAGCTCTGATTCCCCGCCTCTGATTCCCCGTGTTTGATTCCCTGCCTCTGATTCCCGGCCTCTGATTCCCCATCTCTGATTCACCGCCTTTGATTCGCCACCTCTGATTCCCCATATCTGATTCCCCGCATCTGTTTCCCCGCCTCTGATTCCCCGCCTCTGATTCCCCATATCTCATTCCCCGCCTCTGAATCCCCATCTCTGATTCCCGGACTCTAATTCCCCACCTCTGATTCCCGGCCTCTTATTCCCGGCATCTGATTCCGGCCTCTGATTCCCGGCCTCTGATTCCCTGCTTCTGATTCTGATTCCCTGCCTCTGATTCCCCATCTCTGATTCCGCACATCTGATTCCCTGCCTCTGATTCCCCACCTCTGATTCCCCATATCTGACTCCCCGCCTCTGTTTCCCCGCCTCTGATTCCCCGCCTTTGTTTCCCAATATCTAAGTCCCCGCCTCTGATTCCCCAACTCTGATTCCCCACCTCTGATTCCCCAGCTCTGATTCCCCGCCTCTGATTCCCCGCATCTGATTCCCTGCATCTGATTCCAAGCCTCTGATTCCCTGCCTCTGATTCCCAACCTCTGATTCCCCACCTCTGATTCCCCATATCTGATTCCCCGCCTCTGTTTCCCCGCCTCTGATTCCCCACCTCTGTTTCCCCATATCTGAATCCCGGCCTCTTATTCCCCGCCTCTGATTCCCCACCTCTGATTCCCTACCTCTGATTACCCATCTCCGATTCCGCATATCTGATTCCCTGCCTCTGATTCCCCGCCTCTGATTCCCTGCCTCTGATTCCCAACTTCTGATTCCCCACCTCTGATTCCCCATATCTGATTCCCCGCCTCTGTTTCCCCGCCTCTGATTCCTCTCCTCTGATTCCCCAACTCTAATTCCCCGCCTCTGATTCCCCAGCTCTGATTCCCCGTGTTTGATTCCCTGCCTCTGATTCCCTGCCTCTGATTCCCCAGCTTCATTCCCCGCCTTTGATTCCCCCCGTCTGATTCCCAGCCTCTGAATCCCCGTGTCTGATAACCTGCCTCTGATTCCCCGCCTCTGATTCCCCATCTCAGATTCACCGCCTCTGATTCCCCACCTCTGATTCCCCATCTCTGTTTCCGCACATCCGATTCCCTGCCTCTGATTCCCCGACTCTGATTCCCCACCTCTGATTCCCCAGCTCTGATTCCCCGCCTCTGATTCCCCAACTCTGATTCCCCGCCTCTGATTCCCCAGCTCTGATTCCCCGCCTCTGATTCCCCGTGTTTGATCCCCTGCCTCTGATTCCCCAGCTCTGATTCCCCATCTCTGATTCACCGCCTTTGATTCGCCACCTCTGATTCCCCATATCTGATTCCTCGCCACTGTTTCCCCGCCTCTGATTCCCCGCCTCTGATTCCCCATATCTCATTCCCCGCCTCTGATTCCCCATCTCAGATTCCCGGACTCTGATTCCCCACCTCTGATTCCCGACCTCTTATTCCCGGCATCTGATTCCGGCCTCTGATTCCCGGCCTCTGATTCCCGGCCTCTGATTCCCTGCTTCTGATTCTGATTCCCTGCCTCTGATTCCCCATTTCTGATTCCGCACATCTAATTCCCTGCCTCTGATTCCCCTCCTCTGATTCCCCATATCTGAATCCCCGCCTCTGTTTCCCCGTCTCTGATTCCCCGCCTCTGTTTCCCCATATCTAAGTCCCCGCCTCTGATTCCCCAACTTTGATTCCCCACCTCTGATTCCCCAGCTCTGATTCCCCGCCTCTGATTCCCCACCTCTGATTCCCCAAACCTGATTCCCAGCCTCTGTTTCCCCGCCTCTGATTCCCCGCTTCTGTTTCCCCATATCTGATTCCCGGCCTCTGATTCCCTGCCTCTGATTCCCCGCCTCTGATTCCCTGCCTCTGATTCCCCATCTCCGATTCCGCACATCTGATTCCCTGCCTCTCATTCCCCGCCTCTGATTCCCCGCCTCTGATTCCCTGCCTCTGATTCCCAACCTCTGATTCCCCACCTCTGATTCCCCGTGTTTGATTCCCCGCCTCTGTTTCCCCGCCTCTGATTCCCCGCCTCTGATTCCCCAACTCTAATTCCCCGCCTCTGATTCCCCATATCTGTTTCCCCGCCTCTGTTTCCCGCCTCTGATTCCCCGCCCCTGTTTCCCCATATCTGATTCCCTGCCTCTTATTCCCCAACTTTGATTCCCAGACTCTGATTCCCCAGCTCTGATTCCCCGCCTCTGATTCCCCGCATCTGATTCCCTGCATCTGATTCCAAGCCTCTGATTCCCTGCCTCTGATTCCCAACCTCTGATTCCCCACCTCTGATTCCCCATATCTGATTCCCAGCCTCTGTTTCCCCGCCAATGATTCCCCGCCTCTGTTTCCCCATATCTGATTCCCGGCCTCTGATTCCCGCCTCTGATTCCCCGCCTCTGATTCACTGCCTCTGATTCCCCGCCTCTGATTCCCCAGCTCTGATTCCCCGCCTCTGATTCCCCGTGTTTGATTCCCTGCCTCTGATTCCCGGCCTCTGATTCCCCATCTCTGATTCACCGCCTTTGATTCGCCACCTCTGATTCCCCATATCTGATTCCCCGCATCTGTTTCCCCGCCTCTGATTCCCCGCCTCTGATTCCCCATATCTCATTCCCCGCCTCTGAATCCCCATCTCTGATTCCCGGACTCTGATTCCCCACCTCTGATTCCCGGCCTCTTATTCCCGGCATCTGATTCCGGCCTCTGATTCCCGGCCTCTGATTCCCTGCTTCTGATTCTGATTCCCTGCCTCTGATTCCCCGCCTCTGATTCCCCAACTCTGATTCCCCGCCTCTGATTCCCAAACTCTGATTCCCCACCTCTGATTCCCCAGCTCTGATTCCCCGCCTCTGATTCCCCGCATCTGATTCCCTGCATCAGATTCCAAGCCTCTGATTCCCTGCCTCTGATTCCCAACCTCTGATTCCCCACCTCTGATTCCCCATATCTGATTACCCGCCTCTGTTTCCCCGCCTCTGATTCCCCACCTCTGTTTCCCCATATCTGATTCCCTGCCTCTTATTCCCCGCCTCTGATTCCCCACCTCTGATTCCCTACCTCTGATTACCCATCTGCGATTCCGCACATCTGAATCCCTGCCTCTGATTCCCCGCCTCTGATTCCCTGCCTCTGATTCCCAACCTCTGATTCCCCACCTCTGATTCCCCATATCTGATTCCCCGCCTCTGTTTCCCCGCCTCTGATTCCCCTCTTCTGATTCCCCAACTCTAATTCCCCGCCTCTGATTCCCCAGCTCTGATTCCCCGTGTTTGATTCCCTGCCTCTGATTCCCTGCCCTGATTCCCCATCTCTGTTTCACCGCCTTTGATTCGCCACCTCCGATTCCCCATATCTGATTCCCGGCCTCTGTTTCGCCGCCTCTGATTCCCTGCCTCTGATTCCCAACCTCTGATTCCACACCTCTGATTCCCCATATCTGATTCCCCGCCTCTGTTTCCCCGCCCCTGATTCCCTGCCTCTGTTTCCCCATATCTGATTATCCGCCTCTGATTCCCAACTATGATTCCCCGCCTCTGAATGCCCGCGTCTGATTCCCTGCCTCTGCTTCCCCGCCTCTGATTCCCCAACTCTGATTCCCCAGCTCTGATTCCCCGCCTCTGATTCCCCGTGTTTGATTCCCTGCCTCTGATTCCCGGCCTCTGATTCCCCATCTCTGATTCACCGCCTTTGATTCGCCACCTCTGATTCCCCATATCTGATTCCCCGCATCTGTTTCCCCGCCTCTGATTCCCCGCCTCTGATTCCCCATATCTCATTCCCCGCCTCTGAATCCCCATCTCTGATTCCCGGACTCTGATTCCCCACCTCTGATTCCCGGCCTCTTATTCCCGGCATCTGATTCCGGCCTCTGATTCCCGGCCTCTGATTCCCTGCTTCTGATTCTGATTCCCTGCCTCTGATTCCCCATCTCTGATTCCGCACATCTGATTCCCTGCCTCTGATTCCCCACCTCTGATTCCCCATATCTGACTCCCCGCCTCTGTTTTCCCGCCTCTGATTCCCCGCCTTTGTTTCCCAATATCTAAGTCCCCGCCTCTGATTCCCCAACTCTGATTCCCCACCTCTGATTCCCCAGCTCTGATTCCCCGCCTCTGATTCCCCGCATCTGATTCCCTGCATCTGATTCCAAGCCTCTGATTCCCTGCCTCTGATTCCCAACCTCTGATTCCCCACCTCTGATTCCCCATATCTGATTCCCCGCCTCTGTTTCCCCGCCTCTGATTCCCCACCTCTGTTTCCCCATATCTGATTCCCGGCCTCTTATTCCCCGCCTCTGATTCCCCACCTCTGATTCCCTACCTCTGATTACCCATCTCCGATTCCGCACATCTGATTCCCTGCCTCTGATTCCCCGCCTCTGATTCCCTGCCTCTGATTCCCAACCTCTGATTCCCCACCTCTGATTCCCCATATCTGATTCCCCGCCTCTGTTTCCCCGCCTCTGATTCCCCTCCTCTGATTCCCCAACTCTAATTCCCCGCCTCTGATTCCCCAGCTCTGATTCCCCGTGTTTGATTCCCTGCCTCTGATTCCCTGCCTCTGATTCCCCAGCTTCATTCCCCGCCTTTGATTCCCCCAGTCTGATTCCCAGCCTCTGAATCCCCGTGTCTGATAACCTGCCTCTGATTCCCCGCCTCTGATTCCCCATCTCAGATTCACCGCCTCTGATTCCCCACCTCTGATTCCCCATCTCTGATTCCGCACATCCGATTCCCTGCCTCTGATTCCCCGACTCTGATTCCCCACCTCTGATTCCCCAGTTCTGATTCCCCGCCTCTGATTCCCCAACTCTGAATCCCCGCCTCTGATTCCCCAGCTCTGATTCCCCGCCTCTGATTCCCCGTGTTTGATCCCCTGCCTCTGATTCCCCAACTCTGAATCCCCGCCTCTGATTCCCCAGCTCTGATTCCCCGCCTCTGATTCCCCGTGTTTGATCCCCTGCCTCTGATTCCCCAGCTCTGATTCCCCATCTCTGATTCACCGCCTTTGATTCACCACCTCTGATTCCCCATATCTGATTCCTCGCCACTGTTTCCCCGCCTCTGATTCCCCGCCTATGATTCCCCATATCTCATTCCCCGCCTCTGATTCCCCATCTCTGATTCCCGGACTCTGATTACCCACCTCTGATTCCCGACCTCTTATTCCCGGCATCTGATTCCGGCCTCTGATTCCCGGCCTCTGATTCCCGGCCTCTGATTCCCTGCTTCTGATTCTGATTCCCTGCCTCTGATTCCCCATTTCTGATTCCGCACATCTAATTCCCTGCCTCTGATTCCCCACCTCTGATTCCCCATATCTGAATCCCCGCCTCTGTTTCCCCGTCTCTGATTCCCCGCCTCTGTTTCCCCATATCTAAGTCCCCGCCTCTGATTCCCCAACTTTGATTCCCCACCTCTGATTCCCCAGCTCTGATTCCCCGCCTCTGATTCCCCACCTCTGATTCCCCATACCTGATTCCCAGCCTCTGTTTCCCCGCCTCTGATTCCCCGCTTCTGCTTCCCCATATCTGATTCCCGGCCTCTGATTCCCTGCCTCTGATTCCCCGCCTCTGATTCCCTGCCTCTGATTCCCCATCTCCGATTCCGCACATCTGATTCCCTGCCTCTCATTCCCCGCCTCTGATTCCCTGCCTCTGATTCCCAACCTCTGATTCCCCACATCTGATTCCCCGTGTTTGATTCCCCGCCTCTGTTTCCCCGCCTCTGATTCCCCGCCTCTGATTCCCCAACTCTAATTCCCCGCCTCTGATTCCCCATAACTGATTCACCGCCTCTGTTTCCCCGCCTCTGATTCCTCGCCCCTGTTTCCCCATATCTGATTCCCTGCCTCTGATTCCCCAACTTTGATTCCCAGACTCTGATTCCCCAGCTCTGATTCCCCGCCTCTGATTCCCCGCATCTGATTCCCTGCATCTGATTCCAAGCCTCTGATTCCCTGCCTCTGATTCCCAACCTCTGATTCCCCACCTCTGATTCCCCATATCTGATTCCCAGCCTCTGTTTCCCCGCCTCTGATTCCCCGCCTCTGTTTCCCCATATCTGATTCCCGGCCTCTGATTCCCGCCTCTGATTCCCCGCCTCTGATTCCCTGCCTCTGATTCCCCGCCTCTGATTCCCCGCCGCTGATTCCCTGCCTCTGATTTCCAACCTCTGATTCCCCACCTCTGATTCCCCGTGTTTGATTCCCCGCCTCTGTTTCCCCGCCACTGATTCCCCGCCTCTGATTCCCCAACTCTAATTCCCCGCCTCTGATTCCCCATATCTGATTCCCCGCCTCTGTTTCCCCGCCTCTGATTCCCCGCCCCTGTTTCCCCATATCTGATGCCCTGACTCTGATTCCCCAACTTTGATTCCCAGCCTCTGATTCCCCAGCTCTGATTCCCCGCCTCTGATTCCCCGTGTTTGATTCCCGGCCTCTTATTCCCAGCATCTGATTCCAGGCCTCTGATTCCCGGCCTCTGACTCCCCGCTTCTGATTCTGATTCCCTGCCTCTGATTCCCCATCTCTGATTCCGCACATCTGATTACCTGCCTCTGATTCCCCACCTCTGATTCCCCATATCTGATTCCCCGCCTCTGTTTCCACGCCTCTGATTCCCCGCCTCTGTTTCCCCATATCTAATTCCCCACCTCTGATGCCCCAACTCTGATTCCCCGCCTCTGATTCCCCAGCTCTGATTCCCCGCCTCTGATTCCCTGCATCCGATTCCCCATATCTGATTCCCCGCCTCTGTTTCCCCGCCCCTGATTCCCCGCCTCTGTTTCCCCATATCTGATTATCCGCCTCTGATTCCCAACTATGATTCCCCGCCTCTGAATCCCCACGTCTGATTCCCTGCCTCTGCTTCCCCGCCTCTGATTCCCCAACTCTGATTCCCCGCCTCTGATTCCCCAGCTCTGATTCCCCGCCTCTGATTCCCCGTGTTTGATTCCCTGCCTCTGATTCCCGGCCTCTGATTCCCCATCTCTGATTCACCGCCTTTGATTCGCCACCTCTGATTCCCCATATCTGATTCCCCGCATCTGTTTCCCCGCCTCTGATTCCCCGCCTCTGATTCCCCACCTCTGATTCCCCATATCTGATTACCCTCCTCTGTTTCCCCGCCTCTGATTCCCCACCTCTGTTTCCCCATATCTGATTCCCGGCCTCTTATTCCCCGCCTCTGATTCCCCACCTCTGATTCCCTACCTCTGATTACCCATCTGCGATTCCGCACATCTGAATCCCTGCCTCTGATTCCCCGCCTCTGATTCCCTGCCTCTGATTCCCAACCTCTGATTCCCCACCTCTGATTCCCCATATCTGATTCCCCGCCTCTGTTTCCCAGCCTCTGATTCCCCTCCTCTGATTCCCCAACTCTAATTCCCCGCCTCTGATTCCCCAGCTCTGATTCCCCGTGTTTGATTCCCTGCCTCTGATTCCCTGCCCTGATTCCCCATCTCTGTTTCACCGCCTTTGATTCGCCACCTCCGATTCCCCATATCTGATTCCCCGCCTCTGTTTCGCCGCCTCTGATTCCCTGCCTCTGATTCCCAACCTCTGATTCCACACCTCTGATTCCCCATATCTGATTCCCCGCCTCTGTTTCCCCGCCTCGAATTCCCTGCCCTTGTTTGCCCATATCTGATTCCCTGCCTCTGATTCCCCAACTCTGATTCCCCGCCTCTGATTCCCCAGCTCTGATTCCCCGCCTCTGATTTCCCGTGTTTGATTCCCTGCCTCTGATTCCCCGCCTCTGATTCCCCATCTCTGATTCACCGCCTTTGATTCGCCACCTCTGATTCCACATATCTGATTCCCCACCTCTGTTTCCCCGCCTCTGATTCCCCGCCTCTGATTCTCCATATCTCATTCCCCGCCTCTGAATCCCCATCTCTGATTCCCGGACTCTGATTCCCCACCTCTGATTCCCGGCCTCTTATTCCCAGCATCTGATTCCCGGCCTCTGATTCCCGGCCTCTGATTCCCCGCTTCTGATTCTGATTCGCTGCCTCTGATTCCCCATCTCTGATTCTGCACATCTGATTCCCTGCCTCTGATTCCCCACCTCTGATTCCCCATATCTGATTTCCCGCCTCTGTTTCCCCGCCTCTGATTCCCCGCCTCTGTTTCCCCATATCTAATTCCCAACCTCTGATGCCCCAACTCTGATTCCCTGCCTCTGATTCCCCGCGTTCTATTCCCTGCCTCTGATTCCCCGCCTGTGATTCCCCATCTCTGATTCACCACCTCTGATTCCCCAGCTCTGATTCCCCATATCTAATTCCCCGCCTCTGTTTGCCCGCCTCTGATTCCCCGCCTCTGTTTCCCCATATCTGATTCCCCGCCTCTGAATCCCCAACTCTGATTCCCTGCCTCTGATTCCCCAGCTCTGATTCCCCGCCTTTGATTCCCCCCGTCTGATTCCCAGCCTCTGAATCCCCGTGTCTGATTTCCTGCGTCTGATTCCCCGCCTCTGATTCCCCATCTCTGATTCACAGCCTCTGATTCCCCACCTCTGATTCCCCATCTCGGATTCCGCACATCTGATTAACTGCCTCTGATTCCCCGACTCTGATCCCCACCTCTGATTCCCAAGCACTGATTCCCCGCCTCTGATTCCCCAACTCTGATTCCCCGCCTCTGATTCCCCAGCTCTGATTCCCCGCCTCTGATTCCCCGTGTTTGATTCCCTGCCTCTGAATCCCCGACTCTTATTCCCCATCTCTGATGCACCGCCTTTGATTCGCCACCTCTGATTCCCCATATCTGATTCCTCGCCTCTGTTTCCCCGCCTCTGATTCCCCGCCTCTGATTCCCCATATCTCATTCCCCGCCTCTGATTCCCCATCTCTGATTCCCGGACTCTGATTCCCCACCTCTGATTCCCAGCCTCTTATTCCCGGCATCTGATTCCGGCCTCTGATTCCCGGCCTCTGATTCCATGCTTCTGATTCTGATTCCCTGCCTTTGATTCCCCATCTCTGATTCCGCACATCTGATTCCCTGCCTCTGATTCCCCATCTCTGATTCCCCATATCTGATTCCCCGCCTCTGTTTCCCCGCCTCTGATTCCCCGCCTCTGTTTCCCAATATCTAAGTCCCCGCCTCTGATTCCCCAACTCTGATTCCCCACCTCTGATTCCCCAGCTCTGATTCCCCGCCTCCGATTCCCTGCATCTGATTCCCTGCATCTGATTCCAAGCCTCTGATTCCCTGCCTCTGATTCCCAACCTCTGATTCCCCACCTCTGATTCCCCATATCTGATTCCCAGCCTCTGTTTCCCCGCCTCTGATTCCCCGCCTCTGTTTTCCCATATCTGATTCCCGGACTCTGATTCCCCGCCTCTGATTCCCTGCCTCTGATTCCCCATCTCCGATTCCGCACATCTGATTCCCTGCCTCTGATTCCCCGCATCTGATTCCCCGCCTCTGATTCCATGCCTCTGATTCCCAACCTCTGATTCCCCACCTCTGATTCCCCGTGTTTGATTCCCCGCCTCTGTTTCCCCGCCTCTGATTCCCCGCCTCTGATTCCCCAACTCTAATTCCCCGCCTCTGATTCCCCATATCTGATTCCCTGCCTCTGTTTCCCCGCCTCTGATTCCCCGCCCCTGTTTCCCCATATCTGATTCCCTGCCTCTGATTCCCCAACTTTGATTCCCAGCCTCTGATTCCCCAGCTCTGATTCCCCGCCTCTGATTCCCCGTGTTTGATTCCCTGCCTCTGATTCCCGGCCTCTGATTCCCCATCTCTGATTCACCGCCTTTGATTCGCCACCTCTGATTCCCTATATCTGATTCCCCGCCTCTGTTTCCCCGCCTCTGATTCCCCGCCTCTGATTCCCCATATCTCATTCCCCGCCTCTGAATCCCCATCTCTGATTCCCGGACTCTGATTCCCCACCTCTGATTCCCGGCCTCTTATTCCCGGCATCTGATTCCGGCCTCTGATTCCCGGCCTCTGATTCCCTGCTTCTGATTCTGATTCCCTGCCTTTGATTCCCCATCTCTGATTCCGCACATCTGATTCCCTGCCTCTGTTTCCCCATCTCTGATTCCCCATATCTGATTCCCCGCCTCTGTTTCCCCGCCTCTGATTCCCCGCCTCTGTTTCCCAATATCTAAGTCCCCGCCTCTGATTCCCCAACTCTGATTCCCCACCTCTGATTCCCCAGCTCTGATTCCCCGCCTCTGAATCCCCGCATCTGATTCCCTGCATCTGATTCCAAGCCTCTGATTCCCTGCCTCTGATTCCCAACCTCTGATTCCCCACCTCTGATTCCCCATATCTGATTCCCAGCCTCTGTTTCCCCGCCTCTGATTCCCCGCCTCTGTTTCCCCATATCTGATTCCCGGCCTCTGATTCCCCGCCTCTGATTCCCCGCCTCTGATTCCCTGCCTCTGATTCCCAATCTCCGGTTCCGCACATCTGATTCCCTGCCTCTGATTCCCCGCCTCTGATTCCCCGCCTCTGATTCCCTGCCTCTGATTCCCAACCTCTGATTCCCCACCTCTGATTCCCCGTGTTTGATTCCCCGCCTATGTTTCCCCACCTCTGATTCCCCGCCTCTGATTCCCCAACTCTAATTCCCCGCCTCTGATTCCCCATATCTGAATCCCCGCCTCTGTTTCCCCGCCTCTGATTCCCCGCCCCTGTTTCCCCATATCTGATTCCCTGCCTCTGATTCCACAACTTTGATTCCCAGCCTCTGATTCCCCAGCTCTGATTCCCCGCCTCTGATTCCCCGTGTTTGATTCCCTGCCTCTGATTCCCCGCCTCTGATTCCCCATCTCTGATTCACCGCCTTTGATTCGCCACCTCTGATTCCCCATATCTGATTCCCCACCTCTGTTTCCCCGCCTCTGATTCCCCGCCTCTGATTCTCCATATCTCATTCCCCGCCTCTGAATCCCCATCTCTGATTCCCGGACTCTGATTCCCCAACTCTAATTCCCCGTGTTTGATTCCCTGCCTCTGTTTCCCCACCTCTGATTCCCCGCCTCTGATTCCCCAACTCTAATTCCCCGCCTCTGATTCCCCATATCTGATTCCCCGCATCTGTTTCCCCGCCTCTGATTCCCCGCCCCTGTTTCCCCATATCTGATTCCCCGCCTCTGTTTCCCCGCCACTGATTCCCCGCCTCTGTTTCCCCATATCTGATTATCCGCCTCTGATTCCCAACTATGATTCCCCGCCTCTGAATCCCCGCGTCTGATTCCCTGCCTCTGCTTCCCAGCCTCTGATTCCCCAACTCTGATTCCCCAGCTCTGATTCCCCGCCTCTGATTCCCCGTGTTTGATTCCCTGCCTCTGATTCCCGGCCTCTGATTCCCCATCTCTGATTCACCGCCTTTGATTCGCCACCTCTGATTCCCCATATCTGATTCCCCGCATCTGTTTCCCCGCCTCTGATTCCCCGCCTCTGATTCCCCATATCTCATTCCCCGCCTCTGAATCCCCATCTCTGATTCCCGGACTCTGATTCCCCACCTCTGATTCCCGGCCTCTTATTCCCGGCATCTGATTCCGGCCTCTGATTCCCGGCCTCTGATTCCCTGCTTCTGATTCTGATTCCCTGCCTCTGATTCCCCATCTCTGATTCCGCACATCTGATTCCCTGCCTCTGATTCCCCACCTCTGATTCCCCATATCTGACTCCCCGCCTCTGTTTCCCCGCCTCTGATTCCCCGCCTTTGTTTCCCAATATCTAAGTCCCCGCCTCTGATTCCCCAACTCTGATTCCCCACCTCTGATTCCCCAGCTCTGATTCCCCGCCTCTGATTCCCCGCATCTGATTCCCTGCATCTGATTCCAAGCCTCTGATTCCCTGCCTCTGATTCCCAACCTCTGATTCCCCACCTCTGATTCCCCATATCTGATTCCCCGCCTCTGTTTCCCCGCCTCTGATTCCCCACCTCTGTTTCCCCATATCTGAATCCCGGCCTCTTATTCCCCGCCTCTGATTCCCCACCTCTGATTCCCTACCTCTGATTACCCATCTCCGATTCCGCATATCTGATTCCCTGCCTCTGATTCCCCGCCTCTGATTCCCTGCCTCTGATTCCCAACTTCTGATTCCCCACCTCTGATTCCCCATATCTGATTCCCCGCCTCTGTTTCCCCGCCTCTGATTCCCCTCCTCTGATTCCCCAACTCTAATTCCCCGCCTCTGATTCCCCAGCTCTGATTCCCCGTGTTTGATTCCCTGCCTCTGATTCCCTGCCTCTGATTCCCCAGCTTCATTCCCCGCCTTTGATTCCCCCCGTCTGATTCCCAGCCTCTGAATCCCCGTGTCTGATAACCTGCCTCTGATTCCCCGCCTCTGATTCCCCATCTCAGATTCACCGCCTCTGATTCCCCACCTCTGATTCCCCATCTCTGTTTCCGCACATCCGATTCCCTGCCTCTGATTCCCCGACTCTGATTCCCCACCTCTGATTCCCCAGCTCTGATTCCCCGCCTCTGATTCCCCAACTCTGATTCCCCGCCTCTGATTCCCCAGCTCTGATTCCCCGCCTCTGATTCCCCGTGTTTGATCCCCTGCCTCTGATTCCCCAGCTCTGATTCCCCATCTCTGATTCACCGCCTTTGATTCGCCACCTCTGATTCCCCATATCTGATTCCTCGCCACTGTTTCCCCGCCTCTGATTCCCCGCCTCTGATTCCCCATATCTCATTCCCCGCCTCTGATTCCCCATCTCAGATTCCCGGACTCTGATTCCCCACCTCTGATTCCCGACCTCTTATTCCCGGCATCTGATTCCGGCCTCTGATTCCCGGCCTCTGATTCCCGGCCTCTGATTCCCTGCTTCTGATTCTGATTCCCTGCCTCTGATTCCCCATTTCTGATTCCGCACATCTAATTCCCTGCCTCTGATTCCCCTCCTCTGATTCCCCATATCTGAATCCCCGCCTCTGTTTCCCCGTCTCTGATTCCCCGCCTCTGTTTCCCCATATCTAAGTCCCCGCCTCTGATTCCCCAACTTTGATTCCCCACCTCTGATTCCCCAGCTCTGATTCCCCGCCTCTGATTCCCCACCTCTGATTCCCCAAACCTGATTCCCAGCCTCTGTTTCCCCGCCTCTGATTCCCCGCTTCTGTTTCCCCATATCTGATTCCCGGCCTCTGATTCCCTGCCTCTGATTCCCCGCCTCTGATTCCCTGCCTCTGATTCCCCATCTCCGATTCCGCACATCTGATTCCCTGCCTCTCATTCCCCGCCTCTGATTCCCCGCCTCTGATTCCCTGCCTCTGATTCCCAACCTCTGATTCCCCACCTCTGATTCCCCGTGTTTGATTCCCCGCCTCTGTTTCCCCGCCTCTGATTCCCCGCCTCTGATTCCCCAACTCTAATTCCCCGCCTCTGATTCCCCATATCTGTTTCCCCGCCTCTGTTTCCCGCCTCTGATTCCCCGCCCCTGTTTCCCCATATCTGATTCCCTGCCTCTTATTCCCCAACTTTGATTCCCAGACTCTGATTCCCCAGCTCTGATTCCCCGCCTCTGATTCCCCGCATCTGATTCCCTGCATCTGATTCCAAGCCTCTGATTCCCTGCCTCTGATTCCCAACCTCTGATTCCCCACCTCTGATTCCCCATATCTGATTCCCAGCCTCTGTTTCCCCGCCAATGATTCCCCGCCTCTGTTTCCCCATATCTGATTCCCGGCCTCTGATTCCCGCCTCTGATTCCCCGCCTCTGATTCACTGCCTCTGATTCCCCGCCTCTGATTCCCCAGCTCTGATTCCCCGCCTCTGATTCCCCGTGTTTGATTCCCTGCCTCTGATTCCCGGCCTCTGATTCCCCATCTCTGATTCACCGCCTTTGATTCGCCACCTCTGATTCCCCATATCTGATTCCCCGCATCTGTTTCCCCGCCTCTGATTCCCCGCCTCTGATTCCCCATATCTCATTCCCCGCCTCTGAATCCCCATCTCTGATTCCCGGACTCTGATTCCCCACCTCTGATTCCCGGCCTCTTATTCCCGGCATCTGATTCCGGCCTCTGATTCCCGGCCTCTGATTCCCTGCTTCTGATTCTGATTCCCTGCCTCTGATTCCCCGCCTCTGATTCCCCAACTCTGATTCCCCGCCTCTGATTCCCAAACTCTGATTCCCCACCTCTGATTCCCCAGCTCTGATTCCCCGCCTCTGATTCCCCGCATCTGATTCCCTGCATCAGATTCCAAGCCTCTGATTCCCTGCCTCTGATTCCCAACCTCTGATTCCCCACCTCTGATTCCCCATATCTGATTACCCGCCTCTGTTTCCCCGCCTCTGATTCCCCACCTCTGTTTCCCCATATCTGATTCCCGGCCTCTTATTCCCCGCCTCTGATTCCCCACCTCTGATTCCCTACCTCTGATTACCCATCTGCGATTCCGCACATCTGAATCCCTGCCTCTGATTCCCCGCCTCTGATTCCCTGCCTCTGATTCCCAACCTCTGATTCCCCACCTCTGATTCCCCATATCTGATTCCCCGCCTCTGTTTCCCCGCCTCTGATTCCCCTCTTCTGATTCCCCAACTCTAATTCCCCGCCTCTGATTCCCCAGCTCTGATTCCCCGTGTTTGATTCCCTGCCTCTGATTCCCTGCCCTGATTCCCCATCTCTGTTTCACCGCCTTTGATTCGCCACCTCCGATTCCCCATATCTGATTCCCGGCCTCTGTTTCGCCGCCTCTGATTCCCTGCCTCTGATTCCCAACCTCTGATTCCACACCTCTGATTCCCCATATCTGATTCCCCGCCTCTGTTTCCCCGCCTCTAATTCCCTGCCCTTGTTTGCCCATATCTGATTCCCTGCCTCTGATTCCCCAACTCTGATTCCCCGCCTCTGATTCCCCAGCTCTGATTCCCCGCCCCTGATTTCCCGTGTTTGATTCCCTGCCTCTGATTCCCCGCCTCTGATTCCCCATCTCTGATTCACCGCCTTTGATTCGCCACCTCTGATTCCACATATCTGATTCCCCACCTCTGATTCCCCAGCTCTGATTCCCCGCCTCTGATTCCCCACCTCTGATTCCCCAAACCTGATTCCCAGCCTCTGTTTCCCCGCCTCTGATTCCCCGCTTCTGTTTCCCCATATCTGATTCCCGGCCTCTGATTCCCTGCCTCTGATTCCCCGCCTCTGATTCCCTGCCTCTGATTCCCCATCTCCGATTCCGCACATCTGATTCCCTGCCTCTCATTCCCCGCCTCTGATTCCCCGCCTCTGATTCCCTGCCTCTGATTCCCAACCTCTGATTCCCCACCTCTGATTCCCCGTGTTTGATTCCCCGCCTCTGTTTCCCCGCCTCTGATTCCCCGCCTCTGATTCCCCAACTCTAATTCCCCGCCTCTGATTCCCCATATCTGTTTCCCCGCCTCTGTTTCCCGCCTCTGATTCCCCGCCCCTGTTTCCCCATATCTGATTCCCTGCCTCTTATTCCCCAACTTTGATTCCCAGACTCTGATTCCCCAGCTCTGATTCCCCGCCTCTGATTCCCCGCATCTGATTCCCTGCATCTGATTCCAAGCCTCTGATTCCCTGCCTCTGATTCCCAACCTCTGATTCCCCACCTCTGATTCCCCATATCTGATTCCCAGCCTCTGTTTCCCCGCCAATGATTCCCCGCCTCTGTTTCCCCATATCTGATTCCCGGCCTCTGATTCCCGCCTCTGATTCCCCGCCTCTGATTCACTGCCTCTGATTCCCCGCCTCTGATTCCCCAGCTCTGATTCCCCGCCTCTGATTCCCCGTGTTTGATTCCCTGCCTCTGATTCCCGGCCTCTGATTCCCCATCTCTGATTCACCGCCTTTGATTCGCCACCTCTGATTCCCCATATCTGATTCCCCGCATCTGTTTCCCCGCCTCTGATTCCCCGCCTCTGATTCCCCATATCTCATTCCCCGCCTCTGAATCCCCATCTCTGATTCCCGGACTCTGATTCCCCACCTCTGATTCCCGGCCTCTTATTCCCGGCATCTGATTCCGGCCTCTGATTCCCGGCCTCTGATTCCCTGCTTCTGATTCTGATTCCCTGCCTCTGATTCCCCGCCTCTGATTCCCCAACTCTGATTCCCCGCCTCTGATTCCCAAACTCTGATTCCCCACCTCTGATTCCCCAGCTCTGATTCCCCGCCTCTGATTCCCCGCATCTGATTCCCTGCATCAGATTCCAAGCCTCTGATTCCCTGCCTCTGATTCCCAACCTCTGATTCCCCACCTCTGATTCCCCATATCTGATTACCCGCCTCTGTTTCCCCGCCTCTGATTCCCCACCTCTGTTTCCCCATATCTGATTCCCGGCCTCTTATTCCCCGCCTCTGATTCCCCACCTCTGATTCCCTACCTCTGATTACCCATCTGCGATTCCGCACATCTGAATCCCTGCCTCTGATTCCCCGCCTCTGATTCCCTGCCTCTGATTCCCAACCTCTGATTCCCCACCTCTGATTCCCCATATCTGATTCCCCGCCTCTGTTTCCCCGCCTCTGATTCCCCTCTTCTGATTCCCCAACTCTAATTCCCCGCCTCTGATTCCCCAGCTCTGATTCCCCGTGTTTGATTCCCTGCCTCTGATTCCCTGCCCTGATTCCCCATCTCTGTTTCACCGCCTTTGATTCGCCACCTCCGATTCCCCATATCTGATTCCCGGCCTCTGTTTCGCCGCCTCTGATTCCCTGCCTCTGATTCCCAACCTCTGATTCCACACCTCTGATTCCCCATATCTGATTCCCCGCCTCTGTTTCCCCGCCTCTAATTCCCTGCCCTTGTTTGCCCATATCTGATTCCCTGCCTCTGATTCCCCAACTCTGATTCCCCGCCTCTGATTCCCCAGCTCTGATTCCCCGCCCCTGATTTCCCGTGTTTGATTCCCTGCCTCTGATTCCCCGCCTCTGATTCCCCATCTCTGATTCACCGCCTTTGATTCGCCACCTCTGATTCCACATATCTGATTCCCCACCTCTGTTTCCCCGCCTCTGATTCCCCGCCTCTGATTCTCCATATCTCATTCCCCGCCTCTGAATCCCCATCTCTGATTCCCGGACTCTGATTCCCCACCTCTGATTCCCGGCCTCTTATTCCCAGCATCTGATTCCCGGCCTCTGATTCCCGGCCTCTGATTCCCCGCTTCTGATTCTGATTCGCTGCCTCTGATTCCCCATCTCTGATTCTGCACATCTGATTCCCTGCCTCTGATTCCCCACCTCTGATTCCCCATATCTGATTTCCCGCCTCTGTTTCCCCGCCTCTGATTCCCCGCCTCTGTTTCCCCATATCTAATTCCCAACCTCTGATGCCCCAACTCTGATTCCCTGCCTCTGATTCCCCGCGTTCTATTCCCTGCCTCTGATTCCCCGCCTGTGATTCCCCATCTCTGATTCACCACCTCTGATTCCCCAGCTCTGATTCCCCATATCTAATTCCCCGCCTCTGTTTGCCCGCCTCTGATTCCCCGCCTCTGTTTCCCCATATCTGATTCCCCGCCTCTGAATCCCCAACTCTGATTCCCTGCCTCTGATTCCCCAGCTCTGATTCCCCGCCTTTGATTCCCCCCGTCTGATTCCCAGCCTCTGAATCCCCGTGTCTGATTTCCTGCGTCTGATTCCCCGCCTCTGATTCCCCATCTCTGATTCACAGCCTCTGATTCCCCACCTCTGATTCCCCATCTCGGATTCCGCACATCTGATTAACTGCCTCTGATTCCCCGACTCTGATCCCCACCTCTGATTCCCAAGCTCTGATTCCCCGCCTCTGATTCCCCAACTCTGATTCCCCGCCTCTGATTCCCCAGCTCTGATTCCCCGCCTCTGATTCCCCGTGTTTGATTCCCTGCCTCTGATTCCCCGACTCTTATTCCCCATCTCTGATGCACCGCCTTTGATTCGCCACCTCTGATTCCCCATATCTGATTCCTCGCCTCTGTTTCCCCGCCTCTGATTCCCCGCCTCTGATTCCCCATATCTCATTCCCCGCCTCTGATTCCCCATCTCTGATTCCCGGACTCTGATTCCCCACCTCTGATTCCCAGCCTCTTATTCCCGGCATCTGATTCCGGCCTCTGATTCCCGGCCTCTGATTCCATGCTTCTGATTCTGATTCCCTGCCTTTGATTCCCCATCTCTGATTCCGCACATCTGATTCCCTGCCTCTGATTCCCCATCTCTGATTCCCCATATCTGATTCCCCGCCTCTGTTTCCCCGCCTCTGATTCCCCGCCTCTGTTTCCCAATATCTAAGTCCCCGCCTCTGATTCGCCAACTCTGATTCCCCACCTCTGATTCCCCAGCTCTGATTCACAGCCTCTGATTCCCCACCTCTGATTCCCCATCTCGGATTCCGCACATCTGATTAACTGCCTCTGATTCCCCGACTCTGATCCCCACCTCTGATTCCCAAGCTCTGATTCCCCGCCTCTGATTCCCCAACTCTGATTCCCCGCCTCTGATTCCCCAGCTCTGATTCCCCGCCTCTGATTCCCCGTGTTTGATTCCCTGCCTCTGATTCCCCGACTCTTATTCCCCATCTCTGATGCACCGCCTTTGATTCGCCACCTCTGATTCCCCATATCTGATTCCTCGCCTCTGTTTCCCCGCCTCTGATTCCCCGCCTCTGATTCCCCATATCTCATTCCCCGCCTCTGATTCCCCATCTCTGATTCCCGGACTCTGATTCCCCACCTCTGATTCCCAGCCTCTTATTCCCGGCATCTGATTCCGGCCTCTGATTCCCGGCCTCTGATTCCATGCTTCTGATTCTGATTCCCTGCCTTTGATTCCCCATCTCTGATTCCGCACATCTGATTCCCTGCCTCTGATTCCCCATCTCTGATTCCCCATATCTGATTCCCCGCCTCTGTTTCCCCGCCTCTGATTCCCCGCCTCTGTTTCCCAATATCTAAGTCCCCGCCTCTGATTCCCCAACTCTGATTCCCCACCTCTGATTCCCCAGCTCTGATTCCCCGCCTCTGATTCCCTGCATCTGATTCCCTGCATCTGATTCCAAGCCTCTGATTCCCTGCCTCTGATTCCCAACCTCTGATTCCCCACCTCTGATTCCCCATATCTGATTCCCAGCCTCTGTTTCCCCACCTCTGATTCCCCGCCTCTGTTTTCCCATATCTGATTCCCGGACTCTGATTCCCCGCCTCTGATTCCCTGCCTCTGATTCCCCATCTCCGATTCCGCACATCTGATTCCCTGCCTCTGATTCCCCGCATCTGATTCCCCGCCTCTGATTCCATGCCTCTGATTCCCAACCTCTGATTCCCCACCTCTGATTCCCCGTGTTTGATTCCCCGCCTCTGTTTCCCCGCCTCTGATTCCCCGCCTCTGATTCCCCAACTCTAATTCCCCGCCTCTGATTCCCCATATCTGATTCCCTGCCTCTGTTTCCCCGCCTCTGATTCCCCGCCCCTGTTTCCCCATATCTGATTCCCTGCCTCTGATTCCCCAACTTTGATTCCCAGCCTCTGATTCCCCAGCTCTGATTCCCCGCCTCTGATTCCCCGTGTTTGATTCCCCGCCTCCGATTCCCGGCCTCTGATTCCCCATCTCTGATTCACCGCCTTTGATTCGCCACCTCTGATTCCCTATATCTGATTCCCCGCCTCTGTTTCCCCGCCTCTGATTCCCCGCCTCTGATTCCCCATATCTCATTCCCCGCCTCTGAATCCCCATCTCTGATTCCCGGACTCTGATTCCCCACCTCTGATACCCGGCCTCTTATTCCCGGCATCTGATTCCGGCCTCTGACTCCCGGCCTCTGATTCCCTGCTTCTGATTCTGATTCCCTGCCTTTGATTCCCCATCTCTGATTCCGCACATCTGATTCCCTGCCTCTGTTTCCCCATCTCTGATTCCCCATATCTGATTCCCCGCCTCTGTTTCCCCGCCTGTGATTCCCCGCCTCTGTTTCCCAATATCTAAGTCCCCGCCTCTGATTCCCCAACTCTGATTCCCCACCTCTGATTCCCCAGCTCTGATTCCCCGCCTCTGAATCCCCGCATCTGATTCCCTGCATCTGATTCCAAGCCTCTGATTCCCTGCCTCTGATTCCCAACCTCTGATTCCCCACCTCTGATTCCCCATATCTGATTCCCAGCCTCTGTTTCCCCGCCTCTGATTCCCCGCCTCTGTTTCGCCATATCTGATTCCCGGCCTCTGATTCCCCGCCTCTGATTCCCCGCCTCTGATTCCCTGCCTCTGATTCCCAATCTCCGGTTCCGCACATCTGATTCCCTGCCTCTGATTCCCCGCCTCTGATTCCCCGCCTCTGATTCCCTGCCTCTGATTCCCAACCTCTGATTCCCCACCTATGATTCCCCGTGTTTGATTCCCCGCCTCTGTTTCCCCACCTCTGATTCCCCGCCTCTGATTCCCCAACTCTAATTCCCCGCCTCTGATTCCCCATATCTGAATCCCCGCCTCTGTTTCCCCGCCTCTGATTCCCCGCCCCTGTTTCCCCATATCTGATTCCCTGCCTCTGATTCCACAACTTTGATTCCCAGCCTCTGATTCCCCAGCTCTGATTCCCCGCCTCTGATTCCCCGTGTTTGATTCCCTGCCTCTGATTCCCCGCCTCTGATTCCCCATCTCTGATTCACCGCCTTTGATTCGCCACCTCTGATTCCCCATATCTGATTCCCCACCTCTGTTTCCCCGCCTCTGATTCACCGCCTCTGATTCTCCATATCTCATTCCCCGCCTCTGAATCCCCATCTCTGATTCCCGGACTCTGATTCCCCGCCTCTGATTCCCTGCCTCTGATTCCCAACCTCTGATTCCCCACCTATGATTCCCCGTGTTTGATTCCCCGCCTCTGTTTCCCCACCTCTGATTCCCCGCCTCTGATTCCCCAACTCTAATTCCCCGCCTCTGATTCCCCATATCTGAATCCCCGCCTCTGTTTCCCCGCCTCTGATTCCCCGCCCCTGTTTCCCCATATCTGATTCCCTGCCTCTGATTCCACAACTTTGATTCCCAGCCTCTGATTCCCCAGCTCTGATTCCCCGCCTCTGATTCCCCGTGTTTGATTCCCTGCCTCTGATTCCCCGCCTCTGATTCCCCATCTCTGATTCACCGCCTTTGATTCGCCACCTCTGATTCCCCATATCTGATTCCCCACCTCTGTTTCCCCGCCTCTGATTCCCCGCCTCTGATTCTCCATATCTCATTCCCCGCCTCTGAATCCCCATCTCTGATTCCCGGACTCTGATTCCCCAACTCTAATTCCCCGTGTTTGATTCCCTGCCTCTGTTTCCCCACCTCTGATTCCCCGCCTCTGATTCCCCAACTCTAATTCCCCGCCTCTGATTCCCCATATCTGATTCCCCGCCTCTGTTTCCCCGCCTCTGATTCCCCGCCCCTGTTTCCCCATATCTGATTCCCCGCCTCTGTTTCCCCGCCCCTGATTCCCCGCCTCTGTTTCCCCATATCTGATTATCCGCCTCTGATTCCCAACTATGATTCCCCGCCTCTGAATCCCCGCGTCTGATTCCCTGCCTCTGCTTCCCCGCCTCTGATTCCCCAACTGTGATTCCCCAGCTCTGATTCCCCGCCTCTGATTCCCCGTGTTTGATTCCCTGCCTCTGATTCCCGGCCTCTGATTCCCCATCTCTGATTCACCGCCTTTGATTCGCCACCTCTGATTCCCCATATCTGATTCCCCGCATCTGTTTCCCCGCCTCTGATTCCCCGCCTCTGATTCCCCATATCTCATTCCCCGCCTCTGAATCCCCATCTCTGATTCCCGGACTCTGATTCCCCACCTCTGATTCCCCGTGTTTGATCCCCTGCCTCTGATTCCCCAGCTCTGATTCCCCATCTCTGATTCACCGCCTTTGATTCGCCACCTCTGATTCCCCATATCTGATTCCTCGCCACTGTTTCCCCGCCTCTGATTCCCCGCCTCTGATTCCCCATATCTCATTCCCCGCCTCTGATTCCCCATCTCAGATTCCCGGACTCTGATTCCCCACCTCTGATTCCCGACCTCTTATTCCCGGCATCTGATTCCGGCCTCTGATTCCCGGCCTCTGATTCCCAGCCTCTGATTCCCTGCTTCTGATTCTGATTCCCTGCCTCTGATTCCCCATTTCTGATTCCGCACATCTAATTCCCTGCCTCTGATTCCCCTCCTCTGATTCCCCATATCTGAATCCCCGCCTCTGTTTCCCCGTCTCTGATTCCCCGCCTCTGTTTCCCCATATCTAAGTCCCCGCCTCTGATTCCCCAACTTTGATTCCCCACCTCTGATTCCCCAGCTCTGATTCCCCGCCTCTGATTCCCCACCTCTGATTCCCCAAACCTGATTCCCAGCCTCTGTTTCCCCGCCTCTGATTCCCCGCTTCTGTTTCCCCATATCTGATTCCCGGCCTCTGATTCCCTGCCTCTGATTCCCCGCCTCTGATTCCCTGCCTCTGATTCCCCATCTCCGATTCCGCACATCTGATTCCCTGCCTCTCATTCCCCGCCTCTGATTCCCCGCCTCTGATTCCCTGCCTCTGATTCCCAACCTCTGATTCCCCACCTCTGATTCCCCGTGTTTGATTCCCCGCCTCTGTTTCCCCGCCTCTGATTCCCCGCCTCTGATTCCCCAACTCTAATTCCCCGCCTCTGATTCCCCATATCTGTTTCCCCGCCTCTGTTTCCCGCCTCTGATTCCCCGCCCCTGTTTCCCCATATCTGATTCCCTGCCTCTTATTCCCCAACTTTGATTCCCAGACTCTGATTCCCCAGCTCTGATTCCCCGCCTCTGATTCCCCGCATCTGATTCCCTGCATCTGATTCCAAGCCTCTGATTCCCTGCCTCTGATTCCCAACCTCTGATTCCCCACCTCTGATTCCCCATATCTGATTCCCAGCCTCTGTTTCCCCGCCAATGATTCCCCGCCTCTGTTTCCCCATATCTGATTCCCGGCCTCTGATTCCCGCCTCTGATTCCCCGCCTCTGATTCACTGCCTCTGATTCCCCGCCTCTGATTCCCCAGCTCTGATTCCCCGCCTCTGATTCCCCGTGTTTGATTCCCTGCCTCTGATTCCCGGCCTCTGATTCCCCATCTCTGATTCACCGCCTTTGATTCGCCCCCTCTGATTCCCCATATCTGATTCCCCGCATCTGTTTCCCCGCCTCTGATTCCCCGCCTCTGATTCCCCATATCTCATTCCCCGCCTCTGAATCCCCATCTCTGATTCCCGGACTCTGATTCCCCACCTCTGATTCCCGGCCTCTTATTCCCGGAATCTGATTCCGGCCTCTGATTCCCGGCCTCTGATTCCCTGCTTCTGATTCTGATTCCCTGCCTCTGATTCCCCGCCTCTGATACCCCAACTCTGATTCCCCGCCTCTGATTCCCAAACTCTGATTCCCCACCTCTGATTCCCCAGCTCTGATTCCCCGCCTCTGATTCCCCGCATCTGATTCCCTGCATCAGATTCCAAGCCTCTGATTCCCTGCCTCTGATTCCCAACCTCTGATTCCCCACCTCTGATTCCCCATATCTGATTACCCGCCTCTGTTTCCCCGCCTCTGATTCCCCACCTCTGTTTCCCCATATCTGATTCCCGGCCTCTTATTCCCCGCCTCTGATTCCCCACCTCTGATTCCCTACCTCTGATTACCCATCTGCGATTCCGCACATCTGAATCCCTGCCTCTGATTCCCCGCCTCTGATTCCCTGCCTCTGATTCCCAACCTCTGATTCCCCACCTCTGATTCCCCATATCTGATTCCCCGCCTCTGTTTCCCCGCCTCTGATTCCCCTCTTCTGATTCCCCAACTCTAATTCCCCGCCTCTGATTCCCCAGCTCTGATTCCCCGTGTTTGATTCCCTGCCTCTGATTCCCTGCCCTGATTCCCCATCTCTGTTTCACCGCCTTTGATTCGCCACCTCCGATTCCCCATATCTGATTCCCGGCCTCTGTTTCGCCGCCTCTGATTCCCTGCCTCTGATTCCCAACCTCTGATTCCACACCTCTGATTCCCCATATCTGATTCCCCGCCTCTGTTTCCCCGCCTCTAATTCCCTGCCCTTGTTTGCCCATATCTGATTCCCTGCCTCTGATTCCCCAACTCTGATTCCCCGCCTCTGATTCCCCAGCTCTGATTCCCCGCCTCTGATTTCCCGTGTTTGATTCCCTGCCTCTGATTCCCTGCCTCTGATTCCCCATCTCTGATTCACCGCCTTTGATTCGCCACCTCTGATTCCACATATCTGATTCCCCACCTCTGTTTCCCCGCCTCTGATTCCCCGCCTCTGATTCTCCATATCTCATTCCCCGCCTCTGAATCCCCATCTCTGATTCCCGGACTCTGATTCCCCACCTCTGATTCCCGGCCTCTTATTCCCAGCATCTGATTCCCGGCCTCTGATTCCCGGCCTCTGATTCCCCGCTTCTGATTCTGATTCGCTGCCTCTGATTCCCCATCTCTGATTCTGCACATCTGATTCCCTGCCTCTGATTCCCCACCTCTGATTCCCCATATCTGATTTCCCGCCACTGTTTCCCCGCCTCTGATTCCCCGCCTCTGTTTCCCCATATCTAATTCCCAACCTCTGATGCCCCAACTCTGATTCCCTGCCTCTGATTCCCCGCGTTCTATTCCCTGCCTCTGATTCCCCGCCTGTGATTCCCCATCTCTGATTCACCACCTCTGATTCCCCAGCTCTGATTCCCCATATCTAATTCCCCGCCTCTGTTTGCCCGCCTCTGATTCCCCGCCTCTGTTTCCCCATATCTGATTCCCCGCCTCTGAATCCCCAACTCTGATTCCCTGCCTCTGATTCCCCAGCTCTGATTCCCCGCCTTTGATTCCCCCCGTCTGATTCCCAGCCTCTGAATCCCCGTGTCTGATTTCCTGCGTCTGATTCCCCGCCTCTGATTCCCCATCTCTGATTCACAGCCTCTGATTCCCCACCTCTGATTCCCCATCTCGGATTCCGCACATCTGATTAACTGCCTCTGATTCCCCGACTCTGATCCCCACCTCTGATTCCCAAGCTCTGATTCCCCGCCTCTGATTCCCCAACTCTGATTCCCCGCCTCTGATTCCCCAGCTCTGATTCCCCGCCTCTGATTCCCCGTGTTTGATTCCCTGCCTCTGATTCCCCGACTCTTATTCCCCATCTCTGATGCACCGCCTTTGATTCGCCACCTCTGATTCCCCATATCTGATTCCTCGCCTCTGTTTCCCCGCCTCTGATTCCCCGCCTCTGATTCCCCATATCTCATTCCCCGCCTCTGATTCCCCATCTCTGATTCCCGGACTCTGATTCCCCACCTCTGATTCCCAGCCTCTTATTCCCGGCATCTGATTCCGGCCTCTGATTCCCGGCCTCTGATTCCATGCTTCTGATTCTGATTCCCTGCCTTTGATTCCCCATCTCTGATTCCGCACATCTGATTCCCTGCCTCTGATTCCCCATCTCTGATTCCCCATATCTGATTCCCCGCCTCTGTTTCCCCGCCTCTGATTCCCCGCCTCTGTTTCCCAATATCTAAGTCCCCGCCTCTGATTCGCCAACTCTGATTCCCCACCTCTGATTCCCCAGCTCTGATTCACAGCCTCTGATTCCCCACCTCTGATTCCCCATCTCGGATTCCGCACATCTGATTAACTGCCTCTGATTCCCCGACTCTGATCCCCACCTCTGATTCCCAAGCTCTGATTCCCCGCCTCTGATTCCCCAACTCTGATTCCCCGCCTCTGATTCCCCAGCTCTGATTCCCCGCCTCTGATTCCCCGTGTTTGATTCCCTGCCTCTGATTCCCCGACTCTTATTCCCCATCTCTGATGCACCGCCTTTGATTCGCCACCTCTGATTCCCCATATCTGATTCCTCGCCTCTGTTTCCCCGCCTCTGATTCCCCGCCTCTGATTCCCCATATCTCATTCCCCGCCTCTGATTCCCCATCTCTGATTCCCGGACTCTGATTCCCCACCTCTGATTCCCAGCCTCTTATTCCCGGCATCTGATTCCGGCCTCTGATTCCCGGCCTCTGATTCCATGCTTCTGATTCTGATTCCCTGCCTTTGATTCCCCATCTCTGATTCCGCACATCTGATTCCCTGCCTCTGATTCCCCATCTCTGATTCCCCATATCTGATTCCCCGCCTCTGTTTCCCCGCCTCTGATTCCCCGCCTCTGTTTCCCAATATCTAAGTCCCCGCCTCTGATTCCCCAACTCTGATTCCCCACCTCTGATTCCCCAGCTCTGATTCCCCGCCTCTGATTCCCTGCATCTGATTCCCTGCATCTGATTCCAAGCCTCTGATTCCCTGCCTCTGATTCCCAACCTCTGATTCCCCACCTCTGATTCCCCATATCTGATTCCCAGCCTCTGTTTCCCCACCTCTGATTCCCCGCCTCTGTTTTCCCATATCTGATTCCCGGACTCTGATTCCCCGCCTCTGATTCCCTGCCTCTGATTCCCCATCTCCGATTCCGCACATCTGATTCCCTGCCTCTGATTCCCCGCATCTGATTCCCCGCCTCTGATTCCATGCCTCTGATTCCCAACCTCTGATTCCCCACCTCTGATTCCCCGTGTTTGATTCCCCGCCTCTGTTTCCCCGCCTCTGATTCCCCGCCTCTGATTCCCCAACTCTAATTCCCCGCCTCTGATTCCCCATATCTGATTCCCTGCCTCTGTTTCCCTGCCTCTGATTCCCCGCCCCTGTTTCCCCATATCTGATTCCCTGCCTCTGATTCCCCAACTTTGATTCCCAGCCTCTGATTCCCCAGCTCTGATTCCCCGCCTCTGATTCCCCGTGTTTGATTCCCTGCCTCCGATTCCCGGCCTCTGATTCCCCATCTCTGATTCACCGCCTTTGATTCGCCACCTCTGATTCCCTATATCTGATTCCCCGCCTCTGTTTCCCCGACTCTGATTCCCCGCCTCTGATTCCCCATATCTCATTCCCCGCCTCTGAATCCCCATCTCTGATTCCCGGACTCTGATTCCCCACCTCTGATTCCCGGCCTCTTATTCCCGGCATCTGATTCCGGCCTCTGACTCCCGGCCTCTGATTCCCTGCTTCTGATTCTGATTCCCTGCCTTTGATTCCCCATCTCTGATTCCGCACATCTGATTCCCTGCCTCTGTTTCCCCATCTCTGATTCCCCATATCTGATTCCCCGCCTCTGTTTCCCCGCCTGTGATTCCCCGCCTCTGTTTCCCAATATCTAAGTCCCCGCCTCTGATTCCCCAACTCTGATTCCCCACCTCTGATTCCCCAGCTCTGATTCCCCGCCTCTGAATCCCCGCATCTGATTCCCTGCATCTGATTCCAAGCCTCTGATTCCCTGCCTCTGATTCCCAACCTCTGATTCCCCACCTCTGATTCCCCATATCTGATTCCCAGCCTCTGTTTCCCCGCCTCTGTTTCGCCATATCTGATTCCCGGCCTCTGATTCCCCGCCTCTGATTCCCCGCCTCTGATTCCCTGCCTCTGATTCCCAATCTCCGGTTCCGCACATCTGATTCCCTGCCTCTGATTCCCCGCCTCTGATTCCCCGCCTCTGATTCCCTGCCTCTGATTCCCAACCTCTGATTCCCCACCTATGATTCCCCGTGTTTGATTCCCCGCCTCTGTTTCCCCACCTCTGATTCCCCGCCTCTGATTCCCCAACTCTAATTCCCCGCCTCTGATTCCCCATATCTGAATCCCCGCCTCTGTTTCCCCGCCTCTGATTCCCCGCCCCTGTTTCCCCATATCTGATTCCCTGCCTCTGATTCCACAACTTTGATTCCCAGCCTCTGATTCCCCAGCTCTGATTCCCCGCCTCTGATTCCCCGTGTTTGATTCCCTGCCTCTGATTCCCCGCCTCTGATTCCCCATCTCTGATTCACCGCCTTTGATTCGCCACCTCTGATTCCCCATATCTGATTCCCCACCTCTGTTTCCCCGCCTCTGATTCCCCGCCTCTGATTCTCCATATCTCATTCCCCGCCTCTGAATCCCCATCTCTGATTCCCGGACTCTGATTCCCCAACTCTAATTCCCCGTGTTTGATTCCCTGCCTCTGTTTCCCCACCTCTGATTCCCCGCCTCTGATTCCCCAACTCTAATTCCCCGCCTCTGATTCCCCATATCTGATTCCCCGCCTCTGTTTCCCCGCCTCTGATTCCCCGCCCCTGTTTCCCCATATCTGATTCCCCGCCTCTGTTTCCCCGCCCCTGATTCCCCGCCTCTGTTTCCCCATATCTGATTATCCGCCTCTGATTCCCAACTATGATTCCCCGCCTCTGAATCCCCGCGTCTGATTCCCTGCCTCTGCTTCCCCGCCTCTGATTCCCCAACTGTGATTCCCCAGCTCTGATTCCCCGCCTCTGATTCCCCGTGTTTGATTCCCTGCCTCTGATTCCCGGCCTCTGATTCCCCATCTCTGATTCACCGCCTTTGATTCGCCACCTCTGATTCCCCATATCTGATTCCCCGCATCTGTTTCCCCGCCTCTGATTCCCCGCCTCTGATTCCCCATATCTCATTCCCCGCCTCTGAATCCCCATCTCTGATTCCCGGACTCTGATTCCCCACCTCTGATTCCCGGCCTCTTATTCCCGGCATCTGATTCCGGCCTCTGATTCCCGGCCTCTGATTCCCTGCTTCTGATTCTGATTCCCTGCCTCTGATTCCCCATCTCTGATTCCGCACATCTGATTCCCTGCCTCTGATTCCCCACCTCTGATTCCCCATATCTGACTCCCCGCCTCTGTTTCCCCGCCTCTGATTCCCCGCCTTTGTTTCCCAATATCTAAGTCCCCGCCTCTGATTCCCCAACTCTGATTCCCCACCTCTGATTCCCCAGCTCTGATTCCCCGCCTCTGATTCCCCGCATCTGATTCCCTGCATCTGATTCCAAGCCTCTGATTCCCTGCCTCTGATTCCCAACCTCTGATTCCCCACCTCTGATTCCCCATATCTGATTCCCCGCCTCTGTTTCCCCGCCTCTGATTCCCCACCTCTGTTTCCCCATATCTGAATCCCGGCCTCTTATTCCCCGCCTCTGATTCCCCACCTCTGATTCCCTACCTCTGATTACCCATCTCCGATTCCGCATATCTGATTCCCTGCCTCTGATTCCCCGCCTCTGATTCCCTGCCTCTGATTCCCAACCTCTGATTCCCCACCTCTGATTCCCCATATGTGATTCCCCGCCTCTGTTTCCCCGTCTCTGATTCCCCGCCTCTGTTTCCCCATATCTAAGTCCCCGCCTCTGATTCCCCAACTTTGATTCCCCACCTCTGATTCCCCGCCTCTGATTCCCCATATCTCATTCCCCGCCTCTGATTCCCCATCTCTGATTCCCGGACTCTGATTCCCCACCTCTGATTCCCGACCTCTTATTCCCGGCATCTGATTCCGGCCTCTGATTCCCGGCCTCTGATTCCCGGCCTCTGATTCCCTGCTTCTGATTCTGATTCCCTGCCTCTGATTCCCCATTTCTGATTCCGCACATCTAATTCCCTGCCTCTGATTCCCCTCCTCTGATTCCCCATATCTGAATCCCCGCCTCTGTTTCCCCGTCTCTGATTCCCCGCCTCTGTTTCCCCATATCTAAGTCCCCGCCTCTGATTCCCCAACTTTGATTCCCCACCTCTGATTCCCCAGCTCTGATTCCCCGCCTCTGATTCCCCACCTCTGATTCCCCATACCTGATTCCCAGCCTCTGTTTCCCCGCCTCTGATTCCCCGCTTCTGTTTCCCCATATCTGATTCCCGGCCTCTGATTCCCTGCCTCTGATTCCCCGCCTCTGATTCCCTGCCTCTGATTCCCCATCTCCGATTCCGCACATCTGATTCCCTGCCTCTCATTCCCCGCCTCTGATTCCCCGCCTCTGATTCCCTGCCTCTGATTCCCAACCTCTGATTCCACACCTCTGATTCCCCGTGTTTGATTCCCCGCCTCTGTTTCCCCGCCTCTGATTCCCCGCCTCTGATTCCCCAACTCTAATTCCCCGCCTCTGATTCCCCATATCTGATTCCCCGCCTCTGTTTCCCCGCCTCTGATTCCCCGCCCCTGTTTCCCCATATCTGATTCCCTGCCTCTGATTCCCCAACTTTGATTCCCAGACTCTGATTCCCCAGCTCTGATTCCCCGCCTCTGATTCCCCGCATCTGATTCCCTGCATCTGATTCCAAGCCTCTGATTCCCTGCCTCTGATTCCCAACCTCTGATTCCCCACCTCTGATTCCCCATATCTGATTCCCAGCCTCTGTTTCCCCGCCAATGATTCCCCGCCTCTGTTTCCCCATATCTGATTCCCGGCCTCTGATTCCCGCCTCTGATTCCCCGCCTCTGATTCCCTGCCTCTGATTCCCCGCCTCTGATTCCCCGCCGCTGATTCCCTGCCTCTGATTTCCAACCTCTGATTCCCCACCTCTGATTCCCCGTGTTTGATTCCCCGCCTCTGTTTCCCCGCCACTGATTCCCCGCCTCTGATTCCCCAACTCTAATTCCCCGCCTCTGATTCCCCATATCTGAATCCCCGCCCCTGTTTCCCCGCCTCTGATTCCCCGCCCCTGTTTCCCCATGTCTGATTCCCTGACTCTGATTCCCCAACTTTGATTCCCAGCCTCTGATTCCCCAGCTCTGATTCCCCGCCTCTGATTCCCCGTGTTTGATTCCCTGCCTCTGATTCCCCGCCTCTGATTCCCCATCTCTGATTCACCGCCTTTGATTCGCCACCTCTGATTCCCCATATCTGATTCCCCACCTCTGTTTCCCCGCCTCTGATTCCCCGCCTCTGAATCTCCATATCTCATTCCCCGCCTCTGACTCCCCATCTCTGATTCCCGGACTCTGATTCCCCACCTCTGATTCCCGGCCTCTTATTCCCAGCATCTGATTCCAGGCCTCTGATTCCCGGCCTCTGACTCCCCGCTTCTGATTCTGATTCCCTGCCTCTGATTCCCCATCTCTGATTCCGCACATCTGATTACCTGCCTCTGATTCCCCACCTCTGATTCCCCATATCTGATTCCCCGCCTCTGTTTCCACGCCTCTGATTCCCCGCCTCTGTTTCCCCATATCTAATTCCCCACCTCTGATGCCCCAACTCTGATTCCCCGCCTCTGATTCCCCAGCTCTGATTCCCCGCCTCTGATTCCCTGCATCCGATTCCCCATATCTGATTCCCCGCCTCTGCTTCCCCGCGTCTGATTCCCTGCCTCTGCTTCCCCGCCTCTGATTCCCCAACTCTGATTCCCCGCCTCTGATTCCCCAGCTCTGATTCCCCGCCTCTGATTCCCCGTGTTTGATTCCCTGCCTCTGATTCCCGGCCTCTGATTCCCCATCTCTGATTCACCGCCTTTGATTCGCCACCTCTGATTCCCCATATCTGATTCCCCGCATCTGTTTCCCCGCCTCTGATTCCCCGCCTCTGATTCCCCATATCTCATTCCCCGCCTCTGAATCCCCATCTCTGATTCCCGGACTCTGATTCCCCACCTCTGATTCCCGGCATCTTATTCCCGGCATCTGATTCCGGCCTCTGATTCCCGGCCTCTGATTCCCTGCTTCTGATTCTGATTCCCTGCCTCTGATTCCCCATCTCTGATTCCGCACATCTGATTCCCTGCCTCTGATTCCCTACCTCTGATTCCCCATATCTGACACCCCGCCTCTGTTTCCCCGCCTCTGATTCCCCGCCTTTGTTTCCCAATATCTAAGTCCCCGCCTCTGATTCCCCAACTCTGATTCCCCACCTCTGATTCCCCAGCTCTGATTCCCCGCCTCTGATTCCCCGCATCTGATTCCCTGCATCTGATTCCAAGCCTCTGATTCCCTGCCTCTGATTCCCAAATTCTGATTCCCCACCTCTGATTCCCCATATCTGATTCCCCGCCTCTGTTTCCCCGCCTCTGATTCCCCACCTCTGTTTCCCCATATCTGATTCCCGGCCTCTTATTCCCCGCCTCTGATTCCCCACCTCTGATTCCCTACCTCTGATTACCCATCTGCGATTCCGCACATCTGATTCCCTGCCTCTGATTCCCCGCCTCTGATTCCCTGCCTCTGATTCCCAACCTCTGATTCCCCACCTCTGAGTCCCCATATCTGATTCCTCGCCTCTGTTTCCCCGCCTCTGATTCACCTCCTCTGATTCCCCAACTCTAATTCCCCGCCTCTGATTCCCCAGCTCTGATTCCCCGTGTTTGATTCCCTGCCTCTGATTCCCTGCCCTGATTCCCCATCTCTGTTTCACCGCCTTTGATTCGCCACCTCTGATTCCCCATATCTGATTCCCCGCCTCTGTTTCTCCGCCTCTGATTCCCTGCCTCTGATTCCCAACCTCTGATTCCACACCTCTGATTCCCCATATCTGATTCCCCGCCTCTGTTTCCCCGCCTCTGATTCCCTGCCCTGATTCCCCATCTCTGATTCACCGCCTTTGATTCGCCACCTCTGATTCCACATATCTGATTCCCCACCTCTGTTTCCCCGCCACTGATTCCTTGCCTCTGATTCTCCATATCTCATTCCCCGCCTCTGAATCCCCATCTCTGATTCCCGGACTCTGATTCCCCACCTCTGATTCCCGGCCTCTTATTCACAGCATCTGATTCCCGGCCTCTGATTCCCGGCCTCTGATACCCCGCTTCTGATTCTGATTCGCTGCCTCTGATTCCCCATCTCTGATTCTGCACATCTGATTCCCTGCCTCTGATTCCCCACCTCTGATTCCCCATACCTGATTCCCAGCCTCTGTTTCCCCGCCTCTGATTCCCCACTTCTGTTTCCCCATATCTGATTCCCGGCCTCTGATTCCCTGCCTCTGATTCCCCGCCTCTGATTCCCTGCCTCTGATTCCCCATCTCCGATTCCGCACATCTGATTCCCTGCCTCTGATTCCCCGCCTCTGATTCCCCGCCTCTGATTCCCTGCCTCTGATTCCCAACCTCTGATTCCCCACCTCTGATTCCCCGTGTTTGATTCCCCGCCTCTGTTTCCCCGCCTCTGATTCCCCGCCTCTGATTCCCCAACTCTAATTCCCCGCCTCTGTTTCCCCGCCTCTGATTCCCCGCCCCTGTTTCCCCATATCTGATTCCCTGCCTCTGATTCCCCAACTTTGATTCCCAGACTCTGATTCCCCAGCTCTGATTCCCCGCCTCTGATTCCCCGCATCTGATTCCCTGCATCTGATTCCAAGCCTCTGATTCCCTGCCTCTGATACCCAACCTCTGATTCCCCACCTCTGATTCCCCATATCTGATTCCCAGCCTCTGTTTCCCCGCCTCTGATTCCCCGCCTCTGTTTCGCCATATCTGATTCCCGGCCTCTGATTCCCGCCTCTGATTCCCCGCCTCTGATTCCCTGCCTCTGATTCCCCGCCTCTGATTCCCCGCCGCTGATTCCCTGCCTCTGATTTCCAACCTCTGATTCCCCACCTCTGATTCCCCGTGTTTGATTCCCCGCCTCTGTTTCCCCGCCACTGATTCCCCGCCTCTGATTCCCCAACTCTAATTCCCCACCTCTGATTCCCCATATCTGAATCCCCGCCTCTGTTTCCCCGCCTCTGATTCCCCGCCCCTGTTTCACCATGTCTGATTCCCTGACTCTGATTCCCCAACTTTGATTCCCAGCCTCTGATTCCCCAGCTCTGATTCCCCGCCTCTGATTCCCCGTGTTTGATTCCCTGCCTCTGATTCCCCGCCTCTGATTCCCCATCTCTGATTCACCGCCTTTGATTCGCCACCTCTGATTCCCCATATCTGATTCCCCACCTCTGTTTCCCCGCCTCTGATTCCCCGCCTCTGAATCTCCATATCTCATTCCCCGCCTCTGACTCCCCATCTCTGATTCCCGGACTCTGATTCCCCACCTCTGATTCCCGGCCTCTTATTCCCAGCATCTGATTCCAGGCCTCTGATTCCCGGCCTCTGACTCCCCGCTTCTGATTCTGATTCCCTGCCTCTGATTCCCCATCTCTGATTCCGCACATCTGATTACCTGCCTCTGATTCCCCACCTCTGATTCCCCATATCTGATTCCCCACCTCTGTTTCCCCGCCTCTGATTCCCCGCCTCTGTTTCCCCATATCTAATTCCCCACCTCTGATGCCCCAACTCTGATTCCCCGCCTCTGATTCCCCAGCTCTGATTCCCCGCCTCTGATTCCCTGCATCCGATTCCCCATATCTGATTCCCCGCCTCTGTTTCCCCGCCCCTGATTCCCCGCCTCTGTTTCCCCATATCTGATTATCCGCCTCTGATTCCCAACTATGATTCCCTGCCTCTGAATCCCCGCGTCTGATTCCCTGCCTCTGCTTCCCCGCCTCTGATTCCCCAACTCTGATTCCCCGCCTCTGATTCCCCAGCTCTGATTCCCCGCCTCTGATTCCCCGTGTTTGATTCCCTGCCTCTGATTCCCGGCCTCTGATTCCCCATCTCTGATTCACCGCCTTTGATTCGCCACGTCTGATTCCCCATATCTGATTCCCCGCATCTGTTTCCCCGCCTCTGATTCCCCGCCTCTGATTCCCCATATCTCATTCCCCACCTCTGAATCCCCATCTCTGATTCCCGGACTCTGATTCCCCACCTCTGATTCCCGGCATCTTATTCCGGGCATCTGATTCCGGCCTCTGATTCCCGGCCTCTGATTCCCTGCTTCTGATTCTGATTCCCTGCCTCTGATTCCCCATCTCTGATTCCGCACATCTGATTCCCTGCCTCTGATTCCCCACCTCTGATTCCCCATATCTGACTCCCCGCCTCTGTTTCCCCGCCTCTGATTCCCCGCCTTTGTTTCCCAATATCTAAGTCCCCGCCTCTGATTCCCCAACTCTGATTCCCCACCTCTGATTCCCCAGCTCTGATTCCCCGCCTCTGATTCCCCGCATCTGATTCCCTGCATCTGATTCCAAGCCTCTGATTCCCTGCCTCTGATTCCCAACCTCTGATTCCCCACCTCTGATTCCCCATATCTGATTCCCCGCCTCTGTTTCCCCGCCTCTGATTCCCCACCTCTGTTTCCCCATATCTGATTCCCGGCCTCTTATTCCCCGCCTCTGATTCCCCACCTCTGATTCCCTACCTCTGATTACCCATCTGCGATTCCGCACATCTGATTCCCTGCCTCTGATTCCCCGCCTCTGATTCCCTGCCTCTGATTCCCAACCTCTGATTCCCCACCTCTGATTCCCCATATCTGATTCCCCGCCTCTGTTTCCCCGCCTCTGATTCCCCTCCTCTGATTCAGCAACTCTAATTCCCCGCCTCTGATTCCCCAGCTCTGATTCCCCGTGTTTGATTCCCTGCCTCTGATTCCCTGCCCTGATTCCCCATCTCTGTTTCACCGCCTTTGATTCGCCACCTCTGATTCCCCATATCTGATTCCCCGCCTCTGTTTCGCCGCCTCTGATTCCCTGCCTCTGATTCCCAACCTCTGATTCCACACCTCTGATTCCCCATATCTGATTCCCCGCCTCTGTTTCCCCGCCTCTGATTCCCTGCCCTGATTCCCCATCTCTGATTCACCGCCTTTGATTCGCCACCTCTGATTCCACATATCTGATTCCCCACCTCTGTTTCCCCGCCTCTGATTCCTTGCCTCTGATTCTCCATATCTCATTCCCCGCCTCTGAATCCCCATCTCTGATTCCCGGACTCTGATTCCCCACCTCTGATTCCCGGCCTCTTATTCCCAGCATCTGATTCCCGGCCTCTGATTCCCGGCCTCTGATTCCCCGCTTCTGATTCTGATTCGCTGCCTCTGATTCCCCATCTCTGATTCTGCACATCTGATTCCCTGCCTCTGATTCCCCACCTCTGATTCCCCATATCTGATTTCCCGCCTCTGTTTCCCCGCCTCTGATTCCCCGCCTCTGTTTCCCCATATCTAATTCCCAACCTCTGATGCCCCAACTCTGATTCCCTGCCTCTGATTCCCCGCGTTCTATTCCCTGCCTCTGATTCCCCGCCTGTGATTCCCCATCTCTGATTCACCACCTCTGATTCCCCACCTCTGATTCCCCATATCTAATTCCCCGCCTCTGTTTGCCCGCCTCTGATTCCCCGCCTCTGTTTCCCCATATCTGATTCCCCGCCTCTGAATCCCCAACTCTGATTCCCTGCCTCTGATTCCCCAGCTCTGATTCCCCGCCTTTGATTCCCCCCGTCTGATTCACAGCCTCTGAATCCCCGTGTCTGAATTCCTGCATCTGATTCCCCGCCTCTGATTCCCCATCTCTGATTCACAGCCTCTGATTCCCCACCTCTGATTCCCCATCTCGGATTCCGCACATCTGATTAACTGCCTCTGATTCCCCGACTCTGATCCCCTCCTCTGATTCCCAAGCTCTGATTCCCCGCCTCTGATTCCCCAACTCTGATTCCCCGCCTCTGATTCCCCAGCTCTGATTCCCCGCCTCTGATTCCCCGTGTTTGATTCCCTGCCTCTGATTCCCCGCCTCTTATTCCCCATCTCTGATTCACCGCCTTTGATTCGCCACCTCTGATTCCCCATATCTGATTCCTCGCCTCTGTTTCCCCGCCTCTGATTCCCCGCCTCTGATTCCCCATATCTCATTCCCCGCCTCTGATTCCCCATCTCTGATTCCCGGACTCTGATTCCCCACCTCTGATTCCCAGCCTCTTATTCCCGGCATCTGATTCCGGCCTCTGATTCCCGGCCTCTGATTCCCTGCTTCTGATTCTGATTCCCTGCCTTTGATTCCCCATCTCTGATTCCGCACATCTGATTCCCTGCCTCTGATTCCCCATCTCTGATTCCCCATATCTGATTCCCCGCCTCTGTTTCCCCGCCTCTGATTCCCCAACTCTGATTCCCCACCTCTGATTCCCCAGCTCTGATTCCCCGCCTCTGATTCCCTGCATCTGATTCCCTGCATCTGATTCCAAGCCTCTGATTCCCTGCCTCTGATTCCCAACCTCTGATTCCCCACCTCTGATTCCCCATATCTGACTCCCAGCCTCTGTTTCCCCGCCTCTGATTCCCCGCCTCTGTTTCCCCATATCTGATTCCCGGACTCTGATTCCCCGCCTCTGATTCCCTGCCTCTGATTCCCCATCTCCGATTCCGCACATCTGATTCCCTGCCTCTGATTCCCCGCCTCTGATTCCCCGCCTCTGATTCCATGCCTCTGATTCCCAACCTCTGATTCCCCACCTCTGATTCCCCGTGTTTGATTCACCGCCTCTGTTTCCCCGCCTCTGATTCCCCGCCTCTGATTCCCCAACTCTAATTCCCCGCCTCTGATTCCCCATATCTGATTCACTGCCTCTATTTCCCCGCCTCTGATTCCCCGCCCCTGTTTCCCCATATCTGATTCCCTGCCTCTGATTCCCCAACTTTGATTCCCAGCCTCTGATTCCCCAGCTCTGATTCCCCGCCTCTGATTCCCCGTGTTTGATTCCCTGCCTCCGATTCCCGGCCTCTGATTCCCCATCTCTGATTCACCGCCTTTGATTCGCCACCTCTGATTCCACATATCTGATTCCCCGCTTCTGTTTCTCCGCCTCTGATTCCCCGCCTCTGATTCCCCATATCTCATTCCCCGCCTCTGAATCCCCATCTCTGATTCCCGGACTCTGATTCCCCACCTCTGATTCCCGGCCTCTTATTCCCGGCATCTGATTCCGGCCTCTGATTCCCAACCTCTGATTCCACACCTCTGATTCCCCATATCTGATTCCCCGCCTCTGTATCCCCGCCTCTGATTCCCTGCCCTTGTTTGCCCATATCTGATTCCCTGCCTCTGATTCCCCAACTCTGATTCCCCGCCTCTGATTCCCCAGCTCTGATTCCCCGCCTCTGATTTCCCGTGTTTGATTCCCTGCCTCTGATTCCCCGCCTCTGATTCCCCATCTCTGATTCACCGCCTTTGATTCGCCACCTCTGATTCCACATATCTGATTCCCCACCTCTGTTTCCCCGCCTCTGATTCCCCGCCTCTGATTCTCCATATCTCATTCCCCGCCTCTGAATCCCCATCTCTGATTCCCGGACTCTGATTCCCCACCTCTGATTCCCGGCCTCTTATTCCCAGCATCTGATTCCCGGCCTCTGATTCCCGGACTCTGATTCCCCGCTTCTGATTCTGATTCGCTGCCTCTGATTCCCCATCTCTGATTCTGCACATCTGATTCCCTGCATCTGATTCCCCACCTCTGATTCCCCATATCTGATTTCCCGCCTCTGTTTCCCCGCCTCTGATTCCCCGCCTCTGTTTCCCCATATCTAATTCCCAACCTCTGATGCCCCAACTCTGATTCCCTGCCTCTGATTCCCCGCGTTCTATTCCCTGCCTCTGATTCCCCGCCTGTGATTCCCCATCTCTGATTCACCACCTCTGATTCCCCACCTCTGATTCCCCATATCTAATTCCCCGCCTCTGTTTGCCCGCCTCTGATTCCCCGCCTCCGTTTCCCCATATCTGATTCCCCGCCTCTGAATCCCCAACTCTGATTCCCTGCCTCTGATTCCCCAGCTCTGATTCCCCGCCTTTGATTCCCCCCGTCTGATTCCCAGCCTATGAATCCCCGTGTCTGATTTCCTGCATCTGATTCCCCGCCTCTGATTCCCCATCTCTGATTCACAGCCTCTGATTCCCCACCTCTGATTCCCCATCTCGGATTCCGCACATCTGATTAACTGCCTCTGATTCCCCGACTCTGATCCCCACCTCTGATTCCCAAGCTCTGATTCCCCGCCTCTGATTCCCCAACTCTGATTCCCCGCCTCTGATTCCCCAGCTCTGATTCCCCGCCTCTGAATCCCCGTGTTTGATTCCCTGCCTCTGATTCCCCGCCTCTTATTCCCCATCTCTGATTCACCGCCTTTGATTCGCCACCTCTGATTCCCCATATCTGATTCCTCGCCTCTGTTTCCCCGCCTCTGATTCCCCGCCTCTGATTCCCCATATCTCATTCCCCGCCTCTGATTCCCCATCTCTGATTCCCGGACTCTGATTCCCCACCTCTGATTCCCAGCCTCTTATTCCCGGCATCTGATTCCGGCCTCTGATTCCCGGCCTCTGATTCCCTGCTTCTGATTCTGATTCCCTGCCTTTGATTCCCCATCTCTGATTCCGCACATCTGATTCCCTGCCTCTGATTCCCCGCCTCTGATTCCCCGCCTCTGTTTCCCAATATCTAAGTCCCCGCCTCTGATTCCCCAACTCTGATTCCCCACCTCTGATTCCCCAGCTCTGATTCCCCGCCTCTGATTCCCTGCATCTAATTCCCTGCATCTGATTCCAAGCCTCTGATTCCCTGCCTCTGATTCCCAACCTCTGATTCCCCACCTCTGATTCCCCATATCTGATTCCCAGCCTCTGTTTCCCCGCCTCTGATTCCCCGCCTCTGTTTCCCCATATCTGATTCTCGGACTCTGATTCCCCGCCTCTGATTCCCTGCCTCTGATTCCCCATCTCCGATTCCGCACATCTGATTCCCTGCCTCTGATTCCCCGCCTCTGATTCCCCGCCTCTGATTCCATGCCTCTGATTCCCAACCTCTGATTCCCCACCTCTGATTCCCCGTGTTTGATTCCCCGCCTCTGTTTCCCCGCCTCTGATTCCCCGCCTCTGATTCCCCAACTCTAATTCCCCGCCTCTGATTCCCCATATCTGATTCCCTGCCTCTGTTTCCCCGCCTCTGATTCCCCGCCCCTGTATCCACATATCTGATTCCCTGCCTCTGATTCCCCAACTTTGATTCCCAGCCTCTGATTCCCCAGCTCTGATTCCCCGCCTCTGATTCCCCGTGTTTGATTCCCTGCCTCCGATTCCCGGCCTCTGATTCCCCATCTCTGATTCACCGCCTTTGATTCGCCACCACTGATTCCCCATATCTGATTCCCCGCTTCTGTTTCCCCGCCTCTGATTCCCCGCCTCTGATTCCCCATATCTCATTCCCCGCCTCTGAATCCCCATCTCTGATTCCCGGACTCTGATTCCCCACCTCTGATTCCCGGCCTCTTATTCCCGGCATCTGATTCCGGCCTCTGATTCCCGGTCTCTGATTCCCTGCTTCTGATTCTGATTCCCTGCCTTTGATTCCCCATCTCTGATTCCGCACATCTGATTCCCTGCCTCTGATTCCCCATCTCTGATTCCCCACATCTGATTCCCCGCCTCTGTTTCCCCGCCTCTGATTCCCCGCCTCTGTTTCCCAATATCTAAGTCCCAGCCTCTGATTCCCCAACTCTGATTCCCCACCTCTGATTCCCCAGCTCTGATTCCCCGCCTCTGAATCCCCGCATCTGATTCCCTGCATCTGATTCCAAGCCTCTGATTCCCTGCCTCTGATTCCCAAACTCTGATTCCCCACCTCTGATTCCCCATATCTGATTCCCAGCCTCTGTTTCCCCGCCTCTGATTCCCCGCCTCTGTTTCCCCATATCTGATTCCCGGCCTCTGATTCCCCGCTTCTGATTCCCCGCCTCTGATTCCCTGACTCTGATTCCCAATCTCCGATTCCGCACATCTGATTCCCTGCCTCTGATTCCCCGCCTCTGATTCCCCGCCTCTGATTCCCTGCCTCTGATTCCCAACCTCAGATTCCCCACCTCTGATTCCCCGTGTTTGATTCCCCGCCTCTGTTTCCCCACCTCTGATTCCCCGCCTCTGATTCTCCAACTCTAATTCCCCGCCTCTGATTCCCCATATCTGATTCCCCGCCTCTGTTTCCCCGCCTCTGATTCCCCGCCCCTGTTTCCCCATATCTGATTCCCTGCCTCTGATTCCACAACTTTGATTCCCAGCCTCTGATTCCCCAGCTCTGATTCCCCGCCTCTGATTCCCCGTGTTTGATTCCCTGCCTCTGATTCCCCGCCTCTGATTCCCCATCTCTGATTCACCGCCTTTGATTCGCCACCTCTGATTCCCCATATCTGATTCCCCACCTCTGTTTCCCCTCCTCTGATTCCCCGCCTCTGATTCTCCATATCTCATTCCCCGCCTCTGAATCCCCATCTCTGATTCCCGGACTCTGATTCCCCACCTCTGATTCCCGGCCTCTTATTCCCAGCATCTGATTCCAGGCCTCTGATTCCCGGCCTCTGACTCCCGGCTTCTGATTCTGATTCCCTGCCTCTGATTCCCCATCTCTGATTACGCACATCTGATTACGTGCCTCTGATTCCCCACCTCTGATTCCCCATATCTGATTCCCCGCCTCTGTTTCCACGCCTCTGATTCCCCGCCTCTGTTTCCCCATATCTAATTCCCCACCTCTGATGCCCCAACTCTGATTCCCCGCCTCTGATTCCCCAGCTCTGATTCCCTGCCTCTGATTCCCCACATCCGATTCCCCATATCTGATTCCCGGCCTGTTTCCCCGCCCCTGATTCCCCGCCTCTGTTTCCCCATATCTGATTCCCCGCCTCTGATTCCCAACTATGATTCCCCGCCTCTGATTCCCCAGCTCTGATTCCCTGCCACTGATTCCCCGCGTTCTATTCCCTGCCCCTGATTCCCCGCCTGTGATTCCCCAGCTCTGATTCCCTGCCTCTGATTCCCCGCGTTCTATTCCCTGCCCCTGTTTCCCCGCCTCTGATTCCCCGCCTCTGTTTCCCAATATCTAAGTCCCCGCCTCTGATTCCCCAACTCTGATTCCCCACCTCTGATTCCCCAGCTCTGATTCCCCGCCTCTGAATCCCCGCATCTGATTCCCTGCATCTGATTCCAAGCATCTGATTCCCTGCCTCTGATTCCCAACCTCTGATTCCCCACCTCTGATTCCCCATATCTGATTCCCAGGCTCTGTTTCCCCGCCTCTGATTCCCCGCCTCTGTTTCCCCATATCTGATTCCCGGACTATGATTCCCCGCCTCTGATTCCCCGCCTCTGATTCCCTCACTCTGATTCCCAATCTCCGATTCCGCACATCTGATTCCCTGCCTCTGATTCCCCGCCTCTGATTCCCCGCCTCTGATTCCCTGCCTCTGATTCCCAACCTCAGATTCCCCACCTCTGATTCCCCGTGTTTGATTCCCCGCCTCTGTTTCCCCACCTCTGATTCCCCGCCTCTGATTCCCCAACTCTAATTCCCCGCCTCTGATTCCCCATATCTGATTCCCCGCCTCTGTTTCCCCGCCTCTGATTCCCCGCCCCTGTTTCCCCATATCTGATTCCCTGCCTCTGATTCCACAACTTTGATTCCCAGCCTCTGATTCCCCAGCTCTGATTCCCCGCCTCTGATTCCCCGTGTTTGATTCCCTGCCTCTGATTCCCCGCCTCTGATTCCCCATCTCTGATTCACCGCCTTTGATTCGCCACCTCTTATTCCCCATATCTGATTCCCCACCTCTGTTTCCCCGCCTCTGATTCCCCGCCTCTGATTCTCCATATCTCATTCCCCGCCTCTGAATCCCCATCTCTGATTCCCGGACTCTGATTCCCCACCTCTGATTCCCGGCCTCTTATTCCCAGCATCTGATTCCAGGCCTCTGATTCCCGGCCTCTGACTCCCCGCTTCTGATTCTGATTCCCTGCCTCTGATTCCCCATCTCTGATTACGCACATCTGATTACGTGCCTCTGATTCCCCACCTCTGATTCCCCATATCTGATTCCCCGCCTCTGTTTCCACGCCTCTGATTCCCCGCCTCTGTTTCCCCATATCTAATTCCCCACCTCTGATGCCCCAACTCTGATTCCCCGCCTCTGATTCCCCAGCTCTGATTCCCCGCCTCTGATTCCCCACATCCGATTCCCCATATCTGATTCCCCGCCTCTGTTTCACCGCCCCTGATTCCCCGCCTCTGTTTCCCCATATCTGATTCCCCGCCTCTGATTCCCAACTATGATTCCCCGCCTCTGATTCCCCAGCTCTGATTCCCTGCCACTGATTCCCCGCGTTCTATTCCCTGCCCCTGATTCCCCGCCTGTGATTCCCCAGCTCTGATTCCCTGCCTCTGATTCCCCGCATTCTATTCCCTGCCCCTGTTTCCCCGCCTCTGATTCCCCGCCTCTGTTTCCCAATATCTAAGTCCCCGCCTCTGATTCCCCAACTCTGATTCCCCACCTCTGATTCCCCAGCTCTGATTCCCCGCCTCTGAATCCCCGCATCTGATTCCCTGCATCTGATTCCAAGCCTCTGATTCCCTGCCTCTGATTCCCAACCTCTGATTCCCCACCTCTGATTCCCCATATCTGATTCCCAGCCTCTGTTTCCCCGCCTCTGATTCCCCGCCTCTGTTTCCCCATATCTGATTCCCGGCCTCTGATTCCCCGCCTCTGATTCCCCGCCTCTGATTCCCTGCCTCTGATTCCCAATCTCCGATTCCGCACATCTGATTCCCTGCCTCTGATTCCCCGCCTCTGATTCCCCACCTCTGATTCCCCGTGTTTGATTCCCCGCCTCTGTTTCCCCACCTCTGATTCCCCGCCTCTGATTCCCCAACTCTAATTCCCCGCCTCTGATTCCCCATATCTGATTCCCTGCCTCTGTTTCCCCGCCTCTGATTCCCCGCCCCTGTTTCCCCATATCTGATTCCCTGCCTCTGATTCCACAACTTTGATTCCCAGCCTCTGATTCCCCAGCTCTGATTCCCCGCCTCTGATTCCCCGTGTTTGATTCCCTGCCTCTGATTCCCCGCCTCTGATTCCCCATCTCTGATTCACCGCCTTTGATTCGCCACCTCTGATTCCCCATATCTGATTCCCCACCTCTGTTTCCCCGCCTCTGATTCCCCGCCTCTGATTCTCCATATCTCATTCCCCGCCTCTAAATCCCCATCTCTGATTCCCGGACTCTGATTCCCCATCTCTGATTCCCGGCCTCTTATTCTCAGCATCTGATTCCAGGCCTCTGATTCCCCATCTCTGATTCCGCACATCTGATTACCTGCTTCTGATTCCCCACCTCTGATTCCCCATATCTGATTCCCCGCCTCTGTTTCCACGCCTCTGATTCCCCGCCTCTGTTTCCCCATATCTAATTCCCCACCTCTGATGCCCCAACTCTGATTCCCCGCCTCTGATTCCCCAGCTCTGATTCCCCGCCTCTGATTCCCCGCATCCGATTCCCCATATCTGATTCCCCGCCTCTGTTTCCCCGCCCCTGATTCCCCGCCTCTGTTTCCCCATATCTGATTCCCCGCCTCTGATTCCCAACTATGATTCCCCGCCTCTGATTCCCCAGCTCTGATTCCCTGCCTCTGATTCCCCGCGTTCTATTCCCTGCCCCTGATTCCCCGCCTGTGATTCCCCATCTCTGATTCACCATCTCTGATTCCCCACCACTGATTCCCCATATCTAATTCCCCTCCTCTGTTTGCCCGCCTCTGATTCCCCGCCTCTGTTTCCCCATATCTGATTCCCCGCCTCTGAATCCCCAACTCTGATTCCCTGCCTCTGAATCCCCAGCTTCATTCCCCGCCTTTGATTCCCCCCGTCTGATTCCCAGCCTCTGAATCCCCGTGTCTGATAACCTGCCTCTGATTCCCCGCCTCTGATTCCCCATCTCAGATTCACCGCCTCTGATTCCCCACCTCTGATTCCCCATCTCTGATTCCGCACATCCGATTCTCTGCCTCTGATTCCCCGACTCTGATTCCCCACCTCTGATTCCCCAGCTCTGATTCCCCGCCTCTGATTCCCCAACTCTGATTCCCCGCCTCTGATTCCCCAGCTCTGATTCCCCGCCTCTGATTCCCCGTGTTTGATCCCCTGCCTCTGATTCCCCGCCTCTGATTCCCCATCTCTGATTCACCGCCTTTGATTCGCCACCTCTGATTCCCCTTATCTGATTCCTCGCCACTGTTTCCCCGCCTCTGATTCCCCGCCTCTGATTCCCCATATCTCATTCCCCGCCTCTGATTCGCCAGCTATGATTCCCCGCCTCTGATTCTCCGCGTCTGATTCCCTGCCTCTGATTCCCCGCCTCTGATTCCCCATCTCTGATTCCCCATCTCTGATTCCCCAATTCTGATTCCCCGCCTCTGATTCCCCAGCTCTGATTCCTCGCCTCTGATTCCCTTCCTCTGATTCCCAACCACTCATTCCCCACCTCTGATTTCCCATATTGATTCCCTGCGTCTGATTCCCCGCCTCTGATTCCCCAACTCTGATTCCCCGCCTCTGATACCCCAGCTCTGATTCCCCGCCTCTGATTCCCCGTGTTTGATTCCCTGCCTCTGATTCCCGGCCTCTGAATCCCCATCTCTGATTCACCGCCTTTGATTCGCCACCTCTGATTCCCCATATCTGAATCCCCGCCTCTGTTTCCCCGCCTCTGATTCCCGGACTCTGATTCCCCACCTCTGATTCCCGGCCTCTTATTCCCGGCATCTGATTCAGGCCTCTGATTCCCGGCCTCTGATTCCCTGCTTCTGATTCTGATTCCCTGCCTCTGATTCCCCATCTCTGATTCCGCACATCTGATTCCCTGCCTCTGATTCCCCACCTCTGATTCCCCATATCTGACTCCCCTCCTCTGTTTCCCCGCCTCTGATTCCCCGCCTCTGTTTCCCAATATCTAAGTCCCCGCCTCTGATTCCCCAACTCTGATTCCCCACCTCTGTTTCCCCAGCTCTGATTCCCAGCCTCTGATTCCCCGCATCTGATTCCCTGCATCTGATTCCAAGCCTCTGATTCCCTGCCTCTGATTCCCAACCTCTGATTCCCCATATCTGAATCCCCGCCTCTGTTTCCCCGCCTCTGATTCCCCACCTCTGTTTCCCCATATCTGATTCCCGGCCTCTGATTCCCCGCCTCTGATTCCCCGCCTCTGATTCCCTGCCTCTGATTCCCCATCTCCGATTCCGCACATCTGATTCCCTGCCTCTGATTCCCCGCCTCTGATTCCCCGCCTCTGATTCCCTGCCTCTGATTCCCAACCTCTGATTCCCCACCTCTGATTCCCCATATCTGATTCCCCGCCTCTGTTTCCCCGCCTCTGATTCCCCTCCTCTGATTCCCCAACTCTAATTCCCCGCCTCTGATTCCCCAGCTCTGATTCCCCGTGTTTGATTCCCTGCCTCTGATTCCCTGCCCTGATTCCCCATCTCTGTTTCACCGCCTTTGATTCGCCACCTCTGATTCCCCATATCTGATTAACCGCCTCTGTTTCCCCGCCTCTGATTCCCTGCCTCTGATTCCCAACCTCTGATTCCACACCTCTGATTCCCCATATCTGATTCCCCGCCTCTGTTTCCCCACCTCTGATTCCCTGCCCCTGTTTCCCCATATCTGATTCCCTGCCTCTGATTCCCCAACTCTGATTCCCCCCCTCTGATTCCCCAGCTCTGATTCCCCGCCTCTGATTTCCAGTGTTTGATTCCCTGCCTCTGATTCCCCGCCTCTGATTCCCCATCTCTGATTCACCGCCTTTGATTCGCCACCTCTGATTCCACATATCTGATTCCCCACCTCTGTTTCCCCGCCTCTGATTCCCCGCCTCTGATTCTCCATATCTCATTCCCCGCCTCTGAATCCCCATCTCTGATTCCCGGACTCTGATTCCCCACCTCTGATTCCCGGCCTCTTATTCCCAGCATCTGATTCCCGGCCTCTGATTCCCGGCCTCTGATTCCCCGCTTCTGATTCTGATTCCCTGCCTCTGATTCCCCATCTCTGATTCCTCACATCTGATTCCCTGCCTCTGATTCCCCACCTCTGATTCCCCATATCTGATATCCCGCCTCTGTTTCCCCGCCTCTGATTCCCCGCCTCTGTTTCCCCATATCTAATTCCCAACCTCTGATGCCCCAACTCTGATTCCCCGCCTCTGATTCCCAACTATGATTCCCCGCCTCTGATTCCCCAGCTCTGATTCCCTGCCACTGATTCCCCGCGTTCTATTCCCTGCCCCTGATTCCCCGCCTGTGATTCCCCAGCTCTGATTCCCTGCCTCTGATTCCCCGCATTCTATTCCCTGCCCCTGTTTCCCCGCCTCTGATTCCCCGCCTCTGTTTCCCAATATCTAAGTCCCCGCCTCTGATTCCCCAACTCTGATTCCCCACCTCTGATTCCCCAGCTCTGATTCCCCGCCTCTGAATCCCCGCATCTGATTCCCTGCATCTGATTCCAAGCCTCTGATTCCCTGCCTCTGATTCCCAACCTCTGATTCCCCACCTCTGATTCCCCATATCTGATTCCCAGCCTCTGTTTCCCCGCCTCTGATTCCCCGCCTCTGTTTCCCCATATCTGATTCCCGGCCTCTGATTCCCCGCCTCTGATTCCCCGCCTCTGATTCCCTGCCTCTGATTCCCAATCTCCGATTCCGCACATCTGATTCCCTGCCTCTGATTCCCCGCCTCTGATTCCCCACCTCTGATTCCCCGTGTTTGATTCCCCGCCTCTGTTTCCCCACCTCTGATTCCCCGCCTCTGATTCCCCAACTCTAATTCCCCGCCTCTGATTCCCCATATCTGATTCCCTGCCTCTGTTTCCCCGCCTCTGATTCCCCGCCCCTGTTTCCCCATATCTGATTCCCTGCCTCTGATTCCACAACTTTGATTCCCAGCCTCTGATTCCCCAGCTCTGATTCCCCGCCTCTGATTCCCCGTGTTTGATTCCCTGCCTCTGATTCCCCGCCTCTGATTCCCCATCTCTGATTCACCGCCTTTGATTCGCCACCTCTGATTCCCCATATCTGATTCCCCACCTCTGTTTCCCCGCCTCTGATTCCCCGCCTCTGATTCTCCATATCTCATTCCCCGCCTCTAAATCCCCATCTCTGATTCCCGGACTCTGATTCCCCATCTCTGATTCCCGGCCTCTTATTCTCAGCATCTGATTCCAGGCCTCTGATTCCCCATCTCTGATTCCGCACATCTGATTACCTGCTTCTGATTCCCCACCTCTGATTCCCCATATCTGATTCCCCGCCTCTGTTTCCACGCCTCTGATTCCCCGCCTCTGTTTCCCCATATCTAATTCCCCACCTCTGATGCCCCAACTCTGATTCCCCGCCTCTGATTCCCCAGCTCTGATTCCCCGCCTCTGATTCCCCGCATCCGATTCCCCATATCTGATTCCCCGCCTCTGTTTCCCCGCCCCTGATTCCCCGCCTCTGTTTCCCCATATCTGATTCCCCGCCTCTGATTCCCAACTATGATTCCCCGCCTCTGATTCCCCAGCTCTGATTCCCTGCCTCTGATTCCCCGCGTTCTATTCCCTGCCCCTGATTCCCCGCCTGTGATTCCCCATCTCTGATTCACCATCTCTGATTCCCCACCACTGATTCCCCATATCTAATTCCCCTCCTCTGTTTGCCCGCCTCTGATTCCCCGCCTCTGTTTCCCCATATCTGATTCCCCGCCTCTGAATCCCCAACTCTGATTCCCTGCCTCTGAATCCCCAGCTTCATTCCCCGCCTTTGATTCCCCCCGTCTGATTCCCAGCCTCTGAATCCCCGTGTCTGATAACCTGCCTCTGATTCCCCGCCTCTGATTCCCCATCTCAGATTCACCGCCTCTGATTCCCCACCTCTGATTCCCCATCTCTGATTCCGCACATCCGATTCTCTGCCTCTGATTCCCCGACTCTGATTCCCCACCTCTGATTCCCCAGCTCTGATTCCCCGCCTCTGATTCCCCAACTCTGATTCCCCGCCTCTGATTCCCCAGCTCTGATTCCCCGCCTCTGATTCCCCGTGTTTGATCCCCTGCCTCTGATTCCCCGCCTCTGATTCCCCATCTCTGATTCACCGACTTTGATTCGCCACCTCTGATTCCCCTTATCTGATTCCTCGCCACTGTTTCCCCGCCTCTGATTCCCCGCCTCTGATTCCCCATATCTCATTCCCCGCCTCTGATTCGCCAGCTATGATTCCCCGCCTCTGATTCTCCGCGTCTGATTCCCTGCCTCTGATTCCCCGCCTCTGATTCCACATCTCTGATTCACCACCTCTGTTTCCCCGCGTCTGATTCCCCGCCTCTGATTCCCCATCTCTGATTCCCCATCTCTGATTCCCCAATTCTGATTCCCCGCCTCTGATTCCCCAGCTCTGATTCCTCGCCTCTGATTCCCTTCCTCTGATTCCCAACCACTCATTCCCCACCTCTGATTTCCCATATTGATTCCCTGCGTCTGATTCCCCGCCTCTGATTCCCCAACTCTGATTCCCCGCCTCTGATACCCCAGCTCTGATTCCCCGCCTCTGATTCCCCGTGTTTGATTCCCTGCCTCTGATTCCCGGCCTCTGAATCCCCATCTCTGATTCACCGCCTTTGATTCGCCACCTCTGATTCCCCATATCTGATTCCCCGCCTCTGTTTCCCCGCCTCTGATTCCCGGACTCTGATTCCCCACCTCTGATTCCCGGCCTCTTATTCCCGGCATCTGATTCAGGCCTCTGATTCCCGGCCTCTGATTCCCTGCTTCTGATTCTGATTCCCTGCCTCTGATTCCCCATCTCTGATTCCGCACATCTGATTCCCTGCCTCTGATTCCCCACCTCTGATTCCCCATATCTGACTCCCCTCCTCTGTTTCCCCGCCTCTGATTCCCCGCCTCTGTTTCCCAATATCTAAGTCCCCGCCTCTGATTCCCCAACTCTGATTCCCCACCTCTGTTTCCCCAGCTCTGATTCCCAGCCTCTGATTCCCCGCATCTGATTCCCTGCATCTGATTCCAAGCCTCTGATTCCCTGCCTCTGATTCCCAACCTCTGATTCCCCATATCTGAATCCCCGCCTCTGTTTCCCCGCCTCTGATTCCCCACCTCTGTTTCCCCATATCTGATTCCCGGCCTCTGATTTCCCGCCTCTGATTCCCCGCCTCTGATTCCCTGCCTCTGATTCCCCATCTCCGATTCCGCACATCTGATTCCCTGCCTCTGATTCCCCGCCTCTGATTCCCCGCCTCTGATTCCCTGCCTCTGATTCCCAACCTCTGATTCCCCACCTCTGATTCCCCATATCTGATTCCCCGCCTCTGTTTCCCCGCCTCTGATTCCCCTCCTCTGATTCCCCAACTCTAATTCCCCGCCTCTGATTCCCCAGCTCTGATTCCCCGTGTTTGATTCCCTGCCTCTGATTCCCTGCCCTGATTCCCCATCTCTGTTTCACCGCCTTTGATTCGCCACCTCTGATTCCCCATATCTGATTAACCGCCTCTGTTTCCCCGCCTCTGATTCCCTGCCTCTGATTCCCAACCTCTGATTCCACACCTCTGATTCCCCATATCTGATTCCCCGCCTCTGTTTCCCCACCTCTGATTCCCTGCCCCTGTTTCCCCATATCTGATTCCCTGCCTCTGATTCCCCAACTCTGATTCCCCCCCTCTGATTCCCCAGCTCTGATTCCCCGCCTCTGATTTCCAGTGTTTGATTCCCTGCCTCTGATTCCCCGCCTCTGATTCCCCATCTCTGATTCACCGCCTTTGATTCGCCACCTCTGATTCCACATATCTGATTCCCCACCTCTGTTTCCCCGCCTCTGATTCCCCGCCTCTGATACTCCATATCTCATTCCCCGCCTCTGAATCCCCATCTCTGATTCCCGGACTCTGATTCCCCACCTCTGATTCCCGGCCTCTTATTCCCAGCATCTGATTCCCGGCCTCTGATTCCCGGCCTCTGATTCCCCGCTTCTGATTCTGATTCCCTGCCTCTGATTCCCCATCTCTGATTCCTCACATCTGATTCCCTGCCTCTGATTCCCCACCTCTGATTCCCCATATCTGATATCCCGCCTCTGTTTCCCCGCCTCTGATTCCCCGCCTCTGTTTCCCCATATCTAATTCCCAACCTCTGATGCCCCAACTCTGATTCCCTGCCTCTGATTCCCCGCGTTCTATTCCGTGCCTCTGATTCCCCGCCTGTTATTCCCCATCTCTGATTCACCACCTCTGATTCCCCACCTCTGATTCCCCATATCTAATTCCCCGCCTCTGTTTGCCCGCCTCTGATACCCCGCCTCTGTTTCCCCATATCTGATTCCCCGCCTCTGAATCCCCAACTCTGATTCCCTGCCTCTGATTCCCCAGCTCTGATTCCCTACCTTTGATTCCCCCGTCTGATTCCCAGCCTCTGAAACCCCGTGTCTGATTTCTTGCCTCTGATTCCCCGCCTCTGATTCCCCATCTCTGATTCACAGCCTCTGATTCCCCACCTCTGATTCCCCATCTCTGATTCCGCACATCTGATTCCCTGCCTCTGACTCCCCGACTCTGATCCCCACCTCTGATTCCCCAGCTCTGATTCCCCGCCTCTGATTCCCCGCCTCTGATTCCCTGCCTCTGATTCCCAACCTCTGATTCCCCACCTCTGATTCCCCGTGTTTGATTCCCCGCCTCTGTTTCCCCACCTCTGATTCCCCGCCTCTGATTCCCCAACTCTAATTCCCCGCCTCTGATTCCCCATATCTGATTCCCCGCCTCTGTTTCCCCGCCTCTGATTCCCCGCCCCTGTTTCCCCATATCTGATTCCCTGCCTCTGATTCCACAACTTTGATTCCCAGCCTCTGATTCCCCAGCTCTGATTCCCCGCCTCTGATTCCCCGTGTTTGATTCCCTGCCTCTGATTCCCCGCCTCTGATTCCCCATCTCTGATTCACCGCCTTTGATTCGCCACCTCTGATTCCCCATATCTGATTCCCCACCTCTGTTTCCCCGCCTCTGATTCCCCGCCTCTGATTCTCCATATCTCATTCCCCGCCTCTGAATCCCCATCTCTGATTCCCGGACTCTGATTCCCCAACTCTAATTCCCCGTGTTTGATTCCCTGCCTCTGTTTCCCCACCTCTGATTCCCCGCCTCTGATTCCCCAACTCTAATTCCCCGCCTCTGATTCCCCATATCTGATTCCCCGCCTCTGTTTCACCGCCCCTGATTCCCCGCCTCTGTTTCCCCATATCTGATTCCCCGCCTCTGATTCCCAACTATGATTCCCCGCCTCTGATTCCCCAGCTCTGATTCCCTGCCACTGATTCCCCGCGTTCTATTCCCTGCCCCTGATTCCCCGCCTGTGATTCCCCAGCTCTGATTCCCTGCCTCTGATTCCCCGCATTCTATTCCCTGCCCCTGTTTCCCCGCCTCTGATTCCCCGCCTCTGTTTCCCAATATCTAAGTCCCCGCCTCTGATTCCCCAACTCTGATTCCCCACCTCTGATTCCCCAGCTCTGATTCCCCGCCTCTGAATCCCCGCATCTGATTCCCTGCATCTGATTCCAAGCCTCTGATTCCCTGCCTCTGATTCCCAACCTCTGATTCCCCACCTCTGATTCCCCATATCTGATTCCCAGCCTCTGTTTCCCCGCCTCTGATTCCCCGCCTCTGTTTCCCCATATCTGATTCCCGGCCTCTGATTCCCCGCCTCTGATTCCCCGCCTCTGATTCCCTGCCTCTGATTCCCAATCTCCGATTCCGCACATCTGATTCCCTGCCTCTGATTCCCCGCCTCTGATTCCCCACCTCTGATTCCCCGTGTTTGATTCCCCGCCTCTGTTTCCCCACCTCTGATTCCCCGCCTCTGATTCCCCAACTCTAATTCCCCGCCTCTGATTCCCCATATCTGATTCCCTGCCTCTGTTTCCCCGCCTCTGATTCCCCGCCCCTGTTTCCCCATATCTGATTCCCTGCCTCTGATTCCACAACTTTGATTCCCAGCCTCTGATTCCCCAGCTCTGATTCCCCGCCTCTGATTCCCCGTGTTTGATTCCCTGCCTCTGATTCCCCGCCTCTGATTCCCCATCTCTGATTCACCGCCTTTGATTCGCCACCTCTGATTCCCCATATCTGATTCCCCACCTCTGTTTCCCCGCCTCTGATTCCCCGCCTCTGATTCTCCATATCTCATTCCCCGCCTCTAAATCCCCATCTCTGATTCCCGGACTCTGATTCCCCATCTCTGATTCCCGGCCTCTTATTCTCAGCATCTGATTCCAGGCCTCTGATTCCCCATCTCTGATTCCGCACATCTGATTACCTGCTTCTGATTCCCCACCTCTGATTCCCCATATCTGATTCCCCGCCTCTGTTTCCACGCCTCTGATTCCCCGCCTCTGTTTCCCCATATCTAATTCCCCACCTCTGATGCCCCAACTCTGATTCCCCGCCTCTGATTCCCCAGCTCTGATTCCCCGCCTCTGATTCCCCGCATCCGATTCCCCATATCTGATTCCCCGCCTCTGTTTCCCCGCCCCTGATTCCCCGCCTCTGTTTCCCCATATCTGATTCCCCGCCTCTGATTCCCAACTATGATTCCCCGCCTCTGATTCCCCAGCTCTGATTCCCTGCCTCTGATTCCCCGCGTTCTATTCCCTGCCCCTGATTCCCCGCCTGTGATTCCCCATCTCTGATTCACCATCTCTGATTCCCCACCACTGATTCCCCATATCTAATTCCCCTCCTCTGTTTGCCCGCCTCTGATTCCCCGCCTCTGTTTCCCCATATCTGATTCCCCGCCTCTGAATCCCCAACTCTGATTCCCTGCCTCTGAATCCCCAGCTTCATTCCCCGCCTTTGATTCCCCCCGTCTGATTCCCAGCCTCTGAATCCCCGTGTCTGATAACCTGCCTCTGATTCCCCGCCTCTGATTCCCCATCTCAGATTCACCGCCTCTGATTCCCCACCTCTGATTCCCCATCTCTGATTCCGCACATCCGATTCTCTGCCTCTGATTCCCCGACTCTGATTCCCCACCTCTGATTCCCCAGCTCTGATTCCCCGCCTCTGATTCCCCAACTCTGATTCCCCGCCTCTGATTCCCCAGCTCTGATTCCCCGCCTCTGATTCCCCGTGTTTGATCCCCTGCCTCTGATTCCCCGCCTCTGATTCCCCATCTCTGATTCACCGACTTTGATTCGCCACCTCTGATTCCCCTTATCTGATTCCTCGCCACTGTTTCCCCGCCTCTGATTCCCCGCCTCTGATTCCCCATATCTCATTCCCCGCCTCTGATTCGCCAGCTATGATTCCCCGCCTCTGATTCTCCGCGTCTGATTCCCTGCCTCTGATTCCCCGCCTCTGATTCCACATCTCTGATTCACCACCTCTGTTTCCCCGCGTCTGATTCCCCGCCTCTGATTCCCCATCTCTGATTCCCCATCTCTGATTCCCCAATTCTGATTCCCCGCCTCTGATTCCCCAGCTCTGATTCCTCGCCTCTGATTCCCTTCCTCTGATTCCCAACCACTCATTCCCCACCTCTGATTTCCCATATTGATTCCCTGCGTCTGATTCCCCGCCTCTGATTCCCCAACTCTGATTCCCCGCCTCTGATACCCCAGCTCTGATTCCCCGCCTCTGATTCCCCGTGTTTGATTCCCTGCCTCTGATTCCCGGCCTCTGAATCCCCATCTCTGATTCACCGCCTTTGATTCGCCACCTCTGATTCCCCATATCTGATTCCCCGCCTCTGTTTCCCCGCCTCTGATTCCCGGACTCTGATTCCCCACCTCTGATTCCCGGCCTCTTATTCCCGGCATCTGATTCAGGCCTCTGATTCCCGGCCTCTGATTCCCTGCTTCTGATTCTGATTCCCTGCCTCTGATTCCCCATCTCTGATTCCGCACATCTGATTCCCTGCCTCTGATTCCCCACCTCTGATTCCCCATATCTGACTCCCCTCCTCTGTTTCCCCGCCTCTGATTCCCCGCCTCTGTTTCCCAATATCTAAGTCCCCGCCTCTGATTCCCCAACTCTGATTCCCCACCTCTGTTTCCCCAGCTCTGATTCCCAGCCTCTGATTCCCCGCATCTGATTCCCTGCATCTGATTCCAAGCCTCTGATTCCCTGCCTCTGATTCCCAACCTCTGATTCCCCATATCTGAATCCCCGCCTCTGTTTCCCCGCCTCTGATTCCCCACCTCTGTTTCCCCATATCTGATTCCCGGCCTCTGATTTCCCGCCTCTGATTCCCCGCCTCTGATTCCCTGCCTCTGATTCCCCATCTCCGATTCCGCACATCTGATTCCCTGCCTCTGATTCCCCGCCTCTGATTCCCCGCCTCTGATTCCCTGCCTCTGATTCCCAACCTCTGATTCCCCACCTCTGATTCCCCATATCTGATTCCCCGCCTCTGTTTCCCCGCCTCTGATTCCCCTCCTCTGATTCCCCAACTCTAATTCCCCGCCTCTGATTCCCCAGCTCTGATTCCCCGTGTTTGATTCCCTGCCTCTGATTCCCTGCCCTGATTCCCCATCTCTGTTTCACCGCCTTTGATTCGCCACCTCTGATTCCCCATATCTGATTAACCGCCTCTGTTTCCCCGCCTCTGATTCCCTGCCTCTGATTCCCAACCTCTGATTCCACACCTCTGATTCCCCATATCTGATTCCCCGCCTCTGTTTCCCCACCTCTGATTCCCTGCCCCTGTTTCCCCATATCTGATTCCCTGCCTCTGATTCCCCAACTCTGATTCCCCCCCTCTGATTCCCCAGCTCTGATTCCCCGCCTCTGATTTCCAGTGTTTGATTCCCTGCCTCTGATTCCCCGCCTCTGATTCCCCATCTCTGATTCACCGCCTTTGATTCGCCACCTCTGATTCCACATATCTGATTCCCCACCTCTGTTTCCCCGCCTCTGATTCCCCGCCTCTGATTCTCCATATCTCATTCCCCGCCTCTGAATCCCCATCTCTGATTCCCGGACTCTGATTCCCCACCTCTGATTCCCGGCCTCTTATTCCCAGCATCTGATTCCCGGCCTCTGATTCCCGGCCTCTGATTCCCCGCTTCTGATTCTGATTCCCTGCCTCTGATTCCCCATCTCTGATTCCTCACATCTGATTCCCTGCCTCTGATTCCCCACCTCTGATTCCCCATATCTGATATCCCGCCTCTGTTTCCCCGCCTCTGATTCCCCGCCTCTGTTTCCCCATATCTAATTCCCAACCTCTGATGCCCCAACTCTGATTCCCTGCCTCTGATTCCCCGCGTTCTATTCCGTGCCTCTGATTCCCCGCCTGTTATTCCCCATCTCTGATTCACCACCTCTGATTCCCCACCTCTGATTCCCCATATCTAATTCCCCGCCTCTGTTTGCCCGCCTCTGATACCCCGCCTCTGTTTCCCCATATCTGATTCCCCGCCTCTGAATCCCCAACTCTGATTCCCTGCCTCTGATTCCCCAGCTCTGATTCCCTACCTTTGATTCCCCCGTCTGATTCCCAGCCTCTGAAACCCCGTGTCTGATTTCTTGCCTCTGATTCCCCGCCTCTGATTCCCCATCTCTGATTCACAGCCTCTGATTCCCCACCTCTGATTCCCCATCTCTGATTCCGCACATCTGATTCCCTGCCTCTGACTCCCCGACTCTGATCCCCACCTCTGATTCCCCAGCTCTGATTCCCCGCCTCTGATTCCCCGCCTCTGATTCCCTGCCTCTGATTCCCAACCTCTGATTCCCCACCTCTGATTCCCCGTGTTTGATTCCCCGCCTCTGTTTCCCCACCTCTGATTCCCCGCCTCTGATTCCCCAACTCTAATTCCCCGCCTCTGATTCCCCATATCTGATTCCCCGCCTCTGTTTCCCCGCCTCTGATTCCCCGCCCCTGTTTCCCCATATCTGATTCCCTGCCTCTGATTCCACAACTTTGATTCCCAGCCTCTGATTCCCCAGCTCTGATTCCCCGCCTCTGATTCCCCGTGTTTGATTCCCTGCCTCTGATTCCCCGCCTCTGATTCCCCATCTCTGATTCACCGCCTTTGATTCGCCACCTCTGATTCCCCATATCTGATTCCCCACCTCTGTTTCCCCGCCTCTGATTCCCCGCCTCTGATTCTCCATATCTCATTCCCCGCCTCTGAATCCCCATCTCTGATTCCCGGACTCTGATTCCCCAACTCTAATTCCCCGTGTTTGATTCCCTGCCTCTGTTTCCCCACCTCTGATTCCCCGCCTCTGATTCCCCAACTCTAATTCCCCGCCTCTGATTCCCCATATCTGATTCCCCGCCTCTGTTTCACCGCCCCTGATTCCCCGCCTCTGTTTCCCCATATCTGATTCCCCGCCTCTGATTCCCAACTATGATTCCCCGCCTCTGATTCCCCAGCTCTGATTCCCTGCCACTGATTCCCCGCGTTCTATTCCCTGCCCCTGATTCCCCGCCTGTGATTCCCCAGCTCTGATTCCCTGCCTCTGATTCCCCGCATTCTATTCCCTGCCCCTGTTTCCCCGCCTCTGATTCCCCGCCTCTGTTTCCCAATATCTAAGTCCCCGCCTCTGATTCCCCAACTCTGATTCCCCACCTCTGATTCCCCAGCTCTGATTCCCCGCCTCTGAATCCCCGCATCTGATTCCCTGCATCTGATTCCAAGCCTCTGATTCCCTGCCTCTGATTCCCAACCTCTGATTCCCCACCTCTGATTCCCCATATCTGATTCCCAGCCTCTGTTTCCCCGCCTCTGATTCCCCGCCTCTGTTTCCCCATATCTGATTCCCGGCCTCTGATTCCCCGCCTCTGATTCCCCGCCTCTGATTCCCTGCCTCTGATTCCCAATCTCCAATTCCGCACATCTGATTCCCTGCCTCTGATTCCCCGCCTCTGATTCCCCACCTCTGATTCCCCGTGTTTGATTCCCCGCCTCTGTTTCCCCACCTCTGATTCCCCGCCTCTGATTCCCCAACTCTAATTCCCCGCCTCTGATTCCCCATATCTGATTCCCTGCCTCTGTTTCCCCGCCTCTGATTCCCCGCCCCTGTTTCCCCATATCTGATTCCCTGCCTCTGATTCCACAACTTTGATTCCCAGCCTCTGATTCCCCAGCTCTGATTCCCCGCCTCTGATTCCCCGTGTTTGATTCCCTGCCTCTGATTCCCCGCCTCTGATTCCCCATCTCTGATTCACCGCCTTTGATTCGCCACCTCTGATTCCCCATATCTGATTCCCCACCTCTGTTTCCCCGCCTCTGATTCCCCGCCTCTGATTCTCCATATCTCATTCCCCGCCTCTAAATCCCCATCTCTGATTCCCGGACTCTGATTCCCCATCTCTGATTCCCGGCCTCTTATTCTCAGCATCTGATTCCAGGCCTCTGATTCCCCATCTCTGATTCCGCACATCTGATTACCTGCTTCTGATTCCCCACCTCTGATTCCCCATATCTGATTCCCCGCCTCTGTTTACACGCCTCTGATTCCCCGCCTCTGTTTCCCCATATCTAATTCCCCACCTCTGATGCCCCAACTCTGATTCCCCGCCTCTGATTCCCCAGCTCTGATTCCCCGCCTCTGATTCCCCGCATCCGATTCCCCATATCTGATTCCCCGCCTCTGTTTCCCCGCCCCTGATTCCCCGCCTCTGTTTCCCCATATCTGATTCCCCGCCTCTGATTCCCAACTATGATTCCCCGCCTCTGATTCCCCAGCTCTGATTCCCTGCCTCTGATTCCCCGCGTTCTATTCCCTGCCCCTGATTCCCCGCCTGTGATTCCCCATCTCTGATTCACCATCTCTGATTCCCCACCACTGATTCCCCATATCTAATTCCCCTCCTCTGTTTGCCCGCCTCTGATTCCCCGCCTCTGTTTCCCCATATCTGATTCCCCGCCTCTGAATCCCCAACTCTGATTCCCTGCCTCTGAATCCCCAGCTTCATTCCCCGCCTTTGATTCCCCCCGTCTGATTCCCAGCCTCTGAATCCCCGTGTCTGATAACCTGCCTCTGATTCCCCGCCTCTGATTCCCCATCTCAGATTCACCGCCTCTGATTCCCCACCTCTGATTCCCCATCTCTGATTCCGCACATCCGATTCTCTGCCTCTGATTCCCCGACTCTGATTCCCCACCTCTGATTCCCCAGCTCTGATTCCCCGCCTCTGATTCCCCAACTCTGATTCCCCGCCTCTGATTCCCCAGCTCTGATTCCCCGCCTCTGATTCCCCGTGTTTGATCCCCTGCCTCTGATTCCCCGCCTCTGATTCCCCATCTCTGATTCACCGCCTTTGATTCGCCACCTCTGATTCCCCTTATCTGATTCCTCGCCACTGTTTCCCCGCCTCTGATTCCCCGCCTCTGATTCCCCATATCTCATTCCCCGCCTCTGATTCGCCAGCTATGATTCCCCGCCTCTGATTCTCCGCGTCTGATTCCCTGCCTCTGATTCCCCGCCTCTGATTCCACATCTCTGATTCACCACCTCTGTTTCCCCGCGTCTGATTCCCCGCCTCTGATTCCCCATCTCTGATTCCCCATCTCTGATTCCCCAATTCTGATTCCCCGCCTCTGATTCCCCAGCTCTGATTCCTCGCCTCTGATTCCCTTCCTCTGATTCCCAACCACTCATTCCCCACCTCTGATTTCCCATATTGATTCCCTGCGTCTGATTCCCCGCCTCTGATTCCCCAACTCTGATTCCCCGCCTCTGATACCCCAGCTCTGATTCCCCGCCTCTGATTCCCCGTGTTTGATTCCCTGCCTCTGATTCCCGGCCTCTGAATCCCCATCTCTGATTCACCGCCTTTGATTCGCCACCTCTGATTCCCCATATCTGATTCCCCGCCTCTGTTTCCCCGCCTCTGATTCCCGGACTCTGATTCCCCACCTCTGATTCCCGGCCTCTTATTCCCGGCATCTGATTCAGGCCTCTGATTCCCGGCCTCTGCTTCCCTGCTTCTGATTCTGATTCCCTGCCTCTGATTCCCCATCTCTGATTCCGCACATCTGATTCCCTGCCTCTGATTCCCCACCTCTGATTCCCCATATCTGACTCCCCTCCTCTGTTTCCCCGCCTCTGATTCCCCGCCTCTGTTTCCCAATATCTAAGTCCCCGCCTCTGATTCCCCAACTCTGATTCCCCACCTCTGTTTCCCCAGCTCTGATTCCCAGCCTCTGATTCCCCGCATCTGATTCCCTGCATCTGATTCCAAGCCTCTGATTCCCTGCCTCTGATTCCCAACCTCTGATTCCCCATATCTGAATCCCCGCCTCTGTTTCCCCGCCTCTGATTCCCCACCTCTGTTTCCCCATATCTGATTCCCGGCCTCTGATTCCCCGCCTCTGATTCCCCGCCTCTGATTCCCTGCCTCTGATTCCCCATCTCCGATTCCGCACATCTGATTCCCTGCCTCTGATTCCCCGTCTCTGATTCCCCGCCTCTGATTCCCTGCCTCTGATTCCCAACCTCTGATTCCCCACCTCTGATTCCCCATATCTGATTCCCCGCCTCTGTTTCCCCGCCTCTGATTCCCCTCCTCTGATTCCCCAACTCTAATTCCCCGCCTCTGATTCCCCAGCTCTGATTCCCCGTGTTTGATTCCCTGCCTCTGATTCCCTGCCCTGATTCCCCATCTCTGTTTCACCGCCTTTGATTCGCCACCTCTGATTCCCCATATCTGATTAACCGCCTCTGTTTCCCCGCCTCTGATTCCCTGCCTCTGATTCCCAACCTCTGATTCCACACCTCTGATTCCCCATATCTGATTCCCCGCCTCTGTTTCCCCACCTCTGATTCCCTGCCCCTGTTTCCCCATATCTGATTCCCTGCCTCTGATTCCCCAACTCTGATTCCCCCCCTCTGATTCCCCAGCTCTGATTCCCCGCCTCTGATTTCCAGTGTTTGATTCCCTGCCTCTGATTCCCCGCCTCTGATTCCCCATCTCTGATTCACCGCCTTTGATTCGCCACCTCTGATTCCACATATCTGATTCCCCACCTCTGTTTCCCCGCCTCTGATTCCCCGCCTCTGATTCTCCATATCTCATTCCCCGCCTCTGAATCCCCATCTCTGATTCCCGGACTCTGATTCCCCACCTCTGATTCCCGGCCTCTTATTCCCAGCATCTGATTCCCGGCCTCTGATTCCCGGCCTCTGATTCTCCGCTTCTGATTCTGATTCCCTGCCTCTGATTCCCCATCTCTGATTCCTCACATCTGATTCCCTGCCTCTGATTCCCCACCTCTGATTCCCCATATCTGATATCCCGCCTCTGTTTCCCCGCCTCTGATTCCCCGCCTCTGTTTCCCCATATCTAATTCCCAACCTCTGATGCCCCAACTCTGATTCCCTGCCTCTGATTCCCCGCGTTCTATTCCGTGCCTCTGATTCCCCGCCTGTTATTCCCCATCTCTGATTCACCACCTCTGATTCCCCACCTCTGATTCCCCATATCTAATTCCCCGCCTCTGTTTGCCCGCCTCTGATACCCCGCCTCTGTTTCCCCATATCTGATTCCCCGCCTCTGAATCCCCAACTCTGATTCCCTGCCTCTGATTCCCCAGCTCTGATTCCCCACCTTTGATTCCCCCGTCTGATTCCCAGCCTCTGAAACCCCGTGTCTGATTTCTTGCCTCTGATTCCCCGCCTCTGATTCCCCATCTCTGATTCACAGCCTCTGATTCCCCACCTCTGATTCCCCATCTCTGATTCCGCACATCTGATTCCCTGCCTCTGACTCCCCGACTCTGATCCCCACCTCTGATTCCCCAGCTCTGATTCCCCGCCTCTGATTCCCCGCCTCTGATTCCCTGCCTCTGATTCCCAACCTCTGATTCCCCACCTCTGATTCCCCGTGTTTGATTCCCCGCCTCTGTTTCCCCACCTCTGATTCCCCGCCTCTGATTCCCCAACTCTAATTCCCCGCCTCTGATTCCCCATATCTGATTCCCCGCCTCTGTTTCCCCGCCTCTGATTCCCCGCCCCTGTTTCCCCATATCTGATTCCCTGCCTCTGATTCCACAACTTTGATTCCCAGCCTCTGATTCCCCAGCTCTGATTCCCCGCCTCTGATTCCCCGTGTTTGATTCCCTGCCTCTGATTCCCCGCCTCTGATTCCCCATCTCTGATTCACCGCCTTTGATTCGCCACCTCTGATTCCCCATATCTGATTCCCCACCTCTGTTTCCCCGCCTCTGATTCCCCGCCTCTGATTCTCCATATCTCATTCCCCGCCTCTGAATCCCCATCTCTGATTCCCGGACTCTGATTCCCCAACTCTAATTCCCCGTGTTTGATTCCCTGCCTCTGTTTCCCCACCTCTGATTCCCCGCCTCTGATTCCCCAACTCTAATTCCCCGCCTCTGATTCCCCATATCTGATTCCCCGCCTCTGTTTCCCCTCCTCTGATTCCCCGCCCCTGTTTCCCCATATCTGATTCCCCGCCTCTGTTTCCCCGCCCCTGATTCCCTGCCTCTGTTTCCCCATATCTGATTATCCGCCTCTGATTCCCAACTATGATTCCCCGCCTCTGAATCCCCGCGTCTGATTCCCTGCCTCTGCTTCCCCGCCTCTGATTCCCCAACTCTGATTCCCCAGCTCTGATTCCCCGCCTCTGATTCCCCGTGTTTGATTCCCTGCCTCTGATTCCCGGCCTCTGATTCCCCATCTCTGATTCACCGCCTTTGATTCGCCACCTCTGATTCCCCATATCTGATTCCCCGCATCTGTTTCCCCGCCTCTGATTCCCCGCCTCTGATTCCCCATATCTCATTCGCCGTCTCTGAATCCCCATCTCTGATTCCCGGACTCTGATTCCCCACCTCTGATTCCCGGCCTCTTATTCCCGGCATCTGATTCCGGCCTCTGATTCCCGGCCTCTGATTCCCTGCTTCTGATTCTGATTCCCTGCCTCTGATTCCCCATCTCTGATTCCGCACATCTGATTCCCTGCCTCTGATTCCCCACCTCAGATTCCCCATATCGGACTCCCCGCCTCTGTTTCCCCGCCTCTGATTCCCCGCCTTTGTTTCCCAATATCTAAGTCCCCGCCTCTGATTCCCCAACTCTGATTCCCCACCTCTGATTCCCCAGCTCTGATTCCCCGCCTCTGATTCCCCGCATCTGATTCCCTGCATCTGATTCCAAGCCTCTGATTCCCTGCCTCTGATTCCCAACCTCTGATTCCCCACCTCTGATTCCCCATATCTGATTCCCCGCCTCTGTTTCCCCGCCTCTGATTCCCCACATCTGTTTCCCCATATCTGATTCCCGGCCTCTTATTCCCCGCCTCTGATTCCCCACCTCTGATTCCCTACCTCTGATTACCCATCTCCGATTCCGCATATCTGATTCCCTGCCTCTGATTCCCCGCCTCTGATTCCCTGCCTCTGATTCCCAACCTCTGATTCCCCACCTCTGATTCCCCATATCTGATTCCCCGCCTCTGTTTCCCCGCCTCTGATTCCCCTCCTCAGATTCCCCAACTCTAATTCCCCGCCTCTGATTCCCCAGCTCTGATTCCCCGTGTTTGATTCCCCGCCTCTGTTTCCCCGCCTCTGATTCCCCTCCTCAGATTCCCCAACTCTAATTCCCCGCCTCTGATTCCCCAGCTCTGATTCCCCCCGTCTGATTCCCAGCCTCTGAATCCCCGTGTCTGATAACCTGCCTCTGATTCCCCGCCTCTGATTCCCCATCTCAGATTCACCGCCTCTGATTCCCCACCTCTGATTCCCCATCTCTGATTCCGCACATCCGATTCCCTGCCTCTGATTCCCCGACTCTGATTCCCCACCTCTGATTCCCCAGCTCTGATTCCCCGCCTCTGATTCCCCAACTCTGATTCCCCGCCTCTGATTCCCCAGCTCTGATTCCCTGCCTCTGATTCCCCGTGTTTGATCCCCTGCCTCTGATTCCCCAGCTCTGATTCCCCATCTCTGATTCACCGCCTTTGATTCGCCACCTCTGATTCCCCATATCTGATTCCTTGCCACTGTTTCCCCGCCTCTGATTCCCCGCCTCTGATTCCCCATATCTCATTCCCCGCCTCTGATTCCCCATCTCTGATTCCCGGACTCTGATTCCCCACCTCTGATTCCCGACCTCTTATTCCCGGCATCTGATTCCGGCCTCTGATTCCCGGCCTCTGATTCCCGGCCTCTGATTCCCTGCTTCTGATTCTGATTCCCTGCCTCTGATTCCCCATTTCTGATTCCGCACATCTAATTCCCTGCCTCTGATTCCCCACCTCTGATTCCCCATATCTGAATCCCCGCCTCTGTTTCCCCGTCTCTGATTCCCCGCCTCTGTTTCCCCATATCTAAGTCCCCGCCTCTGATTCCCCAACTTTGATTCCCCACCTCTGATTCCCCAGCTCTGATTCCCCGCCTCTGATTCCCCACCTCTGATTCCCCATACCTGATTCCCAGCCTCTGTTTCCCCGCCTCTGATTCCCCGCTTCTGTTTCCCCATATCTGATTCCCGGCCTCTGATTCCCTGCCTCTGATTCCCCGCCTCTGATTCCCTGCCTCTGATTCCCCATCTCCGATTCCGCACATCTGATTCCCTGCCTCTCATTCCCCGCCTCTGATTCCCCGCCTCTGATTCCCTGCCTCTGATTCCCAACCTCTGATTCCCCACCTCTGATTCCCCGTGTTTGATTCCCCGCCTCTGTTTCCCCGCCTCTGATTCCCCGCCTCTGATTCCCCAACTCTAATTCCCCGCCTCTGATTCCCCATATCTGATTCCCCGCCTCTGTTTCCCCGCCTCTGATTCCCCGCCCCTGTTTCCCCATATCTGATTCCCTGCCTCTGATTCCCCAACTTTGATTCCCAGATTCTGATTCCCCAGCTCTGATTCCCCGCCTCTGATTCCCCGCATCTGATTCCCTGCATCTGATTCCAAGCCTCTGATTCCCTGCCTCTGATTCCCAACCTCTGATTCCCCACCTCTGATTCCCCATATCTGATTCCCAGCCTCTGTTTCCCCGCCTCTGATTCCCCGCCTCTGTTTCCCAATATCTGATTCCCGGCCTCTGATTCCCGCCTCTGATTCCCCGCCTCTGATTCCCTGCCTCAGATTCCCCGCCTCTGATTCCCCGCCGCTGATTTCCTGCCTCTGATTTCCAACCTCTGATTCCCCACCTCTGATTCCCCGTGTTTGATTCCCCGCCTCTGTTTCCCCGCCACTGATACCCCGCCTCTGATTCCCCAACTCTAATTCCCCGCCTCTGATTCCCCATATCTGATTCCCCGCCTCTGTTTCCCCGCCTCTGATTCCCCGCCCCTGTTTCCCCATGTCTGATTCCCTGACTCTGATTCCCCAACTTTGATTCCCAGCCTCTGATTCCCCAGCTCTGATACCCCGCCTCTGATTCCCCGTGTTTGATTCCCTGCCTCTGATTCCCCGCCTCTGATTCCCCATCTCTGATTCACCGCCTTTGATTCGCCACCTCTGATTCCCCATCTCTGATTCCCCACCTCTGTTTCCCCATATCTGATTCCCGGCCTCTGATTCCCCGCCTCTGATTCCCCGCCTCTGATTCCCTGCCTCTGATTCCCCATCTCCGATTCCGCACATCTGATTCCCTGCCTCTGATTCCCCGCCTCTGATTCCCCGCCTCTGATTCCCTGCCTCTGATTCCCAACCTCTGATTCCCCACCTCTGATTCCCCATATCTGATTCCCCGCCTCTGTTTCCCCGCCTCTGATTCCCCTCCTCTGATTCCCCAACTCTAATTCCCCGCCTCTGATTCCCCAGCTCTGATTCCCCGTGTTTGATTCCCTGCCTCTGATTCCCTGCCCTGATTCCCCATCTCTGTTTCACCGCCTTTGATTCGCCACCTCTGATTCCCCATATCTGATTAACCGCCTCTGTTTCCCCGCCTCTGATTCCCTGCCTCTGATTCCCAACCTCTGATTCCACACCTCTGATTCCCCATATCTGATTCCCCGCCTCTGTTTCCCCGCCTCTGATTCCCTGCCCCTCTTTCCCCATATCTGATTCCCTGCCTCTGATTCCCCAACTCTGATTCCCCCCCTCTGATTCCCCAGCTCTGATTCCCCGCCTCTGATTTCCAGTGTTTGATTCCCTGCCTCTGATTCCCCGCCTCTGATTCCCCATCTCTGATTCACCGCCTTTGATTCGCCACCTCTGATTCCACATATCTGATTCCCCACCTCTGTTTCCCCGCCTCTGATTCCCCGCCTCTGATTCTCCATATCTCATTCCCCGCCTCTGAATCCCCATCTCTGATTCCCGGACTCTGATTCCCCACATCTGATTCCCGGCCTCTTATTCCCAGCATCTGATTCCCGGCCTCTGATTCCCGGCCTCTGATTCCCCGCTTCTGATTCTGATTCCCTGCCTCTGATTCCCCATCTCTGATTCCTCACATCTGATTCCCTGCCTCTGATTCCCCACCTCTGATTCCCCATATCTGATATCCCGCCTCTGTTTCCCCGCCTCTGATTCCCCGCCTCTGTTTCCCCATATCTAATTCCCAACCTCTGATGCCCCAACTCTGATTCCCTGCCTCTGATTCCCCGCGTTCTATTCCGTGCCTCTGATTCCCCGCCTGTGATTCCCCATCTCTGATTCACCACCTCTGATTCCCCACCTCTGATTCCCCATATCTAATTCCCCGCCTCTGTTTGCCCGCCTCTGATACCCCGCCTCTGTTTCCCCATATCTGATTCCCCGCCTCTGAATCCCCAACTCTGATTCCCTGCCTCTGATTCCCCAGCTCTGATTCCCCACCTTTGATTCCCCCGTCTGATTCCCAGCCTCTGAAACCCCGTGTCTGATTTCTTGCCTCTGATTCCCCGCCTCTGATTCCCCATCTCTGATTCACAGCCTCTGATTCCCCACCTCTGATTCCCCATCTCTGATTCCGCACATCTGATTCCCTGCCTCTGACTCCCCGACTCTGATCCCCACCTCTGATTCCCCAGCTCTGATTCCCCGCCTCTGATTCCCCGCCTCTGATTCCCTGCCTCTGATTCCCAACCTCTGATTCCCCACCTCTGATTCCCCGTGTTTGATTCCCCGCCTCTGTTTCCCCACCTCTGATTCCCCGCCTCTGATTCCCCAACTCTAATTCCCCGCCTCTGATTCCCCATATCTGATTCCCCGCCTCTGTTTCCCCGCCTCTGATTCCCCGCCCCTGTTTCCCCATATCTGATTCCCTGCCTCTGATTCCACAACTTTGATTCCCAGCCTCTGATTCCCCAGCTCTGATTCCCCGCCTCTGATTCCCCGTGTTTGATTCCCTGCCTCTGATTCCCCGCCTCTGATTCCCCATCTCTGATTCACCGCCTTTGATTCGCCACCTCTGATTCCCCATATCTGATTCCCCACCTCTGTTTCCCCGCCTCTGATTCCCCGCCTCTGATTCTCCATATCTCATTCCCCGCCTCTGAATCCCCATCTCTGATTCCCGGACTCTGATTCCCCAACTCTAATTCCCCGTGTTTGATTCCCTGCCTCTGTTTCCCCACCTCTGATTCCCCGCCTCTGATTCCCCAACTCTAATTCCCCGCCTCTGATTCCCCATATCTGATTCCCCGCCTCTGTTTCCCCGCCTCTGATTCCCCGCCCCTGTTTCCCCATATCTGATTCCCCGCCTCTGTTTCCCCGCCCCTGATTCCCTGCCTCTGTTTCCCCATATCTGATTATCCGCCTCTGATTCCCAACTATGATTCCCCGCCTGTGAATCCCCGCGTCTGATTCCCTGCCTCTGCTTCCCCGCCTCTGATTCCCCAACTCTGATTCCCCAGCTCTGATTCCCCGCCTCTGATTCCCCGTGTTTGATTCCCTGCCTCTGATTCCCGGCCTCTGATTCCCCATCTCTGATTCACCGCCTTTGATTCGCCACCTCTGATTCCCCATATCTGATTCCCCGCATCTGTTTCCCCGCCTCTGATTCCCCGCCTCTGATTCCCCATATCTCATTCGCCGTCTCTGAATCCCCATCTCTGATTCCCGGACTCTGATTCCCCACCTCTGATTCCCGGCCTCTTATTCCCGGCATCTGATTCCGGCCTCTGATTCCCGGCCTCTGATTCCCTGCTTCTGATTCTGATTCCCTGCCTCTGATTCCCCATCTCTGATTCCGCACATCTGATTCCCTGCCTCTGATTCCCCACCTCTGATTCCCCATATCTGACTCCCCGCCTCTGTTTCCCCGCCTCTGATTCCCCGCCTTTGTTTCCCAATATCTAAGTCCCCGCCTCTGATTCCCCAACTCTGATTCCCCACCTCTGATTCCCCAGCTCTGATTCCCCGCCTCTGATTCCCCGCATCTGATTCCCTGCATCTGATTCCAAGCCTCTGATTCCCTGCCTCTGATTCCCAACCTCTGATTCCCCACCTCTGATTCCCCATATCTGATTCCCCGCCTCTGTTTCCCCGCCTCTGATTCCCCACATCTGTTTCCCCATATCTGATTCCCGGCCTCTTATTCCCCGCCTCTGATTCCCCACCTCTGATTCCCTACCTCTGATTACCCATCTCCGATTCCGCATATCTGATTCCCTGCCTCTGATTCCCCGCCTCTGATTCCCTGCCTCTGATTCCCAACCTCTGATTCCCCACCTCTGATTCCCCATATCTGATTCCCCGCCTCTGTTTCCCCGCCTCTGATTCCCCTCCTCAGATTCCCCAACTCTAATTCCCCGCCTCTGATTCCCCAGCTCTGATTCCCCGTGTTTGATTCCCCGCCTCTGTTTCCCCGCCTCTGATTCCCCTCCTCAGATTCCCCAACTCTAATTCCCCGCCTCTGATTCCCCAGCTCTGATTCCCCCCGTCTGATTCCCAGCCTCTGAATCCCCGTGTCTGATAACCTGCCTCTGATTCCCCGCCTCTGATTCCCCATCTCAGATTCACCGCCTCTGATTCCCCACCTCTGATTCCCCATCTCTGATTCCGCACATCCGATTCCCTGCCTCTGATTCCCCGACTCTGATTCCCCACCTCTGATTCCCCAGCTCTGATTCCCCGCCTCTGATTCCCCAACTCTGATTCCCCGCCTCTGATTCCCCAGCTCTGATTCCCTGCCTCTGATTCCCCGTGTTTGATCCCCTGCCTCTGATTCCCCAGCTCTGATTCCCCATCTCTGATTCACCGCCTTTGATTCGCCACCTCTGATTCCCCATATCTGATTCCTCGCCACTGTTTCCCCGCCTCTGATTCCCCGCCTCTGATTCCCCATATCTCATTCCCCGCCTCTGATTCCCCATCTCTGATTCCCGGACTCTGATTCCCCACCTCTGATTCCCGACCTCTTATTCCCGGCATCTGATTCCGGCCTCTGATTCCCGGCCTCTGATTCCCGGCCTCTGATTCCCTGCTTCTGATTCTGATTCCCTGCCTCTGATTCCCCACCTCTGATTCCCCATATCTGAATCCCCGCCTCTGTTTCCCCGTCTCTGATTCCCCGCCTCTGTTTCCCCATATCTAAGTCCCCGCCTCTGATTCCCCAACTTTGATTCCCCACCTCTGATTCCCCAGCTCTGATTCCCCGCCTCTGATTCCCCACCTCTGATTCCCCATACCTGATTCCCAGCCTCTGTTTCCCCGCCTCTGATTCCCCGCTTCTGTTTCCCCATATCTGATTCCCGGCCTCTGATTCCCTGCCTCTGATTCCCCGCCTCTGATTCCCTGCCTCTGATTCCCCATCTCCGATTCCGCACATCTGATTCCCTGCCTCTCATTCCCCGCCTCTGATTCCCCGCCTCTGATTCCCTGCCTCTGATTCCCAACCTCTGATTCCCCACCTCTGATTCCCCGTGTTTGATTCCCCGCCTCTGTTTCCCCGCCTCTGATTCCCCGCCTCTGATTCCCCAACTCTAATTCCCCGCCTCTGATTCCCCATATCTGATTCCCCGCCTCTGTTTCCCCGCCTCTGATTCCCCGCCCCTGTTTCCCCATATCTGATTCCCTGCCTCTGATTCCCCAACTTTGATTCCCAGATTCTGATTCCCCAGCTCTGATTCCCCGCCTCTGATTCCCCGCATCTGATTCCCTGCATCTGATTCCAAGCCTCTGATTCCCTGCCTCTGATTCCCAACCTCTGATTCCCCACCTCTGATTCCCCATATCTGATTCCCAGCCTCTGTTTCCCCGCCTCTGATTCCCCGCCTCTGTTTCCCAATATCTGATTCCCGGCCTCTGATTCCCGCCTCTGATTCCCCGCCTCTGATTCCCTGCCTCAGATTCCCCGCCTCTGATTCCCCGCCGCTGATTTCCTGCCTCTGATTTCCAACCTCTGATTCCCCACCTCTGATTCCCCGTGTTTGATTCCCCGCCTCTGTTTCCCCGCCACTGATTCCCCGCCTCTGATTCCCCAACTCTAATTCCCCGCCTCTGATTCCCCATATCTGATTCCCCGCCTCTGTTTCCCCGCCTCTGATTCCCCGCCCCTGTTTCCCCATGTCTGATTCCCTGACTCTGATTCCCCAACTTTGATTCCCAGCCTCTGATTCCCCAGCTCTGATACCCCGCCTCTGATTCCCCGTGTTTGATTCCCTGCCTCTGATTCCCCGCCTCTGATTCCCCATCTCTGATTCACCGCCTTTGATTCGCCACCTCTGATTCCCCATATCTGATTCCCCACCTCTGTTTCCCCGCCTCTGATTCCCCGCCTCTGAATCTCCATATCTCATTCCCCGCCTCTGACTCCCCATCTCTGATTCCCGGACTCTGATTCCCCACCTCTGATTCCCGGCCTCTTATTCCCAGCATCTGATTCCAGGCCTCTGATTCCCGGCCTCTGACTCCCCGCTTCTGATTCTGATTCCCTGCCTCTGATTCCCCATCTCTGATTCCGCACATCTGATTACCTGCCTCTGATTCCCCACCTCTGTTTCCCCATATCTGATTCCCCGCCTCTGTTTCCACGCCTCTGATTCCCCGCCTCTGTTTCCCCATATCTAATTCCCCACCTCTGATGCCCCAACTCTGATTCCCCGCCTCTGATTCCCCAGCTCTGATTCCCCGCCTCTGATTCCCTGCATCCGATTCCCCATATCTGATTCCCCGCCTCTGTTTCCCCGCCCCTGATTCCCCGCCTCTGTTTCCCCATATCTGATTATCCGCCTCTGATTCCCAACTATGATTCCCTGCCTCTGAATCCCCGCGTCTAATTCCCTGCCTCTGCTTCCCCGCCTCTGATTCCCCAACTCTGATTCCCCGCCTCTGATTCCCCAGCTCTGATTCCCCGCCTCTGATTCCCCGTGTTTGATTCCCTGCCTCTGATTCCCGGCCTCTGATTCCCCATCTCTGATTCACCGCCTTTGATTCGCCACCTCTGATTCCCCATATCTGAATCCCCGCATCTGTTTCCCCGCCTCTGATTCCCCGCCTCTGATTCCCCATACCTCATTCCCCGCCTCTGAATCCCCATCTCTGATTCCCGGGCTCTGATTCCCCACCTCTGATTCCCGGCCTCTTATTCCCGGCATCTGATTCCGGCCTCTGATTCCCGGCCTCTGATTCCCTGCTTCTGATTCTGATTCCCTGCCTCTGATTCCCCATCTCTGATTCCGCACATCTGATTCCCTGCCTCTGATTCCCCACCTCTGATTCCCCATATCTGACTCCCCGCCTCTGTTTCCCCGCCTCTGATTCCCCGCCTTTGTTTCCCAATATCTAAGTCCCCGCCTCTGATTCCCCAACTCTGATTCCCCACCTCTGATTCCCCAGCTCAGATTCCCCGCCTCTGATTCCCCGCATCTGATTCCCTGCATCTGATTCCAAGCCTCTGATTCCCTGCCTCTGATTCCCAACCTCTGATTCCCCACCTCTGATTCCCCATATCTGATTCCCCGCCTCTGTTTCCCCGCCTCTGATTCCCCACCTCTGTTTCCCCATATCTGATTCCCGGCCTCTTATTCCCCGCCTCTGATTCCCCACCTCTGATTCCCTACCTCTGATTACCCATCTGCGATTCCGCACATCTGATTCCCTGCCTCTGATTCCCCGCCTCTGATTCCCTGCCTCTGATTCCCAACCTCTGATTCCCCACCTCTTATACCCCATATCTGATTCCCCGCCTCTGTTTCCCCGCCTCTGATTCCCCTCCTTTGATTCCCCAACTCTAATTCCCCGCCTCTGATTCCCCAGCTCTGATTCCCCGTGTTTGATTCCCTGCCTCTGATTCCCTGCCCTGATTCCCCATCTCTGTTTCACCGCCTTTGATTCGCCACCTCTGATTCCCCATATCTGATTCCCCGCCTCTGTTTCGCCGCCTCTGATTCCCTGCCTCTGATTCCCAACCTCTGATTCCACACCTCTGATTCCCCATATCTGATTCCCCGCCTCTGTTTCCCCGCCTCTGATTCCCTGCCCTGATTCCCCATCTCTGATTCCCGGACTCTGATTCCCCACCTCTGATTCCCGGCCTCTTATTCCCAGCATCTGATTCCCGGCCTCTGATTCCCGGCCTCTGATTCCCCGCTTCTGATTCTGATTCGCTGCCTCTGATTCCCCATCTCTGATTCTGCACATCTGATTCCCTGCCTCTGATTCCCCACCTCTGATTCCCCATATCTGATTTCCCGCCTCTGTTTCCCCGCCTCTGATTCCCCGCCTCTGTTTCCCCATATCTAATTCCCAACCTCTGATGCCCCAACTCTGATTCCCTGCCTCTGATTCCCCGCGTTCTATTCCCTGCCTCTGATTCCCCGCCTGTGATTCCCCATCTCTGATTCACCACCTCTGATTCCCCACCTCTGATTCCCCATATCTAATTCCCCGCCTCTGTTTGCCCGCCTCTGATTCCCCGCCTCTATTTCCCCATATCTGATTCCCCGCCTCTGAATCCCCAACTCTGATTCCCTGCCTCTGATTCCCCAGCTCTGATTCCCCGCCTTTGATTCCCCCCGTCTGATTCACAGCCTTTGAATCCCCGTGTCTGATTTCCTGCATCTGATTCCCCGCCTCTGATTCCCCATCTCTGATTCACAGCCTCTGATTCCCCACCTCTGATTCCCCATCTCGGATTCCGCACATCTGATTAACTGCCTCTGATTCCCCGACTCTGATCCCCACCTCTGATTCCCAAGCACAGATTCCCCGCCTCTGATTCCCCAACTCTGATTCCCCGCCTCTGATTCCCCAGCTCTGATTCCCCGCCTCTGATTCCCCGTGTTTGATTCCCTGCCTCTGATTCCCCGCCTCTTATTCCCCATCTCTGATTCACCGCCTTTGATTCGCCACCTCTGATTCCCCATATCTGATTCCTCGCCTCTGTTTCCCCGCCTCTGATTCCCCGCCTCTGATTCCCCATATCTCATTCCACGCCTCTGATTCCCCATCTCTGATTCCCGGACTCTGATTCCCCACCTCTGATTCCCAGCCTCTTATTCCCGGCATCTGATTCCGGCCTCTGATTCCCGGCCTCTGATTCCCTGCTTCTGATTCTGATTCCCTGCCGTTGATTCCCCATCTCTGATTCCGCACATCTGATTCCCTGCCTCTGATTCCCCATCTCTGATTCCCCATATCTGATTCCCCGCCTCTGTTTCCCCGCCTCTGATTCCCCGCCTCTGTTTCCCAATATCTAAGTCCCCGCCTCTGATTCCCCAACTCTGATTCCCCACCTCTGATTCCCCAGCTCTGATTCCCCGCCTCTGATTCCCCGCCTCTGATTCCCCATATCTCATTCCCCGCCTCTGAATCCCCATCTCTGATTCCCGGACTCTGATTCCCCACCTCTGATTCCCCATATCTGACTCCCCGCCTCTGTTTCCCCGCCTCTGATTCCCCGCCTTTGTTTCCCAATATCTAAGTCCCCGCCTCTGATTCCCCAACTCTGATTCCCCACCTCTGATTCCCCAGCTCTGATTCCCCGCCTCTGATTCCCCGCATCTGATTCCCTGCATCTGATTCCAAGCCTCTGATTCCCTGCCTCTGATTCCCAACCTCTGATTCCCCACCTCTGATTCCCCATATCTGATTCCCCGCCTCTGTTTCCCCGCCTCTGATTCCCCACCTCTGTTTCCCCATATCTGATTCCCGGCCTCTTATTCCCCGCCTCTGATTCCCCACCTCTGATTCCCTACCTCTGATTACCCATCTGCGATTCCGCACATCTGATTCCCTGCCTCTGATTCCCCGCCTCTGATTCCCTGCCTCTGATTCCCAACCTCTGATTCCCCACCTCTTATTCCCCATATCTGATTCCCCGCCTCTGTTTCCCCGCCTCTGATTCCCCTCCTTTGATTCCCCAACTCTAATTCCCCGCCTCTGATTCCCCAGCTCTGATTCCCCGTGTTTGATTCCCTGCCTCTGATTCCCTGCCCTGATTCCCCATCTCTGTTTCACCGCCTTTGATTCGCCACCTCTGATTCCCCATATCTGATTCCCCGCCTCTGTTTCGCCGCCTCTGATTCCCTGCCTCTGATTCCCAACCTCTGATTCCACACCTCTGATTCCCCATATCTGATTCCCCGCCTCTGTTTCCCCGCCTCTGATTCCCTGCCCTGATTCCCCATCTCTGATTCCCGGACTCTGATTCCCCACCTCTGATTCCCGGCCTCTTATTCCCAGCATCTGATTCCCGGCCTCTGATTCCCGGCCTCTGATTCCCCGCTTCTGATTCTGATTCGCTGCCTCTGATTCCCCATCTCTGATTCTGCACATCTGATTCCCTGCCTCTGATTCCCCACCTCTGATTCCCCATATCTGATTTCCCGCCTCTGTTTCCCCGCCTCTGATTCCCCGCCTCTGTTTCCCCATATCTAATTCCCAACCTCTGATGCCCCAACTCTGATTCCCTGCCTCTGATTCCCCGCGTTCTATTCCCTGCCTCTGATTCCCCGCCTGTGATTCCCCATCTCTGATTCACCACCTCTGATTCCCCACCTCTGATTCCCCATATCTAATTCCCCGCCTCTGTTTGCCCGCCTCTGATTCCCCGCCTCTATTTCCCCATATCTGATTCCCCGCCTCTGAATCCCCAACTCTGATTCCCTGCCTCTGATTCCCCAGCTCTGATTCCCCGCCTTTGATTCCCCCCGTCTGATTCACAGCCTCTGAATCCCCGTGTCTGATTTCCTGCATCTGATTCCCCGCCTCTGATTCCCCATCTCTGATTCACAGCCTCTGATTCCCCACCTCTGATTCCCCATCTCGGATTCCGCACATCTGATTAACTGCCTCTGATTCCCCGACTCTGATCCCCACCTCTGATTCCCAAGCACAGATTCCCCGCCTCTGATTCCCCAACTCTGATTCCCCGCCTCTGATTCCCCAGCTCTGATTCCCCGCCTCTGATTCCCCGTGTTTGATTCCCTGCCTCTGATTCCCCGCCTCTTATTCCCCATCTCTGATTCACCGCCTTTGATTCGCCACCTCTGATTCCCCATATCTGATTCCTCGCCTCTGTTTCCCCGCCTCTGATTCCCCGCCTCTGATTCCCCATATCTCATTCCACGCCTCTGATTCCCCATCTCTGATTCCCGGACTCTGATTCCCCACCTCTGATTCCCAGCCTCTTATTCCCGGCATCTGATTCCGGCCTCTGATTCCCGGCCTCTGATTCCCTGCTTCTGATTCTGATTCCCTGCCGTTGATTCCCCATCTCTGATTCCGCACATCTGATTCCCTGCCTCTGATTCCCCATCTCTGATTCCCCATATCTGATTCCCCGCCTCTGTTTCCCCGCCTCTGATTCCCCGCCTCTGTTTCCCAATATCTAAGTCCCCGCCTCTGATTCCCCAACTCTGATTCCCCACCTCTGATTCCCCAGCTCTGATTCCCCGCCTCTGATTCCCCGCCTCTGATTCCCCATATCTCATTCCCCGCCTCTGAATCCCCATCTCTGATTCCCGGACTCTGATTCCCCACCTCTGATTCCCGGCCTCTTATTCCCGGCATCTGATTCCGGCCTCTGATTCCCGGCCTCTGATTCCCTGCTTCTGATTCTGATTCCCTGCCTCTGATTCCCCATCTCTGATTCCGCACATCTGATTCCCTGCCTCTGATTCCCCACCTCTGATTCCACATATCTGACTCCCCGCCTCTGTTTCCCCGCCTCTGATTCCCCGCCTTTGTTTCCCAATATCTAAGTCCCCGCCTCTGATTCCCCAACTCTGATTCCCCACCTCTGATTTTCCAGCTCTGATTCCCCGCCTCTGATTCCCCGCATCTGATTCCCTGCATCTGATTCCAAGCCTCTGATTCCCTGCCTCTGATTCCCAACCTCTGATTCCCCACCTCTGATTCCCCATATCTGATTCCCCGCCTCTGTTTCCCCGCCTCTGATTCCCCACCTCTGTTTCCCCATATCTGATTCCCGGCCTCTTATTCCCCGCCTCTGATTCCCCACCTCTGATTCCCTACCTCTGATTACCCATCTGCGATTCCGCACATCTGATTCCCTGCCTCTGATTCCCCGCCTCTGATTCCCTGCCTCTGATTCCCAACCTCTGATTCCCCACCTCTTATTCCCCATATCTGATTCCCCGCCTCTGTTTCCCCGCCTCTGATTCCCCTCCTTTGATTCCCCAACTCTAATTCCCCGCCTCTGATTCCCCAGCTCTGATTCCCCGTGTTTGATTCCCTGCCTCTGATTACCTGCCCTGATTCCCCATCTCTGTTTCACCGCCTTTGATTCGCCACCTCTGATTCCCCATATCTGATTCCCCGCCTCTGTTTCGCCGCCTCTGATTCCCTGCCTCTGATTCCCAACCTCTGATTCCACACCTCTGATTCCCCATATCTGATTCCCCGCCTCTGTTTCCCCGCCTCTGATTCCCTGCCCTGATTCCCCATCTCTGATTCCCGGACTCTGATTCCCCACCTCTGATTCCCGGCCTCTTATTCCCAGCATCTGATTCCCGGCCTCTGATTCCCGGCCTCTGATTCCCCGCTTCTGATTCTGATTCGCTGCCTCTGATTCCCCATCTCTGATTCTGCACATCTGATTCCCTGCCTCTGATTCCCCACCTCTGATTCCCCATATCTGATTTCCCGCCTCTGTTTCCCCGCCTCTGATTCCCCACCTCTGTTTCCCCATATCTAATTCCCAACCTCTGATGCCCCAACTCTGATTCCCTGCCTCTGATTCCCCGCGTTCTATTCCCTGCCTCTGATTCCCCGCCTGTGATTCCCCATCTCTGATTCACCACCTCTGATTCCCCACCTCTGATTCCCCATATCTAATTCCCCGCCTCTGTTTGCCCGCCTCTGATTCCCCGCCTCTATTTCCCCATATCTGATTCCCCGCCTCTGAATCCCCAACTCTGATTCCCTGCCTCTGATTCCCCAGCTCTGATTCCCCGCCTTTGATTCCCCCCGTCTGATTCACAGCCTCTGAATCCCCGTGTCTGATTTCCTGCATCTGATTCCCCGCCTCTGATTCCCCACCTCTGATTCCCCGTGTTTGATTCCCCGCCTCTGTTTCCCCGCCTCTGATTCCCCGCCTCTGATTCCCCAACTCTAATTCCCCGCCTCTGATTCCCCATATCTGATTCCCCGCCTCTGTTTCCCCGCCTCTGATTCCCCGCCCCTGTTTCCCCATATCTGATTCCCTGCCTCTGATTCCCCAACTTTGATTCCCAGATTCTGATTCCCCAGCTCTGATTCCCCGCCTCTGATTCCCCGCATCTGATTCCCTGCATCTGATTCCAAGCCTCTGATTCCCTGCCTCTGATTCCCAACCTCTGATTCCCCACCTCTGATTCCCCATATCTGATTCCCAGCCTCTGTTTCCCCGCCTCTGATTCCCCGCCTCTGTTTCCCAATATCTGATTCCCGGCCTCTGATTCCCGCCTCTGATTCCCCGCCTCTGATTCCCTGCCTCAGATTCCCCGCCTCTGATTCCCCGCCGCTGATTTCCTGCCTCTGATTTCCAACCTCTGATTCCCCACCTCTGATTCCCCGTGTTTGATTCCCCGCCTCTGTTTCCCCGCCACTGATTCCCCGCCTCTGATTCCCCAACTCTAATTCCCCGCCTCTGATTCCCCATATCTGATTCCCCGCCTCTGTTTCCCCGCCTCTGATTCCCCGCCCCTGTTTCCCCATGTCTGATTCCCTGACTCTGATTCCCCAACTTTGATTCCCAGCCTCTGATTCCCCAGCTCTGATACCCCGCCTCTGATTCCCCGTGTTTGATTCCCTGCCTCTGATTCCCCGCCTCTGATTCCCCATCTCTGATTCACCGCCTTTGATTCGCCACCTCTGATTCCCCATCTCTGATTCCCCACCTCTGTTTCCCCATATCTGATTCCCGGCCTCTGATTCCCCGCCTCTGATTCCCCGCCTCTGATTCCCTGCCTCTGATTCCCCATCTCCGATTCCGCACATCTGATTCCCTGCCTCTGATTCCCCGCCTCTGATTCCCCGCCTCTGATTCCCTGCCTCTGATTCCCAACCTCTGATTCCCCACCTCTGATTCCCCATATCTGATTCCCCGCCTCTGTTTCCCCGCCTCTGATTCCCCTCCTCTGATTCCCCAACTCTAATTCCCCGCCTCTGATTCCCCAGCTCTGATTCCCCGTGTTTGATTCCCTGCCTCTGATTCCCTGCCCTGATTCCCCATCTCTGTTTCACCGCCTTTGATTCGCCACCTCTGATTCCCCATATCTGATTAACCGCCTCTGTTTCCCCGCCTCTGATTCCCTGCCTCTGATTCCCAACCTCTGATTCCACACCTCTGATTCCCCATATCTGATTCCCCGCCTCTGTTTCCCCGCCTCTGATTCCCTGCCCCTGTTTCCCCATATCTGATTCCCTGCCTCTGATTCCCCAACTCTGATTCCCCCCCTCTGATTCCCCAGCTCTGATTCCCCGCCTCTGATTTCCAGTGTTTGATTCCCTGCCTCTGATTCCCCGCCTCTGATTCCCCATCTCTGATTCACCGCCTTTGATTCGCCACCTCTGATTCCACATATCTGATTCCCCACCTCTGTTTCCCCGCCTCTGATTCCCCGCCTCTGATTCTCCATATCTCATTCCCCGCCTCTGAATCCCCATCTCTGATTCCCGGACTCTGATTCCCCACATCTGATTCCCGGCCTCTTATTCCCAGCATCTGATTCCCGGCCTCTGATTCCCGGCCTCTGATTCCCCGCTTCTGATTCTGATTCCCTGCCTCTGATTCCCCATCTCTGATTCCTCACATCTGATTCCCTGCCTCTGATTCCCCACCTCTGATTCCCCATATCTGATATCCCGCCTCTGTTTCCCCGCCTCTGATTCGCCGCCTCTGTTTCCCCATATCTAATTCCCAACCTCTGATGCCCCAACTCTGATTCCCTGCCTCTGATTCCCCGCGTTCTATTCCGTGCCTCTGATTCCCCGCCTGTGATTCCCCATCTCTGATTCACCACCTCTGATTCCCCACCTCTGATTCCCCATATCTAATTCCCCGCCTCTGTTTGCCCGCCTCTGATACCCCGCCTCTGTTTCCCCATATCTGATTCCCCGCCTCTGAATCCCCAACTCTGATTCCCTGCCTCTGATTCCCCAGCTCTGATTCCCCACCTTTGATTCCCCCGTCTGATTCCCAGCCTCTGAAACCCCGTGTCTGATTTCTTGCCTCTGATTCCCCGCCTCTGATTCCCCATCTCTGATTCACAGCCTCTGATTCCCCACCTCTGATTCCCCATCTCTGATTCCGCACATCTGATTCCCTGCCTCTGACTCCCCGACTCTGATCCCCACCTCTGATTCCCCAGCTCTGATTCCCCGCCTCTGATTCCCCGCCTCTGATTCCCTGCCTCTGATTCCCAACCTCTGATTCCCCACCTCTGATTCCCCGTGTTTGATTCCCCGCCTCTGTTTCCCCACCTCTGATTCCCCGCCTCTGATTCCCCAACTCTAATTCCCCGCCTCTGATTCCCCATATCTGATTCCCCGCCTCTGTTTCCCCGCCTCTGATTCCCCGCCCCTGTTTCCCCATATCTGATTCCCTGCCTCTGATTCCACAACTTTGATTCCCAGCCTCTGATTCCCCAGCTCTGATTCCCCGCCTCTGATTCCCCGTGTTTGATTCCCTGCCTCTGATTCCCCGCCTCTGATTCCCCATCTCTGATTCACCGCCTTTGATTCGCCACCTCTGATTCCCCATATCTGATTCCCCACCTCTGTTTCCCCGCCTCTGATTCCCCGCCTCTGATTCTCCATATCTCATTCCCCGCCTCTGAATCCCCATCTCTGATTCCCGGACTCTGATTCCCCAACTCTAATTCCCCGTGTTTGATTCCCTGCCTCTGTTTCCCCACCTCTGATTCCCCGCCTCTGATTCCCCAACTCTAATTCCCCGCCTCTGATTCCCCATATCTGATTGCCCGCCTCTGTTTCCCCGCCTCTGATTCCCCGCCCCTGTTTCCCCATATCTGATTCCCCGCCTCTGTTTCCCCGCCCCTGATTCCCTGCCTCTGTTTCCCCATATCTGATTATCCGCCTCTGATTCCCAACTATGATTCCCCGCCTCTGAATCCCCGCGTCTGATTCCCTGCCTCTGCTTCCCCGCCTCTGATTCCCCAACTCTGATTCCCCAGCTCTGATTCCCCGCCTCTGATTCCCCGTGTTTGATTCCCTGCCTCTGATTCCCGGCCTCTGATTCCCCATCTCTGATTCACCGCCTTTGATTCGCCACCTCTGATTCCCCATATCTGATTCCCCGCATCTGTTTCCCCGCCTCTGATTCCCCGCCTCTGATTCCCCATATCTCATTCGCCGTCTCTGAATCCCCATCTCTGATTCCCGGACTCTGATTCCCCACCTCTGATTCCCGGCCTCTTATTCCCGGCATCTGATTCCGGCCTCTGATTCCCGGCCTCTGATTCCCTGCTTCTGATTCTGATTCCCTGCCTCTGATTCCCCATCTCTGATTCCGCACATCTGATTCCCTGCCTCTGATTCCCCACCTCTGATTCCCCATATCTGACTCCCCGCCTCTGTTTCCCCGCCTCTGATTCCCCGCCTTTGTTTCCCAATATCTAAGTCCCCGCCTCTGATTCCCCAACTCTGATTCCCCACCTCTGATTCCCCAGCTCTGATTCCCCGCCTCTGATTCCCCGCATCTGATTCCCTGCATCTGATTCCAAGCCTCTGATTCCCTGCCTCTGATTCCCAACCTCTGATTCCCCACCTCTGATTCCCCATATCTGATTCCCCGCCTCTGTTTCCCCGCCTCTGATTCCCCACATCTGTTTCCCCATATCTGATTCCCGGCCTCTTATTCCCCGCCTCTGATTCCCCACCTCTGATTCCCTACCTCTGATTACCCATCTCCGATTCCGCATATCTGATTCCCTGCCTCTGATTCCCCGCCTCTGATTCCCTGCCTCTGATTCCCAACCTCTGATTCCCCACCTCTGATTCCCCATATCTGATTCCCCGCCTCTGTTTCCCCGCCTCTGATTCCCCTCCTCAGATTCCCCAACTCTAATTCCCCGCCTCTGATTCCCCAGCTCTGATTCCCCGTGTTTGATTCCCCGCCTCTGTTTCCCCGCCTCTGATTCCCCTCCTCAGATTCCCCAACTCTAATTCCCCGCCTCTGATTCCCCAGCTCTGATTCCCCCCGTCTGATTCCCAGCCTCTGAATCCCCGTGTCTGATAACCTGCCTCTGATTCCCCGCCTCTGATTCCCCATCTCAGATTCACCGCCTCTGATTCCCCACCTCTGATTCCCCATCTCTGATTCCGCACATCCGATTCCCTGCCTCTGATTCCCCGACTCTGATTCCCCACCTCTGATTCCCCAGCTCTGATTCCCCGCCTCTGATTCCCCAACTCTGATTCCCCGCCTCTGATTCCCCAGCTCTGATTCCCTGCCTCTGATTCCCCGTGTTTGATCCCCTGCCTCTGATTCCCCAGCTCTGATTCCCCATCTCTGATTCACCGCCTTTGATTCGCCACCTCTGATTCCCCATATCTGATTCCTCGCCACTGTTTCCCCGCCTCTGATTCCCCGCCTCTGATTCCCCATATCTCATTCCCCGCCTCTGATTCCCCATCTCTGATTCCCGGACTCTGATTCCCCACCTCTGATTCCCGACCTCTTATTCCCGGCATCTGATTCCGGCCTCTGATTCCCGGCCTCTGATTCCCGGCCTCTGATTCCCTGCTTCTGATTCTGATTCCCTGCCTCTGATTCCCCACCTCTGATTCCCCATATCTGAATCCCCGCCTCTGTTTCCCCGTCTCTGATTCCCCGCCTCTGTTTCCCCATATCTAAGTCCCCGCCTCTGATTCCCCAACTTTGATTCCCCACCTCTGATTCCCCAGCTCTGATTCCCCGCCTCTGATTCCCCACCTCTGATTCCCCAAACCTGATTCCCAGCCTCTGTTTCCCCGCCTCTGATTCCCCGCTTCTGTTTCCCCATATCTGATTCCCGGCCTCTGATTCCCTGCCTCTGATTCCCCGCCTCTGATTCCCTGCCTCTGATTCCCCATCTCCGATTCCGCACATCTGATTCCCTGCCTCTCATTCCCCGCCTCTGATTCCCCGCCTCTGATTCCCTGCCTCTGATTCCCAACCTCTGATTCCCCACCTCTGATTCCCCGTGTTTGATTCCCCGCCTCTGTTTCCCCGCCTCTGATTCCCCGCCTCTGATTCCCCAACTCTAATTCCCCGCCTCTGATTCCCCATATCTGATTCCCCGCCTCTGTTTCCCCGCCTCTGATTCCCCGCCCCTGTTTCCCCATATCTGATTCCCTGCCTCTGATTCCCCAACTTTGATTCCCAGATTCTGATTCCCCAGCTCTGATTCCCCGCCTCTGATTCCCCGCATCTGATTCCCTGCATCTGATTCCAAGCCTCTGATTCCCTGCCTCTGATTCCCAACCTCTGATTCCCCACCTCTGATTCCCCATATCTGATTCCCAGCCTCTGTTTCCCCGCCTCTGATTCCCCGCCTCTGTTTCCCAATATCTGATTCCCGGCCTCTGATTCCCGCCTCTGATTCCCCGCCTCTGATTCCCTGCCTCAGATTCCCCGCCTCTGATTCCCCGCCGCTGATTTCCTGCCTCTGATTTCCAACCTCTGATTCCCCACCTCTGATTCCCCGTGTTTGATTCCCCGCCTCTGTTTCCCCGCCACTGATTCCCCGCCTCTGATTCCCCAACTCTAATTCCCCGCCTCTGATTCCCCATATCTGATTCCCCGCCTCTGTTTCCCCGCCTCTGATTCCCCGCCCCTGTTTCCCCATGTCTGATTCCCTGACTCTGATTCCCCAACTTTGATTCCCAGCCTCTGATTCCCCAGCTCTGATACCCCGCCTCTGATTCCCCGTGTTTGATTCCCTGCCTCTGATTCCCCGCCTCTGATTCGCCACCTCTGATTCACCGCCTTTGATTCGCCACCTCTGATTCCCCATATCTGATTCCCCACCTCTGTTTCCCCGCCTCTGATTCCCCGCCTCTGAATCTCCATATCTCATTCCCCGCCTCTGACTCCCCATCTCTGATTCCCGGACTCTGATTCCCCACCTCTGATTCCCGGCCTCTTATTCCCAGCATCTGATTCCAGGCCTCTGATTCCCGGCCTCTGACTCCCCGCTTCTGATTCTGATTCCCTGCCTCTGATTCCCCATCTCTGATTCCGCACATCTGATTACCTGCCTCTGATTCCCCACCTCTGTTTCCCCATATCTGATTCCCCGCCTCTGTTTCCACGCCTCTGATTCCCCGCCTCTGTTTCCCCATATCTAATTCCCCACCTCTGATGCCCCAACTCTGATTCCCCGCCTCTGATTCCCCAGCTCTGATTCCCCGCCTCTGATTCCCTGCATCCGATTCCCCATATCTGATTCCCCGCCTCTGTTTCCCCGCCCCTGATTCCCCGCCTCTGTTTCCCCATATCTGATTATCCGCCTCTGATTCCCAACTATGATTCCCTGCCTCTGAATCCCCGCGTCTAATTCCCTGCCTCTGCTTCCCCGCCTCTGATTCCCCAACTCTGATTCCCCGCCTCTGATTCCCCAGCTCTGATTCCCCGCCTCTGATTCCCCGTGTTTGATTCCCTGCCTCTGATTCCCGGCCTCTGATTCCCCATCTCTGATTCACCGCCTTTGATTCGCCACCTCTGATTCCCCATATCTGAATCCCCGCATCTGTTTCCCCGCCTCTGATTCCCCGCCTCTGATTCCCCATACCTCATTCCCCGCCTCTGAATCCCCATCTCTGATTCCCGGACTCTGATTCCCCACCTCTGATTCCCGGCCTCTTATTCCCGGCATCTGATTCCGGCCTCTGATTCCCGGCCTCTGATTCCCTGCTTCTGATTCTGATTCCCTGCCTCTGATTCCCCATCTCTGATTCCGCACATCTGATTCCCTGCCTCTGATTCCCCACCTCTGATTCCCCATATCTGACTCCCCGCCTCTGTTTCCCCGCCTCTGATTCCCCGCCTTTGTTTCCCAATATCTAAGTCCCCGCCTCTGATTCCCCAACTCTGATTCCCCACCTCTGATTCCCCAGCTCAGATTCCCCGCCTCTGATTCCCCGCATCTGATTCCCTGCATCTGATTCCAAGCCTCTGATTCCCTGCCTCTGATTCCCAACCTCTGATTCCCCACCTCTGATTCCCCATATCTGATTCCCCGCCTCTGTTTCCCCGCCTCTGATTCCCCACCTCTGTTTCCCCATATCTGATTCCCGGCCTCTTATTCCCCGCCTCTGATTCCCCACCTCTGATTCCCTACCTCTGATTACCCATCTGCGATTCCGCACATCTGATTCCCTGCCTCTGATTCCCCGCCTCTGATTCCCTGCCTCTGATTCCCAACCTCTGATTCCCCACCTCTTATACCCCATATCTGATTCCCCGCCTCTGTTTCCCCGCCTCTGATTCCCCTCCTTTGATTCCCCAACTCTAATTCCCCGCCTCTGATTCCCCAGCTCTGATTCCCCGTGTTTGATTCCCTGCCTCTGATTCCCTGCCCTGATTCCCCATCTCTGTTTCACCGCCTTTGATTCGCCACCTCTGATTCCCCATATCTGATTCCCCGCCTCTGTTTCGCCGCCTCTGATTCCCTGCCTCTGATTCCCAACCTCTGATTCCACACCTCTGATTCCCCATATCTGATTCCCCGCCTCTGTTTCCCCGCCTCTGATTCCCTGCCCTGATTCCCCATCTCTGATTCCCGGACTCTGATTCCCCACCTCTGATTCCCGGCCTCTTATTCCCAGCATCTGATTCCCGGCCTCTGATTCCCGGCCTCTGATTCCCCGCTTCTGATTCTGATTCGCTGCCTCTGATTCCCCATCTCTGATTCTGCACATCTGATTCCCTGCCTCTGATTCCCCACCTCTGATTCCCCATATCTGATTTCCCGCCTCTGTTTCCCCGCCTCTGATTCCCCGCCTCTGTTTCCCCATATCTAATTCCCAACCTCTGATGCCCCAACTCTGATTCCCTGCCTCTGATTCCCCGCGTTCTATTCCCTGCCTCTGATTCCCCGCCTGTGATTCCCCATCTCTGATTCACCACCTCTGATTCCCCACCTCTGATTCCCCATATCTAATTCCCCGCCTCTGTTTGCCCGCCTCTGATTCCCCGCCTCTATTTCCCCATATCTGATTCCCCGCCTCTGAATCCCCAACTCTGATTCCCTGCCTCTGATTCCCCAGCTCTGATTCCCCGCCTTTGATTCCCCCCGTCTGATTCACAGCCTTTGAATCCCCGTGTCTGATTTCCTGCATCTGATTCCCCGCCTCTGATTCCCCATCTCTGATTCACAGCCTCTGATTCCCCACCTCTGATTCCCCATCTCGGATTCCGCACATCTGATTAACTGCCTCTGATTCCCCGACTCTGATCCCCACCTCTGATTCCCAAGCACAGATTCCCCGCCTCTGATTCCCCAACTCTGATTCCCCGCCTCTGATTCCCCAGCTCTGATTCCCCGCCTCTGATTCCCCGTGTTTGATTCCCTGCCTCTGATTCCCCGCCTCTTATTCCCCATCTCTGATTCACCGCCTTTGATTCGCCACCTCTGATTCCCCATATCTGATTCCTCGCCTCTGTTTCCCCGCCTCTGATTCCCCGCCTCTGATTCCCCATATCTCATTCCACGCCTCTGATTCCCCATCTCTGATTCCCGGACTCTGATTCCCCACCTCTGATTCCCAGCCTCTTATTCCCGGCATCTGATTCCGGCCTCTGATTCCCGGCCTCTGATTCCCTGCTTCTGATTCTGATTCCCTGCCGTTGATTCCCCATCTCTGATTCCGCACATCTGATTCCCTGCCTCTGATTCCCCATCTCTGATTCCCCATATCTGATTCCCCGCCTCTGTTTCCCCGCCTCTGATTCCCCGCCTCTGTTTCCCAATATCTAAGTCCCCGCCTCTGATTCCCCAACTCTGATTCCCCACCTCTGATTCCCCAGCTCTGATTCCCCGCCTCTGATTCCCCGCCTCTGATTCCCCATATCTCATTCCCCGCCTCTGAATCCCCATCTCTGATTCCCGGACTCTGATTCCCCACCTCTGATTCCCCATATCTGACTCCCCGCCTCTGTTTCCCCGCCTCTGATTCCCCGCCTTTGTTTCCCAATATCTAAGTCCCCGCCTCTGATTCCCCAACTCTGATTCCCCACCTCTGATTCCCCAGCTCTGATTCCCCGCCTCTGATTCCCCGCATCTGATTCCCTGCATCTGATTCCAAGCCTCTGATTCCCTGCCTCTGATTCCCAACCTCTGATTCCCCACCTCTGATTCCCCATATCTGATTCCCCGCCTCTGTTTCCCCGCCTCTGATTCCCCACCTCTGTTTCCCCATATCTGATTCCCGGCCTCTTATTCCCCGCCTCTGATTCCCCACCTCTGATTCCCTACCTCTGATTACCCATCTGCGATTCCGCACATCTGATTCCCTGCCTCTGATTCCCCGCCTCTGATTCCCTGCCTCTGATTCCCAACCTCTGATTCCCCACCTCTTATTCCCCATATCTGATTCCCCGCCTCTGTTTCCCCGCCTCTGATTCCCCTCCTTTGATTCCCCAACTCTAATTCCCCGCCTCTGATTCCCCAGCTCTGATTCCCCGTGTTTGATTCCCTGCCTCTGATTCCCTGCCCTGATTCCCCATCTCTGTTTCACCGCCTTTGATTCGCCACCTCTGATTCCCCATATCTGATTCCCCGCCTCTGTTTCGCCGCCTCTGATTCCCTGCCTCTGATTCCCAACCTCTGATTCCACACCTCTGATTCCCCATATCTGATTCCCCGCCTCTGTTTCCCCGCCTCTGATTCCCTGCCCTGATTCCCCATCTCTGATTCCCGGACTCTGATTCCCCACCTCTGATTCCCGGCCTCTTATTCCCAGCATCTGATTCCCGGCCTCTGATTCCCGGCCTCTGATTCCCCGCTTCTGATTCTGATTCGCTGCCTCTGATTCCCCATCTCTGATTCTGCACATCTGATTCCCTGCCTCTGATTCCCCACCTCTGATTCCCCATATCTGATTTCCCGCCTCTGTTTCCCCGCCTCTGATTCCCCGCCTCTGTTTCCCCATATCTAATTCCCAACCTCTGATGCCCCAACTCTGATTCCCTGCCTCTGATTCCCCGCGTTCTATTCCCTGCCTCTGATTCCCCGCCTGTGATTCCCCATCTCTGATTCACCACCTCTGATTCCCCACCTCTGATTCCCCATATCTAATTCCCCGCCTCTGTTTGCCCGCCTCTGATTCCCCGCCTCTATTTCCCCATATCTGATTCCCCGCCTCTGAATCCCCAACTCTGATTCCCTGCCTCTGATTCCCCAGCTCTGATTCCCCGCCTTTGATTCCCCCCGTCTGATTCACAGCCTCTGAATCCCCGTGTCTGATTTCCTGCATCTGATTCCCCGCCTCTGATTCCCCATCTCTGATTCACAGCCTCTGATTCCCCACCTCTGATTCCCCATCTCGGATTCCGCACATCTGATTAACTGCCTCTGATTCCCCGACTCTGATCCCCACCTCTGATTCCCAAGCACAGATTCCCCGCCTCTGATTCCCCAACTCTGATTCCCCGCCTCTGATTCCCCAGCTCTGATTCCCCGCCTCTGATTCCCCGTGTTTGATTCCCTGCCTCTGATTCCCCGCCTCTTATTCCCCATCTCTGATTCACCGCCTTTGATTCGCCACCTCTGATTCCCCATATCTGATTCCTCGCCTCTGTTTCCCCGCCTCTGATTCCCCGCCTCTGATTCCCCATATCTCATTCCACGCCTCTGATTCCCCATCTCTGATTCCCGGACTCTGATTCCCCACCTCTGATTCCCAGCCTCTTATTCCCGGCATCTGATTCCGGCCTCTGATTCCCGGCCTCTGATTCCCTGCTTCTGATTCTGATTCCCTGCCGTTGATTCCCCATCTCTGATTCCGCACATCTGATTCCCTGCCTCTGATTCCCCATCTCTGATTCCCCATATCTGATTCCCCGCCTCTGTTTCCCCGCCTCTGATTCCCCGCCTCTGTTTCCCAATATCTAAGTCCCCGCCTCTGATTCCCCAACTCTGATTCCCCACCTCTGATTCCCCAGCTCTGATTCCCCGCCTCTGATTCCCCGCCTCTGATTCCCCATATCTCATTCCCCGCCTCTGAATCCCCATCTCTGATTCCCGGACTCTGATTCCCCACCTCTGATTCCCGGCCTCTTATTCCCGGCATCTGATTCCGGCCTCTGATTCCCGGCCTCTGATTCCCTGCTTCTGATTCTGATTCCCTGCCTCTGATTCCCCATCTCTGATTCCGCACATCTGATTCCCTGCCTCTGATTCCCCACCTCTGATTCCCCATATCTGACTCCCCGCCTCTGTTTCCCCGCCTCTGATTCCCCGCCTTTGTTTCCCAATATCTAAGTCCCCGCCTCTGATTCCCCAACTCTGATTCCCCACCTCTGATTTTCCAGCTCTGATTCCCCGCCTCTGATTCCCCGCATCTGATTCCCTGCATCTGATTCCAAGCCTCTGATTCCCTGCCTCTGATTCCCAACCTCTGATTCCCCACCTCTGATTCCCCATATCTGATTCCCCGCCTCTGTTTCCCCGCCTCTGATTCCCCACCTCTGTTTCCCCATATCTGATTCCCGGCCTCTTATTCCCCGCCTCTGATTCCCCACCTCTGATTCCCTACCTCTGATTACCCATCTGCGATTCCGCACATCTGATTCCCTGCCTCTGATTCCCCGCCTCTGATTCCCTGCCTCTGATTCCCAACCTCTGATTCCCCACCTCTTATTCCCCATATCTGATTCCCCGCCTCTGTTTCCCCGCCTCTGATTTCCCTCCTTTGATTCCCCAACTCTAATTCCCCGCCTCTGATTCCCCAGCTCTGATTCCCCGTGTTTGATTCCCTGCCTCTGATTCCCTGCCCTGATTCCCCATCTCTGTTTCACCGCCTTTGATTCGCCACCTCTGATTCCCCATATCTGATTCCCCGCCTCTGTTTCGCCGCCTCTGATTCCCTGCCTCTGATTCCCAACCTCTGATTCCACACCTCTGATTCCCCATATCTGATTCCCCGCCTCTGTTTCCCCGCCTCTGATTCCCTGCCCTGATTCCCCATCTCTGATTCCCGGACTCTGATTCCCCACCTCTGATTCCCGGCCTCTTATTCCCAGCATCTGATTCCCGGCCTCTGATTCCCGGCCTCTGATTCCCCGCTTCTGATTCTGATTCGCTGCCTCTGATTCCCCATCTCTGATTCTGCACATCTGATTCCCTGCCTCTGATTCCCCACCTCTGATTCCCCATATCTGATTTCCCGCCTCTGTTTCCCCGCCTCTGATTCCCCACCTCTGTTTCCCCATATCTAATTCCCAACCTCTGATGCCCCAACTCTGATTCCCTGCCTCTGATTCCCCGCGTTCTATTCCCTGCCTCTGATTCCCCGCCTGTGATTCCCCATCTCTGATTCACCACCTCTGATTCCCCACCTCTGATTCCCCATATCTAATTCCCCGCCTCTGTTTGCCCGCCTCTGATTCCCCGCCTCTATTTCCCCATATCTGATTCCCCGCCTCTGAATCCCCAACTCTGATTCCCTGCCTCTGATTCCCCAGCTCTGATTCCCCGCCTTTGATTCCCCCCGTCTGATTCACAGCCTCTGAATCCCCGTGTCTGATTTCCTGCATCTGATTCCCCGCCTCTGATTCCCCATCTCTGATTCCCCGCCTCTGATTCCCCACCTCTGATTCCCCATCTCGGATTCCGCACATCTGATTAACTGCCTCTGATTCCCCGACTCTGATCCCCACCTCTGATTCCCAAGCACAGATTCCCCGCCTTTGATTCCCCAACTCTGATTCCCCGCCTCTGATTCCCCAGCTCTGATTCCCCGCCTCTGATTCCCCGTGTTTGATTCCCTGCCTCTGATTCCCCGCCTCTTATTCCCCATCTCTGATTCACCGCCTTTGATTCGCCACCTCTGATTCCCCATATCTGATTCCTCGCCTCTGTTTCCCCGCCTCTGATTCCCCGCCTCTGATTCCCCATATCTCATTCCACGCCTCTGATTCCCCATCTCTGATTCCCGGACTCTGATTCCCCACCTCTGATTCCCAGCCTCTTATTCCCGGCATCTGATTCCGGCCTCTGATTCCCGGCCTCTGATTCCCTGCTTCTGATTCTGATTCCCTGCCGTTGATTCCCCATCTCTGATTCCGCACATCTGATTCCCTGCCTCTGATTCCCCATCTCTGATTCCCCATATCTGATTCCCCGCCTCTGTTTCCCCGCCTCTGATTCCCCGCCTCTGTTTCCCAATATCTAAGTCCCCGCCTCTGATTCCCCAACTCTGATTCCCCACCTCTGATTCCCCAGCTCTGATTCCCCGCCTCTGATTCCCTGCATCTGATTCCCTGCATCTGATTCCAAGCCTCTGATTCCCTGCCTCTGATTCCCAACCTCTGATTCCCCACCTCTGATTCCCCATATCTGATTCCCAGCCTCTGTTTCCCCGCCTCTGATTCCCCGCCTCTGTTTCCCCATATCTGATTCCCGGACTCTGATTCCCCGCCTCTGATTCCCTGCCTCTGATTCCCCATCTCCGATTCCGCACATCTGATTCCCTGCCTCTGATTCCCCGCCTCTGATTCCCCGCCTCTGATTCCATGCCTCTGATTCCCAACCTCTGATTCCCCAACTCTGATTCCCCGTGTTTGATTCCCCGCCTCTGTTTCCCCGCCTCTGATTCCCCGCCTCTGATTCCCCAACTCTAATTCCCCGCCTCTGATTCCCCATATATGATTCACTGCCTCTGTTTCCCCGCCTCTGATTCCCCGCCCCTGTTTCCCCATATCTGATTCCCTGCCTCTGATTCCCCAACTTTGATTCCCAGCCTCTGATTTCCCGTGTTTGATTCCCTGCCTCTGATTCCCCGCCTCTGATTCCCCATCTCTGATTCACCGCCTTTGATTCGCCACCTCTGATTCCACATATCTGATTCCCCACCTCTGTTTCCCCGCCTCTGATTCCCCGCCTCTGATTCTCCATATCTCATTCCCCGCCTCTGAATCCCCATCTCTGATTCCCGGACTCTGATTCCCCACCTCTGATTCCCGGCCTCTTATTCCGAGCATCTGATTCCCGGCCTCTGATTCCCGGCCTCTGATTCCCCGCTTCTGATTCTGATTCGCTGCCTCTGATTCCCCATCTCTGATTCTGCACATCTGATTCCCTGCCTCTGATTCCCCACCTCTGATTCCCCATATCTGATTTCCCGCCTCTGTTTCCCCGCCTCTGATTCCCCGCCTCTGTTTCCCCATACCTAATTCCCAACCTATGATGCCCCAACTCTGATTCCCTGCCTCTGATTCCCCGCGTTCTATTCCCTGCCTCTGATTCCCCGCCTGTGATTCCCCATCTTTGATTCACCACCTCTGATTCCCCACCTCTGATTCCCCATATCTTATTCCCCGCCTCTGTTTGCCCGCCTCTGATTCCCCGCCTCTGTTTCCCCATATCTGATTCCCCGCCTCTGAATCCCCAACTCTGATTCCCTGCCTCTGATTCCCCAGCTCTGATTCCCCGCCTTTGATTCCCCCCGTCTGATTCACAGCCTCTGAATCCCCGTGTCTGATTTCCTGCATCTGATTCCCGGCCTCTTATTCCCGGCATCTGATTCCGGCCTCTGATTCCCAACCTCTGATTCCACACCTCTGATTCCCCATATCTGATTCCCCGCCTCTGTATCCCCGCCTCTGATTCCCTGCCCTTGTTTGCCCATATCTGATTCCCTGCCTCTGATTCCCCAACTCTGATTCCCCACCTCTGATTCCCCAGCTCTGATTCCCCGCCTCTGATTTCCCGTGTTTGATTCCCTGCCTCTGATTCCCCGCCTCTGATTCCCCATCTCTGATTCACCGCCTTTGATTCGCCACCTCTGATTCCACATATCTGATTCCCCACCTCTGTTTCCCCGCCTCTGATTCCCCGCCTCTGATTCTCGATATCTCATTCCCCGCCTCTGAATCCCCATCTCTGATTCCCGGACTCTGATTCCCCACCTCTAATTCCCGGCCTCTTATTCCCAGCATCTGATTCCCGGCCTCTGATTCCCGGCCTCTGATTCCCCGCTTCTGATTCTGATTCGCTGCCTCTGATTCCCCATCTCTGATTCTGCACATCTGATTCCCTGCCTCTGATTCCCCACCTCTGATTCCCCATATCTGATTTCCCGCCTCTGTTTCCCCGCCTCTGATTCCCCGCCTCTGTTTCCCCATATCTAATTCCCAACCTCTGATGCCCCAACTCTGATTCCCTGCCTCTGATTCCCCGCGTTCTATTCCCTGCCTCTGATTCCCCGCCTGTGATTCCCCATCTCTGATTCACCACCTCTGATTCCCCACCTCTGATTCCCCATATCTAATTCCCCGCCTCTGTTTGCCCGCCTCTGATTCCCCGCCTCTGTTTCCCCATATCTGATTCCCCGCCTCTGAATCCCCAACTCTGATTCCCTGCCTCTGATTCCCCAGCTCTGATTCCCCGCCTTCGATTCCCCCCGTCTGATTCCCAGCCTATGAATCCCCGTGTCTGATTTCCTGCATCTGATTCCCCGCCTCTGATTCCCCATCTCTGATTCACAGCCTCTGATTCCCCACCTCTGATTCCACATCTCGGTTTCCGTACATCTGATTAACTGCCTCTGATTCCCCGACTCTGATCCCCACCTCTGATTCCCAAGCTCTGATTCCCCGCCTCTGATTCCCCAACTCTGATTCCCCGCCTCTGATTCCCCAGCTCTGATTCCCCGCCTCTGATTCCCCGTGTTTGATTCCCTGCCTCTGATTCCCCGCCTCTTATTCCCCATCTCTGATTCACCGCCTTTGATTCGCCACCTCTGATTCCCCATATCTGATTCCGCGCCTCTGTTTCACCGCCTCTGATTCCCCGCCTCTGATTCCCCATATCTCATTCCCCGCCTCTGATTCCCCATCTCTGATTCCCGGACTCTGATTCCCCACCTCTGATTCCCAGCCTCTTATTCCCGGCATCTGATTCCGGCCTCTGATTCCCGGCCGCTGATTCCCCATCTCTGATTCCGCACATCTGATTCCCTGCCTCTGATTCCCCATCTCTGATTCCCCATATCTGATTCCCCGCCTCTGTTTCCCCGCCTCTGATTCCCCGCCTCTGTTTCCCAATATCTAAGTCCCCGCCTCTGATTCCCCAACTCTGATTCCCCACCTCTGATTCCCCAGCTCTGATTCCCCGCCTCTGATTCCCTGCATCTAATTCCCTGCATCTGATTCCAAGCCTCTGATTCCCTGCCTCTGATTCCCAACCTCTGATTCCCCACCTCTGATTCCCCATATCTGATTCCCAGCCTCTGTTTCCCCGCCTCTGATTCCCCGCCTCTGTTTCCCCATATCTGATTCTCGGACTCTGATTCCCCGCCTCTGATTCCCTGCCTCTGATTCCCCATCTCCGATTCCGCACATCTGATTCCCTGCCTCTGATTCCCCGCCTCTGATTCCCCGCCTCTGATTCCATGCCTCTGATTCCCAACCTCTGATTCCCCACCTCTGATTCCCCGTGTTTGATTCCCCGCCTCTGTTTCCCCGCCTCTGATTCCCCGCCTCTGATTCCCCAACTCTAATTCCCCGCCTCTGATTCCCCATATCTGATTCCCTGCCTCTGTTTCCCCGCCTCTGATTCCCCGCCCCTGTTTCCCCATATCTGATTCCCTGCCTCTGATTCCCCAACTTTGATTCCCAGCCTCTGATTCCCCAGCTCTGATTCCCCGCCTCTGATTCCCCGTGTTTGATTCCCTGCCTCCGATTCCCGGCCTCTGATTCCCCATCTCTGATTCACCGCCTTTGATTCGCCACCACTGATTCCCCATATCTGATTCCCCGCTTCTGTTTCCCCGCCTCTGATTCCCCGCCTCTGATTCCCGGCCTCTTATTCCCGGCATCTGATTCCGGCCTCTGATTCCCGGCCTCTGATTCCCTGCTTCTGATTCTGATTCCCTGCCTTTGATTCCCCATCTCTGATTCCGCACATCTGATTCCCTGCCTCTGATTCCCCATCTCTGATTCCCCATATCTGATTCCCCGCCTCTGTTTCCCCGCCTCTGATTCCCCGCCTCTGTTTCCCAATATCTCATTCCCCGCCTCTGAATCCCCATCTCTGATTCCCGGACTCTGATTCCCCACCTCTGATTCCCGGCCTCTTATTCCCGGCATCTGATTCCGGCCTCTGATTCCCGGCCTCTGATTCCCTGCTTCTGATTCTGATTCCCTGCCTTTGATTCCCCATCTCTGATTCCGCACATCTGATTCCCTGCCTCTGATTCCCCATCTCTGATTCCCCATATCTGATTCCCCGCCTCTGTTTCCCCGCCTCTGATTCCCCGCCTCTGTTTCCCAATATCTAAGTCCCCGCCTCTGATTCCCCAACTCTGATTCCCCACCTCTGATTCCCCAGCTCTGATTCCCCGCCTCTGAATCCCCGCATCTGATTCCCTGCATCTGATTCCAAGCCTCTGATTCCCTGCCTCTGATTCCCAACCTCTGATTCCCCACCTCTGATTCCCCATATCTGATTCGCAGCCTCTGTTTCCCCGCCTCTGATTCCCCGCCTCTGTTTCCCCATATCTGATTCCCGGCCTCTGATTCCCCGCCTCTGATTCCCCGCCTCTGATTCCCTGACTCTGATTCCCAATCTCCGATTCCGCACATCTGATTCCCTGCCTCTGATTCCCCGCCTCTGATTCCCCGCCTCTGATTCCCTGCCTCTGATTCCCAACCTCTGATTCCCCACCTCTGATTCCCCGTGTTTGATTCCCCGCCTCTGTTTCCCCACCTCTGATTCCCCGCCTCTGATTCCCCAACTCTAATTCCCCGCCTCTGATTCCCCATATCTGATTCCCCGCCTCTGTTTCCCCGCCTCTGATTCCCCGCCCCTGTTTCCCCATATCTAATTCCCTGCCTCTGATTCCACAACTTTGATTCCGAGCCTCTGATTCCCCAGCTCTGATTCCCCGCCTCTGATTGCCCGTGTTTGATTCCCTGCCTCTGATTCCCCGCCTCTGATTCCCCATCTCTGATTCACCGCCTTTGATTCGCCACCTCTGATTCCCATATCTGATTCCCCACCTCTGTTTCCCCGCCTCTGATTCCCCGCCTCTGATTCTCCATATCTCATTCCCCGCCTCTGAATCCCCATCTCTGATTCCCGGACTCTGATTCCCCACCTCTGATTCCCGGCCTCTTATTCTCAGCATCTGATTCCAGGCCTCTGATTCCCGGCCTCTGACTCCCCGCTTCTGATTCTGATTCCCTGCCTCTGATTCCCCATCTCTGATTACGCACATCTGATTACGTGCCTCTGATTCCCCACCTCTGATTCCCCATATCTGATTCCCCGCCTCTGTTTCCACGCCTCTGATTCCCTGCCTCTGTTTCCCCATATCTAATTCCCCACCTCTGATGCCCCAACTCTGATTCCCCGCCTCTGATTCCCCAGCTCTGATTCCCCGCCTCTGATTCCCCATCTCTGATTCACAGCCTCTGATTCCCCACCTCTGATTCCACCTCTCGGTTTCCGCACATCTGATTAACTGCCTCTGATTCCCCGACTCTGATCCCCACCTCTGATTCCCAAGCTCTGATTCCCCGCCTCTGATTCCCCAACTCTGATTCCCCGCCTCTGATTCCCCAGCTCTGATTCCCCGCCTCTGATTCCCCGTGTTTGATTCCCTGCCTCTGATTCCCCGCCTCTTATTCCCCATCTCTGATTCACCGCCTTTGATTCGCCACCTCTGATTCCCCATATCTGATTCCTCGCCTCTGTTTCACCGCCTCTGATTCCCCGCCTCTGATTCCCCATATCTCATTCCCCGCCTCTGATTCCCCATCTCTGATTCCCGGACTCTGATTCCCCACCTCTGATTCCCAGCCTCTTATTCCCGGCATCTGATTCCGGCCTCTGATTCCCGGCCGCTGATTCCCCATCTCTGATTCCGCACATCTGATTCCCTGCCTCTGATTCCCCATCTCTGATTCCCCATATCTGATTCCCCGCCTCTGTTTCCCCGCCTCTGATTCCCCGCCTCTGTTTCCCAATATCTAAGTCCCCGCCTCTGATACCCCAACTCTGATTCCCCACCTCTGATTCCCCAGCTCTGATTCCCCGCCTCTGATTCCCTGCATCTAATTCCCTGCATCTGATTCCAAGCCTCTGATTCCCTGCCTCTGATTCCCAACCTCTGATTCCCCACCTCTGATTCCCCATATCTGATTCCCAGCCTCTGTTTCCCCGCCTCTGATTCCCCGCCTCTGTTTCCCCATATCTGATTCTCGGACTCTGATTCCCCGCCTCTGATTCCCTGCCTCTGATTCCCCATCTCCGATTCCGCACATCTGATTCCCTGCCTCTGATTCCCCGCCTCTGATTCCCCGCCTCTGATTCCATGCCTCTGATTCCCAACCTCTGATTCCCCACCTCTGATTCCCCGTGTTTGATTCCCCGCCTCTGTTTCCCCGCCTCTGATTCCCCGCCTCTGATTCCCCAACTCTAATTCCCCGCCTCTGATTCCCCATATCTGATTCCCTGCCTCTGTTTCCCCGCCTCTGATTCCCCGCCCCTGTTTCCCCATATCTGATTCCCTGCCTCTGATTCCCCAACTTTGATTCCCAGCCTCTGATTCCCCAGCTCTGATTCCCCGCCTCTGATTCCCCGTGTTTGATTCCCTGCCTCCGATTCCCGGCCTCTGATTCCCCATCTCTGATTCACCGCCTTTGATTCGCCACCACTGATTCCCCATATCTGATTCCCCGCTTCTGTTTCCCCGCCTCTGATTCCCCGCCTCTGATTCCCCATATCTCATTCCCCGCCTCTGAATCCCCATCTCTGATTCCCGGACTCTGATTCCCCACCTCTGATTCCCGGCCTCTTATTCCCGGCATCTGATTCCGGCCTCTGATTCCCGGCCTCTGATTCCCTGCTTCTGATTCTGATTCCCTGCCTTTGATTCCCCATCTCTGATTCCGCACATCTGATTCCCTGCCTCTGATTCCCCATCTCTGATTCCCCATATCTGATTCCCCGCCTCTGTTTCCCCGCCTCTGATTCCCCGCCTCTGTTTCCCAATATCTAAGTCCCCGCCTCTGATTCCCCAACTCTGATTCCCCACCTCTGATTCCCCAGCTCTGATTCCCCGCCTCTGAATCCCCGCATCTGATTCCCTGCATCTGATTCCAAGCCTCTGATTCCCTGCCTCTGATTCCCAACCTCTGATTCCCCACCTCTGATTCCCCATATCTGATTCCCAGCCTCTGTTTCCCCGCCTCTGATTCCCCGCCTCTGTTTCCCCATATCTGATTCCCGGCCTCTGATTCCCCGCCTCTGATTCCCCGCCTCTGATTCCCTGACTCTGATTCCCAATCTCCGATTCCGCACATCTGATTCCCTGCCTCTGATTCCCCGCCTCTGATTCCCCGCCTCTGATTCCCTGCCTCTGATTCCCAACATCTGATTCCCCACCTCTGATTCCCCGTGTTTGATTCCCCGCCTCTGTTTCCCCACCTCTGATTCCCCGCCTCTGATTCCCCAACTCTAATTCCCCGCCTCTGATTCCCCATATCTGATTCCCCGCCTCTGTTTCCCCGCCTCTGATTCCCCGCCCCTGTTTCCCCATATCTAATTCCCTGCCTCTGATTCCACAACTTTGATTCCGAGCCTCTGATTCCCCAGCTCTGATTCCCCGCCTCTGATTGCCCGTGTTTGATTCCCTGCCTCTGATTCCCCGCCTCTGATTCCCCATCTCTGATTCACCGCCTTTGATTCGCCACCTCTGATTCCCATATCTGATTCCCCACCTCTGTTTCCCCGCCTCTGATTCCCCGCCTCTGATTCTCCATATCTCATTCCCCGCCTCTGAATCCCCATCTCTGATTCCCGGACTCTGATTCCCCACCTCTGATTCCCGGCCTCTTATTCTCAGCATCTGATTCCAGGCCTCTGATTCCCGGCCTCTGACTCCCCGCTTCTGATTCTGATTCCCTGCCTCTGATTCCCCATCTCTGATTACGCACATCTGATTACGTGCCTCTGATTCCCCACCTCTGATTCCCCATATCTGATTCCCCGCCTCTGTTTCCACGCCTCTGATTCCCCGCCTCTGTTTCCCCATATCTAATTCCCCACCTCTGATGCCCCAACTCTGATTCCCCGCCTCTGATTCCCCAGCTCTGATTCCCCGCCTCTGATTCCCCACATCCGATTCCCCATATCTGATTCCCCGCCTCTGTTTCCCCGCCCCTGATTCCCCGCCTCTGTTTCCCCATATCTGATTCCCCGCCTCTGATTCCCAACTTTGATTCCCCGCCTCTGATTCCCCAGCTCTGATTCCCTGCCACTGATTCCCCGCGTTCTATTCCCTGCCCCTGATTCCCCGCCTGTGATTCCCCAGCTCTGATTCCCTGCCTCTGATTCCCCGCGTTCTATTCCCTGCCCCTATTTCCCCGCCTCTGATTCCCCGCCTCTGTTTCCCAATATCTAAGTCCCCGCCTCTGATTCCCCAACTTTGATTCCCCACCTCTGATTCCCCAGCTCTGATTCCTCACCTCCAAATCCCCGCATCTGATTCCCTGCATCTGATTCCAAGCCTCTGATTCCCTGCCTCTGATTCCCAACCTCTGATTCCCCACCTCTGATTCCCCATATCTGATTCCCAGCCTCTGTTTCCCCGCCTCTGATTCCCCGCCTCTGTTTCCCCATATCTGATTCCCGGCCTCTGATTCCCCGCCTCTGATTCCCCGCCTCTGATTCCCTGCCTCTGATTCCCAATCTCCGATTCCGCACATCTGATTCCCTGCCTCTGATTCCCCGCCTCTGATTCCCCGCCTTTGATTCCCTGCCTCTGATTCCCAACCTCTGATTCCCCACCTCTGATTCCCCGTGTTTGATTCCCCGCCTCTGTTTCCCCACCTCTGATTCCCCGCCTCTGATTCCCCAACTCTAATTCCCCGCCTCTGATTCCCCATATCTGATTCCCTGCCTCTGTTTCCCCGCCTCTGATTCCCCGCCCCTTTTTCCCCATATCTGATTCCCTGCCTCTGATTCCACAACTTTGATTCCCAGCCTCTGATTCCCCAGCTCTGATTCCCCGCCTCTGATTCCCCGTGTTTGATTCCCTGCCTCTGATTCCCCGCCTCTGATTACCCATCTCTGATTCACCGCCTTTGATTCGCCACCTCTGATTCCCCATATCTGATTCCCCACCTCTGTTTCCCCGCCTCTGATTCCCCGCCTCTGATTCTCCATATCTCATTCCCCGCCTCTGAATCCCCATCTCTGATTCCCGGACTCTGATTCCCCACCTCTGATTCCCGGCCTCTTATTCTCAGCATCTGATTCCAGGCCTCTGATTCCCGGCCTCTGACTCCCCGCTTCTGATTCTGATTCCCTGCCTCTGATTCCCCATCTCTGATTCCGCACATCTGATTACCTGCTTCTGATTCCCCACCTCTGATTCCCCATATCTGATTCCCCGCCTCTGTTTCCACGCCTCTGATTCCCCGCCTCTGTTTCCCCATATCTAATTCCCCACCTCTGATGCCCCAACTCTGATTCCCCGCCTCTGATTCCCCAGCTCTGATTCCCCGCCTCTGATTCCCCGCATCCGATTCCCCATATCTGATTCCCCGCCTCTGTTTCCCCGCCCCTGATTCCCCGCCTCTGTTTCCCCATATCTGATTCCCCGCCTCTGATTCCCAACTATGATTCCCCGCCTCTGATTCCCCGCGTTCTATTCCCTGCCTCTGATTCCCCGCCTGTGATTCCCCATCTCTGATTCACCACCTCTGATTCCCCACCACTGATTCCCCATATCTAATTCCCCTCCTCTGTTTGCCCGCCTCTGATTCCCCGCCTCTGTTTCCCCATATCTGATTCCCCGCCTCTGAATCCCCAACTCTGATTCCCTGCCTCTGAATCCCCAGCTTCATTCCCCACCTTTGATTCCCCCCGTCTGATTCCCAGCCTCTGAATCCCCGTGTCTGATAACCTGCCTCTGATTCCCCGCCTCTGATTCCCCATCTCAGATTCACCGCCTCTGATTCCCCACCTCTGATTCCCCATCTCTGATTCCGCACATCCGATTCCCTGCCTCTGATTCCCCGACTCTGATTCCCCACCTCTGATTCCCCAGCTCTGATTCCCCGCCTCTGATTCCCCAACTCTGATTCCCCGCCTCTTATTCCCCAGCTCTGATTCCCCGCCTCTGATTCCCCGTGTTTGATCCCCTGCCTCTGATTCCCCGCCTCTGATTCCCCATCTCTGATTCACCGCCTTGATTCGCCACCTCTGATTCCCCTTATCTGATTCCTCGCCACTGTTTCCCCGCCTCTGATTCGCCAGCTATGATTCCCCGCCTCTGATTCCCCGCGTCTGATTTCCTGCCTCTGATTCCCCGCCTCTGATTCCACATCTCTGATTCACCACCTCTGTTTCCCCGCGTCTGATTCCCCGCCTCTGATTCCCCATCTCTGATTCCCCATCTCTGATTCCCCAATTCTGATTCCCCGCCTCTGATTCCCCAGCTCTGATTCCTCGCCTCTGATTCCCTTCCTCTGATTCCCAACCACTCATTCCCCACCTCTGATTTCCCATATTGATTCCCTGCGTCTGATTCCCCGCCTCTGATTCCCCAACTCTGATTCCCCGCCTCTGATACCCCAGCTCTGATTCCCCGCCTCTGATTCCCCGTGTTTGATTCCCTGCCTCTGATTCCCGGCCTCTGAATCCCCATCTCTGATTCACCGATTTTGATTCGCCACCTCTGATTCCCCATATCTGATTCCCCGCCTCTGTTTCCCCGCCTCTGATTCCCGGACTCTGATTCCCCACCTCTGATTCCCGGCCTCTTATTCCCGGCATCTGATTCAGGCCTCTGATTCCCGGCCTCTGATTCCCTGCTTCTGATTCTGATTCCCTGCCTCTTATTCCCCATCTCTGATTCCGCACATCTGATTCCCTGCCTCTGATTCCCCACCTCTGATTCCCCATATCTGACTCCCCGCCTCTGTTTCCCCGCCTCTGATTCCCCGCCTCTGTTTCCCAATATCTAAGTCCCCGCCTCTGATTCCCCAACTCTGATTCCCCACCTCTGTTTCCCCAGCTCTGATTCCCCGCCTCTGATTCCCCGCATCTGATTCCCCGCCTCTGATTCCCTGCCTCTGATTCCCCATCTCCGATTCCGCACATCTGATTCCCTGCCTCTGATTCCCCGCCTCTTATTCCACGCCTCTGATTCCCTGCCTCTGATTCCCAACCTCTGATTCCCCACCTCTGATTCCCCATATCTGATTCCCCGCCTCTGTTTCCCCGCCTCTGATTCCCCTCCTCTGATTCCCCAACTCTAATTCCCCGCCTCTGATTCCCCAGCTCTGATTCCCCGTGTTTGATTCCCTGCCTCTGATTCCCTGCCCTGATTCCCCATCTCTGTTTCACCGCCTTTGATTCGCCACCTCTGATTCCCCATATCTGATTAACCGCCTCTGTTTCCCCGCCTCTGATTCCCTGCCTCTGATTCCCAACCTCTGATTCCACACCTCTGATTCCCCATATCTGATTCCCCGCCTCTGTTTCCCCGCCTCTGATTCCCTGCCCCTGTTTCCCCATATCTGATTCCCTGCCTCTGATTCCCCAACTCTGATTCCCCGCCTCTGATTCCCCAGCTCTGATTCCCCGCCTCTGATTTCCAGTGTTTGATTCCCTGCCTCTGATTCCCCGCCTCTGATTCCCCATCTCTGATTCACCGCCTTTGATTCGCCACCTCTGATTCCACATATCTGATTCCCCACCTCTGTTTCCCCGCCTCTGATTCCCCGCCTCTGATTCTCCATATCTCATTCCCGCCTCTGAATCCCCATCTCTGATTCCCGGACTCTGATTCCCCACCTCTGATTCCCGGCCTCTTATTCCCAGCATCTGATTCCCGGCCTTTGATTCCCGGCCTCTGATTCCCGGCCTCTGATTCCCCGCTTCTGATTCTGATTCCCTGCCTCTGATTCCCCATCTCTGATTCCGCACATCTGATTCCCTGCCTCTGATTCCCCACCTCTGATTCCCCATATCTGATATCCCGCCTCTGTTTCCCCGCCTCTGATTCCCCGCCTCTGTTTCCCCATATCTAATTCCCAACCTCTGATGCCCCAACTCTGATTCCCTGCCTCTGATTCCCCGCGTTCTATTCCCTGCCTCTGATTCCCCGCCAGTGATTCCCCATCTCTGATTCACCACCTCTGATTCCCCACCTCTGATTCCCCATATCTAATTCCCCGCCTCTGTTTGCCCGCCTCTGATTCCCCGCCTCTGTTTCCCCATATCTGATTCCCCGCCTCTGAATCCCCAACTCTGATTCCCTGCCTCTGATTCCCCAGCTCTGATTCCCCACCTTTGATTCCCCCGTCTGATTCCCAGCCTCTGAAACCCCGTGTCTGATTTCTTGCCTCTGATTCCCCGCCTCTGATTCCCCATCTCTGATTCACAGCCTCTGATTCCCCACCTCTGATTCCCCATCTCTGATTCCGCACATCTGATTCCCTGCCTCTGACTCCCCGTCTCTGATCCCCACCTCTGATTCCCCAGCTCTGATTCCCCGCCTCTGATTTCCCGTGTTTGATTCCCTGCCTCTGATTTCCCGCCTCTGATTCCCCATATCTCATTCCCCGCCTCTGATTCCCCATCTCTGATTCCCGGACTCTGATTCCCCACCTCTGATTCCCGGCCTCTTATTCCCGGCATCTGATTCCGGCCTCTGATTCCCGGCCTCTGATTCCCTGCTTCTGATTCCCCATCTCTGATTCCGCAAATCTAATTCCCTGCCTCTGATTCCCCACCTCTGATTCCCCATATCTGATTCCCCGCCTCTGTTTCCCGGCCTCTGATTCCCCGCTTCTGATTCTGATTCCCTGCCTCTGATTCCCCATCTCTGATTCCGCACATCTGATTCCCTGCCTCTGATTCCCCACCTCTGATTCCCCATATCTAATTTCCCGCCTCTGTCTCCCCGCCTCTGATTCCCCGCCTCTGTTTCCCCATATCTAATTCCCAACCTCTGATGCCCCAACTCTGATTCCCTGCCTCTGATTCCCCGCGTTCTATTCCCTGCCTCTGATTCCCCGCATGTGATTCCCCATCTCTGATTCACCACCTCTGATTCCCCACCTCTGATTCCCCATATCTAATTCCCCGCCTCTGTTTGCCCGACTCTGATTCCCCGCCTCTGTTTCCCCATATCTGATTCCCCGCCTCTGAATCCCCAACTCTGATTCCCTGCCTCTGATTCCCCAGCTCTGATTCCCCGCCTTTGATTCCCCCGTCTGATTCCCAGCCTCTGAAACCCCGTGTCTGATTTCTTGCCTCTGATTCCCCGCCTCTGATTCCCCATCTCTGATTCACAGCCTCTGATTCCCCACCTCTGATTCCCCATCTCTGATTCCGCACATCTGATTCCCTGCCTCTGATTCCCCGACTCTGATCCCCACCTCTGATTCCCCAGCTCTGATTCCCCGCCTCTGATTCCCTAACTCTGATTCCCCGCCTCTGATTCCCCAGCTCTGATTCCCCGCCTCTGATTCCCCGTGTTTGATTCACTGCCTCTGATTCCCCGCCTCTGATTCCACATCTCTGATTCACCGCCTTTGATTCGCCACCTCTGATTCCCCATATCTGATTCCTCGCCTCTGTTTCCCCGCCTCTGATTCCCCGCCTCTGATTCCCCATATCTCATTCCCCGCCTCTGATTCCCCATCTCTGATTCCCGGACTCTGATTCCCCACCTCTGATTCCCGGCCTCTTATTCCCGGCATCTGATTCCGGCCTCTGATTCCCGGCCTCTGATTCCCTGCTTCTGATTCCCCATCTCTGATTCCGCAAATCTAATTCCCTGCCTCTGATTCCCCACCTGTGATTCCCCATATCTGATTCCCCGCCTCTGTTTCCCCGCCTCTGATTCCCCTCCTCTGTTTCCCCATATCTAAGTCCCCGCCTCTGATTCCCCAACTTTGATTCCCCACCTCTGATTCCCCAGCTCTGATTCGCCACCTCTGATTCCCCGCCTCTGATTCCACATCTCGGATTCACCACCTCTGTTTCCCCGCGTCTGATTCCCCGCCTCTGATTCCCCATCTCTGATTCCCCATCTCTGATTCCCCAATTCTGATTTCCCGCCTCTGATTCCCCAGCTCTGATTCCTCGCCTCTGATTCCCTTCCTCTGATTCCCAACCACTCATTCCCCACCTCTGATTTCCCATATTGATTCCCTATGTCTGATTCCCCGCCTCTGATTCCCCAACTCTGATTCCCCGCCTCTGATTCCCCAGCTCTGATTCCCCGCCTCTGATTCCCCGTGTTTGATTCCCTGCCTCTGATACGCGGCCTCCGATTCCCCATCTCTGATTCACCGCCTTTGATTCGCCACCTCTGATTCCCCATATCTGATTCCCCGCCTCTGTTTCCCCGCCTCTGATTCCCGGACTCTGATTCCCCACCTCTGATTCCCAGCCTCTTATTCCCGGCATCTGATTCAGGCCTCTGATTCCCGGCCTCTGATTCCATGCTTCTGATTCTGATTCCCTGCCTCTGATTCCCCATCTCTGATTCCGCACATCTGATTCCCTGCCTCTGATTCCCCACCTCTGATTCCCCATATCTGACTCCCCCCCTCTGTTTCCCCGCCTCTGATTCCGCGCCTCTGTTTCCCAATATCTAAGTCCACGCCTCTGATTCCCCAACTCTGATTCCCCACCTCTGTTTCCCCAGCTCTGATTCCCCGCCTCTGATTCCCCGCATCTGATTCCCTGCATCTGATTCCAAGCCTCTGATTCCCTGCCTCTGATTCCCAACCTCTGATTCCCCACCTCTGATTCCCCATATCTGAATCCCCGCCTCTGTTTCCCCGCCTCTGATTCCCCAGGGCTGTTTCCCCATATCTGATTCCCTGCCTCTGATTCCCCGCCTCTGATTCCCCGCCTCTGATTCCCTGCCTCTGATTCCCCATCTCCGATTCCGCACATCTGATTCCCTGCCTCTGATTCCCCGCCTCTGATTCCCCGCCTCTGATTCCCTGCCTCTGATTCCCAACCTCTGATTCCCCACCTCTGATTCCCAATATCTGATTCCCCGCCTCTGTTTCCCCGCCTCTGATTCCCCTCCTCTGATTCCCCAACTCTAATTTCCCGCCTCTGATTCCCCAGCTCTGATTCCCCGTGTTTGATTCCATGCCTCTGATTCCCTGCCCTGATTCCCCATCTCTGTTTCACCGCCTTTGATTCGCCACCTCTGATTCCCCATATCTGATTCCCCGCCTCTGTTTCCCCGCCTCTGATTCCCTGCCTCTGATTCCCAACCTCTGATTCCACACCTCTGATTCCCCATATCTGATTCCCCGCCTCTGTTTCCCCGCCTCTGATTCCCTGCCCCTGTTTCCCCATATCTGATTCCCTGCCTCTGATTCCCCAACTCTGATTCCCCGCCTCTGATTCCCCAGCTCTGATTCCCCGCCTCTGATTTCCAGTGTTTGATTCCCTGCCTCTGATTCCCCGCCTCTGATTCCCCATCTCTGATTCACCGCCTTTGATTCGCCACCTCTGATTCCACATATCTGATTCCCCACCTCTGTTTCCCCGCCTCTGATTCCCCGCCTCTGATTCTCCATATCTCATTCCCGCCTCTGAATCCCCATCTCTGATTCCCGGACTCTGATTCCCCACCTCTGATTCCCGGCCTCTTATTCCCAGCATCTGATTCCCGGCCTTTGATTCCCGGCCTCTGATTCCCGGCCTCTGATTCCCCGCTTCTGATTCTGATTCCCTGCCTCTGATTCCCCATCTCTGATTCCGCACATCTGATTCCCTGCCTCTGATTCCCCACCTCTGATTCCCCATATCTGATATCCCGCCTCTGTTTCCCCGCCTCTGATTCCCCGCCTCTGTTTCCCCATATCTAATTCCCAACCTCTGATGCCCCAACTCTGATTCCCTGCCTCTGATTCCTCGCGTTCTATTCCCTGCCTCTGATTCCCCGCCAGTGATTCCCCATCTCTGATTCACCACCTCTGATTCCCCACCTCTGATTCCCCATATCTAATTCCCCGCCTCTGTTTGCCCGCCTCTGATTCCCCGCCTCTGTTTCCCCATATCTGATTCCCCGCCTCTGAATCCCCAACTCTGATTCCCTGCCTCTGATTCCCCAGCTCTGATTCCCCACCTTTGATTCCCCCGTCTGATTCCCAGCCTCTGAAACCCCGTGTCTGATTTCTTGCCTCTGATTCCCCGCCTCTGATTCCCCATCTCTGATTCACAGCCTCTGATTCCCCACCTCTGATTCCCCATCTCTGATTCCGCACATCTGATTCCCTGCCTCTGACTCCCGGCCTCTTATTCCCAGCATATGATTCCCGGCCTCTGATTCCCGGCCTCTGATTCCCCGCTTCTGATTCTGATTCCCTGCCTCTGATTCCCCATCTCTGATTCCGCACATCTGATTCCCTGCCTCTGATTCCCCCCCTCTGATTCCGCATATCTGATATCCCGCCTCTGTTTCCCCACCTCTGATTCCCCGCCTCTGTTTCCCCATATCTAATTCCCAACCTCTGATGCCCCAACTCTGATTCCCTGCCTCTGATTCCCCGCGTTCTATTCCCTGCCTCTGATTCCCCGCCTGTGATTCTCCATCTCTGATTCACCACCTCTGATTCCCCACCTCTGATTCCCCATATCTAATTCCCCGCCTCTGTTTGCCCGCCTCTGATTCCCCGCCTCTGTTTGCCCATATCTGATTCCCCGCCTCTGAATCCCCAACACTGATTCCCTGCCTCTGATTCCCCAGCTCTGATTCCCCGCCTTTCATTCCCCCGTCTAATTCCCAGCCTCTGAAACCCCGTGTCTGATTTCTTGCCTCTGATTCCCCGCCTCTGATTCCCCATCTCTGATTCACAGCCTCTGATTCCCCACCTCTGATTCCCCATCTCTGATTCCGCACATCTGATTCCCTGCCTCTGATTCCCCGACTCTGATCCCCACCTCTGATTCCCCAGCTCTGATTCCCCGCCTCTGATTTCCCGTGTTTGATTCCCTGCCTCTGATTCCCCGCCTCTGATTCCCCATATCTCATTCCCCGCCTCTGATTCCCCATCTCTGATTCCCGGACTCTGATTCCCCACCTCTGATTCCCGGCCTCTTATTCCCGGCATCAATTCCGGCCTCTGATTCCCGGCCTCTGATTCCCTGCTTCTGATTCCCCATCTCTGATTCCGCAAGTCTAATTCCCTGCCACTGATTCCCCACCTCTGATTCCCCATATCTGATTCCCCGCCTCTGTTTCCCGGCCTCTGATTCCCCGCTTCTGATTCTGATTCCCTGCCTCTGATTCCCCATCTCTGATTCCGCACATCTGATTCCCTGCCTCTGATTCCCCACCTCTGATTCCCCATATCTGATTTCCCGCCTCTGTTTCCCCGCCTCTGGTTCCCCGCCTCTGTTTCCCCATATCTAATTCCCAACCTCTGATGCCCCAACTCTGATTCCCTGCCTCTGATTCCCCGCGTTCTATTCCCTGCCTCTGATTCCCCACATGTGATTCCCCATCTCTGATTCACCTCCTCTGATTCCCCACCTCTGATTCCCCATATCTAATTCCCCGCCTCTGTTTGCCCGACTCTGATTCCCCGCCTCTGTTTCCCCATATCTGATTCCCCGCCTCTGAATCCCCAACTCTGATTCCCTGCCTCTGATTCCCCAGCTCTGATTCCCCGCCTTTGATTCCCCCGTCTGATTCCCAGCCTCTGAAACCCCGTGTCTGATTTCTTGCCTCTGATTCCCCGCCTCTGATTCCCCATCTCTGATTCACAGCCTCTGATTCCCCACCTCTGATTCCCCATCTCTGATTCCGCACATCTGATTCCCTGCCTCTGATTCCCCGACTCTGATCCCCACCTCTGATTCCCCAGCTCTGATTCCCCAGCTCTGATTCCCCGCCTCTGATTCCCCGTGTTTTATTCCCTGCCTCTGATTCCCCGCCTCTGATTCCCCATCTCTGATTCACCGCCTTTGATTCGCCACCTCTGATTCCCCATATCTGATTCCTCGCCTCTGTTTCCCCGCCTCTGATTCCCCGCCTCTGATTCCCCATATCTCATTCCCCGCCTCTGATTCCCCATCTCTGATTCCCGGACTCTGATTCCCCACCTCTGATTCCCGGCCTCTTATTCCCGGCATCTGATTCCGGCCTCTGATTCCCGGCCTCTGATTCCCTGCTCCTGATTCCCCATCTCTGATTCCATGCATCTGATTCCCAGCCTCTGATTCCCAGCCTCTGATTCCCAACCTCTGATTCCCCACCTCTGATTCCCCATATCTGATTCCCCGCCTCTGTTTCCCCGCCTCTGATTTCCCGCCTCTGTTTCCCCATATCTGATCCCCGCCTCTATTTGCCCGCATCTGATTCCCCGCCTCTGTTTCCCCATATCTGATTCCCCGCCTCTGAATCCCCAACTCTGATTCCCTGCCTCTAATTTCCCAGCTCTGATTCCCCGCCTCTGATTCCCCGCGTCTGATTACCGGCCTCTGATTCCCCGCCTCTGATTCCCCATCTCTGATTCACAACCTCTGATTCCCCACCTCTGATACCCCATATCTGATTCCCCGCCTCTGTTTCCCCGCCTCTGATTCCCCACCTCTGATTCCCAATATCTGATTCCCCGCCTCTGATTCCCCACCTCTGATTCCCCGCCTCTGATTCGCCAGCTATGATTCCCCGCCTCTGATTCCCCGTGTTTGATTCCCTGCCTCTGATTCCCGGCCTCTGATTCCCCATCTCTGATTCACCGCCTTTGATTCGCCACCTCTGATTCCCCATATCTGATTCCCCGCCTCTGTTTCCCCGCCTCTGATTCCCCGCCTCTGATTCCCCATATCTCATTCCCCGCCTCTGAATCCCCATCTCTGATTCCCGGACTCTGATTCCCCACCTCTGATTCCCTGCTTCTTATTCTGATTCCCTGCCTTTGATTCCCCATCTCTGATTCCGCACATCTGATTCCCTGCCTCTGATTCCCCATCTCTGATTCCCCATATCTGATTCCCCGCCTCTGTTTCCCCGCCTCTGATTCCCCGCCTCTGTTTCCCAATATCTAAGTCCCCGCCTCTGATTCCCCAACTCTAATTCCCCACCTCTGATTCCCCAGCTCTGATTCCCCGCCTCTGATTCCCCGCATCTGATACCCTGCATCTGATTCGAAGCCTCTTATTCCCTGCCTCTGATTCCCAACCTCTGATTCCCCACCTCTGATTCCCAGCCTCTGTTTCCCCGCCTCTGATTCCCCGCCTCTGTTTCCCCATATCTGATTCCCGGCCTCTGGTTCCCCGCCTCTGATTCCCCGCCTCTGATTCCCTGCCTCTGATTCCCCATCTCCGATTCCGCACATCTGATTCCCTGCCTCAGATTCCCGCCTCTGATTCCCCGCCTCTGATTCCCTGCCTCTGATTCCCCATCTCCGATTCCGCACATCTGATTCCCTGCCTCTGATTCCCCACCTCCGATTCCCCGCCTCTGATTCCCTGCCTCTGATTCCCAACCTCTGATTCCCCACCTCTGATTCCCAATATCTGATTCCCCGCCTCTGTTTCCCCGCCTCTGATTCCCCTCCTCTGATTCCCCAACTCTAATTCCCCGCCTCTGATTCCCCAGCTCTGATTCCCCGTGTTTGATTCCATGCCTCTGATTCCCTGCCCTGATTCCCCATCTCTGTTTCACCGCCTTTGATTCGCCACCTCTGATTCCCCATATCTGATTCCCCGCCTCTGTTTCCCCGCCTCTGATTCCCTGCCTCTGATTCCCAACCTCTGATTCCACACCTCTGATTCCCCATATCTGATTCCCCGCCTCTGTTTCCCCGCCTCTGATTCCCTGCCCCTGTTTCCCCATATCTGATTCACTGCCTCTGATTCCCCAACTCTGATTCCCCGCCTCTGATTCCCCAGCTCTGATTCCCCGCCTCTGATTTCCCGTGTTTGATTCCCTGCCTCTGATTCCCCGCCTCTGATTCCCCATCTCTGATTCACCGCCTTTGATTCGCCACCTCTGATTCCACATATCTGATTCCCCACCTCTGTTTCCCCGCTTCTGATTCCCCGCCTCTGATTCTCCATATCTCATTCCCCGCCTCTGAATCCCCATCTCTGATTCCCGGACTCTGATTCCCCACCTCTGATTCCCGGCCTCTTATTCCCAGCATATGATTCCCGGCCTCTGATTCCCGGCCTCTGATTCCCCGCTTCTGATTCTGATTCCCTGCCTCTGATTCCCCATCTCTGATTCCGCACATCTGATTCCCTGCCTCTGATTCCCCACCTCTGATTCCCCATATCTGATATCCCGCCTCTGTTTCCCCACCTCTGATTCCCCGCCTCTGTTTCCCCATATCTAATTCCCAACCTCTGATGCCCCAACTCTGATTCCCTGCCTCTGATTCCCCGCGTTCTATTCCCTGCCTCTGATTCCCCGCCTGTGATTCCCCATCTCTGATTCACCACCTCTGATTCCCCACCTCTGATTCCCCATATCTAATTCCCCGCCTCTGTTTGCCCGACTCTGATTCCCCGCCTCTGTTTCCCCATATCTGATTCCTCGCCTCTGAATCCCCAACTCTGATTCCCTGCCTCTGATTCCCCAGCTCTGATTCCCCGCCTTTGATTCCCCCGTCTAATTCCCAGCCTCTGAAACCCCGTGTCTGATTTCTTGCCTCTGATTCCCCGCCTCTGATTCCCCATCTCTGATTCACAGCCTCTGATTCCCCACCTCTGATTCCCCATCTCTGATTCCGCACATCTGATTCCCTGCCTCTGATTCCCCGACTCTGATCCCCACCTCTGATTCCCCAGCTCTGATTCCCCGCCTCTGATTTCCCGTGTTTGATTCCCTGCCTCTGATTCCCCGCCTCTGATTCCCCATATCTCATTCCCCGCCTCTGATTCCCCATCTCTGATTCCCGGACTCTGATTCCCCACCTCTGATTCCCGGCCTCTTATTCCCGGCATCTGATTCCGGCCTCTGATTCCCGGCCTCTGATTCCCTGCTTCTGATTCCCCATCTCTGATTCCGCAAGTCTAATTCCCTGCCTCTGATTCCCCACATCTGATTCCCCATATCAGATTCCCCGCCTCTGTTTCCCGGCCTCTGATTCCCCGCTTCTGATTCTGATTCCCTGCCTCTGATTCCCCATCTCTGATTCCGCACATCTGATTCCCTGCCTCTGATTCCCCATCTCTGATTCCGCACATCTGATTCCCCACCTCTGATTCCCAATATCTGATTCCCCGCCTCTGTTTCCCCGCCTCTGATTCCCCTCCTCTGATTCCCCAACTCTAATTCCCCGCCTCTGATTCCCCAGCTCTGATTCCCCGTGTTTGATTCCATGCCTCTGATTCCCTGCCCTGATTCACCATCTCTGTTTCACCGCCTTTGATTCGCCACCTCTGATTCCCCATATCTGATTCCCCGCCTGTTTCCCCGCCTCTGATTCCCTGCCTCTGATTCCCAACCTCTGATTCCACACCTCTGATTCCCCATATCTGATTCCCCGCCTCTGTTTCCCCGCCTCTGATTCCCTGCCCCTGTTTCCCCATATCTGATTCCCTGCCTCTGATTCCCCAACTCTGATTCCCCGCCTCTGATTCCCCAGCTCTGATTCCCCGCCTCTGATTTCCCGTGTTTGATTCCCTGCCTCTGATTCCCCGCCTCTGATTCCCCATCTCTGATTCACCGCCTTTGATTCGCCACCTCTGATTCCACATATCTGATTCCCCACCTCTGTTTCCCCGCCTCTGATTCCCCGCCTCTGATTCTCCATATCTCATTCCCCGCCTCTGAATCCCCATCTCTGATTCCCGGACTCTGATTCCCCACCTCTGATTCCCGGCCTGTTATTCCCAGCATATGATTCCCGGCCTCTGATTCCCGGCCTCTGATTCCCCGCTTCTGATTCTGATTCCCTGCCTCTGATTCCCCATCTCTGATTCCGCACATCTGATTCCCTGCCTCTGATTCCCCACCTCTGATTCCCCATATCTGATATCCCGCCTCTGTTTCCCCACCTCTGATTCCCCGCCTCTGTTTCCCCATATCTAATTCCCAACCTCTGATGCCCCAACTCTGATTCCCTGCCTCTGATTCCCCGCGTTCTATTCCCTGCCTCTGATTCCCCGCCTGTGATTCCCCATCTCTGATTCACCACCTCTGATTCCCCACCTCTGATTCCCCATATCTAATTCCCCGCCTCTGTTTGCCCGACTCTGATTCCCCGCCTCTGTTTCCCCATATCTGATTTCCCGCCTCTGAATCCCCAACTCTGATTCCCTGCCTCTGATTCCCCAGCTCTGATTCCCCGCCTTTGATTCCCCCGTCTAATTCCAAGCCTCTGAAACCCCGTGTCTGATTTCTTGCCTCTGATTCCCCGCCTCTGATTCCCCATCTCTGATTCACAGCCTCTGATTCCCCACCTCTGATTCCCCATCTCTGATTCCGCACATCTGATTCCCTGCCTCTGATTCCCCGACTCTGATCCCCACCTCTGATTCCCCAGCTCTGATTCCCCGCCTCTGATTTCCCGTGTTTGATTCCCTGCCTCTGATTCCCCGCCTCTGATTCCCCATATCTCATTCCCCGCCTCTGATTTCCCATCTCTGATTCCCGGACTCTGATTCCCCACATCTGATTCCCGGCCTCTTATTCCCGGCATCTGATTCCGGCCTCTGATTCCCGGCCTCTGATTCCCTGCTTCTGATTCCCCATCTCTGATTCCGCAAGTCTAATTCCCTGCCTCTGATTCCCCACCTCTGATTCCCCATATCTGATTCCCCGCCTCTGTTTCCCGGCCTCTGATTCCCCGCTTCTGATTCTGATTCCCTGCCTCTGATTCCCCATCTCTGATTCCGCACATCTGATTCCCTGCCTCTGATTCCCCACCTCTGATTCCCCATATCTGATTTCCCGCCTCTGTTTCCCCGCCTCTGATTCCCCGCCTCTGTTTCCCCATATCTAATTCCCAACCTCTGATGCCCCAACTCTGATTCCCTGCCTCTGATTCCCCGCGTTCTATTCCCTGCCTCTTATTCCCCGCATGTGATTCCCCATCTCTGATTCACCTCCTCTGATTCCCCACCTCTGATTCCCCATATCTAATTCCCCGCCTCTGTTTGCCCGACTCTGATTCCCCGCCTCTGTTTCCCCATATCTGATTCCCGGCCTCTGAATCCCCAACTCTGATTCCCTGCCTCTGATTCCCCAGCTCTGATTCCCCGCCTTTGATTCCCCCGTCTGATTCCCAGCCTCTGAAACCCCGTGTCTGATTTCTTGCCTCTGATTCCCCGCCTCTGATTCCCCATCTCTGATTCACAGCCTCTGATTCCCCACCTCTGATTCCCCATCTCTGATTCCGCACATCTGATTCCCTGCCTCTGATTCCCCGACTCTGATCCCCACCTCTGATTCCCCAGCTCTGATTCCCCGCCTCTGATTCCCCAACTCTGATTTCCCGCCTCTGATTCCCCAGCTCTGATTCCCCGCCTCTGATTCCCCGTGTTTGATTCCCTGCCTCTGATTCCCCGCCTCTGATTCCCCATCTCTGATTCACCGCCTTTGATTCGCCACCTCTGATTCCCCATATCTGATTCCTCGCCTCTGTTTCCCCGCCTCTGATTCCCCGCCTCTGATTCCCCATATCTCATTCCCCGCCTCTGATTCCCCATCTCTGATTCCCGGACTCTGATTCCCCACCTCTGATTCCCGGCCTCTTATTCCCGGCATCTGATTCCGGCCTCTGATTCCCGGCCTCTGATTCCCTGCTTCTGATTCCCCATCTCTGATTCCATGCATCTGATTCCCAGCCTCTGATTCCCAGCCTCTGATTCCCAACCTCTGATTCCCCACCTCTGATTCCCCATATCTGATTCCCCGCCTCTGTTTCCCCGCCTCTGATTCCCCGCCTCTGTTTCCCCATATCTGATCCCCGCCTCTATTTGCCCGCATCTGATTCCCCACCTCTGTTTCCCCATATCTGATTCCCCGCCTCTGAATCCCCAACTCTGATTCCCTGCCTCTAATTTCCCAGCTCTGATTCCCCGCCTCTGATTCCCCGCGTCTGATTACCGGCCTCTGATTCCCCGCCTCTGATTCCCCATCTCTGATTCACAACCTCTGATTCCCCACCTCTGATACCCCATATCTGATTCCCCGCCTCTGTTTCCCCGCCTCTGATTCCCCACCTCTGATTCCCAATATCTGATTCCCCGCCTCTGATTCCCCACCTCTGATTCCCCGCCTCTGATTCGCCAGCTATGATTCCCCGCCTCTGATTCCCCGTGTTTGATTCCCTGCCTCTGATTCCCGGCCTCTGATTCCCCATCTCTGATTCACCGCCTTTGATTCGCCACCTCTGATTCCCCATATCTGATTCCCCGCCTCTGTTTCCCCGCCTCTGATTCCCCGCCTCTGATTCCCCATATCTCATTCCCCGCCTCTGAATCCCCATCTCTGATTCCCGGACTCTGATTCCCCACCTCTGATTCCCTGCTTCTGATTCTGATTCCCTGCCTTTGATTCCCCATCTCTGATTCCGCACTTCTGATTCCCTGCCTCTGATTCCCCATCTCTGATTCCCCATATCTGATTCCCCGCCTCTGTTTCCCCGCCTCTGATTCCCCGCCTCTGTTTCCCAATATCTAAGTCCCCGCCTCTGATTCCCCAACTCTAATTCCCCACCTCTGATTCCCCAGCTCTGATTCCCCGCCTCTGATTCCCCGCATCTGATTCCCTGCATCTGATTCCAAGCCTCTTATTCCCTGCCTCTGATTCCCAACCTCTGATTCCCCACCTCTGATTCCCCATATCTGATTCCCAGCCTCTGTTTCCCCGCCTCTGATTCCCCGCCTCTGTTTCCCCATATCTGATTCCCGGCCTCTGGTTCCCCGCCTCTGATTCCCCGCCTCTGATTCCCTGCCTCTGATTCCCCATCTCCGATTCCGCACATCTGATTCCCTGCCTCTGATTCCCCGCCTCTGATTCCCCGCCTCTGATTCCCTGCCTCTGATTCCCAACCTCTGATTCCCCACCTCTGATTCCCCGTGTTTGATTCCCCGCCTCTGTTTCCCCGCCTCTGATTCCCCGCCTCTGATTCCCCAACTCTAATTCCCCGGTTCTGATTCCCCATATCTGATTCCCCGCCTCTGTTTCCCCGCCTCTGATTCCCCGCCCCTGTTTCCCCATATCTGATTCCCTGCCTCTGATTCCCCAACTTTGATTCCCAGCATCTGATTCCCCAGCTCTGATTCCCCGCCTCTGATTCCCCGCATCTGATTCCCTGCATCTGATTCCAAGCCTCTGATTCCCTGCCTCTGATTCCCAACCTCTGATTCCCCACCTCTGATTCCCCATATCTGATCCCCAGCCTCTGTTTCCCCGCCTCTGTTTCCCCATATCTTATTCCCGGCCTCTGATTCCCCGCCTCTGATTCCCCGCCTCTGATTCCCTGCCTCTGATTCCCCATCTCCGATTCCGCACATCTGATTCCCTGCCTCTGATTCCCCGCCTCTGATTCCCCGCCTCTGATTCCCTGCATCTGATTCCCCGCGTTCTATTCCCTGCCTCTGATTCCCCACATGTGATTCCCCATCTCTGATTCACCTCCTCTGATTCCCCACCTCTGATTCCCCATATCTAATTCCCCGCCTCTGTTTGCCCGACTCTGATTCCCCGCCTCTGTTTCCCCATATCTGATTCCCCGCCTCTGAATCCCCAACTCTGATTCCCTGCCTCTGATTCCCCAGCTCTGATTCCCCGCCTTTGATTCCCCCGTCTGATTCCCAGCCTCTGAAACCCCGTGTCTGATTTCTTGCCTCTGATTCCCCGCCTCTGATTCCCCATCTCTGATTCACAGCCTCTGATTCCCCACCTCTGATTCCCCATCTCTGATTCCGCACATCTGATTCCCTGCCTCTGATTCCCCGACTCTGATCCCCACCTCTGATTCCCCAGCTCTGATTCCCCGCCTCTGATTCCCCAACTCTGATTCCCCGCCTCTGATTCCCCAGCTCTGATTCCCCGCCTCTGATTCCCCGTGTTTGATTCCCTGCCTCTGATTCCCCGCCTCTGATTCCCCATCTCTGATTCACCACCTTTGATTCGCCACCTCTGATTCCCCATATCTGATTCCTCGCCTCTGTTTCCCCGCCTCTGATTCCCCGCCTCTGATTCCCCATATCTCATTCCCCGCCTCTGATTCCCCATCTCTGATTCCCGGACTCTGATTCCCCACCTCTGATTCCCGGCCTCTTATTCCCGGCATCTGATTCCGGCCTCTGATTCCCGGCCTCTGATTCCCTGCTCCTGATTCCCCATCTCTGATTCCATGCATCTGATTCCCAGCCTCTGATTCCCAGCCTCTGATTCCCAACCTCTGATTCCCCACCTCTGATTCCCCATATCTGATTCCCCGCCTCTGTTTCCCCGCCTCTGATTCCCCGCCTCTGTTTCCCCATATCTGATCCCCGCCTCTATTTGCCCGCATCTGATTCCCCGCCTCTGTTTCCCCATATCTGATTCCCCGCCTCTGAATCCCCAACTCTGATTCCCTGCCTCTAATTTCCCAGCTCTGATTCCCCGCCTCTGATTCCCCGCGTCTGATTACCGGCCTCTGATTCCCCGCCTCTGATTCCCCATCTCTGATTCACAACCTCTGATTCCCCACCTCTGATACCCCATATCTGATTCCCCGCCTCTGTTTCCCCGCCTCTGATTCCCCACCTCTGATTCCCAATATCTGATTCCCCGCCTCTGATTCCCCACCTCTGATTCCCCGCCTCTGATTCGCCAGCTATGATTCCCCGCCTCTGATTCCCCGTGTTTGATTCCCTGCCTCTGATTCCCGGCCTCTGATTCCCCATCTCTGATTCACCGCCTTTGATTCGCCACCTCTGATTCCCCATATCTGATTCCCCGCCTCTGTTTCCCCGCCTCTGATTCCCCGCCTCTGATTCCCCATATCTCATTCCCCGCCTCTTAATCCCCATCTCTGATTCCCGGACTCTGATTCCCCACCTCTGATTCCCTGCTTCTGATTCTGATTCCCTGCCTTTGATTCCCCATCTCTGATTCCGCACATCTGATTCCCTGCCTCTGATTCCCCATCTCTGATTCCCCATATCTGATTCCCCGCCTCTGTTTCCCCGCCTCTGATTCCCCGCCTCTGTTTCCCAATATCTAAGTCCCCGCCTCTGATTCCCCATCTCTGATTCCGCACATCTGATTCCCTGCCTCTGATTCCCCGACTCTGATCCCCACCTCTGATTCCCCAGCTCTGATTCCCCGCCTCTGATTTCCCGTGTTTGATTCCCTGCCTCTGATTCCCCGCCTCTGATTCCCCATATCTCATTCCCCGCCTCTGATTCCCCATCTCTGATTCCCGGACTCTGATTCCCCACTTCTGATTCCCGGCCTCTTATTCCCGGCATCTGATTCCGGCCTCTGATTCCCGGCCTCTGATTCCCTGCTTCTGATTCCCCATCTCTGATTCCGCAAGTCTAATTCCCTGCCTCTGATTCCCCACCTCTGATTCCCCATATCTGATTCCCCGCCTCTGTTTCCCGGCCTCTGATTCCCCGCTTCTGATTCTGATTCCCTGCCTCTGATTCCCCATCTCTGATTCCGCACATCTGATTCCCTGCCTCTGATTTCCCACCTCTGATTCCCCATATCTGATTTCCCGCCTCTGTTTCCCCGCCTCTGATTCCCCGCCTCTGTTTCCCCATATCTAATTCCCGACCTCTGATGCCCCAACTCTGATTCCCTGCCTCTGATTCCCCGCGTTCTATTCCCTGCCTCTTATTCCCCGCATGTGATTCCCCATCTCTGATTCACCTCCTCTGATTCCCCACCTCTGATTCCCCATATCTAATTCCCCGCCTCTGTTTGCCCGACTCTGATTCCCCGCCTCTGTTTCCCCATATCTGATTCCCGGCCTCTGAATCCCCAACTCTGATTCCCTGCCTCTGATTCCCCAGCTCTGATTCCCCGCCTTTGATTCCCCCGTCTGATTCCCAGCCTCTGAAACCCCGTGTCTGATTTCTTGCCTCTGATTCCCCGCCTCTGATTCCCCATCTCTGATTCACAGCCTCTGATTCCCCACCTCTGATTTCCCATCTCTGATTCCGCACATCTGATTCCCTGCCTCTGATTCCCCGACTCTGATCCCCACCTCTGATTCCCCAGCTCTGATTCCCCGCCTCTGATTCCCCAACTCTGATTTCCCGCCTCTGATTCCCCAGCTCTGATTCCCCGCCTCTGATTCCCCGTGTTTGATTCCCTGCCTCTGATTCCCCGCCTCTGATTCCCCATCTCTGATTCCCGGACTCTGATTCCCCACCTCTGATTCCCGGCCTCTTATTCCCGGCATCTGATTCCGGCCTCTGATTCCCGGCCTCTGATTCCCTGCTTCTGATTCCCCATCTCTGATTCCATGCATCTGATTCCCAGCCTCTGATTCCCAGCCTCTGATTCCCAACCTCTGATTCCCCACCTCTGATTCCCCATATCTGATTCCCCGCCTCTGTTTCCCCGCCTCTGATTCCCCGCCTCTGTTTCCCCATATCTGATCCCCGCCTCTATTTGCCCGCATCTGATTCCCCACCTCTGTTTCCCCATATCTGATTCCCCGCCTCTGAATCCCCAACTCTGATTCCCTGCCTCTAATTTCCCAGCTCTGATTCCCCGCCTCTGATTCCCCGCGTCTGATTACCGGCCTCTGATTCCCCGCCTCTGATTCCCCATCTCTGATTCACAACCTCTGATTCCCCACCTCTGATACCCCATATCTGATTCCCCGCCTCTGTTTCCCCGCCTCTGATTCCCCACCTCTGATTCCCAATATCTGATTCCCTGCCTCTGATTCCCCACCTCTGATTCCCCGCCTCTGTTTCGCCAGCTATGATTCCCCGCCTCTGATTCCCCGTGTTTGATTCCCTGCCTCTGATTCCCGGCCTCTGATTCCCCATCTCTGATTCACCGCCTTTGATTCGCCACCTCTGATTCCCCATATCTGATTCCCCGCCTCTGTTTCCCCGCCTCTGATTCCCCGCCTCTGATTCCCCATATCTCATTCCCCGCCTCTGAATCCCCATCTCTGATTCCCGGACTCTGATTCCCCACCTCTGATTCCCTGCTTCTGATTCTGATTCCCTGCCTTTGATTCCCCATCTCTGATTCCGCACTTCTGATTCCCTGCCTCTGATTCCCCATCTCTGATTCCCCATATCTGATTCCCCGCCTCTGTTTCCCCGCCTCTGATTCCCCGCCTCTGTTTCCCAATATCTAAGTCCCCGCCTCTGATTCCCCAACTCTAATTCCCCACCTCTGATTCCCCAGCTCTGATTCCCCGCCTCTGATTCCCCGCATCTGATTCCCTGCATCTGATTCCAAGCCTCTTATTCCCTGCCTCTGATTCCCAACCTCTGATTCCCCACCTCTGATTCCCCATATCTGATTCCCAGCCTCTGTTTCCCCGCCTCTGATTCCCCGCCTCTGTTTCCCCATATCTGATTCCCGGCCTCTGGTTCCCCGCCTCTGATTCCCCGCCTCTGATTCCCTGCCTCTGATTCCCCATCTCCGATTCCGCACATCTGATTCCCTGCCTCTGATTCCCCGCCTCTGATTCCCCGCCTCTGATTCCCTGCCTCTGATTCCCAACCTCTGATTCCCCACCTCTGATTCCCCGTGTTTGATTCCCCGCCTCTGTTTCCCCGCCTCTGATTCCCCGCCTCTGATTCCCCAACTCTAATTCCCCGGTTCTGATTCCCCATATCTGAATCCCCGCCTCTGTTTCCCCGCCTCTGATTCCCCGCCCCTGTTTCCCCATATCTGATTCCCTGCCTCTGATTCCCCAACTTTGATTCCCAGCATCTGATTCCCCAGCTCTGATTCCCCGCCTCTGATTCCCCGCATCTGATTCCCTGCATCTGATTCCAAGCCTCTGATTCCCTGCCTCTGATTCCCAACCTCTGATTCCCCACCTCTGATTCCCCATATCTGATCCCCAGCCTCTGTTTCCCCGCCTCTGTTTCCCCATATCTTATTCCCGGCCTCTGATTCCCCGCCTCTGATTCCCCGCCTCTGATTCCCTGCCTCTGATTCCCCATCTCCGATTCCGCACATCTGATTCCCTGCCTCTGATTCCCCGCCTCTGATTCCCCGCCTCTGATTCCCTGCATCTGATTCCCCGCGTTCTATTCCCTGCCTCTGATTCCCCACATGTGATTCCACATCTCTGATTCACCTCCTCTGATTCCCCACCTCTGATTCCCCATATCTAATTCCCCGCCTCTGTTTGCCCGACTCTGATTCCCCGCCTCTGTTTCCCCATATCTGATTCCCCGCCTCTGAATCCCCAACTCTGATTCCCTGCCTCTGATTCCCCAGCTCTGATTCCCCGCCTTTGATTCCCCCGTCTGATTCCCAGCCTCTGAAACCCCGTGTCTGATTTCTTGCCTCTGATTCCCCGCCTCTGATTCCCCATCTCTGATTCACAGCCTCTGATTCCCCACCTCTGATTCCCCATCTCTGATTCCGCACATCTGATTCCCTGCCTCTGATTCCCCGACTCTGATCCCCAACTCTGATTCCCCAGCTCTGATTCCCCGCCTCTGATTCCCCAACTCTGATTCCCCGCCTCTGATTCCCCAGCTCTGATTCCCCGCCTCTGATTCCCCGTGTTTGATTCCCTGCCTCTGATTCCCCGCCTCTGATTCCCCATCTCTGATTCACCGCCTTTGATTCGCCACCTCTGATTCCCCATATCTGATTCCTCGCCTCTGTTTCCCCGCCTCTGATTCCCCGCCTCTGATTCCCCATATCTCATTCCCCGCCTCTGATTCCCCATCTCTGATTCCCGGACTCTGATTCCCCACCTCTGATTCCCGGCCTCTTATTCCCGGCATCTGATTCCGGCCTCTGATTCCCGGCCTCTGATTCCCTGCTCCTGATTCCCCATCTCTGATTCCATGCATCTGATTCCCAGCCTCTGATTCCCAGCCTCTGATTCCCAACCTCTGATTCCCCACCTCTGATTCCCCATATCTGATTCCCCGCCTCTGTTTCCCCGCCTCTGATTCCCCGCCTCTGTTTCCCCATATCTGATCCCCGCCTCTATTTGCCCGCATCTGATTCCCCGCCTCTGTTTCCCCATATCTGATTCCCCGCCTCTTAATCCCCAACTCTGATTCCCTGCCTCTAATTTCCCAGCTCTGATTCCCCGCCTCTGATTCCCCGCGTCTGATTACCGGCCTCTGATTCCCCGCCTCTGATTCCCCATCTCTGATTCACAACCTCTGATTCCCCACCTCTGATACCCCATATCTGATTCCCCGCCTCTGTTTCCCCGCCTCTGATTCCCCACCTCTGATTCCCAATATCTGATTCCCCGCCTCTGATTCCCCACCTCTGATTCCCCGCCTCTGATTCGCCAGCTATGATTCCCCGCCTCTGATTCCCCGTGTTTGATTCCCTGCCTCTGATTCCCGGCCTCTGATTCCCCATCTCTGATTCACCGCCTTTGATTCGCCACCTCTGATTCCCCATATCTGATTCCCCACCTCTGTTTCCCCGCCTCTGATTCCCCGCCTCTGATTCCCCATATCTCATTCCCCGCCTCTGAATCCCCATCTCTGATTCCCGGACTCTGATTCCCCACCTCTGATTCCCTGCTTCTGATTCTGATTCCCTGCCTTTGATTCCCCATCTCTGATTCCGCACATCTGATTCCCTGCCTCTGATTCCCCATCTCTGATTCCCCATATCTGATTCCCCGCCTCTGTTTCCCCGCCTCTGATTCCCCGCCTCTGTTTCCCAATATCTAAGTCCCCGCCTCTGATTCCCCAACTCTAATTCCCCACCTCTGATTCCCCAGCTCTGATTCCCCGCCTCTGATTCCCCGCATCTGATTCCCTGCATCTGATTCGAAGCCTCTTATTCCCTGCCTCTGATTCCCAACCTCTGATTCCCCACCTCTGATTCCCCATATCTGATTCCCAGCCTCTGTTTCCCCGCCTCTGATTCCCCGCCTCTGTTTCCCCATATCTGATTCCCGGCCTCTGGTTCCCCGCCTCTGATTCCCCGCCTCTGATTCCCTGCCTCTGATTCCCCATCTCCGATTCCGCACATCTGATTCCCTGCCTCAGATTCCCGCCTCTGATTCACCACCTTTGATTCGCCACCTCTGATTCCCCATATCTGATTCCTCGCCTCTGTTTCCCCGCCTCTGATTCCCCGCCTCTGATTCCACATATCTCATTCCCCGCCTCTGATTCCCCATCTCTGATTCCCGGACTCTGATTCCCCACCTCTGATTCCCGGCCTCTTATTCCCGGCATCTGATTCCGGCCTCTGATTCCCGGCCTCTGATTCCCTGCTTCTGATTCCCCATCTCTGATTCCATGCATCTGATTCCCAGCCTCTGATTCCCAGCCTCTGATTCCCAACCTCTGATTCCCCACCTCTGATTCCCCATATCTGATTCCCCGCCTCTGTTTCCCCGCCTCTGATTCCCCGCCTCTGTTTCCCCATATCTGATCCCCGCCTCTATTTGCCCGCATCTGATTCCCCACCTCTGTTTCCCCATATCTGATTCCCCGCCTCTGAATCCCCAACTCTGATTCCCTGCCTCTAATTTCCCAGCTCTGATTCCCCGCCTCTGATTCCCCGCGTCTGATTACCGGCCTCTGATTCCCCGCCTCTGATTCCCCATCTCTGATTCACAACCTCTGATTCCCCACCTCTGATACCCCATATCTGATTCCCCGCCTCTGTTTCCCCGCCTCTGATTCCCCACCTCTGATTCCCAATATCTGATTCCCCGCCTCTGATTCCCCACCTCTGATTCCCCGCCTCTGATTCGCCAGCTATGATTCCCCGCCTCTGATTCCCCGTGTTTGATTCCCTGCCTCTGATTCCCGGCCTCTGATTCCCCATCTCTGATTCACCGCCTTTGATTCGCCACCTCTGATTCCCCATATCTGATTCCCCGCCTCTGTTTCCCCGCCTCTGATTCCCCGCCTCTGATTCCCCATATCTCATTCCCCGCCTCTGAATCCCCATCTCTGATTCCCGGACTCTGATTCCCCACCTCTGATTCCCTGCTTCTGATTCTGATTCCCTGCCTTTGATTCCCCATCTCTGATTCCGCACTTCTGATTCCCTGCCTCTGATTCCCCATCTCTGATTCCCCATATCTGATTCCCCGCCTCTGTTTCCCCGCCTCTGATTCCCCGCCTCTGTTTCCCAATATCTAAGTCCCCGCCTCTGATTCCCCAACTCTAATTCCCCACCTCTGATTCCCCAGCTCTGATTCCCCGCCTCTGATTCCCCGCATCTGATTCCCTGCATCTGATTCCAAGCCTCTTATTCCCTGCCTCTGATTCCCAACCTCTGATTCCCCACCTCTGATTCCCCATATCTGATTCCCAGCCTCTGTTTCCCCGCCTCTGATTCCCCGCCTCTGTTTCCCCATATCTGATTCCCGGCCTCTGGTTCCCCGCCTCTGATTCCCCGCCTCTGATTCCCTGCCTCTGATTCCCCATCTCCGATTCCGCACATCTGATTCCCTGCCTCTGATTCCCCGCCTCTGATTCCCCGCCTCTGATTCCCTGCCTCTGATTCCCAACCTCTGATTCCCCACCTCTGATTCCCCGTGTTTGATTCCCCACCTCTGTTTCCCCGCCTCTGATTCCCCGCCTCTGATTCCCCAACTCTAATTCCCCGGTTCTGATTCCCCATATCTGAATCCCCGCCTCTGTTTCCCCGCCTCTGATTCCCCGCCCCTGTTTCCCCATATCTGATTCCCTGCCTCTGATTCCCCAACTTTGATTCCCAGCATCTGATTCCCCAGCTCTGATTCCCCGCCTCTGATTCCCCGCATCTGATTCCCTGCATCTGATTCCAAGCCTCTGATTCCCTGCCTCTGATTCCCAACCTCTGATTCCCCACCTCTGATTCCCCATATCTGATCCCCAGCCTCTGTTTCCCCGCCTCTGTTTCCCCATATCTTATTCCCGGCCTCTGATTCCCCGCCTCTGATTCCCCGCCTCTGATTCCCTGCCTCTGATTCCCCATCTCCGATTCCGCACATCTGATTCCCTGCCTCTGATTCCCCGCCTCTGATTCCCCGCCTCTGATTCCCTGCATCTGATTCCCCGCGTTCTATTCCCTGCCTCTGATTCCCCACATGTGATTCCCCATCTCTGATTCACCTCCTCTGATTCCCCACCTCTGATTCCCCATATCTAATTCCCCGCCTCTGTTTGCCCGACTCTGATTCCCCGCCTCTGTTTCCCCATATCTGATTCCCCGCCTCTGAATCCCCAACTCTGATTCCCTGCCTCTGATTCCCCAGCTCTGATTCCCCGCCTTTGATTCCCCCGTCTGATTCCCAGCCTCTGAAACCCCGTGTCTGATTTCTTGCCTCTGATTCCCCGCCTCTGATTCCCCATCTCTGATTCACAGCCTCTGATTCCCCACCTCTGATTCCCCATCTCTGATTCCGCACATCTGATTCCCTGCCTCTGATTCCCCGACTCTGATCCCCAACTCTGATTCCCCAGCTCTGATTCCCCGCCTCTGATTCCCCAACTCTGATTCCCCGCCTCTGATTCCCCAGCTCTGATTCCCCGCCTCTGATTCCCCGTGTTTGATTCCCTGCCTCTGATTCCCCGCCTCTGATTCCCCATCTCTGATTCACCGCCTTTGATTCGCCACCTCTGATTCCCCATATCTGATTCCTCGCCACTGTTTCCCCGCCTCTGATTCCCCGCCTCTGATTCCCCATATCTCATTCCCCGCCTCTGATTCCCCATCTCTGATTCCCGGACTCTGATTCCCCACCTCTGATTCCCGGCCTCTTATTCCCGGCATCTGATTCCGGCCTCTGATTCCCGGCCTCTGATTCCCTGCTCCTGATTCCCCATCTCTGATTCCATGCATCTGATTCCCAGCCTCTGATTCCCAGCCTCTGATTCCCAACCTCTGATTCCCCACCTCTGATTCCCCATATCTGATTCCCCGCCTCTGTTTCCCCGCCTCTGATTCCCCGCCGCTGTTTCCCCATATCTGATCCCCGCCTCTATTTGCCCGCATCTGATTCCCCGCCTCTGTTTCCCCATATCTGATTCCCCGCCTCTGAATCCCCAACTCTGATTCCCTGCCTCTAATTTCCCAGCTCTGATTCCCCGCCTCTGATTCCCCGCGTCTGATTACCGGCCTCTGATTCCCCGCCTCTGATTCCCCATCTCTGATTCACAACCTCTGATTCCCCACCTCTGATACCCCATATCTGATTCCCCGCCTCTGTTTCCCCGCCTCTGATTCCCCACCTCTGATTCCCAATATCTGATTCCCCGCCTCTGATTCCCCACCTCTGATTCCCCGCCTCTGATTCGCCAGCTATGATTCCCCGCCTCTGATTCCCCGTGTTTGATTCCCTGCCTCTGATTCCCGGCCTCTGATTCCCCATCTCTGATTCACCGCCTTTGATTCGCCACCTCTGATTCCCCATATCTGATTCCCCACCTCTGTTTCCCCGCCTCTGATTCCCCGCCTCTGATTCCCCATATCTCATTCCCCGCCTCTGAATCCCCATCTCTGATTCCCGGACTCTGATTCCCCACCTCTGATTCCCTGCTTCTGATTCTGATTCCCTGCCTTTGATTCCCCATCTCTGATTCCGCACATCTGATTCCCTGCCTCTGATTCCCCATCTCTGATTCCCCATATCTGATTCCCCGCCTCTGTTTCCCCGCCTCTGATTCCCCGCCTCTGTTTCCCAATATCTAAGTCCCCGCCTCTGATTCCCCAACTCTAATTCCCCACCTCTGATTCCCCAGCTCTGATTCCCCGCCTCTGATTCCCCGCATCTGATTCCCTGCATCTGATTCGAAGCCTCTTATTCCCTGCCTCTGATTCCCAACCTCTGATTCCCCACCTCTGATTCCCCATATCTGATTCCCAGCCTCTGTTTCCCCGCCTCTGATTCCCCGCCTCTGTTTCCCCATATCTGATTCCCGGCCTCTGGTTCCCCGCCTCTGATTCCCCGCCTCTGATTCCCTGCCTCTGATTCCCCATCTCCGATTCCGCACATCTGATTCCCTGCCTCAGATTCCCGCCTCTGATTCCCCGCCTCTGATTCCCTGCCTCTGATTCCCCATCTCCGATTCCGCACATCTGATTCCCTGCCTCTGATTCCCCGCCTCTGATTCCCCGCCTCTGATTCCCTGCCTCTGATTCCCAACCTCTGATTCCCCACCTCTGATTCCCAATATCTGATTCCCCGCCTCTGTTTCCCCGCCTCTGATTCCCCTCCTCTGATTCCCCAACTCTGATTCCCCGCCTCTGATTCCCCAGCTCTGATTCCCCGCCTCTGATTTCCCGTGTTTGATTCCCTGCCTCTGATTCCCCGCCTCTGATTCCCCATCTCTGATTCACCGCCTTTGATTCGCCACCTCTGATTCCACATATCTGATTCCCCACCTCTGTTTCCCCGCTTCTGATTCCCCGCCTCTGATTCTCCATATCTCATTCCCCGCCTCTGAATCCCCATCTCTGATTCCCGGACTCTGATTCCCCACCTCTGATTCCCGGCCTCTTATTCCCAGCATATGATTCCCGGCCTCTGATTCCCGGCCTCTGATTCCCCGCTTCTGATTCTGATTCCCTGCCTCTGATTCCCCATCTCTGATTCCGCACATCTGATTCCCTGCCTCTGATTCCCCACCTCTGATTCCCCATATCTGATATCCCGCCTCTGTTTCCCCACCTCTGATTCCCCGCCTCTGTTTCCCCATATCTAATTCCCAACCTCTGATGCCCCAACTCTGATTCCCTGCCTCTGATTCCCCGCGTTCTATTCCCTGCCTCTGATTCCCCGCCTGTGATTCCCCATCTCTGATTCACCACCTCTGATTCCCCACCTCTGATTCCCCATATCTAATTCCCCGCCTCTGTTTGCCCGCCTCTGATTCCCCGCCTCTGTTTCCCCATATCTGATTCCTCGCCTCTGAATCCCCAACTCTGATTCCCTGCCTCTGATTCCCCAGCTCTGATTCCCCGCCTTTGATTCCCCCGTCTAATTCCCAGCCTCTGAAACCCCGTGTCTGATTTCTTGCCTCTGATTCCCCGCCTCTGATTCCCCATCTCTGATTCACAGCCTCTGATTCCCCACCTCTGATTCCCCATCTCTGATTCCGCACATCTGATTCCCTGCCTCTGATTCCCCGACTCTGATCCCCACCTCTGATTCCCCAGCTCTGATTCCCCGCCTCTGATTTCCCGTGTTTGATTCCCTGCCTCTGATTCCCCGCCTCTGATTCCCCCTATCTCATTCCCCGCCTCTGATTCCCCATCTCTGATTCCCGGACTCTGATTCCCCACCTCTGATTCCCGGCCTCCTATTCCCGGCATCTGATTCCGGCCTCTGATTCCCGGCCACTGATTCCCTGCTTCTGATTCCCCATCTCTGATTCCGCAAGTCTAATTCCTTGCCTCTGATTCCCCACATCTGATTCCCCATATCAGATTCCCCGCCTCTGTTTCCCGGCCTCTGATTCCCCGCTTCTGATTCTGATTCCCTGCCTCTGATTCCCCATCTCTGATTCCGCACATCTGATTCCCTGCCTCTGATTCCCCATCTCTGATTCCGCACATCTGATTCCCCACCTCTGATTCCCAATATCTGATTCCCCGCCTCTGTTTCCCCGCCTCTGATTCCCCTCCTCTGATTCCCCAACTCTAATTCCCCGCCTCTGATTCCCCAGCTCTGATTCCCCGTGTTTGATTCCATGCCTCTGATTCCCTGCCCTGATTCACCATCTCTGTTTCACCGCCTTTGATTCGCCACCTCTGATTCCCCATATCTGATTCCCCGCCTGTTTCCCCGCCTCTGATTCCCTGCCTCTGATTCCCAACCTCTGATTCCACACCTCTGATTCCCCATATCTGATTCCCCGCCTCTGTTTCCCCGCCTCTGATTCCCTGCCCCTGTTTCCCCATATCTGATTCCCTGCCTCTGATTCCCCAACTCTGATTCCCCGCCTCTGATTCCCCAGCTCTGATTCCCCGCCTCTGATTTCCCGTGTTTGATTCCCTGCCTCTGATTCCCCGCCTCTGATTCCCCATCTCTGATTCACCGCCTTTGATTCGCCACCTCTGATTCCACATATCTGATTCCCCACCTCTGTTTCCCCGCCTCTGATTCCCCGCCTCTGATTCTCCATATCTCATTCCCCGCCTCTGAATCCCCATCTCTGATTCCCGGACTCTGATTCCCCACCTCTGATTCCCGGCCTCTTATTCCCAGCATATGATTCCCGGCCTCTGATTCCCGGCCTCTGATTCCCCGCTTCTGATTCTGATTCCCTGCCTCTGATTCCCCATCTCTGATTCCGCACATCTGATTCCCTGCCTCTGATTCCCCACCTCTGATTCCCCATATCTGATATCCCGCCTCTGTTTCCCCACCTCTGATTCCCCGCCTCTGTTTCCCCATATCTAATTCCCAACCTCTGATGCCCCAACTCTGATTCCCTGCCTCTGATTCCCCGCGTTCTATTCCCTGCCTCTGATTCCCCGCCTGTGATTCCCCATCTCTGATTCACCACCTCTGATTCCCCACCTCTGATTCCCCATATCTAATTCCCCGCCTCTGTTTGCCCGACTCTGATTCCCCGCCTCTGTTTCCCCATATCTGATTCCCCGCCTCTGAATCCCCAACTCTGATTCCCTGCCTCTGATTCCCCAGCTCTGATTCCCCGCCTTTGATTCCCCCGTCTAATTCCAAGCCTCTGAAACCCCGTGTCTGATTTCTTGCCTCTGATTCCCCGCCTCTGATTCCCCATCTCTGATTCACAGCCTCTGATTCCCCACCTCTGATTCCCCATCTCTGATTCCGCACATCTGATTCCCTGCCTCTGATTCCCCGACTCTGATCCCCACCTCTGATTCCCCAGCTCTGATTCCCCGCCTCTGATTTCCCGTGTTTGATTCCCTGCCTCTGATTCCCCGCCTCTGATTCCCCATATCTCATTCCCCGCCTCTGATTCCCCATCTCTGATTCCCGGACTCTGATTCCCCACTTCTGATTCCCGGCCTCTTATTCCCGGCATCTGATTCCGGCCTCTGATTCCCGGCCTCTGATTCCCTGCTTCTGATTCCCCATCTCTGATTCCGCAAGTCTAATTCCCTGCCTCTGATTCCCCACCTCTGATTCCCCATATCTGATTCCCCGCCTCTGTTTCCCGGCCTCTGATTCCCCGCTTCTGATTCTGATTCCCTGCCTCTGATTCCCCATCTCTGATTCCGCACATCTGATTCCCTGCCTCTGATTCCCCACCTCTGATTCCCCATATCTGATTTCCCGCCTCTGTTCCCCGCCTCTGATTCCCCGCCTCTGTTTCCCCATATCTAATTCCCAACCTCTGATGCCCCAACTCTGATTCCCTGCCTCTGATTCCCCGCGTTCTATTCCCTGCCTCTTATTGCCCGCATGTGATTCCCCATCTCTGATTCACCTCCTCTGATTCCCCACCTCTGATTCCCCATATCTAATTCCCCGCCTCTGTTTGCCCGACTCTGATTCCCCGCCTCTGTTTCCCCATATCTGATTCCCGGCCTCTGAATCCCCAACTCTGATTCCCTGCCTCTGATTCCCCAGCTCTGATTCCCCGCCTTTGATTCCCCCGTCTGATTCCCAGTCTGTGAAACCACGTGTCTGATTTCTTGCCTCTGATTCCCCGCCTCTGATTCCCCATCTCTGATTCACAGCCTCTGATTCCCCACCTCTAATTCCACATCTCTGATTCCGCACATCTGATTCCCTGCCTCTGATTCCCCGACTCTGATCCCCACCTCTGATTCCCCAGCTCTGATTCCCCGCCTCTGATTCCCCAACTCTGATTTCCCGCCTCTGATTCCCCAGCTCTGATTCCCCGCCTCTGATTCCACGTGTTTGATTCCCTGCCTCTGATTCCCCGCCTCTGATTCCCCATCTCTGATTCACCGCCTTTGATTCGCCACCTCTGATTCCCCATATCTGATTCCTCGCCTCTGTTTCCCCGCCTCTGATTCCCCGCCTCTGATTCCCCATATCTCATTCCCCGCCTCTGATTCCCCATCTCTGATTCCCGGACTCTGATTCCCCACCTCTGATTCCCGGCCTCTTATTCCCGGCATCTGATTCCGGCCTCTGATTCCCGGCCTCTGATTCCCTGCTTCTGATTCCCCATCTCTGATTCCATGCATCTGATTCCCAGCCTCTGATTCCCAGCCTCTGATTCCCAACCTCTGATTCCCCACCTCTGATTCCCCATATCTGATTCCCCGCCTCTGTTTCCCCGCCTCTGATTCCCCGCCTCTGTTTCCCCATATCTGATCCCCGCCTCTATTTGCCCGCATCTGATTCCCCACCTCTGTTTCCCCATATCTGATTCCCCGCCTCTGAATCCCCAACTCTGATTCCCTGCCTCTAATTTCCCAGCTCTGATTCCCAGCCTCTGAAACCCCGTGTCTGATTACCGGCCTCTGATTCCCCGCCTCTGATTCCCCATCTCTGATTCACAACCTCTGATTCCCCACCTCTGATTCCCCATCTCTGATTCCGCACATCTGATTCCCTGCCTCTGATTCCCCGACTCTGATCCCCACCTCTGATTCCCCAGCTCTGATTCCCCGCCTCTGATTTCCCGTGTTTGATTCCCTGCCTCTGATTCCCCGCCTCTGATTCCCCCTATCTCATTCCCCGCCTCTGATTCCCCATCTCTGATTCCCGGACTCTGATTCCCCACCTCTGATTCCCGGCCTCTTATTCCCGGCATCTGATTCCGGCCTCTGATTCCCGGCCACTGATTCCCTGCTTCTGATTCCCCATCTCTGATTCCGCAAGTCTAATTCCCTGCCTCTGATTCCCCACATCTGATTCCCCATATCAGATTCCCCGCCTCTGTTTCCCGGCCTCTGATTCCCCGCTTCTGATTCTGATTCCCTGCCTCTGATTCCCCATCTCTGATTCCGCACATCTGATTCCCTGCCTCTGATTCCCCATCTCTGATTCCGCACATCTGATTCCCCACCTCTGATTCCCAATATCTGATTCCCCGCCTCTGTTTCCCCGCCTCTGATTCCCCTCCTCTGATTCCCCAACTCTAATTCCCCGCCTCTGATTCCCCAGCTCTGATTCCCCGTGTTTGATTCCATGCCTCTGATTCCCTGCCCTGATTCACCATCTCTGTTTCACCGCCTTTGATTCGCCACCTCTGATTCCCCATATCTGATTCCCCGCCTGTTTCCCCGCCTCTGATTCCCTGCCTCTGATTCCCAACCTCTGATTCCACACCTCTGATTCCCCATATCTGATTCCCCGCCTCTGTTTCCCCGCCTCTGATTCCCTGCCCCTGTTTCCCCATATCTGATTCCCTGCCTCTGATTCCCCAACTCTGATTCCCCGCCTCTGATTCCCCAGCTCTGATTCCCCGCCTCTGATTTCCCGTGTTTGATTCCCTGCCTCTGATTCCCCGCCTCTGATTCCCCATCTCTGATTCACCGCCTTTGATTCGCCACCTCTGATTCCACATATCTGATTCCCCACCTCTGTTTCCCCGCCTCTGATTCCCCGCCTCTGATTCTCCATATCTCATTCCCCGCCTCTGAATCCCCATCTCTGATTCCCGGACTCTGATTCCCCACCTCTGATTCCCGGCCTCTTATTCCCAGCATATGATTCCCGGCCTCTGATTCCCGGCCTCTGATTCCCCGCTTCTGATTCTGATTCCCTGCCTCTGATTCCCCATCTCTGATTCCGCACATCTGATTCCCTGCCTCTGATTCCCCACCTCTGATTCCCCATATCTGATATCCCGCCTCTGTTTCCCCACCTCTGATTCCCCGCCTCTGTTTCCCCATATCTAATTCCCAACCTCTGATGCCCCAACTCTGATTCCCTGCCTCTGATTCCCCGCGTTCTATTCCCTGCCTCTGATTCCCCGCCTGTGATTCCCCATCTCTGATTCACCACCTCTGATTCCCCACCTCTGATTCCCCATATCTAATTCCCCGCCTCTGTTTGCCCGACTCTGATTCCCCGCCTCTGTTTCCCCATATCTGATTCCCCGCCTCTGAATCCCCAACTCTGATTCCCTGCCTCTGATTCCCCAGCTCTGATTCCCCGCCTTTGATTCCCCCGTCTAATTCCAAGCCTCTGAAACCCCGTGTCTGATTTCTTGCCTCTGATTCCCCGCCTCTGATTCCCCATCTCTGATTCACAGCCTCTGATTCCCCACCTCTGATTCCCCATCTCTGATTCCGCACATCTGATTCCCTGCCTCTGATTCCCCGACTCTGATCCCCACCTCTGATTCCCCAGCTCTGATTCCCCGCCTCTGATTTCCCGTGTTTGATTCCCTGCCTCTGATTCCCCGCCTCTGATTCCCCATATCTCATTCCCCGCCTCTGATTCCCCATCTCTGATTCCCGGACTCTGATTCCCCACTTCTGATTCCCGGCCTCTTATTCCCGGCATCTGATTCCGGCCTCTGATTCCCGGCCTCTGATTCCCTGCTTCTGATTCCCCATCTCTGATTCCGCAAGTCTAATTCCCTGCCTCTGATTCCCCACCTCTGATTCCCCATATCTGATTCCCCGCCTCTGTTTCCCGGCCTCTGATTCCCCGCTTCTGATTCTGATTCCCTGCCTCTGATTCCCCATCTCTGATTCCGCACATCTGATTCCCTGCCTCTGATTCCCCACCTCTGATTCCCCATATCTGATTTCCCGCCTCTGTTTCCCCGCCTCTGATTCCCCGCCTCTGTTTCCCCATATCTAATTCCCAACCTCTGATGCCCCAACTCTGATTCCCTGCCTCTGATTCCCCGCGTTCTATTCCCTGCCTCTTATTCCCCGCATGTGATTCCCCATCTCTGATTCACCTCCTCTGATTCCCCACCTCTGATTCCCCATATCTAATTCCCCGCCTCTGTTTGCCCGACTCTGATTCCCCGCCTCTGTTTCCCCATATCTGATTCCCGGCCTCTGAATCCCCAACTCTGATTCCCTGCCTCTGATTCCCCAGCTCTGATTCCCCGCCTTTGATTCCCCCGTCTGATTCCCAGCCTCTGAAACCACGTGTCTGATTTCTTGCCTCTGATTCCCCGCCTCTGATTCCCCATCTCTGATTCACAGCCTCTGATTCCCCACCTCTGATTCCCCATCTCTGATTCCGCACATCTGATTCCCTGCCTCTGATTCCCCGACTCTGATCCCCACCTCTGATTCCCCAGCTCTGATTCCCCGCCTCTGATTCCCCAACTCTGATTTCCCGCCTCTGATTCCCCAGCTCTGATTCCCCGCCTCTGATTCCCCGTGTTTGATTCCGTGCCTCTGATTCCCCGCCTCTGATTCCCCATCTCTGATTCACCGCCTTTGATTCGCCACCTCTGATTCCCCATATCTGATTCCTCGCCTCTGTTTCCCCGCCTCTGATTCCCCGCCTCTGATTCCCCATATCTCATTCCCCGCCTCTGATTCCCCATCTCTGATTCCCGGACTCTGATTCCCCACTTCTGATTCCCGGCCTCTTATTCCCGGCATCTGATTCCGGCCTCTGATTCCCGGCCTCTGATTCCCTGCTTCTGATTCCCCATCTCTGATTCCATGCATCTGATTCCCAGCCTCTGATTCCCAGCCTCTGATTCCCAACCTCTGATTCCCCACCTCTGATTCCCCATATCTGATTCCCCGCCTCTGTTTCCCCGCCTCTGATTCCCCGCCTCTGTTTCCCCATATCTGATCCCCGCCTCTATTTGCCCGCATCTGATTCCCCACCTCTGTTTCCCCATATCTGATTCCCCGCCTCTGAATCATCAACTCTGATTCCCTGCCTCTAATTTCCCAGCTCTGATTCCCCGCCTCTGATTCCCCGCGTCTGATTACCGGCCTCTGATTCCCCGCCTCTGATTCCCCATCTCTGATTCACAACCTCTGATTCCCCACCTCTGATACCCCATATCTGATTCCCCGCCTCTGTTTCCCCGCCTCTGATTCCCCACCTCTGATTTCCAATATCTGATTCCCCGCCTCTGATTCCCCACCTCTGATTCCCCGCCTCTGATTCGCCAGCTATGATTCCCCGCCTCTGATTCCCCGTGTTTGATTCCCTGCCTCTGATTCCCGGCCTCTGATTCCCCATCTCTGATTCACCGCCTTTGATTCGCCACTTCTGATTCCCCATATCTGATTCCCCGCCTCTGTTTCCCCGCCTCTGATTCCCCGCCTCTGATTCCCCATATCTCATTCCCCGCCTCTGAATCCCCATCTCTGATTCCCGGACTCTGATTCCCCACCTCTGATTCCCTGCTTCTGATTCTGATTCCCTGCCTTTGATTCCCCATCTCTGATTCAGCACTTCTGATTCCCTGCCTCTGATTCCCCATCTCTGATTCCCCATATCTGATTCCCCGCCTCTGTTTCCCCGCCTCTGATTCCCCGCCTCTGTTTCCCAATATCTAAGTCCCCGCCTCTGATTCCCCAACTCTAATTCCCCACCTCTGATTCCCCAGCTCTGATTCCCCGCCTCTGATTCCCCGCATCTGATTCCCTGCATCTGATTCCAAGCCTCTTATTCCCTGCCTCTGATTCCCAACCTCTGATTCCCCACCTCTGATTCCCCATATCTGATTCCCAGCCTCTGTTTCCCCGCCTCTGATTCCCCGCCTCTGTTTCCCCATATCTGATTCCCGGCCTCTGGTTCCCCGCCTCTGATTCCCCGCCTCTGATTCCCTGCCTCTGATTCCCCATCTCCGATTCCGCACATCTGATTCCCTGCCTCTGATTCCCCGCCTCTGATTCCCCGCCTCTGATTCCCTGCCTCTGATTCCCAACCTCTGATTCCCCACCTCTGATTCCCCGTGTTTGATTCCCCGCCTCTGTTTCCCCGCCTCTGATTCCCCGCCTCTGATTCCCCAACTCTAATTCCCCGGTTCTGATTCCCCATATCTGATTCCCCGCCTCTGTTTCCCCGCCTCTGATTCCCCGCCCCTGTTTCCCCATATCTGATTCCCTGCCTCTGATTCCCCAACTTTGATTCCCAGCATCTGATTCCCCAGCTCTGATTCCCCGCCTCTGATTCCCCGCATCTGATTCCCTGCATCTGATTCCAAGCCTCTGATTCCCTGCCTCTGATTCCCAACCTCTGATTCCCCACCTCTGATTCCCCATATCTGATCCCCAGCCTCTGTTTCCCCGCCTCTGTTTCCCCATATCTTATTCCCGGCCTCTGATTCCCCGCCTCTGATTCCCCGCCTCTGATTCCCTGCCTCTGATTCCCCATCTCCGATTCCGCACATCTGATTCCCTGCCTCTGATTCCCCGCCTCTGATTCCCCGCCTCTGATTCCCTGCATCTGATTCCCAACCTCTGATTCCCCACCTCTGATTCCCCGTGTTTGATTCCCCGCCTCTGTTTCCCCGCCTCTGATTCCCCGCCTCTGATTCCCCAACTCTAATTCCCCGCCTCTGATTCCCCATATCTGATTCCCTGCCTCTGTTTCCCCGCCTCTGATTCCCCGCCCCTGTTTCGCCATATCTGATTCCCTGCCTCTGATTCCCCAACTTTGATTCCCAGCCTCTGATTCCCCAGCTCTGATTCCCCGCCTCTGATTCCCCATGTTTGATTCCCTGCCTCTGATTCCCCGCCTCTGATTCCCCATCTCTGATTCACCGCCTTTGATTCGCCACCTCTGATTCCCCATATCTGATTCCCAACCTCTGTTTCCCCGCCTCTGATTCCCCGCCTCTGATTCTCCATATCTCATTCCCCGCCTCTGACTCCCCATCTCTGATTCCCGGGCTCTGATTCCCCACCTCTGATTCCCGGCCTCTTATTCCCAGCATCTGATTCCAGGCCTCTGATTCCCGGCCTCTGATTCCCGGTCTCTGACTCCCCGCTTCTGATTCTGATTCCCTGCCTCTGATTCCCCATCTCTGATTCCGCACATCTGATTACCTGCCTCTGATTCCCCACCTCTGATTCCCCATATCTGATTCCCCGCCTCTGTTTCCACGCATCTGATTCCCCGCCTCTGTTTCCCCATATCTAATTCCCCACCTCTGATGCCCCAACTCTGATTCCCCGCCTCTGATTCCCCAGCTCTGATTCCCCGCCTCTGATTCCCTGCATCCGATTCCCCATATCTGATTCCCCGCCTCTGTTTCCCCGCCCCTGATTCCCCGCCTCTGTTTCCCCATATCTGATTATCCGCCTCTGATTCCCAACTATGATTCCCCGCCTCTGAATCCCCGCGTCGGATTCCCTGCCTCTGCTTCCCCGCCTCAGATTCCCCAACTCTGATTCCCCGCCTCTGATTCCCCAGCTCTGATTCCCCGCCTCTGATTCCCCGTGTTTGATTCCCTGCCTCTGATTCCCGGCCTCTGATTCCCCATATCTGATTCACCGCCTTTGATTCGCCACCTCTGATTCCCCATATCTGATTCCCCGCATCTGTTTCCCCGCCTCTGATTCCCCGCCTCTGATTCCCCATATCTCATTCCCCGCCTCTGAATCCCCATCTCTGATTCCCGGACTCTGATTCCCCACCTCTGATTCCCGGCCTCTTATTCCCGGCTTCTGATTCCGGCCTCTGATTCCCGGCCTCTGATTCCCTGCTTCTGATTCTGATTCCCTGCCTCTGATTCCCCATCTCTGATTCCGCACATCTGATTCCCTGCCTCTGATTCCCAACCTTAGATTCCCCATATCTGACTCCCCGCCTCTGTTTCCCCGCCTCTGATTCCCCGCCTTTGTTTCCCAATATCTAAGTCCCCGCCTCTGATTCCCCAACTCTGATTCCCCACCTCTGATTCCCCAGCTCTGATTCCCCGCCTCTGATTCCCCACATCTGATTCCCTGCATCTGATTCCAAGCCTCTGATTCCCTGCCTCTGATTCCCAACCTCTGATTCCCCACCTCTGATTCCCCATATCTGATTCCCCGCCTCTGTTTCCCCGCCTCTGATTTCCCACCTCTGTTTCCCCATATCTGATTCCCGGCCTCTTATTCCCCGCCTCTGATTCCCCACCTCTGATTCCCTACCTCTGATTACCAATCTCCGATTCCGCACATCTGATTCCCTGCCTCTGATTCCCCGCCTCTGATTCCCTGCCTCTGATTCCCAACCTCTGATTCCCCACCTCTGATTCCCCATATCTGATTCCCCGCCTCTGTTTCCCCGCCTCTGATTCCCCTCCTCTGATTCCCCAACTCTAATTCCCCGCCTCTGATTCCCCAGCTCTGATTCCCCGTGTTTGATTCCCTGCCTCTGATTCCCTGCCTCTGATTCCCCAGCTTCATTCCCCGCCTTTGATTCCCCCCGTCTGATTCCCAGCCTCTGAATCCCCGTGTCTGATAACCTGCCTCTGATTCCCCGCCTCTGATTCCCCATCTCAGATTCACCGCCTCTGATTCCCCACCTCTGATTCCCCATCTCTGATTCCGCACATCCGATTCCCTGCCTCTGATTCCCCGACTCTGATTCCCCACCTCTGATTCCCCAGCTCTGATTCCCCGCCTCTGATTCCCCAACTCTGATTCCACGCCTCTGATTCCACAGCTCTGATTCCCCGCCTCTGATTCCCCGTGTTTGATCCCCTGCCTCTGATTCCCCAGCTCTGATTCCCCATCTCTGATTCACCGCCTTTGATTCACCACCTCTGATTCCCCATATCTGATTCCTCGCCACTGTTTCCCCGCCTCTGATTCCCCGCCTCTGATTCCCCATATCTCATTCCCCGCCTCTGATTCCCCATCTCTGATTCCCGGACTCTGATTCCCCACCTCTGATTCCCGACCTCTTATTCCCGGCATCTGATTCCGGCCTCTGATTCCCGGCCTCTGATTCCCTGCTTCTGATTCTGATTCCCTGCCTCTGATTCCCCATTTCTGATTCCGCACATCTAATTCCCTGCCACTGATTCCCCACCTCTGATTCCCCATATCTGAATCCCCGCCTCTGTTTCCCCGTCTCTGATTCCCCGCCTCTGTTTCCCCATATCTAAGTCCCCGCCTCTGATTCCCCAACTTTGATTCCCCACCTCTGATTCCCCAGCTCTGATTCCCCGCCTCTGATTCCCCACCTCTGATTCCCCATACCTGATTCCCCAACTTTGATTCCCAGACTCTGATTCCCCAGCTCTGATTCCCCGCCTCTGATTCCCCGCATCTGATTCCCTGCATCTGATTCCAAGCCTCTGATTCCCTGCCTCGGATTCCCAACCTCTGATCCCCCACCTCTGATTCCCCATATCTGATTCCCAGCCTCTGTTACCCCGCCTCTGATTCCCCGCCTCTGTTTCCCCATATCTGATTCCCGGCCTCTGATTCCCCGCCTCTGATTCCCCGCCTCTGATTCCCTGCCTCTGATTCCCCATCTCCGATTCCGCACATCTGATTCCCTGCCTCTGATTCCCCGCCTCTGATTCCCCGCCTCTGATTCCCTGCCTCTGATTTCCAACCTCTGATTCCCCACCTCTGATTCCCCGTGTTTGATTCCCCGCCTCTGTTTCCCCGCCACTGATTCCCCGCCTCTGATTCCCCAACTCTAATTCCCCGCCTCTGATTCCCCATATCTGATTCCCCGCCTCTGTTTCCCCGCCTCTGATTCCCCGCCCCTGTTTCCCCATATCTGATTCCCTGCCTCTGATTCCCCAACTTTGATTCCCAGCCTCTGATTCCCCAGCTCTGATTCCCCGCCTCTGATTCCCCGTGTTTGATTCCCTGCCTCTGATTCCCCGCCTCTGATTCCCCATCTCTGATTCACCGCCTTTGATTCGCCACCTCTGATTCCCCATATCTGATTCCCCACCTCTGTTTCCCCGCCTCTGATTCCCCGCCTCTGATTCTCCATATCTCATTCCCCGCCTCTGACTCCCCATCTCTGATTCCCGGACTCTGATTCCCCACCTCTGATTCCCGGCCTCTTATTCCCAGCATCTGATTCCAGGCCTCTGATTCCCGGCCTCTGACTCCCCGCTTCTGATTCTGATTCCCTGCCTCTGATTCCCCATCTCTGATTCCGCACATCTGATTACCTGCCTCTGATTCCCCACCTCTGATTCCCCATATCTGATTCCCCACCTCTGATTCCCCAGCTCTGATTCCCCGCCTCTGATTCCCCACATCTGATTCCCTGCATCTGATTCCAAGCCTCTGATTCCCTGCCTCTGATTCCCAACCTCTGATTCCCCACCTCTGATTCCCCATATCTGATTCCCCGCCTCTGTTTCCGCGCCTCTGATTTCCCACCTCTGTTTCCCCATATCTGATTCCCGGCCTCTTATTCCCCGCCTCTGATTCCCCACCTCTGATTCCCTACCTCTGATTACCAATCTCCGATTCCGCACATCTGATTCCCTGCCTCTGATTCCCCGCCTCTGATTCCCTGCCTCTGATTCCCAACCTCTGATTCCCCACCTCTGATTCCCCATATCTGAATCCCCGCCTCTGTTTCCCCGCCTCTGATTCCCCTCCTCTGATTCCCCAACTCTAATTCCCCGCCTCTGATTCCCCAGCTCTGATTCCCCGTGTTTGATTCCCTGCCTCTGATTCCCTGCCTCTGATTCCCCAGCTTCATTCCCCGCCTTTGATTCCCCCCGTCTGATTCCCAGCCTCTGAATCCCCGTGTCTGATAACCTGCCTCTGATTCCCCGCCTCTGATTCCCCATCTCAGATTCACCGCCTCTGATTCCCCACCTCTGATTCCCCATCTCTGATTCCGCACATCCGATTCCCTGCCTCTGATTCCCCGACTCTGATTCCCCACCTCTGATTCCCCAGCTCTGATTCCCCGCCTCTGATTCCCCAACTCTGATTCCACGCCTCTGATTCCCCAGCTCTGATTCCCCACCTCTGATTCCCCGTGTTTGATCCCCTGCCTCTGATTCCCCAGCTCTGATTCCCCATCTCTGATTCACCGCCTTTGATTCACCACCTCTGATACCCTATATCTGATTCCTCGCCACTGTTTCCCCGCCTCTGATTCCCCGCCTCTGATTCCCCATATCTCATTCCCCATATCTCATTCCCCGCCTCTGATTCCCCATCTCTGATTCCCGGACTCTGATTCCCCACCTCTGATTCCCGACCTCTTATTCCCGGCATCTGATTCCGGCCTCTGATTCCCGGCCTCTGATTCCCTGCTTCTGATTCTGATTCCCTGCCTCTGATTCCCCATTTCTGATTCCGCACATCTAAATCCCCGCCTCTGTTTCCCCGTCTCTGATTCCCCGCCTCTGTTTCCCCATATCTAAGTCCCCGCCTCTGATTCCCCAACTTTGATTCCCCACCTCTGATTCCCCAGCTCTGATTCCCCGCCTCTGATTCCCCACCTCTGATTCCCCATACCTGATTCCCCAACTTTGATTCCCAGACTCTGATTCCCCAGCTCTGATTCCCCGCCTCTGATTCCCCGCATCTGATTCCCTGCATCTGATTCCAAGCCTCTGATTCCCTGCCTCTGATTCCCAACCTCTGATTCCCCACCTCTGATTCCCCATATCTGATTCCCAGCCTCTGTTACCCCGCCTCTGATTCCCCGCCTCTGTTTCCCCATATCTGATTCCCGGCCTCTGATTCCCCGCCTCTGATTCCCCGCCACTGATTCCCTGCCTCTGATTCCCCATCTCCGATTCCGCACATCTGATTCCCTGCCTCTGATTCCCCGCCTCTGATTCCCCGCCTCTGATTCCCTGCCTCTGATTTCCAACCTCTGATTCCCCACCTCTGATTCCCCGTGTTTGATTCCCCGCCTCTTTTTCCCCGCCACTGATTCCCCGCCTCTGATTCCCCAACTCTAATTCCCCGCCTCTGATTCCCCATATCTGATTCCCCGCCTCTGTTTCCCCGCCTCTGATTCCCCGCCCCTGTTTCCCCATATCTGATTCCCTGCCTCTGATTCCCCAACTTTGATTCCCAGCCTCTGATTCCCCAGCTCTGATTCCCCGCCTCTGATTCCCCGTGTTTGATTCCCTGCCTCTGATTCCCCGCCTCTGATTCCCCATCTCTGATTCACCGCCTTTGATTCGCCACCTCTGATTCCCCATATCTGATTCCCCACCTCTGTTTCCCCGCCTCTGATTCCCCGCCTCTGATTCTCCATATCTCATTCCCCGCCTCTGACTCCCCATCTCTGATTCCCGGACTCTGATTCCCCACCTCTGATTCCCGGCCTCTTATTCCCAGCATCTGATTCCAGGCCGCTGATTCCCGGCCTCTGACTCCCCGCTTCTGATTCTGATTCCCTGCCTCTGATTCCCCATCTCTGATTCCGCACATCTGATTACCTGCCTCTGATTCCCCACCTCTGATTCCCCATATCTGATTCCCCGCCTCTGTTTCCACGCCTCTGATTCCCCGCCTCTGTTTCCCCATATCTAATTCCCCACCTCTGATGCCCCAACTCTGATTCCCCGCCTCTGATTCCCCAGCTCTGATTCCCCGCCTCTGATTCCCTGCATCCGATTCCCCATATCTGATTCCCCGCCTCTGTTTCCCCGCCCCTGATTCCCCGCCTCTGTTTCCCCATATCTGATTATCCGCCTCTGATTCCCAACTATGATTCCCCGCCTCTGAATCCCCGCGTCGGATTCCCTGCCTCTGCTTCCCCGCCTCAGATTCCCCAACTCTGATTCCCCGCCTCTGATTCCCCAGCTCTGATTCCCCGCCTCTGATTCCCCGTGTTTGATTCCCTGCCTCTGATTCCCGGCCTCTGATTCCCCATCTCTGTTTCCCCAGCTCTGATTCCCCGCCTCTGATTCCCCGCATCTGATTCCCTGCATCTGATTCCAAGCCTCTGATTCCCTGCCTCTGATTCCCAACCTCTGATTCCCCACCTCTGATTCCCCATATCTGAATCCCCGCCTCTGTTTCCCCGCCTCTGATTCCCCACGGCTGTTTCCCCATATCTGATTCCCGGCCTCTGATTCCCCGCCTCTGATTCCCCGCCTCTGATTCCCTGCCTCTGATTCCCCATCTCCGATTCCGCACATCTGATTCCCTGCCTCTGATTCCCCGCCTCTGATTCCCCGCCTCTGATTCCCTGCCTCTGATTCCCAACCTCTGATTCCCCACCTCTGATTCCCAATATCTGATTCCCCGCCTCTGTTTCCCCGCCTCTGATTCCCCTCCTCTGATTCCCCAACTCTAATTTCCCGCCTCTGATTCCCCAGCTCTGATTCCCCGTGTTTGATTCCATGCCTCTGATTCCCTGCCCTGATTCCCCATCTCTGTTTCACCGCCTTTGATTCGCCACCTCTGATTCCCCATATCTGATTCCCCGCCTCTGTTTCCCCGCCTCTGATTCCCTGCCTCTGATTCCCAACCTCTGATTCCACACCTCTGATTCCCCATATCTGATTCCCCGCCTCTGTTTCCCCGCCTCTGATTCCCTGCCCCTGTTTCCCCATATCTGATTCCCTGCCTCTGATTCCCCAACTCTGATTCCCCGCCTCTGATTCCCCAGCTCTGATACCCCGCCTCTGATTTCCCGTGTTTGATTCCCTGCCTCTGATTCCCCGCCTCTGATTCCCCATCTCTGATTCACCGCCTTTGATTCGCCACCTCTGATTCCACATATCTGATTCCCGACCTCTGTTTCCCCGCTTCTGATTCCCCGCCTCTGATTCTCCATATCTCATTCCCCGCCTCTGAATCCCCATCTCTGATTCCCGGACTCTGATTCCCCACCTCTGATTCCCGGCCTCTTATTCCCAGCATATGATTCCCGGCCTCTGATTCCCGGCCTCTGATTCCCCGCTTCTGATTCTGATTCCCTGCCTCTGATTCCCCATCTCTGATTCCGCACATCTGATTCCCTGCCTCTGATTCCCCACCTCTGATTCCGCATATCTGATATCCCGCCTCTGTTTCCCCACCTCTGATTCCCCGCCTCTGTTTCCCCATATCTAATTCCCAACCTCTGATGCCCCAACTCTGATTCCCTGCCTCTGATTCCCCGCGTTCTATTCCCTGCCTCTGATTCCCCGCCTGTGATTCTCCATCTCTGATTCACCACCTCTGATTCCCCACCTCTGATTCCCCATATCTAATTCCCCGCCTCTGTTTGCCCGCCTCTGATTCCCCGCCTCTGTTTGCCCATATCTGATTCCCCGCCTCTGAATCCCCAACACTGATTCCCTGCCTCTGATTCCCCAGCTCTGATTCCCCGCCTTTGATTCCCCCGTCTAATTCCCAGCCTCTGAAACCCCGTGTCTGATTTCTTGCCTCTGATTCCCCGCCTCTGATTCCCCATCTCTGATTCACAGCCTCTGATTCCCCACCTCTGATTCCCCATCTCTGATTCCGCACATCTGATTCCCTGCCTCTGATTCCCCGACTCTGATCCCCACCTCTGATTCCCCAGCTCTGATTCCCCGCCTCTGATTTCCCGTGTTTGATTCCCTGCCTCTGATTCCCCGCCTCTGATTCCTCATATCTCATTCCCCGCCTCTGATTCCCCATCTCTGATTCCCGGACTCTGATTCCCCACCTCTGATTCCCGGCCTCTTATTCCCGGCATCTGATTCCGGCCTCTGATTCCCGGCCTCTGATTCCCTGCTTCTGATTCCCCATCTCTGATTCCGCAAGTCTAATTCCCTGCCTCTGATTCCCCACCTCTGATTCCCCATATCTGATTCCCCGCCTCTGTTTCCCGGCCTCTGATTCCCCGCTTCTGATTCTGATTCCCTGCCTCTGATTCCCAATCTCTGATTCCGCACATCTGATTCCCTGCCTCTGATTCCCCACCTCTGATTCCCCATGTCTGATTTCCCGCCTCTGTTTCCCCGCCTCTGGTTCCCCGCCTCTGTTTCCCCATATCTAATTCCCAACCTCTGATGCCCCAACTCTGATTCCCTGCCTCTGATTCCCCGCGTTCTATTCCCTGCCTCTGATTCCCCACATGTGATTCCCCATCTCTGATTCACCTCCTCTGATTCCCCACCTCTGATTCCCCATATCTAATTCCCCGCCTCTGTTTGCCCGACTCTGATTCCCCGCCTCTGTTTCCCCATATCTGATTCCCCGCCTCTGAATCCCCAACTCTGATTCCCTGCCTCTGATTCCCCAGCTCTGATTCCCCGCCTTTGATTCCCCCGTCTGATTCCCAGCCTCTGAAACCCCGTGTCTGATTTCTTGCCTCTGATTCCCCGCCTCTGATTCCCCATCTCTGATTCACAGCCTCTGATTCCCCACCTCTGATTCCCCATCTCTGATTCCGCACATCTGATTCCCTGCCTCTGATTCCCCGACTCTGATCCCCACCTCTGATTCCCCAGCTCTGATTCCCCGCCTCTGATTCCCCAACTCTGATTCCCCGCCTCTGATTCCCCAGCTCTGATTCCCCGCCTCTGATTCCCCGTGTTTGATTCCCTGCCTCTGATTCCCCGCCTCTGATTCCCCATCTCTGATTCACCGCCTTTGATTCGCCACCTCTGATTCCCCATATCTGATTCCTCGCCTCTGTTTCCCCGCCTCTGATTCCCCGCCTCTGATTCCCCATATCTCATTCCCCGCCTCTGATTCCCCATCTCTGATTCCCGGACTCTGATTCCCCACCTCTGATTCCCGGCCTCTTATTCCCGGCATCTGATTCCGGCCTCTGATTCCCGGCCTCTGATTCCCTGCTCCTGATTCCCCATCTCTGATTCCATGCATCTGATTCCCAGCCTCTGATTCCCAGCCTCTGATTCCCAACCTCTGATTCCCCACCTCTGATTCCCCATATCTGATTCCCCGCCTCTGTTTCCCCGCCTCTGATTTCCCGCCTCTGTTTCCCCATATCTGATCCCCGCCTCTATTTGCCCGCATCTGATTCCCCGCCTCTGTTTCCCCATATCTGATTCCCCGCCTCTGAATCCCCAACTCTGATTCCCTGCCTCTAATTTCCCAGCTCTGATTCCCCGCCTCTGATTCCCCGCGTCTGATTACCGGCCTCTGATTCCCCGCCTCTGATTCCCCATCTCTGATTCACAACCTCTGATTCCCCACCTCTGATACCCCATATCTGATTCCCCGCCTCTGTTTCCCCGCCTCTGATTCCCCACCTCTGATTCCCAATATCTGATTCCCCGCCTCTGATTCCCCACCTCTGATTCCCCGCCTCTGATTCGCCAGCTATGATTCCCCGCCTCTGATTCCCGTGTTTGATTCCCTGCCTCTGATTCCCGGCCTCTGATTCCCCATCTCTGATTCACCGCCTTTGATTCGCCACCTCTGATTCCCCATATCTGATTCCCCGCCTCTGTTTCCCCGCCTCTGATTCCCCGCCTCTGATTCCCCATATCTCATTCCCCGCCTCTGAATCCCCATCTCTGATTCCCGGACTCTGATTCCCCACCTCTGATTCCCTGCTTCTTATTCTGATTCCCTGCCTTTGATTCCCCATTTCTGATTCCGCACATCTGATTCCCTGCCTCTGATTCCCCATCTATGATTCCCCATATCTGATTCCCCGCCTCTGTTTCCCCGCCTCTGATTCCCCACCTCTGTTTCCCAATATCTAAGTCCCCGCCTCTGATTCCCCAACTCTAATTCCCCACCTCTGATTCCCCAGCTCTGATTCCCCGCCTCTGATTCCCCGCATCTGATTCCCTGCATCTGATTCGAAGCCTCTTATTCCCTGCCTCTGATTCCCAACCTCTGATTCCCCACCTCTGATTCCCAGCCTCTGTTTCCCCGCCTCTGATTCCCCGCCTCTGTTTCCCCATATCTGATTCCCGGCCTCTGGTTCCCCGCCTCTGATTCCCCGCCTCTGATTCCCTGCCTCTGATTCCCCATCTCCGATTCCGCACATCTGATTCCCTGCCTCAGATTCCCGCCTCTGATTCCCCGCCTCTGATTCCCTGCCTCTGATTCCCCATCTCCGATTCCGCACATCTGATTCCCTGCCTCTGATTCCCCGCCTCTGATTCCCCGCCTCTGATTCCCTGCCTCTGATTCCCAACCTCTGATTCCCCACCTCTGATTCCCAATATCTGATTCCCCGCCTCTGTTTCCCCGCCTCTGATTCCCCTCCTCTGATTCCCCAACTCTAATTCCCCGCCTCTGATTCCCCAGCTCTGATTCCCCGTGTTTGATTCCATGCCTCTGATTCCCTCCTCTGATTCCCCATCTCCGATTCCGCACATCTGATTCCCGGCCTCTTATTCCCCGCCTCTGATTCCCCACCTCTGATTCCCTACCTCTGATTACCAATCTCCGATTCCGCACATCTGATTCCCTGCCTCTGATTCCCCGCCTCTGATTCCCTGCCTCTGATTCCCAACCTCTGATTCCCCACCTCTGATTCCCCATATCTGATTCCCCGCCTCTGTTTCCCCGCCTCTGATTCCCCTCCTCTGATTCCCCAACTCTAATTCCCCGCCTCTGATTCCCCAGCTCTGATTCCCCGTGTTTGATTCCCTGCCTCTGATTCCCTGCCTCTGATTCCCCAGCTTCATTCCCCGCCTTTGATTCCCCCCGTCTGATTCCCAGCCTCTGAATCTCCGTGTCTGATAACCTGCCTCTGATTCCCCGCCTCTGATTCCCCATCTCAGATTCACCGCCTCTGATTCCCCACCTCTGATTCCCCATCTCTGATTCCGCACATCCGATTCCCTGCCTCTGATTCCCCGACTCTGATTCCCCACCTCTGATTCCCCAGCTCTGATTCCCCGCCTCTGATTCCCCAACTCTGATTCCACGCCTCTGATTCCACAGCTCTGATTCCCCGCCTCTGATTCCCCGTGTTTGATCCCCTGCCTCTGATTCCCCAGCTCTGATTCCCCATCTCTGATTCACCGCCTTTGATTCACCACCTCTGATTCCCCATATCTGATTCCTCGCCACTGTTTCCCCGCCTCTGATTCCCCGCCTCTGATTCCCCATATCTCATTCCCCGCCTCTGATTCCCCATCTCTGATTCCCGGACTCTGATTCCCCACCTCTGATTCCCGACCTCTTATTCCCGGCATCTGATTCCGGCCTCTGATTCCCGGCCTCTGATTCCCTGCTTCTGATTCTGATTCCCTGCCTCTGATTCCCCATTTCTGATTCCGCACATCTAATTCCCTGCCACTGATTCCCCACCTCTGATTCCCCATATCTGAATCCCCGCCTCTGTTTCCCCGTCTCTGATTCCCCGCCTCTGTTTCCCCATATCTAAGTCCCCGCCTCTGATTCCCCAACTTTGATTCCCCACCTCTGATTCCCCAGCTCTGATTCCCCGCCTCTGATTCCCCACCTCTGATTCCCCATACCTGATTCCCCAACTTTGATTCCCAGACTCTGATTCCCCAGCTCTGATTCCCCGCCTCTGATTCCCCGCATCTGATTCCCTGCATCTGATTCCAAGCCTCTGATTCCCTGCCTCGGATTCCCAACCTCTGATTCCCCACCTCTGATTCCCCATATCTGATTCCCAGCCTCTGTTACCCCGCATCTGATTCCCCGCCTCTGTTTCCCCATATCTGATTCCCGGCCTCTGATTCCCCGCCTCTGATTCCCCGCCTCTGATTCCCTGCCTCTGATTCCCCATCTCCGATTCCGCACATCTGATTCCCTGCCTCTGATTCCCCGCCTCTGATTCCCCGCCTCTGATTCCCTGCCTCTGATTTCCAACCTCTGATTCCCCACCTCTGATTCCCCGTGTTTGATTCCCCGCCTCTGTTTCCCCGCCACTGATTCCCCGCCTCTGATTCCCCAACTCTAATTCCCCGCCTCTGATTCCCCATATCTGATTCCCCGCCTCTGTTTCCCCGCCTCTGATTCCCCGCCCCTGTTTCCCCATATCTGATTCCCTGCCTCTGATTCCCCAACTTTGATTCCCAGCCTCTGATTCCCCAGCTCTGATTCCCCGCCTCTGATTCCCCGTGTTTGATTCCCTGCCTCTGATTCCCCGCCTCTGATTCCCCATCTCTGATTCACCGCCTTTGATTCGCCACCTCTTATTCCCCATATCTGATTCCCCACCTCTGTTTCCCCGCCTCTGATTCCCCGCCTCTGATTCTCCATATCTCATTCCCCGCCTCTGACTCCCCATCTCTGATTCCCGGACTCTGATTCCCCACCTCTGATTCCCGGCCTCTTATTCCCAGCATCTGATTCCAGGCCTCTGATTCCCGGCCTCTGACTCCCCGCTTCTGATTCTGATTCCCTGCCTCTGATTCCCCATCTCTGATTCCGCACATCTGATTACCTGCCTCTGATTCCCCACCTCTGATTCCCCATATCTGATTCCCCACCTCTGATTCCCCAGCTCTGATTCCCCGCCTCTGATTCCCCACATCTGATTCCCTGCATCTGATTCCAAGCCTCTGATTCCCTGCCTCTGATTCCCAACCTCTGATTCCCCACCTCTGATTCCCCATATCTGATTCCCCGCCTCTGTTTCCGCGCCTCTGATTTCCCACCTCTGTTTCCCCATATCTGATTCCCGGCCTCTTATTCCCCGCCTCTGATTCCCCACCTCTGATTCCCTACCTCTGATTACCAATCTCCGATTCCGCACATCTGATTCCCTGCCTCTGATTCCCCGCCTCTGATTCCCTGCCTCTGATTCCCAACCTCTGATTCCCCACCTCTGATTCCCCATATCTGATTCCCCGCCTCTGTTTCCCCGCCTCTGATTCCCCTCCTCTGATTCCCCAACTCTAATTCCCCGCCTCTGATTCCCCAGCTCTGATTCCCCGTGTTTGATTCCCTGCCTCTGATTCCCTGCCTCTGATTCCCCAGCTTCATTCCCCGCCTTTGATTCCCCCCGTCTGATTCCCAGCCTCTGAATCCCCGTGTCTGATAACCTGCCTCTGATTCCCCGCCTCTGATTCCCCATCTCAGATTCACCGCCTCTGATTCCCCACCTCTGATTCCCCATCTCTGATTCCGCACATCCGATTCCCTGCCTCTGATTCCCCGACTCTGATTCCCCACCTCTGATTCCCCAGCTCTGATTCCCCGCCTCTGATTCCCCAACTCTGATTCCACGCCTCTGATTCCCCAGCTCTGATTCCCCACCTCTGATTCCCCGTGTTTGATCCCCTGCCTCTGATTCCCCAGCTCTGATTCCCCATCTCTGATTCACCGCCTTTGATTCACCACCTCTGATACCCTATATCTGATTCCTCGCCACTGTTTCCCCGCCTCTGATTCCCCGCCTCTGATTCCCCATATCTCATTCCCCATATCTCATTCCCCGCCTCTGATTCCCCATCTCTGATTCCCGGACTCTGATTCCCCACCTCTGATTCCCGACCTCTTATTCCCGGCATCTGATTCCGGCCTCTGATTCCCGGCCTCTGATTCCCTGCTTCTGATTCTGATTCCCTGCCTCTGATTCCCCATTTCTGATTCCGCACATCTAATTCCCTGCCTCTGATTCCCCACCTCTGATTCCCCATATCTGAATCCCCGCCTCTGTTTCCCCGTCTCTGATTCCCCGCCTCTGTTTCCCCATATCTAAGTCCCCGCCTCTGATTCCCCAACTTTGATTCCCCACCTCTGATTCCCCAGCTCTGATTCCCCGCCTCTGATTCCCCACCTCTGATTCCCCATACCTGATTCCCCAACTTTGATTCCCAGACTCTGATTCCCCAGCTCTGATTCCCCGCCTCTGATTCCCCGCATCTGATTCCCTGCATCTGATTCCAAGCCTCTGATTCCCTGCCTCTGATTCCCAACCTCTGATTCCCCACCTCTGATTCCCCATATCTGATTCCCAGCCTCTGTTACCCCGCCTCTGATTCCCCGCCTCTGTTTCCCCATATCTGATTCCCGGCCTCTGATTCCCCGCCTCTGATTCCCCGCCACTGATTCCCTGCCTCTGATTCCCCATCTCCGATTCCGCACATCTGATTCCCTGCCTCTGATTCCCCGCCTCTGATTCCCCGCCTCTGATTCCCTGCCTCTGATTTCCAACCTCTGATTCCCCACCTCTGATTCCCCGTGTTTGATTCCCCGCCTCTTTTTCCCCGCCACTGATTCCCCGCCTCTGATTCCCCAACTCTAATTCCCCGCCTCTGATTCCCCATATCTGATTCCCCGCCTCTGTTTCCCCGCCTCTGATTCCCCGCCCCTGTTTCCCCATATCTGATTCCCTGCCTCTGATTCCCCAACTTTGATTCCCAGCCTCTGATTCCCCAGCTCTGATTCCCCGCCTCTGATTCCCCGTGTTTGATTCCCTGCCTCTGATTCCCCGCCTCTGATTCCCCATCTCTGATTCACCGCCTTTGATTCGCCACCTCTGATTCCCCATATCTGATTCCCCACCTCTGTTTCCCCGCCTCTGATTCCCCGCCTCTGATTCTCCATATCTCATTCCCCGCCTCTGACTCCCCATCTCTGATTCCCGGACTCTGATTCCCCACCTCTGATTCCCGGCCTCTTATTCCCAGCATCTGATTCCAGGCCGCTGATTCCCGGCCTCTGACTCCCCGCTTCTGATTCTGATTCCCTGCCTCTGATTCCCCATCTCTGATTCCGCACATCTGATTACCTGCCTCTGATTCCCCACCTCTGATTCCCCATATCTGATTCCCCGCCTCTGTTTCCACGCCTCTGATTCCCCGCCTCTGTTTCCCCATATCTAATTCCCCACCTCTGATGCCCCAACTCTGATTCCCCGCCTCTGATTCCCCAGCTCTGATTCCCCGCCTCTGATTCCCTGCATCCGATTCCCCATATCTGATTCCCCGCCTCTGTTTCCCCGCCCCTGATTCCCCGCCTCTGTTTCCCCATATCTGATTATCCGCCTCTGATTCCCAACTATGATTCCCCGCCTCTGAATCCCCGCGTCGGATTCCCTGCCTCTGCTTCCCCGCCTCAGATTCCCCAACTCTGATTCCCCGCCTCTGATTCCCCAGCTCTGATTCCCCGCCTCTGATTCCCCGTGTTTGATTCCCTGCCTCTGATTCCCGGCCTCTGATTCCCCATCTCTGTTTCCCCAGCTCTGATTCCCCGCCTCTGATTCCCCGCATCTGATTCCCTGCATCTGATTCCAAGCCTCTGATTCCCTGCCTCTGATTCCCAACCTCTGATTCCCCACCTCTGATTCCCCATATCTGAATCCCCGCCTCTGTTTCCCCGCCTCTGATTCCCCACGGCTGTTTCCCCATATCTGATTCCCGGCCTCTGATTCCCCGCCTCTGATTCCCCGCCTCTGATTCCCTGCCTCTGATTCCCCATCTCCGATTCCGCACATCTGATTCCCTGCCTCTGATTCCCCGCCTCTGATTCCCTGCCTCTGATTCCCAACCTCTGATTCCCCACCTCTGATTCCCAATATCTGATTCCCCGCCTCTGTTTCCCCGCCTCTGATTCCCCTCCTCTGATTCCCCAACTCTAATTTCCCGCCTCTGATTCCCCAGCTCTGATTCCCCGTGTTTGATTCCATGCCTCTGATTCCCTTCTCTGATTCCCCATCTCTGTTTCACCGCCTTTGATTCGCCACCTCTGATTCCCCATATCTGATTCCCCGCCTCTGTTTCCCCGCCTCTGATTCCCTGCCTCTGATTCCCAACCTCTGATTCCACACCTCTGATTCCCCATATCTGATTCCCCGCCTCTGTTTCCCCGCCTCTGATTCCCTGCCCCTGTTTCCCCATATCTGATTCCCTGCCTCTGATTCCCCAACTCTGATTCCCCGCCTCTGATTCCCCAGCTCTGATACCCCGCCTCTGATTTCCCGTGTTTGATTCCCTGCCTCTGATTCCCCGCCTCTGATTCCCCATCTCTGATTCACCGCCTTTGATTCGCCACCTCTGATTCCACATATCTGATTCCCGACCTCTGTTTCCCCGCTTCTGATTCCCCGCCTCTGATTCTCCATATCTCATTCCCCGCCTCTGAATCCCCATCTCTGATTCCCGGACTCTGATTCCCCACCTCTGATTCCCGGCCTCTTATTCCCAGCATATGATTCCCGGCCTCTGATTCCCGGCCTCTGATTCCCCGCTTCTGATTCTGATTCCCTGCCTCTGATTCCCCATCTCTGATTCCGCACATCTGATTCCCTGCCTCTGATTCCCCACCTCTGATTCCGCATATCTGATATCCCGCCTCTGTTTCCCCACCTCTGATTCCCCGCCTCTGTTTCCCCATATCTAATTCCCAACCTCTGATGCCCCAACTCTGATTCCCTGCCTCTGATTCCCCGCGTTCTATTCCCTGCCTCTGATTCCCCGCCTGTGATTCTCCATCTCTGATTCACCACCTCTGATTCCCCACCTCTGATTCCCCATATCTAATTCCCCGCCTCTGTTTGCCCGCCTCTGATTCCCCGCCTCTGTTTGCCCATATCTGATTCCCCGCCTCTGAATCCCCAACACTGATTCCCTGCCTCTGATTCCCCAGCTCTGATTCCCCGCCTTTGATTCCCCCGTCTAATTCCCAGCCTCTGAAACCCCGTGTCTGATTTCTTGCCTCTGATTCCCCGCCTCTGATTCCCCATCTCTGATTCACAGCCTCTGATTCCCCACCTCTGATTCCCCATCTCTGATTCCGCACATCTGATTCCCTGCCTCTGATTCCCCGACTCTGATCCCCACCTCTGATTCCCCAGCTCTGATTCCCCGCCTCTGATTTCCCGTGTTTGATTCCCTGCCTCTGATTCCCCGCCTCTGATTCCTCATATCTCATTCCCCGCCTCTGATTCCCCATCTCTGATTCCCGGACTCTGATTCCCCACCTCTGATTCCCGGCCTCTTATTCCCGGCATCTGATTCCGGCCTCTGATTCCCGGCCTCTGATTCCCTGCTTCTGATTCCCCATCTCTGATTCCGCAAGTCTAATTCCCTGCCTCTGATTCCCCACCTCTGATTCCCCATATCTGATTCCCCGCCTCTGTTTCCCGGCCTCTGATTCCCCGCTTCTGATTCTGATTCCCTGCCTCTGATTCCCCATCTCTGATTCCGCACATCTGATTCCCTGCCTCTGATTCCCCACCTCTGATTCCCCATGTCTGATTTCCCGCCTCTGTTTCCCCGCATCTGGTTCCCCGCCTCTGTTTCCCCATATCTAATTCCCAACCTCTGATGCCCCAACTCTGATTCCCTGCCTCTGATTCCCCGCGTTCTATTCCCTGCCTCTGATTCCCCACATGTGATTCCCCATCTCTGATTCACCTCCTCTGATTCCCCACCTCTGATTCCCCATATCTAATTCCCCGCCTCTGTTTGCCCGACTCTGATTCCCCGCCTCTGTTTCCCCATATCTGATTCCCCGCCTCTGAATCCCCAACTCTGATTCCCTGCCTCTGATTCCCCAGCTCTGATTCCCCGCCTTTGATTCCCCCGTCTGATTCCCAGCCTCTGAAACCCCGTGTCTGATTTCTTGCCTCTGATTCCCCGCCTCTGATTCCCCATCTCTGATTCACAGCCTCTGATTCCCCACCTCTGATTCCCCATCTCTGATTCCGCACATCTGATTCCCTGCCTCTGATTCCCCGACTCTGATCCCCACCTCTGATTCCCCAGCTCTGATTCCCCGCCTCTGATTCCCCAACTCTGATTCCCCGCCTCTGATTCCCCAGCTCTGATTCCCCGCCTCTGATTCCCCGTGTTTGATTCCCTGCCTCTGATTCCCCGCCTCTGATTCCCCATCTCTGATTCACCGCCTTTGATTCGCCACCTCTGATTCCCCATATCTGATTCCTCGCCTCTGTTTCCCCGCCTCTGATTCCCCGCCTCTGATTCCCCATATCTCATTCCCCGCCTCTGATTCCCCATCTCTGATTCCCGGACTCTGATTCCCCACATCTGATTCCCGGCCTCTTATTCCCGGCATCTGATTCCGGCCTCTGATTCCCGGCCTCTGATTCCCTGCTCCTGATTCCCCATCTCTGATTCCATGCATCTGATTCCCAGCCTCTGATTCCCAGCCTCTGATTCCCAACCTCTGATTCCCCACCTCTGATTCCCCATATCTGATTCCCCGCCTCTGTTTCCCCGCCTCTGATTTCCCGCCTCTGTTTCCCCATATCTGATCCCCGCCTCTATTTGCCCGCATCTGATTCCCCGCCTCTGTTTCCCCATATCTGATTCCCCGCCTCTGAATCCCCAACTCTGATTCCCTGCCTCTAATTTCCCAGCTCTGATTCCCCGCCTCTGATTCCCCGCGTCTGATTACCGGCCTCTGATTCCCCGCCTCTGATTCCCCATCTCTGATTCACAACCTCTGATTCCCCACCTCTGATACCCCATATCTGATTCCCCGCCTCTGTTTCCCCGCCTCTGATTCCCCACCTCTGATTCCCAATATCTGATTCCCCGCCTCTGATTCCCCACCTCTGATTCCCCGCCTCTGATTCGCCAGCTATGATTCCCCGCCTCTGATTCCCGTGTTTGATTCCCTGCCTCTGATTCCCGGCCTCTGATTCCCCATCTCTGATTCACCGCCTTTGATTCGCCACCTCTGATTCCCCATATCTGATTCCCCGCCTCTGTTTCCCCGCCTCTGATTCCCCGCCTCTGATTCCCCATATCTCATTCCCCGCCTCTGAATCCCCATCTCTGATTCCCGGACTCTGATTCCCCACCTCTGATTCCCTGCTTCTTATTCTGATTCCCTGCCTTTGATTCCCCATCTCTGATTCCGCACATCTGATTCCCTGCCTCTGATTCCCCATCTATGATTCCCCATATCTGATTCCCCGCCTCTGTTTCCCCGCCTCTGATTCCCCACCTCTGTTTCCCAATATCTAAGTCCCCGCCTCTGATTCCCCAACTCTAATTCCCCACCTCTGATTCCCCAGCTCTGATTCCCCGCCTCTGATTCCCCGCATCTGATTCCCTGCATCTGATTCGAAGCCTCTTATTCCCTGCCTCTGATTCCCAACCTCTGATTCCCCACCTCTGATTCCCAGCCTCTGTTTCCCCGCCTCTGATTCCCCGCCTCTGTTTCCCCATATCTGATTCCCGGCCTCTGGTTCCCCGCCTCTGATTCCCCGCCTCTGATTCCCTGCCTCTGATTCCCTATCTCCGATTCCGCACATCTGATTCCCTGCCTCAGATTCCCGCCTCTGATTCCCCGCCTCTGATTCCCTGCCTCTGATTCCCCATCTCCGATTCCGCACATCTGATTCCCTGCCTCTGATTCCCCGCCTCTGATTCCCCGCCTCTGATTCCCTGCCTCTGATTCCCAACCTCTGATTCCCCACCTCTGATTCCCAATATCTGATTCCCCGCCTCTGTTTCCCCGCCTCTGATTCCCCTCCTCTGATTCCCCAACTCTAATTCCCCGCCTCTGATTCCCCAGCTCTGATTCCCCGTGTTTGATTCCATGCCTCTGATTCCCTGCCCTGATTCCCCATCTCTGTTTCACCGCCTTTAATTCGCCACCTCTGATTCCCCATATCTGATTCCCCGCCTCTGTTTCCCCGCCTCTGATTCCCTGCCTCTGATTCCCAACCTCTGATTCCACACCTCTGATTCCCCATATCTGATTCCCCGCCTCTGTTTCCCCGCCTCTGATTCCCTGCCCCTGTTTCCCCATATCTGATTCCCTGCCTCTGATTCCCCAACTCTGATTCCCCGCCTCTGATTCCCCAGCTCTGATTCCCCGCCTCTGATTTCCCGTGTTTGATTCCCTGCCTCTGATTCCCCGCCTCTGATTCCCCATCTCTGATTCATCGCCTTTGATTCGCCACCTCTGATTCCACATATCTGATTCCCCACCTCTGTTTCCCCGCTTCTGATTCCCCGCCTCTGATTCTCCATATCTCATTCCCCGCCTCTGAATCCCCATCTCTGATTCCCGGACTCTGATTCCCCACCTCTGATTCCCGGCCTCTTATTCCCAGCATATGATTCCCGGCCTCTGATTCCCGGCCTCTGATTCCCCGCTTCTGATTCTGATTCCCTGCCTCTGATTCCCCATCTCTGATTCCGCACATCTGATTCCCTGCCTCTGATTCCCCACCTCTGATTCCCAATATCTGATATCCCGCCTCTGTTTCCCCACCTCTGATTCCCCGCCTCTGTTTCCCCATATCTAATTCCCAACCTCTGATGCCCCAACTCTGATTCCCTGCCTCTGATTCCCCGCGTTCTATTCCCTGCCTCTGATTCCCCGCCTGTGATTCCCCATCTCTGATTCACCACCTCTGATTCCCCACCTCTGATTCCCCATATCTAATTCCCCGCCTCTGTTTGCCCACCTCTGATTCCCCGCCTCTGTTTCCCCATATCTGATTCCTCGCCTCTGAATCCCCAACTCTGATTCCCTGCCTCTGATTCCCCAGCTCTGATTCCCCGCCTTTGATTCCCCCGTCTAATTCCCAGCCTCTGAAACCCCGTGTCTGATTTCTTGCCTCTGATTCCCCGCCTCTGATTCCCCATCTCTGATTCACAGCCTCTGATTCCCCACCTCTGATTCCCCATCTCTGATTCCGCACATCTGATTCCCTGCCTCTGATTCCCCGACTCTGATCCCCACCTCTGATTCCCCAGCTCTGATTCCCCGCCTCTGATTTCCCGTGTTTGATTCCCTGCCTCTGATTCCCCGCCTCTGATTCCCCATATCTCATTCCCCGCCTCTGATTCCCCATCTCTGATTCCCGGACTCTGATTCCCCACCTCTGATTCCCGGCCTCTTATTCCCGGCATCTGATTCCGGCCTCTGATTCCCGGCCTCTGATTCCCTGCTTCTGATTCCCCATCTCTGATTCCGCAAGTCTAATTCCCTGCCTCTGATTCCCCACATCTGATACCCCATATCAGATTCCCCGCCTCTGTTTCCCGGCCTCTGATTCCCCGCTTCTGATTCTGATTCCCTGCCTCTGATTCCCCATCTCTGATTCCGCACATCTGATTCCCTGCCTCTGATTCCCCATCTCTGATTCCGCACATCTGATTCCCCACCTCTGATTCCCAATATCTGATTCCCCGCCTCTGTTTCCCCGCCTCTGATTCCCCTCCTCTGATTCCCCAACTCTAATTCCCCGCCTCTGATTCCCCAGCTCTGATTCCCCGTGTTTGATTCCATGCCTCTGATTCCCTGCCCTGATTCACCATCTCTGTTTCACCGCCTTTGATTCGCCACCTCTGATTCCCCATATCTGATTCCCCGCCTGTTTCCCCGCCTCTGATTCCCTGCCTCTGATTCCCAACCTCTGATTCCACACCTCTGATTCCCCATATCTGATTCCCCGCCTCTGTTTCCCCGCCTCTGATTCCCTGCCCCTGTTTCCCCATATCTGATTCCCTGCCTCTGATTCCCCAACTCTGATTCCCCGCCTCTGATTCCCCAGCTCTGATTCCCCGCCTCTGATTTCCCGTGTTTGATTCCCTGCCTCTGATTCCCCGCCTCTGATTCCCCATCTCTGATTCACCGCCTTTGATTCGCCACCTCTGATTCCACATATCTGATTCCCCACCTCTGTTTCCCCGCCTCTGATTCCCCGCCTCTGATTCTCCATATCTCATTCCCCGCCTCTGAATCCCCATCTCTGATTCCCGGACTCTGATTCCCCACCTCTGATTCCCGGCCTCTTATTCCCAGCATATGATTCCCGGCCTCTGATTCCCGGCCTCTGATTCCCCGCTTCTGATTCTGATTCCCTGCCTCTGATTCCCCATCTCTGATTCCGCACATCTGATTCCCTGCCTCTGATTCCCCACCTCTGATTCCCCATATCTGATATCCCGCCTCTGTTTCCCCACCTCTGATTCCCCGCCTCTGTTTCCCCATATCTAATTCCCAACCTCTGATGCCCCAACTCTGATTCCCTGCCTCTGATTCCCCGCGTTCTATTCCCTGCCTCTGATTCCCCGCCTGTGATTCCCCATCTCTGATTCACCACCTCTGATTCCCCACCTCTGATTCCCCATATCTAATTCCCCGCCTCTGTTTGCCCGACTCTGATTCCCCGCCTCTGTTTCCCCATATCTGATTCCCCGCCTCTGAATCCCCAACTCTGATTCCCTGCCTCTGATTCCCCAGCTCTGATTCCCTGCCTTTGATTCCCCCGTCTAATTCCAAGCCTCTGAAACCCCGTGTCTGATTTCTTGCCTCTGATTCCCCGCCTCTGATTCCCCATCTCTGATTCACAGCCTCTGATTCCCCACCTCTGATTCCCCATCTCTGATTCCGCACATCTGATTCCCTGCCTCTGATTCCCCGACTCTGATCCCCACCTCTGATTCCCCAGCTCTGATTCCCCGCCTCTGATTTCCCGTGTTTGATTCCCTGCCTCTGATTCCCCGCCTCTGATTCCCCATATCTCATTCCCCGCCTCTGATTCCCCATCTCTGATTCCCGGACTCTGATTCCCCACTTCTGATTCCCGGCCTCTTATTCCCGGCATCTGATTCCGGCCTCTGATTCCCGGCCTCTGATTCCCTGCTTCTGATTCCCCATCTCTGATTCCGCAAGTCTAATTCCCTGCCTCTGATTCCCCACCTCTGATTCCCCATATCTGATTCCCCGCCTCTGTTTCCCGGCCTCTGATTCCCCGCTTCTGATTCTGATTCCCTGCCTCTGATTCCCCATCTCTGATTCCGCACATCTGATTCCCTGCCTCTGATTCCCCACCTCTGATTCCCCATATCTGATTTCCCGCCTCTGTTTCCCCGCCTCTGATTCCCCGCCTCTGTTTCCCCATATCTAATTCCCAACCTCTGATGCCCCAACTCTGATTCCCTGCCTCTGATTCCCCGCGTTCTATTCCCTGTCTCTTATTCCCCGCATGTGATTCCCCATCTCTGATTCACCTCCTCTGATTCCCCACCTCTGATTCCCCATATCTAATTCCCCGCCTCTGTTTGCCCGACTCTGATTCCCCGCCTCTGTTTCCCCATATCTGATCCCCGGCCTCTGAATCCCCAACTCTGATTCCCTGCCTCTGATTCCCCAGCTCTGATTCCCCGCCTTTGATTCCCCCGTCTGATTCCCAGCCTCTGAAACCCCGTGTCTGATTTCTTGCCTCTGATTCCCCGCCTCTGATTCCCCATCTCTGATTCACAGCCTCTGATTCCCCACCTCTGATTCCCCATCTCTGATTCCGCACATCTGATTCCCTGCCTCTGATTCCCCGACTCTGATCCCCACCTCTGATTCCCCAGCTCTGATTCCCCGCCTCTGATTCCCCAACTCTGATTTCCCGCCTCTGATTCCCCAGCTCTGATTCCCCGCCTCTGATTCCCCGTGTTTGATTCCCTGCCTCTGATTCCCCGCCTCTGATTCCCCATCTCTGATTCACCGCCTTTGATTCGCCACCTCTGATTCCCCATATCTGATTCCTCGCCTCTGTTTCCCCGCCTCTGATTCCCCGCCTCTGATTCCCCATATCTCATTCCCCGCCTCTGATTCCCCATCTCTGATTCCCGGACTCTGATTCCCCACCTCTGATTCCCGGCCTCTTATTCCCGGCATCTGATTCCGGCCTCTGATTCCCGGCCTCTGATTCCCTTCTTCTGATTCCCCATCTCTGATTCCATGCATCTGATTCCCAGCCTCTGATTCCCCGCCTCTGAATCCCCAACTCTGATTCCCTGCCTCTAATTTCCCAGCTCTGATTCCCCGCCTCTGATTCCCCGCGTCTGATTACCGGCCTCTGATTCCCCGCCTCTGATTCCCCATCTCTGATTCACAACCTCTGATTCCCCACCTCTGATACCCCATATCTGATTCCCCGCCTCTGTTTCCCCGCCTCTGATTCCCCACCTCTGATTCCCAATATCTGATTCCCCGCCTCTGATTCCCCACCTCTGATTCCCCGCCTCTGATTCGCCAGCTATGATTCCCCGCCTCTGATTCCCCGTGTTTGATTCCCTGCCTCTGATTCCCGGCCTCTGATTCCCCATCTCTGATTCACCGCCTTTGATTCGCCACCTCTGATTCCCCATATCTGATTCCCCGCCTCTGTTTCCCCGCCTCTGATTCCCCGCCTCTGATTCCCCATATCTCATTCCCCGCCTCTGAATCCCCATCTCTGATTCCCGGACTCTGATTCCCCACCTCTGATTCCCTGCTTCTGATTCTGATTCCCTGCCTTTGATTCCCCATCTCTGATTCCGCACTTCTGATTCCCTGCCTCTGATTCCCCATCTCTGATTCCCCATATCTGATTCCCCGCCTCTGTTTCCCCGCCTCTGATTCCCCGCCTCTGTTTCCCAATATCTAAGTCCCCGCCTCTGATTCCCCAACTCTAATTCCCCACCTCTGATTCCCCAGCTCTGATTCCCCGCCTCTGATTCCCCGCATCTGATTCCCTGCATCTGATTCCAAGCCTCTTATTCCCTGCCTCTGATTCCCAACCTCTGATTCCCCACCTCTGATTCCCCATATCTGATTCCCAGCCTCTGTTTCCCCGCCTCTGATTCCCCGCCTCTGTTTCCCCATATCTGATTCCCGGCCTCTGGTTCCCCGCCTCTGATTCCCCGCCTCTGATTCCCTGCCTCTGATTCCCCATCTCCGATTCCGCACATCTGATTCCCTGCCTCTGATTCCCCGCCTCTGATTCCCCGCCTCTGATTCCCTGCCTCTCATTCCCAACCTCTGATTCCCCACCTCTGATTCCCCGTGTTTGATTCCCCGCCTCTGTTTCCCCGCCTCTGATTCCCCGCCTCTGATTCCCCAACTCTAATTCCCCGGTTCTGATTCCCCATATCTGATTCCCCGCCTCTGTTTCCCCGCCTCTGATTCCCCGCCCCTGTTTCCCCATATCTGATTCCCTGCCTCTGATTCCCCAACTTTGATTCCCAGCATCTGATTCCCCAGCTCTGATTCCCCGCCTCTGATTCCCCGCATCTGATTCCCTGCATCTGATTCCAAGCCTCTGATTCCCTGCCTCTGATTCCCAACCTCTGATTCCCCACCTCTGATTCCCCATATCTGATCCCCAGCCTCTGTTTCCCCGCCTCTGTTTCCCCATATCTTATTCCCGGCCTCTGATTCCCCGCCTCTGATTCCCCGCCTCTGATTCCCTGCCTCTGATTCCCCATCTCCGATTCCGCACATCTGATTCCCTGCCTCTGATTCCCCGCCTCTGATTCCCTGCATCTGATTCCCCGCGTTCTATTCCCTGCCTCTGATTCCCCACATGTGATTCCCCATCTCTGATTCACCTCCTCTGATTCCCCACCTCTGATTCCCCATATCTAATTCCCCGCCTCTGTTTGCCCGACTCTGATTCCCCGCCTCTGTTTCCCCATATCTGATTCCCCGCCTCTGAATCCCCAACTCTGATTCCCTGCCTCTGATTCCCCAGCTCTGATTCCCCGCCTTTGATTCCCCCGTCTGATTCCCAGCCTCTGAAACCCCGTGTCTGATTTCTTGCCTCTGATTCCCCGCCTCTGATTCCCCATCTCTGATTCACAGCCTCTGATTCCCCACCTCTGATTCCCCATCTCTGATTCCGCACATCTGATTCCCTGCCTCTGATTCCCCGACTCTGATCCCCACCTCTGATTCCCCAGCTCTGATTCCCCGCCTCTGATTCCCCAACTCTGATTCCCCGCCTCTGATTCCCCAGCTCTGATTCCCCGCCTCTGATTCCCCGTGTTTGATTCCCTGCCTCTGATTCCCCGCCTCTGATGCTCCATCTCTGATTCACCGCCTTTGATTCGCCACCTCTGATTCCCCATATCTGATTCCTCGCCTCTGTTTCCCCGCCTCTGATTCCCCGCCTCTGATTCCCCATATCTCATTCCCCGCCTCTGATTCCCCATCTCTGATTCCCGGACTCTGATTCCCCACCTCTGATTCCCGGCCTCTTATTCCCGGCATCTGATTCCGGCCTCTGATTCCCGGCCTCTGATTCCCTGCTCCTGATTCCCCATCTCTGATTCCATGCATCTGATTCCCAGCCTCTGATTCCCAGCCTCTGATTCCCAACCTCTGATTCCCCACCTCTGATTCCCCATATCTGATTCCCCGCCTCTGTTTCCCCGCCTCTGATTCCCCGCCTCTGTTTCCCCATATCTGATCCCCGTCTCTATTTGCCCGCATCTGATTCCCCGCCTCTGTTTCCCCATATCTGATTCCCCGCCTCTGAATCCCCAACTCTGATTCCCTGCCTCTAATTTCCCAGCTCTGATTCCCCGCCTCTGATTCCCCGCGTCTGATTACCGGCCTCTGATTCCCCGCCTCTGATTCCCCATCTCTGATTCACAACCTCTGATTCCCCACCTCTGATACCCCATATCTGATTCCCCGCCTCTGTTTCCCCGCCTCTGATTCCCCACCTCTGATTCCCAATATCTGATTCCCCGCCTCTGATTCCCCACCTCTGATTCCCCGCCTCTGATTCGCCAGCTATGATTCCCCGCCTCTGATTCCCCGTGTTTGATTCCCTGCCTCTGATTCCCGGCCTCTGATTCCCCATCTCTGATTCACCGCCTTTGATTCGCCACCTCTGATTCCCCATATCTGATTCCCCGCCTCTGTTTCCCCGCCTCTGATTCCCCGCCTCTGATTCCCCATATCTCATTCCCCGCCTCTGAATCCCCATCTCTGATTCCCGGACTCCGATTCCCCACCTCTGATTCCCTGCTTCTGATTCTGATTCCCTGCCTTTGATTCCCCATCTCTGATTCCGCACATCTGATTCCCTGCCTCTGATTCCCCATCTCTGATTCCCCATATCTGATTCCCCGCCTCTGTTTCCCCGCCTCTGATTCCCCGCCTCTGTTTCCCAATATCTAAGTCCCCGCCTCTGATTCCCCATCTCTGATTCCGCACATCTGATTCCCTGCCTCTGATTCCCCGACTCTGATCCCCACCTCTGATTCCCCAGCTCTGATTCCCCGCCTCTGATTTCCCGTGTTTGATTCCCTGCCTCTGATTCCCCGCCTCTGATTCCCCATATCTCATTCCCCGCTTCTGATTCCCCATCTCTGATTCGCGGACTCTGATTCCCCACTTCTGATTCCCGGCCTCTTATTCCCGGCATCTGATTCCGGCCTCTGATTCCCGGCCTCTGATTCCCTGCTTCTGATTCCCCATCTCTGATTCCGCAAGTCTAATTCCCTGCCTCTGATTCCCCACCTCTGATTCCCCATATCTGATTCCCCGCCTCTGTTTCCCGGCCTCTGATTCCCCGCTTCTGATTCTGATTCCCTGCCTCTGATTCCCCATCTCTGATTCCGCACATCTGATTCCCTGCCTCTGATTCCCCACCTCTGATTCCCCATATCTGATTTCCCGCCTCTGTTTCCCCGCCTCTGATTCCCCGCCTCTGTTTCCCCATATCTAATTCCCAACCTCTGATGCCCCAACTCTGATTCCCTGCCTCTGATTCCCCGCGTTCTATTCCCTGCCTCTTATTCCCCGCATGTGATTCCCCATCTCTGATTCACCTCCTCTGATTCCCCACCTCTGATTCCCCATATCTAATTCCCCGCCTCTGTTTGCCCGACTCTGATTCCCCGCCTCTGTTTCCCCATATCTGATTCCCGGCCTCTGAATCCCCAACTCTGATTCCCTGCCTCTGATTCCCCAGCTCTGATTCCCCGCCTTTGATTCCCCCGTCTGATTCCCAGCCTCTGAAACCCCGTGTCTGATTTCTTGCCTCTGATTCCGCGCCTCTGATTCCCCATCTCTGATTCACAGCCTCTGATTCCCCACCTCTGATTCCCCATCTCTGATTCCGCACATCTGATTCCCTGCCTCTGATTCCCCGACTCTGATCCCCACCTCTGATTCCCCAGCTCTGATTCCCCGCCTCTGATTCCCCAACTCTGATTTCCCGCCTCTGATTCCCCAGCTCTGATTCCCCGCCTATCATTCCCCGTGTTTGATTCCCTGCCTCTGATTCCCCGCCTCTGATTCCCCATCTCTGATTCACCGCCTTTGATTCGCCACCTCTGATTCCCCATATCTGATTCCTCGCCTCTGTTTCCCCGCCTCTGATTCCCCGCCTCTGATTCCACATATCTCATTCCCCGCCTCTGATTCCCCATCTCTGATTCCCGGACTCTGATTCCCTACCTCTGATTCCCGGCCTCTTATTCCCGGCATCTGATTCCGGCCTCTGATTCCCGGCCTCTGATTCCCTGCTTCTGATTCCCCATCTCTGATTCCATGCATCTGATTCCCAGCCTCTGATTCCCAGCCTCTGATTCCCAACCTCTGATTCCCCACCTCTGATTCCCCATATCTGATTCCCCGCCTCTGTTTCCCCGCCTCTGATTCCCCGCCTCTGTTTCCCCATATCTGATCCCCGCCTCTATTTGCCCGCATCTGATTCCCCACCTCTGTTTCCCCATATCTGAATCCCCGCCTCTGAATCCCCAACTCTGATTCCCTGCCTCTAATTTCCCAGCTCTGATTCCCCGCCTCTGATTCCCCGCGTCTGATTACCGGCCTCTGATTCCCCGCCTCTGATTCCCCATCTCTGATTCACAACCTCTGATTCCCCACCTCTGATACCCCATATCTGATTCCCCGCCTCTGTTTCCCCGCCTCTGATTCCCCACCTCTGATTCCCAATATCTGATTCCCCGCCTCTGATTCCCCACCTCTGATTCCCCGCCTCTGATTCGCCAGCTATGATTCCCCGCCTCTGATTCCCCGTGTTTGATTCCCTGCCTCTGATTCCCGGCCTCTGATTCCCCATCTCTGATTCACTGCCTTTGATTCGCCACCTCTGATTCCCCATATCTGATTCCCCGCCTCTGTTTCCCCGCCTCTGATTCCCCGCCTCTGATTCCCCATATCTCATTCCCCGCCTCTGAATCCCCATCTCTGATTCCCGGACTCTGATTCCCCACCTCTGATTCCCTGCTTCTGATTCTGATTCCCTGCCTTTGATTCCCCATCTCTGATTCCGCACTTCTGATTCCCTGCCTCTGATTCCCCATCTCTGATTCCCCATATCTGATTCCCCGCCTCTGTTTCCCCGCCTCTGATTCCCCGCCTCTGTTTCCCAATATCTAAGTCCCCGCCTCTGATTCCCCAACTCTAATTCCCCACCTCTGATTCCCCAGCTCTGATTCCCCGCCTCTGATTCCCCGCATCTGATTCCCTGCATCTGATTCCAAGCCTCTTATTCCCTGCCTCTGATTCCCAACCTCTGATTCCCCACCTCTGATTCCCCATATCTGATTCCCAGCCTCTGTTTCCCCGCCTCTGATTCCCCGCCTCTGTTTCCCCATATCTGATTCCCGGCCTCTGGTTCCCCGCCTCTGATTCCCCGCCTCTGATTCCCTGCCTCTGATTCCCCATCTCCGATTCCGCACATCTGATTCCCTGCCTCTGATTCCCCGCCTCTGATTCCCCGCCTCTGATTCCCTGCCTCTGATTCCCAACCTCTGATTCCCCACCTCTGATTCCCCGTGTTTGATTCCCCGCATCTGTTTCCCCGCCTCTGATTCCCCGCCTCTGATTCCCCAACTCTAATTCCCCGGTTCTGATTCCCCATATCTGATTCCCCGCCTCTGTTTCCCCGCCTCTGATTCCCCGCCCCTGTTTCCCCATATCTGATTCCCTGCCTCTGATTCCCCAACTTTGATTCCCAGCATCTGATTCCCCAGCTCTGATTCCCCGCCTCTGATTCCCCGCATCTGATTCCCTGCATCTGATTCCAAGCCTCTGATTCCCTGCCTCTGATTCCCAACCTCTGATTCCCCACCTCTGATTCCCCATATCTGATCCCCAGCCTCTGTTTCCCCGCCTCTGTTTCCCCATATCTTATTCCCGGCCTCTGATTCCCCGCCTCTGATTCCCCGCCTCTGATTCCCTGCCTCTGATTCCCCATCTCCGATTCCGCACATCTGATTCCCTGCCTCTGATTCCCCGCCTCTGATTCCCCGCCTCTGATTCCCTGCATCTGATTCCCCGCGTTCTATTCCCTGCCTCTGATTCCCCACATGTGATTCCCCATCTCTGATTCACCTCCTCTGATTCCCCACCTCTGATTCCCCATATCTAATTCCCCGCCTCTGTTTGCCCGACTCTGATTCCCCGCCTCTGTTTCCCCATATCTGATTCCCCGCCTCTGAATCCCCAACTCTGATTCCCTGCCTCTGATTCCCCAGCTCTGATTCCCCACCTTTGATTCCCCCGTCTGATTCCCAGCCTCTGAAACCCCGTGTCTGATTTCTTGCCTCTGATTCCCCGCCTCTGATTCCCCATCTCTGATTCTGCACATCTGATTCCCTGCCTCTGATTCCCCGACTCTGATCCCCACCTCTGATTCCCCAGCTCTGATTCCCCGCCTCTGATTCCCCAACTCTGATTCCCCGCCTCTGATTCCCCAGCTCTGATTCCCCGCCTCTGATTCCCCGTGTTTGATTCCCTGCCTCTGATTCCCGGCCTCTGATTCCCCATCTCTGATTCACCGCCTTTGATTCGCCACCTCTGATTCCCCATATCTGATTCCTCGCCTCTGTTTCCCCGCCTCTGATTCCCCGCCTCTGATTCCCCATATCTCATTCCCCGCCTCTGATTCCCCATCTCTGATTCCCGGACTCTGATTCCCCACCTCTGATTCCCGGCCTCTTATTCCCGGCATCTGATTCCGGCCTCTGATTCCCGGCCTCTGATTCCCTGCTCCTGATTCCCCATCTCTGATTCCATGCATCTGATTCCCAGCCTCTGATTCCCAGCCTCTGATTCCCAACCTCTGATTCCCCACCTCTGATTCCCCATATCTGATTCCCCGCCTCTGTTTCCCCGCCTCTGATTCCCCGCCTCTGTTTCCCCATATCTGATCCCCGCCTCTATTTGCCCGCATCTGATTCCCCGCCTCTGTTTCCCCATATCTGATTCCCCGCCTCTGAATCCCCAACTCTGATTCCCTGCCTCTAATTTCCCAGCTCTGATTCCCCGCCTCTGATTCCCCGCGTCTGATTACCGGCCTCTGATTCCCCGCCTCTGATTCCCCATCTCTGATTCACAACCTCTGATTCCCCACCTCTGATACCCCATATCTGATTCCCCGCCTCTGTTTCCCCGCCTCTGATTCCCCACCTCTGATTCCCAATATCTGATTCCCCGCCTCTGATTCCCCACCTCTGATTCCCCGCCTCTGATTCGCCAGCTATGATTCCCCGCCTCTGATTCCCCGTGTTTGATTCCCTGCCTCTGATTCCCGGCCTCTGATTCCCCATCTCTGATTCACCGCCTTTGATTCGCCACCTCTGATTCCCCATATCTGATTCCCCGCCTCTGTTTCCCCGCCTCTGATTCCCCGCCTCTGATTCCCCATATCTCATTCCCCGCCTCTGAATCCCCATCTCTGATTCCCGGACTCTGATTCCCCACCTCTGATTCCCTGCTTCTGATTCTGATTCCCTGCCTTTGATTCCCCATCTCTGATTCCGCACATCTGATTCCCTGCCTCTGATTCCCCATCTCTGATTCCCCATATCTGATTCCCCGCCTCTGTTTCCCCGCCTCTGATTCCCTGCCTCTGTTTCCCAATATCTAAGTCCCCGCCTCTGATTCCCCAACTCTAATTCCCCACCTCTGATTCCCCAGCTCTGATTCCCCGCCTCTGATTTCCCGCATCTGATTCCCTGCATCTGATTCGAAGCCTCTTATTCCCTGCCTCTGATTCCCAACCTCTGATTCCCCACCTCTGATTCCACATATCTGATTCCCAGCCTCTGTTTCCCCGCCTCTGATTCCCCGCCTCTGTTTCCCCATATCTGATTCCCGGCCTCTGGTTCCCCGCCTCTGATTCCCCGCCTCTGATTCCCTGCCTCTGATTCCCCATCTCCGATTCCGCACATCTGATTCCCTGCCTCAGATTCCCGCCTCTCATTCCCCGCCTCTGATTCCCTGCCTCTGATTCCCCATCTCCGATTCCGCACATCTGATTCCCTGCCTCTGATTCCCCGCCTCTGATTCCCCGCCTCTGATTCCCTGCCTCTGATTCCCAACCTCTGATTCCCCACCTCTGATTCCCAATATCTGATTCCCCGCCTCTGTTTCCCCGCCTCTGATTCCCCTCCTCTGATTCCCCAACTCTAATTCCCCGCCTCTGATTCCCCAGCTCTGATTCCCCGTGTTTGATTCCATGCCTCTGATTCCCTGCCCTGATTCCCCATCTCTGTTTCACCGCCTTTGATTCGCCACCTCTGATTCCCCATATCTGATTCCCCGCCTCTGTTTCCCCGCCTCTGATTCCCTGCCTCTGATTCCCAACCTCTGATTCCACACCTCTTATTCCCCATATCTGATTCCCCGCCTCTGTTTCCCCGCCTCTGATTCCCTGCCCCTGTTTCCCCATATCTGATTCCCTGCCTCTGATTCCCCAACTCTGATTCCCCGCCTCTGATTCCCCAGCTCTGATTCCCCGCCTCTGATTTCCCGTGTTTGATTCCCTGCCTCTGATTCCCCGCCTCTGATTCCCCATCTCTGATTCACCGCCTTTGATTCGCCACCTCTGATTCCACATATCTGATTCCCCACCTCTGTTTCCCCGCTTCTGATTCCCCGCCTCTGATTCTCCATATCTCATTCCCCGCCTCTGAATCCCCATCTCTGATTCCCGGACTCTGATTCCCCACCTCTGATTCCCGGCCTCTTATTCCCAGCATATGATTCCCGGCCTCTGATTCCCGGCCTCTGATTCCCCGCTTCTGATTCTGATTCCCTGCCTCTGATTCCCCATCTCTGATTCCGCACATCTGATTCCCTGCCTCTGATTCCCCACCTCTGATTCCCCATATCTGATATCCCGCCTCTGTTTCCCCACCTCTGATTCCCCGCCTCTGTTTCCCCATATCTAATTCCCAACCTCTGATGCCCCAACTCTGATTCCCTGCCTCTGATTCCCCGCGTTCTATTCCCTGCCTCTGATTCCCCGCCTGTGATTCCCCATCTCTGATTCACCACCTCTGATTCCCCACCTCTGATTCCCCATATCTAATTCCCCGCCTCTGTTTGCCCGCCTCTGATTCCCCGCCTCTGTTTCCCCATATCTGATTCCTCGCCTCTGAATCCCCAACTCTGATTCCCTGCCTCTGATTCCCCAGCTCTGATTCCCCGCCTTTGATTCCCCCGTCTAATTCCCAGCCTCTGAAACCCCGTGTCTGATTTCTTGCCTCTGATTCCCCGCCTCTGATTCCCCATCTCTGATTCACAGCCTCTGATTCCCCACCTCTGATTCCCCATCTCTGATTCCGCACATCTGATTCCCTGCCTCTGATTCCCCGACTCTGATCCCCACCTCTGATTCCCCAGCTCTGATTCCCCGCCTCTGATTTCCCGTGTTTGATTCCCTGCCTCTGATTCCCCGCCTCTGATTCCCCCTATCTCATTCCCCGCCTCTGATTCCCCATCTCTGATTCCCGGACTCTGATTCCCCACCTCTGATTCCCGGCCTCTTATTCCCGGCATCTGATTCCGGCCTCTGATTCCCGGCCACTGATTCCCTGCTTCTGATTCCCCATCTCTGATTCCGCAAGTCTAATTCCCTGCCTCTGATTCCCCACATCTGATTCCCCATATCAGATTCCCCGCCTCTGTTTCCCGGCCTCTGATTCCCCGCTTCTGATTCTGATTCCCTGCCTCTGATTCCCCACCTCTGATTCCGCACATCTGATTCCCTGCCTCTGATTCCCCATCTCTGATTCCGCACATCTGATTCCCCACCTCTGATTCCCAATATCTGATTCCCCGCCTCTGTTTCCCCGCCTCTGATTCCCCTCCTCTGATTCCCCAACTCTAATTCCCCGCCTCTGATTCCCCAGCTCTGATTCCCCGTGTTTGATTCCATGCCTCTGATTCCCTGCCCTGATTCACCATCTCTGTTTCACCGCCTTTGATTCGCCACCTCTGATTCCCCATATCTGATTCCCCGCCTGTTTCCCCGCCTCTGATTCCCTGCCTCTGATTCCCAACCTCTGATTCCACACCTCTGATTCCCCATATCTGATTCCCCGCCTCTGTTTCCCCGCCTCTGATTCCCTGCCCCTGTTTCCCCATATCTGATTCCCTGCCTCTGATTCACCAACTCTGATTCCCCGCCTCTGATTCCCCAGCTCTGATTCCCCGCCTCTGATTTCCCGTGTTTGATTCCCTGCCTCTGATTCCCCGCCTCTGATTCCCCATCTCTGATTCACCGCCTATGATTCGCCACCTCTGATTCCACATATCTGATTCCCCACCTCTGTTTCCCCGCCTCTGATTCCCCGCCTCTGATTCTCCATATCTCATTCCCCGCCTCTGAATCCCCATCTCTGATTCCCGGACTCTGATTCCCCACCTCTGATTCCCGGCCTCTTATTCCCAGCATATGATTCCCGGCCTCTGATTCCCGGCCTCTCATTCCCCGCTTCTGATTCTGATTCCCTGCCTCTGATTCCCCATCTCTGATTCCGCACATCTGATTCCCTGCCTCTGATTCCCCACCTCTGATTCCCCATATCTGATATCCCGCCTCTGTTTCCCCACCTCTGATTCCCAGCCTCTGTTTCCCCATATCTAATTCCCAACCTCTGATGCCCCAACTCTGATTCCCTGCCTCTGATTCCCCGCGTTCTATTCCCTGCCTCTGATTCCCCGCCTGTGATTCCCCATCTCTGATTCACCACCTCTGATTCCCCACCTCTGATTCCCCATATCTAATTCCCCGCCTCTGTTTGCCCGACTCTGATTCCCCGCCTCTGTTTCCCCATATCTGATTCCCCGCCTCTGAATCCCCAACTCTGATTCCCTGCCTCTGATTCCCCAGCTCTGATTCCCCGCCTTTGATTCCCCCGTCTAATTCCAAGCCTCTGAAACCCCGTGTCTGATTTCTTGCCTCTGATTCCCCGCCTCTGATTCCCCATCTCTGATTCACAGCCTCTGATTCCCCACCTCTGATTCCCCATCTCTGATTCCGCACATCTGATTCCCTGCCTCTGATTCCCCGACTCTGATCCCCACCTCTGATTCCCCAGCTCTGATTCCCCGCCTCTGATTTCCCGTGTTTGATTCCCTGCCTCTGATTCCCCGCCTCTGATTCCCCATATCTCATTCCCCGCCTCTGATTCCCCATCTCTGATTCCCGGACTCTGATTCCCCACTTCTGATTCCCGGCCTCTTATTCCCGGCATCTGATTCCGGCCTCTGATTCCCGGCCTCTGATTCCCTGCTTCTGATTCCCCATCTCTGATTCCGCAAGTCTAATTCCCTGCCTCTGATTCCCCACCTCTGATACCCCATATCTGATTCCCCGCCTCTGTTTCCCGGCCTCTGATTCCCCGCTTCTGATTCTGATTCCCTGCCTCTGATTCCCCATCTCTGATTCCGCACATCTGATTCCCTGCCTCTGATACCCCACCTCTGATTCCCCATATCTGATTTCCCGCCTCTGTTTCCCCGCCTCTGATTCCCCGCCTCTGTTTCCCCATATCTAATTCCCAACCTCTGATGCCCCAACTCTGATTCCCTGCCTCTGATTCCCCGCGTTCTATTCCCTGCCTCTTATTCCCCGCATGTGATTCCCCATCTCTGATTCACCTCCTCTGATTCCCCACCTCTGATTCCCCATATCTAATTCCCCGCCTCTGTTTGCCCGACTCTGATTCCCCGCCTCTGTTTCCCCATATCTGATTCCCGGCCTCTGAATCCCCAACTCTGATTCCCTGCCTCTGATTCCCCAGCTCTGATTCCCCGCCTTTGATTCCCCCGTCTGATTCCCAGCCTCTGAAACCCCGTGTCTGATTTCTTGCCTCTGATTCCCCGCCTCTGATTCCCCATCTCTGATTCACAGCCTCTGATTCCCCACCTCTGATTCCCCATCTCTGATTCCGCACATCTGATTCCCTGCCTCTGATTCCCCGACTCTGATCCCCACCTCTGATTCCCCAGCTCTGATTCCCCGCCTCTGATTCCCCAACTCTGATTTCCCGCCTCTGATTCCCCAGCTCTGATTCCCCGCCTCTGATTCCCCGTGTTTGATTCCCTGCCTCTGATTCCCCGCCTCTGATTCCCCATCTCTGATTCACCGCCTTTGATTCGCCACCTCTGATTCCCCATATCTGATTCCTCGCCTCTGTTTCCCCGCCTCTGATTCCCCGCCTCTGATTCCCCATATCTCATTCCCCGCCTCTGATTCCCCATCTCTGATTCCCGGACTCTGATTCCCCACCTCTGATTCCCGGCCTCTTATTCCCGGCATCTGATTCCGGCCTCTGATTCCCGGCCTCTGATTCCCTGCTTCTGATTCCCCATCTCTGATTCCATGCATCTGATTCCCAGCCTCTGATTCCCAGCCTCTGATTCCCAACCTCTGATTCCCCACCTCTGATTCCCCATATCTGATTCCCCGCCTCTGTTTCCCCGCCTCTGATTCCCCGCCTCTGTTTCCCCATATCTGATCCCCGCCTCTATTTGCCCGCATCTGATTCCCCACCTCTGTTTCCCCATATCTGATTCCCCGCCTCTGAATCCCCAACTCTGATTCCCTGCCTCTAATTTCCCAGCTCTGATTCCCCGCCTCTGATTCCCCGCGTCTGATTACCGGCCTCTGATTCCCCGCCTCTGATTCCCCATCTCTGATTCACAACCTCTGATTCCCCGCCTCTGATTCCCCACCTCTGATTCCCAATATCTGATTCCCCGCCTCTGATTCCCCACCTCTGATTCCCCGCCTCTGATTCGCCAGCTATGATTCCCCGCCTCTGATTCCCCGTGTTTGATTCCCTGCCTCTGATTCCCGGCCTCTGATTCCCCATCTCTGATTCACCGCCTTTGATTCGCCACCTCTGATTCCCCATATCTGATTCCCCGCCTCTGTTTCCCCGCCTCTGATTCCCCGCCTCTGATTCCCCATATCTCATTCCCCGCCTCTGAATCCCCATCTCTGATTCCCGGACTCTGATTCCCCACCTCTGATTCCGCACTTCTGATTCCCTGCCTCTGATTCCCCATCTCTGATTTCCCATATCTGATTCCCCGCCTCTGTTTCCCCGCCTCTGATTCCCCGCCTCTGTTTCCCAATATCTAAGTCCCCGCCTCTGATTCCCCAACTCTAATTCCCCACCTCTGATTCCCCAGCTCTGATTCCCCGCCTCTGATTCCCCGCATCTGATTCCCTGCATCTGATTCCAAGCCTCTTATTCCCTGCCTCTGATTCCCAACCTCTGATTCCCCACCTCTGATTCCCCATATCTGATTCCCAGCCTCTGTTTCCCCGCCTCTGATTCCCCGCCTCTGTTTCCCCATATCTGATTCCCGGCCTCTGGTTCCCCGCCTCTGATTCCCCGCCTCTGATTCCCTGCCTCTGATTCCCCATCTCCGATTCCGCACATCTGATTCCCTGCCTCTGATTCCCCGCCTCTGATTCCCCGCCTCTGATTCCCTGCCTCTGATTCCCAACCTCTGATTCCCCACCTCTGATTCCCCGTGTTTGATTCCCCGCCTCTGTTTCCCCGCCTCCGATTCCCCGCCTCTGATTCCCCAACTCTAATTCCCCGGTTCTGATTCCCCATATCTGATTCCCCGCCTCTGTTTCCCCGCCTCTGATTCCCCGCCCCTGTTTCCCCATATCTGATTCCCTGCCTCTGATTCCCCAACTTTGATTCCCAGCATCTGATTCCCCAGCTCTGATTCCCCGCCTCTGATTCCCCGCATCTGATTCCCTGCATCTGATTCCAAGCCTCTGATTCCCTGCCTCTGATTCCCAACCTCTGATTCCCCACCTCTGATTCCCCATATCTGATCCCCAGCCTCTGTTTCCCCGCCTCTGTATCCCCATATCTTATTCCCGGCCTCTGATTCCCCGCCTCTGATTCCCCGCCTCTGATTCCCTGCCTCTGATTCCCCATCTCCGATTCCGCACATCTGATTCCCTGCCTCTGATTCCCCGCCTCTGATTCCCCGCCTCTGATTCCCTGCATCTGATTCCCAACCTCTGATTCCCCACCTCTGATTCCCCGTGTTTGATTCCCCGCCTCTGTTTCCCCGCCTCTGATTCCCCGCCTCTGATTCCCCAACTCTAATTCCCCGCCTCTGATTCCCCATATCTGATTCCCTGCCTCTGTTTCCCCGCCTCTGATTCCCCGCCCCTGTTTCGCCATATCTGATTCCCTGCCTCTGATTCCCCAACTTTGATTCCCAGCCTCTGATTCCCCAGCTCTGATTCCCCGCCTCTGATTCCCCATGTTTGATTCCCTGCCTCTGATTCCCCGCCTCTGATTCCCCATCTCTGATTCACCGCCTTTGATTCGCCACCTCTGATTCCCCATATCTGATTCCCCACCTCTGTTTCCCCGCCTCTGATTCCCCGCCTCTGATTCTCCATATCTCATTCCCCGCCTCTGACTCCCCATCTCTGATTCCCGGACTCTGATTCCCCACCTCTGATTCCCGGCCTCTTATTCCCAGCATCTGATTCCAGGCCTCTGATTCCCGGCCTCTGATTCCCGGCCTCTGACTCCCCGCTTCTGATTCTGATTCCCTGCCTCTGATTCCCCATCTCTGATTCCGCACATCTGATTACCTGCCTCTGATTCCCCACCTCTGATTCCCCATATCTGATTCCCCGCCTCTGTTTCCACGCCTCTGATTCCCCGCCTCTGTTTCCCCATATCTAATTCCCCACCTCTGATGCCCCAACTCTGATTCCCCGCCTCTGATTCCCCAGCTCTGATTCCCCGCCTCTGATTCCCTGCATCCGATTCCCCATATCTGATTCCCCGCCTCTGTTTCCCCGCCCCTGATTCCCCGCCTCTGTTTCCCCATATCTGATTATCCGCCTCTGATTCCCAACTATTATTCCCCGCCTCTGAATCCCCGCCTCGGATTCCCTGCCTCTGCTTCCCCGCCTCAGATTCCCCAACTCTGATTCCCCGCCTCTGATTCCCCAGCTCTGATTCCCCGCCTCTGATTCCCCGTGTTTGATTCCCTGCCTCTGATTCCCGGCCTCTGATTCCCCATCTCTGATTCACCGCCTTTGATTCGCCACCTCTGATTCCCCATATCTGATTCCCCGCATCTGTTTCCCCGCCTCTGATTCCCCGCCTCTGATTCCCCATATCTCATTCCCCGCCTCTGAATCCCCATCTCTGATTCCCGGACTCTGATTCCCCACCTCTGATTCCCGGCCTCTTATTCCCGGCTTCTGATTCCGGCCTCTGATTCCCGGCCTCTGATTCCCTGCTTCTGATTCTGATTCCCTGCCTCTGATTCCCCATCTCTGATTCCGCACATCTGATTCCCTGCCTCTGATTCCCAACCTCTGATTCCCCATATCTGACTCCCCGCCTCTGTTTCCCCGCCTCTGATTCCCCGCCTTTGTTTCCCAATATCTAAGTCCCCGCCTCTGATTCCCCAACTCTGATTCCCCACCTCTGATTCCCCAGCTCTGATTCCCCGCCTCTGATTCCCCACATCTGATTCCCTGCATCTGATTCCAAGCCTCTGATTCCCTGCCTCTGATTCCCAACCTCTGATTCCCCACCTCTGATTCCCCATATCTGATTCCCCGCCTCTGTTTCCCCGCCTCTGATTTCCCACCTCTGTTTCCCCATATCTGATTCCCGGCCTCTTATTCCCCGCCTCTGATTCCCCACCTCTGATTCCCTACCTCTGATTACCAATCTCCGATTCCGCACATCTGATTCCCTGCCTCTGATTCCCCGCCTCTGATTCCCTGCCTCTGATTCCCAACCTCTGATTCCCCACCTCTGATTCCCCATATCTGATTCCCCGCCTCTGTTTCCCCGCCTCTGATTCCCCTCCTCTGATTCCCCAACTCTAATTCCCCGCCTCTGATTCCCCAGCTCTGATTCCCCGTGTTTGATTCCCTGCCTCTGATTCCCTGCCTCTGATTCCCCAGCTTCATTCCCCGCCTTTGATTCCCCCCGTCTGATTCCCAGCCTCTGAATCCCCGTGTCTGATAACCTGCCTCTGATTCCCCGCCTCTGATTCCCCATCTCAGATTCACCGCCTCTGATTCCCCACCTCTGATTCCCCATCTCTGATTCCGCACATCCGATTCCCTGCCTCTGATTCCCCGACTCTGATTCCCCACCTCTGATTCCCCAGCTCTGATTCCCCGCCTCTGATTCCCCAACTCTGATTCCACGCCTCTGATTCCACAGCTCTGATTCCCCGCCTCTGATTCCCCGTGTTTGATCCCCTGCCTCTGATTCCCCAGCTCTGATTCCCCATCTCTGATTCACCGCCTTTGATTCACCACCTCTGATTCCCCATATCTGATTCCTCGCCACTGTTTCCCCGCCTCTGATTCCCCGCCTCTGATTCCCCATATCTCATTCCCCGCCTCTGATTCCCCATCTCTGATTCCCGGACTCTGATTCCCCACCTCTGATTCCCGACCTCTTATTCCCGGCATCTGATTCCGGCCTCTGATTCCCGGCCTCTGATTCCCTGCTTCTGATTCTGATTCCCTGCCTCTGATTCCCCATTTCTGATTCCGCACATCTAATTCCCTGCCACTGATTCCCCACCTCTGATTCCCCATATCTGAATCCCCGCCTCTGTTTCCCCGTCTCTGATTCCCCGCCTCTGTTTCCCCATATCTAAGTCCCCGCCTCTGATTCCCCAACTTTGATTCCCCACCTCTGATTCCCCAGCTCTGATTCCCCGCCTCTGATTCCCCACCTCTGATTCCCCATACCTGATTCCCCAACTTTGATTCCCAGACTCTGATTCCCCAGCTCTGATTCCCCGCCTCTGATTCCCCGCATCTGATTCCCTGCATCTGATTCCAAGCCTCTGATTCCCTGCCTCGGATTCCCAACCTCTGATTCCCCACCTCTGATTCCCCATATCTGATTCCCAGCCTCTGTTACCCCGCCTCTGATTCCCCGCCTCTGTTTCCCCATATCTGATTCCCGGCCTCTGATTCCCCGCCTCTGATTCCCCGCCTCTGATTCCCTGCCTCTGATTCCCCATCTCCGATTCCGCACATCTGATTCCCTGCCTCTGATTCCCCGCCTCTGATTCCCCGCCTCTGATTCCCTGCCTCTGATTTCCAACCTCTGATTCCCCACCTCTGATTCCCCGTGTTTGATTCCCCGCCTCTGTTTCCCCGCCACTGATTCCCCGCCTCTGATTCCCCAACTCTAATTCCCCGCCTCTGATTCCCCATATCTGATTCCCCGCCTCTGTTTCCCCGCCTCTGATTCCCCGCCCCTGTTTCCCCATATCTGATTCCCTGCCTCTGATTCCCCAACTTTGATTCCCAGCCTCTGATTCCCCAGCTCTGATTCCCCGCCTCTGATTCCCCGTGTTTGATTCCCTGCCTCTGATTCCCCGCCTCTGATTCCCCATCTCTGATTCACCGCCTTTGATTCGCCACCTCTGATTCCCCATATCTGATTCCCCACCTCTGTTTCCCCGCCTCTGATTCCCCGCCTCTGATTCTCCATATCTCATTCCCCGCCTCTGACTCCCCATCTCTGATTCCCGGACTCTGATTCCCCACCTCTGATTCCCGGCCTCTTATTCCCAGCATCTGATTCCAGGCCTCTGATTCCCGGCCTCTGACTCCCCGCTTCTGATTCTGATTCCCTGCCTCTGATTCCCCATCTCTGATTCCGCACATCTGATTACCTGCCTCTGATTCCCCACCTCTGATTCCCCATATCTGATTCCCCACCTCTGATTCCCCAGCTCTGATTCCCCGCCTCTGATTCCCCACATCTGATTCCCTGCATCTGATTCCAAGCCTCTGATTCCCTGCCTCTGATTCCCAACCTCTGATTCCCCACCTCTGATTCCCCATATCTGATTCCCCGCCTCTGTTTCCGCGCCTCTGATTTCCCACCTCTGTTTCCCCATATCTGATTCCCGGCCTCTTATTCCCCGCCTCTGATTCCCCACCTCTGATTCCCTACCTCTGATTACCAATCTCCGATTCCGCACATCTGATTCCCTGCCTCTGATTCCCCGCCTCTGATTCCCTGCCTCTGATTCCCAACCTCTGATTCCCCACCTCTGATTCCCCATATCTGATTCCCCGCCTCTGTTTCCCCGCCTCTGATTCCCCTCCTCTGATTCCCCAACTCTAATTCCCTGCCTCTGATTCCCCAGCTTCATTCCCCGCCTTTGATTCCCCCCGTCTGATTCCCAGCCTCTGAATCCCCGTGTCTGATAACCTGCCTCTGATTCCCCGCCTCTGATTCCCCATCTCAGATTCACCGCCTCTGATTCCCCACCTCTGATTCCCCATCTCTGATTCCGCACATCCGATTCCCTGCCTCTGATTCCCCGACTCTGATTCCCCACCTCTGATTCCCCAGCTCTGATTCCCCGCCTCTGATTCCCCAACTCTGATTCCACGCCTCTGATTCCCCAGCTCTGATTCCCCACCTCTGATTCCCCGTGTTTGATCCCCTGCCTCTGATTCCCCAGCTCTGATTCCCCATCTCTGATTCACCGCCTTTGATTCACCACCTCTGATTCCCTATATCTGATTCCTCGCCACTGTTTCCCCGCCTCTGATTCCCCGCCTCTGATTCCCCATATCTCATTCCCCATATCTCATTCCCCGCCTCTGATTCCCCATCTCTGATTCCCGGACTCTGATTCCCCACCTCTGATTCCCGACCTCTTATTCCCGGCATCTGATTCCGGCCTCTGATTCCCGGCCTCTGATTCCCTGCTTCTGATTCTGATTCCCTGCCTCTGATTCCCCATTTCTGATTCCGCACATCTAATTCCCTGCCTCTGATTCCCCACCTCTGATTCCCCATATCTGAATCCCCGCCTCTGTTTCCCCGTCTCTGATTCCCCGCCTCTGTTTCCCCATATCTAAGTCCCCGCCTCTGATTCTCCAACTTTGATTCCCCACCTCTGATTCCCCAGCTCTGATTCCCCGCCTCTGATTCCCCACCTCTGATTCCCCATACCTGATTCCCCAACTTTGATTCCCAGACTCTGATTCCCCAGCTCTGATTCCCCGCCTCTGATTCCCCGCATCTGATTCCCTGCATCTGATTCCAAGCCTCTGATTCCCTGCCTCTGATTCCCAACCTCTGATTCCCCACCTCTGATTCCCCATATGTGATTCCCAGCCTCTGTTACCCCGCCTCTGATTCCCCGCCTCTGTTTCCCCATATCTGATTCCCGGCCTCTGATTCCCCGCCTCTGATTCCCCGCCACTGATTCCCTGCCTCTGATTCCCCATCTCCGATTCCGCACATCTGATTCCCTGCCTCTGATTCCCCGCCTCTGATTCCCTGCCTCTGCTTCCCTGCCTCTGATTCCCCGCCTCTGATTCCCCGCCTCTGATTCCCTGCCTCTGATTTCCAACCTCTGATTCCCCACCTCTGATTCCCCGTGTTTGATTCCCCGCCTCTTTTTCCCCGCCACTGATTCCCCGCCTCTGATTCCCCAACTCTAATTCCCCGCCTCTGATTCCCCATATCTGATTCCCCGCCTCTGTTTCCCCGCCTCTGATTCCCCGCCCCTGTTTCCCCATATCTGATTCCCTGCCTCTGATTCCCCAACTTTGATTCCCAGCCTCTGATTCCCCAGCTCTGATTCCCCGCCTCTGATTCCCCATCTCTGATTCACCGCCTTTGATTCGCCACCTCTGATTCCCCATATCTGATTCCCCACCTCTGTTTCCCCGCCTCTGATTCCCCGCCTCTGATTCTCCATATCTCATTCCCCGCCTCTGACTCCCCATCTCTGATTCCCGGACTCTGATTCCCCACCTCTGATTCCCGGCCTCTTATTCCCAGCATCTGATTCCAGGCCGCTGATTCCCGGCCTCTGACTCCCCGCTTCTGATTCTGATTCCCTGCCTCTGATTCCCCATCTCTGATTCCGCACATCTGATTACCTGCCTCTGATTCCCCACCTCTGATTCCCCATATCTGATTCCCCGCCTCTGTTTCCACGCCTCTGATTCCCCGCCTCTGTTTCCCCATATCTAATTCCCCACCTCTGATGCCCCAACTCTGATTCCCCGCCTCTGATTCCCCAGCTCTGATTCCCCGCCTCTGATTCCCTGCATCCGATTCCCCATATCTGATTCCCCGCCTCTGTTTCCCCGCCCCTGATTCCCCGCCTCTGTTTCCCCATATCTGATTATCCGCCTCTGATTTCCAACTATGATTCCCCGCCTCTGAATCCCCGCGTCTGATTCCCTGCCTCTGCTTCCCCGCCTCTGATTCCCCAACTCTGATTCCCCGCCTCTGATTCCCCAGCTCTGATTCCCCGCCTCTGATTCCCCGTGTTTGATTCTCTGCCTCAGATTCCCGGCCTCTGATTCCCCATCTCTGATTCACCGCCTTTGATTCGCCACCTCTGATTCCCCATATCTGATTCCCCGCATCTGTTTCCCCGCCTCTGATTCCACGCCTCTGATTCCCCATATCTCATTCCCCGCCTCTGATTCCCCATCTCTGATTCCCGGACTCTGATTCCCCACCTCTGATTCCCGGCCTCTTATTCCCGGCATCTGATTCCGGCCTCTGATTCCCGGCCTCTGATTCCCTGCTTCTGATTCTGATTCCCTGCCTCTGATTCCCCATCTCTGATTCCGCACATCTGATTCCCTGCCTCTGATTCCCCACCTCTGATTCCCCATATCTGACTCCCCGCCTCTGTTTCCCCGCCTCTGATTCCCCGCCTTTGTTTCCCAATATCTAAGTCCCCGCCTCTGATTCCCCAACTCTGATTCCCAACCTCTGATTCCCCACCTCTGATTCCCCATATCTGATTCCCCGCCTCTGTTTCCCCGCCTCTGTTTCCCCGCCTCTGATTTCCCACCTCTGTTTCCCCATATCTGATTCCCGGCCTCTTATTCCCCCCCTCTGATTCCCCACCTCTGATTCCCTACCTCTGATTACCCATCTCCGATTCCGCACATCTGATTCCCTGCCTCTGATTCCCCGCCTCTGATTCCCTGCCTCTGATTCCCAACCTCTGATTCCCCACCTCTGATTCCCCATATCTGATTCCCCACCTCTGTTTCCCCGCCTCTGATTCCCCTCCTCTGATTCCCCAACTCTAATTCCCCGCCTCTGATTCCCCAGCTCTGATTCCCCGTGTTTGATTCCCTGCCTCTGATTCCCTGCCTCTGATTCCCCAGCTTCATTCCCCGCCTTTGATTCCCCCCGTCTGATTCCCAGCCTCTGAATCCCCGTGTCTGATAACCTGCCTCTGATTCCCCGCCTCTGATTCCCCATCTCAGATTCACCGCCTCTGATTCCCCACCTCTGATTCCCCATCTCTGATTCCGCACATCCGATTCCCTGCCTCTGATTCCCCGACTCTGATTCCCCACCTCTGATTCCCCAGCTCAGATTCCCCGCCTCTGATTCCCCAACTCTGATTCCACGCCTCTGATTCCCCAGCTCTGATTCCCCGCCTCTGATTCCCCGTGTTTGATCCCCTGCCTCTGATTCCCCAGCTCTGATTCCCCATCTCTGATTCACCGCCTTTGATTCGCCACCTCTGATTCCCCATATCTGATTCCTCGCCACTGTTTCCCCGCCTCTGATTCCCCGCCTCTGATTCCCCATATCTCATTCCCCGCCTCTGATTCCCCATCTCTGATTCCCGGACTCTGATTCCCCACCTCTGATTCCCGACCTCTTATTCCCGGCATCTGATTCCGGCCTCTGATTCCCGGCCTCTGATTCCCTGCTTCTGATTCTGATTCCCTGCCTCTGATTCCCCATTTCTGATTCCGCACATCTAATTCCCTGCCTCTGATTCCCCACCTCTGATTCCCCATATCTGAATCCCCGCCTCTGTTTCCCCGTCTCTGATTCCCCGCCTCTGTTTCCCCATATCTGAATCCCCGCCTCTGTTTCCCCGTCTCTGATTCCCCACCTCTGATTCCCCATATCTGAATCCCCGCCTCTAATTCCCCGCCTCTGATTCCCCATATCTGATTCCCCGCCTCTGTTTCCCCGCCTCTGATTCCCCGCCCCTGTTTCCCCATATCTGATTGCCTGCCTCTGATTCCCCAACTTTGATTCCCAGCCTCTGATTCCCCAGCTCTGATTCCCCGCCTCTGATTCCCCGTGTTTGATTCCCTGCCTCTGATTCCCCGCCTCTGATTCCCCATCTCTGATTCACCGCCTTTGATTCGCCACCTCTGATTCCCCATATCTGATTCCCCACCTCTGTTTCCCCGCCTCTGATTCCCCGCCTCTGATTCTCCATATCTCATTCCCCGCCTCTGACTCCCCATCTCTGATTCCCGGACTCTGATTCCCCACCTCTGATTCCCGGCCTCTTATTCCCAGCATCTGATTCCAGGCCGCTGATTCCCGGCCTCTGACTCCCCGCTTCTGATTCTGATTCCCTGCCTCTGATTCCCCATCTCTGATTCCGCACATCTGATTACCTGCCTCTGATTCCCCACCTCTGATTCCCCATATCTGATTCCCCGCCGCTGTTTCCACGCCTCTGATTCCCCGCCTCTGTTTCCCCATATCTAATTCCCCACCTCTGATGCCCCAACTCTGATTCCCCGCCTCTGATTCCCCAGCTCTGATTCCCCGCCTCTGATTCCCTGCATCCGATTCCCCATATCTGATTCCCCGCCTCTGTTTCCCCGCCCCTGATTCCCCGCCTCTGTTTCCCCATATCTGATTATCCGCCTCTGATTTCCAACTATGATTCCCCGCCTCTGAATCCCCGCGTCTGATTCCCTGCCTCTGCTTCCCCGCCTCTGATTCCCCAACTCTGATTCCCCGCCTCTGATTCCCCAGCTCTGATTCCCCGCCTCTGATTCCCCGTGTTTGATTCTCTGCCTCAGATTCCCGGCCTCTGATTCCCCATCTCTGATTCACCGCCTTTGATTCGCCACCTCTGATTCCCCATATCTGATTCCCCGCATCTGTTTCCCCGCCTCTGATTCCACGCCTCTGATTCCCCATATCTCATTCCCCGCCTCTGATTCCCCATCTCTGATTCCCGGACTCTGATTCCCCACCTCTGATTCCCGGCCTCTTATTCCCGGCATCTGATTCCGGCCTCTGATTCCCGGCCTCTGATTCCCTGCTTCTGATTCTGATTCCCTGCCTCTGATTCCCCATCTCTGATTCCGCACATCTGATTCCCTGCCTCTGATTCCCCACCTCTGATTCCCCATATCTGACTCCCCGCCTCTGTTTCCCCGCCTCTGATTCCCCGCCTTTGTTTCCCAATATCTAAGTCCCCGCCTCTGATTCCCCAACTCTGATTCCCCACCTCTGATTCCCCAGCTCTGATTCCCCGCCTCTGATTCCCCGCATCTGATTCCCTGCATCTGATTCCAAGCCTCTGATTCCCTGCCTCTGATTCCCAACCTCTGATTCCCCACCTCTGATTCCCCATATCTGATTCCCCGCCTCTGTTTCCCCGCCTCTGTTTCCCCGCCTCTGATTTCCCACCTCTGTTTCCCCATATCTGATTCCCGGCCTCTTATTCCCCCCCTCTGATTCCCCACCTCTGATTCCCTACCTCTGATTACCCATCTCCGATTCCGCACATCTGATTCCCTGCCTCTGATTCCCCGCCTCTGATTCCCTGCCTCTGATTCCCAACCTCTGATTCCCCACCTCTGATTCCCCATATCTGATTCCCCACCTCTGTTTCCCCGCCTCTGATTCCCCTCCTCTGATTCCCCAACTCTAATTCCCCGCCTCTGATTCCCCAGCTCTGATTCCCCGTGTTTGAATCCCTGCCTCTGATTCCCTGCCTCTGATTCCCCAGCTTCATTCCCCGCCTTTGATTCCCCCCGTCTGATTCCCAGCCTCTGAATCCCCGTGTCTGATAACCTGCCTCCGATTCCCCGCCTCTGATTCCCCATCTCAGATTCACCGCCTCTGATTCCCCACCTCTGATTCCCCATCTCTGATTCCCCAGCTCAGATTCCCCGCCTCTGATTCCCCAACTCTGATTCCACGCCTCTGATTCCCCAGCTCTGATTCCCCGCCTCTGATTCCCCGTGTTTGATCCCCTGCCTCTGATTCCCCAGCTCTGATTCCCCATCTCTGATTCACCGCCTTTGATTCGCCACCTCTGATTCCCCATATCTGATTCCTCGCCACTGTTTCCCCGCCTCTGATTCCCCGCCTCTGATTCCCCATATCTCATTCCCCGCTTCTGATTCCCCATCTCTGATTCCCGGACTCTGATTCCCCACCTCTGATTCCCGACCTCTTATTCCCGGCATCTGATTCCGGCCTCTGATTCCCGGCCTCTGATTCCCTGCTTCTGATTCTGATTCCCTGCCTCTGATTCCCCATTTCTGATTCCGCACATCTAATTCCCTGCCTCTGATTCCCCACCTCTGATTCCCCATATCTGAATCCCCGCCTCTGTTTCCCCGTCTCTGATTCCCCGCCTCTGTTTCCCCATATCTAAGTCCCCGCCTCTGATTCCCCAACTTTGATTCCCCACCTCTGATTCCCCGCATCTGATTCCCTGCATCTGATTCCAAGCCTCTGATTCCCTGCCTCTGATTCCCAACCTCTGATTCCCCACCTCTGATTCCCCATATCTGATTCCCAGCCTCTGTTTCCCCGCCTCTGATTCCCCGCCTCTGTTTCCCCATATCTGATTCCCGGCCTCTGATTCCCCGCCTCTGATTCCCCGCCTCTGATTCCCTGCCTCTGATTCCCCATCTCCGATTCCGCACATCTGATTCCCTGCCTCTGATTCCCCGCCTCTGATTCCCCGCCGCTGATTCCCTGCCTCTGATTTCCAACCTCTGATTCCCCACCTCTGATTCCCCGTGTTTGATTCCCCGCCTCTGTTTCCCCGCCACTGATTCCCCGCCTCTGATTCCCCAACTCTAATTCCCCGCCTCTGATTCCCCATATCTGATTCCCCGCCTCTGTTTCCCCGCCTCTGATTCCCCGCCCCTGTTTCCCCATATCTGATTCCCTGACTCTGATTCCCCAACTTTGATTCCCAGCCTCTGATTCCCCAGCTCTGATTCCCCGCCTCTGATTCCCCGTGTTTGATCCCTGCCTCTGATTCCCCGCCTCTGAATCCCCATCTCTGATTCACCACCTTTGATTCGCCACCTCTGATTCCCCATATCTGATTCCCCACCTCTCTTTCCCCGCCTCTGATTCCCCGCCTCTGATTCTCCATATCTCATTCCACGCCTCTGACTCCCCATCTCTGATTCCCGGACTCTGATTCCCCACCTCTGATTCCCGGCCTCTTATTCCCAGCATCTGATTCCAGGCCTCTGATTCCCGGCCTCTGAATCCCCGCTTCTGATTCTGATTCCCTGCGTCTGATTCCCCATCTCTGATTCCGCACATCTGATTACCTGCCTCTGATTCCCCACCTCTGATTCCCCATATCTGATTCCCCGCCTCTGTTTCCACGCCTCTGATTCCCCGCCTCTGTTTCCCCATATCTAATTCCCCACCTCTGATGCCCCAACTCTGATTCCCCGCCTCTGATTCCCCAGCTCTGATTCCCCGCCTCTGATTCCCTGCATCCGATTCCCCATATCTGATTCCCCGCCTCTGTTTCCCCGCCCCTGATTCCCCGCCTCTGTTTCCCCATATCTGATTATCCGCCTCTGATTCCCAACTATGATTCCCCGCCTCTGAATCCCCGCATCTGATTCCCTGCCTCTGCTTCCCCGCCTCTGATTCCCCAACTCTGATTCCCCGCCTCTGATTCCCCAGCTCTGCTTCCCCGCCTCTGATTCCCCAACCCTAATTCCCCGCCTCTGATTCCCCATCTCTGATTCACCGCCTTTGATTCGCCACCTCTGATTCCCCATATCTGATTCCCCGCATCTGTTTCCCCGCCTCTGATTCCCCGCCTCTGATTCCCCATATCTCATTCCCCGCCTCTGAATCCCCATCTCTGATTCCCGGACTCTGATTCCCCACCTCTGATTCCCGGCCTCTTATTCCCGGCATCTGATTCCGGCCTCTGATTCCCGGCCTCTGATTCCCTGCTTCTGATTCTGATTCCCTGCCTCTGATTCCCCATCTCTGATTCCGCACATCTGATTCCCTGCCTCTGATTCCCCACCTCTGATTCCCCATATCTGACTCCCCGCCTCTGTTTCCACGCCTCTGATTCCCCGCCTTTGTTTCCCAATATCTAAGTCCCCGCCTCTGATTCCCCAACTCTGATTCCCCACCTCTGATTCCCCAGCTCTGATTCCCCGCCTCTGATTCCCCGCATCTGATTCCCTGCATCTGATTCCAAGCCTCTGATTCCCTGCCTCTGATTCCCAACCTCTGATTCCACACCTCTGATTCCCCATATCTGATTCCCCGCCTCTGTTTCCCCGCCTCTGATTTGCCACCTCTGTTTCCCCATATCTGATTCCCGGCCTCTTATTCCCCGCCTCTGATTCCCCACCTCTGATTCCCTACCTCTGATTACCCATCTCCGATTCCGCACATCTGATTCCCTGCCTCTGATTCCCCGCCTCTGATTCCCTGCCTCTGATTCCCAACCTCTGATTCCCCACCTCTGATTCCCCATATCTGATTCCCCGCCTCTGTTTCCCCGCCTCTGATTCCCCTCCTCTGATTCCCCAACTCTAATTCCCCGCCTCTGATTCCCCAGCTCTGATTCCCCGTGTTTGATTCCCTGCCTCTGATTCCCTGCCTCTGATTCCCCAGCTTCATTCCCCGCCTTTGATTCCCCCCGTCTGATTCCCAGCCTCTGAATCCCCGTGTCTGATAACATGCCTCTGATTCCCCGCCTCTGATTCCCCATCTCAGATTCACCGCCTCTGAGTCCCCACCTCTGATTCCCCATCTCTGATTCCGCACATCCGATTCCCTGCCTCTGATTCCCAGACTCTGATTCCCCACCTCTGATTCCCCAGCTCTGATTTCCCGCCTCTGATTCCCCAACTCTGATTCCACGCCTCTGATTCCCCGGCTCTGATTCCCCGCCTCTGATTCCCCGTGTTTGATCCCCTGCCTCTGATTCCCCAGCTCTGATTCCCCATCTCTGATACACCGCCTTTGATTCGCCACCTCTGATTCCCCATATCTGATTCCTCGCCACTGTTTCCCCGCCTCTGATTCCCCGCCTCTGATTCCCCATATCTCATTCCCCGCCTCTGATTCCCCATCTCTGATTCCCGGACTCTGATTCCCCACCTCTGATTCCCGACCTCTTATTCCCGGCATCTGATTCCGGCCTCTGATTCCCGGCCTCTGATTCCCTGCTTCTGATTCTGATTCCCTGCCTCTGATTCCCCATTTCTGATTACGCACATCTAATTCCCTGCCTCTGATTCCCCACCTCTGATTCCCCATATCTGAATCCCCGCCTCTGTTTCCCCGTCTCTGATTCCCCGCCTCTGTTTCCCCATATCTAAGTCCCCGCCTCTGATTCCCCAACTTTGATTCCCCACCTCTGATTCCCCAGCTCTGATTCCCCGCCTCTGATTCCCCACCTCTGATTCCCCATACCTGATTCCCTGCCTCTGTTTCCCCGCCTCTGATTACCCGCTTCTGTTTTCCCATATCTGATTCCCGGCCTCTGATTCCCTGCCTCTGATTCCCCGCCTCTGATTCCCTGCCTCTGATTCCCCATCTCCGATTCCGCACATCTGATTCCCTGCCTCTCATTCCCCGCCTCTGATTCCCCGCCTCTGATTCCCTGCCTCTGATTCCCAACCTCTGATTCCCCACCTCTGATTCCCCGTGTTTGATTCCCCGCCTCTGTTTCCCCGCCTCTGATTCCCCGCCTCTGATTCCCCAACCCTAATTCCCCGCCTCTGATTCCCCATATCTGATTCCCCGCCTCTGTTTCCCCGCCTCTGATTCCCCGCCCCTGTTTCCCCATATCTGATTCCCTGCCTCTGATTCCCCAACTTTGATTCCCAGACTCTGATTCCCCAGCTCTGATTCCCCGCCTCTGATTCCCCGCATCTGATTCCCTGCATCTGATTCCAAGCCTCTGATTCCCTGCCTCTGATTCCCAACCTCTGATTCCCCACCTCTGATTCCCCATATCTGATTCCCAGCCTCTGTTACCCCGCCTCTGATTCCCCGCCTCTGTTTCCCCATATCTGATTCCCGGCCTCTGATTCCCCGCCTCTGATTCCCCGCCTCTGATTCCCTGCCTCTGATTCCCCATCTCCGATTCCGCACATCTGATTCCCTGCCTCTGATTCCCCGCCTCTGATTCCCCGCCTCTGATTCCCTGCCTCTGATTTCCAACCTCTGATTCCCCACCTCTGATTCCCCGTGTTTGATTCCCCGCCTCTGTTTCCCCGCCACTGATTCCCCGCCTCTGATTCCCCAACTCTAATTCCCCGCCTCTGATTCCCAATATCTGATTCCCCGCCTCTGTTTCCCCGCCTCTGATTCCCCGCCCCTGTTTCCCCATATCTGATTCCCTGACTCTGATTCCCCAACTTTGATTCCCAGCCTCTGATTCCCCAGCTCTGATTCCCCGCCTCTGATTCCCCGTGTTTGATTCCCTGCCTCTGATTCCCCGCCTCTGATTCCCCATCTCTGATTCACCGCCTTTGATTCGCCACCTCTGATTCCCCATATCTGATTCCCCACCTCTGTTTCCCCGCCTCTGATTCCCCGCCTCTGATTCTCCATATCTCATTCCCCGCCTCTGACTCCCCATCTCTGATTCCCGGACTCTGATTCCCCACCTCTGATTCCCGGCCTCTTATTCCCAGCATCTGATTCCAGGCCTCTGATTCCCGGCCTCTGACTCCCCGCTTCTGATTCTGATTCCCTGCCTCTGATTCCCCATCTCTGATTCCGCACATCTGATTACCTGCCTCTGATTCCCCACCTCTGATTCCCCATATCTGATTCCCCGCCTCTGTTTCCACGCCTCTGATTCCCCGCCTCTGTTTCCCCATATCTAATTCCCACCTCTGATGCCCCAACTCTGATTCCCCGCCTCTGATTCCCCAGCTCTGATTCCCCGCCTCTGATTCCCTGCATCCGATTCCCCATATCTGATTCCCCGCCTCTGTTTCCCCGCCCCTGATTCCCCGCCTCTGTTTCCCCATATCTGATTATCCGCCTCTGATTCCCAACTATGATTCCCCGCCTCTGAATCCCCGCGTCTGATTCCCTGCCTCTGCTTCCCCGCCTCTGATTCCCCAACTCTGATTCCCCAGCTCTGATTCCCCGCCTCTGATTCCCCGTGTTTGATTCCCTGCCTCTGATTCCCGGCCTCTGATTCCCCGCCTCTGATTCACCGCCTTTGATTCGCCACCTCTGATTCCCCATATCTGATTCCCCGCATCTGTTTCCCCGCCTCTGATTCCCCACCTCTGATTCCCCACCTCTGTTTCCCCATATCTGATTCCCGGCCTCTTATTCCCCACCTCGAATTCCCCACCTCTGATTCCCTACCTCTGATTACCCATCTCCGATTCCGCACATCTGATTCCCTGCCTCTGATTCCCCGACTCTGATTCCCTGCCTCTGATTCCCAACCTCTGATTCCCCACCTCTGATTCCCCATATCTGTTTCCCCGCCTCTGTTTCCCCGCCTCTGATTCCCCTCCTCTGATTCCCCAACTCTAATTCCCCGCCTCTGATTCCCCAGCTCTGATTCCCCGTGTTTGATTCCCTGCCTCTGATTCCCTGCCTCTGATTCCCCAGCTTCATTCCCCGCCTTTGATTCCCCCCGTCTGATTCCCAGCCTCTGAATCCCCGTGTCTGATAACCTGCCTCTGATTCCCCGCCTCTGATTCCCCATCTCAGATTCACCGCCTCTGATTCCCCACCTCTGATTCCCCATCTCTGATTCCGCACATCCGATTCCCTGCCTCTGATTCCCCGACTCTGATTCCCCACCTCTGATTCCCCAGCTCTGATTCCCCGCCTCTGATTCCCCAACTCTGATTCCCCGCCTCTGATTCCCCAGCTCTGATTCCCCGCCTCTGATTCCCCGTGTTTGATTCCCCGCCTCTGTTTCCCCGCCTCTGATTTCCCGCCTCTGATTCCCCAACCCTAATTCCCCGCCTCTGATTCCCCATATCTGATTCCCCGCCTCTGTTTCCCCGCCTCTGATTCCCCGCCCCTGTTTCCCCATATCTGATTCCCTGCCTCTGATTCCCCAACTTTGATTCCCAGACTCTGATTCCCCAGCTCTGATTCCCCGCCTCTGATTCCCCGCATCTGATTCCCTGCATCTGATTCCAAGCCTCTGATTCCCTGCCTCTGATTCCCAACCTCTGATTCCCCACCTCTGATTCCCCATATCTGATTCCCAGCCTCTGTTACCCCGCCTCTGATTCCCCGCCTCTGTTTCCCCATATCTGATTCCCGGCCTCTGATTCCCCGCCTCTGATTCCCCGCCTCTGATTCCCTGCCTCTGATTCCCCATCTCCGATTCCGCACATCTGATTCCCTGCCTCTGATTCCCCGCCTCTGATTCCCCGCCTCTGATTCCCTGCCTCTGATTTCCAACCTCTGATTCCCCACCTCTGATTCCCCGTGTTTGATTCCCCGCCTCTGTTTCCCCGCCACTGATTCCCCGCCTCTGATTCCCCAACTCTAATTCCCCGCCTCTGATTCCCCATATCTGATTCCCCGCCTCTGTTTCCCCGCCTCTGATTCCCCGCCCCTGTTTCCCCATATCTGATTCCCTGCCTCTGATTCCCCAACTTTGATTCCCAGCCTCTGATTCCCCAGCTCTGATTCTCCGCCTCTGATTCCCCGTGTTTGATTCCCTGCCTCTGATTCCCCGCCTCTGATTCCCCATCTCTGATTCACCGCCTTTGATTCGCCACCTCTGATTCCCCATATCTGATTCCCCACCTCTGTTTCCCCGCCTCTGATTCCCCGCCTCTGATTCTCCACATCTCATTCCCCGCCTCTGACTCCCCATCTCTGATTCCCGGACTCTGATTCCCCACCTCTGATTCCCGGCCTCTTATTCCCAGCATCTGATTCCAGGCCTCTGATTCCCGGCCTCTGACTCCCCGCTTCTGATTCTGATTCCCTGCCTCTGATTCCCCATCTCTGATTCCGCACATCTGATTACCTGCCTCTGATTCCCCACCTCTGATTCCCCATATCTGATTCCCCGCCTCTGTTTCCACGCCTCTGATTCCCCGCCTCTGTTTCCCCATATCTAATTCCCACCTCTGATGCCCCAACTCTGATTCCCCGCCTCTGATTCCCCAGCTCTGATTCCCCGCCTCTGATTCCCTGCATCCGATTCCCCATATCTGATTCCCCGCCTCTGTTTCCCCGCCCCTGATTCCCCGCCTCTGTTTCCCCATATCTGATTATCCGCCTCTGATTCCCAGCTATGATTCCCCGCCTCTGAATCCCCGCGTCTGATTCCCTGCCTCTGCTTCCCCGCCTCTGATTCCCCAACTCTGATTCCCCAGCTCTGATTCCCCGCCTCTGATTCCCCGTGTTTGATTCCCTGCCTCTGATTCCCGGCCTCTGATTCCCCATCTCTGATTCACCGCCTTTGATTCGCCACCTCTGATTCCCCATATCTGATTCCCCGCATCTGTTTCCCCGCCTCTGATTCCCCGCCTCTGATTCCCCACCTCTGTTTCCCCATATCTGATTCCCGGCCTCTTATTCCCCGCCTCGAATTCCCCACCTCTGATTCCCTACCTCTGATTACCCATCTCCGATTCCGCACATCTGATTCCCTGCCTCTGATTCCCCGACTCTGATTCCCTGCCTCTGATTCCCAACCTCTGATTCCCCACCTCTGATTCCCCATATCTGTTTCCCCGCCTCTGTTTCCCCGCCTCTGATTCCCCTCCTCTGATTCCCCAACTCTAATTCCCCGCCTCTGATTCCCCAGCTCTGATTCCCCGTGTTTGATTCCCTGCCTCTGATTCCCTGCCTCTGATTCCCCAGCTTCATTCCCCGCCTTTGATTCCCCCCGTCTGATTCCCAGCCTCTGAATCCCCGTGTCTGATAACCTGCCTCTGATTCCCCGCCTCTGATTCCCCATCTCAGATTCACCGCCTCTGATTCCCCACCTCTGATTCCCCATCTCTGATTCCGCACATCCGATTCCCTGCCTCTGATTCCCCGACTCTGATTCCCCACCTCTGATTCCCCAGCTCTGATTCCCCGCCTCTGATTCCCCAACTCTGATTCCCCGCCTCTGATTCCCCAGCTCTGATTCCCCGCCTCTGATTCCCCGTGTTTGATCCCCTGCCTCTGATTCCCCAGCTCTGATTCCCCATCTCTGATTCACCGCCTTTGATTCGCCACCTCTGATTCCCCATATCTGATTCCTCGCCACTGTTTCCCCGCCTCTGATTCCCCGCCTCTGATTCCCCATATCTCATTCCCCGCCTCTGATTCCCCATCTCTGATTCCCGGACTCTGATTCCCCACCTCTGATTCCCGGCCTCTTATTCCCGGCATCTGATTCCGGCCTCTGATTCCCGGCCTCTGATTCCCTGCTTCTGATTCTGATTCCCTGCCTCTGATTCCCCATCTCTGATTCCGCACATCTGATTCCCTGCCTCTGATTCCCCACCTCTGATTCCCCATATCTGACTCCCCGCCTCTGTTTCCCCGCCTCTGATTCCCCGCCTTTGTTTCCCAATATCTAAGTCCCCGCCTCTGATTCCCCAACTCTGATTCCCCACCTCTGATTCCCCAGCTCTGATTCCCCGCCTCTGATTCCCCGCATCTGATTCCCTGCATCTGATTCCAAGCCTCTGATTCCCTGCCTCTGATTCCCAACCTCTGATTCCCCACCTCTGATTCCCCATATCTGATTCCCCGCCTTTGTTTCCCCGCCTCTGATTCCCCACCTCTGTTTCCCCATATCTGTTTCCCGGCCTCTTATTCCCCGCCTCTGATTCCCCACCTCTGATTCCCTACCTCTGATTACCCATCTCCGATTCCGCACATCTGATTCCCTGCCTCTGATTCCCCGCCTCTGATTCCCTGCCTCTGATTCCCAACCTCTGATTCCCCACCTCTGATTCCCCATATCTGATTCCCCGCCTCTGTTTCCCCGCCTCTGATTCCCCTCCTCTGATTCCCCAACTCTAATTCCCCGCCTCTGATTCCCCAGCTCTGATTCCCCGTGTTTGATTCCCTGCCTCTGATTCCCTGCCTCTGATTCCCCAGCTTCATTCCCCGCCTTTGATTCCCCCCGTCTGATTCCCAGCCTCTGAATCCCCGTGTCTGATAACATGCCTCTGATTCCCCGCCTCTGATTCCCCATCTCAGATTCACCGCCTCTGAGTCCCCACCTCTGATTCCCCATCTCTGATTCCGCACATCCGATTCCCTGCCTCTGATTCCCCGACTCTGATTCCCCACCTCTGATTCACCAGCTCTGAGTTCCCGCCTCTGATTCCCCAACTCTGATTCCACGCCTCTGATTCCCCGGCTCTGATTCCCCGCCTCTGATTCCCCGTGTTTGATCCCCTGCCTCTGATTCCCCAGCTCTGATTCCCCATCTCTGATACACCGCCTTTGATTCGCCACCTCTGATTCCCCATATCTGATTCCTCGCCACTGTTTCCCCGCCTCTGATACCCCGCCTCTGATTCCCCATATCTCATTCCCCGCCTCTGATTCCCCATCTCTGATTCCCGGACTCTGATTCCCCACCTCTGATTCCCGACCTCTTATTCCCGGCATCTGATTCCGGCCTCTGATTCCCGGCCTCTGATTCCCTGCTTCTGATTCTGATTCCCTGCCTTTGATTCCCCATTTCTGATTCCGCACATCTAATTCCCTGCCTCTGATTCCCCACCTCTGATTCCCCATATCTGAATCCCCGCCTCTGTTTCCCCGTCTCTGATTCCCCGCCTCTGTTTCCCCATATCTAAGTCCCCGCCTCTGATTCCCCAACTTTGATTCCCCACCTCTGATTCCCCAGCTCTGATTCCCCGCCTCTGATTCCCCACCTCTGATTCCCCATACCTGATTCCCTGCCTCTGTTTCCCCGCCTCTGATTACCCGCTTCTGTTTTCCCATATCTGATTCCCGGCCTCTGATTCCCTGCCTCTGATTCCCCGCCTCTGATTCCCTGCCTCTGATTCCCCATCTCCGATTCCGCACATCTGATTCCCTGCCTCTCATTCCCCGCCTCTGATTCCCCGCCTCTGATTCCCTGCCTCTGATTCCCAACCTCTGATTCCCCACCTCTGATTCCCCGTGTTTGATTCCCCGCCTCTGTTTCCCCGCCTCTGATTCCCCGCCTCTGATTCCCCAACCCTAATTCCCCGCCTCTGATTCCCCATATCTGATTCCCCGCCTCTGTTTCCCCGCCTCTGATTCCCCGCCCCTGTTTCCCCATATCTGATTCCCTGCCTCTGATTCCCCAACTTTGATTCCCAGACTCTGATTCCCCAGCTCTGATTCCCCGCCTCTGATTCCCCGCATCTGATTCCCTGCATCTGATTCCAAGCCTCTGATTCCCTGCCTCTGATTCCCAACCTCTGATTCCCCACCTCTGATTCCCCATATCTGATTCCCAGCCTCTGTTACCCCGCCTCTGATTCCCCGCCTCTGTTTCCCCATATCTGATTCCCGGCCTCTGATTCCCCGCCTCTGATTCCCCGCCTCTGATTCCCTGCCTCTGATTCCCCATCTCCGATTCCGCACATCTGATTCCCTGCCTCTGATTCCCCGCCTCTGATTCCCCGCCTCTGATTCCCTGCCTCTGATTTCCAACCTCTGATTCCCCACCTCTGATTCCCCGTGTTTGATTCCCCGCCTCTGTTTCCCCGCCACTGATTCCCCGCCTCTGATTCCCCTACTCTAATTCCCCGCCTCTGATTCCCCATATCTGATTCCCTGACTCTGATTCCCCAACTTTGATTCCCAGCCTCTGATTCCCCAGCTCTGATTCCCCGCCTCTGATTCCCCGTGTTTGATTCCCTGCCTCTGATTCCCCGCCTCTGATTCCCCATCTCTGATTCACCGCCTTTGATTCGCCACCTCTGATTCCCCATATCTGATTCCCCACCTCTGTTTCCCCGCCTCTGATTCCCCGCCTCTGATTCTCCATATCTCATTCCCCGCCTCTGACTCCCCATCTCTGATTCCCGGACTCTGATTCCCCACCTCTGATTCCCGGCCTCTTATTCCCAGCATCTGATTCCAGGCCTCTGATTCCCGGCCTCTGACTCCCCGCTTCTGATTCTGATTCCCTGCCTCTGATTCCCCATCTCTGATTCCGCACATCTGATTACCTGCCTCTGATTCCCCACCTCTGATTCCCCATATCTGATTCCCCGCCTCTGTTTCCACGCCTCTGATTCCCCGCCTCTGTTTCCCCATATCTAATTCCCAACCTCTGATGCCCCAACTCTGATTCCCCGCCTCTGATTCCCCAGCTCTGATTCCCCGCCTCTGATTCCCAACTATGATTCCCCGCCTCTGAATCCCCGCGTCTGATTCCCTGCCTCTGCTTCCCTGCCTCTGATTCCCCAACTCTGATTCCCCAGCTCTGATTCCCCGCCTCTGATTCCCCGTGTTTGATTCCCTGCCTCTGATTCCCGGCCTCTGTTTCCACGCCTCTGATTCCCCGCCTCTGTTTCCCCATATCTAATTCCCCACCTCTGATGCCCCAACTCTGATTCCCCGCCTCTGATTCCCCAGCTCTGATTCCCCGCCTCTGATTCCCAACTATGATTCCCCGCCTCTGAATCCCCGCGTCTGATTCCCTGCCTCTGCTTCCCCGCCTCTGATTCCCCAACTCTGATTCCCCAGCTCTGATTCCCCGCCTCTGATTCCCCGTGTTTGATTCCCTGCCTCTGATTCCCGGCCTCTGATTCCCCATCTCTGATTCACCGCCTTTGATTCGCCACCTCTGATTCCCCATATCTGATTCCCCGCATCTGTTTCCCCGCCTCTGATTCCCCGCCTCTGATTCCCCACCTCTGTTTCCCCATATCTGATTCCCGGCCTCTTATTCCCCGCCTCTGATTCCCCACCTCTGATTCCCTACCTCTGATTACCCATCTCCGATTCTGCACATCTGATTCCCTGCCTCTGATTCCCCGCCTCTGATTCCCTGCCTCTGATTCCCAACCTCTGATTCCCCACCTCTGATTCCCCATATCTGATTCCCCGCCTCTGTTTCCCCGCCTCTGATTCCCCTCCTCTGATTCCCCAACTCTAATTCCCCGCCTCTGATTCCCCAGCTCTGATTCCCCGTGTTTGATTCCCTACCTCTGATTCCCTGCCTCTGATTCCCCAGCTTCATTCCCCGCCTTTGATTCCCCCCGTCTGATTCCCAGCCTCTGAATCCCCGTGTCTGATAACCTGCCTCTGATTCCCCGCCTCTGATTCCCCATCTCAGATTCACCGCCTCTGATTCCCCACCTCTGATTCCCCATCTCTGATTCCGCACATCCGATTCCCTGCCTCTGATTCCCCGACTCTGATTCCCCACCTCTGATTCCCCAGCTCTGATTCCCCGCCTCTGATTCCCCAACTCTGATTCCCCGCCTCTGATTCCCCAGCTCTGATTCCCCGCCTCTGATACCCCGTGTTTGATCCCCTGCCTCTGATTCCCCAGCTCTGATTCCCCATCTCTGATTCACCGCCTTTGATTCGCCACCTCTGATTCCCCATATCTGATTCCTCGCCACTGTTTCCCCGCCTCTGATTCCCGGACTCTGATTCCCCACCTCTGATTCCCGGCCTCTTATTCCCGGCATCTGATTCCGGCCTCTGATTCCCGGCCTCTGATTCCCTGCTTCTGATTCTGATTCCCTGCCTCTGATTCCCCATCTCTGATTCCGCACATCTGATTCCCTGCCTCTGATTCCCCACCTCTGATTCCCCATATCTGACTCCCCGCCTCTGATTCCCCGCCTTTGTTTCCCAATATCTAAGTCCCCGCCTCTGATTCCCCAACTCTGATTCCCCACCTCTGATTCCCCAGCTCTGATTCCCCGCCTCTGATTCCCCGCATCTGATTCCCTGCATCTGATTCCAAGCCTCTGATTCCCTGCCTCTGATTCCCAACCTCTGATTCCCCACCTCTGATTCCCCATATCTGATTCCCCGCCTCTGTTTCCCCGCCTCTGATTTCCCACCTCTGTTTCCCCATATCTGATTCCCGGCCTCTTATTCCCCGCCTCTGATTCCCCACCTCTGATTCCCTACCTCTGATTACCCATCTCCGATTCCGCACATCTGATTCCCTGCCTCTGATTCCCCGCCTCTGATTCCCTGCCTCTGATTCCCAACCTCTGATTCCCCACCTCTGATTCCCCATATCTGATTCACCGCCTCTGTTTCCCCGCCTCTGATTCCCCTCCTCTGATTCCCCAACTCTAATTCCCCGCCTCTGATTCCCCAGCTCTGATTCCCCGTGTTTGATTCCCTGCCTCTGATTCCCTGCCTCTGATTCCCCAGCTTCATTCCCCGCCTTTGATTCACCCCGTCTGATTCCCAGCCTCTGAATCCCCGTGTCTGATAACATGCCTCTGATTCCCCGCCTCTGATTCCCCATCTCAGATTCACCGCCTCTGAGTCCCCACCTCTGATTCCCCATCTCTGATTCCTCACATCCGATTCCCTGCCTCTGATTCCCCGACTCTGATTCCCCACCTCTGATTCCCCAGCTCTGATTTCCCGCCTCTGATTCCCCAACTCTGATTCCACGCCTCTGATTCCCCGGCTCTGATTCCCCGCCTCAGATTCCCCGTGTTTGATCCCCTGCCTCTGATTCCCCAGCTCTGATTCCCCATCTCTGATACACCGCCTTTGATTCGCCACCTCTGATTCCCCATATCTGATTCCTCGCCACTGTTTCCCCGCCTCTGATTCCCCGCCTCTGATTCCCCATATCATTCCCCGCCTCTGATTCCCCATCTCTGATTCCCGGACTCTGATTCCCCACCTCTGATTCCCGACCTCTTATTCCCGGCAACTGATTCCGGCCTCTGATTCCCGGCCTCTGATTCCCCATATCTGATTCCCCACCTCTGTTTCCCCAACTTTGATTCCCAACCTCTGATTCCCCATATCTGATTCCCCGCATCTGTTTCCCCGCCTCTGATTCCCCGCCTCTGATTCCCCATATCTCATTCCCCGCCTCTGAATCCCCATCTCTGATTCCCGGACTCTGATTCCCGGCCTCTTATTCCCGGCATCTGATTCCGGCCTCTGATTCCCGGCCTCTGATTCCCTGCTTCTGATTCTGATTCCCTGCCTCTGATTCCCCATCTCTGATTCCGCACATCTGATTCCCTGCCTCTGATTCCCCACCTCTGATTCCCCATATCTGACTCCCCGCCTCTGTTTCCCCACCTCTGATTCCCTGCCTTTGTTTCCCAATATCTAAGTCCCCGCCTCTGATTCCCCAACTCTGATTCCCCACCTCTGATTCCCCAGCTCTGATTCCCCGCCTCTGATTCCCCGCATCTGATTCCCTGCATCTGATTCCAAGCCTCTGATTCCCTGCCTCTGATTCCCAACCTCTGATTCCCCACCTCTGATTCCCCATATCTGATTCCCGGCCTCTGATTCCCTGCCTCTGATTCCCCGCCTCTGATTCCCTGCCTCTGATTCCCCATCTCCGATTCCGCACATCTGATTCCCTGCCTCTCATTCCCCGCCTCTGATTCCCCGCCTCTGATTCCCTGCCTCTGATTCCCAACCTCTGATTCCCCACCTCTGATTCCCCGTGTTTGATTCCCCGCCTCTGTTTCCCCGCCTCTGATTCCCCGCCTCTGATTCCCCAACCCTAATTCCCCGCCTCTGATTCCCCATATCTGATTCCCCGCCTCTGTTTCCCCGCCTCTGATTCCCCGCCCCTGTTTCCCCATATCTGATTCCCTGCCTCTGATTCCCCAACTTTGATTCCCAGACTCTGATTCCCCAGCTCTGATTCCCCGCCTCTGATTCCCCGCATCTGATTCCCTGCATCTGATTCCAAGCCTCTGATTCCCTGCCTCTGATTCCCAACCTCTGATTCCCCACCTCTGATTCCCCATATCTGATTCCCAGCCTCTGTTACCCCGCCTCTGATTCCCCGCCTCTGTTTCCCCATATCTGATTCCCGGCCTCTGATTCCCCGCCTCTGATTCCCCGCCTCTGATTCCCTGCCTCTGATTCCCCATCTCCGATTCCGCACATCTGATTCCCTGCCTCTGATTCCCCGCCTCTGATTCCCCGCCTCTGATTCCCTGCCTCTGATTTCCAACCTCTGATTCCCCACCTCTGATTCCCCGTGTTTGATTCCCCGCCTCTGTTTCCCCGCCACTGATTCCCCGCCTCTGATTCCCCTACTCTAATTCCCCGCCTCTGATTCCCCATATCTGATTCCCTGACTCTGATTCCCCAACTTTGATTCCCAGCCTCTGATTCCCCAGCTCTGATTCCCCGCCTCTGATTCCCCGTGTTTGATTCCCTGCCTCTGATTCCCCGCCTCTGATTCCCCATCTCTGATTCACCGCCTTTGATTCGCCACCTCTGATTCCCCATATCTGATTCCCCACCTCTGTTTCCCCGCCTCTGATTCCCCGCCTCTGATTCTCCATATCTCATTCCCCGCCTCTGACTCCCCATCTCTGATTCCCGGACTCTGATTCCCCACCTCTGATTCCCGGCCTCTTATTCCCAGCATCTGATTCCAGGCCTCTGATTCCCGGCCTCTGACTCCCCGCTTCTGATTCTGATTCCCTGCCTCTGATTCCCCATCTCTGATTCCGCACATCTGATTACCTGCCTCTGATTCCCCACCTCTGATTCCCCATATCTGATTCCCCGCCTCTGTTTCCACGCCTCTGATTCCCCGCCTCTGTTTCCCCATATCTAATTCCCAACCTCTGATGCCCCAACTCTGATTCCCCGCCTCTGATTCCCCAGCTCTGATTCCCCGCCTCTGATTCCCAACTATGATTCCCCGCCTCTGAATCCCCGCGTCTGATTCCCTGCCTCTGCTTCCCTGCCTCTGATTCCCCAACTCTGATTCCCCAGCTCTGATTCCCCGCCTCTGATTCCCCGTGTTTGATTCCCTGCCTCTGATTCCCGGCCTCTGTTTCCACGCCTCTGATTCCCCGCCTCTGTTTCCCCATATCTAATTCCCCACCTCTGATGCCCCAACTCTGATTCCCCGCCTCTGATTCCCCAGCTCTGATTCCCCGCCTCTGATTCCCAACTATGATTCCCCGCCTCTGAATCCCCGCGTCTGATTCCCTGCCTCTGCTTCCCCGCCTCTGATTCCCCAACTCTGATTCCCCAGCTCTGATTCCCCGCCTCTGATTCCCCGTGTTTGATTCCCTGCCTCTGATTCCCGGCCTCTGATTCCCCATCTCTGATTCACCGCCTTTGATTCGCCACCTCTGATTCCCCATATCTGATTCCCCGCATCTGTTTCCCCGCCTCTGATTCCCCGCCTCTGATTCCCCACCTCTGTTTCCCCATATCTGATTCCCGGCCTCTTATTCCCCGCCTCTGATTCCCCACCTCTGATTCCCTACCTCTGATTACCCATCTCCGATTCTGCACATCTGATTCCCTGCCTCTGATTCCCCGCCTCTGATTCCCTGCCTCTGATTCCCAACCTCTGATTCCCCACCTCTGATTCCCCATATCTGATTCCCCGCCTCTGTTTCCCCGCCTCTGATTCCCCTCCTCTGATTCCCCAACTCTAATTCCCCGCCTCTGATTCCCCAGCTCTGATTCCCCGTGTTTGATTCCCTACCTCTGATTCCCTGCCTCTGATTCCCCAGCTTCATTCCCCGCCTTTGATTCCCCCCGTCTGATTCCCAGCCTCTGAATCCCCGTGTCTGATAACCTGCCTCTGATTCCCCGCCTCTGATTCCCCATCTCAGATTCACCGCCTCTGATTCCCCACCTCTGATTCCCCATCTCTGATTCCGCACATCCGATTCCCTGCCTCTGATTCCCCGACTCTGATTCCCCACCTCTGATTCCCCAGCTCTGATTCCCCGCCTCTGATTCCCCAACTCTGATTCCCCGCCTCTGATTCCCCAGCTCTGATTCCCCGCCTCTGATACCCCGTGTTTGATCCCCTGCCTCTGATTCCCCAGCTCTGATTCCCCATCTCTGATTCACCGCCTTTGATTCGCCACCTCTGATTCCCCATATCTGATTCCTCGCCACTGTTTCCCCGCCTCTGATTCCCGGACTCTGATTCCCCACCTCTGATTCCCGGCCTCTTATTCCCGGCATCTGATTCCGGCCTCTGATTCCCGGCCTCTGATTCCCTGCTTCTGATTCTGATTCCCTGCCTCTGATTCCCCATCTCTGATTCCGCACATCTGATTCCCTGCCTCTGATTCCCCACCTCTGATTCCCCATATCTGACTCCCCGCCTCTGATTCCCCGCCTTTGTTTCCCAATATCTAAGTCCCCGCCTCTGATTCCCCAACTCTGATTCCCCACCTCTGATTCCCCAGCTCTGATTCCCCGCCTCTGATTCCCCGCATCTGATTCCCTGCATCTGATTCCAAGCCTCTGATTCCCTGCCTCTGATTCCCAACCTCTGATTCCCCACCTCTGATTCCCCATATCTGATTCCCCGCCTCTGTTTCCCCGCCTCTGATTTCCCACCTCTGTTTCCCCATATCTGATTCCCGGCCTCTTATTCCCCGCCTCTGATTCCCCACCTCTGATTCCCTACCTCTGATTACCCATCTCCGATTCCGCACATCTGATTCCCTGCCTCTGATTCCCCGCCTCTGATTCCCTGCCTCTGATTCCCAACCTCTGATTCCCCACCTCTGATTCCCCATATCTGATTCACCGCCTCTGTTTCCCCGCCTCTGATTCCCCTCCTCTGATTCCCCAACTCTAATTCCCCGCCTCTGATTCCCCAGCTCTGATTCCCCGTGTTTGATTCCCTGCCTCTGATTCCCTGCCTCTGATTCCCCAGCTTCATTCCCCGCCTTTGATTCACCCCGTCTGATTCCCAGCCTCTGAATCCCCGTGTCTGATAACATGCCTCTGATTCCCCGCCTCTGATTCCCCATCTCAGATTCACCGCCTCTGAGTCCCCACCTCTGATTCCCCATCTCTGATTCCTCACATCCGATTCCCTGCCTCTGATTCCCCGACTCTGATTCCCCACCTCTGATTCCCCAGCTCTGATTTCCCGCCTCTGATTCCCCAACTCTGATTCCACGCCTCTGATTCCCCGGCTCTGATTCCCCGCCTCAGATTCCCCGTGTTTGATCCCCTGCCTCTGATTCCCCAGCTCTGATTCCCCATCTCTGATACACCGCCTTTGATTCGCCACCTCTGATTCCCCATATCTGATTCCTCGCCACTGTTTCCCCGCCTCTGATTCCCCGCCTCTGATTCCCCATATCATTCCCCGCCTCTGATTCCCCATCTCTGATTCCCGGACTCTGATTCCCCACCTCTGATTCCCGACCTCTTATTCCCGGCAACTGATTCCGGCCTCTGATTCCCGGCCTCTGATTCCCCATATCTGATTCCCCACCTCTGTTTCCCCAACTTTGATTCCCAACCTCTGATTCCCCATATCTGATTCCCCGCATCTGTTTCCCCGCCTCTGATTCCCCGCCTCTGATTCCCCATATCTCATTCCCCGCCTCTGAATCCCCATCTCTGATTCCCGGACTCTGATTCCCGGCCTCTTATTCCCGGCATCTGATTCCGGCCTCTGATTCCCGGCCTCTGATTCCCTGCTTCTGATTCTGATTCCCTGCCTCTGATTCCCCATCTCTGATTCCGCACATCTGATTCCCTGCCTCTGATTCCCCACCTCTGATTCCCCATATCTGACTCCCCGCCTCTGTTTCCCCACCTCTGATTCCCTGCCTTTGTTTCCCAATATCTAAGTCCCCGCCTCTGATTCCCCAACTCTGATTCCCCACCTCTGATTCCCCAGCTCTGATTCCCCGCCTCTGATTCCCCGCATCTGATTCCCTGCATCTGATTCCAAGCCTCTGATTCCCTGCCTCTGATTCCCAACCTCTGATTCCCCACCTCTGATTCCCCATATCTGATTCCCCGCCTCTGTTTCCCCGCCTCTGATTCCCCACCTCTGTTTCCCCATATCTGATTCCCGGCCTCTTATTCCCCGCCTCTGATTCCCCACCTCTGATTCCCTACCTCTGATTACCCATCTCCGATTCCGCACATCTGATTCCCTGCCTCTGATTCCCCGCCTCTGATTCCCTGCCTCTGATTCCCAACCTCTGATTCCCCACCTCTGATTCCCCATATCTGATTCCCCGCCTCTGTTTCCCCGCCTCTGATTCCCCTCCTCTGATTCCCCAACTCTAATTCCCCGCCTCTGATTCCCCAGCTCTGATTCCCCGTGTTTGATTCCCTGCCTCTGATTCCCTGCCTCTGATTCCCCAGCTTCATTCCCCGCCTTTGATTCCCCCCGTCTGATTCCCAGCCTCTGAATCCCCGTGTCTGATAACCTGCCTCTGATTCCCCGCCTCTGATTCCCCATCTCAGATTCACCGCCTCTGATTCCCCACCTCTGATTCCCCATCTCTGATTCCGCACATCCGATTCCCTGCCTCTGATTCCCCGACTCTGATTCCCCACCTCTGATTCCCCAGCTCTGATTCCCCGCCTCTGATTCCCCAACTCTGATTCCCCGCCTCTGATTCCCCAGCTCTGATTCCCCGCCTCTGATTCCCCGTGTTTGATCCCCTGCCTCTGATTCCCCAGCTCTGATTCCCCATCTCTGATTCACCGCCTTTGATTCGCCACCTGTGATTCCCCATATCTGATTCCTCGCCACTGTTTCCCCGCCTCTGATTCCCCGCCTCTCATTCCCCATATCTCATTCCCCGCCTCTGATTCCCCATCTCTGATTCCCGGACTCTGATTCCCCACCTCTGATTCCCGACCTTTTATTCCCGGCATCTGATTCCGGCCTCTGATTCCCGGCCTCTGATTCCCGGCCTCTGATTCCCTGCTTCTGATTCTGATTCCCTGCCTCTGATTCCCCATTTCTGATTCCGCACATCTAATTCCCTGCCTCTGACTCCCCGCCTCTGATTCCCCAGCTCTGATTCCCCGCCTCTGATTCCCCGTGTTTGATTCCCTGCCTCTGATTCCCGGCCTCTGATTCCCCATCTCTGATTCACCGCCTTTGATTCGCCACCTCTGATTCCCCATATCTGATTCCCCGCATCTGTTTCCCCGCCTCTGATTCCCCGCCTCTGATTCCCCATATCTCATTCCCCGCCTCTGAATCCCCATCTCTGATTCCCGGACTCTGATTCCCCACCTCTGATTCCCGGCCTCTTATTCCCGGCATCTGATTCCGGCCTCTGATTCCCGGCCTCTGATTCCCTGCTTCTGATTCTGATTCGCAGCCTCTGATTCCCCATCTCTGATTCCGCACATCTGATTCCCTGCCTCTGATTCCCCACCTCTGATTCCCCATATCTGACTCCCCGCCTCTGTTTCCCCGCCTCTGATTCCCCGCCTTTGTTTCCCAATATCTAAGTCCCCGCCTCTGATTCCCCAACTCTGATTCCCCACCTCTGATTCCCCAGCTCTGATTCCCCGCCTCTGATTCCCCGCATCTGATTCCCTGCATCTGATTCCAAGCCTCTGATTCCCTGCCTCTGATTCCCAACCTCTGATTCCCCACCTCTGATTCCCCATATCTGATTCCCCGCCTCTGTTTCCCCGCCTCTGATTCCCCACCTCTGTTTCCCCATATCTGATTCCCGGCCTCTTATTCCCCGCCTCTGATTCCCCACCTCTGATTCCCTACCTCTGATTACCAATCTGCGATTCCGCACATCTGATTCCCTGCCTCTGATTCCCCGCCTCTGATTCCCTGCCTCTGATTCCCAACCTCTGATTCCCCACCTCTGATTCCCCATATCTGATTCCCCGCCTCTGTTTCCCCGCCTCTGATTCCCCTCCTCTGATTCCCCAACTCTAATTCCCCGCCTCTGATTCCCCAGCTCTGATTCCCCGTGTTTGATTCCCTGCCTCTGATTCCCTGCCCTGATTCCCCATCTCTGTTTCACCGCCTTTGATTCGCCACCTGATTCCCCATATCTGATTCCCCGCCTCTGTTTCGCCGTCTCTGATTCCCTGCCTCTGATTCCCAACCTCTGATTCCACACCTCTGATTCCCCATATCTGATTCCCCGCCTCTGTTTCCCCGCCTCTGATTCCCTGCCCTTGTTTGCCCATATCTGATTCCCTGCCTCTGATTCCCCAACTCTGATTCCCCGCCTCTGATTCCCCAGCTCTGATTCCCCGCCTCTGATTTCCCGTGTTTGATTCCTTGCCTCTGATTCCCCGCCTCTGATTCCCCATCTCTGATTCACCGCCTTTGATTCGCCACCTCTGATTCCACATATCTGATTCCCCACCTCTGTTTCCCCGCCTCTGATTCCCCGCCTCTGATTCTCCATATCTCATTCCCCGCCTCTGAATCCCCATCTCTGATTCCCGGACTCTGATTCCCCACCTCTGATTCCCGGCCTCTTATTCCCAGCATCTGATTCCCGGCCTCTGATTCCCGGCCTCTGATTCCCCGCTTCTGATTCTGATTCGCTGCCTCTGATTCCCCATCTCTGATTCTGCACATCTGATTCCCTGCCTCTGATTCCCCACCTCTGATTCCCCATATCTGATTTCCCGCCTCTGTTTCCCCGCCTCTGATTCCCCGCCTCTGTTTCCCCATATCTAATTCCCAACCTCTGATGCACCAACTCTGATTCCCTGCCTCTGATTCCCCGCGTTCTATTCCCTGCCTCTGATTCCCCGCCTGTGATTCCCTATCTCTGATTCACCACCTCTGATTCCCCACCTCTGATTCCCCATATCTAATTCCCCGCCTCTGTTTGCCCGCCTCTGATTCCCCGCCTCTGTTTCCCCATATCTGATTCCCCGCCTCTGAATCCCCAACTCTGATTCCCTGCCTCTGATTCCCCAGCTCTGATTCCCCGCCTTTGATTCCCCCCGTTTGATTCCCCATATCTGATTCCCAGCCTCTGTTTCCCCGCCTCTGATTCCCCGCCTCTGTTTCCCCATATCTGATTCCCGGCCTCTGATTCCCCGCCTCTGATTTCCCGCCTCTGATTCCCTGCCTCTGATTCCCAATCTCCGATTCCGCACATCTGATTCCCTGCCTCTGAATCCCCGCCTCTGATTCCCCGCCTCTGATTCCCTGCCACTGATTCCCAACCTCTGATTCCCCACCTCTGATTCCCCGTGTTTGATTCCCCGCCTCTGTTTCCCCACCTCTGATTCCCCGCCTCTGATTCCCCAACTCTAATTCCCCGCCTCTGATTCCCCATATCTGATTCCCCGCCTCTGTTTCCCCGCCTCTGATTCCCCGCCCCTGTTTCCCCATATCTGATTCCCTGCCTCTGATTCCACAACTTTGATTCCCAGCCTCTGATTCCCCAGCTCTGATTCCCCGCCTCTGATTCCCCGTGTTTGATTCCCTGCCTCTGATTCCCCGCCTCTGATTCCCCATCTCTGATTCACCGCCTTTGATTCGCCACCTCTGATTCCCCATATCTGATTCCCCGCATCTGTTTCCCCGCCTCTGATTCCCCGCCTCTGATTCCCCACCTCTGTTTCCCCATATCTGATTCCCGGCCTCTTATTCCCCGCCTCTGATTCCCCACCTCTGATTCCCTACCTCTGATTACCCATCTCCGATTCCGCACATCTGATTCCCTGCCTCTGATTCCCCGCCTCTGATTCCCTGCCTCTGATTCCCAACCTCTGATTCCCCACCTCTGATTCCCCATATCTGATTCCCCGCCTCTGTTTCCCCGCCTCTGATTCCCCTCCTCTGATTCCCCAACTCTAATTCCCCGCCTCTGATTCCCCAGCTCTGATTCCCCGTGTTTGATTCCCTACCTCTGATTCCCTGCCTCTGATTCCCCAGCTTCATTCCCCGCCTTTGATTCCCCCCGTCTGATTCCCAGCCTCTGAATCCCCGTGTCTGATAACCTGCCTCTGATTCCCCGCCTCTGATTCCCCATCTCAGATTCACCGCCTCTGATTCCCCACCTCTGATTCCCCATCTCTGATTCCGCACATCCGATTCCCTGCCTCTGATTCCCCGACTCTGATTCCCCACCTCTGATTCCCCAGCTCTGATTCCCCGCCTCTGATTCCCCAACTCTGATTCCCCGCCTCTGATTCCCCAGCTCTGATTCCCCGCCTCTGATACCCCGTGTTTGATCCCCTGCCTCTGATTCCCCAGCTCTGATTCCCCATCTCTGATTCACCGCCTTTGATTCGCCACCTCTGATTCCCCATATCTGATTCCTCGCCACTGTTTCCCCGCCTCTGATTCCCGGACTCTGATTCCCCACCTCTGATTCCCGGCCTCTTATTCCCGGCATCTGATTCCGGCCTCTGATTCCCGGCCTCTGATTCCCTGCTTCTGATTCTGATTCCCTGCCTCTGATTCCCCATCTCTGATTCCGCACATCTGATTCCCTGCCTCTGATTCCCCACCTCTGATTCCCCATATCTGACTCCCCGCCTCTGATTCCCCGCCTTTGTTTCCCAATATCTAAGTCCCCGCCTCTGATTCCCCAACTCTGATTCCCCACCTCTGATTCCCCAGCTCTGATTCCCCGCCTCTGATTCCCCGCATCTGATTCCCTGCATCTGATTCCAAGCCTCTGATTCCCTGCCTCTGATTCCCAACCTCTGATTCCCCACCTCTGATTCCCCATATCTGATTCCCCGCCTCTGTTTCCCCGCCTCTGATTTCCCACCTCTGTTTCCCCATATCTGATTCCCGGCCTCTTATTCCCCGCCTCTGATTCCCCACCTCTGATTCCCTACCTCTGATTACCCATCTCCGATTCCGCACATCTGATTCCCTGCCTCTGATTCCCCGCCTCTGATTCCCTGCCTCTGATTCCCAACCTCTGATTCCCCACCTCTGATTCCCCATATCTGATTCCCCGCCTCTGTTTCCCCGCCTCTGATTCCCCTCCTCTGATTCCCCAACTCTAATTCCCCGCCTCTGATTCCCCAGCTCTGATTCCCCGTGTTTGATTCCCTGCCTCTGATTCCCTGCCTCTGATTCCCCAGCTTCATTCCCCGCCTTTGATTCACCCCGTCTGATTCCCAGCCTCTGAATCCCCGTGTCTGATAACATGCCTCTGATTCCCCGCCTCTGATTCCCCATCTCAGATTCACCGCCTCTGAGTCCCCACCTCTGATTCCCCATCTCTGATTCCTCACATCCGATTCCCTGCCTCTGATTCCCCGACTCTGATTCCCCACCTCTGATTCCCCAGCTCTGATTTCCCGCCTCTGATTCCCCAACTCTGATTCCACGCCTCTGATTCCCCGGCTCTGATTCCCCGCCTCAGATTCCCCGTGTTTGATCCCCTGCCTCTGATTCCCCAGCTCTGATTCCCCATCTCTGATACACCGCCTTTGATTCGCCACCTCTGATTCCCCATATCTGATTCCTCGCCACTGTTTCCCCGCCTCTGATTCCCCGCCTCTGATTCCCCATATCATTCCCCGCCTCTGATTCCCCATCTCTGATTCCCGGACTCTGATTCCCCACCTCTGATTCCCGACCTCTTATTCCCGGCATCTGATTCCGGCCTCTGATTCCCGGCCTCTGATTCCCCATATCTGATTCCCCACCTCTGTTTCCCCAACTTTGATTCCCAACCTCTGATTCCCCATATCTGATTCCCCGCATCTGTTTCCCAGCCTCTGATTCCCCGCCTCTGATTCCCCATATCTCATTCCCCGCCTCTGAATCCCCATCTCTGATTCCCGGACTCTGATTCCCCACCTCTGATTCCCGGCCTCTTATTCCCGGCATCTGATTCCGGCCTCTGATTCCCGGCCTCTGATTCCCTGCTTCTGATTCTGATTCCCTGCCTCTGATTCCCCATCTCTGATTCCGCACATCTGATTCCCTGCCTCTGATTCCCCACCTCTGATTCCCCATATCTGACTCCCCGCCTCTGTTTCCCCACCTCTGATTCCCTGCCTTTGTTTCCCAATATCTAAGTCCCCGCCTCTGATTCCCCAACTCTGATTCCCCACCTCTGATTCCCCAGCTCTGATTCCCCGCCTCTGATTCCCCGCATCTGATTCCCTGCATCTGATTCCAAGCCTCTGATTCCCTGCCTCTGATTCCCAACCTCTGATTCCCCACCTCTGATTCCCCATATCTGATTCCCCGCCTCTGTTTCCCCGCCTCTGATTCCCCACCTCTGTTTCCCCATATCTGATTCCCGGCCTCTTATTCCCCGCCTCTGATTCCCCACCTCTGATTCCCTACCTCTGATTACCCATCTCCGATTCCGCACATCTGATTCCCTGCCTCTGATTCCCCGCCTCTGATTCCCTGCCTCTGATTCCCAACCTCTGATTCCCCACCTCTGATTCCCCATATCTGATTCCCCGCCTCTGTTTCCCCGCCTCTGATTCCCCTCCTCTGATTCCCCAACTCTAATTCCCCGCCTCTGATTCCCCAGCTCTGATTCCCCGTGTTTGATTCCCTGCCTCTGATTCCCTGCCTCTGATTCCCCAGCTTCATTCCCCGCCTTTGATTCCCCCCGTCTGATTCCCAGCCTCTGAATCCCCGTGTCTGATAACCTGCCTCTGATTCCCCGCCTCTGATTCCCCATCTCAGATTCACCGCCTCTGATTCCCCACCTCTGATTCCCCATCTCTGATTCCGCACATCCGATTCCCTGCCTCTGATTCCCCGACTCTGATTCCCCACCTCTGATTCCCCAGCTCTGATTCCCCGCCTCTGATTCCCCAACTCTGATTCCCCGCCTCTGATTCCCCAGCTCTGATTCCCCGCCTCTGATTCCCCGTGTTTGATCCCCTGCCTCTGATTCCCCAGCTCTGATTCCCCATCTCTGATTCACCGCCTTTGATTCGCCACCTCTGATTCCCCATATCTGATTCCTCGCCACTGTTTCCCCGCCTCTGATTCCCCGCCTCTCATTCCCCATATCTCATTCCCCGCCTCTGATTCCCCATCTCTGATTCCCGGACTCTGATTCCCCACCTCTGATTCCCGACCTTTTATTCCCGGCATCTGATTCCGGCCTCTGATTCCCGGCCTCTGATTCCCGGCCTCTGATTCCCTGCTTCTGATTCTGATTCCCTGCCTCTGATTCCCCATTTCTGATTCCGCACATCTAATTCCCTGCCTCTGACTCCCCGCCTCTGATTCCCCAGCTCTGATTCCCCGCCTCTGATTCCCCGTGTTTGATTCCCTGCCTCTGATTCCCGGCCTCTGATTCCCCATCTCTGATTCACCGCCTTTGATTCGCCACCTCTGATTCCCCATATCTGATTCCCCGCATCTGTTTCCCCGCCTCTGATTCCCCGCCTCTGATTCCCCATATCTCATTCCCCGCCTCTGAATCCCCATCTCTGATTCCCGGACTCTGATTCCCCACCTCTGATTCCCGGCCTCTTATTCCCGGCATCTGATTCCGGCCTCTGAATCCCGGCCTCTGATTCCCTGCTTCTGATTCTGATTCGCAGCCTCTGATTCCCCATCTCTGATTCCGCACATCTGATTCCCTGCCTCTGATTCCCCACCTCTGATTCCCCATATCTGACTCCCCGCCTCTGTTTCCCCGCCTCTGATTCCCCGCCTTTGTTTCCCAATATCTAAGTCCCCGCCTCTGATTCCCCAACTCTGATTCCCCACCTCTGATTCCCCAGCTCTGATTCCCCGCCTCTGATTCCCCGCATCTGATTCCCTGCATCTGATTCCAAGCCTCTGATTCCCTGCCTCTGATTCCCAACCTCTGATTCCCCACCTCTGATTCCCCATATCTGATTCCCCGCCTCTGTTTCCCCGCCTCTGATTCCCCACCTCTGTTTCCCCATATCTGATTCCCGGCCTCTTATTCCCCGCCTCTGATTCCCCACCTCTGATTCCCTACCTCTGATTACCAATCTGCGATTCCGCACATCTGATTCCCTGCCTCTGATTCCCCGCCTCTGATTCCCTGCCTCTGATTCCCAACCTCTGATTCCCCACCTCTGATTCCCCATATCTGATTCCCCGCCTCTGTTTCCCCGCCTCTGATTCCCCTCCTCTGATTCCCCAACTCTAATTCCCCGCCTCTGATTCCCCAGCTCTGATTCCCCGTGTTTGATTCCCTGCCTCTGATTCCCTGCCCTGATTCCCCATCTCTGTTTCACCGCCTTTGATTCGCCACCTGATTCCCCATATCTGATTCCCCGCCTCTGTTTCGCCGTCTCTGATTCCCTGCCTCTGATTCCCAACCTCTGATTCCACACCTCTGATTCCCCATATCTGATTCCCCGCCTCTGTTTCCCCGCCTCTGATTCCCTGCCCTTGTTTGCCCATATCTGATTCCCTGCCTCTGATTCCCCAACTCTGATTCCCCGCCTCTGATTCCCCAGCTCTGATTCCCCGCCTCTGATTTCCCGTGTTTGATTCCTTGCCTCTGATTCCCCGCCTCTGATTCCCCATCTCTGATTCACCGCCTTTGATTCGCCACCTCTGATTCCACATATCTGATTCCCCACCTCTGTTTCCCCGCCTCTGATTCCCCGCCTCTGATTCTCCATATCTCATTCCCCGCCTCTGAATCCCCATCTCTGATTCCCGGACTCTGATTCCCCACCTCTGATTCCCGGCCTCTTATTCCCAGCATCTGATTCCCGGCCTCTGATTCCCGGCCTCTGATTCCCCGCTTCTGATTCTGATTCGCTGCCTCTGATTCCCCATCTCTGATTCTGCACATCTGATTCCCTGCCTCTGATTCCCCACCTCTGATTCCCCATATCTGATTTCCCGCCTCTGTTTCCCCGCCTCTGATTCCCCGCCTCTGTTTCCCCATATCTAATTCCCAACCTCTGATGCACCAACTCTGATTCCCTGCCTCTGATTCCCCGCGTTCTATTCCCTGCCTCTGATTCCCCGCCTGTGATTCCCCATCTCTGATTCACCACCTCTGATTCCCCACCTCTGATTCCCCATATCTAATTCCCCGCCTCTGTTTGCCCGCCTCTGATTCCCCGCCTCTGTTTCCCCATATCTGATTCCCCGCCTCTGAATCCCCAACTCTGATTCCCTGCCTCTGATTCCCCAGCTCTGATTCCCCGCCTTTGATTCCCCCCGTTTGATTCCCCATATCTGATTCCCAGCCTCTGTTTCCCCGCCTCTGATTCCCCGCCTCTGTTTCCCCATATCTGATTCCCGGCCTCTGATTCCCCGCCTCTGATTTCCCGCCTCTGATTCCCTGCCTCTGATTCCCAATCTCCGATTCCGCACATCTGATTCCCTGCCTCTGAATCCCCGCCTCTGATTCCCCGCCTCTGATTCCCTGCCTCTGATTCCCAACCTCTGATTCCCCACTTCTGATTCCCCGTGTTTGATTCCCCGCCTCTGTTTCCCCACCTCTGATTCCCCGCCTCTGATTCCCCAACTCTAATTCCCCGCCTCTGATTCCCCATATCTGATTCCCCGCCTCTGTTTCCCCGCCTCTGATTCCCCGCCCCTGTTTCCCCATATCTGATTCCCTGCCTCTGATTCCACAACTTTGATTCCCAGCCTCTGATTCCCCAGCTCTGATTCCCCGCCTCTGATTCCCCGTGTTTGATTCCCTGCCTCTGATTCCCCGCCTCTGATTCCCCATCTCTGATTCACCGCCTTTGATTCGCCACCTCTGATTCCCCATATCTGATTCCCCACCTCTGTTTCCCCAACTTTGATTCCCAACCTCTGATTCCCCATATCTGATTCCCCGCATCTGTTTCCCCGCCTCTGATTCCCCGCCTCTGATTCCCCATATCTCATTCCCCGCCTCTGAATCCCAATCTCTGATTCCCGGACTCTGATTCCCCACCTCTGATTCCCGGCCTCTTATTCCCGGCATCTGATTCCGGCCTCTGATTCCCGGCCTCTGATTCCCTGCTTCTGATTCTGATTCTCTGCCTCTGATTCCCCATCTCTGATTCCGCACTTCTGATTCCCTGCCTCTGATTCCCCACCTCTGATTCCCCATATCTGACTCCCCGCCTCTGTTTCCCCGCCTCTGATTCCCCGCATTTGTTTCCCAATATCTAAGTCCCCGCCTCTGATTCCCCAACTCTGATTCCCCACCTCTGATTCCCCAGCTCTGATTTCCCGCCTCTGATTCCCCGCATCTGATTCCCTGCATCTGATTCCAAGCCTCTGATTCCCTGCCTCTGATTCCCAACCTCTGATTCCCCACCTCTGATTCCCCATATCTGATTCCCCGCCTCTGTTTCCCCGCCTCTGATTCCCCACCTCTGTTTCCCCATATCTGATTCCCGGCCTCTTATTCCCCGCCTCTGATTCCCCACCTCTGATTCCCTACCTCTGATTACCCATCTCCGATTCCGCACATCTGATTCCCTGCCTCTGATTCCCCGCCTCTGATTCCCTGCCTCTGATTCCCAACCTCTGATTCCCCACCTCTGATTCCCCATATCTGATTCCCCGCCTCTTTTTCCCCGCCTCTGATTCCCCTCCTCTGATTCCCCAACTCTAATTCCCCGCCTCTGATTCCCCAGCTCTGATTCCCCGTGTTTGATTCCCTGCCTCTGATTCCCTGCCTCTGATTCCCCAGCTTCATTCCCCGCCTTTGATTCCCCCCGTCTGATTCCCAGCCTCTGAATCCCCGTGTCTGATAACCTGCCTCTGATTCCCCGCCTCTGATTCCCCATCTCAGATTCACCGCCTCTGATTCCCCACCTCTGATTCCCCATCTCTGATTCCGCACATCCGATTCCCTGCCTCTGATTCCCCGACTCTGATTCCCAACCTCTGATTCCCCAGCTCTGATTCCCCGCCTCTGATTCCCCAACTCTGATTCCCCGCCTCTGATTCCCCACCTCTGATTCCCCGTGTTTGATCCCCTGCCTCTGTTTCCCCAGCTCTGATTCCCCATCTCTGATTCACCGCCTTTGATTCGCCACCTCTGATTCCCCATATCTGATTCCTCGCCACTGTTTCCCCGCCTCTGATTCCCCGCCTCTGATTCCCCATATCTCATTCCCCGCCTCTGATTCCCCATCTCTGATTCCCGGACTCTGATTCCCCACCTCTGATTCCCGACCTCTTATTCCCGGCATTTGATTCCGGCCTCTGATTCCCGGCCTCTGATTCCCCATATCTGATTCCCCACCTCTGTTTCCCCAACTTTGATTCCCAACCTCTGATTCCCCATATCTGATTCCCCGCCTCTGATTCCCCATATCTCATTCCCCGCCTCTGAATCCCCATCTCTGATTCCCGGACTCTGATTCCCCACCTCTGATTCCCGGCCTCTTATTCCCGGCATCTGATTCCGGCCTCTGATTCCCGGCCTCTGATTCCCTGCTTCTGATTCTGATTCCCTGCCTCTGATTCCCCATCTCTGATTCCGCACATCTGATTCCCTGCCTCTGATTCCCCACCTCTGATTCCCCATATCTGACTCCCCGCCTCTGTTTCCCCGCCTCTGATTCCCCGCCTTTGTTTCCCAATATCTAAGTCCCCGCCTCTGATTCCCCAACTCTGATTCCCCACCTCTGATTCCCCAGCTCTGATTCCCGGCCTCTGATTCCCTGCTTCTGATTCTGATTCGCTGCCTCTGATTCCCCATCTCTGATTCCGCACATCTGATTCCCTGCCTCTGATTCCCCACCTCTGATTCCCCATATCGGACTCCCCGCCTCTGTTTCCCCGCCTCTGATTCCCCGCCTTTGTTTCCCAATATCTAAGTCCCCGCCTCTGATTCCCCAACTCTGATTCCCCACCTCTGATTCCCCAGCTCTGATTCCCCGCCTCTGATTCCCCGCATCTGATTCCCTGCATCTGATTCCAAGCCTCTGATTCCCTGCCTCTGATTCCCAACCTCTGATTCCCCACCTCTGATTCCCCATATCTGATTCCCCGCCTCTGTTTCCCCGCCTCTGATTCCCCACCTCTGTTTCCCCATATCTGATTCCCGGCCTCTTATTCCCCGCCTCTGATTCCCCACCTCTGATTCCCTACCTCTGATTACCAATCTGCGATTCCGCACATCTGATTCCCTGCCTCTGATTCCCCGCCTCTGATTCCCTGTCTCTGATTCCCAACCTCTGATTCCCCACCTCTGATTCCCCATATCTGATTCCCCGCCTCTGTTTCCCCGCCTCTGATTCCCCTCCTCTGATTCCCCAACTCTAATTCCCCGCCTCTGATTCCCCAGCTCTGATTCCCCGTGTTTGATTCCCTGCCTCTGATTCCCTGCCCTGATTCCCCATCTCTGTTTCACCGCCTTTGATTCGCCACCTCTGATTCCCCATATCTGATTCCCCGACTCTGTTTCGCCGCCTCTGATTCCCTACCTCTGATTCCCAACCTCTGATTCCACACCTCTGATTCCCCATATCTGATTCCCCGCCTCTGTTTTCCCGCCTCTGATTCCCTGCCCTTGTTTGCCCATATCTGATTCCCTGCCTCTGATTCCCCAACTCTGATTCCCCGCCTCTGATTCCCCAGCTCTGATTCCCCGCCTCTGATTTCCCGTGTTTGATTCCCTGCCTCTGATTCCCCGCCTCTGATTCCCCATCTCTGATTCACCGCCTTTGATTCGCCACCTCTGATTCCACATATCTGATTCCCCACCTCTGTTTCCCCGCCTCTGATTCCCCGCCTCTGATTCTCCATATCTCATTCCCCGCCTCTGAATCCCCATCTCTGATTCCCGGACTCTGATTCCCCACCTCTGATTCCCGGCCTCTTATTCCCAGCATCTGATTCCCGGCCTCTGTTTCCCGGCCTCTGATTCCCCGCTTCTGATTCTGATTCGCTGCCTCTGATTCCCCATCTCTGATTCTGCACATCTGATTCCCTGCCTCTGATTCCCCACCTCTGATTCCCCATATCTGATTTCCCGCCTCTGTTTCCCCGCCTCTGATTCCCCGCCTCTGTTTCCTCATATCTAATTCCCAACCTCTGATGCCCCAACTCTGATTCCCTGGCTCTGATTCCCCGCGTTCTATTCCCTGCCTCTGATTCCCCGCCTGTGATTCCCCATCTCTGATTCACCACCTCTGATTCCCGGCCTCTTATTCCCAGCATCTGATTCCCGGCCTCTGATTCCCGGTCTCTGATTCCCCGCTTCTGATTCTGATTCGCTGCCTCTGATTCCCCATCTCTGATTCTGCACATCTGATTCCCTGCCTCTGATTCCCCACCTCTGATTCCCCATATCTGATTTCCCGCCTCTGTTTCCCCGCCTCTGATTCCCCGCCTCTGTTTCCCCATATCTAATTCCCAACCTCTGATGCACCAACTCTGATTCCCTGCCTCTGATTCCCCGCGTTCTATTCCCTGCCTCTGATTCCCCGCCTGTGATTCCCCATCTCTGATTCACCACCTCTGATTCCCCACCTCTGATTCCCCATATCTAATTCCCCGCCTCTGTTTGCCCGCCTCTGATTCCCCGCCTCTGTTTCCCCATATCTGATTCCCCGCCTCTGAATCCCCAACTCTGATTCCCTGCCTCTGATTCCCCGCCTTTGATTCCCCCCGTTTGATTCCCCATATCTGATTCCCAGCCTCTGTTTCCCCGCCTCTGATTCCCCGCCTCTGTTTCCCCATATCTGATTCCCGGCCTCTGATTCCCCGCCTCTGATTTCCCGCCTCTGATTCCCTGCCTCTGATTCCCAATCTCCGATTCCGCACATCTGATTCCCTGCCTCTGAATCCCCGCCTCTGATTCCCCGCCTCTGATTCCCTGCCTCTGATTCCCAACCTCTGATTCCCCACCTCTGATTCCCCGTGTTTGATTCCCCGCCTCTGTTTCCCCACCTCTGATTCCCCGCCTCTGATTCCCCAACTCTAATTCCCCGCCTCTGATTCCCCATATCTGATTCCCCGCCTCTGTTTCCCCGCCTCTGATTCCCCGCCCCTGTTTCCCCATATCTGATTCCCTGCCTCTGATTCCACAACTTTGATTCCCAGCCTCTGATTCCCCAGCTCTGATTCCCCGCCTCTGATTCCCCGTGTTTGATTCCCTGCCTCTGATTCCCCGCCTCTGATTCCCCATCTCTGATTCACCGCCTTTGATTCGCCACCTCTGATTCCCCATATCTGATTCCCCACCTCTGTTTCCCCAACTTTGATTCCCAACCTCTGATTCCCCATATCTGATTCCCCGCATCTGTTTCCCCGCCTCTGATTCCCCGCCTCTGATTCCCCATATCTCATTCCCCGCCTCTGAATCCCAATCTCTGATTCCCGGACTCTGATTCCCCACCTCTGATTCCCGGCCTCTTATTCCCGGCATCTGATTCCGGCCTCTGATTCCCTGCTTCTGATTCTGATTCCCTGCCTCTGATTCCCCATCTCTGATTCCGCACTTCTGATTCCCTGCCTCTGATTCCCCACCTCTGATTCCCCATATCTGACTCCCCGCCTCTGTTTCCCCGCCTCTGATTCCCCGCCTTTGTTTCCCAATATCTAAGTCCCCGCCTCTGATTCCTCAACTCTGATTCCCCACCTCTGATTCCCCAGCTCTGATTCCCCGCCTCTGATTCCCCGCATCTGATTCCCTGCATCTGATTCCAAGCCTCTGATTCCCTGCCTCTGATTCCCAACCTCTGATTCCCCACCTCTGATTCCCCATATCTGATTCCCCGCCTCTGTTTCCCCGCCTCTGATTCCCCACCTCTGTTTCCCCATATCTGATTCCCGGCCTCTTATTCCCCGCCTCTGATTCCCCACCTCTGATTCCCTACCTCTGATTACCCATCTCCGATTCCGCACATCTGATTCCCTGCCTCTGATTCCCCGCCTCTGATTCCCTGCCTCTGATTCCCAACCTCTGATTCCCCACCTCTGATTCCCCATATCTGATTCCCCGCCTCTTTTTCCCCGCCTCTGATTCCCCTCCTCTGATTCCCCAACTCTAATTCCCCGCCTCTGATTCCCCAGCTCTGATTCCCCGTGTTTGATTCCCTGCCTCTGATTCCCTGCCTCTGATTCCCCAGCTTCATTCCCCGCCTTTGATTCCCCCCGTCTGATTCCCAGCCTCTGAATCCCCGTGTCTGATAACCTGCCTCTGATTCCCCGCATCTGATTCCCCATCTCAGATTCACCGCCTCTGATTCCCCACCTCTGATTCCCCATCTCTGATTCCGCACATCCGATTCCCTGCCTCTGATTCCCCGACTCTGATTCCCAACCTCTGATTCCCCAGCTCTGATTCCCCGCCTCTGATTCCCCAACTCTGATTCCCCGCCTCTGATTCCCCACCTCTGATTCCCCGTGTTTGATCCCCTGCCTCTGTTTCCCCAGCTCTGATTCCCCATCTCTGATTCACCGCCTTTGATTCGCCACCTCTGATTCCCCATATCTGATTCCTCGCCACTGTTTCCCCGCCTCTGATTCCCCGCCTCTGATTCCCCATATCTCATTCCCCGCCTCTGATTCCCCATCTCTGATTCCCGGACTCTGATTCCCCACCTCTGATTCCCGACCTCTTATTCCCGGCATCTGATTCCGGCCTCTGATTCCCGGCCTCTGATTCCCCATATCTGATTCCCCACCTCTGTTTCCCCAACTTTGATTCCAAACCTCTGATTCCCCATATCTGATTCCCCGCCTCTGATTCCCCATATCTCATTCCCCGCCTCTGAATCCCCATCTCTGATTCCCGGACTCTGATTCCCCACCTCTGATTCCCGGCCTCTTATTCCCGGCATCTGATTCCGGCCTCTGATTCCCGGCCTCTGATTCCCTGCTTCTGATTCTGATTCCCTGCCTCTGATTCCCCATCACTGATTCCGCACATCTGATTCCCTGCCTCTGATTCCCCACCTCTGATTCCCCATATCTGACTCCCCGCCTCTGTTTCCCCGCCTCTGATTCCCCGCCTTTGTTTCCCAATATCTAAGTCCCCGCCTCTGATTCCCCAACTCTGATTCCCCACCTCTGATTCCCCAGCTCTGATTCCCGGCCTCTGATTCCTTGCTTCTGATTCTGATTCGCTGCCTCTGATTCCCCATCTCTGATTCCGCACATCTGATTCCCTGCCTCTGATTCCCCACCTCTGATTCCCCATATCGGACTCCCCGCCTCTGTTTCCCCGCCTCTGATTCCCCGCCTTTGTTTCCCAATATCTAAGTCCCCGCCTCTGATTCCCCAACTCTGATTCCCCACCTCTGATTCCCCAGCTCTGATTCCCCGCCTCTGATTCCCCGCATCTGATTCCCTGCATCTGATTCCAAGCCTCTGATTCCCTGCCTCTGATTCCCAACCTCTGATTCCCCACCTCTGATTCCCCATATCTGATTCCCCGCCTCTGTTTCCCCGCCTCTGATTCCCCACCTCTGTTTCCCCATATCTGATTCCCGGCCTCTTATTCCCCGCCTCTGATTCCCCACCTCTGATTCCCTACCTCTGATTACCAATCTGCGATTCCGCACATCTGATTCCCTGCCTCTGATTCCCCGCCTCTGATTCCCTGTCTCTGATTCCCAACCTCTGATTCCCCACCTCTGATTCCCCATATCTGATTCCCCGCCTCTGTTTCCCCGCCTCTGATTCCCCTCCTCTGATTCCCCAACTCTAATTCCCCGCCTCTGATTCCCCAGCTCTGATTCCCCGTGTTTGATTCCCTGCGTCTGATTCCCTGCCCTGATACCCCATCTCTGTTTCACCGCCTTTGATTCGCCACCTCTGATTCCCCATATCTGATTCCCCACCTCTGTTTCGCCGCCTCTGATTCCCTGCCTCTGATTCCCAACCTCTGATTCCACACCTCTGATTCCCCATATCTGATTCCCCGCCTCTGTTTTCCCGCCTCTGATTCCCTGCCCTTGTTTGCCCATATCTGATTCCCTGCCTCTGATTCCCCAACTCTGATTCCCCGCCTCTGATTCCCCAGCTCTGATTCCCCGCCTCTGATTTCCCGTGTTTGATTCCCTGCCTCTGATTCCCCGCCTCTGATTCCCCATCTCTGATTCACCGCCTTTGATTCGCCACCTCTGATTCCACATATCTGATTCCCCACCTCTGTTTCCCCGCCTCTGATTCCCCGCCTCTGATTCTCCATATCTCATTCCCCGCCTCTGAATCCCCATCTCTGATTCCCGGACTCTGATTCCCCACCTCTGATTCCCGGCCTCTTATTCCCAGCATCTGATTCCCGGCCTCTGTTTCCCAGCCTCTGATTCCCCGCTTCTGATTCTGATTCGCTGCCTCTGATTCCCCATCTCTGATTCTGCACATCTGATTCCCTGCCTCTGATTCCCCACCTCTGATTCCCCATATCTGATTTCCCGCCTCTGTTTCCCCGCCTCTGATTCCCCGCCTCTGTTTCCTCATATCTAATTCCCAACCTCTGATGCCCCAACTCTGATTCCCTGGCTCTGATTTCCCGCGTTCTATTCCCTGCCTCTGATTCCCCGCCTGTGATTCCCCATCTCTGATTCACCACCTCTGATTCCCCACCTCTGATTCCCCATATCTAATTCCCCGCCTCTGTTTGCCCGCCTCTGATTCCCCGCCTCTGATTCCCCACCTCTGATTCCCCAGCTCTGATTCCCCGCCTCTGATTCCCCAACTCTGATTCCCCGCCTCTGATTCCCCAGCTCTGATTCCCCACCTCTGATTCCCCGTGTTTGATCCCCTGCCTCTGATTCCCCAGCTCTGATTCCCCATCTCTGATTCACCGCCTTTGATTCGCCACCTCTGATTCCCCATATCTGATTCCTCGCCACTGTTTCCCCGCCTCTGATTCCCCGCCTCTGATTCCCCATATCTCATTCCCCGCCTCTGATTCCCCATCTCTGATTCCCGGACTCTGATTCCCCACCTCTGATTCCCGGCCTCTTATTCCCGGCATCTGATTCCGGCCTCTGATTCCCGGCCTCTGATTCCCTGCTTCTGATTCTGATTCCCTGCCTCTGATTCTGATTCACTGCCTCTGATTCCCCATCTCTGATTCCGCACATCTGATTCACTGCCTCTGATTCCCCACCTCTGATTCCCCATATCTGACTCCCCGCCTCTGTTTCCCCGCCTCTGATTCCCCGCCTTTGTTTCCCAATATCTAAGTCCCCGCCTCTGATTCCCCAACTCTGATTCCCCACCTCTGATTCCCCAGCTCTGATTTCCCGCCTCTGATTCCCCGCATCTGATTCCCTGCATCTGATTCCAAGCCTCTGATTCCCTGCCTCTGATTCCCAACCTCTGATTCCCCACCTCTGATTCCCCATATCTGATTCCCCGCCTCTGTTTCCCCGCCTCTGATTTCCCACCTCTGTTTCCCCATATCTGATTCCCGGCCTCTTATTCCCCGCCTCTGATTCCCCACCTCTGATTCCCTACCTCTGATTACCCATCTCCGATTCCGCACATCTGATTCCCTGCCTCTGATTCCCCGCCTCTGATTCCCTGCCTCTGATTCCCAACCTCTGATTCCCCACCTCTGATTCCCCATATCTGATTCCCCGCCTCTGTTTCCCCGCCTCTGATTCCCCTCCTCTGATTCCCCAACTCTAATTCCCCGCCTCTGATTCCCCAGCTCTGATTCCCCGTGTTTGATTCCCTGCCTCTGATTCCCTGCCTCTGATTCCCCAGCTTCATTCCCCGCCTTTGATTCACCCCATCTGATTCCCAGCCTCTGAATCCCCGTGTCTGATAACATGCCTCTGATTCCCCGCCTCTGATTCCCCATCTCAGATTCACCGCCTCTGAGTCCCCACCTCTGATTCCCCATCTCTGATTCCGCACATCCGATTCCCTGCCTCTGATTCCCCGACTCTGATTCCCCACCTCTGATTCCCCAGCTCTGATTTCCCGCCTCTGATTCCCCAACTCTGATTCCACGCCTCTGATTCCCCGGCTCTGATTCCCCGCCTCTGATTCCCCGTGTTTGATCCCCTGCCTCTGATTCCCCAGCTCTGATTCCCCATCTCTGATACACCGCCTTTGATTCGCCACCTCTGATTCCCCATATCTGATTCCTCGCCACTGTTTCCCCGCCTCTGATTCCCCGCCTCTGATTCCCCATATCTCATTCCCCGCCTCTGATTCCCCATCTCTGATTCCCGGACTCTGATTCCCCACCTCTGATTCCCGACCTCTTATTCCCGGCATCTGATTCCGGCCTCTGATTCCCGGCCTCTGATTCCCCATATCTGATTCCCCACCTCTGTTTCCCCAACTTTGATTCCCAACCTCTGATTCCCCACATCTGATTCCCCGCATCTGTTTCCCCGCCTCTTATTCCCCGCCTCTGATTCCCCATATCTCATTCCCCGCCTCTGAATCCCCATCTCTGATTCCCGGACTCTGATTCCCCACCTCTGATTCCCGGCCTCTTATTCCCGGCATCTGATTCCGGCCTCTGATTCCCGGCCTCTGATTCCCTGCTTCTGATTCTGATTCCCTGCCTCTGATTCCCCATCTCTGATTCCGCACATCTGATTCCCTGCCTCTGATTCCCCACCTCTGATTCCCCATATCTGACTCCCCGCCTCTGTTTCCCCACCTCTGATTCCCCGCCTTTGTTTCCCAATATCTAAGTCCCCGCCTCTGATTCCCCAACTCTGATTCCCCACCTCTGATTCCCCAGCTCTGATTCCCCGCCTCTGATTCCCCGCATCTGATTCCCTTCATCTGATTCCAAGCCTCTGATTCCCTGCCTCTGATTCCCAACCTCTGATTCCCCACCTCTGATTCCCCATATCTGATTCCCCGCCTCTGTTTCCCCGCCTCTGATTCCCCACCTCTGTTTCCCCATATCTGATTCCCGGCCTCTTATTCCCCGCCTCTGATTCCCCACCTCTGATTCCCTACCTCTGATTACCCATCTCCGATTCCGCACATCTGATTCCCTGCCTCTGATTCCCCGCCTCTGATTCCCTGCCTCTGATTCCCAACCTCTGATTCCCCACCTCTGATTCCCCATATCTGATTCCCCGCCTCTGTTTCCCCGCCTCTGATTCCCCTCCTCTGATTCCCCAACTCTAATTCCCCGCCTCTGATTCCCCAGCTCTGATTCCCCGTGTTTGATTCCCTGCCTCTGATTCACTGCCTCTGATTCCCCAGCTTCATTCCCCGCCTTTGATTCCCCCCGTCTGATTCCCAGCCTCTGAATCCCCGTGTCTGATAACCTGCCTCTGATTCCCCGCCTCTGATTCCCCATCTCAGATTCACCGCCTCCGATTCCCCACCTCTGATTCCCCATCTCTGATTCCGCACATCCGATTCCCTGCCTCTGATTCCCCGACTCTGATTCCCCACCTCTGATTCCCCAGCTCTGATTCCCCGCCTCTGATTCCCCAACTCTGATTCCCCGCCTCTGATTCCCCAGCTCTGATTCCCCGCCTCTGATTCCCCGTGTTTGATCCCCTGCCTCTGATTCCCCAGCACTGATTCCCCATCTCTGATTCACCGCCTTTGATTCGCCACTTCTGATTCCCCATATCTGATTCCTCGCCACTGTTTCCCCGCCTCTGATTCCCCGCCTCTGATTCCCCATATCTCATTCCCCGCCTCTGATTCCCCATCTCTGATTCCCGGACTCTGATTCCCCACCTCTGATTCCCGACCTCTTATTCCCGGCATCTGATTCCGGCCTCTGATTCCCGGCCTCTGATTCCCGGCCTCTGATTCCCTGCTTCTGATTCTGATTCCCTGCCTCTGATTCCCCATTTCTGATTCCGCACATCTAATTCCCTGCCTCTGACTCCCCGCCTCTGATTCCCCAGCTCTGATTCCCCGCCTCTGATTCCCCGTGTTTGATTCCCTGCCTCTGATTCCCGGCCTCTGATTCCCCATCTCTGATTCACCGCCTTTGATTCGCCACCTCTGATTCCCCATATCTGATTCCCCGCATCTGTTTCCCCGCCTCTGATTCCCCGCCTCTGATTCCCCATATCTCATTCCCCGCCTCTGAATCCCCATCTCTGATTCCCGGACTCTGATTCCCCACCTCTGATTCCCGGCCTCTTATTCCCGGCATCTGATTCCGGCCTCTGATTCCCGGCCTCTGATTCCCTGCTTCTGATTCTGATTCGCTGCCTCTGATTCCCCATCTCTGATTCCGCACATCTGATTCCCTGCCTCTGATTCCCCACCTCTGATTCCCCATATCTGACTCCCCGCCTCTGTTTCCCCGCCTCTGATTCCCCGCCTTTGTTTCCCAATATCTAAGTCCCCGCCTCTGATTCCCCAACTCTGATTCCCCACCTCTGATTCCCCAGCTCTGATTCCCCGCCTCTGATTCCCCGCATCTGATTCCCTGCATCTGATTCCAAGCCTCTGATTCCCTGCCTGTGATTCCCAACCTCTGATTCCCCACCTCTGATTCCCCATATCTGATTCCCCGCCTCTGTTTCCCCGCCTCTGATTCCCCACCTCTGTTTCCCCATATCTGATTCCCAGCCTCTTATTCCCCGCCTCTGATTCCCCACCTCTGATTCCCTACCTCTGATTACCAATCTGCGATTCCGCACATCTGATTCCCTGCCTCTGATTCCCCGCCTCTGATTCCCTGCCTCTGATTCCCAACCTCTGATTCCCCACCTCTGATTCCCCATATCTGATTCCCCGCCTCTGTTTCCCCGCCTCTGATTCCCCTCCTCTGATTCCCCAACTCTAATTCCCCGCCTCTGATTCCCCAGCTCTGATTCCCCGTGTTTGATTCCCTGCCTCTGATTCCCTGCCCTGATTCCCCATCTCTGTTTCACAGCCTTTGATTCGCCACCTCTGATTCCCCATATCTGATTCCCCGCCTCTGTTTCGCCGCCTCTGATTCCCTGCCTCTGATTCCCAACCTCTGATTCCACACCTCTGATTCCCCATATCTGATTCCCCGCCTCTGTTTCCCCGCCTCTGATTCCCTGCCCTTGTTTGCCCATATCTGATTCCCTGCCTCTGATTCCCCAACTCTGATTCCCCGCCTCTGATTCCCCAGCTCTGATTCCCCGCCTCTGATTTCCCGTGTTTGATTCCCTGCCTCTGATTCCCCGCCTCTGATTCCCCATCTCTGATTCACCGCCTTTGATTCGCCACCTCTGATTCCACATATCTGATTCCCCACCTCCGTTTCCCCGCCTCTGATTCCCCGCCTCTGATTCTCCATATCTCATTCCCCGCCTCTGAATCCCCATCTCTGATTCCCGGACTCTGATTCCCCACCTCTGATTCCCGGCCTCTTATTCCCAGCATCTGATTCCCGGCCTCTGATTCCCGGCCTCTGATTCCCCGCTTCTGATTCTGATTCGCTGCCTCTGATTCCCCATCTCTGATTCTGCACATCTGATTCCCTGCATCTGATTCCCCACCTCTGATTCCCCATATCTGATTTCCCGCCTCTGTTTCCCCACCTCTGATTCCCCGCCTCTGTTTCCCTATATCTAATTCCCAACCTCTGATGCCCCAACTCTGATTCCCTGCCTCTGATTCCCCGCGTTCTATTCCCTGCCTCTGATTCCACGCCTGTGATTCCCAATCTCTGATTCACCACCTCTGATTCCCCACCTCTGATTCCCCATATCTGATTCCCCGCCTCTGTTTCCCCGCCTCTGACTCCCCTCCTCTGATTCCCCAACTCTAATTCCCCGCCTCTGATTCCCCAGCTCTGATTCCCCGTGTTTGATTCCCTGCCTCTGATTCCCTGCCTCTGATTCCCCAGCTTCATTCCCCGCCTTTGATTCACCCCATCTGATTCCCAGCCTCTGAATCCCCGTGTCTGATAACATGCCTCTGATTCCCCGCCTCTGATTCCCCATCTCAGATTCACCGCCTCTGAGTCCCCACCTCTGATTCCCCATCTCTGATTCCGCACATCCGATTCCCTGCCTCTGATTCCCCGACTCTGATTCCCCACCTCTGATTCCCCAGCTCTGATTTCCCGCCTCTGATTCCCCAACTCTGATTCCACGCCTCTGATTCCCCGGCTCTGATTCCCCGCCTCTGATTCCCCGTGTTTGATCCCCTGCCTCTGATTCCCCAGCTCTGATTCCCCATCTCTGATACACCGCCTTTGATTCGCCACCTCTGATTCCCCATATCTGATTCCTCGCCACTGTTTCCCCGCCTCTGATTCCCCGCCTCTGATTCCCCATATCTCATTCCCCGCCTCTGATTCCCCATCTCTGATTCCCGGACTCTGATTCCCCACCTCTGATTCCCGACCTCTTATTCCCGGCATCTGATTCCGGCCTCTGATTCCCGGCCTCTGATTCCCCATATCTGATTCCCCACCTCTGTTTCCCCAACTTTGATTCCCAACCTCTGATTCCCCATATCTGATTCCCCGCATCTGTTTCCCCGCCTCTTATTCCCCGCCTCTGATTCCCCATATCTCATTCCCCGCCTCTGAATCCCCATCTCTGATTCCCGGACTCTGATTCCCCACCTCTGATTCCCGGCCTCTTATTCCCGGCATCTGATTCCGGCCTCTGATTCCCGGCCTCTGATTCCCTGCTTCTGATTCTGATTCCCTGCCTCTGATTCCCCATCTCTGATTCCGCACATCTGATTCCCTGCCTCTGATTCCCCACCTCTGATTCCCCATATCTGACTCCCCGCCTCTGTTTCCCCACCTCTGATTCCCCGCCTTTGTTTCCCAATATCTAAGTCCCCGCCTCTGATTCCCCAACTCTGATTCCCCACCTCTGATTCCCCAGCTCTGATTCACCGCCTCTGATTCCCCGCATCTGATTCCCTGCATCTGATTCCAAGCCTCTGATTCCCTGCCTCTGATTCCCAACCTCTGATTCCCCACCTCTGATTCCCCATATCTGATTCCCCGCCTCTGTTTCCCCGCCTCTGATTCCCCACCTCTGTTTCCCCATATCTGATTCCCGGCCTCTTATTCCCCGCCTCTGATTCCCCACCTCTGATTCCCTACCTCTGATTACCCATCTCCGATTCCGCACATCTGATTCCCTGCCTCTGATTCCCCGCCTCTGATTCCCTGCCTCTGATTCCCAACCTCTGATTCCCCACCTCTGATTCCCCATATCTGATTCCCCGCCTCTGTTTCCCCGCCTCTGATTCCCCTCCTCTGATTCCCCAACTCTAATTCCCCGCCTCTGATTCCCCAGCTCTGATTCCCCGTGTTTGATTCCCTGCCTCTGATTCACTGCCTCTGATTCCCCAGCTTCATTCCCCGCCTTTGATTCCCCCCGTCTGATTCCCAGCCTCTGAATCCCCGTGTCTGATAACCTGCCTCTGATTCCCCGCCTCTGATTCCCCATCTCAGATTCACCGCCTCCGATTCCCCACCTCTGATTCCCCATCTCTGATTCCGCACATCCGATTCCCTGCCTCTGATTCCCCGACTCTGATTCCCCACCTCTGATTCCCCAGCTCTGATTCCCCGCCTCTGATTCCCCAACTCTGATTCCCCGCCTCTGATTCCCCAGCTCTGATTCCCCGCCTCTGATTCCCCGTGTTTGATCCCCTGCCTCTGATTCCCCAGCACTGATTCCCCATCTCTGATTCACCGCCTTTGATTCGCCACTTCTGATTCCCCATATCTGATTCCTCGCCACTGTTTCCCCGCCTCTGATTCCCCGCCTCTGATTCCCCATATCTCATTCCCCGCCTCTGATTCCCCATCTCTGATTCCCGGACTCTGATTCCCCACCTCTGATTCCCGACCTCTTATTCCCGGCATCTGATTCCGGCCTCTGATTCCCGGCCTCTGATTCCCGGCCTCTGATTCCCTGCTTCTGATTCTGATTCCCTGCCTCTGATTCCCCATTTCTGATTCCGCACATCTAATTCCCTGCCTCTGACTCCCCGCCTCTGATTCCCCAGCTCTGATTCCCCGCCTCTGATTCCCCGTGTTTGATTCCCTGCCTCTGATTCCCGGCCTCTGATTCCCCATCTCTGATTCACCGCCTTTGATTCGCCACCTCTGATTCCCCATATCTGATTCCCCGCATCTGTTTCCCCGCCTCTGATTCCCCGCCTCTGATTCCCCATATCTCATTCCCCGCCTCTGAATCCCCATCTCTGATTCCCGGACTCTGATTCCCCACCTCTGATTCCCGGCCTCTTATTCCCGGCATCTGATTCCGGCCTCTGATTCCCGGCCTCTGATTCCCTGCTTCTGATTCTGATTCGCTGCCTCTGATTCCCCATCTCTGATTCCGCACATCTGATTCCCTGCCTCTGATTCCACACCTCTGATTCCCCATATCTGACTCCCCGCCTCTGTTTCCCCGCCTCTGATTCCCCGCCTTTGTTTCCCAATATCTAAGTCCCCGCCTCTGATTCCCCAACTCTGATTCCCCACCTCTGATTCCCCAGCTCTGATTCCCCGCCTCTGATTCCCCGCATCTGATTCCCTGCATCTGATTCCAAGCCTCTGATTCCCTGCCTGTGATTCCCAACCTCTGATTCCCCACCTCTGATTCCCCATATCTGATTCCCCGCCTCTGTTTCCCCGCCTCTGATTCCCCACCTCTGTTTCCCCATATCTGATTCCCAGCCTCTTATTCCCCGCCTCTGATTCCCCACCTCTGATTCCCTACCTCTGATTACCAATCTGCGATTCCGCACATCTGATTCCCTGCCTCTGATTCCCCGCCTCTGATTCCCTGCCTCTGATTCCCAACCTCTGATTCCCCACCTCTGATTCCCCATATCTGATTCCCCGCCTCTGTTTCCCCGCCTCTGATTCCCCTCCTCTGATTCCCCAACTCTAATTCCCCGCCTCTGATTCCCCAGCTCTGATTCCCCGTGTTTGATTCCCTGCCTCTGATTCCCTGCCCTGATTCCCCATCTCTGTTTCACAGCCTTTGATTCGCCACCTCTGATTCCCTATATCTGATTCCCCGCCTCTGTTTCGCCGCCTCTGATTCCCTGCCTCTGATTCCCAACCTCTGATTCCACACCTCTGATTCCCCATATCTGATTCCCCGCCTCTGTTTCCCCGCCTCTGATTCCCTGCCCTTGTTTGCCCATATCTGATTCCCTGCCTCTGATTCCCCAACTCTGATTCCCCGCCTCTGATTCCCCAGCTCTGATTCCCCGCCTCTGATTTCCCGTGTTTGATTCCCTGCCTCTGATTCCCCGCCTCTGATTCCCCATCTCTGATTCACCGCCTTTGATTCGCCACCTCTGATTCCACATATCTGATTCCCCACCTCCGTTTCCCCGCCTCTGATTCCCCGCCTCTGATTCTCCATATCTCATTCCCCGCCTCTGAATCCCCATCTCTGATTCCCGGACTCTGATTCCCCACCTCTGATTCCCGGCCTCTTATTCCCAGCATCTGATTCCCGGCCTCTGATTCCCGGCCTCTGATTCCCCGCTTCTGATTCTGATTCGCTGCCTCTGATTCCCCATCTCTGATTCTGCACATCTGATTCCCTGCATCTGATTCCCCACCTCTGATTCCCCATATCTGATTTCCCGCCTCTGTTTCCCCACCTCTGATTCCCCGCCTCTGTTTCCCTATATCTAATTCCCAACCTCTGATGCCCCAACTCTGATTCCCTGCCTCTGATTCCCCGCGTTCTATTCCCTGCCTCTGATTCCCCGCCTGTGATTCCCAATCTCTGATTCACCACCTCTGATTCCCCACCTCTGATTCCCCATATCTAATTCCCCGCCTCTGTTTGCCCGCCTCTGATTCCCCGCCTCTGTTTCCCCATATCTGATTCCCCGCCTCTGAATCCCCAACTTTGATTCCCTGCCTCTGATTCCCCAGCTCTGATTCCCCGCCTTTGATTCCCCCCGTCTGATTCCCCATATCTGATTCCGCACTTCTGATTCCCTGCCTCTGATTCCCCACCTCTGATTCCCCATATCTGACTCCCCGCCTCTGTTTCCCCGCCTCTGATTCCCCGCCTTTGTTTCCCAATATCTAAGTCCCCGCCTCTGATTCCCCAACTCTGATTCCCCACCTCTGATTCCCCAGCTCTGATTCCCCGCCTCTGTTTCCCCGCCTCTGATTCCCCACCTCTGTTTCCCCATATCTGATTCCCGGCCTCTTATTCCCCGCCTCTGATTCCGCACTTCTGATTCCCTGCCTCTGATTCCCCACCTCTGATTCCCCATATCTGACTCCCCGCCTCTGTTTCCCCGCCTCTGATTCCCCGCCTTTGTTTCCCAATATCTAAGTCCCCGCCTCTGATTCCCCAACTCTGATTCCCCACCTCTGATTCCCCAGCTCTGATTCCCCGCCTCTGATTCCCCGCATCTGATTCCCTGCATCTGATTCCAAGCCTCTGATTCCCTGACTCTGATTCCCAACCTCTGATTCCCCACCTCTGATTCCCCATATCTGATTCCCAGCCTCTGTTTCCCCGCCTCTGATTCCCCTCCTCTGATTCCCCAACTCTAATTCCCCGCCTCTGATTCCCCAGCTCTGATTCCCCGTGTTTGATTCCCTCCCTCTGATTCCCTGCCTCTGATTCCCCAGCTTCATTCCCCGCCTTTGATTCCCCCCGTCTGATTCCCAGCCTCTGAATCCCCGTGTCTGATAACCTGCCTCTGATTCCCCGCCTCTGATTCCCCTTCTCAGATTCACCGCCTCTGATTCCCCACCTCTGATTCCCCATCTCTGATTCCGCACATCCGATTCCCTGCCTCTGATTCCCCGACTCTGATTCCCCACCTCTGATTCCCCAGCTCTGATTCCCCGCCTCTGATTCCCCAACTCTGATTCCCCGCCTCTGATTCCCCACCTCTGATTCCCCGTGTTTGATCCCCTGCCTCTGATTACCCAGCTCTGATTCCCCATCTCTGATTCACCGCCTTTGATTCGCCACCTCTGATTCCCCATATCTGATTCCTCGCCACTGTTTCCCCGCCTCTGATTCCCCGCCTCTGATTCCCCATATCTCATTCCCCGCCTCTGATTCCCCATCTCTGATTCCCGGACTCTGATTCCCCACCTCTGATTCCCGACCTCTTATTCCCGGCATCTGATTCCGGCCTCTGATTCCCGGCCTCTGATTCCCCATATCTGATTCCCCACCTCTGTTTCCCCAACTTTGATTCCCAACCTCTGATTCCCCATATCTGATTCCCCGCATCTGTTTCCCCGCCTCTGATTCCCCGCCTCTGATTCCCCATATCTCATTCCCCTCCTCTGAATCCCCATCTCTGATTCCCGGACTCTGATTCCCCACCTCTGATTCCCGGCCTCTTATTCCCGGCATCTGATTCCGGCCTCTGATTCCCGGCCTCTGATTCCCTGCTTCTGATTCTGATTCCCTGCCTCTGATTCCCCATCTCTGATTCCGCACATCTGATTCCCTGCCTCTGATTCCCCACCTCTGATTCCCCATATCTGACTCCCCGCCTCTGTTTCCCCGCCTCTGATTCCCCGCCTTTGTTTCCCAATATCTAAGTCCCCGCCTCTGATTCCCCAACTCTGATTCCCCACCTCTGATTCCCCAGCTCTGATTCCCGGCCTCTGATTCCCTGCTTCTGATTCTGATTCGCTGCCTCTGATTCCCCATCTCTGATTCCGCACATCTGATTCCCTGCCTCTGATTCCCCACCTCTGATTCCCCATATTTGACTCCCCGCCTCTGTTTCCCCGCCTCTGATTCCCCGCCTTTGTTTCCCAATATCTAAGTCCCCGCCTCTGATTCCCCAACTCTGATTCCCCACCTCTGATTCCCCAGCTCTGATCCCCCGCCTCTGATTCCCCGCATCTGATTCCTTGCATCTGATTCCAAGCCTCTGATTCCCTGCCTCTGATTCCCAACCTCTGATTCCCCACCTCTGATTCCCCATATCTGATTCCCCGCCTCTGTTTCCCCGCCTCTGATTCCCCACCTCTGTTTCCCCATATCTGATTCCCGGCCTCTTATTCCCCGCCTCTGATTCCCCACCTCTGATTTCCTACCTCTGATTACCAATCTGCGATTCCGCACATCTGATTCCCTGCCTCTGATTCCCCGCCTCTGATTCCCTGTCTCTGATTCCCAACCTCTGATTCCCCACCTCTGATTCCCCATATCTTATTCCCCGCCTCTGTTTCCCCGCCTCTGATTCCCCTCCTCTGATTCCCCAACTCTAATTCCCCGCCTCTGATTCCCCAGCTCTGATTCCCCGTGTTTGATTCCCTGCCTCTGATTCCCTGCCCTGATTCCCCATCTCTGTTTCACCGCCTTTGATTCGCCACCTCTGATTCCCAATATCTGATTCCCCGCCTCTGTTTCGCCGCCTCTGATTCCCTGCCTCTGATTCCACACCTCTGATTCCCCATATCTGATTCCCCGCCTCTGTTTTCCAGCCTCTGATTCCCTGCCCTTGTTTGCCCATATCTGATTCCCTGCCTCTGATTCCCCAACTCTGATTCCCCGCCTCTGATTCCCCAGCTCTGATTCCCCGCCTCTGATTTCCCGTGTTTGATTCCCTGCCTCTGATTCCCCGCCTCTGATTCCCCATCTCTGATTCACCGCCTTTGATTCGCCACCTCTGATTCCACATATCTGATTCCCCACCTCTGTTTCCCCGCCTCTGATTCCCCGCCTCTGATTCTCCATATCTCATTCCCCGCCTCTGAATCCCCATCTCTGATTCCCGGACTCTGATTCCCCACCTCTGATTCCCGGCCTCTTATTCCCAGCATCTGATTCCCGGCCTCTGATTCCCGGCCTCTGATTCCCCGCTTCTGATTCTGATTCGCTGCCTCTGATTCCCCATCTCTGATTCTGCACATCTGATTCCCTGCCTCTGATTCCCCACCTCTGATTCCCCATATCTGATTTCCCGCCTCTGTTTCCCCGCCTCTGATTCCCCGCCTCTGTTTCCCCATACCTAATTCCCAACCTCTGATGCCCCAACTCTGATTCCCTGCCTCTGATTCCCCGCGTTCTATTCCCTGCCTCTGATTCCCCGCCTGTGATTCCCCATCTCTGATTCACCACCTCAGATTCCCCACCTCTGATTCCCCATATCTAATTCCCCGCCTCTGTTTGCCCGCCTCTGATTCCCGCCTCTGTTTCCCCATATCTGATTCCCCGCCTCTGAATCCCCAACTCTGATTCCCTGCCTCTGATTCCCCAGCTCTGATTCCCCGCCTTTGATTCCCCCCGTCTGAATCCCCATATCTGATTCCCAGCCTCTGTTTCCCCGCCTCTGATTCCCCGCCTCTGTTTCCCCATATCTGATTCCCGGCCTCTGATTCCCCGCCTCTGATTTCCCGCCTCTGATTCCCAGCCTCTGATTCCCAATCTCCGATTCCGCACATCTGATTCCCTGCCTCTGATTCCCCGCCTCTGATTACCCGCCTCTGATTCCCTGCCTCTGATTCCCAACCTCTGATTCCCCACCTCTGATTCCCCGTGTTTGATTCCCCGCCTCTGTTTCCCCACCTCTGATTCCCCGCCTCTGATTCCCCAACTCTAATTCCCCGCCTCTGATTCCCCATATCTGATTCCCCGCCTCTGTTTCCCCGCCTCTGATTCCCCGCCCCTGTTTCCCCATATCTGATTCCCTGCCTCTGATTCCACAACTTTGATTCCCAGCCTCTGATTCCCCATCTCTGATTCCCCGCCTCTGATTCCCCGTGTTTGAATCCCTGCCTCTGATTCCCCGCCTCTGATTCCCCATCTCTGATTCACCGCCTTTGATTCGCCACCTCTGATTCCCCATATCTGATTCCCCACCTCTGTTTCCCCAACTTTGATTCCCAACCTCTGATTCCCCATATCTGATTCCCCGCATCTGTTTCCCCGCCTCTGATTCCCCGCCTCTGATTCCCCATATCTCATTCCCCACCTCTGAATCCCCATCTCTGATTCCCGGACTCTGATTCCCCACCTCTGATTCCCGGCCTCTTATTCCCGGCATCTGATTCCGGCCTCTGATTCCCGGCCTCTGATTCCCTGCTTCTGATTCTGATTCCCTGCCTCTGATTCCCCATCTCTGATTCCGCACATCTGATTCCCTGCCTCTGATTCCCCACCTCTGATTCCCCATATCTGACTCCCCGCCTCTGTTTCCCCGCCTCTGATTCCCCGCCTTTGTTTCCCAATATCTAAGTCCCCGCCTCTGATTCCCCAACTCTGATTCCCCACCTCTGATTCCCCAGCTCTGATTCCCGGCCTCTGATTCCCTGCTTCTGATTCTGATTCGCTGCCTCTGATTCCCCATCTCTGATTCCGCACATCTGATTCCCTGCCTCTGATTCCCCACCTCTGATTCCCCATATTTGACTCCCCGCCTCTGTTTCCCCGCCTCTGATTCCCCGCCTTTGTTTCCCAATATCTAAGTCCCCGCCTCTGATTCCCCAACTCTGATTCCCCACCTCTGATTCCCCAGCTCTGATCCCCCGCCTCTGATTCCCCGCATCTGATTCCTTGCATCTGATTCCAAGCCTCTGATTCCCTGCCTCTGATTCCCAACCTCTGATTCCCCACCTCTGATTCCCCATATCTGATTCCCCGCCTCTGTTTCCCCGCCTCTGATTCCCCACCTCTGTTTCCCCATATCTGATTCCCGGCCTCTTATTCCCCGCCTCTGATTCCCCACCTCTGATTCCCTACCTCTGATTACCAATCTGCGATTCCGCACATCTGATTCCCTGCCTCTGATTCCCCGCCTCTGATTCCCTGTCTCTGATTCCCAACCTCTGATTCCCCACCTCTGATTCCCCATATCTTATTCCCCGCCTCTGTTTCCCCGCCTCTGATTCCCCTCCTCTGATTCCCCAACTCTAATTCCCCGCCTCTGATTCCCCAGCTCTGATTCCCCGTGTTTGATTCCCTGCCTCTGATTCCCTGCCCTGATTCCCCATCTCTGTTTCACCGCCTTTGATTCGCCACCTCTGATTCCCCATATCTGATTCCCCGCCTCTGTTTCGCCGCCTCTGATTCCCTGCCTCTGATTCCCAACCTCTGATTCCACACCTCTGATTCCCCATATCTGATTCCCCGCCTCTGTTTTCCAGCCTCTGATTCCCTGCCCTTGTTTGCCCATATCTGATTCCCTGCCTCTGATTCCCCAACTCTGATTCCCCGCCTCTGATTCCCCAGCTCTGATTCCCCGCCTCTGATTTCCCGTGTTTGATTCCCTGCCTCTGATTCCCCGCCTCTGATTCCCCATCTCTGATTCACCGCCTTTGATTCGCCACCTCTGATTCCACATATCTGATTCCCCACCTCTGTTTCCCCGCCTCTGATTCCCCGCCTCTGATTCTCCATATCTCATTCCCCGCCTCTGAATCCCCATCTCTGATTCCCGGACTCTGATTCCCCACCTCTGATTCCCGGCCTCTTATTCCCAGCATCTGATTCCCGGCCTCTGATTCCCGGCCTCTGATTCCCCGCTTCTGATTCTGATTCGCTGCCTCTGATTCCCCATCTCTGATTCTGCACATCTGATTCCCTGCCTCTGATTCCCCACCTCTGATTCCCCATATCTGATTTCCCGCCTCTGTTTCCCCGCCTCTGATTCCCCGCCTCTGTTTCCCCATACCTAATTCCCAACCTCTGATGCCCCAACTCTGATTCCCTGCCTCTGATTCCCCGCGTTCTATTCCCTGCCTCTGATTCCCCGCCTGTGATTCCCCATCTCTGATTCACCACCTCAGATTCCCCACCTCTGATTCCCCATATCTAATTCCCCGCCTCTGTTTGCCCGCCTCTGATTCCCGCCTCTGTTTCCCCATATCTGATTCCCCGCCTCTGAATCCCCAACTCTGATTCCCTGCCTCTGATTCCCCAGCTCTGATTCCCCGCCTTTGATTCCCCCCGTCTGAATCCCCATATCTGATTCCCAGCCTCTGTTTCCCCGCCTCTGATTCCCCGCCTCTGTTTCCCCATATCTGATTCCCGGCCTCTGATTCCCCGCCTCTGATTTCCCGCCTCTGATTCCCAGCCTCTGATTCCCAATCTCCGATTCCGCACATCTGATTCCCTGCCTCTGATTCCCCGCCTCTGATTCCCCGCCTCTGATTCCCTGCCTCTGATTCCCAACCTCTGATTCCCCACCTCTGATTCCCCGTGTTTGATTCCCCGCCTCTGTTTCCCCACCTCTGATTCCCCGCCTCTGATTCCCCAACTCTAATTCCCCGCCTCTGATTCCCCATATCTGATTCCCCGCCTCTGTTTCCCCGCCTCTGATTCCCCGCCCCTGTTTCCCCATATCTGATTCCCTGCCTCTGATTCCACAACTTTGATTCCCAGCCTCTGATTCCCCATCTCTGATTCCCCGCCTCTGATTCCCCGTGTTTGATTCCCTGCCTCTGATTCCCCGCCTCTGATTCCCCATCTCTGATTCACCGCCTTTGATTCGCCACCTCTGATTCCCCATATCTGATTCCCCACCTCTGTTTCCCCAACTTTGATTCCCAACCTCTGATTCCCCATATCTGATTCCCCGCATCTGTTTCCCCGCCTCTGATTCCCCGCCTCTGATTCCCCATATCTCATTCCCCACCTCTGAATCCCCATCTCTGATTCCCGGACTCTGATTCCCCACCTCTGATTCCCGGCCTCTTATTCCCGGCATCTGATTCCGGCCTCTGATTCCCGGCCTCTGATTCCCTGCTTCTGATTCTGATTCCCTGCCTCTGATTCCCCATCTCTGATTCCGCACATCTGATTCCCTGCCTCTGATTCCCCACCTCTGATTCCCCATATCTGACTCCCCGCCTCTGTTTCCCCGCCTCTGATTCCCCGCCTTTGTTTCCCAATATCTAAGTCCCCGCCTCTGATTCCCCAACTCTGATTCCCCACCTCTGATTCCCCAGCTCTGATTCCCCGCCTCTGATTCCCTGCATCTGATTCCCTGCATCTGATTCCAAGCCTCTGATTCCCTGCCTCTGATTCCCAACCTCTGATTCCCCACCTCTGATTCCCCATATCTGATTCCCCGCCTCTGTTTCCCCGCCTCTGATTCCCCACCTCTGTTTCCCCATATCTGATTCCCGGCCTCTTATTCCCCGCCTCTGATTCCCCACCTCTGATTCCCTACCTCTGATTACCCATCTCCGATTTCGCACATCTGATTCCCTGCCTCTGATTCCCTGCCTCTGATTCCCCAGCTTCATTCCCCGCCTTTGATTCCCCCCGTCTGATTCCCAGCCTCTGAATCCCCGTGTCTGACAACCTGCCTCTGATTCCTCGCCTCTGATTCCCCATCTCAGATTCACCGCCTCTGATTCCCCACCTCTGATTCACCATCTCTGATTCCGCACATCCGATTCCCTGCCTCTGATTCCCCGACTCTGATTCCCCACCTCTGATTCCCCAGCTCTGATTCCCCGCCTCTGATTCCCCAACTCTGATTCCCCGCCTCTGATTCCCCAGCTCTGATTCCCCACCTCTGATTCCCCGTGTTTGATCCCCTGCCTCTGATTCCCCAGCTCTGATTCCCCATCTCTGATTCACCGCCTTTGATTCGCCACCTCTGATTCCCCATATCTGATTCCTTGCCACTGTTTCCCCGCCTCTGATTCCCCGCCTCTGATTCCCCATATCTCATTCCCCGCCTCTGATTCCCCATCTCTGATTCCCGGACTCTGATTCCCCACCTCTGATTCCCGACCTCTTATTCCCGGCATCTGATTCCGGCCTCTGATTCCCGGCCTCTGATTCCCCATATCTGATTCCCCACCTCTGTTTCCCCAACTTTGATTCCCAACCTCTGATTCCCCATATCTGATTCCCCGCATCTGTTTCCCCGCCTCTGATTCCCCGCCTCTGATTCCCCATATCTCATTCCCCGCCTCTGAATCCCCATCTCTGATTCCCGGACTCTGATTCCCCACCTCTGATTCCCGGCCTCTTATTCCCGGCATCTGATTCCGGCCTCTGATTCCCGGCCTCTGATTCCCTGCTTCTGATTCTGATTCCCTGCCTCTGATTCCCCATCTCTGATTCCGCACATCTGATTCCCTGCCTCTGATTCCCCACCTCTGATTCCCCATATCTGACTCCCCGCCTCTGTTTCCCCGCCTCTGATTCCCCGCCTTTGTTTCCCAATATCTAAGTCCCCGCCTCTGATTCCCCAACTCTGATTCCCCACCTCTGATTCCCCAGCTCTGATTCCCGGCCTCTGATTCCCTGCTTCTGATTCTGATTCGCTGCCTCTGATTCCCCACCTCTGATTCCCCATATCTGACTCCCCCCTCTGTATCCCCGCCTCTGATTCCCCACCTTTGTTTCCCAATATCTAAGTCCCCGCCTCTGATTCCCCAACTCTGATTCCCCATATCTGACTCCCCCCTCTGTATCCCCGCCTCTGATTCCCCACCTTTGTTTCCCAATATCTAAGTCCCCGCCTCTGATTCCCCAACTCTGATTCCCCACCTCTGATTCCCCAGCTCTGATTCCCCGCCTCTGATTCCCCGAATCTGATTCCCTGCATCTGATTCCAAGCCTCTGATTCCTTGCCTCTGATTCCCAACCTCTGATTCCCCACCTCTGATTCCCCATATCTGATTCCCCGCCTCTGTTTCCCCGCCTCTGATTCCCCACCTCTGTTTCCCCATATCTGATTCCCGGCCTCTTATTCCCCGCCTCTGATTCCCCACCTCTGATTCCCTACCTCTGATTACCAATCTGCGATTCCGCACATCTGATTCCCTGCCTCTGATTCCCCGCCTCTGATTCCCTGTCTCTGATTCCCAACCTCTGATTCCCCACCTCTGATTCCCCATATCTGATTCCCCGCCTCTGTTTCCCCGCCTCTGATTCCCCACCTCTGATTCCCTACCTCTGATTACCAATCTGCGATTCCGCACATCTGATTCCCTGCCTCTGATTCCCCGCCTCTGATTCCCTGTCTCTGATTCCCAACCTCTGATTCCCCACCTCTGATTCCCCATATCTGATTCCCCGCCTCTGTTTCCCCGCCTCTGATTCCCCGCCTCTGATTCCCCAGCTCTGATTCCCCGCCTCTGATTTCCCGTGTTTGATTCCCTGCCTCTGATTCCCCGCCTCTGATTCCCCATCTCTGATTCACCGCCTTTGATTCGCCACCTCTGATTCCACATATCTGATTCCCCACCTCTGTTTCCCCGCCTCTGATTCCCCGCCTCTGATTCTCCATATCTCATTCCCCGCCTCTGAATCCCCATCTCTGATTCCCGGACTCTGATTCCCCACCTCTGATTCCCGGCCTCTTATTCCCAGCATCTGATTCCCGGCCTCTGATTCCCGGCCTCTGATTCCCCGCTTCTGATTCTGATTCGCTGCCTCTGATTCCCCATCTCTGATTCTGCACATCTGATTCCCTGCCTCTGATTCCCCACCTCTGATTCCCCATATCTGATTTCCCGCCTCTGTTTCCCCGCCTCTGATTCCCCGCCTCTGTTTCCCCATACCTAATTCCCAACCTCTGATGCCCCAACTCTGATTCCCTGCCTCTGATTCCCCGCGTTCTATTCCCTGCCTCTGATTCCCCGCCTGTGATTCCCCATCTCTGATTCACCACCTCAGATTCCCCACCTCTGATTCCCCATATCTAATTCCCCGCCTCTGTTTGCCCGCCTCTGATTCCCGCCTCTGTTTCCCCATATCTGATTCCCCGCCTCTGAATCCCCAACTCTGATTCCCTGCCTCTGATTCCCCAGCTCTGATTCCCCGCCTTTGATTCCCCCCGTCTGAATCCCCATATCTGATTCCCAGCCTCTGTTTCCCCGCCTCTGATTCCCCGCCTCTGTTTCCCCATATCTGATTCCCGGCCTCTGATTCCCCGCCTCTGATTTCCCGCCTCTGATTCCCAGCCTCTGATTCCCAATCTCCGATTCCGCACATCTGATTCCCTGCCTCTGATTCCCCGCCTCTGATTCCCCGCCTCTGATTCCCTGCCTCTGATTCCCAACCTCTGATTCCCCACCTCTGATTCCCCGTGTTTGATTCCCCGCCTCTGTTTCCCCACCTCTGATTCCCCGCCTCTGATTCCCCAACTCTAATTCCCCGCCTCTGATTCCCCATATCTGATTCCCCGCCTCTGTTTCCCCGCCTCTGATTCCCCGCCCCTGTTTCCCCATATCTGATTCCCTGCCTCTGATTCCACAACTTTGATTCCCAGCCTCTGATTCCCCATCTCTGATTCCCCGCCTCTGATTCCCCGTGTTTGATTCCCTGCCTCTGATTCCCCGCCTCTGATTCCCCATCTCTGATTCACCGCCTTTGATTCGCCACCTCTGATTCCCCATATCTGATTCCCCACCTCTGTTTCCCCAACTTTGATTCCCAACCTCTGATTCCCCATATCTGATTCCCCGCATCTGTTTCCCCGCCTCTGATTCCCCGCCTCTGATTCCCCATATCTCATTCCCCACCTCTGAATCCCCATCTCTGATTCCCGGACTCTGATTCCCCACCTCTGATTCCCGGCCTCTTATTCCCGGCATCTGATTCCGGCCTCTGATTCCCGGCCTCTGATTCCCTGCTTCTGATTCTGATTCCCTGCCTCTGATTCCCCATCTCTGATTCCGCACATCTGATTCCCTGCCTCTGATTCCCCACCTCTGATTCCCCATATCTGACTCCCCGCCTCTGTTTCCCCGCCTCTGATTCCCCGCCTTTGTTTCCCAATATCTAAGTCCCCGCCTCTGATTCCCCAACTCTGATTCCCCACCTCTGATTCCCCAGCTCTGATTCCCCGCCTCTGATTCCCTGCATCTGATTCCCTGCATCTGATTCCAAGCCTCTGATTCCCTGCCTCTGATTCCCAACCTCTGATTCCCCACCTCTGATTCCCCATATCTGATTCCCCGCCTCTGTTTCCCCGCCTCTGATTCCCCACCTCTGTTTCCCCATATCTGATTCCCGGCCTCTTATTCCCCGCCTCTGATTCCCCACCTCTGATTCCCTACCTCTGATTACCCATCTCCGATTTCGCACATCTGATTCCCTGCCTCTGATTCCCTGCCTCTGATTCCCCAGCTTCATTCCCCGCCTTTGATTCCCCCCGTCTGATTCCCAGCCTCTGAATCCCCGTGTCTGACAACCTGCCTCTGATTCCTCGCCTCTGATTCCCCATCTCAGATTCACCGCCTCTGATTCCCCACCTCTGATTCACCATCTCTGATTCCGCACATCCGATTCCCTGCCTCTGATTCCCCGACTCTGATTCCCCACCTCTGATTCCCCAGCTCTGATTCCCCGCCTCTGATTCCCCAACTCTGATTCCCCGCCTCTGATTCCCCAGCTCTGATTCCCCACCTCTGATTCCCCGTGTTTGATCCCCTGCCTCTGATTCCCCAGCTCTGATTCCCCATCTCTGATTCACCGCCTTTGATTCGCCACCTCTGATTCCCCATATCTGATTCCTTGCCACTGTTTCCCCGCCTCTGATTCCCCGCCTCTGATTCCCCATATCTCATTCCCCGCCTCTGATTCCCCATCTCTGATTCCCGGACTCTGATTCCCCACCTCTGATTCCCGACCTCTTATTCCCGGCATCTGATTCCGGCCTCTGATTCCCGGCCTCTGATTCCCCATATCTGATTCCCCACCTCTGTTTCCCCAACTTTGATTCCCAACCTCTGATTCCCCATATCTGATTCCCCGCATCTGTTTCCCCGCCTCTGATTCCCCGCCTCTGATTCCCCATATCTCATTCCCCGCCTCTGAATCCCCATCTCTGATTCCCGGACTCTGATTCCCCACCTCTGATTCCCGGCCTCTTATTCCCGGCATCTGATTCCGGCCTCTGATTCCCGGCCTCTGATTCCCTGCTTCTGATTCTGATTCCCTGCCTCTGATTCCCCATCTCTGATTCCGCACATCTGATTCCCTGCCTCTGATTCCCCACCTCTGATTCCCCATATCTGACTCCCCGCCTCTGTTTCCCCGCCTCTGATTCCCCGCCTTTGTTTCCCAATATCTAAGTCCCCGCCTCTGATTCCCCAACTCTGATTCCCCACCTCTGATTCCCCAGCTCTGATTCCCGGCCTCTGATTCCCTGCTTCTGATTCTGATTCGCTGCCTCTGATTCCCCACCTCTGATTCCCCATATCTGACTCCCCCCTCTGTATCCCCGCCTCTGATTCCCCACCTTTGTTTCCCAATATCTAAGTCCCCGCCTCTGATTCCCCAACTCTGATTCCCCATATCTGACTCCCCCCTCTGTATCCCCGCCTCTGATTCCCCACCTTTGTTTCCCAATATCTAAGTCCCCGCCTCTGATTCCCCAACTCTGATTCCCCACCTCTGATTCCCCAGCTCTGATTCCCCGCCTCTGATTCCCCGAATCTGATTCCCTGCATCTGATTCCAAGCCTCTGATTCCTTGCCTCTGATTCCCAACCTCTGATTCCCCACCTCTGATTCCCCATATCTGATTCCCCGCCTCTGTTTCCCCGCCTCTGATTCCCCACCTCTGTTTCCCCATATCTGATTCCCGGCCTCTTATTCCCCGCCTCTGATTCCCCACCTCTGATTCCCTACCTCTGATTACCAATCTGCGATTCCGCACATCTGATTCCCTGCCTCTGATTCCCCGCCTCTGATTCCCTGTCTCTGATTCCCAACCTCTGATTCCCCACCTCTGATTCCCCATATCTGATTCCCCGCCTCTGTTTCCCCGCCTCTGATTCCCCTCCTCTGATTCCCCAACTCTAATTCCCCGCCTCTGATTCCCCAGCTCTGATTCCCCGTGTTTGATTCCCTGCCTCTGATTCCCTGCCCTGATTCCCCATCTCTGTTTCACCGCCTTTGATTCGCCACCTCTGATTCCCCATATCTGATTCCCCGCCTCTGTTTCGCCGCCTCTGATTCCCTGCCTCTGATTCCCAACCTCTGATTCCACACCTCTGATTCCCCATATCTGATTCCCCGCCTCTGTTTCCCCGCCTCTGATTCCCTGCCCTTGTTTGCCCATATCTGATTCCCTGCCTCTGATTCCCCAACTCTGATTCCCCGCCTCTGATTCCCCAGCTCTGATTCCCCGCCTCTGATTTCCCGTGTTTGATTCCCTGCCTCTGATTCCCCGCCTCTGATTCCCCATCTCTGATTCACCGCCTTTGATTCGCCACCTCTGATTCCACATATCTGATTCCCCACCTCTGTTTCCCCGCCTCTGATTCCCCGCCTCTGATTCTCCATATCTCATTCCCCGCCTCTGAATCCCCATCTCTGATTCCCGGACTCTGATTCCCCACCTCTGATTCCCGGCCTCTTATTCCCAGCATCTGATTCCCGGCCTCTGATTCCCGGCCTCTGATTCCCCGCTTCTGATTCTGATTCGCTGCCTCTGATTCCCCATCTCTGATTCTGCACATCTGATTCCCTGCCTCTGATTCCCCACCTCTGATTCCCCATATCTGATTTCCCGCCTCTGTTTCCCCGCCTCTGATTCCCCGCCTCTGTTTCCCCATATCTAATTCCCAACCTCTGATGCCCCAACTCTGATTCCCTGGCTCTGATTCCCCGCGTTCTATTCCCTGCCTCTGATTCCCCGCCTGTGATTCCCCATCTCTGATTCACCACCTCTGATTCCCCACCTCTGATTCCCCATATCTAATTCCCCGCCTCTGTTTGCCCGCCTCTGATTCCCGCCTCTGTTTCCCCATATCTGATTCCCCGCCTCTGAATCCCCAACTCTGATTCCCTGCCTCTGATTCCCCAGCTCTGATTCCCCGCCTTTGATTCCCCCCGTCTGAATCCCCATATCTGATTCCCAGCCTCTGTTTCCCCGCCTCTGATTCCCCGCCTCTGTTTCCCCATATCTGATTACCGGCCTCTGATTCCCCGCCTCTGATTTCCCGCCTCTGATTCCCTGCCTCTGATTCCCAATCTCCGATTCCGCACATCTGATTCCCTGCCTCTGATTCCCCACCTCTGATTCCCCGCCTCTGATTCCCTGCCTCTGATTCCCAACCTCTGATTCCCCACCTCTGATTCCCCGTGTTTGATTCCCCGCCTCTGTTTCCCCACCTCTGATTCCCCGCCTCTGATTCCCCAACTCTAATTCCCCGCCTCTGATTCCCCATATCTGATTCCCCGCCTCTGTTTCCCCGCCTCTGATTCCCCGCCCCTGTTTCCCCATATCTGATTCCCTGCCTCTGATTCCACAACTTTGATTCCCAGCCTCTGATTCCCCAGCTCTGATTCCCCGCCTCTGATTCCCCGTGTTTGATTCCCTGCCTCTGATTCCCCGCCTCTGATTCCCCATCTCTGATTCACCGCCTTTGATTCGCCACCTCTGATTCCCCATATCTGATTCCCCACCTCTGTTTCCCCAACTTTGATTCCCAACCTCTGATTCCCCATATCTGATTCCCCGCATCTGTTTCCCCGCCTCTGATTCCCCGCCTCTGATTCCCCATATCTCATTCCCCACCTCTGAATCCCCATCTCTGATTCCCGGACTCTGATTCCCCACCTCTGATTCCCGGCCTCTTATTCCCGGCATCTGATTCCGGCCTCTGATTCCCGGCCTCTGATCCCTGCTTCTGATTCTGATTCCCTGCCTCTGATTCCCCATCTCTGATTCTGCACATCTGATTCCCTGCCTCTGATTCCCCACCTCTGATTCCCCATATCTGACTCCCCGCCTCTGTTTCCCCGCCTCTGATTCCCCACCTCTGTTTCCCCATATCTGATTCCCGGCCTCTTATTCCCCGCCTCTGATTCCCCACCTCTGATTCCCTACCTCTGATTACCCATCTCCGATTTCGCACATCTGATTCCCTGCCTCTGATTCCCTGCCTCTGATTCCCCAGCTTCATTCCCCGCCTTTGATTCCCCCCGTCTGATTCCCAGCCTCTGAATCCCCGTGTCTGACAACCTGCCTCTGATTCCTCGCCTCTGATTCCCCATCTCAGATTCACCGCCTCTGATTCCCCACCTCTGATTCACCATCTCTGATTCCGCACATCCGATTCCCTGCCTCTGATTCCCCGACTCTGATTCCCCACCTCTGATTCCCCAGCTCTGATTCCCCGCCTCTGATTCCCCAACTCTGATTCCCCGCCTCTGATTCCCCAGCTCTGATTCCCCACCTCTGATTCCCCGTGTTTGATCCCCTGCCTCTGATTCCCCAGCTCTGATTCCCCATCTCTGATTCACCGCCTTTGATTCGCCACCTCTGATTCCCCATATCTGATTCCTTGCCACTGTTTCCCCGCCTCTGATTCCCCGCCTCTGATTCCCCATATCTCATTCCCCGCCTCTGATTCCCCATCTCTGATTCCCGGACTCTGATTCCCCACCTCTGATTCCCGACCTCTTATTCCCGGCATCTGATTCCGGCCTCTGATTCCCGGCCTCTGATTCCCCATATCTGATTCCCCACCTCTGTTTCCCCAACTTTGATTCCCAACCTCTGATTCCCCATATCTGATTCCCCGCATCTGTTTCCCCGCCTCTGATTCCCCGCCTCTGATTCCCCATATCTCATTCCCCGCCTCTGATTCCCCATCTCTGATTCCCGGACTCTGATTCCCCACCTCTGATTCCCGGCCTCTTATTCCCGGCATCTGATTCCGGCCTCTGATTCCCGGCCTCTGATTCCCTGCTTCTGATTCTGATTCCCTGCCTCTGATTCCCCATCTCTGATTCCGCACATCTGATTCCCTGCCTCTGATTCCCCACCTCTGATTCCCCATATCTGACTCCCCGCCTCTGTTTCCCCGCCTCTGATTCCCCGCCTTTGTTTCCCAATATCTAAGTCCCCGCCTCTGATTCCCCAACTCTGATTCCCCACCTCTGATTCCCCAGCTCTGATTCCCGGCCTCTGATTCCCTGCTTCTGATTCTGATTCGCTGCCTCTGATTCCCCATCTCTGATTCCGCACATCTGATTCCCTGCCTCTGATTCCCCACCTCTGATTCCCCATATCTGACTCCCCGCCTCTGTATCCCCGCTCTGATTCCCCGCCTTTGTTTCCCAATATCTAAGTCCCCGCCTCTGATTCCCCAACTCTGATTCCCCACCTCTGATTCCCCAGCTCTGATTCCCCGCCTCTGATTCCCCGCATCTGATTCCCTGCATCTGATTCCAAGCCTCTGATTCCCTGCCTCTGATTCCCAACCTCTGATTCCCCACCTCTGATTCCCCATATCTGATTCCCCGCCTCTGTTTCCCCGCCTCTGATTCCCCACCTCTGTTTCCCCATATCTGATTCCCGGCCTCTTATTCCCCGCCTCTGATTCCCCACCTCTGATTCCCTACCTCTGATTACCAATCTGCGATTCCGCACATCTGATTCCCTGCCTCTGATTCCCCGCCTCTGATTCCCTGTCTCTGATTCCCAACCTCTGATTCCCCACCTCTGATTCCCCATATCTGATTCCCCGCCTCTGTTTCCCCGCCTCTGATTCCCCTCCTCTGATTCCCCAACTCTAATTCCCCGCCTCTGATTCCCCAGCTCTGATTCCCCGTGTTTGATTCCCTGCCTCTGATTCCCTGCCCTGATTCCCCATCTCTGTTTCACCGCCTTTGATTCGCCACCTCTGATTCCCCATATCTGATTCCCCGCCTCTGTTTCGCCGCCTCTGATTCCCTGCCTCTGATTCCCAACCTCTGATTCCACACCTCTGATTCCCCATATCTGATTCCCCGCCTCTGTTTCCCCGCCTCTGATTCCCTGCCCTTGTTTGCCCATATCTGATTCCCTGCCTCTGATTCCCCAACTCTGATTCCCCGCCTCTGATTCCCCAGCTCTGATTCCCCGCCTCTGATTTCCCGTGTTTGATTCCCTGCCTCTGATTCCCCGCCTCTGATTCCCCATCTCTGATTCACCGCCTTTGATTCGCCACCTCTGATTCCACATATCTGATTCCCCACCTCTGTTTCCCCGCCTCTGATTCCCCGCCTCTGATTCTCCATATCTCATTCCCCGCCTCTGAATCCCCATCTCTGATTCCCGGACTCTGATTCCCCACCTCTGATTCCCGGCCTCTTATTCCCAGCATCTGATTCCCGGCCTCTGATTCCCGGCCTCTGATTCCCCGCTTCTGATTCTGATTCGCTGCCTCTGATTCCCCATCTCTGATTCTGCACATCTGATTCCCTGCCTCTGATTCCCCACCTCTGATTCCCCATATCTGATTTCCCGCCTCTGTTTCCCCGCCTCTGATTCCCCGCCTCTGTTTCCCCATATCTAATTCCCAACCTCTGATGCCCCAACTCTGATTCCCTGGCTCTGATTCCCCGCGTTCTATTCCCTGCCTCTGATTCCCCGCCTGTGATTCCCCATCTCTGATTCACCACCTCTGATTCCCCACCTCTGATTCCCCATATCTAATTCCCCGCCTCTGTTTGCCCGCCTCTGATTCCCGCCTCTGTTTCCCCATATCTGATTCCCCGCCTCTGAATCCCCAACTCTGATTCCCTGCCTCTGATTCCCCAGCTCTGATTCCCCGCCTTTGATTTCCCCCGTCTGAATCCCCATATCTGATTCCCAGCCTCTGTTTCCCCGCCTCTGATTCCCCGCCTCTGTTTCCCCATATCTGATTACCGGCCTCTGATTCCCCGCCTCTGATTTCCCGCCTCTGATTCCCTGCCTCTGATTCCCAATCTCCGATTCCGCACATCTGATTCCCTGCCTCTGATTCCCCACCTCTGATTCCCCGCCTCTGATTCCCTGCCTCTGATTCCCAACCTCTGATTCCCCACCTCTGATTCCCCGTGTTTGATTCCCCGCCTCTGTTTCCCCACCTCTGATTCCCCGCCTCTGATTCCCCAACTCTAATTCCCCGCCTCTGATTCCCCATATCTGATTCCCCGCCTCTGTTTCCCCGCCTCTGATTCCCCGCCCCTGTTTCCCCATATCAGATTCCCTGCCTCTGATTCCACAACTTTGATTCCCAGCCTCTGATTCCCCAGCTCTGATTCCCCGCCTCTGATTCCCCGTGTTTGATTCCCTGCCTCTGATTCCCCGCCTCTGATTCCCCATCTCTGATTCACCGCCTTTGATTCGCCACCTCTGATTCCCCATATCTGATTCCCCACCTCTGTTTCCCCAACTTTGATTCCCAACCTCTGATTCCCCATATCTGATTCCCCGCATCTGTTTCCCCGCCTCTGATTCCCCGCCTCTGATTCCCCATATCTCATTCCCCACCTCTGAATCCCCATCTCTGATTCCCGGACTCTGATTCCCCACCTCTGATTCCCGGCCTCTTATTCCCGGCATCTGATTCCGGCCTCTGATTCCCGGCCTCTGATCCCTGCTTCTGATTCTGATTCCCTGCCTCTGATTCCCCATCTCTGATTCTGCACATCTGATTCCCTGCCTCTGATTCCCCACCTCTGATTCCCCATATCTGACTCCCCGCCTCTGTTTCCCCGCCTCTGATTCCCCGCCTTTGTTTCCCAATATCTAAGTCCCCGCCTCTGATTCCCCAACTCTGATTCCCCACCTCTGATTCCCCAGCTCTGATTCCCCGCCTCTGATTCCCCGCATCTGATTCCCTGCATCTGATTCCAAGCCTCTGATTCCCTGCCTCTGATTCCCAACCTCTGATTCCCCACCTCTGATTCCCCATATCTGATTCCCCGCCTCTGTTTCCCCGCCTCTGATTCCCCACCTCTGTTTCCCCATATCTGATTCCCGGCCTCTTATTCCCCGCCTCTGATTCCCCACCTCTGATTCCCTACCTCTGATTACCCATCTCCGATTCCGCACATCTGATTCCCTGCCTCTGATTCCCCGCCTCTGATTCCCTGCCTCTGATTCCCAACCTCTGATTCCCCACCTCTGATTCCCCATATCTGATTCCCCGCCTCTGTTTCCCCGCCTCTGATTCCCCTCCTCTGATTCCCCAACTCTAATTCCCCGCCTCTGATTCCCCAGCTCTGATTCCCCAGCTTCATTCCCCGCCTTTGATTCCCCCCGTCTGATTCCCAGCCTCTGAATCCCCGTGTCTGATAACCTGCCTCTGATTCCCCGCCTCTGATTCCCCATCTCAGATTCACCGCCTCTGATTTTCCACCTCTGATTCCCCATCTCTGATTCTGCACATCCGATTCCCTGCCTCTGATTCCCCGACTCTGATTCCCCACCTCTGATTCCCCAGCTCTGATTCCCCGCCTCTGTTTCCCCAACTCTGATTCCCCGCCTCTGATTCCCCAGCTCTGATTCCCCACCTCTGATTCCCCGTGTTTGATCCCCTGCCTCTGATTCCCCAGCTCTGATTCCCCATCTCTGATTCACCGCCTTTGATTCGCCACCTCTGATTCCCCATATCTGATTCCTCGCCACTGTTTCCCCGCCTCTGATTCCCCGCCTCTGATTCCCCATATCTCATTCCCCGCCTCTGATTCCCCATCTCTGATTCCCGGACTCTGATTCCCCACCTCTGATTCCCGACCTCTTATTCCCGGCATCTGATTCCGGCCTCTGATTCCCGGCCTCTGATTCACCATATCTGATTCCCCACCTCTGTTTCCGCAACTTTGATTCCCAACCTCTGATTCCCCATATCTGATTCCCCGCCTCTGTTTCCCCATATCTAATTCCCAACCTCTGATGCCCCAACTCTGATTCCCTGGCTCTGATTCCCCGCGTTCTATTCCCTGCCTCTGATTCCCCGCCTGTGATTCCCCATCTCTGATTCACCACCTCTGATTCCCCAACTCTGATTCCCCATATCTAATTCCCCGCCTCTGTTTGCCCGCCTCTGATTCCCGCCTCTGTTTCCCCATATCTGATTCCCCGCCTCTGAATCCCCAACTCTGATTCCCTGCCTCTGATTCCCCAGCTCTGATTCCCCGCCTTTGATTCCCCCCGTCTGAATCCCCATATCTGATTCCCAGCCTCTGTTTCCCCGCCTCTGATTCCCCGCCTCTGTTTCCCCATATCTGATTACCGGCCTCTGATTCCCCGCCTCTGATTTCCCGCCTCTGATTCCCTGCCTCTGATTCCCAATCTCCGATTCCGCACATCTGATTCCCTGCCTCTGATTCCCCACCTCTGATTCCCCGCCTCTGATTCCCTGCCTCTGATTCCCAACCTCTGATTCCCCACCTCTGATTCCCCGTGTTTGATTCCCCGCCTCTGTTTCCCCACCTCTGATTCCCCGCCTCTGATTCCCCAACTCTAATTCCCCGCCTCTGATTCCCCATATCTGATTCCCCGCCTCTGTTTCCCCGCCTCTGATTCCCCGCCCCTGTTTCCCCATATCTGATTCCCTGCCTCTGATTCCACAACTTTGATTCCCAGCCTCTGATTCCCCAGCTCTGATTCCCCGCCTCTGATTCCCCGTGTTTGATTCCCTGCCTCTGATTCCCCGCCTCTGATTCCCCATCTCTGATTCACCGCCTTTGATTCGCCACCTCTGATTCCCCATATCTAATTCCCCACCTCTGTTTCCCCAACTTTGATTCCCAACCTCTGATTCCCCATATCTGATTCCCCGCATCTGTTTCCCCGCCTCTGATTCCCCGCCTCTGATTCCCCATATCTCATTCCCCACCTCTGAATCCCCATCTCTGATTCCCGGACTCTGATTCCCCACCTCTGATTCCCGGCCTCTTATTCCCGGCATCTGATTCCGGCCTCTGATTCACGGCCTCTAATCCCTGCTTCTGATTCTGATTCCCTGCCTCTGATTCCCCATCTCTGATTCTGCACATCTGATTCCCTGCCTCTGATTCCCCACCTCTGATTCCCCATATCTGACTCCCCGCCTCTGTTTCCCCGCCTCTGATTCCCCGCCTTTGTTTCCCAATATCTAAGTCCCCGCCTCTGATTCCCCAACTCTGATTCCCCACCTCTGATTCCCCAGCTCTGATTCCCCGCCTCTGATTCCCCGCATCTGATTCCCTGCATCTGATTCCAAGCCTCTGATTCACTGCCTCTGATTCCCAACCTCTGATTCCCCACCTCTGATTCCCCATATCTGATTCCCCGCCTCTGTTTCCCCGCCTCTGATTCCCCACCTCTGTTTCCCGATATCTGATTCCCGGCCTCTTATTCCCCGCCTCTGATTCCCCACCTCTGATTCCCTACCTCTGATTACCCATCTCCGATTCCGCACATCTGATTCCCTGCCTCTGATTCCCCGCCTCTGATTCCCTGCCTCTGATTCCCAACCTCTGATTCCCCACCTCTGATTCCCCATATCTGATTCCCCGCCTCTGTTTCCCCGCCTCTGATTCCCCTCCTCTGATTCCCCAACTCTAATTCCCCGCCTCTGATTCCCCAGCTCTGATTCCCCGTGTTTGATTCCCTGCCTCTGATTCCCTGCCTCTGATTCCCCAGCTTCATTCCCCGCCTTTGATTCCCCCCGTCTGATTCCCAGCCTCTGAATCCCCGTGTCTGATAACCTGCCTCTGATTCCCCGCCTCTGATTCCCCATCTCAGATTCACCGCCTCTGATTCCCCACCTCTGATTCCCCATCTCTGATTCCGCACATCCGATTCCCTGCCTCTGATTCCCCGACTCTGATTCCCCACCTCTGATTCCCCAGCTCTGATTCCCCGCCTCTGTTTCCCCAACTCTGATTCCCCGCCTCTGATTCCCCAGCTCTGATTCCCCACCTCTGATTCCCCGTGTTTGATCCCCTGCCTCTGATTCCCCAGCTCTGATTCCCCATCTCTGATTCACCGCCTTTGATTCGCCATCTCTGATTCCCCATATCTGATTCCTCGCCACTGTTTCCCCGCCTCTGATTCCCCGCCTCTGATTCCCCATATCTCATTCCCCGCCTCTGATTCCCCATCTCTGATTCCCGGACTCTGATTCCCCACCTCTGATTCCCGACCTCTTATTCCCGGCATCTGATTCCGGCCTCTGATTCCCGGCCTCTGATTCACCATATCTGATTCCCCACCTCTGTTTCCGCAACTTTGATTCCCAACCTCTGATTCCCCATATCTGATTCCCCGCATCTGTTTCCCCGCCTCTGATTCCCCGCCTCTGATTCCCCATATCTCATTCCCCGCCTCTGAATCCCCATCTCTGATTCCCGGACTCTGATTCCCCACCTCTGATTCCCGGCCTCTTATTCCCGGCATCTGATTCCGGCCTCTGATTCCCGGCCTCTGATTCCCTGCTTCTGATTCTGATTCCCTGCCTCTGATTCCCCATCTCTGATTCCGCACATCTGATTCCCTGCCTCTGATTCCCCACCTCTGATTCCCCATATCTGACTCCCCGCCACTGTTTCCCCGCCTCTGATTCCCCGCCTTTGTTTCCCAATATCTAAGTCCCCGCCTCTGATTCCCCAACTCTGATTCCCCACCTCTGATTCCCCAGCTCTGATTCCCCGCCTCTGATTCCCCACCTCTGATTCCCCACCTATGTTTCCCCATATCTGATTCCCGGCCTCTTATTCCCCGCCTCTGATTCCCCACCTCTGATTCCCTACCTCTGATTACCCATCTCCGATTCCGCACATCTGATTCCCTGCCTCTGATTCCCCGCCTCTGATTCCCTGCCTCTGATTCCCCACCTCTGATTCCCCATATCTGATTCCCCGCCTCTGTTTCCCCGCCTCTGATTCCCCTCCTCTGATTCCCCAACTCTAATTCCCCGCCTCTGATTCCCCAGCTCTGATTCCCCGTGTTTGATTCCCTGCCTCTGATTCCCTGCCTCTGATTCCCCAGCTTCATTCCCCGCCTTTGATTCCCCCCGTCTGATTCCCAGCCTCTGAATCCCCGTGTCTGATAACCTGCCTCTGATTCCCCGCCTCTGATTCCCCATCTCAGATTCACCGCCTCTGATTCCCCACCTCTGATTCCCCATCTCTGATTCCGCACATCCGATTCCCTGCCTCTGATTCCCCGACTCTGATTCCCCACCTCTGATTCCCCAGCTCTGATTCCCCGCCTCTGATTCCCCAACTCTGATTCCCCGCCTCTGATTCCCCAGCTCTGATTCCCCGCCTCTGATTCCCCGTGTTTGATCCCCTGCCTCTGATTCCCCAGCTCTGATTCCCCATCTCTGATTCACCGCCTTTGATTCGCCACCTCTGATTCCCCATATCTGATTCCTCGCCACTGTTTCCCCGCCTCTGATTCCCCATATCTCATTCCCCATATCTCATTCCCCGCCTCTGATTCCCCATCTCTGATTCCCGGACTCTGATTCCCCACCTCTGATTCCCGACCTCTTATTCCCGGCATCTGATTCCGGCCTCTGATTCCCGGCCTCTAATTCCCGGCCTCTGATTCCCTGCTTCTGATTCTGATTCCCTGCCTCTGATTCCCCATTTCTGATTCCGCACATCTAATTCCCTGCCTCTGATTCCCCGCCTCTGATTCCCCAGCTCTGATTCCCCGCCTCTGATTCCCCGTGTTTGATTCCCTGCCTCTGATTCCCCGCCTCTGATTCCCCATCTCTGATTCACCGCCTTTGATTCGCCACCTCTGATTCCACATATCTGATTCCCCACCTCTGTTTCCCCGCCTCTGATTCCCCGCCTCTGATTCCCCATATCTCATTCCCCGCCTCTGAATCCCCATCTCTGATTCCCGGACTCTGATTCCCCACCTCTGATTCCCGGCCTCTTATTCCCGGCATCTGATTCCGGCCTCTGATTCCCGGCCTCTGATTCCCTGCTTCTGATTCTGATTCCCTGCCTCTGATTCCCCATCTCTGATTCCGCACATCTGATTCCCTGCCTCTGATTCCCCACCTCTGATTCCCCATATCTGACTCCCCGCCTCTGTTTCCCCGCCTCTGATTCCCCGCCTTTGTTTCCCAATATCTAAGTCCCCGCCTCTGATTCCCCAACTCTGATTCCCCACCTCTGATTCCCCAGCTCTGATTCCCGGCCTCTGATTCCCTGCTTCTGATTCTGATTCGCTGCCTCTGATTCCCCATCTCTGATTCCGCACATCTGATTCCCTGCCTCTGATTCCCCACCTCTGATTCCCCATATCTGACTCCCCGCCTCTGTATCCCCGCTCTGATTCCCCGCCTTTGTTTCCCAATATCTAAGTCCCCGCCTCTGATTCCCCAACTCTGATTCCCCACCTCTGATTCCCCAGCTCTGATTCCCCGCCTCTGATTCCCCGCATCTGATTCCCTGCATCTGATTCCAAGCCTCTGATTCCCTGCCTCTGATTCCCAACCTCTGATTCCCCACCTCTGATTCCCCACATCTGATTCCCCGCCTCTGTTTCCCCGCCTCTGATTCCCCACCTCTGTTTCCCCATATCTGATTCCCGGCCTCTTATTCCCCGCCTCTGATTCCCCACCTCTGATTCCCTACCTCTGATTACCAATCTGCGATTCCGCACATCTGATTCCCTGCCTCTGATTCCCCGCCTCTGATTCCCTGTCTCTGATTCCCAACCTCTGATTCCCCACCTCTGATTCCCCATATCTGATTCCCCGCCTCTGTTTCCCCGCCTCTGATTCCCCTCCTCTGATTCCCCAACTCTAATTCCCCGCCTCTGATTCCCCAGCTCTGATTCCCCGTGTTTGATTCCGTGCCTCTGATTCCCTGCCCTGATTCCCCATCTCTGTTTCACCGCCTTTGATTCGCCACCTCTGATTCCCCATATCTGATTCCCCGCCTCTGTTTCGCCGCCTCTGATTCCCTGCCTCTGATTCCCAACCTCTGATTCCACACCTCTGATTCCCCATATCTGATTCCCCGCCTCTGTTTCCCCGCCTCTGATTCCCTGCCCTTGTTTGCCCATATCTGATTCCCTGCCTCTGATTCCCCAACTCTGATTCCCCGCCTCTGATTCCCCAGCTCTGATTCCCCGCCTCTGATTTCCCGTGTTTGATTCCCTGCCTCTTATTCCCCGCCTCTGATTCCCCATCTCTGATTCACCGCCTTTGATTCGCCACCTCTGATTCCACATATCTGATTCCCCACCTCTGTTTCCCCGCCTCTGATTCCCCGCCTCTGATTCTCCATATCTCATTCCCCGCCTCTGAATCCCCATCTCTGATTCCCGGACTCTGATTCCCCACCTCTGATTCCCGGCCTCTTATTCCCAGCATCTGATTCCCGGCCTCTGATTCCCGGCCTCTGATTCCCCGCTTCTGATTCTGATTCGCTGCCTCTGATTCCCCATCTCTGATTCTGCACATCTGATTCCCTGCCTCTGATTCCCCACCTCTGATTCCCCATATCTGATTTCCCGCCTCTGTTTCCCCGCCTCTGATTCCCCGCCTCTGTTTCCCCATATCTAATTCCCAACCTCTGATGCCCCAACTCTGATTCCCTGGCTCTGATTCCCCGCGTTCTATTCCCTGCCTCTGATTCCCCGCCTGTGATTCCCCATCTCTGATTCACCACCTCTGATTCCCCACCTCTGATTCCCCATATCTAATTCCCCGCCTCTGTTTGCCCGCCTCTGATTCCCGCCTCTGTTTCCCCATATCTGATTCCCCGCCTCTGAATCCCCAACTCTGATTCCCTGCCTCTGATTCCCCAGCTCTGATTCCCCGCCTTTGATTCCCCCCGTCTGAATCCCCATATCTGATTCCCAGCCTCTGTTTCCCCGCCTCTGATTCCCCGCCTCTGTTTCCCCATATCTGATTACCGGCCTCTGATTCCCCGCCTCTGATTTCCCGCCTCTGATTCCCTGCCTCTGATTCCCAATCTCCGATTCCGCACATCTGATTCCCTGCCTCTGATTCCCCACCTCTGATTCCCCGCCTCTGATTCCCTGCCTCTGATTCCCAACCTCTGATTCCCCACCTCTGATTCCCCGTGTTTGATTCCCCGCCTCTGTTTCCCCACCTCTGATTCCCCGCCTCTGATTCCCCAACTCTAATTCCCCGCCTCTGATTCCCCATATCTGATTCCCCGCCTCTGTTTCCCCGCCTCTGATTCCCCGCCCCTGTTTCCCCATATCTGATTCCCTGCCTCTGATTCCACAACTTTGATTCCCAGCCTCTGATTCCCAAGCTCTGATTCCCCGCCTCTGATTCCCCGTGTTTGATTCCCTGCCTCTGATTCCCCGCCTCTGATTCCCCATCTCTGATTCACCGCCTTTGATTCGCCACCTCTGATTCCCCATATCTGATTCCCCACCTCTGTTTCCCCAACTTTGATTCCCAACCTCTGATTCCCCATATCTGATTCCCCGCATCTGTTTCCCCGCCTCTGATTCCCCGCCTCTGATTCCCCATATCTCATTCCCCACCTCTGAATCCCCATCTCTGATTCCCGGACTCTGATTCCCCACCTCTGATTCCCGGCCTCTTATTCCCGGCATCTGATTCCGGCCTCTGATTCCCGGCCTCTGATCCCTGCTTCTGATTCTGATTCCCTGCCTCTGATTCCCCATCTCTGATTCTGCACATCTGATTCCCTGCCTCTGATTCCCCACCTCTGATTCCCCATATCTGACTCCCCGCCTCTGTTTCCCCGCCTCTGATTCCCCGCCTTTGTTTCCCAATATCTAAGTCCCCGCCTCTGATTCCCCAACTCTGATTCCCCACCTCTGATTCCCCAGCTCTGATTCCCCGCCTCTGATTCCCCGCATCTGATTCCCTGCATCTGATTCCAAGCCTCTGATTCCCTGCCTCTGATTCCCAACCTCTGATTCCCCACCTCTGATTCCCCATATCTGATTCCCCGCCTCTGTTTCCCCGCCTCTGATTCCCCACCTCTGTTTCCCGATATCTGATTCCCGGCCTCTTATTCCCCGCCTCTGATTCCCCACCTCTGATTCCCTACCTCTGATTACCCATCTCCGATTCCGCACATCTGATTCCCTGCCTCTGATTCCCCGCCTCTGATTCCCTGCCTCTGATTCCCAACCTCTGATTCCCCACCTCTGATTCCCCATATCTGATTCCCCGCCTCTGTTTCCCCGCCTCTGATTCCCCTCCTCTGATTCCCCAACTCTAATTCCCCGCCTCTGATTCCCCAGCTCTGATTCCCCGTGTTTGATTCCCTGCCTCTGATTCCCAGCCTCTGATTCCCCAGCTTCATTCCCCGCCTTTGATTCCCCCCGTCTGATTCCCAGCCTCTGAATCCCCGTGTCTGATAACCTGCCTCTGATTCCCCGCCTCTGATTCCCCATCTCAGATTCACCGCCTCTGATTCCCCACCTCTGATTCCCCATCTCTGATTCCGCACATCCGATTCCCTGCCTCTGATTCCCCGACTCTGATTCCCCACCTCTGATTCCCCAGCTCTGATTCCCCGCCTCTGTTTCCCCAACTCTGATTCCCCGCCTCTGATTCCCCAGCTCTGATTCCCCACCTCTGATTCCCCGTGTTTGATCCCCTGCCTCTGATTCCCCAGCTCTGATTCCCCATCTCTGATTCACCGCCTTTGATTCGCCACCTCTGATTCCCCATATCTGATTCCTCGCCACTGTTTCCCCGCCTCTGATTCCCCGCCTCTGATTCCCCATATCTCATTCCCCGCCTCTGATTCCCCATCTCTGATTCCCGGACTCTGATTCCCCACCTCTGATTCCCGACCTCTTATTCCCGGCATCTGATTCCGGCCTCTGATTCCCGGCCTCTGATTCACCATATCTGATTCCCCACCTCTGTTTCCGCAACTTTGATTCCCAACCTCTGATTCCCCATATCTGATTCCCCGCCTCTGTTTCCCCATATCTAATTCCCAACCTCTGATGCCCCAACTCTGATTCCCTGGCTCTGATTCCCCGCGTTCTATTCCCTGCCTCTGATTCCCCGCCTGTGATTCCCCATCTCTGATTCACCACCTCTGATTCCCCACCTCTGATTCCCCATATCTAATTCCCCGCCTCTGTTTGCCCGCCTCTGATTCCCGCCTCTGTTTCCCCATATCTGATTCCCCGCCTCTGAATCCCCAACTCTGATTCCCTGCCTCTGATTCCCCAGCTCTGATTCCCCGCCTTTGATTCCCCCCGTCTGAATCCCCATATCTGATTCCCAGCCTCTGTTTCCCCGCCTCTGATTCCCCGCCTCTGTTTCCCCATATCTGATTACCGGCCTCTGATTCCCCGCCTCTGATTTCCCGCCTCTGATTCCCTGCCTCTGATTCCCAATCTCCGATTCCGCACATCTGATTCCCTGCCTCTGATTCCCCACCTCTGATTCCCCGCCTCTGATTCCCTGCCTCTGATTCCCAACCTCTGATTCCCCACCTCTGATTCCCCGTGTTTGATTCCCCGCCTCTGTTTCCCCACCTCTGATTCCCCGCCTCTGATTCCCCAACTCTAATTCCCCGCCTCTGATTCCCCATATCTGATTCCCCGCCTCTGTTTCCCCGCATCTGATTCCCCGCCCCTGTTTCCCCATATCTGATTCCCTGCCTCTGATTCCACAACTTTGATTCCCAGCCTCTGATTCCCCAGCTCTGATTCCCCGCCTCTGATTCCCCGTGTTTGATTCCCTGCCTCTGATTCCCCGCCTCTGATTCCCCATCTCTGATTCACCGCCTTTGATTCGCCACCTCTGATTCCCCATATCTGATTCCCCACCTCTGTTTCCCCAACTTTGATTCCCAACCTCTGATTCCCCATATCTGATTCCCCGCATCTGTTTCCCCGCCTCTGATTCCCCGCCTCTGATTCCCCATATCTCATTCCCCACCTCTGAATCCCCATCTCTGATTCCCGGACTCTGATTCCCCACCTCTGATTCCCGGCCTCTTATTCCCGGCATCTGATTCCGGCCTCTGATTCCCGGCCTCTGATCCCTGCTTCTGATTCTGATTCCCTGCCTCTGATTCCCCATCTCTGATTCTGCACATCTGATTCCCTGCCTCTGATTCCCCACCTCTGATTCCCCATATCTGACTCCCCGCCTCTGTTTCCCCGCCTCTGATTCCCCGCCTTTGTTTCCCAATATCTAAGTCCCCGCCTCTGATTCCCCAACTCTGATTCCCCACCTCTGATTCCCCAGCTCTGATTCCCCGCCTCTGATTCCCCGCATCTGATTCCCTGCATCTGATTCCAAGCCTCTGATTCACTGCCTCTGATTCCCAACCTCTGATTCCCCACCTCTGATTCCCCATATCTGATTCCCCGCCTCTGTTTCCCCGCCTCTGATTCCCCACCTCTGTTTCCCGATATCTGATTCCCGGCCTCTTATTCCCCGCCTCTGATTCCCCACCTCTGATTCCCTACCTCTGATTACCCATCTCCGATTCCGCACATCTGATTCCCTGCCTCTGATTCCCCGCCTCTGATTCCCTGCCTCTGATTCCCAACCTCTGATTCCCCACCTCTGATTCCCCATATCTGATTCCCCGCCTCTGTTTCCCCGCCTCTGATTCCCCTCCTCTGATTCCCCAACTCTAATTCCCCGCCTCTGATTCCCCAGCTCTGATTCCCCGTGTTTGATTCCCTGCCTCTGATTCCCTGCCTCTGATTCCCCAGCTTCATTCCCCGCCTTTGATTCCCCCCGTCTGATTCCCAGCCTCTGAATCCCCGTGTCTGATAACCTGCCTCTGATTCCCCGCCTCTGATTCCCCATCTCAGATTCACCGCCTCTGATTCCCCACCTCTGATTCCCCATCTCTGATTCCGCACATCCGATTCCCTGCCTCTGATTCCCCGACTCTGATTCCCCACCTCTGATTCCCCAGCTCTGATTCCCCGCCTCTGTTTCCCCAACTCTGATTCCCCGCCTCTGATTCCCCAGCTCTGATTCCCCACCTCTGATTCCCCGTGTTTGATCCCCTGCCTCTGATTCCCCAGCTCTGATTCCCCATCTCTGATTCACCGCCTTTGATTCGCCATCTCTGATTCCCCATATCTGATTCCTCGCCACTGTTTCCCCGCCTCTGATTCCCCGCCTCTGATTCCCCATATCTCATTCCCCGCCTCTGATTCCCCATCTCTGATTCCCGGACTCTGATTCCCCACCTCTGATTCCCGACCTCTTATTCCCGGCATCTGATTCCGGCCTCTGATTCCCGGCCTCTGATTCACCATATCTGATTCCCCACCTCTGTTTCCGCAACTTTGATTCCCAACCTCTGATTCCCCATATCTGATTCCCCGCATCTGTTTCCCCGCCTCTGATTCCCCGCCTCTGATTCCCCATATCTCATTCCCCGCCTCTGAATCCCCATCTCTGATTCCCGGACTCTGATTCCCCACCTCTGATTCCCGGCCTCTTATTCCCGGCATCTGATTCCGGCCTCTGATTCCCGGCCTCTGATTCCCTGCTTCTGATTCTGATTCCCTGCCTCTGATTCCCCATCTCTGATTCCGCACATCTGATTCCCTGCCTCTGATTCCCCACCTCTGATTCCCCATATCTGACTCCCCGCCTCTGTTTCCCCGCCTCTGATTCCCCGCCTTTGTTTCCCAATATCTAAGTCCCCGCCTCTGATTCCCCAACTCTGATTCCCCACCTCTGATTCCCCAGCTCTGATTCCCCGCCTCTGATTCCCCACCTCTGATTCCCCACCTATGTTTCCCCATATCTGATTCCCGGCCTCTTATTCCCCGCCTCTGATTCCCCACCTCTGATTCCCTACCTCTGATTACCCATCTCCGATTCCGCACATCTGATTCCCTGCCTCTGATTCCCCGCCTCTGATTCCCTGCCTCTGATTCCCCACCTCTGATTCCCCATATCTGATTCCCCGCCTCTGTTTCCCCGCCTCTGATTCCCCTCCTCTGATTCCCCAACTCTAATTCCCCGCCTCTGATTCCCCAGCTCTGATTCCCCGTGTTTGATTCCCTGCCTCTGATTCCCTGCCTCTGATTCCCCAGCTTCATTCCCCGCCTTTGATTCCCCCCGTCTGATTCCCAGCCTCTGAATCCCCGTGTCTGATAACCTGCCTCTGATTCCCCGCCTCTGATTCCCCATCTCAGATTCACCGCCTCTGATTCCCCACCTCTGATTCCCCATCTCTGATTCCGCACATCCGATTCCCTGCCTCTGATTCCCCGACTCTGATACCCCACCTCTGATTCCCCAGCTCTGATTCCCCGCCTCTGATTCCCCAACTCTGATTCCCCGCCTCTGATTCCCCAGCTCTGATTCCCCGCCTCTGATTCCCCGTGTTTGATCCCCTGCCTCTGATTCCCCAGCTCTGATTCCCCATCTCTGATTCACCGCCTTTGATTCGCCACCTCTGATTCCCCATATCTGATTCCTCGCCACTGTTTCCCCGCCTCTGATTCCCCATATCTCATTCCCCATATCTCATTCCCCGCCTCTGATTCCCCATCTCTGATTCCCGGACTCTGATTCGCACCTCTGATTCCCGACCTCTTATTCCCGGCATCTGATTCCGGCCTCTGATTCCCGGCCTCTAATTCCCGGCCTCTGATTCCCTGCTTCTGATTCTGATTCCCTGCCTCTGATTCCCCATTTCTGATTCCGCACATCTAATTCCCTGCCTCTGATTCCCCGCCTCTGATTCCCCAGCTCTGATTCCCCGCCTCTGATTCCCCGTGTTTGATTCCCTGCCTCTGATTCCCGGCCTCTGATTCCCCATCTCTGATTCACCGCCTTTGATTCGCCACCTCTGATTCCCCATATCTTATTCCCCGCATCTGTTTCCCCGCCTCTGATACCCCGCCTCTGATTCCCCATATCTCATTCCCCGCCTCTGAATCCCCATCTCTGATTCCCGGACTCTGATTCCCCACCTCTGATTCCCGGCCTCTTATTCCCGGCATCTGATTCCGGCCTCTGATTCCCGGCCTCTGATTCCCTGCTTCTGATTCTGATTCCCTGCCTCTGATTCCCCATCTCTGATTCAGCACATCTGATTCCCTGCCTCTGATTCCCCACCTCTGATTCCCCATATCTGACTCACCGCCTCTGTTTCCCCGCCTCTGATTCCCCGCCTTTGTTTCCCAATATCTAAGTCCCCTCCTCTGATTCCCCAACTCTGATTCCCCACCTCTGATTCCCCAGCTCTGATTCCCCGCCTCTGATTCCCCGCATCTGATTCCCTGCATCTGATTCCAAGCCTCTGATTCCCTGCCTCTGATTCCCAACCTCTGATTCCCCACCTCTGATTCCCCATATCTGATTCCCCGCCTCTGTTTCCCCGCCTCTGATTCCCCACCTCTGTTTCCCCATATCTGATTCCCGGCCTCTTATTCCCCGCCTCTGATTCCCCACCTCTGATTCCCTACCTCTGATTACCAATCTGCGATTCCGCACATCTGATTCCCTGCCTCTGATTCCCCGCCTCTGATTCCCTGCTTCTGATTCCCAACCTCTGATTCCCCACCTCTGATTCCCCATATCTGATTCCCCGCCTCTGTTTCCCCGCCTCTGATTCCCCTCCTCTGATTCTCCAACTCTAATTCCCCGCCTCTGATTCCCCAGCTCTGATTCCCCGTGTTTGATTCCCTGCCTCTGATTCCCTGCCCTGATTCCCCATCTCTGTTTCACCGCCTTTGATTCGCCACCTCTGATTCCCCATATCTGATTCCCCGCCTCTGTTTCGCCGCCTCTGATTCCCTGCCTCTGATTCCCAACCTCTGATTCCACACCTCTGATTCCCCATATCTGATTCCCCGCCTCTGTTTCCCCGCCTCTGATTCCCTGCCCTTGTTTGCCCATATCTGATTCCCTGCCTCTGATTCCCCAACTCTGATTCCCCGCCTCTGATTCCCCAGCTCTGATTCCCCGCCTCTGATTCCCCATATCTCATTCCCCACCTCTGAATCCCCATCTCTGATTCCCGGACTCTGATTCCCCACCTCTGATTCCCGGCCTCTTATTCCCGGCATCTGATTCCGGCCTCTGATTCCCGGCCTCTGATCCCTGCTTCTGATTCTGATTCCCTGCCTCTGATTCCCCATCTCTGATTCTGCACATCTGATTCCCTGCCTCTGATTCCCCACCTCTGATTCCCCATATCTGACTCCCCGCCTCTGTTTCCCCGCCTCTGATTCCCCGCCTTTGTTTCCCAATATCTAAGTCCCCGCCTCTGATTCCCCAACTCTGATTCCCCACCTCTGATTCCCCAGCTCTGATTCCCCGCCTCTGATTCCCCGCATCTGATTCCCTGCATCTGATTCCAAGCCTCTGATTCCCTGCCTCTGATTCCCAACCTCTGATTCCCCACCTCTGATTCCCCATATCTGATTCCCCGCCTCTGTTTCCCCGCCTCTGATTCCCCACCTCTGTTTCCCGATATCTGATTCCCGGCCTCTTATTCCCCGCCTCTGATTCCCCACCTCTGATTCCCTACCTCTGATTACCCATCTCCGATTCCGCACATCTGATTCCCTGCCTCTGATTCCCCGCCTCTGATTCCCTGCCTCTGATTCCCAACCTCTGATTCCCCACCTCTGATTCCCCATATCTGATTCCCCGCCTCTGTTTCCCCGCCTCTGATTCCCCTCCTCTGATTCCCCAACTCTAATTCCCCGCCTCTGATTCCCCAGCTCTGATTCCCCGTGTTTGATTCCCTGCCTCTGATTCCCAGCCTCTGATTCCCCAGCTTCATTCCCCGCCTTTGATTCCCCCCGTCTGATTCCCAGCCTCTGAATCCCCGTGTCTGATAACCTGCCTCTGATTCCCCGCCTCTGATTCCCCATCTCAGATTCACCGCCTCTGATTCCCCACCTCTGATTCCCCATCTCTGATTCCGCACATCCGATTCCCTGCCTCTGATTCCCCGACTCTGATTCCCCACCTCTGATTCCCCAGCTCTGATTCCCCGCCTCTGTTTCCCCAACTCTGATTCCCCGCCTCTGATTCCCCAGCTCTGATTCCCCACCTCTGATTCCCCGTGTTTGATACCCTGCCTCTGATTCCCCAGCTCTGATTCCCCATCTCTGATTCACCGCCTTTGATTCGCCACCTCTGATTCCCCATATCTGATTCCTCGCCACTGTTTCCCCGCCTCTGATTCCCCGCCTCTGATTCCCCATATCTCATTCCCCGCCTCTGATTCCCCATCTCTGATTCCCGGACTCTGATTCCCCACCTCTGATTCCCGACATCTTATTCCCGGCATCTGATTCCGGCCTCTGATTCCCGGCCTCTGATTCACCATATCTGATTCCCCACCTCTGTTTCCGCAACTTTGATTCCCAACCTCTGATTCCCCATATCTGATTCCCCGCCTCTGTTTCCCCATATCTAATTCCCAACCTCTGATGCCCCAACTCTGATTCCCTGGCTCTGATTCCCCGCGTTCTATTCCCTGCCTCTGATTCCCCGCCTGTGATTCCCCATCTCTGATTCACCACCTCTGATTCCCCACCTCTGATTCCCCATATCTAATTCCCCGCCTCTGTTTGCCCGCCTCTGATTCCCGCCTCTGTTTCCCCATATCTGATTCCCCGCCTCTGAATCCCCAACTCTGATTCCCTGCCTCTGATTCCCCAGCTCTGATTCCCCGCCTTTGATTCCCCCCGTCTGAATCCCCATATCTGATTCCCAGCCTCTGTTTCCCCGCCTCTGATTCCCCGCCTCTGTTTCCCCATATCTGATTACCGGCCTCTGATTCCCCGCCTCTGATTTCCCGCCTCTGATTCCCTGCCTCTGATTCCCAATCTCCGATTCCGCACATCTGATTCCCTGCCTCTGATTCCCCACCTCTGATTCCCCGCCTCTGATTCCCTGCCTCTGATTCCCAACCTCTGATTCCCCACCTCTGATTCCCCGTGTTTGATTCCCCGCCTCTGTTTCCCCACCTCTGATTCCCCGCCTCTGATTCCCCAACTCTAATTCCCCGCCTCTGATTCCCCATATCTGATTCCCCGCCTCTGTTTCCCCGCATCTGATTCCCCGCCCCTGTTTCCCCATATCTGATTCCCTGCCTCTGATTCCACAACTTTGATTCCCAGCCTCTGATTCCCCAGCTCTGATTCCCCGCCTCTGATTCCCCGTGTTTGATTCCCTGCCTCTGATTCCCCGCCTCTGATTCCCCATCTCTGATTCACCGCCTTTGATTCGCCACCTCTGATTCCCCATATCTGATTCCCCACCTCTGTTTCCCCAACTTTGATTCCCAACCTCTGATTCCCCATATCTGATTCCCCGCATCTGTTTCCCCGCCTCTGATTCCCCGCCTCTGATTCCCCATATCTCATTCCCCACCTCTGAATCCCCATCTCTGATTCCCGGACTCTGATTCCCCACCTCTGATTCCCGGCCTCTTATTCCCGGCATCTGATTCCGGCCTCTGATTCCCGGCCTCTGATCCCTGCTTCTGATTCTGATTCCCTGCCTCTGATTCCCCATCTCTGATTCTGCACATCTGATTCCCTGCCTCTGATTCCCCACCTCTGATTCCCCATATCTGACTCCCCGCCTCTGTTTCCCCGCCTCTGATTCCCCGCCTTTGTTTCCCAATATCTAAGTCCCCGCCTCTGATTCCCCAACTCTGATTCCCCACCTCTGATTCCCCAGCTCTGATTCCCCGCCTCTGATTCCCCGCATCTGATTCCCTGCATCTGATTCCAAGCCTCTGATTCACTGCCTCTGATTCCCAACCTCTGATTCCCCACCTCTGATTCCCCATATCTGATTCCCCGCCTCTGTTTCCCCGCCTCTGATTCCCCACCTCTGTTTCCCGATATCTGATTCCCGGCCTCTTATTCCCCGCCTCTGATTCCCCACCTCTGATTCCCTACCTCTGATTACCCATCTCCGATTCCGCACATCTGATTCCCTGCCTCTGATTCCCCGCCTCTGATTCCCTGCCTCTGATTCCCAACCTCTGATTCCCCACCTCTGATTCCCCATATCTGATTCCCCGCCTCTGTTTCCCCGCCTCTGATTCCCCTCCTCTGATTCCCCAACTCTAATTCCCCGCCTCTGATTCCCCAGCTCTGATTCCCCGTGTTTGATTCCCTGCCTCTGATTCCCTGCCTCTGATTCCCCAGCTTCATTCCCCGCCTTTGATTCCCCCCGTCTGATTCCCAGCCTCTGAATCCCCGTGTCTGATAACCTGCCTCTGATTCCCCGCCTCTGATTCCCCATCTCAGATTCACCGCCTCTGATTCCCCACCTCTGATTCCCCATCTCTGATTCCGCACATCCGATTCCCTGCCTCTGATTCCCCGACTCTGATTCCCCACCTCTGATTCCCCAGCTCTGATTCCCCGCCTCTGTTTCCCCAACTCTGATTCCCCGCCTCTGATTCCCCAGCTCTGATTCCCCACCTCTGATTCCCCGTGTTTGATCCCCTGCCTCTGATTCCCCAGCTCTGATTCCCCATCTCTGATTCACCGCCTTTGATTCGCCATCTCTGATTCCCCATATCTGATTCCTCGCCACTGTTTCCCCGCCTCTGATTCCCCGCCTCTGATTCCCCATATCTCATTCCCCGCCTCTGATTCCCCATCTCTGATTCCCGGACTCTGATTCCCCACCTCTGATTCCCGACCTCTTATTCCCGGCATCTGATTCCGGCCTCTGATTCCCGGCCTCTGATTCACCATATCTGATTCCCCACCTCTGTTTCCGCAACTTTGATTCCCAACCTCTGATTCCCCATATCTGATTCCCCGCATCTGTTTCCCCGCCTCTGATTCCCCGCCTCTGATTCCCCATATCTCATTCCCCGCCTCTGAATCCCCATCTCTGATTCCCGGACTCTGATTCCCCACCTCTGATTCCCGGCCTCTTATTCCCGGCATCTGATTCCGGCCTCTGATTCCCGGCCTCTGATTCCCTGCTTCTGATTCTGATTCCCTGCCTCTGATTCCCCATCTCTGATTCCGCACATCTGATTCCCTGCCTCTGATTCCCCACCTCTGATTCCCCATATCTGACTCCCCGCCTCTGTTTCCCCGCCTCTGATTCCCCGCCTTTGTTTCCCAATATCTAAGTCCCCGCCTCTGATTCCCCAACTCTGATTCCCCACCTCTGATTCCCCAGCTCTGATTCCCCGCCTCTGATTCCCCACCTCTGATTCCCCACCTATGTTTCCCCATATCTGATTCCCGGCCTCTTATTCCCCGCCTCTGATTCCCCACCTCTGATTCCCTACCTCTGATTACCCATCTCCGATTCCGCACATCTGATTCCCTGCCTCTGATTCCCCGCCTCTGATTCCCTGCCTCTGATTCCCCACCTCTGATTCCCCATATCTGATTCCCCGCCTCTGTTTCCCCGCCTCTGATTCCCCTCCTCTGATTCCCCAACTCTAATTCCCCGCCTCTGATTCCCCAGCTCTGATTCCCCGTGTTTGATTCCCTGCCTCTGATTCCCTGCCTCTGATTCCCCAGCTTCATTCCCCGCCTTTGATTCCCCCCGTCTGATTCCCAGCCTCTGAATCCCCGTGTCTGATAACCTGCCTCTGATTCCCCGCCTCTGATTCCCCATCTCAGATTCACCGCCTCTGATTCCCCACCTCTGATTCCCCATCTCTGATTCCGCACATCCGATTCCCTGCCTCTGATTCCCCGACTCTGATACCCCACCTCTGATTCCCCAGCTCTGATTCCCCGCCTCTGATTCCCCAACTCTGATTCCCCGCCTCTGATTCCCCAGCTCTGATTCCCCGCCTCTGATTCCCCGTGTTTGATCCCCTGCCTCTGATTCCCCAGCTCTGATTCCCCATCTCTGATTCACCGCCTTTGATTCGCCACCTCTGATTCCCCATATCTGATTCCTCGCCACTGTTTCCCCGCCTCTGATTCCCCATATCTCATTCCCCATATCTCATTCCCCGCCTCTGATTCCCCATCTCTGATTCCCGGACTCTGATTCGCACCTCTGATTCCCGACCTCTTATTCCCGGCATCTGATTCCGGCCTCTGATTCCCGGCCTCTAATTCCCGGCCTCTGATTCCCTGCTTCTGATTCTGATTCCCTGCCTCTGATTCCCCATTTCTGATTCCGCACATCTAATTCCCTGCCTCTGATTCCCCGCCTCTGATTCCCCAGCTCTGATTCCCCGCCTCTGATTCCCCGTGTTTGATTCCCTGCCTCTGATTCCCGGCCTCTGATTCCCCATCTCTGATTCACCGCCTTTGATTCGCCACCTCTGATTCCCCATATCTTATTCCCCGCATCTGTTTCCCCGCCTCTGATACCCCGCCTCTGATTCCCCATATCTCATTCCCCGCCTCTGAATCCCCATCTCTGATTCCCGGACTCTGATTCCCCACCTCTGATTCCCGGCCTCTTATTCCCGGCATCTGATTCCGGCCTCTGATTCCCGGCCTCTGATTCCCTGCTTCTGATTCTGATTCCCTGCCTCTGATTCCCCATCTCTGATTCAGCACATCTGATTCCCTGCCTCTGATTCCCCACCTCTGATTCCCCATATCTGACTCACCGCCTCTGTTTCCCCGCCTCTGATTCCCCGCCTTTGTTTCCCAATATCTAAGTCCCCTCCTCTGATTCCCCAACTCTGATTCCCCACCTCTGATTCCCCAGCTCTGATTCCCCGCCTCTGATTCCCCGCATCTGATTCCCTGCATCTGATTCCAAGCCTCTGATTCCCTGCCTCTGATTCCCAACCTCTGATTCCCCACCTCTGATTCCCCATATCTGATTCCCCGCCTCTGTTTCCCCGCCTCTGATTCCCCACCTCTGTTTCCCCATATCTGATTCCCGGCCTCTTATTCCCCGCCTCTGATTCCCCACCTCTGATTCCCTACCTCTGATTACCAATCTGCGATTCCGCACATCTGATTCCCTGCCTCTGATTCCCCGCCTCTGATTCCCTGCTTCTGATTCCCAACCTCTGATTCCCCACCTCTGATTCCCCATATCTGATTCCCCGCCTCTGTTTCCCCGCCTCTGATTCCCCTCCTCTGATTCTCCAACTCTAATTCCCCGCCTCTGATTCCCCAGCTCTGATTCCCCGTGTTTGATTCCCTGCCTCTGATTCCCTGCCCTGATTCCCCATCTCTGTTTCACCGCCTTTGATTCGCCACCTCTGATTCCCCATATCTGATTCCCCGCCTCTGTTTCGCCGCCTCTGATTCCCTGCCTCTGATTCCCAACCTCTGATTCCACACCTCTGATTCCCCATATCTGATTCCCCGCCTCTGTTTCCCCGCCTCTGATTCCCTGCCCTTGTTTGCCCATATCTGATTCCCTGCCTCTGATTCCCCAACTCTGATTCCCCGCCTCTGATTCCCCAGCTCTGATTCCCCGCCTCTGATTCCCCATATCTCATTCCCCACCTCTGAATCCCCATCTCTGATTCCCGGACTCTGATTCCCCACCTCTGATTCCCGGCCTCTTATTCCCGGCATCTGATTCCGGCCTCTGATTCCCGGCCTCTGATCCCTGCTTCTGATTCTGATTCCCTGCCTCTGATTCCCCATCTCTGATTCTGCACATCTGATTCCCTGCCTCTGATTCCCCACCTCTGATTCCCCATATCTGACTCCCCGCCTCTGTTTCCCCGCCTCTGATTCCCCGCCTTTGTTTCCCAATATCTAAGTCCCCGCCTCTGATTCCCCAACTCTGATTCCCCACCTCTGATTCCCCAGCTCTGATTCCCCGCCTCTGATTCCCCGCATCTGATTCCCTGCATCTGATTCCAAGCCTCTGATTCCCTGCCTCTGATTCCCAACCTCTGATTCCCCACCTCTGATTCCCCATATCTGATTCCCCGCCTCTGTTTCCCCGCCTCTGATTCCCCACCTCTGTTTCCCGATATCTGATTCCCGGCCTCTTATTCCCCGCCTCTGATTCCCCACCTCTGATTCCCTACCTCTGATTACCCATCTCCGATTCCGCACATCTGATTCCCTGCCTCTGATTCCCCGCCTCTGATTCCCTGCCTCTGATTCCCAACCTCTGATTCCCCACCTCTGATTCCCCATATCTGATTCCCCGCCTCTGTTTCCCCGCCTCTGATTCCCCTCCTCTGATTCCCCAACTCTAATTCCCCGCCTCTGATTCCCCAGCTCTGATTCCCCGTGTTTGATTCCCTGCCTCTGATTCCCAGCCTCTGATTCCCCAGCTTCATTCCCCGCCTTTGATTCCCCCCGTCTGATTCCCAGCCTCTGAATCCCCGTGTCTGATAACCTGCCTCTGATTCCCCGCCTCTGATTCCCCATCTCAGATTCACCGCCTCTGATTCCCCACCTCTGATTCCCCATCTCTGATTCCGCACATCCGATTCCCTGCCTCTGATTCCCCGACTCTGATTCCCCACCTCTGATTCCCCAGCTCTGATTCCCCGCCTCTGTTTCCCCAACTCTGATTCCCCGCCTCTGATTCCCCAGCTCTGATTCCCCACCTCTGATTCCCCGTGTTTGATACCCTGCCTCTGATTCCCCAGCTCTGATTCCCCATCTCTGATTCACCGCCTTTGATTCGCCACCTCTGATTCCCCATATCTGATTCCTCGCCACTGTTTCCCCGCCTCTGATTCCCCGCCTCTGATTCCCCATATCTCATTCCCCGCCTCTGATTCCCCATCTCTGATTCCCGGACTCTGATTCCCCACCTCTGATTCCCGACATCTTATTCCCGGCATCTGATTCCGGCCTCTGATTCCCGGCCTCTGATTCACCATATCTGATTCCCCACCTCTGTTTCCGCAACTTTGATTCCCAACCTCTGATTCCCCATATCTGATTCCCCGCCTCTGTTTCCCCATATCTAATTCCCAACCTCTGATGCCCCAACTCTGATTCCCTGGCTCTGATTCCCCGCGTTCTATTCCCTGCCTCTGATTCCCCGCCTGTGATTCCCCATCTCTGATTCACCACCTCTGATTCCCCACCTCTGATTCCCCATATCTAATTCCCCGCCTCTGTTTGCCCGCCTCTGATTCCCGCCTCTGTTTCCCCATATCTGATTCCCCGCCTCTGAATCCCCAACTCTGATTCCCTGCCTCTGATTCCCAGCTCTGATTCCCCGCCTTTGATTCCCCCCGTCTGAATCCCCATATCTGATTCCCAGCCTCTGTTTCCCCGCCTCTGATTCCCCGCCTCTGTTTCCCCATATCTGATTACCGGCCTCTGATTCCCCGCCTCTGATTTCCCGCCTCTGATTCCCTGCCTCTGATTCCCAATCTCCGATTCCGCACATCTGATTCCCTGCCTCTGATTCCCCACCTCTGATTCCCCGCCTCTGATTCCCTGCCTCTGATTCCCAACCTCTGATTCCCCACCTCTGATTCCCCGTGTTTGATTCCCCGCCTCTGTTTCCCCACCTCTGATTCCCCGCCTCTGATTCCCCAACTCTAATTCCCCGCCTCTGATTCCCCATATCTGATTCCCCGCCTCTGTTTCCCCGCCTCTGATTCCCCGCCCCTGTTTCCCCATATCTGATTCCCTGCCTCTGATTCCACAACTTTGATTCCCAGCCTCTGATTCCCCAGCTCTGATTCCCCGCCTCTGATTCCCCGTGTTTGATTCCCTGCCTCTGATTCCCCGCCTCTGATTCCCCATCTCTGATTCACCGCCTTTGATTCGCCACCTCTGATTCCCCATATCTGATTCCCCACCTCTGTTTCCCCAACTTTGATTCCCAACCTCTGATTCCCCATATCTGATTCCCCGCATCTGTTTCCCCGCCTCTGATTCCCCGCCTCTGATTCCCCATATCTCATTCCCCACCTCTGAATCCCCATCTCTGATTCCCGGACTCTGATTCCCCACCTCTGATTCCCGGCCTCTTATTCCCGGCATCTGATTCCGGCCTCTGATTCCCGGCCTCTGATCCCTGCTTCTGATTCTGATTCCCTGCCTCTGATTCCCCATCTCTGATTCTGCACATCTGATTCCCTGCCTCTGATTCCCCACCTCTGATTCCCCATATCTGACTCCCCGCCTCTGTTTCCCCGCCTCTGATTCCCCGCCTTTGTTTCCCAATATCTAAGTCCCCGCCTCTGATTCCCCAACTCTGATTCCCCACCTCTGATTCCCCAGCTCTGATTCCCCGCCTCTGATTCCCCGCATCTGATTCCCTGCATCTGATTCCAAGCCTCTGATTCCCTGCCTCTGATTCCCAACCTCTGATTCCCCACCTCTGATTCCCCATATCTGATTCCCCGCCTCTGTTTCCCCGCCTCTGATTCCCCACCTCTTTTTCCCGATATCTGATTCCCGGCCTCTTATTCCCCGCCTCTGATTCCCCACCTCTGATTCCCTACCTCTGATTACCCATCTCCGATTCCGCACATCTGATTCCCTGCCTCTGATTCCCCGCCTCTGATTCCCTGCCTCTGATTCCCAACCTCTGATTCCCCACCTCTGATTCCCCATATCTGATTCCCCGCCTCTGTTTCCCCGCCTCTGATTCCCCTCCTCTGATTCCCCAACTCTAATTCCCCGCCTCTGATTCCCCAGCTCTGATTCCCCGTGTTTGATTCCCTGCCTCTGATTCCCTGCCTCTGATTCCCCAGCTTCATTCCCCGCCTTTGATTCCCCCCGTCTTATTCCCAGCCTCTGAATCCCCGTGTCTGATAACCTGCCTCTGATTCCCCGCCTCTGATTCCCCATCTCAGATTCACCGCCTTTGATTCCCCACCTCTGATTCCCCATCTCTGATTCCGCACATCCGATTCCCTGCCTCTGATTCCCCGACTCTGATTCCCCACCTCTGATTCCCCAGCTCTGATTCCCTGCCTCTGTTTCCCCAACTCTGATTCCCCGCCTCTGATTCCCCAGCTCTGATTCCCCACCTCTGATTCCCCGTGTTTGATCCCCTGCCTCTGATTCCCCAGCTCTGATTCCCCATCTCTGATTCACCGCCTTTGATTCGCCATCTCTGATTCCCCATATCTGATTCCTCGCCACTGTTTCCCCGCCTCTGATTCCCCGCCTCTGATTCCCCATATCTCATTCCCCATCTCTGATTCCCGGACTCTGATTCCCCACCTCTGATTCCCGACCTCTTATTCCCGGCATCTGATTCCGGCCTCTGATTCCCGGCCTCTGATTCACCATATCTGATTCCCCACCTCTGTTTCCGCAACTTTGATTCCCAACCTCTGATTCCCCATATCTGATTCCCCGCATCTGTTTCCCCGCCTCTGATTCCCCGCCTCTGATTCCCCATATCTCATTCCCCGCCTCTGAATCCCCATCTCTGATTCCCGGACTCTGATTCCCCACCTCTGATTCCCGGCCTCTTATTCCCGGCATCTGATTCCGGCCTCTGATTCCCGGCCTCTGATTCCCTGCTTCTGATTCTGATTCCCTGCCTCTGATTCCCCATCTCTGATTCCGCACATCTGATTCCCTGCCTCTGATTCCCCACCTCTGATTCCCCATATCTGACTCCCCGCCTCTGTTTCCCCGCCTCTGATTCCCCGCCTTTGTTTCCCAATATCTAAGTCCCCGCCTCTGATTCCCCAACTCTGATTCCCCACCTCTGATTCCCCAGCTCTGATTCCCCGCCTCTGATTCCCCACCTCTGATTCCCCACCTATGTTTCCCCATATCTGATTCCCGGCCTCTTATTCCCCGCCTCTGATTCCCCACCTCTGATTCCCTACCTCTGATTACCCATCTCCGATTCCGCACATCTGATTCCCTGCCTCTGATTCCCCGCCTCTGATTCCCTGCCTCTGATTCCCCACCTCTGATTCCCCATATCTGATTCCCCGCCTCTGTTTCCCCGCCTCTGATTCCCCTCCTCTGATTCCCCAACTCTAATTCCCCGCCTCTGATTCCCCAGCTCTGATTCCCCGTGTTTGATTCCCTGCCTCTGATTCCCTGCCTCTGATTCCCCAGCTTCATTCCCCGCCTTTGATTCCCCCCGTCTGATTCCCAGCCTCTGAATCCCCGTGTCTGATAACCTGCCTCTGATTCCCCGCCTCTGATTCCCCATCTCAGATTCACCGCCTCTGATTCCCCACCTCTGATTCCCCATCTCTGATTCCGCACATCCGATTCCCTGCCTCTGATTCCCCGACTCTGATTCCCCACCTCTGATTCCCCAGCTCTGATTCCCCGCCTCTGATTCCCCAACTCTGATTCCCCGCCTCTGATTCCCCAGCTCTGATTCCCCGCCTCTGATTCCCCGTGTTTGATCCCCTGCCTCTGATTCCCCAGCTCTGATTCCCCATCTCTGATTCACCGCCTTTGATTCGCCACCTCTGATTCCCCATATCTGATTCCTCGCCACTGTTTCCCCGCCTCTGATTCCCCATATCTCATTCCCCATATCTCATTCCCCGCCTCTGATTCCCCATCTCTGATTCCCGGACTCTGATTCCCCACCTCTGATTCCCGACCTCTTATTCCCGGCATCTGATTCCGGCCTCTGATTCCCGGCCTCTAATTCCCGGCCTCTGATTCCCTGCTTCTGATTCTGATTCCCTGCCTCTGATTCCACATTTCTGATTCCGCACATCTAATTCCCTGCCTCTGATTCCCCGCCTCTGATTCCCCAGCTCTGATTCCCCGCCTATGATTCCCCGTGTTTGATTCCCTGCCTCTGATTCCCGGCCTCTGATTCCCCATCTCTGATTCACCGCCTTTGATTCGCCACCTCTGATTCCCCATATCTGATTCCCCGCATCTGTTTCCCCGCCTCTGATACCCCGCCTCTGATTCCCCATATCTCATTCCCCGCCTCTGAATCCCCATCTCTGATTCCCGGACTCTGATTCCCCACCTCTGATTCCCGGCCTCTTATTCCCGGCATCTGATTCCGGCCTCTGATTCCCGGCCTCTGATTCCCTGCTTCTGATTCTGATTCCCTGCCTCTGATTCCCCATCTCTGATTCAGCACATCTGATTCCCTGCCTCTGATTCCCCACCTCTGATTCCCCATATCTGACTCACCGCCTCTGTTTCCCCGCCTCTGATTCCCCGCCTTTGTTTCCCAATATCTAAGTCCCCGCCTCTGATTCCCCAACTCTGATTCCCCACCTCTGATTCCCCAGCTCTGATTCCCCGCCTCTGATTCCCCGCATCTGATTCCCTGCATCTGATTCCAAGCCTCTGATTCCCTGCCTCTGATTCCCAACCTCTGATTCCCCACCTCTGATTCCCCATATCTGATTCCCCGCCTCTGTTTCCCCGCCTCAGATTCCCCACCTCTGTTTCCCCATATCTGATTCCCGGCCTCTTATTCCCCGCCTCTGATTCCCCACCTCTGATTCCCTACCTCTGATTACCAATCTGCGATTCCGCACATCTGATTCCCTGCCTCTGATTCCCCGCCTCTGATTCCCTGCTTCTGATTCCCAACCTCTGATTCCCCACCTCTGATTCCCCATATCTGATTCCCCGCCTCTGTTTCCCCGCCTCTGATTCCCCTCCTCTGATTCTCCCACTCTAATTCCCCGCCTCTGATTCCCCAGCTCTGATTCCCCGTGTTTGATTCCCTGCCTCTGATTCCCTGCCCTGATTCCCCATCTCTGTTTCACCGCCTTTGATTCTCCACCTCTGATTCCCCATATCTGATTCCCCGCCTCTGTTTCGCCGCCTCTGATTCCCTGCCTCTGATTCCCAACCTCTGATTCCACACCTTTGATTCCCCATATCTGATTCCCCGCCTCTGTTTCCCCGCCTCTGATTCCCTGCCCTTGTTTGCCCATATCTGATTCCCTGCCTCTGATTCCCCAACTCTGATTCCCCGCCTCTGATTCCCCAGCTCTGATTCCCCGCCTCTGATTCCCCATATCTCATTCCCCACCTCTGAATCCCCATCTCTGATTCCCGGACTCTGATTCCCCACCTCTGATTCCCGGCCTCTTATTCCCGGCATCTGATTCCGGCCTCTGATTCCCGGCCTCTGATCCCTGCTTCTGATTCTGATTCCCTGCCTCTGATTCCCCATCTCTGATTCTGCACATCTGATTCCCTGCCTCTGATTCCCCACCTCTGATTCCCCATATCTGACTCCCCGCCTCTGTTTCCCCGCCTCTGATTCCCCGCCTTTGTTTCCCAATATCTAAGTCCCCGCCTCTGATTCCCCAACTCTGATTCCCCACCTCTGATTCCCCAGCTCTGATTCCCCGCTTCTGATTCCCCGCATCTGATTCCCTGCATCTGATTCCAAGCCTCTGATTCCCTGCCTCTGATTCCCAACCTCTGATTCCCCACCTCTGATTCCCCATATCTGATTCCCCGCCTCTGTTTCCCCGCCTCTGATTCCCCACCTCTGTTTCCCGATATCTGATTCCCGGCCTCTTATTCCCCGCCTCTGATTCCCCACCTCTGATTCCCTACCTCTGATTACCCATCTCCGATTCCGCACATCTGATTCCCTGCCTCTGATTCCCCGCCTCTGATTCCCTGCCTCTGATTCCCAACCTCTGATTCCCCACCTCTGATTCCCCATATCTGATTCCCCGCCTCTGTTTCCCCGCCTCTGATTCCCCTCCTCTGATTCCCCAACTCTAATTCCCCGCCTCTGATTCCCCAGCTTCATTCCCCGCCTTTGATTCCCCCCGTCTGATTCCCAGCCTCTGAATCCCCGCGTCTGATAACCTGCCTCTGATTCCCCGCCTCTGATTCCCCATCTCAGATTCACCGCCTCTGATTCCCCACCTCTGATTCCCCATCTCTGATTCCGCACATCCGATTCCCTGCCTCTGATTCCCCGACTCTGATTCCCCACCTCTGATTCCCCAGCTCTGATTCCCCGCCTCTGTTTCCCCAACTCTGATTCCCCGCCTCTGATTCCCCAGCTCTGATTCCCCACCTCTGATTCCCCGTGTTTGATCCCCTGCCTCTGATTCCCCAGCTCTGATTCCCCATCTCTGATTCACCGCCTTTGATTCGCCACCTCTGATTCCCCATATCTGATTCCTCGCCACTGTTTCCCCGCCTCTGATTCCCCGCCTCTGATTCCCCATATCTCATTCCCCGCCTCTGATTCCCCATCTCTGATTCCCGGACTCTGATTCCCCACCTCTGATTCCCGACCTCTTATTCCCGGCATCTGATTCCGGCCTCTGATTCCCGGCCTCTGATTCACCATATCTGATTCCCCACCTCTGTTTCCGCAACTTTGATTCCCAACCTCTGATTCCCCATATCTGATTCCCCGCCTCTGTTTCCCCATATCTAATTCCCAACCTCTGATGCCCCAACTCTGATTCCCTGGCTCTGATTCCCCGCGTTCTATTCCCTGCCTCTGATTCCCCGCCTGTGATTCCCCATCTCTGATTCACCACCTCTGATTCCCCACCTCTGATTCCCCATATCTAATTCCCCGCCTCTGTTTGCCCGCCTCTGATTCCCGCCTCTGTTTCCCCATATCTGATTCCCCGCCTCTGAATCCCCAACTCTGATTCCCTGCCTCTGATTCCCCAGCTCTGATTCCCCGCCTTTGATTCCCCCCGTCTGAATCCCCATATCTGATTCCCAGCCTCTGTTTCCCCGCCTCTGATTCCCCGCCTCTGTTTCCCCATATCTGATTACCGGCCTCTGATTCCCCGCCTCTGATTTCCCGCCTCTGATTCCCTGCCTCTGATTCCCAATCTCCGATTCCGCACATCTGATTCCCTGCCTCTGATTCCCCACCTCTGATTCCCCGCCTCTGATTCCCTGCCTCTGATTCCCAACCTCTGATTCCCCACCTCTGATTCCCCGTGTTTGATTCCCCGCCTCTGTTTCCCCACCTCTGATTCCCCGCCTCTGATTCCCCAACTCTAATTCCCCGCCTCTGATTCCCCATATCTGATTCCCCGCCTCTGTTTCCCCGCCTCTGATTCCCCGCCCCTGTTTCCCCATATCTGATTCCCTGCCTCTGATTCCACAACTTTGATTCCCAGCCTCTGATTCCCCAGCTCTGATTCCCCGCCTCTGATTCCCCGTGTTTGATTCCCTGCCTCTGATTCCCCGCCTCTGATTCCCCATCTCTGATTCACCGCCTTTGATTTGCCACCTCTGATTCCCCATATCTGATTCCCCACCTCTGTTTCCCCAACTTTGATTCCCAACCTCTGATTCCCCATATCTGATTCCCCGCATCTGTTTCCCCGCCTCTGATTCCCCGCCTCTGATTCCCCATATCTCATTCCCCACCTCTGAATCCCCATCTCTGATTCCCGGACTCTGATTCCCCACCTCTGATTCCCGGCCTCTTATTCCCGGCATCTGATTCCGGCCTCTGATTCCCGGCCTCTGATCCCTGCTTCTGATTCTGATTCCCTGCCTCTGATTCCCCATCTCTGATTCTGCACATCTGATTCCCTGCCTCTGATTCCCCACCTCTGATTCCCCATATCTGACTCCCCGCCTCTGTTTCCCCGCCTCTGATTCCCCGCCTTTGTTTCCCAATATCTAAGTCCCCGCCTCTGATTCCCCAACTCTGATTCCCCACCTCTGATTCCCCAGCTCTGATTCCCCGCCTCTGATTCCCCGCATCTGATTCCCTGCATCTGATTCCAAGCCTCTGATTCCCTGCCTCTGATTCCCAACCTCTGATTCCCCACCTCTGATTCCCCATATCTGATTCCCCGCCTCTGTTTCCCCGCCTCTGATTCCCCACCTCTGTTTCCCGATATCTGATTCCCGGCCTCTTATTCCCCGCCTCTGATTCCCCACCTCTGATTCCCTACCTCTGATTACCCATCTCCGATTCCGCACATCTGATTCCCTGCCTCTGATTCCCCGCCTCTGATTCCCTGCCTCTGATTCCCAACCTCTGATTCCCCACCTCTGATTCCCCATATCTGATTCCCCGCCTCTGTTTCCCCGCCTCTGATTCCCCTCCTCTGATTCCCCAACTCTAATTCCCCGCCTCTGATTCCCCAGCTCTGATTCCCCGTGTTTGATTCCCTGCCTCTGATTCCCTGCCTCTGATTCCCCAGCTTCATTCCCCGCCTTTGATTCCCCCCGTCTGATTCCCAGCCTCTGAATCCCCGTGTCTGATAACCTGCCTCTGATTCCCCGCCTCTGATTCCCCATCTCAGATTCACCGCCTCTGTTTCCCCACCTCTGATTCCCCATCTCTGATTCCGCACATCCGATTCCCTGCCTCTGATTCCCCGACTCTGATTCCCCACCTCTGATTCCCCAGCTCTGATTCCCCGCCTCTGTTTCCCCAACTCTGATTCCCCGCCTCTGATTCCCCAGCTCTGATTCCCCACCTCTGATTCCCCGTGTTTGATCCCCTGCCTCTGATTCCCCAGCTCTGATTCCCCATCTCTGATTCACCGCCTTTGATTCGCCATCTCTGATTCCCCATATCTGATTCCTCGCCACTGTTTCCCCGCCTCTGATTCCCCGCCTCTGATTCCCCATATCTCATTCCCCGCCTCTGATTCCCCATCTCTGATTCCCGGACTCTGATTCCCCACCTCTGATTCCCGACCTCTTATTCCCGGCATCTGATTCCGGCCTCTGATTCCCGGCCTCTGATTCACCATATCTGATTCCCCACCTCTGTTTCCGCAACTTTGATTCCCAACCTCTGATTCCCCATATCTGATTCCCCGCATCTGTTTCCCCGCCTCTGATTCCCCGCCTCTGATTCCCCATATCTCATTCCCCGCCTCTGAATCCCCATCTCTGATTCCCGGACTCTGATTCCCCACCTCTGATTCCCGGCCTCTTATTCCCGGCATCTGATTCCGGCCTCTGATTCCCGGCCTCTGATTCCCTGCTTCTGATTCTAATTCCCTGCCTCTGATTCCCCATCTCTGATTCCGCACATCTGATTCCCTGCCTCTGATTCCCCACCTCTGATTCCCCATATCTGACTCCCCGCCTCTGTTTCCCCGCCTCTGATTCCCCGCCTTTGTTTCCCAATATCTAAGTCCCCGCCTCTGATTCCCCAACTCTGATTCCCCACCTCTGATTCCCCAGCTCTGATTCCCCGCCTCTGATTCCCCACCTCTGATTCCCCACCTATGTTTCCCCATATCTGATTCCCGGCCTCTTATTCCCCGCCTCTGATTCCCCACCTCTGATTCCCTACCTCTGATTACCCATCTCCGATTCCGCACATCTGATTCCCTGCCTCTGATTCCCCGCCTCTGATTCCCTGCCTCTGATTCCCCACCTCTGATTCCCCATATCTGATTCCCCGCCTCTGTTTCCCCGCCTCTGATTCCCCTCCTCTGATTCCCCAACTCTAATTCCCCGCCTCTGATTCCCCAGCTCTGATTCCCCGTGTTTGATTCCCTGCCTCTGATTCCCTGCCTCTGATTCCCCAGCTTCATTCCCCGCCTTTGATTCCCCCCGTCTGATTCCCAGCCTCTGAATCCCCGTGTCTGATAACCTGCCTCTGATTCCCCGCCTCTGATTCCCCATCTCAGATTCACCGCCTCTGATTCCCCACCTCTGATTCCCCATCTCTGATTCCGCACATCCGATTCCCTGCCTCTGATTCCCCGACTCTGATTCCCCACCTCTGATTCCCCAGCTCTGATTCCCCGCCTCTGATTCCCCAACTCTGATTCCCCGCCTCTGATTCCCCAGCTCTGATTCCCCGCCTCTGATTCCCCGTGTTTGATCCCCTGCCTCTGATTCCCCAGCTCTGATTCCCCATCTCTGATTCACCGCCTTTGATTCGCCACCTCTGATTCCCCATATCTGATTCCTCGCCACTGTTTCCCCGCCTCTGATTCCCCATATCTCATTCCCCATATCTCATTCCCCGCCTCTGATTCCCCATCTCTGATTCCCGGACTCTGATTCCCCACCTCTGATTCCCGACCTCTTATTCCCGGCATCTGATTCCGGCCTCTGATTCCCGGCCTCTAATTCCCGGCCTCTGATTCCCTGCTTCTGATTCTGATTCCCTGCCTCTGATTCCCCATTTCTGATTCCGCACATCTAATTCCCTGCCTCTGATTCCCCGCCTCTGATTCCCCAGCTCTGATTCCCCGCCTCTGATTCCCCGTGTTTGATTCCCTGCCTCTGATTCCCGGCCTCTGATTCCCCATCTCTGATTCACCGCCTTTGATTCGCCACCTCTGATTCCCCATATCTGATTCCCCGCATCTGTTTCCCCGCCTCTGATACCCCGCCTCTGATTCCCCATATCTCATTCCCCGCCTCTGAATCCCCATCTCTGATTCCCGGACTCTGATTCCCCACCTCTGATTCCCGGCCTCTTATTCCCGGCATCTGATTCCGGCCTCTGATTCCCGGCCTCTGATTCCCTGCTTCTGATTCTGATTCCCTGCCTCTGATTCCCCATCTCTGATTCAGCACATCTGATTCCCTGCCTCTGATTCCCCACCTCTGATTCCCCATATCTGACTCACCGCCTCTGTTTCCCCGCCTCTGATTCCCCGCCTTTGTTTCCCAATATCTAAGTCCCCGCCTCTGATTCCCCAACTCTGATTCCCCACCTCTGATTCCCCAGCTCTGATTCCCCGCCTCTGATTCCCCGCATCTGATTCCCTGCATCTGATTCCAAGCCTCTGATTCCCTGCCTCTGATTCCCAACCTCTGATTCCCCACCTCTGATTCCCCATATCTGATTCCCCGCCTCTGTTTCCCCGCCTCTGATTCCCCACCTCTGTTTCCCCATATCTGATTCCCGGCCTCTTATTCCCCGCCTCTGATTCCCCACCTCTGATTCCCTACCTCTGATTACCAATCTGCGATTCCGCACATCTGATTCCCTGCCTCTGATTCCCCGCCTCTGATTCCCTGCTTCTGATTCCCAACCTCCGATTCCCCACCTCTGATTCCCCATATCTGATTCCCCGCCTCTGTTTCCCCGCCTCTGATTCCCCTCCTCTGATTCTCCAACTCTAATTCCCCGCCTCTGATTCCCCAGCTCTGATTCCCCGCCTCTGTTTCCCCGCCTCTGATTCCCTGCCCTGATTCCCCATCTCTGTTTCACCGCCTTTGATTCGCCACCTCTGATTCCCCATATCTGATTCCCCGCCTCTGTTTCGCCGCCTCTGATTCCCTGCCTCTGATTCCCAACCTCTGATTCCACACCTCTGATTCCCCATATCTGATTCCCCGCCTCTGTTTCCCCGCCTCTGATTCCCTGCCCTTGTTTGCCCATATCTGATTCCCTGCCTCTGATTCCCCAACTCTGATTCCCCGCCTCTGATTCCCCAGCTCTGATTCCCCGCCTCTGATTTCCCGTGTTTGATTCCCTGCCTCTGATTCCCCGCCTCTGATTCCCCATCTCTGATTCACCGCCTTTGATTCGCCACCTCTGATTCCACATATCTGATTCCCCACCTCTGTTTCCCCGCCTCTGATTCCCCGCCTCTGATTCTCCATATCTCATTCCCCGCCTCTGAATCCCCATCTCTGATTCCCGGACTCTGATTCCCCACCTCTGATTCCCGGCCTCTTATTCCCAGCATCTGATTCCCGGCCTCTGATTCCCGGCCTCTGATTCCCCGCTTCTGATTCTGATTCGCTGCCTCTGATTCCCCATCTCTGATTCTGCACATCTGATTCCCTGCCTCTGATTCCCCACCTCTGATTCCCCATATCTGATTTCCCGCCTCTGTTTCCCCGCCTCTGATTCCCCGCCTCTGTTTCCCCATATCTAATTCCCAACCTCTGATGTCCCAACTCTGATTCCCTGCCTCTGATTCCCCGCGTTCTATTCCCTGCCTCTGATTCCCCGCCTGTGATTCCCCATCTCTGATTCACCACCTCTGATTCCCCGCCTCTGATTCCCTGCCTCTGATTCCCAACCTCTGATTCCACACCTCTGATTCCCCATATCTGATTCCCCGCCTCTGTTTCCCCGCCTCTGATTCCCTGCCCTTGTTTGCCCATATCTGATTCCCTGCCTCTGATTCCCCAACTCTGATTCCCCGCCTCTGATTCCCCAGCTCTGATTCCCCGCCTCTGATTTCCCGGGTTTGATTCCCTGCCTCTGATTCCCCGCCTCTGATTCCCCATCTCTGATTCACCGCCTTTGATTCGCCACCTCTGATTCCACATATCTGATTCCCCACCTCTGTTTCCCCGCCTCTGATTCCCCGCCTCTGATTCTCCATATCTCATTCCCCGCCTCTGAATCCCCATCTCTGATTCCCGGACTCTGATTCCCCACCTCTGATTCCCGGCCTCTTATTCCCAGCATCTGATTCCCGGCCTCTGATTCCCGGCCTCTGATTCCCCGCTTCTGATTCTGATTCGCTGCCTCTGATTCCCCACCTCTGATTCCCCATATCTGATTTCCCGCCTCTGTTTCCCCGCCTCTGATTCCCCACCTCTGTTTCCCCATATCTAATTCCCAACCTCTGATGCCCCAACTCTGATTCCCTGCCTCTGATTCCCCACCTCTGATTCCCCATATCTGATTTCCCGCCTCTGTTTCCCCGCCTCTGATTCCCCGCCTCTGTTTCCCCATATCTAATTCCCAACCTCTGATGCCCCAACTCTGAGTCCCTGCCTCTGATTCCCCGAGTTCTATTCCCTGCCTCTGATTCCCCGCCTGTGATTCCCCATCTCTGATTCACCACCTCTGATTCCCCACCTCTGATTCCCCATATCTAATTCCCCGCCTCTGTTTGCCCGCCTCTGATTCCCCGCCTCTGTTTCCCCATATCTGATTCCCGGCCTCTGATTCCCCGCCTCTGATTTCCCGCCTCTGATTCCCTGCCTCTGATTCCCAATCTCCGATTCCGCACATCCGATTCCCTGCCTCTGATTCCCCGCCTCTGATTCCCCGCCTCTGATTCCCTGCCTCTGATTCCCAACCTCTGATTCCCTACGTCTGATTCCCCGTGTTTGATTCCCCGCCTCTGTTTCCCCACCTCTGATTCCCCGCCTCTGATTCCCCAACTCTAATTCCCCGCCTCTGATTCCCCATATCTGATTCCCCGCCTCTGTTTCCCCGCCTCTGATTCCCTGCCCCTGTTTCCCCATATCTGATTCCCTGCCTCTGATTCCACAACTTTGAATCCCAGCCTCTGATTCCCCAGCTCTGATTCCCCGCCTCTGATTCCCCGTGTTTGATTCCCTGCCTCTGATTCCCCGCCTCTGATTCCCCATCTCTGATTCACCGCCTTTGATTCGCCACCTCTGATTCCCCATATCTGATTCCCCACCTCTGTTTCCCCAACTTTGATTCCCAACCTCTGATTCCCCATATCTGATTCCACGCATCTGTTTCCCCGCCTCTGATTCCCCGCCTCTGATTCCCCATATCTCATTCCCCGCCTCTGAATCACCATCTCTGATTCCCGGACTCTGATTCCCCACCTCTGATTCCCGGCCTCTTATTCCCGGCATCTGATTCCGGCCTCTGATTCCCGGCCTCTGATTCCCTGCTTCTGATTCTGATTCCCTGCCTCTGATTCCCCAGCTCTGATTCCCCGTGTTTGATTCCCTGCCTCTGATTCCCTGCCTCTGATTCCCCAGCTTCATTCCCCGCCTTTGATTCCCCCCGTCTGATTCCCAGCCTCTGAATCCCCGTGTCTGATAACCTGCCTCTGATTCCCCGCCTCTGATTCCCCATCTCAGATTCACCGCCTCTGATTCCCCACCTCTGATTCCCCATCTCTGATTCCGCACATCCGATTCCCTGCCTCTGATTCCCCGACTCTGATTCCCCACCTCTGATTCCCCAGCTCTGATTCCCCGCCTCTGATTCCCCAACTCTGATTCCCCGCCTCTGATTCCCCAGCTCTGATTCCCCGCCTCTGATTCCCCGTGTTTGATCCCCTGCCTCTGATTCCCCAGCTCTGATTCCCCATCTCTGATTCACCGCCTTTGATTCGCCACCTCTGATTCCCCATATCTGATTCCTCGCCACTGTTTCCCCGCCTCTGATTCCCCATATCTCATTCCCCATATCTCATTCCCCGCCTCTGATTCCCCATCTCTGATTCCCGGACTCTGATTCCCCACCTCTGATTCCCGACCTCTTATTCCCGGCATCTGATTCCGGCCTCTGATTCCCGGCCTCTAATTCCCGGCCTCTGATTCCCTGCTTCTGATTCTGATTCCCTGCCTCTGATTCCCCATTTCTGATTCCGCACATCTAATTCCCTGCCTCTGATTCCCCGCCTCTGATTCCCCAGCTCTGATTCCCCGCCTCTGATTCCCCGTGTTTGATTCCCTGCCTCTGATTCCCGGCCTCTGATTCCCCATCTCTGATTCACCGCCTTTGATTCGCCACCTCTGATTCCCCATATCTGATTCCCCGCATCTGTTTCCCCGCCTCTGATACCCCGCCTCTGATTCCCCATATCTCATTCCCCGCCTCTGAATCCCCATCTCTGATTCCCGGACTCTGATTCCCCACCTCTGATTCCCGGCCTCTTATTCCCGGCATCTGATTCCGGCCTCTGATTCCCGGCCTCTGATTCCCTGCTTCTGATTCTGATTCCCTGCCTCTGATTCCCCATCTCTGATTCAGCACATCTGATTCCCTGCCTCTGATTCCCCACCTCTGATTCCCCATATCTGACTCACCGCCTCTGTTTCCCCGCCTCTGATTCCCCGCCTTTGTTTCCCAATATCTAAGTCCCCGCCTCTGATTCCCCAACTCTGATTCCCCACCTCTGATTCCCCAGCTCTGATTCCCCGCCTCTGATTCCCCGCATCTGATTCCCTGCATCTGATTCCAAGCCTCTGATTCCCTGCCTCTGATTCCCAACCTCTGATTCCCCACCTCTGATTCCCCATATCTGATTCCCCGCCTCTGTTTCCCCGCCTCTGATTCCCCACCTCTGTTTCCCCATATCTGATTCCCGGCCTCTTATTCCCCGCCTCTGATTCCCCACCTCTGATTCCCTACCTCTGATTACCAATCTGCGATTCCGCACATCTGATTCCCTGCCTCTGATTCCCCGCCTCTGATTCCCTGCTTCTGATTCCCAACCTCTGATTCCCCACCTCTGATTCCCCATATCTGATTCCCCGCCTCTGTTTCCCCGCCTCTGATTCCCCTCCTCTGATTCTCCAACTCTAATTCCCCGCCTCTGATTCCCCAGCTCTGATTCCCCGCCTCTGTTTCCCCGCCTCTGATTCCCTGCCCTGATTCCCCATCTCTGTTTCACCGCCTTTGATTCGCCACCTCTGATTCCCCATATCTGATTCCCCGCCTCTGTTTCGCCGCCTCTGATTCCCTGCCTCTGATTCCCAACCTCTGATTCCACACCTCTGATTCCCCATATCTGATTCCCCGCCTCTGTTTCCCCGCCTCTGATTCCCTGCCCTTGTTTGCCCATATCTGATTCCCTGCCTCTGATTCCCCAACTCTGATTCCCCGCCTCTGATTCCCCAGCTCTGATTCCCCGCCTCTGATTTCCCGTGTTTGATTCCCTGCCTCTGATTCCCCGCCTCTGATTCCCCATCTCTGATTCACCGCCTTTGATTCGCCACCTCTGATTCCACATATCTGATTCCCCACCTCTGTTTCCCCGCCTCTGATTCCCCGCCTCTGATTCTCCATATCTCATTCCCCGCCTCTGAATCCCCATCTCTGATTCCCGGACTCTGATTCCCCACCTCTGATTCCCGGCCTCTTATTCCCAGCATCTGATTCCCGGCCTCTGATTCCCGGCCTCTGATTCCCGGCTTCTGATTCTGATTCGCTGCCTCTGATTCCCCATCTCTGATTCTGCACATCTGATTCCCTGCCTCTGATTCCCCACCTCTGATTCCCCATATCTGATTTCCCGCCTCTGTTTCCCCGCCTCTGATTCCCCGCCTCTGTTTCCCCATATCTAATTCCCAACCTCTGATGTCCCAACTCTGATTCCCTGCCTCTGATTCCCCGCGTTCTATTCCCTGCCTCTGATTCCCCGCCTGTGATTCCCCATCTCTGATTCACCACCTCTGATTCCCCGCCTCTGATTCCCTGCCTCTGATTCCCAACCTCTGATTCCACACCTCTGATTCCCCATATCTGATTCCCCGCCTCTGTTTCCCCGCCTCTGATTCCCTGCCCTTGTTTGCCCATATCTGATTCCCTGCCTCTGATTCCCCAACTCTGATTCCCCGCCTCTGATTCCCCAGCTCTGATTCCCCGCCTCTGATTTCCCGGGTTTGATTCCCTGCCTCTGATTCCCCGCCTCTGATTCCCCATCTCTGATTCACCGCCTTTGATTCGCCACCTCTGATTCCACATATCTGATTCCCCACCTCTGTTTCCCCGCCTCTGATTCCCCGCCTCTGATTCTCCATATCTCATTCCCCGCCTCTGAATCCCCATCTCTGATTCCCGGACTCTGATTCCCCACCTCTGATTCCCGGCCTCTTATTCCCAGCATCTGATTCCCGGCCTCTGATTCCCGGCCTCTGATTCCCCGCTTCTGATTCTGATTCGCTGCCTCTGATTCCCCACCTCTGATTCCCCATATCTGATTTCCCGCCTCTGTTTCCCCGCCTCTGATTCCCCACCTCTGTTTCCCCATATCTAATTCCCAACCTCTGATGCCCCAACTCTGATTCCCTGCCTCTGATTCCCCACCTCTGATTCCCCATATCTGATTTCCCGCCTCTGTTTCCCCGCCTCTGATTCCCCGCCTCTGTTTCCCCATATCTAATTCCCAACCTCTGATGCCCCAACTCTGAGTCCCTGCCTCTGATTCCCCGAGTTCTATTCCCTGCCTCTGATTCCCCGCCTGTGATTCCCCATCTCTGATTCACCACCTCTGATTCCCCACCTCTGATTCCCCATATCTAATTCCCCGCCTCTGTTTGCCCGCCTCTGATTCCCCGCCTCTGTTTCCCCATATCTGATTCCCGGCCTCTGATTCCCCGCCTCTGATTTCCCGCCTCTGATTCCCTGCCTCTGATTCCCAATCTCCGATTCCGCACATCCGATTCCCTGCCTCTGATTCCCCGCCTCTGATTCCCCGCCTCTGATTCCCTGCCTCTGATTCCCAACCTCTGATTCCCTACGTCTGATTCCCCGTGTTTGATTCCCCGCCTCTGTTTCCCCACCTCTGATTCCCCGCCTCTGATTCCCCAACTCTAATTCCCCGCCTCTGATTCCCCATATCTGATTCCCCGCCTCTGTTTCCCCGCCTCTGATTCCCTGCCCCTGTTTCCCCATATCTGATTCCCTGCCTCTGATTCCACAACTTTGAATCCCAGCCTCTGATTCCCCAGCTCTGATTCCCCGCCTCTGATTCCCCGTGTTTGATTCCCTGCCTCTGATTCCCCGCCTCTGATTCCCCATCTCTGATTCACCGCCTTTGATTCGCCACCTCTGATTCCCCATATCTGATTCCCCACCTCTGTTTCCCCAACTTTGATTCCCAACCTCTGATTCCCCATATCTGATTCCACGCATCTGTTTCCCCGCCTCTGATTCCCCGCCTCTGATTCCCCATATCTCATTCCCCGCCTCTGAATCACCATCTCTGATTCCCGGACTCTGATTCCCCACCTCTGATTCCCGGCCTCTTATTCCCGGCATCTGATTCCGGCCTCTGATTCCCGGCCTCTGATTCCCTGCTTCTGATTCTGATTCCCTGCCTCTGATTCCCCATTTCTGATTCCGCACATCTGATTCCCTGCCTCTGATTCCCTGCCCTGATTCCCCATCTCTGTTTCACCGCCTTTGATTCGCCACCTCTGATTCCCCATATCTGATTCCCCGCCTCTGTTTCGCCGCCTCTGATTCCCTGCCTCTGATTCCCAACCTCTGATTCCACACCTCTGATTCCCCATATCTGATTCCCCGCCTCTGTTTCACCGCCTCTGATTCCCTGCCCTTGTTTGCCCATATCTGATTCCCTGCCTCTGATTCCCCAACTCTGATTCCCCGCATCTGATTCCCCAGCTCTGATTCCCCGCCTCTGATTTCCCGTGTTTGATTCCCAGCCTCTGATTCCCCGCCTCTGATTCCCCATCTCTGATTCACCGCCTTTGATTCGCCACCTCTGATTCCACATATCTGATTCCCCACCTCTGTTTCCCCGCCTCTGATTCCCCGCCTCTGATTCTCCATATCTCATTCCCCGCCTCTGAATCCCCATCTCTGATTCCCGGACTCTGATTCCCCACCTCTGATTCCCGGCCTCTGATTCCCGGCCTCTGATTCCCGGCCTCTGATTCCCCGCTTCTGATTCTGATTCGCTGCCTCTGATTCCCCATCTCTGATTCTGCACATCTGATTCCCTGCCTCTGATTTCCCACCTCTGATTCCCCATATCTGATTTCCCGCCTCTGTTTCCCCGCCTCTGATTCTCCGCCTCTGTTTCCCCATATCTAATTCCCAACCTCTGATGCCCCAACTCTGATTCCCTGCCTCTGATTCCCCGCGTTCTATTCCCTGCCTCTGAATCCCCGCCTGTGATTCCCCATCTCTGATTCACCACCTCTGATTCCCCACCTCTGATTCCCCATATCTAATTCCCCGCCTCTGTTTGCCCGCCTCTGATTCCCCGCCTCTGTTTCCCCATATCTGATTCCCCGCCTCTGAATCCCCAACTCTGATTCCCTGCCTCTGATACCCCAGCTCTGATTCCCCGCCTTTGATTCCCCCCGTCTGATTCCCCATATCTGATTCCCAGCCTCTGTTTCCCCGCCTCTGATTCCCCGCCTCTGTTTCCCCATATCTGATTCCCGGCCTCTGATTCCCCGCCTCTGATTTCCCGCCTCTGATTCCCTGCCTCTGATTCCCAATCTCCGATTCCGCACATCTGATTCCCTGCCTCTGATTCCCCGCCTCTGATTCCCCGCCTCTGACTCCCTGCCTCTGATTCCCAAGCTCTGATTCCCCGCCTCTGATTCCCCAACTCTGATTCCCCGCCTCTGATTCCCCAGCTCTGATTCCCCAGCTCTGATTCACCGCCTTTGATTCGCCACCTCTGATTCCCCATATCTGATTCCCCACCTCTGTTTCCCCAACTTTGATTCCCAACCTCTGATTCCCCATATCTGATTCCCCGCATCTGTTTCCCCGCCTCTGATTCCCCGCCTCTGATTCCCCATATCTCATTCCCCGCCTCTGAATCCCCATCTCTGATTCCCGGACTCTGATTCCCCACCTCTGATTCCCGGCCTCTTATTCCCGGCATCTGATTCCGGCCTCTGATTCCCGGCCTCTGATTCCCTGCTTCTGATTCTGATTCCCTGCCTCTGATTCCCCATCTCTGATTCCACACATCTGATTCCCTGCCTCTGATTCCCCACCTCTGATTCCCCATATCTGACTCCCCGCCTCTGTTTCCCCGCCTCTGATTCCCCGCCTTTGTTTCCCAATATCTAAGTCCCCGCCTCTGATTCCCCAACTCTGATTCCCCACCTCTGATTCCCCAGCTCTGATTCCCCGCCTCTGATTCCCCGCATCTGATTCCCTGCATCTGATTCCAAGCCTCTGATTCCCTGCCTCTGATTCCCAACCTTTGATTCCCCACCTCTGATTCCCCATATCTGATTCCCCGCCTCTGTTTCCCCGCCTCTGATTCCCCAGCTCTGATTCCCCGTGTTTGATTCCCTGCCTCTGATTCCCTGCCCTGATTCCCCATCTCTGTTTCACCGCCTTTGATTCGCCACCTCTGATTCCCCATATCTGATTCCCCGCCTCTGTTTCGCCGCCTCTGATTCCCTGCCTCTGATTCCCAACCTCTGATTCCACACCTCTGATTCCCCATATCTGATTCCCCGCCTCTGTTTCCCCGCCTCTGATTCCCTGCCCTTGTTTGCCCATATCTGATTCCCTGCCTCTGATTCCCCAACTCTGATTCCCCGCCTCTGATTCCCCAGCTCTGATTCCCCGCCTCTGATTTCCCGTGTTTGATTCCCTGCCTCTGATTCCCCGCCTCTGATTCCCCATCTCTGATTCACCGCCTTTGATTCGCCACCTCTGATTTCACATATCTGATTCCCCACCTCTGTTTCCCCGCCTCTGATTCCCCGCCTCTGATTCTCCATATCTCATTCCCCGCCTCTGAATCCCCATCTCTGATTCCCGGACTCTGATTCCCCACCTCTGATTCCCGGCCTCTTATTCCCAGCATCTGATTCCCGGCCTCTGATTCCCGGCCTCTGATTCCCCGCTTCTGATTCTGATTCGCTGCCTCTGATTCCCCATCTCTGATTCTGCACATCTGATTCCCTGCCTCTGATTCCCCACCTCTGATTCCCCATATCTGATTTCCCGCCTCTGTTTCCCCGCCTCTGATTCCCCGCCTCTGTTTCCCCATATCTAATTCCCAACCTCTGATGCCCCAACTCTGATTCCCTGCCTCTGATTCCCCGCGTTCTATTCCCTGCCTCTGATTCCCCGCCTGTGATTCCCCATCTCTGATTCACCACCTCTGATTCCCCACCTCTGATTCCCCATATCTAATTCCCCGCCTCTGTTTGCCCGCCTCTGATTCCCCGCCTCTGTTTCCCCATATCTGATTCCCCGCCTTTGAATCCGCAACTCTGATTCCCTGCCTCTGATTCCCCAGCTCTGATTCCCCGCCTTTGATTCCCCCCGTCTGATTCCCCATATCTGATTCCCATCCTCTGTTTCCCCGCCTCTGATTCCCCGCCTCTGTTTCCCCATATCTGATTCCCGGCCTCTGATTCCCCGCCTCTGATTTCCCGCCTCTGATTCCCTGCCTCTGATTCCCAATCTCCGAATCCGCACATCTGATTCCCTGCCTCTGATTCCCCGCCTCTGATTCCCCGCCTCTGATTCCCTGCCTCTGATTCCCAACCTCTGATTCCCCACCTCTGATACCCGTGTTTGATTCCCCGCCTCTGTTTCCCCACCTCTGATTCCCCGCCTCTGATTCCCCAACTCTAATTCCCCGCCTCTGATTCCCCATATCTGATTCCCCGCCTCTGTTTCCCCGCCTCTGATTCCCCGCCCCTGTTTCCCCATATCTGATTCCCTGCCTCTGATTCCACAACTTTGATTCCCAGCATCTGATTCCCCAGCTCTAATTCCCCGCCTCTGATTCCCCGTGTTTGATTCCCTGCCTCTGATTCCCCGCCTCTGATTCCCCATCTCTGATTCACCGCCTTTGATTCGCCACCTCTGATTCCCCATATCTGATATCCCACCTCTGTTTCCCCAACTTTGATTCCAAACCTCTGATTCCTCATATCTGATTCCCCGCATCTGTTTCCCCGCCTCTGATTCCCCGCCTCTGATTCCCCATATCTCATTCCCCGCCTCTGAATCCCCATCTCTGATTCCCGGACTCTGATTCCCCACCTCTGATTCCCGGCCTCTTATTCCCGGCATCTGATTCCGGCCTCTGATTCCCGGCCTCTGATTCCCTGCTTCTGATTCTGATTCCCTGCCTCTGATTCCCCATCTCTGATTCCGCACATCTGATTCCCTGCCTCTGATTCCCCACCTCTGATTCCCCATATCTGACTCCCCGCCTCTGTTTCCCCGCCTCTGATTCCCCGCCTTTGTTTCCCAATATCTAAGTCCCCGCCTCTGATTCCCCAACTCTGATTCCCCACCTCTGATTCCCCAGCTCTGATTCCCCGCCTCTGATTCCCCGCATCTGATTCCCTGCATCTGATTCCAAGCCTCTGATTCCCTGCCTCTGATTCCCAACCTCTGATTCCCCACCTCTGATTCCCCATATCTGATTCCCCGCCTCTGTTTCCCCGCCTCTGATTCCCCACCTCTGTTTCCCCATATCTGATTCCCGGCCTCTTATTCCCCGCCTCTGATTCCCCACCTCTGATTCCCTACCTCTGATTACCCATCTCCGATTCCGCACATCTGATTCCCTGCCTCTGATTCCCCGCCTCTGATTCCCTGCCTCTGATTCCCAACCTCTGATTCCCCACCTCTGATTCCCCATATCTGATTCCCCGCCTCTGTTTCCCCGCCTCTGATTCCCCTCCTCTGATTCCCCAACTCTAATTCCCCGCCTCTGATTCCCCAGCTCTGATTCCCCGTGTTTGATTCCCTGCCTCTGATTCCCTGCCTCTGATTCCCCAGCTTCATTCCCCGCCTTTGATTCCCCCCGTCTGATTCCCAGCCTCTGAATCCCCGTGTCTGATAACCTGCCTCTGATTCCCCGCCTCTGATTCCCCATCTCAGATTCACCGCCTCTGATTCCCTGCCTCTGATTCCCAATCTCCGATTCCGCACATCTGATTCCCTGCCTCTGATTCCCCGCCTCTGATTCCCCGCTTCTGACTCCCTGCCTCTGATTCCCAAGCTCTGATTCCCCGCCTCTGATTCCCCAACTCTGATTCCCCGCCTCTGATTCCCCAGCTCTGATTCCCCAGCTCTGATTCACCGCCTTTGATTCGCCACCTCTGATTCCCCATATCTGATTCCCCACCTCTGTTTCCCCAACTTTGATTCCCAACCTCTGATTCCCCATATCTGATTCCCCGCATCTGTTTCCCCGCCTCTGATTCCCCGCCTCTGATTCCCCATATCTCATTCCCCGCCTCTGAATCCCCATCTCTGATTCCCGGACTCTGATTCCCCACCTCTGATTCCCGGCCTCTTATTCCCGGCATCTGATTCCGGCCTCTGATTCCCGGCCTCTGATTCCCTGCTTCTGATTCTGATTCCCTGCCTCTGATTCCCCATCTCTGATTCCACACATCTGATTCCCTGCCTCTGATTCCCCACCTCTGATTCCCCATATCTGACTCCCCGCCTCTGTTTCCCCGCCTCTGATTCCCCGCCTTTGTTTCCCAATATCTAAGTCCCCGCCTCTGATTCCCCAACTCTGATTCCCCACCTCTGATTCCCCAGCTCTGATTCCCCGCCTCTGATTCCCCGCATCTGATTCCCTGCATCTGATTCCAAGCCTCTGATTCCCTGCCTCTGATTCCCAACCTCTGATTCCCCACCTCTGATTCCCCATATCTGATTCCCCGCCTCTGTTTCCCCGCCTCTGATTCCCCAGCTCTGATTCCCCGTGTTTGATTCCCTGCCTCTGATTCCCTGCCCTGATTCCCCATCTCTGTTTCACCGCCTTTGATTCGCCACCTCTGATTCCCCATATCTGATTCCCCGCCTCTGTTTCGCCGCCTCTGATTCCCTGCCTCTGATTCCCAACCTCTGATTCCACACCTCTGATTCCCCATATCTGATTCCCCGCCTCTGTTTCCCCGCCTCTGATTCCCTGCCCTTGTTTGCCCATATCTGATTCCCTGCCTCTGATTCCCCAACTCTGATTCCCCGCCTCTGATTCCCCAGCTCTGATTCCCCGCCTCTGATTTCCCGTGTTTGATTCCCTGCCTCTGATTCCCCGCCTCTGATTCCCCATCTCTGATTCACCGCCTTTGATTCGCCACCTCTGATTTCACATATCTGATTCCCCACCTCTGTTTCCCCGCCTCTGATTCCCCGCCTCTGATTCTCCATATCTCATTCCCCGCCTCTGAATCCCCATCTCTGATTCCCGGACTCTGATTCCCCACCTCTGATTCCCGGCCTCTTATTCCTAGCATCTGATTCCCGGCCTCTGATTCCCGGCCTCTGATTCCCCGCTTCTGATTCTGATTCGCTGCCTCTGATTCCCCATTTCTGATTCTGCACATCTGATTCCCTGCCTCTGATTCCCCACCTCTGATTCCCCATATCTGATTTCCCGCCTCTGTTTCCCCGCCTCTGATTCCCCGCCTCTGTTTCCCCATATCTAATTCCCAACCTCTGATGCCCCAACTCTGATTCCCTGCCTCTGATTCCCCGCGTTCTATTCCCTGCCTCTGATTCCCCGCCTGTGATTCCCCATCTCTGATTCACCACCTCTGATTCCCCACCTCTGATTCCCCATATCTAATTCCCCGCCTCTGTTTGCCCGCCTCTGATTCCCCGCCTCTGAATCCCCAACTCTGATTCCCTGCCTCTAATTCCCCAGCTCTGATTCCCCGCCTTTGATTCCCCCCGTCTGATTCCCCATATCTGATTCCCATCCTCTGTTTCCCCGCCTCTGATTCCCCGCCTCTGTTTCCCCATATCTGATTCCCGGCCTCTGATTCCCCGCCTCTGATTTCCCGCCTCTGATTCCCTGCCTCTGATTCCCAATCTCCGATTCCGCACATCTGATTCCCTGCCTCTGATTCCCCGCCTCTGATTCCCCGCCTCTGATTCCCTGCCTCTGATTCCCAACCTCTGATTCCCCACCTCTGATTCCCCGTGTTTGATTCCCCGCCTCTGTTTCCCCACCTCTGATTCCCCGCCTCTGATTCCCCAACTCTAATTCCCCGCCTCTGATTCCCCATATCTGATTCCCCGCCTCTGTTTCCCCGCCTCTGATTCCCCGCCCCTGTTTCCCCATATCTGATTCCCTGCCTCTGATTCCACAACTTTGATTCCCAGCCTCTGATTCCCCAGCTCTGATTCCCCGCCTCTGATTCCCCGTGTTTGATTCCCTGCCTCTGATTCCCCGCCTCTGATTCCCCATCTCTGATTCACCGCCTTTGATTCGCCACCTCTGATTCCCCATATCTGATTCCCCACCTCTGTTTCCCCAACTTTGATTCCAAACCTCTGATTCCCCATATCTGATTCCCCGCATCTGTTTCCCCGCCTCTGATTCCCCGCCTCTGATTCCCCATATCTCATTCCCCGCCTCTGAATCCCCATCTCTGATTCCCGGACTCTGATTCCCCACCTCTGATTCCCGGCCTCTTATTCCCGGCATCTGATTCCGGCCTCTGATTCCCGGCCTCTGATTCCCTGCTTCTGATTCTGATTCCCTGCCTCTGATTCCCCATCTCTGATTCCGCACATCTGATTCCCTGCCTCTGATTCCCCACCTCTGATTCCCCATATCTGACTCCCCGCCTCTGTTTCCCCGCCTCTGATTCCCCGCCTTTGTTTCCCAATATCTAAGTCCCCGCCTCTGATTCCCCAACTCTGATTCCCCACCTCTGATTCCCCAGCTCTGATTCCCCGCCTCTGATTCCCCGCATCTGATTCCCTGCATCTGATTCCAAGCCTCTGATTCCCTGCCTCTGATTCCCAACCTCTGATTCCCCACCTCTGATTCCCCATATCTGATTCCCCGCCTCTGTTTCCCCGCCTCTGATTCCCCACCTCTGTTTCCCCATATCTGATTCCCGGCCTCTTATTCCCCGCCTCTGATTCCCCACCTCTGATTCCCTACCTCTGATTACCCATCTCCGATTCCGCACATCTGATTCCCTGCCTCTGATTCCCCGCCTCTGATTCCCTGCCTCTGATTCCCAACCTCTGATTCCCCACCTCTGATTCCCCATATCTGATTCCCCGCCTCTGTTTCCCCGCCTCTGATTCCCCTCCTCTGATTCCCCAACTCTAATTCCCCGCCTCTGATTCCCCAGCTCTGATTCCCCGTGTTTGATTCCCTGCCTCTGATTCCCTGCCTCTGATTCCCCAGCTTCATTCCCCGCCTTTGATTCCCCCCGTCTGATTCCCAGCCTCTGAATCCCCGTGTCTGATAACCTGCCTCTGATTCCCCGCCTCTGATTCCCCATCTCAGATTCACCGCCTCTGATTCCCCACCTCTGATTCCCCATCTCTGATTCCGCACATCCGATTCCCTGCCTCTGATTCCCCGACTCTGATTCCCCACCTCTGATTCCCCAGCTCTGATTCCCCGCCTCTGATTCCCCAACTCTGATTCCCCGCCTCTGATTCCCCAGCTCTGATTCCCCATCTCTGATTCACCGCCTTTGATTCGCCACCTCTGATTCCCCATATCTGATTCCTCGCCACTGTTTCCCCGCCTCTGATTCCCCGCCTCTGATTCCCCATATCTCATTCCCCGCCTCTGATTCCCCATCTCTGATTCCCGGACTCTGATTCCCCACCTCTGATTCCGACCTCTTATTCCCGGCATCTGATTCCGGCCTCTGATTCCCGGCCTCTGATTCCCCATATCTGATTCCCCACCTCTGTTTCCCCAACTTTGATTCCCAACCTCTGATTCCCCATATCTGATTCACCGCATCTGTTTCCCCGCCTCTGATTCCCCGCCTCTGATTCCCCATATCTCATTCCCCGCCTCTGAATCCCCATCTCTGATTCCCGGACTCTGATTCCCCACCTCTGATTCCCGGCCTCTTATTCCCGGCATCTGATTCCGGCCTCTGATTCCCGGCCTCTGATTCCCTGCTTCTGATTCTGATTCCCTGCCTCTGATTCCCCATCTCTGATTCCGCACATCTGATTCCCTGCCTCTGATTCCCCACCTCTGATTCCCCATATCTGACTCCCCGCCTCTGTTTCCCCGCCTCTGATTCCCCGCCTTTGTTTCCCAATATCTAAGTCCCCGCCTCTGATTCCCCAACTCTGATTCCCCACCTCTGATTCCCCAGCTCTGATTCCCCGCCTCTGATTCCCCGCATCTGATTCCCTGCATCTGATTCCAAGACTCTGATTCCCTGCCTCTGATTCCCAACCTCTGATTCCCCACCTCTGATTCCCCATATCTGATTCCCCGCCTCTGTTTCCCCGCCTCTGATTCCCCACCTCTGTTTCCCCATATCTGATTCCCGGCCTCTTATTCCCCGCCTCTGATTCCCCACCTCTGATTCCCTACCTCTGATTACCCATCTCCGATTCCGCACATCTGATTCCCTGCCTCTGATTCCCCGCCTCTGATTCCCTGCCTCTGATTCCCAACCTCTGATTCCCCACCTCTGATTCCCCATATCTGATTCCCCGCCTCTGTTTCCCCGCCTCTGATTCCCCTCCTCTGATTCCCCAACTCTAATTCCCCGCCTCTGATTCCCCAGCTCTGATTCCCCGTGTTTGATTCCCTGCCTCTGATTCCCTGCCTCTGATTCCCCAGCTTCATTCCCCGCCTTTGATTCCCCCCGTCTGATTCCCAGCCTCTGAATCCCCGTGTCTGATAACCTGCCTCTGATTCCCCGCCTCTGATTCCCCATCTCAGATTCACCGCCTCTGATTCCCCACCTCTGATTCCCCATCTCTGATTCCGCACATCCGATTCCCTGCCTCTGATTCCCCGACTCTGATTCCCCACCTCTGATTCCCCAGCTCTGATTCCCCGACTCTGATTCCCCGCCTCTGATACCCCAGCTCTGATTCCCCGCCTCTGATTCCCCTTGTTTGATCCCCTGCCTCTGATTCCCCAGCTCTGATTCCCCATCTCTGATTCACCGCCTTTGATTCGCCACCTCTGATTCCCCATATCTGATTCCTCGCCACTGTTTCCCCGCCTCTGATTCCCCGCCTCTGATTCCCCATATCTCATTCCCCGCCTCTGATTCCCCATCTCTGATTCCCGGACTCTGATTCCCCACCTCTGATTCCCGACCTCTTATTCCCGGCATCTGATTCCGGCCTCTGATTCCCGGCCTCTGATTCCCGGCCTCTGATTCCCTGCTTCTGATTCTGATTCCCTGCCTCTGATTCCCCATTTCTGATTCCGCACATCTAATTCCCTGCCTCTGATTCCCCGCCTCTGATTCCCCAGCTCTGATTCCCCGCCTCTGATTCCCCGTGTTTGATTCCCTGCCTCTGATTCCCGGCCTCTGATTCCCCATCTCTGATTCACCGCCTTTGATTCGCCACCTCTGATTCCCCATATCTGATTCCCCGCATCTGTTTCCCCGCCTCTGATTCCCCGCCTCTGATTCCCCATATCTCATTCCCCGCCTCTGAATCCCCATCTCTGATTCCCGGACTCTGATTCCCCACCTCTGATTCCCGGCCTCTTATTCCCGGCATCTGATTCCGGCCTCTGATTCCCGGCCTCTGATTCCCTGCTTCTAATTCTGATTCCCTGCCTCTGATTCCCCATCTCTGATTCCGTACATCTGATTCCCTGCCTCTGATTCCCCACCTCTGATTCCCCATATCTGACTCCCCGCCTCTGTTTCCCCGCCTCTGATTCCCCGCCTTTGTTTCCCAATATCTAAGTCCCCGCCTCTGATTCCCCAACTCTGATTCCCCACCTCTGATTCCCCAGCTCTGATTCCCCGCCTCTGATTCCCCGCATCTGATTCCCTGCATCTGATTCCAAGCCTCTGATTCCCTGCCTCTGATTCCCAACCTCTGATTCCCCACCTCTGATTCCCCATATCTGATTCCCCGCCTCTGTTTCCCCGCCTCTGACTCCCCACCTCTGTTTCCCCATATCTGATTCCCGGCCTTTTATTCCCCGCCTCTGATTCCCCACCTCTGATTCCCTACCTCTGATTACCAATCTGCGATTCCGCACATCTGATTCCCTGCCTCTGATTCCCCGCCTCTGATTCCCTGCCTCTGACTCCCAACCTCTGATTCCCCACCTCTGATTCCCCATATCTGATTCCCCGCCTCTGTTTCCCCGCCTCTGATTCCCCTCCTCTGATTCTCCAACTCTAATTCCCCGCCTCTGATTCCCCAGCTCTGATTCCCCGTGTTTGATTCCCTGCCTCTGATTCCCTGCCCTGATTCCCCATCTCTGTTTCACCGCCTTTGATTCGCCACCTCTGATTCCCCATATCTGATTCCCCGCCTCTGTTTCGCCGCCTCTGATTCCCTGCCGCTGATTCCCAACCTCTGATTCCACACCTCTGATTCCCCATATCTGATTCCCCGCCTCTGTTTCCCCGCCTCTGATTCCCTGCCCTTGTTTGCCCATATCTGATTCCCTGCCTCTGATTCCCCAACTCTGATTCCCCGCCTCTGATTCCCCAGCTCTGATTCCCCGCCTCTGATTTCCCGTGTTTGATTCCCTGCCTCTGATTCCCCGCCTCTGATTCCCCATCTCTGATTCACCGCCTTTGATTCGCCACCTCTGATTCCACATATCTGATTCCCCACCTCTGTTTCCCCGCCTCTGATTCCCCGCCTCTGATTCTCCATATCTCATTCCCCGCCTCTGAATCCCCATCTCTGATTCCCGGACTCTGATTCCCCACCTCTGATTCACGGCCTCTTATTCCCAGCATCTGATTCCCGGCCTCTGATTCCCGGCCTCTGATTCCCCGCTTCTGATTCTGATTCGCTGCCTCTGATTCCCCATCTCTGATTCTGCACATCTGATTCCCTGCCTCTGATTCCCCACCTCTGATTCCCCATATCTGATTTCCCGCCTCTGTTTCCCCGCCTCTGATTCCCCGCCTCTGTTTCCCCATATCTAATTCCCAACCTCTGATGCCCCAACTCTGATTCCCTGCCTCTGATTCCCCGCGTTCTATTCCCTGCCTCTGATTCCCCGCCTGTGATTCCCCATCTCTGATTCACCACCTCTGATTCCCCGCCTCTGATTCCCTGCCTCTGATTCCCAACCTCTGATTCCACACCTCTGATTCCCCATATCTGATTCCCCGCCTCTGTTTCCCCGCCTCTGTTTCCCTGCCCTTGTTTGCCCATATCTGATTCCCTGCCTCTGATTCCCCAACTCTGATTCCCCGCCTCTGATTCCCCAGCTCTGATTCCCCGCCTCTGATTTCCCGGGTTTGATTCCCTGCCTCTGATTCCCCGCCTCTGATTCCCCATCTCTGATTCACCGCCTTTGATTCGCCACCTCTGATTCCACATATCTGATTCCCCACCTCTGTTTCCCCGCCTCTGATTCCCCGCCTCTGATTCTCCATATCTCATTCCCCGCCTCTGAATCCCCATCTCTGATTCCCGGACTCTGATTCCCCACCTCTGATTCCCGGCCTCTTATTCCCAGCATCTGATTCCCGGCCTCTGATTCCCGGCCTCTGATTCCCCGCTTCTGATTCTGATTCGCTGCCTCTGATTCCCCATCTCTGATTCTGCACATCTGATTCCCTGCCTCTGATTCCCCACCTCTGATTCCCCATATCTGATTTCCCGCCTCTGTTTCCCCGCCTCTGATTCCCCGCCTCTGTTTCCCCATATCTAATTCCCAACCTCTGATGCCCCAACTCTGATTCCCTGCCTCTGATTCCCCGCGTTCTATTCCCTGCCTCTGATTCCCCGCCTGTGATTCCACGCATCTGATTCCCTGCATCTGATTCCAAGCCTCTGATTCCCTGCCTCTGATTCCCAACCTCTGATTCCCCACCTCTGATTCCCCATATCTGATTCCCCGCCTCTGTTTCCCCGCCTCTGACTCCCCACCTCTGTTTCCCCATATCTGATTCCCGGCCTTTTATTCCCCGCCTCTGATTCCCCACCTCTGATTCCCTACCTCTGATTACCAATCTGCGATTCCGCACATCTGATTCCCTGCCTCTGATTCCCCGCCTCTGATTCCCTGCCTCTGACTCCCAACCTCTGATTCCCCACCTCTGATTCCCCATATCTGATTCCCCGCCTCTGTTTCCCCGCCTCTGATTCCCCTCCTCTGATTCTCCAACTCTAATTCCCCGCCTCTGATTCCCCAGCTCTGATTCCCCGTGTTTGATTCCCTGCCTCTGATTCCCTGCCCTGATTCCCCATCTCTGTTTCACCGCCTTTGATTCGCCACCTCTGATTCCCCATATCTGATTCCCCGCCTCTGTTTCGCCGCCTCTGATTCCCTGCCGCTGATTCCCAACCTCTGATTCCACACCTCTGATTCCCCATATCTGATTCCCCGCGTCTGTTTCCCCGCCTCTGATTCCCTGCCCTTGTTTGCCCATATCTGATTCCCTGCCTCTGATTCCCCAACTCTGATTCCCCGCCTCTGATTCCCCAGCTCTGATTCCCCGCCTCTGATTTCCCGTGTTTGATTCCCTGCCTCTGATTCCCCGCCTCTGATTCCCCATCTCTGATTCACCGCCTTTGATTCGCCACCTCTGATTCCACATATCTGATTCCCCACCTCTGTTTCCCCGCCTCTGATTCCCCGCCTCTGATTCTCCATATCTCATTCCCCGCCTCTGAATCCCCATCTCTGATTCCCGGACTCTGATTCCCCACCTCTGATTCACGGCCTCTTATTCCCAGCATCTGATTCCCGGCCTCTGATTCCCGGCCTCTGATTCCCCGCTTCTGATTCTGATTCGCTGCCTCTGATTCCCCATCTCTGATTCTGCACATCTGATTCCCTGCCTCTGATTCCCCACCTCTGATTCCCCATATCTGATTTCCCGCCTCTGTTTCCCCGCCTCTGATTCCCCGCCTCTGTTTCCCCATATCTAATTCCCAACCTCTGATGCCCCAACTCTGATTCCCTGCCTCTGATTCCCCGCGTTCTATTCCCTGCCTCTGATTCCCCGCCTGTGATTCCCCATCTCTGATTCCCCAACTCTGATTCCCCACCTCTGATTCCCCAGCTCTGATTCCCCGCCTCTGATTCCCCGCATCTGATTCCCTGCATCTGATTCCAAGACTCTGATTCCCTGCCTCTGATTCCCAACCTCTGATTCCCCACCTCTGATTCCCCATATCTGATTCCCCGCCTCTGTTTCCCCGCCTCTGATTCCCCACCTCTGTTTCCCCATATCTGATTCCCGGCCTCTTATTCCCCGCCTCTGATTCCCCACCTCTGATTCCCTACCTCTGATTACCCATCTCCGATTCCGCACATCTGATTCCCTGCCTCTGATTCCCCGCCTCTGATTCCCTGCCTCTGATTCCCAACCTCTGATTCCCCACCTCTGATTCCCCATATCTGATTCCCCGCCTCTGTTTCCCCGCCTCTGATTCCCCTCCTCTGATTCCCCAACTCTAATTCCCCGCCTCTGATTCCCCAGCTCTGATTCCCCGTGTTTGATTCCCTGCCTCTGATTCCCTGCCTCTGATTCCCCAGCTTCATTCCCCGCCTTTGATTCCCCCCGTCTGCTTCCCAGCCTCTGAATCCCCGTGTCTGATAACCTGCCTCTGATTCCCCGCCTCTGATTCCCCATCTCAGATTCACCGCCTCTGATTCCCCACCTCTGATTCCCCATCTCTGATTCCGCACATCCGATTCCCTGCCTCTGATTCCCCGACTCTGATTCCCCACCTCTGATTCCCCAGCTCTGATTCCCCGACTCTGATTCCCCGCCTCTGATACCCCAGCTCTGATTCCCCGCCTCTGATTCCCCGTGTTTGATCCCCTGCCTCTGATTCCCCAGCTCTGATTCCCCATCTCTGATTCACCGCCTTTGATTCGCCACCTCTGATTCCCCATATCTGATTCCTCGCCACTGTTTCCCCGCCTCTGATTCCCCGCCTCTGATTCCCCATATCTCATTCCCCGCCTCTGATTCCCCATCTCTGATTCCCGGACTCTGATTCCCCACCTCTGATTCCCGACCTCTTATTCCCGGCATCTGATTCCGGCCTCTGATTCCCGGCCTCTGATTCCCGGCCTCTGATTCCCTGCTTCTGATTCTGATTCCCTGCCTCTGATTCCCCATTTCTGATTCCGCACATCTAATTCCCTGCCTCTGATTCCCCGCCTCTGATTCCCCAGCTCTGATTCCCCGCCTCTGATTCCCCGTGTTTGATTCCCTGCCTCTGATTCCCGGCCTCTGATTCCCCATCTCTGATTCACCGCCTTTGATTCGCCACCTCTGATTCCCCATATCTGATTCCCCGCATCTGTTTCCCCGCCTCTGATTCCCCGCCTCTGATTCCCCATATCTCATTCCCCGCCTCTGAATCCCCATCTCTGATTCCCGGACTCTGATTCCCCACCTCTGATTCCCGGCCTCTTATTCCCGGCATCTGATTCCGGCCTCTGATTCCCGGCCTCTGATTCCCTGCTTCTAATTCTGATTCCCTGCCTCTGATTCCCCATCTCTGATTCCGTACATCTGATTCCCTGCCTCTGATTCCCCACCTCTGATTCCCCATATCTGACTCCCCGCCTCTGTTTCCCCGCCTCTGATTCCCCGCCTTTGTTTCCCAATATCTAAGTCCCCGCCTCTGATTCCCCAACTCTGATTCCCCACCTCTGATTCCCCAGCTCTGATTCCCCGCCTCTGATTCCCCGCATCTGATTCCCTGCATCTGATTCCAAGCCTCTGATTCCCTGCCTCTGATTCCCAACCTCTGATTCCCCACCTCTGATTCCCCATATCTGATTCCCCGCCTCTGTTTCCCCGCCTCTGACTCCCCACCTCTGTTTCCCCATATCTGATTCCTGGCCTTTTATTCCCCGCCTCTGATTCCCCACCTCTGATTCCCTACCTCTGATTACCAATCTGCGATTCCGCACATCTGATTCCCTGCCTCTGATTCCCCGCCTCTGATTCCCTGCCTCTGACTCCCAACCTCTGATTCCCCACCTCTGATTCCCCATATCTGATTCCCCGCCTCTGTTTCCCCGCCTCTGATTCCCCTCCTCTGATTCTCCAACTCTAATTCCCCGCCTCTGATTCCCCAGCTCTGATTCCCCGTGTTTGATTCCCTGCCTCTGATTCCCTGCCCTGATTCCCCATCTCTGTTTCACCGCCTTTGATTCGCCACCTCTGATTCCCCATATCTGATTCCCCGCCTCTGTTTCGCCGCCTCTGATTCCCTGCCGCTGATTCCCAACCTCTGATTCCACACCTCTGATTCCCCATATCTGATTCCCCGCCTCTGTTTCCCCGCCTCTGATTCCCTGCCCTTGTTTGCCCATATCTGATTCCCTGCCTCTGATTCCCCAACTCTGATTCCCCGCCTCTGATTCCCCAGCTCTGATTCCCCGCCTCTGATTTCCCGTGTTTGATTCCCTGCCTCTGATTCCCCGCCTCTGATTCCCCATCTCTGATTCACCGCCTTTGATTCGCCACCTCTGATTCCACATATCTGATTCCCCACCTCTGTTTCCCCGCCTCTGATTCCCCGCCTCTGATTCTCCATATCTCATTCCCCGCCTCTGAATCCCCATCTCTGATTCCCGGACTCTGATTCCCCACCTCTGATTCACGGCCTCTTATTCCCAGCATCTGATTCCCGGCCTCTGATTCCCGGCCTCTGATTCCCCGCTTCTGATTCTGATTCGCTGCCTCTGATTCCCCATCTCTGATTCTGCACATCTGATTCCCTGCCTCTGATTCCCCACCTCTGATTCCCCATATCTGATTTCCCGCCTCTGTTTCCCCGCCTCTGATTCCCCGCCTCTGTTTCCCCATATCTAATTCCCAACCTCTGATGCCCCAACTCTGATTCCCTGCCTCTGATTCCCCGCGTTCTATTCCCTGCCTCTGATTCCCCGCCTGTGATTCCCCATCTCTGATTCACCACCTCTGATTCCCCGCCTCTGATTCCCTGCCTCTGATTCCCAACCTCTGATTCCACACCTCTGATTCCCCATATCTGATTCCCCGCCTCTGTTTCCCCGCCTCTGTTTCCCTGCCCTTGTTTGCCCATATCTGATTCCCTGCCTCTGATTCCCCAACTCTGATTCCCCGCCTCTGATTCCCCAGCTCTGATTCCCCGCCTCTGATTTCCCGGGTTTGATTCCCTGCCTCTGATTCCCCGCCTCTGATTCCCCATCTCTGATTCACCGCCTTTGATTCGCCACCTCTGATTCCACATATCTGATTCCCCACCTCTGTTTCCCCGCCTCTGATTCCCCGCCTCTGATTCTCCATATCTGATTCCCCGCCTCTGAATCCCCATCTCTGATTCCCGGACTCTGATTCCCCACCTCTGATTCCCGGCCTCTTATTCCCAGCATCTGATTCCCGGCCTCTGATTCCCGGCCTCTGATTCCCCGCTTCTGATTCTGATTCGCTGCCTCTGATTCCCCATCTCTGATTCTGCACATCTGATTCCCTGCCTCTGATTCCCCACCTCTGATTCCCCATATCTGATTTCCCGCCTCTGTTTCCCCGCCTCTGATTCCCCGCCTCTGTTTCCCCATATCTAATTCCCAACCTCTGATGCCCCAACTCTGATTCCCTGCCTCTGATTCCCCGCGTTCTATTCCCTGCCTCTGATTCCCCGCCTGTGATTCCCCATCTCTGATTCACCACCTCTGATTCCCCACCTCTGATTCCCCATATCTAATTCCCCGCCTCTGTTTGCCCGCCTCTGATTCCCCGCCTCTGTTTCCCCATATCTGATTCCCCGCCTCTGAATCCCCAACTCTGATTCCATGCCTCTGATTCCCCAGCTCTGATTCCCCGCCTTTGATTCCCCCCGTCTAATTCCCCATATCTGATTCCCAGCCTCTGTTTCCCCGCCTCTGATTCCCCGCCTCTGTTTCCCCATATCTGATTCCCGGCCTCTGATTCCCCGCCTCTGATTTCCCGCCTCTGATTCCCTGCCTCTGATTCCCAATCTCCGATTCCGCACATCTGATTCCCTGCCTCTGATTCCCCGCCTCTGATTCCCCGCCTCTGATTCCCTGCCTCTGATTCCCAACCTCTGATTCCCTACCTCTGATTCCCCGTGTTTGATTCCCCGCCTGTTTCCCCACCTCTGATTCCCCGCCTCTGATTCCCCAACTCTAATTCCCCGCCTCTGATTCCCCATTTCTGATTCCCCGCCTCTGTTTGCCCGCCTCTGATTCCCTGCCTCTGATTCCACAACTTTGATTCCCAGCCTCTGATTCCCCAGCTCTGATTCCCCGCCTCTGATTCCCCGTGTTTGATTCCCTGCATCTGATTCCCCGCCTCTGATTCCCCATCTCTGATTCACCGCCTTTGATTCGCCACCTCTGATTCCCCATATCTGATTCCCCACCTCTGTTTCCCCAACTTTGATTCCCAACCTCTGATTCCCCATATCTGATTCCCCGCATCTGTTTCCCCGCCTCTGATTCCCCGCCTCTGATTCCCCATATCTCATTCCCCGCCTCTGAATCCCCATCTCTGATTCCCGGACTCTGATTCCCCACCTCTGATTCCCGGCCTCTTATTCCCGGCATCTGATTCCGGCCTCTGATTCCCGGCCTCTGATTCCCTGCTTCTGATTCTGATTCCCTGCCTCTGATTCCCCATCTCTGATTCCGCACATCTGATTCCCTGCCTCTGATTCCCCACCTCTGATTCCCCATATCTGACTCCCCGCCTCTGTTTCCCCGCCTCTGATTCCCCGCCTTTGTTTCCCAATATCTAAGTCCCCGCCTCTGATTCCCCAACTCTGATTCCCCACCTCTGATTCCCCAGCTCTGATTCCCCGCCTCTGATTCCCCGCATCTGATTCCCTGCATCTGATTCCAAGCCTCTGATTCCCTGCCTCTGATTCCCAACCTCTGATTCCCCACCTCTGATTCCCCATATCTGATTCCCCGCCTCTGTTTCCCCGCCTCTGATTCCCCACCTCTGTTTCCCCATATCTGAATCCCGGCCTCTTATTCCCCGCCTCTGATTCCCCACCTCTGATTCCCTACCTCTGATTACCCATCTCCGATTCCGCACATCTGATTCCCTGCCTCTGATTCCCCGCCTCTGATTCCCTGCCTCTGATTCCCAACCTCTGATTCCCCACCTCTGATTCCCCATATCTGATTCCCCGCCTCTGTTTCCCCGCCTCTGATTCCCCTCCTCTGATTCCCCAACTCTAATTCCCCGCCTCTGATTCCCCAGCTCTGATTCCCCGTGTTTGATTCCCTGCCTCTGATTCCCTGCCTCTGATTCCCCAGCTTCATTCCCCGCCTTTGATTCCCCCCGTCTGATTCCCAGCCTCTGAATCCCCGTGTCTGATAACCTGCCTCTGATTCCCCGCCTCTGATTCCCCATCTCAGATTCACCGCCTCTGATTCCCCACCTCTGATTCCCCATCTCTGATTCCGCACATCCGATTCCCTGCCTCTGATTCCCCGACTCTGATTCCCCACCTCTGATTCCCCAGCTCTGATTCCCCGCCTCTGATTCCCCAACTCTGATTCCCTGCCTCTGATTCCCAACCTCTGATTCCCCACCTCTGATTCCCCATATCTGATTCCCCGCCTCTGTTTCCCCGCCTCTGATTCCCCTCCTCTGATTCCCCAACTCTAATTCCCCGCCTCTGATTCCCCAGCTCTGATTCCCCGTGTTTGATTCCCTGCCTCTGATTCCCTGCCTCTGATTCCCCAGCTTCATTCCCCGCCTTTGATTCCCCCCGTCTGATTCCCAGCCTCTGAATCCCCGTGTCTGATAACCTGCCTCTGATTCCCCGCCTCTGATTCCCCATCTCAGATTCACCGCCTCTGATTCCCCACCTCTGATTCCCCATCTCTGATTCCGCACATCCGATTCCCTTCCTCTGATTCCCCGACTCTGATTCCCCACCTCTGATTCCCCAGCTCTGATTCCCCGCCTCTGATTCCCCAACTCTGATTCCCCGCCTCTGATTCCCCAGCTCTGATTCCCCGCCTCTGATTCCCCGTGTTTGATCCCCTGCCTCTGATTCCCCATATCTGATTCCTCGCCACTGTTTCCCCGCCTCTGATTCCCCGCCTCTGATTCCCCATATCTCATTCCCCGCCTCTGATTCCCCATCTCTGATTCCCGGACTCTGATTCCCCACCTCTGATTCCGACCTCTTATTCCCGGCATCTGATTCCGGCCTCTGATTCCCGGCCTCTGATTCCCCATATCTGATTCCCCACCTCTGTTTCCCCAACTTTGATTCCCAACCTCTGATTCCCCATATCTGATTCACCGCATCTGTTTCCCCGCCTCTGATTCCCCGCCTCTGATTCCCCATATCTCATTCCCCGCCTCTGAATCCCCATCTCTGATTCCCGGACTCTGATTCCCCACCTCTGATTCCCGGCCTCTTATTCCCGGCATCTGATTCCGGCCTCTGATTCCCGGCCTCTGATTCCCTGCTTCTGATTCTGATTCCCTGCCTCTGATTCCCCATCTCTGATTCCGCACATCTGATTCCCTGCCTCTGATTCCCCACCTCTGATTCCCCATATCTGACTCCCCGCCTCTGTTTCCCCGCCTCTGATTCCCCGCCTTTGTTTCCCAATATCTAAGTCCCCGCCTCAGATTCCCCAACTCTGATTCCCCACCTCTGATTCCCCAGCTCTGATTCCCCGCCTCTGATTCCCCGCATCTGATTCCCTGCATCTGATTCCAAGCCTCTGATTCCCTGCCTCTGATTCCCAACCTCTGATTCCCCACCTCTGATTCCCCATATCTGATTCCCCGCCTCTGTTTCCCCGCCTCTGATACCCCACCTCTGTTTCCCCATATCTGATTCCCGTCCTCTTATTCCCCGCCTCTGATTCCCCACCTCTGATTCCCTACCTCTGATTACCCATCTCCGATTCTGCACATCTGATTCCCTGCCTCTGATTCCCCGCCTCTGATTCCCTGCCTCTGATTCCCAACCTCTGATTCCCCACCTCTGATTCCCCATATCTGATTCCCCGCCTCTGTTTCCCCGCCTCTGATTCCCCTCCTCTGATTCCCCAACTCTAATTCCCCACCTCTGATTCCCCAGCTCTGATTCCCCGTGTTTGATTCCCTGCCTCTGATTCCCTGCCTCTGATTCCCCAGCTTCATTCCCCGCCTTTGACTCCCCGCCGTCTGATTCCCAGCCTCTGAATCCCCGTGTCTGATAACCTGCCTCTGATTCCCCGCCTCTGATTCCCCATCTCAGATTCACCGCCTCTGATTCCCCACCTCTGATTCCCCATCTCTGATTCCGCACATCCGATTCCCTGCCTCTGATTCCCCGACTCTGATTCCCCACCTCTGATTCCCCAGCTCTGATTCCCCGACTCTGATTCCCCGCCTCTGATTCCCCAGCTCTGATTCCCCGCCTCTGATTCCCCGTGTTTGATCCCCTGCCTCTGATTCCCCAGCTCTGATTCCCCATCTCTGATTCACCGCCTTTGATTCGCCACCTCTGATTCCCCATATCTGATTCCTCGCCACTGTTTCCCCGCCTCTGATTCCCCGCCTCTTATTCCCCATATCTCATTCCCCGCCTCTGATTCCCCATCTCTGATTCCCGGACTCTGATTCCCCACCTCTGATTCCCGACCTCTTATTCCCGGCATCTGATTCCGGCCTCTGATTCCCGGCCTCTGATTCCCGGCCTCTGATTCCCTGCTTCTGATTCTGATTCCCTGCCTCTGATTCCCCATTTCTGATTCCGCACATCTAATTCCCTGCCTCTGATTCCCCGCCTCTGATTCCTCAGCTCTGATTCCCCGCCTCTGATTCCCCGTGTTTGATTCCCTGCCTCTGATTCCCGGCCTCTGATTCCCCATCTCTGATTCACCGCCTTTGATTCGCCACCTCTGATTCCCCATATCTGATTCCCCGCATCTGTTTCCCCGCCTCTGATTCCCCGCCTCTGATTCCCCATATCTCATTCCCCGCCTCTGAATCCCCATCTCTGATTCCCGGACTCTGATTCCCCACCTCTGATTCCCGGCCTCTTATTCCCGGCATCTGATTCCGGCCTCTGATTCCCGGCCTCTGATTCCCTGCTTCTGATTCTGATTCCCTGCCTCTGATTCCCCATCTCTGATTCCGCACATCTGATATCCTGCCTCTGATTCCCCACCTCTGATTCCCCATATCTGACTCCCCGCCTCTGTTTCCCCGCCTCTGATTCCCCGCCTTTGTTTCCCAATATCTAAGTCCCCGCCTCTGATTCCCCAACTCTGATTCCCCACCTCTGATTCCCCAGCTCTGATTCCCCGCCTCTGATTCCCCGCATCTGATTCCCTGCATCTGATTCCAAGCCTCTGATTCCCTGCCTCTGATTCCCAACCTCTGATTCCCCACCTCTGATTCCCCATATCTGATTCCCCGCCTCTGTTTCCCCGCCTCTGATTCCCCACCTCTGTTTCCCCATATCTGATTCCCGGCCTTTTATTCCCCGCCTCTGATTCCCCAGCTCTGATTCCCTACCTCTGATTACCAATCTGCGATTCCGCACATCTGATTCCCTGCCTCTGATTCCCCGCCTCTGATTCCCTGCCTCTGATTCCCAACCTCTGATTCTCCACCTCTGATTCCCCATATCTGATTCCCCGCCTCTGTTTCCCCGCCTCTGATGCCCCTCCTCTGATTCTCCAACTCTAATTCCCCGCCTCTGATTCCCCAGCTCTGATTCCCCGTGTTTGATTCCCTGCCTCTGATTCCCTGCCCTGATTCCCCATCTCTGTTTCACCGCCTTTGATTCGCCACCTCTGATTCCCCATATCTGATTCCCCGCCTCTGTTTCGCCGCCTCTGATTCCCTGCCGCTGATTCCCAACCTCTGATTCCACACCTCTGATTCCCCATATCTGATTCCCCGCCTCTGTTTCCCCGCCTCTGATTCCCTGCCCTTGTTTGCCCATATCTGATTCCCTGCCTCTGATTCCCCAACTCTGATTCCCCGCCTCTGATTCCCCAGCTCTGATTCCCCGCCTCTGATTTCCCGTGTTTGATTCCCTGCCTCTGATTCCCCGCCTCTGATTCCCCATCTCTGATTCACCGCCTTTGATTCGCCACCTCTGATTCCACATATCTGATTCCCCACCTCTGTTTCCCCGCCTCTGATTCCCCACCTCTGATTCTCCATATCTCATTCCCCGCCTCTGAATCCCCATCTCTGATTCCCGGACTCTGATTCCCCACCTCTGATTCCCGGCCTCTTATTCCCCACCTCTGATTCCCCATATCTGATTTCCCGCCTCTGTTTCCCCGCCTCTGATTCCCCGCCTCTGTTTCCCCATATCTAATTCCCAACCTCTGATGCCCCAACTCTGATTCCCTGCCTCTGATTCCCCGCGTTCTATTCCCTGCCTCTGATTCCCCGCCTGTGATTCCCCATCTCTGATTCACCACCTCTGATTCCCCGCCTCTGATTCCCTGCCTCTGATTCCCAACCTCTGATTCCACACCTCTGATTCCCCATATCTGATTCCCCGCCTCTGTTTCCCCGCCTCTGATTCCCTGCCCTTGTTTGCCCATATCTGATTCCCTGCCTCTGATTCCCCAACTCTGATTCCCCGCCTCTGATTCCCCAGCTCTGATTCCCCGCCTCTGATTTCCCGGGTTTGATTCCCTGCCTCTGATTCCCCGCCTCTGATTCCCCATCTCTGATTCACCGCCTTTGATTCGCCACCTCTGATTGCACATATCTGATTCCCCACCTCTGTTTCCCCGCCTCTGATTCCCCGCCTCTGATTCTCCATATCTCATTCCCCGCCTCTGAATCCCCATCTCTGATTCCCGGACTCTGATTCCCCACCTCTGATTCCCGGCCTCTTATTCCCAGCATCTGATTCCCGGCCTCTGATTCCCAGCCTCTGATTCCCCGCTTCTGATTCTGATTCGCTGCCTCTGATTCCCCATCTCTGATTCTGCACATCTGATTCCCTGCCTCTGATTCCCCACCTCTGATTCCCCATATCTGATTTCCCGCCTCTGTTTCCCCGCCTCTGATTCCCCGCCTCTGTTTCCCCATATCTAATTCCCAACCTCTGATGCCCCAACTCTGATTCCCTGCCTCTGATTCCCCGCGTTCTATTCCCTGCCTCTGATTCCCCGCCTGTGATTCCCCATCTCTGATTCACCACCTCTGATTCCCCACCTCTGATTCCCCATATCTAATTCCCCGCCTCTGTTTGTCCGCCTCTGATTCCCCGCCTCTGTTTCCCCATATCTGATTCCCCGCCTCTGAATCCCCAACTCTGATTCCATGCCTCTGATTCCCCAGCTCTGATTCCCCGCCTTTGATTCCCCCCGTCTGATTCCCCATATCTGATTCCCAGCCTCTGTTTCCCCGCCTCTGATTCCCCGCCTCTGTTTCCCCATATCTGATTCCCGGCCTCTGATTCCCCGCCTCTGATTTCCCGCCTCTGATTCCCTGCCTCTGATTCCCAATCTCCGATTCCGCACATCTGATTCCCTGCCTCTGATTCCCCGCCTCTGATTCCACGCCTCTGATTCCCTGCCTCTGATTCCCAACCTCTGATTCCCTACCTCTGATTCCCCGTGTTTGATTCCCCACCAGTTTCCCCACCTCTGATTCCCCGCCTCTGATTCCCCAACTCTAATTCCCCGCCTCTGATTCCCCATATCTGATTCCCCGCCTCTGTTTCCCCGCCTCTGATTCCCTGCCTCTGATTCCACAACTTTGATTCCCAGCCTCTGATTCCCCAGCTCTGATTCCCCGCCTCTGATTCCCCGTGTTTGATTCCCTGCCTCTGATTCCCCGCCTCTGATTCCCCATCTCTGATTCACCGCCTTTGATTCGCCACCTCTGATTCCCCATATCTGATTCCCCACCTCTGTTTCCCCAACTTTGATTCCCAACCTCTGATTCCCCATATCTGATTCCCCGCATCTGTTTCCCCGCCTCTGATTCCCCGCCTCTGATTCCCCATATCTCATTCCCCGCCTCTGAATCCCCATCTCTGATTCCCGGACTCTGATTCCCCACCTCTGATTCCCGGCCTCTTATTCCCGGCATCTGATTCCGGCCTCTGATTCCCGGCCTCTGATTCCCTGCTTCTGATTCTGATTCCCTGCCTCTGATTCCCCATCTCTGATTCCGCACATCTGATTCCCTGCCTCTGATTCCCCACCTCTGATTCCCCATATCTGACTCCCCGCCTCTGTTTCCCCGCCTCTGATTCCCCGCCTTTGTTTCCCAATATCTAAGTCCCCGCCTCTGATTCCCCAACTCTGATTCCCCACCTCTGATTCCCCAGCTCTGATTCCCCGCCTCTGATTCCCCGCATCTTATTCCCTGCATCTGATTCCAAGCCTCTGATTCCCTGCCTCTGATTCCCAACCTCTGATTCCCCACCTCTGATTCCCCATATCTGATTCCCCGCCTCTGTTTCCCCGCCTCTGATTCCCCACCTCTGTTTCCCCATATCTGATTCCCGGCCTCTTATTCCCCGCCTCTGATTCCCCACCTCTGATTCCCTACCTCTGATTACCCATCTCCGATTCCGCACATCTGATTCCCTGCCTCTGATTCCCCGCCTCTGATTCCCTGCCTCTGATTCCCAACCTCTGATTCCCCACCTCTGATTCCCCATATCTGATTCCCCGCCTCTGTTTCCCCGCCTCTGATTCCCCTCCTCTGATTCCCCTACTCTAATTCCCCGCCTCTGATTCCCCAGCTCTGATTCCCCGTGTTTGATTCCCTGCCTCTGATTCCCTGCCTCTGATTCCCCAGCTTCATTCCCCGCCTTTGATTCCCCCCGTCTGATTCCCAGCCTCTGAATCCCCGTGTCTGATAACCTGCCTCTGATTCCCCGCCTCTGATTCCCCATCTCAGATTCACCGCCTCTGATTCCCCACCTCTGATTCCCCATCTCTGATTCCGCACATCCGATTCCCTGCCTCTGATTCCCTGACTCTGATTCCCCACCTCTGATTCCCCAGCTCTGATTCCCCGCCTCTGATTCCCCAACTCTGATTCCCCGCCTCTGCTTCACCAGCTCTGATTCCCCGCCTCTGATTCCCCGTGTTTGATCCCCTGCCTCTGATTCCCCAGCTCTGATTCCCCATCTCTAATTCACCGCCTTTGATTCGCCACCTCTAATTCCCCATATCTGATTCCTCGCCACTGTTTCCCCGCCTCTGATTCCCCGCCTCTGATTCCCCATATCTCATTCCCTGCCTCTGATTCCCCATCTCTGATTCCCGGACTCTGATTTCCCACCTCTGATTCCGACCTCTTATTCCCGGCATCTGATTCCGGCCTCTGATTACCGGCCTCTGATTCCCGGCCTCTGATTCCCTGCTTCTGATTCTGATTCCCTGCCTCTGATTCCCCATTTCTGATTCCGCACATCTAATTCCCTGCCTCTGATTCCCCACCTCTGATTCCCCATATCTGAATCCCCGCCTCTGTTTCCCCGTCTCTGATTCCCCGCCTCTGTTTCCCCATATCTAAGTCCCCGCCTCTGATTCCCCAACTTTGATTCCCCACCTCTGATTCCCCAGCTCTGATTCCCCGCCTCTGATTCCCCACCTCTGATTCCCCATACCTGATTCCCAGCCTCTGTTTCCCCGCCTCTGATTCCCCGCTTCTGTTTCCCCATATCTGATTCCCGGCCTCTGATTCCCTGCCTCTGATTCCCCGCCTCTGATTCCCTGCCTCTGATTCCCCATCTCCGATTCCGCACATCTGATTCCCTGCCTCTCATTCCCCGCCTCTGATTCCCCGCCTCTGATTCCCTGCCTCTGATTCCCAACCTCTGATTCCCCACCTCTGATTCCCCGTGTTTGATTCCCCGCCTCTGTTTCCCCGCCTCTGATTCCCCGCCTCTGATTCCCCAACTCTAATTCTCCGCCTCTGATTCCCCATATCTGATTCCCCGCCTCTGTTTCCCCGCCTCTGATTCCCCGCCCCTGTTTCCCCATATCTGCTTCCCTGCCTCTGATTCCCCAACTTTGATTCCCAGACTCTGATTCCCCAGCTCTGATTCCCCGCCTCTGATTCCCCGCATCTGATTCCCTGCATCTGATTCCAAGCCTCTGATTCCCTGCCTCTGATTCCCAACCTCTGATTCCCCACCTCAGATTCCCCATATCTGATTCCCAGCCTCTCTTTCCCCGCCTCTGATTCCCCGCCTCTGTTTCCCCATATCTGATTCCCGGCCTCTGATTCCCGCCTCTGATTCCCCGCCTCTGATTCCCTGCCTCTGATGCCCCGCCTCTGATTCCCCACCTCAGATTCCCCATATCTGATTCCCAGCCTCTGTTTCCCCGCCTCTGATTCCCCGCCTCTGTTTCCCCATATATGATTCCCGGCCTCTGATTCCCGCCTCTGATTCCCCGCCTCTGATTCCCTGCCTCTGATTTCCAACCTCTGATTCCCCACCTCTGATTCCCCGTGTTTGATTCCCCGCCTCTGTTTCCCCGCCACTGATTCCCCGCCTCTGATTCCCAACTCTAATTCCCCGCCTCTGATTCCCCATATCTGATTCCCCGCCTCTGTTTCCCCGCCTCTGATTCCCCGCCCCTGTTTCCCCATATCTGATTCCCTGACTCTGATTCCCCAACTTTGATTCCCAGCCTCTGATTCCCCAGCTCTGATTCCCCGCCTCTGATTCCCCGTGTTTGATTCCCTGCCTCTGATTCCCCGCCTCTGATTCCCCATCTCTGATTCACCGCCTTTGATTCGCCACCTCTGATTCCACATATCTGATTCCCCACCTCTGTTTCCCCGCCTCTGATTCCCCGCCACTGATTCTCCATATCTCATTCCCCGCCTCTGACTCCCCATCTCTGATTCCCGGACTCTGATTCCCCACCTCTGATTCCCGGCCTCTTATTCCCAGAATCTGATTCCAGGCCTCTGATTCCCGGCCTCTGACTCCCCGCTTCTGATTCTGATTCCCTGCCTCTGATTCCCCATCTCGATTCCGCACATCTGATTACCTGCCTCTGATTCCCCACCTCTGATTCCCCATATCTGATTCCCCGCCTCTGTTTCCACGCCTCTGATTCCCCGCCTCTGTTTCCCCATATCTAATTCCCCACCTCTGATGCCCCAACTCTGATTCCCCGCCTCTTATTCCCCAGCTCTGATTCCCCGCCTCTGATTCCCTGCATCCGATTCCCCATATCTGATTCCCCGCCTCTGTTTCCCCACCCCTGATTCCCCGCCTCTGTTTCCCCATATCTGATAATCCGCCTCTGATTCCCAACTATGATTCCACGCCTCTGAATCCTCGCGTCTGATTCCCTGCCTCTGCTTCCCCGCCTCTGATTCCCCAACTCTGATTCCCCGCCTCTGATTCCCCAGCTCTGATTCCCCGCCTCTGATTCCCCGTGTTTGATTCCCTGCCTCTGATTCCCGGCCTCTGATTCCCCATCTCTGATTCACCGCCTTTGATTCGCCACCTCTGATTCCCCATATCTGATTCCCCGCATCTGTTTCCCCGCCTCTGATTCCCAGCCTCTGATTCCCCATATCTCATTCCCCACCTCTGAATCCCCATCTCTGATTCCCGGACTCTGATTCCCCACCTCTGATTCCCGGCCTCTTATTCCCGGCATCTGATTCCGGCCTCTGATTCCCGGCCTCTGATTCCCTGCTTCTGATTCTGATTCCCTGCCTCTGATTCCCCATCTCTGATTCCGCACATCTGATTCCCTGCCTCTGATTCCCCACCTATGATTCCCCATATCTGACTCCCCACCTCTGTTTCCCCGCCTCTGATTCCCCGCCTTTCTTTCCCAATATCTAAGTCCCCGCCTCTGATTCCCCAACTCTGATTCCCCACCTCTGATTCCCCAGCTCTGATTCCCCGCCTCTGATTCCCCGCATCTGATTCCCTGCATCTGATTCCAAGCCTCTGATTCCCTGCCTCTGATTCCCAACCTCTGATTCCCCACCTCTGATTCCCCATATCTGATTCCCCGCCTCTGTTTCCCCGCCTCTGATTCCCCACCTCTGTATCCCCATATCTGATTCCCGGCCTCTTATTCCCCGCCTCTGATTCCCCACCTCTGATTCCCTACCTCTGATTACCAATCTGCGATTCCGCACATCTGATTCCCTGCCTCTGATTCCCCGCCTCTGATTCCCTGCCTCTGATTCCCAACCTCTGATTCCCCACCTCTGATTCCCCACCTCTGATTCCCCATATCTGATTCCCCAGCTCTGATTCCCCGCCTCTGATTCCCCGTGTTTGATTCCCTGCCTCTGATTCCCGGCCTCTGATTCCCCATCTCTGATTCACCGCCTTTGATTCGCCACCTCTGATTCCCCATATCTGATTCCCCGCATCTGTTTACCCGCCTCTGATTCCCCGCCTCTGATTCCCCATATCTCATTCCCCGCCTCTGAATCCCCATCTCTGATTCCCGGACTCTGATTCCCCACCTCTGATTCCCGGCCTCTTATTCCCGGCATCTGATTCCGGCCTCTGATTCCCGGCCTCTGATTCCCTGCTTCTGATTCTGATTCCCTGCCTCTGATTCCCCATCTCTGATTCCGCACATCTGATTCCCTGCCTCTGATTCCCCACCTCTGATTCCCCATATCTGACTCCCCGCCTCTGTTTCCCCGCCTCTGATTCCCCGCCTTTGTTTCCCAATATCTAAGTCCCCGCCTCTGATTCCCCAACTCTGATTCCCCACCTCTGATTCCCCAGCTCTGATTCCCCGCCTCTGATTCCCCGCATCTGATTCCCTGCATCTGATTCCAAGCCACTGATTCCCTGCCTCTGATTCCCAACCTCTGATTCCCCACCTCTGATTCCCCATATCTGATTCCCCGCCTCTGTTTCCCCGCCTCTGATTCCCCACCTCTGTTTCCCCATATCTGATTCCCGGCCTTTTATTCCCCGCCTCTGATTCCCCACCTCTGATTCCCTACCTCTGATTACCAATCTGCGATTCCGCACATCTGATTCCCTGCCTCTGATTCCCCGCCTCTGATTCCCTGCCTCTGATTCCCAACCTCTGATTCCCCACCTCTGATTCCCCATATCTGATTCCCCGCCTCTGTTTCCCCGCCTCTGATTCCCCTCCTCTGATTCTCCAACTCTAATTCCCCGCCTCTGATTCCCCAGCTCTGATTCCCCGTGTTTGATTCCCTGCCTCTGATTCCCTGCCCTGATTCCCCATCTCTGTTTCACCGCCTTTGATTCGCCACCTCTGATTCCCCATATCTGATTCCCCGCCTCTGTTTCGCCGCCTCTGATTCCCTGCCGCTGATTCCCAACCTCTGATTCCACACCTCTGATTCCCCATATCTGATTCCCCGCCTCTGTTTCCCCGCCTCTGATTCCCTGCCCTTGTTTGCCCATATCTGATTCCCTGCCTCTGATTCCCCAACTCTGATTCCCCGCCTCTGATTCCCCAGCTCTGATTCCCCGCCTCTGATTTCCCGTGTTTGATTCCCTGCCTCTGATTCCCCGCCTCTGATTCCCCATCTCTGATTCACCGCCTTTGATTCGCCACCTCTGATTCCACATATCTGATTCCCCACCTCTGTTTCCCCGCCTCTGATTCCCCGCCTCTGATTCTCCATATCTCATTCCCCGCCTCTGAATCCCCATCTCTGATTCCCGGACTCTGATTCCCCACCTCTGATTCCCGGCCTCTTATTCCCAGCATCTGATTCCCGGCCTCTGATTCCCGGCCTCTGATTCCCCGCTTCTGATTCTGATTCGCTGCCTCTGATTCCCCATCTAAGATTCTGCACATCTGATTCCCTGCCTCTGATTCCCCACCTCTGATTCCCCATATCTGATTTCCCGCCTCTGTTTCCCCGCCTCTGATTCCCCGCCTCTGTTTCCCCATATCTAATTCCCAACCTCTGATGCCCCAACTCTGATTCCCTGCCTCTGATTCCTCGCGTTCTATTCCCTGCCTCTGATTCCCCGCCTGTGATTCCCCATCTCTGATTCACCACCTCTGATTCCCCGCCTCTGATTCCCTGCCTCTGATTCCCAACCTCTGATTCCACACCTCTGATTCCCCATATCTGATTCCCCGCCTCTGTTTCCCCGCCTCTGATTCCCTGCCCTTGTTTGCCCATATCTGATTCCCTGCCTCTGATTCCCCAACTCTGATTCCCCGCCTCTGATTCCCAACCTCTGATTTCCCACCTCTGATTCCCCGTGTTTGATTCCCCGCCTCTGTTTCCCCGCCTCTGATTCCCCGCCTCTGATTCCCCAACTCTAATTCTCCGCATCTGATTCCCCATATCTGATTCCCCGCCTGTGTTTCCCCGCCTCTGATTCCCCGCCCCTGTTTCCCCATATCTGATTCCCTGCCTCTGATTCCCCAACTTTGATTCCCAGACTCTGATTCCCCAGCTCTGATTCCCCGCCTCTGATTCCCCGCATCTGATTCCCTGCATCTGATTCCAAGCCTCTGATTCCCTGCCTCTGATTCCCAACCTCTGATTCCCCACCTCTGATTCCCCATATCTGATTCCCAGCCTCTGTTTCCCCGCCTCTGATTCCCCGCCTCTGTTTCCCCATATCTGATTCCCGGCCTCTGATTCCCGCCTCTGATTCCCCGCCTCTGATTCCCTGCCTCTGATTCCCCGCCTCTGATTCCCCGCCGCTGATTCCCTGCCTCTGATTTCCAACCTCTGATTCCCCACCTCTGATTCCCCGTGTTTGATTCCCCGCCTCTGTTTCCCCGCCACTGATTCCCCGCCTCTGATTCCCAACTCTAATTCCCCGCCTCTGATTCCCCATATCTGATTCCCCGCCTCTGTTTCCCCGCCTCTGATTCCCCGCCCCTGTTTCCCCATATCTGATTCCCTGACTCTGATTCCCCAACTTTGATTCCCAGCCTCTGATTCCCCAGCTCTGATTCCCCGCCTCTGATTCCCCGTGTTTGATTCCCTGCCTCTGATTCCCCGCCTCTGATTCCCCATCTCTGATTCACCGCCTTTGATTCGCCACCTCTGATTCCCCATATCTGATTCCCCACCTCTGTATCCCCGCCTCTGATTCCCTGACTCTGATTCCCCAACTTTGATTCCCAGCCTCTGATTCCCCATATCTGATTCCCTGACTCTGATTCCCCAACTTTGATTCCCAGCCTCTGATTCCCCAGCTCTGATTCCCCGCCTCTGATTCCCCGTGTTTGATTCCCTGCCTCTGATTCCCCGCCTCTGATTCCCCATCTCTGATTCACCGCCTTTGATTCGCCACCTCTGATTCCCCATATCTGATTCCCCACCTCTGTATCCCCGCCTCTGATTCCCTGACTCTGATTCCCCAACTTTGATTCCCAGCCTCTGATTCCCCATATCTGATTCCCCGCCTCTGTTTCCCCGCCTCGGATTCCCCGCCTCTGTTTCCCAATATCTAAGTCCCCGCCTCTGATTCCCCAACTCTGATTCCCCACCTCTGATTCTCCAGCTCTGATTCCCCGCCTCTGTTTCCCCATATCTAAGTCCCCGCCTCTGATTCCGCAACTCTTATTCCCCACCTCTGATTCCCCAGCTCTGATTCCCCGCCTCTGATTCCCTGCATCTAATTCCCCAGCTCTGATTCACCGCCTCTGATTCCCCGTGTCTGATTTCCTGCCTCTGATTCCACGCCTCTGATTACCCATGTCTGATTCACCGCCTCTGATTCCCCACCTCTGATTCCCCATCTCTGATTCCGCACTTCCAATTCCCTGCCTCTGATTCCCCGCCTCTGATTCCCAGCCTCAAATTCCCCGTGTCTGATTCACCGCCTCTGATTCCCCACCTCTGATTCCCCATCTCTGATTCCGCACATCCGATTCCCTGCTTCTGATTCCCCGCCTCTGATTCACAGCCTCTGATTCCCCAGCTCTGATTCCCCGCCTCAGATTCCCCGCGTCTTATTCCCTGCTTCTGATTCTGATTCCCTGCCTCTGATTCCCCATCTCTGATTCCGCACATCTGATTCCCTGCCTCTGATTCCCCACCTCTGATTCCCCATATCTGATTCCCCGCCTCTGTTTCCCCGCCTCTGATTCCCCGCCTCTGTTTCCCCATATCTAAGTCCCCGCCTCTGATACCCCAACTCTGATTCCCCACCTCTGATTCCCCATATCTGATTCCCCGCCTCTGTTTCCCCGCCTCTGATTCCCCGCCACTGTTTCCCCATATCTGATTCCCCGCCTCTGAATCCCCAACTCTGATTCCCTGCATCTAATTCCCCAGCTCTGATTCCCCGCCTCTGATTCCCCGTGTCTGATTTCCTGCCTCTGATTCCCCGCCTCTGATTACCCATGTCTGATTCACCGCCTCTGATTCCCCACCTCTGATTCCCCATCTCTGATTCCGCACATCCGATTCCCTGCCTCTGATTCCCCGCCTCTGATTCACCGCCTCTGATTCCCGGCCTCTGATTTCCCGCCTCTGATTCCCTGCCACTGATACCCCGCCCCTGATTCCCCACCTCTGATTCCCCATATCTGATTCCCCGCCTCTGTTTCCCCGCCTCTGATTCCCCGCCTCTGATTCCCCATATCTGATTCCCCGCCTCTGATTCCCCAACTCTGATTCCCCGCCTCTGATTCCCCAGCTCTGAATCCCCGCCTCTGATTCCCCGCGTCTGATTACCGGCCTCTGATTCCCCGCCTCTGATTCTCCATCTCTGATTCACAACCTCTGATTCCCCACCTCTGATTCCCCATATCTGATTCCCCGCCTCTGTTTCCCCGCCTCTGATTGCCCACCTCTGATTAACAATATCTGATTCCCCGCCTCTGATTCCCCACCTCTGATTCCCCGCCTCTGATTCGCCAGCTATGATTCCCCGCCTCTGATTCCCCAGCTCTGATTCCCCGCCTCTGATTCCCCGTGTTTGATTCCCTGCCTCTGATTCCCGGCCTCTGATTCCCCATCTCTGATTCACCGCCTTTGATTCGCCACCTCTGATTCCCCATATCTGATTCCCCGCCTCTGTTTCCCCGCCTCTGATACCCGCCTCTGATTCCCCATATCTCATTCCCCACCTCTGAATCCCCATCTCTGATTCCCGGACTCTGATTCCCCACCTCTGATTCCTGGCCTCTTATTCCCGGCATCTGATTCCGGCCTCTGATCCCCGGCCTCTGATTCCCTGCTTCTGATTCTGATTCCCTGCCTCTGATTCCCCATCTCTGATTGCGCACATCTGATTCCCTGACTCTGATTCCCCACCTCTGATTCCCCATATCTGATTCGCCGCCTCTGTTTCCCCGCCTCTGATTCCCCGCCTCTGTTTCCCAATATCTAAGTCCCCGCCTCTGATTCCCCAACTCTGATTCCCCACCTCTGATTCTCCAGCTCTGATTCCCCGCCTCTGATTCCCCATCTCTGATTCCGCACATCTGATTCCCTGCCTCTGATTCCCCGACTCTGATTCCCCAGCTCTGATTCCCCGCCTCTGATTCCCCAACTCTGATTCCCCGCCTCTGATTCCCCAGCTCTGATTCCCCGCCTCTGATTCCCCATCTCTGATTCCCCATCTCTGATTCCCCATCTCTGATTCCCCAATTCCGATTCCCCGCCTCTGATTCCCCAGCTCTGAATCCTCGCCTCTGATTCCCTGCCTCTGATTCCCCACCTCTGATTCCCCATATCTGATTCCCAGCCTCTTTTTCCCCGCCTCTGATTCCCCGCCTCTGTTTCCCCATATCTGATTCCCGGCCTCTGATTCCCGCCTCTGATTCCCCGCCTCTGATTCCCTGCCTCTGATTCCCCGCCTCTGATTCCCCGCCGCTGATTCCCTGCCTCTGATTTCCAACCTCTGATTCCCCACCTCTGATTCCCCGTGTTTGATTCCCCGCCTCTGTTTCCCCGCCACTGATTCCCCGCCTCTGATTCCCAACTCTAATTCCCCGCCTCTGATTCCCCATATCTGATTCCCCGCATCTGTTTCCCCGCCTCTGATTCCCCGCCCCTGTTTCCCCATATCTGATTCCCTGACTCTGATTCCCCAACTTTGATTCCAAGCCTCTGATTCCCCAGCTCTGATTCCCCGCCTCTGATTCCCCGTGTTTGATTCCCTGCCTCTGATTCCCCGCCTCTGAATCCCCATCTCTGATTCACCGCCTTTGATTCGCCACCTCTGATTCCCCATATCTGATTCCCCACCTCTGTTTACCCGCCTCTGATTCCCTGACTCTGATTCCCCAACTTTGATTCCCAGCCTCTGATTCCCCATATCTGATTCCCCGCCTCTGTTTCCCCGCCTCGGATTCCCCGCCTCTGTTTCCCCATATCTAATTCCCAACCTCTGATGCCCCAACTCTGATTCCCTGCCTCTGATTCCCCGCGTTCTATTCCCTGCCTCTGATTCCCCGCCTGTGATTCCCCATCTCTGATTCACCACCTCTGATTCCCCGCCTCTGATTCCCTGCCTCTGATTCCCAACCTCTGATTCCACACCTCTGATTCCCCATATCTGATTCCCCGCCTCTGTTTCCCCGCCTCTGTTTCCCTGCCCTTGTTTGCCCATATCTGATTCCCTGCCTCTGATTCCCCAACTCTGATTCCCCGCCTCTGATTCCCCAGCTCTGATTCCCCGCCTCTGATTTCCCGGGTTTGATTCCCTGCCTCTGATTCCCCGCCTCTGATTCCCCATCTCTGATTCACCGCCTTTGATTCGCCACCTCTGATTCCACATATCTGATTCCCCACCTCTGTTTCCCCGCCTCTGATTCCCCGCCTCTGATTCTCCATATCTCATTCCCCGCCTCTGAATCCCCATCTCTGATTCGCGGACTCTGATTCCCCACCTCTGATTCCCGGCCTCTTATTCCCAGCATCTGATTCCCGGCCTCTGATTCCCGGCCTCTGATTCCCCGCTTCTGATTCTGATTCGCTGCCTCTGATTCCCCATCTCTGATTCTGCACATCTGATTCCCTGCCTCTGATTCCCCACCTCTGATTCCCCATATCTGATTTCCCGCCTCTGTTTCCCCGCCTCTGATTCCCCGCCTCTGTTTCCCCATATCTAATTCCCAACCTCTGATGCCCCAACTCTGAATCCCTGCCTCTGATTCCCCGCGTTCTATTCCCTGCCTCTGATTCCCCGCCTGTGATTCCCCATCTCTGATTCACCACCTCTGATTCCCCACCTCTGATTCCCCATATCTAATTCCCCGCCTCTGTTTGCCCGCCTCTGATTCCCCGCCTCTGTTTCCCCATATCTGATTCCCCGCCTCTGAATCCCCAACTCTGATTCCATGCCTCTGATTCCCCAGCTCTGATTCCCCGCCTTTGATTCCCCCCGTCTGATTCCCCATATCTGATTCCCAGCCTCTGTTTCCCCGCCTCTGATTCCCCGCCTCTGTTCCCCATATCTGATTCCCGGCCTCTGATTCCCCGCCTCTGATTTCCCGCCTCTGATTCCCTGCCTCTGATTCCCAATCTCCGATTCCGCACATCTGATTCCCTGCCTCTGATTCCCCGCCTCTGATTCCCCGCCTCTGATTCCCTGCCTCTGATTCCCAACCTCTGATTCCCTACCTCTGATTCCCCGTGTTTGATTCCCCGCCTGTTTCCCCACCTCTGATTCCCCGCCTCTGATTCCCCAACTCTAATTCCCCGCCTCTGATTCCCCATTTCTGATTCCCCGCCTCTGTTTCCCCGCCTCTGATTCCCTGCCTCTGATTCCACAACTTTGATTCCCCGCCTCTGATTCCCCGCCTCTGTTTCCCCATATCTGATTCCCGGCCTCTGATTCCCGCCTCTGATTCCCCGCCTCTGATTCCCTGCCTCTGATTCCCCGCCTCTGATTCCCCGCCGCTGATTCCCTGCCTCTGATTTCCAACCTCTGATTCCCCACCTCTGATTCCCCGTGTTTGATTCCCCGCCTCTGTTTCCCCGCCACTGATTCCCCGCCTCTGATTCCCAACTCTAATTCCCCGCCTCTGATTCCCCATATCTGATTCCCCGCCTCTTTTTCCCCGCCTCTGATTCCCCGCCCCTGTTTCCCCATATCTGATTCCCTGACTCTGATTCCCCAACTTTGATTCCCAGCCTCTGATTCCCCAGCTCTGATTCCCCGCCTCTGATTCCCCGTGTTTGATTCCCTGCCTCTGATTCCCCGCCTCTGATTCCCCATCTCTGATTCACCGCCTTTGATTCGCCACCTCTGATTCCCCATATCTGATTCCCCACCTCTGTATCCCCGCCTCTGATTCCCTGACTCTGATTCCCCAACTTTGATTCCCAGCCTCTGATTCCCCATATCTGATTCCCCGCCTCTGTTTCCCCGCCTCGGATTCCCCGCCTCTGTTTCCCAATATCTAAGTCCCCGCCTCTGATTCCCCAACTCTGATTCCCCACCTCTGATTCTCCAGCTCTGATTCCCCGCCTCTGTTTCCCCATATCTAAGTCCCCGCCTCTGATTCCGCAACTCTTATTCCCCACCTCTGATTCCCCAGCTCTGATTCCCCGCCTCTGATTCCCTGCATCTAATTCCCCAGCTCTGATTCCCCGCCTCTGATTCCCCGTGTCTGATTTCCTGCCTCTGATTCCACGCCTCTGATTACCCATGTCTGATTCACCGCCTCTGATTCCCCACCTCTGATTCCCCATCTCTGATTCCGCACTTCCCATTCCCTGCCTCTGATTTCCCGCCTCTGATTCCCAGCCTCAAATTCCCCGTGTCTGATTCACCGCCTCTGATTCCCCACCTCTGATTCCGCACATCCGATTCCCTGCTTCTGATTCCCCGCCTCTGATTCACAGCCTCTGATTCCCCAGCTCTGATTCCCCGCCTCAGATTCCCCGCGTCTTATTCCCTGCTTCTGATTCTGATTCCCTGCCTCTGATTCCCCATCTCTGATTCCGCACATCTGATTCCCTGCCTCTGATTCCCCACCTCTGATTCCCCATATCTGATTCCCCGCCTCTGTTTCCCCGCCTCTGATTCCCCGCCTCTGTTTCCCCATATCTAAGTCCCCGCCTCTGATTCCCCAACTCTGATTCCCCACCTCTGATTCCCCATATCTGATTCCCCGCCTCTGTTTCCCCGCCTCTGATTCCCCGCCACTGTTTCCCCATATCTGATTCCCCGCCTCTGAATCCCCAACTCTGAATCCCTGCATCTAATTCCCCAGCTCTGATTCCCCGCCTCTGATTCCCCGTGTCTGATTTCCTGCCTCTGATTCCCCGCCTCTGATTACCCATGTCTGATTCACCGCCTCTGATTCCCCACCTCTGATTCCCCATCTCTGATTCCGCACATCCGATTCCCTGCCTCTGATTCCCCGCCTCTGATTCACCGCCTCTGATTCCCGGCCTCTGATTTCCCGCCTCTGATTCCCTGCCACTGATACCCCGCCCCTGATTCCCCACCTCTGATTCCCCATATCTGATTCCCCGCCTCTGTTTCCCCGCCTCTGATTCCCCGCCTCTGATTCCCCATATCTGATTCCCCGCCTCTGATTCCCCAACTCTGATTCCCCGCCTCTGATTCCCCAGCTCTGAATCCCCGCCTCTGATTCCCCGCGTCTGATTACCGGCCTCTGATTCCCCGCCTCTGATTCTCCATCTCTGATTCACAACCTCTGATTCCCCACCTCTGATTCCCCATATCTGATTCCCCGCCTCTGTTTCCCCGCCTCTGATTCCCCACCTCTGATTAACAATATCTGATTCCCCGCCTCTGATTCCCCACCTCTGATTCCCCGCCTCTGATTCGCCAGCTATGATTCCCCGCCTCTGATTCCCCAGCTCTGATTCCCCGCCTCTGATTCCCCGTGTTTGATTCCCTGCCTCTGATTCCCGGCCTCTGATTCCCCATCTCTGATTCACCGCCTTTGATTCGCCACCTCTGATTCCCCATATCTGATTCCCCGCCTCTGTTTCCCCGCCTCTGATACCCGCCTCTGATTCCCCATATCTCATTCCCCACCTCTGAATCCCCATCTCTGATTCCCGGACTCTGATTCCCCACCTCTGATTCCCGGCCTCTTATTCCCGGCATCTGATTCCGGCCTCTGATCCCCGGCCTCTGATTCCCTGCTTCTGATTCTGATTCCCTGCCTCTGATTCCCCATCTCTGATTGCGCACATCTGATTCCCTGCCTCTGATTCCCCACCTCTGATTCCCCATATCTGATTCGCCGCCTCTGTTTCCCCGCCTCTGATTCCCCGCCTCTGTTTCCCAATATCTAAGTCCCCGCCTCTGATTCCCCAACTCTGATTCCCCACCTCTGATTCTCCAGCTCTGATTCCCCGCCTCTGATTCCCCATCTCTGATTCCGCACATCTGATTCCCTGCCTCTGATTCCCCGACTCTGATTCCCCAGCTCTGATTCCCCGCCTCTGATTCCCCAACTCTGATTCCCCGCCTCTGATTCCCCAGCTCTGATTCCCCGCCTCTGATTCCCCATCTCTGATTCCCCATCTCTGATTCCCCATCTCTGATTCCCCAATTCCGATTCCCCGCCTCTGATTCCCCAGCTCTGAATCCTCGCCTCTGATTCCCTGCCTCTGATTCCCCACCTCTGATTCCCCATATCTGATTCCCAGCCTCTTTTTCCCCGCCTCTGATTCCCCGCCTCTGTTTCCCCATATCTGATTCCCGGCCTCTGATTCCCGCCTCTGATTCCCCGCCTCTGATTCCCTGCCTCTGATTCCCCGCCTCTGATTCCCCGCCGCTGATTCCCTGCCTCTGATTTCCAACCTCTGATTCCCCACCTCTGATTCCCCGTGTTTGATTCCCCGCCTCTGTTTCCCCGCCACTGATTCCCCGCCTCTGATTCCCAACTCTAATTCCCCGCCTCTGATTCCCCATATCTGATTCCCCGCATCTGTTTCCCCGCCTCTGATTCCCCGCCCCTGTTTCCCCATATCTGATTCCCTGACTCTGATTCCCCAACTTTGATTCCCAGCCTCTGATTCCCCAGCTCTGATTCCCCGCCTCTGATTCCCCGTGTTTGATTCCCTGCCTCTGATTCCCCGCCTCTGATTCCCCATCTCTGATTCACCGCCTTTGATTCGCCACCTCTGATTCCCCATATCTGATTCCCCACCTCTGTTTACCCGCCTCTGATTCCCTGACTCTGATTCCCCAACTTTGATTCCCAGCCTCTGATTCCCCATATCTGATTCCCCGCCTCTGTTTCCCCGCCTCGGATTCCCCGCCTCTGTTTCCCCATATCTAATTCCCAACCTCTGATGCCCCAACTCTGATTCCCTGCCTCTGATTCCCCACGTTCTATTCCCTGCCTCTGATTCCCCGCCTGTGATTCCCCATCTCTGATTCACCACCTCTGATTCCCCGCCTCTGATTCCCTGCCTCTGATTCCCAACCTCTGATTCCACACCTCTGATTCCCCATATCTGATTCCCCGCCTCTGTTTCCCCGCCTCTGTTTCCCTGCCCTTGTTTGCCCATATCTGATTCCCTGCCTCTGATTCCCCAACTCTGATTCCCCGCCTCTGATTCCCCAGCTCTGATTCCCCGCCTCTGATTTCCCGGGTTTGATTCCCTGCCTCTGATTCCCCGCCTCTGATTCCCCATCTCTGATTCACCGCCTTTGATTCGCCACCTCTGATTCCACATATCTGATTCCCCACCTCTGTTTCCCCGCCTCTGATTCCCCGCCTCTGATTCTCCATATCTCATTCCCCGCCTCTGAATCCCCATCTCTGATTCCCGGACTCTGATTCCCCACCTCTGATTCCCGGCCTCTTATTCCCAGCATCTGATTCCCGGCCTCTGATTCCCGGCCTCTGATTCCCCGCTTCTGATTCTGATTCGCTGCCTCTGATTCCCCATCTCTGATTCTGCACATCTGATTCCCTGCCTCTGATTCCCCACCTCTGATTCCCCATATCTGATTTCCCGCCTCTGTTTCCCCGCCTCTGATTCCCCGCCTCTGTTTCCCCATATCTAATTCCCAACCTCTGATGCCCCAACTCTGATTCCCTGCCTCTGATTCCCCGCGTTCTATTCCCTGCCTCTGATTCCCCGCCTGTGATTCCCCATCTCTGATTCACCACCTCTGATTCCCCACCTCTGATTCCCCATATCTAATTCCCCGCTTCTGTTTGCCCGCCTCTGATTCCCCGCCTCTGTTTCCCCATATCTGATTCCCCGCCTCTGAATCCCCAACTCTGATTCCATGCCTCTGATTCCCCAGCTCTGATTCCCCGCCTTTGATTCCCCCTGTCTGATTCCCCATATCTGATTCCCAGCCTCTGTTTCCCCGCCTCTGATTCCCCGCCTCTGTTTCCCCATATCTGATTCCCGGCCTCTGATTCCCCGCCTCTGATTTCCCGCCTCTGATTCCCTGCCTCTGATTCCCAATCTCCGATTCCGCACATCTGATTCCCTGCCTCTGATTCCCCGCCTCTGATTCCCCGCCTCTTATTCCCTGCCTCTGATTCCCAACCTCTGATTCCCTACCTCTGATTCCCCGTGTTTGATTCCCCGCCTGTTTCCCCACCTCTGATTCCCCGCCTCTGATTCCCCAACTCTAATTCCCCGCCTCTGATTCCCCATTTCTGATTCCCCGCCTCTGTTTCCCCGCCTCTGATTCCCTGCCTCTGATTCCACAACTTTGATTCCCAGCCTCTGATTCCCCAGCTCTGATTCCCCGCCTCTGATTCCCCGTGTTTGATTCCCTGCCTCTGATTCCCCGCCTCTGATTCCCCATCTCTGATTCACCGCCTTTTATTCGCCACCTCTGATTCCCCATATCTGATTCCCCACCTCTGTTTCCCCAACTTTGATTCCCAACCTCTGATTCCCCATATCTGATTCCCCGCATCTGTTTCCCCGCCTCTGATTCCCCGCCTCTGATTCCCCATATCTCATTCCCCGCCTCTGAATCCCCATCTCTGATTCCCGGACTCTGATACCCCACCTCTGATTCCCGGCCTCTTATTCCCGGCATCTGATTCCGGCCTCCGATTCCCGGCCTCTGATTCCCTGCTTCTGATTCTGATTCCCTGCCTCTGATTCCCCATCTCTGATTCCGCACATCTGATTCCCTGCCTCTGATTCCCCACCTCTGATTCCCCATATCTGACTCCCCGCCTCTGTTTCCCCGCCTCTGATTCCCCGCCTTTGTTTCCCAATATCTAAGTCCCCGCCTCTGATTCCCCAACTCTGATTCCCCACCTCTGATTCCCCAGCTCTGATTTCCCGCCTCTGATTCCCCGCATCTGATTCCCTGCATCTGATTCCAAGCCTCTGATTCCCTGCCTCTGATTCCCAACCTCTGATTCCCCACCTCTGATTCCCCATATCTGATTCCCCGCCTCTGTTTCCCCGCCTCTGATTCCCCACCTCTGTTTCCCCATATCTGAATCCCGGCCTCTTATCCCCCGCCTCTGATTCCCCACCTCTGATTCCCTACCTCTGATTACCCATCTCCGATTCCGCACATCTGATTCCCTGCCTCTGATTCCCCGCCTCTGATTCCCTGCCTCTGATTCCCAACCTCTGATTCCCCACCTCTGATTCCCCATATCTGATTCCCCGCCTCTGTTTCCCCGCCTCTGATTCCCCTCCTCTGATTCCCCAACTCTAATTCCCCGCCTCTGATTCCCCAGCTCTGATTCCCCGTGTTTGATTCCCTGCCTCTGATTCCCTGCCTCTGATTCCCCAGCTTCATTCCCCGCCTTTGATTCCCCCCGTCTGATTCCCAGCCTCTGAATCCCCGTGTCTGATAACCTGCCTCTGATTCCCCGCCTCTGATTCCCCATCTCAGATTCACCGCCTCTGATTCCCCACCTCTGATTCCCCATCTCTGATTCCGCACATCCGATTCCCTGCCTCTGATTCCCCGACTCTGATTCCCCACCTCTGATTCCCCAGCTCTGATTCCCCGCCTCTGATTCCCCAACTCTGATTCCCTGCCTCTGATTCCCAACCTCTGATTCCCCACCTCTGATTCCCCATATCTGATTCCCCGCCTCTGTTTCCCCGCCTCTGATTCCCCTCCTCTGATTCCCCAACTCTAATTCCCCGCCTCTGATTCCCCAGCTCTGATACCCCGTGTTTGATTCCCTGCCTCTGATTCCCTGCCTCTGATTCCCCAGCTTCATTCCCCGCCTTTGATTCCCCCCGTCTGATTCCCAGCCTCTGAATCCCCGTGTCTGATAACCTGCCTCTGATTCCCCGCCTCTGATTCCCCATCTCAGATTCACCGCCTCTGATTCCCCACCTCTGATTCCCCATCTCTGATTCCGCACATCCGATTCCCTGCCTCTGATTCCCCGACTCTGATTCCCCACCTCTGATTCCCCAGCTCTGATTCCCCGCCTCTGATTCCCCAACTCTGATTCCCCGCCTCTGATTCCCCAGCTCTGATTCCCCGCCTCTGATTCCCCGTGTTTGATCCCCTGCCTCTGATTCCCCATCTCTGATTCACCGCCTTTGATTCGCCACCTCTGATTCCCCATATCTGATTCCTCGCCACTGTTTCCCCGCCTCTGATTCCCCATATCTCATTCCCCGCCTCTGATTCCCCATCTCTGATTCCCGGACTCTGATTCCCCACCTCTGATTCCGACCTCTTATTCCCGGCATCTGATTCCGGCCTCTGATTCCCGGCCTCTGATTCCCCATATCTGATTCCCCACCTCTGTTTCCCCAACTTTGATTCCCAACCTCTGATTCCCCATATCTGATTCACCGCATCTGTTTCCCCGCCTCTGATTCCCCGCCTCTGATTCCCCATATCTCATTCCCCGCCTCTGAATCCCCATCTCTGATTCCCAGACTCTGATTCCCCACCTCTGATTCCCGGCCTCTTATTCCCGGCATCTGATTCCGGCCTCTGATTCCCGGCCTCTGATTCCCTGCTTCTGATTCTGATTCCCTGCCTCTGATTCCCCATCTCTGATTCCGCACATCTGATTCCCTGCCTCTGATTCCCCACCTCTGATTCCCCATATCTGACTCCCCGCCTCTGTTTCCCCGCCTCTGATTCCCCGCCTTTGTTTCCCAATATCTAAGTCCCCGCCTCTGATTCCCCAACTCTGATTCCCCACCTCTGATTCCCCAGCTCTGATTCCCCGCCTCTGATTCCCCGCATCTGATTCCCTGCATCTGATTCCAAGCCTCTGATTCCCTGCCTCTGATTCCCAACCTCTGATTCCCCACCTCTGATTCCCCATATCTGATTCCCCGCCTCTGTTTCCCCGCCTCTGATTCCCCACCTCTGTTTCCCCATATCTGATTCCCGGCCTCTTATTCCCCGCCTCTGATTCCCCACCTCTGATTCCCTACCTCTGATTACCCATCTCCGATTCCGCACATCTGATTCCCTGCCTCTGATTCCCAGCCTCTGATTCCCTGCCTCTGATTCCCAACCTCTGATTCCCCACCTCTGATTCCCCATATCTGATTCCCCGCCTCTGTTTCCCCGCCTCTGATTCCCCTCCTCTGATTCCCCAACTCTAATTCCCCGCCTCTGATTCCCCAGCTCTGATTCCCCGTGTTTGATTCCCTGCCTCTGATTCCCTGCCTCTGATTCCCCAGCTTCATTCCCGGCCTTTGACTCCCCGCCGTCTGATTCCCAGCCTCTGAATCCCCGTGTCTGATAACCTGCCTCTGATTCCCCGCCTCTGATTCCCCATCTCAGATTCACCGCCTCTGATTCCCCACCTCTGATTCCCCATCTCTGATTCCGCACATCCGATTCCCTGCCTCTGATTCCCCGACTCTGATTCCCCACCTCTGATTCCCCAGCTCTGATTCCCCGACTCTGATTCCCCGCCTCTGATTCCCCAGCTCTGATTCCCCGCCTCTGATTCCCCGTGTTTGATCCCCTGCCTCTGATTCCCCAGCTCTGATTCCCCATCTCTGATTCACCGCCTTTGATTCGCCACCTCTGATTCCCCATATCTGATTCCTCGCCACTGTTTCCCCGCCTCTGATTCCCCGCCTCTGATTCCCCATATCTCATTCCCCGCCTCTGATTCCCCATCTCTGATTCCCGGACTCTGATTCCCCACCTCTGATTCCCGACCTCTTATTCCCGGCATCTGATTCCGGCCTCTGATTCCCGGCCTCTGATTCCCGGCCTCTGATTCCCTGCTTCTGATTCTGATTCCCTGCCTCTGATTCCCCATTTCTGATTCCGCACATCTAATTCCCTGCCTCTGATTCCCCGCCTCTGATTCCCCAGCTCTGATTCCCCGCCTCTGATTCCCCGTGTTTGATTCCCTGCCTCTGATTCCCGGCCTCTGATTCCCCATCTCTGATTCACCGCCTTTGATTCGCCACCTCTGATTCCCCATATCTGATTCCCCGCATCTGTTTCCCCGCCTCTGATTCCCCGCCTCTGATTCCCCATATCTCATTCCCCGCCTCTGAATCCCCATCTCTGATTCCCGGACTCTGATTCCCCACCTCTGATTCCCGGCCTCTTATTCCCGGCATCTGATTCCGGCCTCTGATTCCCGGCCTCTGATTCCCTGCTTCTGATTCTGATTCCCTGCCTCTGATTCCCCATCTCTGATTCCGCACATCTGATTCCCTGCCTCTGATTCCCCACCTCTGATTCCCCATATCTGACTCCCCGCCTCTGTTTCCCCGCCTCTGATTCCCCGCCTTTGTTTCCCAATATCTAAGTCCCCGCCTCTGATTCCCCAACTCTGATTCCCCACCTCTGATTCCCCAGCTCTGATTCCCCGCCTCTGATTCCCCGCATCTGATTCCCTGAATCTGATTCCAAGCCTCTGATTCCCTGCCTCTGATTCCCAACCTCTGATTCCCCACCTCTGATTCCCCATATCTGATTCCCCGCCTCTGTTTCCCCGCCTCTGATTCCCCACCTCTGTTTCCCCATATCTGATTCCCGGCCTTTTATTCCCCGCCTCTGATTCCCCACCTCTGATTCCCTACCTCTGATTACCAATCTGCGATTCCGCACATCTGATTCCCTGCCTCTGATTCCCCGCCTCTGATTCCCTGCCTCTGATTCCCAACCTCTGATTCCCCACCTCTGATTCCCCATATCTGATTCCCCGCCTCTGTTTCCCCGCCTCTGATGCCCCTCCTCTGATTCTCCAACTCTAATTCCCCGCCTCTGATTCCCCAGCTCTGATTCCCCGTGTTTGATTCCCTGCCTCTGATTCCCTGCCCTGATTCCCCATCTCTGTTTCACCGCCTTTGATTCGCCACCTCTGATTCCCCATATCTGATTCCCCGCCTCTGTTTCGCCGCCTCTATTCCCTGCCGCTGATTCCCAACCTCTGATTCCACACCTCTGATTCCCCATATCTGATTCCCCGCCTCTGTTTCCCCGCCTCTGATTCCCTGCCCTTGTTTGCCCATATCTGATTCCCTGCCTCTGATTCCCCAACTCTGATTCCCCGCCTCTGATTCCCCAGCTCTGATTCCCCGCCTCTGATTTCCCGTGTTTGATTCCCTGCCTCTGATTCCCCGCCTCTGATTCCCCATCTCTGATTCACCGCCTTTGATTCGCCACCTCTGATTCCACATATCTGATTCCCCACCTCTGTTTCCCCGCCTCTGATTCCCCACCTCTGATTCTCCATATCTTATTCCCCGCCTCTGAATCCCCATCTCTGATTCCCGGACTCTGATTCCCCACCTCTGATTCCCGGCCTCTTATTCCCGGCCTCTGATTCCCCGCTTCTGATTCTGATTCGCTGCCTCTGATTCCCCATCTCTGATTCTGCACATCTGATTCCCTGCCTCTGATTCCCCACCTCTGATTCCCCATATCTGATTTCCCGCCTCTGTTTCCCCGCCTCTGATTCCCCGCCTCTGTTTCCCCATATCTAATTCCCAACCTCTGATGCCCCAACTCTGATTCCCTGCCTCTGATTCCCCGCGTTCTATTCCCTGCCTCTGATTCCCCGCCTGTGATTCCCCATCTCTGATTCACCACCTCTGATTCCCCGCCTCTGATTCCCTGCCTCTGATTCCCAACCTCTGATTCCACACCTCTGATTCCCCATATCTGATTCCCCGCCTCTGTTTCCCCGCCTCTGATTCCCTGCCCTTGTTTGCCCATATCTGATTCCCTGCCTCTGATTCCCCAACTCTGATTCCCCGCCTCTGATTCCCCAGCTCTGATTCCCCGCCTCTGATTTCCCGGGTTTGATTCCCTGCCTCTGATTCCCCGCCTCTGATTCCCCATCTCTGATTCACCGCCTTTGATTCGCCACCTCTGATTCAACATATCTGATTCCCCACCTCTGTTTCCCCGCCTCTGATTCCCCGCCTCTGATTCTCCATATCTCATTCCCCGCCTCTGAATCCCCATCTCTGATTCCCGGACTCTGATTCCCCACCTCTGATTCCCGGCCTCTTATTCCCAGCATCTGATTCCCGGCCTCTGATTCCCAGCCTCTGATTCCCCGCTTCTGATTCTGATTCGCTGCCTCTGATTCCCCATCTCTGATTCTGCACATCTGATTCCCTGCCTCTGATTCCCCACCTCTGATTCCCCATATCTGATTTCCCGCCTCTGTTTCTCCGCCTCTGATTCCCCGCCTCTGTTTCCCCATATCTAATTCCCAACCTCTGATGCCCCAACTCTGATTCCCTGCCTCTGATTCCCCGCGTTCTATTCCCTGCCTCTGATTCCCCGCCTGTGATTCCCCATCTCTGATTCACCACCTCTGATTCCCCACCTCTGATTCCCCATATCTAATTCGCCGCCTCTGTTTGCCCGCCTCTGATTCCCCACCTCTGTTTCCCCATATCTGATTCCCCGCCTCTGAATCCCCAACTCTGATTCCATGCCTCTGATTCCCGAGCTCTGATTCCCCGCCTTTGATTCCCCCCGTCTGATTCCCCATATCTGATTCCCAGTCTCTGTTTCCCCGCCTCTGATTCCCCGCCTCTGTTTCCCCATATCTGATTCCCGGCCTCTGATTCCCCGCCTCTGATTTCCCGCCTCTGATTCCCTGCCTCTGATTCCCAATCTCCGATTCCGCACATCTGATTCCCTGCCTCTGATTCCCTGCCTCTGATTCCACGCCTCTGATTCCCTGCCTCTGATTCCCAACCTCTGATTCCCTACCTCTGATTCCCCGTGTTTGATTCCCCGCCTGTTTCCCCACCTCTGATTCCCCGCCTCTGATTCCCAAACTCTAATTCCCCGCCTCTGATTCCCCATATCTGATTCCCCGCCTCTGTTTCCCCGCCTCTGATTCCCTGCCTCTGATTCCACAACTTTGATTCCCAGCCTCTGATTCCCCAGCTCTGATTCCCCGCCTCTGATTCCCCGTGTTTGATTCCCTGCCTCTGATTCCCCGCCTCTGATTCCCCATCTCTGATTCACCGCCTTTGATTCGCCACCTCTGATTCCCCATATCTGATTCCCCACCTCTGTTTCCCCAACTTTGATTCCCAACCTCTGATTCCCCATATCTGATTCCCCGCATCTGTTTCCCCGCCTCTGATTCCCTGCCTCTGATTCCCCATATCTCATTCCCCGCCTCTGAATCCCCATCTCTGATTCCCGGACTCTGATTCCCCACCTCTGATTCCCGGCCTCTGATTCCCTGCTTCTGATTCTGATTCCCTGCCTCTGATTCCCCATCTCTGATTCCGCACATCTGATTCCCTGCCTCTGATTCCCCACCTCTGATTCCCCATATCTGACTCCCCGCCTCTGTTTCCCCGCCTCTGATTCCCCGCCTTTGTTTCCCAATATCTAAGTCCCCGCCTCTGATTCCCCAACTCTGATTCCCCACCTCTGATTCCCCAGCTCTGATTCCCCGCCTCTGATTCCCCGCATCTGATTCCCTGCATCTGATTCCAAGCCTCTGATTCCCTGCCTCTGATTCCCAACCTCTGATTCCCCACCTCTGATTCCCCATATCTGATTCCCCGCCTCTGTTTCCCCGCCTCTGATTCCCCACCTCTGTTTCCCCATATCTGATTCCCGGCCTCTTATTCCCCGCCTCTGATTCCCCACCTCTGATTCCCTACCTCTGATTACCCATCTCCGATTCCGCACATCTGATTCCCTGCCTCTGATTCCCCGCCTCTGATTCCCTGCCTCTGATTCCCAACCTCTGATTCCCCACCTCTGATTCCCCATATCTGATTCCCCGCCTCTGTTTCCCCGCCTCTGATTCCCCTCCTCTGATTCCCCTACTCTAATTCCCCGCCTCTGATTCCCCAGCTCTGATTCCCCGTGTTTGATTCCCTGCCTCTGATTCCCTGCCTCTGATTCCCCAGCTTCATTCCCCACCTTTGATTCCCCCCGTCTGATTCCCAGCCTCTGAATCCCCGTGTCTGATAACCTGCCTCTGATTCCCCGCCTCTGATTCCCCATCTCAGATTCACCGCCTCTGATTCCCCACCTCTGATTCCCCATCTCTGATTCCGCACATCCGATTCCCTGCCTCTGATTCCCTGACTCTGATTCCCCACCTCTGATTCCCCAGCTCTGATTCCCCGCCTCTGATTCCCCAACTCTGATTCCCCGCCTCTGCTTCACCAGCTCTGATTCCCCGCCTCTGATTCCCCGTGTTTGATCCCCTGCCTCTGATTCCCCAGCTCTGATTCCCCATCTCTGATTCACCGCCTTTGATTCGCCACCTCTGATTCCCCATATCTGATTCCTCGCCACTGTTTCCCCGCCTCTGATTCCCCGCCTCTGATTCCCCATATCTCATTCCCCGCCTCTGATTCCCCATCTCTGATTCCCGGACTCTGATTCCCCACCTCTGATTCCGACCTCTTATTCCCGGCATCAGATTCCGGCCTCTGATTCCCGGCCTCTGATTCATGGCCTCTGATTCCCTGCTTCTGATTCTGATTCCCTGCCTCTGATTCCCCATTTCTGATTCCGCACATCTAATTCCCTGCCTCTGATTCCCAACCTCTGATTCCACACCTCTGATTCCCCATATCTGATTCCCCGCCTCTGTTTCCCCGCCTCTGATTCCCTGCCCTTGTTTGCCCATATCTGATTCCCTGCCTCTGATTCCCCAACTCTGATTCCCCGCCTCTGATTCCCAACCTCTGATTTCCCACCTCTGATTCCCCGTGTTTGATTCCCCGCCTCTGTTTCCCCGCCTCTGATTCCCCGCCTCTGATTCCCCAACTCTAATTCTCCGCCTCTGATTCCCCATATCTGATTCCCCGCCTCTGTTTCCCCGCCTCTGATTCCCCGCCCCTGTTTCCCCATATCTGATTCCCTGCCTCTGATTCCCCAACTTTGATTCCCAGACTCTGATTCCCCAGCTCTGATTCCCCGCCTCTGATTCCCCGCATCTGATTCCCTTCATCTGATTCCAAGCCTCTGATTCCCTGCCTCTGATTCCCAACCTCTGATTCCCCACCTCTGATTCCCCATATCTGATTCCCAGCCTCTGTTTCCCCGCCTCTGATTCCCCACCTCTGTTTCCCCATATCTGATTCCCGGCCTCTGATTCCCGCCTCTGATTCCCCGCCTCTGATTCCCTGCCTCTGATTCCCCGCCTCTGATTCCACGCCGCTGATTCCCTGCCTCTGATTTCCAACCTCTGATTCCCCACCTCTGATTCCCCGTGTTTGATTCCCCGCCTCTGTTTCCCCGCCACTGATTCCCCGCCTCTGATTCCCAACTCTAATTCCCCGCCTCTGATTCCCCATATCTGATTCCCCGCCTCTGTTTCCCCGCCTCTGATTCCCCGCCCCTGTTTCCCCATATCTGATTCCCTGACTCTGATTCCCCAACTTTGATTCCCAGCCTCTGATTCCCCAGCTCTGATTCCCAGCCTCTGATTACCCGTGTTTGATTCCCTGCCTCTGATTCCCCGCCTCTGATTCCCCATCTCTGATTCACCGCCTTTGATTCGCCACCTCTGATTCCCCATATCTGATTCCCCACCTCTGTTTCCCCGCCTCTGATTCCCTGACTCTGATTCCCCAACTTTGATTCCCAGCCTCTGATTCCCCATATCTGATTCCCCGCCTCTGTTTCCCCGCCTCGGATTCCCCGCCTCTGTTTCCCAATATCTAAGTCCCCGCCTCTGATTCCCCAACTCTGATTCCCCACCTCTGATTCTCCAGCTCTGATTCCCCGCCTCTGTTTCCACATATCTAAGTCCCCGCCTCTGATTCCGCAACTCTTATTCCCCACCTCTGATTCCCCAGCTCTGATTCCCCGCCTCTGATTCCCTGCATCTAATTCCCCAGCTCTGATTCCCCGCCTCTGATTCCCCGTGTCTGATTTCCTGCCTCTGATTCCACGCCTCTGATTACCCATGTCTGATTCACCGCCTCTGATTCCCCACCTCTGATTCCCCATCTCTGATTCCGCACTTCCCATTCCCTGCCTCTGATTCCCCGCCTCTGATTCCCAGCCTCAAATTCCCCGTGTCTGATTCACCGCCTCTGATTCCCCACCTCTGATTCCCCATCTCTGATTCCGCACATCCGATTCCCTGCTTCTCATTCCCCGCCTCTGATTCACAGCCTCTGATTCCCCAGCTCTGATTCCCCGCCTCAGATTCCCCGCGTCTTATTCCCTGCTTCTGATTCTGATTCCCTGCCTCTGATTCCCCATCTCTGATTCCGCACATCTGATTCCCTGCCTCTGATTCCCCACCTCTGATTCCCCATATCTGATTCCCCACCTCTGTTTCCCCGCCTCTGATTCCCCGCCTCTGTTTCCCCATATCTAAGTCCCCGCCTCTGATTCCCCAACTCTGATTCCCCACCTCTGATTCCCCATATCTGATTCCCCGCCTCTGTTTCCCCGCCTCTGATTCCCCGCCACTGTTTCCCCATATCTGATTCCCCGCCTCTGAATCCCCAACTCTGATTCCCTGCATCTAATTCCCCAGCTCTGATTCCCCGCCTCTGATTCCCCGTGTCTGATTTCCTGCCTCTGATTCCCCGCCTCTGATTACCCATGTCTGATTCACCGCCTCTGATTCCCCACCTCTGATTCCCCATCTCTGATTCCGCACATCCGATTCCCTGCCTCTGATTCCCCGCCTCTGATTCACCGCCTCTGATTCCCGGCCTCTGATTTCCCGCCTCTGATTCCCTGCCACTGATACCCCGCCCCTGATTCCCCACCTCTGATTCCCCATATCTGATTCCCCGCCTCTGTTTCCCCGCCTCTGATTCCCCGCCTCTGATTCCCCATATCTGATTCCCCGCCTCTGATTCCCCAACTCTGATTCCCCGCCTCTGATTCCCCAGCTCTGAATCCCCGCCTCTGATTCCCCGCGTCTGATTACCGGCCTCTGATTCCCCGCCTCTGATTCTCCATCTCTGATTCACAACTTCTGATTCCCCACCTCTGATTCCCCATATCTGATTCCCCGCCTCTGTTTCCCCGCCTCTGATTCCCCACCTCTGATTAACAATATCTGATTCCCCGCCTCTGATTCCCCACCTCTGATTCCCCGCCTCTGATTCGCCAGCTATGATTCCCCGCCTCTGATTCCCCAGCTCTGATTCCCCGCCTCTGATTCCCCGTGTTTGATTCCCTGCCTCTGATTCCCGGCCTCTGATTCCCCATCTCTGATTCACCGCCTTTGATTCGCCACCTCTGATTCCCCATATCTGATTCCCCGCCTCTGTTTCCCCGCCTCTGATACCCGCCTCTGATTCCCCATATCTCATTCCCCACCTCTGAATCCCCATCTCTGATTCCCGGACTCTGATTCCCCACCTCTGATTCCCGGCCTCTTATTCCCGGCATCTGATTCCGGCCTCTGATCCCCGGCCTCTGATTCCCTGCTTCTGATTCTGATTCCCTGCCTCTGATTCCCCATCTCTGATTGCGCACATCTGATTCCCTGCCTCTGATTCCCCACCTCTGATTCCCCATATCTGATTCGCCGCCTCTGTTTCCCCGCCTCTGATTCCCCGCCTCTGTTTCCCAATATCTAAGTCCCCGCCTCTGATTCCCCAACTCTGATTCCCCACCTCTGATTCTCCAGCTCTGATTCCCCGCCTCTGATTCCCCATCTCTGATTCCGCACATCTGATTCCCTGCCTCTGATTCCCCGACTCTGATTCCCCAGCTCTGATTCCCCGCCTCTGATTCCCCAACTCTGATTCCCCGCCTCTGATTCCCCAGCTCTGATTCCCCGCCTCTGATTCCCCATCTCTGATTCCCCATCTCTGATTCCCCATCTCTGATTCCCCAATTCTGATTCCCCGCCTCTGATTCCCCAGCTCTGAATCCTCGCCTCTGATTCCCTGCCTCTGATTCCCCACCTCTGATTCCCCATATCTGATTCCCAGCCTCTTTTTCCCCGCCTCTGATTCCCCGCCTCTGTTTCCCCATATCTGATTCCCGGCCTCTGATTCCCGCCTCTGATTCCCCGCCTCTGATTCCCTGCCTCTGATTCCCCGCCTCTGATTCCCCGCCGCTGATTCCCTGCCTCTGATTTCCAACCTCTGATTCCCCACCTCTGATTCCCCGTGTTTGATTCCCCGCCTCTGTTTCCCTGCCACTGATTCCCCGCCTCTGATTCCCAACTCTAATTCCCCGCCTCTGATTCCCCATATCTGATTCCCCGCATCTGTTTCCCCGCCTCTGATTCCCCGCCCCTGTTTCCCCATATCTGATTCCCTGACTCTGATTACCCAACTTTGATTCCCAGCCTCTGATTCCCCAGCTCTGATTCCCCGCCTCTGATTCCCCGTGTTTGATTCCCTGCCTCTGATTCCCCGCCTCTGATTCCCCATCTCTGATTCACCGCCTTTGATTCGCCACCTCTGATTCCCCATATCTGATTCCCCACCTCTGTTTACCCGCCTCTGATTCCCTGACTCTGATTCCCCAACTTTGATTCCCAGCCTCTGATTCCCCATATCTGATTCCCCGCCTCTGTTTCCCCGCCTCGGATTCCCCGCCTCTGTTTCCCCATATCTAATTCCCAACCTCTGATGCCCCAACTCTGATTCCCTGCCTCTGATTCCCCGCGTTCTATTCCCTGCCTCTGATTCCCCGCCTGTGATTCCCCATCTCTGATTCACCACCTCTGATTCCCCGCCTCTGATTCCCTGCCTCTGATTCCCAACCTCTGATTCCACACCTCTGATTCCCCATATCTGATTCCCCGCCTCTGTTTCCCCGCCTCTGTTTCCCTGCCCTTGTTTGCCCATATCTGATTCCCTGCCTCTGATTCCCCAACTCTGATTCCCCGCCTCTGATTCCCCAGCTCTGATTCCCCGCCTCTGATTTCCCGGGTTTGATTCCCTGCCTCTGATTCCCCGCCTCTGATTCCCCATCTCTGATTCACCGCCTCTGATTCCCCGCCTCTGATTCTCCATATCTCATTCCCCGCCTCTGAATCCCCATCTCTGATTCCCGGACTCTGATTCCCCACCTCTGATTCCCGGCCTCTTATTCCCAGCATCTGATTCCCGGCCTCTGATTCCCGGCCTCTGATTCCCCGCTTCTGATTCTGATTCGCTGCCTCTGATTCCCCATCTCTGATTCTGCACATCTGATTCCCAGCCTCTGATTCCCCACCTCTGATTCCCCATATCTGATTTCCCGCCTCTGTTTCACCGCCTCTGATTCCCCGCCTCTGTTTCCCCATATCTAATTCCCAACCTCTGATGCCCCAACTCTGATTCCCTGCCTCTGATTCCCCGCGTTCTATTCCCTGCCTCTGATTCCCCGCCTGTGATTCCCCATCTCTGATTCACCACCTCTGATTCCCCACCTCTGATTCCCCATATCTAATTCCCCGCCTCTGTTTGCCCGCCTCTGATTCCCCGCCTCTGTTTCCCCATATCTGATTCCCCGCCTCTGAATCCCCAACTCTGATTCCATGCCTCTGATTCCCCAGCTCTGATTCCCCGCCTTTGATTCCCCCCGTCTGATTCCACATATCTGATTCCCAGCCTCTGTTTCCCCGCCTCTGATTCCCCGCCTCTGTTTCCCCATATCTGATTCCCGGCCTCTGATTCCCCGCCTCTGATTTCCCGCCTCTGATTCCCTGCCTCTGATTCCCAATCTCCGATTCCGCACATCTGATTCCCTGCCTCTGATTCCCCGCCTCTGATTCCCCGCCTCTGATTCCCTGCCTCTGATTCCCAACCTCTGATTCCCAACCTCTGATTCCCCGTGTTTGATTCCCCGCCTGTTTCCCCACCTCTGATTCCCCGCCTCTGATTCCCCAACTCTAATTCCCCGCCTCTGATTCCCCATTTCTGATTCCCCGCCTCTGTTTCCCCGCCTCTGATTCCCTGCCTCTGATTCCACAACTTTGATTCCCAGCCTCTGATTCCCCAGCTCTGATTCCCCGCCTCTGATTCCCCGTGTTTGATTCCCTGCCTCTGATTCCTCGCCTCTGATTCCCCATCTCTGATTCACCGCCTTTGATTCGCCACCTCTGATTCCCCATATCTGATTCCCCACCTCTGTTTCCCCAACTTTGATTCCCAACCTCTGATTCCCCATATCTGATTCCCCGCATCTGTTTCCCCGCCTCTGATTCCCCGCCTCTGATTCCCCATATCTCATTCCCCGCCTCTGAATCCCCATCTCTGATTCCCGGACTCTGATACCCCACCTCTGATTCCCGGCCTCTTATTCCCGGCATCTGATTCCGGCCTCTGATTCCCGGCCTCTGATTCCCTGCTTCTGATTCTGATTCCCTGCCTCTGATTCCCCATCTCTGATTCCGCACATCTGATTCCCTGCCTCTGATTCCCCACCTCTGATTCCCCATATCTGACTCCCCGCCTCTGTTTCCCCGCCTCTGATTCCCCGCCTTTGTTTCCCAATATCTAAGTCCCCGCCTCTGATTCCCCAACTCTGATTCCCCACCTCTGATTCCCCAGCTCTGATTTCCCGCCTCTGATTCCCCGCATCTGATTCCCTGCATCTGATTCCAAGCCTCTGATTCCCTGCCTCTGATTCCCAACCTCTGATTCCCCACCTCTGATTCCCCATATCTGATTCCCCGCCTCTGTTTCCCCGCCTCTGATTCCCCACCTCTGTTTCCCCATATCTGAATCCCGGCCTCTTATTCCCCGCCTCTGATTCCCCACCTCTGATTCCCTACCTCTGATTACCCATCTCCGATTCCGCACATCTGATTCCCTGCCTCTGATTCCCCTCCTCTGATTCCCTGCCTCTGATTCCCAACCTCTGATTCCCCACCTCTGATTCCCCATATCTGATTCCCCGCCTCTGTTTCCCCGCCTCTGATTCCCCTCCTCTGATTCCCCAACTCTAATTCCCCGCCTCTGATTCCCCAGCTCTGATTCCCCGTGTTTGATTCCCTGCCTCTGATTCCCTGCCTCTGATTCCCCAGCTTCATTCCCCGCCTTTGATTCCCCCCGTCTGATTCCCAGCCTCTGAATCCGCGTGTCTGATAACCTGCCTCTGATTCCCCGCCTCTGATTCCCCATCTCAGATTCACCGCCTCTGATTCCCCACCTCTGATTCCCCATCTCTGATTCCGCACATCCGATTCCCTGCCTCTGATTCCCCGACTCTGATTCCCCACCTCTGATTCCCCAGCTCTGATTCCCCGCCTCTGATTCCCCAACTCTGATTCCCTGCCTCTGATTCCCAACCTCTGATTCCCCACCTCTGATTCCCCATATCTGATTCCCCGCCTCTGTTTCCCCGCCTCTGATTCCCCTCCTCTGATTCCCCAACTCTAATTCCCCGCCTCTGATTCCCCAGCTCTGATTCCCCGTGTTTGATTCCCTGCCTCTGATTCCCTGCCTCTGATTCCACAGCTTCATTCCCCGCCTTTGATTCCCCCCGTCTGATTCCCAGCCTCTGAATCCCCGTGTCTGATAACCTGCCTCTGATTCCCCGCCTCTGATTCCCCATCTCAGATTCACCGCCTCTGATTCCCCACCTCTGATTCCCCATCTCTGATTCCGCACATCCGATTCCCTGCCTCTGATTCCCCGACTCTGATTCCCCACCTCTGATTCCCCAGCTCTGATTCCCCGCCTCTGATTCCCCAACTCTGATTCCCCGCCTCTGATTCCCCAGCTCTGATTCCCCGCCTCTGATTCCCCGTGTTTGATCCCCTGCCTCTGATTCCCCATCTCTGATTCACCGCCTTTGATTCGCCACCTCTGATTCCCCATATCTGATTCCTCGCCACTGTTTCCCCGCCTCTGATTCCCCGCCTCTGATTCCCCATATCTCATTCCCCGCCTCTGATTCCCCATCTCTGATTCCCGGACTCTGATTCCCCACCTCTGATTCCGACCTCTAATTCCCGGCATCTGATTCCGGCCTCTGATTCCCGGCCTCTGATTCCCCATATCTGATTCCCCACCTCTGTTTCCCCAACTTTGATTCCCAACATCTGATTCCCCATATCTGATTCACCGCATCTGTTTCCCCGCCTCTGATTCCCCGCCTCTGATTCCCCATATCTCATTCCCCGCCTCTGAATCCCCATCTCTGATTCCCGGACTCTGATTCCCCACCTCTGATTCGCGGCCTCTTATTCCCGGCATCTGATTCCGGCCTCTGATTCCCGGCCTCTGATTCCCTGCTTCTGATTCTGATTCCCTGCCTCTGATTCCCCATCTCTGATTCCGCACATCTGATTCCCTGCCTCTGATTCCCCACCTCTGATTCCCCATATCTGACTCCCCGCCTCTGTTTCCCCGCCTCTGATTCCCCGCCTTTGTTTCCCAATATCTAAGTCCCCGCCTCTGATTCCCCAACTCTGATTCCCCACCTCTGATTCCCCAGCTCTGATTCCCCGCCTCTGATTCCCCGCATCTGATTCCCTGCATCTGATTCCAAGCCTCTGATTCCCTGCCTCTGATTCCCAACCTCTGATTCCCCACCTCTGATTCCCCATATCTGATTCCCCGCCTCTGTTTCCCCGCCTCTGATTCCCCACCTCTGTTTCCCCATATCTGTTTGCCGGCCTCTTATTCCCCGCCTCTGATTCCCCACCTCTGATTCCCTACCTCTGATTACCCATCTCCGATTCCGCACATCTGATTCCCTGCCTCTGATTCCCAGCCTCTGATTCCCTGCCTCTGATTCCCAACCTCTGATTCCCCACCTCTGATTCCCCATATCTGATTACCCGCCTCTGTTTCCCCGCCTCTGATTCCCCTCCTCTGATTCCCCAACTCTAATTCCCCGCCTCTGATTCCCCAGCTCTGATTCCCCGTGTTTGATTCCCTGCCTCTGATTCCCTGCCTCTGATTCCCCAGCTTCATTCCCCGCCTTTGACTCCCCGCCGTCTGATTCCCAGCCTCTGAATCCCCGTGTCTGATAACCTGCCTCTGATTCCCCGCCTCTGATTCCCCATCTCAGATTCACCGCCTCTGATTCCCCACCTCTGATTCCCCATCTCTGATTCCGCACATCCGATTCCCTGCCTCTGATTCCCCGACTCTGATTCCCCACCTCTGATTCCCCAGCTCTGATTCCCCGACTCTGATTCCCCGCCTCTGATTCCCCAGCTCTGATTCCCCGCCTCTGATTCCCCGTGTTTGATCCCCTGCCTCTGATTCCCCAGCTCTGATTCCCCATCTCTGATTCACCGCCTTTGATTCGCCACCTCTGATTCCCCATATCTGATTCCTCGCCACTGTTTCCCCGCCTCTGATTCCCCGCCTCTGATTCCCCAATTCTGATTCCCCGCCTCTGATTCCCCAGCTCTGAATCCTCGCCTCTGATTCCCTGCCTCTGATTCCCCACCTCTGATTCCCCATATCTGATTCCCAGCCTCTTTTTCCCCGCCTCTGATTCCCCGCCTCTGTTTCCCCATATCTGATTCCCGGCCTCTGATTCCCGCCTCTGATTCCCCGCCTCTGATTCCCTGCCTCTGATTCCCCGCCTCTGATTCCCCGCCGCTGATTCCCTGCCTCTGATTTCCAACCTCTGATTCCCCACCTCTGATTCCCCGTGTTTGATTCCCCGCCTCTGTTTCCCTGCCACTGATTCCCCGCCTCTGATTCCCAACTCTAATTCCCCGCCTCTGATTCCCCATATCTGATTCCCCGCATCTGTTTCCCCGCCTCTGATTCCCCGCCCCTGTTTCCCCATATCTGATTCCCTGACTCTGATTACCCAACTTTGATTCCCAGCCTCTGATTCCCCAGCTCTGATTCCCCGCCTCTGATTCCCCGTGTTTGATTCCCTGCCTCTGATTCCCCGCCTCTGATTCCCCATCTCTGATTCACCGCCTTTGATTCGCCACCTCTGATTCCCCATATCTGATTCCCCACCTCTGTTTACCCGCCTCTGATTCCCTGACTCTGATTCCCCAACTTTGATTCCCAGCCTCTGATTCCCCATATCTGATTCCCCGCCTCTGTTTCCCCGCCTCGGATTCCCCGCCTCTGTTTCCCCATATCTAATTCCCAACCTCTGATGCCCCAACTCTGATTCCCTGCCTCTGATTCCCCGCGTTCTATTCCCTGCCTCTGATTCCCCGCCTGTGATTCCCCATCTCTGATTCACCACCTCTGATTCCCCGCCTCTGATTCCCTGCCTCTGATTCCCAACCTCTGATTCCACACCTCTGATTCCCCATATCTGATTCCCCGCCTCTGTTTCCCCGCCTCTGTTTCCCTGCCCTTGTTTGCCCATATCTGATTCCCTGCCTCTGATTCCCCAACTCTGATTCCCCGCCTCTGATTCCCCAGCTCTGATTCCCCGCCTCTGATTTCCCGGGTTTGATTCCCTGCCTCTGATTCCCCGCCTCTGATTCCCCATCTCTGATTCACCGCCTCTGATTCCCCGCCTCTGATTCTCCATATCTCATTCCCCGCCTCTGAATCCCCATCTCTGATTCCCGGACTCTGATTCCCCACCTCTGATTCCCGGCCTCTTATTCCCAGCATCTGATTCCCGGCCTCTGATTCCCGGCCTCTGATTCCCCGCTTCTGATTCTGATTCGCTGCCTCTGATTCCCCATCTCTGATTCTGCACATCTGATTCCCAGCCTCTGATTCCCCACCTCTGATTCCCCATATCTGATTTCCCGCCTCTGTTTCACCGCCTCTGATTCCCCGCCTCTGTTTCCCCATATCTAATTCCCAACCTCTGATGCCCCAACTCTGATTCCCTGCCTCTGATTCCCCGCGTTCTATTCCCTGCCTCTGATTCCCCGCCTGTGATTCCCCATCTCTGATTCACCACCTCTGATTCCCCACCTCTGATTCCCCATATCTAATTCCCCGCCTCTGTTTGCCCGCCTCTGATTCCCCGCCTCTGTTTCCCCATATCTGATTCCCCGCCTCTGAATCCCCAACTCTGATTCCATGCCTCTGATTCCCCAGCTCTGATTCCCCGCCTTTGATTCCCCCCGTCTGATTCCACATATCTGATTCCCAGCCTCTGTTTCCCCGCCTCTGATTCCCCGCCTCTGTTTCCCCATATCTGATTCCCGGCCTCTGATTCCCCGCCTCTGATTTCCCGCCTCTGATTCCCTGCCTCTGATTCCCAATCTCCGATTCCGCACATCTGATTCCCTGCCTCTGATTCCCCGCCTCTGATTCCCCGCCTCTGATTCCCTGCCTCTGATTCCCAACCTCTGATTCCCAACCTCTGATTCCCCGTGTTTGATTCCCCGCCTGTTTCCCCACCTCTGATTCCCCGCCTCTGATTCCCCAACTCTAATTCCCCGCCTCTGATTCCCCATTTCTGATTCCCCGCCTCTGTTTCCCCGCCTCTGATTCCCTGCCTCTGATTCCACAACTTTGATTCCCAGCCTCTGATTCCCCAGCTCTGATTCCCCGCCTCTGATTCCCCGTGTTTGATTCCCTGCCTCTGATTCCTCGCCTCTGATTCCCCATCTCTGATTCACCGCCTTTGATTCGCCACCTCTGATTCCCCATATCTGATTCCCCACCTCTGTTTCCCCAACTTTGATTCCCAACCTCTGATTCCCCATATCTGATTCCCCGCATCTGTTTCCCCGCCTCTGATTCCCCGCCTCTGATTCCCCATATCTCATTCCCCGCCTCTGAATCCCCATCTCTGATTCCCGGACTCTGATACCCCACCTCTGATTCCCGGCCTCTTATTCCCGGCATCTGATTCCGGCCTCTGATTCCCGGCCTCTGATTCCCTGCTTCTGATTCTGATTCCCTGCCTCTGATTCCCCATCTCTGATTCCGCACATCTGATTCCCTGCCTCTGATTCCCCACCTCTGATTCCCCATATCTGACTCCCCGCCTCTGTTTCCCCGCCTCTGATTCCCCGCCTTTGTTTCCCAATATCTAAGTCCCCGCCTCTGATTCCCCAACTCTGATTCCCCACCTCTGATTCCCCAGCTCTGATTTCCCGCCTCTGATTCCCCGCATCTGATTCCCTGCATCTGATTCCAAGCCTCTGATTCCCTGCCTCTGATTCCCAACCTCTGATTCCCCACCTCTGATTCCCCATATCTGATTCCCCGCCTCTGTTTCCCCGCCTCTGATTCCCCACCTCTGTTTCCCCATATCTGAATCCCGGCCTCTTATTCCCCGCCTCTGATTCCCCACCTCTGATTCCCTACCTCTGATTACCCATCTCCGATTCCGCACATCTGATTCCCTGCCTCTGATTCCCCTCCTCTGATTCCCTGCCTCTGATTCCCAACCTCTGATTCCCCACCTCTGATTCCCCATATCTGATTCCCCGCCTCTGTTTCCCCGCCTCTGATTCCCCTCCTCTGATTCCCCAACTCTAATTCCCCGCCTCTGATTCCCCAGCTCTGATTCCCCGTGTTTGATTCCCTGCCTCTGATTCCCTGCCTCTGATTCCCCAGCTTCATTCCCCGCCTTTGATTCCCCCCGTCTGATTCCCAGCCTCTGAATCCGCGTGTCTGATAACCTGCCTCTGATTCCCCGCCTCTGATTCCCCATCTCAGATTCACCGCCTCTGATTCCCCACCTCTGATTCCCCATCTCTGATTCCGCACATCCGATTCCCTGCCTCTGATTCCCCGACTCTGATTCCCCACCTCTGATTCCCCAGCTCTGATTCCCCGCCTCTGATTCCCCAACTCTGATTCCCTGCCTCTGATTCCCAACCTCTGATTCCCCACCTCTGATTCCCCATATCTGATTCCCCGCCTCTGTTTCCCCGCCTCTGATTCCCCTCCTCTGATTCCCCAACTCTAATTCCCCGCCTCTGATTCCCCAGCTCTGATTCCCCGTGTTTGATTCCCTGCCTCTGATTCCCTGCCTCTGATTCCACAGCTTCATTCCCCGCCTTTGATTCCCCCCGTCTGATTCCCAGCCTCTGAATCCCCGTGTCTGATAACCTGCCTCTGATTCCCCGCCTCTGATTCCCCATCTCAGATTCACCGCCTCTGATTCCCCACCTCTGATTCCCCATCTCTGATTCCGCACATCCGATTCCCTGCCTCTGATTCCCCGACTCTGATTCCCCACCTCTGATTCCCCAGCTCTGATTCCCCGCCTCTGATTCCCCAACTCTGATTCCCCGCCTCTGATTCCCCAGCTCTGATTTCCCGCCTCTGATTCCCCGTGTTTGATCCCCTGCCTCTGATTCCCCATCTCTGATTCACCGCCTTTGATTCGCCACCTCTGATTCCCCATATCTGATTCCTCGCCACTGTTTCCCCGCCTCTGATTCCCCGCCTCTGATTCCCCATATCTCATTCCCCGCCTCTGATTCCCCATCTCTGATTCCCGGACTCTGATTCCCCACCTCTGATTCCGACCTCTAATTCCCGGCATCTGATTCCGGCCTCTGATTCCCGGCCTCTGATTCCCCATATCTGATTCCCCACCTCTGTTTCCCCAACTTTGATTCCCAACATCTGATTCCCCATATCTGATTCACCGCATCTGTTTCCCCGCCTCTGATTCCCCGCCTCTGATTCCCCATATCTCATTCCCCGCCTCTGAATCCCCATCTCTGATTCCCGGACTCTGATTCCCCACCTCTGATTCGCGGCCTCTTATTCCCGGCATCTGATTCCGGCCTCTGATTCCCGGCCTCTGATTCCCTGCTTCTGATTCTGATTCCCTGCCTCTGATTCCCCATCTCTGATTCCGCACATCTGATTCCCTGCCTCTGATTCCCCACCTCTGATTCCCCATATCTGACTCCCCGCCTCTGTTTCCCCGCCTCTGATTCCCCGCCTTTGTTTCCCAATATCTAAGTCCCCGCCTCTGATTCCCCAACTCTGATTCCCCACCTCTGATTCCCCAGCTCTGATTCCCCGCCTCTGATTCCCCGCATCTGATTCCCTGCATCTGATTCCAAGCCTCTGATTCCCTGCCTCTGATTCCCAACCTCTGATTCCCCACCTCTGATTCCCCATATCTGATTCCCCGCCTCTGTTTCCCCGCCTCTGATTCCCCACCTCTGTTTCCCCATATCTGTTTGCCGGCCTCTTATTCCCCGCCTCTGATTCCCCACCTCTGATTCCCTACCTCTGATTACCCATCTCCGATTCCGCACATCTGATTCCCTGCCTCTGATTCCCAGCCTCTGATTCCCTGCCTCTGATTCCCAACCTCTGATTCCCCACCTCTGATTCCCCATATCTGATTACCCGCCTCTGTTTCCCCGCCTCTGATTCCCCTCCTCTGATTCCCCAACTCTAATTCCCCGCCTCTGATTCCCCAGCTCTGATTCCCCGTGTTTGATTCCCTGCCTCTGATTCCCTGCCTCTGATTCCCCAGCTTCATTCCCCGCCTTTGACTCCCCGCCGTCTGATTCCCAGCCTCTGAATCCCCGTGTCTGATAACCTGCCTCTGATTCCCCGCCTCTGATTCCCCATCTCAGATTCACCGCCTCTGATTCCCCACCTCTGATTCCCCATCTCTGATTCCGCACATCCGATTCCCTGCCTCTGATTCCCCGACTCTGATTCCCCACCTCTGATTCCCCAGCTCTGATTCCCCGACTCTGATTCCCCGCCTCTGATTCCCCAGCTCTGATTCCCCGCCTCTGATTCCCCGTGTTTGATCCCCTGCCTCTGATTCCCCAGCTCTGATTCCCCATCTCTGATTCACCGCCTTTGATTCGCCACCTCTGATTCCCCATATCTGATTCCTCGCCACTGTTTCCCCGCCTCTGATTCCCCGCCTCTGATTCCCCATATCTCATTCCCCGCCTCTGATTCCCCATCTCTGATTCCCGGACTCTGATTCCCCACCTCTGATTCCCGACCTCTTATTCCCGGCATCTGATTCCGGCCTCTGATTCCCGGCCTCTGATTCCCGGCCTCTGATTCCCTGCTTCTGATTCTGATTCCCTGCCTCTGATTCCCCATTTCTGATTCCGCACATCTAATTCCCTGCCTCTGATTCCCCGCCTCTGATTCCCCAGCTCTGATTCCCCGCCTCTGATTCCCCGTGTTTGATTCCCTGCCTCTGATTCCCGGCCTCTGATTCCCCATCTCTGATTCACCGCCTTTGATTCGCCACCTCTGATTCCCCATATCTGATTCCCCGCATCTGTTTCCCCGCCTCTGATTCCCCGCCTCTGATTCCCCATATCTCATTCCCCGCCTCTGAATCCCCATCTCTGATTCCCGGACTCTGATTCCCCACCTCTGATTCCCGGCCTCTTATTCCCGGCATCTGATTCCGGCCTCTGATTCCCGGCCTCTGATTCCCTGCTTCTGATTCTGATTCCCTGCCTCTGATTCCCCATCTCTGATTCCGCACATCTGATTCCCTGCCTCTGATTCCCCACCTCTGATTCCCCATATCTGACTCCCCGCCTCTGTTTCCCCGCCTCTGATTCCCCGCCTTTGTTTCCCAATATCTAAGTCCCCGCCTCTGATTCCCCAACTCTGATTCCCCACCTCTGATTCCCCAGCTCTGATTCCCCGCCTCTGATTCCCCGCATCTGATTCCCTGCATCTGATTCCAAGCCTCTGATTCCCTGCCTCTGATTCCCAACCTCTGATTCCCCACCTCTGATTCCCCATATCTGATTCCCCGCCTCTGTTTCCCCGCCTCTGATTCCCCACCTCTGTTTCCCCATATCTGATTCCCGGCCTTTTATTCCCCGCCTCTGATTCCCCACCTCTGATTCCCTACCTTTGATTACCAATCTGCGATTCCGCACATCTGATTCCCTGCCTCTGATTCCCCGCCTCTGATTCCCTGCCTCTGATTCCCAACCTCTGATTCCCCACCTCTGATTCCCCATATCTGATTCCCCGCCTCTGTTTCCCCGCCTCTGATGCCCCTCCTCTGATTCTCCAACTCTAATTCCCCGCCTCTGATTCCCCAGCTCTGATTCCCCGTGTTTGATTCCCTGCCTCTGATTCCCTGCCCTGATTCCCCATCTCTGTTTCACCGCCTTTGATTCGCCACCTCTGATTCCCCATATCTGATTCCCCGCCTCTGTTTCGCCGCCTCTGATTCCCTGCCGCTGATTCCCAACCTCTGATTCCACACCTCTGATTCCCCATATCTGATTCCCCGCCTCTGTTTCCCCGCCTCTGATTCCCTGCCCTTGTTTGCCCATATCTGATTCCCTGCCTCTGATTCCCCAACTCTGATTCCCCGCCTCTGATTCCCCAGCTCTGATTCCCCGCCTCTGATTTCCCGTGTTTGATTCCCTGCCTCTGATTCCCCGCCTCTGATTCCCCATCTCTGATTCACCGCCTTTGATTCGCCACCTCTGATTCCACATATCTGATTCCCCACCTCTGTTTCCCCGCCTCTGATTCCCCACCTCTGATTCTCCATATCTCATTCCCCGCCTCTGAATCCCCATCTCTGATTCCCGGACTCTGATTCCCCACCTCTGATTCCCGGCCTCTTATTCCCAGCATCTGATTCCCGGCCTCTGATTCCCGGCCTCTGATTCCCCGCTTCTGATTCTGATTCGCTGCCTCTGATTCCCCATCTCTGATTCTGCACATCTGATTCCCTGCCTCTGATTCCCCACCTCTGATTCCCCATATCTGATTTCCCGCCTCTGTTTCCCCGCCTCTGATTCCCCGCCTCTGTTTCCCCATATCTAATTCCCAACCTCTGATGCCCCAACTCTGATTCCCTGCCTCTGATTCCCCGCGTTCTATTCCCTGCCTCTGATTCCCCGCCTGTGATTCCCCATCTCTGATTCACCACCTCTGATTCCCCGCCTCTGATTCCCTGCCTCTGATTCCCAACCTCTGATTCCACACCTCTGATTCCCCATATCTGATTCCCCGCCTCTGTTTCCCCGCCTCTGATTCCCTGCCCTTGTTTGCCCATATCTGATTCCCTGCCTCTGATTCCCCAACTCTGATTCCCCGCCTCTGATTCCCCAGCTCTGATTCCCCGCCTCTGATTTCCCGGGTTTGATTCCCTGCCTCTGATTCCCCGCCTCTGATTCCCCATCTCTGATTCACCGCCTTTGATTCGCCACCTCTGATTCCACATATCTGATTCCCCACCTCTGTTTCCCCGCCTCTGATTCCCCGCCTCTGATTCTCCATATCTCATTCCCCGCCTCTGAATCCCCATCTCTGATTCCCGGACTCTGATTCCCGGCCTCTTATTCCCAGCATCTGATTCCCGGCCTCTGATTCCCAGCCTCTGATTCCCCGCTTCTGATTCTGATTCGCTGCCTCTGATTCCCCATCTCTGATTCTGCACATCTGATTCCCTGCCTCTGATTCCCCACCTCTGATTCCCCATATCTGATTTCCCGCCTCTGTTTCCCCGCCTCTGATTCCCCGCCTCTGTTTCCCCATATCTAATTCCCAACCTCTGATGCCCCAACTCTGATTCCCTGCCTCTGATTCCCCGCGTTCTATTCCCTGCCTCTGATTCCCCGCCTGTGATTCCCCATCTCTGATTCACCACCTCTGATTCCCCACCTCTGATTCCCCATATCTAATTCCCCGCCTCTGTTTGCCCGCCTCTGATTCCCCACCTCTGTTTCCCCATATCTGATTCCCCGCCTCTGAATCCCCAACTCTGATTCCATGCCTCTGATTCCCCAGCTCTGATTCCCCGCCTTTGATTCCCCCCGTCTGATTCCCCATATCTGATTCCCAGCCTCTGTTTCCCCGCCTCTGATTCCCCGCCTCTGTTTCCCCATATCTGATTCCCGGCCTCTGATTCCCCGCCTCTGATTTCCCGCCTCTGATTCCCTGCCTCTGATTCCCAATCTCCGATTCCGCACATCTGATTCCCTGCCTCTGATTCCCCGCCTCTGATTCCACGCCTCTGATTCCCTGCCTCTGATTCCCAACCTCTGATTCCCTACCTCTGATTCCCCGTGTTTGATTCCCCGCCTGTTTCCCCACCTCTGATTCCCCGCCTCTGATTCCCCAACTCTAATTCCCCGCCTCTGATTCCCCATATCTGATTCCCCGCCTCTGTTTCCCCGCCTCTGATTCCCTGCCTCTGATTCCACAACTTTGATTCCCAGCCTCTGATTCCCCAGCTCTGATTCCCCGCCTCTGATTCCCCGTATTTGATTCCCTGCCTCTGATTCCCCGCCTCTGATTCTCCATCTCTGATTCACCGCCTTTGATTCGCCACCTCTGATTCCCCATATCTGATTCCCCACCTCTGTTTCCCCAACTTTGATTCCCAACCTCTGATTCCCCATATCTGATTCCCCGCATCTGTTTCCCCGCCTCTGATTCCCCGCCTCTGATTCCCCATATCTCATTCCCCGCCTCTGAATCCCCATCTCTGATTCGCGGACTCTGATTCCCCACCTCTGATTCCCGGCCTCTGATTCCCTGCTTCTGATTCTGATTCCCTGCCTCTGATTCCCCATCTCTGATTCCGCACATCTGATTCCCTGCCTCTGATTCCCCACCTCTGATTCCCCATATCTGACTCCCCGCCTCTGTTTCCCCGCCTCTGATTCCCCGCCTTTGTTTCCCAATATCTAAGTCCCCGCCTCTGATTCCCCAACTCTGATTCCCCACCTCTGATTCCCCAGCTCTGATTCCCCGCCTCTGATTCCCCGCATCTGATTCCCTGCATCTGATTCCAAGCCTCTGATTCCCTGCCTCTGATTCCCAACCTCTGATTCCCCACCTCTGATTCCCCATATCTGATTCCCCGCCTCTGTTTCCCCGCCTCTGATTCCCCACCTCTGTTTCCCCATATCTGATTCCCGGCCTCTTATTCCCCGCCTCTGATTCCCCACCTCTGATTCCCTACCTCTGATTACCCATCTCCGATTCCGCACATCTGATTCCCTGCCTCTGATTCCCCGCCTCTGATTCCCTGCCTCTGATTCCCAACCTCTGATTCCCCACCTCTGATTCCCCATATCTGATTCCCCGCCTCTGTTTCCCCGCCTCTGATTCCCCTCCTCTGATTCCCCTACTCTAATTCCCCGCCTCTGATTCCCCAGCTCTGATTCCCCGTGTTTGATTCCCTGCCTCTGATTCCCTGCCTCTGATTCCCCAGCTTCATTCCCCGCCTTTGATTCCCCCCGTCTGATTCCCAGCCTCTGAATCCCCGTGTCTGATAACCTGCCTCTGATTCCCCGCCTCTGATTCCCCATCTCAGATTCACCGCCTCTGATTCCCCACCTCTGATTCCCCATCTCTGATTCCGCACATCCGATTCCCTGCCTCTGATTCCCTGACTCTGATTCCCCACCTCTGATTCCCCAGCTCTGATTCCCCGCCTCTGATTCCCCAACTATGATTCCCCGCCTCTGCTTCACCAGCTCTGATTCCCCGCCTCTGATTCCCCGTGTTTGATCCCCTGCCTCTGATTCCCCAGCTCTGATTCCCCATCTCTGATTCACCGCCTTTGATTCGCCACCTCTGATTCCCCATATCTGATTCCTCGCCACTGTTTCCCCGCCTCTGATTCCCCGCATCTGATTCCCCATATCTCATTCCCCGCCTCTGATTCCCCATCTCTGATTCCCGGACTCTGATTCCCCACCTCTGATTCCGACCTCTTATTCCCGGCATCTGATTCCGGCCTCTGATTCCCGGCCTCTGATTCCCGGCCTCTGATTCCCTGCTTCTGATTCTGATTCCCTGCCTCTGATTCCCCATTTCTGATTCCGCACATCTAATTCCCTGCCTCTGATTCCCCACCTCTGATTCCCAATATCTGAATCCCCGCCTCTGTTTCCCCGTCTCTGATTCCCCGCCTCTGTTTCCCCATATCTAAGTCCCCGCCTCTGATTCCCCAACTTTGATTCCCCACCTCTGATTCCCCAGCTCTGATTCCCCGCCTCTGATTCCCCACCTCTGATTCCCCATACCTGATTCCCAGCCTCTGTTTCCCCGCCTCTGATTCCCCGCCTCTGTTTCCCCATATCTGATTCCCGGCCTCTGATTCCCTGCCTCTGATTCCCCGCCTCTGATTCCCTGCCTCTGATTCCCCATCTCCGATTCCGCACATCTGATTCCCTGCCTCTCATTCCCCGCCTCTGATTCCCCGCCTCTGATTCCCTGCCTCTGATTCCCAACCTCTGATTCCCCACCTCTGATTCCCCGTGTTTGATTCCCCGCCTCTGTTTCCCCGCCTCTGATTCCCCGCCTCTGATTCCCCAACTCTAATTCTCCGCCTCTGATTCCCCATATCTGATTCCCCGCCTCTGTTTCCCCGCCTCTGATTCCCCGCCCCTGTTTCCCCATATCTGCTTCCCTGCCTCTGATTCCCCAACTTTGATTCCCAGACTCTGATTCCCCAGCTCTGATTCCCCGCCTCTGATTCCCCGCATCTGATTCCCTGCATCTGATTCCAAGCCTCTGATTCCCTGCCTCTGATTCCCAACCTCTGATTCCCCACCTCTGATTCCCCATATCTGATTCCCAGCCTCTGTTTCCCCGCCTCTGATTCCCCGCCTCTGTTTCCCCATATCTGATTCCCGGCCTCTGATTCCCGCCTCTGATTCCCCGCCTCTGATTCCCTGCCTCTGATTCCCCGCCTCTGATTCCCCGCCGCTGATTCCCTGCCTCTGATTTCCATCCTCTGATTCCCCACCTCTGATTCCCCGTGTTTGATTCCCCGCCTCTGTTTCCCCGCCACTGATTCCCCGCCTCTGATTCCCAACTCTAATTCCCCGCCTCTGATTCCCCATATCTGATTCCCCGCCTCTGTTTCCCCGCCTCTGATTCCCCGCCCCTGTTTCCCCATATCTGATTCCCTGACTCTGATTCCCCAACTTTGATTCCCAGCCTCTGATTCCCCAGCTCTGATTCCCCGCCTCTGATTCCCCGTGTTTGATTCCCTGCCTCTGATTCCCCGCCTCTGATTCCCCATCTCTGATTCACCGCCTTTGATTCGCCACCTCTGATTCCCCATATCTGATTCCCCACCTCTGTTTCCCCGCCTCTGATTCCCCGCCTCTGATTCTCCATATCTCATTCCCCGCCTCTGACTCCCCATCTCTGATTCCCGGACTCTGATTCCCCACCTCTGATTCCCGGCCTCTTATTCCCAGCATCTGATTCCAGGCCTCTGATTCCCGGCCTCTGACTCCCCGCTTCTGATTCTGATTCCCTGCCTCTGATTCCCCATCTCGATTCCGCACATCTGATTACCTGCCTCTGATTCCCCACCTCTGATTCCCCATATCTGATTCCCCGCCTCTGTTTCCACGCCTCTGATTCCCCGCCTCTGTTTCCCCATATCTAATTCCCCACCTCTGATGCCCCAACTCTGATTCCCCGCCTCTTATTCCCCAGCTCTGATTCCCCGCCTCTGATTCCCTGCATCCGATTCCCCATATCTGATTCCCCGCCTCTGTTTCCACACCCCTGATTCCCCGCCTCTGTTTCCCCATATCTGATTATCCGCCTCTGATTCCCAACTATGATTCCACGCCTCTGAATCCTCGCGTCTGATTCCCTGCCTCTGCTTCCCCGCCTCTGATTCCCCAACTCTGATTCCCCGCCTCTGATTCCCCAGCTCTGATTCCCCGCCTCTGATTCCCCGTGTTTGATTCCCTGCCTCTGATTCCCGGCCTCTGATTCCCCATCTCTGATTCACCGCCTTTGATTCGCCACCTCTGATTCCCCATATCTGATTCCCCGCATCTGATTCCCCGCCTCTGATTCCCCATATCCCATTCCCCACCTCTGAATCCCCATCTCTGATTCCCGGACTCTGATTCCCCACCTCTGATTCCCGGCCTCTTATTCCCGGCATCTGATTCCGGCCTCTGATTCCCGGCCTCTGATTCCCTGCTTCTGATTCTGATTCCCTGCCTCTGATTCCCCATCTCTGATTCCGCACATCTGATTCCCTGCCTCTGATTCCCCACCTATGATTCCCCATATCTGACTCCCCACCTCTGTTTCCCCGCCTCTGATTCCCCGCTTTTCTTTCCCAATATCTAAGTCCCCGCCTCTGATTCCCCAACTCTGATTCCCCACCTCTGATTCCCCAGCTCTGATTCCCCGCCTCTGATTCCCCGCATCTGATTCCCTGCATCTGATTCCAAGCCTCTGATTCCCTGCCTCTGATTCCCAACCTCTGATTCCCCACCTCTGATTCCCCATATCTGATTCCCCGCCTCTGTTTCCCCGCCTCTGATTCCCCACCTCTGTTTCCCCATATCTGATTCCCGGCCTCTTATTCCCCGCCTCTGATTCCCCACCTCTGATTCCCTACCTCTGATTACCAATCTGCGATTCCGCACATCTGATTCCCTGCCTCTGATTCCCCGCCTCTGATTCCCTGCCTCTGATTCCCAACCTCTGATTCCCCACCTCTGATTCCCCACCTCTGATTCCCCATATCTGATTCCCCAGCTCTGATTCCCCGCCTCTGATTCCCCGTGTTTGATTCCCTGCCTCTGATTCCCGGCCTCTGATTCCCCATCTCTGATTCACCGCCTTTGATTCGCCACCTCTGATTCCCCATATCTGATTCCCCGCATCTGTTTACCCGCCTCTGATTCCCCGCCTCTGATTCCCCATATCTCATTCCCCGCCTCTGAATCCCCATCTCTGATTCCCGGACTCTGATTCCCCACCTCTGATTCCCGGCCTCTTATTCCCGGCATCTGATTCCGGCCTCTGATTCCCGGCCTCTGATTCCCTGCTTCTGATTCTGATTCCCTGCCTCTGATTCCCCATCTCTGATTCCGCACATCTGATTCCCTGCCTCTGATTCCCCACCTCTGATTCCCCATATCTGACTCCCCGCCTCTGTTTCCCCGCCTCTGATTCCCCGCCTTTGTTTCCCAATATCTAAGTCCCCGCCTCTGATTCCCCAACTCTGATTCCCCACCTCTGATTCCCCAGCTCTGATTCCCCGCCTCTGATTCCCCGCATCTGATTCCCTGCATCTGATTCCAAGCCTCTGATTCCCTGCCTCTGATTCCCAACCTCTGATTCCCCACCTCTGATTCCCCATATCTGATTCCCCGCCTCTGTTTCCCCGCCTCTGATTCCCCACCTCTGTTTCCCCATATCTGATTCCCGGCCTTTTATTCCCCGCCTCTGATTCCCCACCTCTGATTCCCTACCTCTGATTACCAATCTGCGATTCTGCACATCTGATTCCCTGCCTCTGATTCCCCGCCTCTGATTCCCTGCCTCTGATTCCCAACCTCTGATTCCCCACCTCTGATTCCCCATATCTGATTCCCCAGCTCTGATTCCCCGCCTCTGATTCCCCGTGTTTGATTCCCTGCCTCTGATTCCCGGCCTCTGATTCCCCATTTCTGATTCACCGCCTTTGATTCGCCACCTCTGATTCCCCATATCTGATTCCCCGCATCTGTTTACCCGCCTCTGATTCCCCGCCTCTGATTCCCCATATCTCATTCCCCGCCTCTGAATCCCCATCTCTGATTCCCGGACTCTGATTCCCCACCTCTGATTCCCGGCCTCTTATTCCCGGCATCTGATTCCGGCCTCTGATTCCCGGCCTCTGATTCCCTGCTTCTGATTCTGATTCCCTGCCTCTGATTCCCCATCTCTGATTCCGCACATCTGATTCCCTGCCTCTGATTCCCCGCCTCTGATTCCCTGCCTCTGATTCCCAACCTCTGATTCCCCACCTCTGATTCCCCATATCTGATTCCCCGCCTCTGTTTCCCCGCCTCTGATTCCCCTCCTCTGATTCTCCAACTCTAATTCCCCGCCTCTGATTCCCCAGCTCTGATTCCCCGTGTTTGATTCCCTGCCTCTGATTCCCTGCCCTGATTCCCCATCTCTGTTTCACCGCCTTTGATTCGCCACCTCTGATTCCCCATATCTGATTCCCCGCCTCTGTTTCGCCGCCTCTGATTCCCTGCCGCTGATTCCCAACCGCTGATTCCACACCTCTGATTCCCCATATCTGATTCCCCGCCTCTGTTTCCCCGCCTCTGATTCCCTGCCCTTGTTTGCCCATATCTGATTCCCTGCCTCTGATTCCCCAACTCTGATTCCCCGCCTCTGATTCCCCAGCTCTGATTCCCCGCCTCTGATTTCCCGTGTTTGATTCCCTGCCTCTGATTCCCCGCCTCTGATTCCCCATCTCTGATTCACCGCCTTTGATTCGCCACCTCTGATTCCACATATCTGATTCCCCACCTCTGTTTCCCCGCCTCTGATTCCCCGCCTCTGATTCTCCATATCTCATTCCCCGCCTCTGAATCCCCATCTCTGATTCCCGGACTCTGATTCCCCACCTCTGATTCCCGGCCTCTTATTCCCAGCATCTGATTCCCGGCCTCTGATTCCCGGCCTCTGATTCCCCGCTTCTGATTCTGATTCACTGCCTCTGATTCCCCATCTCTGATTCTGCACATCTGATTCCCTGCCTCTGATTCCCCACCTCTGATTCCCCATATCTGATTTCCCGCCTCTGTTTCCCCGCCTCTGATTCCCCGCCTCTGTTTCCCCATATCTAATTCCCAACCTCTGATGCCCCAACTCTGATTCCCTGCCTCTGATTCCCCGCGTTCTATTCCCTGCCTCTGATTCCCCGCCTGTGATTCCCCATCTCTGATTCACCACCTCTGATTCCCCGCCTCTGATTCCCTGCCTCTGATTCCCAACCTCTGATTCCACACCTCTGATTCCCCATATCTGATTCCCCGCCTCTGTTTCCCCGCCTCTGATTCCCTGCCCTTGTTTGCCCATATCTGATTCCCTGCCTCTGATTCCCCAACTCTGATTCCCCGCCTCTGATTCCCAACCTCTGATTCCCCACCTCTGATTCCCCGTGTTTGATTCCCCGCCTCTGTTTCCCCGCCTCTGATTCCCCGCCTCTGATTCCCCAACTCTAATTCTCCGCCTCTGATTCCCCATATCTGATTCCCCGCCTCTGTTTCCCCGCCTCTGATTCCCCGCCCCTGTTTCCCCATATCTGATTCCCTGCCTCTGATTCCCCAACTTTGATTCCCAGACTCTGATTCCCCAGCTCTGATTCCCCGCCTCTGATTCCCCGCATCTGATTCCCTGCATCTGATTCCAAGCCTCTGATTCCCTGCCTCTGATTCCCAACCTCTGATTCCCCACCTCTGATTCCCCATATCTGATTCCCAGCCTCTGTTTCCCCGCCTCTGATTCCCCGCCTCTGTTTCCCCATATCTGATTCCCGGCCTCTGATTCCCGCCTCTGATTCCCCGCCTCTGATTCCCTGCCTCTGATTCCCCGCCTCTGATTCCCCGCCGCTGATTCCCTGCCTCTGATTTCCAACCTCTGATTCCCCACCTCTGATTCCCCGTGTTTGATTCCCCGCCTCTGTTTCCCCGCCACTGATTCCCCGCCTCTGATTCCCAACTCTAATTCCCCGCCTCTGATTCCCCATATCTGATTCCCCGCCTCTGTTTCCCCGCCTCTGATTCCCCGCCCCTGTTTCCCCATATCTGATTCCCTGACTCTGATTCCCCAACTTTGATTCCCAGCCTCTGATTCCCCAGCTCTGATTCCCCGCCTCTGATTCCCCGTGTTTGATTCCCTGCCTCTGATTCCCCGCCTCTGATTCCCCATCTCTGATTCACCGCCTTTGATTCGCCACCTCTGATTCCCCATATCTGATTCCCCACCTCTGTTTCCCCGCCTCTGATTCCCTGACTCTGATTCCCCAACTTTGATTCCCAGCCTCTGATTCCCCATATCTGATTCCCCGCCTCTGTTTCCCCGCCTCGGATTCCCCGCCTCTGTTTCCCAATATCTAAGTCCCCGCCTCTGATTCCCCAACTCTGATTCCCCACCTCTGATTCTCCAGCTCTGATTCCCCGCCTCTGTTTCCCCATATCTAAGTCCCCGCCTCTGATTCCGCAACTCTTATTCCCCACCTCTGATTCCCCAGCTCTGATTCCCCGCCTCTGATTCCCTGCATCTAATTCCCCAGCTCTGATTCCCCGCCTCTGATTCCCCGTGTCTGATTTCCTGCCTCTGATTCCACACCTCTGATTACCAATGTCTGATTCACCGCCTCTGATTCCCCACCTCTGATTCCCCATCTCTGATTCCGCACTTCCCATTCCCTGCCTCTGATTCCCCGCCTCTGATTCCCAGCCTCAAATTCCCCGTGTCTGATTCACCGCCTCTGATTCCCCACCTCTGATTCCCCATCTCTGATTCCGCACATCCGATTCCCTGCTTCTGATTCCCCGCCTCTGATTCACAGCCTCTGATTCCCCAGCTCTGATTCCCCGCCTCAGATTCCCCGAGTCTTATTCCCTGCTTCTGATTCTGATTCCCTGCCTCTGATTCCCCATCTCTGATTCCGCACATCTGATTCCCTGCCTCTGATTCCCCACCTCTGATTCCCCATATCTGATTCCCCGCCTCTGTTTCCCCGCCTCTGATTCCCCGCCTCTGTTTCCCCATATCTAAGTTCCCGCCTCTGATTCCCCAACTCTGATTCCCCACCTCTGATTCCCCATATCTGATTCCCCGCCTCTGTTTCCCCGCCTCTGATTCCCCGCCACTGTTTCCCCATATCTGATTCCCCGCCTCTGAATCCCCAACTCTGATTCCCTGCATCTAATTCCCCAGGTCTGATTCCCCGCCTCTGATTCCCCGTGTCTGATTTCCTGCCTCTGATTCCCCGCCTCTGATTACCCATGTCTGATTCACCGCCTCTGATTCCCCACCTCTGATTCCCCATCTCTGATTCCGCACATCCGATTCCCTGCCTCTGATTCCCCGCCTCTGATTCACCGCCTCTGATTCCCGGCCTCTGATTTCCCGCCTCTGATTCCCTGCCACTGATACCCCGCCCCTGATTCCCCACCTCTGATTCCCCATATCTGATTCCCCGCCTCTGTTTCCCCGCCTCTGATTCCCCGCCTCTGATTCCCCATATCTGATTCCCCGACTCTGATTCCCCGCCTCTGATTCCCCAACTCTGATTCCCCGCTTCTGATTCCCCAGCTCTGAATCCCCGCCTCTGATTCCCCGCGTCTGATTACCGGCCTCTGATTCCCCGCCTCTGATTCTCCATCTCTGATTCACAACCTCTGATTCCCCACCTCTGATTCCTCATATCTGATTCCCCGCCTCTGTTTCCCCGCCTCTGATTCCCCACCTCTGATTAACAATATCTGATTCCCCGCCTCTGATTCCCCACCTCTGATTCCCCGCCTCTGATTCGCCAGCTATGATTCCCCGCCTCTGATTCCCCAGCTCTGATTCCCCTCCTCTGATTCCCCGTGTTTGATTCCCTGCCTCTGATTCCCGGCCTCTGATTCCCCATCTCTGATTCACCGCCTTTGATTCGCCACCTCTGATTCCCCATATCTGATTCCCCGCCTCTGTTTCCCCGCCTCTGATACCCGCCTCTGATTCCCCATATCTCATTCCCCACCTCTGAATCCCCATCTCTGATTCCCGAACTCTGATTCCCCACCTCTGATTCCCGGCCTCTTATTCCCGGCATCTGATTCCGGCCTCTGATCCCCGGCCTCTGATTCCCTGCTTCTTATTCTGATTCTCTGCCTCTGATTCCCCATCTCTGATTGCGCACATCTGATTCCCTGCCTCTGATTCCCCACCTCTGATTCCCCAGCTCTGATTCCCCGCCTCTGATTCCCCAACTCTGATTCCCCGCCTCTGATTCCCCAGCTCTGATTCCCCGCCTCTGATTCCCCATCTCTGATTCCCCATCTCTGATTCCCCATCTCTGATTCCCCAATTCTGATTCCCCGCCTCTGATTCCCCAGCTCTGAATCCTCGCCTCTGATTCCCTGCCTCTGATTCCCCACCTCTGATTCCCCATATCTGATTCCCAGCCTCTTTTTCCCCGCCTCTGATTCCCCGCCTCTGTTTCCCCATATCTGATTCCCGGCCTCTGATTCCCGCCTCTGATTCCCCGCCTCTGATTCCCTGCCTCTGATTCCCCGCCTCTGATTCCCCGCCGCTGATTCCCTGCCTCTGATTTCCAACCTCTGATTCCCCACCTCTGATTCCCCGTGTTTGATTCCCCGCCTCTGTTTCCCCGCCACTGATTCCCCGCCTCTGATTCCCAACTCTAATTCCCCGCCTCTGATTCCCCATATCTGATTCCCCGCATCTGTTTCCCCGCCTCTGATTCCCCGCCCCTGTTTCCCCATATCTGATTCCCTGACTCTGATTCCCCAACTTTGATTCCCAGCCTCTGATTCCCCAGCTCTGATTCCCCGCCTCTGATTCCTCGTGTTTGATTCCCTGCCTCTGATTCCCCGCCTCTGATTCCCCATCTCTGATTCACCGCCTTTGATTCGCCACCTCTGATTCCCCATATCTGATTCCCCACCTCTGTTTACCCGCCTCTGATTCCCTGACTCTGATTCCCCAACTTTGATTCCCAGCCTCTGATTCCCCATATCTGATTCCCCGCCTCTGTTTCCCCGCCTCGGATTCCCCGCCTCTGTTTCCCAATATCTAAGTCCCCGCCTCTGATTCCCCAACTCTGATTCCCCACCTCTGATTCTCCAGCTCTGATTCCCCGCCTCTGTTTCCCCATATCTAAGTCCCCGCCTCTGATTCCGCAACTCTTATTCCCCACCTCTGATTCCCCAGCTCTGATTCCCCGCCTCTGATTCCCTGCATCTAATTCCCCAGCTCTGATTCCCCGCCTCTGATTCCCCGTGTCTGATTTCCTGCCTCTGATTCCACGCCTCTGATTACCCATGTCTGATTCACCGCCTCTGATTCCCCACCTCTGATTCCCCATCTCTGATTCCGCACTTCCCATTCCCTGCCTCTGATTCCCCGCCTCTGATTCCCAGCCTCAAATTCCCCGTGTCTGATTCACCGCCTCTGATTCCCCACCTCTGATTCCCCATCTCTGATTCCGCACATCCGATTCCCTGCTTCTGATTCCCCGCCTCTGATTCACAGCCTCTGATTCCCCAGCTCTGATTCCCCGCCTCAGATTCCCCGCGTCTTATTCCCTGCTTCTGATTCTGATTCCCTGCCTCTGATTCCCCATCTCTGATTCAGCACATCTGATTCCCTGCCTCTGATTCCCCACCTCTGATTCCCCATATCTGATTCCCCGCCTCTGATTCCCGCCTCTGATTCCCCGCCTCTGATTCCCTGCCTCTGATTCCCCGCCTCTGATTCCCCGCCGCTGATTCCCTGCCTCTGATTTCCAACCTCTGATTCCCCACCTCTGATTCCCCGTGTTTGATTCCCCGCCTCTGTTTCCCCGCCACTGATTCCCCGCCTCTGATTCCCAACTCTAATTCCCCGCCTCTGATTCCCCATATCTGATTCCCCGCCTCTGTTTCCCCGCCTCTGATTCCCCGCCCCTGTTTCCCCATATCTGATTCCCTGACTCTGATTCCCCAACTTTGATTCCCAGCCTCTGATTCCCCAGCTCTGATTCCCCGCCTCTGATTCCCCGTGTTTGATTCCCTGCCTCTGATTCCCCGCCTCTGATTCCCCATCTCTGATTCACCGCCTTTGATTCGCCACCTCTGATTCCCCATATCTGATTCCCCACCTCTGTTTCCCCGCCTCTGATTCCCTGACTCTGATTCCCCAACTTTGATTCCCAGCCTCTGATTCCCCATATCTGATTCCCCGCCTCTGTTTCCCCGCCTCGGATTCCCCGCCTCTGTTTCCCAATATCTAAGTCCCCGCCTCTGATTCCCCAACTCTGATTCCCCACCTCTGATTCTCCAGCTCTGATTCCCCGCCTCTGTTTCCCCATATCTAAGTCCCCGCCTCTGATTCCGCAACTCTTATTCCCCACCTCTGATTCCCCAGCTCTGATTCCCCGCCTCTGATTCCCTGCATCTAATTCCCCAGCTCTGATTCCCCGCCTCAGATTCCCCGAGTCTTATTCCCTGCTTCTGATTCTGATTCCCTGCCTCTGATTCCCCATCTCTGATTCCGCACATCTGATTCCCTGCCTCTGATTCCCCACCTCTGATTCCCCATATCTGATTCCCCGCCTCTGTTTCCCCGCCTCTGATTCCCCGCCTCTGTTTCCCCATATCTAAGTCCCCGCCTCTGATTCCCCAACTCTGATTCCCCACCTCTGATTCCCCATATCTGATTCCCCGCCTCTGTTTCCCCGCCTCTGATTCCCCGCCACTGTTTCCCCATATCTGATTCCCCGCCTCTGAATCCCCAACTCTGATTCCCTGCATCTAATTCCCCAGCTCTGATTCCCCGCCTCTGATTCCCCGTGTCTGATTTCCTGCCTCTGATTCCCCGCCTCTGATTACCCATGTCTGATTCACCGCCTCTGATTCCCCACCTCTGATTCCCCATCTCTGATTCCGCACATCCGATTCCCTGCCTCTGATTCCCCGCCTCTGATTCACCGCCTCTGATTCCCGGCCTCTGATTTCCCGCCTCTGATTCCCTGCCACTGATACCCCGCCCCTGATTCCCCACCTCTGATTCCCCATATCTGATTCCCCGCCTCTGTTTCCCCGCCTCTGATTCCCCGCCTCTGATTCCCCATAGCTGATTCCCCGCCTCTGATTCCCCAACTCTGATTCCCCGCTTCTGATTCCCCAGCTCTGAATCCCCGCCTCTGATTCCCCGCGTCTGATTACCGGCCTCTGATTCCCCGCCTCTGATTCTCCATCTCTGATTCACAACCTCTGATTCCCCACCTCTGATTCCCCATATCTGATTCCCCGCCTCTGTTTCCCCGCCTCTGATTCCCCACCTCTGATTAACAATATCTGATTCCCCGCCTCTGATTCCCCACCTCTGATTCCCCGCCTCTGATTCGCCAGCTATGATTCCCCGCCTCTGATTCCCCAGCTCTGATTCCCCTCCTCTGATTCCCCGTGTTTGATTCCCTGCCTCTGATTCCCGGCCTCTGATTCCCCATCTCTGATTCACCGCCTTTGATTCGCCACATCTGATTCCCCATATCTGATTCCCCGCCTCTGTTTCCCCGCCTCTGATACCCGCCTCTGATTCCCCATATCTCATTCCCCACCTCTGAATCCCCATCTCTGATTCCCGGACTCTGATTCCCCACCTCTGATTCCCGGCCTCTTATTCCCGGCATCTGATTCCGGCCTCTGATCCCCGGCCTCTGATTCCCTGCTTCTTATTCTGATTCCCTGCCTCTGATTCCCCATCTCTGATTGCGCACATCTGATTCCCTGCCTCTGATTCCCCACCTCTGATTCCCCATATCTGATTCGCCGCCTCTGTTTCCCCGCCTCTGATTCCCCACCTCTGTTTCCCAATATCTAAGTCCCCGCCTCTGATTCCCCAACTCTGATTCCCCACCTCTGATTCTCCAGCTCTGATTCCCCGCCTCTGATTCCCCATCTCTGATTCCGCACATCTGATTCCCTGCCTCTGATTCCCCGACTCTGATTCCCCAGCTCTGATTCCCCGCCTCTGATTCCCCAACTCTGATTCCCCGCCTCTGATTCCCCAGCTCTGATTCCCCGCCTCTGATTCCCCATCTCTGATTCCCCATCTCTGATTCCCCATCTCTGATTCCCCAATTCTGATTCCCCGCCTCTGATTCCCCAGCTCTGAATCCTCGCCTCTGATTCCCTGCATCTAATTCCCCAGCTCTGATTCCCCGCCTCTGATTCCCCGTGTCTGATTTCCTGCCTCTGATTCCACACCTCTGATTACCAATGTCTGATTCACCGCCTCTGATTCCCCACCTCTGATTCCCCATCTCTGATTCCGCACTTCCCATTCCCTGCCTCTGATTCCCCGCCTCTGATTCCCAGCCTCAAATTCCCCGTGTCTGATTCACCGCCTCTGATTCCCCACCTCTGATTCCCCATCTCTGATTCCGCACATCCGATTCCCTGCTTCTGATTCCCCGCCTCTGATTCACAGCCTCTGATTCCCCAGCTCTGATTCCCCGCCTCAGATTCCCCGAGTCTTATTCCCTGCTTCTGATTCTGATTCCCTGCCTCTGATTCCCCATCTCTGATTCCGCACATCTGATTCCCTGCCTCTGATTCCCCACCTCTGATTCCCCATATCTGATTCCCCGCCTCTGTTTCCCCGCCTCTGATTCCCCGCCTCTGTTTCCCCATATCTAAGTCCCCGCCTCTGATTCCCCAACTCTGATTCCCCACCTCTGATTCCCCATATCTGATTCCCCGCCTCTGTTTCCCCGCCTCTGATTCCCCGCCACTGTTTCCCCATATCTGATTCCCCGCCTCTGAATCCCCAACTCTGATTCCCTGCATCTAATTCCCCAGGTCTGATTCCCCGCCTCTGATTCCCCGTGTCTGATTTCCTGCCTCTGATTCCCCGCCTCTGATTACCCATGTCTGATTCACCGCCTCTGATTCCCCACCTCTGATTCCCCATCTCTGATTCCGCACATCCGATTCCCTGCCTCTGATTCCCCGCCTCTGATTCACCGCCTCTGATTCCCGGCCTCTGATTTCCCGCCTCTGATTCCCTGCCACTGATACCCCGCCCCTGATTCCCCACCTCTGATTCCCCATATCTGATTCCCCGCCTCTGTTTCCCCGCCTCTGATTCCCCGCCTCTGATTCCCCATATCTGATTCCCCGCCTCTGATTCCCCAACTCTGATTCCCCGCTTCTGATTCCCCAGCTCTGAATCCCCGCCTCTGATTCCCCGCGTCTGATTACCGGCCTCTGATTCCCCGCCTCTGATTCTCCATCTCTGATTCACAACCTCTGATTCCCCACCTCTGATTCCTCATATCTGATTCCCCGCCTCTGTTTCCCCGCCTCTGATTCCCCACCTCTGATTAACAATATCTGATTCCCCGCCTCTGATTCCCCACCTCTGATTCCCCGCCTCTGATTCGCCAGCTATGATTCCCCGCCTCTGATTCCCCAGCTCTGATTCCCCTCCTCTGATTCCCCGTGTTTGATTCCCTGCCTCTGATTCCCGGCCTCTGATTCCCCATCTCTGATTCACCGCCTTTGATTCGCCACCTCTGATTCCCCATATCTGATTCCCCGCCTCTGTTTCCCCGCCTCTGATACCCGCCTCTGATTCCCCATATCTCATTCCCCACCTCTGAATCCCCATCTCTGATTCCCGAACTCTGATTCCCCACCTCTGATTCCCGGCCTCTTATTCCCGGCATCTGATTCCGGCCTCTGATCCCCGGCCTCTGATTCCCTGCTTCTTATTCTGATTCCCTGCCTCTGATTCCCCATCTCTGATTGCGCACATCTGATTCCCTGCCTCTGATTCCCCACCTCTGATTCCCCATATCTGATTCGCCGCCTCTGTTTCCCCGCCTCTGATTCCCCGCCTCTGTTTCCCAATATCTAAGTCCCCGCCTCTGATTCCCCAACTCTGATTCCCCACCTCTGATTCTCCAGCTCTGATTCCCCGCCTCTGATTCCCCATCTCTGATTCCGCACATCTGATTCCCTGCCTCTGATTCCCCGACTCTGATTCCCCAGCTCTGATTCCCCGCCTCTGATTCCCCAACTCTGATTCCCCGCCTCTGATTCCCCAGCTCTGATTCCCCGCCTCTGATTCCCCATCTCTGATTCCCCATCTCTGATTCCCCATCTCTGATTCCCCAATTCTGATTCCCCGCCTCTGATTCCCCAGCTCTGAATCCTCGCCTCTGATTCCCTGCCTCTGATTCCCCACCTCTGATTCCCCATATCTGATTCCCAGCCTCTTTTTCCCCGCCTCTGATTCCCCGCCTCTGTTTCCCCATATCTGATTCCCGGCCTCTGATTCCCGCCTCTGATTCCCCGCCTCTGATTCCCTGCCTCTGATTCCCCGCCTCTGATTCCCCGCCGCTGATTCCCTGCCTCTGATTTCCAACCTCTGATTCCCCACCTCTGATTCCCCGTGTTTGATTCCCCGCCTCTGTTTCCCCGCCACTGATTCCCCGCCTCTGATTCCCAACTCTAATTCCCCGCCTCTGATTCCCCATATCTGATTCCCCGCATCTGTTTCCCCGCCTCTGATTCCCCGCCCCTGTTTCCCCATATCTGATTCCCTGACTCTGATTCCCCAACTTTGATTCCCAGCCTCTGATTCCCCAGCTCTGATTCCCCGCCTCTGATTCCTCGTGTTTGATTCCCTGCCTCTGATTCCCCGCCTCTGATTCCCCATCTCTGATTCACCGCCTTTGATTCGCCACCTCTGATTCCCCATATCTGATTCCCCACCTCTGTTTACCCGCCTCTGATTCCCTGACTCTGATTCCCCAACTTTGATTCCCAGCCTCTGATTCCCCATATCTGATTCCCCGCCTCTGTTTCCCCGCCTCGGATTCCCCGCCTCTGTTTCCCAATATCTAAGTCCCCGCCTCTGATTCCCCAACTCTGATTCCCCACCTCTGATTCTCCAGCTCTGATTCCCCGCCTCTGTTTCCCCATATCTAAGTCCCCGCCTCTGATTCCGCAACTCTTATTCCCCACCTCTGATTCCCCAGCTCTGATTCCCCGCCTCTGATTCCCTGCATCTAATTCCCCAGCTCTGATTCCCCGCCTCTGATTCCCCGTGTCTGATTTCCTGCCTCTGATTCCACGCCTCTGATTACCCATGTCTGATTCACCGCCTCTGATTCCCCACCTCTGATTCCCCATCTCTGATTCCGCACTTCCCATTCCCTGCCTCTGATTCCCCGCCTCTGATTCCCAGCCTCAAATTCCCCGTGTCTGATTCACCGCCTCTGATTCCCCACCTCTGATTCCCCATCTCTGATTCCGCACATCCGATTCCCTGCTTCTGATTCCCCGCCTCTGATTCACAGCCTCTGATTCCCCAGCTCTGATTCCCCGCCTCAGATTCCCCGCGTCTTATTCCCTGCTTCTGATTCTGATTCCCTGCCTCTGATTCCCCATCTCTGATTCCGCACATCTGATTCCCTGCCTCTGATTCCCCACCTCTGATTCCCCATATCTGATTCCCCGCCTCTGATTCCCGCCTCTGATTCCCCGCCTCTGATTCCCTGCCTCTGATTCCCCGCCTCTGATTCCCCGCCGCTGATTCCCTGCCTCTGATTTCCAACCTCTGATTCCCCACCTCTGATTCCCCGTGTTTGATTCCCCGCCTCTGTTTCCCCGCCACTGATTCCCCGCCTCTGATTCCCAACTCTAATTCCCCGCCTCTGATTCCCCATATCTGATTCCCCGCCTCTGTTTCCCCGCCTCTGATTCCCCGCCCCTGTTTCCCCATATCTGATTCCCTGACTCTGATTCCCCAACTTTGATTCCCAGCCTCTGATTCGCCAGCTCTGATTCCCCGCCTCTGATTCCCCGTGTTTGATTCCCTGCCTCTGATTCCCCGCCTCTGATTCCCCATCTCTGATTCACCGCCTTTGATTCGCCACCTCTGAGTCCCCATATCTGATTCCCCACCTCTGTTTCCCCGCCTCTGATTCCCTGACTCTGATTCCCCAACTTTGATTCCCAGCCTCTGATTCCCCATATCTGATTCCCCGCCTCTGTTTCCCCGCCTCGGATTCCCCGCCTCTGTTTCCCAATATCTAAGTCCCCGCCTCTGATTCCCCAACTCTGATTCCCCACCTCTGATTCTCCAGCTCTGATTCCCCGCCTCTGTTTCCCCATATCTAAGTCCCCGCCTCTGATTCCGCAACTCTTATTCCCCACCTCTGATTCCCCAGCTCTGATTCCCCGCCTCTGATTCCCTGCATCTAATTCCCCAGCTCTGATTCCCCGCCTCAGATTCCCCGAGTCTTATTCCCTGCTTCTGATTCTGATTCCCTGCCTCTGATTCCCCATCTCTGATTCCGCACATCTTATTCCCTGCCTCTGATTCCCCACCTCTGATTCCCCATATCTGATTCCCCGCCTCTGTTTCCCCGCCTCTGATTCCCCGCCTCTGTTTCCCCATATCTAAGTCCCCGCCTCTGATTCCCCAACTCTGATTCCCCACCTCTGATTCCCCATATCTGATTCCCCGCCTCTGTTTCCCCGCCTCTGATTCCCCGCCACTGTTTCCCCATATCTGATTCCCCGCCTCTGAATCCCCAACTCTGATTCCCTGCATCTAATTCCCCAGCTCTGATTCCCCGCCTCTGATTCCCCGTGTCTGATTTCCTGCCTCTGATTCCCCGCCTCTGATTACCCATGTCTGATTCACCGCCTCTGATTCCCCACCTCTGATTCCCCATCTCTGATTCCGCACATCCGATTCCCTGCCTCTGATTCCCCGCCTCTGATTCACCGCCTCTGATTCCCGGCCTCTGATTTCCCGCCTCTGATTCCCTGCCACTGATACCCCGCCCCTGATTCCCCACCTCTGATTCCCCATATCTGATTCCCCGCCTCTGTTTCCCCGCCTCTGATTCCCCGCCTCTGATTCCCCATATCTGATTCCCCGCCTCTGATTCCCCAACTCTGATTCCCCGCTTCTGATTCCCCAGCTCTGAATCCCCGCCTCTGATTCCCCGCGTCTGATTACCGGCCTCTGATTCCCCGCCTCTGATTCTCCATCTCTGATTCACAACCTCTGATTCCCCACCTCTGATTCCCCATATCTGATTCCCCGCCTCTGTTTCCCCGCCTCTGATTCCCCACCTCTGATTAACAATATCTGATTCCCCGCCTCTGATTCCCCACCTCTGATTCCCCGCCTCTGATTCGCCAGCTATGATTCCCCGCCTCTGATTCCCCAGCTCTGATTCCCCTCCTCTGATTCCCCGTGTTTGATTCCCTGCCTCTGATTCCCGGCCTCTGATTCCCCATCTCTGATTCACCGCCTTTGATTCGCCACATCTGATTCCCCATATCTGATTCCCCGCCTCTGTTTCCCCGCCTCTGATACCCGCCTCTGATTCCCCATATCTCATTCCCCACCTCTGAATCCCCATCTCTGATTCCCGGACTCTGATTCCCCACCTCTGATTCCCGGCCTCTTATTCCCGGCATCTGATTCCGGCCTCTGATCCCCGGCCTCTGATTCCCTGCTTCTTATTCTGATTCCCTGCCTCTGATTCCCCATCTCTGATTGCGCACATCTGATTCCCTGCCTCTGATTCCCCACCTCTGATTCCCCATATCTGATTCGCCGCCTCTGTTTCCCCGCCTCTGATTCCCCGCCTCTGTTTCCCAATATCTAAGTCCCCGCCTCTGATTCCACAACTCTGATTCCCCACCTCTGATTCTCCAGCTCTGATTCCCCGCCTCTGATTCCCCATCTCTGATTCCGCACATCTGATTCCCTGCCTCTGATTCCCCGACTCTGATTCCCCAGCTCTGATTCCCCGCCTCTGATTCCCCAACTCTGATTCCCCGCCTCTGATTCCCCAGCTCTGATTCCCCGCCTCTGATTCCCCATCTCTGATTCCCCATCTCTGATTCCCCATCTCTGATTCCCCAATTCTGATTCCCCGCCTCTGATTCCCCAGCTCTGAATCCTCGCCTCTGATTCCCTGCCTCTGATTCCCCACCTCTGATTCCCCATATCTGATTCCCAGCCTCTTTTTCCCCGCCTCTGATTCCCCGCCTCTGTTTCCCCATATCTGATTCCCGGCCTCTGATTCCCGCCTCTGATTCCCCGCCTCTGATTCCCTGCCTCTGATTCCCCGCCTCTGATTCCCCGCCGCTGATTCCCTGCCTCTGATTTCCAACCTCTGATTCCCCACCTCTGAATCCCAGTGTTTGATTCCCCGCCTCTGTTTCCCCGCCACTGATTCCCCGCCTCTGATTCACAACTCTAATTCCCCGCCTCTGATTCCCCATATCTGATTCCCCGCATCTGTTTCCCCGCCTCTGATTCCCCGCCCCTGTTTCCCCATATCTGATTCCCTGACTCTGATTCCCCAACTTTGATTCCCAGCCTCTGATTCCCCAGCTCTGATTCCCCGCCTCTGATTCCCCGTGTTTGATTCCCTGCCTCTGATTCCCCGCCTCTGATTCCCCATCTCTGATTCACCGCCTTTGATTCGCCACCTCTGATTCCCCATATCTGATTCCCCACCTCTGTTTACCCGCCTCTGATTCCCTGACTCTGATTCCCCAACTTTGATTCCCAGCCTCTGATTCCCCATATCTGATTCCCCGCCTCTGTTTCCCCGCCTCGGATTCCCCGCCTCTGTTTCCCAATATCTAAGTCCCCGCCTCTGATTCCCCAACTCTGATTCCCCACCTCTGATTCTCCAGCTCTGATTCCCCGCCTCTGTTTCCCCATATCTAAGTCCCCGCCTCTGATTCCGCAACTCTTATTCCCCAGCTCTGATTCCCCAGCTCTGATTCCCCGCCTCTGATTCCCTGCATCTAATTCCCCAGCTCTGATTCCCCGCCTCTGATTCCCCGTGTCTGATTTCCTGCCTCTGATTCCACGCCTCTGATTACCCATGTCTGATTCACCGCCTCTGATTCCCCACCTCTGATTCCCCATCTCTGATTCCGCACTTCCCATTCCCTGCCTCTGATTCCCCGCCTCTGATTCCCAGCCTCAAATTCCCCGTGTCTGATTCACCGCCTCTGATTCCCCACCTCTGATTCCCCATCTCTGATTCCGCACATCCGATTCCCTGCTTCTGATTCCCCGCCTCTGATTCACAGCCTCTGATTCCCCAGCTCTGATTCCCCGCCTCAGATTCCCCGCGTCTTATTCTCTGCTTCTGATTCTGATTCCCTGCCTCTGATTCCCCATCTCTGATTCCGCACATCTGATTCCCTGCCTCTGATTCCCCACCTCTGATTCCCCATATCTGATTCCCCGCCTCTGTTTCCCCGCCTCTGATTCCCCGCCTCTGTTTCCCCATATCTAAGTCCCCGCCTCTGATTCCCCATATCTGATTCCCCGCCTCTGTTTCCCCGCCTCTGATTCCCCGCCACTGTTTCCCCATATCTGATTCCCCGCCTCTGAATCCCCAACTCTGATTCCCTGCATCTAATTCCCCAGCTCTGATTCCCCGCCTCTGATTCCCCGTGTCTGATTTCCTGCCTCTGATTCCCCGCCTCTGATTACCCATGTCTGATTCACCGCCTCTGATTCCCCACCTCTGATTCCCCATCTCTGATTCCGCACATCCGATTCCCTGCCTCTGATTCCCCGCCTCTGATTCACCGCCTCTGATTCCCGGCCTCTGATTTCCCGCCTCTGATTCCCTGCCACTGATACCCCGCCCCTGATTCCCCACCTCTGATTCCCCATATCTGATTCCCCGCCTCTGTTTCCCCGCCTCTGATTCCCCGCCTCTGATTCCCCATATCTGATTCCCCGCCTCTGATTCCCCAACTCTGATTCCCCGCCTCTGATTCCCCAGCTCTGAATCCCCGCCTCTGATTCCCCGCGTCTGATTCCCCGCCTCTGTTTCCCCGCCTCTGATTCCCCACCTCTGATTAACAATATCTGATTCCCCGCCTCTGATTCCCCACCTCTGATTCCCCGCCTCTGATTCGCCAGCTATGATTCCCCGCCTCTGATTCCCCAGCTCTGATTCCCCGCCTCTGATTCCCCGTGTTTGATTCCCTGCCTCTGATTCCCGGCCTCTGATTCCCCATCTCTGATTCACCGCCTCTGATTCGCCACCTCTGATTCCCCATATCTGATTCCCCGCCTCTGTTTCCCCGCCTCTGATACCCGCCTCTGATTCCCCATATCTCATTCCCCACCTCTGAATCCCCATCTCTGATTCCCGGACTCTGATTCCCCACCTCTTATTCCCGGCCTCTTATTCCCGGCATCTGATTCCGGCCTCTGATCCCCGGCCTCTGATTCCCTTCTTCTGATTCTGATTCCCTGCCTCTGATTCCCCATCTCTGATTGCGCAAATCTGATTCCCTGCCTCTGATTCCCCACCTCTGATTCCCCATATCTGATTCGCCGCCTCTGTTTCCCCGCCTCTGATTCCCCGCCTCTGTTTCCCAATATCTAAGTCCCCGCCTCTGATTCCCCAACTCTGATTCCCCACCTCTGATTCTCCAGCTCTGATTCCCCGCCTCTGATTCCCCATCTCTGATTCCGCACATCTGATTCCCTGCCTCTGATTCCCCGACTCTGATTCCCCAGCTCTGATTCCCCGCCTCTGATTCCCCAACTCTGATTCCCCGCCTCTGATTCCCCAGCTCTGATTCCCCGCCTCTGATTCCCCATCTCTGATTCCCCATCTCTGATTCCCCATCTCTGATTCCCCAATCCTGATTCCCCGCCTCTGATTCCCCAGCTCTGAATCCTCGCCTCTGATTCCCTGCCTCTGATTCCCAACATCTGATTCCCCACCTCTGACTTCCCATATTGATTCCCTGACTCTGATTCCCCGCCTCTGATTCCCCAACTCTGATTCCCCGCCTCTGATTCCCCAGCTCTGATTCCCCGCCTCTGATTCCCCGTGTTTGATTTCCTGCCTCTGATTCCCGGCCTCTGATTCCCCATCTCTGATTCACCGCCTTTCATTCGCCACCTCTGATTCCCCGCCTCTGATTCCCCATATCTGATTCCCAGCCTCTGTTTCCCCGCCTCTGATTCCCCGCCTCTGTTTCCCCATATCTGATTCCCGGACTCTGATTCCCCGCCTCTGATTCCCTGCCTCTGATTCCCCAGCTCCGATTCCGCACATCTGATTCCCTGCCTCTGATTCCCCGCCTCTGATTCCCCGCCTCTGATTCCATGCCTCTGATTCCCAACCTCTGATTCCCCACCTCTGATTCCCCGTGTTTGATTCCCCGCCTCAGTTTCCCCGCCTCTGATTCCCCGCCTCTGATTCCCCAACTCTAATTCCCCGCCTCTGATTCCCCATATCTGATTCCCCGCCTCTGTTTCCCCGCCTCTGATTCCCCGCCCCTGTTTCCCCATATCTGATTCCCTGCCTCTGAATCCCCAACTTTGATTCCCAGCCTCTGATTCCCCAGCTCTGATTCCCCGCCTCTGATTCCCCTGTTTGATTCCCTGCCTCCGATTCCCGGCCTCTGATTCCCCATCTCTGATTCACCGCCTTTGATTCGCCACCTCTGATTCCCCATATCTGATTCCCCGCCTCTGTTTCCCCGCCTCTGATTCCCCGCCTCTGATTCCCCATATCTCATTCCCCGCCTCTGAATCCCGATCTCTGATTCCCGGACTCTGATTCCCCACCTCTGATTCCCGGCCTCTTATTCCCGGCATCTGATTCCGGCCTCTGATTCCCGGCCTCTGATTCCCTGCTTCTGATTCTGATTCCCTGCCTTTGATTCCCCATCTCTGATTCCGCACATCTGATTCCCTGCCTCTGATTCCCCATCTCTGATTCCCCATATCTGATTCCCCGCCTCTGATTCCCCAACTCTGATTCCCCACCTCTGATTCCCCAGCTCTGATTCCCCGCCTCTGAATCCCCGCATCTGATTCCCTGCATCTGATTCCAAGCCTCTGATTCCCTGCCTCTGATTCCCAACCTCTGATTCCCCACCTCTGATTCCCCATATCTGATTCCCAGCCTCTGTTTCCCCGCCTCTGATTCCCCGCCTCTGTTTCCCCATATCTGATTCCCCGCCTCTGATTTCCCGCCTCTGATTCCCTGCCTCTGATTCCCCATCTCCGATTCCGCACATCTGATTCCCTGCCTCTGATTCCCCGCCTCTGATTCCCCGCCTCTGATTCCCTGCCTCTGATTCCCAACCTCTGATTCCCCGTGTTTGATTCCCCGCCTCTGTTTCCCCGCCTCTGATTCCCCGCCTCTGATTCCCCAACTCTAATTCCCCGCCTCTGATTCCCCATATCTGATTCCCCGCCTTTGTTTCCCCGCCTCTGTTTCCCCGCCTCTAATTCCCCGCCCCTGTTTCCCCATATCTGATTCCCTGCCTCTGATTCCCCAACTTTGATTCCCAGCATCTGATTCCCCAGCTCTGATTCCCCGCCTCTGATTCCCCGCATCTGATTCCCTGCATCTGATTCCAAGCCTCTGATTCCCTGCCTCTGATTCCCAACCTCTGATTCCCCACCTCTGATTCCCCATATCTGATCCCCAGCCTCTGTTTCCCCGCCTCTGTTTCCCCATATCTTATTCCCGGCCTCTGATTTCCCGCCTCTGATTCCCCGCCTCTGATTCCCTGCCTCTGATTCCCCATCTCCGATTCCGCACATCTGATTCCCTGCCTCTGATTCCCCGCCTCTGATTCCCCGCCTCTGATTCCCTGCATCTGATTCTCAACCTCTGATTCCCCACCTCTGATTCCCCGTGTTTGATTCCCCGCCTCTGTTTCCCCGCCTCTGATTCCCCGCCTCTGATTCCCCAACTCTAATTCCCCGCCTCTGATTCCCCATATCTGATTCCCTGCCTCTGTTTCCCCGCCTCTGATTCCCCGCCCCTGTTTCGCCATATCTGATTCCCTGCCTCTGATTCCCCAACTTTGATTCCCAGCCTCTGATTTCCCAGCTCTGATTCCCCGCCTCTGATTCCCCGTGTTTGATTCCCTGCCTCTGATTCCCCGCCTCTGATTCCCCATCTCTGATTCACCGCCTTTGATTCGCCACCTCTGATTCCCCATATCTGATTCCCCACCTCTGTTTCCCCGCCTCTGATTCCCCGCCTCTGATTCTCCATATCTCATTCCCCGCCTTTGACTCCCCATCTCTGATTCCCGGACTCTGATTCCCCACCTCTGATTCCCGGCCTCTTATTCCCAGCATCGGATTCCAGGCCTCTGATTCCCGGCCTCTGACTCCCCGCTTCTGATTCTGATTCCCTGCCTCTGATTCCCCATCTCTGATTCCGCACATCTGATTACCTGCCTCTGATTCCCCACCTCTGATTCCCCATATCTGATTCCCCGCCTCTGTTTCCACGCCTCTGATTCCCCGCCTCTGTTTCCCCATATCTAATTCCCCACCTCTGATGCCCCAACTCTGATTCCCCGCCTCTGATTCCACAGCTCTGATTCCCCGCCTCTGATTCCCAACTATGATTCCCCGCCTCTTATTCCCCAGCTCTGATTCCCTGCCTCTGATTCCCCGCGTTCTATTCCCTGCCTCTGATTCCCCGCCTGTGATTCCCCATCTCTGATTCACCACCTCTGATTCCCCACCACTGATTCCCCATATCTAATTCCCCGCCTCTGTTTGCCCGCCTCTGATTCCCCGCCTCTGTTTCCCCATATCTGATTACCCGCCTCTGAATCCCCAACTCTGATTCCCTGCCTCTGATTCCCCAGCTTCATTACCCGCCTTTGATTCCCCCCGTCTGATTCCCAGCCTCTGAATCCCCGTGTCTGATAACCTGCCTCTGATTCCCCGCCTCTGATTCCCCATCTCAGATTCACCGCCTCTGATTCCCCAACTCTGATTCCCCATCTCTGATTCCGCACATCCGATTCCCTGCCTCTGATTCCCCATCTCGGATTCCGCACATCTGATTCCCTGCCTCTGATTCCCTGACTCTGATCCCCACCTCTGATTCCCAAGCTCTGATTCCCCGCCTCTGATTCCCCAACTCTGATTCCCCTCCTCTGATTCCCCAGCTCTGATTCCCCGCCTCTGATTCCCCGTGTTTGATTCCCTGCCTCTGATTCCCCGCCTCTGATTCCCCATCTCTGATTCACCGCCTTTGATTCGCCACCTCTGATTCCCCATATCTGATTCCTCGCCTCTGTTTCCCCGCCTCTGATTCCCCACCTCTGATTCCCCATATCTCATTCCCCGCCTCTGATTCCCCATCTCTGATTCCCGGACTCTGATTCCCCACCTCTGATTCCCAGCCTCTTATTCCCGGCATCTGATTCCGGCCTCTGATTCCCGGCCTCTGATTCCCTGCTTCTGATTCTGATTCCCTGCCTTTGATTCCCCATCTCTGATTCCGAACATCTGATTCCCTGCCTCTGATTCCCCATCTCTGATTCCCCATATCTGATTCCCCGCCTCTGTTTCCCTGCCTCTGATTCCCCGCCTCTGTTTCCCAATATCTAAGTCCCCGCCTCTGATTCCCCAACTCTGATTCCCCACCTCTGATTCCCCAGCTCTGATTCCCCGCCTCTGATTCCCTGCATCTGATTCCCTGCATCTGATTCCAAGCCTCTGATTCCCTGCCTCTGATTCCCAACCGCTGATTCCCCACCTCTGATTCCCCATATCTGATTCCCAGCCTCTGTTTCCCCGCCTCTGATTCCCTGCCTCTGATTCCCCAGCTCCGATTCCGCACATCTGATTCCCTGCCTCTGATTCCCCGCCTCTGATTCCCCGCCTCTGATTCCATGCCTCTGATTCCCAACCTCTGATTCCCCACCTCTGATTCCCCGTGTTTGATTCCCCGCCTCTGTTTCCCCGCCTCTGATTCCCCAACTCTAATTCACCGCCTCTGATTCCCCATATCTGATTCCCTGCCTCTGTTTCCCCGCCTCTGATTCCCCGCCCCTGTTTCCCCATATCTGATTCCCTGCCTCTGAATCCCCAACTTTGATTCCCAGCCTCTGATTCCCCAGCTCTGATTCCCCGCCTCTGATTCCCCGTGTTTGATTCCCTGCCTCCGATTCCCGGCCTCTGATTCCCCATCTCTGATTCACCGCCTTTGATTCGCCACCTCTGATTCCCCATATCTGATTCCCCGCCTCTGTTTCCCCGCCTCTGATTCCCCGCCTCTGATTCCCCATATCTCATTCCCCGCCTCTGAATCCCCATCTCTGATTCCCGGACTCTGATTCCCCACCTCTGATTCCCGGCCACTTATTCCCGGCATCTGATTCCGGCCTCTGATTCCCGGCCTCTGATTCCCTGCTTCTGATTCTGATTCCCTGCCTTTGATTCCCCATCTATGATTCCGCACATCTGATTCCCTGCCTCTGATTCCCCATCTCTGATTCCCCATATCTGATTCCCCGCCTCTGATTCCCCAACTCTGATTCCCCACCTCTGATTCCCCAGCTCTGATTCCCCGCCTCTGAATCCCCGCATCTGATTCCCTGCATCTGATTCCAAGCCTCTGATTCCCTGCCTCTGATTCCCAACCTCTGATTCCCCACCTCTGATTCCCCATATCTGATTCCCAGCCTCTGTTTCCCCGCCTCTGATTCCCCGCCTCTGTTTCCCCATATCTGATTCCCGGCCTCTGATTCCCCGCCTCTGATTTCCCGCCTCTGATTCCCTGCCTCTGATTCCCCATCTCCGATTCCGCACATCTGATTCCCTGCCTCTGATTCCCCGCCTCTGATTCCCCGCCTCTGATTCCCTGCCTCTGATTCCCAACCTCTGATTCCCCACCTCTGATTCCCCGTGTTTGATTCCCCGCCTCTGTTTTCCTGCCTCTGATTCCCCGCCTCTGATTCCCCAACTCTAATTCCCCGCCTCTGATTCCCCATATCTGATTCCCCACCTCTGATTCCCCGTGTTTGATTCCCCGCCTCTGTTTCCCCGCCTCTGATTCCCCGCCTCTGATTCCCCAACTTTGATTCCCAGCATCTGATTCCCCAGCTCTGATTCCCCGCCTCTGATTCCCCGCATCTGATTCCCTGCATCTGATTCCAAGCCTCTGATTCCCTGCCTCTGATTCCCAACCTCTGATTCCCCACCTCTGATTCCCCATATCTGATCCCCAGCCTCTGTTTCCCCGCCTCTGTTTCCCCATATCTTATTCCCGGCCTCTGATTCCCCGCCTCTGATTCCCCGCCTCTGATTCCCTGCCTCTGATTCCCCATCTCCGATTCCGCACATCTGATTCCCTGCCTCTGATTCCCCGCCTCTGATTCCCCGCCTCTGATTCCCTGCATCTGATTCCCAACCTCTGATTCCCCACCTCTGATTCCCCGTGTTTGATTCCCCGCCTCTGTTTCCCCGCCTCTGATTCCCCCCTCTGATTCCCCAACTCTAATTCCCCGCCTCTGATTCCCCATATCTGATTCCCTGCCTCTGTTTCCCCGCCTCTGATTCCCCGCCCCTGTTTCGCCATATCTGATTCCCTGCCTCTGATTCCCCGCGTTCTATTCCCTGCCTATGATTCCCCGCCTGTGATTCCCCATCTCTGATTCACCACCTCTGATTCCCCACCACTGATTCCCCATATCTAATTCCCCGCCTCTGTTTGCCCGCCTCTGATTCCCCGCCTCTGTTTCCCCATATCTGATTACCCGCCTCTGAATCCCCAACTCTGATTCCCTGCCTCTGATTCCCCAGCTTCATTACCCGCCTTTGATTCCCCCCGTCTGATTCCCAGCCTCTGAATCCCCGTGTCTGATAACCTGTCTCTGATTCCCCGCCTCTGATTCCCCATCTCAGATTCACCGCCTCTGATTCCCCAACTCTGATTCCCCATCTCTGATTCCGCACATCCGATTCCCTGCCTCTGATTCCCCGACTCTGATTCCCCACCTCTGATTCCCCAGCTCTGATTCCCCGCCTCTGATTCCCCAACTCTGATTCCCCGCCTCTGAATCCCCAGCTCTGATTCCCCGCCTCTGATTCCCCGTGTTTGATCCCCTGCCTCTGATTCCCCAGCTCTGATTCCCCATCTCTGATTCACCGCCTTTGATTCGCCACCTCTGATTCCCCATATCTGATTCCTCGCCACTGTTTCCCCGCCTCTGATTCCCCGCCTCTGATTCCCCATATCTCATTCCCCGCCTCTGATTCCCCATCTCTGATTCCCGGACTCTGATTCCCCACCTCTGATTCCCGACCTCTTATTCCCGGCATCTGATTCCGGCCTCTGATTCCCGGCCTCTGATTCCCTGCTTCTGCTTCTGATTCCCTGCCTCTGATACCCCAGTTCTGATTCCGCACATCTAATTCCCTGCCTCTGATTCCCCACCTCTGATTCCCCATATCTGAATCCCCGCCTCTGTTTCCCCGTCTGTGATTCCCCGCCTCTGTTTCCCCATATCTAAGTCCCCGCCTCTGATTCCCCAACTTTGATTCCCCACCTCTGATTCCCCAGCTCTGATTCCCCGCCTCTGATTCCCCACCTCTGATTCCCCATATCTGATTCCCAGCCTCTGTTTCCCCGCCTCTGATTCCCCGCCTCTGTTTCCCCATATCTGATTCCCGGCCTCTGATTCCCCGCCTCTGATTCCCCGCCTCTGATTCCCTGCCTCTGATTCCCCATCTCCGATTCCGCACATCTGATTCCCTGCCTCTCATTCCCCGCCTCTGATTCCCCGCCTCTGATTCCCTGCCTCTGATTCCCAACCTCTGATTCCCCACCTCTGATTCCCCGTGTTTGATTCCCCGCCTCTGTTTCCCCGCCTCTGATTCCCCGCCTCTGATTCCCCAACTCTAATTCCCCGCCTCTGATTCCCCATATCTGATTCCCCGCCTCTGTTTCCCCGCCTCTGATTCCCCGCCCCTGTTTCCCCATATCTGATTCCCTGCCTCTGATTCCCCAACTTTGATTCCCAGCCTCTGATTCCCCAGCTCTGATTCCCCGCCTCTGATTCCCCGCATCTGATTCCCTGCATCTGATTCCATGCCTCTGATTCCCTGCCTCTGATTCCCAACCTCTGATTCCCCACCTCTGATTCCCCATATCTGATTCCCAGCCTCTGTTTCCCCGCCTCTGATTCCCCGCCTCTGTTTCCCCATATCTGATTCCCGGCCTCTGATTCCCCGCCTCTGATTCCCCGCCTCTGATTCCCTGCCTCTGATTCCCCATCTCCGATTCCGCACATCTGATCCCCTGCCTCTGATTCCCCGCCTCTGATTCCCTGCATCTGATTCCCTGCATCTGATTCAAAGCCTCTGATTCCCTGCCTCTGATTCCCAACCTCTGATTCCCCACCTCTGATTCCCCATATCTGATTCCCAGCATCTGTTTCCCCGCCTCTGATTCCCCGCCTCTGTTTCCCCATATCTGATTCCCGGCCTCTGGTTCCCCGCCTCTGATTCCCCGCCTCTGATTCCCTGCCTCTGATTCCCCATCTCCGATTCCGCACATCTGATTCCCTGCCTCTGATTCCCCGCCTCTGATTCCCCGCCTCTGATTCCCTGCCTCTGATTCCCAACCTCTGATTACCCACCTCTGATTCCCCGTGTTTGATTCCCCGCCTCTGTATCCCCGCCTCTGATTCCCCTCCTCTGATTCCCCAACTCTAATTCCCCGCCTCTGATTCCCCATATCTGATTCCCCGCCTCTGTTTCCCCGCCTCTGATTCCCCGCCCCTGTTTCCCCATATCTGATTCCCTGCCTCTGATTCCCCAACTTTGATTCCCAGCCTCTGATTCCCCAGCTCTGATTCCCCGCCTCTGATTCCCCGCATCTGATTCCCTGCATCTGATTCCAAGCCTCTGATTCCCTGCCTCTGATTCCCAACCTCTGATTCCCCACCTCTGATTCCCCATATCTGATTCCCAGCCTCTGTTTCCCCGCCTCTGATTCCCCGCCTCTGTTTCCCCATATCTGATTCCCGGCCTCTGATTCCCCGCATCTGATTCCCCGCCTCTGATTCCCTGCCTCTGATTCCTCATCTCCGATTCCGCACATCTGATTCCCTGCCTCTGATTCCCCGCCTCTGATTCCCCGCCTCTGATTCCCTGCCTCTGATTCCCAACCTCTGATTCCCCACCTCTGATTCCCCGTGTTTGATTCCCCGCCTCTGTTTCCCCACCTCTGATTCCACAGCTCTGATTCCCCGCCTCTGATTCCCCACATCCGATTCCCCATATCTGATTCCCCGCCTCTGTTTCCCCGCCCCTGATTCCCCGCCTCTGTTTCCCCATATCTAATTCCCCGCCTCTGATTCCCAACTATGATTCCCCGCCTCTTATTCCCCAGCTCTGATTCCCTGCCTCTGATTCCCCGCGTTCTATTCCCTGCCTCTGATTCCCCGCCTGTGATTCCCCATCTCTGATTCACCACCTCTGATTCCCCACCACTGATTCCCCATATCTAATTCCCCGCCTCTGTTTGCCCGCCTCTGATTCCCCGCCTCTGTTTCCCCATATCTGATTCCCCGCCTCTGAATCCCCAACTCTGATTCCCTGCCTCTGATTCCCCAGCTTCATTCCCCGCCTTTGATTCCCCCCGTCTGATTCCCAGCCTCTGAATCCCCGTGTCTGATAACCTGCCTCTGATTCCCCGCCTCTGATTCCCCATCTCAGATTCACCGCCTCTGATTCCCCAACTCTGATTCCCCATCTCTGATTCCGCACATCCGATTCCCTGCCTCTGATTCCCCGACTCTGATTCCCCACCTCTGATTCCCCAGCTCTGATTCCCCGCCTCTGATTCCCCAACTCTGATTCCCCGCCTCTGATTCCCCAGCTCTGATTCCCCGCCTCTGATTCCGCGTGTTTGATCCCCTGCCTCTGATTCCCCAGCTCTGATTCCCCATCTCTGATTCACCGCCTTTGATTCGCCACCTCTGATTCCCCATATCTGATTCCTCGCCACTGTTTCCCCGCCTCTGATTCCCCGCCTCTGATTCCCCATATCTCATTCCCCGCCTCTGATTCCCCATCTCTGATTCCCGGACTCTGATTCCCCACCTCTGATTCCCGACCTCTTATTCCCGGCATCTGATTCCGGCCTCTGATTCCCGGCCTCTGATTCCCTGCTTCTGATTCTGATTCCCTGCCTCTGATTCCCCATTTCTGATTCCGTACATCTAATTCCCTGCCTCTGATTCCCCACCTCTGATTCCCCATATCTGAATCCCCGCCTCTGTTTCCCCGTCTCTGATTCCCCGCCTCTGTTTCCCCATATCTAAGTCCCCGCCTCTGATTCCCCAACTTTGATTCCCCACCTCTGATTCCCCAGCTCTGATTCCCCGCCTCTGATTCCCCACCTCTGATTCCCCATATCTGATTCCCAGCCTCTGTTTCCCCGCCTCTGATTCCCCGCCTCTGTTTCCCCATATCTGATTCCCGGCCTCTGATTCCCCGCCTCTGATTCCCCGCCTCTGATTCCCTGCCTCTGATTCCCCATCTCCGATTCCGCACATCTGATTCCCTGCCTCTCATTCCCCAACTTTGATTCCCAGCCTCTGATTCCCCAGCTCTGATTCCCCGCCTCTGATTCCCCGCATCTGATTCCCTGCATCTGATTCCAAGCCTCTGATTCCCTGCCTCTGATTCCCAACCTCTGATTCCCCACCTCTGATTCCCCATATCTGATTCCCATCCTCTGTTTCCCCGCCTCTGATTCCCCGCCTCTGTTTCCCCATATCTGATTCCCGGCCTCTGAATCCCCGCATCTGATTCCCCGCCTCTGATTCCCTGCCTCTGATTCCACAACTTTGATTCCCAGCCTCTGATTCCCCAGCTCTGATTCCCCGCCTCTGATTCCCCGCATCTGTTTCCCCATATCTAAGTCCCCGCCTCTGATTCCCCAACTTTGATTCCCCACCTCTGATTCCCCAGCTCTGATTCCCCGCCTCTGATTCCCCACCTCTGATTCCCCATATCTGATTCCCAGCCTCTGTTTCCCCGCCTCTGATTCCCCGCCTCTGTTTCCCCATATCTGATTCCCGGCCTCTGATTCCCCGCCTCTGATTCCCCGCCTCTGATTCCCTGCCTCTGATTCCCCATCTCCGATTCCGCACATCTGATTCCCTGCCTCTCATTCCCCGCCTCTGATTCCCCGCCTCTGATTCCCTGCCTCTGATTCCCAACCTCTGATTCCCCACCTCTGATTCCCCGTGTTTGATTCCCCGCCTCTGTTTCCCCGCCTCTGATTCCCCGCCTCTGATTCCCCAACTCTAATTCCCCGCCTCTGATTCCCCATATCTGATTCCCCGCCTCTGTTTCCCCGCCTCTGATTCCCCGCCCCTGTTTCCCCATATCTGATTCCCTGCCTCTGATACCCCAACTTTGATTCCCAGCCTCTGATTCCCCAGCTCTGATTCCCCGCCTGTGATTCCCCGCATCTGATTCCCTGCATCTGATTCCAAGCCTCTGATTCCCTGCCTCTGATTCCCAACCTCTGATTCCCCACCTCTGATTCCCCATATCTGATTCCCAGCCTCTGTTTCCCCACCTCTGATTCCCCGCCTCTGTTTCCCCATATCTGATTCCCGGCCTCTGATTCCCCGCCTCTGATTCCCCGCCTCTGATTCCCTGCCTCTGATTCCCCATCTCCGATTCCGCACATGTGATTCCCTTCCTCTGATTCCCCGCCTCTGATTCCCCGCCTCTGATTCCCTGCCTCTGATTTCCAACCTCTGATTCCCCACCTCTGATTCCCCGTGTTTGATTCCCCGCCTATGTTTCCCCGCCTCTGATTCCCCGCCTCTGTTTCCCAATATCTAAGTCCCCGCCTCTGATTCCCCAACTCTAATTCCCCACCTCTGATTCCCCAGCTCTGATTCCCCGCCTCTGATTCCCTGCATCTGATTCCCTGCATCTGATTCCAAGCCTCTGATTCCCTGCCTCTGATTCCCAACCTCTGATTCCCCACCTCTGATTCCCCATATCTGATTCCCAGCATCTGTTTCCCCGCCTCTGATTCCCCGCCTCTGTTTCCCCATATCTGATTCCCGGCCTCTGGTTCCCCGCCTCTGATTCCCGGCCTCTGATTCCCTGCCTCTGATTCCCCATCTCCGATTCCGCACATCTGATTCCCTGCCTCTGATTCCCCGCCTCTGATTCCCCGCCTCTGATTCCCTGCCTCTGATTCCCAACCTCTGATTCCCCACCTCTGATTCCCCGTGTTTGATTCCCCGCCTCTGTATCCCCGCCTCTGATTCCCCGCCTCTGATTCCCCAACTCTAATTCCCCGCCTCTGATTCCCCATATCTGATTCCCCGCCTCTGTTTCCCCGCCTCTGATTCCCCGCCCCTGTTTCCCCATATCTGATTCCCTGCCTCTGATTCCCCAACTTTGATTCCCAGCCTCTGATTCCCCAGCTCTGATTCCCCGCCTCTGATTCCCCGCATCTGATTCCCTGCATCTGATTCCAAGCCTCTGATTCCCTGCCTCTGATTCCCAACCTCTGATTCCCCACCTCTGATTCCCCATATCTGATTCCCAGCCTCTGTTTCCCCGCCTCTGATTCCCCGCCTCTGTTTCCCCATATCTGATTCCCGGCCTCTGAATCCCCGCATCTGATTCCCCGCCTCTGATTCCCTGCCTCTGATTCCACAACTTTGATTCCCAGCCTCTGATTCCCCAGCTCTGATTCCCCGCCTCTGATTCCCCGCATCTGATTCCCTGCATCTGATTCCAAGCCTCTGATTCCCTGCCTCTGATTCCCAACCTCTGATTCCCCACCTCTGATTCCCCATATCTGATTCCCAGCCTCTGTTTCCCCGCCTCTGATTCCCCGCCTCTGTTTCCCCATATCTGATTCCCGGCCTCTGATTCCCCGCATCTGATTCCCCGCCTCTGATTCCCTGCCTCTGATTCCTCATCTCCGATTCCGCACATCTGATTCCCTGCCTCTGATTCCCCGCCTCTGATTCCCCGCCTCTGATTCCCTGCCTCTGATTCCCAACCTCTGATTCCCCACCTCTGATTCCCCGTGTTTGCTTCCCCGCCTCTGTTTCCCCGCCTCTGATTCCCCGCCTCTGATTCCCCAACTCTAATTCCCCGCCTCTGATTCCCCATATCTGATTCCCTGCCTCTGTTTCCCCGCCTCTGATTCCCCGCCCCTGTTTCCCCATATCTGATTCCCTGCCTCTGATTCCCCAACTTTGATTCCCAGCCTCTGATTCCCCAGCTCTGATTCCCCGCCTCTGATTCCCCGTGTTTGATTCCCTTCCTCTGATTCCCCGCCTCTGATTCACCATCTCTGATTCACAGCCTTTGATTCGCCACCTCTGATTCCCCATATCTGATTCCCCACCTCTGTTTCCCCACCTCTGATTCCCCGCCTCTGATTCTCCATATCTCATTCCCCGCCTCTGACTCCCCATCTCTGATTCCCGGACTCTGATTCCCCACCTCTGATTCCCGGCCTCTTATTCCCAGCATCTGATTCCAGGCCTCTGATTCCCGGCCTCTGACTCCCCGCTTCTGATTCTGATTCCCTGCCTCTGATTCCCCGCCTCTGATTCCGCACATCTGATTCCCCGCCTCTGTTTCCCCAGATCTAATTCCCCACCTCTGATGCCCCAACTCTGATTCCCCGCCTCTGATTCCCCAGCTCTGATTCCCTGCCTCTGATTCTCCACATCCGATTCCCCATATCTGATTCCCCGCCTCTGTTTCCCCGCCCCTGATTCCCCGCCTCTGTTTCCCCATATCTGATTCCCCGCCTCTGATTCCCAACTATGATTCCCCGCCTCTTATTCCCCAGCTCTGATTCCCTGCCTCTGATTCCCCGTGTTCTATTCCCTGCCTCTGATTCCCCGCCTGTGATTCCCCATCACTGATTCACCACCTCTGATTCCCCACCACTGATTCCCCATATCTAATTCCCCGCCTTTGTTTGCCCGCCTCTGATTCCCCGCCTCTGTTTCCCCATATCTGATTCCCCGCCTCTGAATCACCAACTCTGATTCCCTGCCTCTGATTCCCCAGCTTCATTCCCCGCCTTTGATTCCCCCCGTCTGATTCCCAGCCTCTGAATCCCCGTGTCTGATAACCTGCCTCTGATTCCCCGCCTCTGATTCCCCATCTCAGATTCACCGCCTCTGATTCCCCACCTCTGATTCCCCATCTCTGTTTCCGCACATCCGATTCCCTGCCTCTGATTCCCCGACTCTGATTCCCCACCTCTGATTCCCCAGCTCTGATTCCCCGCCTCTGATTCCCCAACTCTGATTCCCCGCCTCTGATTCCCCAGCTCTGATTCCCCGCCTCTGATTCCCCGTGTTTGATCCCCTGCCTCTGATTCCCCAGCTCTGATTCCCCATCTCTGATTCACCGCCTTTGATTCGCCACCTCTGATTCCCCATATCTGATTCCTCGCCACTGTTTCCCCGCCTCTGATTCCCCGCCTCTGATTCCCCATATCTCATTCCCCGCCTCTGATTCCCCATCTCTGATTCCCGGACTCTGATTCCCCACCTCTGATTCCGCACATCTGATTCCCCGCCTCTGTTTCCCCAGATCTAATTCCCCACCTCTGATGCCCCAACTCTGATTCCCCGCCTCTGATTCCCCAGCTCTGATTCCCTGCCTCTGATTCTCCACATCCGATTCCCCATATCTGATTCCCCGCCTCTGTTTCCCCGCCCCTGATTCCCCGCCTCTGTTTCCCCATATCTGATTCCCCGCCTCTGATTCCCAACTATGATTCCCCGCCTCTTATTCCCCAGCTCTGATTCCCTGCCTCTGATTCCCCGTGTTCTATTCCCTGCCTCTGATTCCCCGCCTGTGATTCCCCATCACTGATTCACCACCTCTGATTCCCCACCACTGATTCCCCATATCTAATTCCCCGCCTTTGTTTGCCCGCCTCTGATTCCCCGCCTCTGTTTCCCCATATCTGATTCCCCGCCTCTGAATCACCAACTCTGATTCCCTGCCTCTGATTCCCCAGCTTCATTCCCCGCCTTTGATTCCCCCCGTCTGATTCCCAGCCTCTGAATCCCCGTGTCTGATAACCTGCCTCTGATTCCCCGCCTCTGATTCCCCATCTCAGATTCACCGCCTCTGATTCCCCACCTCTGATTCCCCATCTCTGTTTCCGCACATCCGATTCCCTGCCTCTGATTCCCCGACTCTGATTCCCCACCTCTGATTCCCCAGCTCTGATTCCCCGCCTCTGATTCCCCAACTCTGATTCCCCGCCTCTGATTCCCCAGCTCTGATTCCCCGCCTCTGATTCCCCGTGTTTGATCCCCTGCCTCTGATTCCCCAGCTCTGATTCCCCATCTCTGATTCACCGCCTTTGATTCGCCACCTCTGATTCCCCATATCTGATTCCTCGCCACTGTTTCCCCGCCTCTGATTCCCCGCCTCTGATTCCCCATATCTCATTCCCCGCCTCTGATTCCCCATCTCTGATTCCCGGACTCTGATTCCCCACCTCTGATTCCCGACCTCTTATTCCCGGCATCTGATTCCGGCCTCAGATTCCCGGCCTCTGATTCCCTGCTTCTGATTCTGATTCCCTGCCTCTGATTCCCCATTTCTGATTCCGCACATCTAATTCCCTGCCTCTTATTCCCCACGTCTGATTCCCCATATCTGAATCCCCGCCTCTGTTTCCCCGTCTCTGATTCCCCGCCTCTGTTTCCCCATATCTAAGTCCCCGCCTCTGATTCCCCAACTTTGATTCCCCACCTCTGATTCCCCAGCTCTGATTCCCCGCCTCTGATTCCCCACATCTGATTCCCCATACCTGATTCCCAGCCTCTGTTTCCCCGCCTCTGATTCCCCGCATCTGTTTCCCCACATCTGATTCCCGGCCTCTGATTCCCCGCCTCTGATTCCCCGCCTCTGATTCCGTGCCTCTGATTCCCCATCTCCGATTCCGCACATCTGATTCCCTGCCTCTCATTCCCCGCCTCTGATTCCCCGCCTCTGATTCCCTGCCTCTGATTCCCAACCTCTGATTCCCCACCTCTGATTCCCCGTGTTTGATTCCCCGCCTCTGTCTCCCCGCCTCTGATTCCCCGCCTCTGATTCCCCAACTCTAATTCCCCGCCTCTGCTTCCCCATATCTCATTCCCCGCCTCTGTTTCCCCGCCTCTGATTCCCCGCCCCTGATTCCCCATATCTGATTCCCTGCCTCTGATTCCCCATCTCCGATTCCGCACATCTGATTCCCTGCCTCTCATTCCCCGCCTCTGATTCCCCGCCTCTGATTCCCTGCCTCTGATTCCCAACCTCTGATTCCCCACCTCTGATTCCCCGTGTTTGATTCCCCGCCTCTGTTTCCCCGCCTCTGATTCCCCGCCTCTGATTCCCCAACTCTAATTCCCCGCCTCTGATTCCCCATATCTGATTCCCCGCCTCTGTTTCCCCGCCTCTGATTCCCCGCCCCTGTTTCCCCATATCTGATTCCCTGCCTCTGATACCCCAACTTTGATTCCCAGCCTCTGATTCCCCAGCTCTGATTCCCCGCCTGTGATTCCCCGCATCTGATTCCCTGCATCTGATTCCAAGCCTCTGATTCCCTGCCTCTGATTCCCAACCTCTGATTCCCCACCTCTGATTCCCCATATCTGATTCCCAGCCTCTGTTTCCCCACCTCTGATTCCCCGCCTCTGTTTCCCCATATCTGATTCCCGGCCTCTGATTCCCCGCCTCTGATTCCCCGCCTCTGATTCCCTGCCTCTGATTCCCCATCTCCGATTCCGCACATGTGATTCCCTTCCTCTGATTCCCCGCCTCTGATTCCCCGCCTCTGATTCCCTGCCTCTGATTTCCAACCTCTGATTCCCCACCTCTGATTCCCCGTGTTTGATTCCCCGCCTATGTTTCCCCGCCTCTGATTCCCCGCCTCTGTTTCCCAATATCTAAGTCCCCGCCTCTGATTCCCCAACTCTAATTCCCCACCTCTGATTCCCCAGCTCTGATTCCCCGCCTCTGATTCCCTGCATCTGATTCCCTGCATCTGATTCCAAGCCTCTGATTCCCTGCCTCTGATTCCCAACCACTGATTCCCCACCTCTGATTCCCCATATCTGATTCCCAGCATCTGTTTCCCCGCCTCTGATTCCCCGCCTCTGTTTCCCCATATCTGATTCCCGGCCTCTGGTTCCCCGCCTCTGATTCCCCGCCTCTGATTCCCTGCCTCTGATTCCCCATCTCCGATTCCGCACATCTGATTCCCTGCCTCTGATTCCCCGCCTCTGATTCCCCGCCTCTGATTCCCTGCCTCTGATTCCCAACCTCTGATTCCCCACCTCTGATTCCCCGTGTTTGATTCCCCGCCTCTGTATCCCCGCCTCTGATTCCCCGCCTCTGATTCCCACACTCTAATTCCCCGCCTCTGATTCCCCATATCTGATTCCCCGCCTCTGTTTCCCCGCCTCTGATTCCCCGCCCCTGTTTCCCCATATCTGATTCCCTGCCTCTGATTCCCCAACTTTGATTCCCAGCTCTGATTCCCCGCCTCTGATTCCCCGCATCTGATTCCCTGCATCTGATTCCAAGCCTCTGATTCCCTGCCTCTGATTCCCAACCTCTGATTCCCCACCTCTGATTCCCCATATCTGATTCCCAGCCTCTGTTTCCCCGCCTCTGATTCCCCGCCTCTGTTTCCCCATATCTGATTCCCGGCCTCTGAATCCCCGCATCTGATTCCCCGCCTCTGATTCCCTGCCTCTGATTCCACAACTTTGATTCCCAGCCTCTGATTCCCCAGCTCTGATTCCCCGCCTCTGATTCCCCGCATCTGATTCCCTGCATCTGATTCCAAGCCTCTGATTCCCTGCCTCTGATTCCCAACCTCTGATTCCCCACCTCTGATTCCCCATATCTGATTCCCAGCCTCTGTTTCCCCGCCTCTGATTCCCCGCCTCTGTTTCCCCATATCTGATTCCCGGCCTCTGATTCCCCGCATCTGATTCCCCGCCTCTGATTCCCTGCCTCTGATTCCTCATCTCCGATTCCGCACATCTGATTCCCTGCCTCTGATTCCCCGCCTCTGATTCCCCGCCTCTGATTCCCTGCCTCTGATTCCCAACCTCTGATTCCCCACCTCTGATTCCCCGTGTTTGCTTCCCCGCCTCTGTTTCCCCGCCTCTGATTCCCCGCCTCTGATTCCCCAACTCTAATTCCCCGCCTCTGATTCCCCATATCTGATTCCCTGCCTCTGTTTCCCCGCCTCTGATTCCCCGCCCCTGTTTCCCCATATCTGATTCCCTGCCTCTGATTCCCCAACTTTGATTCCCAGCCTCTGATTCCCCAGCTCTGATTCCCCGCCTCTGATTCCCCGTGTTTGATTCCCTTCCTCTGATTCCCCGCCTCTGATTCACCATCTCTGATTCACAGCCTTTGATTCGCCACCTCTGATTCCCCATATCTGATTCCCCACCTCTGTTTCCCCACCTCTGATTCCCCGCCTCTGATTCTCCATATCTCATTCCCCGCCTCTGACTCCCCATCTCTGATTCCCGGATTCTGATTCCCCACCTCTGATTCCCGGCCTCTTATTCCCAGCATCTGATTCCAGGCCTCTGATTCCCGGCCTCTGACTCCCCGCTTCTGATTCTGATTCCCTGCCTCTGATTCCCCGCCTCTGATTCCGCACATCTGATTCCCCGCCTCTGTTTCCCCAGATCTAATTCCCCACCTCTGATGCCCCAACTCTGATTCCCCGCCTCTGATTCCCCAGCTCTGATTCCCTGCCTCTGATTCTCCACATCCGATTCCCCATATCTGATTCCCCGCCTCTGTTTCCCCGCCCCTGATTCCCCGCCTCTGTTTCCCCATATCTGATTCCCCGCCTCTGATTCCCAACTATGATTCCCCGCCTCTTATTCCCCAGCTCTGATTCCCTGCCTCTGATTCCCCGTGTTCTATTCCCTGCCTCTGATTCCCCGCCTGTGATTCCCCATCACTGATTCACCACCTCTGATTCCCCACCACTGATTCCCCATATCTAATTCCCCGCCTCTGTTTGCCCGCCTCTGATTCCCCGCCGCTGTTTCCCCATATCTGATTCCCCGCCTCTGAATCACCAACTCTGATTCCCTGCCTCTGATTCCCCAGCTTCATTCCCCGCCTTTGATTCCCCCCGTCTGATTCCCAGCCTCTGAATCCCCGTGTCTGATAACCTGCCTCTGATTCCCCGCCTCTGATTCCCCATCTCAGATTCACCGCCTCTGATTCCCCACCTCTGATTCCCCATCTCTGTTTCCGCACATCCGATTCCCTGCCTCTGATTCCCCGACTCTGATTCCCCACCTCTGATTCCCCAGCTCTGATTCCCCGCCTCTGATTCCCCAACTCTGATTCCCCGCCTCTGATTCCCCAGCTCTGATTCCCCGCCTCTGATTCCCCGTGTTTGATCCCCTGCCTCTGATTCCCCAGCTCTGATTCCCCATCTCTGATTCACCGCCTTTGATTCGCCACCTCTGATTCCCCATATCTGATTCCTCGCCACTGTTTCCCCGCCTCTGATTCCCCGCCTCTGATTCCCCATATCTCATTCCCCGCCTCTGATTCCCCATCTCTGATTCCCGGACTCTGATTCCCCACCTCTGATTCCCGACCTCTTATTCCCGGCATCTGATTCCGGCCTCTGATTCCCGGCCTCTGATTCCCTGCTTCTGATTCTGATTCCCTGCCTCTGATTCCCCATTTCTGATTCCGCACATCTAATTCCCTGCCTCTTATTCCCCACGTCTGATTCCCCATATCTGAATCCCCGCCTCTGTTTCCCCGTCTCTGATTCCCCGCCTCTGTTTCCCCATATCTAAGTCCCCGCCTCTGATTCCCCAACTTTGATTCCCCACCTCTGATTCCCCAGCTCTGATTCCCCGCCTCTGATTCCCCACATCTGATTCCCCATACCTGATTCCCAGCCTCTGTTTCCCCGCCTCTGATTCCCCGCTTCTGTTTCCCCACATCTGATTCCCGGCCTCTGATTCCCCGCCTCTGATTCCCCGCCTCTGATTCCGTGCCTCTGATTCCCCATCTCCGATTCCGCACATCTGATTCCCTGCCTCTCATTCCCCGCCTCTGATTCCCCGCCTCTGATTCCCTGCCTCTGATTCCCAACCTCTGATTCCCCACCTCTGATTCCCCGTGTTTGATTCCCCGCCTCTGTCTCCCCGCCTCTGATTCCCCGCCTCTGATTCCCCAACTCTAATTCCCCGCCTCTGCTTCCCCATATCTCATTCCCCGCCTCTGTTTCCCCGCCTCTGATTCCCCGCCCCTGATTCCCCATATCTGATTCCCCGCCTCTGATTCCCCAACTTTGATTCCCAGACTCTGATTCCCCAGCTCTGATTCCCCGCCTCTGATTCCCCGCATCTGATTCCCTGCATCTGATTCCAAGCCTCTGATCCCCTGCCTCTGATTCCCAACCTCTGATTCCCCACCTCTGATTCCCCATATCTGATTCCCAGCATCTGTTTCCCCGCCTCTGATTCCCCGCCTCCGTTTCCCCATATCTGATTCCCGGCCTCTGGTTCCCCGCCTCTGATTCCCCGCCTCTGATTCCCTGCCTCTGATTCCCCATCTCCGATTCCGCACATCTGATTCCCTGCCTCTGATTCCCCGCCTCTGATTCCCCGCCTCTGATTCCCTGCCTCTGATTCCCAACCTCTGATTCCCCACCTCTGATTCCCCGTGTTTGATTCCCCGCCTCTGTATCCCCGCCTCTGATTCCCCGCCTCTGATTCCCCAACTCTAATTCCCCGCCTCTGATTCCCCATATCTGATTCCCCGCCTCTGTTTCCCCGCCCCTGATTCCCCGCCTCTGTTTCCCCATATCTAATTCCCCGCCTCTGATTCCCAACTATGATTCCCCGCCTCTTATTCCCCAGCTCTGATTCCCTGCCTCTGATTCCCCGCGTTCTATTCCCTGCCTCTGATTCCCCGCCTGTGATTCCCCATCTCTGATTCACCACCTCTGATTCCCCACCACTGATTCCCCATATCTAATTCCCCGCCTCTGTTTGCCCGCCTCTGATTCCCCGCCTCTGTTTCCCCATATCTGATTCCCCGCCTCTGAATCCCCAACTCTGATTCCCTGCCTCTGATTCACCAGCTTCATTCCCCGCCTTTGATTCCCCCCGTCTGATTCCCAGCCTCTGAATCCCCGTGTCTGATAACCTGCCTCTGATTCCCCGCCTCTGATTCCCCATCTCAGATTCACCGCCTCTGATTCCCCAACTCTGATTCCCCATCTCTGATTCCGCACATCCGATTCCCTGCCTCTGATTCCCCGACTCTGATTCCCCACCTCTGATTCCCCAGCTCTGATTCCCCGCCTCTGATTCCCCAACTCTGATTCCCCGCCTCTGATTCCCCAGCTCTGATTCCCCGCCTCTGATTCCGCGTGTTTGATCCCCTGCCTCTGATTCCCCAGCTCTGATTCCCCATCTCTGATTCACCGCCTTTGATTCGCCACCTCTGATTCCCCATATCTGATTCCTCGCCACTGTTTCCCCGCCTCTGATTCCCCGCCTCTGATTCCCCATATCTCATTCCCCGCCTCGGATTCCCCATCTCTGATTCCCGGACTCTGATTCCCCACCTCTGATTCCCGACCTCTTATTCCCGGCATCTGATTCCGGCCTCTGATTCCCGGCCTCTGATTCCCTGCTTCTGATTCTGATTCCCTGCCTCTGATTCCCCATTTCTGATTCCGTACATCTAATTCCCTGCCTCTGATTCCCCACCTCTGATTCCCCATATCTGAATCCCCGCCTCTGTTTCCCCGTCTCTGATTCCCCGCCTCTGTTTCCCCATATCTAAGTCCCCGCCTCTGATTCCCCAACTTTGATTCCCCACCTCTGATTCCCCAGCGCTGATTCCCCGCCTCTGATTCCCCACCTCTGATTCCCCATATCTGATTCCCAGCCTCTGTTTCCCCGCCTCTGATTCCCCGCCTCTTTTTCCCCATATCTGATTCCCGGCCTCTGATTCCCCGCCTCTGATTCCCCGCCTCTGATTCCCTGCCTCTGATTCCCCATCTCCGATTCCGCACATCTGATTCCCTGCCTCTCATTCCCCACCTCTGATTCCCCGCCTCTGATTCCCTGCCTCTGATTCCCAAACTCTGATTCCCCACCTCTGATTCCCCGTGTTTGATTCCCCGCCTCTGTTTCCCCGCCTCTGATTCCCCGCCTCTGATTCCCCAACTCTAATTCCCCGCCTCTGATTCCCCATATCTGATTCCCCGCCTCTGTTTCCCCGCCTCTGATTCCCCGCCCCTGTTTCCCCATATCTGATTCCCTGCCTCTGATTCTCCAACTTTGATTCCCAGCCTCTGATTCCCCAGCTCTGATTCCCCGCCTCTGATTCCCCGCATCTGATTCCCTGCATCTGATTCCAAGCCTCTGATTCCCTGCCTCTGATTCCCAACCTCTGATTCCCCACCTCTGATTCCCCATATCTGATTCCCAGCCTCTGTTTCCCCACCTCTGATTCCCCGCCTCTGTTTCCCCATATCTGATTCCCGGCCTCTGATTCCCCGCCTCTGATTCCCCGCCTCTGATTCCCTGCCTCTGATTCCCCATCTCCGATTCCGCACATGTGATTCCCTGCCTCTGATTCCCCGCCTCTGATTCCCCGCCTCTGATTCCCTGCCTCTGATTTCCAACCTCTGATTCCCCACCTCTGATTCCCCGTGTTTGATTCCCCGCCTATGTTTCCCCGCCTCTGATTCCCCGCCTCTGTTTCCCAATATCTAAGTCCCCGCCTCTGATTCCCCAACTCTAATTCCCCACCTCTGATTCCCCAGCTCTGATTCCCCGCCTCTGATTCCCTGCATCTGATTCCCTGCATCTGATTCCAAGCCTCTGATTCCCTGCCTCTGATTCCCAACCTCTGATTCCCCACCTCTGATTCCCCATATCTGATTCCCAGCATCTGTTTCCCCGCCTCTGATTCCCCGCCTCTGTTTCCCCATATCTGATTCCCGGCCTCTGGTTCCCCGCCTCTGATTCCCCGCCTCTGATTCCCTGCCTCTGATTCCCCATCTCCGATTCCGCACATCTGATTCCCTGCCTCTGATTCCCCGCCTCTGATTCCCCGCCTCTGATTCCCTGCCTCTGATTACCAACCTCTGATTCCCCACCTCTGTTTCCCCGTGTTTCATTCCCCGCCTCTGTATCCCCGCCTCTGATTCCCCTGTTTGATTCCCTGCCTCCGATTCCCGGCCTCTGATTCCCCATCTCTGATTCACCGCCTTTGATTCGCCACCTCTGATTCCCCATATCTGATTCCCAGCCTCTGTTTCCCCGCCTCTGATTCCCCGCCTCTGTTTCCCCATATCTGATTCCCGGCCTCTGAATCCCCGCATCTGATTCCCCGCCTCTGATTCCCTGCCTCTGATTCCACAACTTTGATTCCCAGCCTCTGATTCCCCAGCTCTGATTCCCCGCCTCTGATTCCCCGCATCTGATTCCCTGCATCTGATTCCAAGCCTCTGATTCCCTGCCTCTGATTCCCAACCTCTGATTCCCCACCTCTGATTCCCCATATCTGATTCCCAGCCTCTGTTTCCCCGCCTCTGATTCCCCGCCTCTGTTTCCCCATATCTGATTCCCGGCCTCTGATTCCCCGCATCTGATTCCCCGCCTCTGATTCCCTGCCTCTGATTCCTCATCTCCGATTCCGCACATCTGATTCCCTGCCTCTGATTCCCCGCCTCTGATTCCCCGCCTCTGATTCCCTGCCTCTGATTCCCAACCTCTGATTCCCCACCTCTGATTCCCCGTGTTTGCTTCCCCGCCTCTGTTTCCCCGCCTCTGATTCCCCGCCTCTGATTCCCCAACTCTAATTCCCCGCCTCTGATTCCCCATATCTGATTCCCTGCCTCTGTTTCCCCGCCTCTGATTCCCCGCCCCTGTTTCCCCATATCTGATTCCCTGCCTCTGATTCCCCAACTTTGATTCCCAGCCTCTGATTCCCCAGCTCTGATTCCCCGCCTCTGATTCCCCGTGTTTGATTCCCTTCCTCTGATTCCCCGCCTCTGATTCACCATCTCTGATTCACAGCCTTTGATTCGCCACCTCTGATTCCCCATATCTGATTCCCCACCTCTGTTTCCCCACCTCTGATTCCCCGCCTCTGATTCTCCATATCTCATTCCCCGCCTCTGACTCCCCATCTCTGATTCCCGGATTCTGATTCCCCACCTCTGATTCCCGGCCTCTTATTCCCAGCATCTGATTCCAGGCCTCTGATTCCCGGCCTCTGACTCCCCGCTTCTGATTCTGATTCCCTGCCTCTGATTCCCCGCCTCTGATTCCGCACATCTGATTCCCAGCCTCTGTTTCCCCAGATCTAATTCCCCACCTCTGATGCCCCAACTCTGATTCCCCGCCTCTGATTCCCCAGCTCTGATTCCCTGCCTCTGATTCTCCACATCCGATTCCCCATATCTGATTCCCCGCCTCTGTTTCCCCGCCCCTGATTCCCCGCCTCTGTTTCCCCATATCTGATTCCCCGCCTCTGATTCCCAACTATGATTCCCCGCCTCTTATTCCCCAGCTCTGATTCCCTGCCTCTGATTCCCCGTGTTCTATTCCCTGCCTCTGATTCCCCGCCTGTGATTCCCCATCACTGATTCACCACCTCTGATTCCCCACCACTGATTCCCCATATCTAATTCCCCGCCTCTCTTTGCCCGCCTCTGATTCCCCGCCTCTGTTTCCCCATATCTGATTCCCCGCCTCTGAATCACCAACTCTGATTCCCTGCCTCTGATTCCCCAGCTTCATTCCCCGCCTTTGATTCCCCCCGTCTGATTCCCAGCCTCTGAATCCCCGTGTCTGATAACCTGCCTCTGATTCCCCGCCTCTGATTCCCCATCTCAGATTCACCGCCTCTGATTCCCCACCTCTGATTCCCCATCTCTGTTTCCGCACATCCGATTCCCTGCCTCTGATTCCCCGACTCTGATTCCCCACCTCTGATTCCCCAGCTCTGATTCCCCGCCTCTGATTCCCCAACTCTGATTCCCCGCCTCTGATTCCCCAGCTCTGATTCCCCGCCTCTGATTCCCCGTGTTTGATCCCCTGCCTCTGATTCCCCAGCTCTGATTCCCCATCTCTGATTCACCGCCTTTGATTCGCCACCTCTGATTCCCCATATCTGATTCCTCACCACTGTTTCCCCGCCTCTGATTCCCCGCCTCTGATTCCCCATATCTCATTCCCCGCCTCTGATTCCCCATCTCTGATTCCCGGACTCTGATTCCCCACCTCTGATTCCCGACCTCTTATTCCCGGCATCTGATTCCGGCCTCTGATTCCCGGCCTCTGATTCCCTGCTTCTGATTCTGATTCCCTGCCTCTGATTCCCCATTTCTGATTCCGCACATCTAATTCCCTGCCTCTTATTCCCCACGTCTGATTCCCCATATCTGAATCCCCGCCTCTGTTTCCCCGTCTCTGATTCCCCGCCTCTGTTTCCCCATATCTAAGTCCCCGCCTCTGATTCCCCAACTTTGATTCCCCACCTCTGATTCCCCAGCTCTGATTCCCCGCCTCTGATTCCCCACATCTGATTCCCCATACCTGATTCCCAGCCTCTGTTTCCCCGCCTCTGATTCCCCGCTTCTGTTTCCCCACATCTGATTCCCGGCCTCTGATTCCCCGCCTCTGATTCCCCGCCTCTGATTCCGTGCCTCTGATTCCCCATCTCCGATTCCGCACATCTGATTCCCTGCCTCTCATTCCCCGCCTCTGATTCCCCGCCTCTGATTCCCTGCCTCTGATTCCCAACCTCTGATTCCCCACCTCTGATTCCCCGTGTTTGATTCCCCGCCTCTGTCTCCCCGCCTCTGATTCCCCGCCTCTGATTCCCCAACTCTAATTCCCCGCCTCTGCTTCCCCATATCTCATTCCCCGCCTCTGTTTCCCCGCCTCTGATTCCCCGCCCCTGATTCCCCATATCTGATTCCCCGCCTCTGATTCCCCAACTTTGATTCCCAGACTCTGATTCCCCAGCTCTGATTCCCCGCCTCTGATTCCCCGCATCTGATTCCCTGCATCTGATTCCAAGCCTCTGATCCCCTGCCTCTGATTCCCAACCTCTGATTCCCCACCTCTGATTCCCCATATCTGATTCCCAGCATCTGTTTCCCCGCCTCTGATTCCCCGCCTCCGTTTCCCCATATCTGATTCCCGGCCTCTGGTTCCCCGCCTCTGATTCCCCGCCTCTGATTCCCTGCCTCTGATTCCCCATCTCCGATTCCGCACATCTGATTCCCTGCCTCTGATTCCCCGCCTCTGATTCCCCGCCTCTGATTCCCTGCCTCTGATTCCCAACCTCTGATTCCCCACCTCTGATTCCCCGTGTTTGATTCCCCGCCTCTGTATCCCCGCCTCTGATTCCCCGCCTCTGATTCCCCAACTCTAATTCCCCGCCTCTGATTCCCCATATCTGATTCCCCGCCTCTGTTTCCCCGCCCCGATTCCCCGCCTCTGTTTCCCCATATCTAATTCCCCGCCTCTGATTCCCAACTATGATTCCCCGCCTCTTATTCCCCAGCTCTGATTCCCTGCCTCTGATTCCCCGCGTTCTATTCCCTGCCTCTGATTCCCCGCCTGTGATTCCCCATCTCTGATTCACCACCTCTGATTCCCCACCACTGATTCCCCATATCTAATTCCCCGCCTCTGTTTGCCCGCCTCTGATTCCCCGCCTCTGTTTCCCCATATCTGATTCCCCGCCTCTGAATCCCCAACTCTGATTCCCTGCCTCTGATTCACCAGCTTCATTCCCCGCCTTTGATTCCCCCCGTCTGATTCCCAGCCTCTGAATCCCCGTGTCTGATAACCTGCCTCTGATTCCCCGCCTCTGATTCCCCATCTCAGATTCACCGCCTCTGATTCCCCAACTCTGATTCCCCATCTCTGATTCCGCACATCCGATTCCCTGCCTCTGATTCCCCGACTCTGATTCCCCACCTCTGATTCCCCAGCTCTGATTCCCCGCCTCTGATTCCCCAACTCTGATTCCCCGCCTCTGATTCCCCAGCTCTGATTCCCCGCCTCTGATTCCGCGTGTTTGATCCCCTGCCTCTGATTCCCCAGCTCTGATTCCCCATCTCTGATTCACCGCCTTTGATTCGCCACCTCTGATTCCCCATATCTGATTCCTCGCCACTGTTTCCCCGCCTCTGATTCCCCGCCTCTGATTCCCCATATCTCATTCCCCGCCTCGGATTCCCCATCTCTGATTCCCGGACTCTGATTCCCCACCTCTGATTCCCGACCTCTTATTCCCGGCATCTGATTCCGGCCTCTGATTCCCGGCCTCTGATTCCCTGCTTCTGATTCTGATTCCCTGCCTCTGATTCCCCATTTCTGATTCCGTACATCTAATTCCCTGCCTCTGATTCCCCACCTCTGATTCCCCATATCTGAATCCCCGCCTCTGTTTCCCCGTCTCTGATTCCCCGCCTCTGTTTCCCCATATCTAAGTCCCCGCCTCTGATTCCCCAACTTTGATTCCCCACCTCTGATTCCCCAGCGCTGATTCCCCGCCTCTGATTCCCCACCTCTGATTCCCCATATCTGATTCCCAGCCTCTGTTTCCCCGCCTCTGATTCCCCGCCTCTTTTTCCCCATATCTGATTCCCGGCCTCTGATTCCCCGCCTCTGATTCCCCGCCTCTGATTCCCTGCCTCTGATTCCCCATCTCCGATTCCGCACATCTGATTCCCTGCCTCTCATTCCCCACCTCTGATTCCCCGCCTCTGATTCCCTGCCTCTGATTCCCAACCTCTGATTCCCCACCTCTGATTCCCCGTGTTTGATTCCCCGCCTCTGTTTCCCCGCCTCTGATTCCCCGCCTCTGATTCCCCAACTCTAATTCCCCGCCTCTGATTCCCCATATCTGATTCCCCGCCTCTGTTTCCCCGCCTCTGATTCCCCGCCCCTGTTTCCCCATATCTGATTCCCTGCCTCTGATTCTCCAACTTTGATTCCCAGCCTCTGATTCCCCAGCTCTGATTCCCCGCCTCTGATTCCCCGCATCTGATTCCCTGCATCTGATTCCAAGCCTCTGATTCCCTGCCTCTGATTCCCAACCTCTGATTCCCCACCTCTGATTCCCCATATCTGATTCCCAGCCTCTGTTTCCCCACCTCTGATTCCCCGCCTCTGTTTCCCCATATCTGATTCCCGGCCTCTGATTCCCCGCCTCTGATTCCCCGCCTCTGATTCCCTGCCTCTGATTCCCCATCTCCGATTCCGCACATGTGATTCCCTGCCTCTGATTCCCCGCCTCTGATTCCCCGCCTCTGATTCCCTGCCTCTGATTTCCAACCTCTGATTCCCCACCTCTGATTCCCCGTGTTTGATTCCCCGCCTATGTTTCCCCGCCTCTGATTCCCCGCCTCTGTTTCCCAATATCTAAGTCCCCGCCTCTGATTCCCCAACTCTAATTCCCCACCTCTGATTCCCCAGCTCTGATTCCCCGCCTCTGATTCCCTGCATCTGATTCCCTGCATCTGATTCCAAGCCTCTGATTCCCTGCCTCTGATTCCCAACCTCTGATTCCCCACCTCTGATTCCCCATATCTGATTCCCAGCATCTGTTTCCCCGCCTCTGATTCCCCGCCTCTGTTTCCCCATATCTGATTCCCGGCCTCTGGTTCCCCGCCTCTGATTCCCCGCCTCTGATTCCCTGCCTCTGATTCCCCATCTCCGATTCCGCACATCTGATTCCCTGCCTCTGATTCCCCGCCTCTGATTCCCCGCCTCTGATTCCCTGCCTCTGATTACCAACCTCTGATTCCCCACCTCTGTTTCCCCGTGTTTCATTCCCCGCCTCTGTATCCCCGCCTCTGATTCCCCTGTTTGATTCCCTGCCTCCGATTCCCGGCCTCTGATTCCCCATCTCTGATTCACCGCCTTTGATTCGCCACCTCTGATTCCCCATATCTGATTCCCCGCCTCTGTTTCCCCGCCTCTGATTCCCCGCCTCTGATTCCCCATATCTCATTCCCCGCCTCTGAATCCCGATCTCTGATTCCCGGACTCTGATTCCCCACCTCTGATTCCCGGCCTCTTATTCCCGGCATCTGATTCCGGCCTCTGATTCCCGGCCTCTGATTCCCTGCTTCTGATTCTGATTCCCTGCCTTTGATTCCCCATCTCTGATTCCGCACATCTGATTCCCTGCCTCTGATTCCCCATCTCTGATTCCCCATATCTGATTCCCCGCCTCTGATTCCCCAACTCTGATTCCCCACCTCTGATTCCCCAGCTCTGATTCCCCGCCTCTGAATCCCCGCATCTGATTCCCTGCATCTGATTCCAAGCCTCTGATTCCCTGCCTCTGATTCCCAACCTCTGATTCCCCACCTCTGATTCCCCATATCTGATTCCCAGCCTCTGTTTCCCCGCCTCTGATTCCCCGCCTCTGTTTCCCCATATCTGATTCCCCGCCTCTGATTTCCCGCCTCTGATTCCCTGCCTCTGATTCCCCATCTCCGATTCCGCACATCTGATTCCCTGCCTCTGATTCCCCGCACTGATTCCCCGCCTCTGATTCCCTGCCTCTGATTCCCAACCTCTGATTCCCCGTGTTTGATTCCCCGCTTCTGTTTCCCCGCCTCTGATTCCCCGCCTCTGATTCCCCAACTCTAATTCCCCGCCTCTGATTCCCCATATCTGATTCCCCGCCTCTGTTTCCCCGCCTCTGTTTCCCCGCCTCTAATTCCCCGCCCCTGTTTCCCCATATCTGATTCCCTGCCTCTGATTCCCCAACTTTGATTCCCAGCATCTGATTCCCCAGCTCTGATTCCCCGCCTCTGATTCCCCGCATCTGATTCCCTGCATCTGATTCCAAGCCTCTGATTCCCTGCCTCTGATTCCCAACCTCTGATTCCCCACCTCTGATTCCCCATATCTGATCCCCAGCCTCTGTTTCCCCGCCTCTGTTTCCCCATATCTTATTCCCGGCCTCTGATTTCCCGCCTCTGATTCCCCGCCTCTGATTCCCTGCCTCTGATTCCCCATCTCCGATTCCGCACATCTGATTCCCTGCCTCTGATTCCCCGCCTCTGATTCCCCGCCTCTGATTCCCTGCATCTGATTCTCAACCTCTGATTCCCCACCTCTGATTCCCCGTGTTTGATTCCCCGCCTCTGTTTCCCCGCCTCTGATTCCCCGCCTCTGATTCCCCAACTCTAATTCCCCGCCTCTGATTCCCCATATCTGATTCCCTGCCTCTGTTTCCCCGCCTCTGATTCCCCGCCCCTGTTTCGCCATATCTGATTCCCTGCCTCTGATTCCCCAACTTTGATTCCCAACCTCTGATTTCCCAGCTCTGATTCCCCGCCTCTGATTCCCCGTGTTTGATTCCCTGCCTCTGATTCCCTGCCTCTGATTCCCCATCTCTGATTCACCACCTTTGATTCGCCACCTCTGATTCCCCATATCTGATTCCCCACCTCTGTTTCCCCGCCTCTGATTCCCCGCCTCTGATTCTCCATATCTCATTCCCCGCCTTTGACTCCCCATCTCTGATTCCCGGACTCTGATTCCCCACCTCTGATTCCCGGCCTCTTATTCCCAGCATCTGATTCCAGGCCTCTGATTCCCGGCCTCTGACTCCCCGCTTCTGATTCTGATTCCCTGCCTCTGATTCCCCATCTCTGATTCCGCACATCTGATTACCTGCCTCTGATTCCCCACCTCTGATTCCCCATATCTGATTCCCCGCCTCTGTTTCCACGCCTCTGATTCCCCGCCTCTGTTTCCCCATATCTAATTCCCCACCTCTGATGCCCCAACTCTGATTCCCCGCCTCTGATTCCACAGCTCTGATTCCCCGCCTCTGATTCCCCACATCCGATTCCCCATATCTGATTCCCCGCCTCTGTTTCCCCGCCCCTGATTCCCCGCCTCTGTTTCCCCATATCTGATTCCCCGCCTCTGATTCCCAACTATGATTCCCCGCCTCTTATTCCCCAGCTCTGATTCCCTGCCTCTGATTCCCCGCGTTCTATTCCCTGCCTCTGATTCCCCGCCTGTGATTCCCCATCTCTGATTCACCACCTCTTATTCCCCACCACTGATTCCCCATATCTAATTCCCCGCCTCTGTTTGCCCGCCTCTGATTCCCCGCCTCTGTTTCCCCATATCTGATTACCCGCCTCTGAATCCCCAACTCTGATTCCCTGCCTCTGATTCCCCAGCTTCATTACCCGCCTTTGATTCCCCCCGTCTGATTCCCAGCCTCTGAATCCCCGTGTCTGATAACCTGCCTCTGATTCCCCGCCTCTGATTCCCCATCTCAGATTCACCGCCTCTGATTCCCCAACTCTGATTCCCCATCTCTGATTCCGCACATCCGATTCCCTGCCTCTGATTCCCCATCTCGGATTCCGCACATCTGATTCCCTGCCTCTGATTCCCTGACTCTGATCCCCACCTCTGATTCCCAAGCTCTGATTCCCCGCCTCTGATTCCCCAACTCTGATTCCCCTCCTCTGATTCCCCAGCTCTGATTCCCCGCCTCTGATTCCCCGTGTTTGATTCCCTGCCTCTGATTCCCCGCCTCTGATTCCCCATCTCTGATTCACCGCCTTTGATTCGCCACCTCTGATTCCCCATATCTGATTCCTCGCCTCTGTTTCCCCGCCTCTGATTCCCCACCTCTGATTCCCCATATCTCATTCCCCGCCTCTGATTCCCCATCTCTGATTCCCGGACTCTGATTCCCCACCTCTGATTCCCAGCCTCTTATTCCCGGCATCTGATTCCGGCCTCTGATTCCCGGCCTCTGATTCCCTGCTTCTGATTCTGATTCCCTGCCTTTGATTCCCCATCTCTGATTCCGAACATCTGATTCCCTGCCTCTGATTCCCCATCTCTGATTCCCCATATCTGATTCCCCGCCTCTGTTTCCCTGCCTCTGATTCCCCGCCTCTGTTTCCCAATATCTAAGTCCCCGCCTCTGATTCCCCAACTCTGATTCCCCACCTCTGATTCCCCAGCTCTGATTCCCCGCCTCTGATTCCCTGCATCTGATTCCCTGCATCTGATTCCAAGCCTCTGATTCCCTGCCTCTGATTCCCAACCGCTGATTCCCCACCTCTGATTCCCCATATCTGATTCCCAGCCTCTGTTTCCCCGCCTCTGATTCCCCGCCTCTGCTTCCCCATATCTGATTCCCGGACTCTGATTCCCCGCCTCCGATTCCCTGCCTCTGATTCCCCAGCTCCGATTCCGCACATCTGATTCCCTGCCTCTGATTCCCCGCCTCTGATTCCCCGCCTCTGATTCCATGCCTCTGATTCCCAACCTCTGATTCCCCACCTCTGATTCCCCGTGTTTGATTCCCCGCCTCTGTTTCCCCGCCTCTGATTCCCCAACTCTAATTCACCGCCTCTGATTCCCCATCTCGGATTCCGCACATCTGATTCCCTGCCTCTGATTCCCTGACTCTGATCCCCACCTCTGATTCCCAAGCTCTGATTCCCCGCCTCTGATTCCCCAACTCTGATTCCCCTCCTCTGATTCCCCAGCTCTGATTCCCCGCCTCTGATTCCCCGTGTTTGATTCCCTGCCTCTGATTCCCCGCCTCTGATTCCCCATCTCTGATTCACCGCCTTTGATTCGCCACCTCTGATTCCCCATATCTGATTCCTCGCCTCTGTTTCCCCGCCTCTGATTCCCCACCTCTGATTCCCCATATCTCATTCCCCGCCTCTGATTCCCCATCTCTGATTCCCGGACTCTGATTCCCCACCTCTGATTCCCAGCCTCTTATTCCCGGCATCTGATTCCGGCCTCTGATTCCCGGCCTCTGATTCCCTGCTTCTGATTCTGATTCCCTGCCTTTGATTCCCCATCTCTGATTCCGAACATCTGATTCCCTGCCTCTGATTCCCCATCTCTGATTCCCCATATCTGATTCCCCGCCTCTGTTTCCCTGCCTCTGATTCCCCGCCTCTGTTTCCCAATATCTAAGTCCCCGCCTCTGATTCCCCAACTCTGATTCCCCACCTCTGATTCCCCAGCTCTGATTCCCCGCCTCTGATTCCCTGCATCTGATTCCCTGCATCTGATTCCAAGCCTCTGATTCCCTGCCTCTGATTCCCAACCGCTGATTCCCCACCTCTGATTCCCCATATCTGATTCCCAGCCTCTGTTTCCCCGCCTCTGATTCCCCGCCTCTGCTTCCCCATATCTGATTCCCGGACTCTGATTCCCCGCCTCTGATTCCCTGCCTCTGATTCCCCAGCTCCGATTCCGCACATCTGATTCCCTGCCTCTGATTCCCCGCCTCTGATTCCCCGCCTCTGATTCCATGCCTCTGATTCCCAACCTCTGATTCCCCACCTCTGATTCCCCGTGTTTGATTCCCCGCCTCTGTTTCCCCGCCTCTGATTCCCCAACTCTAATTCACCGCCTCTGATTCCCCATATCTGATTCCCTGCCTCTGTTTCCCCGCCTCTGATTCCCCGCCCCTGTTTCCCCATATCTGATTCCCTGCCTCTGAATCCCCAACTTTGATTCCCAGCCTCTGATTCCCCAGCTCTGATTCCCCGCCTCTGATTCCCCGTGTTTGATTCCCTGCCTCCGATTCCCGGCCTCTGATTCCCCATCTCTGATTCACCGCCTTTGATTCGCCACCTATGATTCCCCATATCTGATTCCCCGCCTCTGTTTCCCCGCCTCTGATTCCCCGCCTCTGATTCCCCATATCTCATTCCCCGCCTCTGAATCCCCATCTCTGATTCCCGGACTCTGATTCCCCACCTCTGATTCCCGGCCACTTATTCCCGGCATCTGATTCCGGCCTCTGATTCCCGGCCTCTGATTCCCTGCTTCTGATTCTGATTCCCTGCCTTTGATTCCCCATCTATGATTCCGCACATCTGATTCCCTGCCTCTGATTCCCCATCTCTGATTCCCCATATCTGATTCCCCGCCTCTGATTCCCCAACTCTGATTCCCCACCTCTGATTCCCCAGCTCTGATTCCCCGCCTCTGAATCCCCGCATCTGATTCCCTGCATCTGATTCCAAGCCTCTGATTCCCTGCCTCTGATTCCCAACCTCTGATTCCCCACCTCTGATTCCCCATATCTGATTCCCAGCCTCTGTTTCCCCGCCTCTGATTCCCCACCTCTGTTTCCCCATATCTGATTCCCGGCCTCTGATTCCCCGCCTCTGATTTCCCGCCTCTGATTCCCTGCCTCTGATTCCCCATCTCTGATTCCGCACATCTGATTCCCTGCCTCTGATTCCCCGCCTCTGATTCCCCGCCTCTGATTCCCTGCCTCTGATTCCCAACCTCTGATTCCCCACCTCTGATTCCCCGTGTTTGATTCCCCGCCTCTGTTTCCCCGCCTCTGATTCCCCGCCTCTGATTCCCCAACTCTAATTCCCCGCCTCTGATTCCCCATATCTGATTCCCCACCTCTGATTCCCCGTGTTTGATTCCCCGCCTCTGTTTCCCCGCCTCTGATTCCCCGCCTCTGATTCCCCAACTTTGATTCCCAGCATCTGATTCCCCAGCTCTGATTCCCCGCCTCTGATTCCCCGCATCTGATTCCCTGCATCTGATTCCAAGCCTCTGATTCCCTGCCTCTGATTCCCAACCTCTGATTCCCCACCTCTGATTCCCCATATCTGATCCCCAGCCTCTGTTTCCCCGCCTCTGTTTCCCCATATCTTATTCCCGGCCTCTGATTCCCCGCCTCTGATTCCCCGCCTCTGATTCCCTGCCTCTGATTCCCCATCTCCGATTCCGCACATCTGATTCCCTGCCTCTGATTCCCCGCCTCTGATTCCCCGCCTCTGATTCCCTGCATCTGATTCCCAACCTCTGATTCCCCACCTCTGATTCCCCGTGTTTGATTCCCCGCCTCTGTTTCCCCGCCTCTGATTCCCCCCTCTGATTCCCCAACTCTAATTCCCCGCCTCTGATTCCCCATATCTGATTCCCTGCCTCTGTTTCCCCGCCTCTGATTCCCCGCCCCTGTTTCGCCATATCTGATTCCCTGCCTCTGATTCCCCGCGTTCTATTCCCTGCCTATGATTCCCCGCCTGTGATTCCCCATCTCTGATTCACCACCTCTGATTCCCCACCACTGATTCCCCATATCTAATTCCCCGCCTCTGTTTGCCCGCCTCTGATTCCCCGCCTCTGTTTCCCCATATCTGATTACCCGCCTCTGAATCCCCAACTCTGATTCCCTGCCTCTGATTCCCCAGCTTCATTACCCGCCTTTGATTCCCCCCGTCTGATTCCCAGCCTCTGAATCCCCGTGTCTGATAACCTGTCTCTGATTCCCCGCCTCTGATTCCCCATCTCAGATTCACCGCCTCTGATTCCCCAACTCTGATTCCCCATCTCTGATTCCGCACATCCGATTCCCTGCCTCTGATTCCCCGACTCTGATTCCCCACCTCTGATTCCCCAGCTCTGATTCCCCGCCTCTGATTCCCCAACTCTGATTCCCCGCCTCTGATTCCCCAGCTCTGATTCCCCGCCTCTGATTCCCCGTGTTTGATCCCCTGCCTCTGATTCCCCAGCTCTGATTCCCCATCTCTGATTCACCGCCTTTGATTCGCCACCTCTGATTCCCCATATCTGATTCCTCGCCACTGTTTCCACGCCTCTGATTCCCCGCCTCTGATTCCCCATATCTCATTCCCCGCCTCTGATTCCCCATCTCTGATTCCCGGACTCTGATTCCCCACCTCTGATTCCCGACCTCTTATTCCCGGCATCTGATTCCGGCCTCTGATTCCCGGCCTCTGATTCCCTGCTTCTGCTTCTGATTCCCTGCCTCTGATTCCCCAGTTCTGATTCCGCACATCTAATTCCCTGCCTCTGATTCCCCACCTCTGATTCCCCATATCTGAATCCCCGCCTCTGTTTCCCCGTCTGTGATTCCCCGCCTCTGTTTCCCCATATCTAAGTCCCCGCCTCTGATTCCCCAACTTTGATTCCCCACCTCTGATTCCCCAGCTCTGATTCCCCGCCTCTGATTCCCCACCTCTGATTCCCCATATCTGATTCCCAGCCTCTGTTTCCCCGCCTCTGATTCCCCGCCTCTGTTTCCCCATATCTGATTCCCGGCCTCTGATTCCCCGCCTCTGATTCCCCGCCTCTGATTCCCTGCCTCTGATTCCCCATCTCCGATTCCGCACATCTGATTCCCTGCCTCTCATTCCCCGCCTCTGATTCCCCGCCTCTGATTCCCTGCCTCTGATTCCCAACCTCTGATTCCCCACCTCTGATTCCCCGTGTTTGATTCCCCGCCTCTGTTTCCCCGCCTCTGATTCCCCGCCTCTGATTCCCCAACTCTAATTCCCCGCCTCTGATTCCCCATATCTGATTCCCCGCCTCTGTTTCCCCGCCTCTGATTCCCCGCCCCTGTTTCCCCATATCTGATTCCCTGCCTCTGATTCCCCAACTTTGATTCCCAGCCTCTGATTCCCCAGCTCTGATTCCCGCCTCTGATTCCCCGCATCTGATTCGCTGCATCTGATTCCATGCCTCTGATTCCCTGCCTCTGATTCCCAACCTCTGATTCCCCACCTCTGATTCCCCATATCTGATTCCCAGCCTCTGTTTCCCCGCCTCTGATTCCCCGCCTCTGTTTCCCCATATCTGATTCCCGGCCTCTGATTCCCCGCCTCTGATTCCCCGCCTCTGATTCCCTGCCTCTGATTCCCCATCTCCGATTCCGCACATCTGATCCCCTGCCTCTGATTCCCCGCCTCTGATTCCCTGCATCTGATTCCCTGCATCTGATTCCAAGCCTCTGATTCCCTGCCTCTGATTCCCAACCTCTGATTCCCCACCTCTGATTCCCCATATCTGATTCCCAGCATCTGTTTCCCCGCCTCTGATTCCCCGCCTCTGTTTCCCCATATCTGATTCCCGGCCTCTGGTTCCCCGCCTCTGATTCCCCGCCTCTGATTCCCTGCCTCTGATTCCCCATCTCCGATTCCGCACATCTGATTCCCTGCCTCTGATTCCCCGCCTCTGATTCCCCGCCTCTGATTCCCTGCCTCTGATTCCCAACCTCTGATTACCCACCTCTGATTCCCCGTGTTTGATTCCCCGCCTCTGTATCCCCGCCTCTGATTCCCCTCCTCTGATTCCCCAACTCTAATTCCCCGCCTCTGATTCCCCATATCTGATTCCCCGCCTCTGTTTCCCCGCCTCTGATTCCCCGCCCCTGTTTCCCCATATCTGATTCCCTGCCTCTGATTCCCCAACTTTGATTCCCAGCCTCTGATTCCCCAGCTCTGATTCCCCGCCTCTGATTCCCCGCATCTGATTCCCTGCATCTGATTCCAAGCCTCTGATTCCCTGCCTCTGATTCCCAACCTCTGATTCCCCACCTCTGATTCCCCATATCTGATTCCCAGCCTCTGTTTCCCCGCCTCTGATTCCCCGCCTCTGTTTCCCCATATCTGATTCCCGGCCTCTGATTCCCCGCATCTGATTCCCCGCCTCTGATTCCCTGCCTCTGATTCCTCATCTCCGATTCCGCACATCTGATTCCCTGCCTCTGATTCCCCGCCTCTGATTCCCCGCCTCTGATTCCCTGCCTCTGATTCCCAACCTCTGATTCCCCACCTCTGATTCCCCGTGTTTGATTCCCCGCCTCTGTTTCCCCACCTCTGATTCCACAGCTCTGATTCCCCGCCTCTGATTCCCCACATCCGATTCCCCATATCTGATTCCCCGCCTCTGTTTCCCCGCCCCTGATTCCCCGCCTCTGTTTCCCCATATCTAATTCCCCGCCTCTGATTCCCAACTATGATTCCCCGCCTCTGATTCCCCATCTCCGATTCCGCACATCTGATTCCCTGCCTCTGATTCCCCGCCTCTGATTCCCCGCCTCTGATTCCCTGCATCTGATTCCCAACCTCTGATTCCCCACCTCTGATTCCCCGTGTTTGATTCCCCGCCTCTGTTTCCCCGCCTCTGATTCCCCCCTCTGATTCCCCAACTCTAATTCCCCGCCTCTGATTCCCCATATCTGATTCCCTGCCTCTGTTTCCCCGCCTCTGATTCCCCGCCCCTGTTTCGCCATATCTGATTCCCTGCCTCTGATTCCCCGCGTTCTATTCCCTGCCTATGATTCCCCGCCTGTGATTCCCCATCTCTGATTCACCACCTCTGATTCCCCACCACTGATTCCCCATATCTAATTCCCCGCCTCTGTTTGCCCGCCTCTGATTCCCCGCCTCTGTTTCCCCATATCTGATTACCCGCCTCTGAATCCCCAACTCTGATTCCCTGCCTCTGATTCCCCAGCTTCATTACCCGCCTTTGATTCCCCCCGTCTGATTCCCAGCCTCTGAATCCCCGTGTCTGATAACCTGTCTCTGATTCCCCGCCTCTGATTCCCCATCTCAGATTCACCGCCTCTGATTCCCCAACTCTGATTCCCCATCTCTGATTCCGCACATCCGATTCCCTGCCTCTGATTCCCCGACTCTGATTCCCCACCTCTGATTCCCCAGCTCTGATTCCCCGCCTCTGATTCCCCAACTCTGATTCCCCGCCTCTGATTCCCCAGCTCTGATTCCCCGCCTCTGATTCCCCGTGTTTGATCCCCTGCCTCTGATTCCCCAGCTCTGATTCCCCATCTCTGATTCACCGCCTTTGATTCGCCACCTCTGATTCCCCATATCTGATTCCTCGCCACTGTTTCCACGCCTCTGATTCCCCGCCTCTGATTCCCCATATCTCATTCCCCGCCTCTGATTCCCCATCTCTGATTCCCGGACTCTGATTCCCCACCTCTGATTCCCGACCTCTTATTCCCGGCATCTGATTCCGGCCTCTGATTCCCGGCCTCTGATTCCCTGCTTCTGCTTCTGATTCCCTGCCTCTGATTCCCCAGTTCTGATTCCGCACATCTAATTCCCTGCCTCTGATTCCCCACCTCTGATTCCCCATATCTGAATCCCCGCCTCTGTTTCCCCGTCTGTGATTCCCCGCCTCTGTTTCCCCATATCTAAGTCCCCGCCTCTGATTCCCCAACTTTGATTCCCCACCTCTGATTCCCCAGCTCTGATTCCCCGCCTCTGATTCCCCACCTCTGATTCCCCATATCTGATTCCCAGCCTCTGTTTCCCCGCCTCTGATTCCCCGCCTCTGTTTCCCCATATCTGATTCCCGGCCTCTGATTCCCCGCCTCTGATTCCCCGCCTCTGATTCCCTGCCTCTGATTCCCCATCTCCGATTCCGCACATCTGATTCCCTGCCTCTCATTCCCCGCCTCTGATTCCCCGCCTCTGATTCCCTGCCTCTGATTCCCAACCTCTGATTCCCCACCTCTGATTCCCCGTGTTTGATTCCCCGCCTCTGTTTCCCCGCCTCTGATTCCCCGCCTCTGATTCCCCAACTCTAATTCCCCGCCTCTGATTCCCCATATCTGATTCCCCGCCTCTGTTTCCCCGCCTCTGATTCCCCGCCCCTGTTTCCCCATATCTGATTCCCTGCCTCTGATTCCCCAACTTTGATTCCCAGCCTCTGATTCCCCAGCTCTGATTCCCGCCTCTGATTCCCCGCATCTGATTCGCTGCATCTGATTCCATGCCTCTGATTCCCTGCCTCTGATTCCCAACCTCTGATTCCCCACCTCTGATTCCCCATATCTGATTCCCAGCCTCTGTTTCCCCGCCTCTGATTCCCCGCCTCTGTTTCCCCATATCTGATTCCCGGCCTCTGATTCCCCGCCTCTGATTCCCCGCCTCTGATTCCCTGCCTCTGATTCCCCATCTCCGATTCCGCACATCTGATCCCCTGCCTCTGATTCCCCGCCTCTGATTCCCTGCATCTGATTCCCTGCATCTGATTCCAAGCCTCTGATTCCCTGCCTCTGATTCCCAACCTCTGATTCCCCACCTCTGATTCCCCATATCTGATTCCCAGCATCTGTTTCCCCGCCTCTGATTCCCCGCCTCTGTTTCCCCATATCTGATTCCCGGCCTCTGGTTCCCCGCCTCTGATTCCCCGCCTCTGATTCCCTGCCTCTGATTCCCCATCTCCGATTCCGCACATCTGATTCCCTGCCTCTGATTCCCCGCCTCTGATTCCCCGCCTCTGATTCCCTGCCTCTGATTCCCAACCTCTGATTACCCACCTCTGATTCCCCGTGTTTGATTCCCCGCCTCTGTATCCCCGCCTCTGATTCCCCTCCTCTGATTCCCCAACTCTAATTCCCCGCCTCTGATTCCCCATATCTGATTCCCCGCCTCTGTTTCCCCGCCTCTGATTCCCCGCCCCTGTTTCCCCATATCTGATTCCCTGCCTCTGATTCCCCAACTTTGATTCCCAGCCTCTGATTCCCCAGCTCTGATTCCCCGCCTCTGATTCCCCGCATCTGATTCCCTGCATCTGATTCCAAGCCTCTGATTCCCTGCCTCTGATTCCCAACCTCTGATTCCCCACCTCTGATTCCCCATATCTGATTCCCAGCCTCTGTTTCCCCGCCTCTGATTCCCCGCCTCTGTTTCCCCATATCTGATTCCCGGCCTCTGATTCCCCGCATCTGATTCCCCGCCTCTGATTCCCTGCCTCTGATTCCTCATCTCCGATTCCGCACATCTGATTCCCTGCCTCTGATTCCCCGCCTCTGATTCCCCGCCTCTGATTCCCTGCCTCTGATTCCCAACCTCTGATTCCCCACCTCTGATTCCCCGTGTTTGATTCCCCGCCTCTGTTTCCCCACCTCTGATTCCACAGCTCTGATTCCCCGCCTCTGATTCCCCACATCCGATTCCCCATATCTGATTCCCCGCCTCTGTTTCCCCGCCCCTGATTCCCCGCCTCTGTTTCCCCATATCTAATTCCCCGCCTCTGATTCCCAACTATGATTCCCCGCCTCTTATTCCCCAGCTCTGATTCCCTGCCTCTGATTCCCCGCGTTCTATTGCCTGCCTCTGATTCCCCGCCTGTGATTCCCCATCTCTGATTCACCACCTCTGATTCCCCACCACTGATTCCCCATATCTAATTCCCCGCCTCTGTTTGCCCGCCTCTGATTCCCCGCCTCTGTTTCCCCATATCTGATTCCCCGCCTCTGAATCCCCAACTCTGATTCCCTGCCTCTGATTCCCCAGCTTCATTCCCCGCCTTTGATTCCCCCCGTCTGATTCCCAGCCTCTGAATCCCCGTGTCTGATAACCTGCCTCTGATTCCCCGCCTCTGATTCCCCATCTCAGATTCACCGCCTCTGATTCCCCAACTCTGATTCCCCATCTCTGATTCCGCACATCCGATTCCCTGCCTCTGATTCCCCGACTCTGATTCCCCACCTCTGATTCCCCAGCTCTGATTCCCCGCCTCTGATTCCCCAACTCTGATTCCCCGCCTCTGATTCCCCAGCTCTGATTCCCCGCCTCTGATTCCGCGTGTTTGATCCCCTGCCTCTGATTCCCCAGCTCTGATTCCCCATCTCTGATTCACCGCCTTTGATTCGCCACCTCTGATTCCCCATATCTGATTCCTCGCCACTGTTTCCCCGCCTCTGATTCCCCGCCTCTGATTCCCCATATCTCATTCCCCGCCTCTGATTCCCCATCTCTGATTCCCGGACTCTGATTCCCCACCTCTGATTCCCGACCTCTTATTCCCGGCATCTGATTCCGGCCTCTGATTCCCGGCCTCTGATTCCCTGCTTCTGATTCTGATTCCCTGCCTCTGATTCCCCATTTCTGATTCCGTACATCTAATTCCCTGCCTCTGATTCCCCACCTCTGATTCCCCATATCTGAATCCCCGCCTCTGTTTCCCCGTCTCTGATTCCCCGCCTCTGTTTCCCCATATCTAAGTCCCCGCCTCTGATTCCCCAACTTTGATTCCCCACCTCTGATTCCCCAGCTCTGATTCCCCGCCTCTGATTCCCCACCTCTGATTCCCCATATCTGATTCCCAGCCTCTGTTTCCCCGCCTCTGATTCCCCGCATCTGTTTCCCCATATCTGATTCCCGGCCTCTGATTCCCCGCCTCTGATTCCCCGCCTCTGATTCCCTGCCTCTGATTCCCCATCTCCGATTCCGCACATCTGATTCCCTGCCTCTCATTCCCCGCCTCTGATTCCCCGCCTCTGATTCCCTGCCTCTGATTCCCAACCTCTGATTCCCCACCTCTGATTCCCCGTGTTTTATTCCCCGCCTCTGTTTCCCCGCCTCTGATTCCCCGCCTCTGATTCCCCAACTCTAATTCCCCGCCTCTGTTTCCCCATATCTGATTCCCCGCCTCTGTTTCCCCGCCTCTGATTCCCCGCCTCTGATTCCCCAACTCTAATTCCCCGCCCCTGTTTCCCCATATCTGATTCCCTGCCTCTGATTCCCCAACTTTGATTCCCAGCCTCTGATTCCCCAGCTCTGATTCCCCGACTCTGATTCCCCGCATCTGATTCCCTGCATCTGATTCCAAGCCTCTGATTCCCTGCCTCTGATTCCCAACCTCTGATTCCCCACCTCTGATTCCCCATATCTGATTCCCAGCCTCTGTTTCCCCACCTCTGATTCCCCGCCTCTGTTTCCCCATATCTGATTCCCGGCCTCTGATTCCCCGACTCTGATTCCCCGCCTCTGATTCCCTGCCTCTGATTCCCCATCTCCGATTCCGCACATGTGATTCCCTGCCTCTGATTCCCCGCCTCTGATTCCCCGCCTCTGATTCCCTGCCTCTGATTTCCAACCTCTGATTCCCCACCTCTGATTCCCCGTGTTTGATTCCCCGCCTATGTTTCCCCGCCTCTGATTCCCCGCCTCTGTTTCCCAATATCTAAGTCCCCGCCTCTGATTCCCCAACTCTAATTCCCCACCTCTGATTCCCCAGCTCTGATTCCCCGCCTCTGATTCCCTGCATCTGATTCCCTGCATCTGATTCCAAGCCTCTGATTCCCTGCCTCTGATTCCCAACCTCTGATTCCCCACCTCTGATTCCCCATATCTGATTCCCAGCATCTGTTTCCCCGCCTCTGATTCCCCGCCTCTGTTTCCCCATATCTGATTCCCGGCCTCTGGTTCCCCGCCTCTGATTCCCCGCCTCTGATTCCCTGCCTCTGATTCCCCATCTCCGATTCCGCACATCTGATTCCCTGCCTCTGATTCCCCGACTCTGATTCCCCGCCTCTGATTCCCTGCCTCTGATTCCCAACCTCTGATTCCCCACCTCTGATTCCCCGTGTTTGATTCCCCACCTCTGTATCCCCGCCTCTGATTCCCCGCCTCTGATTCCCCAACTCTAATTCCCCGCCTCTGATTCCCCATATCTGATTCCCCGCCTCTGTTTCCCCGCCTCTGATTCCCCGCCCCTGTTTCCCCATATCTGATTCCCTGCCTCTGATTCCCCAACTTTGATTCCCAGCCTCTGATTCCCCAGCTCTGATTCCCCGCCTCTGATTCCCCGCATCTGATTCCCTGCATCTGATTCCAAGCCTCTGATTCCCTGCCTCTGATTCCCAACCTCTGATTCCCCACCTCTGATTCCCCATATCTGATTCCCAGCCTCTGTTTCCCCGCCTCTGATTCCCCGCCTCTGTTTCCCCATATCTGATTCCCGGCCTCTGAATCCCCGCATCTGATTCCCCGCCTCTGATTCCCTGCCTCTGATTCCCCAACTTTGATTCCCAGCCTCTGATTCCCCAGCTCTGATTCCCCGCCTCTGATTCCCCGCATCTGATTCCCTGCATCTGATTCCAAGCCTCTGATTCCCTGCCTCTGATTCCCAACCTCTGATTCCCCACCTCTGATTCCCCATATCTGATTCCCAGCCTCTGTTTCCCCGCCTCTGATTCCCCGCCTCTGTTTCCCCATATCTGATTCCCGGCCTCTGATTCCCCGCATCTGATTCCCCGCCTCTGATTCCCTGCCTCTGATTCCTCATCTCCGATTCCGCACATCTGATTCCCTGCCTCTGATTCCCCGCCTCTGATTCCCCGCCTCTGATTCCCTGCCTCTGATTCCCAACCTCTGATTCCCCACCTCTGATTCCCCGTGTTTGATTCCCCGCCTCTGTTTCCCCGCCTCTGATTCCCCGCCTCTGATTCCCCAACTCTAATTCCCCGCCTCTGATTCCCCATATCTGATTCCCTGCCTCTGTTTCCCCGCCTCTGATTCCCCGCCCCTGTTTCCCCATATCTGATTCCCTGCCTCTGATTCCCCAACTTTGATTCCCAGCCTCTGATTCCCCAGCTCTGATTCCCCGCCTCTGATTCCCCGTGTTTGATTCCCTTCCTCTGATTCCCCGCCTCTGATTCACCATCTCTGATTCACAGCCTTTGATTCGCCACCTCTGATTCCCCATATCTGATTCCCCACCTCTGTTTCCCCACCTCTGATTCCCCGCCTCTGATTCTCCATATCTCATTCCCCGCCTCTGACTCCCCATCTCTGATTCCCGGACTCTGATTCCCCACCTCTGATTCCCGGCCTCTTATTCCCAGCATCTGATTCCAGGCCTCTGATTCCCGGCCTCTGACTCCCCGCTTCTGATTCTGATTCCCTGCCTCTGATTCCCCGCCTCTGATTCCGCACATCTGATTCCCCGCCTCTGTTTCCCCAGATCTAATTCCCCACCTCTGATGCCCCAACTCTGATTCCCCGCCTCTGATTCCCCAGCTCTGATTCCCTGCCTCTGATTCTCCACATCCGATTCCCCATATCTGATTCCCCGCCTCTGTTTCCCCGCCCCTGATTCCCCGCCTCTGTTTCCCCATATCTGATTCCCCGCCTCTGATTCCCAACTATGATTCCCCGCCTCTTATTCCCCAGCTCTGATTCCCTGCCTCTGATTCCCCGTGTTCTATTCCCTGCCTCTGATTCCCCGCCTGTGATTCCCCATCACTGATTCACCACCTCTGATTCCCCACCACTGATTCCCCATATCTAATTCCCCGCCTCTGTTTGCCCGCCTCTGATTCCCCGCCTCTGTTTCCCCATATCTGATTCCCCGCCTCTGAATCCCCAACTCTGATTCCCTGCCTCTGATTCCCCAGCTTCATTCCCCGCCTTTGATTCCCCCCGTCTGATTCCCAGCCTCTGAATCCCCGTGTCTGATAACCTGCCTCTGATTCCCCGCCTCTGATTCCCCATCTCAGATTCACCGCCTCTGATTCCCCACCTCTGATTCCCCATCTCTGTTTCCGCACATCCGATTCCCTGCCTCTGATTCCCCGACTCTGATTCCCCACCTCTGATTCCCCAGCTCTGATTCCCCGCCTCTGATTCCCCAACTCTGATTCCCCGCCTCTGATTCCCCAGCTCTGATTCCCCGCCTCTGATTCCCCGTGTTTGATCCCCTGCCTCTGATTCCCCAGCTCTGATTCCCCATCTCTGATTCACCGCCTTTGATTCGCCACCTCTGATTCCCCATATCTGATTCCTCGCCACTGTTTCCCCGCCTCTGATTCCCCGCCTCTGATTCCCCATATCTCATTCCCCGCCTCTGATTCCCCATCTCTGATTCCCGGACTCTGATTCCCCACCTCTGATTCCCGACCTCTTATTCCCGGCATCTGATTCCGGCCTCTGATTCCCGGCCTCTGATTCCCTGCTTCTGATTCTGATTCCCTGCCTCTGATTCCCCATTTCTGATTCCGCACATCTAATTCCCTGCCTCTTATTCCCCACCTCTGATTCCCCATATCTGAATCCCCGCCTCTGTTTCCCCGTCTCTGATTCCCCGCCTCTGTTTCCCCATATCTAAGTCCCCGCCTCTGATTCCCCAACTTTGATTCCCCACCTCTGATTCCCCAGCTCTGATTCCCCGCCTCTGATTCCCCACATCTGATTCCCCATACCTGATTCCCAGCCTCTGTTTCCCCGCCTCTGATTCCCCGCTTCTGTTTCCCCACATCTGATTCCCGGCCTCTGATTCCCCGCCTCTGATTCCCCGCCTCTGATTCCGTGCCTCTGATTCCCCATCTCCGATTCCGCACATCTGATTCCCTGCCTCTCATTCCCCGCCTCTGATTCCCCGCCTCTGATTCCCTGCCTCTGATTCCCAACCTCTGATTCCCCACCTCTGATTCCCCGTGTTTGATTCCCCGCCTCTGTCTCCCCGCCTCTGATTCCCCGCCTCTGATTCCCCAACTCTAATTCCCCGCCTCTGCTTCCCCATATCTCATTCCCCGCCTCTGTTTCCCCGCCTCTGATTCCCCGCCACTGATTCCCCATATCTGATTCCCCGCCTCTGATTCCCCAACTTTGATTCCCAGACTCTGATTCCCCAGCTCTGATTCCCCGCCTCTGATTCCCCGCATCTGATTCCCTGCATCTGATTCCAAGCCTCTGATCCCCTGCCTCTGATTCCCAACCTCTGATTTCCCACCTCTGATTCCCCATATCTGATTCCCAGCATCTGTTTCCCCGCCTCTGATTCCCCGCCTCCGTTTCCCCATATCTGATTCCCGGCCTCTGGTTCCCCGCCTCTGATTCCCCGCCTCTGATTCCCTGCCTCTGATTCCCCATCTCCGATTCCGCACATCTGATTCCCTGCCTCTGATTCCCCGCCTCTGATTCCCCGCCTCTGATTCCCTGCCTCTGATTCCCAACCTCTGATTCCCCACCTCTGATTCCCCGTGTTTGATTCCCCGCCTCTGTATCCCCGCTTCTGATTCCCCGCCTCTGATTCCCCAACTATAATTCCCCGCCTCTGATTCCCCATATCTGATTCCCCGCCTCTGTTTCCCCGCCCCTGATTCCCCGCCTCTGTTTCCCCATATCTAATTCCCCGCCTCTGATTCCCAACTATGATTCCCCGCGTTCTATTCCCTGCCTCTGATTCCCCGCCTGTGATTCCCCATCTCTGATTCACCACCTCTGATTCCCCACCACTGATTCCCCATATCTAATTCCCCGCCTCTGTTTGCCCGCCTCTGATTCCACGCCTCTGTTTCCCCATATCTGATTCCCCGCCTCTGAATCCCCAACTCTGATTCCCTGCCTCTGATTCCCCAGCTTCATTCCCCGCCTTTGATTCCCCCCGTCTGATTCCCAGCCTCTGAATCCCCGTGTCTGATAACCTGCCTCTGATTCCCCGCCTCTGATTCCCCATCTCAGATTCACCGCCTCTGATTCCCCAACTCTGATTCCCCATCTCTGATTCCGCACATCCGATTCCCTGCCTCTGATTCCCCGACTCTGATTCCCCACCTCTGATTCCCCAGCTCTGATTCCCCGCCTCTGATTCCCCAACTCTGATTCCCCGCCTCTGATACCCCAGCTCTGATTCCCCGCCTCTGATTCCGCGTGTTTGATCCCCTGCCTCTGATTCCCCAGCTCTGATTCCCCATCTCTGATTCACCGCCTTTGATTCGCCACCTCTGATTCCCCATATCTGATTCCTCGCCACTGTTTCCCCGCCTCTGATTCCCCGCCTCTGATTCCCCATATCTCATTCCCCGCCTCTGATTCCCCATCTCTGATTCCCGGACTCTGATTCCCCACCTCTGATTCCCGACCTCTTATTCCCGGCATCTGATTCCGGCCTCTGATTCCCGGCCTCTGATTCCCTGCTTCTGATTCTGATTCCCTGCCTCTGATTCCCCATTTCTGATTCCGTACATCTAATTCCCTGCCTCTGATTCCCCACCTCTGATTCCCCATATCTGAATCCCCGCCTCTGTTTCCCCGTCTCTGATTCCCCGCCTCTGTTTCCCCATATCTAAGTCCCCGCCTCTGATTCCCCAACTTTGATTCCCCACCTCTGATTCCCCAGCGCTGATTCCCCGCCTCTGATTCCCCACCTCTGATTCCCCATATCTGATTCCCAGCCTCTGTTTCCCCGCCTCTGATTCCCCGCCTCTGTTTCCCCATATCTGATTCCCGGCCTCTGATTCCCCGCCTCTGATTCCCCGCCTCTGATTCCCTGCCTCTGATTCCCCATCTCCGATTCCGCACATCTGATTCCCTGCCTCTCATTCCCCGCCTCTGATTCCCCGCCTCTGATTCCCCGCCCCTGTTTCCCCATATCTGATTCCCTGCCTCTGATTCCCCAACTTTGATTCCCAGCCTCTGATTCCCCAGCTCTGATTCCCGCCTCTGATTCCCCGCATCTGATTCCCTGCATTTGATTCCATGCCTCTGATTCCCTGCCTCTGATTCCCAACCTCTGATTCCCCACCTCTGATTCCCCATATCTGATTCCCAGCCTCTGTTTCCCCGCCTCTGATTCCCCGCCTCTGTTTCCCCATATCTGATTCCCGGCCTCTGATTCCCCGCCTCTGATTCCCCGCCTCTGATTCCCTGCCTCTGATTCCCCATCTCCGATTCCGCACATCTGATCCCCTGCCTCTGATTCCCCGCCTCTGATTCCCTGCATCTGATTCCCTGCATCTGATTCCAAGCCTCTGATTCCCTGCCTCTGATTCCCAACCTCTGATTCCCCACCTCTGATTCCCCATATCTGATTCCCAGCATCTGTTTCCCCGCCTCTGATTCCCCGCCTCTGTTTCCCCATATCTGATTCCCGGCCTCTGGTTCCCCGCCTCTGATTCCCCGCCTCTGATTCCCTGCCTCTGATTCCCCATCTCCGATTCCGCACATCTGATTCCCTGCCTCTGATTCCCCGCCTCTGATTCCCCGCCTCTGATTCCCTGCCTCTGATTCCCAACCTCTGATTACCCACCTCTGATTCCCCGTGTTTGATTCCCCGCCTCTGTATCCCCGCCTCTGATTCCCCTCCTCTGATTCCCCAACTCTAATTCCCCGCCTCTGATTCCACATATCTGATTCCCCGCCTCTGTTTCCCCGCCTCTGATTTCCCGCCCCTGTTTCCCCATATCTGATTCCCTGCCTCTGATTCCCCAACTTTGATTCCCAGCCTCTGATTCCCCAGCTCTGATTCCCCGCCTCTGATTCCCCGCATCTGATTCCCTGCATCTGATTCCAAGCCTCTGATTCCCTGCCTCTGATTCCCAACCTCTGATTCCCCACCTCTGATTCCCCATATCTGATTCCCAGCCTCTGTTTCCCCGCCTCTGATTCCCCGCCTCTGTTTCCCCATATCTGATTCCCGGCCTCTGATTCCCCGCATCTGATTCCCCGCCTCTGATTCCCTGCCTCTGATTCCTCATCTCCGATTCCGCACATCTGATTCCCTGCCTCTGATTCCCCGCCTCTGATTCCCCGCCTCTGATTCCCTGCCTCTGATTCCCAACCTCTGATTCCCCACCTCTGATTCCCCGTGTTTGATTCCCCGCCTCTGTTTCCCCACCTCTGATTCCACAGCTCTGATTCCCCGCCTCTGATTCCCCACATCCGATTCCCCATATCTGATTCCCCGCCTCTGTTTCCCCGCCCCTGATTCCCCGCCTCTGTTTCCCCATATCTAATTCCCCGCCTCTGATTCCCAACTATGATTCCCCGCCTCTTATTCCCCAGCTCTGATTCCCTGCCTCTGATTCCCCGCGTTCTATTGCCTGCCTCTGATTCCCCGCCTGTGATTCCCCATCTCTGATTCACCACCTCTGATTCCCCACCACTGATTCCCCATATCTAATTCCCCGCCTCTGTTTGCCCGCCTCTGATTCCCCGCCTCTGTTTCCCCATATCTGATTCCCCGCCTCTGAATCCCCAACTCTGATTCCCTGCCTCTGATTCCCCAGCTTCATTCCCCGCCTTTGATTCCCCCCGTCTGATTCCCAGCCTCTGAATCCCCGTGTCTGATAACCTGCCTCTGATTCCCCGCCTCTGATTCCCCATCTCAGATTCACCGCCTCTGATTCCCCAACTCTGATTCCCCATCTCTGATTCCGCACAGCCGATTCCCTGCCTCTGATTCCCCGACTCTGATTCCCCACCTCTGATTCCCCAGCTCTGATTCCCCGCCTCTGATTCCCCAACTCTGATTCCCCGCCTCTGATTCCCCAGCTCTGATTCCCCGCCTCTGATTCCGCGTGTTTGATCCCCTGCCTCTGATTCCCCAGCTCTGATTCCCCATCTCTGATTCACCGCCTTTGATTCGCCACCTCTGATTCCCCATATCTGATTCCTCGCCACTGTTTCCCCGCCTCTGATTCCCCGCCTCTGATTCCCCATATCTCATTCCCCGCCTCTGATTCCCCATCTCTGATTCCCGGACTCTGATTCCCCACCTCTGATTCCCGACCTCTTATTCCCGGCATCTGATTCCGGCCTCTGATTCCCGGCCTCTGATTCCCTGCTTCTGATTCTGATTCCCTGCCTCTGATTCCCCATTTCTGATTCCGTACATCTAATTCCCTGCCTCTGATTCCCCACCTCTGATTCCCCATATCTGAATCCCCGCCTCTGTTTCCCCGTCTCTGATTCCCCGCCTCTGTTTCCCCATATCTAAGTCCCCGCCTCTGATTCCCCAACTTTGATTCCCCACCTCTGATTCCCCAGCTCTGATTCCCCGCCTCTGATTCCCCACCTCTGATTCCCCATATCTGATTCCCAGCCTCTGTTTCCCCGCCTCTGATTCCCCGCCTCTGTTTCCCCATATCTGATTCCCGGCCTCTGATTCCCCGCCTCTGATTCCCCGCCTCTGATTCCCTGCCTCTGATTCCCCATCTCCGATTCCGCACATCTGATTCCCTGCCTCTCATTCCCCGCCTCTGATTCCCCGCCTCTGATTCCCTGCCTCTGATTCCCAACCTCTGATTCCCCACCTCTGATTCCCCGTGTTTGATTCCCCGCCTCTGTTTCCCCGCCTCTGATTCCCCGCCTCTGATTCCCCAACTCTAATTCCCCGCCTCTGTTTCCCCATATCTGATTCCCCGCCTCTGTTTCCCCGCCTCTGATTCCCCGCCCCTGTTTCCCCATATCTGATTCCCTGCCTCTGATTCCCCAACTTTGATTCCCAGCCTCTGATTCCCCAGCTCTGATTCCCCGACTCTGATTCCCCGCATCTGATTCCCTGCATCTGATTCCAAGCCTCTGATTCCCTGCCTCTGATTCCCAACCTCTGATTCCCCACCTCTGATTCCCCATATCTGATTCCCAGCCTCTGTTTCCCCACCTCTGATTCCCCGCCTCTGTTTCCCCATATCTGATTCCCGGCCTCTGATTCCCCGACTCTGATTCCCCGCCTCTGATTCCCTGCCTCTGATTCCCCATCTCCGATTCCGCACATGTGATTCCCTGCCTCTGATTCCCCGCCTCTGATTCCCCGCCTCTGATTCCCTGCCTCTGATTTCCAACCTCTGATTCCCCACCTCTGATTCCCCGTGTTTGATTCCCCGCCTATGTTTCCCCGCCTCTGATTCCCCGCCTCTGTTTCCCAATATCTAAGTCCCCGCCTCTGATTCCCCAACTCTAATTCCCCACCTCTGATTCCCCAGCTCTGATTCCCCGCCTCTGATTCCCTGCATCTGATTCCCTGCATCTGATTCCAAGCCTCTGATTCCCTGCCTCTGATTCCCAACCTCTGATTCCCCACCTCTGATTCCCCATATCTGATTCCCAGCATCTGTTTCCCCGCCTCTGATTCCCCGCCTCTGTTTCCCCATATCTGATTCCCGGCCTCTGGTTCCCCGCCTCTGATTCCCCGCCTCTGATTCCCTGCCTCTGATTCCCCATCTCCGATTCCGCACATCTGATTCCCTGCCTCTGATTCCCCGCCTCTGATTCCCCGCCTCTGATTCCCTGCCTCTGATTCCCAACCTCTGATTCCCCACCTCTGATTCCCCGTGTTTGATTCCCCACCTCTGTATCCCCGCCTCTGATTCCCCGCCTCTGATTCCCCAACTCTAATTCCCCGCCTCTGATTCCCCATATCTGATTCCCCGCCTCTGTTTCCCCGCCTCTGATTCCCCGCCCCTGTTTCCCCATATCTGATTCCCTGCCTCTGATTCCCCAACTTTGATTCCCAGCCTCTGATTCCCCAGCTCTGATTCCCCGCCTCTGATTCCCCGCATCTGATTCCCTGCATCTGATTCCAAGCCTCTGATTCCCTGCCTCTGATTCCCAACCTCTGATTCCCCACCTCTGATTCCCCATATCTGATTCCCAGCCTCTGTTTCCCCGCCTCTGATTCCCCGCCTCTGTTTCCCCATATCTGATTCCCGGCCTCTGAATCCCCGCATCTGATTCCCCGCCTCTGATTCCCTGCCTCTGATTCCCCAACTTTGATTCCCAGCCTCTGATTCCCCAGCTCTGATTCCCCGCCTCTGATTCCCCGCATCTGATTCCCTGCATCTGATTCCAAGCCTCTGATTCCCTGCCTCTGATTCCCAACCTCTGATTCCCCACCTCTGATTCCCCATATCTGATTCCCAGCCTCTGTTTCCCCGCCTCTGATTCCCCGCCTCTGTTTCCCCATATCTGATTCCCGGCCTCTGATTCCCCGCATCTGATTCCCCGCCTCTGATTCCCTGCCTCTGATTCCTCATCTCCGATTCCGCACATCTGATTCCCTGCCTCTGATTCCCCGCCTCTGATTCCCCGCCTCTGATTCCCTGCCTCTGATTCCCAACCTCTGATTCCCCACCTCTGATTCCCCGTGTTTGATTCCCCGCCTCTGTTTCCCCGCCTCTGATTCCCCGCCTCTGATTCCCCAACTCTAATTCCCCGCCTCTGATTCCCCATATCTGATTCCCTGCCTCTGTTTCCCCGCCTCTGATTCCCCGCCCCTGTTTCCCCATATCTGATTCCCTGCCTCTGATTCCCCAACTTTGATTCCCAGCCTCTGATTCCCCAGCTCTGATTCCCCGCCTCTGATTCCCCGTGTTTGATTCCCTTCCTCTGATTCCCCGCCTCTGATTCACCATCTCTGATTCACAGCCTTTGATTCGCCACCTCTGATTCCCCATATCTGATTCCCCACCTCTGTTTCCCCACCTCTGATTCCCCGCCTCTGATTCTCCATATCTCATTCCCCGCCTCTGACTCCCCATCTCTGATTCCCGGACTCTGATTCCCCACCTCTGATTCCCGGCCTCTTATTCCCAGCATCTGATTCCAGGCCTCTGATTCCCGGCCTCTGACTCCCCGCTTCTGATTCTGATTCCCTGCCTCTGATTCCCCGCCTCTGATTCCGCACATCTGATTCCCCGCCTCTGTTTCCCCAGATCTAATTCCCCACCTCTGATGCCCCAACTCTGATTCCCCGCCTCTGATTCCCCAGCTCTGATTCCCTGCCTCTGATTCTCCACATCCGATTCCCCATATCTGATTCCCCGCCTCTGTTTCCCCGCCCCTGATTCCCCGCCTCTGTTTCCCCATATCTGATTCCCCGCCTCTGATTCCCAACTATGATTCCCCGCCTCTTATTCCCCAGCTCTGATTCCCTGCCTCTGATTCCCCGTGTTCTATTCCCTGCCTCTGATTCCCCGCCTGTGATTCCCCATCACTGATTCACCACCTCTGATTCCCCACCACTGATTCCCCATATCTAATTCCCCGCCTCTGTTTGCCCGCCTCTGATTCCCCGCCTCTGTTTCCCCATATCTGATTCCCCGCCTCTGAATCCCCAACTCTGATTCCCTGCCTCTGATTCCCCAGCTTCATTCCCCGCCTTTGATTCCCCCCGTCTGATTCCCAGCCTCTGAATCCCCGTGTCTGATAACCTGCCTCTGATTCCCCGCCTCTGATTCCCCATCTCAGATTCACCGCCTCTGATTCCCCACCTCTGATTCCCCATCTCTGTTTCCGCACATCCGATTCCCTGCCTCTGATTCCCCGACTCTGATTCCCCACCTCTGATTCCCCAGCTCTGATTCCCCGCCTCTGATTCCCCAACTCTGATTCCCCGCCTCTGATTCCCCAGCTCTGATTCCCCGCCTCTGATTCCCCGTGTTTGATCCCCTGCCTCTGATTCCCCAGCTCTGATTCCCCATCTCTGATTCACCGCCTTTGATTCGCCACCTCTGATTCCCCATATCTGATTCCTCGCCACTGTTTCCCCGCCTCTGATTCCCCGCCTCTGATTCCCCATATCTCATTCCCCGCCTCTGATTCCCCATCTCTGATTCCCGGACTCTGATTCCCCACCTCTGATTCCCGACCTCTTATTCCCGGCATCTGATTCCGGCCTCTGATTCCCGGCCTCTGATTCCCTGCTTCTGATTCTGATTCCCTGCCTCTGATTCCCCATTTCTGATTCCGCACATCTAATTCCCTGCCTCTTATTCCCCACCTCTGATTCCCCATATCTGAATCCCCGCCTCTGTTTCCCCGTCTCTGATTCCCCGCCTCTGTTTCCCCATATCTAAGTCCCCGCCTCTGATTCCCCAACTTTGATTCCCCACCTCTGATTCCCCAGCTCTGATTCCCCGCCTCTGATTCCCCACATCTGATTCCCCATACCTGATTCCCAGCCTCTGTTTCCCCGCCTCTGATTCCCCGCTTCTGTTTCCCCACATCTGATTCCCGGCCTCTGATTCCCCTCCTCTGATTCCCCGCCTCTGATTCCGTGCCTCTGATTCCCCATCTCCGATTCCGCACATCTGATTCCCTGCCTCTCATTCCCCGCCTCTGATTCCCCGCCTCTGATTCCCTGCCTCTGATTCCCAACCTCTGATTCCCCACCTCTGATTCCCCGTGTTTGATTCCCCGCCTCTGTCTCCCCGCCTCTGATTCCCCGCCTCTGATTCCCCAACTCTAATTCCCCGCCTCTGCTTCCCCATATCTCATTCCCCGCCTCTGTTTCCCCGCCTCTGATTCCCCGCCCCTGATTCCCCATATCTGATTCCCCGCCTCTGATTCCCCAACTTTGATTCCCAGACTCTGATTCCCCAGCTCTGATTCCCCGCCTCTGATTCCCCGCATCTGATTCCCTGCATCTGATTCCAAGCCTCTGATCCCCTGCCTCTGATTCCCAACCTCTGATTCCCCACCTCTGATTCCCCATATCTGATTCCCAGCATCTGTTTCCCCGCCTCTGATTCCCCGCCTCCGTTTCCCCATATCTGATTCCCGGCCTCTGGTTCCCCGCCTCTGATTCCCCGCCTCTGATTCGCTGCCTCTGATTCCCCATCTCCGATTCAGCACATCTGATTCCCTGCCTCTGATTCCCCGCCTCTGATTCCCCGCCTCTGATTCCCTGCCTCTGATTCCCAACCTCTGATTCCCCACCTCTGATTCCCCGTGTTTGATTCCCCGCCTCTGTATCCCCGCTTCTGATTCCCCGCCTCTGATTCCCCAACTATAATTCCCCGCCTCTGATTCCCCATATCTGATTCCCCGCCTCTGTTTCCCCGCCCCTGATTCCCCGCCTCTGTTTCCCCATATCTAATTCCCCGCCTCTGATTCCCAACTATGATTCCCCGCGTTCTATTCCCTGCCTCTGATTCCCCGCCTGTGATTCCCCATCTCTGATTCACCACCTCTGATTCCCCACCACTGATTCCCCATATCTAATTCCCCGCCTCTGTTTGCCCGCCTCTGATTCCACGCCTCTGTTTCCCCATATCTGATTCCCCGCCTCTGAATCCCCAACTCTGATTCCCTGCCTCTGATTCCCCAGCTTCATTCCCCGCCTTTGATTCCCCCCGTCTGATTCCCAGCCTCTGAATCCCCGTGTCTGATAACCTGCCTCTGATTCCCCGCCTCTGATTCCCCATCTCAGATTCACCGCCTCTGATTCCCCAACTCTGATTCCCCATCTCTGATTCCGCACATCCGATTCCCTGCCTCTGATTCCCCGACTCTGATTCCCCACCTCTGATTCCCCAGCTCTGATTCCCCGCCTCTGATTCCCCAACTCTGATTCCCCGCCTCTGATACCCCAGCTCTGATTCCCCGCCTCTGATTCCGCGTGTTTGATCCCCTGCCTCTGATTCCCCAGCTCTGATTCCCCATCTCTGATTCACCGCCTTTGATTCGCCACCTCTGATTCCCCATATCTGATTCCTCGCCACTGTTTCCCCGCCTCTGATTCCCCGCCTCTGATTCCCCATATCTCATTCCCCGCCTCTGATTCCCCATCTCTGATTCCCGGACTCTGATTCCCCACCTCTGATTCCCGACCTCTTATTCCCGGCATCTGATTCCGGCCTCTGATTCCCGGCCTCTGATTCCCTGCTTCTGATTCTGATTCCCTGCCTCTGATTCCCCATTTCTGATTCCGTACATCTAATTCCCTGCCTCTGATTCCCCACCTCTGATTCCCCATATCTGAATCCCCGCCTCTGTTTCCCCGTCTCTGATTCCCCGCCTCTGTTTCCCCATATCTAAGTCCCCGCCTCTGATTCCCCAACTTTGATTCCCCACCTCTGATTCCCCAGCGCTGATTCCCCGCCTCTGATTCCCCACCTCTGATTCCCCATATCTGATTCCCAGCCTCTGTTTCCCCGCCTCTGATTCCCCGCCTCTGTTTCCCCATATCTGATTCCCGGCTTCTGATTCCCCGCCTCTGATTCCCCGCCTCTGATTCCCTGCCTCTGATTCCCCATCTCCGATTCCGCACATCTGATTCCCTGCCTCTCATTCCCCGCCTCTGATTCCCCGCCTCTGATTCCCTGCCTCTGATTCCCAACCTCTGATTCCCCACCTCTGATTCCCCGTGTTTGATTCCCCGCCTCTGTTTCCCCGCCTCTGATTCCCCGCCTCTGATTCCCCAACTCTAATTCCCCGCCTCTGATTCCCCATATCTGATTCCCCGCCTCTGTTTCCCCGCCTCTGATTCCCCGCCCCTGTTTCCCCATATCTGATTCCCTGCCTCTGATTCTCCAACTTTGATTCCCAGCCTCTGATTCCCCAGCTCTGATTCCCCGCCTCTGATTCCCCGCATCTGATTCCCTGCATCTGATTCCAAGCCTCTGATTCCCTGCCTCTGATTCCCAACCTCTGATTCCCCACCTCTGATTCCCCATATCTGATTCCCAGCCTCTGTTTCCCCACCTCTGATTCCCCGCCTCTGTTTCCCCATATCTGATTCCCGGCCTCTGATTCCCCGCCTCTGATTCCCCGCCTCTGATTCCCTGCCTCTGATTCCCCATCTCCGATTCCGCACATGTGATTCCCTGCCTCTGATTCCCCGCCTCTGATTCCCCGCCTCTGATTCCCTGCCTCTGATTTCCAACCTCTGATTCCCCACCTCTGATTCCCCGTGTTTGATTCCCCGCCTATGTTTCCCCGCCTCTGATTCCCCGCCTCTGTTTCCCAATATCTAAGTCCCCGCCTCTGATTCCCCAACTCTAATTCCCCACCTCTGATTCCCCAGCTCTGATTCCCCGCCTCTGATTCCCTGCATCTGATTCCCTGCATCTGATTCCAAGCCTCTGATTCCCTGCCTCTGATTCCCAACCTCTGATTCCCCACCTCTGATTCCCCATATCTGATTCCCAGCATCTGTTTCCCCGCCTCTGATTCCCCGCCTCTGTTTCCCCATATCTGATTCCCGGCCTCTGGTTCCCCGCCTCTGATTCCCCGCCTCTGATTCCCTGCCTCTGATTCCCCATCTCCGATTCCGCACATCTGATTCCCTGCCTCTGATTCCCCGCCTCTGATTCCCCGCCTCTGATTCCCTGCCTCTGATTCCCAACCTCTGATTCCCCACCTCTGTTTCCCCGTGTTTCATTCCCCGCCTCTGTATCCCCGCCTCTGATTCCCCGCCTCTGATTCCCCAACTCTAATTCCCCGCCTCTGATTCCCCATATCTGATTCCCCGCCTCTGTTTCCCCGCCTCTGATTCCCCGCCCCTGTTTCCCCATATCTGATTCCCTGCCTCTGATTCCCCAACTTTGATTCCCAGCCTCTGATTCCCCAGCTCTGATTCCCCGCCTCTGATTCCCCGCATCTGATTCCCTGCATCTGATTCCAAGCCTCTGATTCCCTGCCTCTGATTCCCAACCTCTGATTCCCCACCTCTGATTCCCCATATCTGATTCCCAGCCTCTGTTTCCCCGCCTCTGATTCCCCGCCTCTGTTTCCCCATATCTGATTCCCGGCCTCTGATTCCCCGCATCTGATTCCCCGCCTCTGATTCCCTGCCTCTGATTCCCCAACTTTGATTCCCCGCCTCTGATTCCCTGCCTCTGATTCCCAACCTCTGATTACCCACCTCTGATTCCCCGTGTTTGATTCCCCGCCTCTGTATCCCCGCCTCTGATTCCCCTCCTCTGATTCCCCAACTCTAATTCCCCGCCTCTGATTCCACATATCTGATTCCCCGCCTCTGTTTCCCCGCCTCTGATTTCCCGCCCCTGTTTCCCCATATCTGATTCCCTGCCTCTGATTCCCCAACTTTGATTCCCAGCCTCTGATTCCCCAGCTCTGATTCCCCGCCTCTGATTCCCCGCATCTGATTCCCTGCATCTGATTCCAAGCCTCTGATTCCCTGCCTCTGATTCCCAACCTCTGATTCCCCACCTCTGATTCCCCATATCTGATTCCCAGCCTCTGTTTCCCCGCCTCTGATTCCCCGCCTCTGTTTCCCCATATCTGATTCCCGGCCTCTGATTCCCCGCATCTGATTCCCCGCCTCTGATTCCCTGCCTCTGATTCCTCATCTCCGATTCCGCACATCTGATTCCCTGCCTCTGATTCCCCGCCTCTGATTCCCCGCCTCTGATTCCCTGCCTCTGATTCCCAACCTCTGATTCCCCACCTCTGATTCCCCGTGTTTGATTCCCCGCCTCTGTTTCCCCACCTCTGATTCCACAGCTCTGATTCCCCGCCTCTGATTCCCCACATCCGATTCCCCATATCTGATTCCCCGCCTCTGTTTCCCCGCCCCTGATTCCCCGCCTCTGTTTCCCCATATCTAATTCCCCGCCTCTGATTCCCAACTATGATTCCCCGCCTCTTATTCCCCAGCTCTGATTCCCTGCCTCTGATTCCCCGCGTTCTATTGCCTGCCTCTGATTCCCCGCCTGTGATTCCCCATCTCTGATTCACCACCTCTGATTCCCCACCACTGATTCCCCATATCTAATTCCCCGCCTCTGTTTGCCCGCCTCTGATTCCCCGCCTCTGTTTCCCCATATCTGATTCCCCGCCTCTGAATCCCCAACTCTGATTCCCTGCCTCTGATTCCCCAGCTTCATTCCCCGCCTTTGATTCCCCCCGTCTGATTCCCAGCCTCTGAATCCCCGTGTCTGATAACCTGCCTCTGATTCCCCGCCTCTGATTCCCCATCTCAGATTCACCGCCTCTGATTCCCCAACTCTGATTCCCCATCTCTGATTCCGCACATCCGATTCCCTGCCTCTGATTCCCCGACTCTGATTCCCCACCTCTGATTCCCCAGCTCTGATTCCCCGCCTCTGATTCCCCAACTCTGATTCCCCGCCTCTGATTCCCCAGCTCTGATTCCCCGCCTCTGATTCCGCGTGTTTGATCCCCTGCCTCTGATTCCCCAGCTCTGATTCCCCATCTCTGATTCACCGCCTTTGATTCGCCACCTCTGATTCCCCATATCTGATTCCTCGCCACTGTTTCCCCGCCTCTGATTCCCCGCCTCTGATTCCCCATATCTCATTCCCCGCCTCTGATTCCCCATCTCTGATTCCCGGACTCTGATTCCCCACCTCTGATTCCCGACCTCTTATTCCCGGCATCTGATTCCGGCCTCTGATTCCCGGCCTCTGATTCCCTGCTTCTGATTCTGATTCCCTGCCTCTGATTCCCCATTTCTGATTCCGTACATCTAATTCCCTGCCTCTGATTCCCCACCTCTGATTCCCCATATCTGAATCCCCGCCTCTGTTTCCCCGTCTCTGATTCCCCGCCTCTGTTTCCCCATATCTAAGTCCCCGCCTCTGATTCCCCAACTTTGATTCCCCACCTCTGATTCCCCAGCTCTGATTCCCCGCCTCTGATTCCCCACCTCTGATTCCCCATATCTGATTCCCAGCCTCTGTTTCCCCGCCTCTGATTCCCCGCCTCTGTTTCCCCATATCTGATTCCCGGCCTCTGATTCCCCGCCTCTGATTCCCCGCCTCTGATTCCCTGCCTCTGATTCCCCATCTCCGATTCCGCACATCTGATTCCCTGCCTCTCATTCCCCGCCTCTGATTCCCCGCCTCTGATTCCCTGCCTCTGATTCCCAACCTCTGATTCCCCACCTCTGATTCCCCGTGTTTGATTCCCCGCCTCTGTTTCCCCGCCTCTGATTCCCCGCCTCTGATTCCCCAACTCTAATTCCCCGCCTCTGTTTCCCCATATCTGATTCCCCGCCTCTGTTTCCCCGCCTCTGATTCCCCGCCCCTGTTTCCCCATATCTGATTCCCTGCCTCTGATTCCCCAACTTTGATTCCCAGCCTCTGATTCCCCAGCTCTGATTCCCCGACTCTGATTCCCCGCATCTGATTCCCTGCATCTGATTCCAAGCCTCTGATTCCCTGCCTCTGATTCCCAACCTCTGATTCCCCACCTCTGATTCCCCATATCTGATTCCCAGCCTCTGTTTCCCCACCTCTGATTCCCCGCCTCTGTTTCCCCATATCTGATTCCCGGCCTCTGATTCCCCGACTCTGATTCCCCGCCTCTGATTCCCTGCCTCTGATTCCCCATCTCCGATTCCGCACATGTGATTCCCTGCCTCTGATTCCCCGCCTCTGATTCCCCGCCTCTGATTCCCTGCCTCTGATTTCCAACCTCTGATTCCCCACCTCTGATTCCCCGTGTTTGATTCCCCGCCTATGTTTCCCCGCCTCTGATTCCCCGCCTCTGTTTCCCAATATCTAAGTCCCCGCCTCTGATTCCCCAACTCTAATTCCCCACCTCTGATTCCCCAGCTCTGATTCCCCGCCTCTGATTCCCTGCATCTGATTCCCTGCATCTGATTCCAAGCCTCTGATTCCCTGCCTCTGATTCCCAACCTCTGATTCCCCACCTCTGATTCCCCATATCTGATTCCCAGCATCTGTTTCCCCGCCTCTGATTCCCCGCCTCTGTTTCCCCATATCTGATTCCCGGCCTCTGGTTCCCCGCCTCTGATTCCCCGCCTCTGATTCCCTGCCTCTGATTCCCCATCTCCGATTCCGCACATCTGATTCCCTGCCTCTGATTCCCCGCCTCTGATTCCCCGCCTCTGATTCCCTGCCTCTGATTCCCAACCTCTGATTCCCCACCTCTGATTCCCCGTGTTTGATTCCCCACCTCTGTATCCCCGCCTCTGATTCCCCGCCTCTGATTCCCCAACTCTAATTCCCCGCCTCTGATTCCCCATATCTGATTCCCCGCCTCTGTTTCCCCGCCTCTGATTCCCCGCCCCTGTTTCCCCATATCTGATTCCCTGCCTCTGATTCCCCAACTTTGATTCCCAGCCTCTGATTCCCCAGCTCTGATTCCCCGCCTCTGATTCCCCGCATCTGATTCCCTGCATCTGATTCCAAGCCTCTGATTCCCTGCCTCTGATTCCCAACCTCTGATTCCCCACCTCTGATTCCCCATATCTGATTCCCAGCCTCTGTTTCCCCGCCTCTGATTCCCCGCCTCTGTTTCCCCATATCTGATTCCCGGCCTCTGAATCCCCGCATCTGATTCCCCGCCTCTGATTCCCTGCCTCTGATTCCCCAACTTTGATTCCCAGCCTCTGATTCCCCAGCTCTGATTCCCCGCCTCTGATTCCCCGCATCTGATTCCCTGCATCTGATTCCAAGCCTCTGATTCCCTGCCTCTGATTCCCAACCTCTGATTCCCCACCTCTGATTCCCCATATCTGATTCCCAGCCTCTGTTTCCCCGCCTCTGATTCCCCGCCTCTGTTTCCCCATATCTGATTCCCGGCCTCTGATTCCCCGCATCTGATTCCCCGCCTCTGATTCCCTGCCTCTGATTCCTCATCTCCGATTCCGCACATCTGATTCCCTGCCTCTGATTCCCCGCCTCTGATTCCCCGCCTCTGATTCCCTGCCTCTGATTCCCAACCTCTGATTCCCCACCTCTGATTCCCCGTGTTTGATTCCCCGCCTCTGTTTCCCCGCCTCTGATTCCCCGCCTCTGATTCCCCAACTCTAATTCCCCGCCTCTGATTCCCCATATCTGATTCCCTGCCTCTGTTTCCCCGCCTCTGATTCCCCGCCCCTGTTTCCCCATATCTGATTCCCTGCCTCTGATTCCCCAACTTTGATTCCCAGCCTCTGATTCCCCAGCTCTGATTCCCCGCCTCTGATTCCCCGTGTTTGATTCCCTTCCTCTGATTCCCCGCCTCTGATTCACCATCTCTGATTCACAGCCTTTGATTCGCCACCTCTGATTCCCCATATCTGATTCCCCACCTCTGTTTCCCCACCTCTGATTCCCCGCCTCTGATTCTCCATATCTCATTCCCCGCCTCTGACTCCCCATCTCTGATTCCCGGACTCTGATTCCCCACCTCTGATTCCCGGCCTCTTATTCCCAGCATCTGATTCCAGGCCTCTGATTCCCGGCCTCTGACTCCCCGCTTCTGATTCTGATTCCCTGCCTCTGATTCCCCGCCTCTGATTCCGCACATCTGATTCCCCGCCTCTGTTTCCCCAGATCTAATTCCCCACCTCTGATGCCCCAACTCTGATTCCCCGCCTCTGATTCCCCAGCTCTGATTCCCTGCCTCTGATTCTCCACATCCGATTCCCCATATCTGATTCCCCGCCTCTGTTTCCCCGCCCCTGATTCCCCGCCTCTGTTTCCCCATATCTGATTCCCCGCCTCTGATTCCCAACTATGATTCCCCGCCTCTTATTCCCCAGCTCTGATTCCCTGCCTCTGATTCCCCGTGTTCTATTCCCTGCCTCTGATTCCCCGCCTGTGATTCCCCATCACTGATTCACCACCTCTGATTCCCCACCACTGATTCCCCATATCTAATTCCCCGCCTCTGTTTGCCCGCCTCTGATTCCCCGCCTCTGTTTCCCCATATCTGATTCCCCGCCTCTGAATCCCCAACTCTGATTCCCTGCCTCTGATTCCCCAGCTTCATTCCCCGCCTTTGATTCCCCCCGTCTGATTCCCAGCCTCTGAATCCCCGTGTCTGATAACCTGCCTCTGATTCCCCGCCTCTGATTCCCCATCTCAGATTCACCGCCTCTGATTCCCCACCTCTGATTCCCCATCTCTGTTTCCGCACATCCGATTCCCTGCCTCTGATTCCCCGACTCTGATTCCCCACCTCTGATTCCCCAGCTCTGATTCCCCGCCTCTGATTCCCCAACTCTGATTCCCCGCCTCTGATTCCCCAGCTCTGATTCCCCGCCTCTGATTCCCCGTGTTTGATCCCCTGCCTCTGATTCCCCAGCTCTGATTCCCCATCTCTGATTCACCGCCTTTGATTCGCCACCTCTGATTCCCCATATCTGATTCCTCGCCACTGTTTCCCCGCCTCTGATTCCCCGCCTCTGATTCCCCATATCTCATTCCCCGCCTCTGATTCCCCATCTCTGATTCCCGGACTCTGATTCCCCACCTCTGATTCCCGACCTCTTATTCCCGGCATCTGATTCCGGCCTCTGATTCCCGGCCTCTGATTCCCTGCTTCTGATTCTGATTCCCTGCCTCTGATTCCCCATTTCTGATTCCGCACATCTAATTCCCTGCCTCTTATTCCCCACCTCTGATTCCCCATATCTGAATCCCCGCCTCTGTTTCCCCGTCTCTGATTCCCCGCCTCTGTTTCCCCATATCTAAGTCCCCGCCTCTGATTCCCCAACTTTGATTCCCCACCTCTGATTCCCCAGCTCTGATTCCCCGCCTCTGATTCCCCACATCTGATTCCCCTTACCTGATTCCCAGCCTCTGTTTCCCCGCCTCTGATTCCCCGCTTCTGTTTCCCCACATCTGATTCCCGGCCTCTGATTCCCCGCCTCTGATTCCCCGCCTCTGATTCCGTGCCTCTGATTCCCCATCTCCGATTCCGCACATCTGATTCCCTGCCTCTCATTCCCCGCCTCTGATTCCCCGCCTCTGATTCCCTGCCTCTGATTCCCAACCTCTGATTCCCCACCTCTGATTCCCCGTGTTTGATTCCCCGCCTCTGTCTCCCCGCCTCTGATTCCCCGCCTCTGATTCCCCAACTCTAATTCCCCGCCTCTGCTTCCCCATATCTCATTCCCCGCCTCTGTTTCCCCGCCTCTGATTCCCCGCCCCTGATTCCCCATATCTGATTCCCCGCCTCTGATTCCCCAACTTTGATTCCCAGACTCTGATTCCCCAGCTCTGATTCCCCGCCTCTGATTCCCCGCATCTGATTCCCTGCATCTGATTCCAAGCCTCTGATCCCCTGCCTCTGATTCCCAACCTCTGATTCCCCACCTCTGATTCCCCATATCTGATTCCCAGCATCTGTTTCCCCGCCTCTGATTCCCCGCCTCCGTTTCCCCATATCTGATTCCCGGCCTCTGGTTCCCCGCCTCTGATTCCCCGCCTCTGATTCGCTGCCTCTGATTCCCCATCTCCGATTCAGCACATCTGATTCCCTGCCTCTGATTCCCCGCCTCTGATTCCCCGCCTCTGATTCCCTGCCTCTGATTCCCAACCTCTGATTCCCCACCTCTGATTCCCCGTGTTTGATTCCCCGCCTCTGTATCCCCGCTTCTGATTCCCCGCCTCTGATTCCCCAACTATAATTCCCCGCCTCTGATTCCCCATATCTGATTCCCCGCCTCTGTTTCCCCGCCCCTGATTCCCCGCCTCTGTTTCCCCATATCTAATTCCCCGCCTCTGATTCCCAACTATGATTCCCCGCGTTCTATTCCCTGCCTCTGATTCCCCGCCTGTGATTCCCCATCTCTGATTCACCACCTCTGATTCCCCACCACTGATTCCCCATATCTAATTCCCCGCCTCTGTTTGCCCGCCTCTGATTCCACGCCTCTGTTTCCCCATATCTGATTCCCCGCCTCTGAATCCCCAACTCTGATTCCCTGCCTCTGATTCCCCAGCTTCATTCCCCGCCTTTGATTCCCCCCGTCTGATTCCCAGCCTCTGAATCCCCGTGTCTGATAACCTGCCTCTGATTCCCCGCCTCTGATTCCCCATCTCAGATTCACCGCCTCTGATTCCCCAACTCTGATTCCCCATCTCTGATTCCGCACATCCGATTCCCTGCCTCTGATTCCCCGACTCTGATTCCCCACCTCTGATTCCCCAGCTCTGATTCCCCGCCTCTGATTCCCCAACTCTGATTCCCCGCCTCTGATACCCCAGCTCTGATTCCCCGCCTCTGATTCCGCGTGTTTGATCCCCTGCCTCTGATTCCCCAGCTCTGATTCCCCATCTCTGATTCACCGCCTTTGATTCGCCACCTCTGATTCCCCATATCTGATTCCTCGCCACTGTTTCCCCGCCTCTGATTCCCCGCCTCTGATTCCCCATATCTCATTCCCCGCCTCTGATTCCCCATCTCTGATTCCCGGACTCTGATTCCCCACCTCTGATTCCCGACCTCTTATTCCCGGCATCTGATTCCGGCCTCTGATTCCCGGCCTCTGATTCCCTGCTTCTGATTCTGATTCCCTGCCTCTGATTCCCCATTTCTGATTCCGTACATCTAATTCCCTGCCTCTGATTCCCCACCTCTGATTCCCCATATCTGAATCCCCGCCTCTGTTTCCCCGTCTCTGATTCCCCGCCTCTGTTTCCCCATATCTAAGTCCCCGCCTCTGATTCCCCAACTTTGATTCCCCACCTCTGATTCCCCAGCGCTGATTCCCCGCCTCTGATTCCCCACCTCTGATTCCCCATATCTGATTCCCAGCCTCTGTTTCCCCGCCTCTGATTCCCCGCCTCTGTTTCCCCATATCTGATTCCCGGCCTCTGATTCCCCGCCTCTGATTCCCCGCCTCTGATTCCCTGCCTCTGATTCCCCATCTCCGATTCCGCACATCTGATTCCCTGCCTCTCATTCCCCGCCTCTGATTCCCCGCCTCTGATTCCCTGCCTCTGATTCCCAACCTCTGATTCCCCACCTCTGATTCCCCGTGTTTGATTCCCCGCCTCTGTTTCCCCGCCTCTGATTCCCCGCCTCTGATTCCCCAACTCTAATTCCCCGCCTCTGATTCCCCATATCTGATTCCCCGCCTCTGTTTCCCCGCCTCTGATTCCCCGCCCCTGTTTCCCCATATCTGATTCCCTGCCTCTGATTCTCCAACTTTGATTCCCAGCCTCTGATTCCCCAGCTCTGATTCCCCGCCTCTGATTCCCCGCATCTGATTCCCTGCATCTGATTCCAAGCCTCTGATTCCCTGCCTCTGATTCCCAACCTCTGATTCCCCACCTCTGATTCCCCATATCTGATTCCCAGCCTCTGTTTCCCCACCTCTGATTCCCCGCCTCTGTTTCCCCATATCTGATTCCCGGCCTCTGATTCCCCGCCTCTGATTCCCCGCCTCTGATTCCCTGCCTCTGATTCCCCATCTCCGATTCCGCACATGTGATTCCCTGCCTCTGATTCCCCGCCTCTGATTCCCCGCCTCTGATTCCCTGCCTCTGATTTCCAACCTCTGATTCCCCACCTCTGATTCCCCGTGTTTGATTCCCCGCCTATGTTTCCCCGCCTCTGATTCCCCGCCTCTGTTTCCCAATATCTAAGTCCCCGCCTCTGATTCCCCAACTCTAATTCCCCACCTCTGATTCCCCAGCTCTGATTCCCCGCCTCTGATTCCCTGCATCTGATTCCCTGCATCTGATTCCAAGCCTCTGATTCCCTGCCTCTGATTCCCAACCTCTGATTCCCCACCTCTGATTCCCCATATCTGATTCCCAGCATCTGTTTCCCCGCCTCTGATTCCCCGCCTCTGTTTCCCCATATCTGATTCCCGGCCTCTGGTTCCCCGCCTCTGATTCCCCGCCTCTGATTCCCTGCCTCTGATTCCCCATCTCCGATTCCGCACATCTGATTCCCTGCCTCTGATTCCCCGCCTCTGATTCCCCGCCTCTGATTCCCTGCCTCTGATTCCCAACCTCTGATTCCCCACCTCTGTTTCCCCGTGTTTCATTCCCCGCCTCTGTATCCCCGCCTCTGATTCCCCGCCTCTGATTCCCCAACTCTAATTCCCCGCCTCTGATTCCCCATATCTGATTCCCCGCCTCTGTTTCCCCGCCTCTGATTCCCCGCCCCTGTTTCCCCATATCTGATTCCCTGCCTCTGATTCCCCAACTTTGATTCCCAGCCTCTGATTCCCCAGCTCTGATTCCCCGCCTCTGATTCCCCGCATCTGATTCCCTGCATCTGATTCCAAGCCTCTGATTCCCTGCCTCTGATTCCCAACCTCTGATTCCCCACCTCTGATTCCCCATATCTGATTCCCAGCCTCTGTTTCCCCGCCTCTGATTCCCCGCCTCTGTTTCCCCATATCTGATTCCCGGCCTCTGATTCCCCGCATCTGATTCCCCGCCTCTGATTCCCTGCCTCTGATTCCCCAACTTTGATTCCCAGCCTCTGATTCCCCAGCTCTGATTCCCCGCCTCTGATTCCCCGCATCTGATTCCCTGCATCTGATTCCAAGCCTCTGATTCCCTGCCTCTGATTCCCAACCTCTGATACCCCACCTCTGATTCCCCATATCTGATTCCCAGCCTCTGTTTCCCCGCCTCTGATTCCCCGCCTCTGTTTCCCCATATCTGATTCCCGGCCTCTGATTCCCCGCATCTGATTCCCCGCCTCTGATTCCCTGCCTCTGATTCCTCATCTCCGATTCCGCACATCTGATTCCCTGCCTCTGATTCCCCGCCTCTGATTCCCCACCTCTGATTCCCCATATCTGATTCCCAGCATCTGTTTCCCCGCCTCTGATTCCCCGCCTCTGTTTCCCCATATCTGATTCCCGGCCTCTGGTTCCCCGCCTCTGATTCCCCGCCTCTGATTCCCTGCCTCTGATTCCCCATCTCCGATTCCGCACATCTGATTCCCTGCCTCTGATTCCCCGCCTCTGATTCCCCGCCTCTGATTCCCTGCCTCTGATTCCCAACCTCTGATTCCCCACCTCTGTTTCCCCGTGTTTCATTCCCCGCCTCTGTATCCCCGCCTCTGATTCCCCGCCTCTGATTCCCCAACTCTAATTCCCCGCCTCTGATTCCCCATATCTGATTCCCCGCCTCTGTTTCCCCGCCTCTGATTCCCCGCCCCTGTTTCCCCATATCTGATTCCCTGCCTCTGATTCCCCAACTTTGATTCCCAGCCTCTGATTCCCCAGCTCTGATTCCCCGCCTCTGATTCCCCGCATCTGATTCCCTGCATCTGATTCCAAGCCTCTGATTCCCTGCCTCTGATTCCCAACCTCTGATTCCCCACCTCTGATTCCCCATATCTGATTCCCAGCCTCTGTTTCCCCGCCTCTGATTCCCCGCCTCTGTTTCCCCATATCTGATTCCCGGCCTCTGATTCCCCGCATCTGATTCCCCGCCTCTGATTCCCTGCCTCTGATTCCCCAACTTTGATTCCCAGCCTCTGATTCCCCAGCTCTGATTCCCCGCCTCTGATTCCCCGCATCTGATTCCCTGCATCTGATTCCAAGCCTCTGATTCCCTGCCTCTGATTCCCAACCTCTGATACCCCACCTCTGATTCCCCATATCTGATTCCCAGCCTCTGTTTCCCCGCCTCTGATTCCCCGCCTCTGTTTCCCCATATCTGATTCCCGGCCTCTGATTCCCCGCATCTGATTCCCCGCCTCTGATTCCCTGCCTCTGATTCCTCATCTCCGATTCCGCACATCTGATTCCCTGCCTCTGATTCCCCGCCTCTGATTCCCCGCCTCTGATTCCCTGCCTCTGATTCCCAACCTCTGATTCCCCACCTCTGATTCCCCGTGTTTGATTCCCCGCCTCTGTTTCCCCGCCTCTGATTCCCCGCCTCTGATTCCCCAACTCTAATTCCCCGCCTCTGATTCCCCATATCTGATTCCCTGCCTCTGTTTCCCCGCCTCTGATTCCCCGCCCCTGTTTCCCCATATCTGATTCCCTGCCTCTGATTCCCCAACTTTGATTCCCAGCCTCTGATTCCCCAGCTCTGATTCCCCGCCTCTGATTCCCCGTGTTTGATTCCCTTCCTCTGATTCCCCGCCTCTGATTCACCATCTCTGATTCACAGCCTTTGATTCGCCACCTCTGATTCCCCATATCTGATTCCCCACCTCTGTTTCCCCACCTCTGATTCCCCGCCTCTGATTCTCCATATCTCATTCCCCGCCTCTGACTCCCCATCTCTGATTCCCGGACTCTGATTCCCCACCTCTGATTCCCGGCCTCTTATTCCCAGCATCTGATTCCAGGCCTCTGATTCCCGGCCTCTGACTCCCCGCTTCTGATTCTGATTCCCTGCCTCTGATTCCCCGCCTCTGATTCCGCACATCTGATTCCCCGCCTCTGTTTCCCCAGATCTAATTCCCCACCTCTGATGCCCCAACTCTGATTCCCCGCCTCTGATTCCCCAGCTCTGATTCCCTGCCTCTGATTCTCCACATCCGATTCCCCATATCTGATTCCCCGCCTCTGTTTCCCCGCCCCTGATTCCCCGCCTCTGTTTCCCCATATCTGATTCCCCGCCTCTGATTCCCAACTATGATTCCCCGCCTCTTATTCCCCAGCTCTGATTCCCTGCCTCTGATTCCCCGTGTTCTATTCCCTGCCTCTGATTCCCCGCCTGTGATTCCCCATCACTGATTCACCACCTCTGATTCCCCACCACTGATTCCCCATATCTAATTCCCCGCCTCTGTTTGCCCGCCTCTGATTCCCCGCCTCTGTTTCCCCATATCTGATTCCCCGCCTCTGAATCCCCAACTCTGATTCCCTGCCTCTGATTCCCCAGCTTCATTCCCCGCCTTTGATTCCCCCCGTCTGATTCCCAGCCTCTGAATCCCCGTGTCTGATAACCTGCCTCTGATTCCCCGCCTCTGATTCCCCATCTCAGATTCACCGCCTCTGATTCCCCACCTCTGATTCCCCATCTCTGTTTCCGCACATCCGATTCCCTGCCTCTGATTCCCCGACTCTGATTCCCCACCTCTGATTCCCCAGCTCTGATTCCCCGCCTCTGATTCCCCAACTCTGATTCCCCGCCTCTGATTCCCCAGCTCTGATTCCCCGCCTCTGATTCCCCGTGTTTGATCCCCTGCCTCTGATTCCCCAGCTCTGATTCCCCATATCTGATTCACCGCCTTTGATTCGCCACCTCTGATTCCCCATATCTGATTCCTCGCCACTGTTTCCCCGCCTCTGATTCCCCGCCTCTGATTCCCCATATCTCATTCCCCGCCTCTGATTCCCCATCTCTGATTCCCGGACTCTGATTCCCCACCTCTGATTCCCGACCTCTTATTCCCGGCATCTGATTCCGGCCTCTGATTCCCGGCCTCTGATTCCCTGCTTCTGATTCTGATTCCCTGCCTCTGATTCCCCATTTCTGATTCCGCACATCTAATTCCCTGCCTCTTATTCCCCACCTCTGATTCCCCATATCTGAATCCCGCCTCTGTTTCCCCGTCTCTGATTCCCCGCCTCTGTTTCCCCATATCTAAGTCCCCGCCTCTGATTCCCCAACTTTGATTCCCCACCTCTGATTCCCCAGCTCTGATTCCCCGCCTCTGATTCCCCACATCTGATTCCCCATACCTGATTCCCAGCCTCTGTTTCCCCGCCTCTGATTCCCCGCTTCTGTTTCCCCACATCTGATTCCCGGCCTCTGATTCCCCGCCTCTGATTCCCCGCCTCTGATTCCGTGCCTCTGATTCCCCATCTCCGATTCCGCACATCTGATTCCCTGCCTCTCATTCCCCGCCTCTGATTCCCCGCCTCTGATTCCCTGCCTCTGATTCCCCAACTCTAATTCCCCGCCTCTGCTTCCCCATATCTCATTCCCCGCCTCTGTTTCCCCGCCTCTGATTCCCCGCCCCTGGTTCCCCATATCTGATTCCCCGCCTCTGATTCCCCAACTTTGATTCCCAGACTCTGATTCCCCAGCTCTGATTCCCCGCCTCTGATTCCCCGCATCTGATTCCCTGCATTTGATTCCAAGCCTCTGATCCCCTGCCTCTGATTCCCAACCTCTGATTCCCCACCTCTGATTCCCCATATCTGATTCCCAGCATCTGTTTCCCCGCCTCTGATTCCCCGCCTCTGTTTCCCCATATCTGATTCCCGGCCTCTGGTTCCCCGCCTCTGATTCCCCGCCTCTGATTCCCTGCCTCTGATTCCCCATCTCCGATTCCGCACATCTGATTCCCTGCCTCTGATTCCCCGCCTCTGATTCCCCGCCTCTGATTCCCTGCCTCTGATTCCCAACCTCTGATTCCCCACCTCTGATTCCCCGTGTTTGATTCCCCGCCTCTGTATCCCCGCCTCTGATTCCCCGCCTCTGATTCCCCAACTCTAATTCCCCGCCTCTGATTCCCCATATCTGATTCCCCGCCTCTGTTTCCCCGCCTCTGATTCCCCGCCCCTGTTTCCCCATATCTGATTCCCTGCCTCTGATTCCCCAACTTTGATTCCCAGCCTCTGATTCCCCAGCTCTGATTCCCCGCCTCTGATACCCCGCATCTGATTCCCTGCATCTGATTCCAAGCCTCTGATTCCCTGCCTCTGATTCCCAACCTCTGATTCCCCACCTCTGATTCCCCATATCTGATTCCCAGCCTCTGTTTCCCCGCCTCTGATTCCCCGCCTCTGTTTCCCCATATCTGATTCCCGGCCTCTGATTCCCCGCATCTGATTCCCCGCCTCTGATTCCCTGCCTCTGATTCCCCAACTTTGATTCCCAGCCTCTGATTCCCCAGCTCTGATTCCCCGCCTCTGATTCCCCGCATCTGATTCCCTGCATCTGATTCCAAGCCTCTGATTCCCTGCCTCTGATTCCCAACCTCTGTTTCCCCACCTCTGATTCCCCATATCTGATTCCCAGCCTCTGTTTCCCCGCCTCTGATTCCCCGCCTCTGTTTCCCCATATCTGAATCCCGGCCTCTGATTCCCCGCATCTGATTCCCCGCCTCTGATTCCCTGCCTCTGATTCCTCATCTCCGATTCCGCACATCTGATTCCCTGCCTCTGATTCCCCGCCTCTGATTCCCCGCCTCTGATTCCCTGCCTCTGATTCCCAACCTCTGATTCCCCACCTCTGATTCCCCGTGTTTGATTCCCCGCCTCTGTTTCCCCGCCTCTGATTCCCCGCCTCTGATTCCCCAACTCTAATTCCCCGCCTCTGATTCCCCATATCCGATTCCCTGCCTCTGTTTCCCCGCCTCTGATTCCCCGCCCCTGTTTCCCCATATCTGATTCCCTGCCTCTGATTCCCAAACTTTGATTCCCAGCCTTTGATTCCCCAGCTCTGATTCCCCGCCTCTGATTCCCCGTGTTTGATTCCCTGCCTCTGATTCCCCGCCTCTGATTCCCCATCTCTGATTCACAGCCTTTGATTCGCCACCTCTGATTCCCCATATCTGATTCCCAACCTCTGTTTCCCCACCTCTGATTCCCCGCCTCTGATTCTCCATATCTCATTCCCCGCCTCTGACTCCCCATCTCTGATTCCCGGACTCTGATTCCCCACCTCTGATTCCCGGCCTCTTATTCCCAGCATCTGATTCCAGGCCTCTGATTCCCGGCCTCTGACTCCCCGCTTCTGATTCTGATTCCCTGCCTCTGATTCCCCGCCTCTGATTCCGCACATCTGATTCCCCGCCTCTGTTTCCCCAGATCTAATTCCCCACCTCTGATGCCCCAACTCTGATTTCCCGCCTCTGATTCCCCAGCTCTGATTCCCTGCCTCTGATTCTCCACATCCGATTCCCCATATCTGATTCCCCGCCTCTGTTTCCCCGCCCCTGATTTCCCGCCTCTGTTTCCCCATATCTGATTCCCCGCCTCTGATTCCCAACTATGATTCCCCACCTCTTATTCCCCAGCTCTGATTCCCTGCCTCTGATTCCCCGCGTTCTATTCCCTGCCTCTGATTCCCCGCCTGTGATTCCCCATCACTGATTCACCACCTCTGATTCCCCACCACTGATTCCCCATATCTAATTCCCCGCCTCTGTTTGCCCGCCTCTGATTCCCCGCCTCTGTTTCCCCATATCTGATTCCCCGCCTCTGAATCCCCAACTCTGATTCCCTGCCTCTGATTCCCCAGCTTCATTCCCCGCCTTTGATTCCCCCCGTCTGATTCCCAGCCTCTGAATCCCCGTGTCTGATAACCTGCCTCTGATTCCCCGCCTCTGATTCCCCATCTCAGATTCACCGCCTCTGATTCCCCTCCTCTGATTCCCCATCTCTGATTCCGCACATCCGATTCCCTGCCTCTGATTCCCCGACTCTGATTCCCCACCTCTGATTCCCCAGCTCTGATTCCCCGCCTCTGATTCCCCAACTCTGATTCCCCGCCTCTGATTCCCCAGCTCTGATTCCCCGCCTCTGATTCCCCGTGTTTGATCCCCTGCCTCTGATTCCCCAGCTCTGATTCCCCATCTCTGATTCACCGCCTTTGATTCGCCACCTCTGATTCCCCATATCTGATTCCTCGCCACTGTTTCCCCGCCTCTGATTCCCCGCCTCTGATTCCCCATATCTCATTCCCCGCCTCTGATTCCCCATCTCTGATTCCCGGACTCTTATTCCCCACCTCTGATTCCCGACCTCTTATTCCCGGCATCTGATTCCGGCCTCTGATTCCCGGCCTCTGATTCCCTGCTTCTGATTCTGATTCCCTGCCTCTGATACCCCATTTCTGATTCCGCACATCTAATTCCCTGCCTCTGATTCCCCACCTCTGATTCCCCATATCTGAATCCCCGCCTCTGTTTCCTCATCTCTGATTCCCCGCCTCTGTTTCCCCATATCTAAGTCCCCGCCTCTGATTCCCCAACTTTGATTCCCCACCTCTGATTCCCCAGCTCTGATTCCCCGCCTCTGATTCCCCACATCTGATTCCCCATACCTGATTCCCAGCCTCTGTTTCCCCGCCACTGATTCCCCGCTTCTGTTTCCCCATATCTGATTCCCGGCCTCTGATTCCCCGCCTCTGATTCCCCGCCTCTGATTCCCTGCCTCTGATTCCCCATCTCCGATTCCGCACATCTGATTCCCTGCCTCTCATTCCCCGCCTCTGATTCCCCGCCTCTGATTCCCTGCCTCTGATTCCCAACCTCTGATTCCCCACCTCTGATTCCCCGTGTTTGATTCCCCGCCTCTGTTTCCCCGCCTCTGATTCCCCGCCTCTGATTCCCCAACTCTAATTCCCCGCCTCTGATTCCCCATATTTGATTCCCCGCCTCTGTTTCCCCGCCTCTGATTCCCCGACCCTGTTTCCCCATATCTGATTCCCTGCCTCTGATTCCCCAACTTTGATTCCCAGACTCTGATTCCCCAGCTCTGATTCCCCGCCTCTGATTCCCCGCATCTGATTCCCTGCATCTGATTCCAAGCCTCTGATCCCCTGCCTCTGATTCCCAACCTCTGATTCCCCACCTCTGATTCCCCATATCTGATTCCCAGCCTCTGTTTCCCCGCCTCTGATTCCCCGCCTCTGTTTCCCCATATCTGATTCCCGGCCTCTGATTCCCCGCCTCTGATTCCCTGCCTCTGATTCCCCTTCACCGATTCCGCACATCTGATTCCCTGCCTCTGATTCCCCGCCTCTGATTCCCCGCCGCTGATTCCCTGCCTCTAATTTCCAACCTCTGATTCCCCACCTCTGATTCCCCGTGTTTGATTCCCCGCCTCTGTTTCCCCACCACTAATTCCCCGCCTCTGATTCCCCAACTCTAATTCCCCGCCTCTGATTCCCCATATCTGATTCCCCGCCTCTGTTTCCCCGCCTCTGATTCCCCGCCCCTGTTTCCCCATATCTGATTCCCTGACTCTGATTCCCCAACTTTGATTCCCAGCCTCTGATTCAACAGCTCTGATTCCCCGCCTCTGATTCCCCGTGTTTGATTCCCTGCCTCTGATTCCCCGCCTCTGATTCCCCATCTCTGATTCACCGCCTTTGATTCGCCACCTCTGATTCCCCATATCTGATTCCCCACCTCTGTTTCCCCACCTCTGATTCCCCGCCTCTGATTCTCCATATCTCATTCCCCGCCTCTGACTCCCCATCTCTGATTCCCGGACTCTGATTCCCCGCATCTGATTCCCCGCCTCTGATTCCCTGCCTCTGATTCCCCAACTTTGATTCCCAGCCTCTGATTCCCCAGCTCTGATTCCCCGCCTCTGATTCCCCGCATCTGATTCCCTGCATCTGATTCCAAGCCTCTGATTCCCTGCCTCTGATTCCCAACCTCTGTTTCCCCACCTCTGATTCCCCATATCTGATTCCCAGCCTCTGTTTCCCCGCCTCTGATTCCCCGCCTCTGTTTCCCCATATCTGATTCCCGGCCTCTGATTCCCCGCATCTGATTCCCCGCCTCTGATTCCCTGCCTCTGATTCCTCATCTCCGATTCCGCACATCTGATTCCCTGCCTCTGATTCCCCGCCTCTGATTCCCCGCCTCTGATTCCCTGCCTCTGATTCCCAACCTCTGATTCCCCACCTCTGATTCCCCGTGTTTGATTCCCCGCCTCTGTTTCCCCGCCTCTGATTCCCCGCCTCTGATTCCCCAACTCTAATTCCCCGCCTCTGATTCCCCATATCCGATTCCCTGCCTCTGTTTCCCCGCCTCTGATTCCCCGCCCCTGTTTCCCCATATCTGATTCCCTGCCTCTGATTCCCCAACTTTGATTCCCAGCCTTTGATTCCCCAGCTCTGATTCCCCGCCTCTGATTCCCCGTGTTTGATTCCCTGCCTCTGATTCCCCGCCTCTGATTCCCCATCTCTGATTCACAGCCTTTGATTCGCCACCTCTGATTCCCCATATCTGATTCCCCACCTCTGTTTCCCCACCTCTGATTCCCCGCCTCTGATTCTCCATATCTCATTCCCCGCCTCTGACTCCCCATCTCTGATTCCCGGACTCTGATTCCCCACCTCTGATTCCCGGCCTCTTATTCCCAGCATCTGATTCCAGGCCTCTGATTCCCGGCCTCTGACTCCCCGCTTCTGATTCTGATTCCCTGCCTCTGATTCCCCGCCTCTGATTCCGCACATCTGATTCCCCGCCTCTGTTTCCCCAGATCTAATTCCCCACCTCTGATGCCCCAACTCTGATTTCCCGCCTCTGATTCCCCAGCTCTGATTCCCTGCCTCTGATTCTCCACATCCGATTCCCCATATCTGATTCCCCGCCTCTGTTTCCCCGCCCCTGATTCCCCGCCTCTGTTTCCCCATATCTGATTCCCCGCCTCTGATTCCCAACTATGATTCCCCACCTCTTATTCCCCAGCTCTGATTCCCTGCCTCTGATTCCCCGCGTTCTATTCCCTGCCTCTGATTCCCCGCCTGTGATTCCCCATCACTGATTCACCACCTCTGATTCCCCACCACTGATTCCCCATATCTAATTCCCCGCCTCTGTTTGCCCGCCTCTGATTCCCCGCCTCTGTTTCCCCATATCTGATTCCCCGCCTCTGAATCCCCAACTCTGATTCCCTGCCTCTGATTCCCCAGCTTCATTCCCCGCCTTTGATTCCCCCCGTCTGATTCCCAGCCTCTGAATCCCCGTGTCTGATAACCTGCCTCTGATTCCCCGCCTCTGATTCCCCATCTCAGATTCACCGCCTCTGATTCCCCACCTCTGATTCCCCATCTCTGATTCCGCACATCCGATTCCCTGCCTCTGATTCCCCGACTCTGATTCCCCACCTCTGATTCCCCAGCTCTGATTCCCCGCCTCTGATTCCCCAACTCTGATTCCCCGCCTCTGATTCCCCAGCTCTGATTCCCCGCCTCTGATTCCCCGTGTTTGATCCCCTGCCTCTGATTCCCCAGCTCTGATTCCCCATCTCTGATTCACCGCCTTTGATTCGCCACCTCTGATTCCCCATATCTGATTCCTCGCCACTGTTTCCCCGCCTCTGATTCCCCGCCTCTGATTCCCCATATCTCATTCCCCGCCTCTGATTCCCCATCTCTGATTCCCGGACTCTTATTCCCCACCTCTGATTCCCGACCTCTTATTCCCGGCATCTGATTCCGGCCTCTGATTCCCGGCCTCTGATTCCCTGCTTCTGATTCTGATTCCCTGCCTCTGATACCCCATTTCTGATTCCGCACATCTAATTCCCTGCCTCTGATTCCCCACCTCTGATTCCCCATATCTGAATCCCCGCCTCTGTTTCCCCATCTCTGATTCCCCGCCTCTGTTTCCCCATATCTAAGTCCCCGCCTCTGATTCCCCAACTTTGATTCCCCACCTCTGATTCCCCAGCTCTGATTCCCCGCCTCTGATTCCCCACATCTGATTCCCCATACCTGATTCCCAGCCTCTGTTTCCCCGCCACTGATTCCCCGCTTCTGTTTCCCCATATCTGATTCCCGGCCTCTGATTCCCCGCCTCTGATTCCCCGCCTCTGATTCCCTGCCTCTGATTCCCCATCTCCGATTCCGCACATCTGATTCCCTGCCTCTCATTCCCCGCCTCTGATTCCCCGCCTCTGATTCCCTGCCTCTGATTCCCAACCTCTGATTCCCCACCTCTGATTCCCCGTGTTTGATTCCCCGCCTCTGTTTCCCCGCCTCTGATTCCCCGCCTCTGATTCCCCAACTCTAATTCCCCGCCTCTGATTCCCCATATTTGATTCCCCGCCTCTGTTTCCCCGCCTCTGATTCCCCGACCCTGTTTCCCCATATCTGATTCCCTGCCTCTGATTCCCCAACTTTGATTCCCAGACTCTGATTCCCCAGCTCTGATTCCCCGCCTCTGATTCCCCGCATCTGATTCCCTGCATCTGATTCCAAGCCTCTGATTCCCTGCCTCTGATTCCCAACCTCTGTTTCCCCACCTCTGATTCCCCATATCTGATTCCCAGCCTCTGTTTCCCCGCCTCTGATTCCCCGCCTCTGTTTCCCCATATCTGAATCCCGGCCTCTGATTCCCCGCATCTGATTCCCCGCCTCTGATTCCCTGCCTCTGATTCCTCATCTCCGATTCCGCACATCTGATTCCCTGCCTCTGATTCCCCGCCTCTGATTCCCCGCCTCTGATTCCCTGCCTCTGATTCCCAACCTCTGATTCCCCACCTCTGATTCCCCGTGTTTGATTCCCCGCCTCTGTTTCCCCGCCTCTGATTCCCCGCCTCTGATTCCCCAACTCTAATTCCCCGCCTCTGATTCCCCATATCCGATTCCCTGCCTCTGTTTCCCCGCCTCTGATTCCCCGCCCCTGTTTCCCCATATCTGATTCCCTGCCTCTGATTCCCCAACTTTGATTCCCAGCCTTTGATTCCCCAGCTCTGATTCCCCGCCTCTGATTCCCCGTGTTTGATTCCCTGCCTCTGATTCCCCGCCTCTGATTCCCCATCTCTGATTCACAGCCTTTGATTCGCCACCTCTGATTCCCCATATCTGATTCCCCACCTCTGTTTCCCCACCTCTGATTCCCCGCCTCTGATTCTCCATATCTCATTCCCCGCCTCTGACTCCCCATCTCTGATTCCCGGACTCTGATTCCCCACCTCTGATTCCCGGCCTCTTATTCCCAGCATCTGATTCCAGGCCTCTGATTCCCGGCCTCTGACTCCCCGCTTCTGATTCTGATTCCCTGCCTCTGATTCCCCGCCTCTGATTCCGCACATCTGATTCCCCGCCTCTGTTTCCCCAGATCTAATTCCCCACCTCTGATGCCCCAACTCTGATTTCCCGCCTCTGATTCCCCAGCTCTGATTCCCTGCCTCTGATTCTCCACATCCGATTCCCCATATCTGATTCCCCGCCTCTGTTTCCCAGCCCCTGATTCCCCGCCTCTGTTTCCCCATATCTGATTCCCCGCCTCTGATTCCCAACTATGATTCCCCACCTCTTATTCCCCAGCTCTGATTCCCTGCCTCTGATTCCCCGCGTTCTATTCCCTGCCTCTGATTCCCCGCCTGTGATTCCCCATCACTGATTCACCACCTCTGATTCCCCACCACTGATTCCCCATATCTAATTCCCCGCCTCTGTTTGCCCGCCTCTGATTCCCCGCCTCTGTTTCCCCATATCTGATTCCCCGCCTCTGAATCCCCAACTCTGATTCCCTGCCTCTGATTCCCCAGCTTCATTCCCCGCCTTTGATTCCCCCCGTCTGATTCCCAGCCTCTGAATCCCCGTGTCTGATAACCTGCCTCTGATTCCCCGCCTCTGATTCCCCATCTCAGATTCACCGCCTCTGATTCCCCTCCTCTGATTCCCCATCTCTGATTCCGCACATCCGATTCCCTGCCTCTGATTCCCCGACTCTGATTCCCCACCTCTGATTCCCCAGCTCTGAATCCCCGCCTCTGATTCCCCAACTCTGATTCCCCGCCTCTGATTCCCCAGCTCTGATTCCCCGCCTCTGATTCCCCGTGTTTGATCCCCTGCCTCTGATTCCCCAGCTCTGATTCCCCATCTCTGATTCACCGCCTTTGATTCGCCACCTCTGATTCCCCATATCTGATTCCTCGCCACTGTTTCCCCGCCTCTGATTCCCCGCCTCTGATTCCCCATATCTCATTCCCCGCCTCTGATTCCCCATCTCTGATTCCCGGACTCTTATTCCCCACCTCTGATTCCCGACCTCTTATTCCCGGCATCTGATTCCGGCCTCTGATTCCCGGCCTCTGATTCCCTGCTTCTGATTCTGATTCCCTGCCTCTGATACCCCATTTCTGATTCCGCACATCTAATTCCCTGCCTCTGATTCCCCACCTCTGATTCCCCATATCTGAATCCCCGCCTCTGTTTCCTCATCTCTGATTCCCCGCCTCTGTTTCCCCATATCTAAGTCCCCGCCTCTGATTCCCCAACTTTGATTCCCCACCTCTGATTCCCCAGCTCTGATTCCCCGCCTCTGATTCCCCACATCTGATTCCCCATACCTGATTCCCAGCCTCTGTTTCCCCGCCACTGATTCCCCGCTTCTGTTTCCCCATATCTGATTCCCGGCCTCTGATTCCCCGCCTCTGATTCCCCGCCTCTGATTCCCTGCCTCTGATTCCCCATCTCCGATTCCGCACATCTGATTCCCTGCCTCTCATTCCCCGCCTCTGATTCCCCGCCTCTGATTCCCTGCCTCTGATTCCCAACCTCTGATTCCCCACCTCTGATTCCCCGTGTTTGATTCCCCGCCTCTGTTTCCCCGCCTCTGATTCCCCGCCTCTGATTCCCCAACTCTAATTCCCCGCCTCTGATTCCCCATATTTGATTCCCCGCCTCTGTTTCCCCGCCTCTGATTCCCCGACCCTGTTTCCCCATATCTGATTCCCTGCCTCTGATTCCCCAACTTTGATTCCCAGACTCTGATTCCCCAGCTCTGATTCCCCGCCTCTGATTCCCCGCATCTGATTCCCTGCATCTGATTCCAAGCCTCTGATCCCCTGCCTCTGATTCCCAACCTCTGATTCCCCACCTCTGATTCCCCATATCTGATTCCCAGCCTCTGTTTCCCCGCCTCTGATTCCCCGCCTCTGTTTCCCCATATCTGATTCCCGGCCTCTGATTCCCCGCCTCTGATTCCCTGCCTCTGATTCCCCTTCACCGATTCCGCACATCTGATTCCCTGCCTCTGATTCCCCGCCTCTGATTCCCCGCCGCTGATTCCCTGCCTCTAATTTCCAACCTCTGATTCCCCACCTCTGATTCCCCGTGTTTGATTCCCCGCCTCTGTTTCCCCACCACTAATTCCCCGCCTCTGATTCCCCAACTCTAATTCCCCGCCTCTGATTCCCCATATCTGATTCCCCGCCTCTGTTTCCCCGCCTCTGATTCCCCGCCCCTGTTTCCCCATATCTGATTCCCTGACTCTGATTCCCCAACTTTGATTCCCAGCCTCTGATTCCCCAGCTCTGATTCCCCGCCTCTGATTCCCCGTGTTTGATTCCCTGCCTCTGATTCCCCGCCTCTGATTCCCCATCTCTGATTCACCGCCTTTGATTCGCCACCTCTGATTCCCCATATCTGATTCCCCACCTCTGTTTCCCCACCTCTGATTCCCCGCCTCTGATTCTCCATATCTCATTCCCCGCCTCTGACTCCCCATCTCTGATTCCCGGACTCTGATTCCCCGCATCTGATTCCCCGCCTCTGATTCCCTGCCTCTGATTCCCCAACTTTGATTCCCAGCCTCTGATTCCCCAGCTCTGATTCCCCGCCTCTGATTCCCCGCATCTGATTCCCTGCATCTGATTCCAAGCCTCTGATTCCCTGCCTCTGATTCCCAACCTCTGTTTCCCCACCTCTGATTCCCCATATCTGATTCCCAGCCTCTGTTTCCCCGCCTCTGATTCCCCGCCTCTGTTTCCCCATATCTGATTCCCGGCCTCTGATTCCCCGCATCTGATTCCCCGCCTCTGATTCCCTGCCTCTGATTCCTCATCTCCGATTCCGCACATCTGATTCCCTGCCTCTGATTCCCCGCCTCTGATTCCCCGCCTCTGATTCCCTGCCTCTGATTCCCAACCTCTGATTCCCCACCTCTGATTCCCCGTGTTTGATTCCCCGCCTCTGTTTCCCCGCCTCTGATTCCCCGCCTCTGATTCCCCAACTCTAATTCCCCGCCTCTGATTCCCCATATCCGATTCCCTGCCTCTGTTTCCCCGCCTCTGATTCCCCGCCCCTGTTTCCCCATATCTGATTCCCTGCCTCTGATTCCCCAACTTTGATTCCCAGCCTTTGATTCCCCAGCTCTGATTCCCCGCCTCTGATTCCCCGTGTTTGATTCCCTGCCTCTGATTCCCCGCCTCTGATTCCCCATCTCTGATTCACAGCCTTTGATTCGCCACCTCTGATTCCCCATATCTGATTCCCCACCTCTGTTTCCCCACCTCTGATTCCCCGCCTCTGATTCTCCATATCTCATTCCCCGCCTCTGACTCCCCATCTCTGATTCCCGGACTCTGATTCCCCACCTCTGATTCCCGGCCTCTTATTCCCAGCATCTGATTCCAGGCCTCTGATTCCCGGCCTCTGACTCCCCGCTTCTGATTCTGATTCCCTGCCTCTGATTCCCCGCCTCTGATTCCGCACATCTGATTCCCCGCCTCTGTTTCCCCAGATCTAATTCCCCACCTCTGATGCCCCAACTCTGATTTCCCGCCTCTGATTCCCCAGCTCTGATTCCCTGCCTCTGATTCTCCACATCCGATTCCCCATATCTGATTCCCCGCCTCTGTTTCCCCGCCCCTGATTCCCCGCCTCTGTTTCCCCATATCTGATTCCCCGCCTCTGATTCCCAACTATGATTCCCCACCTCTTATTCCCCAGCTCTGATTCCCTGCCTCTGATTCCCCGCGTTCTATTCCCTGCCTCTGATTCCCCGCCTGTGATTCCCCATCACTGATTCACCACCTCTGATTCCCCACCACTGATTCCCCATATCTAATTCCCCGCCTCTGTTTGCCCGCCTCTGATTCCCCGCCTCTGTTTCCCCATATCTGATTCCCCGCCTCTGAATCCCCAACTCTGATTCCCTGCCTCTGATTCCCCAGCTTCATTCCCCGCCTTTGATTCCCCCCGTCTGATTCCCAGCCTCTGAATCCCCGTGTCTGATAACCTGCCTCTGATTCCCCGCCTCTGATTCCCCATCTCAGATTCACCGCCTCTGATTCCCCACCTCTGATTCCCCATCTCTGATTCCGCACATCCGATTCCCTGCCTCTGATTCCCCGACTCTGATTCCCCACCTCTGATTCCCCAGCTCTGATTCCCCGCCTCTGATTCCCCAACTCTGATTCCCCGCCTCTGATTCCCCAGCTCTGATTCCCCGCCTCTGATTCCCCGTGTTTGATCCCCTGCCTCTGATTCCCCAGCTCTGATTCCCCATCTCTGATTCACCGCCTTTGATTCGCCACCTCTGATTCCCCATATCTGATTCCTCGCCACTGTTTCCCCGCCTCTGATTCCCCGCCTCTGATTCCCCATATCTCATTCCCCGCCTCTGATTCCCCATCTCTGATTCCCGGACTCTTATTCCCCACCTCTGATTCCCGACCTCTTATTCCCGGCATCTGATTCCGGCCTCTGATTCCCGGCCTCTGATTCCCTGCTTCTGATTCTGATTCCCTGCCTCTGATACCCCATTTCTGATTCCGCACATCTAATTCCCTGCCTCTGATTCCCCACCTCTGATTCCCCATATCTGAATCCCCGCCTCTGTTTCCCCATCTCTGATTCCCCGCCTCTGTTTCCCCATATCTAAGTCCCCGCCTCTGATTCCCCAACTTTGATTCCCCACCTCTGATTCCCCAGCTCTGATTCCCCGCCTCTGATTCCCCACATCTGATTCCCCATACCTGATTCCCAGCCTCTGTTTCCCCGCCACTGATTCCCCGCTTCTGTTTCCCCATATCTGATTCCCGGCCTCTGATTCCCCGCCTCTGATTCCCCGCCTCTGATTCCCTGCCTCTGATTCCCCATCTCCGATTCCGCACATCTGATTCCCTGCCTCTCATTCCCCGCCTCTGATTCCCCGCCTCTGATTCCCTGCCTCTGATTCCCAACCTCTGATTCCCCACCTCTGATTCCCCGTGTTTGATTCCCCGCCTCTGTTTCCCCGCCTCTGATTCCCCGCCTCTGATTCCCCAACTCTAATTCCCCGCCTCTGATTCCCCATATTTGATTCCCCGCCTCTGTTTCCCCGCCTCTGATTCCCCGACCCTGTTTCCCCATATCTGATTCCCTGCCTCTGATTCCCCAACTTTGATTCCCAGACTCTGATTCCCCAGCTCTGATTCCCCGCCTCTGATTCCCCGCATCTGATTCCCTGCATCTGATTCCAAGCCTCTGATCCCCTGCCTCTGATTCCCAACCTCTGATTCCCCACCTCTGATTCCCCATATCTGATTCCCAGCCTCTGTTTCCCCGCCTCTGATTCCCCGCCTCTGTTTCCCCATATCTGATTCCCGGCCTCTGATTCCCCGCCTCTGATTCCCTGCCTCTGATTCCCCTTTACCGATTCCGCACATCTGATTCCCTGCCTCTGATTCCCCGCCTCTGATTCCCCGCCGCTGATTCCCTGCCTCTAATTTCCAACCTCTGATTCCCCACCTCTGATTCCCCGTGTTTGATTCCCCGCCTCTGTTTCCCCACCACTAATTCCCCGCCTCTGATTCCCCAACTCTAATTCCCCGCCTCTGATTCCCCATATCTGATTCCCCGCCTCTGTTTCCCCGCCTCTGATTCCCCGCCCCTGTTTCCCCATATCTGATTCCCTGACTCTGATTCCCCAACTTTGATTCCCAGCCTCTGATTCCCCAGCTCTGATTCCCCGCCTCTGATTCCCCGTGTTTGATTCCCTGCCTCTGATTCCCCGCCTCTGATTCCCCATCTCTGATTCACCGCCTTTGATTCGCCACCTCTGATTCCCCATATCTGATTCCCCACCTCTGTTTCCCCACCTCTGATTCCCCGCCTCTGATTCTCCATATCTCATTCCCCGCCTCTGACTCCCCATCTCTGATTCCCGGACTCTGATTCCCCACCTCTGATTCCCGGCCTCTTATTCCCAGCATCTGATTCCAGGCCTCTGATTCCCGGCCTCTGGCTCCCCGCTTCTGATTCTGATTCCCTGCCTCTGATTCCCCACGTCTGATTCCCCATATCTGATTCCCCGCCTCTGTTTCCACGCCTCTGATTCCCCGCCTCTGTTTCCCCATATCTAATTCCCCACCTCTGATGCCCCAACTCTGATTCCCCGCCTCTGATTCCACAGCTCTGATTCCCCGCCTCTGTTTCCCCGCATCCGATTCCCCATATCTGATTCCCCGCCTCTGTTTCCCCGCCCCTGATTCCCCGCCTCTGTTTCCCCATATCTGATTATCCGCCTCTGATTCCCAACTATGATTCCCCGCCTCTGAATCCCCGCGTCTGATTCCCTGCCTCTGCTTCCCCGCCTCTGATTCCCCAACTCTGATTCCCCGCCTCTGATTCCCCAGCTCTGATTCCCCGCCTCTGATTCCCCGTGTTTGATTCCCTGCCTCTGATTCCCGGCCTCTGATTCCGCATCTCTGATTCACCGCCTTTGATTCGCCACCTCTGATTCCCCATATCTGATTCCCCGCATCTGTTTCCCCGCCTCTGATTCCCCGCCTCTGATTCCCGATATCTCATTCCCCGCCTCTGAATCCCCATCTCTGATTCCCGGACTCTGATTCCCCACCTCTGATTCCCGGCCTCTTATTCCCGGCATCTGATTCCGGCCTCTGATTCCCGGCCTCTGATTCCCTGCTTCTGATTCTGATTCCCTGCCTCTGATTCCCCATCTCTGATTCCGCACATCTGATTCCCTGCCTCTGATTCCCCACCTCTGATTCCCCATATCTGATTCCCCGCCTCTGTTTCCCTGCCTCTGATTTCCCGCCTCTGTTTCCCAATATCTAAGTCCCCGCCTCTGATTCCCCAACTCTGATTCCCCACCTCTGATTCCCCAGCTCTGATTCCCCGCCTCTGATTCCCCGCATCTGATTTCCTGCATCTGATTCCAAGCCTCTGATTCGCTGCCTCTGATTCCCAACCTCTGATTCCCCACCTCTGATTCCCCATATCTGATTCCCCGCCTCTGTTACCCCGCCTCTGATTCCCCACCTCTGTTTCCCCATATCTGATTCCCGGCCTCTTATTCCCCGCCTCTGATTCCCCACCTCTGATTCCCTACCTCTGATTCCCCATCTCCGATTCCGCACATCTGATTCCCTGCCTCTGATTCCCCGCCTCTGATTCCCTGCCTCTGATTCCGAACCTCTGATTCCCCACCTCTGATTCCCCATATCTGATTCCCCGCCTCTGTTGCCCCGCCTCTGATTCCCCTCCTCTGATTCCCCAACTCTAATTCCCCGCCTCTGATTCCCCAGCTCTGATTCCCCGTGTTTGATTCCCTGCCTCTGATTCCCTGCCCTGATTCCCCATCTCTGTTACACCGCCTTTGATTCGCCACCTCTGATTCCCCATATCTGATTCCCCGCCTCTGTTTCGCCGCCTCTGATTCCCTGCCTCTGATTCCCAACCTCTGATTCCACACCTCTGATTCCCCATATCTGATTCCCCGCCTCTGTTTCCCCGCCTCTGATTCCCTGCCCTTGTTTCCCCATATCTGATTCCCTGCCTCTGATTCCCCAACTCTGATTCCCCGCCTCTGATTCCCCAGCTCTGATTCCCCGCCCCTGATTTCCCGTGTTTGATTCCCTGCCTCTGATTCCCCGCCTCTGATTCCCCATCTCTGATTCACTGCCTTTGATTCGCCACCTCTGATTCCACATATCTGATTCCCCACCTCTGTTTCCCCGCCTCTGATTCCCCGCCTCTGATTCTACATATCTCATTTTCCGCCTCTGAATCCCCATCTCTGATTCCCGGACTCTGATTCCCCACCTCTGATTCCCGGCCTCTTATTCCCAGCATCTGATTCCCGGCCTCTGATTCCCGGCCTCTGATTCCCCGCTTCTGATTCTGATTCGCTGCCTCTGATTCCCCATCTCTGATTCCGCACATCTGATTCCCTGCCTCTGATTCCCCACCTCTGATTCCCCATATCTGATTTCCCGCCTCTGTTTCCCCGCCTCTGATTCCCCGCCTCTGTTTCCCCATATCTAATTCCCAACCTCTGATGCCCCAACTCTGATTCCCTGCCTCTGATTCCCCGCGTTCTATTCCCTGCCTCTGATTCCCCGCCTGTGATTCCCCATCTCTGATTCACCACCTCTGATTCCCCACCTCTGATTCCCCATATCTAATTCCCCGCCTCTGTTTACCCGCCTCTGATTCCCCGCCTCTGTTTCCCCATATCTGATTCCCCGCCTCTGAATCCCCAACTCTGATTCCCTGCCTCTGATTCCCCAGCTCTGATTCCCCGCCTTTGATTCGCCCCGTCTGATTCCCAGCCTCTGAATCCCCGTGTCTGATTTCCTGCCTCTGATTCCCCGCCTCTGATTCCCCATCTCTGATTCACAGCCTCTGATTCCCCACCTCTGATTCCCCATCTCGGATTCCGCACATCTGATTCCCTGCCTCTGATTCCCTGACTCTGATCCCCACCTCTGATTCCCAAGCTCTGATTCCCCGCCTCTGATTCCCCAACTCTGATTCCCCGCCTCTGATTCCCCAGCTCTGATTCCCCGCCTCTGATTCCCCGTGTTTGATTCCCTGCCTCTGATTCCCCGCCTCTGATTCCCCATCTCTGATTCACCGCCTTTGATTCGCCACCTCTGATTCCCCATATCTGATTCCTCGCCTCTGTTTCCCCAACTCTGATTCCCCGCCTCTGATTCCCCATATCTCATTCCCCGCCTCTGATTCCCCATCTCTGATTCCCGGACTCTGATTCCCCACCTCTGATTCCCAGCCTCTTATTCCCGGCATCTCATTCCGGCCTCTGATTCCCGGCCTCTGATTCCCTGCTTCTGATTCTGATTCCCTGCCTTTGATTCCCCATCTCTGATTCCGAATATCTGATTCCCTGCCTCTGATTCCCCATCTCTGATTCCCCATATCTGATTCCCCGCCTCTGTTTCCCCGCCTCTGATTCCCTGCCTCTGTTTCCCAATATCTAAGTCCCCGCCTCTGATTCCCCAACTCTGATTCCCCACCTCTGATTCCCCAGCTCTGATTCCCCGCCTCTGATTCCCTGCATCTGATTCCCTGCATCTGATTCCAAGCCTCTGATTCCCTGCCTCTGATTCCCAACCTCTGATTCCCCACCTCTGATTCCCCATATCTGATTCCCAGCCTCTGTTTCCCCGCCTCTGATTCCCCGCCTCTGTTTCCCCATATCTGATTCCCGGACTCTGATTCCCCGCCTCTGATTCCCTGCCTCTGATTCCCCATCTCCGATTCCGCACATCTGATTCCCTGCCTCTGATTCCCCGCCTCTGATTCCCCGCCTCTGATTCCCTGCCTCTGATTCCCAACCTCTGATTCCCCACCTCTGATTCCCCGTGTTTGATTCCCCGTCTCTGTTTCCCCGCCTCTGATTCCCCGCCTCTGATTCCCCAACTCTAATTCCCCGCCTCTGATTCCCCATATCTGATTCCCCGCCTCTGTTTCCCTGCCTCTGATTCCCCGCCCCTGTTTCCCCATATCTGATTCCCTGCCTCTGATTCCCCAACTTTGATTCCCAGCCTCTGATTCCCCAGCTCTGATTCCCCGCCTCTGATTCCCCGTGTTTGATTCCCTGCCTCTGATTCCCGTCCTCTGATTCCCCATCTCTGAATCACCGCCTTTGATTCGCCACCTCTGATTCCCCATATCTGATTCCCCGCCTCTGTTTCCCCGCCTCTGATTCCCCGCCTCTGATTCCCCATATCTCATTCCCCGCCTCTGAATCCCCACCTCTGATTCCCGGCCTCTTATTCCCGGCATCTGATTCCGGCCTCTGATTCCCGGCCTCTGATTCCCGGCCTCTGACTCCCCGCTTCTGATTCTGATTCCCTGCCTCTGATTCCCCATCTCTGATTCTGCACGTCTGATTACCTGCCTCTGATTCCCCACGTCTGATTCCCCATATCTGATTCCCCGCCTCTGTTTCCACGCCTCTGATTCCCCGCCTCTGTTTCCCCATATCTAATTCCCCACCTCTGATGCCCCAACTCTGATTCCCCGCCTCTGATTCCACAGCTCTGATTCCCCGCCTCTGATTCCCCGCATCCGATTCCCCATATCTGATTCCCCGCCTCTGTTTCCCCGCCCCTGTTTCCCCGCCTCTGTTTCCCCATATCTGATTATCCGCCTCTGATTCCCAACTATGATTCCCCGCCTCTGAATCCCCGCGTCTGATTCCCTGCCTCTGCTTCCCCGCCTCTGATTCCCCAACTCTGATTCCCCGCCTCTGATTCCCCAGCTCTGATTCCCCGCCTCTGATTCCCAGTGTTTGATTCCCTGCCTCTGATTCCCGGCCTCTGATTCCGCATCTCTGATTCACCGCCTTTGATTCGCCACCTCTGATTCCCCATATCTGATTCCCCGCATCTGTTTCCCCGCCTCTGATTCCCCGCCTCTGATTCCCCGCCTCTGATTCCCCATATCTCATTCCCCGCCTCTGAATCCCCATCTCTGATTCCCGGCCTCTTATTCCCGGCATCTGATTCCGGCCTCTGATTCCCGGCCTCTGATTCCCTGCTTCTGATTCTGATTCCCTGCCTCTGATTCCCCATCTCTGATTCCGCACATCTGATTCCCTGCCTCTGATTCCCCACCTCTGATTCCCCATATCTGATTCCCCGCCTCTGTTTCCCCGCCTCTGATTTCCCGCCTCTGTTTCCCAATATCTAAGTCCCCGCCTCTGATTCCCCAACTCTGATTCCCCACCTCTGATTCCCCAGCTCTGATTCCCCGCCTCTGATTCCCCGCATCTGATTCCCTGCATCTGATTCCAAGCCTCTGATTCCCTGCCTCTGATTCCCAACCTCTGATTCCCCACCTCTGATTCCCCATATCTGATTCCCCGCCTCTGTTTCCCCGCCTCTGATTCCCCACCTCTGTTTCCCCATATCTGATTCCCGGCCTCTTATTCCCCGCCTCTGATTCCCCACCTCTGATTCCCTACCTCTGATTCCCCATCTCCGATTCCGCACATCTGATTCCCTGCCTCTGATTCCCCGCCTCTGATTCCCTGCCTCTGATTCCGAACCTCTGATTCCCCACCTCTGATTCCCCATATCTGATTCCCCGCCTCTGTTTCCCCGCCTCTGATTCCCCTCCTCTGATTCCCCAACTCTAATTCCCCGCCTCTGATTCCCCAGCTCTGATTCCCCATGTTTGATTCCCTGCCTCTGATTCCCTGCCCTGATTCCCCATCTCTGTTTCACCGCCTTTGATTCGCCACCTCTGATTTCCCATATCTGATTCCCCGCCTCTGTTTCGCCGCCTCTGATTCCCTGCCTCTGATTCCCAACCTCTGATTCCACACCTCTGATTCCCCATATCTGATTCCCCGCCTCTGTTTCCCCGCCTCTGATTCCCTGCCCTTGTTTCCCCATATCTGATTCCCTGCCTCTGATTCCCCAACTCTGATTCCCCGCCTCTGATTCCCCAGCTCTGATTCCCCGCCCCTGATTTCCCGTGTTTGATTCCCTGCCTCTGATTCCCAGCCTCTGATTCCCCATCTCTGATTCACCGCCTTTGATTCGCCACCTCTGATTCCACATATCTGATTCCCCACCTCTGTTTCCCCGCCTCAGATTCCCCGCCTCTGATTCTACATATCTCATTTTCGGCCTCTGAATCCCCATCTCTGATTCCCGGACTCTGATTCCCCACCTCTGATTCCCGGCCTCTTATTCCCAGCATCTGATTCCCGGCCTCTGATTCCCGGCCTCTGATTCCCCGCTTCTGATTCTGATTCGCTGCCTCTGATTCCCCATCTCTGATTCCGCACATCTGATTCCCTGCCTCTGATTCCCCACCTCTGATTCCCCATATCTGATTTCCCGCCTCTGTTTCCCCGCCTCTGATTCCCCGCCTCTGTTTCCCCATATCTAATTCCCAACCTCTGATGCCCCAACTCTGATTCCCTGCCTCTGATTCCCCGCGTTCTATTCCCTGCCTCTGATTCCCCGCCTGTGATTCCCCATCTCTGATTCACCACCTCTGATTCCCCACCTCTGATTCCCCATATCTAATTCCCCGCCTCTGTTTGCCCGCCTCTGATTCCCCGCCTCTGTTTCCCCATATCTGATTCCCCGCCTCTGAATCCCCAACTCTGATTCCCTGCCTCTGATTCCCCAGCTCTGATTCCCCGCCTTTGATTCCCCCCGTCTGATTCCCAGCCTCTGAATCCCCGTGTCTGATTTCCTGCCTCTGATTCCCCGCCTCTGATTCCCCATCTCTGATTCACAGCCTCTGATTCCCCACCTCTGATTCCCCATCTCGGATTCCGCACATCTGATTCCCTGCCTCTGATTCCCTGACTCTGATCCCCACCTCTGATTCCCAAGCTCTGATTCCCCGCCTCTGATTCCCCAACTCTGATTCCCCGCCTCTGATTCCCCAGCTCTGATTCCCCGCCTCTGATTCCCCGTGTTTGATTCCCTGCCTCTGATTCCCCGCCTCTGATTCCCCATCTCTGATTCACCGCCTTTGATTCGCCACCTCTGATTCCCCATATCTGAATCCTCGCCTCTGTTTCCCCGCCTCTGATTCCCCGCCTCTGATTCCCCATATCTCATTCCCCGCCTCTGATTCCCCATCTCTGATTCCCGGACTCTGATTCCCCACCTCTGATTCCCAGCCTCTTATTCCCGGCATCTGATTCCGGCCTCTGATTCCCGGCCTCTGATTCCCTGCTTCTGATTCTGATTCCCTGCCTTTGATTCCCCATCTCTGATTCCGAACATCTGATTCCCTGCCTCTGATTCCCCATCTCTGATTCCCCATATCTGATTCCCCGCCTCTGTTTCCCCGCCTCTGATTCCCCGCCTCTGTTTCCCAATATCTAAGTCCCCGCCTCTGATTCCCCAACTCTGATTCCCCACCTCTGATTCCCCAGCTCTGATTCCCCGCCTCTGATTCCCTGCATCTGATTCCCTGCATCTGATTCCAAGCCTCTGATTCCCTGCCTCTGATTCACAACCTCTGATTCCCCACCTCTGATTCCCCATATCTGATTCGCAGCCTCTGTTTCCCCGCCTCTGATTCCCCGCCTCTGTTTCCCCATATCTGATTCCCGGACTCTGATTCCCCGCCTCTGATTCCCTGCCTCTGATTCCCCATCTCCGATTCCGCATATCTGATTCCCTGACTCTGGTTCCCCAACTTTGATTCCCAGCCTCTGATTCCCCAGCTCTGATTCCCCGCCTCTGATTCCCCGTGTTTGATTCCCTGCCTCTGATTCCCCGCCTCTGATTCCCCATCTCTGATTCACCGCCTTTGATTCGCCACCTCTGATTCCCCATATCTGATTCCCCACCTCTGTTTCCCCGCCTCTGATTCCCCGCCTCTGATTCTCCATATCTCATTCCCCGCCTCTGACTCCCCATCTCTGATTCCCGGACTCTGATTCCCCACCTCTGATTCCCGGCCTCTTATTCCCAGCATCTGATTCCAGGCCTCTGATTCCCGGCCTCTGGCTCCCCGCTTCTGATTCTGATTCCCTGCCTCTGATTACCCACGTCTGATTCCCCATATCTGATACCCCGCCTCTGTTTCCATGCCTCTGATTCCCCGCCTCTGTTTCCCCATATCTAATTCCCCACCTCTGATTCCCCGCCTCTGTTTCCACGCCTCTGATTCACCGCCTCTGTTTCCCCATATCTAATTCCCCACCTCTGATGCCCCAACTCTGATTCCCCGCCTCTGATTCCACAGCTCTGATTCCCCGCCTCTTATTCCCCACATCCGTTTCCCCATATCTGATTCCCCGCCTCTGTTTCCCCGCCCCTAATTCACCGCCTCTGCTTCCCCATATCTGATTCCCCGCCTCTGATTCCCAACTATGATTCCCCGCCTCTTATTCCCCAGCTCTGATTCCCCGCCTCTGATTCCCCGCATCTGATTCCCTGCATCTGATTCCAAGCCTCTGATTCCCTGCCTCTGATTCCCAACCTCTGATTCCCCACCTCTGATTCCCAATATCTGATTCCCCGCCTCTGTTTCCCCGCCTCTGATTCCCCACCTCTGTTTCCCCATATCTGATTCCCGGCCTCTTATTCCCCGCCTCTGATTCCCCACCTCTGATTCCCTACCTCTGATTCCCCATCTCCGATTCCGCACATCTGATTCCCTGCCTCTGATTCCCCGCCTCTGATTCCCTGCCTCTGATTCCGAACCTCTGATTCCCCACCTCTGATTCCCCATATCTGATTCCCCGCCTCTGTTTCCCCGCCTCTGATTCCCCTCCTCTGATTCCCCAACTCTAATTCCCCGCCTCTGATTCCCCAGCTCTGATTCCCCATGTTTGATTCCCTGCCTCTGATTCCCTGCCCTGATTCCCCATCTCTGTTTCACCGCCTTTGATTCGCCACCTCTGATTTCCCATATCTGATTCCCCGCCTCTGTTTCGCCGCCTCTGATTCCCTGCCTCTGATTCCCAACCTCTGATTCCACACCTCTGATTCCCCATATCTGATTCCCCGCCTCTGTTTCCCCGCCTCTGATTCCCTGCCCTTGTTTCCCCATATCTGATTCCCTGCCTCTGATTCCCCAACTCTGATTCCCCGCCTCTGATTCCCCAGCTCTGATTCCCCGCCCCTGATTTCCCGTGTTTGATTCCCTGCCTCTGATTCCCAGCCTCTGATTCCCCATCTCTGATTCACCGCCTTTGATTCGCCACCTCTGATTCCACATATCTGATTCCCCACCTCTGTTTCCCCGCCTCAGATTCCCCGCCTCTGATTCTACATATCTCATTTTCGGCCTCTGAATCCCCATCTCTGATTCCCGGACTCTGATTCCCCACCTCTGATTCCCGGCCTCTTATTCCCAGCATCTGATTCCCGGCCTCTGATTCCCGGCCTCTGATTCCCCGCTTCTGATTCTGATTCGCTGCCTCTGATTCCCCATCTCTGATTCCGCACATCTGATTCCCTGCCTCTGATTCCCCACCTCTGATTCCCCATATCTGATTTCCCGCCTCTGTTTCCCCGCCTCTGATTCCCCGCCTCTGTTTCCCCATATCTAATTCCCAACCTCTGATGCCCCAACTCTGATTCCCTGCCTCTGATTCCCCGCGTTCTATTCCCTGCCTCTGATTCCCCGCCTGTGATTCCCCATCTCTGATTCACCACCTCTGATTCCCCACCTCTGATTCCCCATATCTAATTCCCCGCCTCTGTTTGCCCGCCTCTGATTCCCCGCCTCTGTTTCCCCATATCTGATTCCCCGCCTCTGAATCCCCAACTCTGATTCCCTGCCTCTGATTCCCCAGCTCTGATTCCCCGCCTTTGATTCCCCCCGTCTGATTCCCAGCCTCTGAATCCCCGTGTCTGATTTCCTGCCTCTGATTCCCCGCCTCTGATTCCCCATCTCTGATTCACAGCCTCTGATTCCCCACCTCTGATTCCCCATCTCGGATTCCGCACATCTGATTCCCTGCCTCTGATTCCCTGACTCTGATCCCCACCTCTGATTCCCAAGCTCTGATTCCCCGCCTCTGATTCCCCAACTCTGATTCCCCGCCTCTGATTCCCCAGCTCTGATTCCCCGCCTCTGATTCCCCGTGTTTGATTCCCTGCCTCTGATTCCCCGCCTCTGATTCCCCATCTCTGATTCACCGCCTTTGATTCGCCACCTCTGATTCCCCATATCTGAATCCTCGCCTCTGTTTCCCCGCCTCTGATTCCCCGCCTCTGATTCCCCATATCTCATTCCCCTCCTCTGATTCCCCATCTCTGATTCCCGGACTCTGATTCCCCACCTCTGATTCCCAGCCTCTTATTCCCGGCATCTGATTCCGGCCTCTGATTCCCGGCCTCTGATTCCCTGCTTCTGATTCTGATTCCCTGCCTTTGATTCCCCATCTCTGATTCCGAACATCTGATTCCCTGCCTCTGATTCCCCATCTCTGATTCCCCATATCTGATTCCCCGCCTCTGTTTCCCCGCCTCTGATTCCCCGCCTCTGTTTCCCAATATCTAAGTCCCCGCCTCTGATTCCCCAACTCTGATTCCCCACCTCTGATTCCCCAGCTCTGATTCCCCGCCTCTGATTCCCTGCATCTGATTCCCTGCATCTGATTCCAAGCCTCTGATTCCCTGCCTCTGATTCACAACCTCTGATTCCCCACCTCTGATTCCCCATATCTGATTCGCAGCCTCTGTTTCCCCGCCTCTGATTCCCCGCCTCTGTTTCCCCATATCTGATTCCCGGACTCTGATTCCCCGCCTCTGATTCCCTGCCTCTGATTCCCCATCTCCGATTCCGCATATCTGATTCCCTGACTCTGGTTCCCCAACTTTGATTCCCAGCCTCTGATTCCCCAGCTCTGATTCCCCGCCTCTGATTCCCCGTGTTTGATTCCCTGCCTCTGATTCCCCGCCTCTGATTCCCCATCTCTGATTCACCGCCTTTGATTCGCCACCTCTGATTCCCCATATCTGATTCCCCACCTCTGTTTCCCCGCCTCTGATTCCCCGCCTCTGATTCTCCATATCTCATTCCCCGCCTCTGACTCCCCATCTCTGATTCCCGGACTCTGATTCCCCACCTCTGATTCCCGGCCTCTTATTCCCAGCATCTGATTCCAGGCCTCTGATTCCCGGCCTCTGGCTCCCCGCTTCTGATTCTGATTCCCTGCCTCTGATTACCCACGTCTGATTCCCCATATCTGATACCCCGCCTCTGTTTCCATGCCTCTGATTCCCCGCCTCTGTTTCCCCATATCTAATTCCCCACCTCTGATGCCCCAACTCTGATTCCCCGCCTCTGATTCCACAGCTCTGATTCCCCGCCTCTGATTCCCCGCATCCGATTCCCCATATCTGATTCCCCGCCTCTGTTTCCCCGCCCCTGATTCCCCGCCTCTGTTTCCCCATATCTGATTATCCGCCTCTGATTCCCAACTATGATTCCCCGCCTCTGAATCCCCGCGTCTGATTCCCTGCCTCTGCTTCCCCGCCTCTGATTCCCCAACTCTGATTCCCCGCCTCTGATTCCCCAGCTCTGATTCCCCGCCTCTGATTCCCCGTGTTTGATTCCCTGCCTCTGATTCCCGGCCTCTGATTCCGCATCTCTGATTCACCGCCTTTGATTCGCCACCTCTGATTCCCCATATCTGATTCCCCGCATCTGTTTCCCCGCCTCTGATTCCCCGCCTCTGATTCCCCATATCTCATTCCCCGCCTCTGAATCCCCATCTCTGATTCCCGGACTCTGATTCCCCACCTCTGATTCCCGGCCTCTTATTCCCGGCATCTGATTCCGGCCTCTGATTCCCGGCCTCTGATTCCCTGCTTCTGATTCTGATTCCCTGCCTCTGATTCCCCATCTCTGATTCCGCACATCTGATTCCCTGCCTCTGATTCCCCACCTCTGATTCCCCATATCTGATTCCCCGCCTCTGTTTCCCCGCCTCTGATTTCCCGCCTCTGTTTCCCAATATCTAAGTCCCCGCCTCTGATTCCCCAACTCTGATTCCCCACCTCTGATTCCCCAGCTCTGATTCCCCGCCTCTGATTCCCCGCATCTGATTCCCTGCATCTGATTCCAAGCCTCTGATTCGCTGCCTCTGATTCCCAACCTCTGATTCCCCACCTCTGATTCCCCATATCTGATTCCCCGCCTCTGTTACCCCGCCTCTGATTCCCCACCTCTGTTTCCCCATATCTGATTCCCGGCCTCTTATTCCCCGCCTCTGATTCCCCACCTCTGATTCCCTACATCTGATTCACCATCTCCGATTCCGCACATCTGATTCCCTGCCTCTGATTCCCCGCCTCTGATTCCCTGCCTCTGATTCCGAACCTCTGATTCCCCACCTCTGATTCCCCATATCTGATTCCCCGCCTCTGTTGCCCCGCCTCTGATTCCCCTCCTCTGATTCCCCAACTCTAATTCCCCGCCTCTGATTCCCCAGCTCTGATTCCCCGTGTTTGATTCCCTGCCTCTGATTCCCTGCCCTGATGCCCCATCTCTGTTACACCGCCTTTGATTCGCCACCTCTGATTCCCCATATCTGATTCCCCGCCTCTGTTTCGCCGCCTCTGATTCCCTGCCTCTGATTCCCAACCTCTGATTCCACACCTCTGATTCCCCATATCTGATTCCCCGCCTCTGTTTCCCCGCCTCTGATTCCCTGCCCTTGTTTCCCCATATCTGATTCCCTGCCTCTGATTCCCCAACTCTGATTCCCCGCCTCTGATTCCCCAGCTCTGATTCCCCGCCCCTGATTTCCCGTGTTTGATTCCCTGCCTCTGATTCCCCGCCTCTGATTCCCCATCTCTGATTCACTGCCTTTGATTCGCCACCTCTGATACCACATATCTGATTCCCCACCTCTGTTTCCCCGCCTCTGATTCCCCGCCTCTGATTCTACATATCTCATTTTCCGCCTCTGAATCCCCATCTCTGATTCCCGGACTCTGATTCCCCACCTCTGATTCCCGGCCTCTTATTCCCAGCATCTGATTCCCGGCCTCTGATTCCCGGCCTCTGATTCCCCGCTTCTGATTCTGATTCGCTGCCTCTGATTCCCCATCTCTGATTCCGCACATCTGATTCCCTGCCTCTGATTCCCCACCTCTGATTCCCCATATCTGATTTCCCGCCTCTGTTTCCCCGCCTCTGATTCCCCGCCTCTGTTTCCCCATATCTAATTCCCAACCTCTGATGCCCCAACTCTGATTCCCTGCCTCTGATTCCCCGCGTTCTATTCCCTGCCTCTGATTCCCCGCCTGTGATTCCCCATCTCTGATTCACCACCTCTGATTCCCCACCTCTGATTCCCCATATCTAATTCCCCGCCTCTGTTTGCCCGCCTCTGATTCCCCGCCTCTGTTTCCCCATATCTGATTCCCCGCCTCTGAATCCCCAACTCTGATTCCCTGCCTCTGATTCCCCAGCTCTGATTCCCCGCCTTTGATTCGCCCCGTCTGATTCCCAGCCTCTGAATCCCCGTGTCTGATTTCCTGCCTCTGATTCCCCGACTCTGATTCCCCATCTCTGATTCACAGCCTCTGATTCCCCACCTCTGATTCCCCATCTCGGATTCCGCACATCTGATTCCCTGCCTCTGATTCCCTGACTCTGATCCCCACCTCTGATTCCCAAGCTCTGATTCCCCGCCTCTGATTCCCCAACTCTGATTCCCCGCCTCTGATTCCCCAGCTCTGATTCCCTGCCTCTGATTCACAACCTCTGATTCCCCACCTCTGATTCCCCATATCTGATTCGCAGCCTCTGTTTCCCCGCCTCTGATTCCCCGCCTCTGTTTCCCCATATCTGATTCCCGGACTCTGATTCCCCGCCTCTGATTCCCTGCCTCTGATTCCCCATCTCCGATTCCGCATATCTGATTCTCTGACTCTGGTTCCCCAACTTTGATTCCCAGCCTCTGATTCCCCAGCTCTGATTCCCCGCCTCTGATTCCCCGTGTTTGATTCCCTGCCTCTGATTCCCCGCCTCTGATTCCCCATCTCTGATTCACCGCCTTTGATTCGCCACCTCTGATTCCCCATATCTGATTCCCCACCTCTGTTTCCCCGCCTCTGATTCCCCGCCTCTGATTCTCCATATCTCATTCCCCGCCTCTGACTCCCCATCTCTGATTCCCGGACTCTGATTCCCCACCTCTGATTCCCGGCCTCTTATTCCCAGCATCTGATTCCAGGCCTCTGATTCCCGGCCTCTGGCTCCCCGCTTCTGATTCTGATTCCCTGCCTCTGATTCCCCACGTCTGATTCCCCATATCTGATTCCCCGCCTCTGTTTCCACGCCTCTGATTCCCCGCCTCTGTTTCCCCATATCTAATTCCCCACCTCTGATGCCCCAACTCTGATTCCCCGCCTCTGATTCCACAGCTCTGATTCCCCGCCTCTGATTCCCCGCATCCGATTCCCCATATCTGATTCCCCGCCTCTGTTTCCCCGCCCCTGATTCCCCGCCTCTGTTTCCCCATATCTGATTATCCGCCTCTGATTCCCAACTATGATTCCCCGCCTCTGAATCCCCGCGTCTGATTCCCTGCCTCTGCTTCCCCGCCTCTGATTCCCCAACTCTGATTCCGGTTCTGATTCCCCAGCTCTGATTCCCCGCCTCTGATTCCCCGTGTTTGATTCCCTGCCTCTGATTCCCGGCCTCTGATTCCGCATCTCTGATTCACCGCCTTTGATTCGCCACCTCTGATTCCCCATATCTGATTCCCCGCATCTGTTTCCCCGCCTCTGATTCCCCGCCTCTGATTCCCCATATCTCATTCCCCGCCTCTGAATCCCCATCTCTGATTCCCGGACTCTGATTCCCCACCTCTGATTCCCGGCCTCTTATTCCCGGCATCTGATTCCGGCCTCTGATTCCCGGCCTCTGATTCCCTGCTTCTGATTCTGATTCCCTGCCTCTGATTCCCCATCTCTGATTCCGCACATCTGATTCCCTGCCTCTGATTCCCCACCTCTGATTCCCCATATCTGATTCCCCGCCTCTGTTTCCCCGCCTCTGATTTCCCGCCTCTGTTTCCCAATATCTAAGTCCCCGCCTCTGATTCCCCAACTCTGATTCCCCACCTCTGATTCCCCAGCTCTGATTCCCCGCCTCTGATTCCCCGCATCTGATTCCCTGCATCTGATTCCAAGCCTCTGATTCGCTGCCTCTGATTCCCAACCTCTGATTCCCCACCTCTGATTCCCCAGATCTGATTCCCCGCCTCTGTTACCCCGCCTCTGATTCCCCACCTCTGTTTCCCCATATCTGATTCCCGGCCTCTTATTCCCCGCCTCTGATTCCCCACCTCTGATTCCCTACATCTGATTCCCCATCTCCGATTCCGCACATCTGATTCCCTGCCTCTGATTCCCCGCCTCTGATTCCCTGCCTCTGATTCCGAACCTCTGATTCCCCACCTCTGATTCCCCATATCTGATTCCCCGCCTCTGTTGCCCCGCCTCTGATTCCCCTCCTCTGATTCCCCAACTCTAATTCCCCGCCTCTGATTCCCCAGCTCTGATTCCCCGTGTTTGATTCCCTGCCTCTGATTCCCTGCCCTGATTCCCCATCTCTGTTACACCGCCTTTGATTCGCCACCTCTGATTCCCCATATCTGATTCCCCGCCTCTGTTTCGCCGCCTCTGATTCCCTGCCTCTGATTCCCAACCTCTGATTCCACACCTCTGATTCCCCATATCTGATTCCCCGCCTCTGTTTCCCCGCCTCTGATTCCCTGCCCTTGTTTCCCCATATCTGATTCCCTGCCTCTGATTCCCCAACTCTGATTCCCCGCCTCTGATTCAACAGCTCTGATTCCCCGCCCCTGATTTCCCGTGTTTGATTCCCTGCCTCTGATTCCCCGCCTCTGATTCCCCATCTCTGATTCACTGCCTTTGATTCGCCACCTCTGATTCCACATATCTGATTCCCCACCTCTGTTTCCCCGCCTCTGATTCCCCGCCTCTGATTCTACATATCTCATTTTCCGCCTCTGAATCCCCATCTCTGATTCCCGGACTCTGATTCCCCACCTCTGATTCCCGGCCTCTTATTCCCAGCATCTGATTCCCGGCCTCTGATTCCCGGCCTCTGATTCCCCGCTTCTGATTCTGATTCGCTGCCTCTGATTCCCCATCTCTGATTCCGCACATCTGATTCCCTGCCTCTGATTCCCCACCTCTGATTCCCCATATCTGATTTCCCGCCTCTGTTTCCCCGCCTCTGATTCCCCGCCTCTGTTTCCCCATATCTAATTCCCAACCTCTGATGCCCCAACTCTGATTCCCTGCCTCTGATTCCCCGCGTTCTATTCCCTGCCTCTGATTCCCCGCCTGTGATTCCCCATCTCTGATTCACCACCTCTGATTCCCCACCTCTGATTCCCAATATCTAATTCCCCGCCTCTGTTTGCCCGCCTCTGATTCCCCGCCTCTGTTTCCCCATATCTGATTCCCCGCCTCTGAATCCCCAACTCTGATTCCCTGCCTCTGATTCCCCAGCTCTGATTCCCCGCCTTTGATTCGCCCCGTCTGATTCCCAGCCTCTGAATCCCCGTGTCTGATTTCCTGCCTCTGATTCCCCGACTCTGATTCCCCATCTCTGATTCACAGCCTCTGATTCCCCACCTCTGATTCCCCATCTCGGATTCCGCACATCTGATTCCCTGCCTCTGATTCCCTGACTCTGATCCCCACCTCTGATTCCCAAGCTCTGATTCCCCGCCTCTGATTCCCCAACTCTGATTCCCCGCCTCTGATTCCCCAGCTCTGATTCCCCGCCTCTGATTCCCCGTGTTTGATTCCCTGCCTCTGATTCCCCGCCTCTGATTCCCCATCTCTGATTCACCGCCTTTGATTCGCCACCTCTGATTCCCCATATCTGATTCCTCGCCTCTGTTTCCCCACCTCTGATTCCCCGCCTCTGATTCCCCATATCTCATTCCCCGCCTCTGATTCCCCATCTCTGATTCCCGGACTCTGATTCCCCACCTCTGATTCCCAGCCTCTTATTCCCGGCATCTGATTCCGGCCTCTGATTCCCGGCCTCTGATTCCCTGCTTCTGATTCTGATTCCCTGCCTTTGATTCCCCATCTCTGATTCCGAACATCTGATTCCCTGCCTCTGATTCCCCATCTCTGATTCCCCATATCTGATTCCCCGCCTCTGTTTCCCCGCCTCTGATTCCCTGCCTCTGTTTCCCAATATCTAAGTCCCCGCCTCTGATTCCCCAACTCTGATTCCCAGCCTCTGATTCCCCAGCTCTGATTCCCCGCCTCTGATTCCCTGCATCTGATTCCCTGCATCTGATTCCAAGCCTCTGATTCCCTGCCTCTGATTCCCAACCTCTGATTCCCCACCTCTGATTCCCCATATCTGATTCCCAGCCTCTGTTTCCCCGCCTCTGATTCCCCGCCTCTGTTTCCCCATATCTGATTCCCGGACTCTGATTCCCCGCCCCTGATTCCCTGCCTCTGATTCCCCATCTCCGATTCCGCACATCTGATTCCCTGCCTCTGATTCCCCGCCTCTGATTCCCCGCCTCTGATTCCCTGCCTCTGATTCCCAACCTCTGATTCCCCACCTCTGATTCCCCGTGTTTGATTCCCCGTCTCTGTTTCCCCGCCTCTGATTCCCCGCCTCTGATTCCCCAACTCTAATTCCCCGCCTCTGATTCCCCATATCTGATTCCCCGCCTCTGTTTCCCTGCCTCTGATTCCCCGCCCCTGTTTCCCCATATCTGATTCCCTGCCTCTGATTCCCCAACTTTGATTCCCAGCCTCTGATTCCCCAGCTCTCATTCCCCGCCTCTGATTCCCCGTGTTTGATTCCCTGCCTCTGATTCCCGTCCTCTGATTCCCCATCTCTGAATCACCGCCTTTGATTCGCAACCTCTGATTCCCCATATCTGATTCCCCGCCTCTGATTCCCTGCCTCTGATTCCCCATCTCCGATTCCGCACATCTGATTCCCTGCCTCTCATTCCCCGCCTCTGATTCCCCGCCTCTGATTCCCTGCCTCTGATTCCCAACCTCTGATTCCCCACCTCTGATTCCCCGTGTTTGATTCCCCGCCTCTGTTTCCCCGCCTCTGATTCCCCGCCTCTGATTCCCCAACTCTAATTCCCCGCCTCTGATTCCCCATATCTGATTCCCCGCCTCTGTTTCCCCGCCTCTGATTCCCCGCCCCTGTTTCCCCATATCTGATTCCCTGCCTCTGATTCCCCAACTTTGATTCCCAGCCTCTGATTCCCCAGCTCTGATTCCCCGCCTCTGATTCCCCGCATCTGATTCCCTGCATCTGATTCCAAGCCTCTGATTCCCTGCCTCTGATTCCCAACCTCTGATTCCCCACCTCTGATTCCCCATATCTGATTCCCAGCCTCTGTTTCCCCGCCTCTGATTCCCCGCCTCTGTTTCCCCATATCTGATTCCCGGCCTCTGATTCCCCGCCTCTGATTCCCCGCCTCTGATTCCCTGCCTCTGATTCCCCATCTCCGATTCCGCACATCTGATCCCCTGCCTCTGATTCCCCGCCTCTGATTCCCCGCCTCTGATTCCCTGCCTCTGATTTCCAACCTCTGATTCCCCACCTCTGATTCCCCGTGTTTGATTCCCCGCCTATGTTTCCCCGCCTCTGATTCCCCGCCTCTGTTTCCCAATATCTAAGTCCCCGCCTCTGATTCCCCAACTCTAATTCCCCACCTCCGATTCCCCAGCTCTGATTCCCCGCCTCTGATTCCCTGCATCTGATTCCCTGCATCTGATTCCAAGCCTCTGATTCCCTGCCTCTGATTCCCAACCTCTGATTCCCCACCTCTGATTCCCCATATCTGATTCCCAGCATCTGTTTCCCCGCCTCTGATTCCCCGCCTCTGTTTCCCCATATCTGATTCCCGGCCTCTGGTTCCCCGCCTCTGATTCCCCGCCTCTGATTCCCTGCCTCTGATTCCCCATCTCCGATTCCGCACATCTGATTCCCTGCCTCTGATTCCCCGCCTCTGATTCCCCGCCTCTGATTCCCTGCCTCTGATTCCCAACCTCTGATTACCCACCTCTGATTCCCCGTGTTTGATTCCCCGCCTCTGTATCCCCGCCTCTGATTCCCCTCCTCTGATTCCCCAACTCTAATTCCCCGCCTCTGATTCCCCATATCAGATTCCCCGCCTCTGTTTCCCCGCCTCTGATTCCCTGCCCCTGTTTCCCCATATCTGATTCCCTGCCTCTGATTCCCCAACTTTGATTCCCAGCCTCTGATTCCCCAGCTCTGATTCCCCGCCTCTGTTTCCCCGCCTCTGATTCCACAGCTCTGATTCCCCGCCTCTGATTCCCCACATCCGATTCCCCATATCTGATTCCCCGCCTCTGTTTCCCCGCCCCTGATTCCCCGCCTCTGTTTCCCCATATCTAATTCCCCGCCTCTGATTCCCAACTATGATTCCCCGCCTCTTATTCCCCAGCTCTGATTCCCTGCCTCTGATTCCCCGCGTTCTATTCCCTGCCTCTGATTCCCCGCCTGTGATTCCCCATCTCTGATTCACCACCTCTGATTCCCCACCACTGATTCCCCATATCTAATTCCCCGCCTCTGTTTGCCCGCCTCTGATTCCCCGCCTCTGTTTCCCCATATCTGATTCCCCGCCTCTGAATCCCCAACTCTGATTCCCTGCCTCTGATTCCCCAGCTTCATTCCCCGCCTTTGATTCCCCCCGTCTGATTCCCAGCCTCTGAATCCCCGTGTCTGATAACCTGCCTCTGATTCCCCGCCTCTGATTCCCCATCTCAGATTCACCGCCTCTGATTCCCCAACTCTGATTCCCCATCTCTGATTCCGCACATCCGATTCCCTGCCTCTGATTCCCCGACTCTGATTCCCCACCTCTGATTCCCCAGCTCTGATTCCCCGCCTCTGATTCCCCAACTCTGATTCCCCGCCTCTGATTCCCCAGCTCTGATTCCCCGCCTCTGATTCCGCGTGTTTGATCCCCTGCCTCTGATTCCCCAGCTCTGATTCCCCATCTCTGATTCACCGCCTCTGATTCCCCATATCTGAATCCCCGCCTCTGTTTCCCCGTCTCTGATTCCCCGCCTCTGTTTCCCCATATCTAAGTCTCCGCCTCTGATTCCCCAACTTTGATTCCCCACCTCTGATTCCCCAGCTCTGATTCCCCGCCTCTGATTCCCCACCTCTGATTCCCCATATCTGATTCCCAGCCTCTGTTTCCCCGCCTCTGATTCCCCGCCTCTGTTTCCCCATATCTGATTCCCGGCCTCTGATACCCCGCCTCTGATTCCCCGCCTCTGATTCCCTGCCTCTGATTCCCCATCTCCGATTCCGCACATCTGATTCCCTGCCTCTCATTCCCCGCCTCTGATTCCCCGCCTCTGATTCCCTGCCTCTGATTCCCAACCTCTGATTCCCCACCTCTGATTCCCCGTGTTTGATTCCCCGCCTCTGTTTCCCCGCCTCTGATTCCCCGCCTCTGATTCCCCAACTCTAATTCCCCGCCTCTGATTCCCCATATCTGATTCACCGCCTCTGTTTCCCCGCCTCTGATTCCCCGCCCCTGTTTCCCCATATCTGATTCCCTGCCTCTGATTCCCCAACTTTGATTCCCAGCCTCTGATTACCCAGCTCTGATTCCCCGCCTCTGATTCCCCGCATCTGATTCCCTGCATCTGATTCCAAGCCTCTGATTCCCTGCCTCTGATTCCCAACCTCTGATTCCCCACCTCTGATTCCCCATATCTGATTCCCAGCCTCTGTTTCCCCACCTCTGATTCCCCGCCTCTGTTTCCCCATATCTGATTCCCGGCCTCTGATTCCCCGCCTCTGATTCCCCGCCTCTGATTCCCTGCCTCTGAGTCCCCATCTCCGATTCCGCACATGTTATTCCCTGCCTCTGATTCCCCGCCTCTGATTCCCCGCCTCTGATTCCCTGCCTCTGATTTCCAAACTCTGATTCCCCACCTCTGATTCCCCGTGTTTGATTCCCCGCCTATGTTTCCCCGCCTCTGATTCCCCGCCTCTGTTTCCCAATATCTAAGTCCCCGCCTCTGATTCCCCAACTCTAATTCCCCACCTCTGATTCGCCAGCTCTGATTCCCCGCCTCTGATTCCCTGCTTCTGATTCCCTGCATCTGATTCCAAGCCTCTGATTCCCTGCCTCTGATTCCCAACCTCTGATTCCCCACCTCTGATTCCCCATATCTGATTCCCAGCATCTGTTTCCCCGCCTCTGATTCCCCGCCTCTGTTTCCCCATATCTGATTCCCGGCCTCTGGTTCCCCGCCTCTGATTCCCCGCCTCTGATTCCCTGCCTCTGATTCCCCATCTCCGATTCCGCACATCTGATTCCCTGCCTCTGATTCCCCGCCTCTGATTCCCCGCCTCTGATTCCCTGCCTCTGATTCCCAACCTCTGATTCCCCACCTCTGATTCCCCGTGTTTGATTCCCCGCCTCTGTATCCCCGCCTCTGATTCCCCGCCTCTGATTCCCCAACTCTAATTCCCCGCCTCTGATTCCCCATATCTGATTCCCCGCCTCTGTTTCCCCGCCTCTGATTCCCCGCCCCTGTTTCCCCATATCTGATTCCCTGCCTCTGATTCCCCAACTTTGATTCCCAGCCTCTGATTCCCCAGCTCTGATTCCCCGCCTCTGATTCCCCGCATCTGATTCCCTGCATCTGATTCCAAGCCTCTGATTCCCTGCCTCTGATTCCCAACCTCTGATTCCCCACCTCTGATTCCCCATATCTGATTCCCAGCCTCTGTTTCCCCGCCTCTGATTCCCCGCCTCTGTTTCCCCATATCTGATTCCCGGCCTCTGATTCCCCGCATCTGATTCCCCGCCTCTGATTCCCTGCCTCTGATTCCCCAACTTTGATTCCCAGCCTCTGATTCCCCAGCTCTGATTCCCCGCCTCTGATTCCCCGCATCTGATTCCCTGCATCTGATTCCAAGCCTCTGATTCCCTGCCTCTGATTCCCAACCTCTGATTCCCCACCTCTGATTCCCCATATCTGATTCCCAGCCTCTGTTTCCCCGCCTCTGATTCCCCGCCTCTGTTTCCCCATATCTGATTCCCGGCCTCTGATTCCCCGCATCTGATTCCCCGCCTCTGATTCCCTGCCTCTGATTCCTCATCTCCGATTCCGCACATCTGATTCCCTGCCTCTGATTCCCCGCCTCTGATTCCCCGCCTCTGATTCCCTGCCTCTGATTCCCAACCTCTGATTCCCCACCTCTGATTCCCCGTGTTTGATTCCCCGCCTCAGTTTCCCCGCCTCTGATTCCCCGCCTCTGATTCCCCAACTCTAATTCCCCGCCACTGATTCCCCATATCTGATTCCCTGCCTCTGTTTCCCCGCCTCTGATTCCCCGCCCCTGTTTCCCCATATCTGATTCCCTGCCTCTGATTCCCCAACTTTGATTCCCAGCCTCTGATTCCCCAGCTCTGATTCCCCGCCTCTGATTCCCCGTGTTTGATCCCCTGCCTCTGATTCCCCAGCTCTGATTCCCCATCTCTGATTCACCGCCTTTGATTCGCCACCTCTGATTCCCCATATCTGATTCCTCGCCACTGTTTCCCCGCCTCTGATTCCCCGCCTCTGATTCCCCATATCTCATTCCCCGCCTCTGATTCCCCATCTCTGATTCCCGGACTCTGATTCCTCACCTCTGATTCCCGACCTCTTATTCCCGGCATCTGATTCCGGCCTCTGATTCCCGGCCCCTGATTCCCTGCTTCTGATTCTGATTCCCTGCCTCTGATTCCCCATTTCTGATTCCGCACATCTAATTCCCTTCCTCTTATTCCCCACCTCTGATTCCCCATATCTGAATCCCCGCCTCTGTTTCCCCGTCTCTGATTCCCCGCCTCTGTTTCCCCATATCTAAGTCCCCGCCTCTGATTCCCCAACTTTGATTCCCCACCTCTGATTCCCCAGCTCTGATTCCCCGCCTCTGATTCCCCACATCTGATTCCCCATACCTGATTCCCAGCCTCTGTTTCCCCGCCTCTGATTCCCCGCTTCTGTTTCCCCATATCTGATTCACGGCCTCTGATTCCCCGCCTCTGACTCCCCGCCTCTGATTCCGTGCCTCTGATTCCCCATCTCCGATTCCGCACATCTAATTCCCTGCCTCTTATTCCCCACCTCTGATTCCCCATATCTGAATCCCCGCCTCTGTTTCCCCGTCTCTGATTCCCCGCCTCTGTTTCCCCATATCTAAGTCCCCGCCTCTGATTCCCCAACTTTGATTCCCCACCTCTGATTCCCCAGCTCTGATTCCCCGCCTCTGATTCCCCACATCTGATTCCCCATACCTGATTCCCAGCCTCTGTTTCCCCGCCTCTGATTCCCCGCTTCTGTTTCCCCATATCTGATTCCCGGCCTCTGATTCCCCGCCTCTGATTCCCCGCCTCTGATTCCCTGCCTCTGATTCCCCATCTCTGATTCATCGCCTTTGATTCGCCACCTCTGATTCCCCATATCTGATTCCCCACCTCTGTTTCCCCGCCTCTGATTCCCCGCCTCTGATTCTCCATATCTCATTCCCCGCCTCTGACTCCCCATCTCTGATTCCCGGACTCTGATTCCCCACCTCTGATTCCCGGCCTCTTATTCCCAGCATCTGATTCCAGGCCTCTGATTCCCGGCCTCTGGCTCCCCGCTTCTGATTCTGATTCCCTGCCTCTGATTCCCCACGTCTGATTCCCCATATCTGATTCCCCGCCTCTGTTTCCACGCCTCTGATTCCCCGCCTCTGTTTCCCCATATCTAATTCCCCACCTCTGATGCCCCAACTCTGATTCCCCGCCTCTGATTCCACAGCTCTGATTCCCCGCCTCTGATTCCCCGCATCCGATTCCCCATATCTGATTCCCCGCCTCTGTTTCCCCGCCCCTGATTCCCCGCCTCTGTTTCCCCATATCTGATTATCCGCCTCTGATTCCCAACTATGATTCCCCGCCTCTGAATCCCCGCGTCTGATTCCCTGCCTCTGCTTCCCCGCCTCTGATTCCCCAACTCTGATTCCCCGCCTCTGATTCCCCAGCTCTGATTCCCCGCCTCTGATTCCCCGTGTTTGATTCCCTGCCTCTGATTCCCGGCCTCTGATTCCGCATCTCTGATTCACCGCCTTTGATTCGCCACCTCTGATTCCCCATATCTGATTCCCCGCATCTGTTTCCCCGCCTCTGATTCCCCGCCTCTGATTCCCCATATCTCATTCCCCACCTCTGAATCCCCATCTCTGATTCCCGGACTCTGATTCCCCACCTCTTATTCCCGGCCTCTTATTCCCGGCATCTGATTCCGGCCTCTGATTCCCGGCCTCTGATTCCCTGCTTCTGATTCTGATTCCCTGCCTCTGATTCCCCATCTCTGATTCCGCACATCTGATTCCCTGCCTCTGATTCCCCACCTCTGATTCCCCATATCTGATTCCCCGCCTCTGTTTCCCCGCCTCTGATTTCCCGCCTCTGTTTCCCAATATCTAAGTCCCCGCCTCTGATTCCCCAACTCTGATTCCCCACCTCTGATTCCCCAGCTCTGATTCCCCGCCTCTGATTCCCCGCATCTGATTCCCTGCATCTGATTCCAAGCCTCTGATTCGCTGCCTCTGATTCCCAACCTCTGATTCCCCACCTCTGATTCCCCATATCTGATTCCCCGCCTCTGTTACCCCGCCTCTGATTCCCCACCTCTGTTTCCCCATATCTGATTCCCGGCCTCTTATTCCCCGCCTCTGATTCCCCACCTCTGATTCCCTACATCTGATTCCTCATCTCCGATTCCGCACATCTGATTCCCTGCCTCTGATTCCCCGCCTCTGATTCCCTGCCTCTGATTCCGAACCTCTGATTCCCCACCTCTGATTCCCCATATCTGATTCCCCGCCTCTGTTGCCCCGCCTCTGATTCCCCTCCTCTGATTCCCCAACTCTAATTCCCCGCCTCTGATTCCCCAGCTCTGATTCCCCGTGTTTGATTCCCTGCCTCTGATTCCCTGCCCTGATTCCCCATCTCTGTTACACCGCCTTTGATTCGCCACCTTTGATTCCCCATATCTGATTCCCCGCCTCTGTTTCGCCGCCTCTGATTCCCTGCCTCTGATTCCCAACCTCTGATTCCACACCTCTGATTCCCCATATCTGATTCCCCGCCTCTGTTTCCCCGCCTCTGATTCCCTGCCCTTGTTTCCCCATATCTGATTCCCTGCCTCTGATTCCCCAACTCTGATTCCCCGCCTCTGATTCCCCAGCTCTGATTCCCCGCCCCTGATTTCCCGTGTTTGATTCCCTGCCTCTGATTCCCCGCCTCTGATTCCCCATCTCTGATTCACTGCCTTTGATTCGCCACCTCTGATTCCACATATCTGATTCCCCACCTCTGTTTCCCCGCCTCTGATTCCCCGCCTCTGATTCTACATATCTCATTTTCCGCCTCTGAATCCCCATCTCTGATTCCCGGACTCTGATTCCCCACCTCTGATTCCCGGCCTCTTATTCCCAGCATCTGATTCCCGGCCTCTGATTCCCGGCCTCTGATTCCCCGCTTCTGATTCTGATTCGCTGCCTCTGATTCCCCATCTCTGATTCCGCACATCTGATTCCCTGCCTCTGATTCCCCACCTCTGATTCCCCATATCTGATTTCCCGCCTCTGTTTCCCCACCTCTGATTCCCCGCCTCTGTTTCCCCATATCTAATTCCCAACCTCTGATGCCCCAACTCTGATTCCCTGCCTCTGATTCCCCGCGTTCTATTCCCTGCCTCTGATTCCCCGCCTGTGATTCCCCATCTCTGATTCACCACCTCTGATTCCCCACCTCTGATTCCCCATATCTAATTCCCCGCCTCTGTTTGCCCGCCTCTGATTCCCCGCCTCTGTTTCCCCATATCTGATTCCCCGCCTCTGAATCCCCAACTCTGATTCCCTGCCTCTGATTCCCCAGCTCTGATTCCCCGCCTTTGATTCGGCCCGTCTGATTCCCAGTCTCTGAATCCCCGTGTCTGATTTCCTGCCTCTGATTCCCCGCCTCTGATTCCCCATCTCTGATTCACAGCCTCTGATTCCCCACCTCTGATTCCCCATCTCGGATTCCACACATCTGATTCCCTGCCTCTGATTCCCTGACTCTGATCCCCACCTCTGATTCCCAAGCTCTGATTCCCCGCCTCTGATTTCCCAACTCTGATTCCCCGCCTCTGATTCCCCAGCTCTGATTCCCCGCCTCTGATTCCCCGTGTTTGATTCCCTGCCTCTGATTCCCCGCCTCTGATTCCCCATCTCTGATTCACCGCCTTTGATTCGCCACCTCTGATTCCCCATATCTGATTCCTCGCCTCTGTTTCCCCGCCTCTGATTCCCCGCCTCTGATTCCCCATATCTCATTCCCCGCCTCTGATTCCCCATCTCTGATTCCCGGACTCTGATTCCCCACCTCTGATTCCCAGCCTCTTATTCCCGGCATCTGATTCCGGCCTCTGATTCCCGGCCTCTGATTCCCTGCTTCTGATTCTGATTCCATGCCTTTGATTCCCCATCTCTGATTCCGAACATCTGATTCCCTGCCTCTGATTCCCCATCTCTGATTCCCCATATCTGATTCCCCGCCTCTGTTTCCCCGCCTCTGATTCCCTGCCTCTGTTTCCCAATATCTAAGTCCCCGCCTCTGATTCCCCAACTCTGATTCCCCACCTCTGATTCCCCAGCTCTGATTCCCCGCCTCTGATTCCCTGCATCTGATTCCCTGCATCTGATTCCAAGCCTCTGATTCCCTGCCTCTGATTCCCAACCTCTGATTCCCCACCTCTGATTCCCCATATCTGATTCCCAGCCTCTGTTTCCCCGCCTCTGATTCCCCGCCTCTGTTTCCCCATATCTGATTCCCGGACTCTGACTCCCCGCCTCTGATTCCCTGCCTCTGATTCCCCATCTCCGATTCCGCACATCTGATTCCCTGCCTCTGATTCCCTGCCTCTGATTCCCCGCCTCTGATTCCCTGCCTCTGATTCCCAACCTCTGATTCCCCACCTCTGATTCCCCGTGTTTGATTCCCCGTCTCTGTTTCCCCGCCTCTGATTCCCCGCCTCTGATTCCCCAACTCTAATTCCCCGCCTCTGATTCCCCATATCTGATTCCCCGCCTCTGTTTCCCTGCCTCTGATTCCCCGCCCCTGTTTCCCCATATCTGATTCCCTGCCTCTGATTCCCCAACTTTGATTCCCAGCCTCTGATTCCCCAGCTCTGATTCCCCGCCTCTGATTCCCCGTGTTTGATTCCCTGCCTCTGATTCCCGTCCTCTGATTCCCCATCTCTGAATCACCGCCTTTGATTCGCCACCTCTGATTCCCCATATCTGATTCCCCGCCTCTGATTCCCTGCCTCTGATTCCCCATCTCCGATTCCGCACATCTGATTCCCTGCCTCTCATTCCCCGCCTCTGATTCCCCGCCTCTGATTCCCTGCCTCTGATTCCCAACCTCTGATTCCCCACCTCTGATTCCCCGTGTTTGATTCCCCGCCTCTGTTTCCCCGCCTCTGATTCCCCGCCTCTGATTCCCCAACTCTAATTCCCCGCCTCTGATTCCCCATATCTGATTCCCCGCCTCTGTTTCCCCGCCTCTGATTCCCCGCCCCTGTTTCCCCATATCTGATTCCCTGCCTCTGATTCCCCAACTTTGATTCCCAGCCTCTGATTCCCCAGCTCTGATTCCCAGCCTCTGATTCCCCGCATCTGATTCCCTGCATCTGATTCCAAGCCTCTGATTCCCTGCCTCTGATTCCCAACCTCTGATTCCCCACCTCTGATTCCCCATATCTGATTCCCAGCCTCTGTTTCCCCGCCTCTGATTCCCCGCCTCTGTTTCCCCATATCTGATTCCCGGCCTCTGATTCCCCGCCTCTGATTCCCCGCCTCTGATTCCCTGCCTCTGATTCCCCATCTCCGATTCCGCACATCTGATCCCCTGCCTCTGATTCCCCGCCTCTGATTCCCCGCCTCTGATTCCCTGCCTCTGATTTCCAACCTCTGATTCCCCACCTCTGATTCCCCGTGTTTGATTCCCCGCCTATGTTTCCCCGCCTCTGATTCCCCGCCTCTGTTTCCCAATATCTAAGTCCCCGCCTCTGATTCCCCAACTCTAATTCCCCACCTCCGATTCCCCAGCTCTGATTCCCCGCCTCTGATTCCCTGCATCTGATTCCCTGCATCTGATTCCAAGCCTCTGATTCCCTGCCTCTGATTCCCAACCTCTGATTCCCCACCTCTGATTCCCCATATCTGATTCCCAGCATCTGTTTCCCCGCCTCTGATTCCCCGCCTCTGTTTCCCCATATCTGATTCCCGGCCTCTGGTTCCCCGCCTCTGATTCCCCGACTCTGATTCCCTGCCTCTGATTCCCCATCTCCGATTCCGCACATCTGATTCCCTGCCTCTGATTCCCCGCCTCTGATTCCCCGCCTCTGATTCCCTGCCTCTGATTCCCAACCTCTGATTACCCACCTCTGATTCCCCGTGTTTGATTCCCCGCCTCTGTATCCCCGCCTCTGATTCCCCTCCTCTGATTCCCCAACTCTAATTCCCCGCCTCTGATTCCCCATATCTGATTCCCCGCCTCTGTTTCCCCGCCTCTGATTCCCTGCCCCTGTTTCCCCATATCTGATTCCCTGCCTCTGATTCCCCAACTTTGATTCCCAGCCTCTGATTCCCCAGCTCTGATTCCCCGCCTCTGATTCCCCGTGTTTGATTCCCTGCCTCTGATTCCCGTCCTCTGATTCCCCATCTCTGAATCACCGCCTTTGATTCGCCACCTCTGATTCCCCATATCTGATTCCCCGCCTCTGATTCCCTGCCTCTGATTCCCCATCTCCGATTCCGCACATCTGATTCCCTGCCTCTCATTCCCCGCCTCTGATTCCCCGCCTCTGATTCCCTGCCTTTGATTCCCAACCTCTGATTCCCCACCTCTGATTCCCCGTGTTTGATTCCCCGCCTCTGTTTCCCCGCCTCTGATTCCCCGCCTCTGATTCCCCAACTCTAATTCCCCGCCTCTGATTCCCCATATCTGATTCCCCGCCTCTGTTTCCCCGCCTCTGATTCCCCGCCCCTGTTTCCCCATATCTGATTCCCTGCCTCTGATTCCCCAACTTTGATTCCCAGCCTCTGATTCCCCAGCTCTGATTCCCCGCCTCTGATTCCCCGCATCTGATTCCCTGCATCTGATTCCAAGCCTCTGATTCCCTGCCTCTGATTCCCAACCTCTGATTCCCCACCTCTGATTCCCCATATCTGATTCCCGGCCTCTGTTTCCCCGCCTCTGATTCCCCGCCTCTGTTTCCCCATATCTGATTCCCGGCCTCTGATTCCCCGCCTCTGATTCCCCGCCTCTGATTCCCTGCCTCTGATTCCCCATCTCCGATTCCGCACATCTGATCCCCTGCCTCTGATTCCCCGCCTCTGATTCCCCGCCTCTGATTCCCTGCCTCTGATTTCCAACCTCTGATTCCCCACCTCTGATTCCCCGTGTTTGATTCCCCGCCTATGTTTCCCCGCCTCTGATTCCCCGCCTCTGTTTCCCAATATCTAAGTCCCCGCCTCTGATTCCCCAACTCTAATTCCCCACCTCCGATTCCCCAGCTCTGATTCCCCGCCTCTGATTCCCTGCATCTGATTCCCTGCATCTGAATCCAAGCCTCTGATTCCCTGCCTCTGATTCCCAACCTCTGATTCCCCACCTCTGATTCCCCATATCTGATTCCCAGCATCTGTTTCCCCGCCTCTGATTCCCCGCCTCTGTTTCCCCATATCTGATTCCCGGCCTCTGGTTCCCCGCCTCTGATTCCCCGACTCTGATTCCCTGCCTCTGATTCCCCATCTCCGATTCCGCACATCTGATTCCCTGCCTCTGATTCCCCGCCTCTGATTCCCCGCCTCTGATTCCCTGCCTCTGATTCCCAACCTCTGATTACCCACCTCTGATTCCCCGTGTTTGATTCCCCGCCTCTGTATCCCCGCCTCTGATTCCCCTCCTCTGATTCCCCAACTCTAATTCCCCGCCTCTGATTCCCCATATCTGATTCCCCTCCTCTGTTTCCCCGCCTCTGATTCCCTGCCCCTGTTTCCCCATATCTGATTCGGTGCCTCTGATTCCCCAACTTTGATTCCCAGCCTCTGATTCCCCAGCTCTGATTCCCCGCCTCTGATTCCCCGCATCTGATTCCCTGCATCTGATTCCAAGCCTCTGATTCCCTGCCTCTGATTCCCAACCTCTGATTCCCCACCTCTGATTCCCCATATCTGATTCCCAGCCTCTGTTTCCCCGCCTCTGATTCCCCGCCTCTGTTTCCCCATATCTGATTCCCGGCCTCTGATTCCCCGCATCTGATTCCCCGCCTCTGATTCCCTGCCTCTGATTCCTCATCTCCGATTCCGCACATCTGATTCCCTGCCTCTGATTCCCCGCCTCTGATTCCCCGCCTCTGATTCCCTGCCTCTGATTCCCAACCTCTGATTCCCCACCTCTGATTCCCCGTGTTTGATTCCCCGCCTCTGTTTCCCCGCCTCTGATTCCACAGCTCTGATTCCCCGCCTCTGATTCCCCACATCCGATTCCCCATATCTGATTCCCCGCCTCTGTTTCCCCGCCCCTGATTCCCCGCCTCTGTTTCCCCATATCTAATTCCCCGCCTCTGATTCCCAACTATGATTCCCCGCCTCTTATTCCCCAGCTCTGATTCCCTGCCTCTGATTCCCCGCGTTCTATTCCCTGCCTCTGATTCCCCGCCTGTGATTCCCCATCTCTGATTCACCACCTCTGATTCCCCACCACTGATTCCCCATATCTAATTCCCCGCCTCTGTTTGCCCGCCTCTGATTCCCCGCCTCTGTTTCCCCATCTCTGATTCACCACCTCTGATTCCCCACCTCTGATTCCCCATATCTAATTCCCCGCCTCTGTTTGCCCGCCTCTGATTCCCCGCCTCTGTTTCCCCATATCTGATTCCCCGCCTCTGAATCCCCAACTCTGATTCCCTGCCTCTGATTCCCCAGCTCTGATTCCCCGCCTTTGATTCGCCCCGTCTGATTCCCAGCTTCTGAATCCCCGTGTCTGATTTCCTGCCTCTGATTCCCCGCCTCTGATTCCCCATCTCTGATTCACAGCCTCTGATTCCCCACCTCTGATTCCCCATCTCGGATTCAGCACATCTGATTCCCTGCCTCTGATTCCCTGACTCTGATCCCCACCTCTGATTCCCAAGCTCTGATTCCCCGCCTCTGATTTCCCAACTCTGATTCCCCGCCTCTGATTCCCCAGCTCTGATTCCCCGCCTCTGATTCCCCGTGTTTGATTCCCTGCCTCTGATTCCCCGCCTCTGATTCCCCATCTCTGATTCACCGCCTTTGATTCGCCACCTCTGATTCCCCATATCTGATTCCTCGCCTCTGTTTCCCCGCCTCTGATTCCCCGCCTCTGATTCCCCATATCTCATTCCCCGCCTCTGATTCCCCATCTCTGATTCCCGGACTCTGATTCCCCACCTCTGATTCCCAGCCTCTTATTCCCGGCATCTGATTCCGGCCTCTGATTCCCGGCCTCTGATTCCCTGCTTCTGATTCTGATTCCCTGCCTTTGATTCCCCATCTCTGATTCCGAACATCTGATTCCCTGCCTCTGATTCCCCATCTCTGATTCCCCATATCTGATTCCCCGCCTCTGTTTCCCCGCCTCTGATTCCCTGCCTCTGTTTCCCAATATCTAAGTCCCCGCCTCTGATTCCCCAACTCTGATTCCCCACCTCTGATTCCCCAGCTCTGATTCCCCGCCTCTGATTCCCTGCATCTGATTCCCTGCATCTGATTCCAAGCCTCTGATTCCCTGCCTCTGATTCCCAACCTCTGATTCCCCACCTCTGATTCCCCATATCTGATTCCCAGCCTCTGTTTCCCCGCCTCTGATTCCCCGCCTCTGTTTCCCCATATCTGATTCCCGGACTCTGACTCCCCGCCTCTGATTCCCTGCCTCTGATTCCCCATCTCCGATTCCGCACATCTGATTCCCTGCCTCTGATTCCCCGCCTCTGATTCCCCGCCTCTGATTCCCTGCCTCTGATTCCCAACCTCTGATTCCCCACCTCTGATTCCCCGTGTTTGATTCCCCGTCTCTGTTTCCCCGCCTCTGATTCCCCGCCTCTGATTCCCCAACTCTAATTCCCCGCCTCTGATTCCCCATATCTGATTCCCCGCCTCTGTTTCCCTGCCTCTGATTCCCCGCCCCTGTTTCCCCATATCTGATTCCCTGCCTCTGATTCCCCAACTTTGATTCCCAGCCTCTGATTCCCCAGCTCTGATTCCCCGCCTCTGATTCCCCGTGTTTGATTCCCTGCCTCTGATTCCCGTCCTCTGATTCCCCATCTCTGAATCACCGCCTTTGATTCGCCACCTCTGATTCCCCATATCTGATTCCCCGCCTCTGATTCCCTGCCTCTGATTCCCCATCTCCGATTCCGCACATCTGATTCCCTGCCTCTCATTCCCCGCCTCTGATTCCCCGCCTCTGATTCCCTGCCTCTGATTCCCAACCTCTGATTCCCCACATCTGATTCCCCGTGTTTGATTCCCCGCCTCTGTTTCCCCGCCTCTGATTCCCCGCCTCTGATTCCCCAACTCTAATTCCCCGCCTCTGATTCCCCATATCTGATTCCCCTCCTCTGTTTCCCCGCCTCTGATTCCCCGCCCCTGTTTCCCCATATCTGATTCCCTGCCTCTGATTCCCCAACTTTGATTCCCAGCCTCTGATTCCCCAGCTCTGATTCCCCGCCTCTGATTCCCCGCATCTGATTCCCTGCATCTGATTCCAAGCCTCTGATTCCCTGCCTCTGATTCCCAACCTCTGATTCCCCACCTCTGATTCCCCATATCTGATTCCCAGCCTCTGTTTCCCCGCCTCTGATTCCCCGCCTCTGTTTCCCCATATCTGATTCCCGGCCTCTGATTCCCCGCCTCTGATTCCCCGCCTCTGATTCCCTGCCTCTGATTCCCCATCTCCGATTCCGCACATCTGATCCCCTGCCTCTGATTCCCCGCCTCTGATTCCCCGCCTCTGATTCCCTGCCTCTGATTTCCAACCTCTGATTCCCCACCTCTGATTCCCCGTGTTTGATTCCCCGCCTATGTTTCCCCGCCTCTGATTCCCCGCCTCTGTTTCCCAATATCTAAGTCCCCGCCTCTGATTCCCCAACTCTAATTCCCCACCTCCGATACCCCAGCTCTGATTCCCCGCCTCTGATTCCCTGCATCTGATTCCCTGCATCTGATTCCAAGCCTCTGATTCCCTGCCTCTGATTCCCAACCTCTGATTCCCCACCTCTGATTCCCCATATCTGATTCCCAGCATCTGTTTCCCCGCCTCTGATTCCCCGCCTCTGTTTCCCCATATCTGATTCCCGGCCTCTGGTTCCCCGCCTCTGATTCCCCGACTCTGATTCCCTGCCTCTGATTCCCCATCTCCGATTCCGCACATCTGATTCCCTGCCTCTGATTCCCCGCCTCTGATTCCCCGCCTCTGATTCCCTGCCTCTGATTCCCAACCTCTGATTACCCACCTCTGATTCCCCGTGTTTGATTCCCCGCCTCTGTATCCCCGCCTCTGATTCCCCTCCTCTGATTCCCCAACTCTAATTCCCCGCCTCTGATTCCCCATATCTGATTCCCCGCCTCTGTTTCCCCGCCTCTGATTCCCTGCCCCTGTTTCCCCATATCTGATTCCCTGCCTCTGATTCCCCAACTTTGATTCCCAGCCTCTGATTCCCCAGCTCTGATTCCCCGCATCTGATTCCCCGCATCTGATTCCCTGCATCTGATTCCAAGCCTCTGATTCCCTGCCTCTGATTCCCAACCTCTGATTCCCCACCTCTGATTCCCCATATCTGATTCCCAGCCTCTGTTTCCCCGCCTCTGATTCCCCGCCTCTGTTTCCCCATATCTGATTCCCGGCCTCTGATTCCCCGCATCTGATTCCCCGCCTCTGATTCCCTGCCTCTGATTCCTCATCTCCGATTCCGCACATCTGATTCCCTGCCTCTGATTCCCCGCCTCTGATTCCCCGCCTCTGATTCCCTGCCTCTGATTCCCAACCTCTGATTCCCCACCTCTGATTCCCCGTGTTTGATTCCCCGCCTCTGTTTCCCCGCCTCTGATTCCACAGCTCTGATTCCCCGCCTCTGATTCCCCACATCCGATTCCCCATATCTGATTCCCCGCCTCTGTTTCCCCGCCCCTGATTCCCCGCCTCTGTTTCCCCATATCTAATTCCCCGCCTCTGATTCCCAACTATGATTCCCCGCCTCTTATTCCCCAGCTCTGATTCCCTGCCTCTGATTCCCCGCGTTCTATTCCCTGCCTCTGATTCCCCGCCTGTGATTCCCCATCTCTGATTCACCACCTCTGATTCCCCACCACTGATTCCCCATATCTAATTCCCCGCCTCTGTTTGCCCGCCTCTGATTCCCCGCCTCTGTTTCCCCATATCTGATTCCCCGCCTCTGAATCCCCAACTCTGATTCCCTGCCTCTGATTCCCCAGCTTCATTCCCCGCCCTTGATTCCCCCCGTCTGATTCCCAGCCTCTGAATCCCCGTGTCTGATAACCTGCCTCTGATTCCCCGCCTCTGATTCCCCATCTCAGATTCACCGCCTCTGATTCCCCAACTCTGATTCCCCATCTCTGATTCCGCACATCCGATTCCCTGCCTCTGATTCCCCGACTCTGATTCCCCACCTCTGATTCCCCAGCTCTGATTCCCCGCCTCTGATTCCCCAACTCTGATTCCCCGCCTCTGATTCCCCAGCTCTGATTCCCCGCCTCTGATTCCGCGTGTTTGATCCCCTGCCTCTGATTCCCCAGCTCTGATTCCCCATCTCTGATTCACCGCCTTTGATTCGCCACCTCTGATTCCCCATATCTGATTCCTCGCCACTGTTTCCCCGCCTCTGATTCCCCGCCTCTGATTCCCCATATCTCATTCCCCGCCTCTGATTCCCCATCTCTGATTCCCGGACTCTGATTCCCCACCTCTGATTCCCGACCTCTTATTCCCGGCATCTGATTCCGGCCTCTGATTCCCGGCCTCTGATTCCCTGCCTCTGATTCCCCGCCTCTGATTCCCCGCCTCTGATTCCCTGCCTCTGATTCCCAACCTCTGATTCCCCACCTCTGATTCCCCGTGTTTGATTCCCCGCCTCAGTTTCCCCGCCTCTGATTCCCCGCCTCTGATTCCCCAACTCTAATTCCCCGCCTCTGATTCCCCATATCTGATTCCCTGCCTCTGTTTCCCCGCCTCTGATTCCCCGCCCCTGTTTCCCCATATCTGATTCCCTGCCTCTGATTCCCCAACTTTGATTCCCAGCCTCTGATTCCCCAGCTCTGATTCCCCGCCTCTGATTCCCCGTGTTTGATCCCCTGCCTCTGATTCCCCAGCTCTGATTCCCCATCTCTGATTCACCGCCTTTGATTCGCCACCTCTGATTCCCCATATCTGATTCCTCGCCACTGTTTCCCCGCCTCTGATTCCCCGCCTCTGATTCCCCATATCTCATTCCCCGCCTCTGATTCCCCATCTCTGATTCCCGGACTCTGATTCCCCACCTCTGATTCCCGACCTCTTATTCCCGGCATCTGATTCCGGCCTCTGATTCCCGGCCCCTGATTCCCTGCTTCTGATTCTGATTCCCTGCCTCTGATTCCCCATTTCTGATTCCGCACATCTAATTCCCTGCCTCTTATTCCCCACCTCTGATTCCCCATATCTGAATCCCCGCCTCTGTTTCCCCGTCTCTGATTCCCCGCCTCTGTTTCCCCATATCTAAGTCCCCGCCTCTGATTCCCCAACTTTGATTCCCCACCTCTGATTCCCCAGCTCTGATTCCCCGCCTCTGATTCCCCACATCTGATTCCCCATACCTGATTCCCAGCCTCTGTTTCCCCGCCTCTGATACCCCGCCTCTGTTTCCCCGCCTCTGATTCCACAGCTCTGATTCCCCGCCTCTGATTCCCCACATCCGATTCCCCATATCTGATTCCCCGCCTCTGTTTCCCCGCCCCTGATTCCCCGCCTCTGTTTCCCCATATCTAATTCCCCGCCTCTGATTCCCAACTATGATTCCCCGCCTCTTATTCCCCAGCTCTGATTCCCTGCCTCTGATTCCCCGCGTTCTATTCCCTGCCTCTGATTCCCCGCCTGTGATTCCCCATCTCTGATTCACCACCTCTGATTCCCCACCACTGATTCCCCATATCTAATTCCCCGCCTCTGTTTGCCCGCCTCTGATTCCCCGCCTCTGTTTCCCCATCTCTGATTCACCACCTCTGATTCCCCACCTCTGATTCCCCATATCTAATTCCCCGCCTCTGTTTGCCCGCCTCTGATTCCCCGCCTCTGTTTCCCCATATCTGATTCCCCGCCTCTGAATCCCCAACTCTGATTCCCTGCCTCTGATTCCCCAGCTCTGATTCCCCGCCTTTGATTCGCCCCGTCTGATTCCCAGCCTCTGAATCCCCGTGTCTGATTTCCTGCCTCTGATTCCCCGCCTCTGATTCCCCATCTCTGATTCACAGCCTCTGATTCCCCACCTCTGATTCCCCATCTCGGATTCCGCACATTTGATTCCCTGCCTCTGATTCCCTGACTCTGATCCCCACCTCTGATTCCCAAGCTCTGATTCCCCGCCTCTGATTTCCCAACTCTGATTCCCCGCCTCTGATTCCCCAGCTCTGATTCCCCGCCTCTGATTCCCCGTGTTTGATTCCCTGCCTCTGATTCCCCGCCTCTGATTCCCCATCTCTGATTCACCGCCTTTGATTCGCCACCTCTGATTCCCCATATCTGATTCCTCGCCTCTGTTTCCCCGCCTCTGATTCCCCGCCTCTGATTCCCCATATCTCATTCCCCGCCTCTGATTCCCCATCTCTGATTCCCGGACTCTGATTCCCCACCTCTGATTCCCAGCCTCTTATTCCCGGCATCTGATTCCGGCCTCTGATTCCCGGCCTCTGATTCCCTGCTTCTGATTCTGATTCCCTGCCTTTGATTCCCCATCTCTGATTCCGAACATCTGATTCCCTGCCTCTGATTCCCCATCTCTGATTCCCCATATCTGATTCCCCGCCTCTGTTTCCCCGCCTCTGATTCCCTGCCTCTGTTTCCCAATATCTAAGTCCCCGCCTCTGATTCCCCAACTCTGATTCCCCACCTCTGATTCCCCAGCTCTGATTCCCCGCCTCTGATTCCATGCATCTGATTCCCTGCATCTGATTCCAAGCCTCTGATTCCCTGCCTCTGATTCCCAACCTCTGATTCCCCACCTCTGATTCCCCATATCTGATTCCCAGCCTCTGTTTCCCCGCCTCTGATTCCCCGCCTCTGTTTCCCCATATCTGATTCCCGGACTCTGACTCCCCGCCTCTGATTCCCTGCCTCTGATTCCCCATCTCCGATTCCGCACATCTGATTCCCTGCCTCTGATTCCCCGCCTCTGATTCCCCGCCTCTGATTCCCTGCCTCTGATTCCCAACCTCTGATTCCCCACCTCTGATTCCCCGTGTTTGATTCCCCGTCTCTGTTTCCCCGCCTCTGATTCCCCGCCTCTGATTCCCCAACTCTAATTCCCCGCCTCTGATTCCCCATATCTGATTCCCCGCCTCTGTTTCCCTGCCTCTGATTCCCCGCCCCTGTTTCCCCATATCTGATTCCCTGCCTCTGATTCCCCAACTTTGATTCCCAGCCTCTGATTCCCCAGCTCTGATTCCCCGCCTCTGATTCCCCGTGTTTGATTCCCTGCCTCTGATTCCCGTCCTCTGATTCCCCATCTCTGAATCACCGCCTTTGATTCGCCACCTCTGATTCCCCATATCTGATTCCCCGCCTCTGATTTCCTGCCTCTGATTCCCCATCTCCGATTCCGCACATCTGATTCCCTGCCTCTCATTCCCCGCCTCTGATTCCCCGCCTCTGATTCCCTGCCTCTGATTCCCAACCTCTGATTCCCCACCTCTGATTCCCCGTGTTTGATTCCCCGCCTCTGTTTCCCCGCCTCTGATTCCCCGCCTCTGATTCCCCAACTCTAATTCCCCGCCTCTGATTCCCCATATCTGATTCCCCGCCTCTGTTTCCCCGCCTCTGATTCCCCGCCCCTGTTTCCCCATATCTGATTCCCTGCCTCTGATTCCCCAACTTTGATTCCCAGCCTCTGATTCCCCAGCTCTGATTCCCCGCCTCTGATTCCCCGCATCTGATTCCCTGCATCTGATTCCAAGCCTCTGATTCCCTGCCTCTGATTCCCAACCTCTGATTCCCCACCTCTGATTCCCCATATCTGATTCCCAGCCTCTGTTTCCCCGCCTCTGATTCCCCGCCTCTGTTTCCCCATATCTGATTCCCGGCCTCTGATTCCCCGCCTCTGATTCCCCGCCTCTGATTCCCTGCCTCTGATTCCCCATCTCCGATTCCGCACATCTGATCCCCTGCCTCTGATTCCCCGCCTCTGATTCCCCGCCTCTGATTCCCTGCCTCTGATTTCCAACCTCTGATTCCCCACCTCTGATTCCCCGTGTTTGATTCCCCGCCTATGTTTCCCCGCCTCTGATTCCCCGCCTCTGTTTGCCAATATCTAAGTCCCCGCCTCTGATTCCCCAACTCTAATTCCCCACCTCCGATTCCCCAGCTCTGATTCCCCGCCTCTGATTCCCTGCATCTGATTCCCTGCATCTGATTCCAAGCCTCTGATTCCCTGCCTCTGATTCCCAACCTCTGATTCCCCACCTCTGATTCCCCATATCTGATTCCCAGCATCTGTTTCCCCGCCTCTGATTCCCCGCCTCTGTTTCCCCATATCTGATTCCCGGCCTCTGGTTCCCCGCCTCTGATTCCCCGACTCTGATTCCCTGCCTCTGATTCCCCATCTCCGATTCCGCACATCTGATTCCCTGCCTCTGATTCCCCGCCTCTGATTCCCCGCCTCTGATTCCCTGCCTCTGATTCCCAACCTCTGATTACCCACCTCTGATTCCCCGTGTTTGATTCCCCGCCTCTGTATCCCCGCCTCTGATTCCCCTCCTCTGATTCCCCAACTCTAATTCCCCGCCTCTGATTCCCCATATCTGATTCCCCGCCTCTGTTTCCCCGCATCTGATTCCCTGCATCTGATTCCAAGCCTCTGATTCCCTGCCTCTGATTCCCAACCTCTGATTCCCCACCTCTGATTCCCCATATCTGATTCCCAGCCTCTGTTTCCCCGCCTCTGATTCCCCGCCTCTGTTTCCCCATATCTGATTCCCGGCCTCTGATTCCCCGCATCTGATTCCCCGCCTCTGATTCCCTGCCTCTGATTCCTCATCTCCGATTCCGCACATCTGATTCCCTGCCTCTGATTCCCCGCCTCTGATTCCCCGCCTCTGATTCCCTGCCTCTGATTCCCAACCTCTGATTCCCCACCTCTGATTCCCCGTGTTTGATTCCCCGCCTCTGTTTCCCCGCCTCTGATTCCACAGCTCTGATTCCCCGCCTCTGATTCCCCACATCCGATTCCCCATATCTGATTCCCCGCCTCTGTTTCCCCGCCCCTGATTCCCCGCCTCTGTTTCCCCATATCTAATTCCCCGCCTCTGATTCCCAACTATGATTCCCCGCCTCTTATTCCCCAGCTCTGATTCCCTGCCTCTGATTCCCCGCGTTCTATTCCCTGCCTCTGATTCCCCGCCTGTGATTCCCCATCTCTGATTCACCACCTCTGATTCCCCACCACTGATTCCCCATATCTAATTCCCCGCCTCTGTTTGCCCGCCTCTGATTCCCCGCCTCTGTTTCCCCATATCTGATTCCCCGCCTCTGAATCCCCAACTCTGATTCCCTGCCTCTGATTCCCCAGCTTCATTCCCCGCCCTTGATTCCCCCCGTCTGATTCCCAGCCTCTGAATCCCCGTGTCTGATAACCTGCCTCTGATTCCCCGCCTCTGATTCCCCATCTCAGATTCACCGCCTCTGATTCCCCAACTCTGATTCCCCATCTCTGATTCCGCACATCCGATTCCCTGCCTCTGATTCCCCGACTCTGATTCCCCACCTCTGATTCCCCAGCTCTGATTCCCCGCCTCTGATTCCCCAACTCTGATTCCCCGCCTCTGATTCCCCAGCTCTGATTCCCCGCCTCTGATTCCGCGTGTTTGATCCCCTGCCTCTGATTCCCCAGCTCTGATTCCCCATCTCTGATTCACCGCCTTTGATTCGCCACCTCTGATTCCCCATATCTGATTCCTCGCCACTGTTTCCCCGCCTCTGATTCCCCGCCTCTGATTCCCCATATCTCATTCCCCGCCTCTGATTCCCCATCTCTGATTCCCGGACTCTGATTCCCCACCTCTGATTCCCGACCTCTTATTCCCGGCATCTGATTCCGGCCTCTGATTCCCGGCCTCTGATTCCCTGCCTCTGATTCCCCGCCTCTGATTCCCCGCCTCTGATTCCCTGCCTCTGATTCCCAACCTCTGATTCCCCACCTCTGATTCCCCGTGTTTGATTCCCCGCCTCTGTTTCCCCGCCTCTGATTCCCCGCCTCTGATTCCCCAACTCTAATTCCCCGCCTCTGATTCCCCATATCTGATTCCCTGCCTCTGTTTCCCCGCCTCTGATTCCCCGCCCCTGTTTCCCCATATCTGATTCCCTGCCTCTGATTCCCCAACTTTGATTCCCAGCCTCTGATTCCCCAGCTCTGATTCCCCGCCTCTGATTCCCCGTGTTTGATCCCCTGCCTCTGATTCCCCAGCTCTGATTCCCCATCTCTGATTCACCGCCTTTGATTCGCCACCTCTGATTCCCCATATCTGATTCCTCGCCACTGTTTCCCCGCCTCTGATTCCCCGCCTCTGATTCCCCATATCTCATTCCCCGCCTCTGATTCCCCATCTCTGATTCCCGGACTCTGATTCCCCACCTCTGATTCCCGACCTCTTATTCCCGGCATCTGATTCCGGCCTCTGATTCCCGGCCCCTGATTCCCTGCTTCTGATTCTGATTCCCTGCCTCTGATTCCCCATTTCTGATTCCGCACATCTAATTCCCTGCCTCTTATTCCCCACCTCTGATTCCCCATATCTGAATCCCCGCCTCTGTTTCCCCGTCTCTGATTCCCCGCCTCTGTTTCCCCATATCTAAGTCCCCGCCTCTGATTCCCCAACTTTGATTCCCCACCTCTGATTCCCCAGCTCTGATTCCCCGCCTCTGATTCCCCACATCTGATTCCCCATACCTGATTCCCAGCCTCTGTTTCCCCGCCTCTGATACCCCGCTTCTGTTTCCCCATATCTGATTCACGGCCTCTGATTCCCCGCCTCTGATTCCCCGCCTCTGATTCCGTGCCTCTGATTCCCCATCTCCGATTCCGCACATCTAATTCCCTGCCTCTTATTCCCCACCTCTGATTCCCCATATCTGAATCCCCGCCTCTGTTTCCCCGTCTCTGATTCCCCGCCTCTGTTTCCCCATATCTAAGTCCCCGCCTCTGATTCCCCAACTTTGATTCCCCACCTCTGATTCCCCAGCTCTGATTCCCCGCCTCTGATTCCCCACATCTGATTCCCCATACCTGATTCCCAGCCTCTGTTTCCCCGCCTCTGATTCCCCGCTTCTGTTTCCCCATATCTGATTCCCGGCCTCTGATTCCCCGCCTCTGATTCCCCGCCTCTGATTCCCTGCCTCTGATTCCCCATCTCTGATTCACCGCCTTTGATTCGCCACCTCTGATTCCCCATATCTGATTCCCCACCTCTGTTTCCCCGCCTCTGATTCCCCGCCTCTGATTCTCCATATCTCATTCCCCGCCTCTGACTCCCCATCTCTGATTCCCGGACTCTGATTCCCCACCTCTGATTCCCGGCCTCTTATTCCCAGCATCTGATTCCAGGCCTCTGATTCCCGGCCTCTGGCTCCCCGCTTCTGATTCTGATTCCCTGCCTCTGATTCCCCACGTCTGATTCCCCATATCTGATTCCCCGCCTCTGTTTCCACGCCTCTGATTCCCCGCCTCTGCTTCCCCATATCTAATTCCCCACCTCTGATGCCCCAACTCTGATTCCCCGCCTCTGATTCCACAGCTCTGATTCCCCGCCTCTGATTCCCCGCATCCGATTCCCCATATCTGATTCCCCGCCTCTGTTTCCCAGCCCCTGATTCCCCGCCTCTGTTTCCCTATATCTGATTATCCGCCTCTGATTCCCAACTATGATTCCCCGCCTCTGAATCCCCGCGTCTGATTCCCTGCCTCTGCTTCCCCGCCTCTGATTCCCCTCCTCTGATTCCCCGCCTCTGATTCCCTGCTTCTGATTCTGATTTCCTGCCTCTGATTCCCCATCTCTGATTCCGCACATCTGATTCCCTGCCTCTGATTCCCCACCTCTGATTCCCCATATCTGATTCCCCGCCTCTGTTTCCCCGCCTCTGATTTCCCGCCTCTGTTTCCCAATATCTAAGTCCCCGCCTCTGATTCCCCAACTCTGATTCCCCACCTCTGATTCCCCAGCTCTGATTCCCCGCCTCTGAATCCCCGCATCTGATTCCCTGCATCTGATTCCAAGCCTCTGATTCGCTGCCTCTGATTCCCAACCTCTGATTCCCCACCTCTGATTCCCCATATCTGATTCCCCGCCTCTGTTACCCCGCCTCTGATTCCCCACCTCTGTTTCCCCATATCTGATTCCCGGCCTCTTATTCCCCGCCTCTGATTCCCCACCTCTGATTCCCTACATCTGATTCCCCATCTCCGATTCCGCACATCTGATTCCCTGCCTCTGATTCCCCGCCTCTGATTCCCCTCCTCTGATTCCCCAACTCTAATTCCCCGCCTCTGATTCCCCAGCTCTGATTCCCCGTGTTTGATTCCCTGCCTCTGATTCCCTGCCCTGATTCCCCATCTCTGTTACACCGCCTTTGATTCGCCACCTCTGATTCCCCATATCTGATTCCCCGCCTCTGTTTCGCCGCCTCTGATTCCCTGCCTCTGATTCCCAACCTCTGATTCCACACCTCTGATTCCCCATATCTGATTCCCCGCCTCTGTTTCCCCGCCTCTGATTCCCTGCCCTTGTTTCCCCATATCTGATTCCCTGCCTCTGATTCCCCAACTCTGATTCCCCGCCTCTGATTCCCCAGCTCTGATCCCCCGCCCCTGATTTCCCGTGTTTGATTCCCTGCCTCTGATTCCCCGCCTCTGATTCCCCATCTCTGATTCACTGCCTTTGATTCGCCACCTCTGATTCCACATATCTGATTCCCCACCTCTGTTACCCCGCCTCTGATTCCCCGCCTCTGATTCTACATATCTCATTTTCCGCCTCTGAATCCCCATCTCTGATTCCGCACATCTGATTCCCTGCCTCTGATTCCCCACCTCTGATTCCCCATATCTGATTTCCCGCCTCTGTTTCCCCGCCTCTGATTCCCCGCCTCTGTTTCCCCATATCTAATTCCCAACCTCTGATGCCCCAACTCTGATTCCCTGCCTCTGATTCCCCGCGTTCTATTCCCTGCCTCTGATTCCCCGCCTGTGATTCCCCATCTCTGATTCACCACCTCTGATTCCCCACCTCTGATTCCCCATATCTAATTCCCCGATTCTGTTTGCCCGCCTCTGATTCCCCGCCTCTGTTTCCCCATATCTGATTCCCCGCCTCTGAATCCCCAACTCTGATTCCCTGCCTCTGATTCCCCAGCTCTGATTCCCCGCCTTTGATTCGCCCCGTCTGATTCCCAGCCTCTGAATCCCCGTGTCTGATTTCCTGCCTCTGATTCCCCGCCTCTGATTCCCCATCTCTGATTCACAGCCTCTGATTCCCCACCTCTGATTCCCCATCTCGGATTCCGCACATCTGATTCCCTGCCTCTGATTCCCTGACTCTGATCCCCACCTCTGATTCCCAAGCTCTGATTCCCCGCCTCTGATTTCCCAACTCTGATTCCCCGCCTCTGATTCCCCAGCTCTGATTCCCCGCCTCTGATTCCCCGTGTTTGATTCCCTGCCGCTGATTCCCCGCCTCTGATTCCCCATCTCTGATTCACCGCCTTTGATTCGCCACCTCTGATTCCCCATATCTGATTCCTCGCCTCTGTTTCCCCGCCTCTGATTCCCCGCCTCTGATTCCCCATATCTCATTCCCCGCCTCTGATTCCCCATCTCTGATTCCCGGACTCTGATTCCCCACCTCTGATTCCCGACCTCTTATTCCCGGCATCTGATTCCGGCCTCTGATTCCCGGCCCCTGATTCCCTGCTTCTGATTCTGATTCCCTGCCTCTGATTCCCCATTTCTGATTCCGCACATCTAATTCCCTGCCTCTTATTCCCCACCTCTGATTCCCCATATCTGAATCCCCGCCTCTGTTTCCCCGTCTCTGATTCCCCGCCTCTGTTTCCCCATATCTAAGTCCCCGCCTCTGATTCCCCAACTTTGATTCCCCACCTCTGATTCCCCAGCTCTGATTCCCCGCCTCTGATTCCCCACATCTGATTCCCCATACCTGATTCCCAGCCTCTGTTTCCCCGCCTCTGATACCCCGCTTCTGTTTCCCCATATCTGATTCACGGCCTCTGATTCCCCGCCTCTGATTCCCCGCCTCTGATTCCGTGCCTCTGATTCCCCATCTCCGATTCCGCACATCTAATTCCCTGCCTCTTATTCCCCACCTCTGATTCCCCATATCTGAATCCCCGCCTCTGTTTCCCCGTCTCTGATTCCCCGCCTCTGTTTCCCCATATCTAAGTCCCCGCCTCTGATTCCCCAACTTTGATTCCCCACCTCTGATTCCCCAGCTCTGATTCCCCGCCTCTGATTCCCCACATCTGATTCCCCATACCTGATTCCCAGCCTCTGTTTCCCCGCCTCTGATTCCCCGCTTCTGTTTCCCCATATCTGATTCCCGGCCTCTGATTCCCCGCCTCTGATTCCCCGCCTCTGATTCCCTGCCTCTGATTCCCCATCTCTGATTCACCGCCTTTGATTCGCCACCTCTGATTCCCCATATCTGATTCCCCACCTCTGTTTCCCCGCCTCTGATTCCCCGCCTCTGATTCTCCATATCTCATTCCCCGCCTCTGACTCCCCATCTCTGATTCCCGGACTCTGATTCCCCACCTCTGATTCCCGGCCTCTTATTCCCAGCATCTGATTCCAGGCCTCTGATTCCCGGCCTCTGGCTCCCCGCTTCTGATTCTGATTCCCTGCCTCTGATTCCCCACGTCTGATTCCCCATATCTGATTCCCCGCCTCTGTTTCCACGCCTCTGATTCCCCGCCTCTGCTTCCCCATATCTAATTCCCCACCTCTGATGCCCCAACTCTGATTCCCCGCCTCTGATTCCACAGCTCTGATTCCCCGCCTCTGATTCCCCGCATCCGATTCCCCATATCTGATTCCCCGCCTCTGTTTCCCAGCCCCTGATTCCCCGCCTCTGTTTCCCCATATCTGATTATCCGCCTCTGATTCCCAACTATGATTCCCCGCCTCTGAATCCCCGCGTCTGATTCCCTGCCTCTGCTTCCCCGCCTCTGATTCCCCTCCTCTGATTCCCCGCCTCTGATTCCCTGCTTCTGATTCTGATTCCCTGCCTCTGATTCCCCATCTCTGATTCCGCACATCTGATTCCCTGCCTCTGATTCCCCACCTCTGATTCCCCATATCTGATTCCCCGCCTCTGTTTCCCCGCCTCTGATTTCCCGCCTCTGTTTCCCAATATCTAAGTCCCCGCCTCTGATTCCCCAACTCTGATTCCCCACCTCTGATTCCCCAGCTCTGATTCCCCGCCTCTGAATCCCCGCATCTGATTCCCTGCATCTGATTCCAAGCCTCTGATTCGCTGCCTCTGATTCCCAACCTCTGATTCCCCACCTCTGATTCCCCATATCTGATTCCCCGCCTCTGTTACCCCGCCTCTGATTCCCCACCTCTGTTTCCCCATATCTGATTCCCGGCCTCTTATTCCCCGCCTCTGATTCCCCACCTCTGATTCCCTACATCTGATTCCCCATCTCCGATTCCGCACATCTGATTCCCTGCCTCTGATTCCCCGCCTCTGATTCCCCTCCTCTGATTCCCCAACTCTAATTCCCCGCCTCTGATTCCCCAGCTCTGATTCCCCGTGTTTGATTCCCTGCCTCTGATTCCCTGCCCTGATTCCCCATCTCTGTTACACCGCCTTTGATTCGCCACCTCTGATTCCCCATATCTGATTCCCCGCCTCTGTTTCGCCGCCTCTGATTCCCTGCCTCTGATTCCCAACCTCTGATTCCACACCTCTGATTCCCCATATCTGATTCCCCGCCTCTGTTTCCCCGCCTCTGATTCCCTGCCCTTGTTTCCCCATATCTGATTCCCTGCCTCTGATTCCCCAACTCTGATTCCCCGCCTCTGATTCCCCAGCTCTGATCCCCCGCCCCTGATTTCCCGTGTTTGATTCCCTGCCTCTGATTCCCCGCCTCTGATTCCCCATCTCTGATTCACTGCCTTTGATTCGCCACCTCTGATTCCACATATCTGATTCCCCACCTCTGTTACCCCGCCTCTGATTCCCCGCCTCTGATTCTACATATCTCATTTTCCGCCTCTGAATCCCCATCTCTGATTCCGCACATCTGATTCCCTGCCTCTGATTCCCCACCTCTGATTCCCCATATCTGATTTCCCGCCTCTGTTTCCCCGCCTCTGATTCCCCGCCTCTGTTTCCCCATATCTAATTCCCAACCTCTGATGCCCCAACTCTGATTCCCTGCCTCTGATTCCCCGCGTTCTATTCCCTGCCTCTGATTCCCCGCCTGTGATTCCCCATCTCTGATTCACCACCTCTGATTCCCCACCTCTGATTCCCCATATCTAATTCCCCGATTCTGTTTGCCCGCCTCTGATTCCCCGCCTCTGTTTCCCCATATCTGATTCCCCGCCTCTGAATCCCCAACTCTGATTCCCTGCCTCTGATTCCCCAGCTCTGATTCCCCGCCTTTGATTCGCCCCGTCTGATTCCCAGCCTCTGAATCCCCGTGTCTGATTTCCTGCCTCTGATTCCCCGCCTCTGATTCCCCATCTCTGATTCACAGCCTCTGATTCCCCACCTCTGATTCCCCATCTCGGATTCCGCACATCTGATTCCCTGCCTCTGATTCCCTGACTCTGATCCCCACCTCTGATTCCCAAGCTCTGATTCCCCGCCTCTGATTTCCCAACTCTGATTCCCCGCCTCTGATTCCCCAGCTCTGATTCCCCGCCTCTGATTCCCCGTGTTTGATTCCCTGCCGCTGATTCCCCGCCTCTGATTCCCCATCTCTGATTCACCGCCTTTGATTCGCCACCTCTGATTCCCCATATCTGATTCCTCGCCTCTGTTTCCCCGCCTCTGATTCCCCGCCTCTGATTCCCCATATCTCATTCCCCGCCTCTGATTCCCCATCTCTGATTCCCGGACTCTGATTCCCCACCTCTGATTCCCAGCCTCTTATTCCCGGCATCTGATTCCGGCCTCTGATTCCCGGCCTCTGATTCCCTGCTTCTGATTCTGATTCCCTGCCTTTGATTCCCCATCTCTGATTCCGAACATCTGATTCCCTGCCTCTGATTCCCCATCTCTGATTCCCCATATCTGATTCCCCGCCTCTGTTTCCACGCCTCTGATTCCCTGCCTCTGTTTCCCAATATCTAAGTCCCCGCCTCTGATTCCCCAACTCTGATTCCCCACCTCTGATTCCCCAGCTCTGATTCCCCGCCTCTGATTCCCTGCATCTGATTCCCTGCATCTGATTCCAAGCCACTGATTCCCTGCCTCTGATTCCCAACCTCTGATTCCCCACCTCTGATTCCCCATATCTGATTCCCAGCCTCTGTTTCCCCGCCTCTGATTCCCCGCCTCTGTTTCCCCATATCTGATTCCCGGACTCTGACTCCCCGCCTCTGATTCCCTGCCTCTGATTCCCCATCTCCGATTCCGCACATCTGATTCCCTGCCTCTCATTCCCCGCCTCTGATTCCCTGCATCTGATTCCCTGCATCTGATTCCAAGCCTCTGATTCCCTGCCTCTGATTCCCAACCTCTGATTCCCCACCTCTGATTCCCCATATCTGATTCCCAGCATCTGTTTCCCCGCCTCTGATTCCCCGCCTCTGTTTCCCCATATCTGATTCCCGGCCTCTGGTTCCCCGCCTCTGATTCCCCGCCTCTGATTCCCTGCCTCTGATTCCCCATCTCCGATTCCGCACATCTGATTCCCTGCCTCTGATTCCCCGCCTCTGATTCCCCGCCTCTGATTCCCTGCCTCTGATTCCCAACCTCTGATTCCCCACCTCTGATTCCCCGTGTTTGATTCCCCGCCTCTGTTTCCCCGCCTCTGATTCCCCGCCTCTGATTCCCCAACTCTAATTCCCCGCCTCTGATTCCCCATATCTGATTCCCCGCCTCTGTTTCCCCGCCTCTGATTCCCCGCCCCTGTTTCCCCATATCTGATTCCCTGCCTCTGATTCCCCAACTTTGATTCCCAGCCTCTGATTCCCCAGCTCTGATTCCCCGCCTCTGATTCCCTGCCTCTGATTCCCAACCTCTGATTCCCCACCTCTGATTCCCCATATCTGATTCCCAGCCTCTGTTACCCCGCCTCTGATTCCCCGCCTCTGTTTCCCCATATCTGATTCCCGGCCTCTGATTCCCCGCCTCTGATTCTCCGCCTCTGATTCCCTGCCTCTGATTCCCCATCTCCGATTCCGCACATCTGATCCCCTGCCTCTGATTCCCCGCCTCTGATTCCCCGCCTCTGATTCCCTGCCTCTGATTTCCAACCTCTGATTCCCCACCTCTGATTCCCCGTGTTTGATTCCCCGCCTATGTTTCCCCGCCTCTGATTCCCCGCCTCTGTTTCCCAATATCTAAGTCCCCGCCTCTGATTCCCCAACTCTAATTCCCCACCTCCGATTCCCCAGCTCTGATTCCCCGCCTCTGATTCCCTGCATCTGATTCCCTGCATCTGATTCCAAGCCTCTGATTCCCTGCCTCTGATTCCCAACCTCTGATTCCCCACCTCTGATTCCCCATATCTGATTCCCAGCATCTGTTTCCCCGCCTCTGATTCCCCGCCTCTGTTTCCCCATATCTGATTCCCGGCCTCTGGTTCCCCGCCTCTGATTCCCCGACTCTGATTCCCTGCCTCTGATTCCCCATCTCCGATTCCGCACATCTGATTCCCTGCCTCTGATTCCCCGCCTCTGATTCCCCGCCTCTGATTCCCTGCCTCTGATTCCCAACCTCTGATTACCCACCTCTGATTCCCCGTGTTTGATTCCCCGCCTCTGTATCCCCGCCTCTGATTCCCCTCCTCTGATTCCCCAACTCTAATTCCCCGCCTCTGATTCCCCATATCTGATTCCCCGCCTCTGTTTCCCCGCCTCTGATTCCCTGCCCCTGTTTCCCCATATCTGATTCCCTGCCTCTGATTCCCCAACTTTGATTCCCAGCCTCTGATTCCCCAGCTCTGATTCCCCGCCTCTGATTCCCCGCATCTGATTCCCTGCATCTGATTCCAAGCCTCTGATTCCCTGCCTCTGATTCCCAACCTCTGATTCCCCACCTCTGATTCCCCATATCTGATTCCCAGCCTCTGTTTCCCCGCCTCTGATTCCCCGCCTCTGTTTCCCCATATCTGATTCCCGGCCTCTGATTCCCCGCATCTGATTCCCCGCCTCTGATTCCCTGCCTCTGATTCCTCATCTCCGATTCCGCACATCTGATTCCCTGCCTCTGATTCACCGCCTCTGATTCCCCGCCTCTGATTCCCTGCCTCTGATTCCCAACCTCTGATTCCCCACCTCTGATTCCCCGTGTTTGATTCCCTGCCTCTGTTTCCCCGCCTCTGATTCCACAGCTCTGATTCCCCGCCTCTGATTCCCCACATCCGATTCCCCATATCTGATTCCCCGCCTCTGTTTCCCCGCCCCTGATTCCCCGCCTCTGTTTCCCCATATCTAATTCCCCGCCTCTGATTCCCAACTATGATTCCCCGCCTCTTATTCCCCAGCTCTGATTCCCTGCCTCTGATTCCCCGCGTTCTATTCCCTGCCTCTGATTCCCAGCCTGTGATTCCCCATCTCAGATTCACCACCTCTGATTCCCCACCACTGATTCCCCATATCTAATTCCCCGCCTCTGTTTGCCCGCCTCTGATTCCCCGCCTCTGTTTCCCCATATCTGATTCCCCGCCTCTGAATCCCCAACTCTGATTCCCTGCCTCTGATTCCCCAGCTTCATTCCCCGCCTTTGATTCCCCCCGTCTGATTCCCAGCCTCTGAATCCCCGTGTCTGATAACCTGCCTCTGATTCCCCGCCTCTGATTCCCCATCTCAGATTCACCGCCTCTGATTCCCCAACTCTGATTCCCCATCTCTGATTCCGCACATCCGATTCCCTGCCTCTGATTCCCCGACTCTGATTCCCCACCTCTGATTCCCCAGCTCTGATTCCCCGCCTCTGATTCCCCAACTCTGATTCCCCGCCTCTGATTCCCCAGCTCTGATTCCCCGCCTCTGATTCCGCGTGTTTGATCCCCTGCCTCTGATTCCCCAGCTCTGATTCCCCATCTCTGATTCACCGCCTTTGATTCGCCACCTCTGATTCCCCATATCTGATTCCTCGCCACTGTTTCCCCGCCTCTGATTCCCCGCCTCTGATTCCCCATATCTCATTCCCCGACTCTGATTCCCCACCTCTGATTCCCCAGCTCTGATTCCCAACCTCTGATTCCCCACCTCTGATTCCCCGTGTTTGATTCCCCGCCTCTGTTTCCCCGCCTCTGATTCCCCGCCTCTGATTCCCCAACTCTAATTCCCCGCCTCTGATTCCCCATATCTGATTCCCCGCCTCTGTTTCCCCGCCTCTGATTCCCCGCCCCTGTTTCCCCATATCTGATTCCCTGCCTCTGATTCCCCAACTTTGATTCCCAGCCTCTGATTCCCCAGCTCTGATTCCCCGCCTCTGATTCCCTGCCTCTGATTCCCAACCTCTGATTCCCCACCTCTGATTCCCCATATCTGATTCCCAGCCTCTGTTTCCCCGCCTCTGATTCCCCGCCTCTGTTTCCCCATATCTGATTCCCGGCCTCTGATTCCCCGCCTCTGATTCTCCGCCTCTGATTCCCTGCCTCTGATTCCCCATCTCCGATTCCGCACATCTGATCCCCTGCCTCTGATTCCCCGCCTCTGATTCCCCGCCTCTGATTCCCTGCCTCTGATTTCCAACCTCTGATTCCCCACCTCTGATTCCCCGTGTTTGATTCCCCGCCTATGTTTCCCCGCCTCTGATTCCCCGCCTCTGTTTCCCAATATCTAAGTCCCCGCCTCTGATTCCCCAACTCTAATTCCCCACCTCCGATTCCCCAGCTCTGATTCCCCGCCTCTGATTCCCTGCATCTGATTCCCTGCATCTGATTCCAAGCCTCTGATTCCCTGCCTCTGATTCCCAACCTCTGATTCCCCACCTCTGATTCCCCATATCTGATTCCCAGCATCTGTTTCCCCGCCTCTGATTCCCCGCCTCTGTTTCCCCATATCTGATTCCCGGCCTCTGGTTCCCCGCCTCTGATTCCCCGACTCTGATTCCCTGCCTCTGATTCCCCATCTCCGATTCCGCACATCTGATTCCCTGCCTCTGATTCCCCGCCTCTGATTCCCCGCCTCTGATTCCCTGCCTCTGATTCCCAACCTCTGATTACCCACCTCTGATTCCCCGTGTTTGATTCCCCGCCTCTGTATCCCCGCCTCTGATTCCCCTCCTCTGATTCCCCAACTCTAATTCCCCGCCTCTGATTCCCCATATCTGATTCCCCGCCTCTGTTTCCCCGCCTCTGATTCCCTGCCCCTGTTTCCCCATATCTGATTCCCTGCCTCTGATTCCCCAACTTTGATTCCCAGCCTCTGATTCCCCAGCTCTGATTCCCCGCCTCTGATTCCCCGCATCTGATTCCCTGCATCTGATTCCAAGCCTCTGATTCCCTGCCTCTGATTCCCAACCTCTGATTCCCCACCTCTGATTCCCCATATCTGATTCCCAGCCTCTGTTTCCCCGCCTCTGATTCCCCGCCTCTGTTTCCCCATATCTGATTCCCGGCCTCTGATTCCCCGCATCTGATTCCCCGCCTCTGATTCCCTGCCTCTGATTCCTCATCTCCGATTCCGCACATCTGATTCCCTGCCTCTGATTCACCGCCTCTGATTCCCCGCCTCTGATTCCCTGCCTCTGATTCCCAACCTCTGATTCCCCACCTCTGATTCCCCGTGTTTGATTCCCCGCCTCTGTTTCCCCGCCTCTGATTCCACAGCTCTGATTCCCCGCCTCTGATTCCCCACATCCGATTCCCCATATCTGATTCCCCGCCTCTGTTTCCCCGCCCCTGATTCCCCGCCTCTGTTTCCCCATATCTAATTCCCCGCCTCTGATTCCCAACTATGATTCCCCGCCTCTTATTCCCCAGCTCTGATTCCCTGCCTCTGATTCCCCGCGTTCTATTCCCTGCCTCTGATTCCCCGCCTGTGATTCCCCATCTCAGATTCACCACCTCTGATTCCCCACCACTGATTCCCCATATCTAATTCCCCGCCTCTGTTTGCCCGCCTCTGATTCCCCGCCTCTGTTTCCCCATATCTGATTCCCCGCCTCTGAATCCCCAACTCTGATTCCCTGCCTCTGATTCCCCAGCTTCATTCCCCGCCTTTGATTCCCCCCGTCTGATTCCCAGCCTCTGAATCCCCGTGTCTGATAACCTGCCTCTGATTCCCCGCCTCTGATTCCCCATCTCAGATTCACCGCCTCTGATTCCCCAACTCTGATTCCCCATCTCTGATTCCGCACATCCGATTCCCTGCCTCTGATTCCCCGACTCTGATTCCCCACCTCTGATTCCCCAGCTCTGATTCCCCGCCTCTGATTCCCCAACTCTGATTCCCCGCCTCTGATTCCCCAGCTCTGATTACCCGCCTCTGATTCCGCGTGTTTGATCCCCTGCCTCTGATTCCCCAGCTCTGATTCCCCATCTCTGATTCACCGCCTTTGATTCGCCACCTCTGATTCCCCATATCTGATTCCTCGCCACTGTTTCCCCGCCTCTGATTCCCCGCCTCTGATTCCCCATATCTCATTCCCCGCCTCTGATTCCCCATCTCTGATTCCCGGACTCTGATTCCCCACCTCTGATTCCCGACCTCTTATTCCCGGCATCTGATTCCGGCCTCTGATTCCCGGCCTCTGATTCCCTGCTTCTGGTTCTGATTCCCTGCCTCTGATTCCCCATTTCTGATTCCGTACATCTAATTCCCTGCCTCTGATTCCCCACCTCTGATTCCCCATATCTGAATCCCCGCCTCTGTTTCCCCGTCTCTGATTCCCCGCCTCTGTTTCCCCATATCTAAGTCCCCGCCTCTGATTCCCCAACTTTGATTCCCCACCTCTGATTCCCCAGCTCTGATTCCCCGCCTCTGATTCCCCACCTCTGATTCCCCATATCTGATTCCCAGACTCTGTTTCCCCGCCTCTGATTCCCCGCCTCTGTTTCCCCATATCTGATTCCCGGCCTCTGATTCCCTGCCTCTGATTCCCCGCCTCTGATTCCCTGCCTCTGATTTCCCATCTCCGATTCCGCACATCTGATTCCCTGCCTCTCATTCCCCGCCTCTGATTCCCCGCCTCTGATTCCCTGCCTCTGATTCCCAACCTCTGATTCCCCACCTCTGATTCCCCGTGTTTGATTCCCCGCCTCTGTTTCCCCGCCTCTGATTCCCCGCCTCTGATTCCCCAACTCTAATTCCCCGCCTCTGATTCCCCATATCTGATTCCCCGCCTCTGTTTCCCCGCCTCTGATTCCCCGCCCCTGTTTCCCCATATCTGATTCCCTGCCTCTGATTCCCCAACTTTGATTCCCAGCCTCTGATTCCCCAGCTCTGATTCCCCGCCTCTGATTCCCCGCATCTGATTCCCTGCATCTGATTCCAAGCCTCTGATTCCCTGCCTCTGATTCCCAACCTCTGATTCCCCACATCTGATTCCCCATATCTGATTCCCAGCCTCTGTTTCCCCACCTCTGATTCCCCGCCTCTGTTTCCCCATATCTGATTCCCGGCCTCTGATTCCCCGCCTCTGATTCCCCGCCTCTGATTCCCTGCCTCTGATTCCCCATCTCCGATTCCGCACATGTGATTCCCTGCCTCTGATTCCCCGCATCTGATTCCCCGCCTCTGATTCCCTGCCTCTGATTTCCAACCTCTGATTCCCCACCTCTGATTCCCCGTGTTTGATTCCCCGCCTATGTTTCCCCGCCTCTGATTCCCCGCCTCTGTTTCCCAATATCTAAGTCCCCGCCTCTGATTCCCCAACTCTAATTCCCCACCTCTGATTCCCCAGCTCTGATTCCCCGCCTCTGATTCCCTGCATCTGATTCCCTGCATCTGATTCCAAGCCTCTGATTCCCTGCCTCTGATTCCCAACCTCTGATTCCCCACCTCTGATTCCCCATATCTGATTCCCAGCATCTGTTTCCCCGCCTCTGATTCCCCGCCTCTGTTTCCCCATATCTGATTCCCGGCCTCTGGTTCCCCGCCTCTGATTCCCCGCCTCTGATTCCCTGCCTCTGATTCCCCATCTCCGATTCCGCACATCTGATTCCCTGCCTCTGATTCCCCGCCTCTGATTCCCCGCCTCTGATTCCCTGCCTCTGATTCCCAACCTCTGATTCCCCACCTCTGATTCCCCGTGTTTGATTCCCCGCCTCTGTATCCCCGCCTCTGATTCCCCGCCTCTGATTCCCCAACTCTAATTCCCCGCCTCTGATTCCCCATATCTGATTCCCCGCCTCTGTTTCCCCGCCTCTGATTCCCCGCCCCTGTTTCCCCATATCTGATTCCCTGCCTCTGATTCCCCAACTTTGATTCCCAGCCTCTGATTCCCCATCTCTGATTCCCCGCCTCTGATTCCCCGCATCTGATTCCCTGCATCTGATTCCAAGCTTCTGATTCCCTGCCTCTGATTCCCAACCTCTGATTCCCCACCTCTGATTCCCCATATCTGATTCCCAGCCTCTGTTTCCCCGCCTCTGATTCCCCTCCTCTGTTTCCCCATATCTGATTCCCGGCCTCTGATTCCCCGCATCTGATTCCCCGCCTCTGATTCCCTGCCTCTGATTCCCCAACTTTGATTCCCAGCCTCTGATTCCCCAGCTCTGATTCCCCGCCTCTGATTCCCCGCATCTGATTCCCTGCATCTGATTCCAAGCCTCTGATTCCCTGCCTCTGATTCCCAACCTCTGATTCCCCACCTCTGATTCCCCATATCTGATTCCCAGCCTCTGTTTCCCCGCCTCTGATTCCCCGCCTCTGTTTCCCCATATCTGATTCCCGGCCTCTGATTCCCCGCATCTGATTCCCCGCCTCTGATTCCCTGCCTCTGATTCCTCATCTCCGATTCCGCACATCTGATTCCCTGCCTCTGATTCCCCGCCTCTGATTCCCCGCCTCTGATTCCCTGCCTCTGATTCCCAACCTCTGATTCCCCACCTCTGATTCCCCGTGTTTGATTCCCCGCCTCTGTTTCCCCGCCTCTGATTCCCCGCCTCTGATTCCCCAACTCTAATTCCCCGCCTCTGATTCCCCATATCTGATTCCCTGCCTCTGTTTCCCCGCCTCTGATTCCCCGCCCCTGTTTCCCCATATCTGATTCCCTGCCTCTGATTCCCCAACTTTGATTCCCAGCCTCTGATTCCCCAGCTCTGATTCCCCGCCTCTGATTCCCCGTGTTTGATTCCCTGCCTCTGATTCCCCGCCTCTGATTCCCCATCTCTGATTCACAGCCTTTGATTCGCCACCTCTGATTCCCCATATCTGATTCCCCACCTCTGTTTCCCCACCTCTGATTCCCCGCCTCTGATTCTCCATATCTCATTCCCCACCTCTGACTCCCCATCTCTGATTCCCGGACTCTGATTCCCCACCTCTGATTCCCGGCCTCTTATTCCCAGCATCTGATTCCAGGCCTCTGATTCCCGGCCTCTGACTCCCCGCTTCTGATTCTGATTCCCTGCCTCTGATTCCCCGCGTCTGATTCCGCACATCTGATTCCCCGCCTCTGTTTCCCCAGATCTAATTCCCCACCTCTGATGCCCCAACTCTGATTCCCCACCTCTGATTCCCCAGCTCTGATTCCCTGCCTCTGATTCTCCACATCCGATTCCCCATATCTGATTCCCCGCCTCTGTTTCCCAGCCCCTGATTCCCCGCCTCTGTTTCCCCATATCTGATTCCCCGCCTCTGATTCCCAACTATGATTCCCCGCCTCTTATTCCCCAGCTCTGATTCCCTGCCTCTGATTCCCCGTGTTCTATTCCCTGCCTCTGATTCCCCGCCTGTGATTCCCCATCACTGATTCACCACCTCTGATTTCCCACCACTGATTCCCCATATCTAATTCCCCGCCTCTGTTTGCCCGCCTCTGATTCCCCGCCTCTGTTTCCCCATATCTGATTCCCCGCCTCTGAATCCCCAACTCTGATTCCCTGCCTCTGATTCCCCAGCTTCATTCCCCGCCTTTGATTCCCCCCGTCTGATTCCCAGCCTCTGAATCCCCGTGTCTGATAACCTGCCTCTGATTCCCCGCCTCTGATTCCCCATCTCAGATTCACCGCCTCTGATTCCCCACCTCTGATTCCCCATCTCTGTTTCCGCACATCCGATTCCCTGCCTCTGATTCCCCGACTCTGATTCCCCACCTCTGATTCCCCAGCTCTGATTCCCCGCCTCTGATTCCCCAACTCTGATTCCCCGCCTCTGATTCCCCAGCTCTGATTCCCCGCCTCTGATTCCCCGTGTTTGATCCCCTGCCTCTGATTCCCCAGCTCTGATTCCCCATCTCTGATTCACCGCCTTTGATTCGCCACCTCTGATTCCCCATATCTGATTCCTCGCCACTGTTTCCCCGCCTCTGATTCCCCGCCTCTGATTCCCCATATCTCATTCCCCGCCTCTGATTCCCCATCTCTGATTCCCGGACTCTGATTCCCCACCTCTGATTCCCGACCTCTTATTCCCAGCATCTGATTCCAGGCCTCTGATTCCCGGCCTCTGGCTCCCCGCTTCTGATTCTGATTCCCTGCCTCTGATTCCCCACGTCTGATTCCCCATATCTGATTCCCCGCCTCTGTTTCCACGCCTCTGATTCCCCGCCTCTGTTTCCCCATATCTAATTCCCCACCTCTGATGCCCCAACTCTGATTCCCCGCCTCTGATTCCACAGCTCTGATTCCCCGCCTCTGATTCCCCGCATCCGATTCCCCATATCTGATTCCCCGCCTCTGTTTCCCAGCCCCTGATTCCCCGCCTCTGTTTCCCCATATCTGATTATCCGCCTCTGATTCCCAACTATGATTCCCCGCCTCTGAATCCCCGCGTCTGATTCCCTGCCTCTGCTTCCCCGCCTCTGATTCCCCAACTCTGATTCCCCGCCTCTGATTCCCCAGCTCTGATTCCCCGCCTCTGATTCCCCGTGTTTGATTCCCTGCCTCTGATTCCCGGCCTCTGATTCCGCATCTCTGATTCACCGCCTTTGATTCGCCACCTCTGATTCCCCATATCTGATTCCCCGCATCTGTTTCCCCGCCTCTGATTCCCCGCCTCTGATTCCCCATATCTCATTCCCCGCCTCTGAATCCCCATCTCTGATTCCCGGACTCTGATTCCCCACCTCTTATTCCCGGCCTCTTATTCCCGGCATCTGATTCCGGCCTCTGATTCCCGGCCTCTGATTCCCTGCTTCTGATTCTGATTCCCTGCCTCTGATTCCCCATCTCTGATTCCGCACATCTGATTCCCTGCCTCTGATTCCCCACCTCTGATTCCCCATATCTGATTCCCCGCCTCTGTTTCCCCGCCTCTGATTTCCCGCCTCTGTTTCCCAATATCTAAGTCCCCGCCTCTGATTCCCCAACTCTGATTCCCCACCTCTGATTCCCCAGCTCTGATTCCCCGCCTCTGATTCCCCGCATCTGATTCCCTGCATCTGATTCCAAGCTTCTGATTCGCTGCCTCTGATTCCCAACCTCTGATTCCCCACCTCTGATTCCCCATATCTGATTCCCCGCCTCTGTTACCCCGCCTCTGATTCCCCACCTCTGTTTCCCCATATCTGATTCCCGGCCTCTTATTTCCCGCCTCTGATTCCCCACCTCTGATTCCCTACATCTGATTCCCCATCTCCGATTCCGCACATCTGATTCCCTGCCTCTGATTCCCCGCCTCTGATTCCCCTCCTCTGATTCCCCAACTCTAATTCCCCGCCTCTGATTCCCCAGCTCTGATTCCCCGTGTTTGATTCCCTGCCTCTGATTCCCTGCCCTGATTCCCCATCTCTGTTACACCGCCTTTGATTCGCCACCTCTGATTCCCCATATCTGATTCCCCGCCTCTGTTTCCCCGCCTCTGATTCCCTGCCCTTGTTTCCCCATATCTGATTCCCTGCCTCTGATTCCCCAACTCTGATTCCCCAGCTCTGATTCCCCGCCCCTGATTTCCCGTGTTTGATTCCCTGCCTCTGATTCCCCGCCTCTGATTCCCCATCTCTGATTCACTGCCTTTGATTCGCCACCTCTGATTCCACATATCTGATTCCCCACCTCTGTTTCCCCGCCTCTGATTCCCCGCCTCTGATTCTACATATCTCATTTTCCGCCTCTGAATCCCCATCTCTGATTCCCGGACTCTGATTCCCCACCTCTGATTCCCGGCCTCTTATTCCCAGCATCTGATTCCCGGCCTCTGATTCCCGGCCTCTGATTCCCCGCTTCTGATTCTGATTCGCTGCCTCTGATTCCCCATCTCTGATTCCGCACATCTGATTCCCTGCCTCTGATTCCCCACCTCTGATTCCCCATATCTGATTTCCCGCCTCTGTTTCCCCGCCTCTGATTCCCCTCCTCTGTTTCCCCATATCTAATTCCCAACCTCTGATGCCCCAACTCTGATTCCCTGCCTCTGATTCCCCGCGTTCTATTCCCTGCCTCTGATTCCCCGCCTGTGATTCCCCATCTCTGATTCACCACCTCTGATTCCCAACCTCTGATTCCCCATATCTAATTCCCCGCCTCTGTTTGCCCGCCTCTGATTCCCCGCCTCTGTTTCCCCATATCTGATTCCCCGCCTCTGAATCCCCAACTCTGATTCCCTGCCTCTGATTCCCCAGCTCTGATTCCCCGCCTTTGATTCGCCCCGTCTGATTCCCAGCCTCTGAATCCCCGTGTCTGATTTCCTGCCTCTGATTCCCCGCCTCTGATTCCCCATCTCTGATTCACAGCCTCTGATTCCCCACCTCTGATTCCCCATCTCGGATTCCGCACATCTGATTCCCTGCCTCTGATTCCCTGACTCTGATCCCCACCTCTGATTCCCAAGCTCTGATTCCCCGCCTCTGATTTCCCAACTCTGATTCCCCGCCTCTGATTCCCCAGCTCTGATTCCCCGCCTCTGATTCCCCGTGTTTGATTCCCTGCCTCTGATTCCCCGCCTCTGATTCCCCATCTCTGATTCACCGCCTTTGATTCGCCACCTCTGATTCCCCATATCTGATTCCTCGCCTCTGTTTCCCCGCCTCTGATTCCCCGCCTCTGATTCCCCATATCTCATTCCCCGCCTCTGATTCCCCATCTCTGATTCCCGGACTCTGATTCCCCACCTCTGATTCCCAGCCTCTTATTCCCGGCATCTGATTCCGGCCTCTGATTCCCGGCCTCTGATTCCCTGCTTCTGATTCTGATTCCCTGCCTTTGATTCCCCATCTCTGATTCCGAACATCTGATTCCCTGCCTCTGATTCCCCATCTCTGATTCCCCATATCTGATTCCCCGCCTCTGTTTCCCCGCCTCTGATTCCCTGCCTCTGTTTCCCAATATCTAAGTCCCCGCCTCTGATTCCCCAACTCTGATTCCCCACCTCTGATTCCCCAGCTCTGATTCCCCGCCTCTGATTCCCTGCATCTGATTCCCTGCATCTGATTCCAAGCCTCTGATTCCCCGCCTCTGATTCCCTGCCTCTGATTCCCCATCTCCGATTCCGCACATCTGATTCCCTGCCTCTCATTCCCCGCCTCTGATTCCCTGCATCTGATTCCCTGCATCTGATTCCAAGCCTCTGATTCCCTGCCTCTGATTCCCAACCTCTGATTCCCCACCTCTGATTCCCCATATCTGATTCCCAGCATCTGTTTCCCCGCCTCTGATTCCCCGCCTCTGTTTCCCCATATCTGATTCCCGGCCTCTGGTTCCCCGCCTCTGATTCCCCGCCTCTGATTCCCTGCCTCTGATTCCCCATCTCCGATTCCGCACATCTGATTCCCTGCCTCTGATTCCCCGCCTCTGATTCCCCGCCTCTGATTCCCTGCCTCTGATTCCCAACCTCTGATTCCCCACCTCTGATTCCCCGTGTTTGATTCCCCGCCTCTGTTTCCCCGCCTCTGATTCCCCGCCTCTGATTCCCCAACTCTAATTCCCCGCCTCTGATTCCCCATATCTGATTCCCCGCCTCTGTTTCCCCGCCTCTGATTCCCCGCCCCTGTTTCCCCATATCTGATTCCCTGCCTCTGATTCCCCAACTTTGATTCCCAGCCTCTGATTCCCCAGCTCTGATTCCCCGCCTCTGATTCCCCGCATCTGATTCCCTGCATCTGATTCCAAGCCTCTGATTCCCTGCCTCTGATTCCCAACCTCTGATTCCCCACCTCTGATTCCCCATATCTGATTCCCAGCCTCTGTTTCCCCGCCTCTGATTCCCCGCCTCTGTTTCCCCATATCTGATTCCCGGCCTCTGATTCCCCGCCTCTGATTCCCCGCCTCTGATTCCCTGCCTCTGATTCCCCATCTCCGATTCCGCACATCTGATCCCCTGCCTCTGATTCCCCGCCTCTGATTCCCCGCCTCTGATTCCCTGCCTCTGATTTCCAACCTCTGATTCCCCACCTCTGATTCCCCGTTTGATTCCCCGCCTATGTTTCCCCGCCTCTGATTCCCCGCCTCTGTTTCCCAATATCTAAGTCCCCGCCTCTGATTCCCCAACTCTAATTCCCCACCTCCGATTCCCCAGCTCTATTTCCCCGCCTCTGATTCCCTGCATCTGATTCCCTGCATCTGATTCCAAGCCTCTGATTCCCTGCCTCTGATTCCCAACCTCTGATTCCCCACCTCTGATTCCCCATATCTGATTCCCAGCATCTGTTTCCCCGCCTCTGATTCCCCGCCTCTGTTTCCCCATATCTGATTCCCGGCCTCTGGTTCCCCGCCTCTGATTCCCCGACTCTGATTCCCTGCCTCTGATTCCCCATCTCCGATTCCGCACATCTGATTCCCTGCCTCTGATTCCCCGCCTCTGATTCCCCGCCTCTGATTCCCTGCCTCTGATTCCCAACCTCTGATTACCCACCTCTGATTCCCCGTGTTTGATTCCCCGCCTCTGTATCCCCGCCTCTGATTCCCCTCCTCTGATTCCCCAACTCTAATTCCCCGCCTCTGATTCCCCATATCTGATTCCCCGCCTCTGTTTCCCCGCCTCTGATTCCCTGCCCCTGTTTCCCCATATCTGATTCCCTGCCTCTGATTCCCCAACTTTGATTCCCAGCCTCTGATTCCCCAGCTCTGATTCCCCGCCTCTGATTCCCCGCATCTGATTCCCTGCATCTGATTCCAAGCCTCTGATTCCCTGCCTCTGATTCCCAACCTCTGATTCCCCACCTCTGATTCCCCATATCTGATTCCCAGCCTCTGTTTCCCCGCCTCTGATTCCCCGCCTCTGTTTCCCCATATCTGATTCCCGGCCTCTGATTCCCCGCATCTGATTCCCCGCCTCTGATTCCCTGCCTCTGATTCCTCATCTCCGATTCCGCACATCTGATTCCCTGCCTCTGATTCACCGCCTCTGATTCCCCGCCTCTGATTCCCTGCCTCTGATTCCCAACCTCTGATTCCCCACCTCTGATTCCCCGTGTTTGATTCCCCGCCTCTGTTTCCCCGCCTCTGATTCCACAGCTCTGATTCCCCGCCTCTGATTCCCCACATCCGATTCCCCATATCTGATTCCCCGCCTCTGTTTCCCCGCCCCTGATTCCCCGCCTCTGTTTCCCCATATCTAATTCCCCGCCTCTGATTCCCAACTATGATTCCCCGCCTCTTATTCCCCAGCTCTGATTCCCTGCCTCTGATTCCCCGCGTTCTATTCCCTGCCTCTGATTCCCCGCCTGTGATTCCCCATCTCTGATTCACCACCTCTGATTCCCCACCACTGATTCCCCATATCTAATTCCCCGCCTCTGTTTGCCCGCCTCTGATTCCCCGCCTCTGTTTCCCCATATCTGATTCCCCGCCTCTGAATCCCCAACTCTGATTCCCTGCCTCTGATTCCCCAGCTTCATTCCCCGCCTTTGATTCCCCCCGTCTGATTCCCAGCCTCTGAATCCCCGTGTCTGATAACCTGCCTCTGATTCCCCGCCTCTGATTCCCCATCTCAGATTCACCGCCTCTGATTCCCCAACTCTGATTCCCCATCTCTGATTCCGCACATCCGATTCCCTGCCTCTGATTCCCCGACTCTGATTCCCCACCTCTGATTCCCCAGCTCTGATTCCCCGCCTCTGATTCCCCAACTCTGATTCCCCGCCTCTGATTCCCCAGCTCTGATTCCCCGCCTCTGATTCCGCGTGTTTGATCCCCTGCCTCTGATTCCCCAGCTCTGATTCCCCATCTCTGATTCACCGCCTTTGATTCGCCACCTCTGATTCCCCATATCTGATTCCTCGCCACTGTTTCCCCGCCTCTGATTCCCCGCCTCTGATTCCCCATATCTCATTCCCCGCCTCTGATTCCCCATCTCTGATTCCCGGACTCTGATTCCCCACCTCTGATTCCCGACCTCTTATTCCCGGCATCTGATTCCGGCCTCTGATTCCCGGCCTCTGATTCCCTGCTTCTGGTTCTGATTCCCTGCCTCTGATTCCCCATTTCTGATTCCGTACATCTAATTCCCTGCCTCTGATTCCCCACCTCTGATTCCCCATATCTGAATCCCCGCCTCTGTTTCCCCGTCTCTGATTCCCCGCCTCTGTTTCCCCATATCTAAGTCCCCGCCTCTGATTCCCCAACTTTGATTCCCCACCTCTGATTCCCCAGCTCTGATTCCCCGCCTCTGATTCCCCACCTCTGATTCCCCATATCTGATTCCCAGACTCTGTTTCCCCGCCTCTGATTCCCCGCCTCTGTTTCCCCATATCTGATTCCCGGCCTCTGATTCCCTGCCTCTGATTCCCCGCCTCTGATTCCCTGCCTCTGATTCCCCATCTCCGATTCCGCACATCTGATTCCCTGCCTCTCATTCCCCGCCTCTGATTCCCCGCCTCTGATTCCCTGCCTCTGATTCCCAACCTCTGATTCCCCACCTCTGATTCCCCGTGTTTGATTCCCCGCCTCTGTTTCCCCGCCTCTGATTCCCCGCCTCTGATTCCCCAACTCTAATTCCCCGCCTCTGATTCCCCATATCTGATTCCCCGCCTCTGTTTCCCCGCCTCTGATTCCCCGCCCCTGTTTCCCCATATCTGATTCCCTGCCTCTGATTCCCCAACTTTGATTCCCAGCCTCTGATTCCCCAGCTCTGATTCCCCGCCTCTGATTCCCCGCATCTGATTCCCTGCATCTGATTCCAAGCCTCTGATTCCCTGCCTCTGATTCCCAACCTCTGATTCCCCACCTCTGATTCCCCATATCTGATTCCCAGCCTCTGTTTCCCCACCTCTGATTCCCTGCCTCTGTTTCCCCATATCTGATTCCCGGCCTCTGATTCCCCGCCTCTGATTCCCCGCCTCTGATTCCCTGCCTCTGATTCCCCATCTCCGATTCCGCACATGTGATTCCCTGCCTCTGATTCCCCGCATCTGATTCCCCGCCTCTGATTCCCTGCCTCTGATTTCCAACCTCTGATTCCCCACCTCTGATTCCCCGTGTTTGATTCCCCGCCTATGTTTCCCCGCCTCTGATTCCCCGCCTCTGTTTCCCAATATCTAAGTCCCCGCCTCTGATTCCCCAACTCTAATTCCCCACCTCTGATTCCCCAGCTCTGATTCCCCGCCTCTGATTCCCTGCATCTGATTCCCTGCATCTGATTCCAAGCCTCTGATTCCCTGCCTCTGATTCCCAACCTCTGATTCCCCACCTCTGATTCCCCATATCTGATTCCCAGCATCTGTTTCCCCGCCTCTGATTCCCCGCCTCTGTTTCCCCATATCTGATTCCCGGCCTCTGGTTCCCCGCCTCTGATTCCCCGCCTCTGATTCCCTGCCTCTGATTCCCCATCTCCGATTCCGCACATCTGATTCCCTGCCTCTGATTCCCCGCCTCTGATTCCCCGCCTCTGATTCCCTGCCTCTGATTCCCAACCTCTGATTCCCCACCTCTGATTCCCCGTGTTTGATTCCCCGCCTCTGTATCCCCGCCTCTGATTCCCCGCCTCTGATTCCCCAACTCTAATTCCCCGCCTCTGATTCCCCATATCTGATTCCCCGCCTCTGTTTCCCCGCCTCTGATTCCCCGCCCCTGTTTCCCCATATCTGATTCCCTGCCTCTGATTCCCCAACTTTGATTCCCAGCCTCTGATTCCCCATCTCTGATTCCCCGCCTCTGATTCCCCGCATCTGATTCCCTGCATCTGATTCCAAGCCTCTGATTCCCTGCCTCTGATTCCCAACCTCTGATTCCCCACCTCTGATTCCCCATATCTGATTCCCAGCCTCTGTTTCCCCGCCTCTGATTTCCTCCTCTGTTTCCCCATATCTGATTCCCGGCCTCTGATTCCCCGCATCTGATTCCCCGCCTCTGATTCCCTGCCTCTGATTCCCCAACTTTGATTCCCAGCCTCTGATTCCCCAGCTCTGATTCCCCGCCTCTGATTCCCCGCATCTGATTCCCTGCATCTGATTCCAAGCCTCTGATTCCCTGCCTCTGATTCCCAACCTCTGATTCCCCACCTCTGATTCCCCATATCTGATTCCCAGCCTCTGTTTCCCCGCCTCTGATTCCCCGCCTCTGTTTCCCCATATCTGATTCCCGGCCTCTGATTCCCCGCATCTGATTCCCCGCCTCTGATTCCCTGCCTCTGATTCCTCATCTCCGATTCCGCACATCTGATTCCCTGCCTCTGATTCCCCGCCTCTGATTCCCCGCCTCTGATTCCCTGCCTCTGATTCCCAACCTCTGATTCCCCACCTCTGATTCCCCGTGTTTGATTCCCCGCCTCTGTTTCCCCGCCTCTGATTCCCCGCCTCTGATTCCCCAACTCTAATTCCCCGCCTCTGATTCCCCATATCTGATTCCCTGCCTCTGTTTCCCCGCCTCTGATTCCCCGCCCCTGTTTACCCATATCTGATTCCCTGCCTCTGATTCCCCAACTTTGATTCCCAGCCTCTGATTCCCCAGCTCTGATTCCCCGCCTCTGATTCCCCGTGTTTGATTCCCTGCCTCTGATTCCCCGCCTCTGATTCCCCATCTCTGATTCACAGCCTTTGATTCGCCACCTCTGATTCCCCATATCTGATTCCCCACCTCTGTTTCCCCACCTCTGATTCCCCGCCTCTGATTCTCCATATCTCATTCCCCGCCTCTGACTCCCCATCTCTGATTCCCGGACTCTGATTCCCCACCTCTGATTCCCGGCCTCTTATTCCCAGCATCTGATTCCAGGCCTCTGATTCCCGGCCTCTGACTCCCCGCTTCTGATTCTGATTCCCTGCCTCTGATTCCCCGCCTCTGATTCCGCACATCTGATTCCCCGCCTCTGTTTCCCCAGATCTAATTCCCCACCTCTGATGCCCCAACTCTGATTCCCCGCCTCTGATTCCCCAGCTCTGATTCCCTGCCTCTGATTCTCCACATCCGATTCCCCATATCTGATTCCCCGCCTCTGTTTCCCAGCCCCTGATTCCCCGCCTCTGTTTCCCCATATCTGATTCCCCGCCTCTGATTCCCAACTATGATTCCCCGCCTCTTATTCCCCAGCTCTGATTCCCTGCCTCTGAGTCCCCGTGTTCTATTCCCTGCCTCTGATTCCCCGCCTGTGATTCCCCATCACTGATTCACCACCTCTGATTCCCCACCACTGATTCCCCATATCTAATTCCCCGCCTCTGTTTGCCCGCCTCTGATTCCCCACCTCTGTTTCCCCATATCTGATTCCCCGCCTCTGAATCCCCAACTCTGATTCCCTGCCTCTGATTCCCCAGCTTCATTCCCCGCCTTTGATTCCCCCCGTCTGATTCCCAGCCTCTGAATCCCCGTGTCTGATAACCTGCCTCTGATTCCCCGCCTCTGATTCCCCATCTCAGATTCACCGCCTCTGATTCCCCACCTCTGATTCCCCATCTCTGTTTCCGCACATCCGATTCCCTGCCTCTGATTCCCCGACTCTGATTCCCCACCTCTGATTCCCCAGCTCTGATTCCCCGCCTCTGATTCCCCAACTCTGATTCCCCGCCTCTGATTCCCCAGCTCTGATTCCCCGCCTCTGATTCCCCGTGTTTGATCCCCTGCCTCTGATTCCCCAGCTCTGATTCCCCATCTCTGATTCACCGCCTTTGATTCGCCACCTCTGATTCCCCATATCTGATTCCTCGCCACTGTTTCCCCGCCTCTGATTCCCCGCCTCTGATTCCCCATATCTCATTCCCCGCCTCTGATTCCCCATCTCTGATTCCCGGACTCTGATTCCCCACCTCTGATTCCCGACCTCTTATTCCCGGCATCTGATTCCAGCCTCTGATTCCCGGCCTCTGATTCCCTGCTTCTGATTCTGATTCCCTGCCTCTGATTCCCCATTTCTGATTCCGCACATCTAATTCCCTGCCTCTTATTCCCCACCTCTGATTCCCCATATCTGAATCCCCGCCTCTGTTTCCCCGTCTCTGATTCCCCGCCTCTGTTTCCCCATATCTAAGTCCCCGCCTCTGATTCCCCAACTTTGATTCCCCACCTCTGATTCCCCAGCTCTGATTCCCCGCCTCTGATTCCCCACATCTGATTCCCCATACCTGATTCCCAGCCTCTGTTTCCCCGCCTCTGATTCCCCGCTTCTGTTTCCCCATATCTGATTCCCGGCCTCTGATTCCCCGCCTCTGATTCCCCGCCTCTGATTCCGTGCCTCTGATTCCCCATCTCCGATTCCGCACATCTGATTCCCTGCCTCTGATTCCCCGCCTCTGATTCCCCGCCTCTGATTCCCTGCCTCTGATTCCCAACCTCTGATTCCCCACCTCTGATTCCCCGTGTTTGATTCCCCGCCTCTGTCTCCCCGCCTCTGATTCCCCGCCTCTGATTCCCCAACTCTAATTCCCCGCCTCTGATTCCCCATATCTGATTCCCCGCCTCTGTTTCCCCGCCTCTGATTCCCTGCCCCTGTTTCCCCATATCTGATTCCCTGCCTCTGATTCCCCAACTTTGATTCCCAGCCTCTGATTCCCCAGCTCTGATTCCCCGCCTCTGATTCCCCGCATCTGATTCCCTGCATCTGATTCCAAGCCTCTGATTCCCTGCCTCTGATTCCCAACCTCTGATTCCCCACCTCTGATTCCCCATATCTGATTCCCAGCCTCTGTTTCCCCGCCTCTGATTCCCCGCCTCTGTTTCCCCATATCTGATTCCCGGCCTCTGATTCCCCGCCTCTGATTCCCCGCCTCTGATTCCCTGCCTCTGATTCCCCATCTCCGATTCCGCACATCTGATCCCCTGCCTCTGATTCCCCGCCTCTGATTCCCCGCCTCTGATTCCCTGCCTCTGATTTCCAACCTCTGATTCCCCACCTCTGATTCCCCGTGTTTGATTCCCCGCCTATGTTTCCCCGCCTCTGATTCCCCGCCTCTGTTTCCCAATATCTAAGTCCCCGCCTCTGATTCCCCAACTCTAATTCCCCACCTCCGATTCCCCAGCTCTGATTCCCCGCCTCTGATTCCCTGCATCTGATTCCCTGCAACTGATTCCAAGCCTCTGATTCCCTGCCTCTGATTCCCAACCTCTGATTCCCCACCTCTGATTCCCCATATCTGATTCCCAGCATCTTTTTCCCCGCCTCTGATTCCCCGCCTCTGTTTCCCCATATCTGATTCCCGGCCTCTGGTTCCCCGCCTCTGATTCCCCGACTCTGATTCCCTGCCTCTGATTCCCCATCTCCGATTCCGCACATCTGATTCCCTGCCTCTGATTCCCCGCCTCTGATTCCCCGCCTCTGATTCCCTGCCTCTGATTCCCAACCTCTGATTACCCACCTCTGATTCCCCGTGTTTGATTCCCCGCCTCTGTATCCCCGCCTCTGATTCCCCTCCTCTGATTCCCCAACTCTAATTCCCCGCCTCTGATTCCCCATATCTGATTCCCCGCCTCTGTTTCCCCGCCTCTGATTCCCTGCCCCTGTTTCCCCATATCTGATTCCCTGCCTCTGATTCCCCAACTTTGATTCCCAGCCTCTGATTCCCCAGCTCTGATTCCCCGCCTCTGATTCCCCGCATCTGATTCCCTGCATCTGATTCCAAGCCTCTGATTCCCTGCCTCTGATTCCCAACCTCTGATTCCCCACCTCTGATTCCCCATATCTGATTCCCAGCCTCTGTTTCCCCGCCTCTGATTCCCCGCCTCTGTTTCCCCATATCTGATTCCCGGCCTCTGATTCCCCGCATCTGATTCCCCGCCTCTGATTCCCTGCCTCTGATTCCTCATCTCCGATTCCGCACATCTGATTCCCTGCCTCTGATTCACCGCCTCTGATTCCCCGCCTCTGATTCCCTGCCTCTGATTCCCAACCTCTGATTCCCCACCTCTGATTCCCCGTGTTTGATTCCCCGCCTCTGTTTCCCCGCCTCTGATTCCACAGCTCTGATTCCCCGCCTCTGATTCCCCACATCCGATTCCCCATATCTGATTCCCCGCCTCTGTTTCCCCGCCCCTGATTCCCCGCCTCTGTTTCCCCATATCTAATTCCCCGCCTCTGATTCCCAACTATGATTCCCCGCCTCTTATTCCCCAGCTCTGATTCCCTGCCTCTGATTCCCCGCGTTCTATTCCCTGCCTCTGATTCCCCGCCTGTGATTCCCCATCTCTGATTCACCACCTCTGATTCCCCACCACTGATTCCCCATATCTAATTCCCCGCCTCTGTTTGCCCGCCTCTGATTCCCCGCCTCTGTTTCCCCATATCTGATTCCCCGCCTCTGAATCCCCAACTCTGATTCCCTGCCTCTGATTCCCCAGCTTCATTCCCCGCCTTTGATTCCCCCCGTCTGATTCCCAGCCTCTGAATCCCCGTGTCTGATAACCTGCCTCTGATTCCCCGCCTCTGATTCCCCATCTCAGATTCACCGCCTCTGATTCCCCAACTCTGATTCCCCATCTCTGATTCCGCACATCCGATTCCCTGCCTCTGATTCCCCGACTCTGATTCCCCACCTCTGATTCCCCAGCTCTGATTCCCCGCCTCTGATTCCCCAACTCTGATTCCCCGCCTCTGATTCCCCAGCTCTGATTCCCCGCCTCTGATTCCGCGTGTTTGATCCCCTGCCTCTGATTCCCCAGCTCTGATTCCCCATCTCTGATTCACCGCCTTTGATTCGCCACCTCTGATTCCCCATATCTGATTCCTCGCCACTGTTTCCCCGCCTCTGATTCCCCGCCTCTGATTCCCCATATCTCATTCCCCGCCTCTGATTCCCCATCTCTGATTCCCGGACTCTGATTCCCCACCTCTGATTCCCGACCTCTTATTCCCGGCATCTGATTCCGGCCTCTGATTCCCGGCCTCTGATTCCCTGCTTCTGGTTCTGATTCCCTGCCTCTGATTCCCCATTTCTGATTCCGTACATCTAATTCCCTGCCTCTGATTCCCCACCTCTGATTCCCCATATCTGAATCCCCGCCTCTGTTTCCCCGTCTCTGATTCCCCGCCTCTGTTTCCCCATATCTAAGTCCCCGCCTCTGATTCCCCAACTTTGAATCCCCACCTCTGATTCCCCAGCTCTGATTCCCCGCCTCTGATTCCCCACCTCTGATTCCCCATATCTGATTCCCAGACTCTGTTTCCCCGCCTCTGATTCCCCGCCTCTGTTTCCCCATATCTGATTCCCGGCCTCTGATTCCCTGCCTCTGATTCCCCGCCTCTGATTCCCTGCCTCTGATTCCCCATCTCCGATTCCGCACATCTGATTCCCTGCCTCTCATTCCCCGCCTCTGATTCCCCGCCTCTGATTCCCTGCCTCTGATTCCCAACCTCTGATACCCCACCTCTGATTCCGCGTGTTTGATTCCCCGCCTCTGTTTCCCCGCCTCTGATTCCCCGCCTCTGATTCCCCAACTCTAATTCCCCGCCTCTGATTCCCCATATCTGATTCCCCGTCTCTGTTTCCCCGCCTCTGATTCCCCGCCCCTGTTTCCCCATATCTGATTCCCTGCCTCTGATTCCCCAACTTTGATTCCCAGCCTCTGATTCCCCAGCTCTGATTCCCCGCCTCTGATTCCCCGCATCTGATTCCCTGCATCTGATTCCAAGCCTCTGATTCCCTGCCTCTGATTCCCAACCTCTGATTCCCCACCTCTGATTCCCCATATCTGATTCCCAGCCTCTGTTTCCCCACCTCTGATTCCCCGCCTCTGTTTCCCCATATCTGATTCCCGGCCTCTGATTCCCCGCCTCTGATTCCCCGCCTCTGATTCCCTGCCTCTGATTCCCATCTCCGATTCCGCACATGTGATTCCCTGCCTCTGATTCCCCGCATCTGATTCCCCGCCTCTGATTCCCTGCCTCTGATTTCCAACCTCTGATTCCCCACCTCTGATTCCCCGTGTTTGATTCCCCGCCTATGTTTCCCCGCCTCTGATTCCCCGCCTCTGTTTCCCAATATCTAAGTCCCCGCCTCTGATTCCCCAACTCTAATTCCCCACCTCTGATTCCCCAGCTCTGATTCCCCGCCTCTGATTCCCTGCATCTGATTCCCTGCATCTGATTCCAAGCCTCTGATTCCCTGCCTCTGATTCCCAACCTCTGATTCCCCACCTCTGATTCCCCATATCTGATTCCAAGCATCTGTTTCCCCGCCTCTGATTCCCCGCCTCTGTTTCCCCATATCTGATTCCCGGCCTCTGGTTCCCCGCCTCTGATTCCCCGCCTCTGATTCCCTGCCTCTGATTCCCCATCTCCGATTCCGCACATCTGATTCCCTGCCTCTGATTCCCCGCCTCTGATTCCCCGCCTCTGATTCCCTGCCTCTGATTCCCAACCTCTGATTCCCCACCTCTGATTCCCCGTGTTTGATTCCCCGCCTCTGTATCCCCGCCTCTGATTCCCCGCCTCTGATTCCCCAACTCTAATTCCCCGCCTCTGATTCCCCATATCTGATTCCCCGCCTCTGTTTCCCCGCCTCTGATTCCCCGCCCCTGTTTCCCCATATCTGATTCCCTGCCTCTGATTCCCCAACTTTGATTCCCAGCCTCTGATTCCCCATCTCTGATTCCCCGCCTCTGATTCCCCGCATCTGATTCCCTGCATCTGATTCCAAGCCTCTGATTCCCTGCCTCTGATTCCCAACCTCTGATTCCCCACCTCTGATTCCCCATATCTGATTCCCAGCCTCTGTTTCCCCGCCTCTGATTCCCCTCCTCTGTTTCCCCATATCTGATTCCCGGCCTCTGATTCCCCGCATCTGATTCCCCGCCTCTGATTCCCTGCCTCTGATTCCCCAACTTTGATTCCCAGCCTCTGATTCCCCAGCTCTGATTCCCCGCCTCTGATTCCCCGCATCTGATTCCCTGCATCTGATTCCAAGCCTCTGATTCCCTGCCTCTGATTCCCAACCTCTGATTCCCCACCTCTGATTCCCCATATCTGATTCCCAGCCTCTGTTTCCCCGCCTCTGATTCCCCGCCTCTGTTTCCCCATATCTGATTCCCGGCCTCTGATTCCCCGCATCTGATTCCCCGCCTCTGATTCCCTGCCTCTGATTCCTCATCTCCGATTCCGCACATCTGATTCCCTGCCTCTGATTCCCCGCCTCTGATTCCCCGCCTCTGATTCCCTGCCTCTGATTCCCAACCTCTGATTCCCCACCTCTGATTCCCCGTGTTTGATTCCCCGCCTCTGTTTCCCCGCCTCTGATTCCCCGCCTCTGATTCCCCAACTCTAATTCCCCGCCTCTGATTCCCCATATCTGATTCCCTGCCTCTGTTTCCCCGCCTCTGATTCCCCGCCCCTGTTTCCCCATATCTGATTCCCTGCCTCTGATTCCCCAACTTTGATTCCCAGCCTCTGATTCCCCAGCTCTGATTCCCCGCCTCTGATTCCCCGTGTTTGATTCCCTGCCTCTGATTCCCCGCCTCTGATTCCCCATCTCTGATTCACAGCCTTTGATTCGCCACCTCTGATTCCCCATATCTGATTCCCCACCTCTGTTTCCCCACCTCTGATTCCCCGCCTCTGATTCTCCATATCTCATTCCCCGCCTCTGACTCCCCATCTCTGATTCCCGGACTCTGATTCCCCACCTCTGATTCCCGGCCTCTTATTCCCAGCATCTGATTCCAGGCCTCTGATTCCCGGCCTCTGACTCCCCGCTTCTGATTCTGATTCCCTGCCTCTGATTCCCCGCCTCTGATTCCGCACATCTGATTCCCCGCCTCTGTTTCCCCAGATCTAATTCCCCACCTCTGATGCCCCAACTCTGATTCCCCGCCTCTGATTCCCCAGCTCTGATTCCCTGCCTCTGATTCTCCACATCCGATTCCCCATATCTGATTCCCCGCCTCTGTTTCCCAGCCCCTGATTCCCCGCCTCTGTTTCCCCATATCTGATTCCCCGCCTCTGATTCCCAACTATGATTCCCCGCCTCTTATTCCCCAGCTCTGATTCCCTGCCTCTGATTCCCCGTGTTCTATTCCCTGCCTCTGATTCCCCGCCTGTGATTCCCCATCACTGATTCACCACCTCTGATTCCCCACCACTGATTCCCCATATCTAATTCCCTGCCTCTGTTTGCCCGCCTCTGATTCCCCGCATCTGTTTCCCCATATCTGATTCCCCGCCTCTGAATCCCCAACTCTGATTCCCTGCCTCTGATTCCCCAGCTTCATTCCCCGCCTTTGATTCCCCCCGTCTGATTCCCAGCCTCTGAATCCCCGTGTCTGATAACCTGCCTCTGATTCCCCGCCTCTGATTCCCCATCTCAGATTCACCGCCTCTGATTCCCCACCTCTGATTCCCCATCTCTGTTTCCGCACATCCGATTCCCTGCCTCTGATTCCCCGACTCTGATTCCCCACCTCTGATTCCCCAGCTCTGATTCCCCGCCTCTGATTCCCCAACTCTGATTCCCCGCCTCTGATTCCCCAGCTCTGATTCCCCGCCTCTGATTCCCCGTGTTTGATCCCCTGCCTCTGATTCCCCAGCTCTGATTCCCCATCTCTGATTCACCGCCTTTGATTCGCCACCTCTGATTCCCCATATCTGATTCCTCGCCACTGTTTCCCCGCCTCTGATTCCCCGCCTCTGATTCCCCATATCTCATTCCCCGCCTCTGATTCCCCATCTCTGATTCCCGGACTCTGATTCCCCACCTCTGATTCCCGACCTCTTATTCCCGGCATCTGATTCCAGCCTCTGATTCCCGGCCTCTGATTCCCTGCTTCTGATTCTGATTCCCTGCCTCTGATTCCCCATTTCTGATTCCGCACATCTAATTCCCTGCCTCTTATTCCCCACCTCTGATTCCCCATATCTGAATCCCCGCCTCTGTTTCCCCGTCTCTGATTCCCCGCCTCTGTTTCCCCATATCTAAGTCCCCGCCTCTGATTCCCCAACTTTGATTCCCCACCTCTGATTCCCCAGCTCTGATTCCCCGCCTCTGATTCCCCACATCTGATTCCCCATACCTGATTCCCAGCCTCTGTTTCCCCGCCTCTGATTCCCCGCTTCTGTTTCCCCATATCTGATTCCCGGCCTCTGATTCCCCGCCTCTGATTCCCCGCCTCTGATTCCGTGCCTCTGATTCCCCATCTCCGATTCCGCACATCTGATTCCCTGCCTCTCATTCCCCGCCTCTGATTCCCCGCCTCTGATTCCCTGCCTCTGATTCCCAACCTCTGATTCCCCACCTCTGATTCCCCGTGTTTGATTCCCCGCCTCTGTCTCCCCGCCTCTGATTCCCCGCCTCTGATTCCCCAACTCTAATTCCCCGCCTCTGCTTCCCCATATCTGATTCCCCGCCTCTGTTTCCCCGCCTCTGATTCCCCGCCCCTGTTTCCCCATATCTGATTCCCCGCCTCTGATTCCCCAACTTTGATTCCCAGACTCTGATTCCCCAGCTCTGATTCCCCGCCTCTGATTCCCCGCATCTGATTCCCTGCATCTGATTCCAAGCCTCTGATCCCCTGCCTCTGATTCCCAACCTCTGATTCCCCACCTCTGATTCCCGATATCTGATTCCCAGCATCTGTTTCCCCGCCTCTGATTCCCCGCCTCTGTTTCCCCATATCTGATTCCCGGCCTCTGGTTCCCCGCCTCTGATTCCCCGCCTCTGATTCCCTGCCTCTGATTCCCCATCTCCGATTCCGCACATCTGATTCCCTGCCTCTGATTCCCCGCCTCTGATTCCCCGCCTCTGATTCCCTGCCTCTGATTCCCAACCTCTGATTCCCCACCTCTGATTCCCCGTGTTTGATTCCCCGCCTCTGTATCCCCGCCTCTGATTCCCCGCCTCTGATTCCCCAACTCTAATTCCCCGCCTCTGATTCCCCATATCTGATTCCCCGCCTCTGTTTCCCCGCCTCTGATTCCCCGCCCCTGTTTCCCCATATCTGATTCCCTGCCTCTGATTCCCCAACTTTGATTCCCAGCCTCTGATTCCCCAGCTCTGATTCCCCGCCTCTGATTCCCCGCATCTGATTCCCTGCATCTGATTCCAAGCCTCTTATTCCCTGCCTCTGATTCCCAACCTCTGATTCCCCACCTCTGATTCCCCATATCTGATTCCCAGCCTCTGTTTCCCCGCCTCTGATTCCCCGCCTCTGTTTCCCCATATCTGATTCCCGGCCTCTGATTCCCCGCATCTGATTCCACGCCTCTGATTCCCTGCCTCTGATTCCCCAACTTTGATTCCCAGCCTCTGATTCCCCAGCTCTGATTCCCCGCCTCTGATTCCCCGCATCTGATTCCCTGCATCTGATTCCAAGCCTCTGATTCCCTGCCTCTGATTCCCAACCTCTGTTTCCCCACCTCTGATTCCCCATATCTGATTCCCAGCCTCTGTTTCCCCGCCTCTGATTCCCCGCCTCTGTTTCCCCATATCTGATTCCCGGCCTCTGATTCCCCGCATCTGATTCCCCGCCTCTGATTCCCTGCCTCTGATTCCTCATCTCCGATTCCGCACATCTGATTCCCTGCCTCTGATTCCCCGCCTCTGATTCCCCGCCTCTGATTCCCTGCCTCTGATTCCCAACCTCTGATTCCCCACCTCTGATTCCCCGTGTTTGATTCCCCGCCTCTGTTTCCCCGCCTCTGATTCCCCGCCTCTGATTCCCCAACTCTAATTCCCCGCCTCTGATTCCCCATATCTGATTCCCTGCCTCTGTTTCCCCGCCTCTGATTCCCCGCCCCTGTTTCCCCATATCTGATTCCCTGCCTCTGATTCCCCAACTTTGATTCCCAGCCTTTGATTCCCCAGCTCTGATTCCCCGCCTCTGATTCCGCGTGTTTGATCCCCTGCCTCTGATTCCCCAGCTCTGATTCCCCATCTCTGATTCACCGCCTTTGATTCGCCACCTCTGATTCCCCATATCTGATTCCTCGCCACTGTTTCCCCGCCTCTGATTCCCCGCCTCTGATTCCCCATATCTCATTCCCCGCCTCTGATTCCCCATCTCTGATTCCCGGACTCTGATTCCCCACCTCTGATTCCCGACCTCTTATTCCCGGCATCTGATTCCGGCCTCTGATTCCCGGCCTCTGATTCCCTGCTTCTGGTTCTGATTCCCTGCCTCTGATTCCCCATTTCTGATTCCGTACATCTAATTCCCTGCCTCTGATTCCCCACCTCTGATTCCCCATATCTGAATCCCCGCCTCTGTTTCCCCGTCTCTGATTCCCCGCCTCTGTTTCCCCATATCTAAGTCCCCGCCTCTGATTCCCCAACTTTGAATCCCCACCTCTGATTCCCCAGCTCTGATTCCCCGCCTCTGATTCCCCACCTCTGATTCCCCATATCTGATTCCCAGACTCTGTTTCCCCGCCTCTGATTCCCCGCCTCTGTTTCCCCATATCTGATTCCCGGCCTCTGATTCCCTGCCTCTGATTCCCCGCCTCTGATTCCCTGCCTCTGATTCCCCATCTCCGATTCCGCACATCTGATTCCCTGCCTCTCATTCCCCGCCTCTGATTCCCCGCCTCTGATTCCCTGCCTCTGATTCCCAACCTCTGATTCCCCACCTCTGATTCCGCGTGTTTGATTCCCCGCCTCTGTTTCCCCGCCTCTGATTCCCCGCCTCTGATTCCCCAACTCTAATTCCCCGCCTCTGATTCCCCATATCTGATTCCCCGTCTCTGTTTCCCCGCCTCTGATTCCCCGCCCCTGTTTCCCCATATCTGATTCCCTGCCTCTGATTCCCCAACTTTGATTCCCAGCCTCTGATTCCCCAGCTCTGATTCCCCGCCTCTGATTCCCCGCATCTGATTCCCTGCATCTGATTCCAAGCCTCTGATTCCCTGCCTCTGATTCCCAACCTCTGATTCCCCACCTCTGATTCCCCATATCTGATTCCCAGCCTCTGTTTCCCCACCTCTGATTCCCCGCCTCTGTTTCCCCATATCTGATTCCCGGCCTCTGATTCCCCGCCTCTGATTCCCCGCCTCTGATTCCCTGCCTCTGATTCCCATCTCCGATTCCGCACATGTGATTCCCTGCCTCTGATTCCCCGCATCTGATTCCCCGCCTCTGATTCCCTGCCTCTGATTTCCAACCTCTGATTCCCCACCTCTGATTCCCCGTGTTTGATTCCCCGCCTATGTTTCCCCGCCTCTGATTCCCCGCCTCTGTTTCCCAATATCTAAGTCCCCGCCTCTGATTCCCCAACTCTAATTCCCCACCTCTGATTCCCCAGCTCTGATTCCCCGCCTCTGATTCCCTGCATCTGATTCCCTGCATCTGATTCCAAGCCTCTGATTCCCTGCCTCTGATTCCCAACCTCTGATTCCCCACCTCTGATTCCCCATATCTGATTCCAAGCATCTGTTTCCCCGCCTCTGATTCCCCGCCTCTGTTTCCCCATATCTGATTCCCGGCCTCTGGTTCCCCGCCTCTGATTCCCCGCCTCTGATTCCCTGCCTCTGATTCCCCATCTCCGATTCCGCACATCTGATTCCCTGCCTCTGATTCCCCGCCTCTGATTCCCCGCCTCTGATTCCCTGCCTCTGATTCCCAACCTCTGATTCCCCACCTCTGATTCCCCGTGTTTGATTCCCCGCCTCTGTATCCCCGCCTCTGATTCCCCGCCTGATTCCCCAACTCTAATTCCCCGCCTCTGATTCCCCATATCTGATTCCCCGCCTCTGTTTCCCCGCCTCTGATTCCCCGCCCCTGTTTCCCCATATCTGATTCCCTGCCTCTGATTCCCCAACTTTGATTCCCAGCCTCTGATTCCCCATCTCTGATTCCCCGCCTCTGATTCCCCGCATCTGATTCCCTGCATCTGATTCCAAGCCTCTGATTCCCTGCCTCTGATTCCCAACCTCTGATTCCCCACCTCTGATTCCCCATATCTGATTCCCAGCCTCTGTTTCCCCGCCTCTGATTCCCCTCCTCTGTTTCCCCATATCTGATTCCCGGCCTCTGATTCCCCGCATCTGATTCCCCGCCTCTGATTCCCTGCCTCTGATTCCCCAACTTTGATTCCCAGCCTCTGATTCCCCAGCTCTGATTCCCCGCCTCTGATTCCCCGCATCTGATTCCCTGCATCTGATTCCAAGCCTCTGATTCCCTGCCTCTGATTCCCAACCTCTGATTCCCCACCTCTGATTCCCCATATCTGATTCCCAGCCTCTGTTTCCCCGCCTCTGATTCCCCGCCTCTGTTTCCCCATATCTGATTCCCGGCCTCTGATTCCCCGCATCTGATTCCCCGCCTCTGATTCCCTGCCTCTGATTCCTCATCTCCGATTCCGCACATCTGATTCCCTGCCTCTGATTCCCCGCCTCTGATTCCCCGCCTCTGATTCCCTGCCTCTGATTCCCAACCTCTGATTCCCCACCTCTGATTCCCCGTGTTTGATTCCCCGCCTCTGTTTCCCCGCCTCTGATTCCCCGCCTCTGATTCCCCAACTCTAATTCCCCGCCTCTGATTCCCCATATCTGATTCCCTGCCTCTGTTTCCCCGCCTCTGATTCCCCGCCCCTGTTTCCCCATATCTGATTCCCTGCCTCTGATTCCCCAACTTTGATTCCCAGCCTCTGATTCCCCAGCTCTGATTCCCCGCCTCTGATTCCCCGTGTTTGATTCCCTGCCTCTGATTCCCCGCCTCTGATTCCCCATCTCTGATTCACAGCCTTTGATTCGCCACCTCTGATTCCCCATATCTGATTCCCCACCTCTGTTTCCCCACCTCTGATTCCCCGCCTCTGATTCTCCATATCTCATTCCCCGCCTCTGACTCCCCATCTCTGATTCCCGGACTCTGATTCCCCACCTCTGATTCCCGGCCTCTTATTCCCAGCATCTGATTCCAGGCCTCTGATTCCCGGCCTCTGACTCCCCGCTTCTGATTCTGATTCCCTGCCTCTGATTCCCCGCCTCTGATTCCGCACATCTGATTCCCCGCCTCTGTTTCCCCAGATCTAATTCCCCACCTCTGATGCCCCAACTCTGATTCCCCGCCTCTGATTCCCCAGCTCTGATTCCCTGCCTCTGATTCTCCACATCCGATTCCCCATATCTGATTCCCCGCCTCTGTTTCCCAGCCCCTGATTCCCCGCCTCTGTTTCCCCATATCTGATTCCCCGCCTCTGATTCCCAACTATGATTCCCCGCCTCTTATTCCCCAGCTCTGATTCCCTGCCTCTGATTCCCCGTGTTCTATTCCCTGCCTCTGATTCCCCGCCTGTGATTCCCCATCACTGATTCACCACCTCTGATTCCCCACCACTGATTCCCCATATCTAATTCCCTGCCTCTGTTTGCCCGCCTCTGATTCCCCGCATCTGTTTCCCCATATCTGATTCCCCGCCTCTGAATCCCCAACTCTGATTCCCTGCCTCTGATTCCCCAGCTTCATTCCCCGCCTTTGATTCCCCCCGTCTGATTCCCAGCCTCTGAATCCCCGTGTCTGATAACCTGCCTCTGATTCCCCGCCTCTGATTCCCCATCTCAGATTCACCGCCTCTGATTCCCCACCTCTGATTCCCCATCTCTGTTTCCGCACATCCGATTCCCTGCCTCTGATTCCCCGACTCTGATTCCCCACCTCTGATTCCCCAGCTCTGATTCCCCGCCTCTGATTCCCCAACTCTGATTCCCCGCCTCTGATTCCCCAGCTCTGATTCCCCGCCTCTGATTCCCCGTGTTTGATCCCCTGCCTCTGATTCCCCAGCTCTGATTCCCCATCTCTGATTCACCGCCTTTGATTCGCCACCTCTGATTCCCCATATCTGATTCCTCGCCACTGTTTCCCCGCCTCTGATTCCCCGCCTCTGATTCCCCATATCTCATTCCCCGCCTCTGATTCCCCATCTCTGATTCCCGGACTCTGATTCCCCACCTCTGATTCCCGACCTCTTATTCCCGGCATCTGATTCCAGCCTCTGATTCCCGGCCTCTGATTCCCTGCTTCTGATTCTGATTCCCTGCCTCTGATTCCCCATTTCTGATTCCGCACATCTAATTCCCTGCCTCTTATTCCCCACCTCTGATTCCCCATATCTGAATCCCCGCCTCTGTTTCCCCGTCTCTGATTCCCCGCCTCTGTTTCCCCATATCTAAGTCCCCGCCTCTGATTCCCCAACTTTGATTCCCCACCTCTGATTCCCCAGCTCTGATTCCCCGCCTCTGATTCCCCACATCTGATTCCCCATACCTGATTCCCAGCCTCTGTTTCCCCGCCTCTGATTCCCCGCTTCTGTTTCCCCATATCTGATTCCCGGCCTCTGATTCCCCGCCTCTGATTCCCCGCCTCTGATTCCGTGCCTCTGATTCCCCATCTCCGATTCCGCACATCTGATTCCCTGCCTCTCATTCCCCGCCTCTGATTCCCCGCCTCTGATTCCCTGCCTCTGATTCCCAACCTCTGATTCCCCACCTCTGATTCCCCGTGTTTGATTCCCCGCCTCTGTCTCCCCGCCTCTGATTCCCCGCCTCTGATTCCCCAACTCTAATTCCCCGCCTCTGCTTCCCCATATCTGATTCCCCGCCTCTGTTTCCCCGCCTCTGATTCCCCGCCCCTGTTTCCCCATATCTGATTCCCCGCCTCTGATTCCCCAACTTTGATTCCCAGACTCTGATTCCCCAGCTCTGATTCCCCGCCTCTGATTCCCCGCATCTGATTCCCTGCATCTGATTCCAAGCCTCTGATCCCCTGCCTCTGATTCCCAACCTCTGATTCCCCACCTCTGATTCCCGATATCTGATTCCCAGCATCTGTTTCCCCGCCTCTGATTCCCCGCCTCTGTTTCCCCATATCTGATTCCCGGCCTCTGGTTCCCCGCCTCTGATTCCCCGCCTCTGATTCCCTGCCTCTGATTCCCCATCTCCGATTCCGCACATCTGATTCCCTGCCTCTGATTCCCCGCCTCTGATTCCCCGCCTCTGATTCCCTGCCTCTGATTCCCAACCTCTGATTCCCCACCTCTGATTCCCCGTGTTTGATTCCCCGCCTCTGTATCCCCGCCTCTGATTCCCCGCCTCTGATTCCCCAACTCTAATTCCCCGCCTCTGATTCCCCATATCTGATTCCCCGCCTCTGTTTCCCCGCCTCTGATTCCCCGCCCCTGTTTCCCCATATCTGATTCCCTGCCTCTGATTCCCCAACTTTGATTCCCAGCCTCTGATTCCCCAGCTCTGATTCCCCGCCTCTGATTCCCCGCATCTGATTCCCTGCATCTGATTCCAAGCCTCTTATTCCCTGCCTCTGATTCCCAACCTCTGATTCCCCACCTCTGATTCCCCATATCTGATTCCCAGCCTCTGTTTCCCCGCCTCTGATTCCCCGCCTCTGTTTCCCCATATCTGATTCCCGGCCTCTGATTCCCCGCATCTGATTCCACGCCTCTGATTCCCTGCCTCTGATTCCCCAACTTTGATTCCCAGCCTCTGATTCCCCAGCTCTGATTCCCCGCCTCTGATTCCCCGCATCTGATTCCCTGCATCTGATTCCAAGCCTCTGATTCCCTGCCTCTGATTCCCAACCTCTGTTTCCCCACCTCTGATTCCCCATATCTGATTCCCAGCCTCTGTTTCCCCGCCTCTGATTCCCCGCCTCTGTTTCCCCATATCTGATTCCCGGCCTCTGATTCCCCGCATCTGATTCCCCGCCTCTGATTCCCTGCCTCTGATTCCTCATCTCCGATTCCGCACATCTGATTCCCTGCCTCTGATTCCCCGCCTCTGATTCCCCGCCTCTGATTCCCTGCCTCTGATTCCCAACCTCTGATTCCCCACCTCTGATTCCCCGTGTTTGATTCCCCGCCTCTGTTTCCCCGCCTCTGATTCCCCGCCTCTGATTCCCCAACTCTAATTCCCCGCCTCTGATTCCCCATATCTGATTCCCTGCCTCTGTTTCCCCGCCTCTGATTCCCCGCCCCTGTTTCCCCATATCTGATTCCCTGCCTCTGATTCCCCAACTTTGATTCCCAGCCTTTGATTCCCCAGCTCTGATTCCCCGCCTCTGATTCCCCGTGTTTGATTCCCTGCCTCTGATTCCCCGCCTCTGATTCCCCATCTCTGATTCACAGCCTTTGATTCGCCACCTCTGATTCCCCATATCTGATTCCCCACCTCTGTTTCCCCACCTCTGATTCCCCGCCTCTGATTCTCCATATCTCATTCCCCGCCTCTGACTCCCCATCTCTGATTCCCGGACTCTGATTCCCCACCTCTGATTCCCGGCCTCTTATTCCCAGCATCTGATTCCAGGCCTCTGATTCCCGGTCTCTGACTCCCCGCTTCTGATTCTGATTCCCTGCCTCTGATTCCCCGCCTCTGATTCCGCACATCTGATTCCCCGCCTCTGTTTCCCCAGATCTAATTCCCCACCTCTGATGCCCCAACTCTGATTTCCCGCCTCTGATTCCCCAGCTCTGATTCCCTGCCTCTGATTCTCCACATCCGATTCCCCATATCTGATTCCCCGCCTCTGTTTCCCCGCCCCTGATTCCCCGCCTCTGTTTCCCCATATCTGATTCCCCGCCTCTGATTCCCAACTATGATTCCCCGCCTCTTATTCCCCAGCTCTGATTCCCTGCCTCTGATTCCCCGCGTTCTATTCCCTGCCTCTGATTCCCCGCCTGTGATTCCCCATCATTGATTCACCACCTCTGATTCCCCACCACTGATTCCCCATATCTAATTCCCCGCCTCTGTTTGCCCGCCTCTGATTCCCCGCCTCTGTTTCCCCATATCTGATTCCCCGCCTCTGAATCCCCAACTCTGATTCCCTGCCTCTGATTCCCCAGCTTCATTCCCCGCCTTTGATTCCCCCCGTCTGATTCCCAGCCTCTGAATCCCCGTGTCTGATAACCTGCCTCTGATTCCCCGCCTCTGATTCCCCATCTCAGATTCACCGCCTCTGATTCCCCACCTCTGATTCCCCATCTCTGTTTCCGCACATCCGATTCCCTGCCTCTGATTCCCCGACTCTGATTCCCCACCTCTGATTCCCCAGCTCTGATTCCCCGCCTCTGATTCCCCAACTCTGATTCCCCGCCTCTGATTCCCCAGCTCTGATTCCCCGCCTCTGATTCCCCGTGTTTGATCCCCTGCCTCTGATTCCCCAGCTCTGATTCCCCATCTCTGATTCACCGCCTTTGATTCGCCACCTCTGATTCCCCATATCTGATTCCTCGCCACTGTTTCCCCGCCTCTGATTCCCCGCCTCTGATTCCCCATATCTCATTCCCCGCCTCTGATTCCCCATCTCTGATTCCCGGACTCTGATTCCCCACCTCTGATTCCCGACCTCTTATTCCCGGCATCTGATTCCGGCCTCTGATTCCCGGCCTCTGATTCCCTGCTTCTGATTCTGATTCCCTGCCTCTGATTCCCCATTTCTGATTCCGCACATCTAATTCCCTGCCTCTTATTCCCCACCTCTGATTCCCCATATCTGAATCCCCGCCTCTGTTTCCCCGTCTCTGATTCCCCGCCTCTGTTTCCCCATATCTAAGTCCCCGCCTCTGATTCCCCAACTTTGATTCCCCACCTCTGATTCCCCAGCTCTGATTCCCCGCCTCTGATTCCCCACATCTGATTCCCCATACCTGATTCCCAGCCTCTGTTTCCCCGCCTCTGATTCCCCGCTTCTGTTTCCCCATATCTGATTCCCGGCCTCTGATTCCCCGCCTCTGATTCCCCGCCTCTGATTCCGTGCCTCTGATTCCCCATCTCCGATTCCGCACATCTGATTCCCTGCCTCTCATTCCCCGCCTCTGATTCCCCGCCTCTGATTCCCTGCCTCTGATTCCCAACCTCTGATTCCCCACCTCTGATTCCCCGTGTTTGATTCCCCGCCTCTGTCTCCCCGCCTCTGATTCCCCGCCTCTGATTCCCCAACTCTAATTCCCCGCCTCTGCTTCCCCATATCTGAATCCCCGCCTCTGTTTCCCCGCCTCTGATTCCCCGCCCCTGTTTCCCCATATCTGATTCCCCGCCTCTGATTCCCCAACTTTGATTCCCAGACTCTGATTCCCCAGCTCTGATTCCCCGCCTCTGATTCCCCGCATCTGATTCCCTGCATCTGATTCCAAGCCTCTGATCCCCTGCCTCTGATTCCCAACCTCTGATTCCCCACCTCTGATTCCCCATATCTGATTCCCAGCATCTGTTTCCCCGCCTCTGATTCCCCGCCTCTGTTTCCCCATATCTGATTCCCGGCCTCTGGTTCCCCGCCTCTGATTCCCCGCCTCTGATTCCCTGCCTCTGATTCCCCATCTCCGATTCCGCACATCTGATTCCCTGCCTCTGATTCCCCGCCTCTGATTCCCCGCCTCTGATTCCCTGCCTCTGATTCCCAACCTCTGATTCCCCACCTCTGATTCCCCGTGTTTGATTCCCCGCCTCTGTATCCCCGCCTCTGATTCCCCGCCTCTGATTCCCCAACTCTAATTCCCCGCCTCTGATTCCACATATCTGATTCCCCGCCTCTGTTTCCCCGCCTCTGATTCCCCGCCCCTGTTTCCCCATATCTGATTCCCTGCCTCTGATTCCCCAACTTTGATTCCCAGCCTCTGATTCCCCAGCTCTGATTCCCCGCCTCTGATTCCCCGCATCTGATTCCCTGCATCTGATTCCAAGCCTCTGATTCCCTGCCTCTGATTCCCAACCTCTGATTCCCCACCTCTGATTCCCCATATCTGATTCCCAGCCTCTGTTTCCCCGCCTCTGATTCCCCGCCTCTGTTTCCCCAAATCTGATTCCCGGCCTCTGATTCCCCGCATCTGATTCCCCGCCTCTGATTCCCTGCCTCTGATTCCCCAACTTTGATTCCCAGCCTCTGATTCCCCAGCTCTGATTCCCCGCCTCTGATTCCCCGCATCTGATTCCCTGCATCTGATTCCAAGCCTCTGATTCCCTGCCTCTGATTCCCAACCTCTGTTTCCCCGCCTCTTATTCCCCAGCTCTGATTCCCTGCCTCTGATTCCCCGTGTTCTATTCCCTGCCTCTGATTCCACGCCTGTGATTCCCCATCACTGATTCACCACCTCTGATTCCCCACCACTGATTCCCCATATCTAATTCCCCGCCTCTGTTTGCCCGCCTCTGATTCCCCGCCTCTGTTTCCCCATATCTGATTCCCCGCCTCTGAATCCCCAACTCTGATTCCCTGCCTCTGATTCCCCAGCTTCATTCCCCGCCTTTGATTCCCCCCGTCTGATTCCCAGCCTCTGAATCCCCGTGTCTGATAACCTGCCTCTGATTCCCCGCCTCTGATTCCCCATCTCAGATTCACCGCCTCTGATTCCCCACCTCTGATTCCCCATCTCTGTTTCCGCACATCCGATTCCCTGCCTCTGATTCCCCGACTCTGATTCCCCACCTCTGATTCCCCAGCTCTGATTCCCCGCCTCTGATTCCCCAACTCTGATTCCCCGCCTCTAATTCCCCAGCTCTGATTCCCCGCCTCTGATTCCCCGTGTTTGATCCCCTGCCTCTGATTCCCCAGCTCTGATTCCCCATCTCTGATTCACCGCCTTTGATTCGCCACCTCTGATTCCCCATATCTGATTCCTCGCCACTGTTTCCCCGCCTCTGATTCCCCGCCTCTGATTCCCCATATCTCATTCCCCGCCTCTGATTCCCCATCTCTGATTCCCGGACTCTGATTCCCCACCTCTGATTCCCGACCTCTTATTCCCGGCATCTGATTCCAGCCTCTGATTCCCGGCCTCTGATTCCCTGCTTCTGATTCTGATTCCCTGCCTCTGATTCCCCATTTCTGATTCCGCACATCTAATTCCCTGCCTCTTATTCCCCACCTCTGATTCCCCATATCTGAATCCCCGCCTCTGTTTCCCCGTCTCTGATTCCCCGCCTCTGTTTCCCCATATCTAAGTCCCCGCCTCTGATTCCCCAACTTTGATTCCCCACCTCTGATTCCCCAGCTCTGATTCCCCGCCTCTGATTCCCCACATCTGATTCCCCATACCTGATTCCCAGCCTCTGTTTCCCCGCCTCTGATTCCCCGCTTCTGTTTCCCCATATCTGATTCCCGGCCTCTGATTCCCCGCCTCTGATTCCCCGCCTCTGATTCCGTGCCTCTGATTCCCCATCTCCGATTCCGCACATCTGATTCCCTGCCTCTCATTCCCCGCCTCTGATTCCCCGCCTCTGATTCCCTGCCTCTGATTCCCAACCTCTGATTCCCCACCTCTGATTCCCCGTGTTTGATTCCCCGCCTCTGTCTCCCCGCCTCTGATTCCCCGCCTCTGATTCCCCAACTCTAATTCCCCGCCTCTGCTTCCCCATATCTGATTCCCCGCCTCTGTTTCCCCGCCTCTGATTCCCCGCCCCTGTTTCCCCATATCTGATTCCCCGCCTCTGATTCCCCAACTTTGATTCCCAGACTCTGATTCCCCAGCTCTGATTCCCCGCCTCTGATTCCCCGCATCTGATTCCCTGCATCTGATTCCAAGCCTCTGATCCCCTGCCTCTGATTCCCAACCTCTGATTCCCCACCTCTGATTCCCCATATCTGATTCCCAGCATCTGTTTCCCCGCCTCTGATTCCCCGCCTCTGTTTCCCCATATCTGATTCCCGGCCTCTGGTTCCCCGCCTCTGATTCCCCGCCTCTGATTCCCTGCCTCTGATTCCCCATCTCCGATTCCGCACATCTGATTCCCTGCCTCTGATTCCCCGCCTCTGATTCCCCGCCTCTGATTCCCTGCCTCTGATTCCGAACCTCTGATTCCCCACCTCTGATTCCCCGTGTTTGATTCCCCGCCTCTGTATCCCCGCCCCTGTTTCCCCATATCTGATTCCCTGCCTCTGATTCCCCAACTTTGATTCCCAGCCTCTGATTCCCCAGCTCTGATTCCCCGCCTCTGATTCCCCGCATCTGATTCCCTGCATCTGATTCCAAGCCTCTTATTCCCTGCCTCTGATTCCCAACCTCTGATTCCCCACCTCTGATTCCCCATATCTGATTCCCAGCCTCTGTTTCCCCGCCTCTGATTCCCCGCCTCTGTTTCCCCATATCTGATTCCCGGCCTCTGATTCCCCGCATCTGATTCCCCGCCTCTGATTCCCTGCCTCTGATTCCCCAACTTTGATTCCCAGCCTCTGATTCCCCAGCTCTGATTCCCCGCCTCTGATTCCCCGCATCTGATTCCCTGCATCTGATTCCAAGCCTCTGTTTCCCTGCCTCTGATTCCCAACCTCTGTTTCCCCACCTCTGATTCCCCATATCTGATTCCCAGCCTCTGTTTCCCCGCCTCTGATTCCCCGCCTCTGTTTCCCCATATCTGATTCCCGGCCTCTGATTCCCCGCATCTGATTCCCCGCCTCTGATTCCCTGCCTCTGAGTCCTCATCTCCGATTCCGCACATCTGATTCCCTGCCTCTGATTCCCCGCCTCTGATTCCCCGCCTCTGATTCCCTGCCTCTGATTCCCAACCTCTGATTCCCCACCTCTGATTCCCCGTGTTTGATTCCCCGCCTCTGTTTCCCCGCCTCTGATTCCCCGCCTCTGATTCCCCAACTCTAATTCCCCGCCTCTGATTCCCCATATCTGATTCCCTGCCTCTGTTTCCCCGCCTCTGATTCCCCGCCCCTGTTTCCCCATATCTGATTCCCTGCCTCTGATTCCCCAACTTTGATTCCCAGCCTTTGATTCCCCAGCTCTGATTCCCCGCCTCTGATTCCCCGTGTTTGATTCCCTGCCTCTGATTCCCCGCCTCTGATTCCCCATCTCTGATTCACAGCCTTTGATTCGCCACCTCTGATTCCCCATATCTGATTCCCCACCTCTGTTTCCCCACCTCTGATTCCCCGCCTCTGATTCTCCATATCTCATTCCCCGCCTCTGACTCCCCATCTCTGATTCCCGGACTCTGATTCCCCACCTCTGATTCCCGGCCTCTTATTCCCAGCATCTGATTCCAGGCCTCTGATTCCCGGCCTCTGACTCCCCGCTTCTGATTCTGATTCCCTGCCTCTGATTCCCCGCCTCTGATTCCGCACATCTGATTCCCCGCCTCTGTTTCCCCAGATCTAATTCCCCACCTCTGATGCCCCAACTCTGATTTCCCGCCTCTGATTCCCCAGCTCTGATTCCCTGCCTCTGATTCTCCACATCCGATTCCCCATATCTGATTCCCCGCCTCTGTTTCCCCGCCCCTGATTCCCCGCCTCTGTTTCCCCATATCTGATTCCCCGCCTCTGATTCCCAACTATGATTCCCCGCCTCTTATTCCCCAGCTCTGATTCCCTGCCTCTGATTCCCCGCGTTCTATTCCCTGCCTCTGATTCCCCGCCTGTGATTCCCCATCATTGATTCACCACCTCTGATTCCCCACCACTGATTCCCCATATCTAATTCCCCGCCTCTGTTTGCCCGCCTCTGATTCCCCGCCTCTGTTTCCCCATATCTGATTCCCCGCCTCTGAATCCCCAACTCTGATTCCCTGCCTCTGATTCCCCAGCTTCATTCCCCGCCTTTGATTCCCCCCGTCTGATTCCCAGCCTCTGAATCCCCGTGTCTGATAACCTGCCTCTGATTCCCCGCCTCTGATTCCCCATCTCAGATTCACCGCCTCTGATTCCCCACCTCTGATTCCCCATCTCTGTTTCCGCACATCCGATTCCCTGCCTCTGATTCCCCGACTCTGATTCCCCACCTCTGATTCCCCAGCTCTGATTCCCCGCCTCTGATTCCCCAACTCTGATTCCCCGCCTCTGATTCCCCAGCTCTGATTCCCCGCCTCTGATTCCCCGTGTTTGATCCCCTGCCTCTGATTCCCCAGCTCTGATTCCCCATCTCTGATTCACCGCCTTTGATTCGCCACCTCTGATTCCCCATATCTGATTCCTCGCCACTGTTTCCCCGCCTCTGATTCCCCGCCTCTGATTCCCCATATCTCATTCCCCGCCTCTGATTCCCCATCTCTGATTCCCGGACTCTGATTCCCCACCTCTGATTCCCGACCTCTTATTCCCGGCATCTGATTCCGGCCTCTGATTCCCGGCCTCTGATTCCCTGCTTCTGATTCTGATTCCCTGCCTCTGATTCCCCATTTCTGATTCCGCACATCTAATTCCCTGCCTCTTATTCCCCACCTCTGATTCCCCATATCTGAATCCCCGCCTCTGTTTCCCCGTCTCTGATTCCCCGCCTCTGTTTCCCCATATCTAAGTCCCCGCCTCTGATTCCCCAACTTTGATTCCCCACCTCTGATTCCCCAGCTCTGATTCCCCGCCTCTGATTCCCCACATCTGATTCCCCATACCTGATTCCCAGCCTCTGTTTCCCCGCCTCTGATTCCCCGCTTCTGTTTCCCCATATCTGATTCCCGGCCTCTGATTCCCCGCCTCTGATTCCCCGCCTCTGATTCCGTGCCTCTGATTCCCCATCTCCGATTCCGTACATCTGATTCCCTGCCTCTCATTCCCCGCCTCTGATTCCCCGCCTCTGATTCCCTGCCTCTGATTCCCAACCTCTGATTCCCCACCTCTGATTCCCCGTGTTTGATTCCCCGCCTCTGTCTCCCCGCCTCTGATTCCCCGCCTCTGATTCCCCAACTCTAATTCCCCGCCTCTGCTTCCCCATATCTGATTCCCCGCCTCTGTTTCCCCGCCTCTGATTCCCCGCCCCTGTTTCCCCATATCTGATTCCCCGCCTCTGATTCCCCAACTTTGATTCCCAGACTCTGATTCCCCAGCTCTGATTCCCCGCCTCTGATTCCCCGCATCTGATTCCCTGCATCTGATTCCAAGCCTCTGATCCCCTGCCTCTGATTCCCAACCTCTGATTCCCCACCTCTGATTCCCCATATCTGATTCCCAGCATCTGTTTCCCCGCCTCTGATTCCCCGCCTCTGTTTCCCCATATCTGATTCCCGGCCTCTGGTTCCCCGCCTCTGATTCCCCGCCTCTGATTCCCTGCCTCTGATTCCCCATCTCCGATTCCGCACATCTGATTCCCTGCCTCTGATTCCCCGCCTCTGATTCCCCGCCTCTGATTCCCTGCCTCTGATTCCCAACCTCTGATTCCCCACCTCTGATTCCCCGTGTTTGATTCCCCGCCTCTGTATCCCCGCCTCTGATTCCCCGCCTCTGATTCCCCAACTCTAATTCCCCGCCTCTGATTCCACATATCTGATTCCCCGCCTCTGTTTCCCCGCCTCTGATTCCCCGCCCCTGTTTCCCCATATCTGATTCCCTGCCTCTGATTCCCCAACTTTGATTCCCAGCCTCTGATTCCCCAGCTCTGATTCCCCGCCTCTGATTCCCCGCATCTGATTCCCTGCATCTGATTCCAAGCCTCTGATTCCCTGCCTCTGATTCCCAACCTCTGATTCCCCACCTCTGATTCCCCATATCTGATTCCCAGCCTCTGTTTCCCCGCCTCTGATTCCCCGCCTCTGTTTCCCCAAATCTGATTCCCGGCCTCTGATTCCCCGCATCTGATTCCCCGCCTCTGATTCCCTGCCTCTGATTCCCCAACTTTGATTCCCAGCCTCTGATTCCCCAGCTCTGATTCCCCGCCTCTGATTCCCCGCATCTGATTCCCTGCATCTGATTCCAAGCCTCTGATTCCCTGCCTCTGATTCCCAACCTCTGTTTCCCCGCCTCTTATTCCCCAGCTCTGATTCCCTGCCTCTGATTCCCCGTGTTCTATTCCCTGCCTCTGATTCCCCGCCTGTGATTCCCCATCACTGATTCACCACCTCTGATTCCCCACCACTGATTCCCCATATCTAATTCCCCGCCTCTGTTTGCCCGCCTCTGATTCCCCGCCTCTGTTTCCCCATATCTGATTCCCCGCCTCTGAATCCCCAACTCTGATTCCCTGCCTCTGATTCCCCAGCTTCATTCCCCGCCTTTGATTCCCCCCGTCTGATTCCCAGCCTCTGAATCCCCGTGTCTGATAACCTGCCTCTGATTCCCCGCCTCTGATTCCCCATCTCAGATTCACCGCCTCTGATTCCCCACCTCTGATTCCCCATCTCTGTTTCCGCACATCCGATTCCCTGCCTCTGATTCCCCGACTCTGATTCCCCACCTCTGATTCCCCAGCTCTGATTCCCCGCCTCTGATTCCCCAACTCTGATTCCCCGCCTCTGATTCCCCAGCTCTGATTCCCCGCCTCTGATTCCCCGTGTTTGATCCCCTGCCTCTGATTCCCCAGCTCTGATTCCCCATCTCTGATTCACCGCCTTTGATTCGCCACCTCTGATTCCCCATATCTGATTCCTCGCCACTGTTTCCCCGCCTCTGATTCCCCGCCTCTGATTCCCCATATCTCATTCCCCGCCTCTGATTCCCCATCTCTGATTCCCGGACTCTGATTCCCCACCTCTGATTCCCGACCTCTTATTCCCGGCATCTGATTCCAGCCTCTGATTCCCGGCCTCTGATTCCCTGCTTCTGATTCTGATTCCCTGCCTCTGATTCCCCATTTCTGATTCCGCACATCTAATTCCCTGCCTCTTATTCCCCACCTCTGATTCCCGACCTCTTATTCCCGGCATCTGATTCCAGCCTCTGATTCCCGGCCTCTGATTCCCTGCTTCTGATTCTGATTCCCTGCCTCTGATTCCCCATTTCTGATTCCGCACATCTGATTACCTTCCTCTGATTCCCCACCTCTGATTCCCCATATCTGAATCCCCGCCTCTGTTTCCCCGTCTCTGATTCCCCGCCTCTGTTTCCCCATATCTAAGTCCCCGCCTCTGATTCCCCAACTTTGATTCCCCACCTCTGATTCCCCAGCTCTGATTCCCCGCCTCTGATTCCCCACATCTGATTCCCCATACCTGATTCCCAGCCTCTGTTTCCCCGCCTCTGATTCCCCGCTTCTGTTTCCCCATATCTGATTCCCGGCCTCTGATTCCCCGCCTCTGATTCCCCGCCTCTGATTCCGTGCCTCTGATTCCCCATCTCCGATTCCGCACATCTGATTCCCTGCCTCTCATTCCCCGCCTCTGATTCCCCGCCTCTGATTCCCTGCCTCTGATTCCCAACCTCTGATTCCCCACCTCTGATTCCCCGTGTTTGATTCCCCGCCTCTGTCTCCCCGCCTCTGATTCCCCGCCTCTGATTCCCCAACTCTAATTCCCCGCCTCTGCTTCCCCATATCTGATTCCCCGCCTCTGTTTCCCCGCCTCTGATTCCCCGCCCCTGTTTCCCCATATCTGATTCCCCGCCTCTGATTCCCCAACTTTGATTCCCAGACTCTGATTCCCCAGCTCTGATTCCCCGCCTCTGATTCCCCGCATCTGATTCCCTGCATCTGATTCCAAGCCTCTGATCCCCTGCCTCTGATTCCCAACCTCTGATTCCCCACCTCTGATTCCCCATATCTGATTCCCAGCATCTGTTTCCCCGCCTCTGATTCCCCGCCTCTGTTTCCCCATATCTGATTCCCGGCCTCTGGTTCCCCGCCTCTGATTCCCCGCCTCTGATTCCCTGCCTCTGATTCCCCATTTCCGATTCCGCACATCTGATTCCCTGCCTCTGATTCCCCGCCTCTGATTCCCCGCCTCTGATTCCCTGCCTCTGATTCCCAACCTCTGATTCCCCACCTCTGATTCCCCGTGTTTGATTCCCCGCCTCTGTATCCCCGCCCCTGTTTCCCCATATCTGATTCCCTGCCTCTGATTCCCCAACTTTGATTCCCAGCCTCTGATTCCCCAGCTCTGATTCCCCGCCTCTGATTCCCCGCATCTGATTCCCTGCATCTGATTCCAAGCCTCTTATTCCCTGCCTCTGATTCCCAACCTCTGATTCCCCAGCTCTGATTCCCCATATCTGATTCCCAGCCTCTGTTTCCCCGCCTCTGATTCCCCGCCTCTGTTTCCCCATATCTGATTCCCGGCCTCTGATTCCCCGCATCTGATTCCCCGCATCTGATTCCAAGCCTCTGATTCCCTGCCTCTGATTCCCAACCTCTGTTTCCCCGCCTCTTATTCCCCAGCTCTGATTCCCTGCCTCTGATTCCCCGTGTTCTATTCCCTGCCTCTGATTCCCCGCCTGTGATTCCCCATCACTGATTCACCACCTCTGATTCCCCACCACTGATTCCCCATATCTAATTCCCCGCCTCTGTTTGCCCGCCTCTGATTCCCCGCCTCTGTTTCCCCATATCTGATTCCCCGCCTCTGAATCCCCAACTCTGATTCCCTGCCTCTGATTCCCCAGCTTCATTCCCCGCCTTTGATTCCCCCCGTCTGATTCCCAGCCTCTGAATCCCCGTGTCTGATAACCTGCCTCTGATTCCCCGCCTCTGATTCCCCATCTCAGATTCACCGCCTCTGATTCCCCACCTCTGATTCCCCATCTCTGTTTCCGCACATCCGATTCCCTGCCTCTGATTCCCCGACTCTGATTCCCCACCTCTGATTCCCCAGCTCTGATTCCCCGCCTCTGATTCCCCAACTCTGATTCCCCGCCTCTGATTCCCCAGCTCTGATTCCCCGCCTCTGATTCCCCGTGTTTGATCCCCTGCCTCTGATTCCCCAGCTCTGATTCCCCATCTCTGATTCACCGCCTTTGATTCGCCACCTCTGATTCCCCATATCTGATTCCTCGCCACTGTTTCCCCGCCTCTGATTCCCCGCCTCTGATTCCCCATATCTCATTCCCCGCCTCTGATTCCCCATCTCTGATTCCCGGACTCTGATTCCCCACCTCTGATTCCCGACCTCTTATTCCCGGCATCTGATTCCAGCCTCTGATTCCCGGCCTCTGATTCCCTGCTTCTGATTCTGATTCCCTGCCTCTGATTCCCCATTTCTGATTCCGCACATCTAATTCCCTGCCTCTTATTCCCCACCTCTGATTCCCCATATCTGAATCCCCGCCTCTGTTTCCCCGTCTCTGATTCCCCGCCTCTGTTTCCCCATATCTAAGTCCCCGCCTCTGATTCCCCAACTTTGATTCCCCACCTCTGATTCCCCAGCTCTGATTCCCCGCCTCTGATTCCCCACATCTGATTCCCCATACCTGATTCCCAGCCTCTGTTTCCCCGCCTCTGATTCCCCGCTTCTGTTTCCCCATATCTGATTCCCGGCCTCTGATTCCCCGCCTCTGATTCCCCGCCTCTGATTCCGTGCCTCTGATTCCCCATCTCCGATTCCGCACATCTGATTCCCTGCCTCTCATTCCCCGCCTCTGACTCCCCGCCTCTGATTCCCTGCCTCTGATTCCCAACCTCTGATTCCCCACCTCTGATTCCCCGTGTTTGATTCCCCGCCTCTGTCTCCCCGCCTCTGATTCCCCGCCTCTGATTCCCCAACTCTAATTCCCCGCCTCTGCTTCCCCATATCTGATTCCCCGCCTCTGTTTCCCCGCCTCTGATTCCCCGCCCCTGTTTCCCCATATCTGATTCCCCGCCTCTGATTCCCCAACTTTGATTCCCAGACTCTGATTCCCCAGCTCTGATTCCCCGCCTCTGATTCCCCGCATCTGATTCCCTGCATCTGATTCCAAGCCTCTGATCCCCTGCCTCTGATTCCCAACCTCTGATTCCCCACCTCTGATTCCCCATATCTGATTCCCAGCATCTGTTTCCCCGCCTCTGATTCCCCGCCTCTGTTTCCCCATATCTGATTCCCGGCCTCTGGTTCCCCGCCTCTGATTCCCCGCCTCTGATTCCCTGCCTCTGATTCCCCATTTCCGATTCCGCACATCTGATTCCCTGCCTCTGATTCCCCGCCTCTGATTCCCCGCCTCTGATTCCCTGCCTCTGATTCCCAACCTCTGATTCCCCACCTCTGATTCCCCGTGTTTGATTCCCCGCCTCTGTATCCCCGCCCCTGTTTCCCCATATCTGATTCCCTGCCTCTGATTCCCCAACTTTGATTCCCAGCCTCTGATTCCCCAGCTCTGATTCCCCGCCTCTGATTCCCCGCATCTGATTCCCTGCATCTGATTCCAAGCCTCTTATTCCCTGCCTCTGATTCCCAACCTCTGATTCCCCAGCTCTGATTCCCCATATCTGATTCCCAGCCTCTGTTTCCCCGCCTCTGATTCCCCGCCTCTGTTTCCCCATATCTGATTCCCGGCCTCTGATTCCCCGCATCTGATTCCCCGCCTCTGATTCCCTGCCTCTGATTCCCCAACTTTGATTCCCAGCCTCTGATTCCCCAGCTCTGATTCCCCGCCTCTGATTCCCCGCATCTGATTCCCTGCATCTGATTCCAAGCCTCTGATTCCCTGCCTCTGATTCCCAACCTCTGTTTCCCCACCTCTGATTCCCCATATCTGATTCCCAGCCTCTGTTTCCCCGCCTCTGATTCCCCGCCTCTGTTTCCCCATATCTGATTCCCGGCCTCTGATTCCCCGCATCTGATTCCCCGCCTCTGATTCCCTGCCTCTGAGTCCTCATCTCCGATTCCGCACATCTGATTCCCTGCCTCTGATTCCCCGCCTCTGATTCCCCGCCTCTGATTCCCTGCCTCTGATTCCCAACCTCTGATTCCCCACCTCTGATTCCCCGTGTTTGATTCCCCGCCTCTGTTTCCCCGCCTCTGATTCCCCGCCTCTGATTCCCCAACTCTAATTCCCCGCCTCTGATTCCCCATATCTGATTCCCTGCCTCTGTTTCCCCGCCTCTGATTCCCCGCCCCTGTTTCCCCATATCTGATTCCCTGCCTCTGATTCCCCAACTTTGATTCCCAGCCTTTGATTCCCCAGCTCTGATTCCCCGCCTCTGATTCCCCGTGTTTGATTCCCTGCCTCTGATTCCCCGCCTCTGATTCCCCATCTCTGATTCACAGCCTTTGATTCGCCACCTCTGATTCCCCATATCTGATTCCCCACCTCTGTTTCCCCACCTCTGATTCCCCGCCTCTGATTCTCCATATCTCATTCCCCGCCTCTGACTCCCCATCTCTGATTCCCGGACTCTGATTCCCCACCTCTGATTCCCGGCCTCTTATTCCCAGCATCTGATTCCAGGCCTCTGATTCCCGGCCTCTGACTCCCCGCTTCTGATTCTGATTCCCTGCCTCTGATTCCCCGCCTCTGATTCCGCACATCTGATTCCCCGCCTCTGTTTCCCCAGATCTAATTCCCCACCTCTGATGCCCCAACTCTGATTTCCCGCCTCTGATTCCCCAGCTCTGATTCCCTGCCTCTGATTCTCCACATCCGATTCCCCATATCTGATTCCCCGCCTCTGTTTCCCCGCCCCTGATTCCCCGCCTCTGTTTCCCCATATCTGATTCCCCGCCTCTGATTCCCAACTATGATTCCCCGCCTCTTATTCCCCAGCTCTGATTCCCTGCCTCTGATTCCCCGCGTTCTATTCCCTGCCTCTGATTCCCCGCCTGTGATTCCCCATCATTGATTCACCACCTCTGATTCCCCACCACTGATTCCCCATATCTAATTCCCCGCCTCTGTTTGCCCGCCTCTGATTCCCCGCCTCTGTTTCCCCATATCTGATTCCCCGCCTCTGAATCCCCAACTCTGATTCCCTGCCTCTGATTCCCCAGCTTCATTCCCCGCCTTTGATTCCCCCCGTCTGATTCCCAGCCTCTGAATCCCCGTGTCTGATAACCTGCCTCTGATTCCCCGCCTCTGATTCCCCATCTCAGATTCACCGCCTCTGATTCCCCACCTCTGATTCCCCATCTCTGTTTCCGCACATCCGATTCCCTGCCTCTGATTCCCCGACTCTGATTCCCCACCTCTGATTCCCCAGCTCTGATTCCCCGCCTCTGATTCCCCAACTCTGATTCCCCGCCTCTGATTCCCCAGCTCTGATTCCCCGCCTCTGATTCCCCGTGTTTGATCCCCTGCCTCTGATTCCCCAGCTCTGATTCCCCATCTCTGATTCACCGCCTTTGATTCGCCACCTCTGATTCCCCATATCTGATTCCTCGCCACTGTTTCCCCGCCTCTGATTCCCCGCCTCTGATTCCCCATATCTCATTCCCCGCCTCTGATTCCCCATCTCTGATTCCCGGACTCTGATTCCCCACCTCTGATTCCCGACCTCTTATTCCCGGCATCTGATTCCGGCCTCTGATTCCCGGCCTCTGATTCGCTGCTTCTGATTCTGATTCCCTGCCTCTGATTCCCCATTTCTGATTCCGCACATCTAATTCCCTGCCTCTTATTCCCCACCTCTGATTCCCCATATCTGAATCCCCGCCTCTGTTTCCCCGTCTCTGATTCCCCGCCTCTGTTTCCCCATATCTAAGTCCCCGCCTCTGATTCCCCAACTTTGATTTCCCACCTCTGATTCCCCAGCTCTGATTCCCCGCCTCTGATTCCCCACATCTGATTCCCCATACCTGATTCCCAGCCTCTGTTTCCCCGCCTCTGATTCCCCGCTTCTGTTTCCCCATATCTGATTCCCGGCCTCTGATTCCCCGCCTCTGATTCCCCGCCTCTGATTCCGTGCCTCTGATTCCCCATCTCCGATTCCGCACATCTGATTCCCTGCCTCTCATTCCCCGCCTCTGATTCCCCGCCTCTGATTCCCTGCCTCTGATTCCCAACCTCTGATTCCCCACCTCTGATTCCCCGTGTTTGATTCCCCGCCTCTGTCTCCCCGCCTCTGATTCCCCGCCTCTGATTCCCCAACTCTAATTCCCCGCCTCTGCTTCCCCATATCTGATTCCCCGCCTCTGTTTCCCCGCCTCTGATTCCCCGCCCCTGTTTCCCCATATCTGATTCCCCGCCTCTGATTCCCCAACTTTGATTCCCAGACTCTGATTCCCCAGCTCTGATTCCCCGCCTCTGATTCCCCGCATCTGATTCCCTGCATCTGATTCCAAGCCTCTGATCCCCTGCCTCTGATTCCCAACCTCTGATTCCCCACCTCTGATTCCCCATATCTGATTCCCAGCATCTGTTTCCCCGCCTCTGATTCCCCGCCTCTGTTTCCCCATATCTGATTCCCGGCCTCTGGTTCCCCGCCTCTGATTCCCCGCCTCTGATTCCCTGCCTCTGATTCCCCATCTCCGATTCCGCACATCTGATTCCCTGCCTCTGATTCCCCGCCTCTGATTCCCCGCCTCTGATTCCCTGCCTCTGATTCCCAACCTCTGATTCCCCACCTCTGATTCCCCGTGTTTGATTCCCCGCCTCTGTATCCCCGCCTCTGATTCCCCGCCTCTGATTCCCCAACTCTAATTCCCCGCCTCTGATTCCACATATCTGATTCCCCGCCTCTGTTTCCCCGCCTCTGATTCCCCGCCCCTGTTTCCCCATATCTGATTCCCTGCCTCTGATTCCCCAACTTTGATTCCCAGCCTCTGATTCCCCAGCTCTGATTCCCCGCCTCTGATTCCCCGCATCTGATTCCCTGCATCTGATTCCAAGCCTCTGATTCCCTGCCTCTGATTCCCAACCTCTGATTCCCCACCTCTGATTCCCCATATCTGATTCCCAGCCTCTGTTTCCCCGCCTCTGATTCCCCGCCTCTGTTTCCCCAAATCTGATTCCCGGCCTCTGATTCCCCGCATCTGATTCCCCGCCTCTGATTCCCTGCCTCTGATTCCCCAACTTTGATTCCCAGCCTCTGATTCCCCAGCTCTGATTCCCCGCCTCTGATTCCCCGCATCTGATTCCCTGCATCTGATTCCAAGCCTCTGATTCCCTGCCTCTGATTCCCAACCTCTGTTTCCCCACCTCTGATTCCCCATATCTGATTCCCAGCCTCTGTTTCCCCGCCTCTGATTCCCCGCCTCTGTTTCCCCATATCTGATTCCCGGCCTCTGATTCCCCGCATCTGATTCCCCGCCTCTGATTCCCTGCCTCTGATTCCTCATCTCCGATTCCGCACATCTGATTCTCTGCCTCTGATTCCCCGCCTCTGATTCCCCGCCTCTGATTCCCTGCCTCTGATTCCCAACCTCTGATTCCCCACCTCTGATTCCCCGTGTTTGATTCCCCGCCTCTGTTTCCCCGCCTCTGATTCCCCGCCTCTGATTCCCCAACTCTAATTCCCCGCCTCTGATTCCCCATATCTGATTCCCTGCCTCTGTTTCCCCGCCTCTGATTCCCCGCCCCTGTTTCCCCATATCTGATTCCCTGCCTCTGATTCCCCAACTTTGATTCCCAGCCTTTGATTCCCCAGCTCTGATTCCCCGCCTCTGATTCCCCGTGTTTGATTCCCTGCCTCTGATTCCCCGCCTCTGATTCCCCATCTCTGATTCACAGCCTTTGATTCGCCACCTCTGATTCCCCATATCTGATTCCCCACCTCTGTTTCCCCACCTCTGATTCCCCGCCTCTGATTCTCCATATCTCATTCCCCGCCTCTGACTCCCCATCTCTGATTCCCGGACTCTGATTCCCCACCTCTGATTCCCGGCCTCTTATTCCCAGCATCTGATTCCAGGCCTCTGATTCCCGGCCTCTGACTCCCCGCTTCTGATTCTGATTCCCTGCCTCTGATTCCCCGCCTCTGATTCCGCACATCTGATTCCCCGCCTCTGTTTCCCCAGATCTAATTCCCCACCTCTGATGCCCCAACTCTGATTTCCCGCCTCTGATTCCCCAGCTCTGATTCCCTGCCTCTGATTCTCCACATCCGATTCCCCATATCTGATTCCCCGCCTCTGTTTCCCCGCCCCTGATTCCCCGCCTCTGTTTCCCCATATCTGATTCCCCGCCTCTGATTCCCAACTATGATTCCCCGCCTCTTATTCCCCAGCTCTGATTCCCTGCCTCTGATTCCCCGCGTTCTATTCCCTGCCTCTGATTCCCCGCCTGTGGTTCCCCATCATTGATTCACCACCTCTGATTCCCCACCACTGATTCCCCATATCTAATTCCCCGCCTCTGTTTGCCCGCCTCTGATTCCCCGCCTCTGTTTCCCCATATCTGATTCCCCGCCTCTGAATCCCCAACTCTGATTCCCTGCCTCTGATTCCCCAGCTTCATTCCCCGCCTTTGATTCCCCCCGTCTGATTCCCAGACTCTGAATCCCCGTGTCTGATAACCTGCCTCTGATTCCCCGCCTCTGATTCCCCATCTCAGATTCACGGCCTCTGATTCCCCACCTCTGATTCCCCATCTCTGATTCCGCACATCCGATTCCCTGCCTCTGATTCCCCGACTCTGATTCCCCACCTCTGATTCCCCAGCTCTGATTCCCCGCCTCTGATTCCCCAACTCTGATTCCCCGCCTCTGATTCCCCAGCTCTGATTCCACGCCTCTGATTCCCCGTGTTTGATCCCCTGCCTCTGATTCCCCAGCTCTGATTCCCCATCTCTGATTCACCGCCTTTGATTCGCCACCTCTGATTCCCCATATCTGATTCCTCGCCACTGTTTCCCCGCCTCTGATTCCCCGCCTCTGATTCCCCATATCTCATTCCCCGCCTCTGATTCCCCATCTCTGATTCCCGGACTCTTATTCCCCACCTCTGATTCCCGACCTCTTATTCCCGGCATCTGATTCCGGCCTCTGATTCCCGGCCTCTGATTCCCTGCTTCTGATTCTGATTCCCTGCCTCTGATTCCCCATTTCTGATTCCGCACATCTAATTCCCTGCCTCTGATTCCCCACCTCTGATTCCCCATATCTGAATCCCCGCCTCTGTTTCCCCATCTCTGATTCCACGCCTCTGTTTCCCCATATCTAAGTCCCCGCCTCTGATTCCCCAACTTTGATTCCCCACCTCTGATTCCCCAGCTCTGATTCCCCGCCTCTGATTCCCCACATCTGATTCCCCATACCTGATTCCCAGCCTCTGTTTCCCCGCCACTGATTCCCCGCTTCTGTTTCCCCATATCTGATTCCCGGCCTCTGATTCCCCGCCTCTGATTCCCCGCCTCTGATTCCCTGCCTCTGATTCCCCATCTCCGATTCCGCACATCTGATTCCCTGCCTCTCATTCCCCGCCTCTGATTCCCCGCCTCTGATTCCCTGCCTCTGATTCCCAACCTCTGATTCCCCACCTCTGATTCCCCGTGTTTGATTCCCCGCCTCTGTTTCCCCGCCTCTGATTCCCCGCCTCTGATTCCCCAACACTAATTCCCCGCCCCTGATTCCCCATATTTGATTCCCCGCCTCTGTTTCCCCGCCTCTGATTCCCCGACCCTGTTTCCCCATATCTGATTCCCTGCCTCTGATTCCCCAACTTTGATTCCCAGACTCTGATTCCCCAGCTCTGATTCCCCGCCTCTGATTCCCCGCATCTGATTCCCTGCATCTGATTCCAAGCCTCTGATCCCCTGCCTCTGATTCCCAACCTCTGATTCCCCACCTCTGATTCCCCATATATGATTCCCAGCCTCTGTTTCCCCGCCTCTGATTCCCCGCCTCTGTTTCCCCATATCTGATTCCCGGCCTCTGATTCCCCGCCTCTGATTCCCTGCCTCTGATTCCCCATCACCGATTCCGCACATCTGATTCCCTGCCTCTGATTCCCCGCCTCTGATTCCCCGCCGCTGATTCCCTGCCTCTAATTTCCAACCTCTGATTCCCCACCTCTGATTCCCCGTGTTTGATTCCCCGCCTCTGTTTCCCCACCACTAATTCCCCGCCTCTGATTCCCCAACTCTAATTCCCCGCCTCTGATTCCCCATATCTGATTCCCCGCCTCTGTTTCCCCGCCTCTGATTCCCCGCCCCTGTTTCCCCATATCTGATTCCCTGACTCTGATTCCCCAACTTTGATTCCCAGCCTCTGATTCCCCAGCTCTGATTCCCCGCCTCTGATTCCCCGTGTTTGATTCCCTGCCTCTGATTCCCCGCCTCTGATTCCCCATCTCTGATTCACCGCCTTTGATTCGCCACCTCTGATTCCCCATATCTGATTCCCCACCTCTGTTTCCCCGCCTCTGATTCCCCGCCTCTGATTCTCCATATCTCATTCCCCGCCTCTGACTCCCCATCTCTGATTCCCGGACTCTGATTCCCCACCTCTGATTCCCGGCCTCTTATTCCCAGCATCTGATTCCAGGCCTCTGATTCCCGGCCTCTGGCTCCACGCTTCTGATTCTGATTCCCTGCCTCTGATTCCCCACGTCTGATTCCCCATATCTGATTCCCCGCCTCTGTTTCCACGCCTCTGATTCCCCGCCTCTGTTTCCCCATATCTAATTCCCCACCTCTGATGCCCCAACTCTGATTCCCCGCCTCTGATTCCACAGCTCTGATTCCCCGCCTCTGATTCCCCGCATCCGATTCCCCATATCTGATTCCCCGCCTCTGTTTCCCCGCCCCTGATTCCCCGACTCTTTTTCCCCATATCTGATTATCCGTCTCTGATTCCCAACTATGATTCCCCGCCTCTGAATCCCCGCGTCTGATTCCCTGCCTCTGCTTCCCCGCCTCTGATTCCCCAACTCTGATTCCCCGCCTCTGATTCCCCAGCTCTGATTCCCCGCCTCTGATTCCCCGTGTTTGATTCCCTGCCTCTGATTCCCGGACTCTGATTCTGCATCTCTGATTCACCGCCTTTGATTCGCCACCTCTGATTCCCCATATCTGATTCCCCGCATCTGTTTCCCCGCCTCTGATTCCCCGCCTCTGATTCCCCATATCTCATTCCCCGCCTCTGAATCCCCATCTCTGATTCCCGGACTCTGATTCCCCACCTCTGATTCCCGGCCTCTTATTCCCGGCATCTGATTCCGGCCTCTGATTCCCGGCCTCTGATTCCCTGCTTCTGATTCTGATTCCCTGCCTCTGATTCCCCATCTCTGATTCCGCACATCTGATTCCCTGCCTCTGATTCCCCACCTCTGATTCCCCATATCTGATTCCCCGCCTCTGTTTCCCCGCCTCTGATTTCCCGCCTCTGTTTCCAAATATCTAAGTCCCCGCCTCTGATTCCCCAACTCTGATTCCCCACCTCTGATTCCCCAGCTCTGATTCCCCGCCTCTGATTCCCCGTATCTGATTCCCTGCATCTGATTCCAAGCCTCTGATTCGCTGCCTCTGATTCCCAACCTCTGATTCCCCACCTCTGATTCCCCATATCTGATTCCCCGCCTCTGTTACCCCGCCTCTGATTCCCCACCTCTGTTTCCCCATATCTGATTCCCGGCCTCTTATTCCCCGCCTCTGATTCCCCACCTCTGATTCCCTACCTATGATTCCCCATCTCCGATTCCGCACATCTGATTCCCTGCCTCTGATTCCCCGCCTCTGATTCCCTGCCTCTGATTCCGAACCTCTGATTCCCCACCTCTGATTCCCCATATCTGATTCCCCGCCTCTGTTGCCCCGCCTCTGATTCCCCTCCTCTGATTCCCCAACTCTAATTCCCCGCCTCTGATTCCCCAGCTCTGATTCCCCGTGTTTGATTCCCTGCCTCTGATTCCCTGCCCTGATTCCCCATCTCTGTTACACCGCCTTTGATTCGCCACCTCTGATTCCCCATATCTGATTCCCCGCCTCTGTTTCGCCGCCTCTGATTCCCTGCCTCTGATTCCCAACCTCTGATTTCACACCTCTGATTCCCCATATCTGATTCCCCGCCTCTGTTTCCCCGCCTCTGATTCCCTGCCCTTGTTTCCCCATATCTGATTCCCTGCCTCTGATTCCCCAACTCTGATTCCCCGCCTCTGATTCCCCAGCTCTGATTCCCCGCCCCTGATTTCCCGTGTTTGATTCCCTGCCTCTGATTCCCCGCCTCTGATTCCCCATCTCTGATTCACTGCCTTTGATTCGCCACCTCTGATTCCACATATCTGATTCCCCACCTCTGTTTCCCCGCCTCTGATTCCCCGCCTCTGATTCTACATATCTCATTTTCCGCCTCTGAATCCCCATCTCTGATTCCCGGACTCTGATTCCCCACCTCTGATTCCCGGCCTCTTATTCCCAGCATCTGATTCCCGGCCTCTGATTCCCGGCCTCTGATTCCCCGCTTCTGATTCTGATTCGCTGCCTCTGATTCCCCATCTCTGATTCCGCACATCTGATTCCCTGCCTCTGATTCCCCACCTCTGATTCCCCATATCTGATTTCCCGCTTCTGTTTCCCCGCCTCTGATTCCCCGCCTCTGTTTCCCCATATCTAATTCCCAACCTCTGATGCCCCAACTCTGATTCCCTGCCTCTGATTCCCCGCGTTCTATTCCCTGCCTCTGATTCCCCGCCTGTGATTCCCCATCTCTGATTCACCACCTCTGATTCCCCACCTCTGATTCCCCATATCTAATTCCCCGCCTCTGTTTGCCCGCCTCTGATTCCCCGCCTGTGTTTCCCCATATCTGATTCCCCGCCTCTGAATCCCCAACTCTGATTCCCTGCCTCTGATTCCCCAGCTCTGATTCCCCGCCTTTGATTCGCCCCGTCTGATTCCCAGCCTCTGAATCCCCGTGTCTGATTTCCTGCCTCTGATTCCCCGCCTCTGATTCCCCATCTCTGATTCACAGCCTCTGATTCCCCACCTCTGATTCCCCATCTCGGATTCCGCACATCTGATTCCCTGCCTCTGATTCCCTGACTCTGATCCCCACCTCTGATTCCCAAGCTCTGATTCCCCGCCTCTGATTCCCCAACTCTGATTCCCCGCCTCTGATTCCCCAGCTCTGATTCCCCGCCTCTGATTCCCCGTGTTTGATTCCCTGCCTCTGATTCCCCGCCTCTGATTCCCCATCTCTGATTCACCGCCTTTGATTCGCCACCTCTGATTCCCCATATCTGATTCCTCGCCTCTGTTTCCCCGCCTCTGATTCCCCGCCTCTGATTCCCCATATCTCATTCCCCGCCTCTGATTCCCCATCTCTGATTCCTGGACTCTGATTCCCCACCTCTGATTCCCAGCCTCTTATTCCCGGCATCTGATTCCGGCCTCTGATTCCCGGCCTCTGATTCCCTGCTTCTGATTCTGATTCCCTGCCTTTGATTCCCCATCTCTGATTCCGAACATCTGATTCCCTGCCTCTGATTCCCCATCTCTGATTCCCCATATCTGATTCCCCGCCTCTGTTTCCCCGCCTCTGATTCCCTGCCTCTGTTTCCCAATATCTAAGTCCCCGCCTCTGATTCCCCAACTCTGATTCCCCACCTCTGATTCCCCAGCTCTGATTCCCCGCCTCTGATTCCCTGCATCTGATTCCCTGCATCTGATTCCAAGCCTCTGATTCCCTGCCTCTGATTCCCAACCTCTGATTCCCCACCTCTGATTCCCCATATCTGATTCCCAGCCTCTGTTTCCCCGCCTCTGATTCCCCGCCTCTGTTTCCCCATATCTGATTCCCGGACTCTGATTCCCCGCCTCTGATTCCCTGCCTCTGATTCCCCATCTCCGATTCCGCACATCTGATTCCCTGCCTCTGATTCCCCGCCTCTGATTCCCCGCCTCTGATTCCCTGCCTCTGATTCCCAACCTCTGATTCCCCACCTCTGATTCCCCGTGTTTGATTCCCCGTCTCTGTTTCCCCGCCTCTGATTCCCCGCCTCTGATTCCCCAACTCTAATTCCCCGCCTCTGATTCCCCATATCTGATTCCCCGCCTCTGTTTCCCTGCCTCTGATTCCCCGCCCCTGTTTCCCCATATCTGATTCCCTGCCTCTGATTCCCCAACTTTGATTCCCAGCCTCTGATTCCCCAGCTCTGATTCCCCGCCTCTGATTCCCCGTGTTTGATTCCCTGCCTCTGATTCCCGTCCTCTGATTCCCCATCTCTGAATCACCGCCTTTGATTCGCCACCTCTGATTCCCCATATCTGATTCCCCGCCTCTGTTTCCCCGCCTCTGATTCCCCGCCTCTGATTCCCCATATCTCATTCCCCGCCTCTGAATCCCCACCTCTGATTCCCGGCCTCTTATTCCCGGCATCTGATTCCGGCCTCTGATTCCCGGCCTCTGATTCCCTGCTTCTGATTCTGATTCCCTGCCTTTGATTACCCATCTCTGATTCCGCACATCTGATTCCCTGCCTCTGATTCCCCATCTCTGATTCCCCATATTTGATTCCCCGCCTCTGTTTCCCCGCCTCTGATTCCACGCCTCTGTTTCCCAATATCTAAGTCCCCGCCTCTGATTCCCCAACTCTGATTCCCCACCTCTGATTCCCCAGCTCTGATTCCCCGCCTCTGATTCCCCGCATCTGATTCCCTGCATCTGATTCCAAGCCTCTGATTCCCTGCCTCTGATTCCCAACCTCTGATTCCCCACCTCTGATTCCCAGCCTCTGTTTCCCCACCTCTGATTCCCCGCCTCTGATTCCCCGCCTCTGATTCCCTGCCTCTGATTCCCCATCTCCGATTCCGCACATCTGAATCCCTGCCTCTGATTTCCCGCCTCTGATTCCCCGCCTCTGATTCCCTGCCTCTGATTCCCAACCTCTGATTCCCCACCTCTGATTCCCCGTGTTTGATTCCCCGCCTCTGTTTCCCCACCTCTGATTCCCCGCCTCTGATTCCCCAACTCTAATTCCCCGCCCCTGATTCCCAATATCTGATTCCCCGCCTCTGTTTCCCCGCCTCTGATTCCCCGCCCCTGTTTCCCCATATCTGATTCCCTGCCTCTGATTCCCCATATCTGATTCCCCGCCTCTGTTTCCACGCCTCTGATTCCCCGCATCTGATTCCCCATATCTGATTCCCCGCCTCTGTTTCCACGCCTCTAATTCCCCGCCTCTGATTCCCCATATCTGATTCCCCGCCTCTGTTTCCCCGCCTCTGATTCCCCGCCCCTGTTTCCCCATATCTGATTCCATGACTCTGATTCCCCAACTTTGATTCCCAGCCTCTGATTCCCCAGCTCTGATTCCCCGCCTCTGATTCCCCGTGTTTGATTCCCTGCCTCTGATTCCCCGCCTCTGATTCCCCATCTCTGATTCACCGCCTTTGATTCGCCACCTCTGATTCCCCATATCTGATTCCCCACCTCTGTTTCCCCGCCTCTGATTCCCCGCCTCTGATTCTCCATATCTCATTCCCCGCCTCTGACTCCCCATCTCTGATTCCCGGACTCTGATTCCCCACCTCTGATTCCCGGCCTCTTATTCCCAGCATCTGATTCCAGGCCTCTGATTCCCGGCCTCTGACTCCCCGCTTCTGATTCTGATTCCCTGCCTCTGATTCCCCATCTCTGATTCCGCACGTCTGATTACCTGCCTCTGATTCCCCACGTCTGATTCCCCATATCTGATTCCCCGCCTCTGTTTCCACGCCTCTGATTCCCCGCCTCTGTTTCCCCATATCTAATTCCCCACCTCTGATGCCCCAACTCTGATTCCCCGCCTCTGATTCCACAGCTCTGATTCCCCGCCTCTGATTCCCCGCATCCGATTCCCCATATCTGATTCCCCGCCTCTGTTTCCCCGCCCCTGTTTCCCCGCCTCTGTTTCCCCATATCTGATTATCCGCCTCTGATTCCCAACTATGATTCCCCGCCTCTGAATCCCCGCGTCTGATTCCCTGTCTCTGCTTCCCCGCCTCTGATTCCCCAACTCTGATTCCCCGCCTCTGATTCCCCAGCTCTGATTCCCCGCCTCTGATTCCCCGTGTTTGATTCCCTGCCTCTGATTGCCGGCCTCTGATTCCGCATCTCTGATTCACCGCCTTTGATTCGCCACCTCTGATTCCCCATATCTCATTCCCCGCCTCTGAATCCCCATCTCTGATTCCCGGCCTCTTATTCCCGGCATCTGATTCCGGCCTCTGATTCCCGGCCTCTGATTCCCTGCTTCTGATTCTGCTTCCCTGCCTCTGATTCCCCATCTCTGATTCCGCACATCTGATTCCCTGCCTCTGATTCGCTACCTCTGATTCCCCATATCTGATTCCCCGCCTCTGTTTCCCCGCCTCTGATTTCCCGCCTCTGTTTCCCAATATCTAAGTCCCCGCCTCTGATTCCCCAACTCTGATTCCCCACCTCTGATTCCCCAGCTCTGATTCCCCGCCTCTGATTCCCCGCATCTGATTCCCTGCATCTGATTCCAAGCCTCTGATTCCCTGCCTCTGATTCCCAACCTCTGATTCCCCACCTCTGATTCCCCATATCTGATTCCCCGCCTCTGTTTCCCCGCCTCTGATTCCCCACCTCTGTTTCCCCATATCTGATTCCCGGCCTCTTATTCCCCGCCTCTGATTCCCCACCTCTGATTCCCTACCTCTGATTCCCCATCTCCGATTCCGCACATCTGATTCCCTGCCTCTGATTCCCCGCCTCTGATTCCCTGCCTCTGATTCCGAACCTCTGATACCCCACCTCTGATTCCCCATATCTGATTCCCCGCCTCTGTTTCCCCGCCTCTGATTCCCCTCCTCTGATTCCCCAACTCTAATTCCCCGCCTCTGATTCCCCAGCTCTGATTCCCCGTGTTTGATTCCCTGCCTCTGATTCCCTGCCCTGATTCCCCATCTCTGTTTCACCGCCTTTGATTCGCCACCTCTGATTCCCCATATCTGATTCCCCGCCTCTGTTTCGCCGCCTCTGATTCCCTGCCTCTGATTCCCAACCTCTGATTCCACACCTCTGATTCCCCATATCTGATTCCCCGCCTCTGTTTCCCCGCCTCTGATTCCCTGCCCTTGTTTCCCCATATCTGATTCCCTGCCTCTGATTCCCCAACTCTGATTCCCCGCCTCTGATTCCCCAGCTCTGATTCCCCGCCCCTGATTTCCCGTGTTTGATTCCCTGCCTCTGATTCCCAGCCTCTGATTCCCCATCTCTGATTCACCGCCTTTGATTCGCCACCTCTGATTCCACATATCTGATTCCCCACCTCTGTTTCCCCGCCTCTGATTCCCCGCCTCTGATTCTACATATCTCATTTTCCGCCTCTGAATCCCCATCTCTGATTCCCGGACTCTGATTCCCCACCTCTGATTCCCGGCCTCTTATTCCCAGCATCTGATTCCCGGCCTCTGATTCCCGGCCTCTGATTCCCCGCTTCTGATTCTGATTCGCTGCCTCTGATTCCCCATCTCTGATTCCGCACATCTGATTCCCTGCCTCTGATTCCCCACCTCTGATTCCCCATATCTGATTTCCCGCCTCTTTTCCCCGCCTCTGATTCCCCGCCTCTGTTTCCCCATATCTAATTCCCAACCTCTGATGCCCCAACTCTGATTCCCTGCCTCTGATTCCCCGCGTTCTATTCCCTGCCTCTGATTCCCCGCCTGTGATTCCCCATCTCTGATTCACCACCTCTGATTCCCCACCTCTGATTCCCCATATCTAATTCCCCGCCTCTGTTTGCCCGCCTCTGATTCCCCGCCTCTGTTTCCCCATATCTGATTCCCCGCCTCTGAATCCCCAACTCTCATTCCCTGCCTCTGATTCCCCAGCTCTGATTCCCCGCCTTTGATTCCCCCCGTCTGATTCCCAGCCTCTGAATCCCCGTGTCTGATTTCCTGCCTCTGATTCCCCGCCTCTGATTCCCCATCTCTGATTCACAGCCTCTGATTCCCCACCTCTGATTCCCCATCTCGGATTCCGCACATCTGATTCCCTGCCTCTGATTCCCTGACTCTGATCCCCACCTCTGATTCCCAAGCTCTGATTCCCCGCCTCTGATTCCCCAACTCTGATTCCCCGCCTCTGATTCCCCAGCTCTGATTCCCCGCCTCTGATTCCCCGTGTTTGATTCCCTGCCTCTGATTCCCCGCCTCTGATTCCCCATCTCTGATTCACCGCCTTTGATTCGCCACCTCTGATTCCCCATATCTGATTCCTCGCCTCTGTTTCCCCGCCTCTGATTCCCCGCCTCTGATTCCCCATATCTCATTCCCCGCCTCTGATTCCCCATCTCTGATTCCCGGACTCTGATTCCCCACCTCTGATTCCCAGGCACTTATTCCCGGCATCTGATCCCTCCTCTGATTCCCGGCCTCTGATTCCCTGCTTCTGATTCTGATTCCCTGCCTTTGATTCCCCATCTCTGATTCCGAACATCTGATTCCCTGCCTCTGATTCCCCATCTCTGATTCCCCATATCTGATTCCCCGCCTCTGTTTCCCCGCCTCTGATTCCCCGCCTCTGTTTCCCAATATCTAAGTCCCCGCCTCTGATTCCCCAACTCTGATTCCCCACCTCTGATTCCCCAGCTCTGATTCCCCGCCTCTGATTCCCTGCATCTGATTCCCTGCATCTGATTCCAAGCCTCTGATTCCCTGCCTCTGATTCACAACCTCTGATTCCCCACCTCTGATTCCCCATATCTGATTCGCAGCCTCTGTTTCCCCGCCTCTGATTCCCCGCCTCTGTTTCCCCATATCTGATTCCCGGACTCTGATTCCCCGCCTCTGATTCCCTGCCTCTGATTCCCCATCTCCGATTCCGCATATCTGATTCCCTGACTCTGATTCCCCAACTTTGATTCCCAGCCTCTGATTCCCCAGCTCTGATTCCCCGCCTCTGATTCCCCGTGTTTGATTCCCTGCCTCTGATTCCCCGCCTCTGATTCCCCATCTCTGATTCACCGCCTTTGATTCGCCACCTCTGATTCCCCATATCTGATTCCCCACCTCTGTTTCCCCGCCTCTGATTCCCCGCCTCTGATTCTCCATATCTCATTCCCCGCCTCTGACTCCCCATCTGATTCCCGGACTCTGATTCCCCACCTCTGATTCCCGGCCTCTTATTCCCAGCATCTGATTCCAGGCCTCTGATTCCCGGCCTCTGGCTCCCCGCTTCTGATTCTGATTCCCTGCCTCTGATTCCCCACGTCTGATTCCCCATATCTGATTCCCCGCCTCTCTTTCCACGCCTCTGATTCCCCGCCTCTGTTTCCCCATATCTAATTCCCCACCTCTGATGCCCCAACTCTGATTCCCCGCCTCTGATTCCACAGCTCTGATTCCCCGCCTCTGATTCCCCGCATCCGATTCCCCATATCTGATTCCCCGCCTCTGTTTCCCCGCCCCTGATTCCCCGCCACTGTTTCCCCATATCTGATTATCCGCCTCTGATTCCCAACTATGATTCCCCGCCTCTGAATCCCCGCGTCTGATTCCCTGCCTCTGCTTCCCCGCCTCTGATTCCCCAACTCTGATTCCCCGCCTCTGATTCCCCAGCTCTGATTCCCCGCCTCTGATTCCCCGTGTTTGATTCCCTGCCTCTGATTCCCGGCCTCTGATTCCGCATCTCTGATTCACCGCCTTTGATTCGCCACCTCTGATTCCCCATATCTGATTCCCCGCATCTGTTTCCCCGCCTCTGATTCCCCGCCTCTGATTCCCCATATCTCATTCCCCGCCTCTGAATCCCCATCTCTGATTCCCGGACTCTGATTCCCCACCTCTGATTCCCGGCCTCTTATTCCCGGCATCTGATTCCGGCCTCTGATTCCCGGCCTCTGATTCCCTGCTTCTGATTCTGATTCCCTGCCTCTGATTCCCCATCTCTGATTCCGCACATCTGATTCCCTGCCTCTGATTCCCCACCTCTGATTCCCCATATCTGATTCCCCGCCTCTGTTTCCCCGCCTCTGATTTCCCGCCTCTGTTTCCCAATATCTCAGTCCCCGCCTCTGATTCCCCAACTCTGATTCCCCACCTCTGATTCCCCAGCTCTGATTCCCCGCCTCTGATTCCCCGCATCTGATTCCCTGCATCTGATTCCAAGCCTCTGATTCGCTGCCTCTGATTCCCAACCTCTGATTCCCCACCTCTGATTCCCCATATCTGATTCCCCGCCTCTGTTACCCCGCCTCTGATTCCCCACCTCTGTTTCCCCATATCTGATTCCCGGCCTCTTATTCCCCGCCTCTGATTCCCCACCTCTGATTCCCTACCTCTGATTCCCCATCTCCGATTCCGCACATCTTATTCCCTGCCTCTGATTCCCCGCCTCTGATTCCCTGCCTCTGATTCCGAACCTCTGATTCCCCACCTCTGATTCCCCATATCTGATTCCCCGCCTCTGTTGCCCCGCCTCTGATTCCCCTCCTCTGATTCCCCAACTCTAATTCCCCGCCTCTGATTCCCCAGCTCTGATTCCCCGTGTTTGATTCCCTGCCTCTGATTCCCTGCCCTGATTCCCCATCTCTGTTACACCGCCTTTGATTCGCCACCTCTGATTCCCCATATCTGATTCCCCGCCTCTGTTTCGCCGCCTCTGATTCCCTGCCTCTGATTCCCAACCTCTGATTCCACACCTCTGATTCCCCATATCTGATTCCCCGCCTCTGTTTCCCCGCCTCTGATTCCCTGCCCTTGTTTCCCCATATCTGATTCCCTGCCTCTGATTCCCCAACTCTGATTCCCCGCCTCTGATTCCCCAGCTCTGATTCCCCGCCCCTGATTTCCCGTGTTTGATTCCCTTCCTCTGATTCCCCGCCTCTGATTCCCCATCTCTGATTCACTGCCTTTGATTCGCCACCTCTGATTCCACATATCTGATTCCCCACCTCTGTTTCCCCGCCTCTGATTCCCCGCCTCTGATTCTACATATCTCATTTTCCGCCTCTGAATCCCCATCTCTGATTCCCGGACTCTGATTCCCCACCTCTGATTCCCGGCCTCTTATTCCCAGCATCTGATTCCCGGCCTCTGATTCCCGGCCTCTGATTCCCCGCTTCTGATTCTGATTCGCTGCCTCTGATTCCCCATCTCTGATTCCGCACATCTGATTCCCTGCCTCTGATTCCCCACCTCTGATTCCCCATATCTGATTTCCCGCCTCTGTTTCCCCGCCTCTGATTCCCCGCCTCTGTTTCCCCATATCTAATTCCCAACCTCTGATGCCCCAACTCTGATTCCCTGCCTCTGATTCCCCGCGTTCTATTCCCTGCCTCTGATTCCCCGCCTGTGATTCCCCATCTCTGATTCACCACCTCTGATTCCCCACCTCTGATTCCCCATATCTAATTCCCCGCCTCTGTTTGCCCGGCTCTGATTCCCCGCCTCTGTTTCCCCATATCTGATTCCCCGCCTCTGAATCCCCAACTCTGATTCCCTGCCTCTGATTCCCCAGCTCTGATTCCCCGCCTTTGATTCGCCCCGTCTGATTCCCAGCCTCTGAATCCCCGTGTCTGATTTCCTGCCTCTGATTCCCCGCTTCTGATTCCCCATCTCTGATTCACAGCCTCTGATTCCCCACCTCTGATTCCCCATCTCGGATTCCGCACATCTGATTCCCTGCCTCTGATTCCCTGACTCTGATCCCCACCTCTGATTCCCAAGCTCTGATTCCCCGCCTCTGATTCCCCAACTCTGATTCCCCGCCTCTGATTCCCCAGCTCTGATTCCCCGCCTCTGATTCCCCGTGTTTGATTCCCTGCCTCTGATTCCCCTGCCTCTGATTACCCAGCTCTGATTCCCCATCTCTGATTCACCGCCTTTGATTCGCCACCTCTGATTCCCCATATCTGATTCCTCGCCACTGTTTCCCCGCCTCTGATTCCCCGCCTCTGATTCCCCATATCTCATTCCCCGCCTCTGATTCCCCATCTCTGATTCCCGGACTCTGATTCCCCACCTCTGATTCCCGACCTCTTATTCCCGGCATCTGATTCCGGCCTCTGATTCCCGGCCTCTGATTCCCTGCTTCTGATTCTGATTCCCTGCCTCTGATTCCCCATTTCTGATTCCGCACATCTAATTCCCTGCCTCTTATTCCCCACCTCTGATTCCCCATATCTGAATCCCCGCCTCTGTTTCCCCGTCTCTGATTCCCCGCCTCTGTTTCCCCATATCTAAGTCCCCGCCTCTGATTCCCCAACTTTGATTCCCCACCTCTGATTCCCCAGCTCTGATTCCCCGCCTCTGATTCCCCACATCTGATTCCCCATACCTGATTCCCAGCCTCTGTTTCCCCGCCTCTGATTCCCCGCTTCTGTTTCCCCATATCTGATTCCCGGCCTCTGATTCCCCGCCTCTGATTCCCCGCCTCTGATTCCGTGCCTCTGATTCCCCATCTCCGATTCCGCACATCTGATTCCCTGCCTCTCATTCCCCGCCTCTGATTCCCCGCCTCTGATTCCCTGCCTCTGATTCCCAACCTCTGATTCCCCACCTCTGATTCCCCGTGTTTGATTCCCCGCCTCTGTCTCCCCGCCTCTGATTCCCCGCCTCTGATTCCCCAACTCTAATTCCCCGCCTCTGCTTCCCCATATCTGAATCCCCGCCTCTGTTTCCCCGCCTCTGATTCCCCGCCCCTGTTTCCCCATATCTGATTCCCCGCCTCTGATTCCCCAACTTTGATTCCCAGACTCTGATTCCCCAGCTCTGATTCCCCGCCTCTGATTCCCCGCATCTGATTCCCTGCATCTGATTCCAAGCCTCTGATCCCCTGCCTCTGATTCCCAACCTCTGATTCCCCACCTCTGATTCCCCATATCTGATTCCCAGCATCTGTTTCCCCGCCTCTGATTCCCCGCCTCTGTTTCCCCATATCTGATTCCCGGCCTCTGGTTCCCCGCCTCTGATTCCCCGCCTCTGATTCCCTGCCTCTGATTCCCCATCTCCGATTCCGCACATCTGATTCCCTGCCTCTGATTCCCCGCCTCTGATTCCCCGCCTCTGATTCCCTGCTTCTGATTCCCAACCTCTGATTCCCCACCTCTGATTCCCCGTGTTTGATTCCCCGCCTCTGTATCCCCGCCTCTGATTCCCCGCCTCTGATTCCCCAACTCTAATTCCCCGCCTCTGATTCCACATATCTGATTCCCCGCCTCTGTTTCCCCGCCTCTGATTCCCCGCCCCTGTTTCCCCATATCTGATTCCCTGCCTCTGATTCCCCAACTTTGATTCCCAGCCTCTGATTCCCCAGCTCTGATTCCCCGCCTCTGATTCCCCGCATCTGATTCCCTGCATCTGATTCCAAGCCTCTGATTCCCTGCCTCTGATTCCCAACCTCTGATTCCCCACCTCTGATTCCCCATATCTGATTCCCAGCCTCTGTTTCCCCGCCTCTGATTCCCCGCCTCTGTTTCCCCAAATCTGATTCCCGGCCTCTGATTCCCCGCATCTGATTCCCCGCCTCTGATTCCCTGCCTCTGATTCCCCAACTTTGATTCCCAGCCTCTGATTCCCCAGCTCTGATTACCCGCCTCTGATTCCCCGCATCTGATTCCCTGCATCTGATTCCAAGCCTCTGATTCCCTGCCTCTGATTCCCAACCTCTGTTTCCCCGCCTCTTATTCCCCAGCTCTGATTCCCTGCCTCTGATTCCCCGTGTTCTATTCCCTGCCTCTGATTCCCCGCCTGTGATTCCCCATCACTGATTCACCACCTCTGATTCCCCACCACTGATTCCCCATATCTAATTCCCCGCCTCTGTTTGCCCGCCTCTGATTCCCCGCCTCTGTTTCCCCATATCTGATTCCCCGCCTCTGAATCCCCAACTCTGATTCCCTGCCTCTGATTCCCCAGCTTCATTCCCCGCCTTTGATTCCCCCCGTCTGATTCCCAGCCTCTGAATCCCCGTGTCTGATAACCTGCCTCTGATTCCCCGCCTCTGATTCCCCATCTCAGATTCACCGCCTCTGATTCCCCACCTCTGATTCCCCATCTCTGTTTCCGCACATCCGATTCCCTGCCTCTGATTCCCCGACTCTGATTCCCCACCTCTGATTCCCCAGCTCTGATTCCCCGCCTCTGATTCCCCAACTCTGATTCCCCGCCTCTGATTCCCCAGCTCTGATTCCCCGCCTCTGATTCCCCGTGTTTGATCCCCTGCCTCTGATTCCCCAGCTCTGATTCCCCATCTCTGATTCACCGCCTTTGATTCGCCACCTCTGATTCCCCATATCTGATTCCTCGCCACTGTTTCCCCGCCTCTGATTCCCCGCCTCTGATTCCCCATATCTCATTCCCCGCCTCTGATTCCCCATCTCTGATTCCCGGACTCTGATTCCCCACCTCTGATTCCCGACCTCTTATTCCCGGCATCTGATTCCAGCCTCTGATTCCCGGCCTCTGATTCCCTGCTTCTGATTCTGATTCCCTGCCTCTGATTCCCCATTTCTGATTCCGCACATCTAATTCCCTGCCTCTTATTCCCCACCTCTGATTCCCCATATCTGAATCCCCGCCTCTGTTTCCCCGTCTCTGATTCCCCGCCTCTGTTTCCCCATATCTAAGTCCCCGCCTCTGATTCCCCAACTTTGATTCCCCACCTCTGATTCCCCAGCTCTGATTCCCCGCCTCTGATTCCCCACATCTGATTCCCCATACCTGATTCCCAGCCTCTGTTTCCCCGCCTCTGATTCCCCGCTTCTGTTTCCCCATATCTGATTCCCGGCCTCTGATTCCCCGCCTCTGATTCCCCGCCTCTGATTCCGTGCCTCTGATTCCCCATCTCCGATTCCGCACATCTGATTCCCTGCCTCTCATTCCCCGCCTCTGATTCCCCGCCTCTGATTCCCTGCCTCTGATTCCCAACCTCTGATTCCCCACCTCTGATTCCCCGTGTTTGATTCCCCGCCTCTGTCTCCCCGCCTCTGATTCCCCGCCTCTGATTCCCCAACTCTAATTCCCCGCCTCTGCTTCCCCATATCTGATTCCCCGCCTCTGTTTCCCCGCCTCTGATTCCCCGCCCCTGTTTCCCCATATCTGATTCCCCGCCTCTGATTCCCCAACTTTGATTCCCAGACTCTGATTCCCCAGCTCTGATTCCCCGCCTCTGATTCCCCGCATCTGATTCCCTGCATCTGATTCCAAGCCTCTGATCCCCTGCCTCTGATTCCCAACCTCTGATTCCCCACCTCTGATTCCCCATATCTGATTCCCAGCATCTGTTTCCCCGCCTCTGATTCCCCGCCTCTGTTTCCCCATATCTGATTCCCGGCCTCTGGTTCCCCGCCTCTGATTCCCCGCCTCTGATTCCCTGCCTCTGATTCCCCATCTCCGATTCCGCACATCTGATTCCCTGCCTCTGATTCCCCGCCTCTGATTCCCCGCCTCTGATTCCCTGCCTCTGATTCCCAACCTCTGATTCCCCACCTCTGATTCCCCATGTTTGATTCCCCGCCTCTGTATCCCCGCCCCTGTTTCCCCATATCTGATTCCCTGCCTCTGATTCCCCAACTTTGATTCCCAGCCTCTGATTCCCCAGCTCTGATTCCCCGCCTCTGATTCCCCGCATCTGATTCCCTGCATCTGATTCCAAGCCTCTTATTCCCTGCCTCTGATTCCCAACCTCTGATTCCCCACCTCTGATTCCCCATATCTGATTCCCAGCCTCTGTTTCCCCGCCTCTGATTCCCCGCCTCTGTTTCCCCATATCTGATTCCCGGCCTCTGATTCCCCGCATCTGATTCCCCGCCTCTGATTCCCTGCCTCTGATTCCCCAACTTTGATTCCCAGCCTCTGATTCCCCAGCTCTGATTCCCCGCCTCTGATTCCCCGCATCTGATTCCCTGCATCTGATTCCAAGCCTCTGATTCCCTGCCTCTGATTCCCAACCTCTGTTTCCCCACCTCTGATTCCCCATATCTGATTCCCAGCCTCTGTTTCCCCGCCTCTGATTCCCCGCCTCTGTTTCCCCATATCTGATTCCCGGCCTCTGATTCCCCGCATCTGATTCCCCGCCTCTGATTCCCTGCCTCTGAGTCCTCATCTCCGATTCCGCACATCTGATTCCCTGCCTCTGATTCCCCGCCTCTGATTCCCCGCCTCTGATTCCCTGCCTCTGATTCCCAACCTCTGATTCCCCACCTCTGATTCCCCGTGTTTGATTCCCCGCCTCTGTTTCCCCGCCTCTGATTCCCCGCCTCTGATTCCCCAACTCTAATTCCCCGCCTCTGATTCCCCATATCTGATTCCCTGCCTCTGTTTCCCCGCCTCTGATTCCCCGCCCCTGTTTCCCCATATCTGATTCCCTGCCTCTGATTCCCCAACTTTGATTCCCAGCCTTTGATTACCCAGCTCTGATTCCCCGCCTCTGATTCCCCGTGTTTGATTCCCTGCCTCTGATTCCCCGCCTCTGATTCCCCATCTCTGATTCACAGCCTTTGATTCGCCACCTCTGATTCCCCATATCTGATTCCCCACCTCTGTTTCCCCACCTCTGATTCCCCGCCTCTGATTCTCCATATCTCATTCCCCGCCTCTGACTCCCCATCTCTGATTCCCGGACTCTGATTCCCCACCTCTGATTCCCGGCCTCTTATTCCCAGCATCTGATTCCAGGCCTCTGATTCCCGGCCTCTGACTCCCCGCTTCTGATTCTGATTCCCTGCCTCTGATTCCCCGCCTCTGATTCCGCACATCTGATTCCCCGCCTCTGTTTCCCCAGATCTAATTCCCCACCTCTGATGCCCCAACTCTGATTTCCCGCCTCTGATTCCCCAGCTCTGATTCCCTGCCTCTGATTCTCCACATCCGATTCCCCATATCTGATTCCCCGCCTCTGTTTCCCCGCCCCTGATTCCCCGCCTCTGTTTCCCCATATCTGATTCCCCGCCTCTGATTCCCAACTATGATTCCCCGCCTCTTATTCCCCAGCTCTGATTCCCTGCCTCTGATTCCCCGCGTTCTATTCCCTGCCTCTGATTCCCCGCCTGTGATTCCCCATCATTGATTCACCACCTCTGATTCCCCACCACTGATTCCCCATATCTAATTCCCCGCCTCTGTTTGCCCGCCTCTGATTCCCCGCCTCTGTTTCCCCATATCTGATTCCCCGCCTCTGAATCCCCAACTCTGATTCCCTGCCTCTGATTCCCCAGCTTCATTCCCCGCCTTTGATTCCCCCCGTCTGATTCCCAGCCTCTGAATCCCCGTGTCTGATAACCTGCCTCTGATTCCCCGCCTCTGATTCCCCATCTCAGATTCACCGCCTCTGATTCCCCACCTCTGATTCCCCATCTCTGTTTCCGCACATCCGATTCCCTGCCTCTGATTCCCCGACTCTGATTCCCCACCTCTGATTCCCCAGCTCTGATTCCCCGCCTCTGATTCCCCAACTCTGATTCCCCGCCTCTGATTCCCCAGCTCTGATTCCCCGCCTCTGATTCCCCGTGTTTGATCCCCTGCCTCTGATTCCCCAGCTCTGATTCCCCATCTCTGATTCACCGCCTTTGATTCGCCACCTCTGATTCCCCATATCTGATTCCTCGCCACTGTTTCCCCGCCTCTGATTCCCCGCCTCTGATTCCCCATATCTCATTCCCCGCCTCTGATTCCCCATCTCTGATTCCCGGACTCTGATTCCCCACCTCTGATTCCCGACCTCTTATTCCCGGCATCTGATTCCGGCCTCTGATTCCCGGCCTCTGATTCCCTGCTTCTGATTCTGATTCCCTGCCTCTGATTCCCCATTTCTGATTCCGCACATCTAATTCCCTGCCTCTTATTCCCCACCTCTGATTCCCCATATCTGAATCCCCGCCTCTGTTTCCCCGTCTCTGATTCCCCGCCTCTGTTTCCCCATATCTAAGTCCCCGCCTCTGATTCCCCAACTTTGATTCCCCACCTCTGATTCCCCAGCTCTGATTCCCCGCCTCTGATTCCCCACATCTGATTCCCCATACCTGATTCCCAGCCTCTGTTTCCCCGCCTCTGATTCCCCGCTTCTGTTTCCCCATATCTGATTCCCGGCCTCTGATTCCCCGCCTCTGATTCCCCGCCTCTGATTCCGTGCCTCTGATTCCCCATCTCCGATTCCGCACATCTGATTCCCTGCCTCTCATTCCCCGCCTCTGATTCCCCGCCTCTGATTCCCTGCCTCTGATTCCCAACCTCTGATTCCCCACCTCTGATTCCCCGTGTTTGATTCCCCGCCTCTGTCTCCCCGCCTCTGATTCCCCGCCTCTGATTCCCCAACTCTAATTCCCCGCCTCTGCTTCCCCATATCTGATTCCCCGCCTCTGTTTCCCCGCCTCTGATTCCCCGCCCCTGTTTCCCCATATCTGATTCCCCGCCTCTGATTCCCCAACTTTGATTCCCAGACTCTGATTCCCCAGCTCTGATTCCCCGCCTCTGATTCCCCGCATCTGATTCCCTGCATCTTATTCCAAGCCTCTGATCCCCTGCCTCTGATTCCCAACCTCTGATTCCCCACCTCTGATTCCCCATATCTGATTCCCGGCCTCTGATTCCCCGCCTCTGATTCCCCGCCTCTGATTCCGTGCCTCTGATTCCCCATCTCCGATTCCGCACATCTGATTCCCTGCCTCTCATTCCCCGCCTCTGATTCCCCGCCTCTGATTCCCTGCCTCTGATTCCCAACCTCTGATTCCCCACCTCTGATTCCCCGTGTTTGATTCCCCGCCTCTGTCTCCCCGCCTCTGATTCCCCGCCTCTGATTCCCCAGCTCTGATTCCCCGCCTCTGATTCCCCGCATCTGATTCCCTGCATCTTATTCCAAGCCTCTGATCCCCTGCCTCTGATTCCCAACCTCTGATTCCCCACCTCTGATTCCCCATATCTGATTCCCAGCATCTGTTTCCCCGCCTCTGATTCCCCGCCTCTGTTTCCCCATATCTGATTCCCGGCCTCTGGTTCCCCGCCTCTGATTCCCCGCCTCTGATTCCCTGCCTCTGATTCCCCATCTCCGATTCCGCACATCTGATTCCCTGCCTCTGATTCCCCGCCTCTGATTCCCCGCCTCTGATTCCCTGCCTCTGATTCCCAACCTCTGATTCCCCACCTCTGATTCCCCGTGTTTGATTCCCCGCCTCTGTATCCCCGCCTCTGATTCCCCGCCTCTGATTCCCCAACTCTAATTCCCCGCCTCTGATTCCACATATCTGATTCCCCGCCTCTGTTTCCCCGCCTCTGATTCCCCGCCCCTGTTTCCCCATATCTGATTCCCTGCCTCTGATTCCCCAACTTTGATTCCCAGCCTCTGATTCCCCAGCTCTGATTCCCCGCCTCTGATTCCCCAGCTCTGATTCCCCGCCTCTGATTCCCCACATCTGATTCCCCATACCTGATTCCCAGCCTCTGTTTCCCCGCCTCTGATTCCCCGCTTCTGTTTCCCCATATCTGATTCCCGGCCTCTGATTCCCCGCCTCTGATTCCCCGCCTCTGATTCCGTGCCTCTGATTCCCCATCTCCGATTCCGCACATCTGATTCCCTGCCTCTCATTCCCCGCCTCTGATTCCCCGCCTCTGATTCCCTGCCTCTGATTCCCAACCTCTGATTCCCCACCTCTGATTCCCCGTGTTTGATTCCCCGCCTCTGTCTCCCCGCCTCTGATTCCCCGCCTCTGATTCCCCAACTCTAATTCCCCGCCTCTGCTTCCCCGCCTCTGATTCCCCGCCCCTGTTTCCCCATATCTGATTCCCCGCCTCTGATTCCCCAACTTTGATTCCCAGACTCTGATTCCCCAGCTCTGATTCCCCGCCTCTGATTCCCCGCATCTGATTCCCTGCATCTTATTCCAAGCCTCTGATCCCCTGCCTCTGATTCCCAACCTCTGATTCCCCACCTCTGATTCCCCATATCTGATTCCCAGCATCTGTTTCCCCGCCTCTGATTCCCCGCCTCTGTTTCCCCATATCTGATTCCCGGCCTCTGGTTCCCCGCCTCTGATTCCCCGCCTCTGATTCCCTGCCTCTGATTCCCCATCTCCGATTCCGCACATCTGATTCCCTGCCTCTGATTCCCCGCCTCTGATTCCCCGCCTCTGATTCCCTGCCTCTGATTCCCAACCTCTGATTCCCCACCTCTGATTCCCCGTGTTTGATTCCCCGCCTCTGTATCCCCGCCTCTGATTCCCCGCCTCTGATTCCCCAACTCTAATTCCCCGCCTCTGATTCCACATATCTGATTCCCCAGCTCTGATTCCCCGCCTCTGATTCCCCAACTCTGATTCCCCGCCTCTGATTCCCCAGCTCTGATTCCCCGCCTCTGATTCCCCGTGTTTGATCCCCTGCCTCTGATTCCCCAGCTCTGATTCCCCATCTCTGATTCACCGCCTTTGATTCGCCACCTCTGATTCCCCATATCTGATTCCTCGCCACTGTTTCCCCGCCTCTGATTCCCCGCCTCTGATTCCCCATATCTCATTCCCCGCCTCTGATTCCCCATCTCTGATTCCCGGACTCTGATTCCCCACCTCTGATTCCCGACCTCTTATTCCCGGCATCTGATTCCGGCCTCTGATTCCCGGCCTCTGATTCCCTGCTTCTGATTCTGATTCCCTGCCTCTGATTCCCCATTTCTGATTCCGCACATCTAATTCCCTGCCTCTTATTCCCCACCTCTGATTCCCCATATCTGAATCCCCGCCTCTGTTTCCCCGTCTCTGATTCCCCGCCTCTGTTTCCCCATATCTAAGTCCCCGCCTCTGATTCCCCAACTTTGATTCCCCACCTCTGATTCCCCAGCTCTGATTCCCCGCCTCTGATTCCCCACATCTGATTCCCCATACCTGATTCCCAGCCTCTGTTTCCCCGCCTCTGATTCCCCGCTTCTGTTTCCCCATATCTGATTCCCGGCCTCTGATTCCCCGCCTCTGATTCCCCGCCTCTGATTCCGTGCCTCTGATTCCCCATCTCCGATTCCGCACATCTGATTCCCTGCCTCTCATTCCCCGCCTCTGATTCCCCGCCTCTGATTCCCTGCCTCTGATTCCCAACCTCTGATTCCCCACCTCTGATTCCCCGTGTTTGATTCCCCGCCTCTGTCTCCCCGCCTCTGATTCCCCGCCTCTGATTCCCCAACTCTAATTCCCCGCCTCTGCTTCCCCGCCTCTGATTCCCCGCCCCTGTTTCCCCATATCTGATTCCCCGCCTCTGATTCCCCAACTTTGATTCCCAGACTCTGATTCCCCAGCTCTGATTCCCCGCCTCTGATTCCCCGCATCTGATTCCCTGCATCTTATTCCAAGCCTCTGATCCCCTGCCTCTGATTCCCAACCTCTGATTCCCCACCTCTGATTCCCCATATCTGATTCCCAGCATCTGTTTCCCCGCCTCTGATTCCCCGCCTCTGTTTCCCCATATCTGATTCCCGGCCTCTGGTTCCCCGCCTCTGATTCCCCGCCTCTGATTCCCTGCCTCTGATTCCCCATCTCCGATTCCGCACATCTGATTCCCTGCCTCTGATTCCCCGCCTCTGATTCCCCGCCTCTGATTCCCTGCCTCTGATTCCCAACCTCTGATTCCCCACCTCTGATTCCCCGTGTTTGATTCCCCGCCTCTGTATCCCCGCCTCTGATTCCCCGCCTCTGATTCCCCAACTCTAATTCCCCGCCTCTGATTCCACATATCTGATTCCCCGCCTCTGTTTCCCCGCCTCTGATTCCCCGCCCCTGTTTCCCCATATCTGATTCCCTGCCTCTGATTCCCCAACTTTGATTCCCAGCCTCTGATTCCCCAGCTCTGATTCCCCGCCTCTGATTCCCCGCATCTGATTCCCTGCATCTGATTCCAAGCCTCTGATTCCCTGCCTCTGATTCCCAACCTCTGATTCCCCACCTCTGATTCCCCATATCTGATTCCCAGCCTCTGTTTCCCCGCCTCTGATTCCCCGCCTCTGTTTCCCCAAATCTGATTCCCGGCCTCTGATTCCCCGCATCTGATTCCCCGCCTCTGATTCCCTGCCTCTGATTCCCCAACTTTGATTCCCAGCCTCTGATTCCCCAGCTCTGATTCCCCGCCTCTGATTCCCCGCATCTGATTCCCTGCATCTGATTCCAAGCCTCTGATTCCCTGCCTCTGATTCCCAACCTCTGTTTCCCCGCCTCTTATTCCCCAGCTCTGATTCCCTGCCTCTGATTCCCCGTGTTCTATTCCCTGCCTCTGATTCCCCGCCTGTGATTCCCCATCACTGATTCACCACCTCTGATTCCCCACCACTGATTCCCCATATCTAATTCCCCGCCTCTGTTTGCCCGCCTCTGATTCCCCGCCTCTGTTTCCCCATATCTGATTCCCCGCCTCTGAATCCCCAACTCTGATTCCCTGCCTCTGATTCCCCAGCTTCATTCCCCGCCTTTGATTCCCCCCGTCTGATTCCCAGCCTCTGAATCCCCGTGTCTGATAACCTGCCTCTGATTCCCCGCCTCTGATTCCCCATCTCAGATTCACCGCCTCTGATTCCCCACCTCTGATTCCCCATCTCTGTTTCCGCACATCCGATTCCCTGCCTCTGATTCCCCGACTCTGATTCCCCACCTCTGATTCCCCAGCTCTGATTCCCCGCCTCTGATTCCCCAACTCTGATTCCCCGCCTCTGATTCCCCAGCTCTGATTCCCCGCCTCTGATTCCCCGTGTTTGATCCCCTGCCTCTGATTCCCCAGCTCTGATTCCCCATCTCTGATTCACCGCCTTTGATTCGCCACCTCTGATTCCCCATATCTGATTCCTCGCCACTGTTTCCCCGCCTCTGATTCCCCGCCTCTGATTCCCCATATCTCATTCCCCGCCTCTGATTCCCCATCTCTGATTCCCGGAATCTGATTCCCCACCTCTGATTCCCGACCTCTTATTCCCGGCATCTGATTCCAGCCTCTGATTCCCGGCCTCTGATTCCCTGCTTCTGATTCTGATTCCCTGCCTCTGATTCCCCATTTCTGATTCCGCACATCTAATTCCCTGCCTCTTATTCCCCACCTCTGATTCCCCATATCTGAATCCCCGCCTCTGTTTCCCCGTCTCTGATTCCCCGCCTCTGTTTCCCCATATCTAAGTCCCCGCCTCTGATTCCCCAACTTTGATTCCCCACCTCTGATTCCCCAGCTCTGATTCCCCGCCTCTGATTCCCCACATCTGATTCCCCATACCTGATTCCCAGCCTCTGTTTCCCCGCCTCTGATTCCCCGCTTCTGTTTCCCCATATCTGATTCCCGGCCTCTGATTCCCCGCCTCTGATTCCCCGCCTCTGATTCCGTGCCTCTGATTCCCCATCTCCGATTCCGCACATCTGATTCCCTGCCTCTCATTCCCCGCCTCTGATTCCCCGCCTCTGATTCCCTGCCTCTGATTCCCAACCTCTGATTCCCCACCTCTGATTCCCCGTGTTTGATTCCCCGCCTCTGTCTCCCCGCCTCTGATTCCCCGCCTCTGATTCCCCAACTCTAATTCCCCGCCTCTGCTTCCCCATATCTGATTCCCCGCCTCTGTTTCCCCGCCTCTGATTCCCCGCCCCTGTTTCCCCATATCTGATTCCCCGCCTCTGATTCCCCAACTTTGATTCCCAGACTCTGATTCCCCAGCTCTGATTCCCCGCCTCTGATTCCCCGCATCTGATTCCCTGCATCTGATTCCAAGCCTCTGATCCCCTGCCTCTGATTCCAAACCTCTGATTCCCCACCTCTGATTCCCCATATCTGATTCCCAGCATCTGTTTCCCCGCCTCTGATTCCCCGCCTCTGTTTCCCCATATCTGATTCCCGGCCTCTGGTTCCCCGCCTCTGATTCCCCGCCTCTGATTCCCTGCCTCTGATTCCCCATCTCCGATTCCGCACATCTGATTCCATTCCTCTGATTCCCCGCCTCTGATTCCCCGCCTCTGATTCCCTGCCTCTGATTCCCAACCTCTGATTCCCCACCTCTGATTCCCCGTGTTTGATTCCCCGCCTCTGTATCCCCGCCCCTGTTTCCCCATATCTGATTCCCTGCCTCTGATTCCCCAACTTTGATTCCCAGCCTCTGATTCCCCAGCTCTGATTCCCCGCCTCTGATTCCCCGCATCTGATTCCCTGCATCTGATTCCAAGCCTCTTATTCCCTGCCTCTGATTCCCAACCTCTGATTCCCCAGCTCTGATTCCCCATATCTGATTCCCAGCCTCTGTTTCCCCGCCTCTGATTCCCCGCCCCTGTTTCCCCATATCTGATTCCCTGCCTCTGATTCCCCAACTTTGATTCCCAGCCTCTGATTCCCCAGCTCTGATTCCCCGCCTCTGATTCCCCGCATCTGATTCCCTGCATCTGATTCCAAGCCTCTGATTCCCTGCCTCTGATTCCCAACCTCTGATTCCCCACCTCTGATTCCCCATATCTGATTCCCAGCCTCTGTTTCCCCGCCTCTGATTCCCCGCCTCTGTTTCCCCAAATCTGATTCCCGGCCTCTGATTCCCCGCATCTGATTCCCCGCCTCTGATTCCCTGCCTCTGATTCCCCAACTTTGATTCCCAGCCTCTGATTCCCCAGCTCTGATTCCCCGCCTCTGATTCCCCGCATCTGATTCCCTGCATCTGATTCCAAGCCTCTGATTCCCTGCCTCTGATTCCCAACCTCTGTTTCCCCGCCTCTTATTCCCCAGCTCTGATTCCCTGCCTCTGATTCCCCGTGTTCTATTCCCTGCCTCTGATTCCCCGCCTGTGATTCCCCATCACTGATTCACCACCTCTGATTCCCCACCACTGATTCCCCATATCTAATTCCCCGCCTCTGTTTGCCCGCCTCTGATTCCCCGCCTCTGTTTCCCCATATCTGATTCCCCGCCTCTGAATCCCCAACTCTGATTCCCTGCCTCTGATTCCCCAGCTTCATTCCCCGCCTTTGATTCCCCCCGTCTGATTCCCAGCCTCTGAATCCCCGTGTCTGATAACCTGCCTCTGATTCCCCGCCTCTGATTCCCCATCTCAGATTCACCGCCTCTGATTCCCCACCTCTGATTCCCCATCTCTGTTTCCGCACATCCGATTCCCTGCCTCTGATTCCCCGACTCTGATTCCCCACCTCTGATTCCCCAGCTCTGATTCCCCGCCTCTGATTCCCCAACTCTGATTCCCCGCCTCTGATTCCCCAGCTCTGATTCCCCGCCTCTGATTCCCCGTGTTTGATCCCCTGCCTCTGATTCCCCAGCTCTGATTCCCCATCTCTGATTCACCGCCTTTGATTCGCCACCTCTGATTCCCCATATCTGATTCCTCGCCACTGTTTCCCCGCCTCTGATTCCCCGCCTCTGATTCCCCATATCTCATTCCCCGCCTCTGATTCCCCATCTCTGATTCCCGGAATCTGATTCCCCACCTCTGATTCCCGACCTCTTATTCCCGGCATCTGATTCCAGCCTCTGATTCCCGGCCTCTGATTCCCTGCTTCTGATTCTGATTCCCTGCCTCTGATTCCCCATTTCTGATTCCGCACATCTAATTCCCTGCCTCTTATTCCCCACCTCTGATTCCCCATATCTGAATCCCCGCCTCTGTTTCCCCGTCTCTGATTCCCCGCCTCTGTTTCCCCATATCTAAGTCCCCGCCTCTGATTCCCCAACTTTGATTCCCCACCTCTGATTCCCCAGCTCTGATTCCCCGCCTCTGATTCCCCACATCTGATTCCCCATACCTGATTCCCAGCCTCTGTTTCCCCGCCTCTGATTCCCCGCTTCTGTTTCCCCATATCTGATTCCCGGCCTCTGATTCCCCGCCTCTGATTCCCCGCCTCTGATTCCGTGCCTCTGATTCCCCATCTCCGATTCCGCACATCTGATTCCCTGCCTCTCATTCCCCGCCTCTGATTCCCCGCCTCTGATTCCCTGCCTCTGATTCCCAACCTCTGATTCCCCACCTCTGATTCCCCGTGTTTGATTCCCCGCCTCTGTCTCCCCGCCTCTGATTCCCCGCCTCTGATTCCCCAACTCTAATTCCCCGCCTCTGCTTCCCCATATCTGATTCCCCGCCTCTGATTCCCTGCCTCTGATTCCCAACCTCTGATTCCCCACCTCTGATTCCCCGTGTTTGGTTCCCCGCCTCTGTATCCCCGCCCCTGTTTCCCCATATCTGATTCCCTGCCTCTGATTCCCCAACTTTGATTCCCAGCCTCTGATTCCCCAGCTCTGATTCCCCGCCTCTGATTCCCCGCATCTGATTCCCTGCATCTGATTCCAAGCCTCTTATTCCCTGCCTCTGATTCCCAACCTCTGATTCCCCAGCTCTGATTCCCCATATCTGATTCCCAGCCTCTGTTTCCCCGCCTCTGATTCCCCGCCTCTGTTTCCCCATATCTGATTCCCGGCCTCTGATTCCCCGCATCTGATTCCCCGCCTCTGATTCCCTGCCTCTGATTCCCCAACTTTGATTCCCAGCCTCTGATTCCCCAGCTCTGATTCCCCGCCTCTGATTCCCCGCATCTGATTCCCTGCATCTGATTCCAAGCCTCTGATTCCCTGCCTCTGATTCCCAACCTCTGTTTCCCCACCTCTGATTCCCCATATCTGATTCCCAGCCTCTGTTTCCCCGCCTCTGATTCCCCGCCTCTGTTTCCCCATATCTGATTCCCGGCCTCTGATTCCCCGCATCTGATTCCCCGCCTCTGATTCCCTGCCTCTAAGTCCTCATCTCCGATTCCGCACATCTGATTCCCTGCCTCTGATTCCCCGCCTCTGATTCCCCGCCTCTGATTCCCTGCCTCTGATTCCCAACCTCTGATTCCCCACCTCTGATTCCCCGTGTTTGATTCCCCGCCTCTGTTTCCCCGCCTCTGATTCCCCGCCTCTGATTCCCCAACTCTAATTCCCCGCCTCTGATTCCCCATATCTGATTCCCTGCCTCTGTTTCCCCGCCTCTGATTCCCCGCCCCTGTTTCCCCATATCTGATTCCCTGCCTCTGATTCCCCAACTTTGATTCCCAGCCTTTGATTCCCCAGCTCTGATTCCCCGCCTCTGATTCCCCGTGTTTGATTCCCTGCCTCTGATTCCCCGCCTCTGATTCCCCATCTCTGATTCACAGCCTTTGATTCGCCACCTCTGATTCCCCATATCTGATTCCCCACCTCTGTTTCCCCACCTCTGATTCCCCGCCTCTGATTCTCCATATCTCATTCCCCGCCTCTGACTCCCCATCTCTGATTCCCGGACTCTGATTCCCCACCTCTGATTCCCGGCCTCTTATTCCCAGCATCTGATTCCAGGCCTCTGATTCCCGGCCTCTGACTCCCCGCTTCTGATTCTGATTCCCTGCCTCTGATTCCCCGCCTCTGATTCCGCACATCTGATTCCCCGCCTCTGTTTCCCCAGATCTAATTCCCCACCTCTGATGCCCCAACTCTGATTTCCCGCCTCTGATTCCCCAGCTCTGATTCCCAGCCTCTGATTCTCCACATCCGATTCCCCATATCTGATTCCCCGCCTCTGTTTCCCCGCCCCTGATTCCCCGCCTCTGTTTCCCCATATCTGATTCCCCGCCTCTGATTCCCAACTATGATTCCCCGCCTCTTATTCCCCAGCTCTGATTCCCTGCCTCTGATTCCCCGCGTTCTATTCCCTGCCTCTGATTCCCCGCCTGTGATTCCCCATCATTGATTCACCACCTCTGATTCCCCACCACTGATTCCCCATATCTAATTCCCCGCCTCTGTTTGCCCGCCTCTGATTCCCCGCCTCTGTTTCCCCATATCTGATTCCCCGCCTCTGAATCCCCAACTCTGATTCCCTGCCTCTGATTCCCCAGCTTCATTCCCCGCCTTTGATTCCCCCCGTCTGATTCCCAGCCTCTGAATCCCCGTGTCTGATAACCTGCCTCTGATTCCCCGCCTCTGATTCCCCATCTCAGATTCACCGCCTCTGATTCCCCACCTCTGATTCCCCATCTCTGTTTCCGCACATCCGATTCCCTGCCTCTGATTCCCCGACTCTGATTCCCCACCTCTGATTCCCCAGCTCTGATTCCCCGCCTCTGATTCCCCAACTCTGATTCCCCGCCTCTGATTCCCCAGCTCTGATTCCCCGCCTCTGATTCCCCGTGTTTGATCCCCTGCCTCTGATTCCCCAGCTCTGATTCCCCATCTCTGATTCACCGCCTTTGATTCGCCACCTCTGATTCCCCATATCTGATTCCTCGCCACTGTTTCCCCGCCTCTGATTCCCCGCCTCTGATTCCCCATATCTCATTCCCCGCCTCTGATTCCCCATCTCTGATTCCCGGACTCTGATTCCCCACCTCTGATTCCCGACCTCTTATTCCCGGCATCTGATTCCGGCCTCTGATTCCCGGCCTCTGATTCCCTGCTTCTGATTCTGATTCCCTGCCTCTGATTCCCCATTTCTGATCCCGCACATCTAATTCCCTGCCTCTTATTCCCCACCTCTGATTCCCCATATCTGAATCCCCGCCTCTGTTTCCCCGTCTCTGATTCCCCGCCTCTGTTTCCCCATATCTAAGTCCCCGCCTCTGATTCCCCAACTTTGATTCCCCACCTCTGATTCCCCAGCTCTGATTCCCCGCCTCTGATTCCCCACATCTGATTCCCCATACCTGATTCCCAGCCTCTGTTTCCCCGCCTCTGATTCCCCGCTTCTGTTTCCCCATATCTGATTCCCGGCCTCTGATTCCCCGCCTCTGATTCCCCGCCTCTGATTCCGTGCCTCTGATTCCCCATCTCCGATTCCGCACATCTGATTCCCTGCCTCTCATTCCCCGCCTCTGATTCCCCGCCTCTGATTCCCTGCCTCTGATTCCCAACCTCTGATTCCCCACCTCTGATTCCCCGTGTTTGATTCCCCGCCTCTGTCTCCCCGCCTCTGATTCCCCGCCTCTGATTCCCCAACTCTAATTCCCCGCCTCTGCTTCCCCATATCTGATTCCCCGCCTCTGTTTCCCCGCCTCTGATTCCCCGCCCCTGTTTCCCCATATCTGATTCCCCGCCTCTGATTCCCCAACTTTGATTCCCGGACTCTGATTCCCCAGCTCTGATTCCCCGCCTCTGATTCCCCGCATCTGATTCCCTGCATCTGATTCCAAGCCTCTGATCCCCTGCCTCTGATTCCCAACCTCTGATTCCCCACCTCTGATTCCCCATATCTGATTCCCAGCATCTGTTTCCCCGCCTCTGATTCCCCGCCTCTGTTTCCCCATATCTGATTCCCGGCCTCTGGTTCCCCGCCTCTGATTCCCCGCCTCTGATTCCCTGCCTCTGATTCCCCATCTCCGATTCCGCACATCTGATTCCCTGCCTCTGATTCCCCGCCTCTTATTCCCCGCCTCTGATTCCCTGCCTCTGATTCCCAACCTCTGATTCCCCACCTCTGATTCCCCGTGTTTGATTCCCCGCCTCTGTAACCCCGCCTCTGATTCCCCGCCTCTGATTCCCCAACTCTAATTCCCCGCCTCTGATTCCACATATCTGATTCCCCGCCTCTGTTTCCCCGCCTCTGATTCCCCGCCCCTGTTTCCCCATATCTGATTCCCTGCCTCTGATTCCCCAACTTTGATTCCCAGCCTCTGATTCCCCAGCTCTGATTCCCCGCCTCTGATTCCCCGCATCTGATTCCCTGCATCTGATTCCAAGCCTCTGATTCCCTGCCTCTGATTCCCAACCTCTGATTCCCCACCTCTGATTCCCCATATCTGATTCCCAGCCTCTGTTTCCCCGCCTCTGATTCCCCGCCTCTGTTTCCCCAAATCTGATTCCCGGCCTCTGATTCCCCGCATCTGATTCCCCGCCTCTGATTCCCTGCCTCTGATTCCCCAACTTTGATTCCCAGCCTCTGATTCCCCAGCTCTGATTCCCCGCCTCTGATTCCCCGCATCTGATTCCCTGCATCTGATTCCAAGCCTCTGATTCCCTGCCTCTGATTCCCAACCTCTGTTTCCCCACCTCTGATTCCCCATATCTGATTCCCAGCCTCTGTTTCCCCGCCTCTGATTCCCCGCCTCTGTTTCCCCATATCTGATTCCCGGCCTCTGATTCCCCGCATCTGATTCCCCGCCTCTGATTCCCTGCCTCTGATTCCTCATCTCCGATTCCGCACATCTGATTCCCTGCCTCTGATTCCCCGCCTCTGATTCCCCGCCTCTGATTCCCTGCCTCTGATTCCCAACCTCTGATTCCCCACCTCTGATTCCCCGTGTTTGATTCCCCGCCTCTGTTTCCCCGCCTCTGATTCCCCGCCTCTGATTCCCCAACTCTAATTCCCCGCCTCTGATTCCCCATATCTGATTCCCTGCCTCTGTTTCCCCGCCTCTGATTCCCCGCCCCTGTTTCCCCATATCTGATTCCCTGCCTCTGATTCCCCAACTTTGATTCCCAGCCTTTGATTCCCCAGCTCTGATTCCCCGCCTCTAATTCCCCGTGTTTGATTCCCTGCCTCTGATTCCCCGCCTCTGATTCCCCATCTCTGATTCACAGCCTTTGATTCGCCACCTCTGATTCCCCATATCTGATTCCCCACCTCTGTTTCCCCACCTCTGATTCCCCGCCTCTGATTCTCCATATCTCATTCCCCGCCTCTGACTCCCCATCTCTGATTCCCGGACTCTGATTCCCCACCTCTGATTCCCGGCCTCTTATTCCCAGCATCTGATTCCAGGCCTCTGATTCCCGGCCTCTGACTCCCCGCTTCTGATTCTGATTCCCTGCCTCTGATTCCCCGCCTCTGATTCCGCACATCTGATTCCCCGCCTCTGTTTCCCCAGATCTAATTCCCCACCTCTGATGCCCCATCTCTGATTTCCCGCCTCTGATTCCCCAGCTCTGATTCCCTGCCTCTGATTCTCCACATCCGATTCCCCATATCTGATTCCCCGCCTCTGTTTCCCCGCCCCTGATTCCCCGCCTCTGTTTCCCCATATCTGATTCCCCGCCTCTGATTCCCAACTATGATTCCCCGCCTCTTATTCCCCAGCTCTGATTCCCTGCCTCTGATTCCCCGCGTTCTATTCCCTGCCTCTGATTCCCCGCCTGTGGTTCCCCATCATTGATTCACCACCTCTGATTCCCCACCACTGATTCCCCATATCTAATTCCCCGCCTCTGTTTGCCCGCCTCTGATTCCCCGCCTCTGTTTCCCCATATCTGATTCCCCGCCTCTGAATCCCCAACTCTGATTCCCTGCCTCTGATTCCCCAGCTTCATTCCCCGCCTTTGATTCCCCCCGTCTGATTCCCAGACTCTGAATCCCCGTGTCTGATAACCTGCCTCTGATTCCCCGCCTCTGATTCCCCATCTCAGATTCACGGCCTCTGATTCCCCACCTCTGATTCCCCATCTCTGATTCCGCACATCCGATTCCCTGCCTCTGATTCCCCGACTCTGATTCCCCACCTCTGATTCCCCAGCTCTGATTCCCCGCCTCTGATTCCCCAACTCTGATTCCCCGCCTCTGATTCCCCAGCTCTGATTCCCCGCCTCTGATTCCCCGTGTTTGATCCCCTGCCTCTGATTCCCCAGCTCTGATTCCCCATCTCTGATTCACCGCCTTTGATTCGCCACCTCTGATTCCCCATATCTGATTCCTCGCCACTGTTTCCCCGCCTCTGATTCCCCGCCTCTGATTCCCCATATCTCATTCCCCACCTCTGATTCCCCATCTCTGATTCCCGGACTCTTATTCCCCACCTCTGATTCCCGACCTCTTATTCCCGGCATCTGATTCCGGCCTCTGATTCCCGGCCTCTGATTCCCTGCTTCTGATTCTGATTCCCTGCCTCTGATTCCCCATTTCTGATTCCGCACATCTAATTCCCTGCCTCTGATTCCCCACCTCTGATTCCCCATATCTGAATCCCCGCCTCTGTTTCCCCATCTCTGATTCCACGCCTCTGTTTCCCCATATCTAAGTCCCCGCCTCTGATTCCCCAACTTTGATTCCCCACCTCTGATTCCCCAGCTCTGATTCCCCGCCTCTGATTCCCCACATCTGATTCCCCATACCTGATTCCCAGCCTCTGTTTCCCCGCCACTGATTCCCCGCTTCTGTTTCCCCATATCTGATTCCCGGCCTCTGATTCCCCGCCTCTGATTCCCCGCCTCTGATTCCCTGCCTCTGATTCCCCATCTCCGATTCCGCACATCTGATTCCCTGCCTCTCATTCCCCGCCTCTGATTCCCCGCCTCTGATTCCCTGCCTCTGATTCCCAACCTCTGATTCCCCACCTCTGATTCCCCGTGTTTGATTCCCCGCCTCTGTTTCCCCGCCTCTGATTCCCCGCCTCTGATTCCCCAACTCTAATTCCCCGCCCCTGATTCCCCATATTTGATTCCCCGCCTCTGTTTCCCCGCCTCTGATTCCCCGACCCTGTTTCCCCATATCTGATTCCCTGCCTCTGATTCCCCAACTTTGATTCCCAGACTCTGATTCCCCAGCTCTGATTCCCCGCCTCTGATTCCCCGCATCTGATTCCCTGCATCTGATTCCAAGCCTCTGATCCCCTGCCTCTGATTCCCAACCTCTGATTCCCCACCTCTGATTCCCCATATATGATTCCCAGCCTCTGTTTCCCCGCCTCTGATTCCCCGCCTCTGTTTCCCCATATCTGATTCCCGGCCTCTGATTCCCCGCCTCTGATTCCCTGCCTCTGATTCCCCATCACCGATTCCGCACATCTGATTCCCTGCCTCTGATTCCCCGCCTCTGATTCCCCGCCGCTGATTCCCTGCCTCTAATTTCCAACCTCTGATTCCCCACCTCTGATTCCCCGTGTTTGATTCCCCGCCTCTGTTTCCCCACCACTAATTCCCCGCCTCTGATTCCCCAACTCTAATTCCCCGCCTCTGATTCCCCATATCTGATTCCCCGCCTCTGTTTCCCCGCCTCTGATTCCCCGCCCCTGTTTCCCCATATCTGATTCCCTGACTCTGATTCCCCAACTTTGATTCCCAGCCTCTGATTCCCCAGCTCTGATTCCCCGCCTCTGATTCCCCGTGTTTGATTCCCTGCCTCTGATTCCCCGCCTCTGATTCCCCATCTCTGATTCACCGCCTCTGTTTCCCCGCCTCTGATTCCCCGCCTCTGATTCTCCATATCTCATTCCCCGCCTCTGACTCCCCATCTCTGATTCCCGGACTCTGATTCCCCACCTCTGATTCCCGGCTTCTTATTCCCAGCATCTGATTCCAGGCCTCTGATTCCCGGCCTCTGGCTCCCCGCTTCTGATTCTGATTCCCTGCCTCTGATTCCCCACGTCTGATTCCCCATATCTGATTCCCCGCCTCTGTTTCCACGCCTCTGATTCCCCGCCTCTGTTTCCCCATATCTAATTCCCCACCTCTGATGCCCCAACTCTGATTCCCCGCCTCTGATTCCACAGCTCTGATTCCCCGCCTCTGATTCCCCGCATCCGATTCCCCATATCTGATTCCCCGCCTCTGTTTCCCCGCCCCTGATTCCCCGACTCTGTTTCCCCATATCTGATTATCCGTCTCTGATTCCCAACTATGATTCCCCGCCTCTGAATCCCCGCGTCTGATTCCCTGCCTCTGCTTCCCCGCCTCTGATTCCCCAGCTCTGATTCCCCGCCTCTGATTCCCCGTGTTTGATTCCCTGCCTCTGATTCCCGGCCTCTGATTCTGCATCTCTGATTCACCGCCTTTGATTCGCCACCTCTGATTCCCCATATCTGATTCCCCGCATCTGTTTCCCCGCCTCTGATTCCCCGCCTCTGATTCCCCATATCTCATTCCCCGCCTCTGAATCCCCATCTCTGATTCCCGGACTCTGATTCCCCACCTCTGATTCCCGGCCTCTTATTCCCGGCATCTGATTCCGGCCTCTGATTCCCCATCTCTGATTCCGCACATCTGATTCCCTGCCTCTGATTCCCCACCTCTGATTCCCCATATCTGATTCCCCGCCTCTGTTTCCCCGCCTCTGATTTCCCGCCTCTGTTTCCCAATATCTAAGTCCCCGCCTCTGATTCCCCAACTCTGATTCCCCACCTCTGATTCCCCAGCTCTGATTCCCCGCCTCTGATTCCCCGCATCTGATTCCCTGCATCTGATTCCAAGCCTCTGATTCGCTGCCTCTGATTCCCAACCTCTGATTCCCCACCTCTGATTCCCCATATCTGATTCCCCGCCTCTGTTACCCCGCCTCTGATTCCCCACCTCTGTTTCCCCATATCTGATTCCCGGCCTCTTATTCCCCGCCTCTGATTCCCCACCTCTGATTCCCTACCTATGATTCCCCATCTCCGATTCCGCACATCTGATTCCCTGCCTCTGATTCCCCGCCTCTGATTCCCTGCCTCTGATTCCGAACCTCTGATTCCCCACCTCTGATTCCCCATATCTGATTCCCCGCCTCTGTTGCCCCGCCTCTGATTCCCCTCCTCTGATTCCCCAACTCTAATTCCCCGCCTCTGATTCCCCAGCTCTGATTCCCCGTGTTTGATTCCCTGCCTCTGATTCCCTGCCCTGATTCCCCATCTCTGTTACACCGCCTTTGATTCGCCACCTCTGATTCCCCATATCTGATTCCCCGCCTCTGTTTCGCCGCCTCTGATTCCCTGCCTCTGATTCACAACCTCTGATTTCACACCTCTGATTCCCCATATCTGATTCCCCGCCTCTGTTTCCCCGCCTCTGATTCCCTGCCCTTGTTTCCCCATATCTGATTCCCCGCCTCTGATTCCCCGTGTTTGATCCCCTGCCTCTGATTCCCCAGCTCTGATTCCCCATCTCTGATTCACCGCCTTTGATTCGCCACCTCTGATTCCCCATATCTGATTCCTCGCCACTGTTTCCCCGCCTCTGATTCCCCGCCTCTGATTCCCCATATCTCATTCCCCACCTCTGATTCCCCATCTCTGATTCCCGGACTCTTATTCCCCACCTCTGATTCCCGACCTCTTATTCCCGGCATCTGATTCCGGCCTCTGATTCCCGGCCTCTGATTCCCTGCTTCTGATTCTGATTCCCTGCCTCTGATTCCCCATTTCTGATTCCGCACATCTAATTCCCTGCCTCTGATTCCCCACCTCTGATTCCCCATATCTGAATCCCCGCCTCTGTTTCCCCATCTCTGATTCCACGCCTCTGTTTCCCCATATCTAAGTCCCCGCCTCTGATTCCCCAACTTTGATTCCCCACCTCTGATTCCCCAGCTCTGATTCCCCGCCTCTGATTCCCCACATCTGATTCCCCATACCTGATTCCCAGCCTCTGTTTCCCCGCCACTGATTCCCCGCTTCTGTTTCCCCATATCTGATTCCCGGCCTCTGATTCCCCGCCTCTGATTCCCCGCCTCTGATTCCCTGCCTCTGATTCCCCATCTCCGATTCCGCACATCTGATTCCCTGCCTCTCATTCCCCGCCTCTGATTCCCCGCCTCTGATTCCCTGCCTCTGATTCCCAACCTCTGATTCCCCACCTCTGATTCCCCGTGTTTGATTCCCCGCCTCTGTTTCCCCGCCTCTGATTCCCCGCCTCTGATTCCCCAACTCTAATTCCCCGCCCCTGATTCCCCATATTTGATTCCCCGCCTCTGTTTCCCCGCCTCTGATTCCCCGACCCTGTTTCCCCATATCTGATTCCCTGCCTCTGATTCCCCAACTTTGATTCCCAGACTCTGATTCCCCAGCTCTGATTCCCCGCCTCTGATTCCCCGCATCTGATTCCCTGCATCTGATTCCAAGCCTCTGATCCCCTGCCTCTGATTCCCAACCTCTGATTCCCCACCTCTGATTCCCCATATATGATTCCCAGCCTCTGTTTCCCCGCCTCTGATTCCCCGCCTCTGTTTCCCCATATCTGATTCCCGGCCTCTGATTCCCCGCCTCTGATTCCCTGCCTCTGATTCCCCATCACCGATTCCGCACATCTGATTCCCTGCCTCTGATTCCCCGCCTCTGATTCCCCGCCGCTGATTCCCTGCCTCTAATTTCCAACCTCTGATTCCCCACCTCTGATTCCCCGTGTTTGATTCCCCGCCTCTGTTTCCCCACCACTAATTCCCCGCCTCTGATTCCCCAACTCTAATTCCCCGCCTCTGATTCCCCATATCTGATTCCCCGCCTCTGTTTCCCCGCCTCTGATTCCCCGCCCCTGTTTCCCCATATCTGATTCCCTGACTCTGATTCCCCAACTTTGATTCCCAGCCTCTGATTCCCCAGCTCTGATTCCCCGCCTCTGATTCCCCGTGTTTGATTCCCTGCCTCTGATTCCCCGCCTCTGATTCCCCATCTCTGATTCACCGCCTCTGTTTCCCCGCCTCTGATTCCCCGCCTCTGATTCTCCATATCTCATTCCCCGCCTCTGACTCCCCATCTCTGATTCCCGGACTCTGATTCCCCACCTCTGATTCCCGGCCTCTTATTCCCAGCATCTGATTCCAGGCCTCTGATTCCCGGCCTCTGGCTCCCCGCTTCTGATTCTGATTCCCTGCCTCTGATTCCCCACGTCTGATTCCCCATATCTGATTCCCCGCCTCTGTTTCCACGCCTCTGATTCCCCGCCTCTGTTTCCCCATATCTAATTCCCCACCTCTGATGCCCCAACTCTGATTCCCCGCCTCTGATTCCACAGCTCTGATTCCCCGCCTCTGATTCCCCGCATCCGATTCCCCATATCTGATTCCCCGCCTCTGTTTCCCCGCCCCTGATTCCCCGACTCTGTTTCCCCATATCTGATTATCCGTCTCTGATTCCCAACTATGATTCCCCGCCTCTGAATCCCCGCGTCTGATTCCCTGCCTCTGCTTCCCCGCCTCTGATTCCCCAGCTCTGATTCCCCGCCTCTGATTCCCCGTGTTTGATTCCCTGCCTCTGATTCCCGGCCTCTGATTCTGCATCTCTGATTCACCGCCTTTGATTCGCCACCTCTGATTCCCCATATCTGATTCCCCGCATCTGTTTCCCCGCCTCTGATTCCCCGCCTCTGATTCCCCATATCTCATTCCCCGCCTCTGAATCCCCATCTCTGATTCCCGGACTCTGATTCCCCACCTCTGATTCCCGGCCTCTTATTCCCGGCATCTGATTCCGGCCTCTGATTCCCCATCTCTGATTCCGCACATCTGATTCCCTGCCTCTGATTCCCCACCTCTGATTCCCCATATCTGATTCCCCGCCTCTGTTTCCCCGCCTCTGATTTCCCGCCTCTGTTTCCCAATATCTAAGTCCCCGCCTCTGATTCCCCAACTCTGATTCCCCACCTCTGATTCCCCAGCTCTGATTCCCCGCCTCTGATTCCCCGCATCTGATTCCCTGCATCTGATTCCAAGCCTCTGATTCGCTGCCTCTGATTCCCAACCTCTGATTCCCCACCTCTGATTCCCCATATCTGATTCCCCGCCTCTGTTACCCCGCCTCTGATTCCCCACCTCTGTTTCCCCATATCTGATTCCCGGCCTCTTATTCCCCGCCTCTGATTCCCCACCTCTGATTCCCTACCTATGATTCCCCATCTCCGATTCCGCACATCTGATTCCCTGCCTCTGATTCCCCGCCTCTGATTCCCTGCCTCTGATTCCGAACCTCTGATTCCCCACCTCTGATTCCCCATATCTGATTCCCCGCCTCTGTTGCCCCGCCTCTGATTCCCCTCCTCTGATTCCCCAACTCTAATTCCCCGCCTCTGATTCCCCAGCTCTGATTCCCCGTGTTTGATTCCCTGCCTCTGATTCCCTGCCCTGATTCCCCATCTCTGTTACACCGCCTTTGATTCGCCACCTCTGATTCCCCATATCTGATTCCCCGCCTCTGTTTCGCCGCCTCTGATTCCCTGCCTCTGATTCCCAACCTCTGATTTCACACCTCTGATTCCCCATATCTGATTCCCCGCCTCTGTTTCCCCGCCTCTGATTCCCTGCCCTTGTTTCCCCATATCTGATTCCCTGCCTCTGATTCCCCAACTCTGATTCCCCGCCTCTGATTCCCCAGCTCTGATTCCCCGCCCCTGATTTCCCGTGTTTGATTCCCTGCCTCTGATTCCCCGCCTCTGATTCCCCATCTCTGATTCACTGCCTTTGATTCGCCACCTCTGATTCCACATATCTGATTCCCCACCTCTGTTTCCCCGCCTCTGATTCCCCGCCTCTGATTCTACATATCTCATTTTCCGCCTCTGAATCCCCATCTCTGATTCCCGGACTCTGATTCCCCACCTCTGATTCCCGGCCTCTTATTCCCAGCATCTGATTCCCGGCCTCTGATTCCCGGCCTCTGATTCCCCGCTTCTGATTCTGATTCGCTGCCTCTGATTCCCCATCTCTGATTCCGCACATCTGATTCCCTGCCTCTGATTCCCCACCTCTGATTCCCCATATCTGATTTCCCGCCTCTGTTTCCCCGCCTCTGATTCCCCGCCTCTGTTTCCCCATATCTAATTCCCAACCTCTGATGCCCCAACTCTGATTCCCTGCCTCTGATTCCCCGCGTTCTATTCCCTGCCTCTGATTCCCCGCCTGTGATTCCCCATCTCTGATTCACCACCTCTGATTCCCCACCTCTGATTCCCCATATCTAATTCCCCGCCTCTGTTTGCCCGCCTCTGATTCCCCGCCTGTGTTTCCCCATATCTGATTCCCCGCCTCTGAATCCCCAACTCTGATTCCCTGCCTCTGATTCCCCAGCTCTGATTCCCCGCCTTTGATTCGCCCCGTCTGATTCCCAGCCTCTGAATCCCCGTGTCTGATTTCCTGCCTCTGATTCCCCGCCTCTGATTCCCCATCTCTGATTCACAGCCTCTTATTCCCCACCTCTGATTCCCCATCTCGGATTCCGCACATCTGATTCCCTGCCTCTGATTCCCTGACTCTGATCCCCACCTCTGATTCCCAAGCTCTGATTCCCCGCCTCTGATTCCCCAACTCTGATTCCCCGCCTCTGATTCCCCAGCTCTGATTCCCCGCCTCTGATTCCCCGTGTTTGATTCCCTGCCTCTGATTCCCCGCCTCTGATTCCCCATCTCTGATTCACCGCCTTTGATTCGCCACCTCTGATTCCCCATATCTGATTCCTCGCCTCTGTTTCCCCGCCTCTGATTCCCCGCCTCTGATTCCCCATATCTCATTCCCCGCCTCTGATTCCCCATCTCTGATTCCTGGACTCTGATTCCCCACCTCTGATTCCCAGCCTCTTATTCCCGGCATCTGATTCCGGCCTCTGATTCCCGGCCTCTGATTCCCTGCTTCTGATTCTGATTCCCTGCCTTTGATTCCCCATCTCTGATTCCGAACATCTGATTCCCTGCCTCTGATTCCCCATCTCTGATTCCCCATATCTGATTCCCCGCCTCTGTTTCCCCGCCTCTGATTCCCTGCCTCTGTTTCCCAATATCTAAGTCCCCGCCTCTGATTCCCCAACTCTGATTCCCCACCTCTGATTCCCCAGCTCTGATTCCCCGCCTCTGATTCCCTGCATCTGATTCCCTGCATCTGATTCCAAGCCTCTGATTCCCTGCCTCTGATTCCCAACCTCTGATTCCCCACCTCTGATTCCCCATATCTGATTCCCAGCCTCTGTTTCCCCGCCTCTGATTCCCCGCCTCTGTTTCCCCATATCTGATTCCCGGACTCTGATTCCCCGCCTCTGATTCCCTGCCTCTGATTCCCCATCTCCGATTCCGCCCATCTGATTCCCTGCCTCTGATTCCCCGCCTCTGATTCCCCGCCTCTGATTCCCTGCCTCTGATTCCCAACCTCTGATTCCCCACCTCTGATTCCCCGTGTTTGATTCCCCGTCTCTGTTTCCCCGCCTCTGATTCCCCGCCTCTGATTCCCCAACTCTAATTCCCCGCCTCTGATTCCCCATATCTGATTCCCCGCCTCTGTTTCCCTGCCTCTGATTCCCCGCCCCTGTTTCCCCATATCTGATTCCCTGCCTCTGATTCCCCAACTTTGATTCCCAGCCTCTGATTCCCCAGCTCTGATTCCCCGCCTCTGATTCCCCGTGTTTGATTCCCCGCCTCTGATTCCCGTCCTCTGATTCCCCATCTCTGAATCACCGCCTTTGATTCGCCACCTCTGATTCCCCATATCTGATTCCCCGCCTCTGTTTCCCCGCCTCTGATTCCCCGCCTCTGATTCCCCATATCTCATTCCCCGCCTCTGAATCCCCACCTCTGATTCCCGGCCTCTTATTCCCGGCATCTGATTCCGGCCTCTGATTCCCGGCCTCTGATTCCCTGCTTCTGATTCTGATTCCCTGCCTTTGATTACCCATCTCTGATTCCGCACATCTGATTCCCTGCCTCTGATTCCCCATCTCTGATTCCCCATATTTGATTCCCTGCCTCCGTTTCCCCGCCTCTGATTCCACGCCTCTGTTTCCCAATATCTAAGTCCCCGCCTCTGATTCCCCAACTCTGATTCCCCACCTCTGATTCCCCAGCTCTGATTCCCCGCCTCTGATTCCCCGCATCTGATTCCCTGCATCTGATTCCAAGCCTCTGATTCCCTGCCTCTGATTCCCAACCTCTGATTCCCCACCTCTGATTCCCCATATCTGATTCCCAGCCTCTGTTTCCGCACCTCTGATTCCCCGCCTCTGATTCCCCATATCTGATTCCCGGCCTCTGATTCCCCGCCTCTGATTCCCCGCCTCTGATTCCCTGCCTCTGATTCCCCATCTCCGATTCCGCACATCTGAATCCCTGCCTCTGATTCCCCGCCTCTGATTCCCCGCCTCTGATTCCCTGCCTCTGATTCCCAACCTCTGATTCCCCACCTCTGATTCCCCGTGTTTGATTCCCCGCCTCTGTTTCCCCACCTCTGATTCCCCGCCTCTGATTCCCCAACTCTAATTCCCCGCCCCTGATTCCCAATATCTGATTCCCCGCCTCTGTTTCCCCGCCTCTGATTCCCCGCCCCTGTTTCCCCATATCTGATTCCCTGCCTCTGATTCCCCATATCTGATTCCACGCCTCTGTTTCCACGCCTCTGATTCCCCGCATCTGATTCCCCATATCTGATTCCCCGCCTCTGTTTCCACGCCTCTAATTCCCCGCCTCTGATTCCCCATATCTGATTCCCCGCCTCTGTTTCCCCGCCTCTGATTCCCCGCCCCTGTTTCCCCATATCTGATTCCATGACTCTGATTCCCCAACTTTGATTCCCAGCCTCTGATTCCCCAGCTCTGATTCCCCGCCTCTGATTCCCCGTGTTTGATTCCCTGCCTCTGATTCCCCGCCTCTGATTCCCCATCTCTGATTCACCGCCTTTGATTCGCCACCTCTGATTCCCCATATCTGATTCCCCACCTCTGTTTCCCCGCCTCTGATTCCCCGCCTCTGATTCTCCATATCTCATTCCCCGCCTCTGACTCCCCATCTCTGATTCCCGGACTCTGATTCCCCACCTCTGATTCCCGGCCTCTTATTCCCAGCATCTGATTCCAGGCCTCTGATTCCAGGCCTCTGACTCCCCGCTTCTGATTCTGATTCCCTGCCTCTGATTCCCCATCTCTGATTCCGCACGTCTGATTACCTGCCTCTGATTCCCCACGTCTGATTCCCCATATCTGATTCCCCGCCTCTGTTTCCACGCCTCTGATTCCCCGCCTCTGTTTCCCCATATCTAATTCCCCACCTCTGATGCCCCAACTCTGATTCCCCGCCTCTGATTCCACAGCTCTGATTCCCCGCCTCTGATTCCCCGCATCCGATTCCCCATATCTGATTCCCCGCCTCTGTTTCCCCGCCCCTGTTTCCCCGCCTCTGTTTCCCCATATCTGATTATCCGCCTCTGATTCCCAACTATGATTCCCCGCCTCTGAATCCCCGCGTCTGATTCCCTGTCTCTGCTTCCCCGCCTCTGATTCCCCAACTCTGATTCCCCGCCTCTGATTCCCCAGCTCTGATTCCCCGCCTCTGATTCCCCGTGTTTGATTCCCTGCCTCTGATTGCCGGCCTCTGATTCCGCATCTCTGATTCACCGCCTTTGATTCGCCACCTCTGATTCCCCATATCTGATTCCCCGCATCTGTTTCCCCGCCTCTGATTCCCCGCCTCTGATTCCCCGCCTCTGATTCCCCATATCTCATTCCCCGCCTCTGAATCCCCATCTCTGATTCCCGGCCTCTTATTCCCGGCATCTGATTCCGGCCTCTGATTCCCGGCCTCTGATTCCCTGCTTCTGATTCTGCTTCCCTGCCTCTGATTCCCCATCTCTGATTCCGCACATCTGATTCCCTGCCTCTGATTCGCTACCTCTGATTCCCCATATCTGATTCCCCGCCTCTGTTTCCCCGCCTCTGATTTCCCGCCTCTGTTTCCCAATATCTAAGTCCCCGCCTCTGATTCCCCAACTCTGATTCCCCACCTCTGATTCCCCAGCTCTGATTCCCCGCCTCTGATTCCCCGCATCTGATTCCCTGCATCTGATTCCAAGCCTCTGATTCCCTGCCTCTGATTCCCAACCTCTGATTCCCCACCTCTGATTCCCCATATCTGATTCCCCGCCTCTGTTTCCCCGCCTCTGATTCCCCACCTCTGTTTCCCCATATCTGATTCCCGGCCTCTTATTCCCCGCCTCTGATTCCCCACCTCTGATTCCCTACCTCTGATTCCCCATCTCCGATTCCGCACATCTGATTCCCTGCCTCTGATTCCCCGCCTCTGATTCCCTGCCTCTGATTCCGAACCTCTGATTCCCCACCTCTGATTCCCCATATCTGATTCCCCGCCTCTGTTTCCCCGCCTCTGATTCCCCTCCTCTGATTCCCCAACTCTAATTCCCCGCCTCTGATTCCCCAGCTCTGATTCCCCGTGTTTGATTCCCTGCCTCTGATTCCCTGCCCTGATTCCCCATCTCTGTTTCACCGCCTTTGATTCGCCACCTCTGATTCCCCATATCTGATTCCCCGCCTCTGTTTCGCCGCCTCTGATTCCCTGCCTCTGATTCCCAACCTCTGATTCCACACCTCTGATTCCCCATATCTGATTCCCCGCCTCTGTTTCCCCGCCTCTGATTCCCTGCCCTTGTTTCCCCATATCTGATTCCCTGCCTCTGATTCCCCAACTCTGATTCCCCGCCTCTGATTCCCCAGCTCTGATTCCCCGCCCCTGATTTCCCGTGTTTGATTCCCTGCCTCTGATTCCCAGCCTCTGATTCCCCATCTCTGATTCACCGCCTTTGATTCGCCACCTCTGATTCCACATATCTGATTCCCCACCTCTGTTTCCCCGCCTCTGATTCCCCGCCTCTGATTCTACATATCTCATTTTCCGCCTCTGAATCCCCATCTCTGATTCCCGGACTCTGATTCCCCACCTCTGATTCCCGGCCTCTTATTCCCAGCATCTGATTCCCGGCCTCTGATTCCCGGCCTCTGATTCCCCGCTTCTGATTCTGATTCGCTGCCTCTGATTCCCCATCTCTGATTCCGCACATCTGATTCCCTGCCTCTGATTCCCCACCTCTGATTCCCCATATCTGATTTCCCGCCTCTTTTCCCCGCCTCTGATTCCCCGCCTCTGTTTCCCCATATCTAATTCCCAACCTCTGATGCCCCAACTCTGATTCCCTGCCTCTGATTCCCCGCGTTCTATTCCCTGCCTCTGATTCCCCGCCTGTGATTCCCCATCTCTGATTCACCACCTCTGATTCCCCACCTCTGATTCCCCATATCTAATTCCCCGCCTCTGTTTGCCCGCCTCTGATTCCCCGCCTCTGTTTCCCCATATCTGATTCCCCGCCTCTGAATCCCCAACTCTCATTCCCTGTCTCTGATTCCCCAGCTCTGATTCCCCGCCTTTGATTCCCCCCGTCTGATTCCCAGCCTCTGAATCCCCGTGTCTGATTTCCTGCCTCTGATTCCCCGCCTCTGATTCCCCATCTCTGATTCACAGCCTCTGATTCCCCACCTCTGATTCCCCATCTCGGATTCCGCACATCTGATTCCCTGCCTCTGATTCCCTGACTCTGATCCCCACCTCTGATTCCCAAGCTCTGATTCCCCGCCTCTGATTCCCCAACTCTGATTCCCCGCCTCTGATTCCCCAGCTCTGATTCCCCGCCTCTGATTCCCCGTGTTTGATTCCCTGCCTCTGATTCCCCGCCTCTGATTCCCCATCTCTGATTCACCGCCTTTGATTCGCCACCTCTGATTCCCCATATCTGATTCCTCGCCTCTGTTTCCCCGCCTCTGATTCCCCGCCTCTGATTCCCCATATCTCATTCCCCGCCTCTGATTCCCCATCTCTGATTCCCGGACTCTGATTCCCCACCTCTGATTCCCAGGCACTTATTCCCGGCATCTGATCCCTCCTCTGATTCCCGGCCTCTGATTCCCTGCTTCTGATTCTGATTCCCTGCCTTTGATTCCCCATCTCTGATTCCGAACATCTGATTCCCTGCCTCTGATTCCCCATCTCTGATTCCCCATATCTGATTCCCCGCCTCTGTTTCCCCGCCTCTGATTCCCCGCCTCTGTTTCCCAATATCTAAGTCCCCGCCTCTGATTCCCCAACTCTGATTCCCCACCTCTGATTCCCCAGCTCTGATTCCCCGCCTCTGATTCCCTGCATCTGATTCCCTGCATCTGATTCCAAGCCTCTGATTCCCTGCCTCTGATTCACAACCTCTGATTCCCCACCTCTGATTCCCCATATCTGATTCGCAGCCTCTGTTTCCCCGCCTCTGATTCCCCGCCTCTGTTTCCCCATATCTGATTCCCGGACTCTGATTCCCCGCCTCTGATTCCCTGCCTCTGATTCCCCATCTCCGATTCCGCATATCTGATTCCCTGACTCTGATTCCCCAACTTTGATTCCCAGCCTCTGATTCCCCAGCTCTGATTCCCCGCCTCTGATTCCCCGTGTTTGATTCCCTGCCTCTGATTCCCCGCCTCTGATTCCCCATCTCTGATTCACCGCCTTTGATTCGCCACCTCTGATTCCCCATATCTGATTCCCCACCTCTGTTTCCCCGCCTCTGATTCCCCGCCTCTGATTCTCCATATCTCATTCCCCGCCTCTGACTCCCCATCTGATTCCCGGACTCTGATTCCCCACCTCTGATTCCCGGCCTCTTATTCCCAGCATCTGATTCCAGGCCTCTGATTCCCGGCCTCTGGCTCCCCGCTTCTGATTCTGATTCCCTGCCTCTGATTCCCCACGTCTGATTCCCCATATCTGATTCCCCGCCTCTCTTTCCACGCCTCTGATTCCCCGCCTCTGTTTCCCCATATCTAATTCCCCACCTCTGATTCCCCATATCTGATTCCCCGCCTTTGATTCGCCCCGTCTGATTCCCAGCCTCTGAATCCCCGTGTCTGATTCCCTGCCTCTGATTCCCAACCTCTGATTCCACACCTCTGATTCCCCATATCTGATTCCCCGCCTCTGTTTCCCCGCCTCTGATTCCCTGCCCTTGTTTCCCCATATCTGATTCCCTGCCTCTGATTCCCCAACTCTGATTCCCCGCCTCTGATTCCCCAGCTCTGATTCCCCGCCCCTGATTTCCCGTGTTTGATTCCCTGCCTCTGATTCCCAGCCTCTGATTCCCCATCTCTTATTCACCGCCTTTGATTCGCCACCTCTGATTCCACATATCTGATTCCCCACCTCTGTTTCCCCGCCTCTGATTCCCCGCCTCTGATTCTACATATCTCATTTTCCGCCTCTGAATCCCCATCTCTGATTCCCGGACTCTGATTCCCCACCTCTGATTCCCGGCCTCTTATTCCCAGCATCTGATTCCCGGCCTCTGATTCCCGGCCTCTGATTCCCCGCTTCTGATTCTGATTCGCTGCCTCTGATTCCCCATCTCTGATTCCGCACATCTGATTCCCTGCCTCTGATTCCCCACCTCTGATTCCCCATATCTGATTTCCCGCCTCTTTTCCCCGCCTCTGATTCCCCGCCTCTGTTTCCCCATATCTAATTCCCAACCTCTGATGCCCCAACTCTGATTCCCTGCCTCTGATTCCCCGCGTTCTATTCCCTGCCTCTGATTCCCCGCCTGTGATTCCCCATCTCTGATTCACCACCTCTGATTCCCCACCTCTGATTCCCCATATCTAATTCCCCGCCTCTGTTTGCCCGCCTCTGATTCCCCGCCTCTGTTTCCCCATATCTGATTCCCCGCCTCTGAATCCCCAACTCTCATTCCCTGCCTCTGATTCCCCAGCTCTGATTCCCCGCCTTTGATTCGCCCCGTCTGATTCCCAGCCTCTGAATCCCCGTGTCTGATTTCCTGCCTCTGATTCCCCGCCTCTGATTCCCCATCTCTGATTCACAGCCTCTGATTCCCCACCTCTGATTCCCCATCTCGGATTCCGCACATCTGATTCCCTGCCTCTGATTCCCTGACTCTGATCCCCACCTCTGATTCCCAAGCTCTGATTCCCCGCCTCTGATTCCCCAGCTCTGATTCCCCGCCTCTGATTCCCCAGCTCTGATTCCCCGCCTCTGATTCCCCGTGTTTGATTCCCTGCCTCTGATTCCCCGCCTCTGATTCCACATCTCTGATTCACCGCCTTTGATTCGCCACCTCTGATTCCCCATATCTGATTCCTCGCCTCTGTTTCCCCGCCTCTGATTCCCCGCCTCTGATTCCCCATATCTCATTCCCCGCCTCTGATTCCCCATCTCTGATTCCCGGACTCTGATTCCCCACCTCTGATTCCCAGGCACTTATTCCCGGCATCTGATCCCTCCTCTGATTCCCGGCCTCTGATTCCCTGCTTCTGATTCTGATTCCCTGCCTTTGATTCCCCATCTCTGATTCCGAACATCTGATTCCCTGCCTCTGATTCCCCATCTCTGATTCCCCATATCTGATTCCCCGCCTCTGTTTCCCCGCCTCTGATTCCCCGCCTCTGTTTCCCAATATCTAAGTCCCCGCCTCTGATTCCCCAACTCTGATTCCCCACCTCTGATTCCCCAGCTCTGATTCCCCGCCTCTGATTCCCTGCCTCTGATTCCCTGCATCTGATTCCAAGCCTCTGATTCCCTGCCTCTGATTCACAACCTCTGATTCCCCACCTCTGATTCCCCATATCTGATTCGCAGCCTCTGTTTCCCCGCCTCTGATTCCCCGCCTCTGTTTCCCCATATCTGATTCCCGGACTCTGAATCCCCGCCTCTGATTCCCTGCCTCTGATTCCCCATCTCCGATTCCGCATATCTGATTCCCTGACTCTGATTCCCCAACTTTGATTCCCAGCCTCTGATTCCCCAGCTCTGATTCCCCGCCTCTGATTCCCCGTGTTTGATTCCCTGCCTCTGATTCCCCGCCTCTGATTCCCCATCTCTGATTCACCGCCTTTGATTCGCCACCTCTGATTCCCCATATCTGATTCCCCACCTCTGTTTCCCCGCCTCTGATTCCCCGCCTCTGATTCTCCATATCTCATTCCCCGCCTCTGACTCCCCATCTGATTCCCGGACTCTGATTCCCCACCTCTGATTCCCGGCCTCTTATTCCCAGCATCTGATTCCAGGCCTCTGATTCCCGGCCTCTGGCTCCCCGCTTCTGATTCTGATTCCCTGCCTCTGATTCCCCACGTCTGATTCCCCATATCTGATTCCCCGCCTCTCTTTCCACGCCTCTGATTCCCCGCCTCTGTTTCCCCATATCTAATTCCCCACCTCTGATGCCCCAACTCTGATTCCCCGCCTCTGATTCCACAGCTCTGATTCCCCGCCTCTGATTCCCCGCATCCGATTCCCCATATCTGATTCCCCGCCTCTGTTTCCCCGCCCCTGATTCCCCGCCTCTGTTTCCCCATATCTGATTATCCGCCTCTGATTCCCAACTATGATTCCCCGCCTCTGAATCCCCGCGTCTGATTCCCTGCCTCTGCTTCCCCGCCTCTGATTCCCCAACTCTGATTCCCCGCCTCTGATTCCCCAGCTCTGATTCCCCGCCTCTGATTCCCCGTGTTTGATTCCCTGCCTCTGATTCCCGGCCTCTGATTCCGCATCTCTGATTCACCGCCTTTGATTCGCCACCTCTGATTCCCCATATCTGATTCCCCGCATCTGTTTCCCCGCCTCTGATTCCCCGCCTCTGATTCCCCATATCTCATTCCCCGCCTCTGAATCCCCATCTCTGATTCCCGGACTCTGATTCCCCACCTCTGATTCCCGGCCTCTTATTCCCGGCATCTGATTCCGGCCTCTGATTCCCGGCCTCTGATTCCATGCTTCTGATTCTGATTCCCTGCCTCTGATTCCCCATCTCTGATTCCGCACATCTGATTCCCTGCCTCTGATTCCCCACCTCTGATTCCCCATATCTGATTCCCCGCCTCTGTTTCCCCGCCTCTGATTTCCCGCCTCTGTTTCCCAATATCTAAGTCCCCGCCTCTGATTCCCCAACTCTGATTCCCCACCTCTGATTCCCCAGCTCTGATTCCCCGCCTCTGATTCCCCGCATCTGATTCCCTGCATCTGATTCCAAGCCTCTGATTCGCTGCCTCTGATTCCCAACCTCTGATTCCCCACCTCTGATTCCCCATATCTGATTCCCCGCCTCTGTTACCCCGCCTCTGATTCCCCACCTCTGTTTCCCCATATCTGATTCCCGGCCTCTTATTCCCCGCCTCTGATTCCCCACCTCTGATTCCCTACCTCTGATTCCCCATCTCCGATTCCGCACATCTGATTCCCTGCCTCTGATTCCCCGCCTCTGATTCCCTGCCTCTGATTCCGAACCTCTGATTCCCCACCTCTGATTCCCCATATCTGATTCCCCGCCTCTGTTGCCCCGCCTCTGATTCCCCTCCTCTGATTCCCCAACTCTAATTCCCCGCCTCTGATTCCCCAGCTCTGATTCCCCGTGTTTGATTCCCTGCCTCTGATTCCCTGCCCTGATTCCCCATCTCTGTTACACCGCCTTTGATTCGCCACCTCTGATTCCCCATATCTGATTCCCCGCCTCTGTTTCGCCGCCTCTGATTCCCTGCCTCTGATTCCCAACCTCTGATTCCACACCTCTGATTCCCCATATCTGATTCCCCGCCTCTGTTTCCCCGCCTCTGATTCCCTGCCCTTGTTTCCCCATATCTGATTCCCTGCCTCTGATTCCCCAACTCTGATTCCCCGCCTCTGATTCCCCAGCTCTGATTCCCCGCCCCTGATTTCCCGTGTTTGATTCCCTGCCTCTGATTCCCCGCCTCTGATTCCCCATCTCTGATTCACTGCCTTTGATTCGCCACCTCTGATTCCACATATCTGATTCCCCACCTCTGTTTCCCCGCCTCTGATTCCCCGCCTCTGATTCTACATATCTCATTTTCCGCCTCTGAATCCCCATCTCTGATTCCCGGACTCTGATTCCCCACCTCTGATTCCCGGCCTCTTATTCCCAGCATCTGATTCCCGGCCTCTGATTCCCGGCCTCTGATTCCCCGCTTCTGATTCTGATTCGCTGCCTCTGATTCCCCATCTCTGATTCCGCACATCTGATTCCCTGCCTCTGATTCCCCACCTCTGATTCCCCATATCTGATTTCCCGCCTCTGTTTCCCCGCCTCTGATTCCCCGCCTCTGTTTCCCCATATCTAATTCCCAACCTCTGATGCCCCAACTCTGATTCCCTGCCTCTGATTCCCCGCGTTCTATTCCCTGCCTCTGATTCCCCGCCTGTGATTCCCCATCTCTGATTCACCACCTCTGATTCCCCACCTCTGATTCCCCATATCTAATTCCCCGCCTCTGTTTGCCCGGCTCTGATTCCCCGCCTCTGTTTCCCCATATCTGATTCCCCGCCTCTGAATCCCCAACTCTGATTCCCTGCCTCTGATTCCCCAGCTCTGATTCCCCGCCTTTGATTCGCCCCGTCTGATTCCCAGCCTCTGAATCCCCGTGTCTGATTTCCTGCCTCTGATTCCCCGCTTCTGATTCCCCATCTCTGATTCACAGCCTCTGATTCCCCACCTCTGATTCTCCATCTCGGATTCCGCACATCTGATTCCCTGCCTCTGATTCCCTGACTCTGATCCCCACCTCTGATTCCCAAGCTCTGATTCCCCGCCTCTGATTCCCCAACTCTGATTCCCCGCCTCTGATTCCCCAGCTCTGATTCCCCGCCTCTGATTCCCCGTGTTTGATTCCCTGCCTCTGATTCCCCGCCTCTGATTCCCCATCTCTGATTCACCGCCTTTGATTCGCCACCTCTGATTCCCCATATCTGATTCCTCGCCTCTGTTTCCCCGCCTCTGATTCCCCGCCTCTGATTCCCCATATCTCATTCCCCGCCTCTGATTCCCCATCTCTGATTCCCGGACTCTGATTCCCCACCTCTGATTCCCAGCCTCTTATTCCCGGCATCTGATTCCGGCCTCTGATTCCCGGCCTCTGATTCCCTGCTTCTGATTCTGATTCCCTGCCTTTGATTCCCCATCTCTGATTCCGAACATCTGATTCCCTGCCTCTGATTCCCTGCCTCTGATTCCCCGCCTCTGATTCCCCGCCTCTGATTCCCTGCCTCTGATTCCCAACCTCTGATTCCCCACCTCTGATTCCCCGTGTTTGATTCCCCGTCTCTGTTTCCCCGCCTCTGATTCCCCGCCTCTGATTCCCCAACTCTAATTCCCCGCCTCTGATTCCCCATATCTGATTCCCCGCCTCTGTTTCCCTGCCTCTGATTCCCCGCCCCTGTTTCCCCATATCTGATTCCCTGCCTCTGATTCCCCAACTTTGATTCCCAGCCTCTGATTCCCCAGCTCTGATTCCCCGCCTCTGATTCCCCGTGTTTGATTCCCTGCCTCTGATTCCCGTCCTCTGATTCCCCATCTCTGAATCACCGCCTTTGATTCGCCACCTCTGATTCCCCATATCTGATTCCCCGCCTCTGTTTCCCCGCCTCTGATTCCCCGCCTCTGATTCCCCATATCTCATTCCCCGCCTCTGAATCCCCACCTCTGATTCCCGGCCTCTTATTCCCGGCAACTGATTCCGGCCTCTGATTCCCGGCCTCTGATTCCCTGCTTCTGATTCTGATTCCCTGCCTTTGATTCCCCATCTCTGATTCCGCACATCTGATTCCCTGACTCTGATTCCCCATCTCTGATTCCCCATATCTGATTCCCCGCCTCTGTTTCCCCGCCTCTGATTCCACGCCTCTGTTTCCCAATATCTAAGTCCCCGCCTCTGATTCCCCAACTCTGATTCCCCACCTCTGATTCCCCAGCTCTGATTCCCCGCCTCTGATTTCCCGCATCTGATTCCCTGCATCTGATTCCAAGCCTCTGATTCCCTGCCTCTGATTCCCAACCTCTGATTCCCCACCTCTGATTCCCCATATCTGATTCCCAGCCTCTGTTTCCCCACCTCTGATTCCCCGCCTCTGATTCCCCATATCTGATTCCCGGCCTCTGATTCCCCGCCTCTGATTCCCCGCCTCTGATTCCCTGCCTCTGATTCCCCATCTCCGATTCCGCACATCTGAATCCCTGCCTCTGATTCCCCGCCTCTGATTCCACGCCTCTGATTCCCTGCCTCTGATTCCCAACCTCTGATTCCCCACCTCTGATTCCCCGTGTTTGATTCCCCGCCTCTGTTTGCCCACCTCTGATTCCCCGCCTCTGATTCCCCAACTCTAATTCCCCGCCTCTGATTCCCCATATCTGATTCCCCGCCTCTGTTTCCCCGCCTCTGATTCCCCGCCCCTGTTTCCCCATATCTGATTCCCTGCCTCTGATTCCACAACTTTGATTCCCAGCCTCTGATTACCCCAGCTCTGATTCCCCGCCTCTGATTCCCCGTGTTTGATTCCCTGCCTCTGATTCCCCGCCTCTGATTCCCCATCTCTGATTCACCGCCTTTGATTCGCCACCTCTGATTCCCCATATCTGATTCCCCACCTCTGTTTCCCCGCCTCTGATTCCCCGCCTCTGATTCTCCATACCTCATTCCCCGCCTCTGAATCCCCATCTCTGACTCCCGGACTCTGATTCCCCACCTCTGATTCCCGGCCTCTTATTCCCAGCATCTGATTCCAGGCCTCTGATTCCCGGCCTCTGACTCCCCGCTTCTGATTCTGATTCCCTGCCTCTGATTCCCCATCTCTGATTCCGCACATCTGATTACCTGCCTCTGATTCCCCACCTCTGATTCCCCATATCTGATTCCCCGCCTCTGTTTCCAAGCCTCTGATTCCCCGCCTCTGATTCCCCATATCTGATTCCCCGCCTCTGTTTCCACGCCTCTAATTCCCCGCCTCTGATTCCCCATATCTGATTCCCCGCCTCTGTTTCCCCGCCTCTGATTCCCCGCCCCTGTTTCCCCATATCTGATTCCCTGACTCTGATTCCCCAACTTTGATTCCCAGCCTCTGATTCCCCAGCTCTGATTCCCCGCCTCTGATTCCCCGTGTTTGATTCCCTGCCTCTGATTCCCCGCCTCTGATTCCCCATCTCTGATTCACCACCTTTGATTCGCCACCTCTGATTCCCCATATCTGATTCCCCACCTCTGTTTCCCCGCCTCTGATTCCCCGCCTCTGATTCTCCATATCTCATTCCCCGCCTCTGACTCCCCATCTCTGATTCCCGGACTCTGATTCCCCACCTCTGATTCCCGGCCTCTTATTCCCAGCATCTGATTCCAGGCCTCTGATTCCCGGCCTCTGACTCCCCGCTTCTGATTCTGATTCCCTGCCTCTGATTCCCCATCTCTGATTCTGCACGTCTGATTACCTGCCTCTGATTCCCCACGTCTGATTCCCCATATCTGATTCCCCGCCTCTGTTTCCACGCCTCTGATTCCCCGCCTCTGTTTCCCCATATCTAATTCCCCACGTCTGATGCCCCAACTCTGCTTCCCCGCCTCTGATTCCACAGCTCTGATTCCCCGCCTCTGATTCCCCGCATCCGATTTCCCATATCTGATTCCCCGCCTCTGTTTCCCCGCCCCTGATTCCCCGCCTCTGTTTCCCCATATCTGATTATCCGCCTCTGATTCCCAACTATGATTCCCCGCCTCTGAATCCCCGCGTCTGATTCCCTGCCTCTGCTTCCCCGCCTCTGATTCCCCAACTCTGATTCCCCGCCTCTGATTCCCCAGCTCTGATTCCCCGCCTCTGATTCCCCGTGTTTGATTCCCTGCCTCTGATTCCCGGCCTCTGATTCCGCATCTCTGATTCACCGCCTTTGATTCGCCACCTCTGATTCCCCATATCTGATTCCCCGCATCTGTTTCCCCGCCTCTGATTCCCCGCCTCTGATTCCCCGCCTCTGATTCCCCATATCTCATTCCCCGCCTCTGATTCCCTGCCTCTGATTCCCAACCTCTGATTCCCCACCTCTGATTCCCCGTGTTTGATTCCCCGTCTCTGTTTCCCCGCCTCTGATTCCCCGCCTCTGATTCCCCAACTCTAATTCCCCGCCTCTGATTCCCCATATCTGATTCCCCGCCTCTGTTTCCCTGCCTCTGATTCCCCGCCCCTGTTTCCCCATATCTGATTCCCTGCCTCTGATTCCCCAACTTTGATTCCCAGCCTCTGATTCCCCAGCTCTGATTCCCCGCCTCTGATTCCCCGTGTTTGATTCCCTGCCTCTGATTCCCGTCCTCTGATTCCCCATCTCTGAATCACCGCCTTTGATTCGCCACCTCTGATTCCCCATATCTGATTCCCCGCCTCTGTTTCCCCGCCTCTGATTCCCCGCCTCTGATTCCCCATATCTCATTCCCCGCCTCTGAATCCCCACCTCTGATTCCCCACCTCTGATTCCCCATATCTGATTCGCAGCCTCTGTTTCCCCGCCTCTGATTCCCCGCCTCTGTTTCCCCATATCTGATTCCCGGACTCTGATTCCCCGCCTCTGATTCCCTGCCTCTGATTCCCCATCTCCGATTCCGCATATCTGATTCCCTGACTCTGATTCCCCAACTTTGATTCCCAGCCTCTGATTCCCCAGCTCTGATTCCCCGCCTCTGATTCCCCGTGTTTGATTCCCTGCCTCTGATTCCCCGCCTCTGATTCCCCATCTCTGATTCACCGCCTTTGATTCGCCACCTCTGATTCCCCATATCTGATTCCCCACCTCTGTTTCCCCGCCTCTGATTCCCCGCCTCTGATTCTCCATATCTCATTCCCCGCCTCTGACTCCCCATCTCTGATTCCCGGACTCTGATTCCCCACCTCTGATTCCCGGCCTCTTATTCCCAGCATCTGATTCCAGGCCTCTGATTCCCGGCCTCTGGCTCCCCGCTTCTGATTCTGATTCCCTGCCTCTGATTCCCCACGTCTGATTCCCCATATCTGATTCCCCGCCTCTCTTTCCACGCCTCTGATTCCCCGCCTCTGTTTCCCCATATCTAATTCCCCACCTCTGATGCCCCAACTCTGATTCCCCGCCTCTGATTCCACAGCTCTGATTCCCCGCCTCTGATTCCCCGCATCCGATTCCCCATATCTGATTCCCCGCCTCTGTTTCCCCGCCCCTGATTCCCCGCCTCTGTTTCCCCATATCTGATTATCCGCCTCTGATTCCCAACTATGATTCCCCGCCTCTGAATCCCCGCGTCTGATTCCCTGCCTCTGCTTCCCCGCCTCTGATTCCCCAACTCTGATTCCCCGCCTCTGATTCCCCAGCTCTGATTCCCCGCCTCTGATTCCCCGTGTTTGATTCCCTGCCTCTGATTCCCGGCCTCTGATTCCGCATCCCTGATTCACCACCTTTGATTCGCCACCTCTGATTCCCCATATCTGATTCCCCGCATCTGTTTCCCCGCCTCTGATTCCCCGCCTCTGATTCCCCATATCTCATTCCCCGCCTCTGAATCCCCATCTCTGATTCCCGGACTCTGATTCCCCACCTCTGATTCCCGGCCTCTTATTCCCGGCATCTGATTCCGGCCTCTGATTCCCGGCCTCTGATTCCCTGCTTCTGATTCTGATTCCCTGCCTCTGATTCCCCATCTCTGATTCCGCACATCTGATTCCCTGCCTCTGATTCCCCACCTCTGATTCCCCATATCTGATTCCCCGCCTCTGTTTCCCCGCCTCTGATTTCCCGCCTCTGTTTCCCAATATCTAAGTCCCCGCCTCTGATTCCCCAACTCTGATTCCCCACCTCTGATTCCCCAGCTCTGATTCCCCGCCTCTGATTCCCCGCATCTGATTCCCTGCATCTGATTCCAAGCCTCTGATTCGCTGCCTCTGATTCCCAACCTCTGATTCCCCACCTCTGATTCCCCATATCTGATTCCCCGCCTCTGTTACCCCGCCTCTGATTCCCCACCTCTGTTTCCCCATATCTGATTCCCGGCCTCTTATTCCCCGCCTCTGATTCCCCACCTCTGATTCCCTACCTCTGATTCCCCATCTCCGATTCCGCACATCTGATTCCCTGCCTCTGATTCCCCGCCTCTGATTCCCTGCCTCTGATTCCGAACCTCTGATTCCCCACCTCTGATTCCCCATATCTGATTCCCCGCCTCTGTTGCCCCGCCTCTGATTCCCCTCCTCTGATTCCCCAACTCTAATTCCCCGCCTCTGATTCCCCAGCTCTGATTCCCCGTGTTTGATTCCCTGCCTCTGATTCCCTGCCCTGATTCCCCATCTCTGTTACACCGCCTTTGATTCGCCACCTCTGATTCCCCATATCTGATTCCCCGCCTCTGTTTCGCCGCCTCTGATTCCCTGCCTCTGATTCCCAACCTCTGATTCCACACCTCTGATTCCCCATATCTGATTCCCCGCCTCTGTTTCCCCGCCTCTGATTCCCTGCCCTTGTTTCCCCATATCTGATTCCCTGCCTCTGATTCCCCAACTCTGATTCCCCGCCTCTGATTCCCCAGCTCTGATTCCCCGCCCCTGATTTCCCGTGTTTGATTCCCTTCCTCTGATTCCCCGCCTCTGATTCCCCATCTCTGATTCACTGCCTTTGATTCGCCACCTCTGATTCCACATATCTGATTCCCCACCTCTGTTTCCCCGCCTCTGATTCCCCGCCTCTGATTCTACATATCTCATTTTCCGCCTCTGAATCCCCATCTCTGATTCCCGGACTCTGATTCCCCACCTCTGATTCCCGGCCTCTTATTCCCAGCATCTGATTCCCGGCCTCTGATTCCCGGCCTCTGATTCCCCGCTTCTGATTCTGATTCGCTGCCTCTGATTCCCCATCTCTGATTCCGCACATCTGATTCCCTGCCTCTGATTCCCCACCTCTGATTCCCCATATCTGATTTCCCGCCTCTGTTTCCCCGGCTCTGATTCCCCGCCTCTGTTTCCCCATATCTGATTCCCCGCCTCTGAATCCCCAACTCTGATTCCCTGCCTCTGATTCCCCAGCTCTGATTCCCCGCCTTTGATTCGCCCCGTCTGATTCCCAGCCTCTGAATCCCCGTGTCTGATTTCCTGCCTCTGATTCCCCGCCTCTGATTCCCCATCTCTGATTCACAGCCTCTGATTCCCCACCTCTGATTCCCCATCTCGGATTCCGCACATCTGATTCCCTGCCTCTGATTCCCTGACTCTGATCCCCACCTCTGATTCCCAAGCTCTGATTCCCCGCCTCTGATTCCCCAACTCTGATTCCCCGCCTCTGATTCCCCAGCTCTGATTCCCCGCCTCTGATTCCCCGTGTTTGATTCCCTGCCTCTGATTCCCCGCCTCTGATTCCCCATCTCTGATTCACCGCCTTTGATTCGCCACCTCTGATTCCCCATATCTGATTCCTCGCCTCTGTTTCCCCGCCTCTGATTCCCCGCCTCTGATTCCCCATATCTCATTCCCCGCCTCTGATTCCCCATCTCTGATTCCCGGACTCTGATTCCCCACCTCTGATTCCCAGCCTCTTATTCCCGGCATCTGATTCCGGCCTCTGATTCCCGGCCTCTGATTCCCTGCTTCTGATTCTGATTCCCTGCCTTTGATTCCCCATCTCTGATTCCGAACATCTGATTCCCTGCCTCTGATTCCCTGCCTCTGATTCCCCGCCTCTGATTCCCCGCCTCTGATTCCCTGCCTCTGATTCCCAACCTCTGATTCCCCACCTCTGATTCCCCGTGTTTGATTCCCCGTCTCTGTTTCCCCGCCTCTGATTCCCCGCCTCTGATTCCCCAACTCTAATTCCCCGCCTCTGATTCCCCATATCTGATTCCCCGCCTCTGTTTCCCTGCCTCTTATTCCCCGCCCCTGTTTCCCCATATCTGATTCCCTGCCTCTGATTCCCCAACTTTGATTCCCAGCCTCTGATTCCCCAGCTCTGATTCCCCGCCTCTGATTCCCCGTGTTTGATTCCCTGCCTCTGATTCCCGTCCTCTGATTCCCCATCTCTGAATCACCGCCTTTGATTCGCCACCTCTGATTCCCCATATCTGATTCCCCGCCTCTGTTTCCCCGTCTCTGATTCCCCGCCTCTGATTCCCCATATCTCATTCCCCGCCTCTGAATCCCCACCTCTGATTCCCGGCCTCTTATTCCCGGCAACTGATTCCGGCCTCTGATTCCCGGCCTCTGATTCCCTGCTTCTGATTCTGATTCCCTGCCTTTGATTCCCCATCTCTGATTCCGCACATCTGATTCCCTGACTCTGATTCCCCATCTCTGATTCCCCATATCTGATTCCCCGCCTCTGTTTCCCCGCCTCTGATTCCACGCCTCTGTTTCCCAATATCTAAGTCCCCGCCTCTGATTCCCCAACTCTGATTCCCCACCTCTGATTCCCCAGCTCTGATTCCCCGCCTCTGATTTCCCGCATCTGATTCCCTGCATCTGATTCCAAGCCTCTGATTCCCTGCCTCTGATTCCCAACCTCTGATTCCCCACCTCTGATTCCCCATATCTGATTCCCAGCCTCTGTTTCCCCACCTCTGATTCCCCGCCTCTGATTCCCCATATCTGATTCCCGGCCTCTGATTCCCCGCCTCTGATTCCCCGCCTCTGATTCCCTGCCTCTGATTCCCCATCTCCGATTCCGCACATCTGAATCCCTGCCTCTGATTCCCCGCCTCTGATTCCACGCCTCTGATTCCCTGCCTCTGATTCCCAACCTCTGATTCCCCACCTCTGATTCCCCGTGTTTGATTCCCCGCCTCTGTTTCCCCACCTCTGATTCCCCGCCTCTGATTCCCCAACTCTAATTCCCCGCCTCTGATTCCCCATATCTGATTCCCCGCCTCTGTTTCCCCGCCTCTGATTCCCCGCCCCTGTTTCCCCATATCTGATTCCCTGCCTCTGATTCCACAACTTTGATTCCCAGCCTCTGATTCCCCCAGCTCTGATTCCCCGCCTCTGATTCCCCATATCTGATTCCCTGCCTCTGATTCCACAACTTTGATTCCCAGCCTCTGATTCCCCCAGCTCTAATTCCCCGCGTCTGATTCCCCATATCTGATTCCCCGCCTCTGTTTCCCCGCCTCTGATTCCCCGCCCCTGTTTCCCCATATCTGATTCCCTGCCTCTGATTCCCCACCTCTGATTCCCCATATCTGATTCCCCGCCTCTGTTTCCAAGCCTCTGATTCCCCGCCTCTGATTCCCCATATCTGATTCCCCGCCTCTGTTTCCACGCCTCTAATTCCCCGCCTCTGATTCCCCATATCTGATTCCCCGCCTCTGTTTCCCCGCCTCTGATTCCCCGCCCCTGTTTCCCCATATCTGATTCCCTGACTCTGATTCCCCAACTTTGATTCCCAGCCTCTGATTCCCCAGCTCTGATTCCCCGCCTCTGATTCCCCGTGTTTGATTCCCTGCCTCTGATTCCCCGCCTCTGATTCCCCATCTCTGATTCACCGCCTTTGATTCGCCACCTCTGATTCCCCATATCTGATTCCCCACCTCTGTTTCCCCGCCTCTGATTCCCCGCCTCTGATTCTCCATATCTCATTCCCCGCCTCTGACTCCCCATCTCTGATTCCCGGACTCTGATTCCCCACCTCTGATTCCCGGCCTCTTATTCCCAGCATCTGATTCCAGGCCTCTGATTCCCGGCCTCTGACTCCCCGCTTCTGATTCTGATTCCCTGCCTCTGATACCCCATCTCTGATTCCGCACGTCTGATTACCTGCCTCTGATTCCCCACGTCTGATTCCCCATATCTGATTCCCCGCCTCTGTTTCCACGCCTCTGATTCCCCGCCTCTGTTTCCCCATATCTAATTCCCCACGTCTGATGCCCCAACTCTGATTCCCCGCCTCTGATTCCACAGCTCTGATTCCCCGCCTCTGATTCCCCGCATCCGATTTCCCATATCTGATTCCCCGCCTCTGTTTCCCCGCCCCTGATTCCCCGCCTCTGTTTCCCCATATCTGATTATCCGCCTCTGATTCCCAACTATGATTCCCCGCCTCTGAATCCCCGCGTCTGATTCCCTGCCTCTGCTTCCCCGCCTCTGATTCCCCAACTCTGATTCCCCGCCTCTGATTCCCCAGCTCTGATTCCCCGCCTCTGATTCCCCGTGTTTGATTCCCTGCCTCTGATTTCCGGCCTCTGATTCCGCATCTCTGATTCACCGCCTTTGATTCGCCACCTCTGATTCCCCATATCTGATTCCCCGCATCTGTTTCCCCGCCTCTGATTCCCCGCCTCTGATTCCCCGCCTCTGATTCCCCATATCTCATTCCCCGCCTCTGATTCCCTGCCTCTGATTCCCAACCTCTGATTCCCCACCTGTGATTCCCCGTGTTTGATTCCCCGTCTCTGTTTCCCCGCCTCTGATTCCCCGCCTCTGATTCCCCAACTCTAATTCCCCGCCTCTGATTCCCCATATCTGATTCCCCGCCTCTGTTTCCCTGCCTCTGATTCCCCGCCCCTGTTTCCCCATATCTGATTCCCTGCCTCTGATTCCCCAACTTTGATTCCCAGCCTCTGATTCCCCAGCTCTGATTCCCCGCCTCTGATTCCCCGTGTTTGATTCCCTGCCTCTGATTCCCGTCCTCTGATTCCCCATCTCTGAATCACCGCCTTTGATTCGCCACCTCTGATTCCCCATATCTGATTCCCCGCCTCTGTTTCCCCGCCTCTGATTCCCCGCCTCTGATTCCCCATATCTCATTCCCCGCCTCTGAATCCCCACCTCTGATTCCCGGCCTCTTATTCCCGGCATCTGATTCCGGCCTCTGATTCCCGGCCTCTGATTCCCTGCTTCTGATTCTGATTCCCTGCCTTTGATTCCCCATCTCTGATTCCGCACATCTGATTCCCTGACTCTGATTCCCCATCTCTGATTCCCCATATCTGATTCCCCGCCTCTGTTTCCCCGCCCCTGATTCCACGCCTCTGTTTCCCAATATCTAAGTCCCCGCCTCTGATTCCCCAACTCTGATTCCCCACCTCTGATTCCCCAGCTCTGATTCCCCGCCTCTGATTTCCCGCATCTGATTCCCTGCATCTGATTCCAAGCCTCTGATTCCCTGCCTCTGATTCCCAACCTCTGATTCCCCACCTCTGATTCCCCATATCTGATTCCCAGCCTCTGTATCCCCACCTCTGATTCCCCGCCTCTGATTCCCCATATCTGATTCCCGGCCTCTGATTCCCCGCCTCTGATTCCCCGCCTCTGATTCCCTGCCTCTGATTCCCCATCTCCGATTCCGCACATCTGAATCCCTGCCTCTGATTCCCCGCCTCTGATTCCACGCCTCTGATTCCCTGCCTCTGATTCCCAACCTCTGATTCCCCACCTCTGATTCCCCGTGTTTGATTCCCCGCCTCTGATTCCCCATCTCTGATTCACCGCCTTTGATTCGCCACCTCTGATTCCCCATATCTGATTCCCCACCTCTGTTTCCCCGCCTCTGATTCCCCGCCTCTGATTCTCCATATCTCATTCCCCGCCTCTGACTCCCCATCTCTGATTCCCGGACTCTGATTCCCCACCTCTGATTCCCGTCCTCTTATTCCCAGCCTCTGATTCCAGGCCTCTGATTCCCGGCCTCTGACTCCCCGCTTCTGATTCTGATTCCCTGCCTCTGATTCCCCATCTCTGATTCCGCACGTCTGATTACCTGCCTCTGATTCCCCACGTCTGATTCCCCATATCTGATTCCCCGCCTCTGTTTCCACACCTCTGATTCCCCGCCTCTGTTTCCCCATATCTAATTCCCCACCTCTGATGCCCCAACTCTGATTCCCCGCCTCTGATTCCACAGCTCTGATTCCCCGCCTCTGATTCCCCGCATCCGATTCCCCATATCTGATTCCCCGCCTCTGTTTCCCGGCCCCTGATTCCCCGCCTCTGTTTCCCCATATCTGATTATCCGCCTCTGATTCCCAACTATGATTCCCCGCCTCTGAATCCCCGCGTCTGATTCCCTGCCTCTGCTTCCCCGCCTCTGATTCCCCAACTCTGATTCCCCGCCTCTGATTCCCCAGCTCTGATTCCCCGCCTCTGATTCCCCGTGTTTGATTCCCTGCCTCTGATTCCCGGCCTCTGATTCCGCATCTCTGATTCACCGCCTTTGATTCGCCACCTCTGATTCCCCATATCTGATTCCCCGCATCTGTTTCCCCGCCTCTGATTCCCCGCCTCTGATTCCCCGCCTCTGATTCCCCATATCTCATTCCCCGCCTCTGAATCCCCATCTCTGATTCCTGGCCTCTTATTCCCGGCATCTGATTCCGGCCTCTGATTCCCGGCCTCTGATTCCATGCTTCTGATTCTGATTCCCTGCCTCTGATTCCCCATCTCTGATTCCGCACATCTGATTCCCTGCCTCTGATTCCCCACCTCTGATTCCCCATATCTGATTCCCCGCCTCTGTTTCCCCGCCTCTGATTTCCCGCCTCTGTTTCCCAATATCTAAGTCCCCGCCTCTGATTCCCCAACTCTGATTCCCCACCTCTGATTCCCCAGCTCTGATTCCCCGCCTCTGATTCCCCGCATCTGATTCCCTGCATCTGATTCCAAGCCTCTGATTCCCTGCCTCTGATTCCCAACCTCTGATTCCCCACCTCTGATTCCCCATATCTGATTCCCCGCCTCTGTTTCCCCGCCTCTGATTCCCCACCTCTGTTTCCCCATATCTGATTCCCGGCCTCTTATTCCCCGCCTCTGATTCCCCACCTCTGATTCCCTACCTCTGATTCCCCATCTCCGATTCCGCACATCTGATTCCCTGCCTCTGATTCCCCGCCTCTGATTCCCTGCCTCTGATTCCGAACCTCTGATTCCCCACCTCTGATTCCCCATATCTGATTCCCCGCCTCTGTTTCCCCGCCTCTGATTCCCCTCCTCTGATTCCCCAACTCTAATTCCCCGCCTCTGATTCCCCAGCTCTGATTCCCCGTGTTTGATTCCCTGCCTCTGATTCCCTGCCCTGATTCCCCATCTCTGTTTCACCGCCTTTGATTCGCCACCTCTGATTCCCCATATCTGATTCCCCGCCTCTGTTTCGCCGCCTCTGATTCCCTGCCTCTGATTCCCAACCTCTGATTCCACACCTCTGATTCCCCATATCTGATTCCCCGCCTCTGTTTCCCCGCCTCTGATTCCCTGCCCTTGTTTCCCCATATCTGATTCCCTGCCTCTGATTCCCCAACTCTGATTCCCCGCCTCTGATTCCCCAGCTCTGATTCCCCGCCCCTGATTTCCCGTGTTTGATTCCCTGCCTCTGATTCCCAGCCTCTGATTCCCCATCTCTGATTCACCGCCTTTGATTCGCCACCTCTGATTCCACATATCTGATTCCCCACCTCTGTTTCCCCGCCTCTGATTCCCCGCCTCTGATTCTACATATCTAATTTTCCGCCTCTGAATCCCCATCTCTGATTCCCGGACTCTGATTCCCCACCTCTGATTCCCGGCCTCTTATTCCCAGCATCTGATTCCCGGCCTCTGATTCCCGGCCTCTGATTCCCCGCTTCTGATTCTGATTCGCTGCCTCTGATTCCCCATCTCTGATTCCGCACATCTGATTCCCTGCCTCTGATTCCCCACCTCTGATTCCCCATATCTGATTTCCCGCCTCTGTTTCCCCGCCTCTGATTCCCCGCCTCTGTTTCCCCATATCTAATTCCCAACCTCTGATGCCCCAACTCTGATTCCCTGCCTCTGATTCCCCGCGTTCTATTCCCTGCCTCTGATTCCCCGCCTGTGATTCCCCATCTCTGATTCACCACCTCTGATTCCCCACCTCTGATTCCCCATATCTAATTCCCCGCCTCTGTTTGCCCGCCTCTGATTCCCCGCCTCTGTTTCCCCATATCTGATTCCCCGCCTCTGAATCCCCAACTCTGATTCCCTGCCTCTGATTCCCCAGCTCTGATTCCCCGCCTTTGATTCCCCCCGTCTGATTCCCAGCCTCTGAATCCCCGTGTCTGATTTCCTGCCTCTGATTCCCCGCCTCTGATTCCCCATCTCTGATTCACAGCCTCTGATTCCCCACCTCTGATTCCCCATCTCGGATTCCGCACATCTGATTCCCCGCCTCTGATTCCCTGACTCTGATCCCCACCTCTGATTCCCAAGCTCTGATTCCCCGCCTCTGATTCCCCAACTCTGATTCCCCGCCTCTGATTCCCCAGCTCTGATTCCCCGCCTCTGATTCCCCGTGTTTGATTCCCTGCCTCTGATTCCCCGCCTCTGATTCCCCATCTCTGATTCACCGCCTTTGATTCGCCACCTCTGATTCCCCATATCTGATTCCTCGCCTCTGTTTCCCCGCCTCTGATTCCCCGCCTCTGATTCCCCATATCTCATTCCCCGCCTCTGATTCCCCATCTCTGATTCCCGGACTCTGATTCCCCACCTCTGATTCCCAGCCTCTTATTCCCGGCATCTGATTCCGGCCTCTGATTCCCGGCCTCTGATTCCCTGCTTCTGATTCTGATTCCCTGCCTTTGATTCCCCATCTCTGATTCCGAACATCTGATTCCCTGCCTCTGATTCCCCATATCTGATTCCCCATATCTGATTCCCCGCCTCTGTTTCCCCGCCTCTGATTCCCCGCCTCTGTTTCCCAATATCTAAGTCCCCGCCTCTGATTCCCCAACTCTGATTCCCCACCTCTGATTCCCCAGCTCTGATTCCCCGCCTCTGATTCCCTGCATCTGATTCCCTGCATCTGATTCCAAGCCTCTGATTCCCTGCCTCTGATTCACAACCTCTGATTCCACACCTCTGATTCCCCATATCTGATTCGCAGCCTCTGTTTCCCCGCCTCTGATTCCCCGCCTCTGTTTCCCCATATCTGATTCCCGGACTCTGATTCCCCGCCTCTGATTCCCTGCCTCTGATTCCCCATCTCCGATTCCGCACATCTGATTCCCTGCCTCTGATTCCCCGCCTCTGATTCCCCGCCTCTGATTCCCTGCCTCTGATTCCCAACCTCTGATTCCCCACCACTGATTCCCCGTGTTTGATTCCCCGCCTCTGTTTCCCCGCCTCTGATTCCCCGCCTCTGATTCCCCAACTCTAATTCCCCGCCTCTGATTCCCCATATCTGATTCCCGCCTCTGTTTCCCCGCCTCTGATTCCCCGCCCCTGTTTCCCCATATCTGATTCCCTGCCTCTGATTCCCCAACTTTGATTCCCAGCCTCTGATTCCCCAGCTCTGATTCCCCGCCTCTGATTCCCCGTGTTTGATTCCCTGCCTCTGATTCCCGGCATCTGATTCCCCATCTCTGATTCACCGCCTTTGATTCGCCACCTCTGATTCCCCATATCTGATTCCCCGCCTCTGTTTCCCCGCCTCTGATTCGCCGCCTCTGATTCCCCATATCTCATTCCCCGCCTCTGAATCCCCATCTCTGATTCCCCGACTCTGATTCCCCACCTCTGATTCCCGGCCTCTTATTCCCGGCATCTGATTCCGGCCTCTGATTCCCGGCCTCTGATTCCCTGCTTCTGATTCTGATTCCCTGCCTTTGATTCCCCATCTCTGATTCCGCACATCTGATTCCCTGCCTCTGATTCCCCATCTCTGATTCCCCATATCTGATTCCCCGCCTCTGTTTCCCCGCCTCTGATTCCACGCCTCTGTTTCCCAACATCTAAGTCCCCGCCTCTGATTCCCCAACTCTGATTCCCCACCTCTGATTCCCCGCCTCTGTTTCCCCATATCTAATTCCCCACCTCTGATGCCCCAACTCTGATTCCCCGCCTCTGATTACACAGCTCTGATTCCCCGCCTCTGATTCCCCGCATCCGATTCCCCTATCTGATTCCCCGCCTCTGTTTCCCCGCCCCTGATTCCCCGCCTCTGTATCCCCATATCTGATTATCCGCCTCTGATTCCCAACTATGATTCCCCGCCTCTGAATCCCCGCGTCTGATTCCCTGCCTCTGCTTCCCCGCCTCTGATTCCCCAACTCTGATTCCCCGCCTCTGATTCCCCAGCTCTGATTCCCCGCCTCTGATTCCCCGTGTTTGATTCCCTGCCTCTGATTCCCGGCCTCTGATTCCGCATCTCTGATTCACCGCCTTTGATTCGCCACCTCTGATTCCCCATATCTGATTCCCCGCATCTGTTTCCCCGCCTCTGATTCCCCGCCTCTGATTCCCCGCCTCTGATTCCCCATATCTCATTCCCCGCCTCTGAATCCCCATCTCTGATTCCCGGCCTCTTATTCCCGGCATCTGATTCCGGCCTCTGATTCCCGGCCTCTGATTCCCTGCTTCTGATTCTGATTCCCTGCCTCTGATTCCCCATCTCTGATTCCGCACATCTGATTCCCTGCCTCTGATTCCCCACCTCTGATTCCCCATATCTGATTCCCCGCCTCTGTTTCCCCGCCTCTGATTTCCCGCCTCTGTTTCCCAATATCTAAGTCCCCGCCTCTGATTCCCCAACTCTGATTCCCCACCTCTGATTCCCCAGCTCTGATTCCCCGCCTCTGATTCCCCGCATCTGATTCCCTGCATCTGATTCCAAGCCTCTGATTCCCTGCCTCTGATTCCCAACCTCTGATTCCCCACCTCTGATTCCCCATATCTGATTCCCCGCCTCTGTTTCCCCGCCTCTGATTCCCCACCTCTGTTTCCCCATATCTGATTCCCGGCCTCTTATTCCCCGCCTCTGATTCCCCACCTCTGATTCCCTACCTCTGATTCCCCATCTCCGATTCCGCACATCTGATTCCCTGCCTCTGATTCCCCGCCTCTGATTCCCTGCCTCTGATTCCGAACCTCTGATTCCCCACCTCTGATTCCCCATATCTGATTCCCCGCCTCTGTTTCCCCGCCTCTGATTCCCCTCCTCTGATTCCCCAACTCTAATTCCCCGCCTCTGATTCCCCAGCTCTGATTCCCCGTGGTTGATTCCCTGCCTCTGATTCCCTGCCCTGATTCCCCATCTCTGTTTCACCGCCTTTGATTCGCCACCTCTGATTCCCCATATCTGATTCCCCGCCTCTGTTTCGCCGCCTCTGATTCCCTGCCTCTGATTCCCAACCTCTGATTCCACACCTCTGATTCCCCATATCTGATTCCCCGCCTCTGTTTCCCCGCCTCTGATTCCCTGCCCTTGTTTCCCCATATCTGATTCCCTGCCTCTGATTCCCCAACTCTGATTCCCCGCCTCTGATTCCCCAGCTCTGATTCCCCGCTCCTGATTTCCCGTGTTTGATTCCCTGCCTCTGATTCCCAGCCTCTGATTCCCCATCTCTGATTCACCGCCTTTGATTCGCCACCTCTGATTCCACATATCTGATTCCCCACCTCTGTTTCCCCGCCTCTGATTCCCCGCCTCTGATTCTACATATCTCATTTTCCGCCTCTGAATCCCCATCTCTGATTCCCGGACTCTGATTCCCCACCTCTGATTCCCGGCCTCTTATTCCCAGCATCTGATTCCCGGCCTCTGATTCCCGGCCTCTGATTCCCCGCTTCTGATTCTGATTCGCTGCCTCTGATTCCCCATCTCTGATTCCGCACATCTGATTCCCTGCCTCTGATTCCCCACCTCTGATTCCCCATATCTGATTTCCCGCCTCTGTTTCCCCGCCTCTGATTCCCCGCCTCTGTTTCCCCATATCTAATTCCCAACCTCTGATGCCCCAACTCTGATTCCCTGCCTCTGATTCCCCGCGTTCTATTCCCTGCCTCTGATTCCCCGCCTGTGATTCCCGATCTCTGATTCACCACCTCTGATTCCCCACCTCTGATTCCCCATATCTAATTCCCCGCCTCTGTTTGCCCGCCTCTGATTCCCCGCCTCTGTTTCCCCATATCTGATTCCCCGCCTCTGAATCCCCAACTCTGATTCCCTGCCTCTGATTCCCCAGCTCTGATTCCCCGCCTTTGATTCCCCCCGTCTGATTCCCAGCCTCTGAATCCCCGTGTCTGATTTCCTGCCTCTGATTCCCCGCCTCTGATTCCCCATCTCTGATTCACAGCCTCTGATTCCCCACCTCTGATTCCCCATCTCGGATTCCGCACATCTGATTCCCTGCCTCTGATTCCCTGACTGTGATCCCCACCTCTGATTCCCAAGCTCTGATTCCCCGCCTCTGATTCCCCAACTCTGATTCCCCGCCTCTGATTCCCCAGCTCTGATTCCCCGCCTCTGATTCCCCGTGTTTGATTCCCTGCCTCTGATTCCCCGCCTCTGATTCCCCATCTCTGATTCACCGCCTTTGATTCGCCACCTCTGATTCCCCATATCTGATTCCTCGCCTCTGTTTCCCCGCCTCTGATTCCCCGCCTCTGATTCCCCATATCTCATTCCCCGCCTCTGATTCCCCATCTCTGATTCCCGGACTCTGATTCCCCACCTCTGATTCCCAGCCTCTTATTCCCGGCATCTGATTCCGGCCTCTGATTCCCGGCCTCTGATTCCCTGCTTCTGATTCTGATTCCCTGCCTTTGATTCCCCATCTCTGATTCCGAACATCTGATTCCCTGCCTCTGATTCCCCATCTCTGATTCCCCATATCTGATTCCCCGCCTCTGTTTCCCCGCCTCTGATTCCCCGCCTCTGTTTCCCAATATCTAAGTCCCCGCCTCTGATTCCCCAACTCTGATTCCCCACCTCTGATTCCCCAGCTCTGATTCCCCGCCTCTGATTCCCTGCATCTGATTCCCTGCATCTGATTCCAAGCCTCTGATTCCCTGCCTCTGATTCACAACCTCTGATTCCCCACCTCTGATTCCCCATATCTGATTCGCAGCCTCTGTTTCCCCGCCTCTGATTCCCCGCCTCTGTTTCCCCATATCTGATTCCCGGACTCTGATTCCCCGCCTCTGATTCCCTGCCTCTGATTCCCCATCTCCGATTCCGCACATCTGATTCCCTGCCTCTGATTCCCCGCCTCTGATTCCCCGCCTCTGATTCCCTGCCTCTGATTCCCAACCTCTGATTCCCCACCACTGATTCCCCGTGTTTGATTCCCCGCCTCTCTTTCCCCGCCTCTGATTCCCCGCCTCTGATTCCCCAACTCTAATTCCCCGCCTCTGATTCCCCATATCTGATTCCCGCCTCTGTTTCCCCGCCTCTGATTCCCCGCCCCTGTTTCCCCATATCTGATTCCCTGCCTCTGATTCCCCAACTTTGATTCCCAGCCTCTGATTCCCCAGCTCTGATTCCCCGCCTCTGATTCCCCGTGTTTGATTCCCTGCCTCTGATTCCCGGCCTCTGATTCCCCATCTCTGATTCACCGCCTTTGATTCGCCACCTCTGATTCCCCATATCTGATTCCCCGCCTCTGTTTCCCCGCCTCTGATTCACCGCCTCTGATTCCCCATATCTCATTCCCCGCCTCTGAATCCCCATCTCTGATTCCCGGACTCTGATTCCCCACCTCTGATTCCCGGCCTCTTATTCCCGGCATCTGATTCCGGCCTCTGATTCCCGGCCTCTGATTCCCTGCTTCTGATTCTGATTCCCTGCCTTTGATTCCCCATCTCTGATTCCGCACATCTGATTCCCTGCCTCTGATTCCCCATCTCTGATTCCCCATATCTGATTCCCCGCCTCTGTTTCCCCGCCTCTGATTCCACGCCTCTGTTTCCCAACATCTAAGTCCCCGCCTCTGATTCCCCAACTCTGATTCCCCACCTCTGATTCCCCAGCTCTGATTCCCCGCCTCTGATTCCCCACATCTGATTCCCTGCATCTGATTCCAAGCCTCTGATTCCCTGCCTCTGATTCCCAACCTCTGATTCCCCACCTCTGATTCCCCATATCTGATTCCCAGCCTCTGTTTCCCCGCCTCTGATTCCCCGCCTCTGTTTCCCCATATCTGATTCCCCGCCTCTGAATCCCCAACTCTGATTCCCTGCCTCTGATTCCCCAGCTTCATTCCCCGCCTTTGATTCCCCCCGTCTGATTCCCAGCCTCTGAATCCCCGTGTCTGATAACCTGCCTCTGATTCCCCGCCTCTGATTCCCCATCTCAGATTCACCGCCTCTGATTCCCCACCTCTGATTCCCCATCTCTGATTCCGCACATCCGATTCCCTGCCTCTGATTCCCCGACTCTGATTCCCCACCTCTGATTCCCCAGCTCTGATTCCCCGCCTCTGATTCCCCAACTCTGATTCCCCGCCTCTGATTCCCCAGCTCTGATTCCTCGCCTCTGATTCCCCGTGTTTGATCCCCTGCCTCTGATTCCCCAGCTCTGATTCCCCATCTCTGATTCACCGCCTTTGATTCGCCACCTCTGATTCCCCATATCTGATTCCTCGCCACTGTTTCCCCGCCTCTGATTCCCCGCCTCTGATTCCCCATATCTCATTCCCCGCCACTGATTCCCAATCTCTGATTCCCGGACTCTGATTCCCCACCTCTGATTCCCGACCTCTTATTCCCGGCATCTGATTCCGGCCTCTGATTCCCGGCCTCTGATTCCCTGCTTCTGATTCTGATTCCCTGCCTCTGATTCCCCATTTCTGATTCCGCACATCTAATTCCCTGCCTCTGATTCCCCACCTCTGATTCCCCATATCTGAATCCCCGTCTCTGATTCCCCGCCTCTGTTTCCCCATATCTAAGTCCCCGCCTCTGATTCCCCAACTTTGATTCCCCACCTCTGATTCCCCAGCTCTGATTCCCCGCCTCTGATTCCCCACATCTGATTCCCCATACCTGATTCCCAGCCTCTGTTTCCCCGCCTCTGATTCCCCGCTTCTGTTTCCCCATATCTGATTCCCGGCCTCTGATTCCCCGCCTCTGATTCCCCGCCTCTGATTCCCTGCCTCTGATTCCCCATCTCCGATTCCGCACATCTGATTCTCTGCCTCTCATTCCCCGCCTCTGATTCCCCGTGTTTGATGCCCCGCCTCTGTTTCCCCGCCTCTGATTCACCGCCTCTGATTCCCCAACTCTAATTCCCCGCCTCTGATTCCCCATATCTGATTCCCCGCCTCTGTTTCCCCGCCTCTGATTCCCCGCCCCTGTTTCCCCATATCTTATTCCCTGCCTCTGATTCCCCAACTTTGATTCCCAGACTCTGATTCCCCAGCTCTGATTACCCGCCTCTGATTCCCGGCATCTGATTCCCTGCATCTGATTCCAAGCCTCTGATCCCCTGCCTCTGATTCCCAACCTCTGATCCCCACCTCTGATTCCCGATATCTGATTCCCAGCCTCTGTTTCCCCGCCTCTGATTCCCCGCCTCTGTTTCCCCATATCTGATTCCCGGCCTCTGATTCCCCGCCTCTGATTCCCTGCCTCTGATTCCCCATCACCGATTCCGCACATCTGATTCCCTGCCTCTGATTCCCCGCCTCTGATTCCCCGCCGCTGATTCCCTGCCTCTGATTTCCAACCTCTGATTCCCCACCTCTGATTCCCCGTGTTTGATTCCCCGCCTCTGTTTCCCCACCACTGATTCCCCGCATCTGATTCCCCAACTCTAATTCCCCGCCTCTGATTCCCCATATCTGATTCCCCGCCTCTGTTTCCCCGCCTCTGATTCCCCGCCCCTGTTTCCCCATATCTGATTCCCTGACTCTGATTCCCCAACTTTGATTCCCAGCCTCTGATTCCCCGCCTCTGATTCCCCGCCTCTGTTTCCCCATATCTGATTCCCGGACTCTGATTCCCCAAGTTTGATTCCCAGACTCTGATTCCCCAGCTCTGATTACCCGCCTCTGATTCCCGGCATCTGATTCCATGCATCTGATTCCAAGCCTCTGATCCCCTGCCTCTGATTCCCAACCTCTGATCCCCACCTCTGATTCCCGATATCTGATTCCCAGCCTCTGTTTCCCCGCCTCTGATTCCCCGCCTCTGTTTCCCCATATCTGATTCCCGGCCTCTGATTCCCCGCCTCTGATTCCCTGCCTCTGATTCCCCATCACCGATTCCGCACATCTGATTCCCTGCCTCTGATTCCCCGCCTCTGATTCCCCGCCGCTGATTCCCTGCCTCTGATTTCCAACCTCTGATTCCCCATATCTGATTCCCCGCCTCTGTTTCCCCGCCTCTGATTCCCCTCCTCTGATTCCCCAACTCTAATTCCCCGCCTCTGATTCCCCAGCTCTGATTCCCCGTGTTTGATTCCCTGCCTCTGATTCCCTGCCCTGATTCCCCATCTCTGTTTCACCGCCTTTGATTCGCCACCTCTGATTCCCCATATCTGATTCCCCGCCTCTGTTTCGCCGCCTCTGATTCCCTGCCTCTGATTCCCAACCTCTGATTCCACACCTCTGATTCCCCATATCTGATTCCCCGCCTCTGTTTCCCCGCCTCTGATTCCCTGCCCTTGTTTCCCCATATCTGATTCCCTGCCTCTGATTCCCCAACTCTGATTCCCCGCCTCTGATTCCCCAGCTCTGATTCCCCGCTCCTGATTTCCCGTGTTTGATTCCCTGCCTCTGATTCCCAGCCTCTGATTCCCCATCTCTGATTCACCGCCTTTGATTCGCCACCTCTGATTCCACATATCTAATTCCCCACCTCTGTTTCCCCGCCTCTGATTCCCCGCCTCTGATTCTACATATCTCATTTTCCGCCTCTGAATCCCCATCTCTGATTCCCGGACTCTGATTCCCCACCTCTGATTCCCGGCCTCTTATTCCCAGCATCTGATTCCCGGCCTCTGATTCCCGGCCTCTGATTCCCCGCTTCTGATTCTGATTCGCTGCCTCTGATTCCCCATCTCTGATTCCGCACATCTGATTCCCTGCCTCTGATTCCCCACCTCTGATTCCCCATATCTGATTTCCCGCCTCTGTTTCCCCGCCTCTGATTCCCCGCCTCTGTTTCCCCATATCTAATTCCCAACCTCTGATGCCCCAACTCTGATTCCCTGCCTCTGATTCCCCGCGTTCTATTCCCTGCCTCTGATTCCCCGCCTGTGATTCCCGATCTCTGATTCACCACCTCTGATTCCCCACCTCTGATTCCCCATATCTAATTCCCCGCCTCTGTTTGCCCGCCTCTGATTCCCCGCCTCTGTTTCCCCATATCTGATTCCCCGCCTCTGAATCCCCAACTCTGATTCCCTGCCTCTGATTCCCCAGCTCTGATTCCCCGCCTTTGATTCCCCCCGTCTGATTCCCAGCCTCTGAATCCCCGTGTCTGATTTCCTGCCTCTGATTCCCCGCCTCTGATTCCCCATCTCTGATTCACAGCCTCTGATTCCCCACCTCTGATTCCCCATCTCGGATTCCGCACATCTGATTCCCTGCCTCTGATTCCCTGACTCTGATCCCCACCTCTGATTCCCAAGCTCTGATTCCCCGCCTCTGATTCCCCAACTCTGATTCCCCGCCTCTGATTCCCCAGCTCTGATTCCCCGCCTCTGATTCCCCGTGTTTCATTCCCTGCCTCTGATTCCCCGCCTCTGATTCCCCATCTCTGATTCACCGCCTTTGATTCGCCACCTCTGAATCCCCATATCTGATTCCTCGCCTCTGTTTCCCCGCCTCTGATTCCCCGCCTCTGATTCCCCATATCTCATTCCCCGCCTCTGATTCCCCATCTCTGATTCCCGGACTCTGATTCCCCACCTCTGATTCCCAGCCTCTTATTCCCGGCATCTGATTCCGGCCTCTGATTCCCGGCCTCTGATTCCCTGCTTCTGATTCTGATTCCCTGCCTTTGATTCCCCATCTCTGATTCCGAACATCTGATTCCCTGCCTCTGATTCCCCATCTCTGATTCCCCATATCTGATTCCCCGCCTCTGTTTCCCCGCCTCTGATTCCCCGCCTCTGTTTCCCAATATCTAAGTCCCCGCCTCTGATTCCCCAACTCTGATTCCCCACCTCTGATTCCCCAGCTCTGATTCCCCGCCTCTGATTCCCTGCATCTGATTCCCTGCATCTGATTCCAAGCCTCTGATTCCCTGCCTCTGATTCACAACCTCTGATTCCCCACCTCTGATTCCCCATATCTGATTCGCAGCCTCTGTTTCCCCGCCTCTGATTCCCCGCCTCTGTTTCCCCATATCTGATTCCCGGACTCTGATTCCCCGCCTCTGATTCCCTGCCTCTGATTCCCCATCTCCGATTCCGCACATCTGATTCCCTGCCTCTGATTCCCCGCCTCTGATTCCCCGCCTCTGATTCCCTGCCTCTGATTCCCAACCTCTGATTCCCCACCACTGATTCCCCGTGTTTGATTCCCCGCCTCTCTTTCCCCGCCTCTGATTCCCCGCCTCTGATTCCCCAACTCTAATTCCCCGCCTCTGATTCCCCATATCTGATTCCCGCCTCTGTTTCCCCGCCTCTGATTCCCCGCCCCTGTTTCCCCATATCTGATTCCCTGCCTCTGATTCCCCAACTTTGATTCCCAGCCTCTGATTCCCCAGCTCTGATTCCCCGCCTCTGATTCCCCGTGTTTGATTCCCTGCCTCTGATTCCCGGCCTCTGATTCCCCATCTCTGATTCACCGCCTTTGATTCGCCACCTCTGATTCCCCATATCTGATTCCCCGCCTCTGTTTCCCCGCCTCTGATTCACCGCCTCTGATTCCCCATATCTCATTCCCCGCCTCTGAATCCCCATCTCTGATTCCCGGACTCTGATTCCCCACCTCTGATTCCCGGCCTCTTATTCCCGGCATCTGATTCCGGCCTCTGATTCCCGGCCTCTGATTCCCTGCTTCTGATTCTGATTCCCTGCCTTTGATTCCCCATCTCTGATTCCGCACATCTGATTCCCTGCCTCTGATTCCCCATCTCTGATTCCCCATATCTGATTCCCCGCCTCTGTTTCCCCGCCTCTGATTCCACGCCTCTGTTTCCCAACATCTAAGTCCCCGCCTCTGATTCCCCAACTCTGATTCCCCACCTCTGATTCCCCAGCTCTGATTCCCCGCCTCTGATTCCCCGCATCTGATTCCCTGCATCTGATTCCAAGCCTCTGATTCCCTGCCTCTGATTCCCAACCTCTGATTCCCCACCTCTGATTCCCCATATCTGATTCCCAGCCTCTGTTTCCCCGCCTCTGATTCCCCGCCTCTGTTTCCCCATATCTGATTCCCCGCCTCTGAATCCCCAACTCTGATTCCCCGCCTCTGATTCCCCATATCTCATTCCCCGCCACTGATTCCCCATCTCTGATTCCCGGACTCTGATTCCCCACCTCTGATTCCCGACCTCTTATTCCCGGCATCTGATTCCGGCCTCTGATTCCCGGCCTCTGATTCCCTGCTTCTGATTCTGATTCCCTGCCTCTGATTCCCCATTTCTGATTCCGCACATCTAATTCCCTGCCTCTGATTCCCCACCTCTGATTCCCCATATCTGAATCCCCGTCTCTGATTCCCCGCCTCTGTTTTCCCATATCTAAGTCCCCGCCTCTGATTCCCCAACTTTGATTCCCCACCTCTGATTCCCCAGCTCTGATTCCCCGCCTCTGATTCCCCACATCTGATTCCCCATACCTGATTCCCAGCCTCTGTTTCCCCGCCTCTGATTCCCCGCTTCTGTTTCCCCATATCTGATTCCCGGCCTCTGATTCCCCTCCTCTGATTCCCCGCCTCTGATTCCCTGCCTCTGATTCCCCATCTCCGATTCCGCACATCTGATTCCCTGCCTCTCATTCCCCGCCTCTGATTCCCCGTGTTTGATGCCCCGCCTCTGTTTCCCCGCCTCTGATTCACCGCCTCTGATTCCCCAACTCTAATTCCCCGCCTCTGATTCCCCATATCTGATTCCCCGCCTCTGTTTCCCCGCCTCTGATTCCCCGCCCCTGTTTCCCCATATCTTATTCCCTGCCTCTGATTCCCCAACTTTGATTCCCAGACTCTGATTCCCCAGCTCTGATTACCCGCCTCTGATTCCCGGCATCTGATTCCCTGCATCTGATTCCAAGCCTCTGATCCCCTGCCTCTGATTCCCAACCTCTGATCCCCACCTCTGATTCCCGATATCTGATTCCCAGCCTCTGTTTCCCCGCCTCTGATTCCCCGCCTCTGTTTCCCCATATCTGATTCCCGGCCTCTGATTCCCCGCCTCTGATTCCCTGCCTCTGATTCCCCATCACCGATTCCGCACATCTGATTCCCTGCCTCTGATTCCCCGCCTCTGATTCCCCGCCGCTGATTCCCTGCCTCTGATTTCCAACCTCTGATTCCCCACCTCTGATTCCCCGTGTTTGATTCCCCGCCTCTGTTTCCCCACCACTGATTCACCGCATCTGATTCCCCAACTCTAATTCCCCGCCTCTGATTCCCCATATCTGATTCCCCGCCTCTGTTTCCCCGCCTCTGATTCCCCGCCCCTGTTTCCCCATATCTGATTCCCTGACTCTGATTCCCCAACTTTGATTCCCAGCCTCTGGTTCCCCGCCTCTGATTCCCCGCCTCTGTTTCCCCATATCTGATTCCCGGACTCTGATTCCCCAAGTTTGATTCCCAGACTCTGATTCCCCAGCTCTGATTACCCGCCTCTGATTCCCGGCATCTGATTCCCTGCATCTGATTCCAAGCCTCTGATCCCCTGCCTCTGATTCCCAACCTCTGATCCCCACCTCTGATTCCCGATATCTGATTCCCAGCCTCTGTTTCCCCGCCTCTGATTCCCCGCCTCTGTTTCCCCATATCTGATTCCCGGCCTCTGATTCCCCGCCTCTGATTCCCTGCCTCTGATTCCCCATCACCGATTCCGCACATCTGATTCCCTGCCTCTGATTCCCCGCCTCTGATTCCCCGCCGCTGATTCCCTGCCTCTGATTTCCAACCTCTGATTCCCCACCTCTGATTCCCCGTGTTTGATTCCCCGCCTCTGTTTCCCCACCACTGATTCCCCGCATCTGATTCCCCAACTCTAATTCCCCGCCTCTGATTCCCCATATCTGATTCCCCGCCTCTGTTTCCCCGCCTCTGATTCCCCGCCCCTGTTTCCCCATATCTGATTCCCTGACTCTGATTCCCCAACTTTGATTCCCTGCCTCTGATTCCCAACCTCTGATTCCCCACCACTGATTCCCCGTGTTTTATTCCCCGCCTCTGTTTCCCCGCCTCTGATTCCCCGCCTCTGATTCCCCAACTCTAATTCCCCGCCTCTGATTCCCCATATCTGATTCCCGCCTCTGTTTCCCCGCCTCTGATTCCCCGCCCCTGTTTCCCCATATCTGATTCCCTGCCTCTGATTCCCCAACTTTGATTCCCAGCCTCTGATTCCCCAGCTCTGATTCCCCGCCTCTGATTCCCCGTGTTTGATTCCCTGCCTCTGATTCCCGGCATCTGATTCCCCATCTCTGATTCACCGCCTTTGATTCGCCACCTCTGATTCCCCATATCTGATTCCCCGCCTCTGTTTCCCCGCCTCTGATTCGCCGCCTCTGATTCCCCATATCTCATTCCCCGCCTCTGAATCCCCATCTCTGATTCCCCGACTCTGATTCCCCACCTCTGATTCCCGGCCTCTTATTCCCGGCATCTGATTCCGGCCTCTGATTCCCGGCCTCTGATTCCCTGCTTCTGATTCTGATTCCCTGCCTTTGATTCCCCATCTCTGATTCCGCACATCTGATTCCCTGCCTCTGATTCCCCATCTCTGATTCCCCATATCTGATTCCCCGCCTCTGTTTCCCCGCCTCTGATTCCACGCCTCTGTTTCCCAACATCTAAGTCCCCGCCTCTGATTCCCCAACTCTGATTCCCCACCTCTGATTCCCCGCCTCTGTTTCCCCATATCTAATTCCCCACCTCTGATGCCCCAACTCTGATTCCCCGCCTCTGATTACACAGCTCTGATTCCCCGCCTCTGATTCCCCGCATCCGATTCCCCATATCTGATTCCCCGCCTCTGTTTCCCCGCCCCTGATTCCCCGCCTCTGTATCCCCATATCTGATTATCCGCCTCTGATTCCCAACTATGATTCCCCGCCTCTGAATCCCCGCGTCTGATTCCCTGCCTCTGCTTCCCCGCCTCTGATTCCCCAACTCTGATTCCCCGCCTCTGATTCCCCAGCTCTGATTCCCCGCCTCTGATTCCCCGTGTTTGATTCCCTGCCTCTGATTCCCGGCCTCTGATTCCGCATCTCTGATTCACCGCCTTTGATTCGCCACCTTTGATTCCCCATATCTGATTCCCCGCATCTGTTTCCCCGCCTCTGATTCCCCGCCTCTGATTCCCCGCCTCTGATTCCCCATATCTCATTCCCCGCCTCTGAATCCCCATCTCTGATTCCCGGCCTCTTATTCCCGGCATCTGATTCCGGCCTCTGATTCCCGGCCTCTGATTCCCTGCTTCTGATTCTGATTCCCTGCCTCTGATTCCCCATCTCTGATTCCGCACATCTGATTCCCTGCCTCTGATTCCCCACCTCTGATTCCCCATATCTGATTCCCCGCCTCTGTTTCCCCGCCTCTGATTTCCCGCCTCTGTTTCCCAATATCTAAGTCCCCGCCTCTGATTCCCCAACTCTGATTCCCCACCTCTGATTCCCCAGCTCTGATTCCCCGCCTCTGATTCCCCGCATCTGATTCCCTGCATCTGATTCCAAGCCTCTGATTCCCTGCCTCTGATTCCCAACCTCTGATTCCCCACCTCTGATTCCCCATATCTGATTCCCCGCCTGTGTTTCCCCGCCTCTGATTCCCCACCTCTGTTTCCCCATATCTGATTCCCGGCCTCTTATTCCCCGCCTCTGATTCCCCACCTCTGATTCCCTACCTCTGATTCCCCATCTCCGATTCCGCACATCTGATTCCCTGCCTCTGATTCCCCGCCTCTGATTCCCTGCCTCTGATTCCGAACCTCTGATTCCCCACCTCTGATTCCCCATATCTGATTCCCCGCCTCTGTTTCCCCGCCTCTGATTCCCCTCCTCTGATTCCCCAACTCTAATTCCCCGCCTCTGATTCCCCAGCTCTGATTCCCCGTGTTTGATTCCCTGCATCTGATTCCCTGCCCTGATTCCCCATCTCTGTTTCACCGCCTTTGATTCGCCACCTCTGATTCCCCATATCTGATTCCCCGCCTCTGTTTCGCCGCCTCTGATTCCCTGCCTCTGATTCCCAACCTCTGATTCCACACCTCTGATTCCCCATATCTGATTCCCCGCCTCTGTTTCCCCGCCTCTGATTCCCTGCCCTTGTTTCCCCATATCTGATTCCCTGCCTCTGATTCCCCAACTCTGATTCCCCGCCTCTGATTCCCCAGCTCTGATTCCCCGCTCCTGATTTCCCGTGTTTGATTCCCTGCCTCTGATTCCCAGCCTCTGATTCCCCATCTCTGATTCACCGCCTTTGATTCGCCACCTCTGATTCCACATATCTGATTCCCCACCTCTGTTTCCCCGCCTCTGATTCCCCGCCTCTGATTCTACATATCTCATTTTCCGCCTCTGAATCCCCATCTCTGATTCCCGGACTCTGATTCCCCACCTCTGATTCCCGGCCTCTTATTCCCAGCATCTGATTCCCGGCCTCTGATTCCCGGCCTCTGATTCCCCGCTTCTGATTCTGATTCGCTGCCTCTGATTCCCCATCTCTGATTCCGCACATCTGATTCCCTGCCTCTGATTCCCCACCTCTGATTCCCCATATCTGATTTCCCGCCTCTGTTTCCCCGCCTCTGATTCCCCGCCTCTGTTTCCCCATATCTAATTCCCAACCTCTGATGCCCCAACTCTGATTCCCTGCCTCTGATTCCCCGCGTTCTATTCCCTGCCTCTGATTCCCCGCCTGTGATTCCCGATCTCTGATTCACCACCTCTGATTCCCCACCTCTGATTCCCCATATCTAATTCCCCGCCTCTGTTTGCCCGCCTCTGATTCCCCGCCTCTGTTTCCCCATATCTGATTCCCCGCCTCTGAATCCCCAACTCTGATTCCCTGCCTCTGATTCCCCAGCTCTGATTCCCCGCCTTTGATTCCCCCCGTCTGATTCCCAGCCTCTGAATCCCCGTGTCTGATTTCCTGCCTCTGATTCCCCGCCTCTGATTCCCCATCTCTGATTCACAGCCTCTGATTCCCCACCTCTGATTCCCCATCTCGGATTCCGCACATCTGATTCCCTGCCTCTGATTCCCTGACTGTGATCCCCACCTCTGATTCCCAAGCTCTGATTCCCCGCCTCTGATTCCCCAACTCTGATTCCCCGCCTCTGATTCCCCAGCTCTGATTCCCCGCCTCTGATTCCCCGTGTTTGATTCCCTGCCTCTGATTCCCCGCCTCTGATTCCCCATCTCTGATTCACCGCCTTTGATTCGCCACCTCTGATTCCCCATATCTGATTCCTCGCCTCTGTTTCCCCGCCTCTGATTCCCCGCCTCTGATTCCCCATATCTCATTCCCCGCCTCTGATTCCCCATCTCTGATTCCCGGACTCTGATTCCCCACCTCTGATTCCCAGCCTCTTATTCCCGGCATCTGATTCCGGCCTCTGATTCCCGGCCTCTGATTCCCTGCTTCTGATTCTGATTCCCTGCCTCTGATTCCCCATCTCTGATTCCCCATATCTGATTCCCCGCCTCTGTTTCCCCGCCTCTGATTCCCCGCCTCTGTTTCCCAATATCTAAGTCCCCGCCTCTGATTCCCCAACTCTGATTCCCCACCTCTGATTCCCCAGCTCTGATTCCCCGCCTCTGATTCCCTGCATCTGATTCCCTGCATCTGATTCCAAGCCTCTGATTCCCTGCCTCTGATTCACAACCTCTGATTCCCCACCTCTGATTCCCCATATCTGATTCGCAGCCTCTGTTTCCCCGCCTCTGATTCCCCGCCTCTGTTTCCCCATATCTGATTCCCGGACTCTGATTCCCCGCCTCTGATTCCCTGCCTCTGATTCCCCATCTCCGATTCCGCACATCTGATTCCCTGCCTCTGATTCCCCGCCTCTGATTCCCCGCCTCTGATTCCCTGCCTCTGATTCCCAACCTCTGATTCCCCACCACTGATTCCCCGTGTTTGATTCCCCGCCTCTCTTTCCCCGCCTCTGATTCCCCGCCTCTGATTCCCCAACTCTAATTCCCCGCCTCTGATTCCCCATATCTGATTCCCGCCTCTGTTTCCCCGCCTCTGATTCCCCGCCCCTGTTTCCCCATATCTGATTCCCTGCCTCTGATTCCCCAACTTTGATTCCCAGCCTCTGATTCCCCAGCTCTGATTCCCCGCCTCTGATTCCCCGTGTTTGATTCCCTGCCTCTGATTCCCGGCCTCTGATTCCCCATCTCTGATTCACCGCCTTTGATTCGCCACCTCTGATTCCCCATATCTGATTCCCCGCCTCTGTTTCCCCGCCTCTGATTCACCGCCTCTGATTCCCCATATCTCATTCCCCGCCTCTGAATCCCCATCTCTGATTCCCGGACTCTGATTCCCCACCTCTGATTCCCGGCCTCTTATTCCCGGCATCTGATTCCGGCCTCTGATTCCCGGCCTCTGATTCCCTGCTTCTGATTCTGATTCCCTGCCTTTGATTCCCCATCTCTGATTCCGCACATCTGATTCTCTGCCTCTGATTCCCCATCTCTGATTCCCCATATCTGATTCCCCGCCTCTGTTTCCCCGCCTCTGATTCCACGCCTCTGTTTCCCAACATCTAAGTCCCCGCCTCTGATTCCCCAACTCTGATTCCCCACCTCTGATTCCCCAGCTCTGATTCCCCGCCTCTGATTCCCCGCATCTGATTCCCTGCATCTGATTCCAAGCCTCTGATTCCCTGCCTCTGATTCCCAACCTCTGATTCCCCACCTCTGATTCCCCATATCTGATTCCCAGCCTCTGTTTCCCCGCCTCTGATTCCCCGCCTCTGTTTCCCCATATCTGATTCCCCGCCTCTGAATCCCCAACTCTGATTCCCTGCCTCTGATTCCCCAGCTTCATTCCCCGCCTTTGATTCCCCCCGTCTGATTCCCAGCCTCTGAATCCCCGTGTCTGATAACCTGCCTCTGATTCCCCGCCTCTGATTCCCCATCTCAGATTCACCGCCTCTGATTCCCCACCTCTGATTCCCCATCTCTGATTCCGCACATCCGATTCCCTGCCTCTGATTCCCCGACTCTGATTCCCCACCTCTGATTCCCCAGCTCTGATTCCCCGCCTCTGATTCCCCAACTCTGATTCCCCGCCTCTGATTCCCCAGCTCTGATTCCTCGCCTCTGATTCCCCGTGTTTGATCCCCTGCCTCTGATTCCCCAGCTCTGATTCCCCATCTCTGATTCACCGCCTTTGATTCGCCACCTCTGATTCCCCATATCTGATTCCTCGCCACTGTTTCCCCGCCTCTGATTCCCCGCCTCTGATTCCCCATATCTCATTCCCCGCCACTGATTCCCAATCTCTGATTCCCGGACTCTGATTCCCCACCTCTGATTCCCGACCTCTTATTCCCGGCATCTGATTCCGGCCTCTGATTCCCGGCCTCTGATTCCCTGCTTCTGATTCTGATTCCCTGCCTCTGATTCCCCATTTCTGATTCCGCACATCTAATTCCCTGCCTCTGATTCCCCACCTCTGATTCCCCATATCTGAATCCCCGTCTCTGATTCCCCGCCTCTGTTTCCCCATATCTAAGTCCCCGCCTCTGATTCCCCAACTTTGATTCCCCACCTCTGATTCCCCAGCTCTGATTCCCCGCCTCATTTCCCCACATCTGATTCCCCATACCTGATTCCCAGCCTCTGTTTCCCCGCCTCTGATTCCCCGCTTCTGTTTCCCCATATCTGATTCCCGGCCTCTGATTCCCCGCCTCTGATTCCCCGCCTCTGATTCCCTGCCTCTGATTCCCCATCTCCGATTCCGCACATCTGATTCTCTGCCTCTCATTCCCCGCCTCTGATTCCCCGTGTTTGATGCCCCGCCTCTGTTTCCCCGCCTCTGATTCACCGCCTCTGATTCCCCAACTCTAATTCCCCGCCTCTGATTCCCCATATCTGATTCCCCGCCTCTGTTTCCCCGCCTCTGATTCCCCGCCCCTGTTTCCCCATATCTTATTCCCTGCCTCTGATTCCCCAACTTTGATTCCCAGACTCTGATTCCCCAGCTCTGATTACCCGCCTCTGATTCCCGGCATCTGATTCCCTGCATCTGATTCCAAGCCTCTGATCCCCTGCCTCTGATTCCCAACCTCTGATCCCCACCTCTGATTCCCGATATCTGATTCCCAGCCTCTGTTTCCCCGCCTCTGATTCCCCGCCTCTGTTTCCCCATATCTGATTCCCGGCCTCTGATTCCCCGCCTCTGATTCCCTGCCTCTGATTCCCCATCACCGATTCCGCACATCTGATTCCCCGTGTTTGATTCCCCGCCTCTGTTTCCCCACCACTGATTCCCCGCATCTGATTCCCCAACTCTAATTCCCCGCCTCTGATTCCCCATATCTGATTCCCCGCCTCTGTTTCCCCGCCTCTGATTCCCCGCCCCTGTTTCCCCATATCTGATTCCCTGACTCTGATTCCCCAACTTTGATTCCCAGCCTCTGATTCCCCGCCTCTGATTCCCCGCCTCTGTTTCCCCATATCTGATTCCCGGACTCTGATTCCCCAAGTTTGATTCCCAGACTCTGATTCCCCAGCTCTGATTACCCGCCTCTGATTCCCGGCATCTGATTCCATGCATCTGATTCCAAGCCTCTGATCCCCTGCCTCTGATTCCCAACCTCTGATCCCCACCTCTGATTCCCGATATCTGATTCCCAGCCTCTGTTTCCCCGCCTCTGATTCCCCGCCTCTGTTTCCCCATATCTGATTCCCGGCCTCTGATTCCCCGCCTCTGATTCCCTGCCTCTGATTCCCCATCACCGATTCCGCACATCTGATTCCCTGCCTCTGATTCCCCGCCTCTGATTCCCCGCCGCTGATTCCCTGCCTCTGATTTCCAACCTATGATTCCCCATATCTGATTCCCCGCCTCTGTTTCCCCGCCTCTGATTCCCCTCCTCTGATTCCCCAACTCTAATTCCCCGCCTCTGATTCCCCAGCTCTGATTCCCCGTGTTTGATTCCCTGCCTCTGATTCCCTGCCCTGATTCCCCATCTCTGTTTCACCGCCTTTGATTCGCCACCTCTGATTCCCCATATCTGATTCCCCGCCTCTGTTTCGCCGCCTCTGATTCCCTGCCTCTGATTCCCAACCTCTGATTCCACACCTCTGATTCCCCATATCTGATTCCCCGCCTCTTTTTCCCCGCCTCTGATTCCCTGCCCTTGTTTCCCCATATCTGATTCCCTGCCTCTGATTCCCCAACTCTGATTCCCCGCCTCTGATTCCCCAGCTCTGATTCCCCGCTCCTGATTTCCCGTGTTTGATTCCCTGCCTCTGATTCCCAGCCTCTGATTCCCCATCTCTGATTCACCGCCTTTGATTCGCCACCTCTGATTCCACATATCTAATTCCCCACCTCTGTTTCCCCGCCTCTGATTCCCCGCCTCTGATTCTACATATCTCATTTTCCGCCTCTGAATCCCCATCTCTGATTCCCGGACTCTGATTCCCCACCTCTGATTCCCGGCCTCTTATTCCCAGCATCTGATTCCCGGCCTCTGATTCCCGGCCTCTGATTCCCCGCTTCTGATTCTGATTCGCTGCCTCTGATTCCCCATCTCTGATTCCGCACATCTGATTCCCTGCCTCTGATTCCCCACCTCTGATTCCCCATATCTGATTTCCCGCCTCTGTTTCCCCACCTCTGATTCCCCGCCTCTGTTTCCCCATATCTAATTCCCAACCTCTGATGCCCCAACTCTGATTCCCTGCCTCTGATTCCCCGCGTTCTATTCCCTGCCTCTGATTCCCCGCCTGTGATTCCCGATCTCTGATTCACCACCTCTGATTCCCCACCTCTGATTCCCCATATCTAATTCCCCGCCTCTGTTTGCCCGCCTCTGATTCCCCGCCTCTGTTTCCCCATATCTGATTCCCCGCCTCTGAATCCCCAACTCTGATTCCCTGCCTCTGATTCCCCAGCTCTGATTCCCCGCCTTTGATTCCCCCCGTCTGATTCCCAGCCTCTGAATCCCCGTGTCTGATTTCCTGCCTCTGATTCCCCGCCTCTGATTCCCCATCTCTGATTCACAGCCTCTGATTCCCCACCTCTGATTCCCCATCTCGGATTCCGCACATCTGATTCCCTGCCTCTGATTCCCTGACTCTGATCCCCACCTCTGATTCCCAAGCTCTGATTCCCCGCCTCTGATTCCCCAACTCTGATTCCCCGCCTCTGATTCCCCAGCTCTGATTCCCCGCCTCTGATTCCCCGTGTTTCATTCCCTGCCTCTGATTCCCCGCCTCTGATTCCCCATCTCTGATTCACCGCCTTTGATTCGCCACCTCTGAATCCCCATATCTGATTCCTCGCCTCTGTTTCCCCGCCTCTGATTCCCCGCCTCTGATTCCCCATATCTCATTCCCCGCCTCTGATTCCCCATCTCTGATTCCCGGACTCTGATTCCCCACCTCTGATTCCCAGCCTCTTATTCCCGGCATCTGATTCCGGCCTCTGATTCCCGGCCTCTGATTCCCTGCTTCTGATTCTGATTCCCTGCCTTTGATTCCCCATCTCTGATTCCGAACATCTGATTCCCTGCCTCTGATTCCCCATCTCTGATTCCCCATATCTGATTCCCCGCCTCTGTTTCCCCGCCTCTGATTCCCCGCCTCTGTTTCCCAATATCTAAGTCCCCGCCTCTGATTCCCCAACTCTGATTCCCCACCTCTGATTCCCCAGCTCTGATTCCCCGCCTCTGATTCCCTGCATCTGATTCCCTGCATCTGATTCCAAGCCTCTGATTCCCTGCCTCTGATTCACAACCTCTGATTCCCCACCTCTGATTCCCCATATCTGATTCGCAGCCTCTGTTTCCCCGCCTCTGATTCCCCGCCTCTGTTTCCCCATATCTGATTCCCGGACTCTGATTCCCCGCCTCTGATTCCCTGCCTCTGATTCCCCATCTCCGATTCCGCACATCTGATTCCCTGCCTCTGATTCCCCGCCTCTGATTCCCCGCCTCTGATTCCCTGCCTCTGATTCCCAACCTCTGATTCCCCACCACTGATTCCCCGTGTTTGATTCCCCGCCTCTCTTTCCCCGCCTCTGATTCCCCGCCTCTGATTCCCCAACTCTAATTCCCCGCCTCTGATTCCCCATATCTGATTCCCGCCTCTGTTTCCCCGCCTCTGATTCCCCGCCCCTGTTTCCCCATATCTGATTCCCTGCCTCTGATTCCCCAACTTTGATTCCCAGCCTCTGATTCCCCAGCTCTGATTCCCCGCCTCTGATTCCCCGTGTTTGATTCCCTGCCTCTGATTCCCGGCCTCTGATTCCCCATCTCTGATTCACCGCCTTTGATTCGCCACCTCTGATTCCCCATATCTGATTCCCCGCCTCTGTTTCCCCGCCTCTGATTCACCGCCTCTGATTCCCCATATCTCATTCCCCGCCTCTGAATCCCCATCTCTGATTCCCGGACTCTGATTCCCCACCTCTGATTCCCGGCCTCTTATTCCCGGCATCTGATTCCGGCCTCTGATTCCCGGCCTCTGATTCCCTGCTTCTGATTCTGATTCCCTGCCTTTGATTCCCCATCTCTGATTCCGCACATCTGATTCCCTGCCTCTGATTCCCCATCTCTGATTCCCCATATCTGATTCCCCGCCTCTGTTTCCCCGCCTCTGATTCCACGCCTCTGTTTCCCAACATCTAAGTCCCCGCCTCTGATTCCCCAACTCTGATTCCCCACCTCTGATTCCCCAGCTCTGATTCCCCGCCTCTGATTCCCCGCATCTGATTCCCTGCATCTGATTCCAAGCCTCTGATTCCCTGCCTCTGATTCCCAACCTCTGATTCCCCACCTCTGATTCCCCATATCTGATTCCCAGCCTCTGTTTCCCCGCCTCTGATTCCCCGCCTCTGTTTCCCCATATCTGATTCCCCGCCTCTGAATCCCCAACTCTGATTCCCTGCCTCTGATTCCCCAGCTTCATTCCCCGCCTTTGATTCCCCCCGTCTGATTCCCAGCCTCTGAATCCCCGTGTCTGATAACCTGCCTCTGATTCCCCGCCTCTGATTCCCCATCTCAGATTCACCGCCTCTGATTCCCCACCTCTGATTCCCCATCTCTGATTCCGCACTTCCGATTCCCTGCCTCTGATTCCCCGACTCTGATTCCCCACCTCTGATTCCCCAGCTCTGATTCCCCGCCTCTGATTCCCCAACTCTGATTCCCCGCCTCTGATTCCCCAGCTCTGATTCCTCGCCTCTGATTCCCCGTGTTTGATCCCCTGCCTCTGATTCCCCAGCTCTGATTCCCCATCTCTGATTCACCGCCTTTGATTCGCCACCTCTGATTCCCCATATCTGATTCCTCGCCACTGTTTCCCCGCCTCTGATTCCCCGCCTCTGATTCCCCATATCTCATTCCCCGCCACTGATTCCCCATCTCTGATTCCCGGACTCTGATTCCCCACCTCTGATTCCCGACCTCTTATTCCCGGCATCTGATTCCGGCCTCTGATTCCCGGCCTCTGATTCCCTGCTTCTGATTCTGATTCCCTGCCTCTGATTCCCCAACTCTGATTCCCCGCCTCTGATTCCCCAGCTCTGATTCCCCGCTCCTGATTTCCCGTGTTTGATTCCCTGCCTCTGATTCCCAGCCTCTGATTCCCCATCTCTGATTCACCGCCTTTGATTCGCCACCTCTGATTCCACATATCTAATTCCCCACCTCTGTTTCCCCGCCTCTGATTCCCCGCCTCTGATTCTACATATCTCATTTTCCGCCTCTGAATCCCCATCTCTGATTCCCGGACTCTGATTCCCCACCTCTGATTCCCGGCCTCTTATTCCCAGCATCTGATTCCCGGCCTCTGATTCCCGGCCTCTGATTCCCCGCTTCTGATTCTGATTCGCTGCCTCTGATTCCCCATCTCTGATTCCGCACATCTGATTCCCTGCCTCTGATTCCCCACCTCTGATTCCCCATATCTGATTTCCCGCCTCTGTTTCCCCGCCTCTGATTCCACGCCTCTGTTTCCCCATATCTAATTCCCAACCTCTGATGCCCCAACTCTGATTCCCTGCCTCTGATTCCCCGCGTTCTATTCCCTGCCTCTGATTCCCCGCCTGTGATTCCCGATCTCTGATTCACCACCTCTGATTCCCCACCTCTGATTCCCCATATCTAATTCCCCGCCTCTGTTTGCCCGCCTCTGATTCCCCGCCTCTGTTTCCCCATATCTGATTCCCCGCCTCTGAATCCCCAACTCTGATTCCCTGCCTCTGATTCCCCAGCTCTGATTCCCCGCCTTTGATTCCCCCCGTCTGATTCCCAGCCTCTGAATCCCCGTGTCTGATTTCCTGCCTCTGATTCCCCGCCTCTGATTCCCCATCTCTGATTCACAGCCTCTGATTCCCCACCTCTGATTCCCCATCTCGGATTCCGCACATCTGATTCCCTGCCTCTGATTCCCTGACTCTGATCCCCACCTCTGATTCCCAAGCTCTGATTCCCCGCCTCTGATTCCCCAACTCTGATTCCCCGCCTCTGATTCCCCAGCTCTGATTCCCCGCCTCTGATTCCCCGTGTTTCATTCCCTGCCTCTGATTCCCCGCCTCTGATTCCCCATCTCTGATTCACCGCCTTTGATTCGCCACCTCTGAATCCCCATATCTGATTCCTCGCCTCTGTTTCCCCGCCTCTGATTCCCCGCCTCTGATTCCCCATATCTCATTCCCCGCCTCTGATTCCCCATCTCTGATTCCCGGACTCTGATTCCCCACCTCTGATTCCCAGCCTCTTATTCCCGGCATCTGATTCCGGCCTCTGATTCCCGGCCTCTGATTCCCTGCTTCTGATTCTGATTCCCTGCCTTTGATTCCCCATCTCTGATTCCGAACATCTGATTCCCTGCCTCTGATTCCCCATCTCTGATTCCCCATATCTGATTCCCCGCCTCTGTTTCCCCGCCTCTGATTCCCCGCCTCTGTTTCCCAATATCTAAGTCCCCGCCTCTGATTCCCCAACTCTGATTCCCCACCTCTGATTCCCCAGCTCTGATTCCCCGCCTCTGATTCCCTGCATCTGATTCCCTGCATCTGATTCCAAGCCTCTGATTCCCTGCCTCTGATTCACAACCTCTGATTCCCCACCTCTGATTCCCCATATCTGATTCGCAGCCTCTGTTTCCCCGCCTCTGATTCCCCGCCTCTGTTTCCCCATATCTGATTCCCGGACTCTGATTCCCCGCCTCTGATTCCCTGCCTCTGATTCCCCATCTCCGATTCCGCACATCTGATTCCCTGCCTCTGATTCCCCGCCTCTGATTCCCCGCCTCTGATTCCCTGCCTCTGATTCCCAACCTCTGATTCCCCACCACTGATTCCCCGTGTTTGATTCCCCGCCTCTCTTTCCCCGCCTCTGATTCCCCGCCTCTGATTCCCCAACTCTAATTCCCCGCCTCTGATTCCCCATATCTGATTCCCGCCTCTGTTTCCCCGCCTCTGATTCCCCGCCCCTGTTTCCCCATATCTGATTCCCTGCCTCTGATTCCCCAACTTTGATTCCCAGCCTCTGATTCCCCAGCTCTGATTCCCCGCCTCTGATTCCCCGTGTTTGATTCCCTGCCTCTGATTCCCGGCCTCTGATTCACCATCTCTGATTCACCGCCTTTGATTCGCCACCTCTGATTCCCCATATCTGATTCCCCGCCTCTGTTTCCCCGCCTCTGATTCACCGCCTCTGATTCCCCATATCTCATTCCCCGCCTCTGAATCCCCATCTCTGATTCCCGGACTCTGATTCCCCACCTCTGATTCCCGGCCTCTTATTCCCGGCATCTGATTCCGGCCTCTGATTCCCGGCCTCTGATTCCCTGCTTCTGATTCTGATTCCCTGCCTTTGATTCCCCATCTCTGATTCCGCACATCTGATTCCCTGCCTCTGATTCCCCATCTCTGATTCCCCATATCTGATTCCCCGCCTCTGTTTCCCCGCCTCTGATTCCACGCCTCTGTTTCCCAACATCTAAGTCCCCGCCTCTGATTCCCCAACTCTGATTCCCCACCTCTGATTCCCCAGCTCTGATTCCCCGCCTCTGATTCCCCGCATCTGATTCCCTGCATCTGATTCCAAGCCTCTGATTCCCTGCCTCTGATTCCCAACCTCTGATTCCCCACCTCTGATTCCCCATATCTGATTCCCAGCCTCTGTTTCCCCGCCTCTGATTCCCCGCCTCTGTTTCCCCATATCTGATTCCCCGCCTCTGAATCCCCAACTCTGATTCCCTGCCTCTGATTCCCCAGCTTCATTCCCCGCCTTTGATTCCCCCCGTCTGATTCCCAGCCTCTGAATCCCCGTGTCTGATAACCTGCCTCTGATTCCCCGCCTCTGATTCCCCATCTCAGATTCACCGCCTCTGATTCCCCACCTCTGATTCCCCATCTCTGATTCCGCACTTCCGATTCCCTGCCTCTGATTCCCCGACTCTGATTCCCCACCTCTGATTCCCCAGCTCTGATTCCCCGCCTCTGATTCCCCAACTCTGATTCCCCGCCTCTGATTCCCCAGCTCTGATTCCTCGCCTCTGATTCCCCGTGTTTGATCCCCTGCCTCTGATTCCCCAGCTCTGATTCCCCATCTCTGATTCACCGCCTTTGATTCGCCACCTCTGATTCCCCATATCTGATTCCTCGCCACTGTTTCCCCGCCTCTGATTCCCCGCCTCTGATTCCCCATATCTCATTCCCCGCCACTGATTCCCCATCTCTGATTCCCGGACTCTGATTCCCCACCTCTGATTCCCGACCTCTTATTCCCGGCATCTGATTCCGGCCTCTGATTCCCGGCCTCTGATTCCCTGCTTCTGATTCTGATTCCCTGCCTCTGATTCCCCATTTCTGATTCCGCACATCTAATTCCCTGCCTCTGATTCCCCACCTCTGATTCCCCATATCTGAATCCCCGTCTCTGATTCCCCGCCTCTGTTTTCCCATATCTAAGTCCCCGCCTCTGATTCCCCAACTTTGATTCCCCACCTCTGATTCCCCAGCTCTGATTCCCCGCCTCTGATTCCCCACATCTGATTCCCCATACCTGATTCCCAGCCTCTGTTTCCCCGCCTCTGATTCCCCGCTTCTGTTTCCCCATATCTGATTCCCGGCCTCTGATTCCCCTCCTCTGATTCCCCGCCTCTGATTCCCTGCCTCTGATTCCCCATCTCCGATTCCGCACATCTGATTCCCTGCCTCTCATTCCCCGCCTCTGGTTCCCCGTGTTTGATGCCCCGCCTCTGTTTCCCCGCCTCTGATTCACCGCCTCTGATTCCCCAACTCTAATTCCCCGCCTCTGATTCCCCATATCTGATTCCCCGCCTCTGTTTCCCCGCCTCTGATTCCCCGCCCCTGTTTCCCCATATCTTATTCCCTGCCTCTGATTCCCCAACTTTGATTCCCAGACTCTGATTCCCCAGCTCTGATTACCCGCCTCTGATTCCCGGCATCTGATTCCCTGCATCTGATTCCAAGCCTCTGATCCCCTGCCTCTGATTCCCAACCTCTGATCCCCACCTCTGATTCCCGATATCTGATTCCCAGCCTCTGTTTCCCCGCCTCTGATTCCCCGCCTCTGTTTCCCCATATCTGATTCCCGGCCTCTGATTCCCCGCCTCTGATTCCCTGCCTCTGATTCCCCATCACCGATTCCGCACATCTGATTCCCTGCCTCTGATTCCCCGCCTCTGATTCCCCGCCGCTGATTCCCTGCCTCTGATTTCCAACCTCTGATTCCCCACCTCTGATTCCCCGTGTTTGATTCCCCGCCTCTGTTTCCCCACCACTGATTCCCCGCCTCTGTTTCCCCGCCTCTGATTCCCCGCCCCTGTTTCCCCATATCTGATTCCCTGACTCTGATTCCCCAACTTTGATTCCCAGCCTCTGATTCCCCGCCTCTGATTCCCCGCCTCTGTTTCCCCATATCTGATTCCCGGACTCTGATTCCCCAAGTTTGATTCCCAGACTCTGATTCCCCAGCTCTGATTACCCGCCTCTGATTCCCGGCATCTGATTCCCTGCATCTGATTCCAAGCCTCTGATCCCCTGCCTCTGATTCCCAACCTCTGATCCCCACCTCTGATTCCCGATATCTGATTCCCAGCCTCTGTTTCCCCGCCTCTGATTCCCCGCCTCTGTTTCCCCATATCTGATTCCCGGCCTCTGATTCCCCGCCTCTGATTCCCTGCCTCTGATTCCCCATCACCGATTCCGCACATCTGATTCCCTGCCTCTGATTCCCCGCCTCTGATTCCCCGCCGCTGATTCCCTGCCTCTGATTTCCAACCTCTGATTCCCCACCTCTGATTCCCCGTGTTTGATTCCCCGCCTCTGTTTCCCCACCACTGATTCCCCGCATCTGATTCCCCAACTCTAATTCCCCGCCTCTGATTCCCCATATCTGATTCCCCGCCTCTGTTTCCCCGCCTCTGATTCCCCGCCCCTGTTTCCCCATATCTGATTCCCTGACTCTGATTCCCCAACTTTGATTCCCAGCCTCTGATTCCCCGCCTCTGATTCCCCGCCTCTGTTTCCCCATATCTGATTCCCGGACTCTGATTCCCCGCCTCTGATTCCCTGCCTCTGATTCCCCATCTCCGATTCCGCACATCTGATTCCCTGCCTCTGATTCCCCGCCTCTGATTCCCCGCCTCTGATTCCCTGCCTCTGATTCCCAACCTCTGATTCCCCACCTCTGATTCCCCGTGTTTGATTCCCCGTCTCTGTTTCCCCGCCTCTGATTCCCCGCCTCTGATTCCCCAACTCTAATTCCCCGCCTCTGATTCCCCATATCTGATTCCCCGCCTCTGTTTCCCTGCCTCTGATTCCCCGCCCCTGTTTCCCCATATCTGATTCCCTGCCTCTGATTCCCCAACTTTGATTCCCAGCCTCTGATTCCCCAGCTCTGATTCCCCGCCTCTGATTCCCCGTGTTTGATTCCCTGCCTCTGATTCCCGTCCTCTGATTCCCCATCTCTGAATCACCGCCTTTGATTCGCCACCTCTGATTCCCCATATCTGATTCCCCGCCTCTGTTTCCCCGCCTCTGATTCCCCGCCTCTGATTCCCCATATCTCATTCCCCGCCTCTGAATCCCCACCTCTGATTCCCGGCCTCTTTTTCCCGGCATCTGATTCCGGCCTCTGATTCCCGGCCTCTGATTCCCTGCTTCTGATTCTGATTCCCTGCCTTTGATTCCCCATCTCTGATTCCGCACATCTGATTCCCTGCCTCTGATTCCCCATCTCTGATTCCCCATATCTGATTCCCCGCCTCTGTTTCCCCGCCTCTGATTCCACGCCTCTGTTTCCCAATATCTAAGTCCCCGCCTCTGATTCCCCAACTCTGATTCCCCACCTCTGATTCCCCAGCTCTGGTTCCCCGCCTCTGATTCCCCGCATCTGATTCCCTGCATCTGATTCCAAGCCTCTGATTCCCTGCCTCTGATTCCCAACCTCTGATTCCCCACCTCTGATTCCCCATATCTGATTCCCAGCCTCTGTTTCCCCACCTCTGATTCCCCGCCTCTGATTCCCCATATCTGATTCCCGGCCTCTGATTCCCCGCCTCTGATTCCCCGCCTCTGATTCCCTGCCTCTGATTCCCCATCTCCGATTCCGCACATCTGAATCCCTGCCTCTGATTCCCCGCCTCTGATTCCCCGCCTCTGATTCCCTGCCTCTGATTCCCAACCTCTGATTCCCCACCTCTGATTCCCCGTGTTTGATTCCCCGCCTCTGTTTCCCCACCTCTGATTCCCCGCCTCTGATTCCCCAACTCTAATTCCCCGCCTCTGATTCCCCATATCTGATTCCCCGCCTCTGTTTCCCCGCCTCTGATTCCCCGCCCCTGTTTCCCCATATCTGATTCCCTGCCTCTGATTCCACAACTTTGATTCCCAGCCTCTGATTCCCCCAGCTCTGATTCACCGCCTTTGATTAGCCACCTCTGATTCCCCATATCTGATTCCCCACCTCTGTTTCCCCGCCTCTGATTCCCCGCCTCTGATTCTCCATATCTCATTCCCCGCCTCTGAATCCCCATCTCTGACTCCCGGACTCTGATTCCCCACCTCTGATTCCCGGCCTCTTATTCCCAGCATCTGATTCCAGGCCTCTGATTCCCGGCCTCTGACTCCCCGCTTCTGATTCTGATTCCCTGCCTCTGATTCCCCATCTCTGATTCCGCACATCTGATTACCTGCCTCTGATTCCCCACCTCTGATTCCCCATATCTGATTCCCCGCCTCTGTTTCCAAGCCTCTGATTCCCCGCCTCTGATTCCCCATATCTGATTCCCCGCCTCTGTTTCCACGCCTCTAATTCCCCGCCTCTGATTCCCCATATCTGATTCCCCGCCTCTGTTTCCCCGCCTCTGATTCCCCGCCCCTGTTTCCCCATATCTGATTCCCTGACTCTGATTCCCCAACTTTGATTCCCAGCCTCTGATTCCCCAGCTCTGATTCCCTGCCTCTGATTCCCCGTGTTTGATTCCCTGCCTCTGATTCCCCGCCTCTGATTCCCCATCTCTGAATCACCGCCTTTGATTCGCCACCTCTGATTCCCCATATCTGATTCCCCACCTCTGTTTCCCCGCCTCTGATTCCCCGCCTCTGATTCTCCATATCTCATTCCGCGCCTCTGACTCCCCATCTCTGATTCCCGGAATCTGATTCCCCACCTCTGATTCCCGGCCTCTTATTCCCAGCATCTGATTCCAGGCCTCTGATTCCCGGCCTCTGACTCCCCGCTTCTGATTCTGATTCCCTGCCTCTGATTCCCCATCTCTGATTCCGCACGTCTGATTACCTGCCTCTGATTCCCCACGTCTGATTCCCCATATCTGATTCCCCGCCTCTGTTTCCACGCCTCTGATTCCCCGCCTCTGTTTCCCCATATCTAATTCCCCACCTCTGATGCCCCAACTCTGATTCCCCGCCTCTGATTCCACAGCTCTGATTCCCCGCCTCTGATTCCCAGCATCCAATTCCCCATATCTGATTCCCCGCCTCTGTTTCCCCGCACCTGATTCCCCGCCTCTGTTTCCCCATATCTGATTATCCGCCTCTGATTCCCAACTATGATTCCCCGCCTCTGAATCCCCGCGTCTGATTCCCTGCCTCTGCTTCCCCGCCTCTGATTCCCCAACTCTGATTCCCCGCCTCTGATTCCCCAGCTCTGATTCCCCGCCTCTGATTCCCCGTGTTTGATTCCCTGCCTCTGATTCCCGGCCTCTGATTCCGCATCTCTGATTCACCGCCTTTGATTCGCCACCTCTGATTACCCATATCTGATTCCCCGCATCTGTTTCCCCGCCTCTGATTCCCCGCCTCTGATTCCCCGCCTCTGATTCCCCATATCTCATTCCCCGCCTCTGAATCCCCATCTCTGATTCCCGGCCTCTTATTCCCGGCATCTGATTCCGGCCTCTGATTCCCGGCCTCTGATTCCCTGCTTCTGATTCTGATTCCCTGCCTCTGATTCCCCATCTCTGATTCCGCACATCTGATTCCCTGCCTCTGATTCCCCACCTCTGATTCCCCATATCTGATTCCCCGCCTCTGTTTCCCCGCCTCTGATTCCCCGCCTCTGATTCCCCGCATCTGATTCCCTGCATCTGATTCCAAGCCTCTGATTCCCTGCCTCTGATTCCCAACCTCTGATTCCCCACCTCTGATTCCCCATATTTGATTCCCCGCCTCTGTTTCCCCGCCTCTGATTCCCCACCTCTGTTTCCCCATATCTGATTCCCGGCCTCTTATTCCCCGCCTCTGATTCCCCACCTCTGATTCCCTACCTCTGATTCCCCATCTCCGATTCCGCACATCTGATTCCCTGCCTCTGATTCCCCGCCTCTGATTCCCTGCCTCTGATTCCGAACCTCTGATTCCCCACCTCTGATTCCCCATATCTGATTCCCCGCCTCTGTTTCCCCGCCTCTGATTCCCCTCCTCTGATTCCCCAACTCTAATTCCCCGCCTCTGATTCCCCAGCTCTGATTCCCCGTGTTTGATTCCCTGCCTCTGATTCCCTGCCCTGATTCCCCATCTCTGTTTCACCGCCTTTGATTCGCCACCTCTGATTCCCCATATCTGATTCCCCGCCTCTGTTTCGCCGCCTCTGATTCCCTGCCTCTGATTCCCAACCTCTGATTCCACACCTCTGATTCCCCATATCTGATTCCCCGCCTCTGTTTCCCCGCCTCTGATTCCCTGCCCTTGTTTCCCCATATCTGATTCCCTGCCTCTGATTCCCCAACTCTGATTCCCCGCCTCTGATTCCCCAGCTCTGATTCCCCGCCCTTGATTTCCCGTGTTTGATTCCCTGCCTCTGATTCCCAGCCTCTGATTCCCCATCTCTGATTCACCGCCTTTGATTCGCCACCTCTGATTCCACATATCTGATTCCCCACCTCTGTTTCCCCGCCTCTGATTCCCCGCCTCTGATTCTACATATCTCATTTTCCGCCTCTGAATCCCCATCTCTGATTCCCGGACTCTGATTCCCCACCTCTGATTCCCGGCCTCTTATTCCCAGCATCTGATTCCCGGCCTCTGATTCCCGGCCTCTGATTCCCCGCTTCTGATTCTGATTCGCTGCCTCTGATTCCCCATCTCTGATTCCACACATCTGATTCCCTGCCTCTGATTCCCCACCTCTGATTCCCCATATCTGATTTCCCGCCTCTGTTTCCCCGCCTCTGATTCCCCGCCTCTGTTTCCCCATATCTGATTCCCCGCCTCTGAATCCCCAACTCTGATTCCCTGCCTCTGATTCCCCAGCTCTGATTCCCCGCCTTTGATTCCCCCCGTCTGATTCCCAGCCTCTGAATCCCCGTGTCTGATTTCCTGCCTCTGATTCCCCGCCTCTGATTCCCCATCTCTGATTCACAGCCTCTGATTCCCCACCTCTGATTCCCCATCTCGGATTCCGCACATCTGATTCCCTGCCTCTGATTCCCTGACTCTGATCCCCACCTCTGATTCCCAAGCTCTGATTCCCCGCCTCTGATTCCCCAACTCTGATTCCCCGCCTCTGATTCCCCAGCTCTGATTCCCCGCCTCTGATTCCCCGTGTTTGATTCCCTGCCTCTGATTCCCCGCCTCTGATTCCCCATTTCTGATTCACCGCCTTTGATTCGCCACCTCTGATTCCCCATATCTGATTCCTCGCCTCTGTTTCCCCGCCTCTGATTCCCCGCCTCTGATTCCCCATATCTCATTCCCCGCCTCTGATTCCCCATCTCTGATTCCCGGACTCTGATTCCCCACCTCTGATTCCCAGCCTCTTATTCCCGGCATCTGATTCCGGCCTCTGATTCCCGGCCTCTGATTCCCTGCTTCTGATTCTGATTCCCTGCCTTTGATTCCCCATCTCTGATTCCGAACATCTGATTCCCCGCCTCTGTTTCCCCGCCTCTGATTCCCCGCCTCTGATTCCCCATATCTCATTCCCCGCCTCTGAATCCCCATCTCTGATTCCCGGACTCTGATTCCCCACCTCTGATTCCCGGCCTCTTATTCCCGGCATCTGATTCCGGCCTCTGATTCCCGGCCTCTGATTCCCTGCTTCTGATTCTGATTCCCTGCCTTTGATTCCCCATCTCTGATTCCGCACATCTGATTCCCTGCCTCTGATTCCCCATCTCTGATTCCCCATATCTGATTCCCCGCCTCTGTTTCCCCGCCTCTGATTCCACGCCTCTGTTTCCCAACATCTAAGTCCCCGCCTCTGATTCCCCAACTCTGATTCCCCACCTCTGATTCCCCAGCTCTGATTCCCCGCCTCTGATTCCCCGCATCTGATTCCCTTCATCTGATTCCAAGCCTCTGATTCCCTGCCTCTGATTCCCAACCTCTGATTCCCCACCTCTGATTCCCCATATCTGATTCCCAGCCTCTGTTTCCCCGCCTCTGATTCCCCGCCTCTGTTTCCCCATATCTGATTCCCCGCCTCTGAATCCCCAACTCTGATTCCCTGCCTCTGATTCCCCAGCTTCATTCCCCGCCTTTGATTCCCCCCGTCTGATTCCCAGCCTCTGAATCCCCGTGTCTGATAACCTGCCTCTGATTCCCCGCCTCTGATTCCCCATCTCAGATTCACCGCCTCTGATTCCCCACCTCTGATTCCCCATCTCTGATTCCGCACATCCGATTCCCTGCCTCTGATTCCCCGACTCTGATTCCCCACCTCTGATTCCCCAGCTCTGATTCCCCGCCTCTGATTCCCCAACTCTGATTCCCCGCCTCTGATTCCCAAGCTCTGATTCCCCGCCTCTGATTCCCCGTGTTAGATCCCCTGCCTCTGATTCCCCAGCTCTGATTCCCCATCTCTGATTCACCGCCTTTGATTCGCCACCTCTGATTCCCCATATCTGATTCCTCGCCACTGTTTCCCCGCCTCTGATTCCCCGCCTCTGATTCCCCATATCTCATTCCCCGCCTCTGATTCCCCATCTCTGATTCCCGGACTCTGATTCCCCACCTCTGATTCCCGACCTCTTATTCCCGGCATCTGATTCCGGCCTCTGATTCCCGGCCTCTGATTCCCTGCTTCTGATTCTGATTCCCTGCCTCTGATTCCCCATTTCTGATTCCGCACATCTAATTCCCTGCCTCTGATTCCCCACCTCTGATTCCCCATATCTGAATCCCAGTCTCTGATTCCCCGCCTCTGTTTCCCCATATCTAAGTCCCCGCCTCTGATTCCCCAACTTTGATTCCCCACCTCTGGTTCCCCAGCTCTGATTCCCCGCCTCTGATTCCCCACATCTGATTCCCCATACCTGACTCCCAGCCTCTGTTTCCCCGCCTCTGATTCCCCGCTTCTGTTTCACCATATCTGATTCCCGGCCTCTGATTCCCCGCCTCTGATTCCCCGCCTCTGATTCCCTTCCTCTGATTCCCCATCTCCGATTCCGCACATCTGATTCCCTGCCTCTCATTCCCCGCCTCTGATTCCCCGTGTTTGATGCCCCGCCTCTGTTTCCCCGCCTCTGATTCCCCGCCTCTGATTCCCCAACTCTAATTCCCCGCGTCTGATTCCCCATATCTGATTCCCCGCCTCTGTTTCCCCGCTTCTGATTCCCCGCCCCTGTTTCCCCATATCTTATTCCCTGCCTCTGATTCCCCAACTTTGATTCCCAGACTCTGATTCCCCAGCTCTGAATACCCGCCTCTGATTCCCGGCATCTGATTCCCTGCATCTGATTCCAAGCCTCTGATCCCCTGCCTCTGATTCCCAACCTCTGATTCCCCACCTCTGATTCCCGATATCTGATTCCCAGCCTCTGTTTCCCCGCCTCTGATTCCCCGCCTCTGTTTCCCCATATCTGATTCCCGGCCTCTGATTCCCCGCCTCTGATTCCCTGCCTCTGATTCCCCATCACCGATTCTGCACATCTGATTCCCTGCCTCTGATTCCCCGCCTCTGATTCCCCGCCGCTGATTCCCTGCCTCTGATTTCCAACCTCTGATTCCCCACCTCTGATTCCCCGTGTTTGATTCCCCGCCTCTGTTTCCCCACCACTGATTCCCCGCATCTGATTCCCCAACTCTAATTCCCCGCCTCTGATTCCCCATATCTGATTCCCCGCCTCTGTTTCCCCGCCTCTGATTCCCCGCCCCTGTTTCCCCATATCTGATTCCCTGACTCTGATTCCCCAAATTTGATTCCCAGCCTCTGATTCCCCTGCTCTGATTCCCCGCCTCTGATTCCCCGTGTTTGATTCCCTGCCTCTGATTCCCCGCCTCTGATTCCCCATCTCTGATTCACCGCCTTTGATTCTCCACCTCTGATTCCGCACATCTGATTACCTGCCTCTGATTCCCCACGTCTGATTCCCCATATCTGATTCCCCGCCTCTGTTTCCACGCCTCTGATTCCCCGCCTCTGTTTCCCCATATCTAATTCCCCACCTCTGATGCCCCAACTCTGATTCCCCGCCTCTGATTCCACAGCTCTGATTCCCCGCCTCTGATTCCCCGCATCCGATTCGCCATATCTGATTCCCCGCCTCTGTTTCCCCGCCCCTGATTCCCCGCCTCTGTTTCCCCATATCTGATTATCCGCCTCTGATTCCCAACTATGATTCCCCGCCTCTGAATCCCCACGTCTGATTCCCTGCATCTGCTTCCCCGCCTCTGATTCCCCAACTCTGTTTCCCCGCCTCTGATTCCCCAGCTCTGATTCCCCGCCTCTGATTCCCCGTGTTTGATTCCCTGCCTCTGATTCCCGGCCTCTGATTCCGCATCTCTGATTCACCGCCTTTGATTCGCCACCTCTGATTCCCCATATCTGATTCCCCGCATCTGTTTCCCCGCCTCTGATTCCCCGCCTCTGTTTCCCAATATCTAAGTCCCCGCCTCTGATTCCCCAACTCTGATTCCCCACCTCTGATTCCCCAGCTCTGATTCCCCGCCTCTGATTCCCCGCCGCTGATTCCCTGCCTCTGATTTCCAACCTCTGATTCCCCACCTCTGATTCCCCGTGTTTGATTCCCCGCCTCTGTTTCCCCACCACTGATTCCCCGCATCTGATTCCCCAACTCTAATTCCCCGCCTCTGATTCCCCATATCTGATTCCCCGCCTCTGTTTCCCCGCCTCTGATTCCCCGCCCCTGTTTCCCCATATCTGATTCCCTGACTCTGATTCCCCAAATTTGATTCCCAGCCTCTGATTCCCCTGCTCTGATTCCCCGCCTCTGATTCCCCGTGTTTGATTCCCTGCCTCTGATTCCCCGCCTCTGATTCCCCATCTCTGATTCACCGCCTTTGATTCTCCACCTCTGATTCCGCACATCTGATTACCTGCCTCTGATTCCCCACGTCTGATTCCCCATATCTGATTCCCCGCCTCTGTTTCCACGCCTCTGATTCCCCGCCTCTGTTTCCCCATATCTAATTCCCCACCTCTGATGCCCCAACTCTGATTCCCCGCCTCTGATTCCACAGCTCTGATTCCCCGCCTCTGATTCCCCGCATCCGATTCGCCATATCTGATTCCCCGCCTCTGTTTCCCCGCCCCTGATTCCCCGCCTCTGTTTCCCCATATCTGATTATCCGCCTCTGATTCCCAACTATGATTCCCCGCCTCTGAATCCCCACGTCTGATTCCCTGCATCTGCTTCCCCGCCTCTGATTCCCCAACTCTGTTTCCCCGCCTCTGATTCCCCAGCTCTGATTCCCCGCCTCTGATTCCCCGTGTTTGATTCCCTGCCTCTGATTCCCGGCCTCTGATTCCGCATCTCTGATTCACCGCCTTTGATTCGCCACCTCTGATTCCCCATATCTGATTCCCCGCATCTGTTTCCCCGCCTCTGATTCCCCGCCTCTGTTTCCCAATATCTAAGTCCCCGCCTCTGATTCCCCAACTCTGATTCCCCACCTCTGATTCCCCAGCTCTGATTCCCCGCCTCTGATTCCCCGCATCTGATTCCCTGCATCTGATTCCAAGCCTCTGATTCCCTGCCTCTGATTCCCAACCTCTGATTCCCCACCTCTGATTCCCCATATCTGAAATCCCCGCCTCTGTTTCCCCGCCTCTGATTCCCCACCTCTGTTTCCCCATATCTGATTCCCGGCCTCTTATTCCCCGCCTCTGATTCCCCACCTCTGATTCCCTACCTCTGATTCCCCATCTCCGATTCCGCACATCTGATTCCCTGCCTCTGATTCCCCGCCTCTGATTCCCTGCCTCTGATTCCGAACCTCTGATTCCCCACCTCTGATTCCGCACATCTGATTCCCTGCCTCTGATACCCCACCTCTGATTCCCCATATCTGATTTCCCGCCTCTGTTTCCCCGCCTCTGATTCCCCGCCTCTGTTTCCCCATATCTAATTCCCAACCTCTGATGCCCCAACTCTGATTCCCTGCCTCTGATTCCCCGCGTTCTATTCCCTGCCTCTGATTCCCCGCCTGTGATTCCCCATCTCTGATTCACCACCTCTGATTCCCCACCTCTGATTCCCCATATCTAATTCCCCGCCTCTGTTTGCCCGCCTCTGATTCCCCGCCTCTGTTTCCCCATATCTGATTCCCCGCCTCTGAATCCCCAACTCTGATTCCCTGCCTCTGATTCCCCAGCTCTGATTCCCCGCCTTTGATTCCCCCCGTCTGATTCCCAGCCTCTGAATCCCCGTGTCTGATTTCCTGCCTCTGATTCCCCGCCTCTGATTCCCCATCTCTGATTCACAGCCTCTGATTCCCCACCTCTGATTCCCCATCTCGGATTCCGCACATCTGATTCCCTGCCTCTGATTCCCTGACTCTGAACCCCACCTCTGATTCCCAAGCTCTGATTCCCCGCCTCTGATTCCCCAACTCTGATTCCCCGCCTCTGATTCCCCAGCTCTGATTCCCGGCCTCTGATTCCCCGTGTTTGATTCCCTGCCTCTGATTCCCCGCCTCTGATTCCCCATCTCTGATTCACCGCCTTTGATTCCCCACCTCTGATTCCCCATATCTGATTCCTCGCCTCTGTTTCCCCGCCTCTGATTCCCCGCCTCTGATTCCCCATATCTCATTCCCCGCCTCTGATTCCCCATCTCTGATTCCCGGACTCTGATTCCCCACCTCTCATTCCCAGCCTCTTATTCCCGGCATCTGATTCCGGCCTCTGATTCCCGGCCTCTGATTCCCTGCTTCTGATTCTGATTCCCTGCCTTTGATTCCCCATCTCTGATTCCGAACATCTGATTCCCTGCCTCTGATTCCCCATCTCTGATTCCCCATATCTGATTCCCCGCCTCTGTTTCCCAATATCTAAGTCCCCGCCTCTGATTCCCCAACTCTGATTCCCCACCTCTGATTCCCCAGCTCTGATTCCCCGACTCTGATTCCCTGCATCTGATTCCCTGCATCTGATTCCAAGCCTCTGCTTCCCTGCCTCTGATTCACAACCTCTGATTCCCCACCTCTGATTCCCCATATCTGATTCGCAGCCTCTGTTTCCCCGCCTCTGATTCCCCGCCTTTGATTCCCCCCGTCTGATTCCCAGCCTCTGAATCCCCGTGTCTGATAACCTGCCTCTGATTCCCCGCCTCTGATTCCCCATCTCAGATTCACCGCCTCTGATTCCCCACCTCTGATTCCCCATCTCTGATTCCGCACATCCGATTCCCTGCCTCTGATTCCCCGACTCTGATTCCCCACCTCTGATTCCCCAGCTCTGATTCCCCGCCTCTGATTCCCCAACTCTGATTCCCCGCCTCTGATTCCCCAGCTCTGATTCCTCGCCTCTGATTCCCCGTGTTTGATCCCCTGCCTCTGATTCCCCAGCTCTGATTCCCCATCTCTGATTCACCGCCTTTGATTCGCCACCTCTGATTCCCCATATCTGATTCCTCGCCACTGTTTCCCCGCCTCTGATTCCCCGCCTCTGATTCCCCATATCTCATTCCCCGCCACTGATTCCCCATCTCTGATTCCCGGACTCTGATTCCCCACCTCTGATTCCCGACCTCTTATTCCCGGCATCTGATTCCGGCCTCTGATTCCCGGCCTCTGATTCCCTGCTTCTGATTCTGATTCCCTGCCTCTGATTCCCCATTTCTGATTCCGCACATCTAATTCCCTGCCTCTGATTCCCCACCTCTGATTCCCCATATCTGAATCCCCGTCTCTGATTCCCCGCCTCTGTTTTCCCATATCTAAGTCCCCGCCTCTGATTCCCCAACTTTGATTCCCCACCTCTGATTCCCCAGCTCTGATTCCCCGCCTCTGATTCCCCACATCTGATTCCCCATACCTGATTCCCAGCCTCTGTTTCCCCCCCTCTGATTCCCCGCTTCTGTTTCCCCATATCTGATTCCCGGCCTCTGATTCCCCTCCTCTGATTCCCCGCCTCTGATTCCCTGCCTCTGATTCCCCATCTCCGATTCCGCACATCTGATTCCCTGCCTCTCATTCCCCGCCTCTGATTCCCCGTGTTTGATGCCCCGCCTCTGTTTCCCCGCCTCTGATTCACCGCCTCTGATTCCCCAACTCTAATTCCCCGCCTCTGATTCCCCATATCTGATTCCCCGCCTCTGTTTCCCCGCCTCTGATTCCCCGCCCCTGTTTCCCCATATCTTATTCCCTGCCTCTGATTCCCCAACTTTGATTCCCAGACTCTGATTCCCCAGCTCTGATTACCCGCCTCTGATTCCCGGCATCTGATTCCCTGCATCTGATTCCAAGCCTCTGATCCCCTGCCTCTGATTCCCAACCTCTGATCCCCACCTCTGATTCCCGATATCTGATTCCCAGCCTCTGTTTCCCCGCCTCTGATTCCCCGCCTCTGTTTCCCCATATCTGATTCCCGGCCTCTGATTCCCCGCCTCTGATTCCCTGCCTCTGATTCCCCATCACCGATTCCGCACATCTGATTCCCTGCCTCTGATTCCCCGCCTCTGATTCCCCGCCGCTGATTCCCTGCCTCTGATTTCCAACCTCTGATTCCCCACCTCTGATTCCCCGTGTTTGATTCCCCGCCTCTGTTTCCCCACCACTGATTCACCGCATCTGATTCCCCAACTCTAATTCCCCGCCTCTGATTCCCCATATCTGATTCCCCGCCTCTGTTTCCCCGCCTCTGATTCCCCGCCCCTGTTTCCCCATATCTGATTCCCTGACTCTGATTCCCCAACTTTGATTCCCAGCCTCTGATTCCCCGCCTCTGATTCCCCGCCTCTGTTTCCCCATATCTGATTCCCGGACTCTGATTCCCCAAGTTTGATTCCCAGACTCTGATTCCCCAGCTCTGATTACCCGCCTCTGATTCCCGGCATCTGATTCCCTGCATCTGATTCCAAGCCTCTGATCCCCTGCCTCTGATTCCCAACCTCTGATCCCCACCTCTGATTCCCGATATCTGATTCCCAGCCTCTGTTTCCCCGCCTCTGATTCCCCGCCTCTGTTTCCCCATATCTGATTCCCGGCCTCTGATTCCCCGCCTCTGATTCCCTGCCTCTGATTCCCCATCACCGATTCCGCACATCTGATTCCCTGCCTCTGATTCCCCGCCTCTGATTCCCCGCCGCTGATTCCCTGCCTCTGATTTCCAACCTCTGATTCCCCACCTCTGATTCCCCGTGTTTGATTCCCCGCCTCTGTTTCCCCACCACTGATTCCCCGCATCTGATTCCCCAACTCTAATTCCCCGCCTCTGATTCCCCATATCTGATTCCCCGCCTCTGTTTCCCCGCCTCTGATTCCCCGCCCCTGTTTCCCCATATCTGATTCCCTGACTCTGATTCCCCAACTTTGATTCCCAGCCTCTGATTCCCCGCCTCTGATTCCCCGCCTCTGTTTCCCCATATCTGATTCCCGGACTCTGATTCCCCGCCTCTGATTCCCTGCCTCTGATTCCCCATCTCCGATTCCGCACATCTGATTCCCTGCCTCTGATTCCCCGCCTCTGATTCCCCGCCTCTGATTCCCTGCCTCTGATTCCCAACCTCTGATTCCCCACCTCTGATTCCCCGTGTTTGATTCCCCGTCTCTGTTTCCCCGCCTCTGATTCCCCGCCTCTGATTCCCCAACTCTAATTCCCCGCCTCTGATTCCCCATATCTGATTCCCCGCCTCTGTTTCCCTGCCTCTGATTCCCCGCCCCTGTTTCCCCATATCTGATTCCCTGCCTCTGATTCCCCAACTTTGATTCCCAGCCTCTGATTCCCCAGCTCTGATTCCCCGCCTCTGATTCCCCGTGTTTGATTCCCTGCCTCTGATTCCCGTCCTCTGATTCCCCATCTCTGAATCACCGCCTTTGATTCGCCACCTCTGATTCCCCATATCTGATTCCCCGCCTCTGTTTCCCCGCCTCTGATTCCCCGCCTCTGATTCCCCATATCTCATTCCCCGCCTCTGAATCCCCACCTCTGATTCCCGGCCTCTTTTTCCCGGCATCTGATTCCGGCCTCTGATTCCCGGCCTCTGATTCCCTGCTTCTGATTCTGATTCCCTGCCTTTGATTCCCCATCTCTGATTCCGCACATCTGATTCCCTGCCTCTGATTCCCCATCTCTGATTCCCCATATCTGATTCCCCGCCTCTGTTTCCCCGCCTCTGATTCCACGCCTCTGTTTCCCAATATCTAAGTCCCCGCCTCTGATTCCCCAACTCTGATTCCCCACCTCTGATTCCCCAGCTCTGATTCCCCGCCTCTGATTCCCCGCATCTGATTCCCTGCATCTGATTCCAAGCCTCTGATTCCCTGCCTCTGATTCCCAACCTCTGATTCCCCACCTCTGATTCCCCATATCTGATTCCCAGCCTCTGTTTCCCCACCTCTGATTCCCCGCCTCTGATTCCCCATATCTGATTCCCGGCCTCTGATTCCCCGCCTCTGATTCCCCGCCTCTGATTCCCTGCCTCTGATTCCCCATCTCCGATTCCGCACATCTGAATCCCTGCCTCTGATTCCCCGCCTCTGATTCCCCGCCTCTGATTCCCTGCCTCTGATTCCCAACCTCTGATTCCCCACCTCTGATTCCCCGTGTTTGATTCCCCGGCTCTGTTTCCCCACCTCTGATTCCCCGCCTCTGATTCCCCAACTCTAATTCCCCGCCTCTGATTCCCCATATCTGATTCCCCGCCTCTGTTTCCCCGCCTCTGATTCCCCGCCCCTGTTTCCCCATATCTGATTCCCTGCCTCTGATTCCACAACTTTGATTCCCAGCCTCTGATTCCCCCAGCTCTGATTCCCCGCCTCTGATTCCCCGTGTTTGATTCCCTGCCTCTGATTCCCCGCCTCTGATTCCCCATCTCTGATTCACCGCCTTTGATTAGCCACCTCTGATTCCCCATATCTGATTCCCCACCTCTGTTTCCCCGCCTCTGATTCCCCGCCTCTGATTCTCCATATCTCATTCCCCGCCTCTGAATCCCCATCTCTGACTCCCGGACTCTGATTCCCCACCTCTGATTCCCGGCCTCTTATTCCCAGCATCTGATTCCAGGCCTCTGATTCCCGGCCTCTGACTCCCCGCTTCTGATTCTGATTCCCTGCCTCTGATTCCCCATCTCTGATTCCGCACATCTGATTACCTGCCTCTGATTCCCCACCTCTGATTCCCCATATCTGATTCCCCGCCTCTGTTTCCAAGCCTCTGATTCCCCGCCTCTGATTCCCCATATCTGATTCCCCGCCTCTGTTTCCACGCCTCTAATTCCCCGCCTCTGATTCCCCTAATCTGATTCCCCGCCTCTGTTTCCCCGCCTCTGATTCCCCGCCCCTGTTTCCCCATATCTGATTCCCTGACTCTGATTCCCCAACTTTGATTCCCAGCCTCTGATTCCCCAGCTCTGATTCCCTGCCTCTGATTCCCCGTGTTTGATTCCCTGCCTCTGATTCCCCGCCTCTGATTCCCCATCTCTGAATCACCGCCTTTGATTCGCCACCTCTGATTCCCCATATCTGATTCCCCACCTCTGTTTCCCCGCCTCTGATTCCCCGCCTCTGATTCTCCATATCTCATTCCCCGCCTCTGACTCCCCATCTCTGATTCCCGGAATCTGATTCCCCACCTCTGATTCCCGGCCTCTTATTCCCAGCATCTGATTCCAGGCCTCTGATTCCCGGCCTCTGACTCCCCGCTTCTGATTCTGATTCCCTGCCTCTGATTCCCCATCTCTGATTCCGCACGTCTGATTACCTGCCTCTGATTCCCCACGTCTGATTCCCCATATCTGATTCCCCGCCTCTGTTTCCACGCCTCTGATTCCCCGCCTCTGTTTCCCCATATCTAATTCCCCACCTCTGATGCCCCAACTCTGATTCCCCGCCTCTGATTCCACAGCTCTGATTCCCCGCCTCTGATTCCCAGCATCCGATTCCCCATATCTGATTCCCCGCCTCTGTTTCCCCGCCCCTGATTCCCCGCCTCTGTTTCCCCATATCTGATTATCCGCCTCTGATTCCCAACTATGATTCCCCGCCTCTGAATCCCCGCGTCTGATTCCCTGCCTCTGCTTCCCCGCCTCTGATTCCCCAACTCTGATTCCCCGCCTCTGATTCCCCAGCTCTGATTCCCCGCCTCTGATTCCCCGTGTTTGATTCCCTGCCTCTGATTCCCGGCCTCTGATTCCGCATCTCTGATTCACCGCCTTTGATTCGCCACCTCTGATTCCCCATATCTGATTCCCGCATCTGTTTCCCCGCCTCTGATTCCCCGCCTCTGATTCCCCGCCTCTGATTCCCCATATCTCATTCCCCGCCTCTGAATCCCCATCTCTGATTCCCGGCCTCTTATTCCCGGCATCTGATTCCGGCCTCTGATTCCCGGCCTCTGATTCCCTGCTTCTGATTCTGATTCCCAGCCTCTGATTCCCCATCTCTGATTCCGCACATCTGATTCCCTGCCTCTGATTCCCCACCTCTGATTCCCCATATCTGATTCCCCGCCTCTGTTTCCCCGCCTCTGATTCCCCGCCTCTGATTCCCCGCATCTGATTCCCTGCATCTGATTCCAAGCCTCTGATTCCCTGCCTCTGATTCCCAACCTCTGATTCCCCACCTCTGATTCCCCATATTTGATTCCCCGCCTCTGTTTCCCCGCCTCTGATTCCCCACCTCTGTTTCCCCATATCTGATTCCCGGCCTCTTATTCCCCGCCTCTGATTCCCCACCTCTGATTCCCTACCTCTGATTCCCCATCTCCGATTCCGCACATCTGATTCCCTGCCTCTGATTCCCCGCCTCTGATTCCCTGCCTCTGATTCCGAACCTCTGATTCCCCACCTCTGATTCCCCATATCTGATTCCCCGCCTCTGTTTCCCCGCCTCTGATTCCCCTCCTCTGATTCCCCAACTCTAATTCCCCGCCTCTGATTCCCCAGCTCTGATTCCCCGTGTTTGATTCCCTGCCTCTGATTCCCTGCCCTGATTCCCCATCTCTGTTTCACCGCCTTTGATTCGCCACCTCTGATTCCCCATATCTGATTCCCCGCCTCTGTTTCGCCGCCTCTGATTCCCTGCCTCTGATTCCCAACCTCTGATTCCACACCTCTGATTCCCCATATCTGATTCCCCGCCTCTGTTTCCCCGCCTCTGATTCCCTGCCCTTGTTTCCCCATATCTGATTCCCTGCCTCTGATTCCCCAACTCTGATTCCCCGCCTCTGATTCCCCAGCTCTGATTCCCCGCCCTTGATTTCCCGTGTTTGATTCCCTGCCTCTGATTCCCAGCCTCTGATTCCCCATCTCTGATTCACCGCCTTTGATTCGCCACCTCTGATTCCACATATCTGATTCCCCACCTCTGTTTCCCCGCCTCTGATTCCCCGCCTCTGATTCTACATATCTCATTTTCCGCCTCTGAATCCCCATCTCTGATTCCCGGACTCTGATTCCCCACCTCTGATTCCCGGCCTCTTATTCCCAGCATCTGATTCCCGGCCTCTGATTCCCGGCCTCTGATTCCCCGCTTCTGATTCTGATTCGCTGCCTCTGATTCCCCATCTCTGATTCCACACATCTGATTCCCTGCCTCTGATTCCCCACCTCTGATTCCCCATATCTGATTTCCCGCCTCTGTTTCCCCGCCTCTGATTCCCCGCCTCTGTTTCCCCATATCTGATTCCCCGCCTCTGAATCCCCAACTCTGATTCCCTGCCTCTGATTCCCCAGCTCTGATTCCCCGCCTTTGATTCCCCCCGTCTGATTCCCAGCCTCTGAATCCCCGTGTCTGATTTCCTGCCTCTGATTCCCCGCCTCTGATTCCCCATCTCTGATTCACAGCCTCTGATTCCCCACCTCTGATTCCCCATCTCGGATTCCGCACATCTGATTCCCTGCCTCTGATTCCCTGACTCTGATCCCCACCTCTGATTCCCAAGCTCTGATTCCCCGCCTCTGATTCCCCAACTCTGATTCCCCGCCTCTGATTCCCCAGCTCTGATTCCCCGCCTCTGATTCCCCGTGTTTGATTCCCTGCCTCTGATTCCCCGCCTCTGATTCCCCATTTCTGATTCACCGCCTTTGATTCGCCACCTCTGATTCCCCATATCTGATTCCTCGCCTCTGTTTCCCCGCCTCTGATTCCCCGCCTCTGATTCCCCATATCTCATTCCCCGCCTCTGATTCCCCATCTCTGATTCCCGGACTCTGATTCCCCACCTCTGATTCCCAGCCTCTTATTCCCGGCATCTGATTCCGGCCTCTGATTCCCGGCCTCTGATTCCCTGCTTCTGATTCTGATTCCCTGCCTTTGATTCCCCATCTCTGATTCCGAACATCTGATTCCCTGCCTCTGATTCCCCATCTCTGATTCCCCATATCTGATTCCCCGCCTCTGTTTCCCCGCCTCTGATTCCCCGCCTCTGTTTCCCAATATCTAAGTCCCCGCCTCTGATTCCCCAACTCTGATTCCCCACCTCTGATTCCCCAGCTCTGATTCCCCGCCTCTGATTCCCTGCATCCGATTCCCTGCATCTGATTCCAAGCCTCTGATTCCCTGCCTCTGATTCACAACCTCTGATTCCCCACCTCTGATTCCCCATATCTGATTCGCAGCCTCTGTTTCCCCGCCTCTGATTCCCCGCCTCTGTTTCCCCATATCTGATTCCCGGACTCTGATTCCCCGCCTCTGATTCCCTGCCTCTGATTCCCCATCTCCGATTCCGCACATCTGATTCCCTGCCTCTGATTCCCCGCCTCTGATTCCCCGCCTCTGATTCCCTGCCTCTGATTCCCAACCTCTGATTCCCCACCACTGATTCCCCGTGTTTGATTCCCCGCCTCTGTTTCCCCGCCTCTGATTCCCCGCCTCTGATTCCCCAACTCTAATTCCCCGCCTCTGATTCCCCATATCTGATTCCCGCCTCTGTTTCCCCGCCTCTGATTCCCCGCCCCTGTTTCCCCATATCTGATTCCCTGCCTCTGATTCCCCAACTTTGATTCCCAGCCTCTGATTCCCCAGCTCTGATTCCCCGCCTCTGATTCCCCGTGTTTGATTCCCTGCCTCTGATTCCCGGCCTCTGATTCCCCATCTCTGATTCACCGCCTTTGATTCGCCACCTCTGATTCCCCATATCTGATTCCCCGCCTCTGTTTCCCCGCCTCTGATTCCCCGCCTCTGATTCCCCATATCTCATTCCCCGCCTCTGAATCCCCATCTCTGATTCCCGGACTCTGATTCCCCACCTCTGATTCCCGGCCTCTTATTCCCGGCATCTGATTCCGGCCTCTGATTCCCGGCCTCTGATTCCCTGCTTCTGATTCTGATTCCCTGCCTTTGATTCCCCATCTCTGATTCCGCACATCTGATTCCCTGCCTCTGATTCCCCATCTCTGATTCCCCATATCTGATTCCCCGCCTCTGTTTCCCCGCCTCTGATTCCACGCCTCTGTTTCCCAACATCTAAGTCCCCGCCTCTGATTCCCCAACTCTGATTCCCCACCTCTGATTCCCCAGCTCTGATTCCCCGCCTCTGATTCCCCGCATCTGATTCCCTTCATCTGATTCCAAGCCTCTGATTCCCTGCCTCTGATTCCCAACCTCTGATTCCCCACCTCTGATTCCCCATATCTGATTCCCAGCCTCTGTTTCCCCGCCTCTGATTCCCCGCCTCTGTTTCCCCATATCTGATTCCCCGCCTCTGAATCCCCAACTCTGATTCCCTGCCTCTGATTCCCCAGCTTCATTCCCCGCCTTTGATTCCCCCCGTCTGATTCCCAGCCTCTGAATCCCCGTGTCTGATAACCTGCCTCTGATTCCCCGCCTCTGATTCCCCATCTCAGATTCACCGCCTCTGATTCCCCACCTCTGATTCCCCATCTCTGATTCCGCACATCCGATTCCCTGCCTCTGATTCCCCGACTCTGATTCCCCACCTCTGATTCCCCAGCTCTGATTCCCCGCCTCTGATTCCCCAACTCTGATTCCCCGCCTCTGATTCCCAAGCTCTGATTCCCCACCTCTGATTCCCCGTGTTTGATCCCCTGCCTCTGATTCCCCAGCTCTGATTCCCCATCTCTGATTCACCGCCTTTGATTCGCCACCTCTGATTCCCCATATCTGATTCCTCGCCACTGTTTCCCCGCCTCTGATTCCCCGCCTCTGATTCCCCATATCTCATTCCCCGCCTCTGATTCCCCATCTCTGATTCCCGGACTCTGATTCCCCACCTCTGATTCCCGACCTCTTATTCCCGGCATCTGATTCCGGCCTCTGATTCCCGGCCTCTGATTCCCTGCTTCTGATTCTGATTCCCTGCCTCTGATTCCCCATTTCTGATTCCGCACATCTAATTCCCTGCCTCTGATTCCCCACCTCTGATTCCCCATATCTGAATCCCAGTCTCTGATTCCCCGCCTCTGTTTCCCCATATCTAAGTCCCCGCCTCTGATTCCCCAACTTTGATTCCCCACCTCTGGTTCCCCAGCTCTGATTCCCCGCCTCTGATTCCCCACATCTGATTCCCCATACCTGATTCCCAGCCTCTGTTTCCCCGCCTCTGATTCCCCGCTTCTGTTTCCCCATATCTGATTCCCGGCCTCTGATTCCCCGCCTCTGATTCCCCGCCTCTGATTCCCTTCCTCTGATTCCCCATCTCCGATTCCGCACATCTGATTCCCTGCCTCTCATTCCCCGCCTCTGATTCCCCGTGTTTGATGCCCCGCCTCTGTTTCCCCGCCTCTGATTCCCCGCCTCTGATTCCCCAACTCTAATTCCCCGCGTCTGATTCCCCATATCTGATTCCCCGCCTCTGTTTCCCCGCTTCTGATTCCCCGCCCCTGTTTCCCCATATCTTATTCCCTGCCTCTGATTCCCCAACTTTGATTCCCAGACTCTGATTCCCCAGCTCTGAATACCCGCCTCTGATTCCCGGCATCTGATTCCCTGCATCTGATTCCAAGCCTCTGATCCCCTGCCTCTGATTCCCAACCTCTGATTCCCCACCTCTGATTCCCGATATCTGATTCCCAGCCTCTGTTTCCCCGCCTCTGATTCCCCGCCTCTGTTTCCCCATATCTGATTCCCGGCCTCTGATTCCCCGCCTCTGATTCCCTGCCTCTGATTCCCCATCACCGATTCTGCACATCTGATTCCCTGCCTCTGATTCCCCGCCTCTGATTCCCCGCCGCTGATTCCCTGCCTCTGATTTCCAACCTCTGATTCCCCACCTCTGATTCCCCGTGTTTGATTCCCCGCCTCTGTTTCCCCACCACTGATTCCCCGCATCTGATTCCCCAACTCTAATTCCCCGCCTCTGATTCCCCATATCTGATTCCCCGCCTCTGTTTCCCCGCCTCTGATTCCCCGCCCCTGTTTCCCCATATCTGATTCCCTGACTCTGATTCCCCAAATTTGATTCCCAGCCTCTGATTCCCCTGCTCTGATTCCCCGCCTCTGATTCCCCGTGTTTGATTCCCTGCCTCTGATTCCCCGCCTCTGATTCCCCATCTCTGATTCACCGCCTTTGATTCTCCACCTCTGATTCCGCACATCTGATTACCTGCCTCTGATTCCCCACGTCTGATTCCCCATATCTGATTCCCCGCCTCTGTTTCCACGCCTCTGATTCCCCGCCTCTGTTTCCCCATATCTAATTCCCCACCTCTGATGCCCCAACTCTGATTCCCCGCCTCTGATTCCACAGCTCTGATTCCCCGCCTCTGATTCCCCGCATCCGATTCGCCATATCTGATTCCCCGCCTCTGTTTCCCCGCCCCTGATTCCCCGCCTCTGTTTCCCCATATCTGATTATCCGCCTCTGATTCCCAACTATGATTCCCCGCCTCTGAATCCCCACGTCTGATTCCCTGCATCTGCTTCCCCGCCTCTGATTCCCCAACTCTGTTTCCCCGCCTCTGATTCCCCAGCTCTGATTCCCCGCCTCTGATTCCCCGTGTTTGATTCCCTGCCTCTGATTCCCGGCCTCTGATTCCGCATCTCTGATTCACCGCCTTTGATTCGCCACCTCTGATTCCCCATATCTGATTCCCCGCATCTGTTTCCCCGCCTCTGATTCCCCGCCTCTGTTTCCCAATATCTAAGTCCCCGCCTCTGATTCCCCAACTCTGATTCCCCACCTCTGATTCCCCAGCTCTGATTCCCCGCCTCTGATTCCCCGCATCTGATTCCCTGCATCTGATTCCAAGCCTCTGATTCCCTGCCTCTGATTCCCAACCTCTGATTCCCCACCTCTGATTCCCCATATCTGAAATCCCCGCCTCTGTTTCCCCGCCTCTGATTCCCCACCTCTGTTTCCCCATATCTGATTCCCGGCCTCTTATTCCCCGCCTCTGATTCCCCACCTCTGATTCCCTACCTCTGATTCCCCATCTCCGATTCCGCACATCTGATTCCCTGCCTCTGATTCCCCGCCTCTGATTCCCTGCCTCTGATTCCGAACCTCTGATTCCCCACCTCTGATTCCCCATATCTGATTCCCCGCCTCTGTTTCCCCGCCTCTGATTCCCCTCCTCTGATTCCCCAACTCTAATTCCCCGCCTCTGATTCCCCAGCTCTGATTCCCCGTGTTTGATTCCCTGCCTCTGATTCCCTGCCCTGATTCCCCATCTCTGTTTCACCGCCTTTGATTCGCCACCTCTGATTCCCCATATCTGATTCCCCGCCTCTGTTTCGCCGCCTCTGATTCCCTGCCTCTGATTCCCAACCTCTGATTCCACACCTCTGATTCCCCATATCTGATTCCCCGCCTCTGTTTCCCCGCCTCTGATTCCCTGCCCTTGTTTCCCCATATCTGATTCCCTGCCTCTGATTCCCCAACTCTGATTCCCCGCCTCTGATTCCCCAGCTCTGATTCCCCGCCCCTGATTTCCCGTGTTTGATTCCCTTCCTCTGATTCCCCGCCTCTGATTCCCCATCTCTGATTCACCGCCTTTGATTCGCCACCTCTGATTCCACATATCTGATTCCCCACCTCTGTTTCCCCGCCTCTGATTCCCCGCCTCTGATTCTACATATCTCATTTTCCGCCTCTGAATCCCCATCTCTGATTCCCGGACTCTGATTCCCCACCTCTGATTCCCGGCCTCTTATTCCCAGCATCTGATTCCCGGCCTCTGATTCCCGGCCTCTGATTCCCCGCCTCTGATTCTGATTCGCTGCCTCTGATTCCCCATCTCTGATTCCGCACATCTGATTCCCTGCCTCTGATACCCCACCTCTGATTCCCCATATCTGATTTCCCGCCTCTGTTTCCCCGCCTCTGATTCCCCGCCTCTGTTTCCCCATATCTAATTCCCAACCTCTGATGCCCCAACTCTGATTCCCTGCCTCTGATTCCCCGCGTTCTATTCCCTGCCTCTGATTCCCCGCCTGTGATTCCCCATCTCTGATTCACCACCTCTGATTCCCCACCTCTGATTCCCCATATCTAATTCCCCGCCTCTGTTTGCCCGCCTCTGATTCCCCGCCTCTGTTTCCCCATATCTGATTCCCCGCCTCTGAATCCCCAACTCTGATTCCCTGCCTCTGATTCCCCAGCTCTGATTCCCCGCCTTTGATTCCCCCCGTCTGATTCCCAGCCTCTGAATCCCCGTGTCTGATTTCCTGCCTCTGATTCCCCGCCTCTGATTCCCCATCTCTGATTCACAGCCTCTGATTCCCCACCTCTGATTCCCCATCTCGGATTCCGCACATCTGATTCCCTGCCTCTGATTCCCTGACTCTGAACCCCACCTCTGATTCCCAAGCTCTGATTCCCCGCCTCTGATTCCCCAACTCTGATTCCCCGCCTCTGATTCCCCAGCTCTGATTCCCGGCCTCTGATTCCCCGTGTTTGATTCCCTGCCTCTGATTCCCCGCCTCTGATTCCCCATCTCTGATTCACCGCCTTTGATTCCCCACCTCTGATTCCCCATATCTGATTCCTCGCCTCTGTTTCCCCGCCTCTGATTCCCCGCCTCTGATTCCCCATATCTCATTCCCCGCCTCTGATTCCCCATCTCTGATTCCCGGACTCTGATTCCCCACCTCTGATTCCCAGCCTCTTATTCCCGGCATCTGATTCCGGCCTCTGATTCCCGGCCTCTGATTCCCTGCTTCTGATTCTGATTCCCTGCCTTTGATTCCCCATCTCTGATTCCGAACATCTGATTCCCTGCCTCTGATTCCCCATCTCTGATTCCCCATATCTGATTCCCCGCCTCTGTTTCCCAATATCTAAGTCCCCGCCTCTGATTCCCCAACTCTGATTCCCCACCTCTGATTCCCCAGCTCTGATTCCCCGACTCTGATTCCCTGCATCTGATTCCCTGCATCTGATTCCAAGCCTCTGCTTCCCTGCCTCTGATTCACAACGTCTGATTCCCCACCTCTGATTCCCCATATCTGATTCGCAGCCTCTGTTTCCCCGCCTCTGATTCCCCGCCTCTGTTTCCCCATATCTGATTCCCGGACTCTGATTCCCCGCCTCTGATTCCCTGCCTCTGATTCCCCATCTCCGATTCCGCACATCTGATTCCCTGCCTCTGATTCCACGCCTCTGATTCCCCGCCTCTGATTCCCTGCCTCTGATTCCCAACCTCTGATTCCCCACCTCTGATTCCCCGTGTTTGATTCCCCGCCTCTGTTTCACCGCCTCTGATTCCCCGCCTCTGATTCCCCAACTCTAATTCCCCGCCTCTGATTCCCCATATCTGATTCCCCGCCTCTGTTTCCCCGCCTCTGATTCCCCGCCCCTGTTTCCCCATATCTGATTCCCTGCCTCTGATTCCCCAACTTTGATTCCCAGCCTCTGATTCCCCAGCTCTGATTCCCCGCCTCTGATTCCCCGTGTTTGATTCCCTGCCTCTGATTCCCCGCCTCTGATTCTACATATCTCATTTTCCGCCTCTGAATCCCCATCTCTGATTCCCGGACTCTGATTCCCCACCTCTGATTCCCGGCCTCTTATTCCCAGCATCTGATTCCCGGCCTCTGATTCCCGGCCTCTGATTCCCCGCCTCTGATTCTGATTCGCTGCCTCTGATTCCCCATCTCTGATTCCGCACATCTGATTCCCTGCCTCTGATACCCCACCTCTGATTCCCCATATCTGATTTCCCGCCTCTGTTTCCCCGCCTCTGATTCCCCGCCTCTGTTTCCCCATATCTAATTCCCAACCTCTGATGCCCCAACTCTGATTCCCTGCCTCTGATTCCCCGCGTTCTATTCCCTGCCTCTGATTCCCCGCCTGTGATTCCCCATCTCTGATTCACCACCTCTGATTCCCCACCTCTGATTCCCCATATCTAATTCCCCGCCTCTGTTTGCCCGCCTCTGATTCCCCGCCTCTGTTTCCCCATATCTGATTCCCCGCCTCTGAATCCCCAACTCTGATTCCCTGCCTCTGATTCCCCAGCTCTGATTCCCCGCCTTTGATTCCCCCCGTCTGATTCCCAGCCTCTGAATCCCCGTGTCTGATTTCCTGCCTCTGATTCCCCGCCTCTGATTCCCCATCTCTGATTCACAGCCTCTGATTCCCCACCTCTGATTCCCCATCTCGGATTCCGCACATCTGATTCCCTGCCTCTGATTCCCTGACTCTGAACCCCACCTCTGATTCCCAAGCTCTGATTCCCCGCCTCTGATTCCCCAACTCTGATTCCCCGCCTCTGATTCCCCAGCTCTGATTCCCGGCCTCTGATTCCCCGTGTTTGATTCCCTGCCTCTGATTCCCCGCCTCTGATTCCCCATCTCTGATTCACCGCCTTTGATTCCCCACCTCTGATTCCCCATATCTGATTCCTCGCCTCTGTTTCCCCGCCTCTGATTCCCCGCCTCTGATTCCCCATATCTCATTCCCCGCCTCTGATTCCCCATCTCTGATTCCCGGACTCTGATTCCCCACCTCTGATTCCCAGCCTCTTATTCCCGGCATCTGATTCCGGCCTCTGATTCCCGGCCTCTGATTCCCTGCTTCTGATTCTGATTCCCTGCCTTTGATTCCCCATCTCTGATTCCGAACATCTGATTCCCTGCCTCTGATTCCCCATCTCTGATTCCCCATATCTGATTCCCCGCCTCTGTTTCCCAATATCTAAGTCCCCGCCTCTGATTCCCCAACTCTGATTCCCCACCTCTGATTCCCCAGCTCTGATTCCCCGACTCTGATTCCCTGCATCTGATTCCCTGCATCTGATTCCAAGCCTCTGCTTCCCTGCCTCTGATTCACAACGTCTGATTCCCCACCTCTGATTCCCCATATCTGATTCGCAGCCTCTGTTTCCCCGCCTCTGATTCCCCGCCTCTGTTTCCCCATATCTGATTCCCGGACTCTGATTCCCCGCCTCTGATTCCCTGCCTCTGATTCCCCATCTCCGATTCCGCACATCTGATTCCCTGCCTCTGATTCCACGCCTCTGATTCCCCGCCTCTGATTCCCTGCCTCTGATTCCCAACCTCTGATTCCCCACCTCTGATTCCCCGTGTTTGATTCCCCGCCTCTGTTTCACCGCCTCTGATTCCCCGCCTCTGATTCCCCAACTCTAATTCCCCGCCTCTGATTCCCCATATCTGATTCCCCGCCTCTGTTTCCCCGCCTCTGATTCCCCGCCCCTGTTTCCCCATATCTGATTCCCTGCCTCTGATTCCCCAACTTTGATTCCCAGCCTCTGATTCCCCAGCTCTGATTCCCCGCCTCTGATTCCCCGTGTTTGATTCCCTGCCTCTGATTCCCGGCCTCTGATTCCCCATCTCTGATTCACCGCCTTTGATTCGCCACCTCTGATTCCCCATATCTGATTCCCCGCCTCTGTTTCCCCGCCTCTGATTCCCCGCCTCTGATTCCCCATATCTCATTCCCCGCCTCTGAATCCCCATCTCTGATTCCCGGACTCTGATTCCCCACCTCTGATTCCCGGCCTCTTATTCCCGGCATCTGATTCCGGCCTCTGATTCCCGGCCTCTGATTCCCTGCTTCTGATTCTGATTCCCTGCCTTTGATTCCCCATCTCTGATTCCGCACATCTGATTCCCTGCCTCTGATTCCCCATCTCTGATTCCCCATATCTGATTCCCCGCCTCTGTTTCCCCGCCTCTGATTCCACGCCTCTGTTTCCCAACATCTAAGTCCCCGCCTCTGATTCCCCAACTCTGATTCCCCACCTCTGATTCCCCAGCTCTGATTCCCCGCCTCTGATTCCCCGCATCTGATTCCCTGCATCTGATTCCAAGCCTCTGATTCCCTGCCTCTGATTCCCAGCCTCTGATTCCCCACCTCTGATTCCCCATATCTGATTCCCAGCCTCTGTTTCCCCGCCTCTGATTCCCCGCCTCTGTTTCGCCATATCTGATTCCCCGCCTCTGAATCCCCAACTCTGATTCCCTGCCTCTGATTCCCCAGCTTCATTCCCCGCCTTTGATTCCCCCCGTCTGATTCCCAGCCTCTGAATCCCCGTGTCTGATAACCTGCCTCTGATTCCCCGCCTCTGATTCCCCATCTCAGATTCACCGCCTCTGATTCCCCACCTCTGATTCCCCATCTCTGATTCCGCACATCCGATTCCCTGCCTCTGATTCCCCGACTCTGATTCCCCACCTCTGATTCCCCAGCTCTGATTCCCCGCCTCTGATTCCCCAACTCTGATTCCCCGCCTCTGATTCCCCAGCTCTGATTCCCCGCCTCTGATTCCCCGTGTTTGATCCCCTGCCTCTGATTCCCCAGCTCTGATTCCCCATCTCTGATTCACCGCCTTTGATTCGCCACCTCTGATTCCCCATATCTGATTCCTCGCCACTGTTTCCCCGCCTCTGATTCCCCGCCTCTGATTCCCCATATCTCATTCCCCGCCTCTGATTCCCCATCTCTGATTCCCGGACTCTGATTCCCCACCTCTGATTCCCGACCTCTTATTCCCGGCATCTGATTCCGGCCTCTGATTCCCGGCCTCTGATTCCCTGCTTCTGATTCTGATTCCCTGCCTCTGATTCCCCATTTCTGATTCCGCACATCTAATTCCCTGCCTCTGATTCCCCACCTCTGATTCCCCATATCTGAATCCCCGTCTCTGATTCCCCGCCTCCGTTTCCCCATATCTAAGTCCCCGCCTCTGATTCCCCAACTTTGATTCCCCACCTCTGATTCCCCAGCTCTGATTCCCCGCCTCTGATTCCCCACATCTGATTCCCCATACCTGATTCCCAGCCTCTGTTTCCCCGCCTCTGATTCCCCGCTTCTGTTTCCCCATATCTGATTCCCGGCCTCTGATTCCCCGCCTCTGATTCCCCGCCTCTAATTCCCTGCCTCTGATTCCCCATCTCCGATTCCACACATCTGATTCCCTGCCTCTCATTCCCCGCCTCTGATTCCCCGTGTTTGATTCCCCGCCTCTGTTTCCCCGCCTCTGATTCCCCGCCTCTGATTCCCCAACTCTAATTCCCCGCCTCTGATTCCCCATATCTGATTCCCCGCCTCTGTTTCCCCGCCTCTGATTCCCCGCCCCTGTTTCCCGATATCTGATTCCCTGCCTCTGATTCCACAACTCTGATTCCCAGACTCTGATTCCCCAGCTCTGATTACCCGCCTCTGATTCCCGGCATCTGATTCCCTGCATCTGATTCCAAGCCTCTGATCCCCTGCCTCTGATTCCCAACCTCTGATTCCCCACCTCTGATTCCCGATATCTGATTCCCAGCCTCTGTTTCCCCGCCTCTGATTCCCCGCCTCTGTTTCCCCATATCTGATTCCCGGCCTCTGATTCCCCGCCTCTGATTCCCTGCCTCTGATTCCCCATCACCGATTCCGCACATCTGATTCCCCGCCTCTGATTCCCCGCCGCTGATTCCCTGCCTCTGATTTCCAACCTCTGATTCCCCACCTCTGATTCCCCGTGTTTGATTCCCCGCCTCTTTTTCCCCACCACTGATTCCCCGCATCTGATTCCCCAACTCTAATTCCCCGCCTCTGATTCCCCGCCTCTGATTCCCCATATCTCATTCCCCGCCTCTGATTCCCCATCTCTGATTCCCGGACTCTGATTCCCCACCTCTGATTCCCAGCCTCTTATTCCCGGCATCTGATTCCGGCCTCTGATTCCCGGCCTCTGATTCCCTGCTTCTGATTCTGATTCCCTGCCTTTGATTCCCCATCTCTGATTCCGAACATCTGATTCCCTGCCTCTGATTCCCCATCTCTGATTCCCCATATCTGATTCCCCGCCTCTGTTTCCCAATATCTAAGTCCCCGCCTCTGATTCCCCAACTCTGATTCCCCACCTCTGATTCCCCAGCTCTGATTCCCCGACTCTGATTCCCTGCATCTGATTCCCTGCATCTGATTCCAAGCCTCTGCTTCCCTGCCTCTGATTCACAACGTCTGATTCCCCACCTCTGATTCCCCATATCTGATTCGCAGCCTCTGTTTCCCCGCCTCTGATTCCCCGCCTCTGTTTCCCCATATCTGATTCCCGGACTCTGATTCCCCGCCTCTGATTCCCTGCCTCTGATTCCCCATCTCCGATTCCGCACATCTGATTCCCTGCCTCTGATTCCACGCCTCTGATTCCCCGCCTCTGATTCCCTGCCTCTGATTCCCAACCTCTGATTCCCCACCTCTGATTCCCCGTGTTTGATTCCCCGCCTCTGTTTCACCGCCTCTGATTCCCCGCCTCTGATTCCCCAACTCTAATTCCCCGCCTCTGATTCCCCATATCTGATTCCCCGCCTCTGTTTCCCCGCCTCTGATTCCCCGCCCCTGTTTCCCCATATCTGATTCCCTGCCTCTGATTCCCCAACTTTGATTCCCAGCCTCTGATTCCCCAGCTCTGATTCCCCGCCTCTGATTCCCCGTGTTTGATTCCCTGCCTCTGATTCCCCGCCTCTGATTCTACATATCTCATTTTCCGCCTCTGAATCCCCATCTCTGATTCCCGGACTCTGATTCCCCACCTCTGATTCCCGGCCTCTTATTCCCAGCATCTGATTCCCGGCCTCTGATTCCCGGCCTCTGATTCCCCGCCTCTGATTCTGATTCGCTGCCTCTGATTCCCCATCTCTGATTCCGCACATCTGATTCCCTGCCTCTGATACCCCACCTCTGATTCCCCATATCTGATTTCCCGCCTCTGTTTCCCCGCCTCTGATTCCCCGCCTCTGTTTCCCCATATCTAATTCCCAACCTCTGATGCCCCAACTCTGATTCCCTGCCTCTGATTCCCCGCGTTCTATTCCCTGCCTCTGATTCCCCGCCTGTGATTCCCCATCTCTGATTCACCACCTCTGATTCCCCACCTCTGATTCCCCATATCTAATTCCCCGCCTCTGTTTGCCCGCCTCTGATTCCCCGCCTCTGTTTCCCCATATCTGATTCCCCGCCTCTGAATCCCCAACTCTGATTCCCTGCCTCTGATTCCCCAGCTCTGATTCCCCGCCTTTGATTCCCCCCGTCTGATTCCCAGCCTCTGAATCCCCGTGTCTGATTTCCTGCCTCTGATTCCCCGCCTCTGATTCCCCATCTCTGATTCACAGCCTCTGATTCCCCACCTCTGATTCCCCATCTCGGATTCCGCACATCTGATTCCCTGCCTCTGATTCCCTGACTCTGAACCCCACCTCTGATTCCCAAGCTCTGATTCCCCGCCTCTGATTCCCCAACTCTGATTCCCCGCCTCTGATTCCCCAGCTCTGATTCCCGGCCTCTGATTCCCCGTGTTTGATTCCCTGCCTCTGATTCCCCGCCTCTGATTCCCCATCTCTGATTCACCGCCTTTGATTCCCCACCTCTGATTCCCCATATCTGATTCCTCGCCTCTGTTTCCCCGCCTCTGATTCCCCGCCTCTGATTCCCCATATCTCATTCCCCGCCTCTGATTCCCCATCTCTGATTCCCGGACTCTGATTCCCCACCTCTGATTCCCAGCCTCTTATTCCCGGCATCTGATTCCGGCCTCTGATTCCCGGCCTCTGATTCCCTGCTTCTGATTCTGATTCCCTGCCTTTGATTCCCCATCTCTGATTCCGAACATCTGATTCCCTGCCTCTGATTCCCCATCTCTGATTCCCCATATCTGATTCCCCGCCTCTGTTTCCCAATATCTAAGTCCCCGCCTCTGATTCCCCAACTCTGATTCCCCACCTCTGATTCCCCAGCTCTGATTCCCCGACTCTGATTCCCTGCATCTGATTCCCTGCATCTGATTCCAAGCCTCTGCTTCCCTGCCTCTGATTCACAACGTCTGATTCCCCACCTCTGATTCCCCATATCTGATTCGCAGCCTCTGTTTCCCCGCCTCTGATTCCCCGCCTCTGTTTCCCCATATCTGATTCCCGGACTCTGATTCCCCGCCTCTGATTCCCTGCCTCTGATTCCCCATCTCCGATTCCGCACATCTGATTCCCTGCCTCTGATTCCACGCCTCTGATTCCCCGCCTCTGATTCCCTGCCTCTGATTCCCAACCTCTGATTCCCCACCTCTGATTCCCCGTGTTTGATTCCCCGCCTCTGTTTCACCGCCTCTGATTCCCCGCCTCTGATTCCCCAACTCTAATTCCCCGCCTCTGATTCCCCATATCTGATTCCCCGCCTCTGTTTCCCCGCCTCTGATTCCCCGCCCCTGTTTCCCCATATCTGATTCCCTGCCTCTGATTCCCCAACTTTGATTCCCAGCCTCTGATTCCCCAGCTCTGATTCCCCGCCTCTGATTCCCCGTGTTTGATTCCCTGCCTCTGATTCCCGGCCTCTGATTCCCCATCTCTGATTCACCGCCTTTGATTCGCCACCTCTGATTCCCCATATCTGATTCCCCGCCTCTGTTTCCCCGCCTCTGATTCCCCGCCTCTGATTCCCCATATCTCATTCCCCGCCTCTGAATCCCCATCTCTGATTCCCGGACTCTGATTCCCCACCTCTGATTCCCGGCCTCTTATTCCCGGCATCTGATTCCGGCCTCTGATTCCCGGCCTCTGATTCCCTGCTTCTGATTCTGATTCCCTGCCTTTGATTCCCCATCTCTGATTCCGCACATCTGATTCCCTGCCTCTGATTCCCCATCTCTGATTCCCCATATCTGATTCCCCGCCTCTGTTTCCCCGCCTCTGATTCCACGCCTCTGTTTCCCAACATCTAAGTCCCCGCCTCTGATTCCCCAACTCTGATTCCCCACCTCTGATTCCCCAGCTCTGATTCCCCGCCTCTGATTCCCCGCATCTGATTCCCTGCATCTGATTCCAAGCCTCTGATTCCCTGCCTCTGATTCCCAGCCTCTGATTCCCCACCTCTGATTCCCCATATCTGATTCCCAGCCTCTGTTTCCCCGCCTCTGATTCCCCGCCTCTGTTTCGCCATATCTGATTCCCCGCCTCTGAATCCCCAACTCTGATTCCCTGCCTCTGATTCCCCAGCTTCATTCCCCGCCTTTGATTCCCCCCGTCTGATTCCCAGCCTCTGAATCCCCGTGTCTGATAACCTGCCTCTGATTCCCCGCCTCTGATTCCCCATCTCAGATTCACCGCCTCTGATTCCCCACCTCTGATTCCCCATCTCTGATTCCGCACATCCGATTCCCTGCCTCTGATTCCCCGACTCTGATTCCCCACCTCTGATTCCCCAGCTCTGATTCCCCGCCTCTGATTCCCCAACTCTGATTCCCCGCCTCTGATTCCCCAGCTCTGATTCCCCGCCTCTGATTCCCCGTGTTTGATCCCCTGCCTCTGATTCCCCAGCTCTGATTCCCCATCTCTGATTCACCGCCTTTGATTCGCCACCTCTGATTCCCCATATCTGATTCCTCGCCACTGTTTCCCCGCCTCTGATTCCCCGCCTCTGATTCCCCATATCTCATTCCCCGCCTCTGATTCCCCATCTCTGATTCCCGGACTCTGATTCCCCACCTCTGATTCCCGACCTCTTATTCCCGGCATCTGATTCCGGCCTCTGATTCCCGGCCTCTGATTCCCTGCTTCTGATTCTGATTCCCTGCCTCTGATTCCCCATTTCTGATTCCGCACATCTAATTCCCTGCCTCTGATTCCCCACCTCTGATTCCCCATATCTGAATCCCCGTCTCTGATTCCCCGCCTCCGTTTCCCCATATCTAAGTCCCCGCCTCTGATTCCCCAACTTTGATTCCCCACCTCTGATTCCCCAGCTCTGATTCCCCGCCTCTGATTCCCCACATCTGATTCCCCATACCTGATTCCCAGCCTCTGTTTCCCCGCCTCTGATTCCCCGCTTCTGTTTCCCCATATCTGATTCCCGGCCTCTGATTCCCCGCCTCTGATTCCCCGCCTCTAATTCCCTGCCTCTGATTCCCCATCTCCGATTCCACACATCTGATTCCCTGCCTCTCATTCCCCGCCTCTGATTCCCCGTGTTTGATTCCCCGCCTCTGTTTCCCCGCCTCTGATTCCCCGCCTCTGATTCCCCAACTCTAATTCCCCGCCTCTGATTCCCCATATCTGATTCCCCGCCTCTGTTTCCCCGCCTCTGATTCCCCGCCCCTGTTTCCCGATATCTGATTCCCTGCCTCTGATTCCACAACTCTGATTCCCAGACTCTGATTCCCCAGCTCTGATTACCCGCCTCTGATTCCCGGCATCTGATTCCCTGCATCTGATTCCAAGCCTCTGATCCCCTGCCTCTGATTCCCAACCTCTGATTCCCCACCTCTGATTCCCGATATCTGATTCCCAGCCTCTGTTTCCCCGCCTCTGATTCCCCGCCTCTGTTTCCCCATATCTGATTCCCGGCCTCTGATTCCCCGCCTCTGATTCCCTGCCTCTGATTCCCCATCACCGATTCCGCACATCTGATTCCCCGCCTCTGATTCCCCGCCGCTGATTCCCTGCCTCTGATTTCCAACCTCTGATTCCCCACCTCTGATTCCCCGTGTTTGATTCCCCGCCTCTTTTTCCCCACCACTGATTCCCCGCATCTGATTCCCCAACTCTAATTCCCCGCCTCTGATTCCCCATATCTGATTCCCCGCCTCTGTTTCCCCGCCTCTGATTCCCCGCCCCTGTTTCCCCATATCTGATTCCCTGACTCTGATTCCCCAACTTTGATTCCCAGCCTCTGATTCCCCAGCTCTGATTCCCCGCCTCTGATTCCCCGTGTTTCATTCCCTGCCTCTGATTCCCCGCCTCTGATTCCCCATCTCTGATTCACCGCCTTTGATTCTCCACCTCTGATTCCGCACATCAGATTACCTGCCTCTGATTCCCCACGTCTGATTCCCCATATCTGATTCCCCACCTCTGTTTCCACGCCTCTGATTCCCAGCCTCTGTTTCCCCATATCTAATTCCCCACCTCTGATGCCCCAACTCTGATTCCCCGCCTCTGATTCCACAGCTCTGATTCCCCGCCTCTGATTCCCCGCATCCGATTCGCCATATCTGATTCCCCGCCTCTGTTTCCCCGCCCCTGATTCCCCGCCTCTGTTTCCCCATATCTGATTATCCGCCTCTGATTCCCAACTATGATTCCCCGCCTCTGAATCCCCACGTCTGATTCCCTGCATCTGCTTCCCCGCCTATGATTCCCCAACTCTGATTCCCCGCCTCTGATTCCCCAGCTCTGATTCCCCGCCTCTGATTCCCCGTGTTTGATTCCCTGCCTCTGATTCCCGGCCTCTGATTCCGCATCTCTGATTCACCGCCTTTGATTCGCCACCTCTGATTCCCCATATCTGATTCCCCGCATCTGTTTCCCCGCCTCTGATTCCCCGCCTCTGATTCCCCATATCTCATTCCCCGCCTCTGAATCCCCATCTCTGATTCCCGGACTCTGATTCCCCACCTCTGATTCCCGGCCTCTTATTCCCGGCATCTGATTCCGGCCTCTGATTCCCGGCCTCTGATTCCTTGCTTCTGATTCTGATTCCCTGCCTCTGATTCCCCATCCCTGATTCCGCACATCTGATTCCCTGCCTCTGATTCCCCACCTCTGATTCCCCATATCTGATTCCCCGCCTCTGTTTCCCCGCCTCTGATTCCCCGCCTCTGTTTCCCAATATCTAAGTCCCCGCCTCTGATTCCCCAACTCTCATTCCCCACCTCTGATTCCCCAGCTCTGATTCCCAGCCTCTGATTCCCCGCATCTGATTCCCTGCATCTGATTCCAAGCCTCTGATTCCCTGCCTCTGATTCCCAACCTCTGATTCCCCACCTCTGATTCCCCATATCTGATTCCCCGCCTCTGTTTCCCCGCCTCTGATTCCCCACCTCTGTTTCCCCATATCTGATTTCCGGCCTCTTATTCCCCGCCTCTGATTCCCCACCTCTGATTCCCTACCTCTGATTCCCCATCTCCGATTCCGCACATCTGATTCCCTGCCTCTGATTCCCCGCCTCTGATTCCCTGCCTCTGATTCCGAACCTCTGATTCCCCACCTCTGATTCCCCATATCTGATTCCCCGCCTCTGTTTCCCCGCCTCTGATTCCCCTCCTCTGATTCCCCAACTCTAATTCCCCGCCTCTGATTCCCCAGCTCTGATTCCCCGTGTTTGATTCCCTGCCTCTGATTCCCTGCCCTGATTCCCCATCTCTGTTTCACCGCCTTTGATTCGCCACCTCTGATTCCCCATATCTGATTCCCCGCCTCTGTTTCGCCGCCTCTGATTCCCTGCCTCTGATTCCCAACCTCTGATTCCACACCTCTGATTCCCCATATCTGATTCCCCGCCTCTGTTTCCCCGCCTCTGATTCCCTGCCCTTGTTTCCCCATATCTGATTCCCTGCGTCTGATTCCCCAACTCTGATTCCCCGCCTCTGATTCCCCAGCTCTGATTCCCCGCCCCTGATTTCCCGTGTTTGATTCCCTTCCTCTGATTCCCCGCCTCTGATTCCCCATCTCTGATTCACCGCCTTTGATTCGCCACCTCTGATTCCACATATCTGATTCCCCACCTCTGTTTCCCCGCCTCTGATTCCCCGCCTCTGATTCTACATATCTCATTTTCCGCCTCTGAATCCCCATCTCTGATTCCCGGACTCTGATTCCCCACCTCTGATTCCCGGCCTCTTATTCCCAGCATCTGATTCCCGGCCTCTGATTCCCGGCCTCTGATTCCCCGCTTCTGATTCTGATTTGCTGCCTCTGATTCCCCATCTCTGATTCCGCACATCTGATTCCCTGCCTCTGATTCCCCACCTCTGATTCCCCATATCTGATTTCCCGCGTCTGTTTCCCCGCCTCTGATTCCCCGCCTCTGTTTCCCCATATCTAATTCCCAACCTCTGATGCCCCAACTCTGATTCCCTGCCTCTGATTCCCCGCGTTCTATTCCCTGCCTCTGATTCCCCGCCTGTGATTCCCCATCTCTGATTCACCACCTCTGATTCCCCACCTCTGATTCCCCATATCTAATTCCCCGCCTCTGTTTGCCCGCCTCTGATTCCCCGCCTCTGTTTCCCAATCTCTGATTCACAGCCTCTGATTCCCCACCTCTGATTCCCCATCTCGGATTCCGCACATCTGATTCCCTGCCTCTGATTCCCTGACTCTGATCCCCACCTCTGATTCCCAAGCTCTGATTCCCCGCCTCTGATTCCCCAACTCTGATTCCCCGCCTCTGATTCCCCAGCTCTATTTCCCCGCCTCTGATTCCCCGTGTTTGATTCCCTGCCTCTGATTCCCCGCCTCTGATTCCCCATCTCTGATTCACCGCCTTTGATTCGCCACCTCTGATTCCCCATATCTGATTCCTCGCCTCTGTTTCCCCGCCTCTGATACCCCGCCTCTGATTCCCAGCCTCTTATTCCCGGCATCTGATTCCCGGACTCTGATTCCCGGCCTCTGATTCCCTGCTTCTGATTCTGATTCCCTGCCTTTGATTCCCCATCTCTGATTCCGAACATCTGATTCCCTGCCTCTGATTCCCCATCTCTGATTCCCCATATTTGATTCCCCGCCTCTTTTTCCCCGCCTCTGATTCCCCGCCTCTGTTTCCCAATATCTAAGTCCCCGCCTCTGATTCCCCAACTCTGATTCCCCACCTCTGATTCCCCAGCTCTGATTCCCCGCCTCTGATTCCCTGCATCTGATTCCCTGCATCTGATTCCAAGCCTCTGATTCCCTGCCTCTGATTCCCAACCTCTGATTCCCCACCTCTGAATCCCCATATCTGATTCCCAGCCTCTGTTTCCCCGCCTCTGATTCCCCGCCTCTGTTTCCCCATATCTGATTCCCGGACTCTGATTCCCCGCCTCTGATTCCCTGCCTCTGATTCCCAACCTCTGATACCCCACCTCTGATTCCCCGTGTTTGATTCCCCGTCTCTGTTTCCCCGCCTCTGATTCCCCGCCTCTGATTCCCCAGCTCTAATTCCCCGCCTCTGATTCCCCATATCTGATTCCCCGCCTCTGTTTCCCCGCCTCTGATTCCCCGCCCCTGTTTCCCCATATCTGATTCCCTGCCTCTGATTCCCCAACTTTGATTCCCAGCCTCTGATTCCCCAGCTCTGATTCCCCGCCTCTGATTCCCCGTGTTTGATTCCCTGCCTCTGATTCCCGGCCTCTGATTCTCCATCTCTGAATCACCGCCTTTGATTCGCCACCTCTGATTCCCCATATCTGATTCCCCACCTCTGTTTCCCCGCCTCTGATTCCCCGCCTCTGATTCCCCATATCTCATTCCCCGCCTCTGAATCCCCACCTCTGATTCCCGGCCTCTTATTCCCGGCATCTGATTCCGGCCTCTGATTCCCGGCCTCTGATTCCCTGCTTCTGATTCTGATTCCCTGCCTTTGATTCCCCATCTCTGATTCCGCACATCTGATTCCCTGCCTCTGATTCCCCATCTCTGATTCCCCATATCTGATTCCACGCATCTGTTTCCCCGCCTCTGATTCCACGCCTCTGTTTCCCAATATCTAAGTCCCCGCCTCTGATTCCCCAACTCTGATTCCCCACCTCTGATTCCCCAGCTCTGATTCCCCGCCACTGATTCCCCGCATCTGATTCCCTGCATCTGATTCCAAGCCTCTGATTCCCTGCCTCTGATTCCCAACCTCTGATTCCCCACCTCTGATTCCCCATATCTGATTCCCAGCCTCTGTTTCCCCGCCTCTGATTCCCCGCCTCTGTTTCCCCATATCTGATTCCCGGCCTCTGATTCCCCGCCTCTGATTCCCCGCCTCTGATTCCCTGCCTCTGATTCCCCGTCTCCGATTCCGCACATCTGATTCCCTGCCTCTCATTCCCCGCCTCTGATTCCCCGCCTCTGATTCCCTGCCTCTGATTCCCAACCTCTGATTCCCCACCTCTGATTCCCCGTGTTTGATTCCCCGCCTCTGTTTCCCCACCTCTGATTCCCCGCCTCTGATTCCCCAACTCTAATTCCCCGCCTCTGATTCCCCATATCTGATTCCCCGCCTCTGTTTCCCCGCCTCTGATTCCCCGCCCCTGTTTCCCCATATCTGATTCCCTGCCTCTGATTCCCTGCCTCTGATTCCCCGCCTCTGATTCCCTGCCTCTGATTCCCAACCTCTGATTCCCCACCTCTGATTCCCCGTGTTTGATTCCCCGTCTCTGTTTCCCCGCCTCTGATTCCCCGCCTCTGATTCCCCAGCTCTAATTCCCCGCCTCTGATTCCCCATATGTGATTCCCCGCCTCTGTTTCCCCGCCTCTGATTCCCCGCCCCTGTTTCCCCATATCTGATTCCCTGCCTCTGATTCCCCAACTTTGATTCCCAGCCTCTGATTCCCCAGCTCTGATTCCCCACCTCTGATTCCCCGTGTTTGATTCCCTGCCTCTGATTCCCGGCCTCTGATTCCCCATCTCTGAATCACCGCCTTTGATTCGCCACCTCTGATTCCCCATATCTGATTCCCCACCTCTGTTTCCCCGCCTCTGATTCCCCGCCTCTGATTCCCCATATCTCATTCCCCGCCTCTGAATCCCCACCTCTGATTCCCGGCCTCTTATTCCCGGCATCTGATTCCGGCCTCTGATTCCCGGCCTCTGATTCCCTGCTTCTGATTCTGATTCCCTGCCTTTGATTCCCCATCTCTGATTCCGCACATCTGATTCCCTGCCTCTGATTCCCCATCTCTGATTCCCCATATCTGATTCCCCGCATCTGTTTCCCCGCCTCTGATTCCACGCCTCTGTTTCCCAATATCTAAGTCCCCGCCTCTGATTCCCCAACTCTGATTCCCCACCTCTGATTCCCCAGCTCTGATTCCCCGCCTCTGATTCCCCGCATCTGATTCCCTGCATCTGATTCCAAGCCTCTGATTCCCTGCCTCTGATTCCCAACCTCTGATTCCCCACCTCTGATTCCCCATATCTGATTCCCAGCCTCTGTTTCCCCGCCTCTGATTCCCCGCCTCTGTTTCCCCATATCTGATTCCCGGCCTCTGATTCCCCGCCTCTGATTCCCCGCCTCTGATTCCCTGCCTCTGATTCCCCATCTCCGATTCCGCACATCTGATTCCCTGCCTCTCATTCCCCGCCTCTGATTCCCCGCCTCTGATTCCCTCCCTCTGATTCCCAACCTCTGATTCCCCACCTCTGATTCCCCGTGTTTGATTCCCCGCCTCTGTTTCCCCACCTCTGATTCCCCGCCTCTGATTCCCCAACTCTAATTCCCCGCCTCTGATTCCCCATATCTGATTCCCCGCCTCTGTTTCCCCGCCTCTGATTCCCCGCCCCTGTTTCCCCATATCTGATTCACCGCCTTTGATTCCCCGCCTCTGATTCCCCACCTCTGATTCCCCATCTCTGATTCACCGCCTTTGATTCCCCGCCTCTGATTCCCCGCCTCTGATTCTCCATATCTCATTCCCCGCCTCTGAATCCCCATCTCTGACTCCCGGACTCTGATTCCCCACCTCTGATTCCCGGCCTCTTATTCCCAGCATCTGATTCCAGGCCTCTGATTCCCGGCCTCTGACTCCCCGCTTCTGATTCTGATTCCCTGCCTCTGATTCCCCATCTTTGATTCCGCATATCTGATTACCTGCCTCTGATTCCCCACCTCTGATTCCCCATATCTGATTCCCCGCCTCTGTTTCCACGCCTCTGATTCCCCGCCTCTGTTTCCCCATATCTAATTCCCCACCTCTGATGCCCCAACTCTGATTCCCCGCCTCTGATTCCCCACATTCGATTCCCCATATCTGATTCCCCGACTCTGTTTCCCCGCCCCTGATTCCCCGCCTCTGTTTCCCCATATCTGATTCCCCGCCTCTGATTCCCAACTATGATTCCCCGCCTCTGATTCCCCAGCTCTGATTCCCTGCCTCTGATTCCCCGCGTTCTATTCCCTGCCTCTGATTCCCCGCCTGTGATTCCCCATCTCTGATTCACAACCTCTGATTCCCCACCACTGATTCCCCATATCTAATTCCCCGCCTCTGTTTGCCCGCCTCTGATTCCCCGCCTCTGTTTCCCCATATCTGATTCCCCGCCTCTGAATCCCCAACTCTGATTCCCTGCCTCTGAATCCCCAGCTTCATTCCCCGCCTTTGATTCCCCCCGTCTGATTCCCAGCCTCTGAATCCCCGTGTCTGATAACCTGCCTCTGATTCCCCACCTCTGATTCCCCATCTCTGATTCCGCACATCCGATTCCCTGCCTCTGATTCCCCGACTCTGATTTCCCACCTCTGATTCCCCAGCTCTGATTCCCCGCCTCTGATTCCCCAACTCTGATACCCCGCCTCTGATTCCCCAGCTCTGATTTCCCACCTCTGATTCCCCGTGTTTGATCCCCTGCCTCTGATTCCCCGCCTCTGATTCCCCATCTCTGATTCACCGCCTTTGATTCGCCACCTCTGAATCCCCTTATCTGATTCCTCGCCACTGTTTCCCCGCCTCTGATTCCCCGCCTCTGATTCCCCATATCTCATTCCCCGCCTCTGATTCGCCAGCTATGATTCCCCGCCTCTGATTCCCCGCGTCTGATTCCCTGCCTCTGATTCCCCGCCTCTGATTCCACATCTCTGATTCACCAGCTCTGTTTCCCCGCGTCTGATTCCCCGCCTCTGATTCCCCATCTCTGATTCCCCGCCTCTGAATCCCCAGCTCTGATTCCCCTCCTCTGATTCCCCGTGTTTGATTCCCTGCCTCTGATTCCCGGCCTCTGATTCCCCATCTCTGATTCACCGCCTTTGATTCGCCATCTCTGATTCCCCATATCTGATTCCCCGCCTCTGTTTCCCCGCCTCTGATTCCCAGACTCTGATTCCCCACCTCTGATTCCCGGCCTCTTATTCCCGGCATCTGATTCAGGCCTCTGATTCCCGGCCTCTGATTCCCTGCTTCTGATTCTGATTCCCTGCCTCTGATTCCCCATCTCTGATTCCGCACATCTGATTCCCTGCTTCTGATTCCCCACCTCTGATTCCCCATATCTGACTCCCCGCCTCTGTTTCCCCGCCTCTGATTCCCCGCCTCTGTTTCCCAATATCTAAGTCCCCGCCTCTGATTCCCCAACTCTGATTCCCCACCTCTGTTTCCCCAGCTCTGATTCCCCGCCCCTGATTCCCCGCATCTGATTCCCTGCATCTGATTCCAAGCCTCTGATTCCCTGCCTCTGATTCCCAACTTCTGATTCACCACCTCTGATTCCCCATATCTGAATCCCCGCCTCTGTTTCCCCGCCTCTGATTCCCCACCTCTGTTTCCCCATATCTGATTCCCGGCCTCTGATTCCCCGCCTCTGATTCCCCGCCTCTGATTCCCTGCCTCTGATTCCCCATCTCCGATTCCGCACATCTGATTCCCTGCCTCCGATTCCCAACCTCTGATTCCCCACCTCTGATTCCCCATATCTGATTCCCCGCCTCTGTTTCCCCGCCTCTGATTCCCCTCCTCTGAATCCCCAACTCTAATTCCCCGCCTCTGATTCCCCAGCTCTGATTCCCAGTGTTTGATTCCCTGCCTCTGATTCCCTGCCCTGATTCCCCATCTCTTTTTCACCGCCTTTGATTCGCCACCTCTGATTCCCCATATCTGATTCCCCGCCTCTGTTTCCCCGCCTCTGATTCCCTGCCTCTGATTCCCAACCTCTGATTCCACACCTCTGATTCCCCATATCTGATTCCCCGCCTCTGTTTCCCCGCCTCTGATTCCCTGCCCCAGTTTCCCCATATCTGATTCCCTGCCTCTGATTCCCCAACTCTGATTCCCCGCCTCTGATTCCCCAGCTCTGAATCCCCGCCTCTGATTTCCCGTGTTTGATTCCCTGCCTCTGATTCCCGGCCTCTGATTCCCCATCTCTGATTCACCGCCTTTGATTCGCCACCTCTGATTCCACATATCTGATTCCCCACCTCTGTTTCCCCGCCTCTGATTCCCCGCCTCTGATTCTGATTCCCTGCCTCTGATTCCCCATCTCTGATTCCGCACATCTGATTCCCTGCCTCTGATTCCCCACCTCTGATTCCCCATATCTGATATCCCGCCTCTGTTTCCCCGCCTCTGATTCCCCGCTTCTGATTCTGATTCCCTGCCTCTGATTCCCCATCTCTGATTCCGCACATCTGATTCCCTGCCTCTGATTCCCCACCTCTGATTCCCCATATCTGATATCCCGCCTCTGTTTCCCCGCCTCTGATTCCCCGCCTCTGTTTCCCCATATCTAATTCCCAACCTCTGATGCCCCAACTCTGATTCCCTGCCTCTGATTCCCCGCGTTCTATTCCCTGCCTCTGATTGGCCAGTGATTCCCCATCTCTGATTCACCACCTCTGATTCCCCACCTCTTATTCCCCATATCTAATTCCCCGCCTCTGTTTGCCCGCCTCTGATTCCCCGCCTCTGTTTCCCCATATCTGATTCCCCGCCTCTGAATCCCCAACTCTGATTCCCTGCCTCTGATTCCCCAGCTCTGATTCCCCGCCTTTGATTCCCCCGTCTGATTCCCAGCCTCTGAAACCCCGTGTCTGATTTCTTGCCTCTGATTCCCCGCCTCTGATTCCCCATCTCTGATTCACAGCCTCTGATTCCCCACCTCTGATTCGCCATCTCTGATTCCGCACATCTGATACCCTGCCTCTGATTCCCCGACTCTGTTCCCCACCTATGATTCCCCAGCTCTGATTCCCCGCCTCTGATTCCCCAACTCTGATTCCCCGCCTCTGATTCCCCAGCTCTGATTCCCCGCCTCTGATTCCCCGTGTTTGATTCCCTGCCTCTGATTCCCCGCCTCTGATTCCCCATCTCTGATTCACCGCCTTTGATTCGCCACCTCTGATTCCCCATATCTGATTCCTCGCCTCTGTTACCCCGCCTCTGATTCCCCGCCTCTGATTCCCCATATCTCATTCCCCGCCTCTGATTCCCCATCTCTGATTCCCGGACTCTGATTCCCCACCTCTGATTCCCGGCCTCTTATTCCCGGCATCTGATTCCGGCCTCTGATTCCCGGTCTCTGATTCCCTGCTTCTGATTCCCCGCCTCTGATTCCCCGCCTCTGTTTCACCATATCTAAGTCCCGGCCTCTGATTCCCCAACTTTGATTCCACACCTCTGATTTCCCAGCTCTGATTCCCCGCCTCTGATTCCCCGCATCTGATTCCATGCATCTGATTCCCAGCCTCTGATTCCCAGCCTCTGATTCCCAACCTCTGATTCCCCACCTCTGATTCCCCATATCTGATTCCTCGCCTCTGTTTCCCCGCCTCTGATTCCCCGCCTCTGATTCCCCATATCTGAATCCCCGCCTCTGTTTCCCCGTCTCTGATTCCCCGCCTCTGTTTCGCCATATCTAAGTCCCCGCCTCTGATTCCCCAACTTTGATTCCCCACCTCTGATTCCCCAGCTCTGATTCCCCGCCTCTGATTCCCCACATCTGATTCCCCATACCTGATTCCCAGCCTCTGTTTCCCCGCCTCTGATTCCCCGCTTCTGTTTCCCCATATCTGATTCCCGGCCTCTGATTCCCCGCCTCTGATTCCCCGCCTCTGATTCCCTGCCTCTGATTCCCCATCTCCGATTCCGCACATCTGATTCCCTGCCTCTCATTCCCCGCCTCTGATTCCCCGCCTCTGATTCCCTGCCTCTGATTCCCCACCCCTGTTTCCCCATATCTGATTCCCTGCCTCTGATTCCCCAACTTTGATTCCCAGACTCTGATTCCCCAGCTCTGATTCCCCACCTCTGATTCCCCGCATCTGATTCCCTGCATCTGATTCCAAGCCTCTGATCCCCTGCCTCTGATTCCCAACCTCTGATTCCCCACCTCTGATTCCCCATATCTGATTCCCAGCCTCTGTTTCCCCGCCTCTGATTCCCCGCCTCTGTTTCCCCATATCTGATTCCCGGCCTCTGATTCCCCGCCTCTGATTCCCTGCCTCTGATTCCCCATCACCGATTCCGCACATCTGATTCCCTGCCTCTGATTCCCCGCCTCTGATTCCCCGCCGCTGATTCCCTGCCTCTGATTTCCAACCTCTGATTCCCCACCTCTGATTCCCCGTGTTTGATTCCCCGCCTCTGTCTCCCCACCACTGATTCCCCGCCTCTGATTCCCCAACTCTAATTCCCCGCCTCCGATTCCCCATATCTGATTCCCCGCCTCTGTTTCCCCGCCTCTGATTCCCCGCCCCTGTTTCCCCATATCTGATTCCCTGACTCTGATTCCCCAACTTTGATTCCCAGCCTCTGATTCCCCAGCTCTGATTCGCCACCTCTGATTCCCCATATCTGATTCCCCACCTCTGTTTCCCCGCCTCTGATTCCCCGCCTCTGATTCTCCATATCTCATTCCCCGCCTCTGACTCCCCATCTCTGATTCCCGAACTCTGATTCCCCACCTCTGATTCCCGGCCTCTTAATCCCGGCATCTGATTCAGGCCTCTGATTCCCGGCCTCTGATTCCCTGCTTCTGATTCTGATTCCCTGCCTCTGATTCCCCATCTCTGATTCCGCACATCTGATTCCCTGCCTCTGATTCCCCACCTCTGATTCCCCATATCTGACTCCCCGCCTCTGTTTCCCCGCCTCTGATTTCCCGCCTCTGTTTCCCAATATCTAAGTCCCCGCCTCTGATTCCCCAACTCTGATTCCCCACCTCTGTTTCCCCAGCTCTGATTCCCCGCACCTGATTCCCCGCATCTGATTCCCTGCATCTGATTCCAAGCCTCTGATTCCCTGCCTCTGATTCCCAACCTCTGATTCCCCACCTCTGATTCCCCATATCTGATTCCTCGCCTATGTTTCCCCGCCTCTGATTCCCCGCCTCTGATTCCCCATATCTGAATCCCCGCCTCTGTTTCCCCGTCTCTGATTCCCCGCCTCTGTTTCCCCATATCTAAGTCCCCGCCTCTGATTCCCCAAATTTGATTCCCCACCTCTGATTCCCCAGCTCTGATTCCCCGCCTCTGATTCCCCACATCTGATTCCCCATACATGATTCCCAGCCTCTGTTTCCCCGCCTCTGATTCCCCGCTTCTGTTTCCCCATATCTGATTCCCGGCCTCTGATTCCCCGCCTCTGATTCCCCGCCTCTGATTCCCTGCCTCTGATTCCCCATCTCCGATTCCGCACATCTGATTCCCTGCCTCTCATTCCCCGCCTCTGATTCCCCGCCTCTGATTCCCTGCCTCTGATTCCCAACCTCTGATTCCCCACCTCTGATTCCCCGTGTTTGATTCCCCGCCTCTGTTTCCCCGCCTCTGATTCCCCGCCTCTGATTCCCCAACTCTAATTCCCCGCCTCTGATTCCCCATATCTGATTCCCTGCCTCTGTTTCCCCGCCTCTGATTCCCCGCCCCTGTTTCCCCATATCTGATTCCCTGCCTCTGATTCCCCAACTTTGATTCCCAGACTCTGATTCCCCAGCTCTGATTCCCCACCTCTGATTCCCCGCATCTGATTCCCTGCATCTGATTCCAAGCCTCTGATCCCCTGCCTCTGATTCCCAACCTCTGATTCCCCACCTCTGATTCCCCATATCTGATTCCCAGCCTCTGTTTCCCCGCCTCTGATTCCCCGCCTCTGTTTCCCCATATCTGATTCCCGGCCTCTGATTCCCCGCCTCTGATTCCCTGTCTCTGATTCCCCATCACCGATTCCGCACATCTGATTCCCTGCCTCTGATTCCCCGCCTCTGATTCCCCGCCGCTGATTCCCTGCCTCTGATTTCCAACCTCTGATTCCCCACCTCTGATTCCCCGTGTTTGATTCCCCGCCTCTGTCTCCCCACCACTGATTCCCCGCCTCTGATTCCCCAACTCTAATTCCCCGCCTCCGATTCCCCATATCTGATTCCCCGCCTCTGTTTCCCCGCCTCTGATTCCCCGCCCCTGTTTCCCCATATCTGATTCCCTGACTCTGATTCCCCAACTTTGATTCCCAGCCTCTGATTCCCCAGCTCTGATTCCCCGCCTCTGATTCCCCGTGTTTGATTCCCTGCCTCTGATTCCCCGCCTCTGATTCCCCATCTCTGATTCACCGCCTTTGATTCGCCACCTCTGATTCCCCATATCTGATTCCCCACCTCTGTTTCCCCGCCTCTGATTCCCCGCCTCTGATTCTCCATATCTCATTCCCCGCCTCTGACTCCCCATCTCTGATTCCCGGACTCTGATTCCCCACCTCTGATTCCCGGCCTCTTATTCCCAGCATCTGATTCCAGGCCTCTGATTCCCGGCCTCTGATTCTGATTCCCTGCCTCTGATTCCCCATCTCTGATTCCGCACATCTGATTACCTGCCTCTGATTCCCCACGTCTGATTCCCCAAATCTGATTCCCCGCCTCTGTTTCCACGCCTCTGATTCCCCGCCTCTGTTTCCCCATATCTAATTCCTCACCTCTGATGCCCCAACTCTGATTCCCCGCCTCTGATTCCACAGCTCTGATTCCCCGCCTCTGATTCCCCACATTCGATTCCCCATATCTGATTCCCCGCCTCTGTTTCCCCGCCCCTGATTCCCCGCCTATGTTTCCCCATATCTGATTATCCGCCTCTGATTCCCAACTATGATTCCCCGCCTCTGAATCCCCGCGTCTGATTCCCTGCCTCTGCTTCCCCGCCTCAGATTCCCCAACTCTGATTCCCCGCCTCTGATTCCCCAGCTCTGATTCCCCGCCTCTGATTCCCCGTGTTTGATTCCCTGCCTCTGATTCCCGGCCTCTGATTCCCCATCTCTGATTCACCGCCTTTGATTCGCCACCTCTGATTCCCCATATCTGATTCCCCGCATCTGTTTCCCCGCCTCTGATTCCCCGCCTCTGATTCCCCATATCTCATTCCCCGCCTCTGAATCCCCATCTCTGATTCCCCGACTCTGAATCCCCACCTCTGATTCCCGTCCTCTTATTCCCGGCATCTGATTCCGGCCTCTGATTCCCGGCCTCTGATTCCCTGCTTCTGATTCTGATTCCCTGCCTCTGATTCCCCATCTCTGATTCCGCACATCTGATTCCCTGCCTCTGATTCCCCACCTCTGATTCCCCATATCTGACTCCCCGCCTCTGTTTCCCCGCCTCTGATTCCCCGCCTCTGTTTCCCAATATCTAAGTCCCCTCCTCTGATTCCCCAACTCTGATTCCCCACCTCTGATTCCCCAGCTCTGATTCCCCGCCTCTGATTCCCCGCATCTGATTCCCTGCATCTGATTCCAAGCCTCTGATTCCCTGCCTCTGATTCCCAACCTCTGATTCCCCACCTCTGATTCTCCATATCTGATTCCCCGCCTCTGTTTCCCCGCCTCTGATTCCCCACCTCTGTTTCCCCATATCTGATTCCCGGCCTCTTATTCCCCGCCTCTGATTCCCCACCTCTGATTCCCTACCTCTGATTCCCCATCTCCGATTCCGCACATCTGATTCCCTGCCTCTGATTCCCCACCTCTGATTCCCTGCCTCTGATTCCGAACCTCTGATTCCCCACCTCTGATTCCCCATATCTGATTCCCCGCCTCTGTTTCCCCGCCTCTGATTCCCCTCCTCTGATTTCCCAACTCTAATTCCCCGCCTCTGATTCCCCAGCTCTGATTCCCCGTGTTTGATTCCCTGCCTCTGATTCCCTGCCCTGATTCCCCATCTCTGTTTCACCGCCTTTGATTCGCCACCTCTGATTCCCCATATCTGATTCCCCGCCTCTGTTTCGCCGCCTCTGATTCGCTGTCTCTGATTCCCAACCTCTGATTCCACACCTCTGATTCCCCATATCTGATTCCCCGCCTCTGTTTCCCCGCCTCTGATTCCCTGCCCTTGTTTCCCCATATCTGATTCCCTGCCTCTGATTCCCTAACTCTGATTCCCCGCCTCTGATTCCCCAGCTCTGATTCCCCGCCCCTGATTTCCCGTGTTTGATTCCCTGCCTCTGATTCCCCGCCTCTGATTCCCCATCTCTGATTCCCCACCTTTGATTCGCCACCTCTGATTCCCCATATCTGATTCCCCACCTCTGTTTCCCCGCATCTGATTCCCCGCCTCTGATTCTCCATATCTCATTTTCCGCCTCTGAATCCCCATCTCTGATTCCCGGACTCTGATTCCCCACCTCTGATTCCCGGCCTCTTATTCCCAGCATCTGATTCCCGGCCTCTGATTCCCGGCCTCTGATTCCCCGCTTCTGATTCTGATTCGCTGCCTCTGATTCCCCATCTCTGATTCCGCACATCTGATTCCCTGCCTCTGATTCCCCACCTCTGATTCCCCATATCTGATTTCCCGCCTCTGTTTCCCCACCTCTGTTTCCCCGCCTCTGTTTCCCCATATCTAATTCCCAACCTCTGATGCCCCAACTCTGATTCCCTGCCTCTGATTCCCCGCGTTCTATTCCCTGCCTCTGATTCCCCGCCTGTGATTCCCCATCTCTGATTCACCACCTCTGATTCCCCACCTCTGATTCCACAGCTCTGATTCCCCGCATCCGATTCCCCATATCTGATTCCCCGCCTCTGTTTCCCCGCCCCTGATTCCCCGCCTCTGTTTCCCCATATCTGATTATCCGCCTCTGATTCCCAACTATGATTCCCCGCCTCTGAATCCCCGCGTCTGATTCCCTGCCTCTGCTTCCCCGCCTCTGATTCCCCAACTCTGATTCCCCGCCTCTGATTCCCCAGCTCTGATTCCCCGCCTCTGACTCCCCGTGTTTGATTCCCTGCCTCTGATTCCCGGCCTCTGATTCCCTGCTTCTGATTCTGATTCCCTTCCTTTGATTCCCCATCTCTGATTCCGCACATCTGATTCCCTGCCTCTGATTCCCCATCTCTGATTCCCCATATCTGATTCCCCGCATCTGTTTCCCCGCCTCTGATTCCACGCCTCTGTTTCCCAATATCTAAGTCCCCGCCTCTGATTCCCCAACTCTGATTCCCCACCTCTGATTCCCCAGCTCTGATTCCCCGCCTCTGATTCCCCGCATCTGATTCCCTGCATCTGATTCCAAGCCTCTGATTCCCTGCCTCTGATTCCCAACCTCTGATTCCCCACCTCTGATTCCCCATATCTGATTCCCAGCCTCTGTTTCCCCGCCTCTGATTCCCCGCCTCTGTTTCCCCATATCTGACTCCCGGCCTCTGATTCCCCGCCTCTGATTCCCCGCCTCTGATTCCCTGCCTCTGATTCCCCATCTCCGATTCCGCACATCTGATTCCCTGCCTCTGATTCCCCGCCTCTGATTCCCCGCCTCTGATTCCCTGCCTCTGATTCCCAACCTCTGATTCCCCACCTCTGATTCCCCGTGTTTGATTCCCCGCCTCTGTTTCCCCACCTCTGATTCCCCGCCTCTGATTCCCAACTCTAATTCCCCGCCTCTGATTCCCCATATCTGATTCCCCGCCTCTGTTTCCCCGCCTCTGATTCCCCGCCCCTGTTTCCCCATATCTGATTCCCTGCCTCTGATTCCACAACTTTGATTCCCAGCCTCTGATTCCCCCAGCTCTGATTCCCCGCCTCTGATTCCCCGTGTTTGATTCCCTGCCTCTGATTCCCCGCCTCTGATTCCCCATCTCTGATTCACCGCCTTTGATTCGCCACCTCTGATTCCCCATATCTGATTCCCCACCTCTGTTTCCCCGCCTCTGATTCCCCGCCTCTGATTCTCCATATCTCATTCCCCGCCTCTGAATCCCCATCTCTGACTCCCGGACTCTGATTCCCCACCTCTGATTCCCGGCCTCTTATTCCCAGCATCTGATTCCAGGCCTCTGATTCCCGGCCTCTGACACCCCGCTTCTGATTCTGATTCCCTGCCTCTGATTCCCCATCTCTGATTCCGCACATCTGATTACCTGCCTCTGATTCCCCACCTCTGATTCCCCATATCTGATTCCCCGCCTCTGTTTCCTCGCCTCTGATTCCCCGCCTCTGTTTCCCCATATCTAATTCCCCACCTCTGATTCCCCAACTCTGATTCCCCGCCTCTGATTCCCCAGCTCTGATTCCCCGCCTCTGATTCCCTGCATTCGATTCCCCATATCTGATTCCCCGCCTCTGTTTCCCCGCCCCTGATTCCCCGCCTCTGATTCCCAACTATGATTCCCCGCCTCTGATTCCCCAGCTCTGATTCCCAGCCTCTGATTCCCCGCGTTCTATTCCCTGCCTCTGATTCCCCGCCTGTGATTCCCCATCTCTGATTCACCACCTCTGATTCCCCACCACTGATTCCCCATATCTAATTCCCCGCCTCTGTTTGCCCGCGTCTGATTCCCCGCCTCTGTTTCCCCATATCTGATAACCCGCCTCTGAATCCCCAACTCTGATTCCCTGCCTCTGAATCCCCAGCTTCATTCCCCGCCTTTGATTCCCCCCGTCTGATTCCCCACCTCTGATTCCCCATCTCTGATTCCGCACATCCGATTCCCTGCCTCTGATTCCCCGACTCTGATTCCCCACCTCTGATTCCCCAGCTCTGATTCCCCGCCTCTGATTCCCCAACTCTGATTCCCCGCCTCTGATTCCCCAGCTCTGATTCCCAGCCTCTGATTCCCCGTGTTTGATCCCCTGCCTCTGATTCCCCGCCTCTGATTCCCCATCTCTGATTCACCGCCTTTGATTCGCCACCTCTGATTCCCCTTATCTGATTCCTCGCCACTGTTTCCCCGCCTCTGAGTCCCCGCCTCTGATTCCCCATATCTCATTCCCCGCCTCTGATTCGCCAGCTATGATTCCCCGCCTCTGATTCCCCGCGTCTGATTCCCTGCCTCTGATTCCCCGCCTCTGATTCCACATCTCTGATTCACCACCTCTGTTTCCCCGCGTCTGATTCCCCGCCTCTGATTCCCCATTTCTGATTCCCCATCTCTGATTCCCCAATTCTGATTCCCCGCCTCTGATTCCCCAGCTCTGATTCCTCGCCTCTGATTCCCTTCCTCTGATTCCCAACCACTCATTCCCCACCTCTGATTTCCCATATTGATTCCCTGCGTCTGATTCCCCGCCTCTGATTCCCCAACTCTGATTCCCCGCCTCTGATTCCCCAGCTCTGATTCCCCTCCTCTGATTCCCCGTGTTTGATTCCCTGCCTCTGATTCCCAGCCTCTGATTCCCCATCTCTGATTCACCGCCTTTGATTCGCCACCTCAGATTCCCCATATCTGATTCCCCGCCTCTTTTTCCCCGCCTCTGATTCCCGGACTCTGATTCCCCACCTCTGATTCCCGGCCTCTTATTCCCGGCATCTGATTCAGGCCTCTGATTCCCGGCCTCTGATTCCCTGCTTCTGATTCTGATTCCCTGCCTTTGATTCCCCATCTCTGATTCCGCACATCTGATTCCCTGCCTCTGATTCCCCACCTCTGATTCCCCATATCTGACTCCCCGCCTCTGTTTCCCCGCCTCTGATTCCCCGCCTCTGTTTCCCAATATCTAAGTCCCCGCCTCTGATTCCCCAACTCTGATTCCCCACCTCTGTTTCCCCAGCTCTGATTCCCCGCCCCTGATTCCCCGCATCTGATTCCCTGCATCTGATTCCAAGCCTCTGATTCCCTGCCTCTGATTCCCAACCTCTGATTCACCACCTCTGATTCCCCATATCTGAATCCCCGCCTCTGTTTCCCCGCCTCTGATTCCCCAACTCTGTTTCCCCATATCTGATTCCCGGCCTCTGATTCCCCGCCTCTGATTCCCCGCCTCTGATTCCCTGCCTCTGATTCCCCATCTCCGATTCCGCACATCTGATTCCCTGCCTCTGATTCCCCGCCTCTGATTCCCCGCCTCTGATTCCCTGCCTCTGATTCCCAACCTCTGATTCCCCACCTCTGATTCCCGATATCTGATTCCCCGCCTCTGTTTCCCCGCCTCTGATTCCCCTCCTCTGATTCCCCAACTCTAATTTCCCGCCTCTGATTCCCCAGCTCTGATTCCCCGTGTTTGATTCCCTGCCTCTGATTCCCTGCCCTGATTCCCCATCTCTTTTTCACCGCCTTTGATTCGCCACCTCTGATTCCCCATATCTGATTCCCCGCCTCTGTTTCCCCGCCTCTGATTCCCTGCCCCAGTTTCCCCATATCTGATTCCCTGCCTCTGATTCCCCAACTCTGATTCCCCGCCTCTGATTCCCCAGCTCTGATTCCCCGCCTCTGATTTCCCGTATTTGATTCCCTGCCTCTGATTCCCGGCCTCTGATTCCCCATCTCTGATTCACCGCCTTTGATTCGCCACCTCTGATTCCACATATCTGATTCCCCACCTCTGTTTCCCCGCCTCTGATTCCCCGCCTCTGATTCTGATTCCCTGCCTCTGATTCCCCATCTCTGATTCCGCACATCTGATTCCCTGCCTCTGATTCCCCACCTCTGATTCCGCATATCTGATATCCCGCCTCTGTTTCCCCACCTCTGATTCCCCGCTTCTGATTCTGATTCCCTGCCTCTGATTCCCCATCTCTGATTCCGCACATCTGATTCCCTGCCTCTGATTCCCCACCTCTGATTCCCCATATCTGATATCCCGCCTCTGTTTCCCCGCCTCTGATTCCCCGCCTCTGTTTCCCCATATCTAATTCCCAACCTCTGATGCCCCAACTCTGATTCCCTGCCTCTGATTCCCCTGATGCTCCTCTGATGCTCCTCTGATGCTCCGCTGATGCTCCTCTGTTGCTCCTCTGATGCTCCTCAGATGCTCCTCTGATGCTCCTCTGATGCTCCATTGATGCTCCACTGATGCTCCTCTGATACTCCTCTGATACTCCTCTGATGCTCCTCTGATGCTCCTCTGATGTTCCTCTGATGCTCCTCTGATGCTCCTCTGATGCTCCTCTGATGCTCCTCTGATGCTCCTCTGATGCTCCTCTGACGCTCCACTGATGCTCCTCTGATGCTCCTCTGATGCTCCTCTGATGCTCCTCTGATGCTCCACTGATGCTCCTCTGATGCTCCTCTGATGCTCCTCTGATGCTCCTCTGATGCTCCTCTGATGCTCCTCTGATGCTACACTGATGCTCCTCTGATGCTCCTCTGATGCTCCTCTGATGCTCCTCTGATGCTCCTCTGATGCTCCTCTGATGCTCCTCTGATGCTCCACTGATGCTCCTCTGATGCTCCTCTGATGCTCCTCTGATGCTCCTCTGATGCTCCACCGATGCTCCTCTGAGGCTCCTCTGATGCTCCTCTGATGCTCCTCTGATGCTCCTCTGTTGCTCCTCTGATGCTCCTCTGTTGCTCCTCTGATGCTCCTCTGATGCTCCTCTGATGCTCCTCTGATGCTCCTCTGATGCTACACTGATGCTACTCTGATGATCCTCTGATGCTCCTCTGATGCTCCTCTAATGCTCCTCTGTTGCTCCTCTGATGCTCCTCTGATGCTCCTCTGATGCTCCACTGATGCTCCACTGATGCACCTCTGATGCTCCTCTGATGCTCCTCTGATGCTCCTCTGATGCTCCTCTGATGCTCCTCTGATGCTCCACTGATGCTCCTCTGATGCTCCTCTGATGCTCCTCTGATGCTCCTCTGATGCTCCTCTGATGCTCCTCTGATGCTCCTCTGATGCTCCTCTGATGCTCCTCTGAATCTCCTCTGATGCTCCTCTGATGCTGCTCTGATGCTCCACTGATGCTCCTCTGTTGCTCCTCTGATGCTCCTCTGTTGCTCCTCCGATGCTCCTCTGAGGCTCCTCTGATGCTTCTCTGATGCTCCTCTGATGCTCCTCTGTTGCTCCTCTGATGCTCCTCTGTTGCTCCTCTGATGCTCCTCTGATGATCCTCTGATGCTCCTCTGATGCTCCTCTGATGCTCCTCTGATGCTCCTCTGATGCTCCTCTGATGCTCCTCTGATGCTCCTCTGTTGCTCCTCTGATGCTCCTCTGATGCTCCTCTGATGCTCCTCTGATGCTCCACTGATGCTCCACTGATGCGCCTCTGATGCTCCTCTGATGCTCCTCTGATGCTCCTCTGATGCTCCTCTGATGCTCCTCTGATGCTCCTCTGATGCTGCTCTGATGCTCCTCTGATGCTCCTCTGATGCTCCTCTGATGCTCCTCTGATGCTCCTCTGATGCTCCTCTGATGCTCCACTGATGCTCCTCTGATGCTCCTCTGATGCTCCACTGATGCTCCTCTGATGCTCCTCTGATGCTCCTCTGATGCTCCTCTGATGCTCCTCTGATGCTCCTCTGATGCTCCTCTGATGCTCCTCTGATGCTCCTCTGATGCACCTGCTCCTGCTCCTGCTCCTGCTCCTGCTCCTCTGATGCTCCTCTGATGCTCCTGCTCCTGTTCCTGCTCCTGCTCCTGCTCCTGCTCCTGCTCCTCTGATGCTCCTCTGATGCTCTTGCTCCTGCACCTGCTCCTGCTCCTGCTTCTGCTCCTGCACCTGCTCCTGCTCCTGCTCCTGCTCCTCTGATGCTCCTCTGATGCTCCTCTGATGCTCCTCTGATGCTCCTCTGATGCTCCACTGATGCTCCTCTGATGCTCCTCTGATGCTCCTCTGATGCTCCTCTGATGCTCCACTGATGCTCCTCTGATGCTCCTCTGATGCTCCTCTGATGCTCCTCTGATGCTCCTCTGATGCTCCTCTGATGCTCCTCTGATGCTCCTCTGATGCTTCTCTGATGCTCCTCTGTTGCTCCTCTGATGCTCCTCTGATGCTCCTCTGATTCTGCTCTGATGCTCCACTGATGCTCCTCTGATGCTCCTCTGATGCTCCTCTGATGCTCCTCTGATGCTCCTCTGATGCTCCTCTGATGCTCCTCCGATGCTCCTCTGAGTCTCCTCTGATGCTTCTCTGATGCTCCTCTGATGCTCCTCTGTTGCTCCTCTGATGCTCCTCTGTTGCTCCTCTGATGCTCCTCTGATGCTCCTCTGATGCTCCTCTGATGCTCCTCTGATGCTACACTGATGCTCCTCTGATGCTCCTCTGATGCTCCTCTGATGCTCCTCTGATGCTCCTCTGATGCTCCTCTGATGCTCCTCTGATGCTCCTCTGATGCTCCTCTGATGCTCCTCTGATGCTCCTAGGATGTTGCTCTGATGCTCCACTGATGCTCTTCTGATGCTCCTCTGATGCTCCTCTGATGCTCCTCTGATGCTCCTCTGATGCTCCTCTGATGCTCCTCCGATGCTCCTCCGAGGCTCCTCTGATGATTCTCTGATGCTCCTCTGATGCTCCTCTGTTGCTCCTCTGATGCTCCTCTGTTGCTCCTCTGATGCTCCTCTGATGCTCCTCTGATGCTCCTCTGATGCTCCTCTGATGCTACACTGATGCTCCTCTGATGCTCCTCTGATGCTCCTCTGATGCTCCTCTGATGCTCCTCTGATGCTCCTGCTCCTGCTCCTGCTCCTGCTCCTGCTCCTCTGATGCTCCTCTGATGCTCCTGCTCCTGTTCCTGCTCCTGCTCCTGCTCCTGCTCCTGCTCCTCTGATGCTCCTCTGATGCTCTTGCTCCTGCACCTGCTCCTGCTCCTGCTTCTGCTCCTGCACCTGCTCCTGCTCCTGCTCCTGCTCCTCTGATGCTCCTCTGATGCTCCACTGATGCTCCTCTGATGCTCCTCTGATGCTCCTCTGATGCTCCACTGATGCTCCTCTGATGCTCCTCTGATGCTCCACTGATGCTCCTCTGATGCTCCTCTGATGCTCCTCTGATGCTCCTCTGATGCTCCTCTGATGCTCCTCATGCTCCTCTGATGCTCCTCTGATGCTCCTCTGATGCTCCTCTGATGCTCCTGCTCCTGTTCCTGCTCCTGCTCCTGCTCCTCTGATGCTCCTCTGATGCTCCTGCTCCTGTTCCTGCTCCTGCTCCTGCTCCTGCTCCTGCTCCTCTGATGCTCCTCTGATGCTCTTGCTCCTGCACCTGCTCCTGCTCCTGCTTCTGCTCCTGCACCTGCTCCTGCTCCTGCTCCTGCTCCTCTGTTGCTCCTCTGATTCTCCTCTGATGCTCCTCTGATGGTCCTCTGATGCTCCTCTGATCCTCCTCTGATGCTCCTCTGATGCTCCTCTGATGCTCCTCTGTTGCTCCTCTGATGCTCCTCTGATGCTCCTCTGATGCTCCTCTGATGCTCCACTGATGCTCCTCTGATGCTCCTCTGATGCTCCTCTGATGCTCCTCTGATGCTCCACTGATGCTCAACTGATGCTCCTCTGATGCTCCACTGATGCTACTCTGATGCTCCTCTGATGCTCCTCTGATGCTCCTCTGATGCTCCTCTGATGCTCCTCTGTTGCTCCTCTGATGCTCCTCAGATGCTCCTCTGATGCTCCTCTGATGCTCCACTGATGCTCCACTGATGCTCCTCTGATGCTCCTCTGATGCTCCTCTGATGCTCCTCTGATGCTCCTCTAATGCTCCTCTGAGGCTCCTCTGAGGCTCCTCTGATGCTCCTCTGATGCTCCTCTGTTGCTCCTCTGATGCTCCTCTGATGCTCCTCTGATTCTCCTCTGATGCTCCTCTGATGGTCCTCTGATGCTCCTCTGATCCTCCTCTGATGCTCCTCTGATGCTCCTCTGATGCTCCTCTTTTGCTCCTCTGATGCTCCTCTGATGCTCCTCTGATGCTCCTCTGATGCTCCACTGATGCTCCACTGATGCTCCTCTGATACTCCTCTGATGCTCCTCTGATGCTCCTCTGATGCTCCTCTGATGCTCCTCTGATGCTCCTCTGATGCTCCTCTGATGCTCCACTGATGCTCCTCTGATGCTCCTCTGATGCTCCTCTGATGCTCCTCTGATGCTCCTCTGATGCTCCACTGATGCTCCTCTGATGCTCCACTGATGCTCAACTGATGCTCCTCTGATGCTCCACTGATGCTACTCTGAAGCTCCTCTGATGCTCCTCTGATTCTCCTCTGATGCTCCTCTGATGCTCCTCTGTTGCTCCTCTGATGCTCCTCTGATGCTCCTCTGATGCTCCTCTGATGCTCCTCTGATGCTCCTCTGATGCTCCTCTGATGCTCCTCTGATGCTCCACTGATGCTCCTCTGATGCTCCTCTGATGCTCCTCTGATGCTCCTCTGATGCTCCTCTGATGCTCCTCTGATGCTACACTGATGCTCCTCTGATGCTCCTCTGATGCTCCTCTGATGCTCCTCTGATGCTCCTCTGATGCTCCTCTGATGCTCCTCTGATGCTGCTCTGATGCTCCACTGATGCTCCTCTGATGCTCCTCTGATGCTCCTCTGATGCTCCTCTGATGCTCCTCTGATGCTCCTCTGATGCTCCTCCGATGCTCCTCCGAGGCTCCTCTGATGCTCCTCTGATGCTCCTCTGATGCTCCTCTGTTGCTCCTCTGATGCTCCTCTGTTGCTCCTCTGATGCTCCTCTGATGCTCCTCTGATGCTCCTCTGATGCTCCTCTGATGCTACACTGATGCTACTCTGATGATCCTCTGATGCTCCTCTGATGCTCCTCTGATGCTCCTCTGTTGCTCCTCTGATGCTCCTCTGATGCTCCTCTGATGCTCCACTGATGCTCCACTGATGCACCTCTGATGCTCCTCTGATGCTCCTCTGATGCTCTTCTGATGCTCCTCTGATGCTCCTCTGATGCTCCTCTGATGCTCCTCTGATGCTCCACTGATGCTCCTCTGATGCTCCTCTGATGCTCCTCTGACGCTCCTCTGATGCTCCTCTGACGCTCCTCTGATGCTCCTCTGATGCTCCTCTGATGCTCCTCTGATGCTCCTCTGATGCTCCTCTGATGCTCCTCTGATGCTCCTCTGATGCTCCACTGATGCTCCTCTGATGCTCCACTGATGCTCAACTGATGCTCCTCTGATGCTCCACTGATGCTACTCTGATGCTCCTCTGATGCTCCTCTGATGCTCCTCTGATGCTCCTCTGATGCTCCTCTGTTGCTCCTCTGATGCTCCTCAGATGCTCCTCTGATACTCCTCTGATGCTCCACTGATGCTCCACTGATGCTCCTCTGATGCTCCTCTGATGCTCCTCTGATGCTCCTCTGATGCTCCTCTGATGCTCCTCTGATGCTCCTCTGAGGCTCCTCTGAGGCTCCTCTGATGCTCCTCTGATGCTCCTCTGTTGCTCCTCTGATGCTCCTCTGATGCTCCTCTGATTCTCCTCTGATGCTCCTCTGATGGTCCTCTGATGCTCCTCTGATCCTCCTCTGATGCTCCTCTGATGCTCCTCTGATGCTCCTCTGATGCTCCTCTGTTGCTCCTCTGATGCTCCTCTGATGCTCCTCTGATGCTCCTCTGATGCTCCTCTGATGCTCCTCTGATGCTCCTCTGATGCTCCACTGATGCTCCTCTGATGCTCCTCTGATGCTCCTCTGATGCTCCTCTGATGCTCCTCTGATGCTCCTCTGATGCTCCTCTGATGCTCCTCTGATGCTCCTCTGAATCTCTTCTGATGCTCCTCTGATGCTGCTCTGATGCTCCACTGATGCTCCTCTGATGCTCCTCTGATGCTCCTCTGATTCTCCTCTGATGCTCCTCTGATGCTCCTCTGATGCTCCTCCGATGCTCCTCTGAGGCTCCTCTGATGCTTCTCTGATGCTCCTCTGATGCTCCTCTGTTTCTCCTCTGATGCTCCTCTGTTGCTCCTCCGATGCTCCTCTGAGGCTCCTCTGATGCTTCTCTGATGCTCCTCTGATGCTCCTCTGTTGCTCCTCTGATGCTCCTCTGTTGCTCCTCTGATGCTCCTCTGATGCTCCTCTGTTGCTCCTCTGATGCTCCTCTGATGCTCCTCTGATGCTCCTCTGATGCTCCTCTGATGCTCCTCTGATGCTCCTCTGATGCTCCTCTGTTGCTCCTCTGATGCTCCTCTGATGCTCCTCTGATGCTCCTCTGATGCTCCACTGATGCTCCACTGATGCGCCTCTGATGCTCCTCTGATGCTCCTCTGATGCTCCTCTGATGCTCCTCTGATGCTCCTCTGATGCTCCTCTGATGCTGCTCTGATGCTCCTCTGATGCTCCTCTGATGCTCCTCTGATGCTCCTCTGATGCTCCTCTGATGCTCCTCTGATGCTCCACTGATGCTCCTCTGATGCTCCTCTGATGCTCCACTGATGCTCCTCTGATGCTCCTCTGATGCTCCTCTGATGCTCCTCTGATGCTCCTCTGATGCTCCTCTGATGCTCCTCTGATGCTCCTCTGATGCTCCTCTGATGCTCCTGCTCCTGCTCCTGCTCCTGCTCCTGCTCCTCTGATGCTCCTCTGATGCTCCTGCTCCTGTTCCTGCTCCTGCTCCTGCTCCTGCTCCTGCTCCTCTGATGCTCCTCTGATGCTCTTGCTCCTGCACCTGCTCCTGCTCCTGCTTCTGCTCCTGCACCTGCTCCTGCTCCTGCTCCTGCTCCTCTGATGCTCCTCTGATGCTCCACTGATGCTCCTCTGATGCTCCTCTGATGCTCCTCTGATGCTCCACTGATGCTCCTCTGATGCTCCTCTGATGCTCCACTGATGCTCCTCTGATGCTCCTCTGATGCTCCTCTGATGCTCCTCTGATGCTCCTCTGATGCTCCTCATGCTCCTCTGATGCTCCTCTGATGCTCCTCTGATGCTCCTCTGATGCTCCTGCTCCTGCTCCTGCTCCTGCTCCTGCTCCTCTGATGCTCCTCTGATGCTCCTGCTCCTGTTCCTGCTCCTGCTCCTGCTCCTGGTCCTGCTCCTCTGATGCTCCTCTGATGCTCTTGCTCCTGCACCTGCTCCTGCTCCTGCTTCTGCTCCTGCACCTGCTCCTGCTCCTGCTCCTGCTCCTCTGTTGCTCCTCTGATTCTCCTCTGATGCTCCTCTGATGGTCCTCTGATGCTCCTCTGATCCTCCTCTGATGCTCCTCTGATGCTCCTCTGATGCTCCTCTGTTGCTCCTCTGATGGTCCTCTGATGCTCCTCTGATGCTCCTCTGATGCTCCACTGATGCTCCTCTGATGCTCCTCTGATGCTCCTCGGATGCTCCTCTGATGCTCCACTGATGCTCAACTGATGCTCCTCTGATGCTCCACTGATGCTACTCTGATGCTCCTCTGATGCTCCTCTGATGCTCCTCTGATGCTCCTCTGATGCTCCTCTGTTGCTCCTCTGATGCTCCTCACATGCTCCTCTGATGCTCCTCTGATGCTCCACTGATGCTCCACTGATGCTCCTCTGATGCTCCTCTGATGCTCCTCTGATGCTCCTCTGATGCTCCTCTAATGCTCATCTGAGGCTCCTCTGAGGCTCCTCTGATGCTCCTCTGATGCTCCTCTGTTGCTCCTCTGATGCTCCTCTGATGCTCCTCTGATTCTCCTCTGATGCTCCTCTGATGGTCCTCTGATGCTCCTCTGATCCTCCTCTGATGCTCCTCTGATGCTCCTCTGATGCTCCTCTTTTGCTCCTCTGATGCTCCTCTGATGCTCCTCTGATGCTCCTCTGATGCTCCACTGATGCTCCACTGATGCTCCTCTGATACTCCTCTGATGCTCCTCTGATGCTCCTCTGATGCTCCTCTGATGCTCCTCTGATGCTCCTCTGATGCTCCTCTGATGCTCCACTGATGCTCCTCTGAATCTCCTCTGATGCTCCTCTGATGCTCCTCTGATGCTCCTCTGATGCTCCACTGATGCTCCTCTGATGCTCCACTGATGCTCCACTGATGCTCCTCAGATGCTCCACTGATGCTACTCTGAAGCTCCTCTGATGCTCCTCTGATTCTCCTCTGATGCTCCTCTGATGCTCCTCTGTTGCTCCTCTGATGCTCCTCTGATGCTCCTCTGATGCTACACTGATGCTCCTCTGATGCTCCTCTGATGCTCCTCTGATGCTCCTCTGATGCTCCTCTGATGCTCCTGCTCCTGCTCCTGCTCCTGCTCCTGCTCCTCTGATGCTCCTCTGATGCTCCTGCTCCTGTTCCTGCTCCTGCTCCTGCTCCTGCTCCTGCTCCTCTGATGCTCCTCTGATGCTCTTGCTCCTGCACCTGCTCCTGCTCCTGCTTCTGCTCCTGCACCTGCTCCTGCTCCTGCTCCTGCTCCTCTGATGCTCCTCTGATGCTCCACTGATGCTCCTCTGATGCTCCTCTGATGCTCCTCTGATGCTCCACTGATGCTCCTCTGATGCTCCTCTGATGCTCCACTGATGCTCCTCTGATGCTCCTCTGATGCTCCTCTGATGCTCCTCTGATGCTCCTCTGATGCTCCTCATGCTCCTCTGATGCTCCTCTGATGCTCCTCTGATGCTCCTCTGATGCTCCTGCTCCTGTTCCTGCTCCTGCTCCTGCTCCTCTGATGCTCCTCTGATGCTCCTGCTCCTGTTCCTGCTCCTGCTCCTGCTCCTGCTCCTGCTCCTCTGATGCTCCTCTGATGCTCTTGCTCCTGCACCTGCTCCTGCTCCTGCTTCTGCTCCTGCACCTGCTCCTGCTCCTGCTCCTGCTCCTCTGTTGCTCCTCTGATTCTCCTCTGATGCTCCTCTGATGGTCCTCTGATGCTCCTCTGATCCTCCTCTGATGCTCCTCTGATGCTCCTCTGATGCTCCTCTGTTGCTCCTCTGATGCTCCTCTGATGCTCCTCTGATGCTCCTCTGATGCTCCACTGATGCTCCTCTGATGCTCCTCTGATGCTCCTCTGATGCTCCTCTGATGCTCCACTGATGCTCAACTGATGCTCCTCTGATGCTCCACTGATGCTACTCTGATGCTCCTCTGATGCTCCTCTGATGCTCCTCTGATGCTCCTCTGATGCTCCTCTGTTGCTCCTCTGATGCTCCTCAGATGCTCCTCTGATGCTCCTCTGATGCTCCACTGATGCTCCACTGATGCTCCTCTGATGCTCCTCTGATGCTCCTCTGATGCTCCTCTGATGCTCCTCTAATGCTCCTCTGAGGCTCCTCTGAGGCTCCTCTGATGCTCCTCTGATGCTCCTCTGTTGCTCCTCTGATGCTCCTCTGATGCTCCTCTGATTCTCCTCTGATGCTCCTCTGATGGTCCTCTGATGCTCCTCTGATCCTCCTCTGATGCTCCTCTGATGCTCCTCTGATGCTCCTCTTTTGCTCCTCTGATGCTCCTCTGATGCTCCTCTGATGCTCCTCTGATGCTCCACTGATGCTCCACTGATGCTCCTCTGATACTCCTCTGATGCTCCTCTGATGCTCCTCTGATGCTCCTCTGATGCTCCTCTGATGCTCCTCTGATGCTCCTCTGATGCTCCACTGATGCTCCTCTGATGCTCCTCTGATGCTCCTCTGATGCTCCTCTGATGCTCCTCTGATGCTCCACTGATGCTCCTCTGATGCTCCACTGATGCTCAACTGATGCTCCTCTGATGCTCCACTGATGCTACTCTGAAGCTCCTCTGATGCTCCTCTGATTCTCCTCTGATGCTCCTCTGATGCTCCTCTGTTGCTCCTCTGATGCTCCTCTGATGCTCCTCTGATGCTCCTCTGATGCTCCTCTGATGCTCCTCTGATGCTCCTCTGATGCTCCACTGATGCTCCTCTGATGCTCCTCTGATGCTCCTCTGATGCTCCTCTGATGCTCCTCTGATGCTCCTCTGATGCTACACTGATGCTCCTCTGATGCTCCTCTGATGCTCCTCTGATGCTCCTCTGATGCTCCTCTGATGCTCCTCTGATGCTCCTCTGATGCTGCTCTGATGCTCCACTGATGCTCCTCTGATGCTCCTCTGATGCTCCTCTGATGCTCCTCTGATGCTCCTCTGATGCTCCTCTGATGCTCCTCCGATGCTCCTCCGAGGCTCCTCTGATGCTCCTCTGATGCTCCTCTGATGCTCCTCTGTTGCTCCTCTGATGCTCCTCTGTTGCTCCTCTGATGCTCCTCTGATGCTCCTCTGATGCTCCTCTGATGCTCCTCTGATGCTACACTGATGCTACTCTGATGATCCTCTGATGCTCCTCTGATGCTCCTCTGATGCTCCTCTGTTGCTCCTCTGATGCTCCTCTGATGCTCCTCTGATGCTCCACTGATGCTCCACTGATGCACCTCTGATGCTCCTCTGATGCTCCTCTGATGCTCTTCTGATGCTCCTCTGATGCTCCTCTGATGCTCCTCTGATGCTCCTCTGATGCTCCACTGATGCTCCTCTGATGCTCCTCTGATGCTCCTCTGACGCTCCTCTGATGCTCCTCTGACGCTCCTCTGATGCTCCTCTGATGCTCCTCTGATGCTCCTCTGATGCTCCTCTGATGCTCCTCTGATGCTCCTCTGATGCTCCTCTGATGCTCCACTGATGCTCCTCTGATGCTCCACTGATGCTCAACTGATGCTCCTCTGATGCTCCACTGATGCTACTCTGATGCTCCTCTGATGCTCCTCTGATGCTCCTCTGATGCTCCTCTGATGCTCCTCTGTTGCTCCTCTGATGCTCCTCAGATGCTCCTCTGATACTCCTCTGATGCTCCACTGATGCTCCACTGATGCTCCTCTGATGCTCCTCTGATGCTCCTCTGATGCTCCTCTGATGCTCCTCTGATGCTCCTCTGATGCTCCTCTGAGGCTCCTCTGAGGCTCCTCTGATGCTCCTCTGATGCTCCTCTGTTGCTCCTCTGATGCTCCTCTGATGCTCCTCTGATTCTCCTCTGATGCTCCTCTGATGGTCCTCTGATGCTCCTCTGATCCTCCTCTGATGCTCCTCTGATGCTCCTCTGATGCTCCTCTGATGCTCCTCTGTTGCTCCTCTGATGCTCCTCTGATGCTCCTCTGATGCTCCTCTGATGCTCCTCTGATGCTCCTCTGATGCTCCTCTGATGCTCCACTGATGCTCCTCTGATGCTCCTCTGATGCTCCTCTGATGCTCCTCTGATGCTCCTCTGATGCTCCTCTGATGCTCCTCTGATGCTCCTCTGATGCTCCTCTGAATCTCTTCTGATGCTCCTCTGATGCTGCTCTGATGCTCCACTGATGCTCCTCTGATGCTCCTCTGATGCTCCTCTGATTCTCCTCTGATGCTCCTCTGATGCTCCTCTGATGCTCCTCCGATGCTCCTCTGAGGCTCCTCTGATGCTTCTCTGATGCTCCTCTGATGCTCCTCTGTTTCTCCTCTGATGCTCCTCTGTTGCTCCTCCGATGCTCCTCTGAGGCTCCTCTGATGCTTCTCTGATGCTCCTCTGATGCTCCTCTGTTGCTCCTCTGATGCTCCTCTGTTGCTCCTCTGATGCTCCTCTGATGCTCCTCTGTTGCTCCTCTGATGCTCCTCTGATGCTCCTCTGATGCTCCTCTGATGCTCCTCTGATGCTCCTCTGATGCTCCTCTGTTGCTCCTCTGATGCTCCTCTGATGCTCCTCTGATGCTCCTCTGATGCTCCACTGATGCTCCACTGATGCGCCTCTGATGCTCCTCTGATGCTCCTCTGATGCTCCTCTGATGCTCCTCTGATGCTCCTCTGATGCTCCTCTGATGCTGCTCTGATGCTCCTCTGATGCTCCTCTGATGCTCCTCTGATGCTCCTCTGATGCTCCTCTGATGCTCCTCTGATGCTCCACTGATGCTCCTCTGATGCTCCTCTGATGCTCCACTGATGCTCCTCTGATGCTCCTCTGATGCTCCTCTGATGCTCCTCTGATGCTCCTCTGATGCTCCTCTGATGCTCCTCTGATGCTCCTCTGATGCTCCTCTGATGCTCCTGCTCCTGCTCCTGCTCCTGCTCCTGCTCCTCTGATGCTCCTCTGATGCTCCTGCTCCTGTTCCTGCTCCTGCTCCTGCTCCTGCTCCTGCTCCTCTGATGCTCCTCTGATGCTCTTGCTCCTGCACCTGCTCCTGCTCCTGCTTCTGCTCCTGCACCTGCTCCTGCTCCTGCTCCTGCTCCTCTGATGCTCCTCTGATGCTCCACTGATGCTCCTCTGATGCTCCTCTGATGCTCCTCTGATGCTCCACTGATGCTCCTCTGATGCTCCTCTGATGCTCCACTGATGCTCCTCTGATGCTCCTCTGATGCTCCTCTGATGCTCCTCTGATGCTCCTCTGATGCTCCTCATGCTCCTCTGATGCTCCTCTGATGCTCCTCTGATGCTCCTCTGATGCTCCTGCTCCTGCTCCTGCTCCTGCTCCTGCTCCTCTGATGCTCCTCTGATGCTCCTGCTCCTGTTCCTGCTCCTGCTCCTGCTCCTGGTCCTGCTCCTCTGATGCTCCTCTGATGCTCTTGCTCCTGCACCTGCTCCTGCTCCTGCTTCTGCTCCTGCACCTGCTCCTGCTCCTGCTCCTGCTCCTCTGTTGCTCCTCTGATTCTCCTCTGATGCTCCTCTGATGGTCCTCTGATGCTCCTCTGATCCTCCTCTGATGCTCCTCTGATGCTCCTCTGATGCTCCTCTGTTGCTCCTCTGATGGTCCTCTGATGCTCCTCTGATGCTCCTCTGATGCTCCACTGATGCTCCTCTGATGCTCCTCTGATGCTCCTCGGATGCTCCTCTGATGCTCCACTGATGCTCAACTGATGCTCCTCTGATGCTCCACTGATGCTACTCTGATGCTCCTCTGATGCTCCTCTGATGCTCCTCTGATGCTCCTCTGATGCTCCTCTGTTGCTCCTCTGATGCTCCTCACATGCTCCTCTGATGCTCCTCTGATGCTCCACTGATGCTCCACTGATGCTCCTCTGATGCTCCTCTGATGCTCCTCTGATGCTCCTCTGATGCTCCTCTAATGCTCATCTGAGGCTCCTCTGAGGCTCCTCTGATGCTCCTCTGATGCTCCTCTGTTGCTCCTCTGATGCTCCTCTGATGCTCCTCTGATTCTCCTCTGATGCTCCTCTGATGGTCCTCTGATGCTCCTCTGATCCTCCTCTGATGCTCCTCTGATGCTCCTCTGATGCTCCTCTTTTGCTCCTCTGATGCTCCTCTGATGCTCCTCTGATGCTCCTCTGATGCTCCACTGATGCTCCACTGATGCTCCTCTGATACTCCTCTGATGCTCCTCTGATGCTCCTCTGATGCTCCTCTGATGCTCCTCTGATGCTCCTCTGATGCTCCTCTGATGCTCCACTGATGCTCCTCTGAATCTCCTCTGATGCTCCTCTGATGCTCCTCTGATGCTCCTCTGATGCTCCACTGATGCTCCTCTGATGCTCCACTGATGCTCCACTGATGCTCCTCAGATGCTCCACTGATGCTACTCTGAAGCTCCTCTGATGCTCCTCTGATTCTCCTCTGATGCTCCTCTGATGCTCCTCTGTTGCTCCTCTGATGCTCCTCTGTTGCTCCTCTGATGCTCCTCTGATGCTCCTCTGATGCTCCTCTGATGCTCCTCTGATGCTCCTCTGATGCTCCTCTGATGCTCCTCTGATGCTCCTCTGATGCTCCTCTGATGCTCCTCTGATGCTACACTGATGCTCCTCTGATGCTCCTCTGATGCTCCTCTGATGCTCCTCTGATGCTCCTCTGATGCTCCTCTGTTGCTCCTCTGATGCTCCTCTGTTGCTCCTCTGATGCTCCTCTGATGCTCCTCTGATGCTCCTCTGATGCTCCTCTGTTGCTCCTCTGATGCTCCTCTGTTGCTCCTCTGATGCTCCTCTGATGCTCCTCTGATGCTCCTCTGATGCTCCTCTGATGCTCCTCTGATGCTCCTCTGATTCTCCTCTGATGCTCCTCTGATGCTCCTCTGATGCTACACTGATGCTCCTCTGATGCTCCTCTGATGCTCCTCTGATGCTCCTCTGATGCTCCTCTGATGCTGCTCTGATGCTCCACTGATGCTCCTCTGATGCTCCTCTGATGCTCCTCTGATGCTCCTCTGATGCTCCTCTGATGCTCCTCTGATGCTCCTCCGATGCTCCTCTGATGCTCCTCTGATGCTCCTCTGATGCTCCTCTGTTGCTCCACTGATGCTCCTCTGTTGCTCCTCTGATGCTCCTCTGATGCTCCTCTGATGCTCCTCTGATGCTCCTCTGATGCTCCTCTGATGCTCCACTGATGCTCCACTGATGCACCTCTGATGCTCCTCTGATGCTCCTCTGATGCTCCTCTGATGCTCCTCTGATGCTCCTCTGATGCTCCTCTGATGCTCCTCTGATGCTCCTCTGTTGCTCCTCTGATGCTCCTCTGATGCTCCTCTGATGCTCCTCTGATGCTCCTCTGATGCTCCTCTGATGCTCCTCTGATGCTCCACTGATGCTCCTATGATGCTCCTCTGATGCTCCACTGATGCTCCTCTGATGCTCCTCTGATGCTCCTCTGACGCTCCTCTGATGCTCCTCTGACGCTCCTCTGATGCTCCTCTGATGCTCCTCTGATGCTCCTCTGATGCTCCTCTGATGCTCCTCTGATGCTCCTCTGATGCTCCTCTGATGCTCCTCTGATGCTCCACTGATGCTCCTCTGATGCTCCACTGACGCTCAACTGATGCTCCTCTGATGCTCCACTGATGCTACTCTGATGCTCCTCTGATGCTCCTCTGATGCTCCTCTGATGCTCCTCTGATGCTCCTCTGTTGCTCCTCTGATGCTCCTCAGATGCTCCTCTGATGCTCCTCTGATGCTCCACTGATGCTCCACTGATGCTCCTCTGATGCTCCTCTGATGCTCCTCTGATGCTCCTCTGATGCTCCTCTGATGCTCCTCTAATGCTCCTCTGAGGCTCCTCTGAGGCTCCTCTGATGCTCCTCTGATGCTCCTCTGTTGCTCCTCTGATGCTCCTCTGATGCTCCTCTGATTCTCCTCTGATGCTCCTCTGATGGTCCTCTGATGCTCCTCTGATCCTCCTCTGATGCTCCTCTGATGCTCCTCTGATGCTCCTCTGATGCTCCTCTGATGCTCCTCTGATGCTCCTCTGATGCTCCTCTGATGCTCCTCTGATGCTCCTCTGTTGCTCCTCTGATGCTCCTCTGATGCTCCTCTGATGCTCCTCTGATGCTCCACTGATGCTCCACTGATGCGCCTCTGATGCTCCTCTGATGCTCCTCTGATGCTCCTCTGATCCTCCTCTGATGCTCCTCTGATGCTCCTCTGATGCTGCTCTGATGCTCCTCTGATGCTCCTCTGATGCTCCTCTGATGCTCCTCTGATGCTCCTCTGATGCTCCTCTGATGCTCCTCTGATGCTCCTCTGATGCTCCTCTGATGCTCCTCTGATGCTCCTCTGATGCTCCTCTGATGCTCCTCTGATGCTCCTCTGATGCTCCTCTGATGCTCCTCTGATGCTCCTCTGATGCTCCTCTGATGCTCCTCTGATGTTGCTCTGATGCTCCACTGATGCTCTTCTGATGCTCCTCTGATGCTCCTCTGATGCTCCTCTGATGCTCCTCTGATGCTCCTCTGATGCTCCTCTGATGCTCCTCCGATGCTCCTCCGAGGCTCCTCTGATGCTTCTCTGATGCTCCTCTGATGCTCCTCTGTTGCTCCTCTGATGCTCCTCTGTTGCTCCTCTGATGCTCCTCTGATGCTCCTCTGATGCTCCTCTGATGCTCCTCTGATGCTACACTGATGCTCCTCTGATGCTCCTCTGATGCTCCTCTGATGCTCCTCTGATGCTCCTCTGATGCTCCTCCGATGCTCCTCTGATGCTCCTCTGTTGCTCCTCTGATGCTCATCTGATGCTCCTCTGATGCTCCTCTGATGCTCCACTGATGCTCCACTGATGCTCCTCTGATGCTCCTCTGATGCTCCTCTGATGCTCCTCTGATGCTCCTCTGATGCTCCTCTGATGCTCCTCTGATGCTCCTCTGATGCTCCTGCTCCTGCTCCTGCTCCTGCTCCTGCTCCTCTGATGCTCCTCTGATGCTCCTGCTCCTGTTCCTGCTCCTGCTCCTGCTCCTGCTCCTGCTCCTCTGATGCTCCTCTGATGCTCTTGCTCCTGCACCTGCTCCTGCTCCTGCTTCTGCTCCTGCACCTGCTCCTGCTCCTGCTCCTGCTCCTCTGTTGCTCCTCTGATTCTCCTCTGATGCTCCTCTGATGGTCCTCTGATGCTCCTCTGATCCTCCTCTGATGCTCCTCTGATGCTCCTCTGATGCTCCTCTGTTGCTCCTCTGATGCTCCTCTGATCCTCCTCTGATGCTCCTCTGATGCTCCTCTGATGCTCCTCTGATGGTCCTCTGATGCTCCTCTGATGCTCCTCTGATGCTCCTCTGATGCTCCTCTGATGCTCCTCTGATGCTCCTCTAATGCTCCTCTGATGCTCCTCTGATGCTCCTCTGATGCTCCTCTGATGCTCCTGCTCCTGCTCCTGCTCCTGCTCTTGCTCCTCTGATGCTCCTCTGATTCTCCTCTGATGCTCCTCTGATGCTCCTCTGATGCTCCTCTGATGCTCCTCTGATGCTCCTGCTCCTGCTCCTGCTCCTGCTCCTGCTCCTCTGATGCTCCTCTGATGCTCCTCTGATGGTCCTCTGATGCTCCTCTGATCCTCCTCTGATGCTCCTCTGATGCTCCTCTGATGCTCCTCTAATGCTCCTCCGAGGCTCCTCTGATGCTTCTCTGATGCTCCTCTGATGCTCCTCTGATGCTCCTCTGATGCTCCTCTGATGCTCCTCTAATGCTCCTCTGAGGCTCCTCTGAGGCTCCTCTGATGCTCCTCTGATGCTCCTCTGTTGCTCCTCTGATGCTCCTCTGATGCTCCTCTGATTCTCCTCTGATGCTCCTCTGATGGTCCTCTGATGCTCCTCTGATCCTCCTCTGATGCTCCTCTGATGCTCCTCTGATGCTCCTCTTTTGCTCCTCTGATGCTCCTCTGATGCTCCTCTGATGCTCCTCTGATGCTCCACTGATGCTCCACTGATGCTCCTCTGATGCTCCTCTGATGCTCCTCTAATGCTCCTCTGATGCTCCTCTGATGCTCCTCTGATGCTCCTCTGATGCTCCTCTGATGCTCCACTGATGCTCCTCTGATGCTCCTCTGATGCTCCTCTGATGCTCCTCTGATGCTCCTCTGATGCTCCACTGATGCTCCTCTGATGCTCCACTGATGCTCAACTGATGCTCCTCTGATGCTCCACTGATGCTACTCTGAAGCTCCTCTGATGCTCCTCTGATTCTCCTCTGATGCTCCTCTGATGCTCCTCTGTTGCTCCGCTGATGCTCCTCTGTTGCTCCTCTGATGCTCCTCTGATGCTCCTCTGATGCTCCTCTGATGTTCCTCTGATGCTACACTGATGCTCCTCTGATGCTCCTCTGATGCTCCTCTGATGCTCCTCTGATGCTCCTCTGTTGCTCCTCTGATGCTCCTCTGATGCTCCTCTGATGCTCCTCTGATGCTCCTCTGATGCTCCTCTGATGCTCCTCTGATGCTACACTGATGCTCCTCTGATGCTCCTCTGAGGCTCCTCTGATGCTCCTCTGATGCTCCTCTGATGCTCCTCTGATGCTCCTTGGATGCTCCTCTGATGCTCCTCTGATGCTCCTCTGATGCTCCTCTGATGCTCCTCCGATTCTCCTCTGAGGCTCCTCTGATGCTTCTCTGATGCTCCTCTGATGCTCCTCTGTTGCTCCTCTGATGCTCCTCTGTTGCTCCTCTGATGCTCCTCTGATGCTCCTCTGATGCTCCACTGATGCTCCTCTGATGCTACACTGATGCTCCTCTGATGCTCCTCTGATGCTCCTCTGATGCTCCTCTGATGCTCCTCTGATGCTCCTCTGATGCTCCTCTGATGCTCCTCTGTTGCTCCTCTGATGCTCCTCTGATGCTCCTCTGATGCTCCTCTGATGCTCCACTGATGCTCCACTGATGCTCCTCTGATGCTCCTCTGATGCTCCTCTGATGCTCCTCTGATGCTCCTCTGATGCTCCTGCTCCTGCTCCTGCTCCTGCTCCTGCTCCTGCTCCTCTGATGCTCCTCTGATGCTCTTGCTCCTGCACCTGCTCCTGCTCCTGCTTCTGCTCCTGCTCCTGCTCCTGCTCCTGCTCCTGCTCCTCTGATGCTCCTCTGATGCTCCACTGATGCTCCTCTGATGCTCCTCTGATGCTCCTCTGATGCTCCACTGATGCTCCTCTGATGCTCCTCTGATGCTCCACTGATGCTCCTCTGATGCTCCTCTGATGCTCCACTGATGCTCCTCTGATGCTCCTCTGATGCTCCTCTGATGCTCCTCTGAGGCTCCTCTGATGCTCCTCTGATGCTCCTGCTCCTGCTCCTGCTCCTGCTCCTGCTCCTCTGATGCTCCTCTGATGCTCCTGCTCCTGTTCCTGCTCCTGCTCCTGCTCCTGCTCCTGCTCCTCTGATGCTCCTCTGATGCTCTTGCTCCTGCACCTGCTCCTGCTCCTGCTTCTGCTCCTGCACCTGCTCCTGCTCCTGCTCCTGCTCCTCTGATGCTCCTCTGATGCTCCTCTGATGCTCCTCTGATGCTCCACTGATGCTCCTCTGATGCTCCTCTGATGCTCCTCTGATGCTCCTCTGATGCTCCTCTGATGCTCCTCTGATGCTCCTCTAATGCTCATCTGAGGCTCCTCTGAGGCTCCTCTGATGCTCCTCTGATGCTCCTCTGTTGCTCCTCTTTTGCTCCTCTGATGCTCCTCTGATGCTCCTCTGATGCTCCTCTGATGCTCCACTGATGCTCCACTGATGCTCCTCTGATACTCCTCTGATGCTCCTCTGATGCTCCTCTGATGCTCCTCTGATGCTCCTCTGATGCTCCTCTGATGCTCCTCTGATGCTCCACTGATGCTCCTCTGAATCTCCTCTGATGCTCCTCTGATGCTCCTCTGATGCTCCTCTGATGCTCCACTGATGCTCCTCTGATGCTCCACTGATGCTCCACTGATGCTCCTCTGATGCTCCACTGATGCTACTCTGAAGCTCCTCTGATGCTCCTCTGATTCTCCTCTGATGCTCCTCTGATGCTCCTCTGTTGCTCCTCTGATGCTCCTCTGTTGCTCCTCTGATGCTCCTCTGATGCTCCTCTGATGCTCCTCTGATGCTCCTCTGATGCTCCTCTGATGCTCCTCTGATGCTCCTCTGATGCTCCTCTGATGCTCCTCTGATGCTCCTCTGATGCTACACTGATGCTCCTCTGATGCTCCTCTGATGCTCCTCTGATGCTCCTCTGATGCTCCTCTGATGCTCCTCTGTTGCTCCTCTGATGCTCCTATGTTGCTCCTCTGATGCTCCTCTGATGCTCCTCTGATGCTCCTCTGATGCTCCTCTGATGCTCCTCTGATGCTCCACTGATGCTACTCTGAAGCTCCTCTGATGCTCCTCTGATTCTCCTCTGATGCTCCTCTGATGCTCCTCTGTTGCTCCTCTGATGCTCCTCTGTTGCTCCTCTGATGCTCCTCTGATGCTCCTCTGATGCTCCTCTGATGCTCCTCTGATGCTCCTCTGATGCTCCTCTGATTCTCCTCTGATGCTCCTCTGATGCTCCTCTGATGCTACACTGATGCTCCTCTGATGCTCCTCAGATGCTCCTCTGATGCTCCTCTGATGCTCCACTGATGCTCCACTGATGCTCCTCTGATGCTCCTCTGATGCTCCTCTGATGCTCCTCTGATGCTCCTCTGATGCTCCTCTAATGCTCCTCTGAGGCTCCTCTGAGGCTCATCTGATGCTCCTCTGATGCTCCTCTGTTGCTCCTCTGATGCTCCTCTGATGCTCCTCTGATTCTCCTCTGATGCTCCTCTGATGGTCCTCTGATGCTCCTCTGATCCTCCTCTGATGCTCCTCTGATGCTCCTCTGATGCTCCTCTGATGCTCCTCTGTTGCTCCTCTGATGCTCCTCTGATGCTCCTCTGATGCTCCTCTGATGCTCCTCTGATGCTCCTCTGATGCTCCTCTGATGCTCCACTGATGCTCCTCTGATGCTCCTCTGATGCTCCTCTGATGCTCCTCTGATGCTCCTCTGATGCTCCTCTGATGCTCCTCTGATGCTCCTCTGATGCTCCTCTGAATCTCCTCTGATGCTCCTCTGATGCTGCTCTGATGCTCCACTGATGCTCCTCTGATGCTCCTCTGATGCTCCTCTGATTCTCCTCTGATGCTCCTCTGATGCTCCTCTGATGCTCCTCCGATGCTCCTCTGAGGCTCCTCTGATGCTTCTCTGATGCTCCTCTGATGCTACTCTGTTGCTCCTCTGATGCTCCTCTGTTGCTCCTCCGATGCTCCTCTGAGGCTCCTCTGATGCTTCTCTGATGCTCCTCTGATGCTCCTCTGTTGCTCCTCTGATGCTCCTCTGTTGCTCCTCTGATGCTCCTCTGATGCTCCTCTGATGCTCCTCTGATGCTCCTCTGATGCTCCTCTGATGCTCCTCTGATGCTCCTCTGATGCTCCTCTGATGCTCCTCTGTTGCTCCTCTGATGCTCCTCTGATGCTCCTCTGATGCTCCTCTGATGCTCCACTGATGCTCCACTGATGCGCCTCTGATGCTCCTCTGATGCTCCTCTGATGCTCCTCTGATCCTCCTCTGATGCTCCTCTGATGCTCCCATGATGCTGCTCTGATGCTCCTCTGATGCTCCTCTGATGCTCCTCTGATGCTCCTCTGAGGCTCCTCTGATGCTCCTCTGATTCTCCACTGATGCTCCTCTGATGCTCCTCTGATGCTCCACTGATGCTCCTCTGATGCTCCTCTGATGCTCCTCTGATGCTCCTCTGATGCTCCTCTGATGCTCCTCTGATGCTCCTCTGATGCTCCTCTGATGCTCCTCTGATGCTCCTGCTCCTGCTCCTGCTCCTGCTCCTGCTCCTCTGATGCTCCTCTGATGCTCCTGCTCCTGTTCCTGCTCCTGCTCCTGCTCCTGCTCCTGCTCCTCTGATGCTCCTCTGATGCTCTTGCTCCTGCACCTGCTCCTGCTCCTGCTTCTGCTCCTGCACCTGCTCCTGCTCCTGCTCCTGCTCCTCTGATGCTCCTCTGATGCTCCACTGATGCTCCTCTGATGCTCCTCTGATGCTCCTCTGATGCTCCACTGATGCTCCTCTGATGCTCCTCTGATGCTCCACTGATGCTCCTCTGATGCTCCTCTGATGCTCCTCTGATGCTCCTCTGATGCTCCTCTGATGCTCCTCATGCTCCTCTGATGCTCCTCTGATGCTCCTCTGATGCTCCTCTGATGCTCCTGCTCCTGCTCCTGCTCCTGCTCCTGCTCCTCTGATGCTCCTCTGATGCTCCTGCTCCTGTTCCTGCTCCTGCTCCTGCTCCTGCTCCTGCTCCTCTGATGCTCCTCTGATGCTCTTGCTCCTGCACCTGCTCCTGCTCCTGCTTCTGCTCCTGCACCTGCTCCTGCTCCTGCTCCTGCTCCTCTGATGCTCCTCTGATGCTCCTCTGATGCTCCTCTGATGCTCCTCTGATGCTCCACTGATGCTCCTCTGATGCTCCTCTGATGCTCCTCTGATGCTCCTCTGATGCTCCACTGATGCTCCTCTGATGCTCCTCTGATGTTCCTCTGATGCTCCTCTGATGCTCCTCTGATGCTCCTCTGATGCTCCTCTGATGCTCCTCTGATGCTTCTCTGATGCTCCTCTGTTGCTCCTCTGATGCTCCTCTGATGCTCCTCTGATGCTGCTCTGATGCTCCACTGATGCTCCTCTGATGCTCCTCTGATGCTCCTCTGATGCTCCTCTGATGCTCCTCTGATGCTCCTCCGATGCTCCTCTGAGGCTCCTCTGATGCTTCTCTGATGCTCCTCTGATGCTCCTCTGTTGCTCCTCTTATGCTCCTCTGTTGTTCCTCTGATGCTCCTCTGATGCTCCTCTGATGCTCCTCTGATGCTCCTCTGATGCTACACTGATGCTCCTCTGATGCTCCTCTGATGCTCCTCTGATGCTCCTCTGATGCTCCTCTGATGCTCCTCTGATGCTCCTCTGATGCTCCTCTGATGCTCCTCTGATGCTCCTCTGATGCTCCTCTGATGCTCCTCTGATGCTCCTCTGATGCTCCTCTGATGCTCCTCTGATGTTGCTCTGATGCTCCACTGATGCTCTTCTGATGCTCCTCTGATGCTCCTCTGATGCTCCTCTGATGCTCCTCTGATGCTCCTCTGATGCTCCTCTGATGCTCCTCCGATGCTCCTCCGAGGCTCCTCTGATGCTTCTCTGATGCTCCTCTGATGCTCCTCTGATGCTCCACTGACGCTCAACTGATGCTCCTCTGATGCTCCACTGATGCTACTCTGATGCTCCTCTGATGCTCCTCTGATGCTCCTCTGATGCTCCTCTGATGCTCCTCTGTTGCTCCTCTGATGCTCCTCAGATGCTCCTCTGATGCTCCTCTGATGCTCCACTGATGCTCCACTGATGCTCCTCTGATGCTCCTCTGATGCTCCTCTGATGCTCCTCTGATGCTCCTCTGATGCTCCTCTAATGCTCCTCTGAGGCTCCTCTGAGGCTCCTCTGATGCTCCTCTGATGCTCCTCTGTTGCTCCTCTGATGCTCCTCTGATGCTCCTCTGATTCTCCTCTGATGCTCCTCTGATGGTCCTCTGATGCTCCTCTGATCCTCCTCTGATGCTCCTCTGATGCTCCTCTGATGCTCCTCTGATGCTCCTCTGATGCTCCTCTGATGCTCCTCTGATGCTCCTCTGATGCTCCTCTGATGCTCCTCTGTTGCTCCTCTGATGCTCCTCTGATGCTCCTCTGATGCTCCTCTGATGCTCCACTGATGCTCCACTGATGCGCCTCTGATGCTCCTCTGATGCTCCTCTGATGCTCCTCTGATCCTCCTCTGATGCTCCTCTGATGCTCCTCTGATGCTGCTCTGATGCTCCTCTGATGCTCCTCTGATGCTCCTCTGATGCTCCTCTGATGCTCCTCTGATGCTCCTCTGATGCTCCTCTGATGCTCCTCTGATGCTCCTCTGATGCTCCTCTGATGCTCCTCTGATGCTCCTCTGATGCTCCTCTGATGCTCCTCTGATGCTCCTCTGATGCTCCTCTGATGCTCCTCTGATGCTCCTCTGATGCTCCTCTGATGTTGCTCTGATGCTCCACTGATGCTCTTCTGATGCTCCTCTGATGCTCCTCTGATGCTCCTCTGATGCTCCTCTGATGCTCCTCTGATGCTCCTCTGATGCTCCTCCGATGCTCCTCCGAGGCTCCTCTGATGCTTCTCTGATGCTCCTCTGATGCTCCTCTGTTGCTCCTCTGATGCTCCTCTGTTGCTCCTCTGATGCTCCTCTGATGCTCCTCTGATGCTCCTCTGATGCTCCTCTGATGCTACACTGATGCTCCTCTGATGCTCCTCTGATGCTCCTCTGATGCTCCTCTGATGCTCCTCTGATGCTCCTCCGATGCTCCTCTGATGCTCCTCTGTTGCTCCTCTGATGCTCATCTGATGCTCCTCTGATGCTCCTCTGATGCTCCACTGATGCTCCACTGATGCTCCTCTGATGCTCCTCTGATGCTCCTCTGATGCTCCTCTGATGCTCCTCTGATGCTCCTCTGATGCTCCTCTGATGCTCCTCTGATGCTCCTGCTCCTGCTCCTGCTCCTGCTCCTGCTCCTCTGATGCTCCTCTGATGCTCCTGCTCCTGTTCCTGCTCCTGCTCCTGCTCCTGCTCCTGCTCCTCTGATGCTCCTCTGATGCTCTTGCTCCTGCACCTGCTCCTGCTCCTGCTTCTGCTCCTGCACCTGCTCCTGCTCCTGCTCCTGCTCCTCTGTTGCTCCTCTGATTCTCCTCTGATGCTCCTCTGATGGTCCTCTGATGCTCCTCTGATCCTCCTCTGATGCTCCTCTGATGCTCCTCTGATGCTCCTCTGTTGCTCCTCTGATGCTCCTCTGATCCTCCTCTGATGCTCCTCTGATGCTCCTCTGATGCTCCTCTGATGGTCCTCTGATGCTCCTCTGATGCTCCTCTGATGCTCCTCTGATGCTCCTCTGATGCTCCTCTGATGCTCCTCTAATGCTCCTCTGATGCTCCTCTGATGCTCCTCTGATGCTCCTCTGATGCTCCTGCTCCTGCTCCTGCTCCTGCTCTTGCTCCTCTGATGCTCCTCTGATTCTCCTCTGATGCTCCTCTGATGCTCCTCTGATGCTCCTCTGATGCTCCTCTGATGCTCCTGCTCCTGCTCCTGCTCCTGCTCCTGCTCCTCTGATGCTCCTCTGATGCTCCTCTGATGGTCCTCTGATGCTCCTCTGATCCTCCTCTGATGCTCCTCTGATGCTCCTCTGATGCTCCTCTGATGCTCCTCTGATGCTCCTCTAATGCTCCTCCGAGGCTCCTCTGATGCTTCTCTGATGCTCCTCTGATGCTCCTCTGATGCTCCTCTGATGCTCCTCTGATGCTCCTCTAATGCTCCTCTGAGGCTCCTCTGAGGCTCCTCTGATGCTCCTCTGATGCTCCTCTGTTGCTCCTCTGATGCTCCTCTGATGCTCCTCTGATTCTCCTCTGATGCTCCTCTGATGGTCCTCTGATGCTCCTCTGATCCTCCTCTGATGCTCCTCTGATGCTCCTCTGATGCTCCTCTTTTGCTCCTCTGATGCTCCTCTGATGCTCCTCTGATGCTCCTCTGATGCTCCACTGATGCTCCACTGATGCTCCTCTGATGCTCCTCTGATGCTCCTCTAATGCTCCTCTGATGCTCCTCTGATGCTCCTCTGATGCTCCTCTGATGCTCCTCTGATGCTCCACTGATGCTCCTCTGATGCTCCTCTGATGCTCCTCTGATGCTCCTCTGATGCTCCTCTGATGCTCCACTGATGCTCCTCTGATGCTCCACTGATGCTCAACTGATGCTCCTCTGATGCTCCACTGATGCTACTCTGAAGCTCCTCTGATGCTCCTCTGATTCTCCTCTGATGCTCCTCTGATGCTCCTCTGTTGCTCCGCTGATGCTCCTCTGTTGCTCCTCTGATGCTCCTCTGATGCTCCTCTGATGCTCCTCTGATGTTCCTCTGATGCTACACTGATGCTCCTCTGATGCTCCTCTGATGCTCCTCTGATGCTCCTCTGATGCTCCTCTGTTGCTCCTCTGATGCTCCTCTGATGCTCCTCTGATGCTCCTCTGATGCTCCTCTGATGCTCCTCTGATGCTCCTCTGATGCTACACTGATGCTCCTCTGATGCTCCTCTGAGGCTCCTCTGATGCTCCTCTGATGCTCCTCTGATGCTCCTCTGATGCTCCTTGGATGCTCCTCTGATGCTCCTCTGATGCTCCTCTGATGCTCCTCTGATGCTCCTCCGATTCTCCTCTGAGGCTCCTCTGATGCTTCTCTGATGCTCCTCTGATGCTCCTCTGTTGCTCCTCTGATGCTCCTCTGTTGCTCCTCTGATGCTCCTCTGATGCTCCTCTGATGCTCCACTGATGCTCCTCTGATGCTACACTGATGCTCCTCTGATGCTCCTCTGATGCTCCTCTGATGCTCCTCTGATGCTCCTCTGATGCTCCTCTGATGCTCCTCTGATGCTCCTCTGTTGCTCCTCTGATGCTCCTCTGATGCTCCTCTGATGCTCCTCTGATGCTCCACTGATGCTCCACTGATGCTCCTCTGATGCTCCTCTGATGCTCCTCTGATGCTCCTCTGATGCTCCTCTGATGCTCCTGCTCCTGCTCCTGCTCCTGCTCCTGCTCCTGCTCCTCTGATGCTCCTCTGATGCTCTTGCTCCTGCACCTGCTCCTGCTCCTGCTTCTGCTCCTGCTCCTGCTCCTGCTCCTGCTCCTGCTCCTCTGATGCTCCTCTGATGCTCCACTGATGCTCCTCTGATGCTCCTCTGATGCTCCTCTGATGCTCCACTGATGCTCCTCTGATGCTCCTCTGATGCTCCACTGATGCTCCTCTGATGCTCCTCTGATGCTCCACTGATGCTCCTCTGATGCTCCTCTGATGCTCCTCTGATGCTCCTCTGAGGCTCCTCTGATGCTCCTCTGATGCTCCTGCTCCTGCTCCTGCTCCTGCTCCTGCTCCTCTGATGCTCCTCTGATGCTCCTGCTCCTGTTCCTGCTCCTGCTCCTGCTCCTGCTCCTGCTCCTCTGATGCTCCTCTGATGCTCTTGCTCCTGCACCTGCTCCTGCTCCTGCTTCTGCTCCTGCACCTGCTCCTGCTCCTGCTCCTGCTCCTCTGATGCTCCTCTGATGCTCCTCTGATGCTCCTCTGATGCTCCACTGATGCTCCTCTGATGCTCCTCTGATGCTCCTCTGATGCTCCTCTGATGCTCCTCTGATGCTCCTCTGATGCTCCTCTAATGCTCATCTGAGGCTCCTCTGAGGCTCCTCTGATGCTCCTCTGATGCTCCTCTGTTGCTCCTCTTTTGCTCCTCTGATGCTCCTCTGATGCTCCTCTGATGCTCCTCTGATGCTCCACTGATGCTCCACTGATGCTCCTCTGATACTCCTCTGATGCTCCTCTGATGCTCCTCTGATGCTCCTCTGATGCTCCTCTGATGCTCCTCTGATGCTCCTCTGATGCTCCACTGATGCTCCTCTGAATCTCCTCTGATGCTCCTCTGATGCTCCTCTGATGCTCCTCTGATGCTCCACTGATGCTCCTCTGATGCTCCACTGATGCTCCACTGATGCTCCTCTGATGCTCCACTGATGCTACTCTGAAGCTCCTCTGATGCTCCTCTGATTCTCCTCTGATGCTCCTCTGATGCTCCTCTGTTGCTCCTCTGATGCTCCTCTGTTGCTCCTCTGATGCTCCTCTGATGCTCCTCTGATGCTCCTCTGATGCTCCTCTGATGCTCCTCTGATGCTCCTCTGATGCTCCTCTGATGCTCCTCTGATGCTCCTCTGATGCTCCTCTGATGCTACACTGATGCTCCTCTGATGCTCCTCTGATGCTCCTCTGATGCTCCTCTGATGCTCCTCTGATGCTCCTCTGTTGCTCCTCTGATGCTCCTCTGTTGCTCCTCTGATGCTCCTCTGATGCTCCTCTGATGCTCCTCTGATGCTCCTCTGATGCTCCTCTGATGCTCCACTGATGCTACTCTGAAGCTCCTCTGATGCTCCTCTGATTCTCCTCTGATGCTCCTCTGATGCTCCTCTGTTGCTCCTCTGATGCTCCTCTGTTGCTCCTCTGATGCTCCTCTGATGCTCCTCTGATGCTCCTCTGATGCTCCTCTGATGCTCCTCTGATGCTCCTCTGATTCTCCTCTGATGCTCCTCTGATGCTCCTCTGATGCTACACTGATGCTCCTCTGATGCTCCTCAGATGCTCCTCTGATGCTCCTCTGATGCTCCACTGATGCTCCACTGATGCTCCTCTGATGCTCCTCTGATGCTCCTCTGATGCTCCTCTGATGCTCCTCTGATGCTCCTCTAATGCTCCTCTGAGGCTCCTCTGAGGCTCCTCTGATGCTCCTCTGATGCTCCTCTGTTGCTCCTCTGATGCTCCTCTGATGCTCCTCTGATTCTCCTCTGATGCTCCTCTGATGGTCCTCTGATGCTCCTCTGATCCTCCTCTGATGCTCCTCTGATGCTCCTCTGATGCTCCTCTGATGCTCCTCTGTTGCTCCTCTGATGCTCCTCTGATGCTCCTCTGATGCTCCTCTGATGCTCCTCTGATGCTCCTCTGATGCTCCTCTGATGCTCCACTGATGCTCCTCTGATGCTCCTCTGATGCTCCTCTGATGCTCCTCTGATGCTCCTCTGATGCTCCTCTGATGCTCCTCTGATGCTCCTCTGATGCTCCTCTGAATCTCCTCTGATGCTCCTCTGATGCTGCTCTGATGCTCCACTGATGCTCCTCTGATGCTCCTCTGATGCTCCTCTGATTCTCCTCTGATGCTCCTCTGATGCTCCTCTGATGCTCCTCCGATGCTCCTCTGAGGCTCCTCTGATGCTTCTCTGATGCTCCTCTGATGCTACTCTGTTGCTCCTCTGATGCTCCTCTGTTGCTCCTCCGATGCTCCTCTGAGGCTCCTCTGATGCTTCTCTGATGCTCCTCTGATGCTCCTCTGTTGCTCCTCTGATGCTCCTCTGTTGCTCCTCTGATGCTCCTCTGATGCTCCTCTGATGCTCCTCTGATGCTCCTCTGATGCTCCTCTGATGCTCCTCTGATGCTCCTCTGATGCTCCTCTGATGCTCCTCTGTTGCTCCTCTGATGCTCCTCTGATGCTCCTCTGATGCTCCTCTGATGCTCCACTGATGCTCCACTGATGCGCCTCTGATGCTCCTCTGATGCTCCTCTGATGCTCCTCTGATCCTCCTCTGATGCTCCTCTGATGCTCCCATGATGCTGCTCTGATGCTCCTCTGATGCTCCTCTGATGCTCCTCTGATGCTCCTCTGAGGCTCCTCTGATGCTCCTCTGATTCTCCACTGATGCTCCTCTGATGCTCCTCTGATGCTCCACTGATGCTCCTCTGATGCTCCTCTGATGCTCCTCTGATGCTCCTCTGATGCTCCTCTGATGCTCCTCTGATGCTCCTCTGATGCTCCTCTGATGCTCCTCTGATGCTCCTGCTCCTGCTCCTGCTCCTGCTCCTGCTCCTCTGATGCTCCTCTGATGCTCCTGCTCCTGTTCCTGCTCCTGCTCCTGCTCCTGCTCCTGCTCCTCTGATGCTCCTCTGATGCTCTTGCTCCTGCACCTGCTCCTGCTCCTGCTTCTGCTCCTGCACCTGCTCCTGCTCCTGCTCCTGCTCCTCTGATGCTCCTCTGATGCTCCACTGATGCTCCTCTGATGCTCCTCTGATGCTCCTCTGATGCTCCACTGATGCTCCTCTGATGCTCCTCTGATGCTCCACTGATGCTCCTCTGATGCTCCTCTGATGCTCCTCTGATGCTCCTCTGATGCTCCTCTGATGCTCCTCATGCTCCTCTGATGCTCCTCTGATGCTCCTCTGATGCTCCTCTGATGCTCCTGCTCCTGCTCCTGCTCCTGCTCCTGCTCCTCTGATGCTCCTCTGATGCTCCTGCTCCTGTTCCTGCTCCTGCTCCTGCTCCTGCTCCTGCTCCTCTGATGCTCCTCTGATGCTCTTGCTCCTGCACCTGCTCCTGCTCCTGCTTCTGCTCCTGCACCTGCTCCTGCTCCTGCTCCTGCTCCTCTGATGCTCCTCTGATGCTCCTCTGATGCTCCTCTGATGCTCCTCTGATGCTCCACTGATGCTCCTCTGATGCTCCTCTGATGCTCCTCTGATGCTCCTCTGATGCTCCACTGATGCTCCTCTGATGCTCCTCTGATGTTCCTCTGATGCTCCTCTGATGCTCCTCTGATGCTCCTCTGATGCTCCTCTGATGCTCCTCTGATGCTTCTCTGATGCTCCTCTGTTGCTCCTCTGATGCTCCTCTGATGCTCCTCTGATGCTGCTCTGATGCTCCACTGATGCTCCTCTGATGCTCCTCTGATGCTCCTCTGATGCTCCTCTGATGCTCCTCTGATGCTCCTCCGATGCTCCTCTGAGGCTCCTCTGATGCTTCTCTGATGCACCTCTGATGCTCCTCTGTTGCTCCTCTTATGCTCCTCTGTTGTTCCTCTGATGCTCCTCTGATGCTCCTCTGATGCTCCTCTGATGCTCCTCTGATGCTACACTGATGCTCCTCTGATGCTCCTCTGATGCTCCTCTGATGCTCCTCTGATGCTCCTCTGATGCTCCTCTGATGCTCCTCTGATGCTCCTCTGATGCTCCTCTGATGCTCCTCTGATGCTCCTCTGATGCTCCTCTGATGCTCCTCTGATGCTCCTCTGATGCTCCTCTGATGTTGCTCTGATGCTCCACTGATGCTCTTCTGATGCTCCTCTGATGCTCCTCTGATGCTCCTCTGATGCTCCTCTGATGCTCCTCTGATGCTCCTCTGATGCTCCTCCGATGCTCCTCCGAGGCTCCTCTGATGCTTCTCTGATGCTCCTCTGATGCTCCTCTGTTGCTCCTCTGATGCTCCTCTGTTGCTCCTCTGATGCTCCTCTGATGCTCCTCTGATGCTCCTCTGATGCTCCTCTGATGCTACACTGATGCTCCTCTGATGCTCCTCTGATGCTCCTCTGATGCTCCTCTGATGCTCCTCTGATGCTCCTCCGATGCTCCTCTGATGCTCCTCTGTTGCTCCTCTGATGCTCATCTGATGCTCCTCTGATGCTCCTCTGATGCTCCACTGATGCTCCACTGATGCTCCTCTGATGCTCCTCTGATGCTCCTCTGATGCTCCTCTGATGCTCCTCTGATGCTCCTCTGATGCTCCTCTGATGCTCCTCTGATGCTCCTGCTCCTGCTCCTGCTCCTGCTCCTGCTCCTCTGATGCTCCTCTGATGCTCCTGCTCCTGTTCCTGCTCCTGCTCCTGCTCCTGCTCCTGCTCCTCTGATGCTCCTCTGATGCTCTTGCTCCTGCACCTGCTCCTGCTCCTGCTTCTGCTCCTGCACCTGCTCCTGCTCCTGCTCCTGCTCCTCTGTTGCTCCTCTGATTCTCCTCTGATGCTCCTCTGATGGTCCTCTGATGCTCCTCTGATCCTCCTCTGATGCTCCTCTGATGCTCCTCTGATGCTCCTCTGTTGCTCCTCTGATGCTCCTCTGATCCTCCTCTGATGCTCCTCTGATGCTCCTCTGATGCTCCTCTGATGGTCCTCTGATGCTCCTCTGATGCTCCTCTGATGCTCCTCTGATGCTCCTCTGATGCTCCTCTGATGCTCCTCTGATGCTCCTCTAATGCTCCTCTGATGCTCCTCTGATGCTCCTCTGATGCTCCTCTGATGCTCCTGCTCCTGCTCCTGCTCCTGCTCTTGCTCCTCTGATGCTCCTCTGATTCTCCTCTGATGCTCCTCTGATGCTCCTCTGATGCTCCTCTGATGCTCCTCTGATGCTCCTGCTCCTGCTCCTGCTCCTGCTCCTGCTCCTCTGATGCTCCTCTGATGCTCCTCTGATGGTCCTCTGATGCTCCTCTGATCCTCCTCTGATGCTCCTCTGATGCTCCTCTGATGCTCCTCTGATGCTCCTCTGATGCTCCTCTAATGCTCCTCCGAGGCTCCTCTGATGCTTCTCTGATGCTCCTCTGATGCTCCTCTGATGCTCCTCTGATGCTCCTCTGATGCTCCTCTAATGCTCCTCTGAGGCTCCTCTGAGGCTCCTCTGATGCTCCTCTGATGCTCCTCTGTTGCTCCTCTGATGCTCCTCTGATGCTCCTCTGATTCTCCTCTGATGCTCCTCTGATGGTCCTCTGATGCTCCTCTGATCCTCCTCTGATGCTCCTCTGATGCTCCTCTGATGCTCCTCTTTTGCTCCTCTGATGCTCCTCTGATGCTCCTCTGATGCTCCTCTGATGCTCCACTGATGCTCCACTGATGCTCCTCTGATGCTCCTCTGATGCTCCTCTAATGCTCCTCTGATGCTCCTCTGATGCTCCTCTGATGCTCCTCTGATGCTCCTCTGATGCTCCACTGATTCTCCTCTGATGCTCCTCTGATGCTCCTCTGATGCTCCTCTGATGCTCCTCTGATGCTCCACTGATGCTCCTCTGATGCTCCACTGATGCTCAACTGATGCTCCTCTGATGCTCCACTGATGCTACTCTGAAGCTCCTCTGATGCTCCTCTGATTCTCCTCTGATGCTCCTCTGATGCTCCTCTGTTGCTCCGCTGATGCTCCTCTGTTGCTCCTCTGATGCTCCTCTGATGCTCCTCTGATGCTCCTCTGATGCTCCTCTGATGCTACACTGATGCTCCTCTGATGCTCCTCTGATGCTCCTCTGATGCTCCTCTGATGCTCCTCTGTTGCTCCTCTGATGCTCCTCTGATGCTCCTCTGATGCTCCTCTGATGCTCCTCTGATGCTCCTCTGATGCTCCTCTGATGCTACACTGATGCTCCTCTGATGCTCCTCTGAGGCTCCTCTGATGCTCCTCTGATGCTCCTCTGATGCTCCTCTGATGCTCCTTGGATGCTCCTCTGATGCTCCTCTGATGCTCCTCTGATGCTCCTCTGATGCTCCTCCGATGCTCCTCTGAGGCTCCTCTGATGCTTCTCTGATGCTCCTCTGATGCTCCTCTGTTGCTCCTCTGATGCTCCTCTGTTGCTCCTCTGATGCTCCTCTGATGCTCCTCTGATGCTCCACTGATGCTCCTCTGATGCTACACTGATGCTCCTCTGATGCTCCTCTGATGCTCCTCTGATGCTCCTCTGATGCTCCTCTGATGCTCCTCTGATGCTCCTCTGATGCTCCTCTGTTGCTCCTCTGATGCTCCTCTGATGCTCCTCTGATGCTCCTCTGATGCTCCACTGATGCTCCACTGATGCTCCTCTGATGCTCCTCTGATGCTCCTCTGATGCTCCTCTGATGCTCCTCTGATGCTCCTGCTCCTGCTCCTGCTCCTGCTCCTGCTCCTGCTCCTCTGATGCTCCTCTGATGCTCTTGCTCCTGCACCTGCTCCTGCTCCTGCTTCTGCTCCTGCTCCTGCTCCTGCTCCTGCTCCTGCTCCTCTGATGCTCCTCTGATGCTCCACTGATGCTCCTCTGATGCTCCTCTGATGCTCCTCTGATGCTCCACTGATGCTCCTCTGATGCTCCTCTGATGCTCCACTGATGCTCCTCTGATGCTCCTCTGATGCTCCACTGATGCTCCTCTGATGCTCCTCTGATGCTCCTCTGATGCTCCTCTGAGGCTCCTCTGATGCTCCTCTGATGCTCCTGCTCCTGCTCCTGCTCCTGCTCCTGCTCCTCTGATGCTCCTCTGATGCTCCTGCTCCTGTTCCTGCTCCTGCTCCTGCTCCTGCTCCTGCTCCTCTGATGCTCCTCTGATGCTCTTGCTCCTGCACCTGCTCCTGCTCCTGCTTCTGCTCCTGCACCTGCTCCTGCTCCTGCTCCTGCTCCTCTGATGCTCCTCTGATGCTCCTCTGATGCTCCTCTGATGCTCCACTGATGCTCCTCTGATGCTCCTCTGATGCTCCTCTGATGCTCCTCTGATGCTCCTCTGATGCTCCTCTGATGCTCCTCTGATGCTCCTCTGATGCTCCTCTGATGCTCCTCTGATGCTCCTCTGATGCTCCTCTGATGCTGCTCTGATGCTCCACTGATGCTCCTCTGATGCTCCTCTGATGCTCCTCTGATGCTCCTCTGATGCTCCTCTGATGCTCCTCTGATGCTCCTCCGATGCTCCTCTGAGGGTCCTCTGATGCTTCTCTGATGCTCCTCTGATGCTCCTCTGTTGCTCCTCTGATGCTCCTCTGTTGCTCCTCTGATGCTCCTCTGATACTCCTCTGATGCTCCTGCTCCTGCTCCTGCTCCTGCTCCTGCTCCTCTGATGCTCCTCTGATGCTCCTGCTCCTGTTCCTGCTCCTGCTCCTGCTCCTGCTCCTGCTCCTCTGATGCTCCTCTGATGCTCTTGCTCCTGCACCTGCTCCTGCTCCTGCTTCTGCTCCTGCACCTGCTCCTGCTCCTGCTCCTGCTCCTCTGTTGCTCCTCTGATTCTCCTCTGATGCTCCTCTGATGGTCCTCTGATGCTCCTCTGATCCTCCTCTGATGCTCCTCTGATGCTCCTCTGATGCTCCTCTGTTGCTCCTCTGATGCTCCTCTGATCCTCCTCTGATGCTCCTCTGATGCTCCTCTGATGCTCCTCTGATGGTCCTCTGATGCTCCTCTGATGCTCCTCTGATGCTCCTCTGATGCTCCTCTGATGCTCCTCTGATGCTCCTCTAATGCTCCTCTGATGCTCCTCTGATGCTCCTCTGATGCTCCTCTGATGCTCCTGCTCCTGCTCCTGCTCCTGCTCTTGCTCCTCTGATGCTCCTCTGATTCTCCTCTGATGCTCCTCTGATGCTCCTCTGATGCTCCTCTGATGCTCCTCTGATGCTCCTGCTCCTGCTCCTGCTCCTGCTCCTGCTCCTCTGATGCTCCTCTGATGCTCCTCTGATGGTCCTCTGATGCTCCTCTGATCCTCCTCTGATGCTCCTCTGATGCTCCTCTGATGCTCCTCTGATGCTCCTCTGATGCTCCTCTAATGCTCCTCCGAGGCTCCTCTGATGCTTCTCTGATGCTCCTCTGATGCTCCTCTGATGCTCCTCTGATGCTCCTCTGATGCTCCTCTAATGCTCCTCTGAGGCTCCTCTGAGGCTCCTCTGATGCTCCTCTGATGCTCCTCTGTTGCTCCTCTGATGCTCCTCTGATGCTCCTCTGATTCTCCTCTGATGCTCCTCTGATGGTCCTCTGATGCTCCTCTGATCCTCCTCTGATGCTCCTCTGATGCTCCTCTGATGCTCCTCTTTTGCTCCTCTGATGCTCCTCTGATGCTCCTCTGATGCTCCTCTGATGCTCCACTGATGCTCCACTGATGCTCCTCTGATGCTCCTCTGATGCTCCTCTAATGCTCCTCTGATGCTCCTCTGATGCTCCTCTGATGCTCCTCTGATGCTCCTCTGATGCTCCACTGATGCTCCTCTGATGCTCCTCTGATGCTCCTCTGATGCTCCTCTGATGCTCCTCTGATGCTCCACTGATGCTCCTCTGATGCTCCACTGATGCTCAACTGATGCTCCTCTGATGCTCCACTGATGCTACTCTGAAGCTCCTCTGATGCTCCTCTGATTCTCCTCTGATGCTCCTCTGATGCTCCTCTGTTGCTCCGCTGATGCTCCTCTGTTGCTCCTCTGATGCTCCTCTGATGCTCCTCTGATGCTCCTCTGATGTTCCTCTGATGCTACACTGATGCTCCTCTGATGCTCCTCTGATGCTCCTCTGATGCTCCTCTGATGCTCCTCTGTTGCTCCTCTGATGCTCCTCTGATGCTCCTCTGATGCTCCTCTGATGCTCCTCTGATGCTCCTCTGATGCTCCTCTGATGCTACACTGATGCTCCTCTGATGCTCCTCTGAGGCTCCTCTGATGCTCCTCTGATGCTCCTCTGATGCTCCTCTGATGCTCCTTGGATGCTCCTCTGATGCTCCTCTGATGCTCCTCTGATGCTCCTCTGATGCTCCTCCGATTCTCCTCTGAGGCTCCTCTGGTGCTTCTCTGATGCTCCTCTGATGCTCCTCTGTTGCTCCTCTGATGCTCCTCTGTTGCTCCTCTGATGCTCCTCTGATGCTCCTCTGATGCTCCACTGATGCTCCTCTGATGCTACACTGATGCTCCTCTGATGCTCCTCTGATGCTCCTCTGATGCTCCTCTGATGCTCCTCTGATGCTCCTCTGATGCTCCTCTGATGCTCCTCTGTTGCTCCTCTGATGCTCCTCTGATGCTCCTCTGATGCTCCTCTGATGCTCCACTGATGCTCCACTGATGCTCCTCTGATGCTCCTCTGATGCTCCTCTGATGCTCCTCTGATGCTCCTCTGATGCTCCTGCTCCTGCTCCTGCTCCTGCTCCTGCTCCTGCTCCTCTGATGCTCCTCTGATGCTCTTGCTCCTGCACCTGCTCCTGCTCCTGCTTCTGCTCCTGCTCCTGCTCCTGCTCCTGCTCCTGCTCCTCTGATGCTCCTCTGATGCTCCACTGATGCTCCTCTGATGCTCCTCTGATGCTCCTCTGATGCTCCACTGATGCTCCTCTGATGCTCCTCTGATGCTCCACTGATGCTCCTCTGATGCTCCTCTGATGCTCCACTGATGCTCCTCTGATGCTCCTCTGATGCTCCTCTGATGCTCCTCTGAGGCTCCTCTGATGCTCCTCTGATGCTCCTGCTCCTGCTCCTGCTCCTGCTCCTGCTCCTCTGATGCTCCTCTGATGCTCCTGCTCCTGTTCCTGCTCCTGCTCCTGCTCCTGCTCCTGCTCCTCTGATGCTCCTCTGATGCTCTTGCTCCTGCACCTGCTCCTGCTCCTGCTTCTGCTCCTGCACCTGCTCCTGCTCCTGCTCCTGCTCCTCTGATGCTCCTCTGATGCTCCTCTGATGCTCCTCTGATGCTCCACTGATGCTCCTCTGATGCTCCTCTGATGCTCCTCTGATGCTCCTCTGATGCTCCTCTGATGCTCCTCTGATGCTCCTCTAATGCTCATCTGAGGCTCCTCTGAGGCTCCTCTGATGCTCCTCTGATGCTCGTCTGTTGCTCCTCTTTTGCTCCTCTGATGCTCCTCTGATGCTCCTCTGATGCTCCTCTGATGCTCCACTGATGCTCCACTGATGCTCCTCTGATACTCCTCTGATGCTCCTCTGATGCTCCTCTGATGCTCCTCTGATGCTCCTCTGATGCTCCTCTGATGCTCCTCTGATGCTCCACTGATGCTCCTCTGAATCTCCTCTGATGCTCCTCTGATGCTCCTCTGATGCTCCTCTGATGCTCCACTGATGCTCCTCTGATGCTCCACTGATGCTCCACTGATGCTCCTCTGATGCTCCACTGATGCTACTCTGAAGCTCCTCTGATGCTCCTCTGATTCTCCTCTGATGCTCCTCTGATGCTCCTCTGTTGCTCCTCTGATGCTCCTCTGTTGCTCCTCTGATGCTCCTCTGATGCTCCTCTGATGCTCCTCTGATGCTCCTCTGATGCTCCTCTGATGCTCCTCTGATGCTCCTCTGATGCTCCTCTGATGCTCCTCTGATGCTCCTCTGATGCTACACTGATGCTCCTCTGATGCTCCTCTGATGCTCCTCTGATGCTCCTCTGATGCTCCTCTGATGCTCCTCTGTTGCTCCTCTGATGCTCCTCTGTTGCTCCTCTGATGCTCCTCTGATGCTCCTCTGATGCTCCTCTGATGCTCCTCTGATGCTCCTCTGATGCTCCACTGATGCTACTCTGAAGCTCCTCTGATGCTCCTCTGATTCTCCTCTGATGCTCCTCTGATGCTCCTCTGTTGCTCCTCTGATGCTCCTCTGTTGCTCCTCTGATGCTCCTCTGATGCTCCTCTGATGCTCCTCTGATGCTCCTCTGATGCTCCTCTGATGCTCCTCTGATTCTCCTCTGATGCTCCTCTGATGCACCTCTGATGCTACACTGATGCTCCTCTGATGCTCCTCTGATGCTCCTCTGATGCTCCTCTGATGCTCCTCTGATGCTGCTCTGATGCTCCACTGATGCTCCTCTGATTCTCCTCTGATGCTCCTCTGATGCTCCTCTGATGCTCCTCTGATGCTCCTCTGATGCTCCTCCGATGCTCCTCTGATGCTCCTCTGATGCTCCTCTGATGCTCCTCTGTTGCTCCTCTGATGCTCCTCTGTTGCTCCTCTGATGCTCCTCTGATGCTCCTCTGATGCTCCTCTGATGCTCCTCTGATGCTCCTCTGATGCTCCACTGATGCTCCACTGATGCACCTCTGATGCTCCTCTGATGCTCCTCTGATGCTCCTCTGATGCTCCACTGATGCTCCTCTGATGCTCCTCTGATGCTCCTCTGATGCTCCTCTGTTGCTCCTCTGATGCTCCTCTGATGCTCCTCTGATGCTCCTCTGATGCTCCTCTGATGCTCCTCTGATGCTCCTCTGATGCTCCACTGATGCTCCTCTGATGCTCCTCTGATGCTCCACTGATGCTCCTCTGATGCTCCTCTGATGCTCCTCTGACGCTCCTCTGATGCTCCTCTGACGCTCCTCTGATGCTCCTCTGATGCTCCTCTGATGCTCCTCTGATGCTCCTCTGATGCTCCTCTGATGCTCCTCTGATGCTCCTCTGATGCTCCTCTGATGCTCCACTGATGCTCCTCTGATGCTCCACTGACGCTCAACTGATGCTCCTCTGATGCTCCACTGATGCTACTCTGATGCTCCTCTGATGCTCCTCTGATGCTCCTCTGATGCTCCTCTGATGCTCCTCTGTTGCTCCTCTGATGCTCCTCAGATGCTCCTCTGATGCTCCTCTGATGCTCCACTGATGCTCCACTGATGCTCCTCTGATGCTCCTCTGATGCTCCTCTGATGCTCCTCTGATGCTCCTCTGATGCTCCTCTAATGCTCCTCTGAGGCTCCTCTGAGGCTCCTCTGATGCTCCTCTGATGCTCCTCTGTTGCTCCTCTGATGCTCCTCTGATGCTCCTCTGATTCTCCTCTGATGCTCCTCTGATGGTCCTCTGATGCTCCTCTGATCCTCCTCTGATGCTCCTCTGATGCTCCTCTGATGCTCCTCTGATGCTCCTCTGTTGCTCCTCTGATGCTCCTCTGATGCTCCTCTGATGCTCCTCTGATGCTCCTCTGATGCTCCTCTGATGCTCCTCTGATGCTCCACTTATGCTCCTCTGATGCTCCTCTGATGCTCCTCTGATGCTCCTCTGATGCTCCTCTGATGCTCCTCTGATGCTCCTCTGATGCTCCTCTGATGCTCCTCTGAATCTCCTCTGATGCTCCTCTGATGCTGCTCTGATGCTCCACTGATGCTCCTCTGATGCTCCTCTGATGCTCCTCTGATTCTCCTCTGATGCTCCTCTGATGCTCCTCTGATGCTCCTCCGATGCTCCTCTGAGGCTCCTCTGATGCTTCTCTGATGCTCCTCTGATGCTACTCTGTTGCTCCTCTGATGCTCCTCTGTTGCTCCTCCGATGCTCCTCTGAGGCTCCTCTGATGCTTCTCTGATGCTCCTCTGATGCTCCTCTGTTGCTCCTCTGATGCTCCTCTGTTGCTCCTCTGATGCTCCTCTGATGCTCCTCTGATGCTCCTCTGATGCTCCTCTGATGCTCCTCTGATGCTCCTCTGATGCTCCTCTGATGCTCCTCTGATGCTCCTCTGTTGCTCCTCTGATGCTCCTCTGATGCTCCTCTGATGCTCCTCTGATGCTCCACTGATGCTCCACTGATGCGCCTCTGATGCTCCTCTGATGCTCCTCTGATGCTCCTCTGATCCTCCTCTGATGCTCCTCTGATGCTCCCATGATGCTGCTCTGATGCTCCTCTGATGCTCCTCTGATGCTCCTCTGATGCTCCTCTGAGGCTCCTCTGATGCTCCTCTGATTCTCCACTGATGCTCCTCTGATGCTCCTCTGATGCTCCACTGATGCTCCTCTGATGCTCCTCTGATGCTCCTCTGATGCTCCTCTGATGCTCCTCTGATGCTCCTCTGATGCTCCTCTGATGCTCCTCTGATGCTCCTCTGATGCTCCTGCTCCTGCTCCTGCTCCTGCTCCTGCTCCTCTGATGCTCCTCTGATGCTCCTGCTCCTGTTCCTGCTCCTGCTCCTGCTCCTGCTCCTGCTCCTCTGATGCTCCTCTGATGCTCTTGCTCCTGCACCTGCTCCTGCTCCTGCTTCTGCTCCTGCACCTGCTCCTGCTCCTGCTCCTGCTCCTCTGATGCTCCTCTGATGCTCCACTGATGCTCCTCTGATGCTCCTCTGATGCTCCTCTGATGCTCCACTGATGCTCCTCTGATGCTCCTCTGATGCTCCACTGATGCTCCTCTGATGCTCCTCTGATGCTCCTCTGATGCTCCTCTGATGCTCCTCTGATGCTCCTCATGCTCCTCTGATGCTCCTCTGATGCTCCTCTGATGCTCCTCTGATGCTCATGCTCCTGCTCCTGCTCCTGCTCCTGCTCCTCTGATGCTCCTCTGATGCTCCTGCTCCTGTTCCTGCTCCTGCTCCTGCTCCTGCTCCTGCTCCTCTGATGCTCCTCTGATGCTCTTGCTCCTGCACCTGCTCCTGCTCCTGCTTCTGCTCCTGCACCTGCTCCTGCTCCTGCTCCTGCTCCTCTGATGCTCCTCTGATGCTCCTCTGATGCTCCTCTGATGCTCCTCTGATGCTCCACTGATGCTCCTCTGATGCTCCTCTGATGCTCCTCTGATGCTCCTCTGATGCTCCACTGATGCTCCTCTGATGCTCCTCTGATGTTCCTCTGATGCTCCTCTGATGCTCCTCTGATGCTCCTCTGATGCTCCTCTGATGCTCCTCTGATGCTTCTCTGATGCTCCTCTGTTGCTCCTCTGATGCTCCTCTGATGCTCCTCTGATGCTGCTCTGATGCTCCACTGATGCTCCTCTGATGCTCCTCTGATGCTCCTCTGATGCTCCTCTGATGCTCCTCCGATGCTCCTCTGAGGCTCCTCTGATGCTTCTCTGATGCTCCTCTGATGCTCCTCTGTTGCTCCTCTTATGCTCCTCTGTTGTTCCTCTGATGCTCCTCTGATGCTCCTCTGATGCTCCTCTGATGCTCCTCTGATGCTACACTGATGCTCCTCTGATGCTCCTCTGATGCTCCTCTGATGCTCCTCTGATGCTCCTCTGATGCTCCTCTGATGCTCCTCTGATGCTCCTCTGATGCTCCTCTGATGCTCCTCTGATGCTCCTCTGATGCTCCTCTGATGCTCCTCTGATGCTCCTCTGATGCTCCTCTGATGCTCCTCTGATGCTCCTCTGATGTTGCTCTGATGCTCCACTGATGCTCTTCTGATGCTCCTCTGATGCTCCTCTGATGCTCCTCTGATGCTCCTCTGATGCTCCTCTGATGCTCCTCTGATGCTCCTCCGATGCTCCTCCGAGGCTCCTCTGATGCTTCTCTGATGCTCCTCTGATGCTCCTCTGTTGCTCCTCTGATGCTCCTCTGTTGCTCCTCTGATGCTCCTCTGATGCTGCTCTGATGCTCCTCTGATGCTCCTCTGATGCTACACTGATGCTCCTCTGATGCTCCTCTGATGCTCCTCTGATGCTCCTCTGATGCTCCTCTGATGCTCCTCCGATGCTCCTCTGATGCTCCTCTGTTGCTCCTCTGATGCTCATCTGATGCTCCTCTGATGCTCCTCTGATGCTCCACTGATGCTCCACTGATGCTCCTCTGATGCTCCTCTGATGCTCCTCTGATGCTCCTCTGATGCTCCTCTGATGCTCCTCTGATGCTCCTCTGATGCTCCTCTGATGCTCCTGCTCCTGCTCCTGCTCCTGCTCCTGCTCCTCTGATGCTCCTCTGATGCTCCTGCTCCTGTTCCTGCTCCTGCTCCTGCTCCTGCTCCTGCTCCTCTGATGCTCCTCTGATGCTCTTGCTCCTGCACCTGCTCCTGCTCCTGCTTCTGCTCCTGCACCTGCTCCTGCTCCTGCTCCTGCTCCTCTGTTGCTCCTCTGATTCTCCTCTGATGCTCCTCTGATGGTCCTCTGATGCTCCTCTGATCCTCCTCTGATGCTCCTCTGATGCTCCTCTGATGCTCCTCTGTTGCTCCTCTGATGCTCCTCTGATCCTCCTCTGATGCTCCTCTGATGCTCCTCTGATGCTCCTCTGATGGTCCTCTGATGCTCCTCTGATGCTCCTCTGATGCTCCTCTGATGCTCCTCTGATGCTCCTCTGATGCTCCTCTGATGCTCCTCTAATGCTCCTCTGATGCTCCTCTGATGCTCCTCTGATGCTCCTCTGATGCTCCTGCTCCTGCTCCTGCTCCTGCTCTTGCTCCTCTGATGCTCCTCTGATTCTCCTCTGATGCTCCTCTGATGCTCCTCTGATGCTCCTATGATGCTCCTCTGATGCTCCTGCTCCTGCTCCTGCTCCTGCTCCTGCTCCTCTGATGCTCCTCTGATGCTCCTCTGATGGTCCTCTGATGCTCCTCTGATCCTCCTCTGATGCTCCTCTGATGCTCCTCTGATGCTCCTCTGATGCTCCTCTGATGCTCCTCTAATGCTCCTCCGAGGCTCCTCTGATGCTTCTCTGATGCTCCTCTGATGCTCCTCTGATGCTCCTCTGATGCTCCTCTGATGCTCCTCTAATGCTCCTCTGAGGCTCCTCTGAGGCTCCTCTGATGCTCCTCTGATGCTCCTCTGTTGCTCTTCTGATGCTCCTCTGATGCTCCTCTGATTCTCCTCTGATGCTCCTCTGATGGTCCTCTGATGCTCCTCTGATCCTCCTCTGATGCTCCTCTGATGCTCCTCTGATGCTCCTCTTTTGCTCCTCTGATGCTCCTCTGATGCTCCTCTGATGCTCCTCTGATGCTCCACTGATGCTCCACTGATGCTCCTCTGATGCTCCTCTGATGCTCCTCTAATGCTCCTCTGATGCTCCTCTGATGCTCCTCTGATGCTCCTCTGATGCTCCTCTGATGCTCCACTGATGCTCCTCTGATGCTCCTCTGATGCTCCTCTGATGCTCCTCTGATGCTCCTCTGATGCTCCACTGATGCTCCTCTGATGCTCCACTGATGCTCAACTGATGCTCCTCTGATGCTCCACTGATGCTACTCTGAAGCTCCTCTGATGCTCCTCTGATTCTCCTCTGATGCTCCTCTGATGCTCCTCTGTTGCTCCGCTGATGCTCCTCTGTTGCTCCTCTGATGCTCCTCTGATGCTCCTCTGATGCTCCTCTGATGCTCCTCTGATGCTACACTGATGCTCCTCTGATGCTCCTCTGATGCTCCTCTGATGCTCCTCTGATGCTCCTCTGTTGCTCCTCTGATGCTCCTCTGATGCTCCTCTGATGCTCCTCTGATGCTCCTCTGATGCTCCTCTGATGCTCCTCTGATGCTACACTGATGCTCCTCTGATGCTCCTCTGAGGCTCCTCTGATGCTCCTCTGATGCTCCTCTGATGCTCCTCTGATGCTCCTTGGATGCTCCTCTGATGCTCCTCTGATGCTCCTCTGATGCTCCTCTGATGCTCCTCCGATGCTCCTCTGAGGCTCCTCTGATGCTTCTCTGATGCTCCTCTGATGCTCCTCTGTTGCTCCTCTGATGCTCCTCTGTTGCTCCTCTGATGCTCCTCTGATGCTCCTCTGTTGCTCCTCTGATGCTCCTCTGATGCTCCTCTGTTGCTCCTCTGATTCTCCTCTGATGCTCCTCTGATGGTCCTCTGATGCTCCTCTGATCCTCCTCTGATGCTCCTCTGATGCTCCTCTGATGCTCCTCTGTTGCTCCTCTGATGCTCCTCTGATCCTCCTCTGATGCTCCTCTGATGCTCCTCTGATGCTCCTCTGATGGTCCTCTGATGCTCCTCTGATGCTCCTCTGATGCTCCTCTGATGCTCCTCTGATGCTCCTCTGATGCTCCTCTGATGCTCCTCTAATGCTCCTCTGATGCTCCTCTGATGCTCCTCTGATGCTCCTCTGATGCTCCTGCTCCTGCTCCTGCTCCTGCTCTTGCTCCTCTGATGCTCCTCTGATTCTCCTCTGATGCTCCTCTGATGCTCCTCTGATGCTCCTATGATGCTCCTCTGATGCTCCTGCTCCTGCTCCTGCTCCTGCTCCTGCTCCTCTGATGCTCCTCTGATGCTCCTCTGATGGTCCTCTGATGCTCCTCTGATCCTCCTCTGATGCTCCTCTGATGCTCCTCTGATGCTCCTCTGATGCTCCTCTGATGCTCCTCTAATGCTCCTCCGAGGCTCCTCTGATGCTTCTCTGATGCTCCTCTGATGCTCCTCTGATGCTCCTCTGATGCTCCTCTGATGCTCCTCTAATGCTCCTCTGAGGCTCCTCTGAGGCTCCTCTGATGCTCCTCTGATGCTCCTCTGTTGCTCCTCTGATGCTCCTCTGATGCTCCTCTGATTCTCCTCTGATGCTCCTCTGATGGTCCTCTGATGCTCCTCTGATCCTCCTCTGATGCTCCTCTGATGCTCCTCTGATGCTCCTCTTTTGCTCCTCTGATGCTCCTCTGATGCTCCTCTGATGCTCCTCTGATGCTCCACTGATGCTCCACTGATGCTCCTCTGATGCTCCTCTGATGCTCCTCTAATGCTCCTCTGATGCTCCTCTGATGCTCCTCTGATGCTCCTCTGATGCTCCTCTGATGCTCCACTGATGCTCCTCTGATGCTCCTCTGATACTCCTCTGATGCTCCTCTGATGCTCCTCTGATGCTCCACTGATGCTCCTCTGATGCTCCACTGATGCTCAACTGATGCTCCTCTGATGCTCCACTGATGCTACTCTGAAGCTCCTCTGATGCTCCTCTGATTCTCCTCTGATGCTCCTCTGATGCTCCTCTGTTGCTCCGCTGATGCTCCTCTGTTGCTCCTCTGATGCTCCTCTGATGCTCCTCTGATGCTCCTCTGATGCTCCTCTGATGCCACACTGATGCTCCTCTGATGCTCCTCTGATGCTCCTCTGATGCTCCTCTGATGCTCCTCTGTTGCTCCTCTGATGCTCCTCTGATGCTCCTCTGATGCTCCTCTGATGCTCCTCTGATGCTCCTCTGATGCTCCTCTGATGCTACACTGATGCTCCTCTGATGCTCCTCTGAGGCTCCTCTGATGCTCCTCTGATGCTCCTCTGATGCTCCTCTGATGCTCCTTGGATGCTCCTCTGATGCTCCTCTGATGCTCCTCTGATGCTCCTCTGATGCTCCTCCGATGCTCCTCTGAGGCTCCTCTGATGCTTCTCTGATGCTCCTCTGATGCTCCTCTGTTGCTCCTCTGATGCTCCTCTGTTGCTCCTCTGATGCTCCTCTGATGCTCCTCTGATGCTCCACTGATGCTCCTCTGATGCTACACTGATGCTCCTCTGATGCTCCTCTGATGCTCCTCTGATGCTCCTCTGATGCTCCTCTGATGCTCCTCTGATGCTCCTCTGATGCTCCTCTGTTGCTCCTCTGATGCTCCTCTGATGCTCCTCTGATGCTCCTCTGATGCTCCACTGATGCTCCACTGATGCTCCTCTGATGCTCCTCTGATGCTCCTCTGATGCTCCTCTGATGCTCCTCTGATGCTCCTGCTCCTGCTCCTGCTCCTGCTCCTGCTCCTGCTCCTCTGATGCTCCTCTGATGCTCTTGCTCCTGCACCTGCTCCTGCTCCTGCTTCTGCTCCTGCTCCTGCTCCTGCTCCTGCTCCTGCTCCTCTGATGCTCCTCTGATGCTCCACTGATGCTCCTCTGATGCTCCTCTGATGCTCCTCTGATGCTCCACTGATGCTCCTCTGATGCTCCTCTGATGCTCCACTGATGCTCCTCTGATGCTCCTCTGATGCTCCACTGATGCTACTCTGATGCTCCTCTGATGCTCCTCTGATGCTCCTCTGAGGCTCCTCTGATGCTCCTCTGATGCTCCTGCTCCTGCTCCTGCTCCTGCTCCTGCTCCTCTGATGCTCCTCTGATGCTCCTGCTCCTGTTCCTGCTCCTGCTCCTGCTCCTGCTCCTGCTCCTCTGATGCTCCTCTGATGCTCTTGCTCCTGCACCTGCTCCTGCTCCTGCTTCTGCTCCTGCACCTGCTCCTGCTCCTGCTCCTGCTCCTCTGATGCTCCTCTGATGCTCCTCTGATGCTCCTCTGATGCTCCACTGATGCTCCTCTGATGCTCCTCTGATGCTCCTCTGATGCTCCTCTGATGCTCCTCTGATGCTCCTCTGATGCTCCTCTGATGCTCCTCTGATGCTCCTCTGATGCTCCTCTGATGCTCCTCTGATGCTGCTCTGATGCTCCACTGATGCTCCTCTGATGCTCCTCTGATGCTCCTCTGATGCTCCTCTGATGCTCCTCTGATGCTCCTCTGATGCTCCTCCGATGCTCCTCTGAGGGTCCTCTGATGCTTCTCTGATGCTCCTCTGATGCTCCTCTGTTGCTCCTCTGATGCTCCTCTGTTGCTCCTCTGATGCTCCTCTGATGCTCCTCTGATGCTCCTCTGATGCTCCTCTGATGCTACACTGATGCTCCTCTGATGCTCCTCTGATGCTCCTCTGATGCTCCTCTGATGCTCCTCTGATGCTCCTCTGATGCTCCTCTGATGCTCCTCTGATGCTCCTCTGATGCTCCTCTGTTGCTCCTCTGATGCTCCTCTGATGCTCCTCTGATGCTCCTCTGATGCTTCTCTGATGCTCCTCTGATGCTCCTCTGTTGCTCCTCTGATGCTCCCCTGTTGCTCCTCTGATGCTCCTCTGATGCTCCTCTGATGCTGCTCTGATGCTCCACTGATGCTCCTCTGATGCTCCTCTGATGCTCCTCTGATGCTCCTCTGATGCTCCTCTGATGCTCCTCTGATGCTCCTCTGATGCTCCTCCGATGCTCCTCTGAGGCTCCTCTGATGCTTCTCTGATGCTCCTCTGATGCTCCTCTGTTGCTCCTCTGATGCTCCTCTGTTGCTCCTCTGATGCTCCTCTGATGCTCCTCTGATGCTCCTCTGATGCTCCTCTGATGCTACACTGATGCTCCTCTGATGCTCCTCTGATGCTCCTCTGATGCTCCTCTGATGCTCCTCTGTTGCTCCTCTGATGCTCCTCTGATGCTCCTCTGATGTTCCTCTGATGCTCCACTGATGCTCCACTGATGCTCCTCTGATGCTCCTCTGATGCTCCTCTGATGCTCCTCTGATGCTCCTCTGATGCTCCTCTGATGCTCCTCTGATGCTCCTCTGATGCTCCTGCTCCTGCTCCTGCTCCTGCTCCTGCTCCTCTGATGCTCCTCTGATGCTCCTGCTCCTGTTCCTGCTCCTGCTCCTGCTCCTGCTCCTGCTCCTCTGATGCTCCTCTGATGCTCTTGCTCCTGCACCTGCTCCTGCTCCTGCTTCTGCTCCTGCACCTGCTCCTGCTCCTGCTCCTGCTCCTCTGATGCTCCTCTGAACCTCCTCTGATGCTCCTCTGATGCTCCTCTGATGCTCCTCTGTTGCTCCTCTGATGCTCCTCTGATGCTCCTCTGATGCTCCTCTGAAGCTCCACTGATGCTCCTCTGATGCTCCTCTGATGCTCCTCTGATGCTCCTCTGATGCTCCACTGATGCTCCTCTGATGCTCCACTGATGCTCAACTGATGCTCCTCTGATGCTCCACTGATGCTACTCTGATGCTCCTCTGATGCTCCTCTGATGCTCCTCTGATGCTCCTCTGATGCTCCTCTGTTGCTCCTCTGATGCTCCTCAGATGCTCCTCTGATGTTCCTCTGATGCTCCACTGATGCTCCACTGATGCTCCTCTGATGCTCCTCCGATGCTCCTCTGATGCTCCTCTGATGCTCCTCTGATGCTCCTCTGATGCTCCACTGATGCTCCTCTGATGCTCCACTGATGCTCAACTGATGCTCCTCTGATGCTCCACTGATGCTACTCTGATGCTCCTCTGATGCTCCTCTGATGCTCCTCTGATGCTCCTCTGATGCTCCTCTGTTGCTCCTCTGATGCTCCTCTGTTGCTCCTCTGATGCTCCTCTGATGCTCCTCTGATGCTCCTCTGATGCTCCTCTGATGCTCCTCTGATGCTACACTGATGCTCCTCTGATGCTCCTCTGATGCTCCTCTGATGCTCCTCTGATGCTCCTCTGTTGCTCCTCTGATGCTCCTCTGATGCTCCTCTGATGCTCCTCTGATGCTCCTCTGACGCTCCTCTGATGCTCCTCTGATGCTACACTGATGCTCCTCTGATGCTCCTCTGATGATCCTCTGATGCTCCTCTGATGCTCCTCTGATGCTCCTCTGATGCTCCTCTGATGCTCCTCTGATGCTCCTCTGATGCTCCTCTGATGCTCCTCTGATGCTGCTCTGATGCTCCACTGATGCTCCTCTGATGCTCCTCTGATGCTCCTCTGATGCTCCTCTGATGCTCCTCTGATGCTCCTCTGATGCTCCACTGATGCTCCTCCGATGCTCCTCTGAGGCTCCTCTGATGCTCCTCTGATGCTCCTCTGATGCTCCTCTGTTGCTCCTCTGGTGCTCCTCCGTTGCTCCTCTGATGCTCCTCTGATGCTCCTCTGATGCTCCTCTGATGCTCCTCTGATGCTACACTGATGCTCCTCTGATGCTCCTCTGATGCTCCTCTGATGCTCCTCTGATGCTCCTCTGTTGCTCCTCTGATGCTCCTCTGATGCTCCTCTGATGCTCCTCTGATGCTCCACTGATGCTCCACTGATGCACCTCTGATGCTCCTCTGATGCTCCTCTGATGCTCCTCTGATGCTCCTCTGATGCTCCTCTGATGCTCCTCTGTTGCTACTCTGATGCTCCTCTGATGCTCCTCTGATGCTGCTCTGATGCTCCACTGATGCTCCTCTGATGCTCCTCTGATGCTCCTCTGATGCTCCTCTGATGCTCCTCTGATGCTCCTCTGATGCTCCTCTGATGCTCCTCCGATGCTCCTCTGAGGCTCCTCTGATGCTCCTCTGATGCTCCTCTGATGCTCCTCTGTTGCTCCTCTGATGCTCCTCTGTTGCTCCTCTGATGCTCCTCTGATGCTCCTCTGATGCTCCTCTGATGCTCCTCTGATGCTCCTCTGATGCTCCTCTGATGCTCCTCTGATGCTCCTCCGATGCTCCTCTGATGCTACACTGATGCTCCTCTGATGCTCCTCTGATGCTCCTCTGATGCTCCTCTGATGCTCCTCCGATGCTCCTTCGATGCTCCTCTGATGCTCCTCTGATGCTCCTCTGATGCTGCTCTAATGCTCCACTGATGCTCCACTGATGCTCCTCTGATGCTCCTCTGATGCTCCTCTGATGCTCCTCTGATGCTCCTCCGATGCTCCTCTGATGCTCCTCCGATGCTCCTCTGAGGCTCCTCTGATGCTTCTCTGATGCTCCTCTGATGCTCCTCTGTTGCTCCTCTGATGCTCCTCTGTTGCTCTTCTGATGCTCCTCTGATGCTCCTCTGATGCTCGTCTGATGCTCCTCTGATGCTACACTGATGCTCCTCTGATGCTCCTCTGATGCTCCTCTGATGCTCCTCTGATGCTCCTCTGATGCTCCTCTGATGCTCCTCTGATGCTCCTCTGTTGCTCCTCTGATGCTCCTCTGATGCTCCTCTGATGCTCCTCTGATGCTCCACTGATGCTCCACTGATGCTCCTCTGATGCTCCTCTGATGCTCCTCTGATGCTCCTCTGATGCTCCTCTGATGCTCCTCTGATGCTCCTCTGATGCTCCTGCTCCTGCTCCTGCTCCTGCTCCTGCTCCTCTGATGCTCCTCTGATGCTCCTGCTCCTGTTCCTGCTCCTGCTCCTGCTCCTGCTCCTGCTCCTCTGATGCTCCTCTGATGCTCTTGCTCCTGCACCTGCTCCTGCTCCTGCTTCTGCTCCTGCACCTGCTCCTGCTCCTGCTCCTGCTCCTCTGTTGCTCCTCTGATTCTCCTCTGATGCTCCTCTGATGGTCCTCTGATGCTCCTCTGATCCTCCTCTGATGCTCCTCTGATGCTCCTCTGATGCTCCTCTGTTGCTCCTCTGATGCTCCTCTGATGCTCCTCTGATGCTCCTCTGATGCTCCACTGATGCTCCTCTGATGCTCCTCTGATGCTCCTCTGATGCTCCTCTGATGCTCCACTGATGCTCCTCTGATGCTCCACTGATGCTCAACTGATACTCCTCTGATGCTCCACTGATGCTACACTGATGCTCCTCTGATGCTCCTCTGATGCTCCTCTGATGCTCCTCTGATGCTCCTCTGTTGCTCCTCTGATGCTCCTCAGATGCTCCTCTGATGCTCCTCTGATGCTCCACTGATGCTCCACTGATGCTCCTCTGATGCTCCTCTGATGCTCCTCTGATGCTCCTCTGATGCTCCTCTGATGCTCCTCTAATGCTCCTCTGAGGCTCCTCTGAGGCTCCTCTGATGCTCTTCTGATGCTCCTCTGTTGCTCCTCTGATGCTCCTCTGATGCTCCTCTGATTCTCCTCTGATGCTCCTCTGATGGTCCTCTGATGCTCCTCTGATCCTCCTCTGATGCTCCTCTGATGCTCCTCTGATGCTCCTCTGTTGCTCCTCTGATGCTCCTCTGATGCTCCTCTGATGCTCCACTGATGCGACTCTGATGCTCCTCTGATGCTCCTCTGATGCTCCTCTGATGCTCCTCTGATGCTCCTCTGTTGCTCCTCTGATGCTCCTCTGTTGCTCCTCTGATGCTCCTCTGATGCTCCTCTGATGCTCCTCTGATGCTCCTCTGATGCTCCTCTGATGCTACACTGATGCTCCTCTGATGCTCCTCTGATGCTCCTCTGATGCTCCTCTGATGCTCCTCTGTTGCTCCTCTGATGCTCCTCTGATGCTCCTCTGATGCTCCTCTGATGCTCCTCTGATGCTCCTCTGATGCTCCTCTGATGCTACAGTGATGCTCCTCTGATGCTCCTCTGATGCTCCTCTGATGCTCCTCTGATGCTCCTCTGTGGCTCCTCTGATGCTCCTCTGATGCTCCACTGATGCTCCTCTGATGCTCCTCTGATGCTCCTCTGATGCTCCTCTGATGCTGCTCTGATGCTCCACTGATGCTCCTCTGATGCTCCTCTGATGCTCCTCTGATGCTCCTCTGATGCTCCTCTGATGCTCCTCTGATGCTCCTCTGATGCTGCTCCGATGCTCCTCTGAGGCTCCTCTGATGCTTCTCTGATGCTCCTCTGATGCTCCTCTGTTGCTCCTCTGATGCTCCTCTGTTGCTCCTCTGATGCTCCTCCGATGCTCCTCTGATGCTCCTCTGATGCTCCTCTGATGCTACACTGATGCTCCTCTGATGCTCCTCTGATGCTCCTCTGATGCTCCTCTGATGCTCCTCTGTTGCTCCTCTGATGCTCCTCTGATGCTCCTCTGATGCTCCTCTGATGCTCCACTGATGCTCCACTGATGCACCTCTGATGCTCCTCTGATGCTCCTCTGATGCTCCTCTGATGCTCCTCGGATGCTCCTCTGATGCTCCTCTGATGCTCCTCTGATGCTCCTCTGATGCTCCTCTGATGCTCCTCTGATGCTCCACTGATGCTCCTCTGATGCTCCTCTGATGCTCCACTGATGCTCCTCTGATGCTCCTCTGATGCTCCTCTGATGCTCCTCTGATGCTCCTCTGATGCTCCTCTGATGCTCCTCTGATGCTCCTCTGATGCTCCTCTGATGCTCCTCTGATGCTCCTCTGATGGTCCTCTGATGCTCCTCTGATCCTCCTCTGATGCTCCTCTGATGCTCAACTGATGCTCCTCTGATGCTCCACTGATGCTCCTCTGTTGCTCCTCTGATGCTCCTCTGATGCTCCTCTGATGCTCCTCTGATGCTCCTATGATGCTCCTCTGATGCTCCTCTGATGCTACACTGATGCTCCTCTGATGCTCCTCTGATGCTCCTCTGATGCTCCTCTGATGCTCCTCTGATGCTCCTCTGATCCTCCTCTGATGCTCCTCTGATGCTCCTCTGATGCTCCTCTGTTGCTCCTCTGATGCTCCTCTGATGCTCCTCTGATGCTCCTCTGATGCTCCACTGATGCTCCACTGATGCTCCTCTGATACTCCTCTGATGCTCCTCTGATGCTCCTCTGATGCTCCTCTGATGCTCCTCTGATGCTCCTCTGATGCTCCACTGATGCTCCTCTGATGCTCCTCTGATGCTCCTCTGATGCTCCTCTGACGCTCCTCTGATGCTCCACTGATGCTCCTCTGATGCTCCACTGATGCTCCTCTGATGCTCCTCTGATGCTCCTCTGATGCTACTCTGATGCTCCTCTGATGCTCCTCTGATGCTCCTCTGATGCTCCTCTGATGCTCCTCTGTTGCTCCTCTGATGCTCCTCTGTTGCTCCTCTGATGCTCCTCTGATGCTCCTCTGATGCTCCTCTGATGCTCCTCTGATGCTCCTCTGATGCTACACTGATGCTCCTCTGATGCTCCTCTGATGCTCCTCTGATGCTCCTCTGATGCTCCTCTGTTGCTCCTCTGATGCTCCTCTGATGCTCCTCTGATGCTCCTCTGATGCTCCTCTGATGCTCCTCTGATTCTCCTCTGATGCTCCTCTGATGCTCCTCTGATGCTCCTCTGATGCTCCTCTGATGCTCCTCTGATGCTCCTCTGATGCTCCTCTGATGCTCCTCTGATGCTCCTCTGATGCTCCTCTGATGCTCCACTGATGCTCCTCTGATGCTCCACTGATGCTCCTCTGATGCTCCTCTGATGCTCCTCTGATGCTCCTCTGATGCTCCTCTGATGCTCCACTGATGCTCCTCTGATGCTCTTGCTCCTGCACCTGCTCCTGCTCCTGCTTCTGCTGCTGCACCTGCTCCTGCTCCTGCTCCTGCTCCTCTGTTGCTCCTCTGATGCTCCTCTGTTGCTCCTCTGATGCTCCTCTGATGCTCCTCTGATGCTCCTCTGATGCTCCTCTGATGCTCCTCTGATGCTCCTCTGATGCTCCTCTGATGCTCCTCTGATGCTCCTCTGATGCTCCACTGATGCTCCTCTGATGCTCCTCTGATGCTCCACTGATGCTCCTCTGATGCTCCTCTGATGCTCCTCTGATGCTCCACTGATGCTCCTCTGATGCTCCTCTGATGCTCCTCTGTTGCTCCTCTGATGCTCCTCTGATGCTCCTCTGATGCTCCTCTGATGCTCCTCTGATGCTCCTCTGATGCTCCTCTGATGCTCCTCTGATGCTCCTCAGATGCTCCTCTGATGCTCCTCTGATGCTCCACTGATGCTCCTCTGATGCTCCTCTGATGCTACACTGATGCTCCTCTGATGCTCCACTGATGCTCAACTGATGCTCCTCTGATGCTCCACTGATGCTACTCTGATGCTCCTCTGATGCTCCTCTGATGCTCCTCTGATGCTCCTCTGATGCTCCTCTGTTGCTCCTCTGATGCTCCTCAGATGCTCCTCTGATGCTCCTCTGATGCTCCACTGATGCTCCACTGATGCTCCTCTGATGCTCCTCTGATGCTCCTCTGATGCTCCTCTGATGCTCCTCTGATGCTCCTCTAATGCTCCTCTGAGGCTCCTCTGAGGCTCCTCTGATGCTCCTCTGATGCTCCTCTGTTGCTCCTCTGATGCTCCTCTGATGCTCCTCTGATTCTCCTCTGATGCTCCTCTGATGGTCCTCTGATGCTCCTCTGATTCTCCTCTGATGCTCCTCTGATGCTCCTCTGATGCTCCTCTGATGCTTTTCTGATGCTCCTCTGACGCTCCTCTGAGGCTCCTCTGATGCTCCTCTGATGCTCCTCTGATGCTCCTCTGATGCTCCTCTGATGCTCCTCTGATGCTCCTCTGAGGCTCCTCTGATGCTCCTGCTCCTGCTCCTGCTCTTGCTCCTCTGATGCTCCTCTGATTCTCCTCTGATGCTCCTCTGATGCTCCTCTGAGGCTCCTCTGAGGCTCCTCTGATGCTCCTCTGATGCTCCTCTGATGCTCCACTGATGCTACTCTGATGCTCCTCTGATGCTCCTCTGATGCTCCTCTGATGCTCCTCTGATGCTCCTCTGTTGCTCCTCTGATGCTCCTCAGATGCTCCTCTGATGTTCCTCTGATGCTCCACTGATGCTCCACTGATGCTCCTCTGATGCTCCTCCGATGCTCCTCTGATGCTCCTCTGATGCTCCTCTGATGCTCCTCTAATGCTCCTCTGAGGCTCCTCTGAGGCTCCTCTGATGCTCCTCTGATGCTCCTCTGTTGCTCCTCTGATGCTCCTCTGATGCTCCTCTGATTCTCCTCTGATGATCCTCTGATGGTCCTCTGATGCTCCTCTGATCCTCCTCTGATGCTCCTCTGATGCTCCTCTGATGCTCCTCTGTTGCTCCTCTGATGCTCCTCTGATGCTCCTCTGATGCTCCTCTGATGCTCCACTGATGCTCCACTGATGCTCCTCTGATACTCCTCTGATGCTCCTCTGATGCTCCTCTGATGCTCCTCTGATGCTCTTCTGATGCTCCTCTGATGCTCCTCTGATGCTCCTCTGATGCTCCACTGATGCTCCTCTGATGCTCCTCTGATGCTCCTCTGATTCTCCTCTGATGCTCCTCTGATGCTCCACTGATGCTCCTCTGATGCTCCACTGATGCTCAACTGATGCTCCTCTGATGCTCCACTGATGCTACTCTGATGCTCCTCTGATGCTCCTCTGATGCTCCTCTGATGCTCCTCTGATGCTCCTCTGTTGCTCCTCTGATGCTCCTCTGTTGCTCCTCTGATGCTCCTCTGATGCTCCTCTGATGCTCCTCTGATGCTCCTCTGATGCTCCTCTGATGCTACACTGATGCTCCTCTGATGCTCCTCTGATGCTCCTCTGATGCTCCTCTGATGCTCCTCTGTTGCTCCTCTGATGCTCCTCTGATGCTCCTCTGATGCTCCTCTGATGCTCCTCTGACGCTCCTCTGATGCTCCTCTGATGCTACACTGATGCTCCTCTGATGCTCCTCTGATGATCCTCTGATGCTCCTCTGATGCTCCTCTGATGCTCCTCTGATGCTCCTCTGATGCTCCTCTGATGCTCCTCTGATGCTCCTCTGATGCTCCTCTGATGCTGCTCTGATGCTCCACTGATGCTCCTCTGATGCTCCTCTGATGCTCCTCTGATGCTCCTCTGATGCTCCTCTGATGCTCCTCTGATGCTCCACTGATGCTCCTCCGATGCTCCTCTGAGGCTCCTCTGATGCTCCTCTGATGCTCCTCTGATGCTCCTCTGTTGCTCCTCTGGTGCTCCTCCGTTGCTCCTCTGATGCTCCTCTGATGCTCCTCTGATGCTCCTCTGATGCTCCTCTGATGCTACACTGATGCTCCTCTGATGCTCCTCTGATGCTCCTCTGATGCTCCTCTGATGCTCCTCTGTTGCTCCTCTGATGCTCCTCTGATGCTCCTCTGATGCTCCTCTGATGCTCCACTGATGCTCCACTGATGCACCTCTGATGCTCCTCTGATGCTCCTCTGATGCTCCTCTGATGCTCCTCTGATGCTCCTCTGATGCTCCTCTGATGCTCCTCTGTTGCTACTCTGATGCTCCTCTGATGCTCCTCTGATGCTGCTCTGATGCTCCACTGATGCTCCTCTGATGCTCCTCTGATGCTCCTCTGATGCTCCTCTGATGCTCCTCTGATGCTCCTCTGATGCTCCTCTGATGCTCCTCCGATGCTCCTCTGAGGCTCCTCTGATGCTCCTCTGATGCTCCTCTGATGCTCCTCTGTTGCTCCTCTGATGCTCCTCTGTTGCTCCTCTGATGCTCCTCTGATGCTCCTCTGATGCTCCTCTGATGCTCCTCTGATGCTCCTCTGATGCTCCTCTGATGCTCCTCTGATGCTCCTCCGATGCTCCTCTGATGCTACACTGATGCTCCTCTGATGCTCCTCTGATGCTCCTCTGATGCTCCTCTGATGCTCCTCCGATGCTCCTTCGATGCTCCTCTGATGCTCCTCTGATGCTCCTCTGATGCTGCTCTGATGCTCCACTGATGCTCCACTGATGCTCCTCTGATGCTCCTCTGATGCTCCTCTGATGCTCCTCTGATGCTCCTCCGATGCTCCTCTGATGCTCCTCCGATGCTCCTCTGAGGCTCCTCTGATGCTTCTCTGATGCTCCTCTGATGCTCCTCTGTTGCTCCTCTGATGCTCCTCTGTTGCTCTTCTGATGCTCCTCTGATGCTCCTCTGATGCTCGTCTGATGCTCCTCTGATGCTACACTGATGCTCCTCTGATGCTCCTCTGATGCTCCTCTGATGCTCCTCTGATGCTCCTCTGATGCTCCTCTGATGCTCCTCTGATGCTCCTCTGTTGCTCCTCTGATGCTCCTCTGATGCTCCTCTGATGCTCCTCTGATGCTCCACTGATGCTCCACTGATGCTCCTCTGATGCTCCTCTGATGCTCCTCTGATGCTCCTCTGATGCTCCTCTGATGCTCCTCTGATGCTCCTCTGATGCTCCTGCTCCTGCTCCTGCTCCTGCTCCTGCTCCTCTGATGCTCCTCTGATGCTCCTGCTCCTGTTCCTGCTCCTGCTCCTGCTCCTGCTCCTGCTCCTCTGATGCTCCTCTGATGCTCTTGCTCCTGCACCTGCTCCTGCTCCTGCTTCTGCTCCTGCACCTGCTCCTGCTCCTGCTCCTGCTCCTCTGTTGCTCCTCTGATTCTCCTCTGATGCTCCTCTGATGGTCCTCTGATGCTCCTCTGATCCTCCTCTGATGCTCCTCTGATGCTCCTCTGATGCTCCTCTGTTGCTCCTCTGATGCTCCTCTGATGCTCCTCTGATGCTCCTCTGATGCTCCACTGATGCTCCTCTGATGCTCCTCTGATGCTCCTCTGATGCTCCTCTGATGCTCCACTGATGCTCCTCTGATGCTCCACTGATGCTCAACTGATACTCCTCTGATGCTCCACTGATGCTACACTGATGCTCCTCTGATGCTCCTCTGATGCTCCTCTGATGCTCCTCTGATGCTCCTCTGTTGCTCCTCTGATGCTCCTCAGATGCTCCTCTGATGCTCCTCTGATGCTCCACTGATGCTCCACTGATGCTCCTCTGATGCTCCTCTGATGCTCCTCTGATGCTCCTCTGATGCTCCTCTGATGCTCCTCTAATGCTCCTCTGAGGCTCCTCTGAGGCTCCTCTGATGCTCTTCTGATGCTCCTCTGTTGCTCCTCTGATGCTCCTCTGATGCTCCTCTGATTCTCCTCTGATGCTCCTCTGATGGTCCTCTGATGCTCCTCTGATCCTCCTCTGATGCTCCTCTGATGCTCCTCTGATGCTCCTCTGTTGCTCCTCTGATGCTCCTCTGATGCTCCTCTGATGCTCCACTGATGCGACTCTGATGCTCCTCTGATGCTCCTCTGATGCTCCTCTGATGCTCCTCTGATGCTCCTCTGTTGCTCCTCTGATGCTCCTCTGTTGCTCCTCTGATGCTCCTCTGATGCTCCTCTGATGCTCCTCTGATGCTCCTCTGATGCTCCTCTGATGCTACACTGATGCTCCTCTGATGCTCCTCTGATGCTCCACTGATGCTCCTCTGATGCTCCTCTGTTGCTCCTCTGATGCTCCTCTGATGCTCCTCTGATGCTCCTCTGATGCTCCTCTGATGCTCCTCTGATGCTCCTCTGATGCTACAGTGATGCTCCTCTGATGCTCCTCTGATGCTCCTCTGATGCTCCTCTGATGCTCCTCTGTGGCTCCTCTGATGCTCCTCTGATGCTCCACTGATGCTCCTCTGATGCTCCTCTGATGCTCCTCTGATGCTCCTCTGATGCTGCTCTGATGCTCCACTGATGCTCCTCTGATGCTCCTCTGATGCTCCTCTGATGCTCCTCTGATGCTCCTCTGATGCTCCTCTGATGCTCCTCTGATGCTGCTCCGATGCTCCTCTGAGGCTCCTCTGATGCTTCTCTGATGCTCCTCTGATGCTCCTCTGTTGCTCCTCTGATGCTCCTCTGTTGCTCCTCTGATGCTCCTCCGATGCTCCTCTGATGCTCCTCTGATGCTCCTCTGATGCTACACTGATGCTCCTCTGATGCTCCTCTGATGCTCCTCTGATGCTCCTCTGATGCTCCTCTGTTGCTCCTCTGATGCTCCTCTGATGCTCCTCTGATGCTCCTCTGATGCTCCACTGATGCTCCACTGATGCACCTCTGATGCTCCTCTGATGCTCCTCTGATGCTCCTCTGATGCTCCTCGGATGCTCCTCTGATGCTCCTCTGATGCTCCTCTGATGCTCCTCTGATGCTCCTCTGATGCTCCTCTGATGCTCCACTGATGCTCCTCTGATGCTCCTCTGATGCTCCACTGATGCTCCTCTGATGCTCCTCTGATGCTCCTCTGATGCTCCTCTGATGCTCCTCTGATGCTCCTCTGATGCTCCTCTGATGCTCCTCTGATGCTCCTCTGATGCTCCTCTGATGCTCCTCTGATGGTCCTCTGATGCTCCTCTGATCCTCCTCTGATGCTCCTCTGATGCTCAACTGATGCTCCTCTGATGCTCCACTGATGCTCCTCTGTTGCTCCTCTGATGCTCCTCTGATGCTCCTCTGATGCTCCTCTGATGCTCCTATGATGCTCCTCTGATGCTCCTCTGATGCTACACTGATGCTCCTCTGATGCTCCTCTGATGCTCCTCTGATGCTCCTCTGATGCTCCTCTGATGCTCCTCTGATCCTCCTCTGATGCTCCTCTGATGCTCCTCTGATGCTCCTCTGTTGCTCCTCTGATGCTCCTCTGATGCTCCTCTGATGCTCCTCTGATGCTCCACTGATGCTCCACTGATGCTCCTCTGATACTCCTCTGATGCTCCTCTGATGCTCCTCTGATGCTCCTCTGATGCTCCTCTGATGCTCCTCTGATGCTCCACTGATGCTCCTCTGATGCTCCTCTGATGCTCCTCTGATGCTCCTCTGACGCTCCTCTGATGCTCCACTGATGCTCCTCTGATGCTCCACTGATGCTCCTCTGATGCTCCTCTGATGCTCCTCTGATGCTACTCTGATGCTCCTCTGATGCTCCTCTGATGCTCCTCTGATGCTCCTCTGATGCTCCTCTGTTGCTCCTCTGATGCTCCTCTGTTGCTCCTCTGATGCTCCTCTGATGCTCCTCTGATGCTCCTCTGATGCTCCTCTGATGCTCCTCTGATGCTACACTGATGCTCCTCTGATGCTCCTCTGATGCTCCTCTGATGCTCCTCTGATGCTCCTCTGTTGCTCCTCTGATGCTCCTCTGATGCTCCTCTGATGCTCCTCTGATGCTCCTCTGATGCTCCTCTGATTCTCCTCTGATGCTCCTCTGATGCTCCTCTGATGCTCCTCTGATGCTCCTCTGATGCTCCTCTGATGCTCCTCTGATGCTCCTCTGATGCTCCTCTGATGCTCCTCTGATGCTCCTCTGATGCTCCACTGATGCTCCTCTGATGCTCCACTGATGCTCCTCTGATGCTCCTCTGATGCTCCTCTGATGCTCCTCTGATGCTCCTCTGATGCTCCACTGATGCTCCTCTGATGCTCTTGCTCCTGCACCTGCTCCTGCTCCTGCTTCTGCTGCTGCACCTGCTCCTGCTCCTGCTCCTGCTCCTCTGTTGCTCCTCTGATGCTCCTCTGTTGCTCCTCTGATGCTCCTCTGATGCTCCTCTGATGCTCCTCTGATGCTCCTCTGATGCTCCTCTGATGCTCCTCTGATGCTCCTCTGATGCTCCTCTGATGCTCCTCTGATGCTCCACTGATGCTCCTCTGATGCTCCTCTGATGCTCCACTGATGCTCCTCTGATGCTCCTCTGATGCTCCTCTGATGCTCCACTGATGCTCCTCTGATGCTCCTCTGATGCTCCTCTGTTGCTCCTCTGATGCTCCTCTGATGCTCCTCTGATGCTCCTCTGATGCTCCTCTGATGCTCCTCTGATGCTCCTCTGATGCTCCTCTGATGCTCCTCAGATGCTCCTCTGATGCTCCTCTGATGCTCCACTGATGCTCCTCTGATGCTCCTCTGATGCTACACTGATGCTCCTCTGATGCTCCACTGATGCTCAACTGATGCTCCTCTGATGCTCCACTGATGCTACTCTGATGCTCCTCTGATGCTCCTCTGATGCTCCTCTGATGCTCCTCTGATGCTCCTCTGTTGCTCCTCTGATGCTCCTCAGATGCTCCTCTGATGCTCCTCTGATGCTCCACTGATGCTCCACTGATGCTCCTCTGATGCTCCTCTGATGCTCCTCTGATGCTCCTCTGATGCTCCTCTGATGCTCCTCTAATGCTCCTCTGAGGCTCCTCTGAGGCTCCTCTGATGCTCCTCTGATGCTCCTCTGTTGCTCCTCTGATGCTCCTCTGATGCTCCTCTGATTCTCCTCTGATGCTCCTCTGATGGTCCTCTGATGCTCCTCTGATTCTCCTCTGATGCTCCTCTGATGCTCCTCTGATGCTCCTCTGATGCTTTTCTGATGCTCCTCTGACGCTCCTCTGAGGCTCCTCTGATGCTCCTCTGATGCTCCTCTGATGCTCCTCTGATGCTCCTCTGATGCTCCTCTGATGCTCCTCTGAGGCTCCTCTGATGCTCCTGCTCCTGCTCCTGCTCTTGCTCCTCTGATGCTCCTCTGATTCTCCTCTGATGCTCCTCTGATGCTCCTCTGAGGCTCCTCTGAGGCTCCTCTGATGCTCCTCTGATGCTCCTCTGTTGCTCCTCTGATGCTCCTCTGATGCTCCTCTGATTCTCCTCTGATGCTCCTCTGATGGTCCTCTGATGCTCCTCTGATCCTCCTCTGATGCTCCTCTGATGCTCCTCTGATGCTCCTCTTTTGCTCCTCTGATGCTCCTCTGATGCTCCTCTGATGCTCCTCTGATGCTCCACTGATGCTCCACTGATGCTCCTCTGATGCTCCTCTGATGCTCCTCTAATGCTCCTCTGATGCTCCTCTGATGCTCCTCTGATGCTCCTCTGATGCTCCTCTGATGCTCCACTGATGCTCCTCTGATGCTCCTCTGATGCTCCTCTGATGCTCCTCTGATGCTCCTCTGATGCTCCACTGATGCTCCTCTGATGCTCCACTGATGCTCAACTGATGCTCCTCTGATGCTCCACTGATGCTACTCTGAAGCTCCTCTGATGCTCCTCTGATTCTCCTCTGATGCTCCTCTGATGCTCCTCTGTTGCTCCGCTGATGCTCCTCTGTTGCTCCTCTGATGCTCCTCTGATGCTCCTCTGATGCTCCTCTGATGCTCCTCTGATGCTACACTGATGCTCCTCTGATGCTCCTCTGATGCTCCTCTGATGCTCCTCTGATGCTCCTCTGTTGCTCCTCTGATGCTCCTCTGATGCTCCTCTGATGCTCCTCTGATGCTCCTCTGATGCTCCTCTGATGCTCCTCTGATGCTACACTGATGCTCCTCTGATGCTCCTCTGAGGCTCCTCTGATGCTCCTCTGATGCTCCTCTGATGCTCCTCTGATGCTCCTTGGATGCTCCTCTGATGCTCCTCTGATGCTCCTCTGATGCTCCTCTGATGCTCCTCCGATGCTCCTCTGAGGCTCCTCTGATGCTTCTCTGATGCTCCTCTGATGCTCCTCTGTTGCTCCTCTGATGCTCCTCTGTTGCTCCTCTGATGCTCCTCTGATGCTCCTCTGATGCTCCACTGATGCTCCTCTGATGCTACACTGATGCTCCTCTGATGCTCCTCTGATGCTCCTCTGATGCTCCTCTGATGCTCCTCTGATGCTCCTCTGATGCTCCTCTGATGCTCCTCTGTTGCTCCTCTGATGCTCCTCTGATGCTCCTCTGATGCTCCTCTGATGCTCCACTGATGCTCCACTGATGCTCCTCTGATGCTCCTCTGATGCTCCTCTGATGCTCCTCTGATGCTCCTCTGATGCTCCTGCTCCTGCTCCTGCTCCTGCTCCTGCTCCTGCTCCTCTGATGCTCCTCTGATGCTCTTGCTCCTGCACCTGCTCCTGCTCCTGCTTCTGCTCCTGCTCCTGCTCCTGCTCCTGCTCCTGCTCCTCTGATGCTCCTCTGATGCTCCACTGATGCTCCTCTGATGCTCCTCTGATGCTCCTCTGATGCTCCACTGATGCTCCTCTGATGCTCCTCTGATGCTCCACTGATGCTCCTCTGATGCTCCTCTGATGCTCCACTGATGCTCCTCTGATGCTCCTCTGATGCTCCTCTGATGCTCCTCTGAGGCTCCTCTGATGCTCCTCTGATGCTCCTGCTCCTGCTCCTGCTCCTGCTCCTGCTCCTCTGATGCTCCTCTGATGCTCCTGCTCCTGTTCCTGCTCCTGCTCCTGCTCCTGCTCCTGCTCCTCTGATGCTCCTCTGATGCTCTTGCTCCTGCACCTGCTCCTGCTCCTGCTTCTGCTCCTGCACCTGCTCCTGCTCCTGCTCCTGCTCCTCTGATGCTCCTCTGATGCTCCTCTGATGCTCCTCTGATGCTCCACTGATGCTCCTCTGATGCTCCTCTGATGCTCCTCTGATGCTCCTCTGATGCTCCTCTGATGCTCCTCTGATGCTCCTCTGATGCTCCTCTGATGCTCCTCTGATGCTCCTCTGATGCTCCTCTGATGCTCCTCTGATGCTGCTCTGATGCTCCACTGATGCTCCTCTGATGCTCCTCTGATGCTCCTCTGATGCTCCTCTGATGCTCCTCTGATGCTCCTCTGATGCTCCTCCGATGCTCCTCTGAGGGTCCTCTGATGCTTCTCTGATGCTCCTCTGATGCTCCTCTGTTGCTCCTCTGATGCTCCTCTGTTGCTCCTCTGATGCTCCTCTGATGCTCCTCTGATGCTCCTCTGATGCTCCTCTGATGCTACACTGATGCTCCTCTGATGCTCCTCTGATGCTCCTCTGATGCTCCTCTGATGCTCCTCTGATGCTCCTCTGATGCTCCTCTGATGCTCCTCTGATGCTCCTCTGATGCTCCTCTGTTGCTCCTCTGATGCTCCTCTGATGCTCCTCTGATGCTCCTCTGATGCTTCTCTGATGCTCCTCTGATGCTCCTCTGTTGCTCCTCTGATGCTCCCCTGTTGCTCCTCTGATGCTCCTCTGATGCTCCTCTGATGCTGCTCTGATGCTCCACTGATGCTCCTCTGATGCTCCTCTGATGCTCCTCTGATGCTCCTCTGATGCTCCTCTGATGCTCCTCTGATGCTCCTCTGATGCTCCTCCGATGCTCCTCTGAGGCTCCTCTGATGCTTCTCTGATGCTCCTCTGATGCTCCTCTGTTGCTCCTCTGATGCTCCTCTGTTGCTCCTCTGATGCTCCTCTGATGCTCCTCTGATGCTCCTCTGATGCTACACTGATGCTCCTCTGATGCTCCTCTGATGCTCCTCTGATGCTCCTCTGATGCTCCTCTGTTGCTCCTCTGATGCTCCTCTGATGCTCCTCTGATGTTCCTCTGATGCTCCACTGATGCTCCACTGATGCTCCTCTGATGCTCCTCTGATGCTCCTCTGATGCTCCTCTGATGCTCCTCTGATGCTCCTCTGATGCTCCTCTGATGCTCCTCTGATGCTCCTGCTCCTGCTCCTGCTCCTGCTCCTGCTCCTCTGATGCTCCTCTGATGCTCCTGCTCCTGTTCCTGCTCCTGCTCCTGCTCCTGCTCCTGCTCCTCTGATGCTCCTCTGATGCTCTTGCTCCTGCACCTGCTCCTGCTCCTGCTTCTGCTCCTGCACCTGCTCCTGCTCCTGCTCCTGCTCCTCTGATGCTCCTCTGATCCTCCTCTGATGCTCCTCTGATGCTCCTCTGATGCTCCTCTGTTGCTCCTCTGATGCTCCTCTGATGCTCCTCTGATGCTCCTCTGAAGCTCCACTGATGCTCCTCTGATGCTCCTCTGATGCTCCTCTGATGCTCCTCTGATGCTCCACTGATGCTCCTCTGATGCTCCACTGATGCTCAACTGATGCTCCTCTGATGCTCCACTGATGCTACTCTGATGCTCCTCTGATGCTCCTCTGATGCTCCTCTGATGCTCCTCTGATGCTCCTCTGTTGCTCCTCTGATGCTCCTCAGATGCTCCTCTGATGTTCCTCTGATGCTCCACTGATGCTCCACTGATGCTCCTCTGATGCTCCTCCGATGCTCCTCTGATGCTCCTCTGATGCTCCTCTGATGCTCCTCTAATGCTCCTCTGAGGCTCCTCTGAGGCTCCTCTGATGCTCCTCTGATGCTCCTCTGTTGCTCCTCTGATGCTCCTCTGATGCTCCTCTGATTCTCCTCTGATGATCCTCTGATGGTCCTCTGATGCTCCTCTGATCCTCCTCTGATGCTCCTCTGATGCTCCTCTGATGCTCCTCTGTTGCTCCTCTGATGCTCCTCTGATGCTCCTCTGATGCTCCTCTGATGCTCCACTGATGCTCCACTGATGCTCCTCTGATACTCCTCTGATGCTCCTCTGATGCTCCTCTGATGCTCCTCTGATGCTCTTCTGATGCTCCTCTGATGCTCCTCTGATGCTCCTCTGATGCTCCACTGATGCTCCTCTGATGCTCCTCTGATGCTCCTCTGATTCTCCTCTGATGCTCCTCTGATGCTCCACTGATGCTCCTCTGATGCTCCACTGATGCTCAACTGATGCTCCTCTGATGCTCCACTGATGCTACTCTGATGCTCCTCTGATGCTCCTCTGATGCTCCTCTGATGCTCCTCTGATGCTCCTCTGTTGCTCCTCTGATGCTCCTCTGTTGCTCCTCTGATGCTCCTCTGATGCTCCTCTGATGCTCCTCTGATGCTCCTCTGATGCTCCTCTGATGCTACACTGATGCTCCTCTGATGCTCCTCTGATGCTCCTCTGATGCTCCTCTGATGCTCCTCTGTTGCTCCTCTGATGCTCCTCTGATGCTCCTCTGATGCTCCTCTGATGCTCCTCTGACGCTCCTCTGATGCTCCTCTGATGCTACACTGATGCTCCTCTGATGCTCCTCTGATGATCCTCTGATGCTCCTCTGATGCTCCTCTGATGCTCCTCTGATGCTCCTCTGATGCTCCTCTGATGCTCCTCTGATGCTCCTCTGATGCTCCTCTGATGCTGCTCTGATGCTCCACTGATGCTCCTCTGATGCTCCTCTGATGCTCCTCTGATGCTCCTCTGATGCTCCTCTGATGCTCCTCTGATGCTCCACTGATGCTCCTCCGATGCTCCTCTGAGGCTCCTCTGATGCTCCTCTGATGCTCCTCTGATGCTCCTCTGTTGCTCCTCTGGTGCTCCTCCGTTGCTCCTCTGATGCTCCTCTGATGCTCCTCTGATGCTCCTCTGATGCTCCTCTGATGCTACACTGATGCTCCTCTGATGCTCCTCTGATGCTCCTCTGATGCTCCTCTGATGCTCCTCTGTTGCTCCTCTGATGCTCCTCTGATGCTCCTCTGATGCTCCTCTGATGCTCCACTGATGCTCCACTGATGCACCTCTGATGCTCCTCTGATGCTCCTCTGATGCTCCTCTGATGCTCCTCTGATGCTCCTCTGATGCTCCTCTGATGCTCCTCTGTTGCTACTCTGATGCTCCTCTGATGCTCCTCTGATGCTGCTCTGATGCTCCACTGATGCTCCTCTGATGCTCCTCTGATGCTCCTCTGATGCTCCTCTGATGCTCCTCTGATGCTCCTCTGATGCTCCTCTGATGCTCCTCCGATGCTCCTCTGAGGCTCCTCTGATGCTCCTCTGATGCTCCTCTGATGCTCCTCTGTTGCTCCTCTGATGCTCCTCTGTTGCTCCTCTGATGCTCCTCTGATGCTCCTCTGATGCTCCTCTGATGCTCCTCTGATGCTCCTCTGATGCTCCTCTGATGCTCCTCTGATGCTCCTCCGATGCTCCTCTGATGCTACACTGATGCTCCTCTGATGCTCCTCTGATGCTCCTCTGATGCTCCTCTGATGCTCCTCCGATGCTCCTTCGATGCTCCTCTGATGCTCCTCTGATGCTCCTCTGATGCTGCTCTGATGCTCCACTGATGCTCCACTGATGCTCCTCTGATGCTCCTCTGATGCTCCTCTGATGCTCCTCTGATGCTCCTCCGATGCTCCTCTGATGCTCCTCCGATGCTCCTCTGAGGCTCCTCTGATGCTTCTCTGATGCTCCTCTGATGCTCCTCTGTTGCTCCTCTGATGCTCCTCTGTTGCTCTTCTGATGCTCCTCTGATGCTCCTCTGATGCTCGTCTGATGCTCCTCTGATGCTACACTGATGCTCCTCTGATGCTCCTCTGATGCTCCTCTGATGCTCCTCTGATGCTCCTCTGATGCTCCTCTGATGCTACTCTGATGCTCCTCTGTTGCTCCTCTGATGCTCCTCTGATGCTCCTCTGATGCTCCTCTGATGCTCCACTGATGCTCCACTGATGCTCCTCTGATGCTCCTCTGATGCTCCTCTGATGCTCCTCTGATGCTCCTCTGATGCTCCTCTGATGCTCCTCTGATGCTCCTGCTCCTGCTCCTGCTCCTGCTCCTGCTCCTCTGATGCTCCTCTGATGCTCCTGCTCCTGTTCCTGCTCCTGCTCCTGCTCCTGCTCCTGCTCCTCTGATGCTCCTCTGATGCTCTTGCTCCTGCACCTGCTCCTGCTCCTGCTTCTGCTCCTGCACCTGCTCCTGCTCCTGCTCCTGCTCCTCTGTTGCTCCTCTGATTCTCCTCTGATGCTCCTCTGATGGTCCTCTGATGCTCCTCTGATCCTCCTCTGATGCTCCTCTGATGCTCCTCTGATGCTCCTCTGTTGCTCCTCTGATGCTCCTCTGATGCTCCTCTGATGCTCCTCTGATGCTCCACTGATGCTCCTCTGATGCTCCTCTGATGCTCCTCTGATGCTCCTCTGATGCTCCACTGATGCTCCTCTGATGCTCCACTGATGCTCAACTGATACTCCTCTGATGCTCCACTGATGCTACACTGATGCTCCTCTGATGCTCCTCTGATGCTCCTCTGATGCTCCTCTGATGCTCCTCTGTTGCTCCTCTGATGCTCCTCAGATGCTCCTCTGATGCTCCTCTGATGCTCCACTGATGCTCCACTGATGCTCCTCTGATGCTCCTCTGATGCTCCTCTGATGCTCCTCTGATGCTCCTCTGATGCTCCTCTAATGCTCCTCTGAGGCTCCTCTGAGGCTCCTCTGATGCTCTTCTGATGCTCCTCTGTTGCTCCTCTGATGCTCCTCTGATGCTCCTCTGATTCTCCTCTGATGCTCCTCTGATGGTCCTCTGATGCTCCTCTGATCCTCCTCTGATGCTCCTCTGATGCTCCTCTGATGCTCCTCTGTTGCTCCTCTGATGCTCCTCTGATGCTCCTCTGATGCTCCACTGATGCGACTCTGATGCTCCTCTGATGCTCCTCTGATGCTCCTCTGATGCTCCTCTGATGCTCCTCTGTTGCTCCTCTGATGCTCCTCTGTTGCTCCTCTGATGCTCCTCTGATGCTCCTCTGATGCTCCTCTGATGCTCCTCTGATGCTCCTCTGATGCTACACTGATGCTCCTCTGATGCTCCTCTGATGCTCCTCTGATGCTCCTCTGATGCTCCTCTGTTGCTCCTCTGATGCTCCTCTGATGCTCCTCTGATGCTCCTCTGATGCTCCTCTGATGCTCCTCTGATGCTCCTCTGATGCTACAGTGATGCTCCTCTGATGCTCCTCTGATGCTCCTCTGATGCTCCTCTGATGCTCCTCTGTGGCTCCTCTGATGCTCCTCTGATGCTCCACTGATGCTCCTCTGATGCTCCTCTGATGCTCCTCTGATGCTCCTCTGATGCTGCTCTGATGCTCCACTGATGCTCCTCTGATGCTCCTCTGATGCTCCTCTGATGCTCCTCTGATGCTCCTCTGATGCTCCTCTGATGCTCCTCTGATGCTGCTCCGATGCTCCTCTGAGGCTCCTCTGATGCTTCTCTGATGCTCCTCTGATGCTCCTCTGTTGCTCCTCTGATGCTCCTCTGTTGCTCCTCTGATGCTCCTCCGATGCTCCTCTGATGCTCCTCTGATGCTCCTCTGATGCTACACTGATGCTCCTCTGATGCTCCTCTGATGCTCCTCTGATGCTCCTCTGATGCTCCTCTGTTGCTCCTCTGATGCTCCTCTGATGCTCCTCTGATGCTCCTCTGATGCTCCACTGATGCTCCACTGATGCACCTCTGATGCTCCTCTGATGCTCCTCTGATGCTCCTCTGATGCTCCTCGGATGCTCCTCTGATGCTCCTCTGATGCTCCTCTGATGCTCCTCTGATGCTCCTCTGATGCTCCTCTGATGCTCCACTGATGCTCCTCTGATGCTCCTCTGATGCTCCACTGATGCTCCTCTGATGCTCCTCTGATGCTCCTCTGATGCTCCTCTGATGCTCCTCTGATGCTCCTCTGATGCTCCTCTGATGCTCCTCTGATGCTCCTCTGATGCTCCTCTGATGCTCCTCTGATGGTCCTCTGATGCTCCTCTGATCCTCCTCTGATGCTCCTCTGATGCTCAACTGATGCTCCTCTGATGCTCCACTGATGCTCCTCTGTTGCTCCTCTGATGCTCCTCTGATGCTCCTCTGATGCTCCTCTGATGCTCCTATGATGCTCCTCTGATGCTCCTCTGATGCTACACTGATGCTCCTCTGATGCTCCTCTGATGCTCCTCTGATGCTCCTCTGATGCTCCTCTGATGCTCCTCTGATCCTCCTCTGATGCTCCTCTGATGCTCCTCTGATGCTCCTCTGTTGCTCCTCTGATGCTCCTCTGATGCTCCTCTGATGCTCCTCTGATGCTCCACTGATGCTCCACTGATGCTCCTCTGATACTCCTCTGATGCTCCTCTGATGCTCCTCTGATGCTCCTCTGATGCTCCTCTGATGCTCCTCTGATGCTCCACTGATGCTCCTCTGATGCTCCTCTGATGCTCCTCTGATGCTCCTCTGACGCTCCTCTGATGCTCCACTGATGCTCCTCTGATGCTCCACTGATGCTCCTCTGATGCTCCTCTGATGCTCCTCTGATGCTACTCTGATGCTCCTCTGATGCTCCTCTGATGCTCCTCTGATGCTCCTCTGATGCTCCTCTGTTGCTCCTCTGATGCTCCTCTGTTGCTCCTCTGATGCTCCTCTGATGCTCCTCTGATGCTCCTCTGATGCTCCTCTGATGCTCCTCTGATGCTACACTGATGCTCCTCTGATGCTCCTCTGATGCTCCTCTGATGCTCCTCTGATGCTCCTCTGTTGCTCCTCTGATGCTCCTCTGATGCTCCTCTGATGCTCCTCTGATGCTCCTCTGATGCTCCTCTGATGCTCCTCTGATGCTCCTCTGATGCTCCTCTGATGCTCCTCTGATGCTCCTCTGATGCTCCTCTGATGCTCCTCTGATGCTCCTCTGATGCTCCTCTGATGCTCCTCTGATGCTCCTCTGATGCTCCACTGATGCTCCTCTGATGCTCCACTGATGCTCCTCTGATGCTCCTCTGATGCTCCTCTGATGCTCCTCTGATGCTCCTCTGATGCTCCACTGATGCTCCTCTGATGCTCTTGCTCCTGCACCTGCTCCTGCTCCTGCTTCTGCTGCTGCACCTGCTCCTGCTCCTGCTCCTGCTCCTCTGTTGCTCCTCTGATGCTCCTCTGTTGCTCCTCTGATGCTCCTCTGATGCTCCTCTGATGCTCCTCTGATGCTCCTCTGATGCTCCTCTGATGCTCCTCTGATGCTCCTCTGATGCTCCTCTGATGCTCCTCTGATGCTCCACTGATGCTCCTCTGATGCTCCTCTGATGCTCCACTGATGCTCCTCTGATGCTCCTCTGATGCTCCTCTGATGCTCCACTGATGCTCCTCTGATGCTCCTCTGATGCTCCTCTGTTGCTCCTCTGATGCTCCTCTGATGCTCCTCTGATGCTCCTCTGATGCTCCTCTGATGCTCCTCTGATGCTCCTCTGATGCTCCTCTGATGCTCCTCAGATGCTCCTCTGATGCTCCTCTGATGCTCCACTGATGCTCCTCTGATGCTCCTCTGATGCTACACTGATGCTCCTCTGATGCTCCACTGATGCTCAACTGATGCTCCTCTGATGCTCCACTGATGCTACTCTGATGCTCCTCTGATGCTCCTCTGATGCTCCTCTGATGCTCCTCTGATGCTCCTCTGTTGCTCCTCTGATGCTCCTCAGATGCTCCTCTGATGCTCCTCTGATGCTCCACTGATGCTCCACTGATGCTCCTCTGATGCTCCTCTGATGCTCCTCTGATGCTCCTCTGATGCTCCTCTGATGCTCCTCTAATGCTCCTCTGAGGCTCCTCTGAGGCTCCTCTGATGCTCCTCTGATGCTCCTCTGTTGCTCCTCTGATGCTCCTCTGATGCTCCTCTGATTCTCCTCTGATGCTCCTCTGATGGTCCTCTGATGCTCCTCTGATTCTCCTCTGATGCTCCTCTGATGCTCCTCTGATGCTCCTCTGATGCTTTTCTGATGCTCCTCTGACGCTCCTCTGAGGCTCCTCTGATGCTCCTCTGATGCTCCTCTGATGCTCCTCTGATGCTCCTCTGATGCTCCTCTGATGCTCCTCTGAGGCTCCTCTGAGGCTCCTCTGATGCTCCTCTGATGCTCCTCTGTTGCTCCTCTGATGCTCCTCTGATGCTCCTCTGATGCTCCTCTGATGCTCCTCTGATGCTCCTCTGATGCTCCTCTGAGGCTCCTCTGAGGCTCCTCTGAGGCTCCTCTGATGCTCCTCTGATGCTCCTCTGATGCTCCTCTGATGCTCCTCTGATGCTCCTCTGATGCTCCTCCGATGCTCCTCCGATGCTCCTCTGATGCTCCTCTGTTGCTCCTCTGATGCTCCTCTGTTGCTCCTCTGATGCTCCTCTGATGCTCCTCTGATGCTCCTCTGATGCTCCTCTGATGCTACACTGATGCTCCTCTGATGCTCCTCTGATGCTCCTCTGATGCTCCTCTGATGCTCCTCTGATGCTCCTCTGATGCTCCTCTGATGCTCCTCTGATGCTCCTCTGATGCTCCTCTGATGCTCCTCTGATGCTCCACTGATGCTCCACTGATGCTCCTCTGATGCTCCTCTGATGCTCCTCTGATGCTCCTCTGATGCTCCTCTGATGCTCCTCTGATGCTCCTCTGATGCTCCTCTGATGCTCCTCTGATGCTCCTGCTCCTGCTCCTGCTGCTGCTCCTGCTCCTCTGATGCTCCTCTGATGCTCCTGCTCCTGTTCCTGCTCCTGCTCCTGCTCCTGCTCCTCTGATGCTCCTCTGATGCTCTTGCTCCTGCACCTGCTCCTGCTCCTGCTTCTGCTCCTGCACCTGCTCCTGCTCCTGCTCCTGCTCCTGCTCCTGCTCCTCTGATGCTCCTCTGTTGCTCCTGCTCCTGTTCCTGCTCCTGCTCCTGCTCCTGCTCCTGCTCCTCTGATGCTCCTCTGATGCTCTTGCTCCTGCACCTGCTCCTGCTCCTGCTTCTGCTCCTGCACCTGCTCCTGCTTCTGCTCCTGCACCTGCTCCTGCTCCTGCTCCTGCTCCTCTGTTGCTCCTCTGATGCTCCTCTGATGCTCCTCTGATGCTCCTCTGATGCTCCTCTGATGCTCCTCTGATGCTCCTCTGATGCTCCTCTGATGCTCCTCTGATGCTCCTCTGATGCTCCTCTGATGCTCCTCTGACGCTCCTCTGAGGCTCCTCTGATGCTCCTCTGATGCTCCTCTGATGCTCCTCTGATGCTCCTCTGATGCTCCTCTGAGGCTCCTCTGAGGCTCCTCTGATGCTCCTCTGATGCTCCTCTGTTGCTCCTCTGATGCTCCTCTGATGCTCCTCTGATGCTCCTCTGATGCTCCTCTGATGCTCCTCTGATGCTCCTCTGATGCTCCTCTGATGCTCCTCTGAGGCTCCTCTGAGGCTACTCTGATGCTCCTCTGATGCTCCTCTGATGCTCCTCTGATGCTCCTCTGATGCTCCTCTGATGCTCCTCTGATGCTCCTCTGATGCTCCTCCGATGCTCCTCCGAGGCTCCTCTCATGCTTCTCTGATGCTCCTCTGATGCTCCTCTGTTGCTCCTCTGATGCTCCTCTGTTGCTCCTCTGATGCTCCTCTGGTGCTCCTCTGATGCTCCTCTGATGCTCCTCTGATGCTACACTGATGCTCCTATGATGCTCCTCTGATGCTCCTCTGATGCTCCTCTGATGCTCCTCTGATGCTCCTCTGATGCTCCTCTGATGCTCCTCTGATGCTCCACTGATGCTCCACTGATGCTCCTCTGATGCTCCTCTGAGGCTCCTCTGATGCTCCTCTGATGCTCCTCTGATGCTCCTCTGATGCTCCTCTGAGGCTCCTCTGAGGCTCCTCTGATGCTCCTCTGATGCTCCTCTGTTGCTCCTCTGATGCTCCTCTGATGCTCCTCTGATGCTCCTCTGATGCTCCTCTGATGCTCCTCTGATGCTCCTCTGATGCTCCTCTGATGCTCCTCTGAGGCTCCTCTGAGGCTACTCTGATGCTCCTCTGATGCTCCTCTGATGCTCCTCTGAGGCTCCTCTGAGGCTCCTCTGATGCTCCTCTGATGCTCCTCTGTTGCTCCTCTGATGCTCCTCCGATGCTCCTCTGATGCTCCTCTGATGCTCCTCTGATGCTCCTCTGATGCTCCTCTGATGCTCCTCTGATGCTCCTCTGAGGCTCCTCTGAGGCTACTCTGATGCTCCTCTGATGCTCCTCTGATGCTCCTCTGATGCTCCTCTGATGCTCCTCTGATGCTCCTCTGATGCTCCTCTGATGCTCCTCCGATGCTCCTCCGAGGCTCCTCTGATGCTTCTCTGATGCTCCTCTGATGCTCCTCTGTTGCTCCTCTGATGCTCCTCTGTTGCTCCTCTGATGCTCCTCTGATGCTCCTCTGATGCTCCTCTGATGCTCCTCTGATGCTACACTGATGCTCCTATGATGCTCCTCTGATGCTCCTCTGATGCTCCTCTGATGCTCCTCTGATGCTCCTCTGATGCTCCTCTGATGCTCCTCTGATGCTCCTCTGATGCTCCACTGATGCTCCACTGATGCTCCTCTGATGCTCCTCTGATGCTCCTCTGATGCTCCTCTGATGCTCCTCTGATGCTCCTCTGATGCTCCTCTGATGCTCCTCTGATGCTCCTCTGATGCTCCTCTGATGCTCCTGCTCCTGCTCCTGCTCCTGCTCCTGCTCCTCTGATGCTCCTCTGATGCTCCTGCTCCTGTTCCTGCTCCTGCTCCTGCTCCTCTGATGCTCCTCTGATGCTCTTGCTCCTGCACCTGCTCCTGCTCCTGCTTCTGCTCCTGCACCTGCTCCTGCTCCTGCTTCTGCTCCTGCTCCTGCTCCTCTGATGCTCCTCTGTTGCTCCTGCTCCTGTTCCTGCTCCTGCTCCTGCTCCTGCTCCTGCTCCTCTGATGCTCCTCTGATGCTCCTCTGATGCTCCTCTGATGCTCCTCTGTTGCTCCTCTGATGCTCCTCAGATGCTCCTCTGATGCTCCTCTGATGCTCCACTGATGCTCCACTGATGCTCCTCTGATGCTCCTCTGATGCTCCTCTGATGCTCCTCTGATGCTCCTCTGATGCTCCTCTGAGGCTCCTCTGAGGCTCCTCTGATGCTCCTCTGATGCTCCTCTGTTGCTCCTCTGATGCTCCTCTGATGCTCCTCTGATTCTCCTCTGATGCTCCTCTGATGGTCCTCTGATGCTCCTCTGATCCTCCTCTGATGCTCCTCTGATGCTCCTCTGATGCTCCTCTGATGCTCCTCTGTTGCTCCTCTGATGCTCCTCTGATGCTCCTCTGATGCTCCTCTGATGCTCCTCTGATGCTCCTCTGATGCTCCTCTGATGCTCCACTGATGCTCCTCTGATGCTCCTCTGATGCTCCTCTGATGCTCCTCTGATGCTCCTCTGATGCTCCTCTGATGCTCCTCTGATGCTCCTCTGATGCTCCTCTGAATCTCTTCTGATGCTCCTCTGATGCTGCTCTGATGCTCCACTGATGCTCCTCTGATGCTCCTCTGATGCTCCTCTGATTCTCCTCTGATGCTCCTCTGATGCTCCTCTGATGCTCCTCCGATGCTCCTCTGAGGCTCCTCTGATGCTTCTCTGATGCTCCTCTGATGCTCCTCTGTTGCTCCTCTGATGCTCCTCTGTTGCTCCTCCGATGCTCCTCTGAGGCTCCTCTGATGCTTCTCTGATGCTCTTCTGATGCTCCTCTGTTGCTCCTCTGATGCTCCTCTGTTGCTCCTCTGATGCTCCTCTGATGCTCCTCTGTTGCTCCTCTGATGCTCCTCTGATGCTCCTCTGATGCTCCTCTGATGCTCCTCTGATGCTCCTCTGATGCTCCTCTGATGCTCCTCTGTTGCTCCTCTGACGCTCCTCTGATGCTCCTCTGTTGCTCCTCTGATGCTCCTCTGTTGCTCCTCCGATGCTCCTCTGAGGCTCCTCTGATGCTTCTCTGATGCTCCTCTGATGCTCCTCTGTTGCTCCTCTGATGCTCCTCTGTTGCTCCTCTGATGCTCCTCTGATGCTCCTCTGTTGCTCCTCTGATGCTCCTCTGATGCTCCTCTGATGCTCCTCTGACGCTCCTCTGATGCTCCTCTGATGCTCCTCTGATGCTCCTCTGTTGCTCCTCTGATGCTCCTCTGATGCTCCTCTGATGCTCCTCTGATGCTCCACTGATGCTCCACTGATGCGCCTCTGATGCTCCTCTGATGCTCCTCTGATGCTCCTCTGATGCTCCTCTGATGCTCCTCTGATGCTCCTCTGATGCTGCTCTGATGCTCCTCTGATGCTCCTCTGATGCTCCTCTGATGCTCCTCTGATGCTCCTCTGATGCTCCACTGATGCTCCTCTGATGCTCCTCTGATGCTCCTCTGTTGCTCCTCTGATGCTCCTCAGATGCTCCTCTGATGCTCCTCTGATGCTCCTCTGTTGCTCCTCTGATGCTCCTCTGTTGCTCCTCTGATGCTCCTCTGATGCTCCTCTGATGCTCCTCTGATGCTCCTCTGATGCTACACTGATGCTCCTATGATGCTCCTCTGATGCTCCTCTGATGCTCCTCTGATGCTCCTCTGATGCTCCTCTGAGGCTCCTCTGAGGCTACTCTGATGCTCCTCTGATGCTCCTCTGATGCTCCTCTGAGGCTCCTCTGAGGCTCCTCTGATGCTCCTCTGATGCTCCTCTGTTGCTCCTCTGATGCTCCTCTGATGCTCCTCTGATGCTCCTCTGATGCTCCTCTGATGCTCCTCTGATGCTCCTCTGATGCTCCTCTGATGCTCCTCTGAGGCTCCTCTGAGGCTACTCTGATGCTCCTCTGATGCTCCTCTGATGCTCCACTGATGCTCCTCTGATGCTCCTCTGATGCTCCTCTGATGCTCCTCTGATGCTCCTCTGATGCTCCTCTGATGCTCCTCTGATGCTCCTCTGATGCTCCTCTGATGCTCCTCTGATGCTCCTCTGATGCTCCTCTGATGCTCCTGCTCCTGCTCCTGCTCCTGCTCCTGCTCCTCTGATGCTCCTCTGATGCTCCTGCTCCTGCTCCTGCTCCTCTGATGCTCCTCTGATGCTCTTGCTCCTGCACCTGCTCCTGCTCCTGCTCCTGCTCCTGCTCCTCTGATGCTCCTCTGATGCTCCTGCTCCTGTTCCTGCTCCTGCTCCTGCTCCTGCTCCTGCTACCATGATGCTCCTCTGATGCTCTTGCTCCTGCACCTGCTCCTGCTCCTGCTTCTGCTCCTGCACCTGCTCCTGCTCCTGCTTCTGCTCCTGCTCCTGCTCCTCTGATGCTCCTCTGTTGCTCCTGCTCCTGTTCCTGCTCCTGCTCCTGCTCCTGCTCCTGCTCCTCTGATGCTCCTTTGATGCTCCTCTGATGCTCCTCTGATGCTCCTCTGTTGCTCCTCTGATGCTCCTCAGATGCTCCTCTGATGCTCCTCTGATGCTCCACTGATGCTCCACTGATGCTCCTCTGATGCTCCTCTGATGCTCCTCTGATGCTCCTCTGATGCTCCTCTGATGCTCCTCTGATGCTCCTCTGAGGCTCCTCTGAGGCTCCTCTGATGCTCCTCTGATGCTCCTCTGTTGCTCCTCTGATGCTCCTCTGATGCTCCTCTGATTCTCCTCTGATGCTCCTCTGATGCTCCTCTGATGCTCCTCTGATGCTCCTCTGATGCTCCACTGATGCTCCACTGATGCTCCTCTGATCCTCCTCTGATGCTCCTCTGATGCTCCTCTGATGCTCCTCTGATGCTCCTCTGATGCTCCTCTGAGGCTCCTCTGAGGCTCCTCTGATGCTCCTCTGATGCTCCTCTGTTGCTCCTCTGATGCTCCTCTGATGCTCCTCTGATGCTCCTCTGATGCTCCTCTGATGCTCCTCTGATGCTCCTCTGATGCTCCTCTGAGGCTCCTCTGAGGCTACTCTGATGCTCCTCTGATGCTCCTCTGATGCTCCTCTGAGGCTCCTCTGAGGCTCCTCTGATGCTCCTCTGATGCTCCTCTGTTGCTCCTCTGATGCTCCTCTGATACTCCTCTGATGCTCCTCTGATGCTCCTCTGATGCTCCTCTGATGCTCCTCTGATGCTCCTCTGATGCTCCTCTGAGGCTCCTCTGAGGCTACTCTGATGCTCCTCTGATGCTCCTCTGATGCTCCTCTGATGCTCCTCTGATGCTCCTCTGATGCTCCTCTGATGCTCCTCTGATGCTCCTCCGATGCTCCTCCGAGGCTCCTCTGATGCTTCTCTGATGCTCCTCTGATGCTCCTCTGTTGCTCCTCTGATGCTCCTCTGTTGCTCCTCTGATGCTCCTCTGATGCTCCTCTGATGCTCCTCTGATGCTCCTCTGATGCTACACTGATGCTCCTATGATGCTCCTCTGATGCTCCTCTGATGCTCCTCTGATGCTCCTCTGATGCTCCTCTGATGCTCCTCTGATGCTCCTCTGATGCTCCTCTGATGCTCCACTGATGCTCCACTGATGCTCCTCTGATGCTCCTCTGATGCTCCTCTGATGCTCCTCTGATGCTCCTCTGATGCTCCTCTGATGCTCCTCTGATGCTCCTCTGATGCTCCTCTGATGCTCCTCTGATGCTCCTCTGATGCTCCTGCTCCTGCTCCTGCTCCTGCTCCTGCTCCTCTGATGCTCCTCTGATGCTCCTGCTCCTGTTCCTGCTCTTGCTCCTGCTCCTGCTCATGCTCCTCTGATGCTCCTCTGATGCTCTTGCTCCTGCACCTGCTCCTGCTCCTGCTTCTGCTCCTGCACCTGCTCCTGCTCCTGCTTCTGCTCCTGCTCCTGCTCCTCTGATGCTCCTCTGTTGCTCCTGCTCCTGTTCCTGCTCCTGCTCCTGCTCCTGCTCCTGCTCCTCTGATGCTCCTCTGATGCTCCTCTGATGCTCCTCTGATGCTCCTCTGTTGCTCCTCTGATGCTCCTCAGATGCTCCTCTGATGCTCCTCTGATGCTCCACTGATGCTCCACTGATGCTCCTCTGATGCTCCTCTGATGCTCCTCTGATGCTCCTCTGATGCTCCTCTGATGCTCCTCTGATGCTCCTCTGATGCTCCTCTGATGCTCCTCTGATGCTCCTCTGATGCTCCTCTGATGCTCCTCTGATGCTCCTCTGATGCTCCTCTGAGGCTCCTCTGAGGCTACTCTGATGCTCCTCTGATGCTCCTCTGATGCTCCTCTGATGCTCCTCTGATGCTCCTCTGATGCTCCTCTGATGCTCCTCTGATGCTCCTCCGATGCTCCTCCGAGGCTCCTCTCATGCTTCTCTGATGCTCCTCTGATGCTCCTCTGTTGCTCCTCTGATGCTCCTCTGTTGCTCCTCTGATGCTCCTCTGGTGCTCCTCTGATGCTCCTCTGATGCTCCTCTGATGCTACACTGATGCTCCTATGATGCTCCTCTGATGCTCCTCTGATGCTCCTCTGATGCTCCTCTGATGCTCCTCTGATGCTCCTCTGATGCTCCTCTGATGCTCCACTGATGCTCCACTGATGCTCCTCTGATGCTCCTCTGAGGCTCCTCTGATGCTCCTCTGATGCTCCTCTGATGCTCCTCTGATGCTCCTCTGAGGCTCCTCTGAGGCTCCTCTGATGCTCCTCTGATGCTCCTCTGTTGCTCCTCTGATGCTCCTCTGATGCTCCTCTGATGCTCCTCTGATGCTCCTCTGATGCTCCTCTGATGCTCCTCTGATGCTCCTCTGATGCTCCTCTGAGGCTACTCTGATGCTCCTCTGATGCTCCTCTGATGCTCCTCTGAGGCTCCTCTGAGGCTCTTCTGATGCTCCTCTGATGCTCCTCTGATGCTCCTCTGTTGCTCCTCTAATGCTCCTCTGATGCTCCTCTGATGCTCCTCTGATGCTCCTCTGATGCTCCTCTGATGCTCCTCTGATGCTCCTCTGATGCTCCTCTGAGGCTCCTCTGAGGCTCCTCTGATGCTCCTCTGATGCTCCTCTGATGCTCCTCTGATGCTCCTCTGATGCTCCTCTGATGCTCCTCTGATGCTCCTCCGATGCTCCTCCGAGGCTCCTCTGATGCTTCTCTGATGCTCCTCTGATGCTCCTCTGTTGCTCCTCTGATGCTCCTCTGTTGCTCCTCTGATGCTCCTCTGATGCTCCTCTGATGCTCCTCTGATGCTCCTCTGATGCTACACTGATGCTCCTATGATGCTCCTCTGATGCTCCTCTGATGCTCCTCTGATGCTCCTCTGATGCTCCTCTGATGCTCCTCTGATGCTCCTCTGATGCTCCTCTGATGCTCCACTGATGCTCCACTGATGCTCCTCTGATGCTCCTCTGATGCTCCTCTGATGCTCCTCTGATGCTCCTCTGATGCTCCTCTGATGCTCCTCTGATGCTCCTCTGATGCTCCTCTGATGCTCCTCTGATGCTCCTCTGATGCTCCTGCTCCTGCTCCTGCTCCTGCTCCTGCTCCTCTGATGCTCCTCTGATGCTCCTGCTCCTGTTCCTGCTCCTGCTCCTGCTCCTCTGATGCTCCTCTGATGCTCTTGCTCCTGCACCTGCTCCTGCTCCTGCTTCTGCTCCTGCACCTGCTCCTGCTCCTGCTTCTGCTCCTGCTCCTGCTCCTCTGATGCTCCTCTGTTGCTCCTGCTCCTGTTCCTGCTCCTGCTCCTGCTCCTGCTCCTGCTCCTCTGATGCTCCTCTGATGCTCCTCTGATGCTCCTCTGATGCTCCTCTGTTGCTCCTCTGATGCTCCTCAGATGCTCCTCTGATGCTCCTCTGATGCTCCACTGATGCTCCACTGATGCTCCTCTGATGCTCCTCTGATGCTCCTCTGATGCTCCTCTGTTGCTCCTCTGATGCTCCTCTGATGCTCCTCTGATTCTCCTCTGATGCTCCTCTGATGGTCCTCTGATGCTCCTCTGATCCTCCTCTGATGCTCCTCTGATGCTCCTCTGATGCTCCTCTGATGCTCCTCTGTTGCTCCTCTGATGCTCCTCTGATGCTCCTCTGATGCTCCTCTGATGCTCCTCTGATGCTCCTCTGATGCTCCTCTGATGCTCCACTGATGCTCCTCTGATGCTCCTCTGATGCTCCTCTGATGCTCCTCTGATGCTCCTCTGATGCTCCTCTGATGCTCCTCTGATGCTCCTCTGATGCTCCTCTGAATCTCTTCTGATGCTCCTCTGATGCTGCTCTGATGCTCCACTGATGCTCCTCTGATGCTCCTCTGATGCTCCTCTGATTCTCCTCTGATGCTCCTCTGATGCTCCTCTGATGCTCCTCCGATGCTCCTCTGAGGCTCCTCTGATGCTTCTCTGATGCTCCTCTGATGCTCCTCTGTTGCTCCTCTGATGCTCCTCTGTTGCTCCTCCGATGCTCCTCTGAGGCTCCTCTGATGCTTCTCTGATGCTCCTCTGATGCTCCTCTGTTGCTCCTCTGATGCTCCTCTGTTGCTCCTCTGATGCTCCTCTGATGCTCCTCTGTTGCTCCTCTGATGCTCCTCTGATGCTCCTCTGATGCTCCTCTGATGCTCCTCTGATGCTCCTCTGATGCTCCTCTGATGCTCCTCTGTTGCTCCTCTGACGCTCCTCTGATGCTCCTCTGTTGCTCCTCTGATGATCCTCTGTTGCTCCTCCGATGCTCCTCTGAGGCTCCTCTGATGCTCCTCTGATGCTCCTCTGATGCTCCTCTGATGCTCCTCTGATGCTCCTCTGATGCTCCTCCGATGCTCCTCCGATGCTCCTCTGATGCTCCTCTGTTGCTCCTCTGATGCTCCTCTGTTGCTCCTCTGATGCTCCTCTGATGCTCCTCTGATGCTCCTCTGATGCTCCTCTGATGCTCCTCTGATGCTCCTCTGATGCTCCTCTGATGCTCCTCTGATGCTCCTCTGATGCTCCTCTGATGCTCCTCTGATGCTCCTCTGATGCTCCTGCTCCTGCTCCTGCTCCTGCTCCTGCTCCTCTGATGCTCCTCTGATGCTCCTGCTCCTGTTCCTGCTCTTGCTCCTGCTCCTGCTCATGCTCCTCTGATGCTCCTCTGATGCTCTTGCTCCTGCACCTGCTCCTGCTCCTGCTTCTGCTCCTGCACCTGCTCCTGCTCCTGCTTCTGCTCCTGCTCCTGCTCCTCTGATGCTCCTCTGTTGCTCCTGCTCCTGTTCCTGCTCCTGCTCCTGCTCCTGCTCCTGCTCCTCTGATGCTCCTCTGATGCTCCTCTGATGCTCCTCTGATGCTCCTCTGTTGCTCCTCTGATGCTCCTCAGATGCTCCTCTGATGCTCCTCTGATGCTCCACTGATGCTCCACTGATGCTCCTCTGATGCTCCTCTGATGCTCCTCTGATGCTCCTCTGATGCTCCTCTGATGCTCCTCTGATGCTCCTCTGATGCTCCTCTGATGCTCCTCTGATGCTCCTCTGATGCTCCTCTGATGCTCCTCTGATGCTCCTCTGATGCTCCTCTGAGGCTACTCTGATGCTCCTCTGATGCTCCTCTGATGCTCCTCTGATGCTCCTCTGATGCTCCTCTGATGCTCCTCTGATGCTCCTCTGATGCTCCTCCGATGCTCCTCCGAGGCTCCTCTCATGCTTCTCTGATGCTCCTCTGATGCTCCTCTGTTGCTCCTCTGATGCTCCTCTGTTGCTCCTCTGATGCTCCTCTGGTGCTCCTCTGATGCTCCTCTGATGCTCCTCTGATGCTACACTGATGCTCCTATGATGCTCCTCTGATGCTCCTCTGATGCTCCTCTGATGCTCCTCTGATGCTCCTCTGATGCTCCTCTGATGCTCCTCTGATGCTCCTCTGAGGCTCCTCTGAGGCTCCTCTGAGGCTCCTCTGATGCTCCTCTGATGCTCCTCTGATGCTCCTCTGATGCTCCTCTGATGCTCCTCTGATGCTCCTCCGATGCTCCTCCGATGCTCCTCTGATGCTCCTCTGTTGCTCCTCTGATGCTCCTCTGTTGCTCCTCTGATGCTCCTCTGATGCTCCTCTGATGCTCCTCTGATGCTACACTGATGCTCCTCTGATGCTCCTCTGATGCTCCTCTGATGCTCCTCTGATGCTCCTCTGATGCTCCTCTGATGCTCCTCTGATGCTCCTCTGATGCTCCTCTGATGCTCCTCTGATGCTCCTCTGATGCTCCACTGATGCTCCACTGATGCTCCTCTGATGCTCCTCTGATGCTCCTCTGATGCTCCTCTGATGCTCCTCTGATGCTCCTCTGATGCTCCTCTGATGCTCCTCTGATGCTCCTCTGATGCTCCTGCTCCTGCTCCTGCTGCTGCTCCTGCTCCTCTGATGCTCCTCTGATGCTCCTGCTCCTGTTCCTGCTCCTGCTCCTGCTCCTGCTCCTCTGATGCTCCTCTGATGCTCTTGCTCCTGCACCTGCTCCTGCTCCTGCTTCTGCTCCTGCACCTGCTCCTGCTCCTGCTCCTGCTCCTGCTCCTGCTCCTCTGATGCTCCTCTGTTGCTCCTGCTCCTGTTCCTGCTCCTGCTCCTGCTCCTGCTCCTGCTCCTCTGATGCTCCTCTGATGCTCTTGCTCCTGCACCTGCTCCTGCTCCTGCTTCTGCTCCTGCACCTGCTCCTGCTTCTGCTCCTGCACCTGCTCCTGCTCCTGCTCCTGCTCCTCTGTTGCTCCTCTGATGCTCCTCTGATGCTCCTCTGATGCTCCTCTGATGCTCCTCTGATGCTCCTCTGATGCTCCTCTGATGCTCCTCTGATGCTCCTCTGATGCTCCTCTGATGCTCCTCTGATGCTCCTCTGACGCTCCTCTGAGGCTCCTCTGATGCTCCTCTGATGCTCCTCTGATGCTCCTCTGATGCTCCTCTGATGCTCCTCTGAGGCTCCTCTGAGGCTCCTCTGATGCTCCTCTGATGCTCCTCTGTTGCTCCTCTGATGCTCCTCTGATGCTCCTCTGATGCTCCTCTGATGCTCCTCTGATGCTCCTCTGATGCTCCTCTGATGCTCCTCTGATGCTCCTCTGAGGCTCCTCTGAGGCTACTCTGATGCTCCTCTGATGCTCCTCTGATGCTCCTCTGATGCTCCTCTGATGCTCCTCTGATGCTCCTCTGATGCTCCTCTGATGCTCCTCCGATGCTCCTCCGAGGCTCCTCTCATGCTTCTCTGATGCTCCTCTGATGCTCCTCTGTTGCTCCTCTGATGCTCCTCTGTTGCTCCTCTGATGCTCCTCTGGTGCTCCTCTGATGCTCCTCTGATGCTCCTCTGATGCTACACTGATGCTCCTATGATGCTCCTCTGATGCTCCTCTGATGCTCCTCTGATGCTCCTCTGATGCTCCTCTGATGCTCCTCTGATGCTCCTCTGATGCTCCACTGATGCTCCACTGATGCTCCTCTGATGCTCCTCTGAGGCTCCTCTGATGCTCCTCTGATGCTCCTCTGATGCTCCTCTGATGCTCCTCTGAGGCTCCTCTGATGCTCCTCTGATGCTCCTCTGATGCTCCTCTGATGCTCCTCTGATGCTCCTCTGATGCTCCTCTGATGCTCCTCTGATGCTCCTCTGAGGCTCCTCTGAGGCTACTCTGATGCTCCTCTGATGCTCCTCTGATGCTCCTCTGAGGCTCCTCTGAGGCTCCTCTGATGCTCCTCTGATGCTCCTCTGATGCTCCTCTGATGCTCCTCTGATGCTCCTCTGATGCTCCTCTGATGCTCCTCTGAGGCTCCTCTGAGGCTACTCTGATGCTCCTCTGATGCTCCTCTGATGCTCCTCTGAGGCTCCTCTGAGGCTCCTCTGATGCTCCTCTGATGCTCCTCTGTTGCTCCTCTGATGCTCCTCTGATGCTCCTCTGATGCTCCTCTGATGCTCCTCTGATGCTCCTCTGATGCTCCTCTGATGCTCCTCTGATGCTCCTCTGAGGCTCCTCTGAGGCTACTCTGATGCTCCTCTGATGCTCCTCTGATGCTCCTCTGATGCTCCTCTGATGCTCCTCTGATGCTCCTCTGATGCTCCTCCGATGCTCCTCCGAGGCTCCTCTGATGCTTCTCTGATGCTCCTCTGATGCTCCTCTGTTGCTCCTCTGATGCTCCTCTGTTGCTCCTCTGATGCTCCTCTGATGCTCCTCTGATGCTCCTCTGATGCTCCTCTGATGCTACACTGATGCTCCTATGATGCTCCTCTGATGCTCCTCTGATGCTCCTCTGATGCTCCTCTGATGCTCCTCTGATGCTCCTCTGATGCTCCTCTGATGCTCCTCTGATGCTCCACTGATGCTCCACTGATGCTCCTCTGATGCTCCTCTGATGCTCCTCTGATGCTCCTCTGATGCTCCTCTGATGCTCCTCTGATGCTCCTCTGATGCTCCTCTGATGCTCCTCTGATGCTCCTCTGATGCTCCTCTGATGCTCCTGCTCCTGCTCCTGCTCCTGCTCCTGCTCCTCTGATGCTCCTCTGATGCTCCTGCTCCTGTTCCTGCTCCTGCTCCTGCTCCTCTGATGCTCCTCTGATGCTCTTGCTCCTGCACCTGCTCCTGCTCCTGCTTCTGCTCCTGCACCTGCTCCTGCTCCTGCTTCTGCTCCTGCTCCTGCTCCTCTGATGCTCCTCTGTTGCTCCTGCTCCTGTTCCTGCTCCTGCTCCTGCTCCTGCTCCTGCTCCTCTGATGCTCCTCTGATGCTCCTCTGATGCTCCTCTGATGCTCCTCTGTTGCTCCTCTGATGCTCCTCAGATGCTCCTCTGATGCTCCTCTGATGCTCCACTGATGCTCCACTGATGCTCCTCTGATGCTCCTCTGATGCTCCTCTGATGCTCCTCTGATGCTCCTCTGATGCTCCTCTGAGGCTCCTCTGAGGCTCCTCTGATGCTCCTCTGATGCTCCTCTGTTGCTCCTCTGATGCTCCTCTGATGCTCCTCTGATTCTCCTCTGATGCTCCTCTGATGGTCCTCTGATGCTCCTCTGATCCTCCTCTGATGCTCCTCTGATGCTCCTCTGATGCTCCTCTGATGCTCCTCTGTTGCTCCTCTGATGCTCCTCTGATGCTCCTCTGATGCTCCTCTGATGCTCCTCTGATGCTCCTCTGATGCTCCTCTGATGCTCCACTGATGCTCCTCTGATGCTCCTCTGATGCTCCTCTGATGCTCCTCTGATGCTCCTCTGATGCTCCTCTGATGCTCCTCTGATGCTCCTCTGATGCTCCTCTGAATCTCTTCTGATGCTCCTCTGATGCTGCTCTGATGCTCCACTGATGCTCCTCTGATGCTCCTCTGATGCTCCTCTGATTCTCCTCTGATGCTCCTCTGATGCTCCTCTGATGCTCCTCCGATGCTCCTCTGAGGCTCCTCTGATGCTTCTCTGATGCTCCTCTGATGCTCCTCTGTTGCTCCTCTGATGCTCCTCTGTTGCTCCTCCGATGCTCCTCTGAGGCTCCTCTGATGCTTCTCTGATGCTCTTCTGATGCTCCTCTGTTGCTCCTCTGATGCTCCTCTGTTGCTCCTCTGATGCTCCTCTGATGCTCCTCTGTTGCTCCTCTGATGCTCCTCTGATGCTCCTCTGATGCTCCTCTGATGCTCCTCTGATGCTCCTCTGATGCTCCTCTGATGCTCCTCTGTTGCTCCTCTGACGCTCCTCTGATGCTCCTCTGTTGCTCCTCTGATGCTCCTCTGTTGCTCCTCCGATGCTCCTCTGAGGCTCCTCTGATGCTTCTCTGATGCTCCTCTGATGCTCCTCTGTTGCTCCTCTGATGCTCCTCTGTTGCTCCTCTGATGCTCCTCTGATGCTCCTCTGTTGCTCCTCTGATGCTCCTCTGATGCTCCTCTGATGCTCCTCTGACGCTCCTCTGATGCTCCTCTGATGCTCCTCTGATGCTCCTCTGTTGCTCCTCTGATGCTCCTCTGATGCTCCTCTGATGCTCCTCTGATGCTCCACTGATGCTCCACTGATGCGCCTCTGATGCTCCTCTGATGCTCCTCTGATGCTCCTCTGATGCTCCTCTGATGCTCCTCTGATGCTCCTCTGATGCTGCTCTGATGCTCCTCTGATGCTCCTCTGATGCTCCTCTGATGCTCCTCTGATGCTCCTCTGATGCTCCTCTGATGCTCCACTGATGCTCCTCTGATGCTCCTCTGATGCTCCTCTGTTGCTCCTCTGATGCTCCTCAGATGCTCCTCTGATGCTCCTCTGATGCTCCTCTGTTGCTCCTCTGATGCTCCTCTGTTGCTCCTCTGATGCTCCTCTGATGCTCCTCTGATGCTCCTCTGATGCTCCTCTGATGCTACACTGATGCTCCTATGATGCTCCTCTGATGCTCCTCTGATGCTCCTCTGATGCTCCTCTGATGCTCCTCTGAGGCTCCTCTGAGGCTACTCTGATGCTCCTCTGATGCTCCTCTGATGCTCCTCTGAGGCTCCTCTGAGGCTCCTCTGATGCTCCTCTGATGCTCCTCTGTTGCTCCTCTGATGCTCCTCTGATGCTCCTCTGATGCTCCTCTGATGCTCCTCTGATGCTCCTCTGATGCTCCTCTGATGCTCCTCTGAGGCTCCTCTGAGGCTACTCTGATGCTCCTCTGATGCTCCTCTGATGCTCCACTGATGCTCCTCTGATGCTCCTCTGATGCTCCTCTGATGCTCCTCTGATGCTCCTCTGATGCTCCTCTGATGCTCCTCTGATGCTCCTCTGATGCTCCTCTGATGCTCCTCTGATGCTCCTCTGATGCTCCTCTGATGCTCCTGCTCCTGCTCCTGCTCCTGCTCCTGCTCCTCTGATGCTCCTCTGATGCTCCTGCTCCTGCTCCTGCTCCTCTGATGCTCCTCTGATGCTCTTGCTCCTGCACCTGCTCCTGCTCCTGCTCCTGCTCCTGCTCCTCTGATGCTCCTCTGATGCTCCTGCTCCTGTTCCTGCTCCTGCTCCTGCTCCTGCTCCTGCTACTCTGATGCTCCTCTGATGCTCTTGCTCCTGCACCTGCTCCTGCTCCTGCTTCTGCTCCTGCACCTGCTCCTGCTCCTGCTTCTGCTCCTGCTCCTGCTCCTCTGATGCTCCTCTGTTGCTCCTGCTCCTGTTCCTGCTCCTGCTCCTGCTCCTGCTCCTGCTCCTCTGATGCTCCTTTGATGCTCCTCTGATGCTCCTCTGATGCTCCTCTGTTGCTCCTCTGATGCTCCTCAGATGCTCCTCTGATGCTCCTCTGATGCTCCACTGATGCTCCACTGATGCTCCTCTGATGCTCCTCTGATGCTCCTCTGATGCTCCTCTGATGCTCCTCTGATGCTCCTCTGATGCTCCTCTGAGGCTCCTCTGAGGCTCCTCTGATGCTCCTCTGATGCTCCTCTGTTGCTCCTCTGATGCTCCTCTGATGCTCCTCTGATTCTCCTCTGATGCTCCTCTGATGCTCCTCTGATGCTCCTCTGATGCTCCTCTGATGCTCCACTGATGCTCCACTGATGCTCCTCTGATCCTCCTCTGATGCTCCTCTGATGCTCCTCTGATGCTCCTCTGATGCTCCTCTGATGCTCCTCTGAGGCTCCTCTGAGGCTCCTCTGATGCTCCTCTGATGCTCCTCTGTTGCTCCTCTGATGCTCCTCTGATGCTCCTCTGATGCTCCTCTGATGCTCCTCTGATGCTCCTCTGATGCTCCTCTGATGCTCCTCTGAGGCTCCTCTGAGGCTACTCTGATGCTCCTCTGATGCTCCTCTGATGCTCCTCTGAGGCTCCTCTGAGGCTCCTCTGATGCTCCTCTGATGCTCCTCTGTTGCTCCTCTGATGCTCCTCTGATACTCCTCTGATGCTCCTCTGATGCTCCTCTGATGCTCCTCTGATGCTCCTCTGATGCTCCTCTGATGCTCCTCTGAGGCTCCTCTGAGGCTACTCTGATGCTCCTCTGATGCTCCTCTGATGCTCCTCTGATGCTCCTCTGATGCTCCTCTGATGCTCCTCTGATGCTCCTCTGATGCTCCTCCGATGCTCCTCCGAGGCTCCTCTGATGCTTCTCTGATGCTCCTCTGATGCTCCTCTGTTGCTCCTCTGATGCTCCTCTGTTGCTCCTCTGATGCTCCTCTGATGCTCCTCTGATGCTCCTCTGATGCTCCTCTGATGCTACACTGATGCTCCTATGATGCTCCTCTGATGCTCCTCTGATGCTCCTCTGATGCTCCTCTGATGCTCCTCTGATGCTCCTCTGATGCTCCTCTGATGCTCCTCTGATGCTCCACTGATGCTCCACTGATGCTCCTCTGATGCTCCTCTGATGCTCCTCTGATGCTCCTCTGATGCTCCTCTGATGCTCCTCTGATGCTCCTCTGATGCTCCTCTGATGCTCCTCTGATGCTCCTCTGATGCTCCTCTGATGCTCCTGCTCCTGCTCCTGCTCCTGCTCCTGCTCCTCTGATGCTCCTCTGATGCTCCTGCTCCTGTTCCTGCTCTTGCTCCTGCTCCTGCTCATGCTCCTCTGATGCTCCTCTGATGCTCTTGCTCCTGCACCTGCTCCTGCTCCTGCTTCTGCTCCTGCACCTGCTCCTGCTCCTGCTTCTGCTCCTGCTCCTGCTCCTCTGATGCTCCTCTGTTGCTCCTGCTCCTGTTCCTGCTCCTGCTCCTGCTCCTGCTCCTGCTCCTCTGATGCTCCTCTGATGCTCCTCTGATGCTCCTCTGATGCTCCTCTGTTGCTCCTCTGATGCTCCTCAGATGCTCCTCTGATGCTCCTCTGATGCTCCACTGATGCTCCACTGATGCTCCTCTGATGCTCCTCTGATGCTCCTCTGATGCTCCTCTGATGCTCCTCTGATGCTCCTCTGATGCTCCTCTGATGCTCCTCTGATGCTCCTCTGATGCTCCTCTGATGCTCCTCTGATGCTCCTCTGATGCTCCTCTGATGCTCCTCTGAGGCTCCTCTGAGGCTACTCTGATGCTCCTCTGATGCTCCTCTGATGCTCCTCTGATGCTCCTCTGATGCTCCTCTGATGCTCCTCTGATGCTCCTCTGATGCTCCTCCGATGCTCCTCCGAGGCTCCTCTCATGCTTCTCTGATGCTCCTCTGATGCTCCTCTGTTGCTCCTCTGATGCTCCTCTGTTGCTCCTCTGATGCTCCTCTGGTGCTCCTCTGATGCTCCTCTGATGCTCCTCTGATGCTACACTGATGCTCCTATGATGCTCCTCTGATGCTCCTCTGATGCTCCTCTGATGCTCCTCTGATGCTCCTCTGATGCTCCTCTGATGCTCCTCTGATGCTCCACTGATGCTCCACTGATGCTCCTCTGATGCTCCTCTGAGGCTCCTCTGATGCTCCTCTGATGCTCCTCTGATGCTCCTCTGATGCTCCTCTGAGGCTCCTCTGAGGCTCCTCTGATGCTCCTCTGATGCTCCTCTGTTGCTCCTCTGATGCTCCTCTGATGCTCCTCTGATGCTCCTCTGATGCTCCTCTGATGCTCCTCTGATGCTCCTCTGATGCTCCTCTGATGCTCCTCTGAGGCTACTCTGATGCTCCTCTGATGCTCCTCTGATGCTCCTCTGAGGCTCCTCTGAGGCTCTTCTGATGCTCCTCTGATGCTCCTCTGATGCTCCTCTGTTGCTCCTCTAATGCTCCTCTGATGCTCCTCTGATGCTCCTCTGATGCTCCTCTGATGCTCCTCTGATGCTCCTCTGATGCTCCTCTGATGCTCCTCTGAGGCTCCTCTGAGGCTCCTCTGATGCTCCTCTGATGCTCCTCTGATGCTCCTCTGATGCTCCTCTGATGCTCCTCTGATGCTCCTCTGATGCTCCTCCGATGCTCCTCCGAGGCTCCTCTGATGCTTCTCTGATGCTCCTCTGATGCTCCTCTGTTGCTCCTCTGATGCTCCTCTGTTGCTCCTCTGATGCTCCTCTGATGCTCCTCTGATGCTCCTCTGATGCTCCTCTGATGCTACACTGATGCTCCTATGATGCTCCTCTGATGCTCCTCTGATGCTCCTCTGATGCTCCTCTGATGCTCCTCTGATGCTCCTCTGATGCTCCTCTGATGCTCCTCTGATGCTCCACTGATGCTCCACTGATGCTCCTCTGATGCTCCTCTGATGCTCCTCTGATGCTCCTCTGATGCTCCTCTGATGCTCCTCTGATGCTCCTCTGATGCTCCTCTGATGCTCCTCTGATGCTCCTCTGATGCTCCTCTGATGCTCCTGCTCCTGCTCCTGCTCCTGCTCCTGCTCCTCTGATGCTCCTCTGATGCTCCTGCTCCTGTTCCTGCTCCTGCTCCTGCTCCTCTGATGCTCCTCTGATGCTCTTGCTCCTGCACCTGCTCCTGCTCCTGCTTCTGCTCCTGCACCTGCTCCTGCTCCTGCTTCTGCTCCTGCTCCTGCTCCTCTGATGCTCCTCTGTTGCTCCTGCTCCTGTTCCTGCTCCTGCTCCTGCTCCTGCTCCTGCTCCTCTGATGCTCCTCTGATGCTCCTCTGATGCTCCTCTGATGCTCCTCTGTTGCTCCTCTGATGCTCCTCAGATGCTCCTCTGATGCTCCTCTGATGCTCCACTGATGCTCCACTGATGCTCCTCTGATGCTCCTCTGATGCTCCTCTGATGCTCCTCTGATGCTCCTCTGATGCTCCTCTGAGGCTCCTCTGAGGCTCCTCTGATGCTCCTCTGATGCTCCTCTGTTGCTCCTCTGATGCTCCTCTGATGCTCCTCTGATTCTCCTCTGATGCTCCTCTGATGGTCCTCTGATGCTCCTCTGATCCTCCTCTGATGCTCCTCTGATGCTCCTCTGATGCTCCTCTGATGCTCCTCTGTTGCTCCTCTGATGCTCCTCTGATGCTCCTCTGATGCTCCTCTGATGCTCCTCTGATGCTCCTCTGATGCTCCTCTGATGCTCCACTGATGCTCCTCTGATGCTCCTCTGATGCTCCTCTGATGCTCCTCTGATGCTCCTCTGATGCTCCTCTGATGCTCCTCTGATGCTCCTCTGATGCTCCTCTGAATCTCTTCTGATGCTCCTCTGATGCTGCTCTGATGCTCCACTGATGCTCCTCTGATGCTCCTCTGATGCTCCTCTGATTCTCCTCTGATGCTCCTCTGATGCTCCTCTGATGCTCCTCCGATGCTCCTCTGAGGCTCCTCTGATGCTTCTCTGATGCTCCTCTGATGCTCCTCTGTTGCTCCTCTGATGCTCCTCTGTTGCTCCTCCGATGCTCCTCTGAGGCTCCTCTGATGCTTCTCTGATGCTCCTCTGATGCTCCTCTGTTGCTCCTCTGATGCTCCTCTGTTGCTCCTCTGATGCTCCTCTGATGCTCCTCTGTTGCTCCTCTGATGCTCCTCTGATGCTCCTCTGATGCTCCTCTGATGCTCCTCTGATGCTCCTCTGATGCTCCTCTGATGCTCCTCTGTTGCTCCTCTGACGCTCCTCTGATGCTCCTCTGTTGCTCCTCTGATGATCCTCTGTTGCTCCTCCGATGCTCCTCTGAGGCTCCTCTGATGCTCCTCTGATGCTCCTCTGATGCTCCTCTGATGCTCCTCTGATGCTCCTCTGATGCTCCTCCGATGCTCCTCCGATGCTCCTCTGATGCTCCTCTGTTGCTCCTCTGATGCTCCTCTGTTGCTCCTCTGATGCTCCTCTGATGCTCCTCTGATGCTCCTCTGATGCTCCTCTGATGCTCCTCTGATGCTCCTCTGATGCTCCTCTGATGCTCCTCTGATGCTCCTCTGATGCTCCTCTGATGCTCCTCTGATGCTCCTCTGATGCTCCTGCTCCTGCTCCTGCTCCTGCTCCTGCTCCTCTGATGCTCCTCTGATGCTCCTGCTCCTGTTCCTGCTCTTGCTCCTGCTCCTGCTCATGCTCCTCTGATGCTCCTCTGATGCTCTTGCTCCTGCACCTGCTCCTGCTCCTGCTTCTGCTCCTGCACCTGCTCCTGCTCCTGCTTCTGCTCCTGCTCCTGCTCCTCTGATGCTCCTCTGTTGCTCCTGCTCCTGTTCCTGCTCCTGCTCCTGCTCCTGCTCCTGCTCCTCTGATGCTCCTCTGATGCTCCTCTGATGCTCCTCTGATGCTCCTCTGTTGCTCCTCTGATGCTCCTCAGATGCTCCTCTGATGCTCCTCTGATGCTCCACTGATGCTCCACTGATGCTCCTCTGATGCTCCTCTGATGCTCCTCTGATGCTCCTCTGATGCTCCTCTGATGCTCCTCTGATGCTCCTCTGATGCTCCTCTGATGCTCCTCTGATTCTCCTCTGATGCTCCTCTGATGCTCCTCTGATGCTCCTCTGATGCTCCTCTGAGGCTACTCTGATGCTCCTCTGATGCTCCTCTGATGCTCCTCTGATGCTCCTCTGATGCTCCTCTGATGCTCCTCTGATGCTCCTCTGATGCTCCTCCGATGCTCCTCCGAGGCTCCTCTCATGCTTCTCTGATGCTCCTCTGATGCTCCTCTGTTGCTCCTCTGATGCTCCTCTGTTGCTCCTCTGATGCTCCTCTGGTGCTCCTCTGATGCTCCTCTGATGCTCCTCTGATGCTACACTGATGCTCCTATGATGCTCCTCTGATGCTCCTCTGATGCTCCTCTGATGCTCCTCTGATGCTCCTCTGATGCTCCTCTGATGCTCCTCTGATGCTCCACTGATGCTCCACTGATGCTCCTCTGATGCTCCTCTGAGGCTCCTCTGATGCTCCTCTGATGCTCCTCTGATGCTCCTCTGATGCTCCTCTGAGGCTCCTCTGAGGCTCCTCTGATGCTCCTCTGATGCTCCTCTGTTGCTCCTCTGATGCTCCTCTGATGCTCCTCTGATGCTCCTCTGATGCTCCTCTGATGCTCCTCTGATGCTCCTCTGATGCTCCTCTGATGCTCCTCTGAGGCTCCTCTGAGGCTACTCTGATGCTCCTCTGATGCTCCTCTGATGCTCCTCTGAGGCTCCTCTGAGGCTCCTCTGATGCTCCTCTGATGCTCCTCTGATGCTCCTCTGTTGCTCCTCTGATGCTCCTCTGATGCTCCTCTGATGCTCCTCTGATGCTCCTCTGATGCTCCTCTGATGCTCCTCTGATGCTCCTCTGATGCTCCTCTGAGGCTCCTCTGAGGCTCCTCTGATGCTCCTCTGATGCTCCTCTGATGCTCCTCTGATGCTCCTCTGATGCTCCTCTGATGCTCCTCTGATGCTCCTCCGATGCTCCTCCGAGGCTCCTCTGATGCTTCTCTGATGCTCCTCTGATGCTCCTCTGTTGCTCCTCTGATGCTCCTCTGTTGCTCCTCTGATGCTCCTCTGATGCTCCTCTGATGCTCCTCTGATGCTCCTCTGATGCTACACTGATGCTCCTATGATGCTCCTCTGATGCTCCTCTGATGCTCCTCTGATGCTCCTCTGATGCTCCTCTGATGCTCCTCTGATGCTCCTCTGATGCTCCTCTGATGCTCCACTGATGCTCCACTGATGCTCCTCTGATGCTCCTCTGATGCTCCTCTGATGCTCCTCTGATGCTCCTCTGATGCTCCTCTGATGCTCCTCTGATGCTCCTCTGATGCTCCTCTGATGCTCCTCTGATGCTCCTCTGATGCTCCTGCTCCTGCTCCTGCTCCTGCTCCTGCTCCTCTGATGCTCCTCTGATGCTCCTGCTCCTGTTCCTGCTCCTGCTCCTGCTCCTCTGATGCTCCTCTGATGCTCTTGCTCCTGCACCTGCTCCTGCTCCTGCTTCTGCTCCTGCACCTGCTCCTGCTCCTGCTTCTGCTCCTGCTCCTGCTCCTCTGATGCTCCTCTGTTGCTCCTGCTCCTGTTCCTGCTCCTGCTCCTGCTCCTGCTCCTGCTCCTCTGATGCTCCTCTGATGCTCCTCTGATGCTCCTCTGATGCTCCTCTGTTGCTCCTCTGATGCTCCTCAGATGCTCCTCTGATGCTCCTCTGATGCTCCACTGATGCTCCACTGATGCTCCTCTGATGCTCCTCTGATGCTCCTCTGATGCTCCTCTGATGCTCCTCTGATGCTCCTCTGAGGCTCCTCTGAGGCTCCTCTGATGCTCCTCTGATGCTCCTCTGTTGCTCCTCTGATGCTCCTCTGATGCTCCTCTGATTCTCCTCTGATGCTCCTCTGATGGTCCTCTGATGCTCCTCTGATCCTCCTCTGATGCTCCTCTGATGCTCCTCTGATGCTCCTCTGATGCTCCTCTGTTGCTCCTCTGATGCTCCTCTGATGCTCCTCTGATGCTCCTCTGATGCTCCTCTGATGCTCCTCTGATGCTCCTCTGATGCTCCACTGATGCTCCTCTGATGCTCCTCTGATGCTCCTCTGATGCTCCTCTGATGCTCCTCTGATGCTCCTCTGATGCTCCTCTGATGCTCCTCTGATGCTCCTCTGATGCTCCTCTGAATCTCTTCTGATGCTCCTCTGATGCTGCTCTGATGCTCCACTGATGCTCCTCTGATGCTCCTCTGATGCTCCTCTGATTCTCCTCTGATGCTCCTCTGATGCTCCTCTGATGCTCCTCCGATGCTCCTCTGAGGCTCCTCTGATGCTTCTCTGATGCTCCTCTGATGCTCCTCTGTTGCTCCTCTGATGCTCCTCTGTTGCTCCTCCGATGCTCCTCTGAGGCTCCTCTGATGCTTCTCTGATGCTCCTCTGATGCTCCTCTGTTGCTCCTCTGATGCTCCTCTGTTGCTCCTCTGATGCTCCTCTGATGCTCCTCTGTTGCTCCTCTGATGCTCCTCTGATGCTCCTCTGATGCTCCTCTGATGCTCCTCTGATGCTCCTCTGATGCTCCTCTGATGCTCCTCTGTTGCTCCTCTGACGCTCCTCTGATGCTCCTCTGTTGCTCCTCTGATGCTCCTCTGTTGCTCCTCCGATGCTCCTCTGAGGCTCCTCTGATGCTTCTCTGATGCTCCTCTGATGCTCCTCTGTTGCTCCTCTGATGCTCCTCTGTTGCTCCTCTGATGCTCCTCTGATGCTCCTCTGATGCTCCTCTGATGCTCCTCTGATGCTCCTCTGACGCTCCTCTGATGCTCCTCTGATGCTCCTCTGATGCTCCTTTGTTGCTCCTCTGATGCTCCTCTGATGCTCCTCTGATGCTCCTCTGATGCTCCACTGATGCTCCACTGATGCGCCTCTGATGCTCCTCTGATGCTCCTCTGATGCTCCTCTGATGCTCCTCTGATGCTCCTCTGATGCTCCTCTGATGCTGCTCTGATGCTCCTCTGATGCTCCTCTGATGCTCCTCTGATGCTCCTCTGATGCTCCTCTGATGCTCCTCTGATGCTCCACTGATGCTCCTCTGATGCTCCTCTGATGCTCCTCTGTTGCTCCTCTGATGCTCCTCAGATGCTCCTCTGATGCTCCTCTGATGCTCCTCTGTTGCTCCTCTGATGCTCCTCTGATGCTCCTCTGATGCTCCTCTGATGCTCCTCTGATGCTCCTCTGATGCTCCTCTGATGCTACACTGATGCTCCTCTGATGCTCCTCTGATGCTCCTCTGATGCTCCTCTGATGCTCCTCTGAGGCTCCTCTGAGGCTACTCTGATGCTCCTCTGATGCTCCTCTGATGCTCCTCTGAGGCTCCTCTGAGGCTCCTCTGATGCTCCTCTGATGCTCCTCTGTTGCTCCTCTGATGCTCCTCTGATGCTCCTCTGATGCTCCTCTGATGCTCCTCTGATGCTCCTCTGATGCTCCTCTGATGCTCCTCTGATGCTCCTCTGAGGCTCCTCTGAGGCTACTCTGATGCTCCTCTGATGCTCCTCTGATGCTCCACTGATGCTCCTCTGATGCTCCTCTGATGCTCCTCTGATGCTCCTCTGATGCTCCTCTGATGCTCCTCTGATGCTCCTCTGATGCTCCTCTGATGCTCCTCTGATGCTCCTCTGATGCTCCTCTGATGCTCCTCTGATGCTCCTGCTCCTGCTCCTGCTCCTGCTCCTGCTCCTCTGATGCTCCTCTGATGCTCCTGCTCCTGCTCCTGCTCCTCTGATGCTCCTCTGATGCTCTTGCTCCTGCACCTGCTCCTGCTCCTGCTTCTGCTCCTGCTCCTCTGATGCTCCTCTGATGCTCCTGCTCCTGTTCCTGCTCCTGCTCCTGCTCCTGCTCCTGCTCCTCTGATGCTCCTCTGATGCTCTTGCTCCTGCACCTGCTCCTGCTCCTGCTTCTGCTCCTGCACCTGCTCCTGCTCCTGCTTCTGCTCCTGCTCCTGCTCCTCTGATGCTCCTCTGTTGCTCCTGCTCCTGTTCCTGCTCCTGCTCCTGCTCCTGCTCCTGCTCCTCTGATGCTCCTTTGATGCTCCTCTGATGCTCCTCTGATGCTCCTCTGTTGCTCCTCTGATGCTCCTCAGATGCTCCTCTGATGCTCCTCTGATGCTCCACTGATGCTCCACTGATGCTCCTCTGATGCTCCTCTGATGCTCCTCTGATGCTCCTCTGATGCTCCTCTGATGCTCCTCTGATGCTCCTCTGAGGCTCCTCTGAGGCTCCTCTGATGCTCCTATGATGCTCCTCTGTTGCTCCTCTGATGCTCCTCTGATGCTCCTCTGATTCTCCTCTGATGCTCCTCTGATGCTCCTCTGATGCTCCTCTGATGCTCCTCTGATGCTCCACTGATGCTCCACTGATGCTCCTCTGATCCTCCTCTGATGCTCCTCTGATGCTCCTCTGATGCTCCTCTGATGCTCCTCTGATGCTCCTCTGAGGCTCCTCTGAGGCTCCTCTGATGCTCCTCTGATGCTCCTCTGTTGCTCCTCTGATTCTCCTCTGATGCTCCTCTGATGCTCCTCTGATGCTCCTCTGATGCTCCTCTGATGCTCCTCTGATGCTCCTCTGATGCTCCTCTGAGGCTCCTCTGAGGCTACTCTGATGCTCCTCTGATGCTCCTCTGATGCTCCTCTGAGGCTCCTCTGAGGCTCCTCTGATGCTCCTCTGATGCTCCTCTGTTGCTCCTCTGATGCTCCTCTGATACTCCTCTGATGCTCCTCTGATGCTCCTCTGATGCTCCTCTGATGCTCCTCTGATGCTCCTCTGATGCTCCTCTGAGGCTCCTCTGAGGCTACTCTGATGCTCCTCTGATGCTCCTCTGATGCTCCTCTGATGCTCCTCTGATGCTCCTCTGATGCTCCTCTGATGCTCCTCTGATGCTCCTCCGATGCTCCTCCGAGGCTCCTCTGATGCTTCTCTGATGCTCCTCTGATGCTCCTCTGTTGCTCCTCTGATGCTCCTCTGTTGCTCCTCTGATGCTCCTCTGATGCTCCTCTGATGCTCCTCTGATGCTCCTCTGATGCTACACTGATGCTCCTATGATGCTCCTCTGATGCTCCTCTGATGCTCCTCTGATGCTCCTCTGATGCTCCTCTGATGCTCCTCTGATGCTCCTCTGATGCTCCTCTGATGCTCCTCTGATGCTCCTCTGATGCTCCTCTGATGCTCCACTGATGCTCCACTGATGCTCCTCTGATGCTCCTCTGATGCTCCTCTGATGCTCCTCTGATGCTCCTCTGATGCTCCTCTGATGCTCCTCTGATGCTCCTCTGATGCTCCTCTGATGCTCCTCTGATGCTCCTCTGATGCTCCTGCTCCTGCTCCTGCTCCTGCTCCTGCTCCTCTGATGCTCCTCTGATGCTCCTGCTCCTGTTCCTGCTCTTGCTCCTGCTCCTGCTCATGCTCCTCTGATGCTCCTCTGATGCTCTTGCTCCTGCACCTGCTCCTGCTCCTGCTTCTGCTCCTGCACCTGCTCCTGCTCCTGCTTCTGCTCCTGCTCCTGCTCCTCTGATGCTCCTCTGTTGCTCCTGCTCCTGTTCCTGCTCCTGCTCCTGCTCCTGCTCCTGCTCCTCTGATGCTCCTCTGATGCTCCTCTGATGCTCCTCTGATGCTCCTCTGTTGCTCCTCTGATGCTCCTCAGATGCTCCTCTGATGCTCCTCTGATGCTCCACTGATGCTCCACTGATGCTCCTCTGATGCTCCTCTGATGCTCCTCTGATGCTCCTCTGATGCTCCTCTGATGCTCCTCTGATGCTCCTCTGAGGCTCCTCTGAGGCTCCTCTGATGCTCCTCTGATGCTCCTCTGTTGCTCCTCTGATGCTCCTCTGATGCTCCTCTGATTCTCCTCTGATGCTCCTCTGATGGTCCTCTGATGCTCCTCTGATCCTCCTCTGATGCTCCTCTGATGCTCCTCTGATGCTCCTCTGATGCTCCTCTGTTGCTCCTCTGATGCTCCACTGATGCTCCTCTGATGCTCCTCTGATGCTCCTCTGATGCTCCTCTGATGCTCCTCTGAGGCTCCTCTGAGGCTACTCTGATGCTCCTCTGATGCTCCTCTGATGCTCCTCTGATGCTCCTCTGATGCTCCTCTGATGCTCCTCTGATGCTCCTCTGATGCTCCTCCGATGCTCCTCCGAGGCTCCTCTGATGCTTCTCTGATGCTCCTCTGATGCTCCTCTGTTGCTCCTCTGATGCTCCTCTGTTGCTCCTCTGATGCTCCTCTGATGCTCCTCTGATGCTCCTCTGATGCTCCTCTGATGCTACACTGATGCTCCTATGATGCTCCTCTGATGCTCCTCTGATGCTCCTCTGATGCTCCTCTGATGCTCCTCTGATGCTCCTCTGATGCTCCTCTGATGCTCCTCTGATGCTACACTGATGCTCCACTGATGCTCCTCTGATGCTCCTCTGATGCTCCTCTGATGCTCCTCTGATGCTCCTCTGATGCTCCTCTGATGCTCCTCTGATGCTCCTCTGATGCTCCTCCGATGCTCCTCCGAGGCTCCTCTGATGCTTCTCTGATGCTCCTCTGATGCTCCTCTGTTGCTCCTCTGATGCTCCTCTGTTGCTCCTCTGATGCTCCTCTGATGCTCCTCTGATGCTCCTCTGATGCTCCTCTGATGCTACACTGATGCTCCTATGATGCTCCTCTGATGCTCCTCTGATGCTCCTCTGATGCTCCTCTGATGCTCCTCTGATGCTCCTCTGATGCTCCTCTGATGCTCCTCTGATGCTCCACTGATGCTCCACTGATGCTCCTCTGATGCTCCTCTGATGCTCCTCTGATGCTCCTCTGATGCTCCTCTGATGCTCCTCTGATGCTCCTCTGATGCTCCTCTGATGCTCCTCTGATGCTCCTCTGATGCTCCTCTGATGCTCCTGCTCCTGCTCCTGCTCCTGCTCCTGCTCCTCTGATGCTCCTCTGATGCTCCTGCTCCTGTTCCTGCTCCTGCTCCTGCTCCTGCTCCTGCTCCTCTGATGCTCCTCTGATGCTCTTGCTCCTGCACCTGCTCCTGCTCCTGCTTCTGCTCCTGCACCTGCTCCTGCTCCTGCTTCTGCTCCTGCTCCTGCTCCTCTGATGCTCCTCTGTTGCTCCTGCTCCTGTTCCTGCTCCTGCTCCTGCGCCTGCTCCTGCTCCTCTGATGCTCCTCTGATGCTCCTCTGATGCTCCTCTGATGCTCCTCTGTTGCTCCTCTGATGCTCCTCAGATGCTCCTCTGATGCTCCTCTGATGCTCCACTGATGCTCCACTGATGCTCCTCTGATGCTCCTCTGATGCTCCTCTGATGCTCCTCTGATGCTCCTCTGATGCTCCTCTGATGCTCCTCTGAGGCTCCTCTGAGGCTCCTCTGATGCTCCTCTGATGCTCCTCTGTTGCTCCTCTGATGCTCCTCTGATGCTCCTCTGATTCTCCTCTGATGCTCCTCTGATGGTCCTCTGATGCTCCTCTGTTGCTCCTCTGATGCTCCTCTGATGCTCTACTGATGCTCCTCTGATGCTCCTCTGTTGCTCCTCTGATGCTCCTCTGATGCTCCTCTGATTCTCCTCTGATGCTCCTCTGATGGTCCTCTGATGCTCCTCTGTTGCTCCTCTGATGCTCCTCTGATGCTCCACTGATGCTCCTCTGATGCTCCTCTGATGCTCCTCTGTTGCTCCTCTGATGCTCCTCTGATGCTCCTCTGATGCTCCTCTGATTCTCCTCTGATGCTCCTCTGAGGCTCCTCTGAGGCTACTCTGATGCTCCTCTGATGCTCCTCTGAGGCTCCTCTGAGGCTACTCTGATGCTCCCCTGATGCTCCTCTGATGCTCCTCTGTTGCTCCTCTGATGCTCCTCTGTTGCTCCTCTGATGCTCCTCTGATGCTCCTCTGATGCTCCTCTGATGCTCCTCTGATGCTCCTCTGAGGCTCCTCTGAGGCTACTCTGATGCTCCTCTGATGCTCCTCTGAGGCTCCTCTGAGGCTACTCTGATGCTCCTCTGATGCTCCTCTGATGCTCCTCTGATGCTCCTCTGATGCTCCTCTGATGCTCCTCTGATGCTCCTCTGATGCTCCTCCGATGCTCCTCCGAGGCTCCTCTGATGCTCCTCTGATGCTCCTCTGATGCTCCTCTGTTGCTCCTCTGATGCTCCTCTGTTGCTCCTCTGATGCTCCTCTGATGCTCCTCTGATGCTCCTCTGATGCTCCTCTGATGCTACACTGATGCTCCTATGATGCTCCTCTGATGCTCCTCTGATGCTCCTCTGATGCTCCTCTGATGCTCCTCTGATGCTCCTCTGATGCTCCTCTGATGCTCCTCTGAGGCTCCTCTGAGGCTACTCTGATGCTCCTCTGATGCTCCTCTGATGCTCCTCTGATGCTCCTCTGATGCTCCTCTGATGCTCCTCTGATGCTCCTCTGATGCTCCTCCGATGCTCCTCCGAGGCTCCTCTGATGCTTCTCTGATGCTCCTCTGATGCTCCTCTGATGCTCCTCTGATGCTCCTCCGATGCTCCTCTGATGCTCCTCTGATGCTCCTCTGATGCTCCTCTGATGCTCCTCTGATGCTCCTCTGATGCTCCTCTGATGCTCCTCCGATGCTCCTCCGAGGCTCCTCTGATGCTCCTCTGATGCTCCTCTGATGCTCCTCTGATGCTCCTCTGATGCTCCTCCGATGCTCCTCCGAGGCTCCTCTGATGCTTCTCTGATGCTCCTCTGATGCTCCTCTGTTGCTCCTCTGATGCTCCTCTGTTGCTCCTCTGATGCTCCTCTGATGCTCCTCTGATGCTCCTCTGATGCTCCTCTGATGCTACACTGATGCTCCTATGATGCTCCTCTGATGCTCCTCTGATGCTCCTCTGATGCTCCTCTGATGCTCCTCTGATGCTCCTCTGATGCTCCTCTGATGCTCCTCTGATGCTCATCTGATGCTCCTCAGATGCTCCTCTGATGCTCCTCTGATGCTCCACTGATGCTCCACTGATGCTCCTCTGATGCTCCTCTGATGCTCCTCTGATTCCCCACCTCTGATTCCCCGTGTTTGATTCCCCGCCTATGTTTCCCCGCCTCTGATTCCCCGCCTCTGTTTCCCAATATCTAAGTCCCCGCCTCTGATTCCCCAACTCTAATTCCCCACCTCCGATTCCCCAGCTCTGATTCCCCGCCTCTGATTCCCTGCATCTGATTCCCTGCATCTGAATCCAAGCCTCTGATTCCCTGCCTCTGATTCCCAACCTCTGATTCCCCACCTCTGATTCCCCATATCTGATTCCCAGCATCTGTTTCCCCGCCTCTGATTCCCCGCCTCTGTTTCCCCATATCTGATTCCCGGCCTCTGGTTCCCCGCCTCTGATTCCCCGACTCTGATTCCCTGCCTCTGATTCCCCATCTCCGATTCCGCACATCTGATTCCCTGCCTCTGATTCCCCGCCTCTGATTCCCCGCCTCTGATTCCCTGCCTCTGATTCCCAACCTCTGATTACCCACCTCTGATTCCCCGTGTTTGATTCCCCGCCTCTGTATCCCCGCCTCTGATTCCCCTCCTCTGATTCCCCAACTCTAATTCCCCGCCTCTGATTCCCCATATCTGATTCCCCGCCTCTGTTTCCCCGCCTCTGATTCCCTGCCCCTGTTTCCCCATATCTGATTCCCTGCCTCTGATTCCCCAACTTTGATTCCCAGCCTCTGATTCCCCAGCTCTGATTCCCCGCCTCTGATTCCCCGCATCTGATTCCCTGCATCTGATTCCAAGCCTCTGATTCCCTGCCTCTGATTCCCAACCTCTGATTCCCCACCTCTGATTCCCCATATCTGATTCCCAGCCTCTGTTTCCCCGCCTCTGATTCCCCGCCTCTGTTTCCCCATATCTGATTCCCGGCCTCTGATTCCCCGCATCTGATTCCCCGCCTCTGATTCCCTGCCTCTGATTCCTCATCTCCGATTCCGCACATCTGATTCCCTGCCTCTGATTCCCCGCCTCTGATTCCCCGCCTCTGATTCCCTGCCTCTGATTCCCAACCTCTGATTCCCCACCTCTGATTCCCCGTGTTTGATTCCCCGCCTCTGTTTCCCCGCCTCTGATTCCACAGCTCTGATTCCCCGCCTCTGATTCCCCACATCCGATTCCCCATATCTGATTCCCCGCCTCTGTTTCCCCGCCCCTGATTCCCCGCCTCTGTTTCCCCATATCTAATTCCCCGCCTCTGATTCCCAACTATGATTCCCCGCCTCTTATTCCCCAGCTCTGATTCCCTGCCTCTGATTCCCCGCGTTCTATTCCCTGCCTCTGATTCCCCGCCTGTGATTCCCCATCTCTGATTCACCACCTCTGATTCCCCACCACTGATTCCCCATATCTAATTCCCCGCCTCTGTTTGCCCGCCTCTGATTCCCCGCCTCTGTTTCCCCATCTCTGATTCACCACCTCTGATTCCCCACCTCTGATTCCCCATATCTAATTCCCCGCCTCTGTTTGCCCGCCTCTGATTCCCCGCCTCTGTTTCCCCATATCTGATTCCCCGCCTCTGAATCCCCAACTCTGATTCCCTGCCTCTGATTCCCCAGCTCTGATTCCCCGCCTTTGATTCGCCCCGTCTGATTCCCAGCCTCTGAATCCCCGTGTCTGATTTCCTGCCTCTGATTCCCCGCCTCTGATTCCCCATCTCTGATTCACAGCCTCTGATTCCCCACCTCTGATTCCCCATCTCGGATTCCGCACATCTGATTCCCTGCCTCTGATTCCCTGACTCTGATCCCCACCTCTGATTCCCAAGCTCTGATTCCCCGCCTCTGATTTCCCAACTCTGATTCCCCGCCTCTGATTCCCCAGCTCTGATTCCCCGCCTCTGATTCCCCGTGTTTGATTCCCTGCCTCTGATTCCCCGCCTCTGATTCCCCATCTCTGATTCACCGCCTTTGATTCGCCACCTCTGATTCCCCATATCTGATTCCTCGCCTCTGTTTCCCCGCCTCTGATTCCCCGCCTCTGATCCCCCATATCTCATTCCCCGCCTCTGATTCCCCATCTCTGATTCCCGGACTCTGATTCCCCACCTCTGATTCCCAGCCTCTTATTCCCGGCATCTGATTCCGGCCTCTGATTCCCGGCCTCTGATTCCCTGCTTCTGATTCTGATTCCCTGCCTTTGATTCCCCATCTCTGATTCCGAACATCTGATTCCCTGCCTCTGATTCCCCATCTCTGATTCCCCATATCTGATTCCCCGCCTCTGTTTCCCCGCCTCTGATTCCCTGCCTCTGTTTCCCAATATCTAAGTCCCCGCCTCTGATTCCCCAACTCTGATTCCCCACCTCTGATTCCCCAGCTCTGATTCCCCGCCTCTGATTCCCTGCATCTGATTCCCTGCATCTGATTCCAAGCCTCTGATTCCCTGCCTCTGATTCCCAACCTCTGATTCCCCACCTCTGATTCCCCATATCTGATTCCCAGCCTCTGTTTCCCCGCCTCTGATTCCCCGCCTCTGTTTCCCCATATCTGATTCCCGGACTCTGACTCCCCGCCTCTGATTCCCTGCCTCTGATTCCCCATCTCCGATTCCGCACATCTGATTCCCTGCCTCTGATTCCCCGCCTCTGATTCCCCGCCTCTGATTCCCTGCCTCTGATTCCCAACCTCTGATTCCCCACCTCTGATTCCCCGTGTTTGATTCCCCGTCTCTGTTTCCCCGCCTCTGATTCCCCGCCTCTGATTCCCCAACTCTAATTCCCCGCCTCTGATTCCCCATATCTGATTCCCCGCCTCTGTTTCCCTGCCTCTGATTCCCCGCCCCTGTTTCCCCATATCTGATTCCCTGCCTCTGATTCCCCAACTTTGATTCCCAGCCTCTGATTCCCCAGCTCTGATTCCCCGCCTCTGATTCCCCGTGTTTGATTCCCTGCCTCTGATTCCCGTCCTCTGATTCCCCATCTCTGAATCACCGCCTTTGATTCGCCACCTCTGATTCCCCATATCTGATTCCCCGCCTCTGATTCCCTGCCTCTGATTCCCCATCTCCGATTCCGCACATCTGATTCCCTGCCTCTCATTCCCCGCCTCTGATTCCCCGCCTCTGATTCCCTGCCTCTGATTCCCAACCTCTGATTCCCCACATCTGATTCCCCGTGTTTGATTCCCCGCCTCTGTTTCCCCGCCTCTGATTCCCCGCCTCTGATTCCCCAACTCTAATTCCCCGCCTCTGATTCCCCATATCTGATTCCCCGCCTCTGTTTCCCCGCCTCTGATTCCCCGCCCCTGTTTCCCCATATCTGATTCCCTGCCTCTGATTCCCCAACTTTGATTCCCAGCCTCTGATTCCCCAGCTCTGATTCCCCGCCTCTGATTCCCCGCATCTGATTCCCTGCATCTGATTCCAAGCCTCTGATTCCCTGCCTCTGATTCCCAACCTCTGATTCCCCACCTCTGATTCCCCATATCTGATTCCCAGCCTCTGTTTCCCCGCCTCTGATTCCCCGCCTCTGTTTCCCCATATCTGATTCCCGGCCTCTGATTCCCCGCCTCTAATTCCCCGCCTCTGATTCCCTGCCTCTGATTCCCCATCTCCGATTCCGCACATCTGATCCCCTGCCTCTGATTCCCCGCCTCTGATTCCCCGCCTCTGATTCCCTGCCTCTGATTTCCAACCTCTGATTCCCCACCTCTGATTCCCCGTGTTTGATTCCCCGCCTATGTTTCCCCGCCTCTGATTCCCCGCCTCTGTTTCCCAATATCTAAGTCCCCGCCTCTGATTCCCCAACTCTAATTCCCCACCTCCGATTCCCCAGCTCTGATTCCCCGCCTCTGATTCCCTGCATCTGATTCCCTGCATCTGATTCCAAGCCTCTGATTCCCTGCCTCTGATTCCCAACCTCTGATTCCCCACCTCTGATTCCCCATATCTGATTCCCAGCATCTGTTTCCCCGCCTCTGATTCCCCGCCTCTGTTTCCCCATATCTGATTCCCGGCCTCTGGTTCCCCGCCTCTGATTCCCCGACTCTGATTCCCTGCCTCTGATTCCCCATCTCCGATTCCGCACATCTGATTCCCTGCCTCTGATTCCCCGCCTCTGATTCCCCGCCTCTGATTCCCTGCCTCTGATTCCCAAACTCTGATTACCCACCTCTGATTCCCCGTGTTTGATTCCCCGCCTCTGTATCCCCGCCTCTGATTCCCCTCCTCTGATTCCCCAACTCTAATTCCCCGCCTCTGATTCCCCATATCTGATTCCCCGCCTCTGTTTCCCCGCCTCTGATTCCCTGCCCCTGTTTCCCCATATCTGATTCCCTGTCTCTGATTCCCCAACTTTGATTCCCAGCCTCTGATTCCCCAGCTCTGATTCCCCGCATCTGATTCCCCGCATCTGATTCCCTGCATCTGATTCCAAGCCTCTGATTCCCTGCCTCTGATTCCCAACCTCTGATTCCCCACCTCTGATTCCCCATATCTGATTCCCAGCCTCTGTTTCCCCGCCTCTGATTCCCCGCCTCTGTTTCCCCATATCTGATTCCCGGCCTCTGATTCCCCGCATCTGATTCCCCGCCTCTGATTCCCTGCCTCTGATTCCTCATCTCCGATTCCGCACATCTGATTCCCTGCCTCTGATTCCCCGCCTCTGATTCCCCGCCTCTGATTCCCTGCCTCTGATTCCCAACCTCTGATTCCCCACCTCTGATTCCCCGTGTTTGATTCCCCGCCTCTGTTTCCCCGCCTCTGATTCCACAGCTCTGATTCCCCGCCTCTGATTCCCCACATCCGATTCCCCATATCTGATTCCCCGCCTCTGTTTCCCCGCCCCTGATTCCCCGCCTCTGTTTCCCCATATCTAATTCCCCGCCTCTGATTCCCAACTATGATTCCCCGCCTCTTATTCCCCAGCTCTGATTCCCTGCCTCTGATTCCCCGCGTTCTATTCCCTGCCTCTGATTCCCCGCCTGTGATTCCCCATCTCTGATTCACCACCTCTGATTCCCCACCACTGATTCCCCATATCTAATTCCCCGCCTCTGTTTGCCCGCCTCTGATTCCCCGCCTCTGTTTCCCCATATCTGATTCCCCGCCTCTGAATCCCCAACTCTGATTCCCTGCCTCTGATTCCCCAGCTTCATTCCCCGCCCTTGATTCCCCCCGTCTGATTCCCAGCCTCTGAATCCCCGTGTCTGATAACCTGCCTCTGATTCCCCGCCTCTGATTCCCCATCTCAGATTCACCGCCTCTGATTCCCCAACTCTGATTCCCCATCTCTGATTCCGCACATCCGATTCCCTGCCTCTGATTCCCCGACTCTGATTCCCCACCTCTGATTCCCCAGCTCTGATTCCCCGCCTCTGATTCCCCAACTCTGATTCCCCGCCTCTGATTCCCCAGCTCTGATTCCCCGCCTCTGATTCCCCGTGTTTGATCCCCTGCCTCTGATTCCCCAGCTCTGATTCCCCATCTCTGATTCACCGCCTTTGATTCGCCACCTCTGATTCCCCATATCTGATTCCTCGCCACTGTTTCCCCGCCTCTGATTCCCCGCCTCTGATTCCCCATATCTCATTCCCCGCCTCTGATTCCCCATCTCTGATTCCCGGACTCTGATTCCCCACCTCTGATTCCCGACCTCTTATTCCCGGCATCTGATTCCGGCCTCTGATTCCCGGCCTCTGATTCCCTGCCTCTGATTCCCCGCCTCTGATTCCCCGCCTCTGATTCCCTGCCTCTGATTCCCAACCTCTGATTCCCCACCTCTGATTCCCCGTGTTTGATTCCCCGCCTCAGTTTCCCCGCCTCTGATTCCCCGCCTCTGATTCCCCAACTCTAATTCCCCGCCTCTGATTCCCCATATCTGATTCCCTGCCTCTGTTTCCCCGCCTCTGATTCCCCGCCCCTGTTTCCCCATATCTGATTCCCTGCCTCTGATTCCCCAACTTTGATTCCCAGCCTCTGATTCCCCAGCTCTGATTCCCCGCCTCTGATTCCCCGTGTTTGATCCCCTGCCTCTGATTCCCCAGCTCTGATTCCCCATCTCTGATTCACCGCCTTTGATTCGCCACCTCTGATTCCCCATATCTGATTCCTCGCCACTGTTTCCCCGCCTCTGATTCCCCGCCTCTGATTCCCCATATCTCATTCCCCGCCTCTGATTCCCCATCTCTGATTCCCGGACTCTGATTCCCCACCTCTGATTCCCGACCTCTTATTCCCGGCATCTGATTCCGGCCTCTGATTCCCGGCCCCTGATTCCCTGCTTCTGATTCTGATTCCCTGCCTCTGATTCCCCATTTCTGATTCCGCACATCTAATTCCCTGCCTCTTATTCCCCACCTCTGATTCCCCATATCTGAATCCCCGCCTCTGTTTCCCCGTCTCTGATTCCCCGCCTCTGTTTCCCCATATCTAAGTCCCCGCCTCTGATTCCCCAACTTTGATTCCCCACCTCTGATTCCCCAGCTCTGATTCCCCGCCTCTGATTCCCCACATCTGATTCCCCATACCTGATTCCCAGCCTCTGTTTCCCCGCCTCTGATACCCCGCCTCTGTTTCCCCGCCTCTGATTCCACAGCTCTGATTCCCCGCCTCTGATTCCCCACATCCGATTCCCCATATCTGATTCCCCGCCTCTGTTTCCCCGCCCCTGATTCCCCGCCTCTGTTTCCCCATATCTAATTCCCCGCCTCTGATTCCCAACTATGATTCCCCGCCTCTTATTCCCCAGCTCTGATTCCCTGCCTCTGATTCCCCGCGTTCTATTCCCTGCCTCTGATTCCCCGCCTGTGATTCCCCATCTCTGATTCACCACCTCTGATTCCCCACCACTGATTCCCCATATCTAATTCCCCGCCTCTGTTTGCCCGCCTCTGATTCCCCGCCTCTGTTTCCCCATCTCTGATTCACCACCTCTGATTCCCCACCTCTGATTCCCCATATCTAATTCCCCGCCTCTGTTTGCCCGCCTCTGATTCCCCGCCTCTGTTTCCCCATATCTGATTCCCCGCCTCTGAATCCCCAACTCTGATTCCCTGCCTCTGATTCCCCAGCTCTGATTCCCCGCCTTTGATTCGCCCCGTCTGATTCCCAGCCTCTGAATCCCCGTGTCTGATTTCCTGCCTCTGATTCCCCGCCTCTGATTCCCCATCTCTGATTCACAGCCTCTGATTCCCCACCTCTGATTCCCCATCTCGGATTCCGCACATTTGATTCCCTGCCTCTGATTCCCTGACTCTGATCCCCACCTCTGATTCCCAAGCTCTGATTCCCCGCCTCTGATTTCCCAACTCTGATTCCCCGCCTCTGATTCCCCAGCTCTGATTCCCCGCCTCTGATTCCCCGTGTTTGATTCCCTGCCTCTGATTCCCCGCCTCTGATTCCCCATCTCTGATTCACCGCCTTTGATTCGCCACCTCTGATTCCCCATATCTGATTCCTCGCCTCTGTTTCCCCGCCTCTGATTCCCCGCCTCTGATTCCCCATATCTCATTCCCCGCCTCTGATTCCCCATCTCTGATTCCCGGACTCTGATTCCCCACCTCTGATTCCCAGCCTCTTATTCCCGGCATCTGATTCCGGCCTCTGATTCCCGGCCTCTGATTCCCTGCTTCTGATTCTGATTCCCTGCCTTTGATTCCCCATCTCTGATTCCGAACATCTGATTCCCTGCCTCTGATTCCCCATCTCTGATTCCCCATATCTGATTCCCCGCCTCTGTTTCCCCGCCTCTGATTCCCTGCCTCTGTTTCCCAATATCTAAGTCCCCGCCTCTGATTCCCCAACTCTGATTCCCCACCTCTGATTCCCCAGCTCTGATTCCCCGCCTCTGATTCCATGCATCTGATTCCCTGCATCTGATTCCAAGCCTCTGATTCCCTGCCTCTGATTCCCAACCTCTGATTCCCCACCTCTGATTCCCCATATCTGATTCCCAGCCTCTGTTTCCCCGCCTCTGATTCCCCGCCTCTGTTTCCCCATATCTGATTCCCGGACTCTGACTCCCCGCCTCTGATTCCCTGCCTCTGATTCCCCATCTCCGATTCCGCACATCTGATTCCCTGCCTCTCATTCCCCGCCTCTGATTCCCCGCCTCTGATTCCCTGCCTCTGATTCCCAACCTCTGATTCCCCACCTCTGATTCCCCGTGTTTGATTCCCCGTCTCTGTTTCCCCGCCTCTGATTCCCCGCCTCTGATTCCCCAACTCTAATTCCCCGCCTCTGATTCCCCATATCTGATTCCCCGCCTCTGTTTCCCTGCCTCTGATTCCCCGCCCCTGTTTCCCCATATCTGATTCCCTGCCTCTGATTCCCCAACTTTGATTCCCAGCCTTTGATTCCCCAGCTCTGATTCCCCGCCTCTGATTCCCCGTGTTTGATTCCCTGCCTCTGATTCCCGTCCTCTGATTCCCCATCTCTGAATCACCGCCTTTGATTCGCCACCTCTGATTCCCCATATCTGATTCCCCGCCTCTGATTTCCTGCCTCTGATTCCCCATCTCCGATTCCGCACATCTGATTCCCTGCCTCTCATTCCCCGCCTCTGATTCCCCGCCTCTGATTCCCTGCCTCTGATTCCCAACCTCTGATTCCCCACCTCTGATTCCCCGTGTTTGATTCCCCGCCTCTGTTTCCCCGCCTCTGATTCCCCGCCTCTGATTCCCCAACTCTAATTCCCCGCCTCTGATTCCCCATATCTGATTCCCCGCCTCTGTTTCCCCGCCTCTGATTCCCCGCCCCTGTTTCCCCATATCTGATTCCCTGCCTCTGATTCCCCAACTTTGATTCCCAGCCTCTGATTCCCCAGCTCTGATTCCCCGCCTCTGATTCCCCGCATCTGATTCCCTGCATCTGATTCCAAGCCTCTGATTCCCTGCCTCTGATTCCCAACATCTGATTCCCCACCTCTGATTCCCCATATCTGATTCCCAGCCTCTGTTTCCCCGCCTCTGATTCCCCGCCTCTGTTTCCCCATATCTGATTCCCGGCCTCTGATTCCCCGCCTCTGATTCCCCGCCTCTGATTCCCTGCCTCTGATTCCCCATCTCCGATTCCGCACATCTGATCCCCTGCCTCTGATTCCCCGCCTCTGATTCCCCGCCTCTGATTCCCTGCCTCTGATTTCCAACCTCTGATTCCCCACCTCTGATTCCCCGTGTTTGATTCCCCGCCTATGTTTCCCCGCCTCTGATTCCCCGCCTCTGTTTCCCAATATCTAAGTCCCCGCCTCTGATTCCCCAACTCTAATTCCCCACCTCCGATTCCCCAGCTCTGATTCCCCGCCTCTGATTCCCTGCATCTGATTCCCTGCATCTGATTCCAAGCCTCTGATTCCCTGCCTCTGATTCCCAACCTCTGATTCCCCACCTCTGATTCCCCATATCTGATTCCCAGCATCTGTTTCCCCGCCTCTGATTCCCCGCCTCTGTTTCCCCATATCTGATTCCCGGCCTCTGGTTCCCCGCCTCTGATTCCCCGACTCTGATTCCCTGCCTCTGATTCCCCATCTCCGATTCCGCACATCTGATTCCCTGCCTCTGATTCCCCGCCTCTGATTCCCCGCCTCTGATTCCCTGCCTCTGATTCCCAACCTCTGATTACCCACCTCTGATTCCCCGTGTTTGATTCCCCGCCTCTGTATCCCCGCCTCTGATTCCCCTCCTCTGATTCCCCAACTCTAATTCCCCGCCTCTGATTCCCCATATCTGATTCCCCGCCTCTGTTTCCCCGCCTCTGATTCCCTGCCCCTGTTTCCCCATATCTGATTCCCTGCCTCTGATTCCCCAACTTTGATTCCCAGCCTCTGATTCCCCAGCTCTGATTCCCCGCCTCTGATTCCCCGCATCTGATTCCCTGCATCTGATTCCAAGCCTCTGATTCCCTGCCTCTGATTCCCAACCTCTGATTCCCCACCTCTGATTCCCCATATCTGATTCCCAGCCTCTGTTTCCCCGCCTCTGATTCCCCGCCTCTGTTTCCCCATATCTGATTCCCGGCCTCTGATTCCCCGCATCTGATTCCCCGCCTCTGATTCCCTGCCTCTGATTCCTCATCTCCGATTCCGCACATCTGATTCCCTGCCTCTGATTCCCCGCCTCTGATTCCCCGCCTCTGATTCCCTGCCTCTGATTCCCAACCTCTGATTCCCCACCTCTGATTCCCCGTGTTTGATTCCCCGCCTCTGTTTCCCCGCCTCTGATTCCACAGCTCTGATTCCCCGCCTCTGATTCCCCACATCCGATTCCCCATATCTGATTCCCCGCCTCTGTTTCCCCGCCCCTGATTCCCCGCCTCTGTTTCCCCATATCTAATTCCCCGCCTCTGATTCCCAACTATGATTCCCCGCCTCTTATTCCCCAGCTCTGATTCCCTGCCTCTGATTCCCCGCGTTCTATTCCCTGCCTCTGATTCCCCGCCTGTGATTCCCCATCTCTGATTCACCACCTCTGATTCCCCACCACTGATTCCCCATATCTAATTCCCCGCCTCTGTTTGCCCGCCTCTGATTCCCCGCCTCTGTTTCCCCATATCTGATTCCCCGCCTCTGAATCCCCAACTCTGATTCCCTGCCTCTGATTCCCCAGCTTCATTCCCCGCCCTTGATTCCCCCCGTCTGATTCCCAGCCTCTGAATCCCCGTGTCTGATAACCTGCCTCTGATTCCCCGCCTCTGATTCCCCATCTCAGATTCACCGCCTCTGATTCCCCAACTCTGATTCCCCATCTCTGATTCCGCACATCCGATTCCCTGCCTCTGATTCCCTGACTCTGATCCCCACCTCTGATTCCCAAGCTCTGATTCCCCGCCTCTGATTTCCCAACTCTGATTCCCCGCCTCTGATTCCCCAGCTCTGATTCCCCGCCTCTGATTCCCCGTGTTTGATTCCCTGCCTCTGATTCCCCGCCTCTGATTCCCCATCTCTGATTCACCGCCTTTGATTCGCCACCTCTGATTCCCCATATCTGATTCCTCGCCTCTGTTTCCCCGCCTCTGATTCCCCGCCTCTGATCCCCCATATCTCATTCCCCGCCTCTGATTCCCCATCTCTGATTCCCGGACTCTGATTCCCCACCTCTGATTCCCAGCCTCTTATTCCCGGCATCTGATTCCGGCCTCTGATTCCCGGCCTCTGATTCCCTGCTTCTGATTCTGATTCCCTGCCTTTGATTCCCCATCTCTGATTCCGAACATCTGATTCCCTGCCTCTGATTCCCCATCTCTGATTCCCCATATCTGATTCCCCGCCTCTGTTTCCCCGCCTCTGATTCCCTGCCTCTGTTTCCCAATATCTAAGTCCCCGCCTCTGATTCCCCAACTCTGATTCCCCACCTCTGATTCCCCAGCTCTGATTCCCCGCCTCTGATTCCCTGCATCTGATTCCCTGCATCTGATTCCAAGCCTCTGATTCCCTGCCTCTGATTCCCAACCTCTGATTCCCCACCTCTGATTCCCCATATCTGATTCCCAGCCTCTGTTTCCCCGCCTCTGATTCCCCGCCTCTGTTTCCCCATATCTGATTCCCGGACTCTGACTCCCCGCCTCTGATTCCCTGCCTCTGATTCCCCATCTCCGATTCCGCACATCTGATTCCCTGCCTCTGATTCCCCGCCTCTGATTCCCCGCCTCTGATTCCCTGCCTCTGATTCCCAACCTCTGATTCCCCACCTCTGATTCCCCGTGTTTGATTCCCCGTCTCTGTTTCCCCGCCTCTGATTCCCCGCCTCTGATTCCCCAACTCTAATTCCCCGCCTCTGATTCCCCATATCTGATTCCCCGCCTCTGTTTCCCTGCCTCTGATTCCCCGCCCCTGTTTCCCCATATCTGATTCCCTGCCTCTGATTCCCCAACTTTGATTCCCAGCCTCTGATTCCCCAGCTCTGATTCCCCGCCTCTGATTCCCCGTGTTTGATTCCCTGCCTCTGATTCCCGTCCTCTGATTCCCCATCTCTGAATCACCGCCTTTGATTCGCCACCTCTGATTCCCCATATCTGATTCCCCGCCTCTGATTCCCTGCCTCTGATTCCCCATCTCCGATTCCGCACATCTGATTCCCTGCCTCTCATTCCCCGCCTCTGATTCCCCGCCTCTGATTCCCTGCCTCTGATTCCCAACCTCTGATTCCCCACATCTGATTCCCCGTGTTTGATTCCCCGCCTCTGTTTCCCCGCCTCTGATTCCCCGCCTCTGATTCCCCAACTCTAATTCCCCGCCTCTGATTCCCCATATCTGATTCCCCGCCTCTGTTTCCCCGCCTCTGATTCCCCGCCCCTGTTTCCCCATATCTGATTCCCTGCCTCTGATTCCCCAACTTTGATTCCCAGCCTCTGATTCCCCAGCTCTGATTCCCCGCCTCTGATTCCCCGCATCTGATTCCCTGCATCTGATTCCAAGCCTCTGATTCCCTGCCTCTGATTCCCAACCTCTGATTCCCCACCTCTGATTCCCCATATCTGATTCCCAGCCTCTGTTTCCCCGCCTCTGATTCCCCGCCTCTGTTTCCCCATATCTGATTCCCGGCCTCTGATTCCCCGCCTCTGATTCCCCGCCTCTGATTCCCTGCCTCTGATTCCCCATCTCCGATTCCGCACATCTGATCCCCTGCCTCTGATTCCCCGCCTCTGATTCCCCGCCTCTGATTCCCTGCCTCTGATTTCCAACCTCTGATTCCCCACCTCTGATTCCCCGTGTTTGATTCCCCGCCTATGTTTCCCCGCCTCTGATTCCCCGCCTCTGTTTCCCAATATCTAAGTCCCCGCCTCTGATTCCCCAACTCTAATTCCCCACCTCCGATTCCCCAGCTCTGATTCCCCGCCTCTGATTCCCTGCATCTGATTCCCTGCATCTGATTCCAAGCCTCTGATTCCCTGCCTCTGATTCCCAACCTCTGATTCCCCACCTCTGATTCCCCATATCTGATTCCCAGCATCTGTTTCCCCGCCTCTGATTCCCCGCCTCTGTTTCCCCATATCTGATTCCCGGCCTCTGGTTCCCCGCCTCTGATTCCCCGACTCTGATTCCCTGCCTCTGATTCCCCATCTCCGATTCCGCACATCTGATTCCCTGCCTCTGATTCCCCGCCTCTGATTCCCCGCCTCTGATTCCCTGCCTCTGATTCCCAACCTCTGATTACCCACCTCTGATTCCCCGTGTTTGATTCCCCGCCTCTGTATCCCCGCCTCTGATTCCCCTCCTCTGATTCCCCAACTCTAATTCCCCGCCTCTGATTCCCCATATCTGATTCCCCGCCTCTGTTTCCCCGCCTCTGATTCCCTGCCCCTGTTTCCCCATATCTGATTCCCTGCCTCTGATTCCCCAACTTTGATTCCCAGCCTCTGATTCCCCAGCTCTGATTCCCCGCATCTGATTCCCCGCATCTGATTCCCTGCATCTGATTCCAAGCCTCTGATTCCCTGCCTCTGATTCCCAACCTCTGATTCCCCACCTCTGATTCCCCATATCTGATTCCCAGCCTCTGTTTCCCCGCCTCTGATTCCCCGCCTCTGTTTCCCCATATCTGATTCCCGGCCTCTGATTCCCCGCATCTGATTCCCCGCCTCTGATTCCCTGCCTCTGATTCCTCATCTCCGATTCCGCACATCTGATTCCCTGCCTCTGATTCCCCGCCTCTGATTCCCCGCCTCTGATTCCCTGCCTCTGATTCCCAACCTCTGATTCCCCACCTCTGATTCCCCGTGTTTGATTCCCCGCCTCTGTTTCCCCGCCTCTGATTCCACAGCTCTGATTCCCCGCCTCTGATTCCCCACATCCGATTCCCCATATCTGATTCCCCGCCTCTGTTTCCCCGCCCCTGATTCCCCGCCTCTGTTTCCCCATATCTAATTCCCCGCCTCTGATTCCCAACTATGATTCCCCGCCTCTTATTCCCCAGCTCTGATTCCCTGCCTCTGATTCCCCGCGTTCTATTCCCTGCCTCTGATTCCCCGCCTGTGATTCCCCATCTCTGATTCACCACCTCTGATTCCCCACCACTGATTCCCCATATCTAATTCCCCGCCTCTGTTTGCCCGCCTCTGATTCCCCGCCTCTGTTTCCCCATATCTGATTCCCCGCCTCTGAATCCCCAACTCTGATTCCCTGCCTCTGATTCCCCAGCTTCATTCCCCGCCCTTGATTCCCCCCGTCTGATTCCCAGCCTCTGAATCCCCGTGTCTGATAACCTGCCTCTGATTCCCCGCCTCTGATTCCCCATCTCAGATTCACCGCCTCTGATTCCCCAACTCTGATTCCCCATCTCTGATTCCGCACATCCGATTCCCTGCCTCTGATTCCCCGACTCTGATTCCCCACCTCTGATTCCCCAGCTCTGATTCCCCGCCTCTGATTCCCCAACTCTGATTCCCCGCCTCTGATTCCCCAGCTCTGATTCCCCGCCTCTGATTCCGCGTGTTTGATCCCCTGCCTCTGATTCCCCAGCTCTGATTCCCCATCTCTGATTCACCGCCTTTGATTCGCCACCTCTGATTCCCCATATCTGATTCCTCGCCACTGTTTCCCCGCCTCTGATTCCCCGCCTCTGATTCCCCATATCTCATTCCCCGCCTCTGATTCCCCATCTCTGATTCCCGGACTCTGATTCCCCACCTCTGATTCCCGACCTCTTATTCCCGGCATCTGATTCCGGCCTCTGATTCCCGGCCTCTGATTCCCTGCCTCTGATTCCCCGCCTCTGATTCCCCGCCTCTGATTCCCTGCCTCTGATTCCCAACCTCTGATTCCCCACCTCTGATTCCCCGTGTTTGATTCCCCGCCTCAGTTTCCCCGCCTCTGATTCCCCGCCTCTGATTCCCCAACTCTAATTCCCCGCCTCTGATTCCCCATATCTGATTCCCTGCCTCTGTTTCCCCGCCTCTGATTCCCCGCCCCTGTTTCCCCATATCTGATTCCCTGCCTCTGATTCCCCAACTTTGATTCCCAGCCTCTGATTCCCCAGCTCTGATTCCCCGCCTCTGATTCCCCGTGTTTGATCCCCTGCCTCTGATTCCCCAGCTCTGATTCCCCATCTCTGATTCACCGCCTTTGATTCGCCACCTCTGATTCCCCATATCTGATTCCTCGCCACTGTTTCCCCGCCTCTGATTCCCCGCCTCTGATTCCCCATATCTCATTCCCCGCCTCTGATTCCCCATCTCTGATTCCCGGACTCTGATTCCCCACCTCTGATTCCCGACCTCTTATTCCCGGCATCTGATTCCGGCCTCTGATTCCCGGCCCCTGATTCCCTGCTTCTGATTCTGATTCCCTGCCTCTGATTCCCCATTTCTGATTCCGCACATCTAATTCCCTGCCTCTTATTCCCCACCTCTGATTCCCCATATCTGAATCCCCGCCTCTGTTTCCCCGTCTCTGATTCCCCGCCTCTGTTTCCCCATATCTAAGTCCCCGCCTCTGATTCCCCAACTTTGATTCCCCACCTCTGATTCCCCAGCTCTGATTCCCCGCCTCTGATTCCCCACATCTGATTCCCCATACCTGATTCCCAGCCTCTGTTTCCCCGCCTCTGATACCCCGCCTCTGTTTCCCCGCCTCTGATTCCACAGCTCTGATTCCCCGCCTCTGATTCCCCACATCCGATTCCCCATATCTGATTCCCCGCCTCTGTTTCCCCGCCCCTGATTCCCCGCCTCTGTTTCCCCATATCTAATTCCCCGCCTCTGATTCCCAACTATGATTCCCCGCCTCTTATTCCCCAGCTCTGATTCCCTGCCTCTGATTCCCCGCGTTCTATTCCCTGCCTCTGATTCCCCGCCTGTGATTCCCCATCTCTGATTCACCACCTCTGATTCCCCACCACTGATTCCCCATATCTAATTCCCCGCCTCTGTTTGCCCGCCTCTGATTCCCCGCCTCTGTTTCCCCATCTCTGATTCACCACCTCTGATTCCCCACCTCTGATTCCCCATATCTAATTCCCCGCCTCTGTTTGCCCGCCTCTGATTCCCCGCCTCTGTTTCCCCATATCTGATTCCCCGCCTCTGAATCCCCAACTCTGATTCCCTGCCTCTGATTCCCCAGCTCTGATTCCCCGCCTTTGATTCGCCCCGTCTGATTCCCAGCCTCTGAATCCCCGTGTCTGATTTCCTGCCTCTGATTCCCCGCCTCTGATTCCCCATCTCTGATTCACAGCCTCTGATTCCCCACCTCTGATTCCCCATCTCGGATTCCGCACATTTGATTCCCTGCCTCTGATTCCCTGACTCTGATCCCCACCTCTGATTCCCAAGCTCTGATTCCCCGCCTCTGATTTCCCAACTCTGATTCCCCGCCTCTGATTCCCCAGCTCTGATTCCCCGCCTCTGATTCCCCGTGTTTGATTCCCTGCCTCTGATTCCCCGCCTCTGATTCCCCATCTCTGATTCACCGCCTTTGATTCGCCACCTCTGATTCCCCATATCTGATTCCTCGCCTCTGTTTCCCCGCCTCTGATTCCCCGCCTCTGATTCCCCATATCTCATTCCCCGCCTCTGATTCCCCATCTCTGATTCCCGGACTCTGATTCCCCACCTCTGATTCCCAGCCTCTTATTCCCGGCATCTGATTCCGGCCTCTGATTCCCGGCCTCTGATTCCCTGCTTCTGATTCTGATTCCCTGCCTTTGATTCCCCATCTCTGATTCCGAACATCTGATTCCCTGCCTCTGATTCCCCATCTCTGATTCCCCATATCTGATTCCCCGCCTCTGTTTCCCCGCCTCTGATTCCCTGCCTCTGTTTCCCAATATCTAAGTCCCCGCCTCTGATTCCCCAACTCTGATTCCCCACCTCTGATTCCCCAGCTCTGATTCCCCGCCTCTGATTCCATGCATCTGATTCCCTGCATCTGATTCCAAGCCTCTGATTCCCTGCCTCTGATTCCCAACCTCTGATTCCCCACCTCTGATTCCCCATATCTGATTCCCAGCCTCTGTTTCCCCGCCTCTGATTCCCCGCCTCTGTTTCCCCATATCTGATTCCCGGACTCTGACTCCCCGCCTCTGATTCCCTGCCTCTGATTCCCCATCTCCGATTCCGCACATCTGATTCCCTGCCTCTCATTCCCCGCCTCTGATTCCCCGCCTCTGATTCCCTGCCTCTGATTCCCAACCTCTGATTCCCCACCTCTGATTCCCCGTGTTTGATTCCCCGTCTCTGTTTCCCCGCCTCTGATTCCCCGCCTCTGATTCCCCAACTCTAATTCCCCGCCTCTGATTCCCCATATCTGATTCCCCGCCTCTGTTTCCCTGCCTCTGATTCCCCGCCCCTGTTTCCCCATATCTGATTCCCTGCCTCTGATTCCCCAACTTTGATTCCCAGCCTCTGATTCCCCAGCTCTGATTCCCCGCCTCTGATTCCCCGTGTTTGATTCCCTGCCTCTGATTCCCGTCCTCTGATTCCCCATCTCTGAATCACCGCCTTTGATTCGCCACCTCTGATTCCCCATATCTGATTCCCCGCCTCTGATTTCCTGCCTCTGATTCCCCATCTCCGATTCCGCACATCTGATTCCCTGCCTCTCATTCCCCGCCTCTGATTCCCCGCCTCTGATTCCCTGCCTCTGATTCCCAACCTCTGATTCCCCACCTCTGATTCCCCGTGTTTGATTCCCCGCCTCTGTTTCCCCGCCTCTGATTCCCCGCCTCTGATTCCCCAACTCTAATTCCCCGCCTCTGATTCCCCATATCTGATTCCCCGCCTCTGTTTCCCCGCCTCTGATTCCCCGCCCCTGTTTCCCCATATCTGATTCCCTGCCTCTGATTCCCCAACTTTGATTCCCAGCCTCTGATTCCCCAGCTCTGATTCCCCGCCTCTGATTCCCCGCATCTGATTCCCTGCATCTGATTCCAAGCCTCTGATTCCCTGCCTCTGATTCCCAACCTCTGATTCCCCACCTCTGATTCCCCATATCTGATTCCCAGCCTCTGTTTCCCCGCCTCTGATTCCCCGCCTCTGTTTCCCCATATCTGATTCCCGGCCTCTGATTCCCCGCCTCTGATTCCCCGCCTCTGATTCCCTGCCTCTGATTCCCCATCTCCGATTCCGCACATCTGATCCCCTGCCTCTGATTCCCCGCCTCTGATTCCCCGCCTCTGATTCCCTGCCTCTGATTTCCAACCTCTGATTCCCCACCTCTGATTCCCCGTGTTTGATTCCCCGCCTATGTTTCCCCGCCTCTGATTCCCCGCCTCTGTTTCCCAATATCTAAGTCCCCGCCTCTGATTCCCCAACTCTAATTCCCCACCTCCGATTCCCCAGCTCTGATTCCCCGCCTCTGATTCCCTGCATCTGATTCCCTGCATCTGATTCCAAGCCTCTGATTCCCTGCCTCTGATTCCCAACCTCTGATTCCCCACCTCTGATTCCCCATATCTGATTCCCAGCATCTGTTTCCCCGCCTCTGATTCCCCGCCTCTGTTTCCCCATATCTGATTCCCGGCCTCTGGTTCCCCGCCTCTGATTCCCCGACTCTGATTCCCTGCCTCTGATTCCCCATCTCCGATTCCGCACATCTGATTCCCTGCCTCTGATTCCCCGCCTCTGATTCCCCGCCTCTGATTCCCTGCCTCTGATTCCCAACCTCTGATTACCCACCTCTGATTCCCCGTGTTTGATTCCCCGCCTCTGTATCCCCGCCTCTGATTCCCCTCCTCTGATTCCCCAACTCTAATTCCCCGCCTCTGATTCCCCATATCTGATTCCCCGCCTCTGTTTCCCCGCCTCTGATTCCCTGCCCCTGTTTCCCCATATCTGATTCCCTGCCTCTGATTCCCCAACTTTGATTCCCAGCCTCTGATTCCCCAGCTCTGATTCCCCGCCTCTGATTCCCCGCATCTGATTCCCTGCATCTGATTCCAAGCCTCTGATTCCCTGCCTCTGATTCCCAACCTCTGATTCCCCACCTCTGATTCCCCATATCTGATTCCCAGCCTCTGTTTCCCCGCCTCTGATTCCCCGCCTCTGTTTCCCCATATCTGATTCCCGGCCTCTGATTCCCCGCATCTGATTCCCCGCCTCTGATTCCCTGCCTCTGATTCCTCATCTCCGATTCCGCACATCTGATTCCCTGCCTCTGATTCACCGCCTCTGATTCCCCGCCTCTGATTCCCTGCCTCTGATTCCCAACCTCTGATTCCCCACCTCTGATTCCCCGTGTTTGATTCCCCGCCTCTGTTTCCCCGCCTCTGATTCCACAGCTCTGATTCCCCGCCTCTGATTCCCCACATCCGATTCCCCATATCTGATTCCCCGCCTCTGTTTCCCCGCCCCTGATTCCCCGCCTCTGTTTCCCCATATCTAATTCCCCGCCTCTGATTCCCAACTATGATTCCCCGCCTCTTATTCCCCAGCTCTGATTCCCTGCCTCTGATTCCCCGCGTTCTATTCCCTGCCTCTGATTCCCCGCCTGTGATTCCCCATCTCTGATTCACCACCTCTGATTCCCCACCACTGATTCCCCATATCTAATTCCCCGCCTCTGTTTGCCCGCCTCTGATTCCCCGCCTCTGTTTCCCCATATCTGATTCCCCGCCTCTGAATCCCCAACTCTGATTCCCTGCCTCTGATTCCCCAGCTTCATTCCCCGCCCTTGATTCCCCCCGTCTGATTCCCAGCCTCTGAATCCCCGTGTCTGATAACCTGCCTCTGATTCCCCGCCTCTGATTCCCCATCTCAGATTCACCGCCTCTGATTCCCCAACTCTGATTCCCCATCTCTGATTCCGCACATCCGATTCCCTGCCTCTGATTCCCCGACTCTGATTCCCCACCTCTGATTCCCCAGCTCTGATTCCCCGCCTCTGATTCCCCAACTCTGATTCCCCGCCTCTGATTCCCCAGCTCTGATTCCCCGCCTCTGATTCCGCGTGTTTGATCCCCTGCCTCTGATTCCCCAGCTCTGATTCCCCATCTCTGATTCACCGCCTTTGATTCGCCACCTCTGATTCCCCATATCTGATTCCTCGCCACTGTTTCCCCGCCTCTGATTCCCCGCCTCTGATTCCCCATATCTCATTCCCCGCCTCTGATTCCCCATCTCTGATTCCCGGACTCTGATTCCCCACCTCTGATTCCCGACCTCTTATTCCCGGCATCTGATTCCGGCCTCTGATTCCCGGCCTCTGATTCCCTGCCTCTGATTCCCCGCCTCTGATTCCCCGCCTCTGATTCCCTGCCTCTGATTCCCAACCTCTGATTCCCCACCTCTGATTCCCCGTGTTTGATTCCCCGCCTCTGTTTCCCCGCCTCTGATTCCCCGCCTCTGATTCCCCAACTCTAATTCCCCGCCTCTGATTCCCCATATCTGATTCCCTGCCTCTGTTTCCCCGCCTCTGATTCCCCGCCCCTGTTTCCCCATATCTGATTCCCTGCCTCTGATTCCCCAACTTTGATTCCCAGCCTCTGATTCCCCAGCTCTGATTCCCCGCCTCTGATTCCCCGTGTTTGATCCCCTGCCTCTGATTCCCCAGCTCTGATTCCCCATCTCTGATTCACCGCCTTTGATTCGCCACCTCTGATTCCCCATATCTGATTCCTCGCCACTGTTTCCCCGCCTCTGATTCCCCGCCTCTGATTCCCCATATCTCATTCCCCGCCTCTGATTCCCCATCTCTGATTCCCGGACTCTGATTCCCCACCTCTGATTCCCGACCTCTTATTCCCGGCATCTGATTCCGGCCTCTGATTCCCGGCCCCTGATTCCCTGCTTCTGATTCTGATTCCCTGCCTCTGATTCCCCATTTCTGATTCCGCACATCTAATTCCCTGCCTCTTATTCCCCACCTCTGATTCCCCATATCTGAATCCCCGCCTCTGTTTCCCCGTCTCTGATTCCCCGCCTCTGTTTCCCCATATCTAAGTCCCCGCCTCTGATTCCCCAACTTTGATTCCCCACCTCTGATTCCCCAGCTCTGATTCCCCGCCTCTGATTCCCCACATCTGATTCCCCATACCTGATTCCCAGCCTCTGTTTCCCCGCCTCTGATACCCCGCTTCTGTTTCCCCATATCTGATTCACGGCCTCTGATTCCCCGCCTCTGATTCCCCGCCTCTGATTCCGTGCCTCTGATTCCCCATCTCCGATTCCGCACATCTAATTCCCTGCCTCTTATTCCCCACCTCTGATTCCCCATATCTGAATCCCCGCCTCTGTTTCCCCGTCTCTGATACCCGCCTCTGTTTCCCCATATCTAAGTCCCCGCCTCTGATTCCCCAACTTTGATTCCCCACCTCTGATTCCCCAGCTCTGATTCCCCGCCTCTGATTCCCCACATCTGATTCCCCATACCTGATTCCCAGCCTCTGTTTCCCCGCCTCTGATTCCCCGCTTCTGTTTCCCCATATCTGATTCCCGGCCTCTGATTCCCCGCCTCTGATTCCCCGCCTCTGATTCCCTGCCTCTGATTCCCCATCTCTGATTCACCGCCTTTGATTCGCCACCTCTGATTCCCCATATCTGATTCCCCACCTCTGTTTCCCCGCCTCTGATTCCCCGCCTCTGATTCTCCATATCTCATTCCCCGCCTCTGACTCCCCATCTCTGATTCCCGGACTCTGATTCCCCACCTCTGATTCCCGGCCTCTTATTCCCAGCATCTGATTCCAGGCCTCTGATTCCCGGCCTCTGGCTCCCCGCTTCTGATTCTGATTCCCTGCCTCTGATTCCCCACGTCTGATTCCCCATATCTGATTCCCCGCCTCTGTTTCCACGCCTCTGATTCCCCGCCTCTGCTTCCCCATATCTAATTCCCCACCTCTGATGCCCCAACTCTGATTCCCCGCCTCTGATTCCACAGCTCTGATTCCCCGCCTCTGATTCCCCGCATCCGATTCCCCATATCTGATTCCCCGCCTCTGTTTCCCAGCCCCTGATTCCCCGCCTCTGTTTCCCCATATCTGATTATCCGCCTCTGATTCCCAACTATGATTCCCCGCCTCTGAATCCCCGCGTCTGATTCCCTGCCTCTGCTTCCCCGCCTCTGATTCCCCTCCTCTGATTCCCCGCCTCTGATTCCCTGCTTCTGATTCTGATTCCCTGCCTCTGATTCCCCATCTCTGATTCCGCACATCTGATTCCCTGCCTCTGATTCCCCACCTCTGATTCCCCATATCTGATTCCCCGCCTCTGTTTCCCCGCCTCTGATTTCCCGCCTCTGTTTCCCAATATCTAAGTCCCCGCCTCTGATTCCCCAACTCTGATTCCCCACCTCTGATTCCCCAGCTCCGATTCCCCGCCTCTGAATCCCCGCATCTGATTCCCTGCATCTGATTCCAAGCCTCTGATTCGCTGCCTCTGATTCCCAACCTCTGATTCCCCACCTCTGATTCCCCATATCTGATTCCCCGCCTCTGTTACCCCGCCTCTGATTCCCCACCTCTGTTTCCCCATATCTGATTCCCGGCCTCTTATTCCCCGCCTCTGATTCCCCACCTCTGATTCCCTACATCTGATTCCCCATCTCCGATTCCGCACATCTGATTCCCTGCCTCTGATTCCCCGCCTCTGATTCCCCTCCTCTGATTCCCCAACTCTAATTCCCCGCCTCTGATTCCCCAGCTCTGATTCCCCGTGTTTGATTCCCTGCCTCTGATTCCCTGCCCTGATTCCCCATCTCTGTTACACCGCCTTTGATTCGCCACCTCTGATTCCCCATATCTGATTCCCCGCCTCTGTTTCGCCGCCTCTGATTCCCTGCCTCTGATTCCCAACCTCTGATTCCACACCTCTGATTCCCCATATCTGATTCCCCGCCTCTGTTTCCCCGCCTCTGATTCCCTGCCCTTGTTTCCCCATATCTGATTCCCTGCCTCTGATTCCCCAACTCTGATTCCCCGCCTCTGATTCCCCAGCTCTGATCCCCCGCCCCTGATTTCCCGTGTTTGATTCCCTGCCTCTGATTCCCCGCCTCTGATTCCCCATCTCTGATTCACTGCCTTTGATTCGCCACCTCTGATTCCACATATCTGATTCCCCACCTCTGTTACCCCGCCTCTGATTCCCCGCCTCTGATTCTACATATCTCATTTTCCGCCTCTGAATCCCCATCTCTGATTCCCGGACTCTGATTCCCCACCTCTGATTCCCGGCCTCTTATTCCCAGCATCTGATTCCCGGCCTCTGATTCCCGGCCTCTGATTCCCCGCTTCTGATTCTGATTCGCTGCCTCTGATTCCCCATCTCTGATTCCGCACATCTGATTCCCTGCCTCTGATTCCCCACCTCTGATTCCCCATATCTGATTTCCCGCCTCTGTTTCCCCGCCTCTGATTCCCCGCCTCTGTTTCCCCATATCTAATTCCCAACCTCTGATGCCCCAACTCTGATTCCCTGCCTCTGATTCCCCGCGTTCTATTCCCTGCCTCTGATTCCCCGCCTGTGATTCCCCATCTCTGATTCACCACCTCTGATTCCCCACCTCTGATTCCCCATATCTAATTCCCCGATTCTGTTTGCCCGCCTCTGATTCCCCGCCTCTGTTTCCCCATATCTGATTCCCCGCCTCTGAATCCCCAACTCTGATTCCCTGCCTCTGATTCCCCAGCTCTGATTCCCCGCCTTTGATTCGCCCCGTCTGATTCCCAGCCTCTGAATCCCCGTGTCTGATTTCCTGCCTCTGATTCCCCGCCTCTGATTCCCCATCTCTGATTCACAGCCTCTGATTCCCCACCTCTGATTCCCCATCTCGGATTCCGCACATCTGATTCCCTGCCTCTGATTCCCTGACTCTGATCCCCACCTCTGATTCCCAAGCTCTGATTCCCCGCCTCTGATTTCCCAACTCTGATTCCCCGCCTCTGATTCCCCAGCTCTGATTCCCCGCCTCTGATTCCCCGTGTTTGATTCCCTGCCTCTGATTCCCCGCCTCTGATTCCCCATCTCTGATTCACCGCCTTTGATTCGCCACCTCTGATTCCCCATATCTGATTCCTCGCCTCTGTTTCCCCGCCTCTGATTCCCCGCCTCTGATTCCCCATATCTCATTCCCCGCCTCTGATTCCCCATCTCTGATTCCCGGACTCTGATTCCCCACCTCTGATTCCCAGCCTCTTATTCCCGGCATCTGATTCCGGCCTCTGATTCCCGGCCTCTGATTCCCTGCTTCTGATTCTGATTCCCTGCCTTTGATTCCCCATCTCTGATTCCGAACATCTGATTCCCTGCCTCTGATTCCCCATCTCTGATTCCCCATATCTGATTCCCCGCCTCTGTTTCCACGCCTCTGATTCCCTGCCTCTGTTTCCCAATATCTAAGTCCCCGCCTCTGATTCCCCAACTCTGATTCCCCACCTCTGATTCCCCAGCTCTGATTCCCCGCCTCTGATTCCCTGCATCTGATTCCCTGCATCTGATTCCAAGCCACTGATTCCCTGCCTCTGATTCCCAACCTCTGATTCCCCACCTCTGATTCCCCATATCTGATTCCCAGCCTCTGTTTCCCCGCCTCTGATTCCCCGCCTCTGTTTCCCCATATCTGATTCCCGGACTCTGACTCCCCGCCTCTGATTCCCTGCCTCTGATTCCCCATCTCCGATTCCGCACATCTGATTCCCTGCCTCTCATTCCCCGCCTCTGATTCCCTGCATCTGATTCCCTGCATCTGATTCCAAGCCTCTGATTCCCTGCCTCTGATTCCCAACCTCTGATTCCCCACCTCTGATTCCCCATATCTGATTCCCAGCATCTGTTTCCCCGCCTCTGATTCCCCGCCTCTGTTTCCCCATATCTGATTCCCGGCCTCTGGTTCCCCGCCTCTGATTCCCCGCCTCTGATTCCCTGCCTCTGATTCCCCATCTCCGATTCCGCACATCTGATTCCCTGCCTCTGATTCCCCGCCTCTGATTCCCCGCCTCTGATTCCCTGCCTCTGATTCCCAACCTCTGATTCCCCACCTCTGATTCCCCGTGTTTGATTCCCCGCCTCTGTTTCCCCGCCTCTGATTCCCCGCCTCTGATTCCCCAACTCTAATTCCCCGCCTCTGATTCCCCATATCTGATTCCCCGCCTCTGTTTCCCCGCCTCTGATTCCCCGCCCCTGTTTCCCCATATCTGATTCCCTGCCTCTGATTCCCCAACTTTGATTCCCAGCCTCTGATTCCCCAGCTCTGATTCCCCGCCTCTGATTCCCTGCCTCTGATTCCCAACCTCTGATTCCCCACCTCTGATTCCCCATATCTGATTCCCAGCCTCTGTTTCCCCGCCTCTGATTCCCCGCCTCTGTTTCCCCATATCTGATTCCCGGCCTCTGATTCCCCGCCTCTGATTCTCCGCCTCTGATTCCCTGCCTCTGATTCCCCATCTCCGATTCCGCACATCTGATCCCCTGCCTCTGAATCCCCGCCTCTGATTCCCCGCCTCTGATTCCCTGCCTCTGATTTCCAACCTCTGATTCCCCACCTCTGATTCCCCGTGTTTGATTCCCCGCCTATGTTTCCCCGCCTCTGATTCCCCGCCTCTGTTTCCCAATATCTAAGTCCCCGCCTCTGATTCCCCAACTCTAATTCCCCACCTCCGATTCCCCAGCTCTGATTCCCCGCCTCTGATTCCCTGCATCTGATTCCCTGCATCTGATTCCAAGCCTCTGATTCCCTGCCTCTGATTCCCAACCTCTGATTCCCCACCTCTGATTCCCCATATCTGATTCCCAGCATCTGTTTCCCCGCCTCTGATTCCCCGCCTCTGTTTCCCCATATCTGATTCCCGGCCTCTGGTTCCCCGCCTCTGATTCCCCGACTCTGATTCCCTGCCTCTGATTCCCCATCTCCGATTCCGCACATCTGATTCCCTGCCTCTGATTCCCCGCCTCTGATTCCCCGCCTCTGATTCCCTGCCTCTGATTCCCAACCTCTGATTACCCACCTCTGATTCCCCGTGTTTGATTCCCCGCCTCTGTATCCCCGCCTCTGATTCCCCTCCTCTGATTCCCCAACTCTAATTCCCCGCCTCTGATTCCCCATATCTGATTCCCCGCCTCTGTTTCCCCGCCTCTGATTCCCTGCCCCTGTTTCCCCATATCTGATTCCCTGCCTCTGATTCCCCAACTTTGATTCCCAGCCTCTGATTCCCCAGCTCTGATTCCCCGCCTCTGATTCCCCGCATCTGATTCCCTGCATCTGATTCCAAGCCTCTGATTCCCTGCCTCTGATTCCCAACCTCTGATTCCCCACCTCTGATTCCCCATATCTGATTCCCAGCCTCTGTTTCCCCGCCTCTGATTCCCCGCCTCTGTTTCCCCATATCTGATTCCCGGCCTCTGATTCCCCGCATCTGATTCCCCGCCTCTGATTCCCTGCCTCTGATTCCTCATCTCCGATTCCGCACATCTGATTCCCTGCCTCTGATTCACCGCCTCTGATTCCCCGCCTCTGATTCCCTGCCTCTGATTCCCAACCTCTGATTCCCCACCTCTGATTCCCCGTGTTTGATTCCCCGCCTCTGTTTCCCCGCCTCTGATTCCACAGCTCTGATTCCCCGCCTCTGATTCCCCACATCCGATTCCCCATATCTGATTCCCCGCCTCTGTTTCCCCGCCCCTGATTCCCCGCCTCTGTTTCCCCATATCTAATTCCCCGCCTCTGATTCCCAACTATGATTCCCCGCCTCTTATTCCCCAGCTCTGATTCCCTGCCTCTGATTCCCCGCGTTCTATTCCCTGCCTCTGATTCCCCGCCTGTGATTCCCCATCTCAGATTCACCACCTCTGATTCCCCACCACTGATTCCCCATATCTAATTCCCCGCCTCTGTTTGCCCGCCTCTGATTCCCCGCCTCTGTTTCCCCATATCTGATTCCCCGCCTCTGAATCCCCAACTCTGATTCCCTGCCTCTGATTCCCCAGCTTCATTCCCCGCCTTTGATTCCCCCCGTCTGATTCCCAGCCTCTGAATCCCCGTGTCTGATAACCTGCCTCTGATTCCCCGCCTCTGATTCCCCATCTCAGATTCACCGCCTCTGATTCCCCAACTCTGATTCCCCATCTCTGATTCCGCACATCCGATTCCCTGCCTCTGATTCCCCGACTCTGATTCCCCACCTCTGATTCCCCAGCTCTGATTCCCCGCCTCTGATTCCCCAACTCTGATTCCCCGCCTCTGATTCCCCAGCTCTGATTCCCCGCCTCTGATTCCGCGTGTTTGATCCCCTGCCTCTGATTCCCCAGCTCTGATTCCCCATCTCTGATTCACCGCCTTTGATTCGCCACCTCTGATTCCCCATATCTGATTCCTCGCCACTGTTTCCCCGCCTCTGATTCCCCGCCTCTGATTCCCCATATCTCATTCCCCGACTCTGATTCCCCACCTCTGATTCCCCAGCTCTGATTCCCAACCTCTGATTCCCCACCTCTGATTCCCCGTGTTTGATTCCCCGCCTCTGTTTCCCCGCCTCTGATTCCCCGCCTCTGATTCCCCAACTCTAATTCCCCGCCTCTGATTCCCCATATCTGATTCCCCGCCTCTGTTTCCCCGCCTCTGATTCCCCGCCCCTGTTTCCCCATATCTGATTCCCTGCCTCTGATTCCCCAACTTTGATTCCCAGCCTCTGATTCCCCAGCTCTGATTCCCCGCCTCTGATTCCCTGCCTCTGATTCCCAACCTCTGATTCCCCACCTCTGATTCCCCATATCTGATTCCCAGCCTCTGTTTCCCCGCCTCTGATTCCCCGCCTCTGTTTCCCCATATCTGATTCCCGGCCTCTGATTCCCCGCCTCTGATTCTCCGCCTCTGATTCCCTGCCTCTGATTCCCCATCTCCGATTCCGCACATCTGATCCCCTGCCTCTGATTCCCCGCCTCTGATTCCCCGCCTCTGATTCCCTGCCTCTGATTTCCAACCTCTGATTCCCCACCTCTGATTCCCCGTGTTTGATTCCCCGCCTATGTTTCCCCGCCTCTGATTCCCCGCCTCTGTTTCCCAATATCTAAGTCCCCGCCTCTGATTCCCCAACTCTAATTCCCCACCTCCGATTCCCCAGCTCTGATTCCCCGCCTCTGATTCCCTGCATCTGATTCCCTGCATCTGATTCCAAGCCTCTGATTCCCTGCCTCTGATTCCCAACCTCTGATTCCCCACCTCTGATTCCCCATATCTGATTCCCAGCATCTGTTTCCCCGCCTCTGATTCCCCGCCTCTGTTTCCCCATATCTGATTCCCGGCCTCTGGTTCCCCGCCTCTGATTCCCCGACTCTGATTCCCTGCCTCTGATTCCCCATCTCCGATTCCGCACATCTGATTCCCTGCCTCTGATTCCCCGCCTCTGATTCCCCGCCTCTGATTCCCTGCCTCTGATTCCCAACCTCTGATTACCCACCTCTGATTCCCCGTGTTTGATTCCCCGCCTCTGTATCCCCGCCTCTGATTCCCCTCCTCTGATTCCCCAACTCTAATTCCCCGCCTCTGATTCCCCATATCTGATTCCCCGCCTCTGTTTCCCCGCCTCTGATTCCCTGCCCCTGTTTCCCCATATCTGATTCCCTGCCTCTGATTCCCCAACTTTGATTCCCAGCCTCTGATTCCCCAGCTCTGATTCCCCGCCTCTGATTCCCCGCATCTGATTCCCTGCATCTGATTCCAAGCCTCTGATTCCCTGCCTCTGATTCCCAACCTCTGATTCCCCACCTCTGATTCCCCATATCTGATTCCCAGCCTCTGTTTCCCCGCCTCTGATTCCCCGCCTCTGTTTCCCCATATCTGATTCCCGGCCTCTGATTCCCCGCATCTGATTCCCCGCCTCTGATTCCCTGCCTCTGATTCCTCATCTCCGATTCCGCACATCTGATTCCCTGCCTCTGATTCACCGCCTCTGATTCCCCGCCTCTGATTCCCTGCCTCTGATTCCCAACCTCTGATTCCCCACCTCTGATTCCCCGTGTTTGATTCCCCGCCTCTGTTTCCCCGCCTCTGATTCCACAGCTCTGATTCCCCGCCTCTGATTCCCCACATCCGATTCCCCATATCTGATTCCCCGCCTCTGTTTCCCCGCCCCTGATTCCCCGCCTCTGTTTCCCCATATCTAATTCCCCGCCTCTGATTCCCAACTATGATTCCCCGCCTCTTATTCCCCAGCTCTGATTCCCTGCCTCTGATTCCCCGCGTTCTATTCCCTGCCTCTGATTCCCCGCCTGTGATTCCCCATCTCAGATTCACCACCTCTGATTCCCCACCACTGATTCCCCATATCTAATTCCCCGCCTCTGTTTGCCCGCCTCTGATTCCCCGCCTCTGTTTCCCCATATCTGATTCCCCGCCTCTGAATCCCCAACTCTGATTCCCTGCCTCTGATTCCCCAGCTTCATTCCCCGCCTTTGATTCCCCCCGTCTGATTCCCAGCCTCTGAATCCCCGTGTCTGATAACCTGCCTCTGATTCCCCGCCTCTGATTCCCCATCTCAGATTCACCGCCTCTGATTCCCCAACTCTGATTCCCCATCTCTGATTCCGCACATCCGATTCCCTGCCTCTGATTCCCCGACTCTGATTCCCCACCTCTGATTCCCCAGCTCTGATTCCCCGCCTCTGATTCCCCAACTCTGATTCCCCGCCTCTGATTCCCCAGCTCTGATTCCCCGCCTCTGATTCCGCGTGTTTGATCCCCTGCCTCTGATTCCCCAGCTCTGATTCCCCATCTCTGATTCACCGCCTTTGATTCGCCACCTCTGATTCCCCATATCTGATTCCTCGCCACTGTTTCCCCGCCTCTGATTCCCCGCCTCTGATTCCCCATATCTCATTCCCCGCCTCTGATTCCCCATCTCTGATTCCCGGACTCTGATTCCCCACCTCTGATTCCCGACCTCTTATTCCCGGCATCTGATTCCGGCCTCTGATTCCCGGCCTCTGATTCCCTGCTTCTGGTTCTGATTCCCTGCCTCTGATTCCCCATTTCTGATTCCGTACATCTAATTCCCTGCCTCTGATTCCCCACCTCTGATTCCCCATATCTGAATCCCCGCCTCTGTTTCCCCGTCTCTGATTCCCCGCCTCTGTTTCCCCATATCTAAGTCCCCGCCTCTGATTCCCCAACTTTGATTCCCCACCTCTGATTCCCCAGCTCTGATTCCCCGCCTCTGATTCCCCACCTCTGATTCCCCATATCTGATTCCCAGACTCTGTTTCCCCGCCTCTGATTCCCCGCCTCTGTTTCCCCATATCTGATTCCCGGCCTCTGATTCCCTGCCTCTGATTCCCCGCCTCTGATTCCCTGCCTCTGATTCCCCATCTCCGATTCCGCACATCTGATTCCCTGCCTCTCATTCCCCGCCTCTGATTCCCCGCCTCTGATTCCCTGCCTCTGATTCCCAACCTCTGATTCCCCACCTCTGATTCCCCGTGTTTGATTCCCCGCCTCTGTTTCCCCGCCTCTGTTTCCCCGCCTCTGATTCCCCAACTCTAATTCCCCGCCTCTGATTCCCCATATCTGATTCCCCGCCTCTGTTTCCCCGCCTCTGATTCCCCGCCCCTGTTTCCCCATATCTGATTCCCTGCCTCTGATTCCCCAACTTTGATTCCCAGCCTCTGATTCCCCAGCTCTGATTCCCCGCCTCTGATTCCCCGCATCTGATTCCCTGCATCTGATTCCAAGCCTCTGATTCCCTGCCTCTGATTCCCAACCTCTGATTCCCCACCTCTGATTCCCCATATCTGATTCCCAGCCTCTGTTTCCCCACCTCTGATTCCCCGCCTCTGTTTCCCCATATCTGATTCCCGGCCTCTGATTCCCCGCCTCTGATTCCCCGCCTCTGATTCCCTGCCTCTGATTCCCCATCTCCGATTCCGCACATGTGATTCCCTGCCTCTGATTCCCCGCATCTGATTCCCCGCCTCTGATTCCCTGCCTCTGATTTCCAACCTCTGATTCCCCACCTCTGATTCCCCGTGTTTGATTCCCCGCCTATGTTTCCCCGCCTCTGATTCCCCGCCTCTGTTTCCCAATATCTAAGTCCCCGCCTCTGATTCCCCAACTCTAATTCCCCACCTCTGATTCCCCAGCTCTGATTCCCCGCCTCTGATTCCCTGCATCTGATTCCCTGCATCTGATTCCAAGCCTCTGATTCCCTGCCTCTGATTCCCAACCTCTGATTCCCCACCTCTGATTCCCCATATCTGATTCCCAGCATCTGTTTCCCCGCCTCTGATTCCCCGCCTCTGTTTCCCCATATCTGATTCCCGGCCTCTGGTTCCCCGCCTCTGATTCCCCGCCTCTGATTCCCTGCCTCTGATTCCCCATCTCCGATTCCGCACATCTGATTCCCTGCCTCTGATTCCCCGCCTCTGATTCCCCGCCTCTGATTCCCTGCCTCTGATTCCCAACCTCTGATTCCCCACCTCTGATTCCCCGTGTTTGATTCCCCGCCTCTGTATCCCCGCCTCTGATTCCCCGCCTCTGATTCCCCAACTCTAATTCCCCGCCTCTGATTCCCCATATCTGATTCCCCGCCTCTGTTTCCCCGCCTCTGATTCCCCGCCCCTGTTTCCCCATATCTGATTCCCTGCCTCTGATTCCCCAACTTTGATTCCCAGCCTCTGATTCCCCATCTCTGATTCCCCGCCTCTGATTCCCCGCATCTGATTCCCTGCATCTGATTCCAAGCTTCTGATTCCCTGCCTCTGATTCCCAACCTCTGATTCCCCACCTCTGATTCCCCATATCTGATTCCCAGCCTCTGTTTCCCCGCCTCTGATTCCCCTCCTCTGTTTCCCCATATCTGATTCCCGGCCTCTGATTCCCCGCATCTGATTCCCCGCCTCTGATTCCCTGCCTCTGATTCCCCAACTTTGATTCCCAGCCTCTGATTCCCCAGCTCTGATTCCCCGCCTCTGATTCCCCGCATCTGATTCCCTGCATCTGATTCCAAGCCTCTGATTCCCTGCCTCTGATTCCCAACCTCTGATTCCCCACCTCTGATTCCCCATATCTGATTCCCAGCCTCTGTTTCCCCGCCTCTGATTCCCCGCCTCTGTTTCCCCATATCTGATTCCCGGCCTCTGATTCCCCGCATCTGATTCCCCGCCTCTGATTCCCTGCCTCTGATTCCTCATCTCCGATTCCGCACATCTGATTCCCTGCCTCTGATTCCCCGCCTCTGATTCCCCGCCTCTGATTCCCTGCCTCTGATTCCCAACCTCTGATTCCCCACCTCTGATTCCCCGTGTTTGATTCCCCGCCTCTGTTTCCCCGCCTCTGATTCCCCGCCTCTGATTCCCCAACTCTAATTCCCCGCCTCTGATTCCCCATATCTGATTCCCTGCCTCTGTTTCCCAGCCTCTGATTCCCCGCCCCTGTTTCCCCATATCTGATTCCCTGCCTCTGATTCCCCAACTTTGATTCCCAGCCTCTGATTCCCCAGCTCTGATTCCCCGCCTCTGATTCCCCGTGTTTGATTCCCTGCCTCTGATTCCCCGCCTCTGATTCCCCATCTCTGATTCACAGCCTTTGATTCGCCACCTCTGATTCCCCATATCTGATTCCCCACCTCTGTTTCCCCACCTCTGATTCCCCGCCTCTGATTCTCCATATCTCATTCCCCGCCTCTGACTCCCCATCTCTGATTCCCGGACTCTGATTCCCCACCTCTGATTCCCGGCCTCTTATTCCCAGCATCTGATTCCAGGCCTCTGATTCCCGGCCTCTGATTCCCCGCTTCTGATTCTGATTCCCTGCCTCTGATTCCCCGCCTCTGATTCCGCACATCTGATTCCCCGCCTCTGTTTCCCCAGATCTAATTCCCCACCTCTGATGCCCCAACTCTGATTCCCCACCTCTGATTCCCCAGCTCTGATTCCCTGCCTCTGATTCTCCACATCCGATTCCCCATATCTGATTCCCCGCCTCTGTTTCCCAGCCCCTGATTCCCCGCCTCTGTTTCCCCATATCTGATTCCCCGCCTCTGATTCCCAACTATGATTCCCCGCCTCTTATTCCCCAGCTCTGATTCCCTGCCTCTGATTCCCCGTGTTCTATTCCCTGCCTCTGATTCCCCGCCTGTGATTCCCCATCACTGATTCACCACCTCTGATTCCCCACCACTGATTCCCCATATCTAATTCCCCGCCTCTGTTTGCCCGCCTCTGATTCCCCGCCTCTGTTTCCCCATATCTGATTCCCCGCCTCTGAATCCCCAACTCTGATTCCCTGCCTCTGATTCCCCAGCTTCATTCCCCGCCTTTGATTCCCCCCGTCTGATTCCCAGCCTCTGAATCCCCGTGTCTGATAACCTGCCTCTGATTCCCCGCCTCTGATTCCCCATCTCAGATTCACCGCCTCTGATTCCCCACCTCTGATTCCCCATCTCTGTTTCCGCACATCCGATTCCCTGCCTCTGATTCCCCGACTCTGATTCCCCACCTCTGATTCCCCAGCTCTGATTCCCCGCCTCTGATTCCCCAACTCTGATTCCCCGCCTCTGATTCCCCAGCTCTGATTCCCCGCCTCTGATTCCCCGTGTTTGATCCCCTGCCTCTGATTCCCCAGCTCTGATTCCCCATCTCCGATTCACCGCCTTTGATTCGCCACCTCTGATTCCCCATATCTGATTCCTCGCCACTGTTTCCCCGCCTCTGATTCCCCGCCTCTGATTCCCCATATCTCATTCCCCGCCTCTGATTCCCCATCTCTGATTCCCGGACTCTGATTCCCCACCTCTGATTCCCGACCTCTTATTCCCAGCATCTGATTCCAGGCCTCTGATTCCCGGCCTCTGGCTCCCCGCTTCTGATTCTGATTCCCTGCCTCTGATTCCCCACGTCTGATTCCCCATATCTGATTCCCCGCCTCTGTTTCCACGCCTCTGATTCCCCGCCTCTGTTTCCCCATATCTAATTCCCCACCTCTGATGCCCCAACTCTGATTCCCCGCCTCTGATTCCACAGCTCTGATTCCCCGCCTCTGATTCCCCGCATCCGATTCCCCATATCTGATTCCCCGCCTCTGTTTCCCAGCCCCTGATTCCCCGCCTCTGTTTCCCCATATCTGATTATCCGCCTCTGATTCCCAACTATGATTCCCCGCCTCTGAATCCCCGCGTCTGATTCCCTGCCTCTGCTTCCCCGCCTCTGATTCCCCAACTCTGATTCCCCGCCTCTGATTCCCCAGCTCTGATTCCCCGCCTCTGATTCCCCGTGTTTGATTCCCTGCCTCTGATTTCCGGCCTCTGATTCCGCATCTCTGATTCACCGCCTTTGATTCGCCACCTCTGATTCCCCATATCTGATTCCCCGCATCTGTTTCCCCGCCTCTGATTCCCCGCCTCTGATTCCCCATATCTCATTCCCCGCCTCTGAATCCCCATCTCTGATTCCCGGACTCTGATTCCCCACCTCTTATTCCCGGCCTCTTATTCCCGGCATCTGATTCCGGCCTCTGATTCCCGGCCTCTGATTCCCTGCTTCTGATTCTGATTCCCTGCCTCTGATTCCCCATCTCTGATTCCGCACATCTGATTCCCTGCCTCTGATTCCCCACCTCTGATTCCCCATATCTGATTCCCCGCCTCTGTTTCCCCGCCTCTGATTTCCCGCCTCTGTTTCCCAATATCTAAGTCCCCGCCTCTGATTCCTCAACTCTGATTCCCCACCTCTGATTCCCCAGCTCTGATTCCCCGCCTCTGATTCCCCGCATCTGATTCCCTGCATCTGATTCCAAGCTTCTGATTCGCTGCCTCTGATTCCCAACCTCTGATTCCCCACCTCTGATTCCCCATATCTGATTCCCCGCCTCTGTTACCCCGCCTCTGATTCCCCACCTCTGTTTCCCCATATCTGATTCCCGGCCTCTTATTTCCCGCCTCTGATTCCCCACCTCTGATTCCCTACATCTGATTCCCCATCTCCGATTCCGCACATCTGATTCCCTGCCTCTGATTCCCCGCCTCTGATTCCCCTCCTCTGATTCCCCAACTCTAATTCCCCGCCTCTGATTCCCCAGCTCTGATTCCCCGTGTTTGATTCCCTGCCTCTGATTCCCTGCCCTGATTCCCCATCTCTGTTACACCGCCTTTGATTCGCCACCTCTGATTCCCCATATCTGATTCCCCGCCTCTGTTTCCCCGCCTCTGATTCCCTGCCCTTGTTTCCCCATATCTGATTCCCTGCCTCTGATTCCCCAACTCTGATTCCCCGCCTCTGATTCCCCAGCTCTGATTCCCCGCCCCTGATTTCCCGTGTTTGATTCCCTGCCTCTGATTCCCCGCCTCTGATTCCCCATCTCTGATTCACTGCCTTTGATTCGCCACCTCTGATTCCACATATCTGATTCCCCACCTCTGTTTCCCCGCCTCTGATTCCCCGCCTCTGATTCTACATATCTCATTTTCCGCCTCTGAATCCCCATCTCTGATTCCCGGACTCTGATTCCCCACCTCTGATTCCCGGCCTCTTATTCCCAGCATCTGATTCCCGGCCTCTGATTCCCGGCCTCTGATTCCCCGCTTCTGATTCTGATTCGCTGCCTCTGATTCCCCATCTCTGATTCCGCACATCTGATTCCCTGCCTCTGATTCCCCACCTCTGATTCCCCATATCTGATTTCCCGCCTCTGTTTCCCCGCCTCTGATTCCCCGCCTCTGTTTCCCCATATCTAATTCCCAACCTCTGATGCCCCAACTCTGATTCCCTGCCTCTGATTCCCCGCGTTCTATTCCCTGCCTCTGATTCCCCGCCTGTGATTCCCCATCTCTGATTCACCACCTCTGATTCCCCACCTCTGATTCCCCATATCTAATTCCCCGCCTCTGTTTGCCCGCCTCTGATTCCCCGCCTCTGTTTCCCCATATCTGATTCCCCGCCTCTGAATCCCAAACTCTGATTCCCTGCCTCTGATTCCCCAGCTCTGATTCCCCGCCTTTGATTCGCCCCGTCTGATTCCCAGCCTCTGAATCCCCGTGTCTGATTTCCTGCCTCTGATTCCCCGCCTCTGATTCCCCATCTCTGATTCACAGCCTCTGATTCCCCACCTCTGATTCCCCATCTCGGATTCCGCACATCTGATTCCCTGCCTCTGATTCCCTGACTCTGATCCCCACCTCTGATTCCCAAGCTCTGATTCCCCGCCTCTGATTTCCCAACTCTGATTCCCCGCCTCTGATTCCCCAGCTCTGATTCCCCGCCTCTGATTCCCCGTGTTTGATTCCCTGCCTCTGATTCCCCGCCTCTGATTCCCCATCTCTGATTCACCGCCTTTGATTCGCCACCTCTGATTCCCCATATCTGATTCCTCGCCTCTGTTTCCCCGCCTCTGATTCCCCGCCTCTGATTCCCCATATCTCATTCCCCGCCTCTGATTCCCCATCTCTGATTCCCGGACTCTGATTCCCCACCTCTGATTCCCAGCCTCTTATTCCCGGCATCTGATTCCGGCCTCTGATTCCCGGCCTCTGATTCCCTGCTTCTGATTCTGATTCCCTGCCTTTGATTCCCCATCTCTGATTCCGAACATCTGATTCCCTGCCTCTGATTCCCCATCTCTGATTCCCCATATCTGATTCCCCGCCTCTGTTTCCCCGCCTCTGATTCCCTGCCTCTGTTTCCCAATATCTAAGTCCCCGCCTCTGATTCCCCAACTCTGATTCCCCACCTCTGATTCCCCAGCTCTGATTCCCCGCCTCTGATTCCCTGCATCTGATTCCCTGCATCTGATTCCAAGCCTCTGATTCCCCGCCTCTGATTCCCTGCCTCTGATTCCCAACCTCTGATTACCCACCTCTGATTCCCCGTGTTTGATTCCCCGCCTCTGTATCCCCGCCTCTGATTCCCCTCCTCTGATTCCCCAACTCTAATTCCCCGCCTCTGATTCCCCATATCTGATTCCCCGCCTCTGTTTCCCCGCCTCTGATTCCCTGCCCCTGTTTCCCCATATCTGATTCCCTGCCTCTGATTCCCCAACTTTGATTCCCAGCCTCTGATTCCCCAGCTCTGATTCCCCGCCTCTGATTCCCCGCATCTGATTCCCTGCATCTGATTCCAAGCCTCTGATTCCCTGCCTCTGATTCCCAACCTCTGATTCCCCACCTCTGATTCCCCATATCTGATTCCCAGCCTCTGTTTCCCCGCCTCTGATTCCCCGCCTCTGTTTCCCCATATCTGATTCCCGGCCTCTGATTCCCCGCATCTGATTCCCCGCCTCTGATTCCCTGCCTCTGATTCCTCATCTCCGATTCCGCACATCTGATTCCCTGCCTCTGATTCACCGCCTCTGATTCCCCGCCTCTGATTCCCTGCCTCTGATTCCCAACCTCTGATTCCCCACCTCTGATTCCCCGTGTTTGATTCCCCGCCTCTGTTTCCCCGCCTCTGATTCCACAGCTCTGATTCCCCGCCTCTGATTCCCCACATCCGATTCCCCATATCTGATTCCCCGCCTCTGTTTCCCCGCCCCTGATTCCCCGCCTCTGTTTCCCCATATCTAATTCCCCGCCTCTGATTCCCAACTATGATTCCCCGCCTCTTATTCCCCAGCTCTGATTCCCTGCCTCTGATTCCCCGCGTTCTATTCCCTGCCTCTGATTCCCCGCCTGTGATTCCCCATCTCAGATTCACCACCTCTGATTCCCCACCACTGATTCCCCATATCTAATTCCCCGCCTCTGTTTGCCCGCCTCTGATTCCCCGCCTCTGTTTCCCCATATCTGATTCCCCGCCTCTGAATCCCCAACTCTGATTCCCTGCCTCTGATTCCCCAGCTTCATTCCCCGCCTTTGATTCCCCCCGTCTGATTCCCAGCCTCTGAATCCCCGTGTCTGATAACCTGCCTCTGATTCCCCGCCTCTGATTCCCCATCTCAGATTCACCGCCTCTGATTCCCCAACTCTGATTCCCCATCTCTGATTCCGCACATCCGATTCCCTGCCTCTGATTCCCCGACTCTGATTCCCCACCTCTGATTCCCCAGCTCTGATTCCCCGCCTCTGATTCCCCAACTCTGATTCCCCGCCTCTGATTCCCCAGCTCTGATTCCCCGCCTCTGATTCCGCGTGTTTGATCCCCTGCCTCTGATTCCCCAGCTCTGATTCCCCATCTCTGATTCACCGCCTTTGATTCGCCACCTCTGATTCCCCATATCTGATTCCTCGCCACTGTTTCCCCGCCTCTGATTCCCCGCCTCTGATTCCCCATATCTCATTCCCCGCCTCTGATTCCCCATCTCTGATTCCCGGACTCTGATTCCCCACCTCTGATTCCCGACCTCTTATTCCCGGCATCTGATTCCGGCCTCTGATTCCCGGCCTCTGATTCCCTGCTTCTGGTTCTGATTCCCTGCCTCTGATTCCCCATTTCTGATTCCGTACATCTAATTCCCTGCCTCTGATTCCCCACCTCTGATTCCCCATATCTGAATCCCCGCCTCTGTTTCCCCGTCTCTGATTCCCCGCCTCTGTTTCCCCATATCTAAGTCCCCGCCTCTGATTCCCCAACTTTGATTCCCCACCTCTGATTCCCCAGCTCTGATTCCCCGCCTCTGATTCCCCACCTCTGATTCCCCATATCTGATTCCCAGACTCTGTTTCCCCGCCTCTGATTCCCCGCCTCTGTTTCCCCATATCTGATTCCCGGCCTCTGATTCCCTGCCTCTGATTCCCCGCCTCTGATTCCCTGCCTCTGATTCCCCATCTCCGATTCCGCACATCTGATTCCCTGCCTCTCATTCCCCGCCTCTGATTCCCCGCCTCTGATTCCCTGCCTCTGATTCCCAACCTCTGATTCCCCACCTCTGATTCCCCGTGTTTGATTCCCCGCCTCTGTTTCCCCGCCTCTGATTCCCCGCCTCTGATTCCCCAACTCTAATTCCCCGCCTCTGATTCCCCATATCTGATTCCCCGCCTCTGTTTCCCCGCCTCTGATTCCCCGCCCCTGTTTCCCCATATCTGATTCCCTGCCTCTGATTCCCCAACTTTGATTCCCAGCCTCTGATTCCCCAGCTCTGATTCCCCGCCTCTGATTCCCCGCATCTGATTCCCTGCATCTGATTCCAAGCCTCTGATTCCCTGCCTCTGATTCCCAACCTCTGATTCCCCACCTCTGATTCCCCATATCTGATTCCCAGCCTCTGTTTCCCCACCTCTGATTCCCCGCCTCTGTTTCCCCATATCTGATTCCCGGCCTCTGATTCCCCGCCTCTGATTCCCCGCCTCTGATTCCCTGCCTCTGATTCCCCATCTCCGATTCCGCACATGTGATTCCCTGCCTCTGATTCCCCGCATCTGATTCCCCGCCTCTGATTCCCTGCCTCTGATTTCCAACCTCTGATTCCCCACCTCTGATTCCCCGTGTTTGATTCCCCGCCTATGTTTCCCCGCCTCTGATTCCCCGCCTCTGTTTCCCAATATCTAAGTCCCCGCCTCTGATTCCCCAACTCTAATTCCCCACCTCTGATTCCCCAGCTCTGATTCCCCGCCTCTGATTCCCTGCATCTGATTCCCTGCATCTGATTCCAAGCCTCTGATTCCCTGCCTCTGATTCCCAACCTCTGATTCCCCACCTCTGATTCCCCATATCTGATTCCCAGCATCTGTTTCCCCGCCTCTGATTCCCCGCCTCTGTTTCCCCATATCTGATTCCCGGCCTCTGGTTCCCCGCCTCTGATTCCCCGCCTCTGATTCCCTGCCTCTGATTCCCCATCTCCGATTCCGCACATCTGATTCCCTGCCTCTGATTCCCCGCCTCTGATTCCCCGCCTCTGATTCCCTGCCTCTGATTCCCAACCTCTGATTCCCCACCTCTGATTCCCCGTGTTTGATTCCCCGCCTCTGTATCCCCGCCTCTGATTCCCCGCCTCTGATTCCCCAACTCTAATTCCCCGCCTCTGATTCCCCATATCTGATTCCCCGCCTCTGTTTCCCCGCCTCTGATTCCCCGCCCCTGTTTCCCCATATCTGATTCCCTGCCTCTGATTCCCCAACTTTGATTCCCAGCCTCTGATTCCCCATCTCTGATTCCCCGCCTCTGATTCCCCGCATCTGATTCCCTGCATCTGATTCCAAGCTTCTGATTCCCTGCCTCTGATTCCCAACCTCTGATTCCCCACCTCTGATTCCCCATATCTGATTCCCAGCCTCTGTTTCCCCGCCTCTGATTCCCCTCCTCTGTTTCCCCATATCTGATTCCCGGCCTCTGATTCCCCGCATCTGATTCCCCGCCTCTGATTCCCTGCCTCTGATTCCCCAACTTTGATTCCCAGCCTCTGATTCCCCAGCTCTGATTCCCCGCCTCTGATTCCCCGCATCTGATTCCCTGCATCTGATTCCAAGCCTCTGATTCCCTGCCTCTGATTCCCAACCTCTGATTCCCCACCTCTGATTCCCCATATCTGATTCCCAGCCTCTGTTTCCCATCCTCTGATTCCCCGCCTCTGTTTCCCCATATCTGATTCCCGGCCTCTGATTCCCCGCATCTGATTCCCCGCCTCTGATTCCCTGCCTCTGATTCCTCATCTCCGATTCCGCACATCTGATTCCCTGCCTCTGATTCCCCGCCTCTGATTCCCCGCCTCTGATTCCCTGCCTCTGATTCCCAACCTCTGATTCCCCACCTCTGATTCCCCGTGTTTGATTCCCCGCCTCTGTTTCCCCGCCTCTGATTCCCCGCCTCTGATTCCCCAACTCTAATTCCCCGCCTCTGATTCCCCATATCTGATTCCCTGCCTCTGTTTCCCCGCCTCTGATTCCCCGCCCCTGTTTCCCCATATCTGATTCCCTGCCTCTGATTCCCCAACTTTGATTCCCAGCCTCTGATTCCCCAGCTCTGATTCCCCGCCTCTGATTCCCCGTGTTTGATTCCCTGCCTCTGATTCCCCGCCTCTGATTCCCCATCTCTGATTCACAGCCTTTGATTCGCCACCTCTGATTCCCCATATCTGATTCCCCACCTCTGTTTCCCCACCTCTGATTCCCCGCCTCTGATTCTCCATATCTCATTCCCCGCCTCTGACTCCCCATCTCTGATTCCCGGACTCTGATTCCCCACCTCTGATTCCCGGCCTCTTATTCCCAGCATCTGATTCCAGGCCTCTGATTCCCGGCCTCTGATTCCCCGCTTCTGATTCTGATTCCCTGCCTCTGATTCCCCGCCTCTGATTCCGCACATCTGATTCCCCGCCTCTGTTTCCCCAGATCTAATTCCCCACCTCTGATGCCCCAACTCTGATTCCCCACCTCTGATTCCCCAGCTCTGATTCCCTGCCTCTGATTCTCCACATCCGATTCCCCATATCTGATTCCCCGCCTCTGTTTCCCAGCCCCTGATTCCCCGCCTCTGTTTCCCCATATCTGATTCCCCGCCTCTGATTCCCAACTATGATTCCCCGCCTCTTATTCCCCAGCTCTGATTCCCTGCCTCTGATTCCCCGTGTTCTATTCCCTGCCTCTGATTCCCCGCCTGTGATTCCCCATCACTGATTCACCACCTCTGATTCCCCACCACTGATTCCCCATATCTAATTCCCCGCCTCTGTTTGCCCGCCTCTGATTCCCCGCCTCTGTTTCCCCATATCTGATTCCCCGCCTCTGAATCCCCAACTCTGATTCCCTGCCTCTGATTCCCCAGCTTCATTCCCCGCCTTTGATTCCCCCCGTCTGATTCCCAGCCTCTGAATCCCCGTGTCTGATAACCTGCCTCTGATTCCCCGCCTCTGATTCCCCATCTCAGATTCACCGCCTCTGATTCCCCACCTCTGATTCCCCATCTCTGTTTCCGCACATCCGATTCCCTGCCTCTGATTCCCCGACTCTGATTCCCCACCTCTGATTCCCCAGCTCTGATTCCCCGCCTCTGATTCCCCAACTCTGATTCCCCGCCTCTGATTCCCCAGCTCTGATTCCCCGCCTCTGATTCCCCGTGTTTGATCCCCTGCCTCTGATTCCCCAGCTCTGATTCCCCATCTCCGATTCACCGCCTTTGATTCGCCACCTCTGATTCCCCATACCTGATTCCTCGCCACTGTTTCCCCGCCTCTGATTCCCCGCCTCTGATTCCCCATATCTCATTCCCCGCCTCTGATTCCCCATCTCTGATTCCCGGACTCTGATTCCCCACCTCTGATTCCCGACCTCTTATTCCCAGCATCTGATTCCAGGCCTCTGATTCCCGGCCTCTGGCTCCCCGCTTCTGATTCTGATTCCCTGCCTCTGATTCCCCACGTCTGATTCCCCATATCTGATTCCCCGCCTCTGTTTCCACGCCTCTGATTCCCCGCCTCTGTTTCCCCATATCTAATTCCCCACCTCTGATGCCCCAACTCTGATTCCCCGCCTCTGATTCCACAGCTCTGATTCCCCGCCTCTGATTCCCCGCATCCGATTCCCCATATCTGATTCCCCGCCTCTGTTTCCCAGCCCCTGATTCCCCGCCTCTGTTTCCCCATATCTGATTATCCGCCTCTGATTCCCAACTATGATTCCCCGCCTCTGAATCCCCGCGTCTGATTCCCTGCCTCTGCTTCCCCGCCTCTGATTCCCCAACTCTGATTCCCCGCCTCTGATTCCCCAGCTCTGATTCCCCGCCTCTGATTCCCCGTGTTTGATTCCCTGCCTCTGATTTCCGGCCTCTGATTCCGCATCTCTGATTCACCGCCTTTGATTCGCCACCTCTGATTCCCCATATCTGATTCCCCGCATCTGTTTCCCCGCCTCTGATTCCCCGCCTCTGATTCCCCATATCTCATTCCCCGCCTCTGAATCCCCATCTCTGATTCCCGGACTCTGATTCCCCACCTCTTATTCCCGGCCTCTTATTCCCGGCATCTGATTCCGGCCTCTGATTCCCGGCCTCTGATTCCCTGCTTCTGATTCTGATTCCCTGCCTCTGATTCCCCATCTCTGATTCCGCACATCTGATTCCCTGCCTCTGATTCCCCACCTCTGATTCCCCATATCTGATTCCCCGCCTCTGTTTCCCCGCCTCTGATTTCCCGCCTCTGTTTCCCAATATCTAAGTCCCCGCCTCTGATTCCTCAACTCTGATTCCCCACCTCTGATTCCCCAGCTCTGATTCCCCGCCTCTGATTCCCCGCATCTGATTCCCTGCATCTGATTCCAAGCTTCTGATTCGCTGCCTCTGATTCCCAACCTCTGATTCCCCACCTCTGATTCCCCATATCTGATTCCCCGCCTCTGTTACCCCGCCTCTGATTCCCCACCTCTGTTTCCCCATATCTGATTCCCGGCCTCTTATTTCCCGCCTCTGATTCCCCACCTCTGATTCCCTACATCTGATTCCCCATCTCCGATTCCGCACATCTGATTCCCTGCCTCTGATTCCCCGCCTCTGATTCCCCTCCTCTGATTCCCCAACTCTAATTCCCCGCCTCTGATTCCCCAGCTCTGATTCCCCGTGTTTGATTCCCTGCCTCTGATTCCCTGCCCTGATTCCCCATCTCTGTTACACCGCCTTTGATTCGCCACCTCTGATTCCCCATATCTGATTCCCCGCCTCTGTTTCCCCGCCTCTGATTCCCTGCCCTTGTTTCCCCATATCTGATTCCCTGCCTCTGATTCCCCAACTCTGATTCCCCGCCTCTGATTCCCCAGCTCTGATTCCCCGCCCCTGATTTCCCGTGTTTGATTCCCTGCCTCTGATTCCCCGCCTCTGATTCCCCATCTCTGATTCACTGCCTTTGATTCGCCACCTCTGATTCCACATATCTGATTCCCCACCTCTGTTTCCCCGCCTCTGATTCCCCGCCTCTGATTCTACATATCTCATTTTCCGCCTCTGAATCCCCATCTCTGATTCCCGGACTCTGATTCCCCACCTCTGATTCCCGGCCTCTTATTCCCAGCATCTGATTCCCGGCCTCTGATTCCCGGCCTCTGATTCCCCGCTTCTGATTCTGATTCGCTGCCTCTGATTCCCCATCTCTGATTCCGCACATCTGATTCCCTGCCTCTGATTCCCCACCTCTGATTCCCCATATCTGATTTCCCGCCTCTGTTTCCCCGCCTCTGATTCCCCGCCTCTGTTTCCCCATATCTAATTCCCAACCTCTGATGCCCCAACTCTGATTCCCTGCCTCTGATTCCCCGCGTTCTATTCCCTGCCTCTGATTCCCCGCCTGTGATTCCCCATCTCTGATTCACCACCTCTGATTCCCCACCTCTGATTCCCCATATCTAATTCCCCGCCTCTGTTTGCCCGCCTCTGATTCCCCGCCTCTGTTTCCCCATATCTGATTCCCCGCCTCTGAATCCCAAACTCTGATTCCCTGCCTCTGATTCCCCAGCTCTGATTCCCCGCCTTTGATTCGCCCCGTCTGATTCCCAGCCTCTGAATCCCCGTGTCTGATTTCCTGCCTCTGATTCCCCGCCTCTGATTCCCCATCTCTGATTCACAGCCTCTGATTCCCCACCTCTGATTCCCCATCTCGGATTCCGCACATCTGATTCCCTGCCTCTGATTCCCTGACTCTGATCCCCACCTCTGATTCCCAAGCTCTGATTCCCCGCCTCTGATTTCCCAACTCTGATTCCCCGCCTCTGATTCCCCAGCTCTGATTCCCCGCCTCTGATTCCCCGTGTTTGATTCCCTGCCTCTGATTCCCCGCCTCTGATTCCCCATCTCTGATTCACCGCCTTTGATTCGCCACCTCTGATTCCCCATATCTGATTCCTCGCCTCTGTTTCCCCGCCTCTGATTCCCCGCCTCTGATTCCCCATATCTCATTCCCCGCCTCTGATTCCCCATCTCTGATTCCCGGACTCTGATTCCCCACCTCTGATTCCCAGCCTCTTATTCCCGGCATCTGATTCCGGCCTCTGATTCCCGGCCTCTGATTCCCTGCTTCTGATTCTGATTCCCTGCCTTTGATTCCCCATCTCTGATTCCGAACATCTGATTCCCTGCCTCTGATTCCCCATCTCTGATTCCCCATATCTGATTCCCCGCCTCTGTTTCCCCGCCTCTGATTCCCTGCCTCTGTTTCCCAATATCTAAGTCCCCGCCTCTGATTCCCCAACTCTGATTCCCCACCTCTGATTCCCCAGCTCTGATTCCCCGCCTCTGATTCCCTGCATCTGATTCCCTGCATCTGATTCCAAGCCTCTGATTCCCCGCCTCTGATTCCCTGCCTCTGATTCCCCATCTCCGATTCCGCACATCTGATTCCCTGCCTCTCATTCCCCGCCTCTGATTCCCTGCATCTGATTCCCTGCATCTGATTCCAAGCCTCTGATTCCCTGCCTCTGATTCCCAACCTCTGATTCCCCACCTCTGATTCCCCATATCTGATTCCCAGCATCTGTTTCCCCGCCTCTGATTCCCCGCCTCTGTTTCCCCATATCTGATTCCCGGCCTCTGGTTCCCCGCCTCTGATTCCCCGCCTCTGATTCCCTGCCTCTGATTCCCCATCTCCGATTCCGCACATCTGATTCCCTGCCTCTGATTCCCCGCCTCTGATTCCCCGCCTCTGATTCCCTGCCTCTGATTCCCAACCTCTGATTCCCCACCTCTGATTCCCCGTGTTTGATTCCCCGCCTCTGTTTCCCCGCCTCTGATTCCCCGCCTCTGATTCCCCAACTCTAATTCCCCGCCTCTGATTCCCCATATCTGATTCCCCGCCTCTGTTTCCCCGCCTCTGATTCCCCGCCCCTGTTTCCCCATATCTGATTCCCTGCCTCTGATTCCCCAACTTTGATTCCCAGCCTCTGATTCCCCAGCTCTGATTCCCCGCCTCTGATTCCCCGCATCTGATTCCCTGCATCTGATTCCAAGCCTCTGATTCCCTGCCTCTGATTCCCAACCTCTGATTCCCCACCTCTGATTCCCCATATCTGATTCCCAGCCTCTGTTTCCCCGCCTCTGATTCCCCGCCTCTGTTTCCCCATATCTGATTCCCGGCCTCTGATTCCCCGCCTCTGATTCCCCGCCTCTGATTCCCTGCCTCTGATTCCCCATCTCCGATTCCGCACATCTGATCCCCTGCCTCTGATTCCCCGCCTCTGATTCCCCGCCTCTGATTCCCTGCCTCTGATTTCCAACCTCTGATTCCCCACCTCTGATTCCCCGTGTTTGATTCCCCGCCTATGTTTCCCCGCCTCTGATTCCCCGCCTCTGTTTCCCAATATCTAAGTCCCCGCCTCTGATTCCCCAACTCTAATTCCCCACCTCCGATTCCCCAGCTCTATTTCCCCGCCTCTGATTCCCTGCATCTGATTCCCTGCATCTGATTCCAAGCCTCTGATTCCCTGCCTCTGATTCCCAACCTCTGATTCCCCACCTCTGATTCCCCATATCTGATTCCCAGCATCTGTTTCCCCGCCTCTGATTCCCCGCCTCTGTTTCCCCATATCTGATTCCCGGCCTCTGGTTCCCCGCCTCTGATTCCCCGACTCTGATTCCCTGCCTCTGATTCCCCATCTCCGATTCCGCACATCTGATTCCCTGCCTCTGATTCCCCGCCTCTGATTCCCCGCCTCTGATTCCCTGCCTCTGATTCCCAACCTCTGATTACCCACCTCTGATTCCCCGTGTTTGATTCCCCGCCTCTGTATCCCCGCCTCTGATTCCCCTCCTCTGATTCCCCAACTCTAATTCCCCGCCTCTGATTCCCCATATCTGATTCCCCGCCTCTGTTTCCCCGCCTCTGATTCCCTGCCCCTGTTTCCCCATATCTGATTCCCTGCCTCTGATTCCCCAACTTTGATTCCCAGCCTCTGATTCCCCAGCTCTGATTCCCCGCCTCTGATTCCCCGCATCTGATTCCCTGCATCTGATTCCAAGCCTCTGATTCCCTGCCTCTGATTCCCAACCTCTGATTCCCCACCTCTGATTCCCCATATTTGATTCCCAGCCTCTGTTTCCCCGCCTCTGATTCCCCGCCTCTGTTTCCCCATATCTGATTCCCGGCCTCTGATTCCCCGCATCTGATTCCCCGCCTCTGATTCCCTGCCTCTGATTCCTCATCTCCGATTCTGCACATCTGATTCCCTGCCTCTGATTCACCGCCTCTGATTCCCCGCCTCTGATTCCCTGCCTCTGATTCCCAACCTCTGATTCCCCACCTCTGATTCCCCGTGTTTGATTCCCCGCCTCTGTTTCCCCGCCTCTGATTCCACAGCTCTGATTCCCCGCCTCTGATTCCCCACATCCGTTTCCCCATATCTGATTCCCCGCCTCTGTTTCCCCGCCCCTGATTCCCCGCCTCTGTTTCCCCATATCTAATTCCCCGCCTCTGATTCCCAACTATGATTCCCCGCCTCTTATTCCCCAGCTCTGATTCCCTGCCTCTGATTCCCCGCGTTCTATTCCCTGCCTCTGATTCCCCGCCTGTGATTCCCCATCTCTGATTCACCACCTCTGATTCCCCACCACTGATTCCCCATATCTAATTCCCCGCCTCTGTTTGCCCGCCTCTGATTCCCCGCCTCTGTTTCCCCATATCTGATTCCCCGCCTCTGAATCCCCAACTCTGATTCCCTGCCTCTGATTCCCCAGCTTCATTCCCCGCCTTTGATTCCCCCCGTCTGATTCCCAGCCTCTGAATCCCCGTGTCTGATAACCTGCCTCTGATTCCCCGCCTCTGATTCCCCATCTCAGATTCACCGCCTCTGATTCCCCAACTCTGATTCCCCATCTCTGATTCCGCACATCCGATTCCCTGCCTCTGATTCCCCGACTCTGATTCCCCACCTCTGATTCCCCAGCTCTGATTCCCCGCCTCTGATTCCCCAACTCTGATTCCCCGCCTCTGATTCCCCAGCTCTGATTCCCCGCCTCTGATTCCGCGTGTTTGATCCCCTGCCTCTGATTCCCCAGCTCTGATTCCCCATCTCTGATTCACCGCCTTTGATTCGCCACCTCTGATTCCCCATATCTGATTCCTCGCCACTGTTTCCCCGCCTCTGATTCCCCGCCTCTGATTCCCCATATCTCATTCCCCGCCTCTGATTCCCCATCTCTGATTCCCGGACTCTGATTCCCCACCTCAGATTCCCGACCTCTTATTCCCGGCATCTGATTCCGGCCTCTGATTCCCGGCCTATGATTCCCTGCTTCTGGTTCTGATTCCCTGCCTCTGATTCCCCATTTCTGATTCCGTACATCTAATTCCCTGCCTCTGATTCCCCACCTCTGATTCCCCATATCTGAATCCCCGCCTCTGTTTCCCCGTCTCTGATTCCCCGCCTCTGTTTCCCCATATCTAAGTCCCCGCCTCTGATTCCCCAACTTTGATTCCCCACCTCTGATTCCCCAGCTCTGATTCCCCGCCTCTGATTCCCCACCTCTGATTCCCCATATCTGATTCCCAGACTCTGTTTCCCCGCCTCTGATTCCCCGCCTCTGTTTCCCCATATCTGATTCCCGGCCTCTGATTCCCTGCCTCTGATTCCCCGCCTCTGATTCCCTGCCTCTGATTCCCCATCTCCGATTCCGCACATCTGATTCCCTGCCTCTCATTCCCCGCCTCTGATTCCCCGCCTCTGATTCCCTGCCTCTGATTCCCAACCTCTGATTCCCCACCTCTGATTCCCCGTGTTTGATTCCCCGCCTCTGTTTCCCCGCCTCTGATTCCCCGCCTCTGATTCCCCAACTCTAATTCCCCGCCTCTGATTCCCCATATCTGATTCCCCGCCTCTGTTTCCCCGCCTCTGATTCCCCGCCCCTGTTTCCCCATATCTGATTCCCTGCCTCTGATTCCCCAACTTTGATTCCCAGCCTCTGATTCCCCAGCTCTGATTCCCCGCCTCTGATTCCCCGCATCTGATTCCCTGCATCTGATTCCAAGCCTCTGATTCCCTGCCTCTGATTCCCAACCTCTGATTCCCCACCTCTGATTCCCCATATCTGATTCCCAGCCTCTGTTTCCCCACCTCTGATTCCCTGCCTCTGTTTCCCCATATCTGATTCCCGGCCTCTGATTCCCCGCCTCTGATTCCCCGCCTCTGATTCCCTGCCTCTGATTCCCCATCTCCGATTCCGCACATGTGATTCCCTGCCTCTGATTCCCCGCATCTGATTCCCCGCCTCTGATTCCCTGCCTCTGATTTCCAACCTCTGATTCCCCACCTCTGATTCCCCGTGTTTGATTCCCCGCCTATGTTTCCCCGCCTCTGATTCCCCGCCTCTGTTTCCCAATATCTAAGTCCCCGCCTCTGATTCCCCAACTCTAATTCCCCACCTCTGATTCCCCAGCTCTGATTCCCCGCCTCTGATTCCCTGCATCTGATTCCCTGCATCTGATTCCAAGCCTCTGATTCCCTGCCTCTGATTCCCAACCTCTGATTCCCCACCTCTGATTCCCCATATCTGATTCCCAGCATCTGTTTCCCCGCCTCTGATTCCCCGCCTCTGTTTCCCCATATCTGATTCCCGGCCTCTGGTTCCCCGCCTCTGATTCCCCGCCTCTGATTCCCTGCCTCTGATTCCCCATCTCCGATTCCGCACATCTGATTCCCTGCCTCTGATTCCCCGCCTCTGATTCCCCGCCTCTGATTCCCTGCCTCTGATTCCCAACCTCTGATTCCCCACCTCTGATTCCCCGTGTTTGATTCCCCGCCTCTGTATCCCCGCCTCTGATTCCCCGCCTCTGATTCCCCAACTCTAATTCCCCGCCTCTGATTCCCCATATCTGATTCCCCGCCTCTGTTTCCCCGCCTCTGATTCCCCGCCCCTGTTTCCCCATATCTGATTCCCTGCCTCTGATTCCCCAACTTTGATTCCCAGCCTCTGATTCCCCATCTCTGATTCCCCGCCTCTGATTCCCCGCATCTGATTCCCTGCATCTGATTCCAAGCCTCTGATTCCCTGCCTCTGATTCCCAACCTCTGATTCCCCACCTCTGATTCCCCATATCTGATTCCCAGCCTCTGTTTCCCCGCCTCTGATTTCCTCCTCTGTTTCCCCATATCTGATTCCCGGCCTCTGATTCCCCGCATCTGATTCCCCGCCTCTGATTCCCTGCCTCTGATTCCCCAACTTTGATTCCCAGCCTCTGATTCCCCAGCTCTGATTCCCCGCCTCTGATTCCCCGCATCTGATTCCCTGCATCTGATTCCAAGCCTCTGATTCCCTGCCTCTCATTCCCAACCTCTGATTCCCCACCTCTGATTCCCCATATCTGATTCCCAGCCTCTGTTTCCCCGCCTCTGATTCCCCGCCTCTGTTTCCCCATATCTGATTCCCGGCCTCTGATTCCCCGCATCTGATTCCCCGCCTCTGATTCCCTGCCTCTGATTCCTCATCTCCGATTCCGCACATCTGATTCCCTGCCTCTGATTCCCCGCCTCTGATTCCCCGCCTCTGATTCCCTGCCTCTGATTCCCAACCTCTGATTCCCCGCCTCTGATTCCCCGCCTCTGATTCCCTGCCTCTCATTCCCAACCTCTGATTCCCCACCTCTGATTCCCCATATCTGATTCCCAGCCTCTGTTTCCCCGCCTCTGATTCCCCGCCTCTGTTTCCCCATATCTGATTCCCGGCCTCTGATTCCCCGCATCTGATTCCCCGCCTCTGATTCCCTGCCTCTGATTCCTCATCTCCGATTCCGCACATCTGATTCCCTGCCTCTGTTTCCCCGCCTCTGATTCCCCGCCTCTGATTCCCCAACTCTAATTCCCCGCCTCTGATTCCCCATATCTGATTCCCTGCCTCTGTTTCCCCGCCTCTGATTCCCCGCCCCTGTTTCCCCATATCTGATTCCCTGCCTCTGATTCCCCAACTTTGATTCCCAGCCTCTGATTCCCCAGCTCTGATTCCCCGCCTCTGATTCCCCGTGTTTGATTCCCTGCCTCTGATTCCCCGCCTCTGATTCCCCATCTCTGATTCACAGCCTTTGATTCGCCACCTCTGATTCCCCATATCTGATTCCCCACCTCTGTTTCCCCACCTCTGATTCCCCGCCTCTGATTCTCCATATCTCATTCCCCGCCTCTGACTCCCCATCTCTGATTCCCGGACTCTGATTCCCCACCTCTGATTCCCGGCCTCTTATTCCCAGCATCTGATTCCAGGCCTCTGATTCCCGGCCTCTGACTCCCCGCTTCTGATTCTGATTCCCTGCCTCTGATTCCCCGCCTCTGATTCCGCACATCTGATTCCCCGCCTCTGTTTCCCCAGATCTAATTCCCCACCTCTGATTCCCCGCCTCTGTTTCCCCGCCTCTGATTCCCCGCCTCTGATTCCCCAACTCTAATTCCCCGCCTCTGATTCCCCATATCTGATTCCCCGCCTCTGTTTCCCCGCCTCTGATTCCCCGCCCCTGTTTCCCCATATCTGATTCCCTGCCTCTGATTCCCCAACTTTGATTCCCAGCCTCTGATTCCCCAGCTCTGATTCCCCGCCTCTGATTCCCCGCATCTGATTCCCTGCATCTGATTCCAAGCCTCTGATTCCCTGCCTCTGATTCCCAACCTCTGATTCCCCACCTCTGATTCCCCATATCTGATTCCCAGCCTCTGTTTCCCCACCTCTGATTCCCCGCCTCTGTTTCCCCATATCTGATTCCCGGCCTCTGATTCCCCGCCTCTGATTCCCCGCCTCTGATTCCCTGCCTCTGATTCCCCATCTCCGATTCCGCACATGTGATTCCCTGCCTCTGATTCCCCGCATCTGATTCCCCGCCTCTGATTCCCTGCCTCTGATTTCCAACCTCTGATTCCCCACCTCTGATTCCCCGTGTTTGATTCCCCGCCTATGTTTCCCCGCCTCTGATTCCCCGCCTCTGTTTCCCAATATCTAAGTCCCCGCCTCTGATTCCCCAACTCTAATTCCCCACCTCTGATTCCCCAGCTCTGATTCCCCGCCTCTGATTCCCTGCATCTGATTCCCTGCATCTGATTCCAAGCCTCTGATTCCCTGCCTCTGATTCCCAACCTCTGATTCCCCACCTCTGATTCCCCATATCTGATTCCCAGCATCTGTTTCCCCGCCTCTGATTCCCCGCCTCTGTTTCCCCATATCTGATTCCCGGCCTCTGGTTCCCCGCCTCTGATTCCCCGCCTCTGATTCCCTGCCTCTGATTCCCCATCTCCGATTCCGCACATCTGATTCCCTGCCTCTGATTCCCCGCCTCTGATTCCCCGCCTCTGATTCCCTGCCTCTGATTCCCAACCTCTGATTCCCCACCTCTGATTCCCCGTGTTTGATTCCCCGCCTCTGTATCCCCGCCTCTGATTCCCCGCCTCTGATTCCCCAACTCTAATTCCCCGCCTCTGATTCCCCATATCTGATTCCCCGCCTCTGTTTCCCCGCCTCTGATTCCCCGCCCCTGTTTCCCCATATCTGATTCCCTGCCTCTGATTCCCCAACTTTGATTCCCAGCCTCTGATTCCCCATCTCTGATTCCCCGCCTCTGATTCCCCGCATCTGATTCCCTGCATCTGATTCCAAGCTTCTGATTCCCTGCCTCTGATTCCCAACCTCTGATTCCCCACCTCTGATTCCCCATATCTGATTCCCAGCCTCTGTTTCCCCGCCTCTGATTCCCCTCCTCTGTTTCCCCATATCTGATTCCCGGCCTCTGATTCCCCGCATCTGATTCCCCGCCTCTGATTCCCTGCCTCTGATTCCCCAACTTTGATTCCCAGCCTCTGATTCCCCAGCTCTGATTCCCCGCCTCTGATTCCCCGCATCTGATTCCCTGCATCTGATTCCAAGCCTCTGATTCCCTGCCTCTGATTCCCAACCTCTGATTCCCCACCTCTGATTCCCCATATCTGATTCCCAGCCTCTGTTTCCCCGCCTCTGATTCCCCGCCTCTGTTTCCCCATATCTGATTCCCGGCCTCTGATTCCCCGCATCTGATTCCCCGCCTCTGATTCCCTGCCTCTGATTCCTCATCTCCGATTCCGCACATCTGATTCCCTGCCTCTGATTCCCCGCCTCTGATTCCCCGCCTCTGATTCCCTGCCTCTGATTCCCAACCTCTGATTCCCCACCTCTGATTCCCCGTGTTTGATTCCCCGCCTCTGTTTCCCCGCCTCTGATTCCCCGCCTCTGATTCCCCAACTCTAATTCCCCGCCTCTGATTCCCCATATCTGATTCCCTGCCTCTGTTTCCCCGCCTCTGATTCCCCGCCCCTGTTTCCCCATATCTGATTCCCTGCCTCTGATTCCCCAACTTTGATTCCCAGCCTCTGATTCCCCAGCTCTGATTCCCCGCCTCTGATTCCCCGTGTTTGATTCCCTGCCTCTGATTCCCCGCCTCTGATTCCCCATCTCTGATTCACAGCCTTTGATTCGCCACCTCTGATTCCCCATATCTGATTCCCCACCTCTGTTTCCCCACCTCTGATTCCCCGCCTCTGATTCTCCATATCTCATTCCCCGCCTCTGACTCCCCATCTCTGATTCCCGGACTCTGATTCCCCACCTCTGATTCCCGGCCTCTTATTCCCAGCATCTGATTCCAGGCCTCTGATTCCCGGCCTCTGATTCCCCGCTTCTGATTCTGATTCCCTGCCTCTGATTCCCCGCCTCTGATTCCTCACATCTGATTCCCCGCCTCTGTTTCCCCAGATCTAATTCCCCACCTCTGATGCCCCAACTCTGATTCCCCACCTCTGATTCCCCAGCTCTGATTCCCTGCCTCTGATTCTCCACATCCGATTCCCCATATCTGATTCCCCGCCTCTGTTTCCCAGCCCCTGATTCCCCGCCTCTGTTTCCCCATATCTGATTCCCCGCCTCTGATTCCCAACTATGATTCCCCGCCTCTTATTCCCCAGCTCTGATTCCCTGCCTCTGATTCCCCGTGTTCTATTCCCTGCCTCTGATTCCCCGCCTGTGATTCCCCATCACTGATTCACCACCTCTGATTCCCCACCACTGATTCCCCATATCTAATTCCCCGCCTCTGTTTGCCCGCCTCTGATTCCCCGCCTCTGTTTCCCCATATCTGATTCCCCGCCTCTGAATCCCCAACTCTGATTCCCTGCCTCTGATTCCCCAGCTTCATTCCCCGCCTTTGATTCCCCCCGTCTGATTCCCAGCCTCTGAATCCCCGTGTCTGATAACCTGCCTCTGATTCCCCGCCTCTGATTCCCCATCTCAGATTCACCGCCTCTGATTCCCCACCTCTGATTCCCCATCTCTGTTTCCGCACATCCGATTCCCTGCCTCTGATTCCCCGACTCTGATTCCCCACCTCTGATTCCCCAGCTCTGATTCCCCGCCTCTGATTCCCCAACTCTGATTCCCCGCCTCTGATTCCCCAGCTCTGATTCCCCGCCTCTGATTCCCCGTGTTTGATCCCCTGCCTCTGATTCCCCAGCTCTGATTCCCCATCTCCGATTCACCGCCTTTGATTCGCCACCTCTGATTCCCCATATCTGATTCCTCGCCACTGTTTCCCCGCCTCTGATTCCCCGCCTCTGATTCCCCATATCTCATTCCCCGCCTCTGATTCCCCATCTCTGATTCCCGGACTCTGATTCCCCACCTCTGATTCCCGACCTCTTATTCCCAGCATCTGATTCCAGGCCTCTGATTCCCGGCCTCTGGCTCCCCGCTTCTGATTCTGATTCCCTGCCTCTGATTCCCCACGTCTGATTCCCCATATCTGATTCCCCGCCTCTGTTTCCACGCCTCTGATTCCCCGCCTCTGTTTCCCCATATCTAATTCCCCACCTCTGATGCCCCAACTCTGATTCCCCGCCTCTGATTCCACAGCTCTGATTCCCCGCCTCTGATTCCCCGCATCCGATTCCCCATATCTGATTCCCCGCCTCTGTTTCCCAGCCCCTGATTCCCCGCCTCTGTTTCCCCATATCTGATTATCCGCCTCTGATTCCCAACTATGATTCCCCGCCTCTGAATCCCCGCGTCTGATTCCCTGCCTCTGCTTCCCCGCCTCTGATTCCCCAACTCTGATTCCCCGCCTCTGATTCCCCAGCTCTGATTCCCCGCCTCTGATTCCCCGTGTTTGATTCCCTGCCTCTGATTTCCGGCCTCTGATTCCGCATCTCTGATTCACCGCCTTTGATTCGCCACCTCTGATTCCCCATATCTGATTCCCCGCATCTGTTTCCCCGCCTCTGATTCCCCGCCTCTGATTCCCCATATCTCATTCCCCGCCTCTGAATCCCCATCTCTGATTCCCGGACTCTGATTCCCCACCTCTTATTCCCGGCCTCTTATTCCCGGCATCTGATTCCGGCCTCTGATTCCCGGCCTCTGATTCCCTGCTTCTGATTCTGATTCCCTGCCTCTGATTCCCCATCTCTGATTCCGCACATCTGATTCCCTGCCTCTGATTCCCCACCTCTGATTCCCCATATCTGATTCCCCGCCTCTGTTTCCCCGCCTCTGATTTCCCGCCTCTGTTTCCCAATATCTAAGTCCCCGCCTCTGATTCCTCAACTCTGATTCCCCACCTCTGATTCCCCAGCTCTGATTCCCCGCCTCTGATTCCCCGCATCTGATTCCCTGCATCTGATTCCAAGCTTCTGATTCGCTGCCTCTGATTCCCAACCTCTGATTCCCCACCTCTGATTCCCCATATCTGATTCCCCGCCTCTGTTACCCCGCCTCTGATTCCCCACCTCTGTTTCCCCATATCTGATTCCCGGCCTCTTATTTCCCGCCTCTGATTCCCCACCTCTGATTCCCTACATCTGATTCCCCATCTCCGATTCCGCACATCTGATTCCCTGCCTCTGATTCCCCGCCTCTGATTCCCCTCCTCTGATTCCCCAACTCTAATTCCCCGCCTCTGATTCCCCAGCTCTGATTCCCCGTGTTTGATTCCCTGCCTCTGATTCCCTGCCCTGATTCCCCATCTCTGTTACACCGCCTTTGATTCGCCACCTCTGATTCCCCATATCTGATTCCCCGCCTCTGTTTCCCCGCCTCTGATTCCCTGCCCTTGTTTCCCCATATCTGATTCCCTGCCTCTGATTCCCCAACTCTGATTCCCCGCCTCTGATTCCCCAGCTCTGATTCCCCGCCCCTGATTTCCCGTGTTTGATTCCCTGCCTCTGATTCCCCGCCTCTGATTCCCCATCTCTGATTCACTGCCTTTGATTCGCCACCTCTGATTCCACATATCTGATTCCCCACCTCTGTTTCCCCGCCTCTGATTCCCCGCCTCTGATTCTACATATCTCATTTTCCGCCTCTGAATCCCCATCTCTGATTCCCGGACTCTGATTCCCCACCTCTGATTCCCGGCCTCTTATTCCCAGCATCTGATTCCCGGCCTCTGATTCCCGGCCTCTGATTCCCCGCTTCTGATTCTGATTCGCTGCCTCTGATTCCCCATCTCTGATTCCGCACATCTGATTCCCTGCCTCTGATTCCCCACCTCTGATTCCCCATATCTGATTTCCCGCCTCTGTTTCCCCGCCTCTGATTCCCCGCCTCTGTTTCCCCATATCTAATTCCCAACCTCTGATGCCCCAACTCTGATTCCCTGCCTCTGATTCCCCGCGTTCTATTCCCTGCCTCTGATTCCCCGCCTGTGATTCCCCATCTCTGATTCACCACCTCTGATTCCCCACCTCTGATTCCCCATATCTAATTCCCCGCCTCTGTTTGCCCGCCTCTGATTCCCCGCCTCTGTTTCCCCATATCTGATTCCCCGCCTCTGAATCCCCAACTCTGATTCCCTGCCTCTGATTCCCCAGCTCTGATTCCCCGCCTTTGATTCGCCCCGTCTGATTCCCAGCCTCTGAATCCCCGTGTCTGATTTCCTGCCTCTGATTCCCCGCCTCTGATTCCCCATCTCTGATTCACAGCCTCTGATTCCCCACCTCTGATTCCCCATCTCGGATTCCGCACATCTGATTCCCTGCCTCTGATTCCCTGACTCTGATCCCCACCTCTGATTCCCAAGCTCTGATTCCCCGCCTCTGATTTCCCAACTCTGATTCCCCGCCTCTGATTCCCCAGCTCTGATTCCCCGCCTCTGATTCCCCGTGTTTGATTCCCTGCCTCTGATTCCCCGCCTCTGATTCCCCATCTCTGATTCACCGCCTTTGATTCGCCACCTCTGATTCCCCATATCTGATTCCTCGCCTCTGTTTCCCCGCCTCTGATTCCCCGCCTCTGATTCCCCATATCTCATTCCCCGCCTCTGATTCCCCATCTCTGATTCCCGGACTCTGATTCCCCACCTCTGATTCCCAGCCTCTTATTCCCGGCATCTGATTCCGGCCTCTGATTCCCGGCCTCTGATTCCCTGCTTCTGATTCTGATTCCCTGCCTTTGATTCCCCATCTCTGATTCCGAACATCTGATTCCCTGCCTCTGATTCCCCATCTCTGATTCCCCATATCTGATTCCCCGCCTCTGTTTCCCCGCCTCTGATTCCCTGCCTCTGTTTCCCAATATCTAAGTCCCCGCCTCTGATTCCCCAACTCTGATTCCCCACCTCTGATTCCCCAGCTCTGATTCCCCGCCTCTGATTCCCTGCATCTGATTCCCTGCATCTGATTCCAAGCCTCTGATTCCCCGCCTCTGATTCCCTGCCTCTGATTCCCCATCTCCGATTCCGCACATCTGATTCCCTGCCTCTCATTCCCCGCCTCTGATTCCCTGCATCTGATTCCCTGCATCTGATTCCAAGCCTCTGATTCCCTGCCTCTGATTCCCAACCTCTGATTCCCCACCTCTGATTCCCCATATCTGATTCCCAGCATCTGTTTCCCCGCCTCTGATTCCCCGCCTCTGTTTCCCCATATCTGATTCCCGGCCTCTGGTTCCCCGCCTCTGATTCCCCGCCTCTGATTCCCTGCCTCTGATTCCCCATCTCCGATTCCGCACATCTGATTCCCTGCCTCTGATTCCCCGCCTCTGATTCCCCGCCTCTGATTCCCTGCCTCTGATTCCCAACCTCTGATTCCCCACCTCTGATTCCCCGTGTTTGATTCCCCGCCTCTGTTTCCCCGCCTCTGATTCCCCGCCTCTGATTCCCCAACTCTAATTCCCCGCCTCTGATTCCCCATATCTGATTCCCCGCCTCTGTTTCCCCGCCTCTGATTCCCCGCCCCTGTTTCCCCATATCTGATTCCCTGCCTCTGATTCCCCAACTTTGATTCCCAGCCTCTGATTCCCCAGCTCTGATTCCCCGCCTCTGATTCCCCGCATCTGATTCCCTGCATCTGATTCCAAGCCTCTGATTCCCTGCCTCTGATTCCCAACCTCTGATTCCCCACCTCTGATTCCCCATATCTGATTCCCAGCCTCTGTTTCCCCGCCTCTGATTCCCCGCCTCTGTTTCCCCATATCTGATTCCCGGCCTCTGATTCCCCGCCTCTGATTCCCCGCCTCTGATTCCCTGCCTCTGATTCCCCATCTCCGATTCCGCACATCTGATCCCCTGCCTCTGATTCCCCGCCTCTGATTCCCCGCCTCTGATTCCCTGCCTCTGATTTCCAACCTCTGATTCCCCACCTCTGATTCCCCGTGTTTGATTCCCCGCCTATGTTTCCCCGCCTCTGATTCCCCGCCTCTGTTTCCCAATATCTAAGTCCCCGCCTCTGATTCCCCAACTCTAATTCCCCACCTCCGATTCCCCAGCTCTATTTCCCCGCCTCTGATTCCCTGCATCTGATTCCCTGCATCTGATTCCAAGCCTCTGATTCCCTGCCTCTGATTCCCAACCTCTGATTCCCCACCTCTGATTCCCCATATCTGATTCCCAGCATCTGTTTCCCCGCCTCTGATTCCCCGCCTCTGTTTCCCCATATCTGATTCCCGGCCTCTGGTTCCCCGCCTCTGATTCCCCGACTCTGATTCCCTGCCTCTGATTCCCCATCTCCGATTCCGCACATCTGATTCCCTGCCTCTGATTCCCCGCCTCTGATTCCCCGCCTCTGATTCCCTGCCTCTGATTCCCAACCTCTGATTACCCACCTCTGATTCCCCGTGTTTGATTCCCCGCCTCTGTATCCCCGCCTCTGATTCCCCTCCTCTGATTCCCCAACTCTAATTCCCCGCCTCTGATTCCCCATATCTGATTCCCCGCCTCTGTTTCCCCGCCTCTGATTCCCTGCCCCTGTTTCCCCATATCTGATTCCCTGCCTCTGATTCCCCAACTTTGATTCCCAGCCTCTGATTCCCCAGCTCTGATTCCCCGCCTCTGATTCCCCGCATCTGATTCCCTGCATCTGATTCCAAGCCTCTGATTCCCTGCCTCTGATTCCCAACCTCTGATTCCCCACCTCTGATTCCCCATATCTGATTCCCAGCCTCTGTTTCCCCGCCTCTGATTCCCCGCCTCTGTTTCCCCATATCTGATTCCCGGCCTCTGATTCCCCGCATCTGATTCCCCGCCTCTGATTCCCTGCCTCTGATTCCTCATCTCCGATTCCGCACATCTGATTCCCTGCCTCTGATTCACCGCCTCTGATTCCCCGCCTCTGATTCCCTGCCTCTGATTCCCAACCTCTGATTCCCCACCTCTGATTCCCCGTGTTTGATTCCCCGCCTCTGTTTCCCCGCCTCTGATTCCACAGCTCTGATTCCCCGCCTCTGATTCCCCACATCCGTTTCCCCATATCTGATTCCCCGCCTCTGTTTCCCCGCCCCTGATTCCCCGCCTCTGTTTCCCCATATCTAATTCCCCGCCTCTGATTCCCAACTATGATTCCCCGCCTCTTATTCCCCAGCTCTGATTCCCTGCCTCTGATTCCCCGCGTTCTATTCCCTGCCTCTGATTCCCCGCCTGTGATTCCCCATCTCTGATTCACCACCTCTGATTCCCCACCACTGATTCCCCATATCTAATTCCCCGCCTCTGTTTGCCCGCCTCTGATTCCCCGCCTCTGTTTCCCCATATCTGATTCCCCGCCTCTGAATCCCCAACTCTGATTCCCTGCCTCTGATTCCCCAGCTTCATTCCCCGCCTTTGATTCCCCCCGTCTGATTCCCAGCCTCTGAATCCCCGTGTCTGATAACCTGCCTCTGATTCCCCGCCTCTGATTCCCCATCTCAGATTCACCGCCTCTGATTCCCCAACTCTGATTCCCCATCTCTGATTCCGCACATCCGATTCCCTGCCTCTGATTCCCCGACTCTGATTCCCCACCTCTGATTCCCCAGCTCTGATTCCCCGCCTCTGATTCCCCAACTCTGATTCCCCGCCTCTGATTCCCCAGCTCTGATTCCCCGCCTCTGATTCCGCGTGTTTGATCCCCTGCCTCTGATTCCCCAGCTCTGATTCCCCATCTCTGATTCACCGCCTTTGATTCGCCACCTCTGATTCCCCATATCTGATTCCTCGCCACTGTTTCCCCGCCTCTGATTCCCCGCCTCTGATTCCCCATATCTCATTCCCCGCCTCTGATTCCCCATCTCTGATTCCCGGACTCTGATTCCCCACCTCAGATTCCCGACCTCTTATTCCCGGCATCTGATTCCGGCCTCTGATTCCCGGCCTCTGATTCCCTGCTTCTGGTTCTGATTCCCTGCCTCTGATTCCCCATTTCTGATTCCGTACATCTAATTCCCTGCCTCTGATTCCCCACCTCTGATTCCCCATATCTGAATCCCCGCCTCTGTTTCCCCATCTCTGATTCCCCGCCTCTGTTTCCCCATATCTAAGTCCCCGCCTCTGATTCCCCAACTTTGATTCCCCACCTCTGATTCCCCAGCTCTGATTCCCCGCCTCTGATTCCCCACCTCTGATTCCCCATATCTGATTCCCAGACTCTGTTTCCCCGCCTCTGATTCCCCGCCTCTGTTTCCCCATATCTGATTCCCGGCCTCTGATTCCCTGCCTCTGATTCCCCGCCTCTGATTCCCTGCCTCTGATTCCCCATCTCCGATTCCGCACATCTGATTCCCTGCCTCTCATTCCCCGCCTCTGATTCCCCGCCTCTGATTCCCTGCCTCTGATTCCCAACCTCTGATTCCCCACCTCTGATTCCCCGTGTTTGATTCCCCGCCTCTGTTTCCCCGCCTCTGATTCCCCGCCTCTGATTCCCCAACTCTAATTCCCCGCCTCTGATTCCCCATATCTGATTCCCCGCCTATGTTTCCCCGCCTCTGATTCCCCGCCTCTGTTTCCCAATATCTAAGTCCCCGCCTCTGATTCCCCAACTCTAATTCCCCACCTCTGATTCCCCAGCTCTGATTCCCCGCCTCTGATTCCCTGCATCTGATTCCCTGCATCTGATTCCAAGCCTCTGATTCCCTGCCTCTGATTCCCAACCTCTGATTCCCCACCTCTGATTCCCCATATCTGATTCCCAGCATCTGTTTCCCCGCCTCTGATTCCCCGCCTCTGTTTCCCCATATCTGATTCCCGGCCTCTGGTTCCCCGCCTCTGATTCCCCGCCTCTGATTCCCTGCCTCTGATTCCCCATCTCCGATTCCGCACATCTGATTCCCTGCCTCTGATTCCCCGCCTCTGATTCCCCGCCTCTGATTCCCTGCCTCTGATTCCCAACCTCTGATTCCCCACCTCTGATTCCCCGTGTTTGATTCCCCGCCTCTGTATCCCCGCCTCTGATTCCCCGCCTCTGATTCCCCAACTCTAATTCCCCGCCTCTGATTCCCCATATCTGATTCCCCGCCTCTGTTTCCCCGCCTCTGATTCCCCGCCCCTGTTTCCCCATATCTGATTCCCTGCCTCTGATTCCCCAACTTTGATTCCCAGCCTCTGATTCCCCATCTCTGATTCCCCGCCTCTGATTCCCCGCATCTGATTCCCTGCATCTGATTCCAAGCCTCTGATTCCCTGCCTCTGATTCCCAACCTCTGATTCCCCACCTCTGATTCCCCATATCTGATTCCCAGCCTCTGTTTCCCCGCCTCTGATTTCCTCCTCTGTTTCCCCATATCTGATTCCCGGCCTCTGATTCCCCGCATCTGATTCCCCGCCTCTGATTCCCTGCCTCTGATTCCCCAACTTTGATTCCCAGCCTCTGATTCCCCAGCTCTGATTCCCCGCCTCTGATTCCCCGCATCTGATTCCCTGCATCTGATTCCAAGCCTCTGATTCCCTGCCTCTCATTCCCAACCTCTGATTCCCCACCTCTGATTCCCCATATCTGATTCCCAGCCTCTGTTTCCCCGCCTCTGATTCCCCGCCTCTGTTTCCCCATATCTGATTCCCGGCCTCTGATTCCCCGCATCTGATTCCCCGCCTCTGATTCCCTGCCTCTGATTCCTCATCTCCGATTCCGCACATCTGATTCCCTGCCTCTGATTCCCCGCCTCTGATTCCCCGCCTCTGATTCCCTGCCTCTGATTCCCAACCTCTGATTCCCCGCCTCTGATTCCCCGCCTCTGATTCCCTGCCTCTCATTCCCAACCTCTGATTCCCCACCTCTGATTCCCCATATCTGATTCCCAGCCTCTGTTTCCCCGCCTCTGATTCCCCGCCTCTGTTTCCCCATATCTGATTCCCGGCCTCTGATTCCCCGCATCTGATTCCCCGCCTCTGATTCCCTGCCTCTGATTCCTCATCTCCGATTCCGCACATCTGATTCCCTGCCTCTGTTTCCCCGCCTCTGATTCCCCGCCTCTGATTCCCCAACTCTAATTCCCCGCCTCTGATTCCCCATATCTGATTCCCTGCCTCTGTTTCCCCGCCTCTGATTCCCCGCCCCTGTTTCCCCATATCTGATTCCCTGCCTCTGATTCCCCAACTTTGATTCCCAGCCTCTGATTCCCCAGCTCTGATTCCCCGCCTCTGATTCCCCGTGTTTGATTCCCTGCCTCTGATTCCCCGCCTCTGATTCCCCATCTCTGATTCACAGCCTTTGATTCGCCACCTCTGATTCCCCATATCTGATTCCCCACCTCTGTTTCCCCACCTCTGATTCCCCGCCTCTGATTCTCCATATCTCATTCCCCGCCTCTGACTCCCCATCTCTGATTCCCGGACTCTGATTCCCCACCTCTGATTCCCGGCCTCTTATTCCCAGCATCTGATTCCAGGCCTCTGATTCCCGGCCTCTGACTCCCCGCTTCTGATTCTGATTCCCTGCCTCTGATTCCCCGCCTCTGATTCCGCACATCTGATTCCCCGCCTCTGTTTCCCCAGATCTAATTCCCCACCTCTGATGCCCCAACTCTGATTCCCCGCCTCTTATTCCCCAGCTCTGATTCCCTGCCTCTGATTCTCCACATCCGATTCCCCATATCTGATTCCCCGCCTCTGTTTCCCAGCCCCTGATTCCCCGCCTCTGTTTCCCCATATCTGATTCCCCGCCTCTGATTCCCAACTATGATTCCCCGCCTCTTATTCCCCAGCTCTGATTCCCTGCCTCTGATTCCCCGTGTTCTATTCCCTGCCTCTGATTCCCCGCCTGTGATTCCCCATCACTGATTCACCACCTCTGATTCCCCACCACTGATTCCCCATATCTAATTCCCCGCCTCTGTTTGCCCGCCTCTGATTCCCCACCTCTGTTTCCCCATATCTGATTCCCCGCCTCTGAATCCCCAACTCTGATTCCCTGCCTCTGATTCCCCAGCTTCATTCCCCGCCTTTGATTCCCCCCGTCTGATTCCCAGCCTCTGAATCCCCGTGTCTGATAACCTGCCTCTGATTCCCCGCCTCTGATTCCCCATCTCAGATTCACCGCCTCTGATTCCCCACCTCTGATTCCCCATCTCTGTTTCCGCACATCCGATTCCCTGCCTCTGATTCCCCGACTCTGATTCCCCACCTCTGATTCCCCAGCTCTGATTCCCCGCCTCTGATTCCCCAACTCTGATTCCCCGCCTCTGATTCCCCAGCTCTGATTCCCCGCCTCTGATTCCCCGTGTTTGATCCCCTGCCTCTGATTCCCCAGCTCTGATTCCCCATCTCTGATTCACCGCCTTTGATTCGCCACCTCTGATTCCCCATATCTGATTCCTCGCCACTGTTTCCCCGCCTCTGATTCCCCGCCTCTGATTCCCCATATCTCATTCCCCGCCTCTGATTCCCCATCTCTGATTCCCGGACTCTGATTCCCCACCTCTGATTCCCGACCTCTTATTCCCGGCATCTGATTCCAGCCTCTGATTCCCGGCCTCTGATTCCCTGCTTCTGATTCTGATTCCCTGCCTCTGATTCCCCATTTCTGATTCCGCACATCTAATTCCCTGCCTCTTATTCCCCACCTCTGATTCCCCATATCTGAATCCCCACCTCTGTTTCCCCGTCTCTGATTCCCCGCCTCTGTTTCCCCATATCTAAGTCCCCGCCTCTGATTCCCCAACTTTGATTCCCCACCTCTGATTCCCCAGCTCTGATTCCCCGCCTCTGATTCCCCACATCTGATTCCCCATACCTGATTCCCAGCCTCTGTTTCCCCGCCTCTGATTCCCCGCTTCTGTTTCCCCATATCTGATTCCCGGCCTCTGATTCCCCGCCTCTGATTCCCCGCCTCTGATTCCGTGCCTCTGATTCCCCATCTCCGATTCCGCACATCTGATTCCCTGCCTCTCATTCCCCGCCTCTGATTCCCCGCCTCTGATTCCCTGCCTCTGATTCCCAACCTCTGATTCCCCACCTCTGATTCCCCGTGTTTGATTCCCCGCCTCTGTCTCCCCGCCTCTGATTCCCCGCCTCTGATTCCCCAACTCTAATTCCCCGCCTCTGATTCCCCATATCTGATTCCCCGCCTCTGTTTCCCCGCCTCTGATTCCCTGCCCCTGTTTCCCCATATCTGATTCCCTGCCTCTGATTCCCCAACTTTGATTCCCAGCCTCTGATTCCCCAGCTCTGATTCCCCGCCTCTGATTCCCCGCATCTGATTCCCTGCATCTGATTCCAAGCCTCTGATTCCCTGCCTCTGATTCCCAACCTCTGATTCCCCACCTCTGATTCCCCATATCTGATTCCCAGCCTCTGTTTCCCCGCCTCTGATTCCCCGCCTCTGTTTCCCCATATCTGATTCCCGGCCTCTGATTCCCCGCCTCTGATTCCCCACCTCTGATTCCCTGCCTCTGATTCCCCATCTCCGATTCCGCACATCTGATCCCCTGCCTCTGATTCCCCGCCTCTGATTCCCCGCCTCTGATTCCCTGCCTCTGATTTCCAACCTCTGATTCCCCACCTCTGATTCCCCGTGTTTGATTCCCCGCCTATGTTTCCCCGCCTCTGATTCCCCGCCTCTGTTTCCCAATATCTAAGTCCCCGCCTCTGATTCCCCAACTCTAATTCCCCACCTCCGATTCCCCAGCTCTGATTCCCCGCCTCTGATTCCCTGCATCTGATTCCCTGCATCTGATTCCAAGCCTCTGATTCCCTGCCTCTGATTCCCAACCTCTGATTCCCCACCTCTGATTCCCCATATCTGATTCCCAGCATCTTTTTCCCCGCCTCTGATTCCCCGCCTCTGTTTCCCCATATCTGATTCCCGGCCTCTGGTTCCCCGCCTCTGATTCCCCGACTCTGATTCCCTGCCTCTGATTCCCCATCTCCGATTCCGCACATCTGATTCCCTGCCTCTGATTCCCCGCCTCTGATTCCCCGCCTCTGATTCCCTGCCTCTGATTCCCAACCTCTGATTACCCACCTCTGATTCCCCGTGTTTGATTCCCCGCCTCTGTATCCCCGCCTCTGATTCCCCTCCTCTGATTCCCCAACTCTAATTCCCCGCCTCTGATTCCCCATATCTGATTCCCCGCCTCTGTTTCCCCGCCTCTGATTCCCTGCCCCTGTTTCCCCATATCTGATTCCCTGCCTCTGATTCCCCAACTTTGATTCCCAGCCTCTGATTCCCCAGCTCTGATTCCCCGCCTCTCATTCCCCGCATCTGATTCCCTGCATCTGATTCCAAGCCTCTGATTCCCTGCCTCTGATTCCCAACCTCTGATTCCCCACCTCTGATTCCCCATATCTGATTCCCAGCCTCTGTTTCCCCGCCTCTGATTCCCCGCCTCTGTTTCCCCATATCTGATTCCCGGCCTCTGATTCCCCGCATCTGATTCCCCGCCTCTGATTCCCTGCCTCTGATTCCTCATCTCCGATTCCGCACATCTGATTCCCTGCCTCTGATTCACCGCCTCTGATTCCCCGCCTCTGATTCCCTGCCTCTGATTCCCAACCTCTGATTCCCCACCTCTGATTCCCCGTGTTTGATTCCCCGCCTCTGTTTCCCCGCCTCTGATTCCACAGCTCTGATTCCCCGCCTCTGATTCCCCACATCCGATTCCCCATATCTGATTCCCCGCCTCTGTTTCCCCGCCCCTGATTCCCCGCCTCTGTTTCCCCATATCTAATTCCCCGCCTCTGATTCCCAACTATGATTCCCCGCCTCTTATTCCCCAGCTCTGATTCCCTGCCTCTGATTCCCCGCGTTCTATTCCCTGCCTCTGATTCCCCGCCTGTGATTCCCCAACTTTGATTCCCCACCTCTGATTCCCCAGCTCTGATTCCCCGCCTCTGATTCCCCACCTCTGATTCCCCATATCTGATTCCCAGACTCTGTTTCCCCGCCTCTGATTCCCCGCCTCTGTTTCCCCATATCTGATTCCCGGCCTCTGATTCCCTGCCTCTGATTCCCCAGCTCTGATTCCCCGCCTCTGATTCCGCGTGTTTGATCCCCTGCCTCTGATTCCCCAGCTCTGATTCCCCATCTCTGATTCACCGCCTTTGATTCGCCACCTCTGATTCCCCATATCTGATTCCTCGCCACTGTTTCCCCGCCTCTGATTCCCCGCCTCTGATTCCCCATATCTCATTCCCCGCCTCTGATTCCCCATCTCTGATTCCCGGACTCTGATTCCCCACCTCAGATTCCCGACCTCTTATTCCCGGCATCTGATTCCGGCCTCTGATTCCCGGCCTCTGATTCCCTGCTTCTGGTTCTGATTCCCTGCCTCTGATTCCCCATTTCTGATTCCGTACATCTAATTCCCTGCCTCTGATTCCCCACCTCTGATTCCCCATATCTGAATCCCCGCCTCTGTTTCCCCGTCTCTGATTCCCTGCCTCTGTTTCCCCATATCTAAGTCCCCGCCTCTGATTCCCCAACTTTGATTCCCCACCTCTGATTCCCCAGCTCTGATTCCCCGCCTCTGATTCCCCACCTCTGATTCCCCATATCTGATTCCCAGACTCTGTTTCCCCGCCTCTGATTCCCCGCCTCTGTTTCCCCATATCTGATTCCCGGCCTCTGATTCCCTGCCTCTGATTCCCCGCCTCTGATTCCCTGCCTCTGATTCCCCATCTCCGATTCCGCACATCTGATTCCCTGCCTCTCATTCCCCGCCTCTGATTCCCCGCCTCTGATTCCCTGCCTCTGATTCCCAACCTCTGATTCCCCACCTCTGATTCCCCGTGTTTGATTCCCCGCCTCTGTTTCCCCGCCTCTGATTCCCCGCCTCTGATTCCCCAACTCTAATTCCCCGCCTCTGATTCCCCATATCTGATTCCCCGCCTCTGTTTCCCCGCCTCTGATTCCCCGCCCCTGTTTCCCCATATCTGATTCCCTGCCTCTGATTCCCCAACTTTGATTCCCAGCCTCTGATTCCCCAGCTCTGATTCCCCGCCTCTGATTCCCCGCATCTGATTCCCTGCATCTGATTCCAAGCCTCTGATTCCCTGCCTCTGATTCCCAACCTCTGATTCCCCACCTCTGATTCCCCATATCTGATTCCCAGCCTCTGTTTCCCCACCTCTGATTCCCTGCCTCTGTTTCCCCATATCTGATTCCCGGCCTCTGATTCCCCGCCTCTGATTCCCCGCCTCTGATTCCCTGCCTCTGATTCCCCATCTCCGATTCCGCACATGTGATTCCCTGCCTCTGATTCCCCGCATCTGATTCCCCGCCTCTGATTCCCTGCCTCTGATTTCCAACCTCTGATTCCCCACCTCTGATTCCCCGTGTTTGATTCCCCGCCTATGTTTCCCCGCCTCTGATTCCCCGCCTCTGTTTCCCAATATCTAAGTCCCCGCCTCTGATTCCCCAACTCTAATTCCCCACCTCTGATTCCCCAGCTCTGATTCCCCGCCTCTGATTCCCTGCATCTGATTCCCTGCATCTGATTCCAAGCCTCTGATTCCCTGCCTCTGATTCCCAACCTCTGATTCCCCACCTCTGATTCCCCATATCTGATTCCCAGCATCTGTTTCCCCGCCTCTGATTCCCCGCCTCTGTTTCCCCATATCTGATTCCCGGCCTCTGGTTCCCCGCCTCTGATTCCCCGCCTCTGATTCCCTGCCTCTGATTCCCCATCTCCGATTCCGCACATCTGATTCCCTGCCTCTGATTCCCCGCCTCTGATTCCCCGCCTCTGATTCCCTGCCTCTGATTCCCAACCTCTGATTCCCCACCTCTGATTCCCCGTGTTTGATTCCCCGCCTCTGTATCCCCGCCTCTGATTCCCCGCCTCTGATTCCCCAACTCTAATTCCCCGCCTCTGATTCCCCATATCTGATTCCCCGCCTCTGTTTCCCCGCCTCTGATTCCCCGCCCCTGTTTCCCCATATCTGATTCCCTGCCTCTGATTCCCCAACTTTGATTCCCAGCCTCTGATTCCCCATCTCTGATTCCCCGCCTCTGATTCCCCGCATCTGATTCCCTGCATCTGATTCCAAGCCTCTGATTCCCTGCCTCTGATTCCCAACCTCTGATTCCCCACCTCTGATTCCCCATATCTGATTCCCAGCCTCTGTTTCCCCGCCTCTGATTTCCTCCTCTGTTTCCCCATATCTGATTCCCGGCCTCTGATTCCCCGCATCTGATTCCCCGCCTCTGATTCCCTGCCTCTGATTCCCCAACTTTGATTCCCAGCCTCTGATTCCCCAGCTCTGATTCCCCGCCTCTGATTCCCCGCATCTGATTCCCTGCATCTGATTCCAAGCCTCTGATTCCCTGCCTCTCATTCCCAACCTCTGATTCCCCACCTCTGATTCCCCATATCTGATTCCCAGCCTCTGTTTCCCCGCCTCTGATTCCCCGCCTCTGTTTCCCCATATCTGATTCCCGGCCTCTGATTCCCCGCATCTGATTCCCCGCCTCTGATTCCCTGCCTCTGATTCCTCATCTCCGATTCCGCACATCTGATTCCCTGCCTCTGATTCCCCGCCTCTGATTCCCCGCCTCTGATTCCCTGCCTCTGATTCCCAACCTCTGATTCCCCACCTCTGATTCCCCGTGTTTGATTCCGCGCCTCTGTTTCCCCGCCTCTGATTCCCCAGCTCTGATTCCCTGCCTCTGATTCTCCACATCCGATTCCCCATATCTGATTCCCGGCCTCTTATTCCCAGCATCTGATTCCAGGCCTCTGATTCCCGGCCTCTGACTCCCCGCTTCTGATTCTGATTCCCTGCCTCTGATTCCCCGCCTCTGATTCCGCACATCTGATTCCCCGCCTCTGTTTCCCCAGATCTAATTCCCCACCTCTGATGCCCCAACTCTGATTCCCCGCCTCTGATTCCCCAGCTCTGATTCCCTGCCTCTGATTCTCCACATCCGATTCCCCATATCTGATTCCCCGCCTCTGTTTCCCAGCCCCTGATTCCCCGCCTCTGTTTCCCCATATCTGATTCCCCGCCTCTGATTCCCAACTATGATTCCCCGCCTCTTATTCCCCAGCTCTGATTCCCTGCCTCTGATTCCCCGTGTTCTATTCCCTGCCTCTGATTCCCCGCCTGTGATTCCCCATCACTGATTCACCACCTCTGATTCCCCACCACTGATTCCCCATATCTAATTCCCCGCCTCTGTTTGCCCGCCTCTGATTCCCCACCTCTGTTTCCCCATATCTGATTCCCCGCCTCTGAATCCCCAACTCTGATTCCCTGCCTCTGATTCCCCAGCTTCATTCCCCGCCTTTGATTCCCCCCGTCTGATTCCCAGCCTCTGAATCCCCGTGTCTGATAACCTGCCTCTGATTCCCCGCCTCTGATTCCCCATCTCAGATTCACCGCCTCTGATTCCCCACCTCTGATTCCCCATCTCTGTTTCCGCACATCCGATTCCCTGCCTCTGATTCCCCGACTCTGATTCCCCACCTCTGATTCCCCAGCTCTGATTCCCCGCCTCTGATTCCCCAACTCTGATTCCCCGCCTCTGATTCCCCAGCTCTGATTCCCCGCCTCTGATTCCCCGTGTTTGATCCCCTGCCTCTGATTCCCCAGCTCTGATTCCCCATCTCTGATTCACCGCCTTTGATTCGCCACCTCTGATTCCCCATATCTGATTCCTCGCCACTGTTTCCCCGCCTCTGATTCCCCGCCTCTGATTCCCCATATCTCATTCCCCGCCTCTGATTCCCCATCTCTGATTCCCGGACTCTGATTCCCCACCTCTGATTCCCGACCTCTTATTCCCGGCATCTGATTCCAGCCTCTGATTCCCGGCCTCTGATTCCCTGCTTCTGATTCTGATTCCCTGCCTCTGATTCGCCATTTCTGATTCCGCACATCTAATTCCCTGCCTCTTATTCCCCACCTCTGATTCCCCATATCTGAATCCCCGCCTCTGTTTCCCCGTCTCTGATTCCCCGCCTCTGTTTCCCCATATCTAAGTCCCCGCCTCTGATTCCCCAACTTTGATTCCCCACCTCTGATTCCCCAGCTCTGATTCCCCGCCTCTGATTCCCCACATCTGATTCCCCATACCTGATTCCCAGCCTCTGTTTCCCCGCCTCTGATTCCCCGCTTCTGTTTCCCCATATCTGATTCCCGGCCTCTGATTCCCCGCCTCTGATTCCCCGCCTCTGATTCCGTGCCTCTGATTCCCCATCTCCGATACCGCACATCTGATTCCCTGCCTCTCATTCCCCGCCTCTGATTCCCCGCCTCTGATTCCCTGCCTCTGATTCCCAACCTCTGATTCCCCACCTCTGATTCCCCGTGTTTGATTCCCCGCCTCTGTCTCCCCGCCTCTGATTCCCCGCCTCTGATTCCCCAACTCTAATTCCCCGCCTCTGATTCCCCATATCTGATTCCCCGCCTCTGTTTCCCCGCCTCTGATTCCCTGCCCCTGTTTCCCCATATCTGATTCCCTGCCTCTGATTCCCCAACTTTGATTCCCAGCCTCTGATTCCCCAGCTCTGATTCCCCGCCTCTGATTCCCCGCATCTGATTCCCTGCATCTGATTCCAAGCCTCTGATTCCCTGCCTCTGATTCCCAACCTCTGATTCCCCACCTCTGATTCCCCATATCTGATTCCCAGCCTCTGTTTCCCCGCCTCTGATTCCCCGCCTCTGTTTCCCCATATCTGATTCCCGGCCTCTGATTCCCCGCCTCTGATTCCCCACCTCTGATTCCCTGCCTCTGATTCCCCATCTCCGATTCCGCACATCTGATCCCCTGCCTCTGATTCCCCGCCTCTGATTCCCCGCCTCTGATTCCCTGCCTCTGATTTCCAACCTCTGATTCCCCACCTCTGATTCCCCGTGTTTGATTCCCCGCCTATGTTTCCCCGCCTCTGATTCCCCGCCTCTGTTTCCCAATATCTAAGTCCCCGCCTCTGATTCCCCAACTCTAATTCCCCACCTCCGATTCCCCAGCTCTGATTCCCCGCCTCTGATTCCCTGCATCTGATTCCCTGCATCTGATTCCAAGCCTCTGATTCCCTGCCTCTGATTCCCAACCTCTGATTCCCCACCTCTGATTCCCCATATCTGATTCCCAGCATCTTTTTCCCCGCCTCTGATTCCCCGCCTCTGTTTCCCCATATCTGATTCCCGGCCTCTGGTTCCCCGCCTCTGATTCCCCGACTCTGATTCCCTGCCTCTGATTCCCCATCTCCGATTCCGCACATCTGATTCCCTGCCTCTGATTCCCCGCCTCTGATTCCCCGCCTCTGATTCCCTGCCTCTGATTCCCAACCTCTGATTACCCACCTCTGATTCCCCGTGTTTGATTCCCCGCCTCTGTATCCCCGCCTCTGATTCCCCTCCTCTGATTCCCCAACTCTAATTCCCCGCCTCTGATTCCCCATATCTGATTCCCCGCCTCTGTTTCCCCGCCTCTGATTCCCTGCCCCTGTTTCCCCATATCTGATTCCCTGCCTCTGATTCCCCAACTTTGATTCCCAGCCTCTGATTCCCCAGCTCTGATTCCCCGCCTCTGATTCCCCGCATCTGATTCCCTGCATCTGATTCCAAGCCTCTGATTCCCTGCCTCTGATTCCCAACCTCTGATTCCCCACCTCTGATTCCCCATATCTGATTCCCAGCCTCTGTTTCCCCGCCTCTGATTCCCCGCCTCTGTTTCCCCATATCTGATTCCCGGCCTCTGATTCCCCGCATCTGATTCCCCGCCTCTGATTCCCTGCCTCTGATTCCTCATCTCCGATTCCGCACATCTGATTCCCTGCCTCTGATTCACCGCCTCTGATTCCCCGCCTCTGATTCCCTGCCTCTGATTCCCAACCTCTGATTCCCCACCTCTGATTCCCCGTGTTTGATTCCCCGCCTCTGTTTCCCCGCCTCTGATTTCACAGCTCTGATTCCCCGCCTCTGATTCCCCACATCCGATTCCCCATATCTGATTCCCCGCCTCTGTTTCCCCGCCCCTGATTCCCCGCCTCTGTTTCCCCATATCTAATTCCCCGCCTCTGATTCCCAACTATGATTCCCCGCCTCTTATTCCCCAGCTCTGATTCCCTGCCTCTGATTCCCCGCGTTCTATTCCCTGCCTCTGATTCCCCGCCTGTGATTCCCCAGCTCTGATTCACCACCTCTGATTCCCCACCACTGATTCCCCATATCTAATTCCCCGCCTCTGTTTGCCCGCCTCTGATTCCCCGCCTCTGTTTCCCCATATCTGATTCCCCGCCTCTGAATCCCCAACTCTGATTCCCTGCCTCTGATTCCCCAGCTTCATTCCCCGCCTTTGATTCCCCCCGTCTGATTCCCAGCCTCTGAATCCCCGTGTCTGATAACCTGCCTCTGATTCCCCGCCTCTGATTCCCCATCTCAGATTCACCGCCTCTGATTCCCCAACTCTGATTCCCCATCTCTGATTCCGCACATCCGATTCCCTGCCTCTGATTCCCCGACTCTGATTCCCCACCTCTGATTCCCCAGCTCTGATTCCCCGCCTCTGATTCCCCAACTCTGATTCCCCGCCTCTGATTCCCCAGCTCTGATTCCCCGCCTCTGATTCCGCGTGTTTGATCCCCTGCCTCTGATTCCCCAGCTCTGATTCCCCATCTCTGATTCACCGCCTTTGATTCGCCACCTCTGATTCCCCATATCTGATTCCTCGCCACTGTTTCCCCGCCTCTGATTCCCCGCCTCTGATTCCCCATATCTCATTCCCCGCCTCTGATTCCCCATCTCTGATTCCCGGACTCTGATTCCCCACCTCTGATTCCCGACCTCTTATTCCCGGCATCTGATTCCGGCCTCTGATTCCCGGCCTCTGATTCCCTGCTTCTGGTTCTGATTCCCTGCCTCTGATTCCCCATTTCTGATTCCGTACATCTAATTCCCTGCCTCTGATTCCCCACCTCTGATTCCCCATATCTGAATCCCCGCCTCTGTTTCCCCGTCTCTGATTCCCCGCCTCTGTTTCCCCATATCTAAGTCCCCGCCTCTGATTCCCCAACTTTGATTCCCCACCTCTGATTCCCCAGCTCTGATTCCCCGCCTCTGATTCCCCACCTCTGATTCCCCATATCTGATTCCCAGACTCTGTTTCCCCGCCTCTGATTCCCCGCCTCTGTTTCCCCATATCTGATTCCCGGCCTCTGATTCCCTGCCTCTGATTCCCCGCCTCTGATTCCCTGCCTCTGATTCCCCATCTCCGATTCCGCACATCTGATTCCCTGCCTCTCATTCCCCGCCTCTGATTCCCCGCCTCTGATTCCCTGCCTCTGGTTCCCAACCTCTGATTCCCCACCTCTGATTCCCCGTGTTTGATTCCCCGCCTCTGTTTCCCCGCCTCTGATTCCCCGCCTCTGATTCCCCAACTCTAATTCCCCGCCTCTGATTCCCCATATCTGATTCCCCGTCTCTGTTTCCCCGCCTCTGATTCCCCGCCCCTGTTTCCCCATATCTGATTCCCTGCCTCTGATTCCCCAACTTTGATTCCCAGCCTCTGATTCCCCAGCTCTGATTCCCCGCCTCTGATTCCCCGCATCTGATTCCCTGCATCTGATTCCAAGCCTCTGATTCCCTGCCTCTGATTCCCAACCTCTGATTCCCCACCTCTGATTCCCCATATCTGATTCCCAGCCTCTGTTTCCCCACCTCTGATTCCCCGCCTCTGTTTCCCCATATCTGATTCCCGGCCTCTGATTCCCCGCCTCTGATTCCCCGCCTCTGATTCCCTGCCTCTGATTCCCATCTCCGATTCCGCACATGTGATTCCCTGCCTCTGATTCCCCGCATCTGATTCCCCGCCTCTGATTCCCTGCCTCTGATTTCCAACCTCTGATTCCCCACCTCTGATTCCCCGTGTTTGATTCCCCGCCTATGTTTCCCCGCCTCTGATTCCCCGCCTCTGTTTCCCAATATCTAAGTCCCCGCCTCTGATTCCCCAACTCTAATTCCCCACCTCTGATTCCCCAGCTCTGATTCCCCGCCTCTGATTCCCTGCATCTGATTCCCTGCATCTGATTCCAAGCCTCTGATTCCCTGCCTCTGATTCCCAACCTCTGATTCCCCACCTCTGATTCCCCATATCTGATTCCCAGCATCTGTTTCCCCGCCTCTGATTCCCCGCCTCTGTTTCCCCATATCTGATTCCCGGCCTCTGGTTCCCCGCCTCTGATTCCCCGCCTCTGATTCCCTGCCTCTGATTCCCCATCTCCGATTCCGCACATCTGATTCCCTGCCTCTGATTCCCCGCCTCTGATTCCCCGCCTCTGATTCCCTGCCTCTGATTCCCAACCTCTGATTCCCCACCTCTGATTCCCCGTGTTTGATTCCCCGCCTCTGTATCCCCGCCTCTGATTCCCCGCCTCTGATTCCCCAACTCTAATTCCCCGCCTCTGATTCCCCATATCTGATTCCCCGCCTCTGTTTCCCCGCCTCTGATTCCCCGCCCCTGTTTCCCCATATCTGATTCCCTGCCTCTGATTCCCCAACTTTGATTCCCAGCCTCTGATTCCCCATCTCTGATTCCCCGCCTCTGATTCCCCGCATCTGATTCCCTGCATCTGATTCCAAGCCTCTGATTCCCTGCCTCTGATTCCCAACCTCTGATTCCCCACCTCTGATTCCCCATATCTGATTCCCAGCCTCTGTTTCCCCGCCTCTGATTCCCCTCCTCTGTTTCCCCATATCTGATTCCCGGCCTCTGATTCCCCGCATCTGATTCCCCGCCTCTGATTCCCTGCCTCTGATTCCCCAACTTTGATTCCCAGCCTCTGATTCCCCAGCTCTGATTCCCCGCCTCTGATTCCCCGCATCTGATTCCCTGCATCTGATTCCAAGCCTCTGATTCCCTGCCTCTGATTCCCAACCTCTGATTCCCCACCTCTGATTCCCCATATCTGATTCCCAGCCTCTGTTTCCCCGCCTCTGATTCCCCGCCTCTGTTTCCCCATATCTGATTCCCGGCCTCTGATTCCCCGCATCTGATTCCCCGCCTCTGATTCCCTGCCTCTGATTCCTCATCTCCGATTCCGCACATCTGATTCCCTGCCTCTGATTCCCCGCCTCTGATTCCCCGCCTCTGATTCCCTGCCTCTGATTCCCAACCTCTGATTCCCCACCTCTGATTCCCCGTGTTTGATTCCCCGCCTCTGTTTCCCCGCCTCTGATTCCCCGCCTCTGATTCCCCAACTCTAATTCCCCGCCTCTGATTCCCCATATCTGATTCCCTGCCTCTGTTTCCCCGCCTCTGATTCCCCGCCCCTGTTTCCCCATATCTGATTCCCTGCCTCTGATTCCCCAACTTTGATTCCCAGCCTCTGATTCCCCAGCTCTGATTCCCCGCCTCTGATTCCCCGTGTTTGATTCCCTGCCTCTGATTCCCCGCCTCTGATTCCCCATCTCTGATTCACAGCCTTTGATTCGCCACCTCTGATTCCCCATATCTGATTCCCCACCTCTGTTTCCCCACCTCTGATTCCCCGCCTCTGATTCTCCATATCTCATTCCCCGCCTCTGACTCCCCATCTCTGATTCCCGGACTCTGATTCCCCACCTCTGATTCCCGGCCTCTTATTCCCAGCATCTGATTCCAGGCCTCTGATTCCCGGCCTCTGACTCCCCGCTTCTGATTCTGATTCCCTGCCTCTGATTCCCCGCCTCTGATTCCGCACATCTGATTCCCCGCCTCTGTTTCCCCAGACCTAATTCCCCACCTCTGATGCCCCAACTCTGATTCCCCGCCTCTGATTCCCCAGCTCTGATTCCCTGCCTCTGATTCTCCACATCCGATTCCCCATATCTGATTCCCCGCCTCTGTTTCCCAGCCCCTGATTCCCCGCCTCTGTTTCCCCATATCTGATTCCCCGCCTCTGATTCCCAACTATGATTCCCCGCCTCTTATTCCCCAGCTCTGATTCCCTGCCTCTGATTCCCCGTGTTCTATTCCCTGCCTCTGATTCCCCGCCTGTGATTCCCCATCACTGATTCACCACCTCTGATTCCCCACCACTGATTCCCCATATCTAATTCCCCGCCTCTGTTTGCCCGCCTCTGATTCCCCGCATCTGTTTCCCCATATCTGATTCCCCGCCTCTGAATCCCCAACTCTGATTCCCTGCCTCTGATTCCCCAGCTTCATTCCCCGCCTTTGATTCCCCCCGTCTGATTCCCAGCCTCTGAATCCCCGTGTCTGATAACCTGCCTCTGATTCCCCGCCTCTGATTCCCCATCTCAGATTCACCGCCTCTGATTCCCCACCTCTGATTCCCCATCTCTGTTTCCGCACATCCGATTCCCTGCCTCTGATTCCCCGACTCTGATTCCCCACCTCTGATTCCCCAGCTCTGATTCCCCGCCTCTGATTCCCCAACTCTGATTCCCCGCCTCTGATTCCCCAGCTCTGATTCCCCGCCTCTGATTCCCCGTGTTTGATCCCCTGCCTCTGATTCCCCAGCTCTGATTCCCCATCTCTGATTCACCGCCTTTGATTCGCCACCTCTGATTCCCCATATCTGATTCCTCGCCACTGTTTCCCCGCCTCTGATTCCCCGCCTCTGATTCCCCATATCTCATTCCCCGCCTCTGATTCCCCATCTCTGATTCCCGGACTCTGATTCCCCACCTCTGATTCCCGACCTCTTATTCCCGGCATCTGATTCCAGCCTCTGATTCCCGGCCTCTGATTCCCTGCTTCTGATTCTGATTCCCTGCCTCTGATTCCCCATTTCTGATTCCGCACATCTAATTCCCTGCCTCTTATTCCCCACCTCTGATTCCCCATATCTGAATCCCCGCCTCTGTTTCCCCGTCTCTGATTCCCCGCCTCTGTTTCCCCATATCTAAGTCCCCGCCTCTGATTCCCCAACTTTGATTCCCCACCTCTGATTCCCCAGCTCTGATTCCCCGCCTCTGATTCCCCACATCTGATTCCCCATACCTGATTCCCAGCCTCTGTTTCCCCGCCTCTGATTCCCCGCTTCTGTTTCCCCATATCTGATTCCCGGCCTCTGATTCCCCGCCTCTGATTCCCCGCCTCTGATTCCGTGCCTCTGATTCCCCATCTCCGATTCCGCACATCTGATTCCCTGCCTCTCATTCCCCGCCTCTGATTCCCCGCCTCTGATTCCCTGCCTCTGATTCCCAACCTCTGATTCCCCACCTCTGATTCCCAGTGTTTGATTCCCCGCCTCTGTCTCCCCGCCTCTGATTCCCCGCCTCTGATTCCCCAACTCTAATTCCCCGCCTCTGCTTCCCCATATCTGATTCCCCGCCTCTGTATCCCCGCCTCTGATTCCCCGCCCCTGTTTCCCCATATCTGATTCCCCGCCTCTGATTCCCCAACTTTGATTCCCAGACTCTGATTCCCCAGCTCTGATTCCCCGCCTCTGATTCCCCGCATCTGATTCCCTGCATCTGATTCCAAGCCTCTGATCCCCTGCCTCTGATTCCCAACCTCTGATTCCCCACCTCTGATTCCCGATATCTGATTCCCAGCATCTGTTTCCCCGCCTCTGATTCCCCGCCTCTGTTTCCCCATATCTGATTCCCGGCCTGTGGTTCCCCGCCTCTGATTCCCCGCCTCTGATTCCCTGCCTCTGATTCCCCATCTCCGATTCCGCACATCTGATTCCCTGCCTCTGATTCCCCGCCTCTGATTCCCCGCCTCTGATTCCCTGCCTCTGATTCCCAACCTCTGATTCCCCACCTCTGATTCCCCGTGTTTGATTCCCCGCCTCTGTATCCCCGCCTCTGATTCCCCGCCTCTGATTCCCCAACTCTAATTCCCCGCCTCTGATTCCCCATATCTGATTCCCCGCCTCTGTTTCCCCGCCTCTGATTCCCCGCCCCTGTTTCCCCATATCTGATTCCCTGCCTCTGATTCCCCAACTTTGATTCCCAGCCTCTGATTCCCCAGCTCTGATTCCCCGCCTCTGATTCCCCGCATCTGATTCCCTGCATCTGATTCCAAGCCTCTTATTCCCTGCCTCTGATTCCCAACCTCTGATTCCCCACCTCTGATTCCCCATATCTGATTCCCAGCCTCTGTTTCCCCGCCTCTGATTCCCCGCCTCTGTTTCCCCATATCTGATTCCCGGCCTCTGATTCCCCGCATCTGATTCCCCGCCTCTGATTCCCTGCCTCTGATTCCCCAACTTTGATTCCCAGCCTCTGATTCCCCAGCTCTGATTCCCCGCCTCTGATTCCCCGCATCTGATTCCCTGCATCTGATTCCAAGCCTCTGATTCCCTGCCTCTGATTCCCAACCTCTGTTTCCCCACCTCTGATTCCCCATATCTGATTCCCAGCCTCTGTTTCCCCGCCTCTGATTCCCCGCCTCTGTTTCCCCATATCTGATTCCCGGCCTCTGATTCCCCGCATCTGATTCCCCGCCTCTGATTCCCTGCCTCTGATTCCTCATCTCCGATTCCGCACATCTGATTCCCTGCCTCTGATTCCCCGCCTCTGATTCCCCGCCTCTGATTCCCTGCCTCTGATTCCCAACCTCTGATTCCCCACCTCTGATTCCCCGTGTTTGATTCCCCGCCTCTGTTTCCCCGCCTCTGATTCCCCGCCTCTGATTCCCCAACTCTAATTCCCCGCCTCTGATTCCCCATATCTGATTCCCTGCCTCTGTTTCCCCGCCTCTGATTCCCCGCCCCTGTTTCCCCATATCTGATTCCCTGCCTCTGATTCCCCAACTTTGATTCCCAGCCTTTGATTCCCCAGCTCTGATTCCCCGCCTCTGATTCCCCGTGTTTGATTCCCTGCCTCTGATTCCCCGCCTCTGATTCCCCATCTCTGATTCACAGCCTTTGATTCGCCACCTCTGATTCCCCATATCTGATTCCCCACCTCTGTTTCCCCACCTCTGATTCCCCGCCTCTGATTCTCCATATCTCATTCCCCGCCTCTGACTCCCCATCTCTGATTCCCGGACTCTGATTCCCCACCTCTGATTCCCGGCCTCTTATTCCCAGCATCTGATTCCAGGCCTCTGATTCCCGGCCTCTGACTCCCCGCTTCTGATTCTGATTCCCTGCCTCTGATTCCCCGCCTCTGATTCCGCACATCTGATTCCCCGCCTCTGTTTCCCCAGATCTAATTCCCCACCTCTGATGCCCCAACTCTGATTTCCCGCCTCTGATTCCCCAGCTCTGATTCCCTGCCTCTGATTCTCCACATCCGATTCCCCATATCTGATTCCACGCCTCTGTTTCCCCGCCCCTGATTCCCCACCTCTGTTTCCCCATATCTGATTCCCCGCCTCTGATTCCCAACTATGATTCCCCGCCTCTTATTCCCCAGCTCTGATTCCCTGCCTCTGATTCCCCGCGTTCTATTCCCTGCCTCTGATTCCCCGCCTGTGATTCCCCATCATTGATTCACCACCTCTGATTCCCCACCACTGATTCCCCATATCTAATTCCCCGCCTCTGTTTGCCCGCCTCTGATTCCCCGCCTCTGTTTCCCCATATCTGATTCCCCGCCTCTGAATCCCCAACTCTGATTCCCTGCCTCTGATTCCCCAGCTTCATTCCCCGCCTTTGATTCCCCCCGTCTGATTCCCAGCCTCTGAATCCCCGTGTCTGATAACCTGCCTCTGATTCCCCGCCTCTGATTCCCCATCTCAGATTCACCGCCTCTGATTCCCCACCTCTGATTCCCCATCTCTGTTTCCGCACATCCGATTCCCTGCCTCTGATTCCCCGACTCTGATTCCCCACCTCTGATTCCCCAGCTCTGATTCCCCGCCTCTGATTCCCCAACTCTGATTCCCCGCCTCTGATTCCCCAGCTCTGATTCCCCGCCTCTGATTCCCCGTGTTTGATCCCCTGCCTCTGATTCCCCAGCTCTGATTCCCCATCTCTGATTCACCGCCTTTGATTCGCCACCTCTGATTCCCCATATCTGATTCCTCGCCACTGTTTCCCCGCCTCTGATTCCCCGCCTCTGATTCCCCATATCTCATTCCCCGCCTCTGATTCCCCATCTCTGATTCCCGGACTCTGATTCCCCACCTCTGATTCCCGACCTCTTATTCCCGGCATCTGATTCCGGCCTCTGATTCCCGGCCTCTGATTCCCTGCTTCTGATTCTGATTCCCTGCCTCTGATTCCCCATTTCTGATTCCGCACATCTAATTCCCTGCCTCTTATTCCCCACCTCTGATTCCCCATATCTGAATCCCCGCCTCTGTTTCCCCGTCTCTGATTCCCCGCCTCTGTTTCCCCATATCTAAGTCCCCGCCTCTGATTCCCCAACTTTGATTCCCCACCTCTGATTCCCCAGCTCTGATTCCCCGCCTCTGATTCCCCACATCTGATTCCCCATACCTGATTCCCAGCCTCTGTTTCCCCGCCTCTGATTCCCCGCTTCTGTTTCCCCATATCTGATTCCCGGCCTCTGATTCCCCGCCTCTGATTCCCCGCCTCTGATTCCGTGCCTCTGATTCCCCATCTCCGATTCCGCACATCTGATTCCCTGCCTCTCATTCCCCGCCTCTGATTCCCCGCCTCTGATTCCCTGCCTCTGATTCCCAACCTCTGATTCCCCACCTCTGATTCCCCGTGTTTGATTCCCCGCCTCTGTCTCCCCGCCTCTGATTCCCCGCCTCTGATTCCCCAACTCTAATTCCCCGCCTCTGCTTCCCCATATCTGAATCCCCGCCTCTGTTTCCCCGCCTCTGATTCCCCGCCCCTGTTTCCCCATATCTGATTCCCCGCCTCTGATTCCCCAACTTTGATTCCCAGACTCTGATTCCCCAGCTCTGATTCCCCGCCTCTGATTCCCCGCATCTGATTCCCTGCATCTGATTCCAAGCCTCTGATCCCCTGCCTCTGATTCCCAACCTCTGATTCCCCACCTCTGATTCCCCATATCTGATTCCCAGCATCTGTTTCCCCGCCTCTGATTCCCCGCATCTGTTTCCCCATATCTGATTCCCGGCCTCTGGTTCCCCGCCTCTGATTCCCCGCCTCTGATTCCCTGCCTCTGATTCCCCATCTCCGATTCCGCACATCTGATTCCCTGCCTCTGATTCCCCGCCTCTGATTCCCCGCCTCTGATTCCCTGCCTCTGATTCCCAACCTCTGATTCCCCACCTCTGATTCCCCGTGTTTGATTCCCCGCCTCTGTATCCCCGCCTCTGATTCCCCGCCTCTGATTCCCCAACTCTAATTCCCCGCCTCTGATTCCACATATCTGATTCCCCGCCTCTGTTTCCCCGCCTCTGATTCCCCGCCCCTGTTTCCCCATATCTGATTCCCTGCCTCTGATTCCCCAACTTTGATTCCCAGCCTCTGATTCCCCAGCTCTGATTCCCCGCCTCTGATTCCCCGCATCTGATTCCCTGCATCTGATTCCAAGCCTCTGATTCCCTGCCTCTGATTCCCAACCTCTGATTCCCCACCTCTGATTCCCCATATCTGATTCCCAGCCTCTGTTTCCCCGCCTCTGATTCCCCGCCTCTGTTTCCCCAAATCTGATTCCCGGCCTCTGATTCCCCGCATCTGATTCCCCGCCTCTGATTCCCTGCCTCTGATTCCCCAACTTTGATTCCCAGCCTCTGATTCCCCAGCTCTGATTCCCCGCCTCTGATTCCCCGCATCTGATTCCCTGCATCTGATTCCAAGCCTCTGATTCCCTGCCTCTGATTCCCAACCTCTGTTTCCCCGCCTCTTATTCCCCAGCTCTGATTCCCTGCCTCTGATTCCCCGTGTTCTATTCCCTGCCTCTGATTCCCCGCCTGTGATTCCCCATCACTGATTCACCACCTCTGATTCCCCACCACTGATTCCCCATATCTAATTCCCCGCCTCTGTTTGCCCGCCTCTGATTCCCCGCCTCTGTTTCCCCATATCTGATTCCCCGCCTCTGAATCCCCAACTCTGATTCCCTGCCTCTGATTCCCCAGCTTCATTCCCCGCCTTTGATTCCCCCCGTCTGATTCCCAGCCTCTGAATCCCCGTGTCTGATAACCTGCCTCTGATTCCCCGCCTCTGATTCCCCATCTCAGATTCACCGCCTCTGATTCCCCACCTCTGATTCCCCATCTCTGTTTCCGCACATCCGATTCCCTGCCTCTGATTCCCCGACTCTGATTCCCCACCTCTGATTCCCCAGCTCTGATTCCCCGCCTCTGATTCCCCAACTCTGATTCCCCGCCTCTGATTCCCCAGCTCTGATTCCCCGCCTCTGATTCCCCGTGTTTGATCCCCTGCCTCTGATTCCCCAGCTCTGATTCCCCATCTCTGATTCACCGCCTTTGATTCGCCACCTCTGATTCCCCATATCTGATTCCTCGCCACTGTTTCCCCGCCTCTGATTCCCCGCCTCTGATTCCCCATATCTCATTCCCCGCCTCTGATTCCCCATCTCTGATTCCCGGACTCTGATTCCCCACCTCTGATTCCCGACCTCTTATTCCCGGCATCTGATTCCAGCCTCTGATTCCCGGCCTCTGATTCCCTGCTTCTGATTCTGATTCCCTGCCTCTGATTCCCCATTTCTGATTCCGCACATCTAATTCCCTGCCTCTTATTCCCCACCTCTGATTCCCCATATCTGAATCCCCGCCTCTGTTTCCCCGTCTCTGATTCCCCGCCTCTGTTTCCCCATATCTAAGTCCCCGCCTCTGATTCCCCAACTTTGATTCCCCACCTCTGATTCCCCAGCTCTGATTCCCCGCCTCTGATTCCCCACATCTGATTCCCCATACCTGATTCCCAGCCTCTGTTTCCCCGCCTCTGATTCCCCGCTTCTGTTTCCCCATATCTGATTCCCGGCCTCTGATTCCCCGCCTCTGATTCCCCGCCTCTGATTCCGTGCCTCTGATTCCCCATCTCCGATTCCGCACATCTGATTCCCTGCCTCTCATTCCCCGCCTCTGATTCCCCGCCTCTGATTCCCTGCCTCTGATTCCCAACCTCTGATTCCCCACCTCTGATTCCCCGTGTTTGATTCCCCGCCTCTGTCTCCCCGCCTCTGATTCCCCGCCTCTGATTCCCCAACTCTAATTCCCCGCCTCTGCTTCCCCATATCTGATTCCCCGCCTCTGTTTCCCCGCCTCTGATTCCCCGCCCCTGTTTCCCCATATCTGATTCCCCGCCTCTGATTCCCCAACTTTGATTCCCAGACTCTGATTCCCCAGCTCTGATTCCCCGCCTCTGATTCCCCGCATCTGATTCCCTGCATCTGATTCCAAGCCTCTGATCCCCTGCCTCTGATTCCCAACCTCTGATTCCCCACCTCTGATTCCCCATATCTGATTCCCAGCATCTGTTTCCCCGCCTCTGATTCCCCGCCTCTGTTTCCCCATATCTGATTCCCGGCCTCTGGTTCCCCGCCTCTGATTCCCCGCCTCTGATTCCCTGCCTCTGATTCCCCATCTCCGATTCCGCACATCTGATTCCCTGCCTCTGATTCCCCGCCTCTGATTCCCCGCCTCTGATTCCCTGCCTCTGATTCCCAACCTCTGATTCCCCACCTCTGATTCCCCGTGTTTGATTCCCCGCCTCTGTATCCCCGCCCCTGTTTCCCCATATCTGATTCCCTGCCTCTGATTCCCCAACTTTGATTCCCAGCCTCTGATTCCCCAGCTCTGATTCCCCGCCTCTGATTCCCCGCATCTGATTCCCTGCATCTGATTCCAAGCCTCTTATTCCCTGCCTCTGATTCCCAACCTCTGATTCCCCACCTCTGATTCCCCATATCTGATTCCCAGCCTCTGTTTCCCCGCCTCTGATTCCCCGCCTCTGTTTCCCCATATCTGATTCCCGGCCTCTGATTCCCCGCATCTGATTCCCCGCCTCTGATTCCCTGCCTCTGATTCCCCAACTTTGATTCCCAGCCTCTGATTCCCCAGCTCTGATTCCCCGCCTCTGATTCCCCGCATCTGATTCCCTGCATCTGATTCCAAGCCTCTGATTCCCTGCCTCTGATTCCCAACCTCTGTTTCCCCACCTCTGATTCCCCATATCTGATTCCCAGCCTCTGTTTCCCCGCCTCTGATTCCCCGCCTCTGTTTCCCCATATCTGATTCCCGGCCTCTGATTCCCCGCATCTGATTCCCCGCCTCTGATTCCCTGCCTCTGAGTCCTCATCTCCGATTCCGCACATCTGATTCCCTGCCTCTGATTCCCCGCCTCTGATTCCCCGCCTCTGATTCCCTGCCTCTGATTCCCAACCTCTGATTCCCCACCTCTGATTCCCCGTGTTTGATTCCCCGCCTCTGTTTCCCCGCCTCTGATTCCCCGCCTCTGATTCCCCAACTCTAATTCCCCGCCTCTGATTCCCCATATCTGATTCCCTGCCTCTGTTTCCCCGCCTCTGATTCCCCGCCCCTGTTTCCCCATATCTGATTCCCTGCCTCTGATTCCCCAACTTTGATTCCCAGCCTTTGATTCCCCAGCTCTGATTCCCCGCCTCTGATTCCCCGTGTTTGATTCCCTGCCTCTGATTCCCCGCCTCTGATTCCCCATCTCTGATTCACAGCCTTTGATTCGCCACCTCTGATTCCCCATATCTGATTCCCCACCTCTGTTTCCCCACCTCTGATTCCCCGCCTCTGATTCTCCATATCTCATTCCCCGCCTCTGACTCCCCATCTCTGATTCCCGGACTCTGATTCCCCACCTCTGATTCCCGGCCTCTTATTCCCAGCATCTGATTCCAGGCCTCTGATTCCCGGCCTCTGACTCCCCGCTTCTGATTCTGATTCCCTGCCTCTGATTCCCCGCCTCTGATTCCGCACATCTGATTCCCCGCCTCTGTTTCCCCAGATCTAATTCCCCACCTCTGATGCCCCAACTCTGATTTCCCGCCTCTGATTCCCCAGCTCTGATTCCCTGCCTCTGATTCTCCACATCCGATTCCCCATATCTGATTCCCCGCCTCTGTTTCCCCGCCCCTGATTCCCCGCCTCTGTTTCCCCATATCTGATTCCCCGCCTCTGATTCCCAACTATGATTCCCCGCCTCTTATTCCCCAGCTCTGATTCCCTGCCTCTGATTCCCCGCGTTCTATTCCCTGCCTCTGATTCCCCGCCTGTGATTCCCCATCATTGATTCACCACCTCTGATTCCCCACCACTGATTCCCCATATCTAATTCCCCGCCTCTGTTTGCCCGCCTCTGATTCCCCGCCTCTGTTTCCCCATATCTGATTCCCCGCCTCTGAATCCCCAACTCTGATTCCCTGCCTCTGATTCCCCAGCTTCATTCCCCGCCTTTGATTCCCCCCGTCTGATTCCCAGCCTCTGAATCCCCGTGTCTGATAACCTGCCTCTGATTCCCCGCCTCTGATTCCCCATCTCAGATTCACCGCCTCTGATTCCCCACCTCTGATTCCCCATCTCTGTTTCCGCACATCCGATTCCCTGCCTCTGATTCCCCGACTCTGATTCCCCACCTCTGATTCCCCAGCTCTGATTCCCCGCCTCTGATTCCCCAACTCTGATTCCCCGCCTCTGATTCCCCAGCTCTGATTCCCCGCCTCTGATTCCCCGTGTTTGATCCCCTGCCTCTGATTCCCCAGCTCTGATTCCCCATCTCTGATTCACCGCCTTTGATTCGCCACCTCTGATTCCCCATATCTGATTCCTCGCCACTGTTTCCCCGCCTCTGATTCCCCACCTCTGATTCCCCATATCTCATTCCCCGCCTCTGATTCCCCATCTCTGATTCCCGGACTCTGATTCCCCACCTCTGATTCCCGACCTCTTATTCCCGGCATCTGATTCCGGCCTCTGATTCCCGGCCTCTGATTCCCTGCTTCTGATTCTGATTCCCTGCCTCTGATTCCCCATTTCTGATTCCGCACATCTAATTCCCTGCCTCTTATTCCCCACCTCTGATTCCCCATATCTGAATCCCCGCCTCTGTTTCCCCGTCTCTGATTCCCCGCCTCTGTTTCCCCATATCTAAGTCCCCGCCTCTGATTCCCCAACTTTGATTCCCCACCTCTGATTCCCCAGCTCTGATTCCCCGCCTCTGATTCCCCACATCTGATTCCCCATACCTGATTCCCAGCCTCTGTTTCCCCGCCTCTGATTCCCCGCTTCTGTTTCCCCATATCTGATTCCCGGCCTCTGATTCCCCGCCTCTGATTCCCCGCCTCTGATTCCGTGCCTCTGATTCCCCATCTCCGATTCCGCACATCTGATTCCCTGCCTCTCATTCCCCGCCTCTGATTCCCCGCCTCTGATTCCCTGCCTCTGATTCCCAACCTCTGATTCCCCACCTCTGATTCCCCGTGTTTGATTCCCCGCCTCTGTCTCCCCGCCTCTGATTCCCCGCCTCTGATTCCCCAACTCTAATTCCCCGCCTCTGCTTCCCCATATCTGATTCCCCGCCTCTGTTTCCCCGCCTCTGATTCCCCGCCCCTGTTTCCCCATATCTGATTCCCCGCCTCTGATTCCCCAACTTTGATTCCCAGACTCTGATTCCCCAGCTCTGATTCCCCGCCTCTGATTCCCCGCATCTGATTCCCTGCATCTGATTCCAAGCCTCTGATCCCCTGCCTCTGATTCCCAACCTCTGATTCCCCACCTCTGATTCCCCATATCTGATTCCCAGCATCTGTTTCCCCGCCTCTGATTCCCCGCCTCTGTTTCCCCATATCTGATTCCCGGCCTCTGGTTCCCCGCCTCTGATTCCCCGCCTCTGATTCCCTGCCTCTGATTCCCCATCTCCGATTCCGCACATCTGATTCCCTGCCTCTGATTCCCCGCCTCTGATTCCCCGCCTCTGATTCCCTGCCTCTGATTCCCAACCTCTGATTCCCCACCTCTGATTCCCCGTGTTTGATTCCCCGCCTCTGTATCCCCGCCTCTGATTCCCCGCCTCTGATTCCCCAACTCTAATTCCCCGCCTCTGATTCCACATATCTGATTCCCCGCCTCTGTTTCCCCGCCTCTGATTCCCCGCCCCTGTTTCCCCATATCTGATTCCCTGCCTCTGATTCCCCAACTTTGATTCCCAGCCTCTGATTCCCCAGCTCTGATTCCCCGCCTCTGATTCCCCGCATCTGATTCCCTGCATCTGATTCCAAGCCTCTGATTCCCTGCCTCTGATTCCCAACCTCTGATTCCCCACCTCTGATTCCCCATATCTGATTCCCAGCCTCTGTTTCCCCGCCTCTGATTCCCCGCCTCTGTTTCCCCAAATCTGATTCCCGGCCTCTGATTCCCCGCATCTGATTCCCCGCCTCTGATTCCCTGCCTCTGATTCCCCAACTTTGATTCCCAGCCTCTGATTCCCCAGCTCTGATTCCCCGCCTCTGATTCCCCGCATCTGATTCCCTGCATCTGATTCCAAGCCTCTGATTCCCTGCCTCTGATTCCCAACCTCTGTTTCCCCGCCTCTTATTCCCCAGCTCTGATTCCCTGCCTCTGATTCCCCGTGTTCTATTCCCTGCCTCTGATTCCCCGCCTGTGATTCCCCATCACTGATTCACCACCTCTGATTCCCCACCACTGATTCCCCATATCTAATTCCCCGCCTCTGTTTGCCCGCCTCTGATTCCCCGCCTCTGTTTCCCCATATCTGATTCCCCGCCTCTGAATCCCCAACTCTGATTCCCTGCCTCTGATTCCCCAGCTTCATTCCCCGCCTTTGATTCCCCCCGTCTGATTCCCAGCCTCTGAATCCCCGTGTCTGATAACCTGCCTCTGATTCCCCGCCTCTGATTCCCCATCTCAGATTCACCGCCTCTGATTCCCCACCTCTGATTCCCCATCTCTGTTTCCGCACATCCGATTCCCTGCCTCTGATTCCCCGACTCTGATTCCCCACCTCTGATTCCCCAGCTCTGATTCCCCGCCTCTGATTCCCCAACTCTGATTCCCCGCCTCTGATTCCCCAGCTCTGATTCCCCGCCTCTGATTCCCCGTGTTTGATCCCCTGCCTCTGATTCCCCAGCTCTGATTCCCCATCTCTGATTCACCGCCTTTGATTCGCCACCTCTGATTCCCCATATCTGATTCCTCGCCACTGTTTCCCCGCCTCTGATTCCCCGCCTCTGATTCCCCATATCTCATTCCCCGCCTCTGATTCCCCATCTCTGATTCCCGGACTCTGATTCCCCACCTCTGATTCCCGACCTCTTATTCCCGGCATCTGATTCCAGCCTCTGATTCCCGGCCTCTGATTCCCTGCTTCTGATTCTGATTCCCTGCCTCTGATTCCCCATTTCTGATTCCGCACATCTAATTCCCTGCCTCTTATTCCCCACCTCTGATTCCCCATATCTGAATCCCCGCCTCTGTTTCCCCGTCTCTGATTCCCCGCCTCTGTTTCCCCATATCTAAGTCCCCGCCTCTGATTCCCCAACTTTGATTCCCCACCTCTGATTCCCCAGCTCTGATTCCCCGCCTCTGATTCCCCACATCTGATTCCCCATACCTGATTCCCAGCCTCTGTTTCCCCGCCTCTGATTCCCCGCTTCTGTTTCCCCATATCTGATTCCCGGCCTCTGATTCCCCGCCTCTGATTCCCCGCCTCTGATTCCGTGCCTCTGATTCCCCATCTCCGATTCCGCACATCTGATTCCCTGCCTCTCATTCCCCGCCTCTGATTCCCCGCCTCTGATTCCCTGCCTCTGATTCCCAACCTCTGATTCCCCACCTCTGATTCCCCGTGTTTGATTCCCCGCCTCTGTCTCCCCGCCTCTGATTCCCCGCCTCTGATTCCCCAACTCTAATTCCCCGCCTCTGCTTCCCCATATCTGATTCCCCGCCTCTGTTTCCCCGCCTCTGATTCCCCGCCCCTGTTTCCCCATATCTGATTCCCCGCCTCTGATTCCCCAACTTTGATTCCCAGACTCTGATTCCCCAGCTCTGATTCCCCGCCTCTGATTCCCCGCATCTGATTCCCTGCATCTGATTCCAAGCCTCTGATCCCCTGCCTCTGATTCCCAACCTCTGATTCCCCACCTCTGATTCCCCATATCTGATTCCCAGCATCTGTTTCCCCGCCTCTGATTCCCCGCCTCTGTTTCCCCATATCTGATTCCCGGCCTCTGGTTCCCCGCCTCTGATTCCCCGCCTCTGATTCCCTGCCTCTGATTCCCCATTTCCGATTCCGCACATCTGATTCCCTGCCTCTGATTCCCCGCCTCTGATTCCCCGCCTCTGATTCCCTGCCTCTGATTCCCAACCTCTGATTCCCCACCTCTGATTCCCCGTGTTTGATTCCCCGCCTCTGTATCCCCGCCCCTGTTTCCCCATATCTGATTCCCTGCCTCTGATTCCCCAACTTTGATTCCCAGCCTCTGATTCCCCAGCTCTGATTCCCCGCCTCTGATTCCCCGCATCTGATTCCCTGCATCTGATTCCAAGCCTCTTATTCCCTGCCTCTGATTCCCAACCTCTGATTCCCCAGCTCTGATTCCCCATATCTGATTCCCAGCCTCTGTTTCCCCGCCTCTGATTCCCCGCCTCTGTTTCCCCATATCTGATTCCCGGCCTCTGATTCCCCGCATCTGATTCCCCGCCTCTGATTCCCTGCCTCTGATTCCCCAACTTTGATTCCCAGCCTCTGATTCCCCAGCTCTGATTCCCCGCCTCTGATTCCCCGCATCTGATTCCCTGCATCTGATTCCAAGCCTCTGATTCCCTGCCTCTGATTCCCAACCTCTGTTTCCCCACCTCTGATTCCCCATATCTGATTCCCAGCCTCTGTTTCCCCGCCTCTGATTCCCCGCCTCTGTTTCCCCATATCTGATTCCCGGCCTCTGATTCCCCGCATCTGATTCCCCGCCTCTGATTCCCTGCCTCTGAGTCCTCATCTCCGATTCCGCACATCTGATTCCCTGCCTCTGATTCCCCGCCTCTGATTCCCCGCCTCTGATTCCCTGCCTCTGATTCCCAACCTCTGATTCCCCACCTCTGATTCCCCGTGTTTGATTCCCCGCCTCTGTTTCCCCGCCTCTGATTCCCCGCCTCTGATTCCCCAACTCTAATTCCCCGCCTCTGATTCCCCATATCTGATTCCCTGCCTCTGTTTCCCCGCCTCTGATTCCCCGCCCCTGTTTCCCCATATCTGATTCCCTGCCTCTGATTCCCCAACTTTGATTCCCAGCCTTTGATTCCCCAGCTCTGATTCCCCGCCTCTGATTCCCCGTGTTTGATTCCCTGCCTCTGATTCCCCGCCTCTGATTCCCCATCTCTGATTCACAGCCTTTGATTCGCCACCTCTGATTCCCCATATCTGATTCCCCACCTCTGTTTCCCCACCTCTGATTCCCCGCCTCTGATTCTCCATATCTCATTCCCCGCCTCTGACTCCCCATCTCTGATTCCCGGACTCTGATTCCCCACCTCTGATTCCCGGCCTCTTATTCCCAGCATCTGATTCCAGGCCTCTGATTCCCGGCCTCTGACTCCCCGCTTCTGATTCTGATTCCCTGCCTCTGATTCCCCGCCTCTGATTCCGCACATCTGATTCCCCGCCTCTGTTTCCCCAGATCTAATTCCCCACCTCTGATGCCCCAACTCTGATTTCCCGCCTCTGATTCCCCAGCTCTGATTCCCTGCCTCTGATTCTCCACATCCGATTCCCCATATCTGATTCCCCGCCTCTGTTTCCCCGCCCCTGATTCCCCGCCTCTGTTTCCCCATATCTGATTCCCCGCCTCTGATTCCCAACTATGATTCCCCGCCTCTTATTCCCCAGCTCTGATTCCCTGCCTCTGATTCCCCGCGTTCTATTCCCTGCCTCTGATTCCCCGCCTGTGATTCCCCATCATTGATTCACCACCTCTGATTCCCCACCACTGATTCCCCATATCTAATTCCCCGCCTCTGTTTGCCCGCCTCTGATTCCCCGCCTCTGTTTCCCCATATCTGATTCCCCGCCTCTGAATCCCCAACTCTGATTCCCTGCCTCTGATTCCCCAGCTTCATTCCCCGCCTTTGATTCCCCCCGTCTGATTCCCAGCCTCTGAATCCCCGTGTCTGATAACCTGCCTCTGATTCCCCGCCTCTGATTCCCCATCTCAGATTCACCGCCTCTGATTCCCCACCTCTGATTCCCCATCTCTGTTTCCGCACATCCGATTCCCTGCCTCTGATTCCCCGACTCTGATTCCCCACCTCTGATTCCCCAGCTCTGATTCCCCGCCTCTGATTCCCCAACTCTGATTCCCCGCCTCTGATTCCCCAGCTCTGATTCCCCGCCTCTGATTCCCCGTGTTTGATCCCCTGCCTCTGATTCCCCAGCTCTGATTCCCCATCTCTGATTCACCGCCTTTGATTCGCCACCTCTGATTCCCCATATCTGATTCCTCGCCACTGTTTCCCCGCCTCTGATTCCCCGCCTCTGATTCCCCATATCTCATTCCCCGCCTCTGATTCCCCATCTCTGATTCCCGGACTCTGATTCCCCACCTCTGATTCCCGACCTCTTATTCCCGGCATCTGATTCCGGCCTCTGATTCCCGGCCTCTGATTCCCTGCTTCTGATTCTGATTCCCTGCCTCTGATTCCCCATTTCTGATTCCGCACATCTAATTCCCTGCCTCTTATTCCCCACCTCTGATTCCCCATATCTGAATCCCCGCCTCTGTTTCCCCGTCTCTGATTCCCCGCCTCTGTTTCCCCATATCTAAGTCCCCGCCTCTGATTCCCCAACTTTGATTCCCCACCTCTGATTCCCCAGCTCTGATTCCCCGCCTCTGATTCCCCACATCTGATTCCCCATACCTGATTCCCAGCCTCTGTTTCCCCGCCTCTGATTCCCCGCTTCTGTTTCCCCATATCTGATTCCCGGCCTCTGATTCCCCGCCTCTGATTCCCCGCCTCTGATTCCGTGCCTCTGATTCCCCATCTCCGATTCCGCACATCTGATTCCCTGCCTCTCATTCCCCGCCTCTGATTCCCCGCCTCTGATTCCCTGCCTCTGATTCCCAACCTCTGATTCCCCACCTCTGATTCCCCGTGTTTGATTCCCCGCCTCTGTCTCCCCGCCTCTGATTCCCCGCCTCTGATTCCCCAACTCTAATTCCCCGCCTCTGCTTCCCCATATCTGATTCCCCGCCTCTGTTTCCCCGCCTCTGATTCCCCGCCCCTGTTTCCCCATATCTGATTCCCCGCCTCTGATTCCCCAACTTTGATTCCCAGACTCTGATTCCCCAGCTCTGATTCCCCGCCTCTGATTCCCCGCATCTGATTCCCTGCATCTGATTCCAAGCCTCTGATCCCCTGCCTCTGATTCCCAACCTCTGATTCCCCACCTCTGATTCCCCATATCTGATTCCCAGCATCTGTTTCCCCGCCTCTGATTCCCCGCCTCTGTTTCCCCATATCTGATTCCCGGCCTCTGGTTCCCCGCCTCTGATTCCCCGCCTCTGATTCCCTGCCTCTGATTCCCCATCTCCGATTCCGCACATCTGATTCCCTGCCTCTGATTCCCCGCCTCTGATTCCCCGCCTCTGATTCCCTGCCTCTGATTCCCAACCTCTGATTCCCCACCTCTGATTCCCCGTGTTTGATTCCCCGCCTCTGTATCCCCGCCTCTGATTCCCCGCCTCTGATTCCCCAACTCTAATTCCCCGCCTCTGATTCCACATATCTGATTCCCCGCCTCTGTTTCCCCGCCTCTGATTCCCCGCCCCTGTTTCCCCATATCTGATTCCCTGCCTCTGATTCCCCAACTTTGATTCCCAGCCTCTGATTCCCCAGCTCTGATTCCCCGCCTCTGATTCCCCGCATCTGATTCCCTGCATCTGATTCCAAGCCTCTGATTCCCTGCCTCTGATTCCCAACCTCTGATTCCCCACCTCTGATTCCCCATATCTGATTCCCAGCCTCTGTTTCCCCGCCTCTGATTCCCCGCCTCTGTTTCCCCAAATCTGATTCCCGGCCTCTGATTCCCCGCATCTGATTCCCCGCCTCTGATTCCCTGCCTCTGATTCCCCAACTTTGATTCCCAGCCTCTGATTCCCCAGCTCTGATTCCCCGCCTCTGATTCCCCGCATCTGATTCCCTGCATCTGATTCCAAGCCTCTGATTCCCTGCCTCTGATTCCCAACCTCTGTTTCCCCACCTCTGATTCCCCATATCTGATTCCCAGCCTCTGTTTCCCCGCCTCTGATTCCCCGCCTCTGTTTCCCCATATCTGATTCCCGGCCTCTGATTCCCCGCATCTGATTCCCCGCCTCTGATTCCCTGCCTCTGATTCCTCATCTCCGATTCCGCACATCTGATTCTCTGCCTCTGATTCCCCGCCTCTGATTCCCCGCCTCTGATTCCCTGCCTCTGATTCCCAACCTCTGATTCCCCACCTCTGATTCCCCGTGTTTGATTCCCCGCCTCTGTTTCCCCGCCTCTGATTCCCCGCCTCTGATTCCCCAACTCTAATTCCCCGCCTCTGATTCCCCATATCTGATTCCCTGCCTCTGTTTCCCCGCCTCTGATTCCCCGCCCCTGTTTCCCCATATCTGATTCCCTGCCTCTGATTCCCCAACTTTGATTCCCAGCCTTTGATTCCCCAGCTCTGATTCCCCGCCTCTGATTCCCCGTGTTTGATTCCCTGCCTCTGATTCCCGGCCTCTGATTCCCCATCTCTGATTCACAGCCTTTGATTCGCCACCTCTGATTCCCCATATCTGATTCCCCACCTCTGTTTCCCCACCTCTGATTCCCCGCCTCTGATTCTCCATATCTCATTCCCCGCCTCTGACTCCCCATCTCTGATTCCCGGACTCTGATTCCCCACCTCTGATTCCCGGCCTCCTTTTCCCAGCATCTGATTCCAGGCCTCTGATTCCCGGCCTCTGACTCCCCGCTTCTGATTCTGATTCCCTGCCTCTGATTCCCCGCCTCTGATTCCGCACATCTGATTCCCCGCCTCTGTTTCCCCAGATCTAATTCCCCACCTCTGATGCCCCAACTCTGATTTCCCGCCTCTGATTCCCCAGCTCTGATTCCCTGCCTCTGATTCTCCACATCCGATTCCCCATATCTGATTCCCCGCCTCTGTTTCCCCGCCCCTGATTCCCCGCCTCTGTTTCCCCATATCTGATTCCCCGCCTCTGATTCCCAACTATGATTCCCCGCCTCTTATTCCCCAGCTCTGATTCCCTGCCTCTGATTCCCCGCGTTCTATTCCCTGCCTCTGATTCCCCGCCTGTGGTTCCCCATCATTGATTCACCACCTCTGATTCCCCACCACTGATTCCCCATATCTAATTCCCCGCCTCTGTTTGCCCGCCTCTGATTCCCCGCCTCTGTTTCCCCATATCTGATTCCCCGCCTCTGAATCCCCAACTCTGATTCCCTGCCTCTGATTCCCCAGCTTCATTCCCCGCCTTTGATTCCCCCCGTCTGATTCCCAGACTCTGAATCCCCGTGTCTGATAACCTGCCTCTGATTCCCCGCCTCTGATTCCCCATCTCAGATTCACGGCCTCTGATTCCCCACCTCTGATTCCCCATCTCTGATTCCGCACATCCGATTCCCTGCCTCTGATTCCCCGACTCTGATTCCCCACCTCTGATTCCCCAGCTCTGATTCCCCGCCTCTGATTCCCCAACTCTGATTCCCCGCCTCTGATTCCCCAGCTCTGATTCCCCGCCTCTGATTCCCCGTGTTTGATCCCCTGCCTCTGATTCCCCAGCTCTGATTCCCCATCTCTGATTCACTGCCTTTGATTCGCCACCTCTGATTCCCCATATCTGATTCCTCGCCACTGTTTCCCCGCCTCTGATTCCCCGCCTCTGATTCCCCATATCTCATTCCCCGCCTCTGATTCCCCATCTCTGATTCCCGGACTCTTATTCCCCACCTCTGATTCCCGACCTCTTATTCCCGGCATCTGATTCCGGCCTCTGATTCCCGGCCTCTGATTCCCTGCTTCTGATTCTGATTCCCTGCCTCTGATTCCCCATTTCTGATTCCGCACATCTAATTCCCTGCCTCTGATTCCCCACCTCTGATTCCCCATATCTGAATCCCCGCCTCTGTTTCCCCATCTCTGATTCCACGCCTCTGTTTCCCCATATCTAAGTCCCCGCCTCTGATTCCCCAACTTTGATTCCCCACCTCTGATTCCCCAGCTCTGATTCCCCGCCTCTGATTCCCCACATCTGATTCCCCATACCTGATTCCCAGCCTCTGTTTCCCCGCCACTGATTCCCCGCTTCTGTTTCCCCATATCTGATTCCCGGCCTCTGATTCCCCGCCTCTGATTCCCCGCCTCTGATTCCCTGCCTCTGATTCCCCATCTCCGATTCCGCACATCTGATACCCTGCCTCTCATTCCCCGCCTCTGATTCCCCGCCTCTGATTCCCTGCCTCTGATTCCCAACCTCTGATTCCCCACCTCTGATTCCCCGTGTTTGATTCCCCGCCTCTGTTTCCCCGCCTCTGATTCCCCGCCTCTGATTCCCCAACACTAATTCCCCGCCCCTGATTCCCCATATTTGATTCCCCGCCTCTGTTTCCCCGCCTCTGATTCCCCGACCCTGTTTCCCCATATCTGATTCCCTGCCTCTGATTCCCCAACTTTGATTCCCAGACTCTGATTCCCCAGCTCTGATTCCCCGCCTCTGATTCCCCGCATCTGATTCCCTGCATCTGATTCCAAGCCTCTGATCCCCTGCCTCTGATTCCCAACCTCTGATTCCCCACCTCTGATTCCCCATATATGATTCCCAGCCTCTGTTTCCCCGCCTCTGATTCCCCGCCTCTGTTTCCCCATATCTGATTCCCGGCCTCTGATTCCCCGCCTCTGATTCCCTGCCTCTGATTCCCCATCACCGATTCCGCACATCTGATTCCCTGCCTCTGATTCCCCGCCTCTGATTCCCCGCCGCTGATTCCCTGCCTCTAATTTCCAACCTCTGATTCCCCACCTCTGATTCCCCGTGTTTGATTCCCCGCCTCTGTTTCCCCACCACTAATTCCCCGCCTCTGATTCCCCAACTCTAATTCCCCGCCTCTGATTCCCCATATCTGATTCCCCGCCTCTGTTTCCCCGCCTCTGATTCCCCGCCCCTGTTTCCCCATATCTGATTCCCTGACTCTGATTCCCCAACTTTGATTCCCAGCCTCTGATTCCCCAGCTCTGATTCCCCGCCTCTGATTCCCCGTGTTTGATTCCCTGCCTCTGATTCCCCGCCTCTGATTCCCCATCTCTGATTCACCGCCTTTGATTCGCCACCTCTGATTCCCCATATCTGATTCCCCACCTCTGTTTCCCCGCCTCTGATTCCCCGCCTCTGATTCTCCATATCTCATTCCCCGCCTCTGACTCCCCATCTCTGATTCCCGGACTCTGATTCCCCACCTCTGATTCCCGGCCTCTTATTCCCAGCATCTGATTCCAGGCCTCTGATTCCCGGCCTCTGGCTCCCCGCTTCTGATTCTGATTCCCTGCCTCTGATTCCCCACGTCTGATTCCCCATATCTGATTCCCCGCCTCTGTTTCCACGCCTCTGATTCCCCGCCTCTGTTTCCCCATATCTAATTCCCCACCTCTGATGCCCCAACTCTGATTCCCCGCCTCTGATTCCACAGCTCTGATTCCCCGCCTCTGATTCCCCGCATCCGATTCCCCATATCTGATTCCCCGCCTCTGTTTCCCCGCCCCTGATTCCCCGACTCTGTTTCCCCATATCTGATTATCCGTCTCTGATTCCCAACTATGATTCCCCGCCTCTGAATCCCCGCGTCTGATTCCCTGCCTCTGCTTCCCCGCCTCTGATTCCCCAACTCTGATTCCCCGCCTCTGATTCCCCAGCTCTGATTCCCCGCCTCTGATTCCCCGTGTTTGATTCCCTGCCTCTGATTCCCGGCCTCTGATTCTGCATCTCTGATTCACCGCCTTTGATTCGCCACCTCTGATTCCCCATATCTGATTCCCCGCATCTGTTTCCCCGCCTCTGATTCCCCGCCTCTGATTCCCCATATCTCATTCCCCGCCTCTGAATCCCCATCTCTGATTCCCGGACTCTGATTCCCCACCTCTGATTCCCGGCCTCTTATTCCCGGCATCTGATTCCGGCCTCTGATTCCCGGCCTCTGATTCCCTGCTTCTGATTCTGATTCCCTGCCTCTGATTCCCCATCTCTGATTCCGCACATCTGATTCCCTGCCTCTGATTCCCCACCTCTGATTCCCCATATCTGATTCCCCGCCTCTGTTTCCCCGCCTCTGATTTCCCGCCTCTGTTTCCAAATATCTAAGTCCCCGCCTCTGATTCCCCAACTCTGATTCCCCACCTCTGATTCCCCAGCTCTGATTCCCCGCCTCTGATTCCCCGTATCTGATTCCCTGCATCTGATTCCAAGCCTCTGATTCGCTGCCTCTGATTCCCAACCTCTGATTCCCCACCTCTGATTCCCCATATCTGATTCCCCGCCTCTGTTACCCCGCCTCTGATTCCCCACCTCTGTTTCCCCATATCTGATTCCCGGCCTCTTATTCCCCGCCTCTGATTCCCCACCTCTGATTCCCTACCTATGATTCCCCATCTCCGATTCCGCACATCTGATTCCCTGCCTCTGATTCCCCGCCTCTGATTCCCTGCCTCTGATTCCGAACCTCTGATTCCCCACCTCTGATTCCCCATATCTGATTCCCCGCCTCTGTTGCCCCGCCTCTGATTCCCCTCCTCTGATTCCCCAACTCTAATTCCCCGCCTCTGATTCCCCAGCTCTGATTCCCCGTGTTTGATTCCCTGCCTCTGATTCCCAGCCCTGATTCCCCATCTCTGTTACACCGCCTTTGATTCGCCACCTCTGATTCCCCATATCTGATTCCCCGCCTCTGTTTCGCCGCCTCTGATTCCCTGCCTCTGATTCCCAACCTCTGATTTCACACCTCTGATTCCCCATATCTGATTCCCCGCCTCTGTTTCCCCGCCTCTGATTCCCTGCCCTTGTTTCCCCATATCTGATTCCCTGCCTCTGATTCCCCAACTCTGATTCCCCGCCTCTGATTCCCCAGCTCTGATTCCCCGCCCCTGATTTCCCGTGTTTGATTCCCTGCCTCTGATTCCCCGCCTCTGATTCCCCATCTCTGATTCACTGCCTTTGATTCGCCACCTCTGATTCCACATATCTGATTCCCCACCTCTGTTTCCCCGCCTCTGATTCCCCGCCTCTGATTCTACATATCTCATTTTCCGCCTCTGAATCCCCATCTCTGATTCCCGGACTCTGATTCCCCACCTCTGATTCCCGGCCTCTTATTCCCAGCATCTGATTCCCGGCCTCTGATTCCCGGCCTCTGATTCCCCGCTTCTGATTCTGATTCGCTGCCTCTGATTCCCCATCTCTGATTCCGCACATCTGATTCCCTGCCTCTGATTCCCCACCTCTGATTCCCCATATCTGATTTCCCGCCTCTGTTTCCCCGCCTCTGATTCCCCGCCTCTGTTTCCCCATATCTAATTCCCAACCTCTGATGCCCCAACTCTGATTCCCTGCCTCTGATTCCCCGCGTTCTATTCCCTGCCTCTGATTCCCCGCCTGTGATTCCCCATCTCTGATTCACCACCTCTGATTCCCCACCTCTGATTCCCCATATCTAATTCCCCGCCTCTGTTTGCCCGCCTCTGATTCCCCGCCTGTGTTTCCCCATATCTGATTCCCCGCCTCTGAATCCCCAACTCTGATTCCCTGCCTCTGATTCCCCAGCTCTGATTCCCCGCCTTTGATTCGCCCCGTCTGATTCCCAGCCTCTGAATCCCCGTGTCTGATTTCCTGCCTCTGATTCCCCGCCTCTGATTCCCCATCTCTGATTCACAGCCTCTGATTCCCCACCTCTGATTCCCCATCTCGGATTCCGCACATCTGATTCCCTGCCTCTGATTCCCTGACTCTGATCCCCACCTCTGATTCCCAAGCTCTGATTCCCCGCCTCTGATTCCCCAACTCTGATTCCCCGCCTCTGATTCCCCAGCTCTGATTCCCCGCCTCTGATTCCCCGTGTTTGATTCCCTGCCTCTGATTCCCCGCCTCTGATTCCCCATCTCTGATTCACCGCCTTTGATTCGCCACCTCTGATTCCCCATATCTGATTCCTCGCCTCTGTTTCCCCGCCTCTGATTCCCCGCCTCTGATTCCCCATATCTCATTCCCCGCCTCTGATTCCCCATCTCTGATTCCTGGACTCTGATTCCCCACCTCTGATTCCCAGCCTCTTATTCCCGGCATCTGATTCCGGCCTCTGATTCCCGGCCTCTGATTCCCTGCTTCTGATTCTGATTCCCTGCCTTTGATTCCCCATCTCTGATTCCGAACATCTGATTCCCTGCCTCTGATTCCCCATCTCTGATTCCCCATATCTGATTCCCCGCCTCTGTTTCCCCGCCTCTGATTCCCTGCCTCTGTTTCCCAATATCTAAGTCCCCGCCTCTGATTCCCCAACTCTGATTCCCCACCTCTGATTCCCCAGCTCTGATTCCCCGCCTCTGATTCCCTGCATCTGATTCCCTGCATCTGATTCCAAGCCTCTGATTCCCTGCCTCTGATTCCCAACCTCTGATTCCCCACCTCTGATTCCCCATATCTGATTCCCAGCCTCTGTTTCCCCGCCTCTGATTCCCCGCTTCTGTTTCCCCATATCTGATTCCCGGACTCTGATTCCCCGCCTCTGATTCCCTGCCTCTGATTCCCCATCTCCGATTCCGCACATCTGATTCCCTGCCTCTGATTCCCCGCCTCTGATTCCCCGCCTCTGATTCCCTGCCTCTGATTCCCAACCTCTGATTCCCCACCTCTGATTCCCCGTGTTTGATTCCCCGTCTCTGTTTCCCCGCCTCTGATTCCCCGCCTCTGATTCCCCAACTCTAATTCCCCGCCTCTGATTCCCCATATCTGATTCCCCGCCTCTGTTTCCCTGCCTCTGATTCCCCGCCCCTGTTTCCCCATATCTGATTCCCTGCCTCTGATTCCCCAACTTTGATTCCCAGCCTCTGATTCCCCAGCTCTGATTCCCCGCCTCTGATTCCCCGTGTTTGATTCCCTGCCTCTGATTCCCGTCCTCTGATTCCCCATCTCTGAATCACCGCCTTTGATTCGCCACCTCTGATTCCCCATATCTGATTCCCCGCCTCTGTTTCCCCGCCTCTGATTCCCCGCCTCTGATTCCCCATATCTCATTCCCCGCCTCTGAATCCCCACCTCTGATTCCCGGCCTCTTATTCCCGGCATCTGATTCCGGCCTCTGATTCCCGGCCTCTGATTCCCTGCTTCTGATTCTGATTCCCTGCCTTTGATTACCCATCTCTGATTCCGCACATCTGATTCCCTGCCTCTGATTCCCCATCTCTGATTCCCCATATTTGATTCCCCGCCTCTGTTTCCCCGCCTCTGATTCCACGCCTCTGTTTCCCAATATCTAAGTCCCCGCCTCTGATTCCCCAACTCTGATTCCCCACCTCTGATTCCCCAGCTCTGATTCCCCGCCTCTGATTCCCCGCATCTGATTCCCTGCATCTGATTCCAAGCCTCTGATTCCCTGCCTCTGATTCCCAACCTCTGATTCCCCACCTCTGATTCCCAGCCTCTGTTTCCCCACCTCTGATTCCCCGCCTCTGATTCCCCATATCTGATTCCCGGCCTCTGATTCCCCGCCTCTGATTCCCCGCCTCTGATTCCCTGCCTCTGATTCCCCATCTCCGATTCCGCACATCTGAATCCCTGCCTCTGATTCCCCGCCTCTGATTCCCCGCCTCTGATTCCCTGCCTCTGATTCCCAACCTCTGATTCCCCACCTCTGATTCCCCGTGTTTGATTCCCCGCCTCTGTTTCCCCACCTCTGATTCCCCGCCTCTGATTCCCCAACTCTAATTCCCCGCCCCTGATTCCCAATATCTGATTCCCCGCCTCTATTTCCCCGCCTCTGATTCCCCGCCCCTGTTTCCCCATATCTGATTCCCTGCCTCTGATTCCCCATATCTGATTCCCCGCCTCTGTTTCCACGCCTCTGATTCCCCGCATCTGATTCCCCATATCTGATTCCCCGCCTCTGTTTCCACGCCTCTAATTCCCCGCCTCTGATTCCCCATATCTGATTCCCCGCCTCTGTTTCCCCGCCTCTGATTCCCCGCCCCTGTTTCCCCATATCTGATTCCATGACTCTGATTCCCCAACTTTGATTCCCAGCCTCTGATTCCCCAGCTCTGATTCCCCGCCTCTGATTCCCCGTGTTTGATTCCCTGCCTCTGATTCCCCGCCTCTGATTCCCCATCTCTGATTCACCGCCTTTGATTCGCCACCTCTGATTCCCCATATCTGATTCCCCACCTCTGTTTCCCCGCCTCTGATTCCCCGCCTCTGATTCTCCATATCTCATTCCCCGCCTCTGACTCCCCATCTCTGATTCCCGGACTCTGATTCCCCACCTCTGATTCCCGGCCTCTTATTCCCAGCATCTGATTCCAGGCCTCTGATTCCCGGCCTCTGACTCCCCGCTTCTGATTCTGATTCCCTGCCTCTCATTCCCCATCTCTGATTCCGCACGTCTGATTACCTGCCTCTGATTCCCCACGTCTGATTCCCCATATCTGATTCCCCGCCTCTGTTTCCACGCCTCTGATTCCCCGCCTCTGTTTCCCCATATCTAATTCCCCACCTCTGATGCCCCAACTCTGATTCCCCGCCTCTGATTCCACAGCTCTGATTCCCCGCCTCTGATTCCCCGCATCCGATTCCCCATATCTGATTCCCCGCCTCTGTTTCCCCGCCCCTGTTTCCCCGCCTCTGTTTCCCCATATCTGATTATCCGCCTCTGATTCCCAACTATGATTCCCCGCCTCTGAATCCCCGCGTCTGATTCCCTGTCTCTGCTTCCCCGCCTCTGATTCCCCAACTCTGATTCCCCGCCTCTGATTCCCCAGCTCTGATTCCCCGCCTCTGATTCCCCGTGTTTGATTCCCTGCCTCTGATTGCCGGCCTCTGATTCCGCATCTCTGATTCACCGCCTTTGATTCGCCACCTCTGATTCCCCATATCTCATTCCCCGCCTCTGAATCCCCATCTCTGATTCCCGGCCTCTTATTCCCGGCATCTGATTCCGGCCTCTGATTCCCGGCCTCTGATTCCCTGCTTCTGATTCTGCTTCCCTGCCTCTGATTCCCCATCTCTGATTCCGCACATCTGATTCCCTGCCTCTGATTCGCTACCTCTGATTCCCCATATCTGATTCCCCGCCTCTGTTTCCCCGCCTCTGATTTCCCGCCTCTGTTTCCCAATATCTAAGTCCCCGCCTCTGATTCCCCAACTCTGATTCCCCACCTCTGATTCCCCAGCTCTGATTCCCCGCCTCTGATTCCCCGCATCTGATTCCCTGCATCTGATTCCAAGCCTCTGATTCCCTGCCTCTGATTCCCAACCTCTGATTCCCCACCTCTGATTCCCCATATCTGATTCCCCGCCTCTGTTTCCCCGCCTCTGATTCCCCACCTCTGTTTCCCCATATCTGATTCCCGGCCTCTTATTCCCCGCCTCTGATTCCCCACCTCTGATTCCCTACCTCTGATTCCCCATCTCCGATTCCGCACATCTGATTCCCTGCCTCTGATTCCCCGCCTCTGATTCCCTGCCTCTGATTCCGAACCTCTGATACCCCACCTCTGATTCCCCATATCTGATTCCCCGCCTCTGTTTCCCCGCCTCTGATTCCCCTCCTCTGATTCCCCAACTCTAATTCCCCGCCTCTGATTCCCCAGCTCTGATTCCCCGTGTTTGATTCCCTGCCTCTGATTCCCTGCCCTGATTCCCCATCTCTGTTTCACCGCCTTTGATTCGCCACCTCTGATTCCCCATATCTGATTCCCCGCCTCTGTTTCGCCGCCTCTGATTCCCTGCCTCTGATTCCCAACCTCTGATTCCACACCTCTGATTCCCCATATCTGATTCCCCGCCTCTGTTTCCCCGCCTCTGATTCCCTGCCCTTGTTTCCCCATATCTGATTCCCTGCCTCTGATTCCCCAACTCTGATTCCCCGCCTCTGATTCCCCAGCTCTGATTCCCCGCCCCTGATTTCCCGTGTTTGATTCCCTGCCTCTGATTCCCAGCCTCTGATTCCCCATCTCTGATTCACCGCCTTTGATTCGCCACCTCTGATTCCACATATCTGATTCCCCACCTCTGTTTCCCCGCCTCTGATTCCCCGCCTCTGATTCTACATATCTCATTTTCCGCCTCTGAATCCCCATCTCTGATTCCCGGACTCTGATTCCCCACCTCTGATTCCCGGCCTCTTATTCCCAGCATCTGATTCCCGGCCTCTGATTCCCGGCCTCTGATTCCCCGCTTCTGATTCTGATTCGCTGCCTCTGATTCCCCATCTCTGATTCCGCACATCTGATTCCCTGCCTCTGATTCCCCACCTCTGATTCCCCATATCTGATTTCCCGCCTCTTTTCCCCGCCTCTGATTCCCCGCCTCTGTTTCCCCATATCTAATTCCCAACCTCTGATGCCCCAACTCTGATTCCCTGCCTCTGATTCCCCGCGTTCTATTCCCTGCCTCTGATTCCCCGCCTGTGATTCCCCATCTCTGATTCACCACCTCTGATTCCCCACCTCTGATTCCCCATATCTAATTCCCCGCCTCTGTTTGCCCGCCTCTGATTCCCCGCCTGTGTTTCCCCATATCTGATTCCCCGCCTCTGAATCCCCAACTCTCATTCCCTGCCTCTGATTCCCCAGCTCTGATTCCCCGCCTTTGATTCCCCCCGTCTGATTCCCAGCCTCTGAATCCCCGTGTCTGATTTCCTGCCTCTGATTCCCCGCCTCTGATTCCCCATCTCTGATTCACAGCCTCTGATTCCCCACCTCTGATTCCCCATCTCGGATTCCGCACATCTGATTCCCTGCCTCTGATTCCCTGACTCTGATCCCCACCTCTGATTCCCAAGCTCTGATTCCCCGCCTCTGATTCCCCAACTCTGATTCCCCGCCTCTGATTCCCCAGCTCTGATTCCCCGCCTCTGATTCCCCGTGTTTGATTCCCTGCCTCTGATTCCCCGCCTCTGATTCCCCATCTCTGATTCACCGCCTTTGATTCGCCACCTCTGATTCCCCATATCTGATTCCTCGCCTCTGTTTCCCCGCCTCTGATTCCCCGCCTCTGATTCCCCATATCTCATTCCCCGCCTCTGATTCCCCATCTCTGATTCCCGGACTCTGATTCCCCACCTCTGATTCCCAGGCACTTATTCCCGGCATCTGATCCCTCCTCTGATTCCCGGCCTCTGATTCCCTGCTTCTGATTCTGATTCCCTGCCTTTGATTCCCCATCTCTGATTCCGAACATCTGATTCCCTGCCTCTGATTCCCCATCTCTGATTCCCCATATCTGATTCCCCGCCTCTGTTTCCCCGCCTCTGATTCCCCGCCTCTGTTTCCCAATATCTAAGTCCCCGCCTCTGATTCCCCAACTCTGATTCCCCACCTCTGATTCCCCAGCTCTGATTCCCCGCCTCTGATTCCCTGCATCTGATTCCCTGCATCTGATTCCAAGCCTCTGATTCCCTGCCTCTGATTCACAACCTCTGATTCCCCACCTCTGATTCCCCATATCTGATTCGCAGCCTCTGTTTCCCCGCCTCTGATTCCCCGCCTCTGTTTCCCCATATCTGATTCCCGGACTCTGATTCCCCGCCTCTGATTCCCTGCCTCTGATTCCCCATCTCCGATTCCGCATATCTGATTCCCTGACTCTGATTCCCCAACTTTGATTCCCAGCCTCTGATTCCCCAGCTCTGATTCCCCGCCTCTGATTCCCCGTGTTTGATTCCCTGCCTCTGATTCCCCGCCTCTGATTCCCCATCTCTGATTCACCGCCTTTGATTCGCCACCTCTGATTCCCCATATCTGATTCCCCACCTCTGTTTCCCCGCCTCTGATTCCCCGCCTCTGATTCTCCATATCTCATTCCCCGCCTCTGACTCCCCATCTGATTCCCGGACTCTGATTCCCCACCTCTGATTCCCGGCCTCTTATTCCCAGCATCTGATTCCAGGCCTCTGATTCCCGGCCTCTGGCTCCCCGCTTCTGATTCTGATTCCCTGCCTCTGATTCCCCACGTCTGATTCCCCATATCTGATTCCCCGCCTCTCTTTCCACGCCTCTGATTCCCCGCCTCTGTTTCCCATATCTAATTCCCCACCTCTGATGCCCCAACTCTGATTCCCCGCCTCTGATTCCACAGCTCTGATTCCCCGCCTCTGATTCCCCGCATCCGATTCCCCATATCTGATTCCCCGCCTCTGTTTCCCCGCCCCTGATTCCCCGCCTCTGTTTCCCCATATCTGATTATCCGCCTCTGATTCCCAACTATGATTCCCCGCCTCTGAATCCCCGCGTCTGATTCCCTGCCTCTGCTTCCCCGCCTCTGATTCCCCAACTCTGATTCCCCGCCTCTGATTCCCCAGCTCTGATTCCCCGCCTCTGATTCCCCGTGTTTGATTCCCTGCCTCTGATTCCCGGCCTCTGATTCCGCATCTCTGATTCACCGCCTTTGATTCGCCACCTCTGATTCCCCATATCTGATTCCCCGCATCTGTTTCCCCGCCTCTGATTCCCCGCCTCTGATTCCCCATATCTCATTCCCCGCCTCTGAATCCCCATCTCTGATTCCCGGACTCTGATTCCCCACCTCTGATTCCCGGCCTCTTATTCCCGGCATCTGATTCCGGCCTCTGATTCCCGGCCTCTGATTCCCTGCTTCTGATTCTGATTCCCTGCCTCTGATTCCCCATCTCTGATTCCGCACATCTGATTCCCTGCCTCTGATTCCCCACCTCTGATTCCCCATATCTGATTCCCCGCCTCTGTTTCCCCGCCTCTGATTTCCCGCCTCTGTTTCCCAATATCTAAGTCCCCGCCTCTGATTCCCCAACTCTGATTCCCCACCTCTGATTCCCCAGCTCTGATTCCCCGCCTCTGATTCCCCGCATCTGATTCCCTGCATCTGATTCCAAGCCTCTGATTCGCTGCCTCTGATTCCCAACCTCTGATTCCCCACCTCTGATTCCCCATATCTGATTCCCCGCCTCTGTTACCCCGCCTCTGATTCCCCACCTCTGTTTCCCCATATCTGATTCCCGGCCTCTTATTCCCCGCCTCTGATTCCCCACCTCTGATTCCCTACCTCTGATTCCCCATCTCCGATTCCGCACATCTGATTCCCTGCCTCTGATTCCCCGCCTCTGATTCCCTGCCTCTGATTCCGAACCTTTGATTCCCCACCTCTGATTCCCCATATCTGATTCCCCGCCTCTGTTGCCCCGCCTCTGATTCCCCTCCTCTGATTCCCCAACTCTAATTCCCCGCCTCTGATTCCCCAGCTCTGATTCCCCGTGTTTGATTCCCTGCCTCTGATTCCCTGCCCTGATTCCCCATCTCTGTTACACCGCCTTTGATTCGCCACCTCTGATTCCCCATATCTGATTCCCCGCCTCTGTTTCGCCGCCTCTGATTCCCTGCCTCTGATTCCCAACCTCTGATTCCACACCTCTGATTCCCCATATCTGATTCCCCGCCTCTGTTTCCCCGCCTCTGATTCCCTGCCCTTGTTTCCCCATATCTGATTCCCTGCCTCTGATTCCCCAACTCTGATTCCCCGCCTCTGATTCCCCAGCTCTGATTCCCCGCCCCTGATTTCCCGTGTTTGATTCCCTTCCTCTGATTCCCCGCCTCTGATTCCCCATCTCTGATTCACTGCCTTTGATTCGCCACCTCTGATTCCACATATCTGATTCCCCACCTCTGTTTCCCCGCCTCTGATTCCCCGCCTCTGATTCTACATATCTCATTTTCCGCCTCTGAATCCCCATCTCTGATTCCCGGACTCTGATTCCCCACCTCTGATTCCCGGCCTCTTATTCCCAGCATCTGATTCCCGGCCTCTGATTCCCGGCCTCTGATTCCCCGCTTCTGATTCTGATTCGCTGCCTCTGATTCCCCATCTCTGATTCCGCACATCTGATTCCCTGCCTCTGATTCCCCACCTCTGATTCCCCATATCTGATTTCCCGCCTCTGTTTCCCCGCCTCTGATTCCCCGCCTCTGTTTCCCCATATCTAATTCCCAACCTCTGATGCCCCAACTCTGATTCCCTGCCTCTGATTCCCCGCGTTCTATTCCCTGCCTCTGATTCCCCGCCTGTGATTCCCCATCTCTGATTCACCACCTCTGATTCCCCACCTCTGATTCCCCATATCTAATTCCCCGCCTCTGTTTGCCCGGCTCTGATTCCCCGCCTCTGTTTCCCCATATCTGATTCCCCGCCTCTGAATCCCCAACTCTGATTCCCTGCCTCTGATTCCCCAGCTCTGATTCCCCGCCTTTGATTCGCCCCGTCTGATTCCCAGCCTCTGAATCCCCGTGTCTGATTTCCTGCCTCTGATTCCCCGCTTCTGATTCCCCATCTCTGATTCACAGCCTCTGATTCCCCACCTCTGATTCCCCATCTCGGATTCCGCACATCTGATTCCCTGCCTCTGATTCCCTGACTCTGATCCCCACCTCTGATTCCCAAGCTCTGATTCCCCGCCTCTGATTCCCCAACTCTGATTCCCCGCCTCTGATTCCCCAGCTCTGATTCCCCGCCTCTGATTCCCCGTGTTTGATTCCCTGCCTCTGATTCCCCTGCCTCTGATTCCCCAGCTCTGATTCCCCATCTCTGATTCACCGCCTTTGATTCGCCACCTCTGATTCCCCATATCTGATTCCTCGCCACTGTTTCCCCGCCTCTGATTCCCCGCCTCTGATTCCCCATATCTCATTCCCCGCCTCTGATTCCCCATCTCTGATTCCCGGACTCTGATTCCCCACCTCTGATTCCCGACCTCTTATTCCCGGCATCTGATTCCGGCCTCTGATTCCCGGCCTCTGATTCCCTGCTTCTGATTCTGATTCCCTGCCTCTGATTCCCCATTTCTGATTCCGCACATCTAATTCCCTGCCTCTTATTCCCCACCTCTGATTCCCCATATCTGAATCCCCGCCTCTGTTTCCCCGTCTCTGATTCCCCGCCTCTGTTTCCCCATATCTAAGTCCCCGCCTCTGATTCCCCAACTTTGATTCCCCACCTCTGATTCCCCAGCTCTGATTCCCCGCCTCTGATTCCCCACATCTGATTCCCCATACCTGATTCCCAGCCTCTGTTTCCCCGCCTCTGATTCCCCGCTTCTGTTTCCCCATATCTGATTCCCGGCCTCTGATTCCCCGCCTCTGATTCCCCGCCTCTGATTCCGTGCCTCTGATTCCCCATCTCCGATTCCGCACATCTGATTCCCTGCCTCTCATTCCCCGCCTCTGATTCCCCGCCTCTGATTCCCTGCCTCTGATTCCCAACCTCTGATTCCCCACCTCTGATTCCCCGTGTTTGATTCCCCGCCTCTGTCTCCCCGCCTCTGATTCCCCGCCTCTGATTCCCCAACTCTAATTCCCCGCCTCTGCTTCCCCATATCTGAATCCCCTCCTCTGTTTCCCCGCCTCTGATTCCCCGCCCCTGTTTCCCCATATCTGATTCCCCGCCTCTGATTCCCCAACTTTGATTCCCAGACTCTGATTCCCCAGCTCTGATTCCCCGCCTCTGATTCCCCGCATCTGATTCCCTGCATCTGATTCCAAGCCTCTGATCCCCTGCCTCTGATTCCCAACCTCTGATTCCCCACCTCTGATTCCCCATATCTGATTCCCAGCATCTGTTTCCCCGCCTCTGATTCCCCGCCTCTGTTTCCCCATATCTGATTCCCGGCCTCTGGTTCCCCGCCTCTGATTCCCCGCCTCTGATTCCCTGCCTCTGATTCCCCATCTCCGATTCCGCACATCTGATTCCCTGCCTCTGATTCCCCGCCTCTGATTCCCCGCCTCTGATTCCCTGCTTCTGATTCCCAACCTCTGATTCCCCACCTCTGATTCCCCGTGTTTGATTCCCCGCCTCTGTATCCCCGCCTCTGATTCCCCGCCTCTGATTCCCCAACTCTAATTCCCCGCCTCTGATTCCACATATCTGATTCCCCGCCTCTGTTTCCCCGCCTCTGATTCCCCGCCCCTGTTTCCCCATATCTGATTCCCTGCCTCTGATTCCCCAACTTTGATTCCCAGCCTCTGATTCCCCAGCTCTGATTCCCCGCCTCTGATTCCCCGCATCTGATTCCCTGCATCTGATTCCAAGCCTCTGATTCCCTGCCTCTGATTCCCAACCTCTGATTCCCCACCTCTGATTCCCCATATCTGATTCCCAGCCTCTGTTTCCCCGCCTCTGATTCCCCGCCTCTGTTTCCCCAAATCTGATTCCCGGCCTCTGATTCCCCGCATCTGATTCCCCGCCTCTGATTCCCTGCCTCTGATTCCCCAACTTTGATTCCCAGCCTCTGATTCCCCAGCTCTGATTCCCCGCCTCTGATTCCCCGCATCTGATTCCCTGCATCTGATTCCAAGCCTCTGATTCCCTGCCTCTGATTCCCAACCTCTGTTTCCCCGCCTCTTATTCCCCAGCTCTGATTCCCTGCCTCTGATTCCCCGTGTTCTATTCCCTGCCTCTGATTCCCCGCCTGTGATTCCCCATCACTGATTCACCACCTCTGATTCCCCACCACTGATTCCCCATATCTAATTCCCCGCCTCTGTTTGCCCGCCTCTGATTCCCCGCCTCTGTTTCCCCATATCTGATTCCCCGCCTCTGAATCCCCAACTCTGATTCCCTGCCTCTGATTCCCCAGCTTCATTCCCCGCCTTTGATTCCCCCCGTCTGATTCCCAGCCTCTGAATCCCCGTGTCTGATAACCTGCCTCTGATTCCCCGCCTCTGATTCCCCATCTCAGATTCACCGCCTCTGATTCCCCACCTCTGATTCCCCATCTCTGTTTCCGCACATCCGATTCCCTGCCTCTGATTCCCCGACTCTGATTCCCCACCTCTGATTCCCCAGCTCTGATTCCCCGCCTCTGATTCCCCAACTCTGATTCCCCGCCTCTGATTCCCCAGCTCTGATTCCCCGCCTCTGATTCCCCGTGTTTGATCCCCTGCCTCTGATTCCCCAGCTCTGATTCCCCATCTCTGATTCACCGCCTTTGATTCGCCACCTCTGATTCCCCATATCTGATTCCTCGCCACTGTTTCCCCGCCTCTGATTCCCCGCCTCTGATTCCCCATATCTCATTCCCCGCCTCTGATTCCCCATCTCTGATTCCCGGACTCTGATTCCCCACCTCTGATTCCCGACCTCTTATTCCCGGCATCTGATTCCAGCCTCTGATTCCCGGCCTCTGATTCCCTGCTTCTGATTCTGATTCCCTGCCTCTGATTCCCCATTTCTGATTCCGCACATCTAATTCCCTGCCTCTTATTCCCCACCTCTGATTCCCCATATCTGAATCCCCGCCTCTGTTTCCCCGTCTCTGATTCCCCGCCTCTGTTTCCCCATATCTAAGTCCCCGCCTCTGATTCCCCAACTTTGATTCCCCACCTCTGATTCCCCAGCTCTGATTCCCCGCCTCTGATTCCCCACATCTGATTCCCCATACCTGATTCCCAGCCTCTGTTTCCCCGCCTCTGATTCCCCGCTTCTGTTTCCCCATATCTGATTCCCGGCCTCTGATTCCCCGCCTCTGATTCCCCGCCTCTGATTCCGTGCCTCTGATTCCCCATCTCCGATTCCGCACATCTGATTCCCTGCCTCTCATTCCCCGCCTCTGATTCCCCGCCTCTGATTCCCTGCCTCTGATTCCCAACCTCTGATTCCCCACCTCTGATTCCCCGTGTTTGATTCCCCGCCTCTGTCTCCCCGCCTCTGATTCCCCGCCTCTGATTCCCCAACTCTAATTCCCCGCCTCTGCTTCCCCATATCTGATTCCCCGCCTCTGTTTCCCCGCCTCTGATTCCCCGCCCCTGTTTCCCCATATCTGATTCCCCGCCTCTGATTCCCCAACTTTGATTCCCAGACTCTGATTCCCCAGCTCTGATTCCCCGCCTCTGATTCCCCGCATCTGATTCCCTGCATCTGATTCCAAGCCTCTGATCCCCTGCCTCTGATTCCCAACCTCTGATTCCCCACCTCTGATTCCCCATATCTGATTCCCAGCATCTGTTTCCCCGCCTCTGATTCCCCGCCTCTGTTTCCCCATATCTGATTCCCGGCCTCTGGTTCCCCGCCTCTGATTCCCCGCCTCTGATTCCCTGCCTCTGATTCCCCATCTCCGATTCCGCACATCTGATTCCCTGCCTCTGATTCCCCGCCTCTGATTCCCCGCCTCTGATTCCCTGCCTCTGATTCCCAACCTCTGATTCCCCACCTCTGATTCCCCGTGTTTGATTCCCCGCCTCTGTATCCCCGCCCCTGTTTCCCCATATCTGATTCCCTGCCTCTGATTCCCCAACTTTGATTCCCAGCCTCTGATTCCCCAGCTCTGATTCCCCGCCTCTGATTCCCCGCATCTGATTCCCTGCATCTGATTCCAAGCCTCTTATTCCCTGCCTCTGATTCCCAACCTCTGATTCCCCACCTCTGATTCCCCATATCTGATTCCCAGCCTCTGTTTCCCCGCCTCTGATTCCCCGCCTCTGTTTCCCCATATCTGATTCCCGGCCTCTGATTCCCCGCATCTGATTCCCCGCCTCTGATTCCCTGCCTCTGATTCCCCAACTTTGATTCCCAGCCTCTGATTCCCCAGCTCTGATTCCCCGCCTCTGATTCCCCGCATCTGATTCCCTGCATCTGATTCCAAGCCTCTGATTCCCTGCCTCTGATTCCCAACCTCTGTTTCCCCACCTCTGATTCCCCATATCTGATTCCCAGCCTCTGTTTCCCCGCCTCTGATTCCCCGCCTCTGTTTCCCCATATCTGATTCCCGGCCTCTGATTCCCCGCATCTGATTCCCCGCCTCTGATTCCCTGCCTCTGAGTCCTCATCTCCGATTCCGCACATCTGATTCCCTGCCTCTGATTCCCCGCCTCTGATTCCCCGCCTCTGATTCCCTGCCTCTGATTCCCAACCTCTGATTCCCCACCTCTGATTCCCCGTGTTTGATTCCCCGCCTCTGTTTCCCCGCCTCTGATTCCCCGCCTCTGATTCCCCAACTCTAATTCCCCGCCTCTGATTCCCCATATCTGATTCCCTGCCTCTGTTTCCCCGCCTCTGATTCCCCGCCCCTGTTTCCCCATATCTGATTCCCTGCCTCTGATTCCCCAACTTTGATTCCCAGCCTTTGATTCCCCAGCTCTGATTCCCCGCCTCTGATTCCCCGTGTTTGATTCCCTGCCTCTGATTCCCCGCCTCTGATTCCCCATCTCTGATTCACAGCCTTTGATTCGCCACCTCTGATTCCCCATATCTGATTCCCCAACTCTGTTTCCCCACCTCTGATTCCCCGCCTCTGATTCTCCATATCTCATTCCCCGCCTCTGACTCCCCATCTCTGATTCCCGGACTCTGATTCCCCACCTCTGATTCCCGGCCTCTTATTCCCAGCATCTGATTCCAGGCCTCTGATTCCCGGCCTCTGACTCCCCGCTTCTGATTCTGATTCCCTGCCTCTGATTCCCCGCCTCTGATTCCGCACATCTGATTCCCCGCCTCTGTTTCCCCAGATCTAATTCCCCACCTCTGATGCCCCAACTCTGATTTCCCGCCTCTGATTCCCCAGCTCTGATTCCCTGCCTCTGATTCTCCACATCCGATTCCCCATATCTGATTCCCCGCCTCTGTTTCCCCGCCCCTGATTCCCCGCCTCTGTTTCCCCATATCTGATTCCCCGCCTCTGATTCCCAACTATGATTCCCCGCCTCTTATTCCCCAGCTCTGATTCCCTGCCTCTGATTCCCCGCGTTCTATTCCCTGCCTCTGATTCCCCGCCTGTGATTCCCCATCATTGATTCACCACCTCTGATTCCCCACCACTGATTCCCCATATCTAATTCCCCGCCTCTGTTTGCCCGCCTCTGATTCCCCGCCTCTGTTTCCCCATATCTGATTCCCCGCCTCTGAATCCCCAACTCTGATTCCCTGCCTCTGATTCCCCAGCTTCATTCCCCGCCTTTGATTCCCCCCGTCTGATTCCCAGCCTCTGAATCCCCGTGTCTGATAACCTGCCTCTGATTCCCCGCCTCTGATTCCCCATCTCAGATTCACCGCCTCTGATTCCCCACCTCTGATTCCCCATCTCTGTTTCCGCACATCCGATTCCCTGCCTCTGATTCCCCGACTCTGATTCCCCACCTCTGATTCCCCAGCTCTGATTCCCCGCCTCTGATTCCCCGCATCTGATTCCCTGCATCTGATTCCAAGCCTCTGATTCCCTGCCTCTGATTCCCAACCTCTGTTTCCCCGCCTCTTATTCCCCAGCTCTGATTCCCTGCCTCTGATTCCCCGTGTTCTATTCCCTGCCTCTGATTCCCCGCCTGTGATTCCCCATCACTGATTCACCACCTCTGATTCCCCACCACTGATTCCCCATATCTAATTCCCCGCCTCTGTTTGCCCGCCTCTGATTCCCCGCCTCTGTTTCCCCATATCTGATTCCCCGCCTCTGAATCCCCAACTCTGATTCCCTGCCTCTGATTCCCCAGCTTCATTCCCCGCCTTTGATTCCCCCCGTCTGATTCCCAGCCTCTGAATCCCCGTGTCTGATAACCTGCCTCTGATTCCCCGCCTCTGATTCCCCATCTCAGATTCACCGCCTCTGATTCCCCACCTCTGATTCCCCATCTCTGTTTCCGCACATCCGATTCCCTGCCTCTGATTCCCCGACTCTGATTCCCCACCTCTGATTCCCCAGCTCTGATTCCCCGCCTCTGATTCCCCAACTCTGATTCCCCGCCTCTGATTCCCCAGCTCTGATTCCCCGCCTCTGATTCCCCGTGTTTGATCCCCTGCCTCTGATTCCCCAGCTCTGATTCCCCATCTCTGATTCACCGCCTTTGATTCGCCACCTCTGATTCCCCATATCTGATTCCTCGCCACTGTTTCCCCGCCTCTGATTCCCCGCCTCTGATTCCCCATATCTCATTCCCCGCCTCTGATTCCCCATCTCTGATTCCCGGAATCTGATTCCCCACCTCTGATTCCCGACCTCTTATTCCCGGCATCTGATTCCAGCCTCTGATTCCCGGCCTCTGATTCCCTGCTTCTGATTCTGATTCCCTGCCTCTGATTCCCCATTTCTGATTCCGCACATCTAATTCCCTGCCTCTTATTCCCCACCTCTGATTCCCCATATCTGAATCCCCGCCTCTGTTTCCCCGTCTCTGATTCCCCGCCTCTGTTTCCCCATATCTAAGTCCCCGCCTCTGATTCCCCAACTTTGATTCCCCACCTCTGATTCCCCAGCTCTGATTCCCCGCCTCTGATTCCCCACATCTGATTCCCCATACCTGATTCCCAGCCTCTGTTTCCCCGCCTCTGATTCCCCGCTTCTGTTTCCCCATATCTGATTCCCGGCCTCTGATTCCCCGCCTCTGATTCCCCGCCTCTGATTCCGTGCCTCTGATTCCCCATCTCCGATTCCGCACATCTGATTCCCTGCCTCTCATTCCCCGCCTCTGATTCCCCGCCTCTGATTCCCTGCCTCTGATTCCCAACCTCTGATTCCCCACCTCTGATTCCCCGTGTTTGATTCCCCGCCTCTGTCTCCCCGCCTCTGATTCCCCGCCTCTGATTCCCCAACTCTAATTCCCCGCCTCTGCTTCCCCATATCTGATTCCCCGCCTCTGTTTCCCCGCCTCTGATTCCCCGCACCTGTTTCCCCATATCTGATTCCCCGCCTCTGATTCCCCAACTTTGATTCCCAGACTCTGATTCCCCAGCTCTGATTCCCCGCCTCTGATTCCCCGCATCTGATTCCCTGCATCTGATTCCAAGCCTCTGATCCCCTGCCTCTGATTCCCAACCTCTGATTCCCCACCTCTGATTCCCCATATCTGATTCCCAGCATCTGTTTCCCCGCCTCTGATTCCCCGCCTCTGTTTCCCCATATCTGATTCCCGGCCTCTGGTTCCCCGCCTCTGATTCCCCGCCTCTGATTCCCTGCCTCTGATTCCCCATCTCCGATTCCGCACATCTGATTCCCTGCCTCTGATTCCCCGCCTCTGATTCCCCGCCTCTGATTCCCTGCCTCTGATTCCCAACCTCTGATTCCCCACCTCTGATTCCCCGTGTTTGATTCCCCGCCTCTGTATCCCCGCCCCTGTTTCCCCATATCTGATTCCCTGCCTCTGATTCCCCAACTTTGATTCCCAGCCTCTGATTCCCCAGCTCTGATTCCCCGCCTCTGATTCCCCGCATCTGATTCCCTGCATCTGATTCCAAGCCTCTTATTCCCTGCCTCTGATTCCCAACCTCTGATTCCCCAGCTCTGATTCCCCATATCTGATTCCCAGCCTCTGTTTCCCCGCCTCTGATTCCCCGCCCCTGTTTCCCCATATCTGATTCCCTGCCTCTGATTCCCCAACTTTGATTCCCAGCCTCTGATTCCCCAGCTCTGATTCCCCGCCTCTGATTCCCCGCATCTGATTCCCTGCATCTGATTCCAAGCCTCTGATTCCCTGCCTCTGATTCCCAACCTCTGATTCCCCACCTCTGATTCCCCATATCTGATTCCCAGCCTCTGTTTCCCCGCCTCTGATTCCCCGCCTCTGTTTCCCCAAATCTGATTCCCGGCCTCTGATTCCCCGCATCTGATTCCCCGCCTCTGATTCCCTGCCTCTGATTCCCCAACTTTGATTCCCAGCCTCTGATTCCCCAGCTCTGATTCCCCGCCTCTGATTCCCCGCATCTGATTCCCTGCATCTGATTCCAAGCCTCTGATTCCCTGCCTCTGATTCCCAACCTCTGTTTCCCCGCCTCTTATTCCCCAGCTCTGATTCCCTGCCTCTGATTCCCCGTGTTCTATTCCCTGCCTCTGATTCCCCGCCTGTGATTCCCCATCACTGATTCACCACCTCTGATTCCCCACCACTGATTCCCCATATCTAATTCCCCGCCTCTGTTTGCCCGCCTCTGATTCCCCGCCTCTGTTTCCCCATATCTGATTCCCCGCCTCTGAATCCCCAACTCTGATTCCCTGCCTCTGATTCCCCAGCTTCATTCCCCGCCTTTGATTCCCCCCGTCTGATTCCCAGCCTCTGAATCCCCGTGTCTGATAACCTGCCTCTGATTCCCCGCCTCTGATTCCCCATCTCAGATTCACCGCCTCTGATTCCCCACCTCTGATTCCCCATCTCTGTTTCCGCACATCCGATTCCCTGCCTCTGATTCCCCGACTCTGATTCCCCACCTCTGATTCCCCAGCTCTGATTCCCCGCCTCTGATTCCCCAACTCTGATTCCCCGCCTCTGATTCCCCAGCTCTGATTCCCCGCCTCTGATTCCCCGTGTTTGATCCCCTGCCTCTGATTCCCCAGCTCTGATTCCCCATCTCTGATTCACCGCCTTTGATTCGCCACCTCTGATTCCCCATATCTGATTCCTCGCCACTGTTTCCCCGCCTCTGATTCCCCGCCTCTGATTCCCCATATCTCATTCCCCGCCTCTGATTCCCCATCTCTGATTCCCGGAATCTGATTCCCCACCTCTGATTCCCGACCTCTTATTCCCGGCATCTGATTCCAGCCTCTGATTCCCGGCCTCTGATTCCCTGCTTCTGATTCTGATTCCCTGCCTCTGATTCCCCATTTCTGATTCCGCACATCTAATTCCCTGCCTCTTATTCCCCACCTCTGATTCCCCATATCTGAATCCCCGCCTCTGTTTCCCCGTCTCTGATTCCCCGCCTCTGTTTCCCCATATCTAAGTCCCCGCCTCTGATTCCCCAACTTTGATTCCCCACCTCTGATTCCCCAGCTCTGATTCCCCGCCTCTGATTCCCCACATCTGATTCCCCATACCTGATTCCCAGCCTCTGTTTCCCCGCCTCTGATTCCCCGCTTCTGTTTCCCCATATCTGATTCCCGGCCTCTGATTCCCCGCCTCTGATTCCCCGCCTCTGATTCCGTGCCTCTGATTCCCCATCTCCGATTCCGCACATCTGATTCCCTGCCTCTCATTCCCCGCCTCTGATTCCCCGCCTCTGATTCCCTGCCTCTGATTCCCAACCTCTGATTCCCCACCTCTGATTCCCCGTGTTTGATTCCCCGCCTCTGTCTCCCCGCCTCTGATTCCCCGCCTCTGATTCCCCAACTCTAATTCCCCGCCTCTGCTTCCCCATATCTGATTCCCCGCCTCTGTTTCCCCGCCTCTGATTCCCCGCCCCTGTTTCCCCATATCTGATTCCCCGCCTCTGATTCCCCAACTTTGATTCCCAGACTCTGATTCCCCAGCTCTGTTTCCCCGCCTCTGATTCCCCGCATCTGATTCCCTGCATCTGATTCCAAGCCTCTGATCCCCTGCCTCTGATTCCCAACCTCTGATTCCCCACCTCTGATTCCCCATATCTGATTCCCAGCATCTGTTTCCCCGCCTCTGATTCCCCGCCTCTGTTTCCCCATATCTGATTCCCGGCCTCTGGTTCCCCGCCTCTGATTCCCCGCCTCTGATTCCCTGCCTCTGATTCCCCATCTCCGATTCCGCACATCTGATTCCCTGCCTCTGATTCCCCGCCTCTGATTCCCCGCCTCTGATTCCCTGCCTCTGATTCCCAACCTCTGATTCCCCACCTCTGATTTTCCGTGTTTGATTCCCCGCCTCTGTATCCCCGCCCCTGTTTCCCCATATCTGATTCCCTGCCTCTGATTCCCCAACTTTGATTCCCAGCCTCTGATTCCCCAGCTCTGATTCCCCGCCTCTGATTCCCCGCATCTGATTCCCTGCATCTGATTCCAAGCCTCTTATTCCCTGCCTCTGATTCCCAACCTCTGATTCCCCAGCTCTGATTCCCCATATCTGATTCCCAGCCTCTGTTTCCCCGCCTCTGATTCCCCGCCTCTGTTTCCCCATATCTGATTCCCGGCCTCTGATTCCCCGCATCTGATTCCCCGCCTCTGATTCCCTGCCTCTGATTCCCCAACTTTGATTCCCAGCCTCTGATTCCCCAGCTCTGATTCCCCGCCTCTGATTCCCCGCATCTGATTCCCTGCATCTGATTCCAAGCCTCTGATTCCCTGCCTCTGATTCCCAACCTCTGTTTCCCCACCTCTGATTCCCCATATCTGATTCCCAGCCTCTGTTTCCCCGCCTCTGATTCCCCGCCTCTGTTTCCCCATATCTGATTCCCGGCCTCTGATTCCCCGCATCTGATTCCCCGCCTCTGATTCCCTGCCTCTGAGTCCTCATCTCCGATTCCGCACATCTGATTCCCTGCCTCTGATTCCCCGCCTCTGATTCCCCGCCTCTGATTCCCTGCCTCTGATTCCCAACCTCTGATTCCCCACCTCTGATTCCCCGTGTTTGATTCCCCGCCTCTGTTTCCCCGCCTCTGATTCCCCGCCTCTGATTCCCCAACTCTAATTCCCCGCCTCTGATTCCCCATATCTGATTCCCTGCCTCTGTTTCCCCGCCTCTGATTCCCCGCCCCTGTTTCCCCATATCTGATTCCCTGCCTCTGATTCCCCAACTTTGATTCCCAGCCTTTGATTCCCCAGCTCTGATTCCCCGCCTCTGATTCCCCGTGTTTGATTCCCTGCCTCTGATTCCCCGCCTCTGATTCCCCATCTCTGATTCACAGCCTTTGATTCGCCACCTCTGATTCCCCATATCTGATTCCCCACCTCTGTTTCCCCACCTCTGATTCCCCGCCTCTGATTCTCCATATCTCATTCCCCGCCTCTGACTCCCAATCTCTGATTCCCGGACTCTGATTCCCCACCTCTGATTCCCGGCCTCTTATTCCCAGCATCTGATTCCAGGCCTCTGATTCCCGGCCTCTGACTCCCCGCTTCTGATTCTGATTCCCTGCCTCTGATTCCCCGCCTCTGATTCCGCACATCTGATTCCCCGCCTCTGTTTCCCCAGATCTAATTCCCCACCTCTGATGCCCCAACTCTGATTTCCCGCCTCTGATTCCCCAGCTCTGATTCCCTGCCTCTGATTCTCCACATCCGATTCCCCATATCTGATTCCACGCCTCTGTTTCCCCGCCCCTGATTCCCCGCCTCTGTTTCCCCATATCTGATTCCCCGCCTCTGATTCCCAACTATGATTCCCCGCCTCTTATTCCCCAGCTCTGATTCCCTGCCTCTGATTCCCCGCGTTCTATTCCCTGCCTCTGATTCCCCGCCTGTGATTCCCCATCATTGATTCACCACCTCTGATTCCCCACCACTGATTCCCCATATCTAATTCCCCGCCTCTGTTTGCCCGCCTCTGATTCCCCGCCTCTGTTTCCCCATATCTGATTCCCCGCCTCTGAATCCCCAACTCTGATTCCCTGCCTCTGATTCCCCAGCTTCATTCCCCGCCTTTGATTCCCCCCGTCTGATTCCCAGCCTCTGAATCCCCGTGTCTGATAACCTGCCTCTGATTCCCCGCCTCTGATTCCCCATCTCAGATTCACCGCCTCTGATTCCCCACCTCTGATTCCCCATCTCTGTTTCCGCACATCCGATTCCCTGCCTCTGATTCCCCGACTCTGATTCCCCACCTCTGATTCCCCAGCTCTGATTCCCCGCCTCTGATTCCCCAACTCTGATTCCCCGCCTCTGATTCCCCAGCTCTGATTCCCCGCCTCTGATTCCCCGTGTTTGATCCCCTGCCTCTGATTCCCCAGCTCTGATTCCCCATCTCTGATTCACCGCCTTTGATTCGCCACCTCTGATTCCCCATATCTGATTCCTCGCCACTGTTTCCCCGCCTCTGATTCCCCGCCTCTGATTCCCCATATCTCATTCCCCGCCTCTGATTCCCCATCTCTGATTCCCGGACTCTGATTCCCCACCTCTGATTCCCGACCTCTTATTCCCGGCATCTGATTCCGGCCTCTGATTCCCGGCCTCTGATTCCCTGCTTCTGATTCTGATTCCCTGCCTCTGATTCCCCATTTCTGATTCCGCACATCTAATTCCCTGCCTCTTATTCCCCACCTCTGATTCCCCATATCTGAATCCCCGCCTCTGTTTCCCCGTCTCTGATTCCCCGCCTCTGTTTCCCCATATCTAAGTCCCCGCCTCTGATTCCCCAACTTTGATTCCCCACCTCTGATTCCCCAGCTCTGATTCCCCGCCTCTGATTCCCCACATCTGATTCCCCATACCTGATTCCCAGCCTCTGTTTCCCCGCCTCTGATTCCCCGCTTCTGTTTCCCCATATCTGATTCCCGGCCTCTGATTCCCCGCCTCTGATTCCCCGCCTCTGATTCCGTGCCTCTGATTCCCCATCTCCGATTCCGCACATCTGATTCCCTGCCTCTCATTCCCCGCCTCTGATTCCCCGCCTCTGATTCCCTGCCTCTGATTCCCAACCTCTGATTCCCCACCTCTGATTCCCCGTGTTTGATTCCCCGCCTCTGTCTCCCCGCCTCTGATTCCCCGCCTCTGATTCCCCAACTCTAATTCCCCGCCTCTGCTTCCCCATATCTGATTCCCCGCCTCTGTTTCCCCGCCTCTGATTCCCCGCCCCTGTTTCCCCATATCTGATTCCCCGCCTCTGATTCCCCAACTTTGATTCCCAGACTCTGATTCCCCAGCTCTGATTCCCCGCCTCTGATTCCCCGCATCTGATTCCCTGCATCTGATTCCAAGCCTCTGATCCCCTGCCTCTGATTCCCAACCTCTGATTCCCCACCTCTGATTCCCCATATCTGATTCCCAGCATCTGTTTCCCCGCCTCTGATTCCCCGCCTCTGTTTCCCCATATCTGATTCCCGGCCTCTGGTTCCCCGCCTCTGATTCCCCGCCTCTGATTCCCTGCCTCTGATTCCCCATCTCCGATTCCGCACATCTGATTCCCTGCCTCTGATTCCCCGCCTCTGATTCCCCGCCTCTGATTCCCTGCCTCTGATTCCCAACCTCTGATTCCCCACCTCTGATTCCCCGTGTTTGATTCCCCGCCTCTGTATCCCCGCCTCTGATTCCCCGCCTCTGATTCCCCAACTCTAATTCCCCGCCTCTGATTCCACATATCTGATTCCCCGCCTCTGTTTCCCCGCCTCTGATTCCCCGCCCCTGTTTCCCCATATCTGATTCCCTGCCTCTGATTCCCCAACTTTGATTCCCAGCCTCTGATTCCCCAGCTCTGATTCCCCGCCTCTGATTCCCCGCATCTGATTCCCTGCATCTGATTCCAAGCCTCTGATTCCCTGCCTCTGATTCCCAACCTCTGATTCCCCACCTCTGATTCCCCATATCTGATTCCCAGCCTCTGTTTCCCCGCCTCTGATTCCCCGCCTCTGTTTCCCCAAATCTGATTCCCGGCCTCTGATTCCCCGCATCTGATTCCCCGCCTCTGATTCCCTGCCTCTGATTCCCCAACTTTGATTCCCAGCCTCTGATTCCCCAGCTCTGATTCCCCGCCTCTGATTCGCCGCATCTGATTCCCTGCATCTGATTCCAAGCCTCTGATTCCCTGCCTCTGATTCCCAACCTCTGTTTCCCCACCTCTGATTCCCCATATCTGATTCCCAGCCTCTGTTTCCCCGCCTCTGATTCCCCGCCTCTGTTTCCCCATATCTGATTCCCGGCCTCTGATTCCCCGCATCTGATTCCCCGCCTCTGATTCCCTGCCTCTGATTCCTCATCTCCGATTCCGCACATCTGATTCCCTGCCTCTGATTCCCCGCCTCTGATTCCCCGCCTCTGATTCCCTGCCTCTGATTCCCAACCTCTGATTCCCCACCTCTGATTCCCCGTGTTTGATTCCCCGCCTCTGTTTCCCCGCCTCTGATTCCCCGCCTCTGATTCCCCAACTCTAATTCCCCGCCTCTGATTCCCCATATCTGATTCCCTGCCTCTGTTTCCCCGCCTCTGATTCCCCGCCCCTGTTTCCCCATATCTGATTCCCTGCCTCTGATTCCCCAACTTTGATTCCCAGCCTTTGATTCCCCAGCTCTGATTCCCCGCCTCTGATTCCCCGTGTTTGATTCCCTGCCTCTGATTCCCCGCCTCTGATTCCCCATCTCTGATTCACAGCCTTTGATTCGCCACCTCTGATTCCCCATATCTGATTCCCCACCTCTGTTTCCCCACCTCTGATTCCCCGCCTCTGATTCTCCATATCTCATTCCCCGCCTCTGACTCCCCATCTCTAATTCCCGGACTCTGATTCCCCACCTCTGATTCCCGGCCTCTTATTCCCAGCATCTGATTCCAGGCCTCTGATTCCCGGCCTCTGACTCCCCGCTTCTGATTCTGATTCCCTGCCTCTGATTCCCCGCCTCTGATTCCGCACATCTGATTCCCCGCCTCTGTTTCCCCAGATCTAATTCCCCACCTCTGATGCCCCATCTCTGATTTCCCGCCTCTGATTCCCCAGCTCTGATTCCCTGCCTCTGATTCTCCACATCCGATTCCCCATATCTGATTCCCCGCCTCTGTTTCCCCGCCCCTGATTCCCCGCCTCTGTTTCCCCATATCTGATTCCCCGCCTCTGATTCCCAACTATGATTCCCCGCCTCTTATTCCCCAGCTCTGATTCCCTGCCTCTGATTCCCCGCGTTCTATTCCCTGCCTCTGATTCCCCGCCTGTGGTTCCCCATCATTGATTCACCACCTCTGATTCCCCACCACTGATTCCCCATATCTAATTCCCCGCATCTGTTTGCCCGCCTCTGATTCCCCGCCTCTGTTTCCCCATATCTGATTCCCCGCCTCTGAATCCCCAACTCTGATTCCCTGCCTCTGATTCCCCAGCTTCATTCCCCGCCTTTGATTCCCCCCGTCTGATTCCCAGACTCTGAATCCCCGTGTCTGATAACCTGCCTCTGATTCCCCGCCTCTGATTCCCCATCTCAGATTCACGGCCTCTGATTCCCCACCTCTGATTCCCCATCTCTGATTCCGCACATCCGATTCCCTGCCTCTGATTCCCCGACTCTGATTCCCCACCTCTGATTCCCCAGCTCTGATTCCCCGCCTCTGATTCCCCAACTCTGATTCCCCGCCTCTGATTCCCCAGCTCTGATTCCCCGCCTCTGATTCCCCGTGTTTGATCCCCTGCCTCTGATACCCCAGCTCTGATTCCCCATCTCTGATTCACCGCCTTTGATTCGCCCCCTCTGATTCCCCATATCTGATTCCTCGCCACTGTTTCCCCGCCTCTGATTCCCCGCCTCTGATTCCCCATATCTCATTCCCCACCTCTGATTCCCCATCTCTGATTCCCGGACTCTTATTCCCCACCTCTGATTCCCGACCTCTTATTCCTGGCATCTGATTCCGGCCTCTGATTCCCGGCCTCTGATTCCCTGCTTCTGATTCTGATTCCCTGCCTCTGATTCCCCATTTCTGATTCCGCACATCTAATTCCCTGCCTCTGATTCCCCACCTCTGATTCCCCATATCTGAATCCCCGCCTCTGTTTCCCCATCTCTGATTCCACGCCTCTGTTTCCCCATATCTAAGTCCCCGCCTCTGATTCCCCAACTTTGATTCCCCACCTCTGATTCCCCAGCTCTGATTCCCCGCCTCTGATTCCCCACATCTGATTCCCCATACCTGATTCCCAGCCTCTGTTTCCCCGCCACTGATTCCCCGCTTCTGTTTCCCCATATCTGATTCCCGGCCTCTGATTCCCCGCCTCTGATTCCCCGCCTCTGATTCCCTGCCTCTGATTCCCCATCTCCGATTCCGCACATCTAATTCCCTGCCTCTCATTCCCCGCCTCTGATTCCCCGCCTCTGATTCCCTGCCTCTGATTCCCAACCTCTGATTCCCCACCTCTGATTCCCCGTGTTTGATTCCCCGCCTCTGTTTCCCCGCCTCTGATTCCCCGCCTCTGATTCCCCAACTCTAATTCCCCGCCCCTGATTCCCCATATTTGATTCCCCGCCTCTGTTTCCCCGCCTCTGATTCCCCGACCCTGTTTCCCCATATCTGATTCCCTGCCTCTGATTCCCCAACTTTGATTCCCAGACTCTGATTCCCCAGCTCTGATTCCCCGCCTCTGATTCCCCGCATCTGATTCCCTGCATCTGATTCCAAGCCTCTGATCCCCTGCCTCTGATTCCCAACCTCTGATTCCCCACCTCTGATTCCCCATATATGATTCCCAGCCTCTGTTTCCCCGCCTCTGATTCCACGCCTCTGTTTCCCCATATCTGATTCCCGGCCTCTGATTCCCCGCCTCTGATTCCCTGCCTCTGATTCCCCATCACCGATTCCGCACATCTGATTCCCTGCCTCTGATTCCCCGCCTCTGATTCCCCGCCGCTGATTCCCTGCCTCTAATTTCCAACCTCTGATTCCCCACCTCTGATTCCCCGTGTTTGATTCCCCGCCTCTGTTTCCCCACCACTAATTCCCCGCCTCTGATTCCCCAACTCTAATTCCCCGCCTCTGATTCCCCATATCTGATTCCCCGCCTCTGTTTCCCCGCCTCTGATTCCCCGCCCCTGTTTCCCCATATCTGATTCCCTGACTCTGATTCCCCAACTTTGATTCCCAGCCTCTGATTCCCCAGCTCTGATTCCCCGCCTCTGATTCCCCGTGTTTGATTCCCTGCCTCTGATTCCCCGCCTCTGATTCCCCATCTCTGATTCACCGCCTCTGTTTCCCCGCCTCTGATTCCCCGCCTCTGATTCTCCATATCTCATTCCCCGCCTCTGACTCCCCATCTCTGATTCCCGGACTCTGATTCCCCACCTCTGATTCCCGGCCTCTTATTCCCAGCATCTGATTCCAGGCCTCTGATTCCCGGCCTCTGGCTCCCCGCTTCTGATTCTGATTCCCTGCCTCTGATTCCCCACGTCTGATTCCCCATATCTGATTCCCCGCCTCTGTTTCCACGCCTCTGATTCCCCGCCTCTGTATCCCCATATCTAATTCCCCACCTCTGATGCCCCAACTCTGATTCCCCGCCTCTGATTCCACAGCTCTGATTCCCCGCCTCTGATTCCCCGCATCCGATTCCCCATATCTGATTCCCCGCCTCTGTTTCCCCGCCCCTGATTCCCCGACTCTGTTTCCCCATATCTGATTATCCGTCTCTGATTCCCAACTATGATTCCCCGCCTCTGAATCCCCGCGTCTGATTCCCTGCCTCTGCTTCCCCGCCTCTGATTCCCCAGCTCTGATTCCCCGCCTCTGATTCCCCGTGTTTGATTCCCTGCCTCTGATTCCCGGCCTCTGATTCTGCATCTCTGATTCACCGCCTTTGATTCGCCACCTCTGATTCCCCATATCTGATTCCCCGCATCTGTTTCCCCGCCTCTGATTCCCCGCCTCTGATTCCCCATATCTCATTCCCCGCCTCTGAATCCCCATCTCTGATTCCCGGACTCTGATTCCCCACCTCTGATTCCCGGCCTCTTATTCCCGGCATCTGATTCCGGCCTCTGATTCCCGGCCTCTGATTCCCTGCTTCTGATTCTGATTCCCTGCCTCTGATTCCCCATCTCTGATTCCGCACATCTGATTCCCTGCCTCTGATTCCCCACCTCTGATTCCCCATATCTGATTCCCCGCCTCTGTTTCCCCGCCTCTGATTTCCCGCCTCTGTTTCCCAATATCTAAGTCCCCGCCTCTGATTCCCCAACTCTGATTCCCCACCTCTGATTCCCCAGCTCTGATTCCCCGCCTCTGATTCCCCGCATCTGATTCCCTGCATCTGATTCCAAGCCTCTGATTCGCTGCCTCTGATTCCCAACCTCTGATTCCCCACCTCTGATTCCCCATATCTGATTCCCCGCCTCTGTTACCCCGCCTCTGATTCCCCACCTCTGTTTCCCCATATCTGATTCCCGGCCTCTTATTCCCCGCCTCTGATTCCCCACCTCTGATTCCCTACCTATGATTCCCCATCTCCGATTCCGCACATCTGATTCCCTGCCTCTGATTCCCCGCCTCTGATTCCCTGCCTCTGATTCCGAACCTCTGATTCCCCACCTCTGATTCCCCATATCTGATTCCCCGCCTCTGTTGCCCCGCCTCTGATTCCCCTCCTCTGATTCCCCAACTCTCATTCCCCGCCTCTGATTCCCCAGCTCTGATTCCCCGTGTTTGATTCCCTGCCTCTGATTCCCTGCCCTGATTCCCCATCTCTGTTACACCGTCTTTGATTCGCCACCTCTGATTCCCCATATCTGATTCCCCGCCTCTGTTTCGCCGCCTCTGATTCCCTGCCTCTGATTCCCAACCTCTGATTTCACACCTCTGATTACCCATATCTGATTCCCCGCCTCTGTTTCCCCGCCTCTGATTCCCTGCCCTTGTTTCCCCATATCTGATTCCCTGCCTCTGATTCCCCAACTCTGATTCCCCGCCTCTGATTCCCCAGCTCTGATTCCCCGCCCCTGATTTCCCGTGTTTGATTCCCTGCCTCTGATTCCCCGCCTCTGATTCCCCATCTCTGATTCACTGCCTTTGATTCGCCACCTCTGATTCCACATATCTGATTCCCCACCTCTGTTTCCCCGCCTCTGATTCCCCGCCTCTGATTCTACATGTCTCATTTTCCGCCTCTGAATCCCCATCTCTGATTCCCGGACTCTGATTCCCCACCTCTGATTCACGGCCTCTTATTCCCAGCATCTGATTCCCGGCCTCTGATTCCCGGCCTCTGATTCCCCGCTTCTGATTCTGATTCGCTGCCTCTGATTCCCCATCTCTGATTCCGCACATCTGATTCCCTGCCTCTGATTCCCCACCTCTGATTCCCCATATCTGATTTCCCGCCTCTGTTTCCCCGCCTCTGATTCCCCGCCTCTGTTTCCCCATATCTAATTCCCAACCTCTGATGCCCCAACTCTGATTCCCTGCCTCTGATTCCCCGCGTTCTATTCCCTGCCTTTGATTCCCCGCCTGTGATTCCCCATCTCTGATTCACCACCTCTGATTCCCCACCTCTGATTCCCCATATCTAATTCCCCGCCTCTGTTTGCCCGCCTCTGATTCCCCGCCTGTGTTTCCCCATATCTGATTCCCCGCCTCTGAATCCCCAACTCTGATTCCCTGCCTCTGATTCCCCAGCTCTGATTCCCCGCCTTTGATTCGCCCCGTCTGATTCCCAGCCTCTGAATCCCCGTGTCTGATTTCCTGCCTCTGATTCCCCGCCTCTGATTCCCCATCTCTGATTCACAGCCTCTTATTCCCCACCTCTGATTCCCCATCTCGGATTCCGCACATCTGATTCCCTGCCTCTGATTCCCTGACTCTGATCCCCACCTCTGATTCCCAAGCTCTGATTCCCCGCCTCTGATTCCCCAACTCTGATTCCCCGCCTCTGATTCCCCAGCTCTGATTCCCCGCCTCTGATTCCCCGTGTTTGATTCCCTGCCTCTGATTCCCCGCCTCTGATTCCCCATCTCTGATTCACCGCCTTTGATTCGCCACCTCTGATTCCCCATATCTGATTCCTCGCCTCTGTTTCCCCGCCTCTGATTCCCCGCCTCTGATTCCCCATATCTCATTCCCCGCCTCTGATTCCCCATCTCTGATTCCTGGACTCTGATTCCCCACCTCTGATTCCCAGCCTCTTATTCCCGGCATCTGATTCCGGCCTCTGATTCCCGGCCTCTGATTCCCTGCTTCTGATTCTGATTCCCTGCCTTTGATTCCCCATCTCTGATTCCGAACATCTGATTCCCTGCCTCTGATTCCCCATCTCTGATTCCCCATATCTGATTCCCCGCCTCTGTTTCCCCGCCTCTGATTCCCTGCCTCTGTTTCCCAATATCTAAGTCCCCGCCTCTGATTCCCCAACTCTGATTCCCCACCTCTGATTCCCCAGCTCTGATTCCCCGCCTCTGATTCCCTGCATCTGATTCCCTGCATCTGATTCCAAGCCTCTGATTCCCTGCCTCTGATTCCCAACCTCTGATTCCCCACCTCTGATTCCCCATATCTGATTCCCAGCCTCTGTTTCCCCGCCTCTGATTCCCCGCCTCTGTTTCCCCATATCTGATTCCCGGACTCTGATTCCCCGCCTCTGATTCCCTGCCTCTGATTCCCCATCTCCGATTCCGCACATCTGATTCCCTGCCTCTGATTCCCCGCCTCTGATTCCCCGCCTCTGATTCCCTGCCTCTGATTCCCAACCTCTGATTCCCCACCTCTGATTCCCCGTGTTTGATTCCCCGTCTCTGTTTCCCCGCCTCTGATTCCCCGCCTCTGATTCCCCAACTCTAATTCCCCGCCTCTGATTCCCCATATCTGATTCCCCGCCTCTGTTTCCCTGCCTCTGATTCCCCGCCCCTGTTTCCCCATATCTGATTCCCTGCCTCTGATTCCCCAACTTTGATTCCCAGCCTCTGATTCCCCAGCTCTGATTCCCCGCCTCTGATTCCCCGTGTTTGATTCCCCGCCTCTGATTCCCGTCCTCTGATTCCCCATCTCTGAATCACCGCCTTTGATTCGCCACCTCTGATTCCCCATATCTGATTCCCCGCCTCTGTTTCCCCGCCTCTGATTCCCCGCCTCTGATTCCCCATATCTCATTCCCCGCCTCTGAATCCCCACCACTGATTCCCGGCCTCTTATTCCCGGCATCTGATTCCGGCCTCTGATTCCCGGCCTCTGATTCCCTGCTTCTGATTCTGATTCCCTGCCTTTGATTACCCATCTCTGATTCCGCACATCTGATTCCCTGCCTCTGATTCCCCATCTCTGATTCCCCATATTTGATTCCCCGCCTCTGTTTCCCCGCCTCTGATTCCACGCCTCTGTTTCCCAATATCTAAGTCCCCGCCTCTGATTCCCCAACTCTGATTCCCCACCTCTGATTCCCCAGCTCTGATTCCCCGCCTCTGATTCCCCGCATCTGATTCCCTGCATCTGATTCCAAGCCTCTGATTCCCTGCCTCTGATTCCCAACCTCTGATTCCCCACCTCTGATTCCCCATATCTGATTCCCAGCCTCTGTTTCCGCACCTCTGATTCCCCGCCTCTGATTCCCCATATCTGATTCCCGGCCTCTGATTCCCCGCCTCTGATTCCCCGCCTCTGATTCCCTGCCTCTGATTCCCCATCTCCGATTCCGCACATCTGAATCCCTGCCTCTGATTCCCCGCCTCTGATTCCCCGCCTCTGATTCCCTGCCTCTGATTCCCAACCTCTGATTCCCCACCTCTGATTCCCCGTGTTTGATTCCCCGCCTCTGTTTCCCCACCTCTGATTCCCCGCCTCTGATTCCCCAACTCTAATTCCCCGCCCCTGATTCCCAATATCTGATTCCCCGCCTCTGTTTCCCCGCCTCTGATTCCCCGCCCCTGTTTCCCCATATCTGATTCCCTGCCTCTGATTCCCCATATCTGATTCCCCGCCTCTGTTTCCACGCCTCTGATTCCCCGCATCTGATTCCCCATATCTGATTCCCCGCCTCTGTTTCCACGCCTCTAATTCCCCGCCTCTGATTCCCCATATCTGATTCCCCGCCTCTGTTTCCCCGCCTCTGATTCCCCGCCCCTGTTTCCCCATATCTGATTCCATGACTCTGATTTCCAACTTTGATTCCCAGCCTCTGATTCCCCAGCTCTGATTCCCCGCCTCTGATTCCCCGTGTTTGATTCCCTGCCTCTGATTCCCCGCCTCTGATTCCCCATCTCTGATTCACCGCCTTTGATTCGCCACCTCTGATTCCCCATATCTGATTCCCCACCTCTGTTTCCCCGCCTCTGATTCCCCGCCTCTGATTCTCCATATCTCATTCCCCGCCTCTGACTCCCCATCTCTGATTCCCGGACTCTGATTCCCCACCTCTGATTCCCGGCCTCTTATTCCCAGCATCTGATTCCAGGCCTCTGATTCCCGGCCTCTGACTCCCCGCTTCTGATTCTGATTCCCTGCCTCTGATTCCCCATCTCTGATTCCGCACGTCTGATTACCTGCCTCTGATTCCCCACGTCTGATTCCCCATATCTGATTCCCCGCCTCTGTTTCCACGCCTCTGATTCCCCGCCTCTGTTTCCCCATATCTAATTCCCCACCTCTGATGCCCCAACTCTGATTCCCCGCCTCTGATTCCACAGCTCTGATTCCCCGCCTCTGATTCCCCGCATCCGATTCCCCATATCTGATTCCCCGCCTCTGTTTCCCCGCCCCTGTTTCCCCGCCTCTGTTTCCCCATATCTGATTATCCGCCTCTGATTCCCAACTATGATTCCCCGCCTCTGAATCCCCGCGTCTGATTCCCTGTCTCTGCTTCCCCGCCTCTGATTCCCCAACTCTGATTCCCCGCCTCTGATTCCCCAGCTCTGATTCCCCGCCTCTGATTCCCCGTGTTTGATTCCCTGCCTCTGATTGCCGGCCTCTGATTCCGCATCTCTGATTCACCGCCTTTGATTCGCCACCTCTGATTCCCCATATCTGATTCCCCGCATCTGTTTCCCCGCCTCTGATTCCCCGCCTCTGATTCCCCGCCTCTGATTCCCCATATCTCATTCCCCGCCTCTGAATCCCCATCTCTGATTCCCGGCCTCTTATTCCCGGCATCTGATTCCGGCCTCTGATTCCCGGCCTCTGATTCCCTGCTTCTGATTCTGCTTCCCTGCCTCTGATTCCCCATCTCTGATTCCGCACATCTGATTCCCTGCCTCTGATTCGCTACCTCTGATTCCCCATATCTGATTCCCCGCCTCTGTTTCCCCGCCTCTGATTTCCCGCCTCTGTTTCCCAATATCTAAGTCCCCGCCTCTGATTCCCCAACTCTGATTCCCCACCTCTGATTCCCCAGCTCTGATTCCCCGCCTCTGATTCCCCGCATCTGATTCCCTGCATCTGATTCCAAGCCTCTGATTCCCTGCCTCTGATTCCCAACCTCTGATTCCCCACCTCTGATTCCCCATATCTGATTCCCCGCCTCTGTTTCCCCGCCTCTGATTCCCCACCTCTGTTTCCCCATATCTGATTCCCGGCCTCTTATTCCCCGCCTCTGATTCCCCACCTCTGATTCCCTACCTCTGATTCCCCATCTCCGATTCCGCACATCTGATTCCCTGCCTCTGATTCCCCGCCTCTGATTCCCTGCCTCTGATTCCGAACCTCTGATACCCCACCTCTGATTCCCCATATCTGATTCCCCGCCTCTGTTTCCCCGCCTCTGATTCCCCTCCTCTGATTCCCCAACTCTAATTCCCCGCCTCTGATTCCCCAGCTCTGATTCCCCGTGTTTGATTCCCTGCCTCTGATTCCCTGCCCTGATTCCCCATCTCTGTTTCACCGCCTTTGATTCGCCACCTCTGATTCCCCATATCTGATTCCCCGCCTCTGTTTCGCCGCCTCTGATTCCCTGCCTCTGATTCCCAACCTCTGATTCCACACCTCTGATTCCCCATATCTGATTCCCCGCCTCTGTTTCCCCGCCTCTGATTCCCTGCCCTTGTTTCCCCATATCTGATTCCCTGCCTCTGATTCCCCAACTCTGATTCCCCGCCTCTGATTCCCCAGCTCTGATTCCCCGCCCCTGATTTCCCGTGTTTGATTCCCTGCCTCTGATTCCCAGCCTCTGATTCCCCATCTCTGATTCACCGCCTTTGATTCGCCACCTCTGATTCCACATATCTGATTCCCCACCTCTGTTTCCCCGCCTCTGATTCCCCGCCTCTGATTCTACATATCTCATTTTCCGCCTCTGAATCCCCATCTCTGATTCCCGGACTCTGATTCCCCACCTCTGATTCCCGGCCTCTTATTCCCAGCATCTGATTCCCGGCCTCTGATTCCCGGCCTCTGATTCCCCGCTTCTGATTCTGATTCGCTGCCTCTGATTCCCCATCTCTGATTCCGCACATCTGATTCCCTGCCTCTGATTCCCCACCTCTGATTCCCCATATCTGATTTCCCGCCTCTTTTCCCCGCCTCTGATTCCCCGCCTCTGTTTCCCCATATCTAATTCCCAACCTCTGATGCCCCAACTCTGATTCCCTGCCTCTGATTCCCCGCGTTCTATTCCCTGCCTCTGATTCCCCGCCTGTGATTCCCCATCTCTGATTCACCACCTCTGATTCCCCACCTCTGATTCCCCATATCTAATTCCCCGCCTCTGTTTGCCCGCCTCTGATTCCCCGCCTCTGTTTCCCCATATCTGATTCCCCGCCTCTGAATCCCCAACTCTCATTCCCTGCCTCTGATTCCCCAGCTCTGATTCCCCGCCTTTGATTCCCCCCGTCTGATTCCCAGCCTCTGAATCCCCGTGTCTGATTTCCTGCCTCTGATTCCCCGCCTCTGATTCCCCATCTCTGATTCACAGCCTCTGATTCCCCACCTCTGATTCCCCATCTCGGATTCCGCACATCTGATTCCCTGCCTCTGATTCCCTGACTCTGATCCCCACCTCTGATTCCCAAGCTCTGATTCCCCGCCTCTGATTCCCCAACTCTGATTCCCCGCCTCTGATTCCCCAGCTCTGATTCCCCGCCTCTGATTCCCCGTGTTTGATTCCCTGCCTCTGATTCCCCGCCTCTGATTCCCCATCTCTGATTCACCGCCTTTGATTCGCCACCTCTGATTCCCCATATCTGATTCCTCGCCTCTGTTTCCCCGCCTCTGATTCCCCGCCTCTGATTCCCCATATCTCATTCCCCGCCTCTGATTCCCCATCTCTGATTCCCGGACTCTGATTCCCCACCTCTGATTCCCAGGCACTTATTCCCGGCATCTGATCCCTCCTCTGATTCCCGGCCTCTGATTCCCTGCTTCTGATTCTGATTCCCTGCCTTTGATTCCCCATCTCTGATTCCGAACATCTGATTCCCTGCCTCTGATTCCCCATCTCTGATTCCCCATATCTGATTCCCCGCCTCTGTTTCCCCGCCTCTGATTCCCCGCCTCTGTTTCCCAATATCTAAGTCCCCGCCTCTGATTCCCCAACTCTGATTCCCCACCTCTGATTCCCCAGCTCTGATTCCCCGCCTCTGATTCCCTGCATCTGATTCCCTGCATCTGATTCCAAGCCTCTGATTTCCTGCCTCTGATTCACAACCTCTGATTCCCCACCTCTGATTCCCCATATCTGATTCGCAGCCTCTGTTTCCCCGCCTCTGATTCCCCGCCTCTGTTTCCCCATATCTGATTCCCGGACTCTGATTCCCCGCCTCTGATTCCCTGCCTCTGATTCCCCATCTCCGATTCCGCATATCTGATTCCCTGACTCTGATTCCCCAACTTTGATTCCCAGCCTCTGATTCCCCAGCTCTGATTCCCCGCCTCTGATTCCCCGTGTTTGATTCCCTGCCTCTGATTCCCCGCCTCTGTTTCCCCATATCTAATTCCCCACCTCTGATGCCCCAACTCTGATTCCCCGCCTCTGATTCCACAGCTCTGATTCCCCGCCTCTGATTCCCCGCATCCGATTCCCCATATCTGATTCCCCGCCTCTGTTTCCCCGCCCCTGATTCCCCGCCTCTGTTTCCCCATATCTGATTATCCGCCTCTGATTCCCAACTATGATTCCCCGCCTCTGAATCCCCGCGTCTGATTCCCTGCCTCTGCTTCCCCGCCTCTGATTCCCCAACTCTGATTCCCCGCCTCTGATTCCCCAGCTCTGATTCCCCGCCTCTGATTCCCCGTGTTTGATTCCCTGCCTCTGATTCCCGGCCTCTGATTCCGCATCTCTGATTCACCGCCTTTGATTCGCCACCTCTGATTCCCCATATCTGATTCCCCGCATCTGTTTCCCCGCCTCTGATTCCCTGCCTCTGATTCCCCATCTCCGATTCCGCATATCTGATTCCCTGACTCTGATTCCCCAACTTTGATTCCCAGCCTCTGATTCCCCAGCTCTGATTCCCCGCCTCTGATTCCCCGTGTTTGATTCCCTGCCTCTGATTCCCCGCCTCTGATTCCCCATCTCTGATTCACCGCCTTTGATTCGCCACCTCTGATTCCCCATATCTGATTCCCCACCTCTGTTTCCCCGCCTCTGATTCCCCGCCTCTGATTCTCCATATCTCATTCCCCGCCTCTGACTCCCCATCTGATTCCCGGACTCTGATTCCCCACCTCTGATTCCCGGCCTCTTATTCCCAGCATCTGATTCCAGGCCTCTGATTCCCGGCCTCTGGCTCCCCGCTTCTGATTCTGATTCCCTGCCTCTGATTCCCCACGTCTGATTCCCCATATCTGATTCCCCGCCTCTCTTTCCACGCCTCTGATTCCCCGCCTCTGTTTCCCCATATCTAATTCCCCACCTCTGATTCCCCATATCTGATTCCCCGCCTCTGTTTCGCCGCCTCTGATTCCCTGCCTCTGATTCCCAACCTCTGATTCCACACCTCTGATTCCCCATATCTGATTCCCCGCCTCTGTTTCCCCGCCTCTGATTCCCTGCCCTTGTTTCCCCATATCTGATTCCCTGCCTCTGATTCCCCAACTCTGATTCCCCGCCTCTGATTCCCCAGCTCTGATTCCCCGCCCCTGATTTCCCGTGTTTGATTCCCTGCCTCTGATTCCCAGCCTCTGATTCCCCATCTCTGATTCACCGCCTTTGATTCGCCACCTCTGATTCCACATATCTGATTCCCCACCTCTGTTTCCCCGCCTCTGATTCCCCGCCTCTGATTCTACATATCTCATTATCCGCCTCTGAATCCCCATCTCTGATTCCCGGACTCTGATTCCCCACCTCTGATTCCCGGCCTCTTATTCCCAGCATCTGATTCCCGGCCTCTGATTCCCGGCCTCTGATTCCCCGCTTCTGATTCTGATTCGCTGCCTCTGATTCCCCATCTCTGATTCCGCACATCTGATTCCCTGCCTCTGATTCCCCACCTCTGATTCCCCATATCTGATTTCCCGCCTCTTTTCCCCGCCTCTGATTCCCCACCTCTGATTCCCCATATCTGATTCCCCGCCTCTGTTACCCCGCCTCTGATTCCCCACCTCTGTTTCCCCATATCTGATTCCCGGCCTCTTATTCCCCGCCTCTGATTCCCCACCTCTGATTCCCTACCTATGATTCCCCATCTCCGATTCCGCACATCTGATTCCCTGCCTCTGATTCCCCGCCTCTGATTCCCTGCCTCTGATTCCGAACCTCTGATTCCCCACCTCTGATTCCCCATATCTGATTCCCCGCCTCTGTTGCCCCGCCTCTGATTCCCCTCCTCTGATTCCCCAACTCTCATTCCCCGCCTCTGATTCCCCAGCTCTGATTCCCCGTGTTTGATTCCCTGCCTCTGATTCCCTGCCCTGATTCCCCATCTCTGTTACACCGTCTTTGATTCGCCACCTCTGATTCCCCATATCTGATTCCCCGCCTCTGTTTCGCCGCCTCTGATTCCCTGCCTCTGATTCCCAACCTCTGATTTCACACCTCTGATTACCCATATCTGATTCCCCGCCTCTGTTTCCCCGCCTCTGATTCCCTGCCCTTGTTTCCCCATATCTGATTCCCTGCCTCTGATTCCCCAACTCTGATTCCCCGCCTCTGATTCCCCAGCTCTGATTCCCCGCCCCTGATTTCCCGTGTTTGATTCCCTGCCTCTGATTCCCCGCCTCTGATTCCCCATCTCTGATTCACTGCCTTTGATTCGCCACCTCTGATTCCACATATCTGATTCCCCACCTCTGTTTCCCCGCCTCTGATTCCCCGCCTCTGATTCTACATGTCTCATTTTCCGCCTCTGAATCCCCATCTCTGATTCCCGGACTCTGATTCCCCACCTCTGATTCACGGCCTCTTATTCCCAGCATCTGATTCCCGGCCTCTGATTCCCGGCCTCTGATTCCCCGCTTCTGATTCTGATTCGCTGCCTCTGATTCCCCATCTCTGATTCCGCACATCTGATTCCCTGCCTCTGATTCCCCACCTCTGATTCCCCATATCTGATTTCCCGCCTCTGTTTCCCCGCCTCTGATTCCCCGCCTCTGTTTCCCCATATCTAATTCCCAACCTCTGATGCCCCAACTCTGATTCCCTGCCTCTGATTCCCCGCGTTCTATTCCCTGCCTTTGATTCCCCGCCTGTGATTCCCCATCTCTGATTCACCACCTCTGATTCCCCACCTCTGATTCCCCATATCTAATTCCCCGCCTCTGTTTGCCCGCCTCTGATTCCCCGCCTGTGTTTCCCCATATCTGATTCCCCGCCTCTGAATCCCCAACTCTGATTCCCTGCCTCTGATTCCCCAGCTCTGATTCCCCGCCTTTGATTCGCCCCGTCTGATTCCCAGCCTCTGAATCCCCGTGTCTGATTTCCTGCCTCTGATTCCCCGCCTCTGATTCCCCATCTCTGATTCACAGCCTCTTATTCCCCACCTCTGATTCCCCATCTCGGATTCCGCACATCTGATTCCCTGCCTCTGATTCCCTGACTCTGATCCCCACCTCTGATTCCCAAGCTCTGATTCCCCGCCTCTGATTCCCCAACTCTGATTCCCCGCCTCTGATTCCCCAGCTCTGATTCCCCGCCTCTGATTCCCCGTGTTTGATTCCCTGCCTCTGATTCCCCGCCTCTGATTCCCCATCTCTGATTCACCGCCTTTGATTCGCCACCTCTGATTCCCCATATCTGATTCCTCGCCTCTGTTTCCCCGCCTCTGATTCCCCGCCTCTGATTCCCCATATCTCATTCCCCGCCTCTGATTCCCCATCTCTGATTCCTGGACTCTGATTCCCCACCTCTGATTCCCAGCCTCTTATTCCCGGCATCTGATTCCGGCCTCTGATTCCCGGCCTCTGATTCCCTGCTTCTGATTCTGATTCCCTGCCTTTGATTCCCCATCTCTGATTCCGAACATCTGATTCCCTGCCTCTGATTCCCCATCTCTGATTCCCCATATCTGATTCCCCGCCTCTGTTTCCCCGCCTCTGATTCCCTGCCTCTGTTTCCCAATATCTAAGTCCCCGCCTCTGATTCCCCAACTCTGATTCCCCACCTCTGATTCCCCAGCTCTGATTCCCCGCCTCTGATTCCCTGCATCTGATTCCCTGCATCTGATTCCAAGCCTCTGATTCCCTGCCTCTGATTCCCAACCTCTGATTCCCCACCTCTGATTCCCCATATCTGATTCCCAGCCTCTGTTTCCCCGCCTCTGATTCCCCGCCTCTGTTTCCCCATATCTGATTCCCGGACTCTGATTCCCCGCCTCTGATTCCCTGCCTCTGATTCCCCATCTCCGATTCCGCACATCTGATTCCCTGCCTCTGATTCCCCGCCTCTGATTCCCCGCCTCTGATTCCCTGCCTCTGATTCCCAACCTCTGATTCCCCACCTCTGATTCCCCGTGTTTGATTCCCCGTCTCTGTTTCCCCGCCTCTGATTCCCCGCCTCTGATTCCCCAACTCTAATTCCCCGCCTCTGATTCCCCATATCTGATTCCCCGCCTCTGTTTCCCTGCCTCTGATTCCCCGCCCCTGTTTCCCCATATCTGATTCCCTGCCTCTGATTCCCCAACTTTGATTCCCAGCCTCTGATTCCCCAGCTCTGATTCCCCGCCTCTGATTCCCCGTGTTTGATTCCCCGCCTCTGATTCCCGTCCTCTGATTCCCCATCTCTGAATCACCGCCTTTGATTCGCCACCTCTGATTCCCCATATCTGATTCCCCGCCTCTGTTTCCCCGCCTCTGATTCCCCGCCTCTGATTCCCCATATCTCATTCCCCGCCTCTGAATCCCCACCTCTGATTCCCGGCCTCTTATTCCCGGCATCTGATTCCGGCCTCTGATTCCCGGCCTCTGATTCCCTGCTTCTGATTCTGATTCCCTGCCTTTGATTACCCATCTCTGATTCCGCACATCTGATTCCCTGCCTCTGATTCCCCATCTCTGATTCCCCATATTTGATTCCCCGCCTCTGTTTCCCCGCCTCTGATTCCACGCCTCTGTTTCCCAATATCTAAGTCCCCGCCTCTGATTCCCCAACTCTGATTCCCCACCTCTGATTCCCCAGCTCTGATTCCCCGCCTCTGATTCCCCGCATCTGATTCCCTGCATCTGATTCCAAGCCTCTGATTCCCTGCCTCTGATTCCCAACCTCTGATTCCCCACCTCTGATTCCCCATATCTGATTCCCAGCCTCTGTTTCCGCACCTCTGATTCCCCGCCTCTGATTCCCCATATCTGATTCCCGGCCTCTGATTCCCCGCCTCTGATTCCCCGCCTCTGATTCCCTGCCTCTGATTCCCCATCTCCGATTCCGCACATCTGAATCCCTGCCTCTGATTCCCCGCCTCTGATTCCCCGCCTCTGATTCCCTGCCTCTGATTCCCAACCTCTGATTCCCCACCTCTGATTCCCCGTGTTTGATTCCCCGCCTCTGTTTCCCCACCTCTGATTCCCCGCCTCTGATTCCCCAACTCTAATTCCCCGCCCCTGATTCCCAATATCTGATTCCCCGCCTCTGTTTCCCCGCCTCTGATTCCCCGCCCCTGTTTCCCCATATCTGATTCCCTGCCTCTGATTCCCCATATCTGATTCCCCGCCTCTGTTTCCACGCCTCTGATTCCCCGCATCTGATTCCCCATATCTGATTCCCCGCCTCTGTTTCCACGCCTCTAATTCCCCGCCTCTGATTCCCCATATCTGATTCCCCGCCTCTGTTTCCCCGCCTCTGATTCCCCGCCCCTGTTTCCCCATATCTGATTCCATGACTCTGATTTCCAACTTTGATTCCCAGCCTCTGATTCCCCAGCTCTGATTCCCCGCCTCTGATTCCCCGTGTTTGATTCCCTGCCTCTGATTCCCCGCCTCTGATTCCCCATCTCTGATTCACCGCCTTTGATTCGCCACCTCTGATTCCCCATATCTGATTCCCCACCTCTGTTTCCCCGCCTCTGATTCCCCGCCTCTGATTCTCCATATCTCATTCCCCGCCTCTGACTCCCCATCTCTGATTCCCGGACTCTGATTCCCCACCTCTGATTCCCGGCCTCTTATTCCCAGCATCTGATTCCAGGCCTCTGATTCCCGGCCTCTGACTCCCCGCTTCTGATTCTGATTCCCTGCCTCTGATTCCCCATCTCTGATTCCGCACGTCTGATTACCTGCCTCTGATTCCCCACGTCTGATTCCCCATATCTGATTCCCCGCCTCTGTTTCCACGCCTCTGATTCCCCGCCTCTGTTTCCCCATATCTAATTCCCCACCTCTGATGCCCCAACTCTGATTCCCCGCCTCTGATTCCACAGCTCTGATTCCCCGCCTCTGATTCCCCGCATCCGATTCCCCATATCTGATTCCCCGCCTCTGTTTCCCCGCCCCTGTTTCCCCGCCTCTGTTTCCCCATATCTGATTATCCGCCTCTGATTCCCAACTATGATTCCCCGCCTCTGAATCCCCGCGTCTGATTCCCTGTCTCTGCTTCCCCGCCTCTGATTCCCCAACTCTGATTCCCCGCCTCTGATTCCCCAGCTCTGATTCCCCGCCTCTGATTCCCCGTGTTTGATTCCCTGCCTCTGATTGCCGGCCTCTGATTCCGCATCTCTGATTCACCGCCTTTGATTCGCCACCTCTGATTCCCCATATCTGATTCCCCGCATCTGTTTCCCCGCCTCTGATTCCCCGCCTCTGATTCCCCGCCTCTGATTCCCCATATCTCATTCCCCGCCTCTGAATCCCCATCTCTGATTCCCGGCCTCTTATTCCCGGCATCTGATTCCGGCCTCTGATTCCCGGCCTCTGATTCCCTGCTTCTGATTCTGCTTCCCTGCCTCTGATTCCCCATCTCTGATTCCGCACATCTGATTCCCTGCCTCTGATTCGCTACCTCTGATTCCCCATATCTGATTCCCCGCCTCTGTTTCCCCGCCTCTGATTTCCCGCCTCTGTTTCCCAATATCTAAGTCCCCGCCTCTGATTCCCCAACTCTGATTCCCCACCTCTGATTCCCCAGCTCTGATTCCCCGCCTCTGATTCCCCGCATCTGATTCCCTGCATCTGATTCCAAGCCTCTGATTCCCTGCCTCTGATTCCCAACCTCTGATTCCCCACCTCTGATTCCCCATATCTGATTCCCCGCCTCTGTTTCCCCGCCTCTGATTCCCCACCTCTGTTTCCCCATATCTGATTCCCGGCCTCTTATTCCCCGCCTCTGATTCCCCACCTCTGATTCCCTACCTCTGATTCCCCATCTCCGATTCCGCACATCTGATTCCCTGCCTCTGATTCCCCGCCTCTGATTCCCTGCCTCTGATTCCGAACCTCTGATACCCCACCTCTGATTCCCCATATCTGATTCCCCGCCTCTGTTTCCCCGCCTCTGATTCCCCTCCTCTGATTCCCCAACTCTAATTCCCCGCCTCTGATTCCCCAGCTCTGATTCCCCGTGTTTGATTCCCTGCCTCTGATTCCCTGCCCTGATTCCCCATCTCTGTTTCACCGCCTTTGATTCGCCACCTCTGATTCCCCATATCTGATTCCCCGCCTCTGTTTCGCCGCCTCTGATTCCCTGCCTCTGATTCCCAACCTCTGATTCCACACCTCTGATTCCCCATATCTGATTCCCCGCCTCTGTTTCCCCGCCTCTGATTCCCTGCCCTTGTTTCCCCATATCTGATTCCCTGCCTCTGATTCCCCAACTCTGATTCCCCGCCTCTGATTCCCCAGCTCTGATTCCCCGCCCCTGATTTCCCGTGTTTGATTCCCTGCCTCTGATTCCCAGCCTCTGATTCCCCATCTCTGATTCACCGCCTTTGATTCGCCACCTCTGATTCCACATATCTGATTCCCCACCTCTGTTTCCCCGCCTCTGATTCCCCGCCTCTGATTCTACATATCTCATTTTCCGCCTCTGAATCCCCATCTCTGATTCCCGGACTCTGATTCCCCACCTCTGATTCCCGGCCTCTTATTCCCAGCATCTGATTCCCGGCCTCTGATTCCCGGCCTCTGATTCCCCGCTTCTGATTCTGATTCGCTGCCTCTGATTCCCCATCTCTGATTCCGCACATCTGATTCCCTGCCTCTGATTCCCCACCTCTGATTCCCCATATCTGATTTCCCGCCTCTTTTCCCCGCCTCTGATTCCCCGCCTCTGTTTCCCCATATCTAATTCCCAACCTCTGATGCCCCAACTCTGATTCCCTGCCTCTGATTCCCCGCGTTCTATTCCCTGCCTCTGATTCCCCGCCTGTGATTCCCCATCTCTGATTCACCACCTCTGATTCCCCACCTCTGATTCCCCATATCTAATTCCCCGCCTCTGTTTGCCCGCCTCTGATTCCCCGCCTCTGTTTCCCCATATCTGATTCCCCGCCTCTGAATCCCCAACTCTCATTCCCTGCCTCTGATTCCCCAGCTCTGATTCCCCGCCTTTGATTCCCCCCGTCTGATTCCCAGCCTCTGAATCCCCGTGTCTGATTTCCTGCCTCTGATTCCCCGCCTCTGATTCCCCATCTCTGATTCACAGCCTCTGATTCCCCACCTCTGATTCCCCATCTCGGATTCCGCACATCTGATTCCCTGCCTCTGATTCCCTGACTCTGATCCCCACCTCTGATTCCCAAGCTCTGATTCCCCGCCTCTGATTCCCCAACTCTGATTCCCCGCCTCTGATTCCCCAGCTCTGATTCCCCGCCTCTGATTCCCCGTGTTTGATTCCCTGCCTCTGATTCCCCGCCTCTGATTCCCCATCTCTGATTCACCGCCTTTGATTCGCCACCTCTGATTCCCCATATCTGATTCCTCGCCTCTGTTTCCCCGCCTCTGATTCCCCGCCTCTGATTCCCCATATCTCATTCCCCGCCTCTGATTCCCCATCTCTGATTCCCGGACTCTGATTCCCCACCTCTGATTCCCAGGCACTTATTCCCGGCATCTGATCCCTCCTCTGATTCCCGGCCTCTGATTCCCTGCTTCTGATTCTGATTCCCTGCCTTTGATTCCCCATCTCTGATTCCGAACATCTGATTCCCTGCCTCTGATTCCCCATCTCTGATTCCCCATATCTGATTCCCCGCCTCTGTTTCCCCGCCTCTGATTCCCCGCCTCTGTTTCCCAATATCTAAGTCCCCGCCTCTGATTCCCCAACTCTGATTCCCCACCTCTGATTCCCCAGCTCTGATTCCCCGCCTCTGATTCCCTGCATCTGATTCCCTGCATCTGATTCCAAGCCTCTGATTTCCTGCCTCTGATTCACAACCTCTGATTCCCCACCTCTGATTCCCCATATCTGATTCGCAGCCTCTGTTTCCCCGCCTCTGATTCCCCGCCTCTGTTTCCCCATATCTGATTCCCGGACTCTGATTCCCCGCCTCTGATTCCCTGCCTCTGATTCCCCATCTCCGATTCCGCATATCTGATTCCCTGACTCTGATTCCCCAACTTTGATTCCCAGCCTCTGATTCCCCAGCTCTGATTCCCCGCCTCTGATTCCCCGTGTTTGATTCCCTGCCTCTGATTCCCCGCCTCTGTTTCCCCATATCTAATTCCCCACCTCTGATGCCCCAACTCTGATTCCCCGCCTCTGATTCCACAGCTCTGATTCCCCGCCTCTGATTCCCCGCATCCGATTCCCCATATCTGATTCCCCGCCTCTGTTTCCCCGCCCCTGATTCCCCGCCTCTGTTTCCCCATATCTGATTATCCGCCTCTGATTCCCAACTATGATTCCCCGCCTCTGAATCCCCGCGTCTGATTCCCTGCCTCTGCTTCCCCGCCTCTGATTCCCCAACTCTGATTCCCCGCCTCTGATTCCCCAGCTCTGATTCCCCGCCTCTGATTCCCCGTGTTTGATTCCCTGCCTCTGATTCCCGGCCTCTGATTCCGCATCTCTGATTCACCGCCTTTGATTCGCCACCTCTGATTCCCCATATCTGATTCCCCGCATCTGTTTCCCCGCCTCTGATTCCCTGCCTCTGATTCCCCATCTCCGATTCCGCATATCTGATTCCCTGACTCTGATTCCCCAACTTTGATTCCCAGCCTCTGATTCCCCAGCTCTGATTCCCCGCCTCTGATTCCCCGTGTTTGATTCCCTGCCTCTGATTCCCCGCCTCTGATTCCCCATCTCTGATTCACCGCCTTTGATTCGCCACCTCTGATTCCCCATATCTGATTCCCCACCTCTGTTTCCCCGCCTCTGATTCCCCGCCTCTGATTCTCCATATCTCATTCCCCGCCTCTGACTCCCCATCTGATTCCCGGACTCTGATTCCCCACCTCTGATTCCCGGCCTCTTATTCCCAGCATCTGATTCCAGGCCTCTGATTCCCGGCCTCTGGCTCCCCGCTTCTGATTCTGATTCCCTGCCTCTGATTCCCCACGTCTGATTCCCCATATCTGATTCCCCGCCTCTCTTTCCACGCCTCTGATTCCCCGCCTCTGTTTCCCCATATCTAATTCCCCACCTCTGATTCCCCATATCTGATTCCCCGCCTCTGTTTCGCCGCCTCTGATTCCCTGCCTCTGATTCCCAACCTCTGATTCCACACCTCTGATTCCCCATATCTGATTCCCCGCCTCTGTTTCCCCGCCTCTGATTCCCTGCCCTTGTTTCCCCATATCTGATTCCCTGCCTCTGATTCCCCAACTCTGATTCCCCGCCTCTGATTCCCCAGCTCTGATTCCCCGCCCCTGATTTCCCGTGTTTGATTCCCTGCCTCTGATTCCCAGCCTCTGATTCCCCATCTCTGATTCACCGCCTTTGATTCGCCACCTCTGATTCCACATATCTGATTCCCCACCTCTGTTTCCCCGCCTCTGATTCCCCGCCTCTGATTCTACATATCTCATTATCCGCCTCTGAATCCCCATCTCTGATTCCCGGACTCTGATTCCCCACCTCTGATTCCCGGCCTCTTATTCCCAGCATCTGATTCCCGGCCTCTGATTCCCGGCCTCTGATTCCCCGCTTCTGATTCTGATTCGCTGCCTCTGATTCCCCATCTCTGATTCCGCACATCTGATTCCCTGCCTCTGATTCCCCACCTCTGATTCCCCATATCTGATTTCCCGCCTCTTTTCCCCGCCTCTGATTCCCCGCCTCTGTTTCCCCATATCTAATTCCCAACCTCTGATGCCCCAACTCTGATTCCCTGCCTCTGATTCCCCGCGTTCTATTCCCTGCCTCTGATTCCCCGCCTGTGATTCCCCATCTCTGATTCACCACCTCTGATTCCCCACCTCTGATTCCCCATATCTAATTCCCCGCCTCTGTTTGCCCGCCTCTGATTCCCCGCCTCTGTTTCCCCATATCTGATTCCCCGCCTCTGAATCCCCAACTCTCATTCCCTGCCTCTGATTCCCCAGCTCTGATTCCCCGCCTTTGATTCGCCCCGTCTGATTCCCAGCCTCTGAATCCCCGTGTCTGATTTCCTGCCTCTGATTCCCCGCCTCTGATTCCCCATCTCTGATTCACAGCCTCTGATTCCCCACCTCTGATTCCCCATCTCGGATTCCGCACATCTGATTCCCTGCCTCTGATTCCCTGACTCTGATCCCCACCTCTGATTCCCAAGCTCTGATTCCCCGCCTCTGATTCCCCAACTCTGATTCCCCGCCTCTGATTCCCCAGCTCTGATTCCCCGCCTCTGATTCCCCGTGTTTGATTCCCTGCCTCTGATTCCCCGCCTCTGATTCCACATCTCTGATTCACCGCCTTTGATTCGCCACCTCTGATTCCCCATATCTGATTCCTCGCCTCTGTTTCCCCGCCTCTGATTCCCCGCCTCTGATTCCCCATATCTCATTCCCCGCCTCTGATTCCCCATCTCTGATTCCCGGACTCTGATTCCCCACCTCTGATTCCCAGGCACTTATTCCCGGCATCTGATCCCTCCTCTGATTCCCGGCCTCTGATTCCCTGCTTCTGATTCTGATTCCCTGCCTTTGATTCCCCATCTCTGATTCCGAACATCTGATTCCCTGCCTCTGATTCCCCATCTCTGATTCCCCATATCTGATTCCCCGCCTCTGTTTCCCCGCCTCTGATTCCCCGCCTCTGTTTCCCAATATCTAAGTCCCCGCCTCTGATTCCCCAACTCTGATTCCCCACCTCTGATTCCCCAGCTCTGATTCCCCGCCTCTGATTCCCTGCATCTGATTCCCTGCATCTGATTCCAAGCCTCTGATTCCCTGCCTCTGATTCACAACCTCTGATTCCCCACCTCTGATTCCCCATATCTGATTCGCAGCCTCTGTTTCCCCGCCTCTGATTCCCCGCCTCTGTTTCCCCATATCTGATTCCCGGACTCTGATTCCCCGCCTCTGATTCCCTGCCTCTGATTCCCCATCTCCGATTCCGCATATCTGATTCCCTGACTCTGATTCCCCAACTTTGATTCCCAGCCTCTGATTCCCCAGCTCTGATTCCCCGCCTCTGATTCCCCGTGTTTGATTCCCTGCCTCTGATTCCCCGCCTCTGATTCCCCATCTCTGATTCACCGCCTTTGATTCGCCACCTCTGATTCCCCATATCTGATTCCCCACCTCTGTTTCCCCGCCTCTGATTCCCCGCCTCTGATTCTCCATATCTCATTCCCCGCCTCTGACTCCCCATCTGATTCCCGGACTCTGATTCCCCACCTCTGATTCCCGGCCTCTTATTCCCAGCATCTGATTCCAGGCCTCTGATTCCCGGCCTCTGGCTCCCCGCTTCTGATTCTGATTCCCTGCCTCTGATTCCCCACGTCTGATTCCCCATATCTGATTCCCCGCCTCTCTTTCCACGCCTCTGATTCCCCGCCTCTGTTTCCCCATATCTAATTCCCCACCTCTGATGCCCCAACTCTGATTCCCCGCCTCTGATTCCACAGCTCTGTTTCCCCGCCACTGATTCCCCGCTTCTGTTTCCCCATATCTGATTCCCGGCCTCTGATTCCCCGCCTCTGATTCCCCGCCTCTGATTCCCTGCCTCTGATTCCCCATCTCCGATTCCGCACATCTGATTCCCTGCCTCTCATTCCCCGCCTCTGATTCCCCGCCTCTGATTCCCTGCCTCTGATTCCCAACCTCTGATTCCCCACCTCTGATTCCCCGTGTTTGATTCCCCGCCTCTGTTTCCCCGCCTCTGATTCCCCGCCTCTGATTCCCCAACTCTAATTCCCCGCCCCTGATTCCCCATATTTGATTCCCCGCCTCTGTTTCCCCGCCTCTGATTCCCCGACCCTGTTTCCCCATATCTGATTCCCTGCCTCTGATTCCCCAACTTTGATTCCCAGACTCTGATTCCCCAGCTCTGATTCCCCGCCTCTGATTCCCCGCATCTGATTCCCTGCATCTGATTCCAAGCCTCTGATCTCCTGCCTCTGATTCCCAACCTCTGATTCCCCACCTCTGATTCCCCATATATGATTCCCAGCCTCTGTTTCCCCGCCTCTGATTCCCCGCCTCTGTTTCCCCATATCTGATTCCCGGCCTCTGATTCCCCGCCTCTGATTCCCTGCCTCTGATTCCCCATCACCGATTCCGCACATCTGATTCCCTGCCTCTGATTCCCCGCCTCTGATTCCCCGCCGCTGATTCCCTGCCTCTAATTTCCAACCTCTGATTCCCCACCTCTGATTCCCCGTGTTTGATTCCCCGCCTCTGTTTCCCCACCACTAATTCCCCGCCTCTGATTCCCCAACTCTAATTCCCCGCCTCTGATTCCCCATATCTGATTCCCCGCCTCTGTTTCCCCGCCTCTGATTCCCCGCCCCTGTTTCCCCATATCTGATTCCCTGACTCTGATTCCCCAACTTTGATTCCCAGCCTCTGATTCCCCAGCTCTGATTCCCCGCCTCTGATTCCCCGTGTTTGATTCCCTGCCTCTGATTCCCCGCCTCTGATTCCCCATCTCTGATTCACCGCCTCTGTTTCCCCGCCTCTGATTCCCCGCCTCTGATTCTCCATATCTCATTCCCCGCCTCTGACTCCCCATCTCTGATTCCCGGACTCTGATTCCCCACCTCTGATTCCCGGCCTCTTATTCCCAGCATCTGATTCCAGGCCTCTGATTCCCGGCCTCTGGCTCCCCGCTTCTGATTCTGATTCCCTGCCTCTGATTCCCCACGTCTGATTCCCCATATCTGATTCCCCGCCTCTGTTTCCACGCCTCTGATTCCCCGCCTCTGTTTCCCCATATCTAATTCCCCACCTCTGATGCCCCAACTCTGATTCCCCGCCTCTGATTCCACAGCTCTGATTCCCCGCCTCTGATTCCCCGCATCCGATTCCCCATATCTGATTCCCCGCCTCTGTTTCCCCGCCCCTGATTCCCCGACTCTGTTTCCCCATATCTGATTATCCGTCTCTGATTCCCAACTATGATTCCCCGCCTCTGAATCCCCGCGTCTGATTCCCTGCCTCTGCTTCCCCGCCTCTGATTCCCCAGCTCTGATTCCCCGCCTCTGATTCCCCGTGTTTGATTCCCTGCCTCTGATTCCCGGCCTCTGATTCTGCATCTCTGATTCACCGCCTTTGATTCGCCACCTCTGATTCCCCATATCTGATTCCCCGCATCTGTTTCCCCGCCTCTGATTCCCCGCCTCTGATTCCCCATATCTCATTCCCCGCCTCTGAATCCCCATCTCTGATTCCCGGACTCTGATTCCCCACCTCTGATTCCCGGCCTCTTATTCCCGGCATCTGATTCCGGCCTCTGATTCCCGGCCTCTGATTCCCTGCTTCTGATTCTGATTCCCTGCCTCTGATTCCCCATCTCTGATTCCGCACATCTGATTCCCTGCCTCTGATTCCCCACCTCTGATTCCCCATATCTGATTCCCCGCCTCTGTTTCCCCGCCTCTGATTTCCCGCCTCTGTTTCCCAATATCTAAGTCCCCGCCTCTGATTCCCCAACTCTGATTCCCCACCTCTGATTCCCCAGCTCTGATTCCCCGCCTCTGATTCCCCGCATCTGATTCCCTGCATCTGATTCCAAGCCTCTGATTCGCTGCCTCTGATTCCCAACCTCTGATTCCCCACCTCTGATTCCCCATATCTGATTCCCCGCCTCTGTTACCCCGCCTCTGATTCCCCACCTCTGTTTCCCCATATCTGATTCCCGGCCTCTTATTCCCCGCCTCTGATTCCCCACCTCTGATTCCCTACCTATGATTCCCCATCTCCGATTCCGCACATCTGATTCCCTGCCTCTGATTCCCCGCCTCTGATTCCCTGCCTCTGATTCCGAACCTCTGATTCCCCACCTCTGATTCCCCATATCTGATTCCCCGCCTCTGTTGCCCCGCCTCTGATTCCCCTCCTCTGATTCCCCAACTCTCATTCCCCGCCTCTGATTCCCCAGCTCTGATTCCCCGTGTTTGATTCCCTGCCTCTGATTCCCTGCCCTGATTCCCCATCTCTGTTACACCGCCTTTGATTCGCCACCTCTGATTCCCCATATCTGATTCCCCGCCTCTGTTTCGCCGCCTCTGATTCCCTGCCTCTGATTCCCAACCTCTGATTTCACACCTCTGATTCCCCATATCTGATTCCCCGCCTCTGTTTCCCCGCCTCTGATTCCCTGCCCTTGTTTCCCCATATCTGATTCCCTGCCTCTGATTCCCCAACTCTGATTCCCCGCCTCTGATTCCCCAGCTCTGATTCCCCGCCCCTGATTTCCCGTGTTTGATTCCCTGCCTCTGATTCCCCGCCTCTGATTCCCCATCTCTGATTCACTGCCTTTGATTCGCCACCTCTGATTCCACATATCTGATTCCCCACCTCTGTTTCCCCGCCTCTGATTCCCCGCCTCTGATTCTACATATCTCATTTTCCGCCTCTGAATCCCCATCTCTGATTCCCGGACTCTGATTCCCCACCTCTGATTCCCGGCCTCTTATTCCCAGCATCTGATTCCCGGCCTCTGATTCCCGGCCTCTGATTCCCCGCTTCTGATTCTGATTCGCTGCCTCTGATTCCCCATCTCTGATTCCGCACATCTGATTCCCTGCCTCTGATTCCCCACCTCTGATTCCCCATATCTGATTTCCAGCCTCTGTTTCCCCGCCTCTGATTCCCCGCCTCTGTTTCCCCATATCTAATTCCCAACCTCTGATGCCCCAACTCTGATTCCCTGCCTCTGATTCCCCGCGTTCTATTCCCTGCCTCTGATTCCCCGCCTGTGATTCCCCATCTCTGATTCACCACCTCTGATTCCCCACCTCTGATTCCCCATATCTAATTCCCCGCCTCTGTTTGCCCGCCTCTGATTCCCCGCCTGTGTTTCCCCATATCTGATTCCCCGCCTCTGAATCCCCAACTCTGATTCCCTGCCTCTGATTCCCCAGCTCTGATTCCCCGCCTTTGATTCGCCCCGTCTGATTCCCAGCCTCTGAATCCCCGTGTCTGATTTCCTGCCTCTGATTCCCCGCCTCTGATTCCCCATCTCTGATTCACAGCCTCTTATTCCCCACCTCTGATTCCCCATCTCGGATTCCGCACATCTGATTCCCTGCCTCTGATTCCCTGACTCTGATCCCCACCTCTGATTCCCAAGCTCTGATTCCCCGCCTCTGATTCCCCAACTCTGATTCCCCGCCTCTGATTCCCCAGCTCTGATTCCCCGCCTCTGATTCCCCGTGTTTGATTCCCTGCCTCTGATTCCCCGCCTCTGATTCCCCATCTCTGATTCACCGCCTTTGATTCGCCACCTCTGATTCCCCATATCTGATTCCTCGCCTCTGTTTCCCCGCCTCTGATTCCCCGCCTCTGATTCCCCATATCTCATTCCCCGCCTCTGATTCCCCATCTCTGATTCCTGGACTCTGATTCCCCACCTCTGATTCCCAGCCTCTTATTCCCGGCATCTGATTCCGGCCTCTGATTCCCGGCCTCTGATTCCCTGCTTCTGATTCTGATTCCCTGCCTTTGATTCCCCATCTCTGATTCCGAACATCTGATTCCCTGCCTCTGATTCCCCATCTCTGATTCCCCATATCTGATTCCCCGCCTCTGTTTCCCCGCCTCTGATTCCCTGCCTCTGTTTCCCAATATCTAAGTCCCCGCCTCTGATTCCCCAACTCTGATTCCCCACCTCTGATTCCCCAGCTCTGATTCCCCGCCTCTGATTCCCTGCATCTGATTCCCTGCATCTGATTCCAAGCCTCTGATTCCCTGCCTCTGATTCCCAACCTCTGATTCCCCACCTCTGATTCCCCATATCTGATTCCCAGCCTCTGTTTCCCCGCCTCTGATTCCCCGCCTCTGTTTCCCCATATCTGATTCCCGGACTCTGATTCCCCGCCTCTGATTCCCTGCCTCTGATTCCCCATCTCCGATTCCGCACATCTGATTCCCTGCCTCTGATTCCCCGCCTCTGATTCCCCGCCTCTGATTCCCTGCCTCTGATTCCCAACCTCTGATTCCCCACCTCTGATTCCCCGTGTTTGATTCCCCGTCTCTGTTTCCCCGCCTCTGATTCCCCGCCTCTGATTCCCCAACTCTAATTCCCCGCCTCTGATTCCCCATATCTGATTCCCCGCCTCTGTTTCCCTGCCTCTGATTCCCCGCCCCTGTTTCCCCATATCTGATTCCCTGCCTCTGATTCCCCAACTTTGATTCCCCGTGTTTGATTCCCCGTCTCTGTTTCCCCGCCTCTGATTCCCCGCCTCTGATTCCCCAACTCTAATTCCCCGCCTCTGATTCCCCATATCTGATTCCCCGCCTCTGTTTCCCTGCCTCTGATTCCCCGCCCCTGTTTCCCCATATCTGATTCCCTGCCTCTGATTCCCCAACTTTGATTCCCAGCCTCTGATTCCCCAGCTCTGATTCCCCGCCTCTGATTCCCCGTGTTTGATTCCCCGCCTCTGATTCCCGTCCTCTGATTCCCCATCTCTGAATCACCGCCTTTGATTCGCCACCTCTGATTCCCCATATCTGATTCCCCGCCTCTGTTTCCCCGCCTCTGATTCCCCGCCTCTGATTCCCCATATCTCATTCCCCGCCTCTGAATCCCCACCTCTGATTCCCGGCCTCTTATTCCCGGCATCTGATTCCGGCCTCTGATTCCCGGCCTCTGATTCCCTGCTTCTGATTCTGATTCCCTGCCTTTGATTACCCATCTCTGATTCCGCACATCTGATTCCCTGCCTCTGATTCCCCATCTCTGATTCCCCATATTTGATTCCCCGCCTCTGTTTCCCCGCCTCTGATTCCACGCCTCTGTTTCCCAATATCTAAGTCCCCGCCTCTGATTCCCCAACTCTGATTCCCCACCTCTGATTCCCCAGCTCTGATTCCCCGCCTCTGATTCCCCGCATCTGATTCCCTGCATCTGATTCCAAGCCTCTGATTCCCTGCCTCTGATTCCCAACCTCTGATTCCCCACCTCTGATTCCCCATATCTGATTCCCAGCCTCTGTTTCCGCACCTCTGATTCCCCGCCTCTGATTCCCCATATCTGATTCCCGGCCTCTGATTCCCCGCCTCTGATTCCCCGCCTCTGATTCCCTGCCTCTGATTCCCCATCTCCGATTCCGCACATCTGAATCCCTGCCTCTGATTCCCCGCCTCTGATTCCCCGCCTCTGATTCCCTGCCTCTGATTCCCAACCTCTGATTCCCCACCTCTGATTCCCCGTGTTTGATTCCCCGCCTCTGTTTCCCCACCTCTGATTCCCCGCCTCTGATTCCCCAACTCTAATTCCCCGCCCCTGATTCCCAATATCTGATTCCCCGCCTCTGTTTCCCCGCCTCTGATTCCCCGCCCCTGTTTCCCCATATCTGATTCCCTGCCTCTGATTCCCCATATCTGATTCCCCGCCTCTGTTTCCACGCCTCTGATTCCCCGCATCTGATTCCCCATATCTGATTCCCCGCCTCTGTTTCCACGCCTCTAATTCCCCGCCTCTGATTCCCCATATCTGATTCCCCGCCTCTGTTTCCCCGCCTCTGATTCCCCGCCCCTGTTTCCCCATATCTGATTCCATGACTCTGATTCCCCAACTTTGATTCCCAGCCTCTGATTCCCCAGCTCTGATTCCCCGCCTCTGATTCCCCGTGTTTGATTCCCTGCCTCTGATTCCCCGCCTCTGATTCCCCATCTCTGATTCACCGCCTTTGATTCGCCACCTCTGATTCCCCATATCTGATTCCCCACCTCTGTTTCCCCGCCTCTGATTCCCCGCCTCTGATTCTCCATATCTCATTCCCCGCCTCTGACTCCCCATCTCTGATTCCCGGACTCTGATTCCCCACCTCTGATTCCCGGCCTCTTATTCCCAGCATCTGATTCCAGGCCTCTGATTCCCGGCCTCTGACTCCCCGCTTCTGATTCTGATTCCCTGCCTCTGATTCCCCATCTCTGATTCCGCACGTCTGATTACCTGCCTCTGATTCCCCACGTCTGATTCCCCATATCTGATTCCCCGCCTCTGTTTCCACGCCTCTGATTCCCCGCCTCTGTTTCCCCATATCTAATTCCCCACCTCTGATGCCCCAACTCTGATTCCCCGCCTCTGATTCCACAGCTCTGATTCCCCGCCTCTGATTCCCCGCATCCGATTCCCCATATCTGATTCCCCGCCTCTGTTTCCCCGCCCCTGTTTCCCCGCCTCTGTTTCCCCATATCTGATTATCCGCCTCTGATTCCCAACTATGATTCCCCGCCTCTGAATCCCCGCGTCTGATTCCCTGTCTCTGCTTCCCCGCCTCTGATTCCCCAACTCTGATTCCCCGCCTCTGATTCCCCAGCTCTGATTCCCCGCCTCTGATTCCCCGTGTTTGATTCCCTGCCTCTGATTGCCGGCCTCTGATTCCGCATCTCTGATTCACCGCCTTTGATTCGCCACCTCTGATTCCCCATATCTGATTCCCCGCATCTGTTTCCCCGCCTCTGATTCCCCGCCTCTGATTCCCCGCCTCTGATTCCCCATATCTCATTCCCCGCCTCTGAATCCCCATCTCTGATTCCCGGCCTCTTATTCCCGGCATCTGATTCCGGCCTCTGATTCCCGGCCTCTGATTCCCTGCTTCTGATTCTGCTTCCCTGCCTCTGATTCCCCATCTCTGATTCCGCACATCTGATTCCCTGCCTCTGATTCGCTACCTCTGATTCCCCATATCTGATTCCCCGCCTCTGTTTCCCCGCCTCTGATTTCCCGCCTCTGTTTCCCAATATCTAAGTCCCCGCCTCTGATTCCCCAACTCTGATTCCCCACCTCTGATTCCCCAGCTCTGATTCCCCGCCTCTGATTCCCCGCATCTGATTCCCTGCATCTGATTCCAAGCCTCTGATTCCCTGCCTCTGATTCCCAACCTCTGATTCCCCACCTCTGATTCCCCATATCTGATTCCCCGCCTCTGTTTCCCCGCCTCTGATTCCCCACCTCTGTTTCCCCATATCTGATTCCCGGCCTCTTATTCCCCGCCTCTGATTCCCCACCTCTGATTCCCTACCTCTGATTCCCCATCTCCGATTCCGCACATCTGATTCCCTGCCTCTGATTCCCCGCCTCTGATTCCCTGCCTCTGATTCCGAACCTCTGATACCCCACCTCTGATTCCCCATATCTGATTCCCCGCCTCTGTTTCCCCGCCTCTGATTCCCCTCCTCTGATTCCCCAACTCTAATTCCCCGCCTCTGATTCCCCAGCTCTGATTCCCCGTGTTTGATTCCCTGCCTCTGATTCCCTGCCCTGATTCCCCATCTCTGTTTCACCGCCTTTGATTCGCCACCTCTGATTCCCCATATCTGATTCCCCGCCTCTGTTTCGCCGCCTCTGATTCCCTGCCTCTGATTCCCAACCTCTGATTCCACACCTCTGATTCCCCATATCTGATTCCCCGCCTCTGTTTCCCCGCCTCTGATTCCCTGCCCTTGTTTCCCCATATCTGATTCCCTGCCTCTGATTCCCCAACTCTGATTCCCCGCCTCTGATTCCCCAGCTCTGATTCCCCGCCCCTGATTTCCCGTGTTTGATTCCCTGCCTCTGATTCCCAGCCTCTGATTCCCCATCTCTGATTCACCGCCTTTGATTCGCCACCTCTGATTCCACATATCTGATTCCCCACCTCTGTTTCCCCGCCTCTGATTCCCCGCCTCTGATTCTACATATCTCATTTTCCGCCTCTGAATCCCCATCTCTGATTCCCGGACTCTGATTCCCCACCTCTGATTCCCGGCCTCTTATTCCCAGCATCTGATTCCCGGCCTCTGATTCCCGGCCTCTGATTCCCCGCTTCTGATTCTGATTCGCTGCCTCTGATTCCCCATCTCTGATTCCGCACATCTGATTCCCTGCCTCTGATTCCCCACCTCTGATTCCCCATATCTGATTTCCCGCCTCTTTTCCCCGCCTCTGATTCCCCGCCTCTGTTTCCCCATATCTAATTCCCAACCTCTGATGCCCCAACTCTGATTCCCTGCCTCTGATTCCCCGCGTTCTATTCCCTGCCTCTGATTCCCCGCCTGTGATTCCCCATCTCTGATTCACCACCTCTGATTCCCCACCTCTGATTCCCCATATCTAATTCCCCGCCTCTGTTTGCCCGCCTCTGATTCCCCGCCTCTGTTTCCCCATATCTGATTCCCCGCCTCTGAATCCCCAACTCTCATTCCCTGCCTCTGATTCCCCAGCTCTGATTCCCCGCCTTTGATTCCCCCCGTCTGATTCCCAGCCTCTGAATCCCCGTGTCTGATTTCCTGCCTTTGATTCCCCGCCTCTGATTCCCCATCTCTGATTCACAGCCTCTGATTCCCCACCTCTGATTCCCCATCTCGGATTCCGCACATCTGATTCCCTGCCTCTGATTCCCTGACTCTGATCCCCACCTCTGATTCCCAAGCTCTGATTCCCCGCCTCTGATTCCCCAACTCTGATTCCCCGCCTCTGATTCCCCAGCTCTGATTCCCCGCCTCTGATTCCCCGTGTTTGATTCCCTGCCTCTGATTCCCCGCCTCTGATTCCCCATCTCTGATTCACCGCCTTTGATTCGCCACCTCTGATTCCCCATATCTGATTCCTCGCCTCTGTTTCCCCGCCTCTGATTCCCCGCCTCTGATTCCCCATATCTCATTCCCCGCCTCTGATTCCCCATCTCTGATTCCCGGACTCTGATTCCCCACCTCTGATTCCCAGGCACTTATTCCCGGCATCTGATCCCTCCTCTGATTCCCGGCCTCTGATTCCCTGCTTCTGATTCTGATTCCCTGCCTTTGATTCCCCATCTCTGATTCCGAACATCTGATTCCCTGCCTCTGATTCCCCATCTCTGATTCCCCATATCTGATTCCCCGCCTCTGTTTCCCCGCCTCTGATTCCCCGCCTCTGTTTCCCAATATCTAAGTCCCCGCCTCTGATTCCCCAACTCTGATTCCCCACCTCTGATTCCCCAGCTCTGATTCCCCGCCTCTGATTCCCTGCATCTGATTCCCTGCATCTGATTCCAAGCCTCTGATTCCCTGCCTCTGATTCACAACCTCTGATTCCCCACCTCTGATTCCCCATATCTGATTCGCAGCCTCTGTTTCCCCGCCTCTGATTCCCCGCCTCTGTTTCCCCATATCTGATTCCCGGACTCTGATTCCCCGCCTCTGATTCCCTGCCTCTGATTCCCCATCTCCGATTCCGCATATCTGATTCCCTGACTCTGATTCCCCAACTTTGATTCCCAGCCTCTGATTCCCCAGCTCTGATTCCCCGCCTCTGATTCCCCGTGTTTGATTCCCTGCCTCTGATTCCCCGCCTCTGTTTCCCCATATCTAATTCCCCACCTCTGATGCCCCAACTCTGATTCCCCGCCTCTGATTCCACAGCTCTGATTCCCCGCCTCTGATTCCCCGCATCCGATTCCCCATATCTGATTCCCCGCCTCTGTTTCCCCGCCCCTGATTCCCCGCCTCTGTTTCCCCATATCTGATTATCCGCCTCTGATTCCCAACTATGATTCCCCGCCTCTGAATCCCCGCGTCTGATTCCCTGCCTCTGCTTCCCCGCCTCTGATTCCCCAACTCTGATTCCCCGCCTCTGATTCCCCAGCTCTGATTCCCCGCCTCTGATTCCCCGTGTTTGATTCCCTGCCTCTGATTCCCGGCCTCTGATTCCGCATCTCTGATTCACCGCCTTTGATTCGCCACCTCTGATTCCCCATATCTGATTCCCCGCATCTGTTTCCCCGCCTCTGATTCCCTGCCTCTGATTCCCCATCTCCGATTCCGCATATCTGATTCCCTGACTCTGATTCCCCAACTTTGATTCCCAGCCTCTGATTCCCCAGCTCTGATTCCCCGCCTCTGATTCCCCGTGTTTGATTCCCTGCCTCTGATTCCCCGCCTCTGATTCCCCATCTCTGATTCACCGCCTTTGATTCGCCACCTCTGATTCCCCATATCTGATTCCCCACCTCTGTTTCCCCGCCTCTGATTCCCCGCCTCTGATTCTCCATATCTCATTCCCCGCCTCTGACTCCCCATCTGATTCCCGGACTCTGATTCCCCACCTCTGATTCCCGGCCTCTTATTCCCAGCATCTGATTCCAGGCCTCTGATTCCCGGCCTCTGGCTCCCCGCTTCTGATTCTGATTCCCTGCCTCTGATTCCCCACGTCTGATTCCCCATATCTGATTCCCCGCCTCTCTTTCCACGCCTCTGATTCCCCGCCTCTGTTTCCCCATATCTAATTCCCCACCTCTGATTCCCCATATCTGATTCCCCGCCTCTGTTTCGCCGCCTCTGATTCCCTGCCTCTGATTCCCAACCTCTGATTCCACACCTCTGATTCCCCATATCTGATTCCCCGCCTCTGTTTCCCCGCCTCTGATTCCCTGCCCTTGTTTCCCCATATCTGATTCCCTGCCTCTGATTCCCCAACTCTGATTCCCCGCCTCTGATTCCCCAGCTCTGATTCCCCGCCCCTGATTTCCCGTGTTTGATTCCCTGCCTCTGATTCCCAGCCTCTGATTCCCCATCTCTGATTCACCGCCTTTGATTCGCCACCTCTGATTCCACATATCTGATTCCCCACCTCTGTTTCCCCGCCTCTGATTCCCCGCCTCTGATTCTACATATCTCATTTTCCGCCTCTGAATCCCCATCTCTGATTCCCGGACTCTGATTCCCCACCTCTGATTCCCGGCCTCTTATTCCCAGCATCTGATTCCCGGCCTCTGATTCCCGGCCTCTGATTCCCCGCTTCTGATTCTGATTCGCTGCCTCTGATTCCCCATCTCTGATTCCGCACATCTGATTCCCTGCCTCTGATTCCCCACCTCTGATTCCCCATATCTGATTTCCCGCCTCTTTTCCCCGCCTCTGATTCCCCGCCTCTGTTTCCCCATATCTAATTCCCAACCTCTGATGCCCCAACTCTGATTCCCTGCCTCTGATTCCCCGCGTTCTATTCCCTGCCTCTGATTCCCCGCCTGTGATTCCCCATCTCTGATTCACCACCTCTGATTCCCCACCTCTGATTCCCCATATCTAATTCCCCGCCTCTGTTTGCCCGCCTCTGATTCCCCGCCTCTGTTTCCCCATATCTGATTCCCCGCCTCTGAATCCCCAACTCTCATTCCCTGCCTCTGATTCCCCAGCTCTGATTCCCCGCCTTTGATTCGCCCCGTCTGATTCCCAGCCTCTGAATCCCCGTGTCTGATTTCCTGCCTCTGATTCCCCGCCTCTGATTCCCCATCTCTGATTCACAGCCTCTGATTCCCCACCTCTGATTCCCCATCTCGGATTCCGCACATCTGATTCCCTGCCTCTGATTCCCTGACTCTGATCCCCACCTCTGATTCCCAAGCTCTGATTCCCCGCCTCTGATTCCCCAACTCTGATTCCCCGCCTCTGATTCCCCAGCTCTGATTCCCCGCCTCTGATTCCCCGTGTTTGATTCCCTGCCTCTGATTCCCCGCCTCTGATTCCACATCTCTGATTCACCGCCTTTGATTCGCCACCTCTGATTCCCCATATCTGATTCCTCGCCTCTGTTTCCCCGCCTCTGATTCCCCGCCTCTGATTCCCCATATCTCATTCCCCGCCTCTGATTCCCCATCTCTGATTCCCGGACTCTGATTCCCCACCTCTGATTCCCAGGCACTTATTCCCGGCATCTGATCCCTCCTCTGATTCCCGGCCTCTGATTCCCTGCTTCTGATTCTGATTCCCTGCCTTTGATTCCCCATCTCTGATTCCGAACATCTGATTCCCTGCCTCTGATTCCCCATCTCTGATTCCCCATATCTGATTCCCCGCCTCTGTTTCCCCGCCTCTGATTCCCCGCCTCTGTTTCCCAATATCTAAGTCCCCGCCTCTGATTCCCCAACTCTGATTCCCCACCTCTGATTCCCCAGCTCTGATTCCCCGCCTCTGATTCCCTGCATCTGATTCCCTGCATCTGATTCCAAGCCTCTGATTCCCTGCCTCTGATTCACAACCTCTGATTCCCCACCTCTGATTCCCCATATCTGATTCGCAGCCTCTGTTTCCCCGCCTCTGATTCCCCGCCTCTGTTTCCCCATATCTGATTCCCGGACTCTGATTCCCCGCCTCTGATTCCCTGCCTCTGATTCCCCATCTCCGATTCCGCATATCTGATTCCCTGACTCTGATTCCCCAACTTTGATTCCCAGCCTCTGATTCCCCAGCTCTGATTCCCCGCCTCTGATTCCCCGTGTTTGATTCCCTGCCTCTGATTCCCCGCCTCTGATTCCCCATCTCTGATTCACCGCCTTTGATTCGCCACCTCTGATTCCCCATATCTGATTCCCCACCTCTGTTTCCCCGCCTCTGATTCCCCGCCTCTGATTCTCCATATCTCATTCCCCGCCTCTGACTCCCCATCTGATTCCCGGACTCTGATTCCCCACCTCTGATTCCCGGCCTCTTATTCCCAGCATCTGATTCCAGGCCTCTGATTCCCGGCCTCTGGCTCCCCGCTTCTGATTCTGATTCCCTGCCTCTGATTCCCCACGTCTGATTCCCCATATCTGATTCCCCGCCTCTCTTTCCACGCCTCTGATTCCCCGCCTCTGTTTCCCCATATCTAATTCCCCACCTCTGATGCCCCAACTCTGATTCCCCGCCTCTGATTCCACAGCTCTGATTCCCCGCCTCTGATTCCCCGCATCCGATTCCCCATATCTGATTCCCCGCCTCTGTTTCCCCGCCCCTGATTCCCCGCCTCTGTTTCCCCATATCTGATTATCCGCCTCTGATTCCCAACTATGATTCCCCGCCTCTGAATCCCCGCGTCTGATTCCCTGCCTCTGCTTCCCCGCCTCTGATTCCCCAACTCTGATTCCCCGCCTCTGATTCCCCAGCTCTGATTCCCCGCCTCTGATTCCCCGTGTTTGATTCCCTGCCTCTGATTCCCGGCCTCTGATTCCGCATCTCTGATTCACCGCCTTTGATTCACCACCTCTGATTCCCCATATCTGATTCCCCGCATCTGTTTCCCCGCCTCTGATTCCCCGCCTCTGATTCCCCATATCTCATTCCCCGCCTCTGAATCCCCATCTCTGATTCCCGGACTCTGATTCCCCACCTCTGATTCCCGGCCTCTTATTCCCGGCATCTGATTCCGGCCTCTGATTCCCGGCCTCTGATTCCATGCTTCTGATTCTGATTCCCTGCCTCTGATTCTCCATCTCTGATTCCGCACATCTGATTCCCTGCCTCTGATTCCCCACCTCTGATTCCCCATATCTGATTCCCCGCCTCTGTTTCCCCGCCTCTGATTTCCCGCCTCTGTTTCCCAATATCTAAGTCCCCGCCTCTGATTCCCCAACTCTGATTCCCCACCTCTGATTCCCCAGCTCTGATTCCCCGCCTCTGATTCCCCGCATCTGATTCCCTGCATCTGATTCCAAGCCTCTGATTCGCTGCCTCTGATTCCCAACCTCTGATTCCCCACCTCTGATTCCCCATATCTGATTCCCCGCCTCTGTTACCCCGCCTCTGATTCCCCACCTCTGTTTCCCCATATCTGATTCCCGGCCTCTTATTCCCCGCCTCTGATTCCCCACCTCTGATTCCCTACCTCTGATTCCCCATCTCCGATTCCGCACATCTGATTCCCTGCCTCTGATTCCCCGCCTCTGATTCCCTGCCTCTGATTCCGAACCTCTGATTCCCCACCTCTGATTCCCCATATCTGATTCCCCGCCTCTGTTGCCCCGCCTCTGATTCCCCTCCTCTGATTCCCCAACTCTAATTCCCCGCCTCTGATTCCCCAGCTCTGATTCCCCGTGTTTGATTCCCTGCCTCTGATTCCCTGCCCTGATTCCCCATCTCTGTTACACCGCCTTTGATTCGCCACCTCTGATTCCCCATATCTGATTCCCCGCCTCTGTTTCGCCGCCTCTGATTCCCTGCCTCTGATTCCCAACCTCTGATTCCACACCTCTGATTCCCCATATCTGATTCCCCGCCTCTGTTTCCCCGCCTCTGATTCCCTGCCCTTGTTTCCCCATATCTGATTCCCTGCCTCTGATTCCCCAACTCTGATTCCCCGCCTCTGATTCCCCAGCTCTGATTCCCCGCCCCTGATTTCCCGTGTTTGATTCCCTTCCTCTGATTCCCCGCCTCTGATTCCCCATCTCTGATTCACTGCCTTTGATTCGCCACCTCTGATTCCACATATCTGATTCCCCACCTCTGTTTCCCCGCCTCTGATTCCCCGCCTCTGATTCTACATATCTCATTTTCCGCCTCTGAATCCCCATCTCTGATTCCCGGACTCTGATTCCCCACCTCTGATTCCCGGCCTCTTATTCCCAGCATCTGATTCCCGGCCTCTGATTCCCGGCCTCTGATTCCCCGCTTCTGATTCTGATTCGCTGCCTCTGATTCCCCATCTCTGATTCCGCACATCTGATTCCCTGCCTCTGATTCCCCACCTCTGATTCCCCATATCTGATTTCCCGCCTCTGTTTCCCCGCCTCTGATTCCCCGCCTCTGTTTCCCCATATCTAATTCCCAACCTCTGATGCCCCAACTCTGATTCCCTGCCTCTGATTCCCCGCGTTCTATTCCCTGCCTCTGATTCCCCGCCTGTGATTCCCCATCTCTGATTCACCACCTCTGATTCCCCACCTCTGATTCCCCATATCTAATTCCCCGCCTCTGTTTGCCCGGCTCTGATTCCCCGCCTCTGTTTCCCCATATCTGATTCCCCGCCTCTGAATCCCCAACTCTGATTCCCTGCCTCTGATTCCCCAGCTCTGATTCCCCGCCTTTGATTCGCCCCGTCTGATTCCCAGCCTCTGAATCCCCGTGTCTGATTTCCTGCCTCTGATTCCCCGCTTCTGATTCCCCATCTCTGATTCACAGCCTCTGATTCCCCACCTCTGATTCTCCATCTCGGATTCCGCACATCTGATTCCCTGCCTCTGATTCCCTGACTCTGATCCCCACCTCTGATTCCCAAGCTCTGATTCCCCGCCTCTGATTCCCCAACTCTGATTCCCCGCCTCTGATTCCCCAGCTCTGATTCCCCGCCTCTGATTCCCCGTGTTTGATTCCCTGCCTCTGATTCCCCGCCTCTGATTCCCCATCTCTGATTCACCGCCTTTGATTCGCCACCTCTGATTCCCCATATCTGATTCCTCGCCTCTGTTTCCCCGCCTCTGATTCCCCGCCTCTGATTCCCCATATCTCATTCCCCGCCTCTGATTCCCCATCTCTGATTCCCGGACTCTGATTCCCCACCTCTGATTCCCAGCCTCTTATTCCCGGCATCTGATTCCGGCCTCTGATTCCCGGCCTCTGATTCCCTGCTTCTGATTCTGATTCCCTGCCTTTGATTCCCCATCTCTGATTCCGAACATCTGATTCCCTGCCTCTGATTCCCTGCCTCTGATTCCCCGCCTCTGATTCCCCGCCTCTGATTCCCTGCCTCTGATTCCCAACCTCTGATTCCCCACCTCTGATTCCCCGTGTTTGATTCCCCGTCTCTGTTTCCCCGCCTCTGATTCCCCGCCTCTGATTCCCCAACTCTAATTCCCCGCCTCTGATTCCCCATATCTGATTCCCCGCCTCTGTTTCCCTGCCTCTGATTCCCCGCCCCTGTTTCCCCATATCTGATTCCCTGCCTCTGATTCCCCAACTTTGATTCCCAGCCTCTGATTCCCCAGCTCTGATTCCCCGCCTCTGATTCCCCGTGTTTGATTCCCTGCCTCTGATTCCCGTCCTCTGATTCCCCATCTCTGAATCACCGCCTTTGATTCGCCACCTCTGATTCCCCATATCTGATTCCCCGCCTCTGTTTCCCCGCCTCTGATTCCCCGCCTCTGATTCCCCATATCTCATTCCCCGCCTCTGAATCCCCACCTCTGATTCCCGGCCTCTTATTCCCGGCAACTGATTCCGGCCTCTGATTCCCGGCCTCTGATTCCCTGCTTCTGATTCTGATTCCCTGCCTTTGATTCCCCATCTCTGATTCCAGACATCTGATTCCCTGACTCTGATTCCCCATCTCTGATTCCCCATATCTGATTCCCCGCCTCTGTTTCCCCGCCTCTGATTCCACGCCTCTGTTTCCCAATATCTAAGTCCCCGCCTCTGATTCCCCAACTCTGATTCCCCACCTCTGATTCCCCAGCTCTGATTCCCCGCCTCTGATTTCCCGCATCTGATTCCCTGCATCTGATTCCAAGCCTCTGATTCCCTGCCTCTGATTCCCAACCTCTGATTCCCCACCTCTGATTCCCCATATCTGATTCCCAGCCTCTGTTTCCCCACCTCTGATTCCCCGCCTCTGATTCCCCATATCTGATTCCCGGCCTCTGATTCCCCGCCTCTGATTCCCCGCCTCTGATTCCCTGCCTCTGATTCCCCATCTCCGATTCCGCACATCTGAATCCCTGCCTCTGATTCCCCGCCTCTGATTCCACGCCTCTGATTCCCTGCCTCTGATTCCCAACCTCTGATTCCCCACCTCTGATTCCCCGTGTTTGATTCCCCGCCTCTGTTTGCCCACCTCTGATTCCCCGCCTCTGATTCCCCAACTCTAATTCCCCGCCTCTGATTCCCCATATCTGATTCCCCGCCTCTGTTTCCCCGCCTCTGATTCCCCGCCCCTGTTTCCCCATATCTGATTCCCTGCCTCTGATTCCACAACTTTGATTCCCAGCCTCTGATTCCCCCAGCTCTGATTCCCCGCCTCTGATTCCCCGTGTTTGATTCCCTGCCTCTGATTCCCCGCCTCTGATTCCCCATCTCTGATTCACCGCCTTTGATTCGCCACCTCTGATTCCCCATATCTGATTCCCCACCTCTGTTTCCCCGCCTCTGATTCCCCGCCTCTGATTCTCCATACCTCATTCCCCGCCTCTGAATCCCCATCTCTGACTCCCGGACTCTGATTCCCCACCTCTGATTCCCGGCCTCTTATTCCCAGCATCTGATTCCAGGCCTCTGATTCCCGGCCTCTGACTCCCCGCTTCTGATTCTGATTCCCTGCCTCTGATTCCCCATCTCTGATTCCGCACATCTGATTACCTGCCTCTGATTCCCCACCTCTGATTCCCCATATCTGATTCCCCGCCTCTGTTTCCAAGCCTCTGATTCCCCGCCTCTGATTCCCCATATCTGATTCCCCGCCTCTGTTTCCACGCCTCTAATTCCCCGCCTCTGATTCCTCATATCTGATTCCCCGCCTCTGTTTCCCCGCCTCTGATTCCCCGCCCCTGTTTCCCCATATCTGATTCCCTGACTCTGATTCCCCAACTTTGATTCCCAGCCTCTGATTCCCCAGCTCTGATTCCCCGCCTCTGATTCCCCGTGTTTGATTCCCTGCCTCTGATTCCCCGCCTCTGATTCCCCATCTCTGATTCACCGCCTTTGATTCGCCACCTCTGATTCCCCATATCTGATTCCCCACCTCTGTTTCCCCGCCTCTGATTCCCCGCCTCTGATTCTCCATATCTCATTCCCCGCCTCTGACTCCCCATCTCTGATTCCCGGACTCTGATTCCCCACCTCTGATTCCCGGCCTCTTATTCCCAGCATCTGATTCCAGGCCTCTGATTCCCGGCCTCTGACTCCCCGCTTCTGATTCTGATTCCCTGCCTCTGATTCCCCATCTCTGATTCTGCACGTCTGATTACCTGCCTCTGATTCCCCACGTCTGATTCCCCATATCTGATTCCCCGCCTCTGTTTCCACGCCTCTGATTCCCCGCCTCTGTTTCCCCATATCTAATTCCCCACGTCTGATGCCCCAACTCTGATTCCCCGCCTCTGATTCCACAGCTCTGATTCCCCGCCTCTGATTCCCCGCATCCGATTTCCCATATCTGATTCCCCGCCTCTCTTTCCACGCCTCTGATTCCCCGCCTCTGTTTCCCCATATCTAATTCCCCACCTCTGATGCCCCAACTCTGATTCCCCGCCTCTGATTCCACAGCTCTGTTTCCCCGCCACTGATTCCCCGCTTCTGTTTCCCCATATCTGATTCCCGGCCTCTGATTCCCCGCCTCTGATTCCCCGCCTCTGATTCCCTGCCTCTGATTCCCCATCTCCGATTCCGCACATCTGATTCCCTGCCTCTCATTCCCCGCCTCTGATTCCCCGCCTCTGATTCCCTGCCTCTGATTCCCAACCTCTGATTCCCCACCTCTGATTCCCCGTGTTTGATTCCCCGCCTCTGTTTCCCCGCCTCTGATTCCCCGCCTCTGATTCCCCAACTCTAATTCCCCGCCCCTGATTCCCCATATTTGATTCCCCGCCTCTGTTTCCCCGCCTCTGATTCCCCGACCCTGTTTCCCCATATCTGATTCCCTGCCTCTGATTCCCCAACTTTGATTCCCAGACTCTGATTCCCCAGCTCTGATTCCCCGCCTCTGATTCCCCGCATCTGATTCCCTGCATCTGATTCCAAGCCTCTGATCTCCTGCCTCTGATTCCCAACCTCTGATTCCCCACCTCTGATTCCCCATATATGATTCCCAGCCTCTGTTTCCCCGCCTCTGATTCCCCGCCTCTGTTTCCCCATATCTGATTCCCGGCCTCTGATTCCCCGCCTCTGATTCCCTGCCTCTGATTCCCCATCACCGATTCCGCACATCTGATTCCCTGCCTCTGATTCCCCGCCTCTGATTCCCCGCCGCTGATTCCCTGCCTCTAATTTCCAACCTCTGATTCCCCACCTCTGATTCCCCGTGTTTGATTCCCCGCCTCTGTTTCCCCACCACTAATTCCCCGCCTCTGATTCCCCAACTCTAATTCCCCGCCTCTGATTCCCCATATCTGATTCCCCGCCTCTGTTTCCCCGCCTCTGATTCCCCGCCCCTGTTTCCCCATATCTGATTCCCTGACTCTGATTCCCCAACTTTGATTCCCAGCCTCTGATTCCCCAGCTCTGATTCCCCGCCTCTGATTCCCCGTGTTTGATTCCCTGCCTCTGATTCCCCGCCTCTGATTCCCCATCTCTGATTCACCGCCTCTGTTTCCCCGCCTCTGATTCCCCGCCTCTGATTCTCCATATCTCATTCCCCGCCTCTGACTCCCCATCTCTGATTCCCGGACTCTGATTCCCCACCTCTGATTCCCGGCCTCTTATTCCCAGCATCTGATTCCAGGCCTCTGATTCCCGGCCTCTGGCTCCCCGCTTCTGATTCTGATTCCCTGCCTCTGATTCCCCACGTCTGATTCCCCATATCTGATTCCCCGCCTCTGTTTCCACGCCTCTGATTCCCCGCCTCTGTTTCCCCATATCTAATTCCCCACCTCTGATGCCCCAACTCTGATTCCCCGCCTCTGATTCCACAGCTCTGATTCCCCGCCTCTGATTCCCCGCATCCGATTCCCCATATCTGATTCCCCGCCTCTGTTTCCCCGCCCCTGATTCCCCGACTCTGTTTCCCCATATCTGATTATCCGTCTCTGATTCCCAACTATGATTCCCCGCCTCTGAATCCCCGCGTCTGATTCCCTGCCTCTGCTTCCCCGCCTCTGATTCCCCAGCTCTGATTCCCCGCCTCTGATTCCCCGTGTTTGATTCCCTGCCTCTGATTCCCGGCCTCTGATTCTGCATCTCTGATTCACCGCCTTTGATTCGCCACCTCTGATTCCCCATATCTGATTCCCCGCATCTGTTTCCCCGCCTCTGATTCCCCGCCTCTGATTCCCCATATCTCATTCCCCGCCTCTGAATCCCCATCTCTGATTCCCGGACTCTGATTCCCCACCTCTGATTCCCGGCCTCTTATTCCCGGCATCTGATTCCGGCCTCTGATTCCCGGCCTCTGATTCCCTGCTTCTGATTCTGATTCCCTGCCTCTGATTCCCCATCTCTGATTCCGCACATCTGATTCCCTGCCTCTGATTCCCCACCTCTGATTCCCCATATCTGATTCCCCGCCTCTGTTTCCCCGCCTCTGATTTCCCGCCTCTGTTTCCCAATATCTAAGTCCCCGCCTCTGATTCCCCAACTCTGATTCCCCACCTCTGATTCCCCAGCTCTGATTCCCCGCCTCTGATTCCCCGCATCTGATTCCCTGCATCTGATTCCAAGCCTCTGATTCGCTGCCTCTGATTCCCAACCTCTGATTCCCCACCTCTGATTCCCCATATCTGATTCCCCGCCTCTGTTACCCCGCCTCTGATTCCCCACCTCTGTTTCCCCATATCTGATTCCCGGCCTCTTATTCCCCGCCTCTGATTCCCCACCTCTGATTCCCTACCTATGATTCCCCATCTCCGATTCCGCACATCTGATTCCCTGCCTCTGATTCCCCGCCTCTGATTCCCTGCCTCTGATTCCGAACCTCTGATTCCCCACCTCTGATTCCCCATATCTGATTCCCCGCCTCTGTTGCCCCGCCTCTGATTCCCCTCCTCTGATTCCCCAACTCTCATTCCCCGCCTCTGATTCCCCAGCTCTGATTCCCCGTGTTTGATTCCCTGCCTCTGATTCCCTGCCCTGATTCCCCATCTCTGTTACACCGCCTTTGATTCGCCACCTCTGATTCCCCATATCTGATTCCCCGCCTCTGTTTCGCCGCCTCTGATTCCCTGCCTCTGATTCCCAACCTCTGATTTCACACCTCTGATTCCCCATATCTGATTCCCCGCCTCTGTTTCCCCGCCTCTGATTCCCTGCCCTTGTTTCCCCATATCTGATTCCCTGCCTCTGATTCCCCAACTCTGATTCCCCGCCTCTGATTCCCCAGCTCTGATTCCCCGCCCCTGATTTCCCGTGTTTGATTCCCTGCCTCTGATTCCCCGCCTCTGATTCCCCATCTCTGATTCACTGCCTTTGATTCGCCACCTCTGATTCCACATATCTGATTCCCCACCTCTGTTTCCCCGCCTCTGATTCCCCGCCTCTGATTCTACATATCTCATTTTCCGCCTCTGAATCCCCATCTCTGATTCCCGGACTCTGATTCCCCACCTCTGATTCCCGGCCTCTTATTCCCAGCATCTGATTCCCGGCCTCTGATTCCCGGCCTCTGATTCCCCGCTTCTGATTCTGATTCGCTGCCTCTGATTCCCCATCTCTGATTCCGCACATCTGATTCCCTGCCTCTGATTCCCCACCTCTGATTCCCCATATCTGATTTCCAGCCTCTGTTTCCCCGCCTCTGATTCCCCGCCTCTGTTTCCCCATATCTAATTCCCAACCTCTGATGCCCCAACTCTGATTCCCTGCCTCTGATTCCCCGCGTTCTATTCCCTGCCTCTGATTCCCCGCCTGTGATTCCCCATCTCTGATTCACCACCTCTGATTCCCCACCTCTGATTCCCCATATCTAATTCCCCGCCTCTGTTTGCCCGCCTCTGATTCCCCGCCTGTGTTTCCCCATATCTGATTCCCCGCCTCTGAATCCCCAACTCTGATTCCCTGCCTCTGATTCCCCAGCTCTGATTCCCCGCCTTTGATTCGCCCCGTCTGATTCCCAGCCTCTGAATCCCCGTGTCTGATTTCCTGCCTCTGATTCCCCGCCTCTGATTCCCCATCTCTGATTCACAGCCTCTTATTCCCCACCTCTGATTCCCCATCTCGGATTCCGCACATCTGATTCCCTGCCTCTGATTCCCTGACTCTGATCCCCACCTCTGATTCCCAAGCTCTGATTCCCCGCCTCTGATTCCCCAACTCTGATTCCCCGCCTCTGATTCCCCAGCTCTGATTCCCCGCCTCTGATTCCCCGTGTTTGATTCCCTGCCTCTGATTCCCCGCCTCTGATTCCCCATCTCTGATTCACCGCCTTTGATTCGCCACCTCTGATTCCCCATATCTGATTCCTCGCCTCTGTTTCCCCGCCTCTGATTCCCCGCCTCTGATTCCCCATATCTCATTCCCCGCCTCTGATTCCCCATCTCTGATTCCTGGACTCTGATTCCCCACCTCTGATTCCCAGCCTCTTATTCCCGGCATCTGATTCCGGCCTCTGATTCCCGGCCTCTGATTCCCTGCTTCTGATTCTGATTCCCTGCCTTTGATTCCCCATCTCTGATTCCGAACATCTGATTCCCTGCCTCTGATTCCCCATCTCTGATTCCCCATATCTGATTCCCCGCCTCTGTTTCCCCGCCTCTGATTCCCTGCCTCTGTTTCCCAATATCTAAGTCCCCGCCTCTGATTCCCCAACTCTGATTCCCCACCTCTGATTCCCCAGCTCTGATTCCCCGCCTCTGATTCCCTGCATCTGATTCCCTGCATCTGATTCCAAGCCTCTGATTCCCTGCCTCTGATTCCCAACCTCTGATTCCCCACCTCTGATTCCCCATATCTGATTCCCAGCCTCTGTTTCCCCGCCTCTGATTCCCCGCCTCTGTTTCCCCATATCTGATTCCCGGACTCTGATTCCCCGCCTCTGATTCCCTGCCTCTGATTCCCCATCTCCGATTCCGCACATCTGATTCCCTGCCTCTGATTCCCCGCCTCTGATTCCCCGCCTCTGATTCCCTGCCTCTGATTCCCAACCTCTGATTCCCCACCTCTGATTCCCCGTGTTTGATTCCCCGTCTCTGTTTCCCCGCCTCTGATTCCCCGCCTCTGATTCCCCAACTCTAATTCCCCGCCTCTGATTCCCCATATCTGATTCCCCGCCTCTGTTTCCCTGCCTCTGATTCCCCGCCCCTGTTTCCCCATATCTGATTCCCTGCCTCTGATTCCCCAACTTTGATTCCCAGCCTCTGATTCCCCAGCTCTGATTCCCCGCCTCTGATTCCCCGTGTTTGATTCCCCGCCTCTGATTCCCGTCCTCTGATTCCCCATCTCTGAATCACCGCCTTTGATTCGCCACCTCTGATTCCCCATATCTGATTCCCCGCCTCTGTTTCCCCGCCTCTGATTCCCCGCCTCTGATTCCCCATATCTCATTCCCCGCCTCTGAATCCCCACCTCTGATTCCCGGCCTCTTATTCCCGGCATCTGATTCCGGCCTCTGATTCCCGGCCTCTGATTCCCTGCTTCTGATTCTGATTCCCTGCCTTTGATTACCCATCTCTGATTCCGCACATCTGATTCCCTGCCTCTGATTCCCCATCTCTGATTCCCCATATTTGATTCCCCGCCTCTGTTTCCCCGCCTCTGATTCCACGCCTCTGTTTCCCAATATCTAAGTCCCCGCCTCTGATTCCCCAACTCTGATTCCCCACCTCTGATTCCCCAGCTCTGATTCCCCGCCTCTGATTCCCCGCATCTGATTCCCTGCATCTGATTCCAAGCCTCTGATTCCCTGCCTCTGATTCCCAACCTCTGATTCCCCACCTCTGATTCCCCATATCTGATTCCCAGCCTCTGTTTCCGCACCTCTGATTCCCCGCCTCTGATTCCCCATATCTGATTCCCGGCCTCTGATTCCCCGCCTCTGATTCCCCGCCTCTGATTCCCTGCCTCTGATTCCCCATCTCCGATTCCGCACATCTGAATCCCTGCCTCTGATTCCCCGCCTCTGATTCCCCGCCTCTGATTCCCTGCCTCTGATTCCCAACCTCTGATTCCCCACCTCTGATTCCCCGTGTTTGATTCCCCGCCTCTGTTTCCCCACCTCTGATTCCCCGCCTCTGATTCCCCAACTCTAATTCCCCGCCCCTGATTCCCAATATCTGATTCCCCGCCTCTGTTTCCCCGCCTCTGATTCCCCGCCCCTGTTTCCCCATATCTGATTCCCTGCCTCTGATTCCCCATATCTGATTCCCCGCCTCTGTTTCCACGCCTCTGATTCCCCGCATCTGATTCCCCATATCTGATTCCCCGCCTCTGTTTCCACGCCTCTAATTCCCCGCCTCTGATTCCCCATATCTGATTCCCCGCCTCTGTTTCCCCGCCTCTGATTCCCCGCCCCTGTTTCCCCATATCTGATTCCATGACTCTGATTCCCCAACTTTGATTCCCAGCCTCTGATTCCCCAGCTCTGATTCCCCGCCTCTGATTCCCCGTGTTTGATTCCCTGCCTCTGATTCCCCGCCTCTGATTCCCCATCTCTGATTCACCGCCTTTGATTCGCCACCTCTGATTCCCCATATCTGATTCCCCACCTCTGTTTCCCCGCCTCTGATTCCCCGCCTCTGATTCTCCATATCTCATTCCCCGCCTCTGACTCCCCATCTCTGATTCCCGGACTCTGATTCCCCACCTCTGATTCCCGGCCTCTTATTCCCAGCATCTGATTCCAGGCCTCTGATTCCCGGCCTCTGACTCCCCGCTTCTGATTCTGATTCCCTGCCTCTGATTCCCCATCTCTGATTCCGCACGTCTGATTACCTGCCTCTGATTCCCCACGTCTGATTCCCCATATCTGATTCCCCGCCTCTGTTTCCACGCCTCTGATTCCCCGCCTCTGTTTCCCCATATCTAATTCCCCACCTCTGATGCCCCAACTCTGATTCCCCGCCTCTGATTCCACAGCTCTGATTCCCCGCCTCTGATTCCCCGCATCCGATTCCCCATATCTGATTCCCCGCCTCTGTTTCCCCGCCCCTGTTTCCCCGCCTCTGTTTCCCCATATCTGATTATCCGCCTCTGATTCCCAACTATGATTCCCCGCCTCTGAATCCCCGCGTCTGATTCCCTGTCTCTGCTTCCCCGCCTCTGATTCCCCAACTCTGATTCCCCGCCTCTGATTCCCCAGCTCTGATTCCCCGCCTCTGATTCCCCGTGTTTGATTCCCTGCCTCTGATTGCCGGCCTCTGATTCCGCATCTCTGATTCACCGCCTTTGATTCGCCACCTCTGATTCCCCATATCTGATTCCCCGCATCTGTTTCCCCGCCTCTGATTCCCCGCCTCTGATTCCCCGCCTCTGATTCCCCATATCTCATTCCCCGCCTCTGAATCCCCATCTCTGATTCCCGGCCTCTTATTCCCGGCATCTGATTCCGGCCTCTGATTCCCGGCCTCTGATTCCCTGCTTCTGATTCTGCTTCCCTGCCTCTGATTCCCCATCTCTGATTCCGCACATCTGATTCCCTGCCTCTGATTCGCTACCTCTGATTCCCCATATCTGATTCCCCGCCTCTGTTTCCCCGCCTCTGATTTCCCGCCTCTGTTTTCCAATATCTAAGTCCCCGCCTCTGATTCCCCAACTCTGATTCCCCACCTCTGATTCCCCAGCTCTGATTCCCCGCCTCTGATTCCCCGCATCTGATTCCCTGCATCTGATTCCAAGCCTCTGATTCCCTGCCTCTGATTCCCAACCTCTGATTCCCCACCTCTGATTCCCCATATCTGATTCCCCGCCTCTGTTTCCCCGCCTCTGATTCCCCACCTCTGTTTCCCCATATCTGATTCCCGGCCTCTTATTCCCCGCCTCTGATTCCCCACCTCTGATTCCCTACCTCTGATTCCCCATCTCCGATTCCGCACATCTGATTCCCTGCCTCTGATTCCCCGCCTCTGATTCCCTGCCTCTGATTCCGAACCTCTGATACCCCACCTCTGATTCCCCATATCTGATTCCCCGCCTCTGTTTCCCCGCCTCTGATTCCCCTCCTCTGATTCCCCAACTCTAATTCCCCGCCTCTGATTCCCCAGCTCTGATTCCCCGTGTTTGATTCCCTGCCTCTGATTCCCTGCCCTGATTCCCCATCTCTGTTTCACCGCCTTTGATTCGCCACCTCTGATTCCCCATATCTGATTCCCCGCCTCTGTTTCGCCGCCTCTGATTCCCTGCCTCTGATTCCCAACCTCTGATTCCACACCTCTGATTCCCCATATCTGATTCCCCGCCTCTGTTTCCCCGCCTCTGATTCCCTGCCCTTGTTTCCCCATATCTGATTCCCTGCCTCTGATTCCCCAACTCTGATTCCCCGCCTCTGATTCCCCAGCTCTGATTCCCCGCCCCTGATTTCCCGTGTTTGATTCCCTGCCTCTGATTCCCAGCCTCTGATTCCCCATCTCTGATTCACCGCCTTTGATTCGCCACCTCTGATTCCACATATCTGATTCCCCACCTCTGTTTCCCCGCCTCTGATTCCCCGCCTCTGATTCTACATATCTCATTTTCCGCCTCTGAATCCCCATCTCTGATTCCCGGACTCTGATTCCCCACCTCTGATTCCCGGCCTCTTATTCCCAGCATCTAATTCCCGGCCTCTGATTCCCGGCCTCTGATTCCCCGCTTCTGATTCTGATTCGCTGCCTCTGATTCCCCATCTCTGATTCCGCACATCTGATTCCCTGCCTCTGATTCCCCACCTCTGATTCCCCATATCTGATTTCCCGCCTCTTTTCCCCGCCTCTGATTCCCCGCCTCTGTTTCCCCATATCTAATTCCCAACCTCTGATGCCCCAACTCTGATTCCCTGCCTCTGATTCCCCGCGTTCTATTCCCTGCCTCTGATTCCCCGCCTGTGATTCCCCATCTCTGATTCACCACCTCTGATTCCCCACCTCTGATTCCCCATATCTAATTCCCCGCCTCTGTTTGCCCGCCTCTGATTCCCCGCCTCTGTTTCCCCATATCTGATTCCCCGCCTCTGAATCCCCAACTCTCATTCCCTGCCTCTGATTCCCCAGCTCTGATTCCCCGCCTTTGATTCCCCCCGTCTGATTCCCAGCCTCTGAATCCCCGTGTCTGATTTCCTGCCTTTGATTCCCCGCCTCTGATTCCCCATCTCTGATTCACAGCCTCTGATTCCCCACCTCTGATTCCCCATCTCGGATTCCGCACATCTGATTCCCTGCCTCTGATTCCCTGACTCTGATCCCCACCTCTGATTCCCAAGCTCTGATTCCCCGCCTCTGATTCCCCAACTCTGATTCCCCGCCTCTGATTCCCCAGCTCTGATTCCCCGCCTCTGATTCCCCGTGTTTGATTCCCTGCCTCTGATTCCCCGCCTCTGATTCCCCATCTCTGATTCACCGCCTTTGATTCGCCACCTCTGATTCCCCATATCTGATTCCTCGCCTCTGTTTCCCCGCCTCTGATTCCCCGCCTCTGATTCCCCATATCTCATTCCCCGCCTCTGATTCCCCATCTCTGATTCCCGGACTCTGATTCCCCACCTCTGATTCCCAGGCACTTATTCCCGGCATCTGATCCCTCCTCTGATTCCCGGCCTCTGATTCCCTGCTTCTGATTCTGATTCCCTGCCTTTGATTCCCCATCTCTGATTCCGAACATCTGATTCCCTGCCTCTGATTCCCCATCTCTGATTCCCCATATCTGATTCCCCGCCTCTGTTTCCCCGCCTCTGATTCCCCGCCTCTGTTTCCCAATATCTAAGTCCCCGCCTCTGATTCCCCATCTCTGATTCCCCACCTCTGATTCCCCAGCTCTGATTCCCCGCCTCTGATTCCCTGCATCTGATTCCCTGCATCTGATTCCAAGCCTCTGATTCCCTGCCTCTGATTCACAACCTCTGATTCCCCACCTCTGATTCCCCATATCTGATTCGCAGCCTCTGTTTCCCCGCCTCTGATTCCCCGCCTCTGTTTCCCCATATCTGATTCCCGGACTCTGATTCCCCGCCTCTGATTCCCTGCCTCTGATTCCCCATCTCCGATTCCGCATATCTGATTCCCTGACTCTGATTCCCCAACTTTGATTCCCAGCCTCTGATTCCCCAGCTCTGATTCCCCGCCTCTGATTCCCCGTGTTTGATTCCCTGCCTCTGATTCCCCGCCTCTGTTTCCCCATATCTAATTCCCCACCTCTGATGCCCCAACTCTGATTCCCCGCCTCTGATTCCACAGCTCTGATTCCCCGCCTCTGATTCCCCGCATCCGATTCCCCATATCTGATTCCCCGCCTCTGTTTCCCCGCCCCTGATTCCCCGCCTCTGTTTCCCCATATCTGATTATCCGCCTCTGATTCCCAACTATGATTCCCCGCCTCTGAATCCCCGCGTCTGATTCCCTGCCTCTGCTTCCCCGCCTCTGATTCCCCAACTCTGATTCCCCGCCTCTGATTCCCCAGCTCTGATTCCCCGCCTCTGATTCCCCGTGTTTGATTCCCTGCCTCTGATTCCCGGCCTCTGATTCCGCATCTCTGATTCACCGCCTTTGATTCGCCACCTCTGATTCCCCATATCTGATTCCCCGCATCTGTTTCCCCGCCTCTGATTCCCTGCCTCTGATTCCCCATCTCCGATTCCGCATATCTGATTCCCTGACTCTGATTCCCCAACTTTGATTCCCAGCCTCTGATTCCCCAGCTCTGATTCCCCGCCTCTGATTCCCCGTGTTTGATTCCCTGCCTCTGATTCCCCGCCTCTGATTCCCCATCTCTGATTCACCGCCTTTGATTCGCCACCTCTGATTCCCCATATCTGATTCCCCACCTCTGTTTCCCCGCCTCTGATTCCCCGCCTCTGATTCTCCATATCTCATTCCCCGCCTCTGACTCCCCATCTGATTCCCGGACTCTGATTCCCCACCTCTGATTCCCGGCCTCTTATTCCCAGCATCTGATTCCAGGCCTCTGATTCCCGGCCTCTGGCTCCCCGCTTCTGATTCTGATTCCCTGCCTCTGATTCCCCACGTCTGATTCCCCATATCTGATTCCCCGCCTCTCTTTCCACGCCTCTGATTCCCCGCCTCTGTTTCCCCATATCTAATTCCCCACCTCTGATTCCCCATATCTGATTCCCCGCCTCTGTTTCGCCGCCTCTGATTCCCTGCCTCTGATTCCCAACCTCTGATTCCACACCTCTGATTCCCCATATCTGATTCCCCGCCTCTGTTTCCCCGCCTCTGATTCCCTGCCCTTGTTTCCCCATATCTGATTCCCTGCCTCTGATTCCCCAACTCTGATTCCCCGCCTCTGATTCCCCAGCTCTGATTCCCCGCCCCTGATTTCCCGTGTTTGATTCCCTGCCTCTGATTCCCAGCCTCTGATTCCCCATCTCTGATTCACCGCCTTTGATTCGCCACCTCTGATTCCACATATCTGATTCCCCACCTCTGTTTCCCCGCCTCTGATTCCCCGCCTCTGATTCTACATATCTCATTTTCCGCCTCTGAATCCCCATCTCTGATTCCCGGACTCTGATTCCCCACCTCTGATTCCCGGCCTCTTATTCCCAGCATCTGATTCCCGGCCTCTGATTCCCGGCCTCTGATTCCCCGCTTCTGATTCTGATTCGCTGCCTCTGATTCCCCATCTCTGATTCCGCACATCTGATTCCCTGCCTCTGATTCCCCACCTCTGATTCCCCATATCTGATTTCCCGCCTCTTTTCCCCGCCTCTGATTCCCCGCCTCTGTTTCCCCATATCTAATTCCCAACCTCTGATGCCCCAACTCTGATTCCCTGCCTCTGATTCCCCGCGTTCTATTCCCTGCCTCTGATTCCCCGCCTGTGATTCCCCATCTCTGATTCACCACCTCTGATTCCCCACCTCTGATTCCCCATATCTAATTCCCCGCCTCTGTTTGCCCGCCTCTGATTCCCCGCCTCTGTTTCCCCATATCTGATTCCCCGCCTCTGAATCCCCAACTCTCATTCCCTGCCTCTGATTCCCCAGCTCTGATTCCCCGCCTTTGATTCGCCCCGTCTGATTCCCAGCCTCTGAATCCCCGTGTCTGATTTCCTGCCTCTGATTCCCCGCCTCTGATTCCCCATCTCTGATTCACAGCCTCTGATTCCCCACCTCTGATTCCCCATCTCGGATTCCGCACATCTGATTCCCTGCCTCTGATTCCCTGACTCTGATCCCCACCTCTGATTCCCAAGCTCTGATTCCCCGCCTCTGATTCCCCAACTCTGATTCCCCGCCTCTGATTCCCCAGCTCTGATTCCCCGCCTCTGATTCCCCGTGTTTGATTCCCTGCCTCTGATTCCCCGCCTCTGATTCCACATCTCTGATTCACCGCCTTTGATTCGCCACCTCTGATTCCCCATATCTGATTCCTCGCCTCTGTTTCCCCGCCTCTGATTCCCCGCCTCTGATTCCCCATATCTCATTCCCCGCCTCTGATTCCCCATCTCTGATTCCCGGACTCTGATTCCCCACCTCTGATTCCCAGGCACTTATTCCCGGCATCTGATCCCTCCTCTGATTCCCGGCCTCTGATTCCCTGCTTCTGATTCTGATTCCCTGCCTTTGATTCCCCATCTCTGATTCCGAACATCTGATTCCCTGCCTCTGATTCCCCATCTCTGATTCCCCATATCTGATTCCCCGCCTCTGTTTCCCCGCCTCTGATTCCCCGCCTCTGTTTCCCAATATCTAAGTCCCCGCCTCTGATTCCCCAACTCTGATTCCCCACCTCTGATTCCCCAGCTCTGATTCCCCGCCTCTGATTCCCTGCATCTGATTCCCTGCATCTGATTCCAAGCCTCTGATTCCCTGCCTCTGATTCACAACCTCTGATTCCCCACCTCTGATTCCCCATATCTGATTCGCAGCCTCTGTTTCCCCGCCTCTGATTCCCCGCCTCTGTTTCCCCATATCTGATTCCCGGACTCTGATTCCCCGCCTCTGATTCCCTGCCTCTGATTCCCCATCTCCGATTCCGCATATCTGATTCCCTGACTCTGATTCCCCAACTTTGATTCCCAGCCTCTGATTCCCCAGCTCTGATTCCCCGCCTCTGATTCCCCGTGTTTGATTCCCTGCCTCTGATTCCCCGCCTCTGATTCCCCATCTCTGATTCACCGCCTTTGATTCGCCACCTCTGATTCCCCATATCTGATTCCCCACCTCTGTTTCCCCGCCTCTGATTCCCCGCCTCTGATTCTCCATATCTCATTCCCCGCCTCTGACTCCCCATCTGATTCCCGGACTCTGATTCCCCACCTCTGATTCCCGGCCTCTTATTCCCAGCATCTGATTCCAGGCCTCTGATTCCCGGCCTCTGGCTCCCCGCTTCTGATTCTGATTCCCTGCCTCTGATTCCCCACGTCTGATTCCCCATATCTGATTCCCCGCCTCTCTTTCCACGCCTCTGATTCCCCGCCTCTGTTTCCCCATATCTAATTCCCCACCTCTGATGCCCCAACTCTGATTCCCCGCCTCTGATTCCACAGCTCTGATTCCCCGCCTCTGATTCCCCGCATCCGATTCCCCATATCTGATTCCCCGCCTCTGTTTCCCCGCCCCTGATTCCCCGCCTCTGTTTCCCCATATCTGATTATCCGCCTCTGATTCCCAACTATGATTCCCCGCCTCTGAATCCCCGCGTCTGATTCCCTGCCTCTGCTTCCCCGCCTCTGATTCCCCAACTCTGATTCCCCGCCTCTGATTCCCCAGCTCTGATTCCCCGCCTCTGATTCCCCGTGTTTGATTCCCTGCCTCTGATTCCCGGCCTCTGATTCCGCATCTCTGATTCACCGCCTTTGATTCACCACCTCTGATTCCCCATATCTGATTCCCCGCATCTGTTTCCCCGCCTCTGATTCCCCGCCTCTGATTCCCCATATCTCATTCCCCGCCTCTGAATCCCCATCTCTGATTCCCGGACTCTGATTCCCCACCTCTGATTCCCGGCCTCTTATTCCCGGCATCTGATTCCGGCCTCTGATTCCCGGCCTCTGATTCCATGCTTCTGATTCTGATTCCCTGCCTCTGATTCTCCATCTCTGATTCCGCACATCTGATTCCCTGCCTCTGATTCCCCACCTCTGATTCCCCATATCTGATTCCCCGCCTCTGTTTCCCCGCCTCTGATTTCCCGCCTCTGTTTCCCAATATCTAAGTCCCCGCCTCTGATTCCCCAACTCTGATTCCCCACCTCTGATTCCCCAGCTCTGATTCCCCGCCTCTGATTCCCCGCATCTGATTCCCTGCATCTGATTCCAAGCCTCTGATTCGCTGCCTCTGATTCCCAACCTCTGATTCCCCACCTCTGATTCCCCATATCTGATTCCCCGCCTCTGTTACCCCGCCTCTGATTCCCCACCTCTGTTTCCCCATATCTGATTCCCGGCCTCTTATTCCCCGCCTCTGATTCCCCACCTCTGATTCCCTACCTCTGATTCCCCATCTCCGATTCCGCACATCTGATTCCCTGCCTCTGATTCCCCGCCTCTGATTCCCTGCCTCTGATTCCGAACCTCTGATTCCCCACCTCTGATTCCCCATATCTGATTCCCCGCCTCTGTTGCCCCGCCTCTGATTCCCCTCCTCTGATTCCCCAACTCTAATTCCCCGCCTCTGATTCCCCAGCTCTGATTCCCCGTGTTTGATTCCCTGCCTCTGATTCCCTGCCCTGATTCCCCATCTCTGTTACACCGCCTTTGATTCGCCACCTCTGATTCCCCATATCTGATTCCCCGCCTCTGTTTCGCCGCCTCTGATTCCCTGCCTCTGATTCCCAACCTCTGATTCCACACCTCTGATTCCCCATATCTGATTCCCCGCCTCTGTTTCCCCGCCTCTGATTCCCTGCCCTTGTTTCCCCATATCTGATTCCCTGCCTCTGATTCCCCAACTCTGATTCCCCGCCTCTGATTCCCCAGCTCTGATTCCCCGCCCCTGATTTCCCGTGTTTGATTCCCTTCCTCTGATTCCCCGCCTCTGATTCCCCATCTCTGATTCACTGCCTTTGATTCGCCACCTCTGATTCCACATATCTGATTCCCCACCTCTGTTTCCCCGCCTCTGATTCCCCGCCTCTGATTCTACATATCTCATTTTCCGCCTCTGAATCCCCATCTCTGATTCCCGGACTCTGATTCCCCACCTCTGATTCCCGGCCTCTTATTCCCAGCATCTGATTCCCGGCCTCTGATTCCCGGCCTCTGATTCCCCGCTTCTGATTCTGATTCGCTGCCTCTGATTCCCCATCTCTGATTCCGCACATCTGATTCCCTGCCTCTGATTCCCCACCTCTGATTCCCCATATCTGATTTCCCGCCTCTGTTTCCCCGCCTCTGATTCCCCGCCTCTGTTTCCCCATATCTAATTCCCAACCTCTGATGCCCCAACTCTGATTCCCTGCCTCTGATTCCCCGCGTTCTATTCCCTGCCTCTGATTCCCCGCCTGTGATTCCCCATCTCTGATTCACCACCTCTGATTCCCCACCTCTGATTCCCCATATCTAATTCCCCGCCTCTGTTTGCCCGGCTCTGATTCCCCGCCTCTGTTTCCCCATATCTGATTCCCCGCCTCTGAATCCCCAACTCTGATTCCCTGCCTCTGATTCCCCAGCTCTGATTCCCCGCCTTTGATTCGCCCCGTCTGATTCCCAGCCTCTGAATCCCCGTGTCTGATTTCCTGCCTCTGATTCCCCGCTTCTGATTCCCCATCTCTGATTCACAGCCTCTGATTCCCCACCTCTGATTCTCCATCTCGGATTCCGCACATCTGATTCCCTGCCTCTGATTCCCTGACTCTGATCCCCACCTCTGATTCCCAAGCTCTGATTCCCCGCCTCTGATTCCCCAACTCTGATTCCCCGCCTCTGATTCCCCAGCTCTGATTCCCCGCCTCTGATTCCCCGTGTTTGATTCCCTGCCTCTGATTCCCCGCCTCTGATTCCCCATCTCTGATTCACCGCCTTTGATTCGCCACCTCTGATTCCCCATATCTGATTCCTCGCCTCTGTTTCCCCGCCTCTGATTCCCCGCCTCTGATTCCCCATATCTCATTCCCCGCCTCTGATTCCCCATCTCTGATTCCCGGACTCTGATTCCCCACCTCTGATTCCCAGCCTCTTATTCCCGGCATCTGATTCCGGCCTCTGATTCCCGGCCTCTGATTCCCTGCTTCTGATTCTGATTCCCTGCCTTTGATTCCCCATCTCTGATTCCGAACATCTGATTCCCTGCCTCTGATTCCCTGCCTCTGATTCCCCGCCTCTGATTCCCCGCCTCTGATTCCCTGCCTCTGATTCCCAACCTCTGATTCCCCACCTCTGATTCCCCGTGTTTGATTCCCCGTCTCTGTTTCCCCGCCTCTGATTCCCCGCCTCTGATTCCCCAACTCTAATTCCCCGCCTCTGATTCCCCATATCTGATTCCCCGCCTCTGTTTCCCTGCCTCTGATTCCCCGCCCCTGTTTCCCCATATCTGATTCCCTGCCTCTGATTCCCCAACTTTGATTCCCAGCCTCTGATTCCCCAGCTCTGATTCCCCGCCTCTGATTCCCCGTGTTTGATTCCCTGCCTCTGATTCCCGTCCTCTGATTCCCCATCTCTGAATCACCGCCTTTGATTCGCCACCTCTGATTCCCCATATCTGATTCCCCGCCTCTGTTTCCCCGCCTCTGATTCCCCGCCTCTGATTCCCCATATCTCATTCCCCGCCTCTGAATCCCCACCTCTGATTCCCGGCCTCTTATTCCCGGCAACTGATTCCGGCCTCTGATTCCCGGCCTCTGATTCCCTGCTTCTGATTCTGATTCCCTGCCTTTGATTCCCCATCTCTGATTCCAGACATCTGATTCCCTGACTCTGATTCCCCATCTCTGATTCCCCATATCTGATTCCCCGCCTCTGTTTCCCCGCCTCTGATTCCACGCCTCTGTTTCCCAATATCTAAGTCCCCGCCTCTGATTCCCCAACTCTGATTCCCCACCTCTGATTCCCCAGCTCTGATTCCCCGCCTCTGATTTCCCGCATCTGATTCCCTGCATCTGATTCCAAGCCTCTGATTCCCTGCCTCTGATTCCCAACCTCTGATTCCCCACCTCTGATTCCCCATATCTGATTCCCAGCCTCTGTTTCCCCACCTCTGATTCCCCGCCTCTGATTCCCCATATCTGATTCCCGGCCTCTGATTCCCCGCCTCTGATTCCCCGCCTCTGATTCCCTGCCTCTGATTCCCCATCTCCGATTCCGCACATCTGAATCCCTGCCTCTGATTCCCCGCCTCTGATTCCACGCCTCTGATTCCCTGCCTCTGATTCCCAACCTCTGATTCCCCACCTCTGATTCCCCGTGTTTGATTCCCCGCCTCTGTTTGCCCACCTCTGATTCCCCGCCTCTGATTCCCCAACTCTAATTCCCCGCCTCTGATTCCCCATATCTGATTCCCCGCCTCTGTTTCCCCGCCTCTGATTCCCCGCCCCTGTTTCCCCATATCTGATTCCCTGCCTCTGATTCCACAACTTTGATTCCCAGCCTCTGATTCCCCCAGCTCTGATTCCCCGCCTCTGATTCCCCGTGTTTGATTCCCTGCCTCTGATTCCCCGCCTCTGATTCCCCATCTCTGATTCACCGCCTTTGATTCGCCACCTCTGATTCCCCATATCTGATTCCCCACCTCTGTTTCCCCGCCTCTGATTCCCCGCCTCTGATTCTCCATACCTCATTCCCCGCCTCTGAATCCCCATCTCTGACTCCCGGACTCTGATTCCCCACCTCTGATTCCCGGCCTCTTATTCCCAGCATCTGATTCCAGGCCTCTGATTCCCGGCCTCTGACTCCCCGCTTCTGATTCTGATTCCCTGCCTCTGATTCCCCATCTCTGATTCCGCACATCTGATTACCTGCCTCTGATTCCCCACCTCTGATTCCCCATATCTGATTCCCCGCCTCTGTTTCCAAGCCTCTGATTCCCCGCCTCTGATTCCCCATATCTGATTCCCCGCCTCTGTTTCCACGCCTCTAATTCCCCGCCTCTGATTCCTCATATCTGATTCCCCGCCTCTGTTTCCCCGCCTCTGATTCCCCGCCCCTGTTTCCCCATATCTGATTCCCTGACTCTGATTCCCCAACTTTGATTCCCAGCCTCTGATTCCCCAGCTCTGATTCCCCGCCTCTGATTCCCCGTGTTTGATTCCCTGCCTCTGATTCCCCGCCTCTGATTCCCCATCTCTGATTCACCGCCTTTGATTCGCCACCTCTGATTCCCCATATCTGATTCCCCACCTCTGTTTCCCCGCCTCTGATTCCCCGCCTCTGATTCTCCATATCTCATTCCCCGCCTCTGACTCCCCATCTCTGATTCCCGGACTCTGATTCCCCACCTCTGATTCCCGGCCTCTTATTCCCAGCATCTGATTCCAGGCCTCTGATTCCCGGCCTCTGACTCCCCGCTTCTGATTCTGATTCCCTGCCTCTGATTCCCCATCTCTGATTCTGCACGTCTGATTACCTGCCTCTGATTCCCCACGTCTGATTCCCCATATCTGATTCCCCGCCTCTGTTTCCACGCCTCTGATTCCCCGCCTCTGTTTCCCCATATCTAATTCCCCACGTCTGATGCCCCAACTCTGATTCCCCGCCTCTGATTCCACAGCTCTGATTCCCCGCCTCTGATTCCCCGCATCCGATTTCCCATATCTGATTCCCCGCCTCTGTTTCCCCGCCCCTGATTCCCCGCCTCTGTTTCCCCATATCTGATTATCCGCCTCTGATTCCCAACTATGATTCCCCGCCTCTGAATCCCCGCGTCTGATTCCCTGCCTCTGCTTCCCCGCCTCTGATTCCCCAACTCTGATTCCCCGCCTCTGATTCCCCAGCTCTGATTCCCCGCCTCTGATTCCCCGTGTTTGATTCCCTGCCTCTGATTCCCGGCCTCTGATTCCGCATCTCTGATTCACCGCCTTTGATTCGCCACCTCTGATTCCCCATATCTGATTCCCCGCATCTGTTTCCCCGCCTCTGATTCCCCGCCTCTGATTCCCCGCCTCTGATTCCCCATATCTCATTCCCCGCCTCTGATTCCCTGCCTCTGATTCCCAACCTCTGATTCCCCACCTCTGATTCCCCGTGTTTGATTCCCCGTCTCTGTTTCCCCGCCTCTGATTCCCCGCCTCTGATTCCCCAACTCTAATTCCCCGCCTCTGATTCCCCATATCTGATTCCCCGCCTCTGTTTCCCTGCCTCTGATTCCCCGCCCCTGTTTCCCCATATCTGATTCCCTGCCTCTGATTCCCCAACTTTGATTCCCAGCCTCTGATTCCCCAGCTCTGATTCCCCGCCTCTGATTCCCCGTGTTTGATTCCCTGCCTCTGATTCCCGTCCTCTGATTCCCCATCTCTGAATCACCGCCTTTGATTCGCCACCTCTGATTCCCCATATCTGATTCCCCGCCTCTGTTTCCCCGCCTCTGATTCCCCGCCTCTGATTCCCCATATCTCATTCCCCGCCTATGAATCCCCACCTCTGATTCCCCACCTCTGATTCCCCATATCTGATTCGCAGCCTCTGTTTCCCCGCCTCTGATTCCCCGCCTCTGTTTCCCCATATCTGATTCCCGGACTCTGATTCCCCGCCTCTGATTCCCTGCCTCTGATTCCCCATCTCCGATTCCGCATATCTGATTCCCTGACTCTGATTCCCCAACTTTGATTCCCAGCCTCTGATTCCCCAGCTCTGATTCCCCGCCTCTGATTCCCCGTGTTTGATTCCCTGCCTCTGATTCCCCGCCTCTGATTCCCCATCTCTGATTCACCGCCTTTGATTCGCCACCTCTGATTCCCCATATCTGATTCCCCACCTCTGTTTCCCCGCCTCTGATTCCCCGCCTCTGATTCTCCATATCTCATTCCCCGCCTCTGACTCCCCATCTCTGATTCCCGGACTCTGATTCCCCACCTCTGATTCCCGGCCTCTTATTCCCAGCATCTGATTCCAGGCCTCTGATTCCCGGCCTCTGGCTCCCCGCTTCTGATTCTGATTCCCTGCCTCTGATTCCCCACGTCTGATTCCCCATATCTGATTCCCCGCCTCTCTTTCCACGCCTCTGATTCCCCGCCTCTGTTTCCCCATATCTAATTCCCCACCTCTGATGCCCCAACTCTGATTCCCTGCCTCTGATTCCACAGCTCTGATTCCCCGCCTCTGATTCCCCGCATCCGATTCCCCATATCTGATTCCCCGCCTCTGTTTCCCCGCCCCTGATTCCCCGCCTCTGTTTCCCCATATCTGATTATCCGCCTCTGATTCCCAACTATGATTCCCCGCCTCTGAATCCCCGCGTCTGATTCCCTGCCTCTGCTTCCCCGCCTCTGATTCCCCAACTCTGATTCCCCGCCTCTGATTCCCCAGCTGTGATTCCCCGCCTCTGATTCCCCGTGTTTGATTCCCTGCCTCTGATTCCCGGCCTCTGATTCCGCATCCCTGATTCACCACCTTTGATTCGCCACCTCTGATTCCCCATATCTGATTCCCCGCATCTGTTTCCCCGCCTCTGATTCCCCGCCTCTGATTCCCCATATCTCATTCCCCGCCTCTGAATCCCCATCTCTGATTCCCGGACTCTGATTCCCCACCTCTGATTCCCGGCCTCTTATTCCCGGCATCTGATTCCGGCCTCTGATTCCCGGCCTCTGATTCCCTGCTTCTGATTCTGATTCCCTGCCTCTGATTCCCCATCTCTGATTCCGCACATCTGATTCCCTGCCTCTGATTCCCCACCTCTGATTCCCCATATCTGATTCCCCGCCTCTGTTTCCCCGCCTCTGATTTCCCGCCTCTGTTTCCCAATATCTAAGTCCCCGCCTCTGATTCCCCAACTCTGATTCCCCACCTCTGATTCCCCAGCTCTGATTCCCCGCCTCTGATTCCCCGCATCTGATTCCCTGCATCTGATTCCAAGCCTCTGATTCGCTGCCTCTGATTCCCAACCTCTGATTCCCCACCTCTGATTCCCCATATCTGATTCCCCGCCTCTGTTACCCCGCCTCTGATTCCCCACCTCTGTTTCCCCATATCTGATTCCCGGCCTCTTATTCCCCGCCTCTGATTCCCCACCTCTGATTCCCTACCTCTGATTCCCCATCTCCGATTCCGCACATCTGATTCCCTGCCTCTGATTCCCCGCCTCTGATTCCCTGCCTCTGATTCCGAACCTCTGATTCCCCACCTCTGATTCCCCATATCTGATTCCCCGCCTCTGTTGCCCCGCCTCTGATTCCCCTCCTCTGATTCCCCAACTCTAATTCCCCGCCTCTGATTCCCCAGCTCTGATTCCCCGTGTTTGATTCCCTGCCTCTGATTCCCTGCCCTGATTCCCCATCTCTGTTACACCGCCTTTGATTCGCCACCTCTGATTCCCCATATCTGATTCCCCGCCTCTGTTTCGCCGCCTCTGATTCCCTGCCTCTGATTCCCAACCTCTGATTCCACACCTCTGATTCCCCATATCTGATTCCCCGCCTCTGTTTCCCCGCCTCTGATTCCCTGCCCTTGTTTCCCCATATCTGATTCCCTGCCTCTGATTCCCCAACTCTGATTCCCCGCCTCTGATTCCCCAGCTCTGATTCCCCGCCCCTGATTTCCCGTGTTTGATTCCCTTCCTCTGATTCCCCGCCTCTGATTCCCCATCTCTGATTCACTGCCTTTGATTCGCCACCTCTGATTCCACATATCTGATTCCCCACCTCTGTTTCCCCGCCTCTGATTCCCCGCCTCTGATTCTACATATCTCATTTTCCGCCTCTGAATCCCCATCTCTGATTCCCGGACTCTGATTCCCCACCTCTGATTCCCGGCCTCTTATTCCCAGCATCTGATTCCCGGCCTCTGATTCCCGGCCTCTGATTCCCCGCTTCTGATTCTGATTCGCTGCCTCTGATTCCCCATCTCTGATTCCGCACATCTGATTCCCTGCCTCTGATTCCCCACCTCTGATTCCCCATATCTGATTTCCCGCCTCTGTTTCCCCGCCTCTGATTCCCCGCCTCTGTTTCCCCATATCTAATTCCCAACCTCTGATGCCCCAACTCTGATTCCCTGCCTCTGATTCCCCGCGTTCTATTCCCTGCCTCTGATTCCCCGCCTGTGATTCCCCATCTCTGATTCACCACCTCTGATTCCCCACCTCTGATTCCCCATATCTAATTCCCCGCCTCTGTTTGCCCGGCTCTGATTCCCCGCCTCTGTTTCCCCATATCTGATTCCCCGCCTCTGAATCCCCAACTCTGATTCCCTGCCTCTGATTCCCCAGCTCTGATTCCCCGCCTTTGATTCGCCCCGTCTGATTCCCAGCCTCTGAATCCCCGTGTCTGATTTCCTGCCTCTGATTCCCCGCCTCTGATTCCCCATCTCTGATTCACAGCCTCTGATTCCCCACCTCTGATTCCCCATCTCGGATTCCGCACATCTGATTCCCTGCCTCTGATTCCCTGACTCTGATCCCCACCTCTGATTCCCAAGCTCTGATTCCCCGCCTCTGATTCCCCAACTCTGATTCCCCGCCTCTGATTCCCCAGCTCTGATTCCCCGCCTCTGATTCCCCGTGTTTGATTCCCTGCCTCTGATTCCCCGCCTCTGATTCCCCATCTCTGATTCACCGCCTTTGATTCGCCACCTCTGATTCCCCATATCTGATTCCTCGCCTCTGTTTCCCCGCCTCTGATTCCCCGCCTCTGATTCCCCATATCTCATTCCCCGCCTCTGATTCCCCATCTCTGATTCCCGGACTCTGATTCCCCACCTCTGATTCCCAGCCTCTTATTCCCGGCATCTGATTCCGGCCTCTGATTCCCGGCCTCTGATTCCCTGCTTCTGATTCTGATTCCCTGCCTTTGATTCCCCATCTCTGATTCCGAACATCTGATTCCCTGCCTCTGATTCCCTGCCTCTGATTCCCCGCCTCTGATTCCCCGCCTCTGATTCCCTGCCTCTGATTCCCAACCTCTGATTCCCCACCTCTGATTCCCCGTGTTTGATTCCCCGTCTCTGTTTCCCCGCCTCTGATTCCCCGCCTCTGATTCCCCAACTCTAATTCCCCGCCTCTGATTCCCCATATCTGATTCCCCGCCTCTGTTTCCCTGCCTCTTATTCCCCGCCCCTGTTTCCCCATATCTGATTCCCTGCCTCTGATTCCCCAACTTTGATTCCCAGCCTCTGATTCCCCAGCTCTGATTCCCCGCGTCTGATTCCCCGTGTTTGATTCCCTGCCTCTGATTCCCGTCCTCTGATTCCCCATCTCTGAATCACCGCCTTTGATTCGCCACCTCTGATTCCCCATATCTGATTCCCCGCCTCTGTTTCCCCGCCTCTGATTCCCCGCCTCTGATTCCCCATATCTCATTCCCCGCCTCTGAATCCCCACCTCTGATTCCCGGCCTCTTATTCCCGGCAACTGATTCCGGCCTCTGATTCCCGGCCTCTGATTCCCTGCTTCTGATTCTGATTCCCTGCCTTTGATTCCCCATCTCTGATTCCGCACATCTGATTCCCTGACTCTGATTCCCCATCTCTGATTCCCCATATCTGATTCCCCGCCTCTGTTTCCCCGCCTCTGATTCCACGCCTCTGTTTCCCAATATCTAAGTCCCCGCCTCTGATTCCCCAACTCTGATTCCCCACCTCTGATTCCCCAGCTCTGATTCCCCGCCTCTGATTTCCCGCATCTGATTCCCTGCATCTGATTCCAAGCCTCTGATTCCCTGCCTCTGATTCCCAACCTCTGATTCCCCACCTCTGATTCCCCATATCTGATTCCCAGCCTCTGTTTCCCCACCTCTGATTCCCCGCCTCTGATTCCCCATATCTGATTCCCGGCCTCTGATTCCCCGCCTCTGATTCCCCGCCTCTGATTCCCTGCCTCTGATTCCCCATCTCCGATTCCGCACATCTGAATCCCTGCCTCTGATTCCCCGCCTCTGATTCCACGCCTCTGATTCCCTGCCTCTGATTCCCAACCTCTGATTCCCCACCTCTGATTCCCCGTGTTTGATTCCCCGCCTCTGTTTCCCCACCTCTGATTCCCCGCCTCTGATTCCCCAACTCTAATTCCCCGCCTCTGATTCCCCATATCTGATTCCCCGCCTCTGTTTCCCCGCCTCTGATTCCCCGCCCCTGTTTCCCCATATCTGATTCCCTGCCTCTGATTCCACAACTTTGATTCCCAGCCTCTGATTCCCCCAGCTCTGATTCCCCGCCTCTGATTCCCCATATCTGATTCCCTGCCTCTGATTCCACAACTTTGATTCCCAGCCTCTGATTCCCCCAGCTCTAATTCCCCGCCTCTGATTCCCCATATCTGATTCCCCGCCTCTGTTTCCCCGCCTCTGATTCCCCGCCCCTGTTTCCCCATATCTGATTCCCTGCCTCTGATTCCCCACCTCTGATTCCCCATATCTGATTCCCCGCCTCTGTTTCCAAGCCTCTGATTCCCCGCCTCTGATTCCCCATATCTGATTCCCCGCCTCTGTTTCCACGCCTCTAATTCCCCGCCTCTGATTCCCCATATCTGATTCCCCGCCTCTGTTTCCCCGCCTCTGATTCCCCGCCCCTGTTTCCCCATATCTGATTCCCTGACTCTGATTCCCCAACTTTGATTCCCAGCCTCTGATTCCCCAGCTCTGATTCCCCGCCTCTGATTCCCCGTGTTTGATTCCCTGCCTCTGATTCCCCGCCTCTGATTCCCCATCTCTGATTCACCGCCTTTGATTCGCCAACTCTGATTCCCCATATCTGATTCCCCACCTCTGTTTCCCCGCCTCTGATTCCCCGCCTCTGATTCTCCATATCTCATTCCCCGCCTCTGACTCCCCATCTCTGATTCCCGGACTCTGATTCCCCACCTCTGATTCCCGGCCTCTTATTCCCAGCATCTGATTCCAGGCCTCTGATTCCCGGCCTCTGACTCCCCGCTTCTGATTCTGATTCCCTGCCTCTGATACCCCATCTCTGATTCCGCACGTCTGATTACCTGCCTCTGATTCCCCACGTCTGATTCCCCATATCTGATTCCCCGCCTCTGTTTCCACGCCTCTGATTCCCCGCCTCTGTTTCCCCATATCTAATTCCCCACGTCTGATGCCCCAACTCTGATTCCCCGCCTCTGATTCCACAGCTCTGATTCCCCGCCTCTGATTCCCCGCATCCGATTTCCCATATCTGATTCCCCGCCTCTGTTTCCCCGCCCCTGATTCCCCGCCTCTGTTTCCCCATATCTGATTATCCGCCTCTGATTCCCAACTATGATTCCCCGCCTCTGAATCCCCGCGTCTGATTCCCTGCCTCTGCTTCCCCGCCTCTGATTCCCCAACTCTGATTCCCCGCCTCTGATTCCCCAGCTCTGATTCCCCGCCTCTGATTCCCCGTGTTTGATTCCCTGCCTCTGATTCCCGGCCTCTGATTCCGCATCTCTGATTCACCGCCTTTGATTCGCCACCTCTGATTCCCCATATCTGATTCCCCGCATCTGTTTCCCCGCCTCTGATTCCCCGCCTCTGATTCCCCGCCTCTGATTCCCCATATCTCATTCCCCGCCTCTGATTCCCTGCCTCTGATTCCCAACCTCTGATTCCCCACCTCTGATTCCCCGTGTTTGATTCCCCGTCTCTGTTTCCCCGCCTCTGATTCCCCGCCTCTGATTCCCCAACTCTAATTCCCCGCCTCTGATTCCCCATATCTGATTCCCCGCCTCTGTTTCCCTGCCTCTGATTCCCCGCCCCTGTTTCCCCATATCTGATTCCCTGCCTCTGATTCCCCAACTTTGATTCCCAGCCTCTGATTCCCCAGCTCTGATTCCCCGCCTCTGATTCCCCGTGTTTGATTCCCTGCCTCTGATTCCCGTCCTCTGATTCCCCATCTCTGAATCACCGCCTTTGATTCGCCACCTCTGATTCCCCATATCTGATTCCCCGCCTCTGTTTCCCCGCCTCTGATTCCCCGCCTCTGATTCCCCATATCTCATTCCCCGCCTCTGAATCCCCACCTCTGATTCCCGGCCTCTTATTCCCGGCATCTGATTCCGGCCTCTGATTCCCGGCCTCTGATTCCCTGCTTCTGATTCTGATTCCCTGCCTTTGATTCCCCATCTCTGATTCCGCACATCTGATTCCCTGACTCTGATTCCCCATCTCTGATTCCCCATATCTGATTCCCCGCCTCTGTTTCCCCGCCTCTGATTCCACGCCTCTGTTTCCCAATATCTAAGTCCCCGCCTCTGATTCCCCAACTCTGATTCCCCACCTCTGATTCCCCAGCTCTGATTCCCCGCCTCTGATTTCCCGCATCTGATTCCCTGCATCTGATTCCAAGCCTCTGATTCCCTGCCTCTGATTCCCAACCTCTGATTCCCCACCTCTGATTCCCCATATCTGATTCCCAGCCTCTGTATCCCCACCTCTGATTCCCCGCCTCTGATTCCCCATATCTGATTCCCGGCCTCTGATTCCCCGCCTCTGATTCCCCGCCTCTGATTCCCTGCCTCTGATTCGCCATCTCCGATTCCGCACATCTGAATCCCTGCCTCTGATTCCCCGCCTCTGATTCCACGCCTCTGATTCCCTGCCTCTGATTCCCAACCTCTGATTCCCCACCTCTGATTCCCCGTGTTTGATTCCCCGCCTCTGATTCCCCATCTCTGATTCACCGCCTTTGATTCGCCACCTCTGATTCCCCATATCTGATTCCCCACCTCTGTTTCCCCGCCTCTGATTCCCCGCCTCTGATTCTCCATATCTCATTCCCCGCCTCTGACTCCCCATCTCTGATTCCCGGACTCTGATTCCCCACCTCTGATTCCCGTCCTCTTATTCCCAGCATCTGATTCCAGGCCTCTGATTCCCGGCCTCTGACTCCCCGCTTCTGATTCTGATTCCCTGCCTCTGATTCCCCATCTCTGATTCCGCACGTCTGATTACCTGCCTCTGATTCCCCACGTCTGATTCCCCATATCTGATTCCCCGCCTCTGTTTCCACACCTCTGATTCCCCGCCTCTGTTTCCCCATATCTAATTCCCCACCTCTGATGCCCCAACTCTGATTCCCCGCCTCTGATTCCACAGCTCTGATTCCCCGCCTCTGATTCCCCGCATCCGATTCCCCATATCTGATTCCCCGCCTCTGTTTCCCGGCCCCTGATTCCCCGCCTCTGTTTCCCCATATCTGATTATCCGCCTCTGATTCCCAACTATGATTCCCCGCCTCTGAATCCCCGCGTCTGATTCCCTGCCTCTGCTTCCCCGCCTCTGATTCCCCAACTCTGATTCCCCGCCTCTGATTCCCCAGCTCTGATTCCCCGCCTCTGATTCCCCGTGTTTGATTCCCTGCCTCTGATTCCCGGCCTCTGATTCCGCATCTCTGATTCACCGCCTTTGATTCGCCACCTCTGATTCCCCATATCTGATTCCCCGCATCTGTTTCCCCGCCTCTGATTCCCCGCCTCTGATTCCCCGCCTCTGATTCCCCATATCTCATTCCCCGCCTCTGAATCCCCATCTCTGATTCCTGGCCTCTTATTCCCGGCATCTGATTCCGGCCTCTGATTCCCGGCCTCTGATTCCCTGCTTCTGATTCTGATTCCCTGCCTCTGATTCCCCATCTCTGATTCCGCACATCTGATTCCCTGCCTCTGATTCCCCACCTCTGATTCCCCATATCTGATTCCCCGCCTCTGTTTCCCCGCCTCTGATTTCCCGCCTCTGTTTCCCAATATCTAAGTCCCCGCCTCTGATTCCCCAACTCTGATTCCCCACCTCTGATTCCCCAGCTCTGATTCCCCGCCTCTGATTCCCCGCATCTGATTCCCTGCATCTGATTCCAAGCCTCTGATTCCCTGCCTCTGATTCCCAACCTCTGATTCCCCACCTCTGATTCCCCATATCTGATTCCCCGCCTCTGTTTCCCCGCCTCTGATTCCCCACCTCTGTTTCCCCATATCTGATTCCCGGCCTCTTATTCCCCGCCTCTGATTCCCCACCTCTGATTCCCTACCTCTGATTCCCCATCTCCGATTCCGCACATCTGATTCCCTGCCTCTGATTCCCCGCCTCTGATTCCCTGCCTCTGATTCCGAACCTCTGATTCCCCACCTCTGATTCCCCATATCTGATTCCCCGCCTCTGTTTCCCCGCCTCTGATTCCCCTCCTCTGATTCCCCAACTCTAATTCCCCGCCTCTGATTCCCCAGCTCTGATTCCCCGTGTTTGATTCCCTGCCTCTGATTCCCTGCCCTGATTCCCCATCTCTGTTTCACCGCCTTTGATTCGCCACCTCTGATTCCCCATATCTGATTCCCCGCCTCTGTTTCGCCGCCTCTGATTCCCTGCCTCTGATTCCCAACCTCTGATTCCACACCTCTGATTCCCCATATCTGATTCCCCGCCTCTGTTTCCCCGCCTCTGATTCCCTGCCCTTGTTTCCCCATATCTGATTCCCTGCCTCTGATTCCCCAACTCTGATTCCCCGCCTCTGATTCCCCAGCTCTGATTCCCCGCCCCTGATTTCCCGTGTTTGATTCCCTGCCTCTGATTCCCAGCCTCTGATTCCCCATCTCTGATTCACCGCCTTTGATTCGCCACCTCTGATTCCACATATCTGATTCCCCACCTCTGTTTCCCCGCCTCTGATTCCCCGCCTCTGATTCTACATATCTAATTTTCCGCCTCTGAATCCCCATCTCTGATTCCCGGACTCTGATTCCCCACCTCTGATTCCCGGCCTCTTATTCCCAGCATCTGATTCCCGGCCTCTGATTCCCGGCCTCTGATTCCCCGCTTCTGATTCTGATTCGCTGCCTCTGATTCCCCATCTCTGATTCCGCACATCTGATTCCCTGCCTCTGATTCCCCACCTCTGATTCCCCATATCTGATTTCCCGCCTCTGTTTCCCCGCCTCTGATTCCCCGCCTCTGTTTCCCCATATCTAATACCCAACCTCTGATGCCCCAACTCTGATTCCCTGCCTCTGATTCCCCGCGTTCTATTCCCTGCCTCTGATTCCCCGCCTGTGATTCCCCATCTCTGATTCACCACCTCTGATTCCCCACCTCTGATTCCCCATATCTAATTCCCCGCCTCTGTTTGCCCGCCTCTGATTCCCCGCCTCTGTTTCCCCATATCTGATTCCCCGCCTCTGAATCCCCAACTCTGATTCCCTGCCTCTGATTCCCCAGCTCTGATTCCCCGCCTTTGATTCCCCCCGTCTGATTCCCAGCCTCTGAATCCCCGTGTCTGATTTCCTGCCTCTGATTCCCCGCCTCTGATTCCCCATCTCTGATTCACAGCCTCTGATTCCCCACCTCTGATTCCCCATCTCGGATTCCGCACATCTGATTCCCCGCCTCTGATTCCCTGACTCTGATCCCCACCTCTGATTCCCAAGCTCTGATTCCCCGCCTCTGATTCCCCAACTCTGATTCCCCGCCTCTGATTCCCCAGCTCTGATTCCCCGCCTCTGATTCCCCGTGTTTGATTCCCTGCCTCTGATTCCCCGCCTCTGATTCCCCATCTCTGATTCACCGCCTTTGATTCGCCACCTCTGATTCCCCATATCTGATTCCTCGCCTCTGTTTCCCCGCCTCTGATTCCCCGCCTCTGATTCCCCATATCTCATTCCCCGCCTCTGATTCCCCATCTCTGATTCCCGGACTCTGATTCCCCACCTCTGATTCCCAGCCTCTTATTCCCGGCATCTGATTCCGGCCTCTGATTCCCGGCCTCTGATTCCCTGCTTCTGATTCTGATTCCCTGCCTTTGATTCCCCATCTCTGATTCCGAACATCTGATTCCCTGCCTCTGATTCCCCATCTCTGATTCCCCATATCTGATTCCCCGCCTCTGTTTCCCCGCCTCTGATTCCCCGCCTCTGTTTCCCAATATCTAAGTCCCCGCCTCTGATTCCCCAACTCTGATTCCCCACCTCTGATTCCCCAGCTCTGATTCCCCGCCTCTGATTCCCTGCATCTGATTCCCTGCATCTGATTCCAAGCCTCTGATTCCCTGCCTCTGATTCACAACCTCTGATTCCCCACCTCTGATTCCCCATATCTGATTCGCAGCCTCTGTTTCCCCGCCTCTGATTCCCCGCCTCTGTTTCCCCATATCTGATTCCCGGACTCTGATTCCCCGCCTCTGATTCCCTGCCTCTGATTCCCCATCTCCGATTCCGCACATCTGATTCCCTGCCTCTGATTCCCCGCCTCTGATTCCCCGCCTCTGATTCCCTGCCTCTGATTCCCAACCTCTGATTCCCCACCACTGATTCCCCGTGTTTGATTCCCCGCCTCTGTTTCCCCGCCTCTGATTCCCCGCCTCTGATTCCCCAAGTCTAATTCCCCGCCTCTGATTCCCCATATCTGATTCCCGCCTCTGTTTCCCCGCCTCTGATTCCCCGCCCCTGTTTCCCCATATCTGATTCCCTGCCTCTGATTCCCCAACTTTGATTCCCAGCCTCTGATTCCCCAGCTCTGATTCCCCGCCTCTGATTCCCCGTGTTTGATTCCCTGCCTCTGATTCCCGGCATCTGATTCCCCATCTCTGATTCACCGCCTTTGATTCGCCACCTCTGATTCCCCATATCTGATTCCCCGCCTCTGTTTCCCCGCCTCTGATTCGCCGCCTCTGATTCCCCATATCTCATTCCCCGCCTCTGAATCCCCATCTCTGATTCCCGGACTCTGATTCCCCACCTCTGATTCCCGGCCTCTTATTCCCGGCATCTGATTCCGGCCTCTGATTCCCGGCCTCTGATTCCCTGCTTCTGATTCTGATTCCCTGCCTTTGATTCCCCATCTCTGATTCCGCACATCTGATTCCCTGCCTCTGATTCCCCATCTCTGATTCCCCATATCTGATTCCCCGCCTCTGTTTCCCCGCCTCTGATTCCACGCCTCTGTTTCCCAACATCTAAGTCCCCGCCTCTGATTCCCCAACTCTGATTCCCCACCTCTGATTCCCCGCCTCTGTTTCCCCATATCTAATTCCCCACCTCTGATGCCCCAACTCTGATTCCCCGCCTCTGATTACACAGCTCTGATTCCCCGCCTCTGATTCCCCGCATCCGATTCCCCATATCTGATTCCCCGCCTCTGTTTCCCCGCCCCTGATTCCCCGCCTCTGTATCCCCATATCTGATTATCCGCCTCTGATTCCCAACTATGATTCCCCGCCTCTGAATCCCCGCGTCTGATTCCCTGCCTCTGCATCCCCGCCTCTGATTCCCCAACTCTGATTCCCCGCCTCTGATTCCCCAGCTCTGATTCCCCGCCTCTGATTCCCCGTGTTTGATTCCCTGCCTCTGATTCCCGGCCTCTGATTCCGCATCTCTGATTCACCGCCTTTGATTCGCCACCTCTGATTCCCCATATCTGATTCCCCGCATCTGTTTCCCCGCCTCTGATTCCCCGCCTCTGATTCCCCGCCTCTGATTCCCCATATCTCATTCCCCGCCTCTGAATCCCCATCTCTGATTCCCGGCCTCTTATTCCCGGCATCTGATTCCGGCCTCTGATTCCCGGCCTCTGATTCCCTGCTTCTGATTCTGATTCCCTGCCTCTGATTCCCCATCTCTGATTCCGCACATCTGATTCCCTGCCTCTGATTCCCCACCTCTGATTCCCCATATCTGATTCCCCGCCTCTGTTTCCCCGCCTCTGATTTCCCGCCTCTGTTTCCCAATATCTAAGTCCCCGCCTCTGATTCCCCAACTCTGATTCCCCACCTCTGATTCCCCAGCTCTGATTCCCCGCCTCTGATTCCCCGCATCTGATTCCCTGCATCTGATTCCAAGCCTCTGATTCCCTGCCTCTGATTCCCAACCTCTGATTCCCCACCTCTGATTCCCCATATCTGATTCCCCGCCTCTGTTTCCCCGCCTCTGATTCCCCACCTCTGTTTCCCCATATCTGATTCCCGGCCTCTTATTCCCCGCCTCTGATTCCCCACCTCTGATTCCCTACCTCTGATTCCCCATCTCCGATTCCGCACATCTGATTCCCTGCCTCTGATTCCCCGCCTCTGATTCCCTGCCTCTGATTCCGAACCTCTGATTCCCCACCTCTGATTCCCCATATCTGATTCCCCGCCTCTGTTTCCCCGCCTCTGATTCCCCTCCTCTGATTCCCCAACTCTAATTCCCCGCCTCTGATTCCCCAGCTCTGATTCCCCGTGTTTGATTCCCTGCCTCTGATTCCCTGCCCTGATTCCCCATCTCTGTTTCACCGCCTTTGATTCGCCACCTCTGATTCCCCATATCTGATTCCCCGCCTCTGTTTCGCCGCCTCTGATTCCCTGCCTCTGATTCCCAACCTCTGATTCCACACCTCTGATTCCCCATATCTGATTCCCCGCCTCTGTTTCCCCGCCTCTGATTCCCTGCCCTTGTTTCCCCATATCTGATTCCCTGCCTCTGATTCCCCAACTCTGATTCCCCGCCTCTGATTCCCCAGCTCTGATTCCCCGCTCCTGATTTCCCGTGTTTGATTCCCTGCCTCTGATTCCCAGCCTCTGATTCCCCATCTCTGATTCACCGCCTTTGATTCGCCACCTCTGATTCCACATATCTGATTCCCCACCTCTGTTTCCCCGCCTCTGATTCCCCGCCTCTGATTCTACATATCTCATTTTCCGCCTCTGAATCCCCATCTCTGATTCCCGGACTCTGATTCCCCACCTCTGATTCCCGGCCTCTTATTCCCAGCATCTGATTCCCGGCCTCTGATTCCCGGCCTCTGATTCCCCGCTTCTGATTCTGATTCGCTGCCTCTGATTCCCCATCTCTGATTCCGCACATCTGATTCCCTGCCTCTGATTCCCCACCTCTGATTCCCCATATCTGATTTCCCGCCTCTGTTTCCCCGCCTCTGATTCCCCGCCTCTGTTTCCCCATATCTAATTCCCAACCTCTGATGCCCCAACTCTGATTCCCTGCCTCTGATTCCCCGCGTTCTATTCCCTGCCTCTGATTCCCCGCCTGTGATTCCCGATCTCTGATTCACCACCTCTGATTCCCCACCTCTGATTCCCCATATCTAATTCCCCGCCTCTGTTTGCCCGCCTCTGATTCCCCGCCTCTGTTTCCCCATATCTGATTCCCCGCCTCTGAATCCCCAACTCTGATTCCCTGCCTCTGATTCCCCAGCTCTGATTCCCCGTCTTTGATTCCCCCCGTCTGATTCCCAGCCTCTGAATCCCCGTGTCTGATTTCCTGCCTCTGATTCCCCGCCTCTGATTCCCCATCTCTGATTCACAGCCTCAGATTCCCCACCTCTGATTCCCCATCTCGGATTCCGCACATCTGATTCCCTGCCTCTGATTCCCTGACTGTGATCCCCACCTCTGATTCCCAAGCTCTGATTCCCCGCCTCTGATTCCCCAACTCTGATTCCCCGCCTCTGATTCCCCAGCTCTGATTCCCCGCCTCTGATTCCCCGTGTTTGATTCCCTGCCTCTGATTCCCCGCCTCTGATTCCCCATCTCTGATTCACCGCCTTTGATTCGCCACCTCTGATTCCCCATATCTGATTCCTCGCCTCTGTTTCCCCGCCTCTGATTCCCCGCCTCTGATTCCCCATATCTCATTCCCCGCCTCTGATTCCCCATCTCTGATTCCCGGACTCTGATTCCCCACCTCTGATTCCCAGCCTCTTATTCCCGGCATCTGATTCCGGCCTCTGATTCCCGGCCTCTGATTCCCTGCTTCTGATTCTGATTCCCTGCCTTTGATTCCCCATCTCTGATTCCGAACATCTGATTCCCTGCCTCTGATTCCCCATCTCTGATTCCCCATATCTGATTCCCCGCCTCTGTTTCCCCGCCTCTGATTCCCCGCCTCTGTTTCCCAATATCTAAGTCCCCGCCTCTGATTCCCCAACTCTGATTCCCCACCTCTGATTCCCCAGCTCTGATTCCCCGCCTCTGATTCCCTGCATCTGATTCCCTGCATCTGATTCCAAGCCTCTGATTCCCTGCCTCTGATTCACAACCTCTGATTCCCCACCTCTGATTCCCCATATCTGATTCGCAGCCTCTGTTTCCCCGCCTCTGATTCCCCGCCTCTGTTTCCCCATATCTGATTCCCGGACTCTGATTCCCCGCCTCTGATTCCCTGCCTCTGATTCCCCATCTCCGATTCCGCACATCTGATTCCCTGCCTCTGATTCCCCGCCTCTGATTCCCCGCCTCTGATTCCCTGCCTCTGATTCCCAACCTCTGATTCCCCACCACTGATTCCCCGTGTTTGATTCCCCGCCTCTCTTTCCCCGCCTCTGATTCCCCGCCTCTGATTCCCCAACTCTAATTCCCCGCCTCTGATTCCCCATATCTGATTCCCGCCTCTGTTTCCCCGCCTCTGATTCCCCGCCCCTGTTTCCCCATATCTGATTCCCTGCCTCTGATTCCCCAACTTTGATTCCCAGCCTCTGATTCCCCAGCTCTGATTCCCCGCCTCTGATTCCCCGTGTTTGATTCCCTGCCTCTGATTCGCGGCCTCTGATTCCCCATCTCTGATTCACCGCCTTTGATTCGCCACCTCTGATTCCCCATATCTGATTCCCCGCCTCTGTTTCCCCGCCTCTGATTCACCGCCTCTGATTCCCCATATCTCATTCCCCGCCTCTGAATCCCCATCTCTGATTCCCGGACTCTGATTCCCCACCTCTGATTCCCGGCCTCTTATTCCCGGCATCTGATTCCGGCCTCTGATTCCCGGCCTCTGATTCCCTGCTTCTGATTCTGATTCCCTGCCTTTGATTCCCCATCTCTGATTCCGCACATCTGATTCCCTGCCTCTGATTCCCCATCTCTGATTCCCCATATCTGATTCCCCGCCTCTGTTTCCCCGCCTCTGATTCCACGCCTCTGTTTCCCAACATCTAAGTCCCCGCCTCTGATTCCCCAACTCTGATTCCCCACCTCTGATTCCCCAGCTCTGATTCCCCGCCTCTGATTCCCCGCATCTGATTCCCTGCATCTGATTCCAAGCCTCTGATTCCCTGCCTCTGATTCCCAACCTCTGATTCCCCACCTCTGATTCCCCATATCTGATTCCCAGCCTCTGTTTCCCCGCCTCTGATTCCCCGCCTCTGTTTCCCCATATCTGATTCCCCGCCTCTGAATCCCCAACTCTGATTCCCTGCCTCTGATTCCCCAGCTTCATTCCCCGCCTTTGATTCCCCCCGTCTGATTCCCAGCCTCTGAATCCCCGTGTCTGATAACCTGCCTCTGATTCCCCGCCTCTGATTCCCCATCTCAGATTCACCGCCTCTGATTCCCCACCTCTGATTCCCCATCTCTGATTCCGCACATCCGATTCCCTGCCTCTGATTCCCCGACTCTGATTCCCCACCTCTGATTCCCCAGCTCTGATTCCCCGCCTCTGATTCCCCAACTCTGATTCCCCGCCTCTGATTCCCCAGCTCTGATTCCTCGCCTCTGATTCCCCGTGTTTGATCCCCTGCCTCTGATTCCCCAGCTCTGATTCCCCATCTCTGATTCACCGCCTTTGATTCGCCACCTCTGATTCCCCATATCTGATTCCTCGCCACTGTTTCCCCGCCTCTGATTCCCCGCCTCTGATTCCCCATATCTCATTCCCCGCCACTGATTCCCCATCTCTGATTCCCGGACTCTGATTCCCCACCTCTGATTCCCGACCTCTTATTCCCGGCATCTGATTCCGGCCTCTGATTCCCGGCCTCTGATTCCCTGCTTCTGATTCTGATTCCCTGCCTCTGATTCCCCATTTCTGATTCCGCACATCTAATTCCCTGCCTCTGATTCCCCACCTCTGATTCCCCATATCTGAATCCCCGTCTCTGATTCCCCGCCTCTGTTTCCCCATATCTAAGTCCCCGCCTCTGATTCCCCAACTTTGATTCCCCACCTCTGATTCCCCAGCTCTGATTCCCCGCCTCTGATTCCCCACATCTGATTCCCCATACCTGATTCCCAGCCTCTGTTTCCCCGCCTCTGATTCCCCGCTTCTGTTTCCCCATATCTGATTCCCGGCCTCTGATTCCCCGCCTCTGATTCCCCGCCTCTGATTCCCTGCCTCTGATTCCCCATCTCCGATTCCGCACATCTGATTCTCTGCCTCTCATTCCCCGCCTCTGATTCCCCGTGTTTGATGCCCCGCCTCTGTTTCCCCGCCTCTGATTCACCGCCTCTGATTCCCCAACTCTAATTCCCCGCCTCTGATTCCCCATATCTGATTCCCCGCCTCTGTTTCCCCGCCTCTGATTCCCCGCCCCTGTTTCCCCATATCTTATTCCCTGCCTCTGATTCCCCAACTTTGATTCCCAGACTCTGATTCCCCAGCTCCGATTACCCGCCTCTGATTCCCGGCATCTGATTCCCTGCATCTGATTCCAAGCCTCTGATCCCCTGCCTCTGATTCCCAACCTCTGATCCCCACCTCTGATTCCCGATATCTGATTCCCAGCCTCTGTTTCCCGGCCTCTGATTCCCCGCTTCTGATTCTGATTCGCTGCCTCTGATTCCCCATCTCTGATTCCGCACATCTGATTCCCTGCCTCTGATTCCCCACCTCTGATTCCCCATATCTGATTTCCCGCCTCTGTTTCCCCGCCTCTGATTCCCCGCCTCTGTTTCCCCATATCTAATACCCAACCTCTGATGCCCCAACTCTGATTCCCTGCCTCTGATTCCCCGCGTTCTATTCCCTGCCTCTGATTCCCCGCCTGTGATTCCCCATCTCTGATTCACCACCTCTGATTCCCCACCTCTGATTCCCCATATCTAATTCCCCGCCTCTGTTTGCCCGCCTCTGATTCCCCGCCTCTGTTTCCCCATATCTGATTCCCCGCCTCTGAATCCCCAACTCTGATCCCTGCCTCTGATTCCCCAGCTCTGATTCCCCGCCTTTGATTCCCCCCGTCTGATTCCCAGCCTCTGAATCCCCGTGTCTGATTTCCTGCCTCTGATTCCCCGCCTCTGATTCCCCATCTCTGATTCACAGCCTCTGATTCCCCACCTCTGATTCCCCATCTCGGATTCCGCACATCTGATTCCCCGCCTCTGATTCCCTGACTCTGATCCCCACCTCTGATTCCCAAGCTCTGATTCCCCGCCTCTGATTCCCCAACTCTGATTCCCCGCCTCTGATTCCCCAGCTCTGATTCCCCGCCTCTGATTCCCCGTGTTTGATTCCCTGCCTCTGATTCCCCGCCTCTGATTCCCCATCTCTGATTCACCGCCTTTGATTCGCCACCTCTGATTCCCCATATCTGATTCCTCGCCTCTGTTTCCCCGCCTCTGATTCCCCGCCTCTGATTCCCCATATCTCATTCCCCGCCTCTGATTCCCCATCTCTGATTCCCGGACTCTGATTCCCCACCTCTGATTCCCAGCCTCTTATTCCCGGCATCTGATTCCGGCCTCTGATTCCCGGCCTCTGATTCCCTGCTTCTGATTCTGATTCCCTGCCTTTGATTCCCCATCTCTGATTCCGAACATCTGATTCCCTGCCTCTGATTCCCCATCTCTGATTCCCCATATCTGATTCCCCGCCTCTGTTTCCCCGCCTCTGATTCCCCGCCTCTGTTTCCCAATATCTAAGTCCCCGCCTCTGATTCCCCAACTCTGATTCCCCACCTCTGATTCCCCAGCTCTGATTCCCCGCCTCTGATTCCCTGCATCTGATTCCCTGCATCTGATTCCAAGCCTCTGATTCCCTGCCTCTGATTTACAACCTCTGATTCCCCACCTCTGATTCCCCATATCTGATTCGCAGCCTCTGTTTCCCCGCCTCTGATTCCCCGCCTCTGTTTCCCCATATCTGATTCCCGGACTCTGATTCCCCGCCTCTGATTCCCTGCCTCTGATTCCCCATCTCCGATTCCGCACATCTGATTCCCTGCCTCTGATTCCCCGCCTCTAATTCCCCGCCTCTGATTCCCTGCCTCTGATTCCCAACCTCTGATTCCCCACCACTGATTCCCCGTGTTTGATTCCCCGCCTCTGTTTCCCCGCCTCTGATTCCCCGCCTCTGATTCCCCAACTCTAATTCCCCGCCTCTGATTCCCCATATCTGATTCCCGCCTCTGTTTCCCCGCCTCTGATTCCCCGCCCCTGTTTCCCCATATCTGATTCCCTGCCTCTGATTCCCCAACTTTGATTCCCAGCCTCTGATTCCCCAGCTCTGATTCCCCGCCTCTGATTCCCCGTGTTTGATTCCCTGCCTCTGATTCCCGGCATCTGATTCCCCATCTCTGATTCACCGCCTTTGATTCGCCACCTCTGATTCCCCATATCTGATTCCCCGCCTCTGTTTCCCCGCCTCTGATTCGCCGCCTCTGATTCCCCATATCTCATTCCCCGCCTCTGAATCCCCATCTCTGATTCCCGGACTCTGATTCCCCACCTCTGATTCCCGGCCTCTTATTCCCGGCATCTGATTCCGGCCTCTGATTCCCGGCCTCTGATTCCCTGCTTCTGATTCTGATTCCCTGCCTTTGATTCCCCATCTCTGATTCCGCACATCTGATTCCCTGCCTCTGATTCCCCATCTCTGATTCCCCATATCTGATTCCCCGCCTCTGTTTCCCCGCCTCTGATTCCACGCCTCTGTTTCCCAACATCTAAGTCCCCGCCTCTGATTCCCCAACTCTGATTCCCCACCTCTGATTCCCCGCCTCTGTTTCCCCATATCTAATTCCCCACCTCTGATGCCCCAACTCTGATTCCCCGCCTCTGATTACACAGCTCTGATTCCCCGCCTCTGATTCCCCGCATCCGATTCCCCATATCTGATTCCCCGCCTCTGTTTCCCCGCCCCTGATTCCCCGCCTCTGTATCCCCATATCTGATTATCCGCCTCTGATTCCCAACTATGATTCCCCGCCTCTGAATCCCCGCGTCTGATTCCCTGCCTCTGCATCCCCGCCTCTGATTCCCCAACTCTGATTCCCCGCCTCTGATTCCCCAGCTCTGATTCCCCGCCTCTGATTCCCCGTGTTTGATTCCCTGCCTCTGATTCCCGGCCTCTGATTCCGCATCTCTGATTCACCGCCTTTGATTCGCCACCTCTGATTCCCCATATCTGATTCCCCGCATCTGTTTCCCCGCCTCTGATTCCCCGCCTCTGATTCCCCGCCTCTGATTCCCCATATCTCATTCCCCGCCTCTGAATCCCCATCTCTGATTCCCGGCCTCTTATTCCCGGCATCTGATTCCGGCCTCTGATTCCCGGCCTCTGATTCCCTGCTTCTGATTCTGATTCCCTGCCTCTGATTCCCCATCTCTGATTCCGCACATCTGATTCCCTGCCTCTGATTCCCCACCTCTGATTCCCCATATCTGATTCCCCGCCTCTGTTTCCCCGCCTCTGATTTCCCGCCTCTGTTTCCCAATATCTAAGTCCCCGCCTCTGATTCCCCAACTCTGATTCCCCACCTCTGATTCCCCAGCTCTGATTCCCCGCCTCTGATTCCCCGCATCTGATTCCCTGCATCTGATTCCAAGCCTCTGATTCCCTGCCTCTGATTCCCAACCTCTGATTCCCCACCTCTGATTCCCCATATCTGATTCCCCGCCTCTGTTTCCCCGCCTCTGATTCCCCACCTCTGTTTCCCCATATCTGATTCCCGGCCTCTTATTCCCCGCCTCTGATTCCCCACCTCTGATTCCCTACCTCTGATTCCCCATCTCCGATTCCGCACATCTGATTCCCTGCCTCTGATTCCCCGCCTCTGATTCCCTGCCTCTGATTCCGAACCTCTGATTCCCCACCTCTGATTCCCCATATCTGATTCCCCGCCTCTGTTTCCCCGCCTCTGATTCCCCTCCTCTGATTCCCCAACTCTAATTCCCCGCCTCTGATTCCCCAGCTCTGATTCCCCGTGTTTGATTCCCTGCCTCTGATTCCCTGCCCTGATTCCCCATCTCTGTTTCACCGCCTTTGATTCGCCACCTCTGATTCCCCATATCTGATTCCCCGCCTCTGTTTCGCCGCCTCTGATTCCCTGCCTCTGATTCCCAACCTCTGATTCCACACCTCTGATTCCCCATATCTGATTCCCCGCCTCTGTTTCCCCGCCTCTGATTCCCTGCCCTTGTTTCCCCATATCTGATTCCCTGCCTCTGATTCCCCAACTCTGATTCCCCGCCTCTGATTCCCCAGCTCTGATTCCCCGCTCCTGATTTCCCGTGTTTGATTCCCTGCCTCTGATTCCCAGCCTCTGATTCCCCATCTCTGATTCACCGCCTTTGATTCGCCACCTCTGATTCCACATATCTGATTCCCCACCTCTGTTTCCCCGCCTCTGATTCCCCGCCTCTGATTCTACATATCTCATTTTCCGCCTCTGAATCCCCATCTCTGATTCCCGGACTCTGATTCCCCACCTCTGATTCCCGGCCTCTTATTCCCAGCATCTGATTCCCGGCCTCTGATTCCCGGCCTCTGATTCCCCGCTTCTGATTCTGATTCGCTGCCTCTGATTCCCCATCTCTGATTCCGCACATCTGATTCCCTGCCTCTGATTCCCCACCTCTGATTCCCCATATCTGATTTCCCGCCTCTGTTTCCCCGCCTCTGATTCCCCGCCTCTGTTTCCCCATATCTAATTCCCAACCTCTGATGCCCCAACTCTGATTCCCTGCCTCTGATTCCCCGCGTTCTATTCCCTGCCTCTGATTCCCCGCCTGTGATTCCCGATCTCTGATTCACCACCTCTGATTCCCCACCTCTGATTCCCCATATCTAATTCCCCGCCTCTGTTTGCCCGCCTCTGATTCCCCGCCTCTGTTTCCCCATATCTGATTCCCCGCCTCTGAATCCCCAACTCTGATTCCCTGCCTCTGATTCCCCAGCTCTGATTCCCCGTCTTTGATTCCCCCCGTCTGATTCCCAGCCTCTGAATCCCCGTGTCTGATTTCCTGCCTCTGATTCCCCGCCTCTGATTCCCCATCTCTGATTCACAGCCTCTGATTCCCCACCTCTGATTCCCCATCTCGGATTCCGCACATCTGATTCCCTGCCTCTGATTCCCTGACTGTGATCCCCACCTCTGATTCCCAAGCTCTGATTCCCCGCCTCTGATTCCCCAACTCTGATTCCCCGCCTCTGATTCCCCAGCTCTGATTCCCCGCCTCTGATTCCCCGTGTTTGATTCCCTGCCTCTGATTCCCCGCCTCTGATTCCCCATCTCTGATTCACCGCCTTTGATTCGCCACCTCTGATTCCCCATATCTGATTCCTCGCCTCTGTTTCCCCGCCTCTGATTCCCCGCCTCTGATTCCCCATATCTCATTCCCCGCCTCTGATTCCCCATCTCTGATTCCCGGACTCTGATTCCCCACCTCTGATTCCCAGCCTCTTATTCCCGGCATCTGATTCCGGCCTCTGATTCCCGGCCTCTGATTCCCTGCTTCTGATTCTGATTCCCTGCCTTTGATTCCCCATCTCTGATTCCGAACATCTGATTCCCTGCCTCTGATTCCCCATCTCTGATTCCCCATATCTGATTCCCCGCCTCTGTTTCCCCGCCTCTGATTCCCCGCCTCTGTTTCCCAATATCTAAGTCCCCGCCTCTGATTCCCCAACTCTGATTCCCCACCTCTGATTCCCCAGCTCTGATTCCCCGCCTCTGATTCCCTGCATCTGATTCCCTGCATCTGATTCCAAGCCTCTGATTCCCTGCCTCTGATTCACAACCTCTGATTCCCCACCTCTGATTCCCCATATCTGATTCGCAGCCTCTGTTTCCCCGCCTCTGATTCCCCGCCTCTGTTTCCCCATATCTGATTCCCGGACTCTGATTCCCCGCCTCTGATTCCCTGCCTCTGATTCCCCATCTCCGATTCCGCACATCTGATTCCCTGCCTCTGATTCCCCGCCTCTGATTCCCCGCCTCTGATTCCCTGCCTCTGATTCCCAACCTCTGATTCCCCACCACTGATTCCCCGTGTTTGATTCCCCGCCTCTCTTTCCCCGCCTCTGATTCCCCGCCTCTGATTCCCCAACTCTAATTCCCCGCCTCTGATTCCCCATATCTGATTCCCGCCTCTGTTTCCCCGCCTCTGATTCCCCGCCCCTGTTTCCCCATATCTGATTCCCTGCCTCTGATTCCCCAACTTTGATTCCCAGCCTCTGATTCCCCAGCTCTGATTCCCCGCCTCTGATTCCCCGTGTTTGATTCCCTGCCTCTGATTCGCGGCCTCTGATTCCCCATCTCTGATTCACCGCCTTTGATTCGCCACCTCTGATTCCCCATATCTGATTCCCCGCCTCTGTTTCCCCGCCTCTGATTCACCGCCTCTGATTCCCCATATCTCATTCCCCGCCTCTGAATCCCCACCTCTGATTCCCGGCCTCTTATTCCCGGCATCTGATTCCGGCCTCTGATTCCCGGCCTCTGATTCCCTGCTTCTGATTCTGATTCCCTGCCTTTGATTCCCCATCTCTGATTCCGCACATCTGATTCCCTGCCTCTGATTCCCCATCTCTGATTCCCCATATCTGATTCCCCGCCTCTGTTTCCCCGCCTCTGATTCCACGCCTCTGTTTCCCAACATCTAAGTCCCCGCCTCTGATTCCCCAACTCTGATTCCCCACCTCTGATTCCCCAGCTCTGATTCCCCGCCTCTGATTCCCCGCATCTGATTCCCTGCATCTGATTCCAAGCCTCTGATTCCCTGCCTCTGATTCCCAACCTCTGATTCCCCACCTCTGATTCCCCATATCTGATTCCCAGCCTCTGTTTCCCCGCCTCTGATTCCCCGCCTCTGTTTCCCCATATCTGATTCCCCGCCTCTGAATCCCCAACTCTGATTCCCTGCCTCTGATTCCCCAGCTTCATTCCCCGCCTTTGATTCCCCCCGTCTGATTCCCAGCCTCTGAATCCCCGTGTCTGATAACCTGCCTCTGATTCCCCGCCTCTGATTCCCCATCTCAGATTCACCGCCTCTGATTCCCCACCTCTGATTCCCCATCTCTGATTCCGCACATCCGATTCCCTGCCTCTGATTCCCCGACTCTGATTCCCCACCTCTGATTCCCCAGCTCTGATTCCCCGCCTCTGATTCCCCAACTCTGATTCCCCGCCTCTGATTCCCCAGCTCTGATTCCTCGCCTCTGATTCCCCGTGTTTGATCCCCTGCCTCTGATTCCCCAGCTCTGATTCCCCATCTCTGATTCACCGCCTTTGATTCGCCACCTCTGATTCCCCATATCTGATTCCTCGCCACTGTTTCCCCGCCTCTGATTCCCCGCCTCTGATTCCCCATATCTCATTCCCCGCCACTGATTCCCCATCTCTGATTCCCGGACTCTGATTCCCCACCTCTGATTCCCGACCTCTTATTCCCGGCATCTGATTCCGGCCTCTGATTCCCGGCCTCTGATTCCCTGCTTCTGATTCTGATTCCCTGCCTCTGATTCCCCATTTCTGATTCCGCACATCTAATTCCCTGCCTCTGATTCCCCACCTCTGATTCCCCATATCTGAATCCCCGTCTCTGATTCCCCGCCTCTGTTTCCCCATATCTAAGTCCCCGCCTCTGATTCCCCAACTTTGATTCCCCACCTCTGATTCCCCAGCTCTGATTCCCCGCCTCTGATTCCCCACATCTGATTCCCCATACCTGATTCCCAGCCTCTGTTTCCCCGCCTCTGATTCCCCGCTTCTGTTTCCCCATATCTGATTCCCGGCCTCTGATTCCCCGCCTCTGATTCCCCGCCTCTGATTCCCTGCCTCTGATTCCCCATCTCCGATTCCGCACATCTGATTCTCTGCCTCTCATTCCCCGCCTCTGATTCCCCGTGTTTGATGCCCCGCCTCTGTTTCCCCGCCTCTGATTCACCGCCTCTGATTCCCCAACTCTAATTCCCCGCCTCTGATTCCCCATATCTGATTCCCCGCCTCTGTTTCCCCGCCTCTGATTCCCCGCCCCTGTTTCCCCATATCTTATTCCCTGCCTCTGATTCCCCAACTTTGATTCCCAGACTCTGATTCCCCAGCTCTGATTACCCGCCTCTGATTCCCGGCATCTGATTCCCTGCATCTGATTCCAAGCCTCTGATCCCCTGCCTCTGATTCCCAACCTCTGATCCCCACCTCTGATTCCCGATATCTGATTCCCAGCCTCTGTTTCCCCGCCTCTGATTCCCCGCCTCTGTTTCCCCTTATCTGATTCCCGGCCTCTGATTCCCCGCCTCTGATTCCCTGCCTCTGATTCCCCATCACCGATTCCGCACATCTGATTCCCTGCCTCTGATTCCCCGCCTCTGATTCCCCGCCGCTGATTCCCTGCCTCTGATTTCCAACCTCTGATTCCCCACCTCTGATTCCCCGTGTTTGATTCCCCGCCTCTGTTTCCCCACCACTGATTCCCCGCATCTGATTCCCCAACTCTAATTCCCCGCCTCTGATTCCCCATATCTGATTCCCCGCCTCTGTTTCCCCGCCTCTGATTCCCCGCCCCTGTTTCCCCATATCTGATTCCCTGACTCTGATTCCCCAACTTTGATTCCCAGCCTCTGATTCCCCGCCTCTGATTCCCCGCCTCTGTTTCCCCATATCTGATTCCCGGACTCTGATTCCCCAAGTTTGATTCCCAGACTCTGATTCCCCAGCTCTGATTACCCGCCTCTGATTCCCGGCATCTGATTCCATGCATCTGATTCCAAGCCTCTGATCCCCTGCCTCTGATTCCCAACCTCTGATCCCCACCTCTGATTCCCGATATCTGATTCCCAGCCTCTGTTTCCCCGCCTCTGATTCCCCGCCTCTGTTTCCCCATATCTGATTCCCGGCCTCTGATTCCCCGCCTCTGATTCCCTGCCTCTGATTCCCCATCACCGATTCCGCACATCTGATTCCCTGCCTCTGATTCCCCGCCTCTGATTCCCCGCCGCTGATTCCCTGCCTCTGATTTCCAACCTCTGATTCCCCATATCTGATTCCCCGCCTCTGTTTCCCCGCCTCTGATTCCCCTCCTCTGATTCCCCAACTCTAATTCCCCGCCTCTGATTCCCCAGCTCTGATTCCCCGTGTTTGATTCCCTGCCTCTGATTCCCTGCCCTGATTCCCCATCTCTGTTTCACCGCCTTTGATTCGCCACCTCTGATTCCCCATATCTGATTCCCTGCCTCTGTTTCGCCGCCTCTGATTCCCTGCCTCTGATTCCCAACCTCTGATTCCACACCTCTGATTCCCCATATCTGATTCCCCGCCTCTGTTTCCCCGCCTCTGATTCCCTGCCCTTGTTTCCCCATATCTGATTCCCTGCCTCTGATTCCCCAACTCTGATTCCCCGCCTCTGATTCCCCAGCTCTGATTCCCCGCTCCTGATTTCCCGTGTTTGATTCCCTGCCTCTGATTCCCAGCCTCTGATTCCCCATCTCTGATTCACCGCCTTTGATTCGCCACCTCTGATTCCACATATCTAATTCCCCACCTCTGTTTCCCCGCCTCTGATTCCCCGCCTCTGATTCTACATATCTCATTTTCCGCCTCTGAATCCCCATCTCTGATTCCCGGACTCTGATTCCCCACCTCTGATTCCCGGCCTCTTATTCCCAGCATCTGATTCCCGGCCTCTGATTCCCGGCCTCTGATTCCCCGCTTCTGATTCTGATTCGCTGCCTCTGATTCCCCATCTCTGATTCCGCACATCTGATTCCCTGCCTCTGATTCCCCACCTCTGATTCCCCATATCTGATTTCCCGCCTCTGTTTCCCCGCCTCTGATTCCCCGCCTCTGTTTCCCCATATCTAATTCCCAACCTCTGATGCCCCAACTCTGATTCCCTGCCTCTGATTCCCCGCGTTCTATTCCCTGCCTCTGATTCCCCGCCTGTGATTCCCGATCTCTGATTCACCACCTCTGATTCCCCACCTCTGATTCCCCATATCTAATTCCCCGCCTCTGTTTGCCCGCCTCTGATTCCCAGCCTCTGTTTCCCCATATCTGATTCCCCGCCTCTGAATCCCCAACTCTGATTCCCTGCCTCTGATTCCCCAGCTCTGATTCCCCGCCTTTGATTCCCCCCGTCTGATTCCCAGCCTCTGAATCCCCGTGTCTGATTTCCTGCCTCTGATTCCCCGCCTCTGATTCCCCATCTCTGATTCACAGCCTCTGATTCCCCACCTCTGATTCCCCATCTCGGATTCCGCACATCTGATTCCCTGCCTCTGATTCCCTGACTCTGATCCCCACCTCTGATTCCCAAGCTCTGATTCCCCGCCTCTGATTCCCCAACTCTGATTCCCCGCCTCTGATTCCCCAGCTCTGATTCCCCGCCTCTGATTCCCCGTGTTTGATTCCCTGCCTCTGATTCCCCGCCTCTGATTCCCCATCTCTGATTCACCGCCTTTGATTCGCCACCTCTGAATCCCCATATCTGATTCCTCGCCTCTGTTTCCCCGCCTCTGATTCCCCGCCTCTGATTCCCCATATCTCATTCCCCGCCTCTGATTCCCCATCTCTGATTCCCGGACTCTGATTCCCCACCTCTGATTCCCAGCCTCTTATTCCCGGCATCTGATTCCGGCCTCTGATTCCCGGCCTCTGATTCCCTGCTTCTGATTCTGATTCCCTGCCTTTGATTCCCCATCTCTGATTCCGAACATCTGATTCCCTGCCTCTGATTCCCCATCTCTGATTCCCCATATCTGATTCCCCGCCTCTGTTTCCCCGCCTCTGATTCCCCGCCTCTGTTTCCCAATATCTAAGTCCCCGCCTCTGATTCCCCAACTCTGATTCCCCACCTCTGATTCCCCAGCTCTGATTCCCCGCCTCTGATTCCCTGCATCTGATTCCCTGCATCTGATTCCAAGCCTCTGATTCCCTGCCTCTGATTCACAACCTCTGATTCCCCACCTCTGATTCCCCATATCTGATTCGCAGCCTCTGTTTCCCCGCCTCTGATTCCCCGCCTCTGTTTCCCCATATCTGATTCCCGGACTCTGATTCCCCGCCTCTGATTCCCTGCCTCTGATTCCCCATCTCCGATTCCGCACATCTGATTCCCTGCCTCTGATTCCCCGCCTCTGATTCCCCGCCTCTGATTCCCTGCCTCTGATTCCCAACCTCTGATTCCCCACCACTGATTCCCCGTGTTTGATTCCCCGCCTCTCTTTCCCCGCCTCTGATTCCCCGCCTCTGATTCCCCAACTCTAATTCCCCGCCTCTGATTCCCCATATCTGATTCCCTGCCTCTGTTTCCCCGCCTCTGATTCCCCGCCCCTGTTTCCCCATATCTGATTCCCTGCCTCTGATTCCCCAACTTTGATTCCCAGCCTCTGATTCCCCAGCTCTGATTCCCCGCCTCTGATTCCCCGTGTTTGATTCCCTGCCTCTGATTCCCGGCCTCTGATTCCCCATCTCTGATTCACCGCCTTTGATTCGCCACCTCTGATTCCCCATATCTGATTCCCCGCCTCTGTTTCCCCGCCTCTGATTCACCGCCTCTGATTCCCCATATCTCATTCCCCGCCTCTGAATCCCCATCTCTGATTCCCGGACTCTGATTCCCCACCTCTGATTCCCGGCCTCTTATTCCCGGCATCTGATTCCGGCCTCTGATTCCCGGCCTCTGATTCCCTGCTTCTGATTCTGATTCCCTGCCTTTGATTCCCCATCTCTGATTCCGCACATCTGATTCCCTGCCTCTGATTCCCCATCTCTGATTCCCCATATCTGATTCCCCGCCTCTGTTTCCCCGCCTCTGATTCCACGCCTCTGTTTCCCAACATCTAAGTCCCCGCCTCTGATTCCCCAACTCTGATTCCCCACCTCTGATTCCCCAGCTCTGATTCCCCACCTCTGATTCCCCGCATCTGATTCCCTGCATCTGATTCCAAGCCTCTGATTCCCTGCCTCTGATTCCCAACCTCTGATTCCCCACCTCTGATTCCCCATATCTGATTCCCAGCCTCTGTTTCCCCGCCTCTGATTCCCCGCCTCTGTTTCCCCATATCTGATTCCCCGCCTCTGAATCCCCAACTCTGATTCCCTGCCTCTGATTCCCCAGCTTCATTCCCCGCCTTTGATTCCCCCCGTCTGATTCCCAGCCTCTGAATCCCCGTGTCTGATAACCTGCCTCTGATTCCCCGCCTCTGATTCCCCATCTCAGATTCACCGCCTCTGATTCCCCACCTCTGATTCCCCATCTCTGATTCCGCACATCCGATTCCCTGCCTCTGATTCCCCGACTCTGATTCCCCACCTCTGATTCCCCAGCTCTGATTCCCCGCCTCTGATTCCCCAACTCTGATTCCCCGCCTCTGATTCCCCATATCTGATTCCCCGCCTCTGTTTCCCCGCCTCTGATTCCCTGCCCTTGTTTCCCCATATCTGATTCCCTGCCTCTGATTCCCCAACTCTGATTCCCCGCCTCTGATTCCCCAGCTCTGATTCCCCGCTCCTGATTTCCCGTGTTTGATTCCCTGCCTCTGATTCCCAGCCTCTGATTCCCCATCTCTGATTCACCGCCTTTGATTCGCCACCTCTGATTCCACATATCTGATTCCCCACCTCTGTTTCCCCGCCTCTGATTCCCCGCCTCTGATTCTACATATCTCATTTTCCGCCTCTGAATCCCCATCTCTGATTCCCGGACTCTGATTCCCCACCTCTGATTCCCGGCCTCTTATTCCCAGCATCTGATTCCCGGCCTCTGATTCCCGGCCTCTGATTCCCCGCTTCTGATTCTGATTCGCTGCCTCTGATTCCCCATCTCTGATTCCGCACATCTGATTCCCTGCCTCTGATTCCCCACCTCTGATTCCCCATATCTGATTTCCCGCCTCTGTTTCCCCGCCTCTGATTCCCCGCCTCTGTTTCCCCATATCTAATTCCCAACCTCTGATGCCCCAACTCTGATTCCCTGCCTCTGATTCCCCGCGTTCTATTCCCTGCCTCTGATTCCCCGCCTGTGATTCCCGATCTCTGATTCACCACCTCTGATTCCCCACCTCTGATTCCCCATATCTAATTCCCCGCCTCTGTTTGCCCGCCTCTGATTCCCCGCCTCTGTTTCCCCATATCTGATTCCCCGCCTCTGAATCCCCAACTCTGATTCCCTGCCTCTGATTCCCCAGCTCTGATTCCCCGTCTTTGATTCCCCCCGTCTGATTCCCAGCCTCTGAATCCCCGTGTCTGATTTCCTGCCTCTGATTCCCCGCCTCTGATTCCCCATCTCTGATTCACAGCCTCTGATTCCCCACCTCTGATTCCCCATCTCGGATTCCGCACATCTGATTCCCTGCCTCTGATTCCCTGACTGTGATCCCCACCTCTGATTCCCAAGCTCTGATTCCCCGCCTCTGATTCCCCAACTCTGATTCCCCGCCTCTGATTCCCCAGCTCTGATTCCCCGCCTCTGATTCCCCGTGTTTGATTCCCTGCCTCTGATTCCCCGCCTCTGATTCCCCATCTCTGATTCACCGCCTTTGATTCGCCACCTCTGATTCCCCATATCTGATTCCTCGCCTCTGTTTCCCCGCCTCTGATTCCCCGCCTCTGATTCCCCATATCTCATTCCCCGCCTCTGATTCCCCATCTCTGATTCCCGGACTCTGATTCCCCACCTCTGATTCCCAGCCTCTTATTCCCGGCATCTGATTCCGGCCTCTGATTCCCGGCCTCTGATTCCCTGCTTCTGATTCTGATTCCCTGCCTTTGATTCCCCATCTCTGATTCCGAACATCTGATTCCCTGCCTCTGATTCCCCATCTCTGATTCCCCATATCTGATTCCCCGCCTCTGTTTCCCCGCCTCTGATTCCCCGCCTCTGTTTCCCAATATCTAAGTCCCCGCCTCTGATTCCCCAACTCTGATTCCCCACCTCTGATTCCCCAGCTCTGATTCCCCGCCTCTGATTCCCTGCATCTGATTCCCTGCATCTGATTCCAAGCCTCTGATTCCCTGCCTCTGATTCACAACCTCTGATTCCCCACCTCTGATTCCCCATATCTGATTCGCAGCCTCTGTTTCCCCGCCTCTGATTCCCCGCCTCTGTTTCCCCATATCTGATTCCCGGACTCTGATTCCCCGCCTCTGATTCCCTGCCTCTGATTCCCCATCTCCGATTCCGCACATCTGATTCCCTGCCTCTGATTCCCCGCCTCTGATTCCCCGCCTCTGATTCCCTGCCTCTGATTCCCAACCTCTGATTCCCCACCACTGATTCCCCGTGTTTGATTCCCCGCCTCTCTTTCCCCGCCTCTGATTCCCCGCCTCTGATTCCCCAACTCTAATTCCCCGCCTCTGATTCCCCATATCTGATTCCCGCCTCTGTTTCCCCGCCTCTGATTCCCCGCCCCTGTTTCCCCATATCTGATTCCCTGCCTCTGATTCCCCAACTTTGATTCCCAGCCTCTGATTCCCCAGCTCTGATTCCCCGCCTCTGATTCCCCGTGTTTGATTCCCTGCCTCTGATTCGCGGCCTCTGATTCCCCATCTCTGATTCACCGCCTTTGATTCGCCACCTCTGATTCCCCATATCTGATTCCCCGCCTCTGTTTCCCCGCCTCTGATTCACCGCCTCTGATTCCCCATATCTCATTCCCCGCCTCTGAATCCCCATCTCTGATTCCCGGACTCTGATTCCCCACCTCTGATTCCCGGCCTCTTATTCCCGGCATCTGATTCCGGCCTCTGATTCCCGGCCTCTGATTCCCTGCTTCTGATTCTGATTCCCTGCCTTTGATTCCCCATCTCTGATTCCGCACATCTGATTCCCTGCCTCTGATTCCCCATCTCTGATTCCCCATATCTGATTCCCCGCCTCTGTTTCCCCGCCTCTGATTCCACGCCTCTGTTTCCCAACATCTAAGTCCCCGCCTCTGATTCCCCAACTCTGATTCCCCACCTCTGATTCCCCAGCTCTGATTCCCCGCCTCTGATTCCCCGCATCTGATTCCCTGCATCTGATTCCAAGCCTCTGATTCCCTGCCTCTGATTCCCAACCTCTGATTCCCCACCTCTGATTCCCCATATCTGATTCCCAGCCTCTGTTTCCCCGCCTCTGATTCCCCGCCTCTGTTTCCCCATATCTGATTCCCCGCCTCTGAATCCCCAACTCTGATTCCCTGCCTCTGATTCCCCAGCTTCATTCCCCGCCTTTGATTCCCCCCGTCTGATTCCCAGCCTCTGAATCCCCGTGTCTGATAACCTGCCTCTGATTCCCCGCCTCTGATTCCCCATCTCAGATTCACCGCCTCTGATTCCCCACCTCTGATTCCCCATCTCTGATTCCGCACATCCGATTCCCTGCCTCTGATTCCCCGACTCTGATTCCCCACCTCTGATTCCCCAGCTCTGATTCCCCGCCTCTGATTCCCCAACTCTGATTCCCCGCCTCTGATTCCCCAGCTCTGATTCCTCGCCTCTGATTCCCCGTGTTTGATCCCCTGCCTCTGATTCCCCAGCTCTGATTCCCCATCTCTGATTCACCGCCTTTGATTCGCCACCTCTGATTCCCCATATCTGATTCCTCGCCACTGTTTCCCCGCCTCTGATTCCCCGCCTCTGATTCCCCATATCTCATTCCCCGCCACTGATTCCCCATCTCTGATTCCCGGACTCTGATTCCCCACCTCTGATTCCCGACCTCTTATTCCCGGCATCTGATTCCGGCCTCTGATTCCCGGCCTCTGATTCCCTGCTTCTGATTCTGATTCCCTGCCTCTGATTCCCCATTTCTGATTCCGCACATCTAATTCCCTGCCTCTGATTCCCCACCTCTGATTCCCCATATCTGAATCCCCGTCTCTGATTCCCCGCCTCTGTTTCCCCATATCTAAGTCCCCGCCTCTGATTCCCCAACTTTGATTCCCCACCTCTGATTCCCCAGCTCTGATTCCCCGCCTCTGATTCCCCACATCTGATTCCCCATACCTGATTCCCAGCCTCTGTTTCCCCGCCTCTGATTCCCCGCTTCTGTTTCCCCATATCTGATTCCCGGCCTCTGATTCCCCGCCTCTGATTCCCCGCCTCTGATTCCCTGCCTCTGATTCCCCATCTCCGATTCCGCACATCTGATTCTCTGCCTCTCATTCCCCGCCTCTGATTCCCCGTGTTTGATGCCCCGCCTCTGTTTCCCCGCCTCTGATTCACCGCCTCTGATTCCCCAACTCTAATTCCCCGCCTCTGATTCCCCATATCTGATTCCCCGCCTCTGTTTCCCCGCCTCTGATTCCCCGCCCCTGTTTCCCCATATCTTATTCCCTGCCTCTGATTCCCCAACTTTGATTCCCAGACTCTGATTCCCCAGCTCCGATTACCCGCCTCTGATTCCCGGCATCTGATTCCCTGCATCTGATTCCAAGCCTCTGATCCCCTGCCTCTGATTCCCAACCTCTGATCCCCACCTCTGATTCCCGATATCTGATTCCCAGCCTCTGTTTCCCGGCCTCTGATTCCCCGCTTCTGATTCTGATTCGCTGCCTCTGATTCCCCATCTCTGATTCCGCACATCTGATTCCCTGCCTCTGATTCCCCACCTCTGATTCCCCATATCTGATTTCCCGCCTCTGTTTCCCCGCCTCTGATTCCCCGCCTCTGTTTCCCCATATCTAATACCCAACCTCTGATGCCCCAACTCTGATTCCCTGCCTCTGATTCCCCGCGTTCTATTCCCTGCCTCTGATTCCCCGCCTGTGATTCCCCATCTCTGATTCACCACCTCTGATTCCCCACCTCTGATTCCCCATATCTAATTCCCCGCCTCTGTTTGCCCGCCTCTGATTCCCCGCCTCTGTTTCCCCATATCTGATTCCCCGCCTCTGAATCCCCAACTCTGATCCCTGCCTCTGATTCCCCAGCTCTGATTCCCCGCCTTTGATTCCCCCCGTCTGATTCCCAGCCTCTGAATCCCCGTGTCTGATTTCCTGCCTCTGATTCCCCGCCTCTGATTCCCCATCTCTGATTCACAGCCTCTGATTCCCCACCTCTGATTCCCCATCTCGGATTCCGCACATCTGATTCCCCGCCTCTGATTCCCTGACTCTGATCCCCACCTCTGATTCCCAAGCTCTGATTCCCCGCCTCTGATTCCCCAACTCTGATTCCCCGCCTCTGATTCCCCAGCTCTGATTCCCCGCCTCTGATTCCCCGTGTTTGATTCCCTGCCTCTGATTCCCCGCCTCTGATTCCCCATCTCTGATTCACCGCCTTTGATTCGCCACCTCTGATTCCCCATATCTGATTCCTCGCCTCTGTTTCCCCGCCTCTGATTCCCCGCCTCTGATTCCCCATATCTCATTCCCCGCCTCTGATTCCCCATCTCTGATTCCCGGACTCTGATTCCCCACCTCTGATTCCCAGCCTCTTATTCCCGGCATCTGATTCCGGCCTCTGATTCCCGGCCTCTGATTCCCTGCTTCTGATTCTGATTCCCTGCCTTTGATTCCCCATCTCTGATTCCGAACATCTGATTCCCTGCCTCTGATTCCCCATCTCTGATTCCCCATATCTGATTCCCCGCCTCTGTTTCCCCGCCTCTGATTCCCCGCCTCTGTTTCCCAATATCTAAGTCCCCGCCTCTGATTCCCCAACTCTGATTCCCCACCTCTGATTCCCCAGCTCTGATTCCCCGCCTCTGATTCCCTGCATCTGATTCCCTGCATCTGATTCCAAGCCTCTGATTCCCTGCCTCTGATTTACAACCTCTGATTCCCCACCTCTGATTCCCCATATCTGATTCGCAGCCTCTGTTTCCCCGCCTCTGATTCCCCGCCTCTGTTTCCCCATATCTGATTCCCGGACTCTGATTCCCCGCCTCTGATTCCCTGCCTCTGATTCCCCATCTCCGATTCCGCACATCTGATTCCCTGCCTCTGATTCCCCGCCTCTGATTCCCCGCCTCTGATTCCCTGCCTCTGATTCCCAACCTCTGATTCCCCACCACTGATTCCCCGTGTTTGATTCCCCGCCTCTGTTTCCCCGCCTCTGATTCCCCGCCTCTGATTCCCCAACTCTAATTCCCCGCCTCTGATTCCCCATATCTGATTCCCGCCTCTGTTTCCCCGCCTCTGATTCCCCGCCCCTGTTTCCCCATATCTGATTCCCTGCCTCTGATTCCCCAACTTTGATTCCCAGCCTCTGATTCCCCAGCTCTGATTCCCCGCCTCTGATTCCCCGTGTTTGATTCCCTGCCTCTGATTCCCGGCATCTGATTCCCCATCTCTGATTCACCGCCTTTGATTCGCCACCTCTGATTCCCCATATCTGATTCCCCGCCTCTGTTTCCCCGCCTCTGATTCGCCGCCTCTGATTCCCCATATCTCATTCCCCGCCTCTGAATCCCCATCTCTGATTCCCGGACTCTGATTCCCCACCTCTGATTCCCGGCCTCTTATTCCCGGCATCTGATTCCGGCCTCTGATTCCCGGCCTCTGATTCCCTGCTTCTGATTCTGATTCCCTGCCTTTGATTCCCCATCTCTGATTCCGCACATCTGATTCCCTGCCTCTGATTCCCCATCTCTGATTCCCCATATCTGATTCCCCGCCTCTGTTTCCCCGCCTCTGATTCCACGCCTCTGTTTCCCAACATCTAAGTCCCCGCCTCTGATTCCCCAACTCTGATTCCCCACCTCTGATTCCCCGCCTCTGTTTCCCCATATCTAATTCCCCACCTCTGATGCCCCAACTCTGATTCCCCGCCTCTGATTACACAGCTCTGATTCCCCGCCTCTGATTCCCCGCATCCGATTCCCCATATCTGATTCCCCGCCTCTGTTTCCCCGCCCCTGATTCCCCGCCTCTGTATCCCCATATCTGATTATCCGCCTCTGATTCCCAACTATGATTCCCCGCCTCTGAATCCCCGCGTCTGATTCCCTGCCTCTGCATCCCCGCCTCTGATTCCCCAACTCTGATTCCCCGCCTCTGATTCCCCAGCTCTGATTCCCCGCCTCTGATTCCCCGTGTTTGATTCCCTGCCTCTGATTCCCGGCCTCTGATTCCGCATCTCTGATTCACCGCCTTTGATTCGCCACCTCTGATTCCCCATATCTGATTCCCCGCATCTGTTTCCCCGCCTCTGATTCCCCGCCTCTGATTCCCCGCCTCTGATTCCCCATATCTCATTCCCCGCCTCTGAATCCCCATCTCTGATTCCCGGCCTCTTATTCCCGGCATCTGATTCCGGCCTCTGATTCCCGGCCTCTGATTCCCTGCTTCTGATTCTGATTCCCTGCCTCTGATTCCCCATCTCTGATTCCGCACATCTGATTCCCTGCCTCTGATTCCCCACCTCTGATTCCCCATATCTGATTCCCCGCCTCTGTTTCCCCGCCTCTGATTTCCCGCCTCTGTTTCCCAATATCTAAGTCCCCGCCTCTGATTCCCCAACTCTGATTCCCCACCTCTGATTCCCCAGCTCTGATTCCCCGCCTCTGATTCCCCGCATCTGATTCCCTGCATCTGATTCCAAGCCTCTGATTCCCTGCCTCTGATTCCCAACCTCTGATTCCCCACCTCTGATTCCCCATATCTGATTCCCCGCCTCTGTTTCCCCGCCTCTGATTCCCCACCTCTGTTTCCCCATATCTGATTCCCGGCCTCTTATTCCCCGCCTCTGATTCCCCACCTCTGATTCCCTACCTCTGATTCCCCATCTCCGATTCCGCACATCTGATTCCCTGCCTCTGATTCCCCGCCTCTGATTCCCTGCCTCTGATTCCGAACCTCTGATTCCCCACCTCTGATTCCCCATATCTGATTCCCCGCCTCTGTTTCCCCGCCTCTGATTCCCCTCCTCTGATTCCCCAACTCTAATTCCCCGCCTCTGATTCCCCAGCTCTGATTCCCCGTGTTTGATTCCCTGCCTCTGATTCCCTGCCCTGATTCCCCATCTCTGTTTCACCGCCTTTGATTCGCCACCTCTGATTCCCCATATCTGATTCCCCGCCTCTGTTTCGCCGCCTCTGATTCCCTGCCTCTGATTCCCAACCTCTGATTCCACACCTCTGATTCCCCATATCTGATTCCCCGCCTCTGTTTCCCCGCCTCTGATTCCCTGCCCTTGTTTCCCCATATCTGATTCCCTGCCTCTGATTCCCCAACTCTGATTCCCCGCCTCTGATTCCCCAGCTCTGATTCCCCGCTCCTGATTTCCCGTGTTTGATTCCCTGCCTCTGATTCCCAGCCTCTGATTCCCCATCTCTGATTCACCGCCTTTGATTCGCCACCTCTGATTCCACATATCTGATTCCCCACCTCTGTTTCCCCGCCTCTGATTCCCCGCCTCTGATTCTACATATCTCATTTTCCGCCTCTGAATCCCCATCTCTGATTCCCGGACTCTGATTCCCCACCTCTGATTCCCGGCCTCTTATTCCCAGCATCTGATTCCCGGCCTCTGATTCCCGGCCTCTGATTCCCCGCTTCTGATTCTGATTCGCTGCCTCTGATTCCCCATCTCTGATTCCGCACATCTGATTCCCTGCCTCTGATTCCCCACCTCTGATTCCCCATATCTGATTTCCCGCCTCTGTTTCCCCGCCTCTGATTCCCCGCCTCTGTTTCCCCATATCTAATTCCCAACCTCTGATGCCCCAACTCTGATTCCCTGCCTCTGATTCCCCGCGTTCTATTCCCTGCCTCTGATTCCCCGCCTGTGATTCCCGATCTCTGATTCACCACCTCTGATTCCCCACCTCTGATTCCCCATATCTAATTCCCCGCCTCTGTTTGCCCGCCTCTGATTCCCCGCCTCTGTTTCCCCATATCTGATTCCCCGCCTCTGAATCCCCAACTCTGATTCCCTGCCTCTGATTCCCCAGCTCTGATTCCCCGTCTTTGATTCCCCCCGTCTGATTCCCAGCCTCTGAATCCCCGTGTCTGATTTCCTGCCTCTGATTCCCCGCCTCTGATTCCCCATCTCTGATTCACAGCCTCTGATTCCCCACCTCTGATTCCCCATCTCGGATTCCGCACATCTGATTCCCTGCCTCTGATTCCCTGACTGTGATCCCCACCTCTGATTCCCAAGCTCTGATTCCCCGCCTCTGATTCCCCAACTCTGATTCCCCGCCTCTGATTCCCCAGCTCTGATTCCCCGCCTCTGATTCCCCGTGTTTGATTCCCTGCCTCTGATTCCCCGCCTCTGATTCCCCATCTCTGATTCACCGCCTTTGATTCGCCACCTCTGATTCCCCATATCTGATTCCTCGCCTCTGTTTCCCCGCCTCTGATTCCCCGCCTCTGATTCCCCATATCTCATTCCCCGCCTCTGATTCCCCATCTCTGATTCCCGGACTCTGATTCCCCACCTCTGATTCCCAGCCTCTTATTCCCGGCATCTGATTCCGGCCTCTGATTCCCGGCCTCTGATTCCCTGCTTCTGATTCTGATTCCCTGCCTTTGATTCCCCATCTCTGATTCCGAACATCTGATTCCCTGCCTCTGATTCCCCATCTCTGATTCCCCATATCTGATTCCCCGCCTCTGTTTCCCCGCCTCTGATTCCCCGCCTCTGTTTCCCAATATCTAAGTCCCCGCCTCTGATTCCCCAACTCTGATTCCCCACCTCTGATTCCCCAGCTCTGATTCCCCGCCTCTGATTCCCTGCATCTGATTCCCTGCATCTGATTCCAAGCCTCTGATTCCCTGCCTCTGATTCACAACCTCTGATTCCCCACCTCTGATTCCCCATATCTGATTCGCAGCCTCTGTTTCCCCGCCTCTGATTCCCCGCCTCTGTTTCCCCATATCTGATTCCCGGACTCTGATTCCCCGCCTCTGATTCCCTGCCTCTGATTCCCCATCTCCGATTCCGCACATCTGATTCCCTGCCTCTGATTCCCCGCCTCTGATTCCCCGCCTCTGATTCCCTGCCTCTGATTCCCAACCTCTGATTCCCCACCACTGATTCCCCGTGTTTGATTCCCCGCCTCTCTTTCCCCGCCTCTGATTCCCCGCCTCTGATTCCCCAACTCTAATTCCCCGCCTCTGATTCCCCATATCTGATTCCCGCCTCTGTTTCCCCGCCTCTGATTCCCCGCCCCTGTTTCCCCATATCTGATTCCCTGCCTCTGATTCCCCAACTTTGATTCCCAGCCTCTGATTCCCCAGCTCTGATTCCCCGCCTCTGATTCCCCGTGTTTGATTCCCTGCCTCTGATTCGCGGCCTCTGATTCCCCATCTCTGATTCACCGCCTTTGATTCGCCACCTCTGATTCCCCATATCTGATTCCCCGCCTCTGTTTCCCCGCCTCTGATTCACCGCCTCTGATTCCCCATATCTCATTCCCCGCCTCTGAATCCCCACCTCTGATTCCCGGCCTCTTATTCCCGGCATCTGATTCCGGCCTCTGATTCCCGGCCTCTGATTCCCTGCTTCTGATTCTGATTCCCTGCCTTTGATTCCCCATCTCTGATTCCGCACATCTGATTCCCTGCCTCTGATTCCCCATCTCTGATTCCCCATATCTGATTCCCCGCCTCTGTTTCCCCGCCTCTGATTCCACGCCTCTGTTTCCCAACATCTAAGTCCCCGCCTCTGATTCCCCAACTCTGATTCCCCACCTCTGATTCCCCAGCTCTGATTCCCCGCCTCTGATTCCCCGCATCTGATTCCCTGCATCTGATTCCAAGCCTCTGATTCCCTGCCTCTGATTCCCAACCTCTGATTCCCCACCTCTGATTCCCCATATCTGATTCCCAGCCTCTGTTTCCCCGCCTCTGATTCCCCGCCTCTGTTTCCCCATATCTGATTCCCCGCCTCTGAATCCCCAACTCTGATTCCCTGCCTCTGATTCCCCAGCTTCATTCCCCGCCTTTGATTCCCCCCGTCTGATTCCCAGCCTCTGAATCCCCGTGTCTGATAACCTGCCTCTGATTCCCCGCCTCTGATTCCCCATCTCAGATTCACCGCCTCTGATTCCCCACCTCTGATTCCCCATCTCTGATTCCGCACATCCGATTCCCTGCCTCTGATTCCCCGACTCTGATTCCCCACCTCTGATTCCCCAGCTCTGATTCCCCGCCTCTGATTCCCCAACTCTGATTCCCCGCCTCTGATTCCCCAGCTCTGATTCCTCGCCTCTGATTCCCCGTGTTTGATCCCCTGCCTCTGATTCCCCAGCTCTGATTCCCCATCTCTGATTCACCGCCTTTGATTCGCCACCTCTGATTCCCCATATCTGATTCCTCGCCACTGTTTCCCCGCCTCTGATTCCCCGCCTCTGATTCCCCATATCTCATTCCCCGCCACTGATTCCCCATCTCTGATTCCCGGACTCTGATTCCCCACCTCTGATTCCCGACCTCTTATTCCCGGCATCTGATTCCGGCCTCTGATTCCCGGCCTCTGATTCCCTGCTTCTGATTCTGATTCCCTGCCTCTGATTCCCCATTTCTGATTCCGCACATCTAATTCCCTGCCTCTGATTCCCCACCTCTGATTCCCCATATCTGAATCCCCGTCTCTGATTCCCCGCCTCTGTTTCCCCATATCTAAGTCCCCGCCTCTGATTCCCCAACTTTGATTCCCCACCTCTGATTCCCCAGCTCTGATTCCCCGCCTCTGATTCCCCACATCTGATTCCCCATACCTGATTCCCAGCCTCTGTTTCCCCGCCTCTGATTCCCCGCTTCTGTTTCCCCATATCTGATTCCCGGCCTCTGATTCCCCGCCTCTGATTCCCCGCCTCTGATTCCCTGCCTCTGATTCCCCATCTCCGATTCCGCACATCTGATTCTCTGCCTCTCATTCCCCGCCTCTGATTCCCCGTGTTTGATGCCCCGCCTCTGTTTCCCCGCCTCTGATTCACCGCCTCTGATTCCCCAACTCTAATTCCCCGCCTCTGATTCCCCATATCTGATTCCCCGCCTCTGTTTCCCCGCCTCTGATTCCCCGCCCCTGTTTCCCCATATCTTATTCCCTGCCTCTGATTCCCCAACTTTGATTCCCAGACTCTGATTCCCCAGCTCTGATTACCCGCCTCTGATTCCCGGCATCTGATTCCCTGCATCTGATTCCAAGCCTCTGATCCCCTGCCTCTGATTCCCAACCTCTGATCCCCACCTCTGATTCCCGATATCTGATTCCCAGCCTCTGTTTCCCCGCCTCTGATTCCCCGCCTCTGTTTCCCCTTATCTGATTCCCGGCCTCTGATTCCCCGCCTCTGATTCCCTGCCTCTGATTCCCCATCACCGATTCCGCACATCTGATTCCCTGCCTCTGATTCCCCGCCTCTGATTCCCCGCCGCTGATTCCCTGCCTCTGATTTCCAACCTCTGATTCCCCACCTCTGATTCCCCGTGTTTGATTCCCCGCCTCTGTTTCCCCACCACTGATTCCCCGCATCTGATTCCCCAACTCTAATTCCCCGCCTCTGATTCCCCATATCTGATTCCCCGCCTCTGTTTCCCCGCCTCTGATTCCCCGCCCCTGTTTCCCCATATCTGATTCCCTGACTCTGATTCCCCAACTTTGATTCCCAGCCTCTGATTCCCCGCCTCTGATTCCCCGCCTCTGTTTCCCCATATCTGATTCCCGGACTCTGATTCCCCAAGTTTGATTCCCAGACTCTGATTCCCCAGCTCTGATTACCCGCCTCTGATTCCCGGCATCTGATTCCATGCATCTGATTCCAAGCCTCTGATCCCCTGCCTCTGATTCCCAACCTCTGATCCCCACCTCTGATTCCCGATATCTGATTCCCAGCCTCTGTTTCCCCGCCTCTGATTCCCCGCCTCTGTTTCCCCATATCTGATTCCCGGCCTCTGATTCCCCGCCTCTGATTCCCTGCCTCTGATTCCCCATCACCGATTCCGCACATCTGATTCCCTGCCTCTGATTCCCCGCCTCTGATTCCCCGCCGCTGATTCCCTGCCTCTGATTTCCAACCTCTGATTCCCCATATCTGATTCCCCGCCTCTGTTTCCCCGCCTCTGATTCCCCTCCTCTGATTCCCCAACTCTAATTCCCCGCCTCTGATTCCCCAGCTCTGATTCCCCGTGTTTGATTCCCTGCCTCTGATTCCCTGCCCTGATTCCCCATCTCTGTTTCACCGCCTTTGATTCGCCACCTCTGATTCCCCATATCTGATTCCCTGCCTCTGTTTCGCCGCCTCTGATTCCCTGCCTCTGATTCCCAACCTCTGATTCCACACCTCTGATTCCCCATATCTGATTCCCCGCCTCTGTTTCCCCGCCTCTGATTCCCTGCCCTTGTTTCCCCATATCTGATTCCCTGCCTCTGATTCCCCAACTCTGATTCCCCGCCTCTGATTCCCCAGCTCTGATTCCCCGCTCCTGATTTCCCGTGTTTGATTCCCTGCCTCTGATTCCCAGCCTCTGATTCCCCATCTCTGATTCACCGCCTTTGATTCGCCACCTCTGATTCCACATATCTAATTCCCCACCTCTGTTTCCCCGCCTCTGATTCCCCGCCTCTGATTCTACATATCTCATTTTCCGCCTCTGAATCCCCATCTCTGATTCCCGGACTCTGATTCCCCACCTCTGATTCCCGGCCTCTTATTCCCAGCATCTGATTCCCGGCCTCTGATTCCCGGCCTCTGATTCCCCGCTTCTGATTCTGATTCGCTGCCTCTGATTCCCCATCTCTGATTCCGCACATCTGATTCCCTGCCTCTGATTCCCCACCTCTGATTCCCCATATCTGATTTCCCGCCTCTGTTTCCCCGCCTCTGATTCCCCGCCTCTGTTTCCCCATATCTAATTCCCAACCTCTGATGCCCCAACTCTGATTCCCTGCCTCTGATTCCCCGCGTTCTATTCCCTGCCTCTGATTCCCCGCCTGTGATTCCCGATCTCTGATTCACCACCTCTGATTCCCCACCTCTGATTCCCCATATCTAATTCCCCGCCTCTGTTTGCCCGCCTCTGATTCCCAGCCTCTGTTTCCCCATATCTGATTCCCCGCCTCTGAATCCCCAACTCTGATTCCCTGCCTCTGATTCCCCAGCTCTGATTCCCCGCCTTTGATTCCCCCCGTCTGATTCCCAGCCTCTGAATCCCCGTGTCTGATTTCCTGCCTCTGATTCCCCGCCTCTGATTCCCCATCTCTGATTCACAGCCTCTGATTCCCCACCTCTGATTCCCCATCTCGGATTCCGCACATCTGATTCCCTGCCTCTGATTCCCTGACTCTGATCCCCACCTCTGATTCCCAAGCTCTGATTCCCCGCCTCTGATTCCCCAACTCTGATTCCCCGCCTCTGATTCCCCAGCTCTGATTCCCCGCCTCTGATTCCCCGTGTTTGATTCCCTGCCTCTGATTCCCCGCCTCTGATTCCCCATCTCTGATTCACCGCCTTTGATTCGCCACCTCTGAATCCCCATATCTGATTCCTCGCCTCTGTTTCCCCGCCTCTGATTCCCCGCCTCTGATTCCCCATATCTCATTCCCCGCCTCTGATTCCCCATCTCTGATTCCCGGACTCTGATTCCCCACCTCTGATTCCCAGCCTCTTATTCCCGGCATCTGATTCCGGCCTCTGATTCCCGGCCTCTGATTCCCTGCTTCTGATTCTGATTCCCTGCCTTTGATTCCCCATCTCTGATTCCGAACATCTGATTCCCTGCCTCTGATTCCCCATCTCTGATTCCCCATATCTGATTCCCCGCCTCTGTTTCCCCGCCTCTGATTCCCCGCCTCTGTTTCCCAATATCTAAGTCCCCGCCTCTGATTCCCCAACTCTGATTCCCCACCTCTGATTCCCCAGCTCTGATTCCCCGCCTCTGATTCCCTGCATCTGATTCCCTGCATCTGATTCCAAGCCTCTGATTCCCTGCCTCTGATTCACAACCTCTGATTCCCCACCTCTGATTCCCCATATCTGATTCGCAGCCTCTGTTTCCCCGCCTCTGATTCCCCGCCTCTGTTTCCCCATATCTGATTCCCGGACTCTGATTCCCCGCCTCTGATTCCCTGCCTCTGATTCCCCATCTCCGATTCCGCACATCTGATTCCCTGCCTCTGATTCCCCGCCTCTGATTCCCCGCCTCTGATTCCCTGCCTCTGATTCCCAACCTCTGATTCCCCACCACTGATTCCCCGTGTTTGATTCCCCGCCTCTCTTTCCCCGCCTCTGATTCCCCGCCTCTGATTCCCCAACTCTAATTCCCCGCCTCTGATTCCCCATATCTGATTCCCTGCCTCTGTTTCCCCGCCTCTGATTCCCCGCCCCTGTTTCCCCATATCTGATTCCCTGCCTCTGATTCCCCAACTTTGATTCCCAGCCTCTGATTCCCCAGCTCTGATTCCCCGCCTCTGATTCCCCGTGTTTGATTCCCTGCCTCTGATTCCCGGCCTCTGATTCCCCATCTCTGATTCACCGCCTTTGATTCGCCACCTCTGATTCCCCATATCTGATTCCCCGCCTCTGTTTCCCCGCCTCTGATTCACCGCCTCTGATTCCCCATATCTCATTCCCCGCCTCTGAATCCCCATCTCTGATTCCCGGACTCTGATTCCCCACCTCTGATTCCCGGCCTCTTATTCCCGGCATCTGATTCCGGCCTCTGATTCCCGGCCTCTGATTCCCTGCTTCTGATTCTGATTCCCTGCCTTTGATTCCCCATCTCTGATTCCGCACATCTGATTCCCTGCCTCTGATTCCCCATCTCTGATTCCCCATATCTGATTCCCCGCCTCTGTTTCCCCGCCTCTGATTCCACGCCTCTGTTTCCCAACATCTAAGTCCCCGCCTCTGATTCCCCAACTCTGATTCCCCACCTCTGATTCCCCAGCTCTGATTCCCCACCTCTGATTCCCCGCATCTGATTCCCTGCATCTGATTCCAAGCCTCTGATTCCCTGCCTCTGATTCCCAACCTCTGATTCCCCACCTCTGATTCCCCATATCTGATTCCCAGCCTCTGTTTCCCCGCCTCTGATTCCCCGCCTCTGTTTCCCCATATCTGATTCCCCGCCTCTGAATCCCCAACTCTGATTCCCTGCCTCTGATTCCCCAGCTTCATTCCCCGCCTTTGATTCCCCCCGTCTGATTCCCAGCCTCTGAATCCCCGTGTCTGATAACCTGCCTCTGATTCCCCGCCTCTGATTCCCCATCTCAGATTCACCGCCTCTGATTCCCCACCTCTGATTCCCCATCTCTGATTCCGCACATCCGATTCCCTGCCTCTGATTCCCCGACTCTGATTCCCCACCTCTGATTCCCCAGCTCTGATTCCCCGCCTCTGATTCCCCAACTCTGATTCCCCGCCTCTGATTCCCCAGCTCTGATTCCTCGCCTCTGATTCCCCGTGTTTGATCCCCTGCCTCTGATTCCCCAGCTCTGATTCCCCATCTCTGATTCACCGCCTTTGATTCGCCACCTCTGATTCCCCATATCTGATTCCTCGCCACTGTTTCCCCGCCTCTGATTCCCCGCCTCTGATTCCCCATATCTCATTCCCCGCCACTGATTCCCCATCTCTGATTCCCGGACTCTGATTCCCCACCTCTGATTCCCGACCTCTTATTCCCGGCATCTGATTCCGGCCTCTGATTCCCGGCCTCTGATTCCCTGCTTCTGATTCTGATTCCCTGCCTCTGATTCCCCATTTCTGATTCCGCACATCTAATTCCCTGCCTCTGATTCCCCACCTCTGATTCCCCATATCTGAATCCCCGTCTCTGATTCCCCGCCTCTGTTTTCCCATATCTAAGTCCCCGCCTCTGATTCCCCAACTTTGATTCCCCACCTCTGATTCCCCAGCTCTGATTCCCCGCCTCTGATTCCCCACATCTGATTCCCCATACCTGATTCCCAGCCTCTGTTTCCCCGCCTCTGATTCCCCGCTTCTGTTTCCCCATATCTGATTCCCGGCCTCTGATTCCCCTCCTCTGATTCCCCGCCTCTGATTCCCTGCCTCTGATTCCCCATCTCCGATTCCGCACATCTGATTCCCTGCCTCTCATTCCCCGCCTCTGATTCCCCGTGTTTGATGCCCCGCCTCTGTTTCCCCGCCTCTGATTCACCGCCTCTGATTCCCCAACTCTAATTCCCCGCCTCTGATTCCCCATATCTGATTCCCCGCCTCTGTTTCCCCGCCTCTGATTCCCCGCCCCTGTTTCCCCATATCTTATTCCCTGCCTCTGATTCCCCAACTTTGATTCCCAGACTCTGATTCCCCAGCTCTGATTACCCGCCTCTGATTCCCGGCATCTGATTCCCTGCATCTGATTCCAAGCCTCTGATCCCCTGCCTCTGATTCCCAACCTCTGATCCCCACCTCTGATTCCCGATATCTGATTCCCAGCCTCTGTTTCCCCGCCTCTGATTCCCCGCCTCTGTTTCCCCATATCTGATTCCCGGCCTCTGATTCCCCGCCTCTGATTCCCTGCCTCTGATTCCCCATCACCGATTCCGCACATCTGATTCCCTGCCTCTGATTCCCCGCCTCTGATTCCCCGCCGCTGATTCCCTGCCTCTGATTTCCAACCTCTGATTCCCCACCTCTGATTCCCCGTGTTTGATTCCCCGCCTCTGTTTCCCCACCACTGATTCACCGCATCTGATTCCCCAACTCTAATTCCCCGCCTCTGATTCCCCATATCTGATTCCCCGCCTCTGTTTCCCCGCCTCTGATTCCCCGCCCCTGTTTCCCCATATCTGATTCCCTGACTCTGATTCCCCAACTTTGATTCCCAGCCTCTGATTCCCCGCCTCTGATTCCCCGCCTCTGTTTCCCCATATCTGATTCCCGGACTCTGATTCCCCAAGTTTGATTCCCAGACTCTGATTCCCCAGCTCTGATTACCCGCCTCTGATTCCCGGCATCTGATTCCCTGCATCTGATTCCAAGCCTCTGATCCCCTGCCTCTGATTCCCAACCTCTGATCCCCACCTCTGATTCCCGATATCTGATTCCCAGCCTCTGTTTCCCCGCCTCTGATTCCCCGCCTCTGTTTCCCCATATCTGATTCCCGGCCTCTGATTCCCCGCCTCTGATTCCCTGCCTCTGATTCCCCATCACCGATTCCGCACATCTGATTCCCTGCCTCTGATTCCCCGCCTCTGATTCCCCGCCGCTGATTCCCTGCCTCTGATTTCCAACCTCTGATTCCCCACCTCTGATTCCCCGTGTTTGATTCCCCGCCTCTGTTTCCCCACCACTGATTCCCCGCATCTGATTCCCCAACTCTAATTCCCCGCCTCTGATTCCCCATATCTGATTCCCCGCCTCTGTTTCCCCGCCTCTGATTCCCCGCCCCTGTTTCCCCATATCTGATTCCCTGACTCTGATTCCCCAACTTTGATTCCCAGCCTCTGATTCCCCGCCTCTGATTCCCCGCCTCTGTTTCCCCATATCTGATTCCCGGACTCTGATTCCCCGCCTCTGATTCCCTGCCTCTGATTCCCCATCTCCGATTCCGCACATCTGATTCCCTGCCTCTGATTCCCCGCCTCTGATTCCCCGCCTCTGATTCCCTGCCTCTGATTCCCAACCTCTGATTCCCCACCTCTGATTCCCCGTGTTTGATTCCCCGTCTCTGTTTCCCCGCCTCTGATTCCCCGCCTCTGATTCCCCAACTCTAATTCCCCGCCTCTGATTCCCCATATCTGATTCCCCGCCTCTGTTTCCCTGCCTCTGATTCCCCGCCCCTGTTTCCCCATATCTGATTCCCTGCCTCTGATTCCCCAACTTTGATTCCCAGCCTCTGATTCCCCAGCTCTGATTCCCCGCCTCTGATTCCCCGTGTTTGATTCCCTGCCTCTGATTCCCGTCCTCTGATTCCCCATCTCTGAATCACCGCCTTTGATTCGCCACCTCTGATTCCCCATATCTGATTCCCCGCCTCTGTTTCCCCGCCTCTGATTCCCCGCCTCTGATTCCCCATATCTCATTCCCCGCCTCTGAATCCCCACCTCTGATTCCCGGCCTCTTTTTCCCGGCATCTGATTCCGGCCTCTGATTCCCGGCCTCTGATTCCCTGCTTCTGATTCTGATTCCCTGCCTTTGATTCCCCATCTCTGATTCCGCACATCTGATTCCCTGCCTCTGATTCCCCATCTCTGATTCCCCATATCTGATTCCCCGCCTCTGTTTCCCCGCCTCTGATTCCACGCCTCTGTTTCCCAATATCTAAGTCCCCGCCTCTGATTCCCCAACTCTGATTCCCCACCTCTGATTCCCCAGCTCTGATTCCCCGCCTCTGATTCCCCGCATCTGATTCCCTGCATCTGATTCCAAGCCTCTGATTCCCTGCCTCTGATTCCCAACCTCTGATTCCCCACCTCTGATTCCCCATATCTGATTCCCAGCCTCTGTTTCCCCACCTCTGATTCCCCGCCTCTGATTCCCCATATCTGATTCCCGGCCTCTGATTCCCCGCCTCTGATTCCCCGCCTCTGATTCCCTGCCTCTGATTCCCCATCTCCGATTCCGCACATCTGAATCCCTGCCTCTGATTCCCCGCCTCTGATTCCCCGCCTCTGATTCCCTGCCTCTGATTCCCAACCTCTGATTCCCCACCTCTGATTCCCCGTGTTTGATTCCCCGCCTCTGTTTCCCCACCTCTGATTCCCCGCCTCTGATTCCCCAACTCTAATTCCCCGCCTCTGATTCCCCATATCTGATTCCCCGCCTCTGTTTCCCCGCCTCTGATTCCCCGCCCCTGTTTCCCCATATCTGATTCCCTGCCTCTGATTCCACAACTTTGATTCCCAGCCTCTGATTCCCCCAGCTCTGATTCACCGCCTTTGATTAGCCACCTCTGATTCCCCATATCTGATTCCCCACCTCTGTTTCCCCGCCTCTGATTCCCCGCCTCTGATTCTCCATATCTCATTCCCCGCCTCTGAATCCCCATCTCTGACTCCCGGACTCTGATTCCCCACCTCTGATTCCCGGCCTCTTATTCCCAGCATCTGATTCCAGGCCTCTGATTCCCGGCCTCTGACTCCCCGCTTCTGATTCTGATTCCCTGCCTCTGATTCCCCATCTCTGATTCCGCACATCTGATAACCTGCCTCTGATTCCCCACCTCTGATTCCCCATATCTGATTCCCCGCCTCTGTTTCCAAGCCTCTGATTCCCCGCCTCTGATTCCCCATATCTGATTCCCCGCCTCTGTTTCCACGCCTCTAATTCCCCGCCTCTGATTCCCCATATCTGATTCCCCGCCTCTGTTTCCCCGCCTCTGATTCCCCGCCCCTGTTTCCCCATATCTGATTCCCTGACTCTGATTCCCCAACTTTGATTCCCAGCCTCTGATTCCCCAGCTCTGATTCCCTGCCTCTGATTCCCCGTGTTTGATTCCCTGCCTCTGATTCCCCGCCTCTGATTCCCCATCTCTGAATCACCGCCTTTGATTCGCCACCTCTGATTCCCCATATCTGATTCCCCACCTCTGTTTCCCCGCCTCTGATTCCCCGCCTCTGATTCTCCATATCTCATTCCGCGCCTCTGACTCCCCATCTCTGATTCCCGGAATCTGATTCCCCACCTCTGATTCCCGGCCTCTTATTCCCAGCATCTGATTCCAGGCCTCTGATTCCCGGCCTCTGACTCCCCGCTTCTGATTCTGATTCCCTGCCTCTGATTCCCCATCTCTGATTCCGCACGTCTGATTACCTGCCTCTGATTCCCCACGTCTGATTCCCCATATCTGATTCCCCGCCTCTGTTTCCACGCCTCTGATTCCCCGCCTCTGTTTCCCCATATCTAATTCCCCACCTCTGATGCCCCAACTCTGATTCCCCGCCTCTGATTCCACAGCTCTGATTCCCCGCCTCTGATTCCCAGCATCCAATTCCCCATATCTGATTCCCCGCCTCTGTTTCCCCGCCCCTGATTCCCCGCCTCTGTTTCCCCATATCTGATTATCCGCCTCTGATTCCCAACTATGATTCCCCGCCTCTGAATCCCCGCGTCTGATTCCCTGCCTCTGCTTCCCCGCCTCTGATTCCCCAACTCTGATTCCCCGCCTCTGATTCCCCAGCTCTGATTCCCCGCCTCTGATTCCCCGTGTTTGATTCCCTGCCTCTGATTCCCGGCCTCTGATTCCGCATCTCTGATTCACCGCCTTTGATTCGCCACCTCTGATTCCCCATATCTGATTCCCCGCATCTGTTTCCCCGCCTCTGATTCCCCGCCTCTGATTCCCCGCCTCTGATTCCCCATATCTCATTCCCCGCCTCTGAATCCCCATCTCTGATTCCCGGCCTCTTATTCCCGGCATCTGATTCCGGCCTCTGATTCCCGGCCTCTGATTCCCTGCTTCTGATTCTGATTCCCTGCCTCTGATTCCCCATCTCTGATTCCGCACATCTGATTCCCTGCCTCTGATTCCCCACCTCTGATTCCCCATATCTGATTCCCCGCCTCTGTTTCCCCGCCTCTGATTCCCCGCCTCTGATTCCCCGCATCTGATTCCCTGCATCTGATTCCAAGCCTCTGATTCCCTGCCTCTGATTCCCAACCTCTGATTCCCCACCTCTGATTCCCCATATTTGATTCCCCGCCTCTGTTTCCCCGCCTCTGATTCCCCACCTCTGTTTCCCCATATCTGATTCCCGGCCTCTTATTCCCCGCCTCTGATTCCCCACCTCTGATTCCCTACCTCTGATTCCCCATCTCCGATTCCGCACATCTGATTCCCTGCCTCTGATTCCCCGCCTCTGATTCCCTGCCTCTGATTCCGAACCTCTGATTCCCCACCTCTGATTCCCCATATCTGATTCCCCGCCTCTGTTTCCCCGCCTCTGATTCCCCTCCTCTGATTCCCCAACTCTAATTCCCCGCCTCTGATTCCCCAGCTCTGATTCCCCGTGTTTGATTCCCTGCCTCTGATTCCCTGCCCTGATTCCCCATCTCTGTTTCACCGCCTTTGATTCGCCACCTCTGATTCCCCATATCTGATTCCCCGCCTCTGTTTCGCCGCCTCTGATTCCCTGCCTCTGATTCCCAACCTCTGATTCCACACCTCTGATTCCCCATATCTGATTCCCCGCCTCTGTTTCCCCGCCTCTGATTCCCTGCCCTTGTTTCCCCATATCTGATTCCCTGCCTCTGATTCCCCAACTCTGATTCCCCGCCTCTGATTCCCCAGCTCTGATTCCCCGCCCTTGATTTCCCGTGTTTGATTCCCTGCCTCTGATTCCCAGCCTCTGATTCCCCATCTCTGATTCACCGCCTTTGATTCGCCACCTCTGATTCCACATATCTGATTCCCCACCTCTGTTTCCCCGCCTCTGATTCCCCGCCTCTGATTCTACATATCTCATTTTCCGCCTCTGAATCCCCATCTCTGATTCCCGGACTCTGATTCCCCACCTCTGATTCCCGGCCTCTTATTCCCAGCATCTGATTCCCGGCCTCTGATTCCCGGCCTCTGATTCCCCGCTTCTGATTCTGATTCGCTGCCTCTGATTCCCCATCTCTGATTCCACACATCTGATTCCCTGCCTCTGATTCCCCACCTCTGATTCCCCATATCTGATTTCCCGCCTCTGTTTCCCCGCCTCTGATTCCCCGCCTCTGTTTCCCCATATCTGATTCCCCGCCTCTGAATCCCCAACTCTGATTCCCTGCCTCTGATTCCCCAGCTCTGATTCCCCGCCTTTGATTCCCCCCGTCTGATTCCCAGCCTCTGAATCCCCGTGTCTGATTTCCTGCCTCTGATTCCCCGCCTCTGATTCCCCATCTCTGATTCACAGCCTCTGATTCCCCACCTCTGATTCCCCATCTCGGATTCCGCACATCTGATTCCCTGCCTCTGATTCCCTGACTCTGATCCCCACCTCTGATTCCCAAGCTCTGATTCCCCGCCTCTGATTCCCCAACTCTGATTCCCCGCCTCTGATTCCCCAGCTCTGATTCCCCGCCTCTGATTCCCCGTGTTTGATTCCCTGCCTCTGATTCCCCGCCTCTGATTCCCCATTTCTGATTCACCGCCTTTGATTCGCCACCTCTGATTCCCCATATCTGATTCCTCGCCTCTGTTTCCCCGCCTCTGATTCCCCGCCTCTGATTCCCCATATCTCATTCCCCGCCTCTGATTCCCCATCTCTGATTCCCGGACTCTGATTCCCCACCTCTGATTCCCAGCCTCTTATTCCCGGCATCTGATTCCGGCCTCTGATTCCCGGCCTCTGATTCCCTGCTTCTGATTCTGATTCCCTGCCTTTGATTCCCCATCTCTGATTCCGAACATCTGATTCCCTGCCTCTGATTCCCCATCTCTGATTCCCCATATCTGATTCCCCGCCTCTGTTTCCCCGCCTCTGATTCCCCGCCTCTGTTTCCCAATATCTAAGTCCCCGCCTCTGATTCCCCAACTCTGATTCCCCACCTCTGATTCCCCAGCTCTGATTCCCCGCCTCTGATTCCCTGCATCCGATTCCCTGCATCTGATTCCAAGCCTCTGATTCCCTGCCTCTGATTCACAACCTCTGATTCCCCACCTCTGATTCCCCATATCTGATTCGCAGCCTCTGTTTCCCCGCCTCTGATTCCCCGCCTCTGTTTCCCCATATCTGATTCCCGGACTCTGATTCCCCGCCTCTGATTCCCTGCCTCTGATTCCCCATCTCCGATTCCGCACATCTGATTCCCTGCCTCTGATTCCCCGCCTCTGATTCCCCGCCTCTGATTCCCTGCCTCTGATTCCCAACCTCTGATTCCCCACCACTGATTCCCCGTGTTTGATTCCCCGCCTCTGTTTCCCCGCCTCTGATTCCCCGCCTCTGATTCCCCAACTCTAATTCCCCGCCTCTGATTCCCCATATCTGATTCCCGCCTCTGTTTCCCCGCCTCTGATTCCCCGCCCCTGTTTCCCCATATCTGATTCCCTGCCTCTGATTCCCCAACTTTGATTCCCAGCCTCTGATTCCCCAGCTCTGATTCCCCGCCTCTGATTCCCCGTGTTTGATTCCCTGCCTCTGATTCCCGGCCTCTGATTCCCCATCTCTGATTCACCGCCTTTGATTCGCCACCTCTGATTCCCCATATCTGATTCCCCGCCTCTGTTTCCCCGCCTCTGATTCCCCGCCTCTGATTCCCCATATCTCATTCCCCGCCTCTGAATCCCCATCTCTGATTCCCGGACTCTGATTCCCCACCTCTGATTCCCGGCCTCTTATTCCCGGCATCTGATTCCGGCCTCTGATTCCCGGCCTCTGATTCCCTGCTTCTGATTCTGATTCCCTGCCTTTGATTCCCCATCTCTGATTCCGCACATCTGATTCCCTGCCTCTGATTCCCCATCTCTGATTCCCCATATCTGATTCCCCGCCTCTGTTTCCCCGCCTCTGATTCCACGCCTCTGTTTCCCAACATCTAAGTCCCCGCCTCTGATTCCCCAACTCTGATTCCCCACCTCTGATTCCCCAGCTCTGATTCCCCGCCTCTGATTCCCCGCATCTGATTCCCTTCATCTGATTCCAAGCCTCTGATTCCCTGCCTCTGATTCCCAACCTCTGATTCCCCACCTCTGATTCCCCATATCTGATTCCCAGCCTCTGTTTCCCCGCCTCTGATTCCCCGCCTCTGTTTCCCCATGTCTGATTCCCCGCCTCTGAATCCCCAACTCTGATTCCCTGCCTCTGATTCCCCAGCTTCATTCCCCGCCTTTGATTCCCCCCGTCTGATTCCCAGCCTCTGAATCCCCGTGTCTGATAACCTGCCTCTGATTCCCCGCCTCTGATTCCCCATCTCAGATTCACCGCCTCTGATTCCCCACCTCTGATTCCCCATCTCTGATTCCGCACATCCGATTCCCTGCCTCTGATTCCCCGACTCTGATTCCCCACCTCTGATTCCCCAGCTCTGATTCCCCGCCTCTGATTCCCCAACTCTGATTCCCCGCCTCTGATTCCCAAGCTCTGATTCCCCGCCTCTGATTCCCCGTGTTTGATCCCCTGCCTCTGATTCCCCAGCTCTGATTCCCCATCTCTGATTCACCGCCTTTGATTCGCCACCTCTGATTCCCCATATCTGATTCCTCGCCACTGTTTCCCCGCCTCTGATTCCCCGCCTCTGATTCCCCATATCTCATTCCCCGCCTCTGATTCCCCATCTCTGATTCCCGGACTCTGATTCCCCACCTCTGATTCCCGACCTCTTATTCCCGGCATCTGATTCCGGCCTCTGATTCCCGGCCTCTGATTCCCTGCTTCTGATTCTGATTCCCTGCCTCTGATTCCCCATTTCTGATTCCGCACATCTAATTCCCTGCCTCTGATTCCCCACCTCTGATTCCCCATATCTGAATCCCAGTCTCTGATTCCCCGCCTCTGTTTCCCCATATCTAAGTCCCCGCCTCTGATTCCCCAACTCTGATTCCCCGCCTCTGATTCCACAGCTCTGATTCCCCGCCTCTGATTCCCCGCATCCGATTCGCCATATCTGATTCCCCGCCTCTGTTTCCCCGCCCCTGATTCCCCGCCTCTGTTTCCCCATATCTGATTATCCGCCTCTGATTCCCAACTATGATTCCCCGCCTCTGAATCCCCACGTCTGATTCCCTGCATCTGCTTCCCCGCCTCTGATTCCCCAACTCTGTTTCCCCGCCTCTGATTCCCCAGCTCTGATTCCCCGCCTCTGATTCCCCGTGTTTGATTCCCTGCCTCTGATTCCCGGCCTCTGATTCCGCATCTCTGATTCACCGCCTTTGATTCGCCACCTCTGATTCCCCATATCTGATTCCCCGCATCTGTTTCCCCGCCTCTGATTCCCCGCCTCTGTTTCCCAATATCTAAGTCCCCGCCTCTGATTCCCCAACTCTGATTCCCCACCTCTGATTCCCCAGCTCTGATTCCCCGCCTCTGATTCCCCGCATCTGATTCCCTGCATCTGATTCCAAGCCTCTGATTCCCTGCCTCTGATTCCCAACCTCTGATTCCCCACCTCTGATTCCCCATATCTGAAATCCCCGCCTCTGTTTCCCCGCCTCTGATTCCCCACCTCTGTTTCCCCATATCTGATTCCCGGCCTCTTATTCCCCGCCTCTGATTCCCCACCTCTGATTCCCTACCTCTGATTCCCCATCTCCGATTCCGCACATCTGATTCCCTGCCTCTGATTCCCCGCCTCTGATTCCCTGCCTCTGATTCCGAACCTCTGATTCCCCACCTCTGATTCCCCATATCTGATTCCCCGCCTCTGTTTCCCCGCCTCTGATTCCCCTCCTCTGATTCCCCAACTCTAATTCCCCGCCTCTGATTCCCCAGCTCTGATTCCCCGTGTTTGATTCCCTGCCTCTGATTCCCTGCCCTGATTCCCCATCTCTGTTTCACCGCCTTTGATTCGCCACCTCTGATTCCCCATATCTGATTCCCCGCCTCTGTTTCGCCGCCTCTGATTCCCTGCCTCTGATTCCCAACCTCTGATTCCACACCTCTGATTCCCCATATCTGATTCCCCGCCTCTGTTTCCCCGCCTCTGATTCCCTGCCCTTGTTTCCCCATATCTGATTCCCTGCCTCTGATTCCCCAACTCTGATTCCCCGCCTCTGATTCCCCAGCTCTGATTCCCCGCCCCTGATTTCCCGTGTTTGATTCCCTTCCTCTGATTCCCCGCCTCTGATTCCCCATCTCTGATTCACCGCCTTTGATTCGCCACCTCTGATTCCACATATCTGATTCCCCACCTCTGTTTCCCCGCCTCTGATTCCCCGCCTCTGATTCTACATATCTCATTTTCCGCCTCTGAATCCCCATCTCTGATTCCCGGACTCTGATTCCCCACCTCTGATTCCCGGCCTCTTATTCCCAGCATCTGATTCCCGGCCTCTGATTCCCGGCCTCTGATTCCCCGCCTCTGATTCTGATTCGCTGCCTCTGATTCCCCATCTCTGATTCCGCACATCTGATTCCCTGCCTCTGATACCCCACCTCTGATTCCCCATATCTGATTTCCCGCCTCTGTTTCCCCGCCTCTGATTCCCCGCCTCTGTTTCCCCATATCTAATTCCCAACCTCTGATGCCCCAACTCTGATTCCCTGCCTCTGATTCCCCGCGTTCTATTCCCTGCCTCTGATTCCCCGCCTGTGATTCCCCATCTCTGATTCACCACCTCTGATTCCCCACCTCTGATTCCCCATATCTAATTCCCCGCCTCTGTTTGCCCGCCTCTGATTCCCCGCCTCTGTTTCCCCATATCTGATTCCCCGCCTCTGAATCCCCAACTCTGATTCCCTGCCTCTGATTCCCCAGCTCTGATTCCCCGCCTTTGATTCCCCCCGTCTGATTCCCAGCCTCTGAATCCCCGTGTCTGATTTCCTGCCTCTGATTCCCCGCCTCTGATTCCCCATCTCTGATTCACAGCCTCTGATTCCCCACCTCTGATTCCCCATCTCGGATTCCGCACATCTGATTCCCTGCCTCTGATTCCCTGACTCTGAACCCCACCTCTGATTCCCAAGCTCTGATTCCCCGCCTCTGATTCCCCAACTCTGATTCCCCGCCTCTGATTCCCCAGCTCTGATTCCCGGCCTCTGATTCCCCGTGTTTGATTCCCTGCCTCTGATTCCCCGCCTCTGATTCCCCATCTCTGATTCACCGCCTTTGATTCCCCACCTCTGATTCCCCATATCTGATTCCTCGCCTCTGTTTCCCCGCCTCTGATTCCCCGCCTCTGATTCCCCATATCTCATTCCCCGCCTCTGATTCCCCATCTCTGATTCCCGGACTCTGATTCCCCACCTCTGATTCCCAGCCTCTTATTCCCGGCATCTGATTCCGGCCTCTGATTCCCGGCCTCTGATTCCCTGCTTCTGATTCTGATTCCCTGCCTTTGATTCCCCATCTCTGATTCCGAACATCTGATTCCCTGCCTCTGATTCCCCATCTCTGATTCCCCATATCTGATTCCCCGCCTCTGTTTCCCAATATCTAAGTCCCCGCCTCTGATTCCCCAACTCTGATTCCCCACCTCTGATTCCCCAGCTCTGATTCCCCGACTCTGATTCCCTGCATCTGATTCCCTGCATCTGATTCCAAGCCTCTGCTTCCCTGCCTCTGATTCACAACCTCTGATTCCCCACCTCTGATTCCCCATATCTGATTCGCAGCCTCTGTTTCCCCGCCTCTGATTCCCCGCCTTTGATTCCCCCCGTCTGATTCCCAGCCTCTGAATCCCCGTGTCTGATAACCTGCCTCTGATTCCCCGCCTCTGATTCCCCATCTCAGATTCACCGCCTCTGATTCCCCACCTCTGATTCCCCATCTCTGATTCCGCACATCCGATTCCCTGCCTCTGATTCCCCGACTCTGATTCCCCACCCCTGATTCCCCAGCTCTGATTCCCCGCCTCTGATTCCCCAACTCTGATTCCCCGCCTCTGATTCCCCAGCTCTGATTCCTCGCCTCTGATTCCCCGTGTTTGATCCCCTGCCTCTGATTCCCCAGCTCTGATTCCCCATCTCTGATTCACCGCCTTTGATTCGCCACCTCTGATTCCCCATATCTGATTCCTCGCCACTGTTTCCCCGCCTCTGATTCCCCGCCTCTGATTCCCCATATCTCATTCCCCGCCACTGATTCCCCATCTCTGATTCCCGGACTCTGATTCCCCACCTCTGATTCCCGACCTCTTATTCCCGGCATCTGATTCCGGCCTCTGATTCCCGGCCTCTGATTCCCTGCTTCTGATTCTGATTCCCTGCCTCTGATTCCCCATTTCTGATTCCGCACATCTAATTCCCTGCCTCTGATTCCCCACCTCTGATTCCCCATATCTGAATCCCCGTCTCTGATTCCCCGCCTCTGTTTTCCCATATCTAAGTCCCCGCCTCTGATTCCCCAACTTTGATTCCCCACCTCTGATTCCCCAGCTCTGATTCCCCGCCTCTGATTCCCCACATCTGATTCCCCATACCTGATTCCCAGCCTCTGTTTCCCCGCCTCTGATTCCCCGCTTCTGTTTCCCCATATCTGATTCCCGGCCTCTGATTCCCCTCCTCTGATTCCCCGCCTCTGATTCCCTGCCTCTGATTCCCCATCTCCGATTCCGCACATCTGATTCCCTGCCTCTCATTCCCCGCCTCTGATTCCCCGTGTTTGATGCCCCGCCTCTGTTTCCCCGCCTCTGATTCACCGCCTCTGATTCCCCAACTCTAATTCCCCGCCTCTGATTCCCCATATCTGATTCCCCGCCTCTGTTTCCCCGCCTCTGATTCCCCGCCCCTGTTTCCCCATATCTTATTCCCTGCCTCTGATTCCCCAACTTTGATTCCCAGACTCTGATTCCCCAGCTCTGATTACCCGCCTCTGATTCCCGGCATCTGATTCCCTGCATCTGATTCCAAGCCTCTGATCCCCTGCCTCTGATTCCCAACCTCTGATCCCCACCTCTGATTCCCGATATCTGATTCCCAGCCTCTGTTTCCCCGCCTCTGATTCCCCGCCTCTGTTTCCCCATATCTGATTCCCGGCCTCTGATTCCCCGCCTCTGATTCCCTGCCTCTGATTCCCCATCACCGATTCCGCACATCTGATTCCCTGCCTCTGATTCCCCGCCTCTGATTCCCCGCCGCTGATTCCCTGCCTCTGATTTCCAACCTCTGATTCCCCACCTCTGATTCCCCGTGTTTGATTCCCCGCCTCTGTTTCCCCACCACTGATTCACCGCATCTGATTCCCCAACTCTAATTCCCCGCCTCTGATTCCCCATATCTGATTCCCCGCCTCTGTTTCCCCGCCTCTGATTCCCCGCCCCTGTTTCCCCATATCTGATTCCCTGACTCTGATTCCCCAACTTTGATTCCCAGCCTCTGATTCCCCGCCTCTGATTCCCCGCCTCTGTTTCCCCATATCTGATTCCCGGACTCTGATTCCCCAACTTTGATTCCCAGACTCTGATTCCCCAGCTCTGATTACCCGCCTCTGATTCCCGGCATCTGATTCCCTGCATCTGATTCCAAGCCTCTGATCCCCTGCCTCTGATTCCCAACCTCTGATCCCCACCTCTGATTCCCGATATCTGATTCCCAGCCTCTGTTTCCCTGCCTCTGATTCCCCGCCTCTGTTTCCCCATATCTGATTCCCGGCCTCTGATTCCCCGCCTCTGATTCCCTGCCTCTGATTCCCCATCACCGATTCCGCACATCTGATTCCCTGCCTCTGATTCCCCGCCTCTGATTCCCCGCCGCTGATTCCCTGCCTCTGATTTCCAACCTCTGATTCCCCACCTCTGATTCCCCGTGTTTGATTCCCCGCCTCTGTTTCCCCACCACTGATTCCCCGCATCTGATTCCCCAACTCTAATTCCCCGCCTCTGATTCCCCATATCTGATTCCCCGCCTCTGTTTCCCCGCCTCTGATTCCCCGCCCCTGTTTCCCCATATCTGATTCCCTGACTCTGATTCCCCAACTTTGATTCCCAGCCTCTGATTCCCCGCCTCTGATTCCCCGCCTCTGTTTCCCCATATCTGATTCCCGGACTCTGATTCCCCGCCTCTGATTCCCTGCCTCTGATTCCCCATCTCCGATTCCGCACATCTGATTCCCTGCCTCTGATTCCCCGCCTCTGATTCCCCGCCTCTGATTCCCTGCCTCTGATTCCCAACCTCTGATTCCCCACCTCTGATTCCCCGTGTTTGATTCCCCGTCTCTGTTTCCCCGCCTCTGATTCCCCGCCTCTGATTCCCCAACTCTAATTCCCCGCCTCTGATTCCCCATATCTGATTCCCCGCCTCTGTTTCCCTGCCTCTGATTCCCCGCCCCTGTTTCCCCATATCTGATTCCCTGCCTCTGATTCCCCAACTTTGATTCCCAGCCTCTGATTCCCCAGCTCTGATTCCCCGCCTCTGATTCCCCGTGTTTGATTCCCTGCCTCTGATTCCCGTCCTCTGATTCCCCATCTCTGAATCACCGCCTTTGATTCGCCACCTCTGATTCCCCATATCTGATTCCCCGCCTCTGTTTCCCCGCCTCTGATTCCCCGCCTCTGATTCCCCATATCTCATTCCCCGCCTCTGAATCCCCACCTCTGATTCCCGGCCTCTTTTTCCCGGCATCTGATTCCGGCCTCTGATTCCCGGCCTCTGATTCCCTGCTTCTGATTCTGATTCCCTGCCTTTGATTCCCCATCTCTGATTCCGCACATCTGATTCCCTGCCTCTGATTCCCCATCTCTGATTCCCCATATCTGATTCCCCGCCTCTGTTTCCCCGCCTCTGATTCCACGCCTCTGTTTCCCAATATCTAAGTCCCCGCCTCTGATTCCCCAACTCTGATTCCCCACCTCTGATTCCCCAGCTCTGATTCCCCGCCTCTGATTCCCCGCATCTGATTCCCTGCATCTGATTCCAAGCCTCTGATTCCCTGCCTCTGATTCCCAACCTCTGATTCCCCACCTCTGATTCCCCATATCTGATTCCCAGCCTCTGTTTCCCCACCTCTGATTCCCCGCCTCTGATTCCCCATATCTGATTCCCGGCCTCTGATTCCCCGCCTCTGATTCCCCGCCTCTGATTCCCTGCCTCTGATTCCCCATCTCCGATTCCGCACATCTGAATCCCTGCCTCTGATTCCCCGTCTCTGATTCCCCGCCTCTGATTCCCTGCCTCTGATTCCCAACCTCTGATTCCCCACCTCTGATTCCCCGTGTTTGATTCCCCGCCTCTGTTTCCCCACCTCTGATTCCCCGCCTCTGATTCCCCAACTCTAATTCCCCGCCTCTGATTCCCCATATCTGATTCCCCGCCTCTGTTTCCCCGCCTCTGATTCCCCGCCCCTGTTTCCCCATATCTGATTCCCTGCCTCTGATTCCACAACTTTGATTCCCAGCCTCTGATTCCCCCAGCTCTGATTCCCCGCCTCTGATTCCCCGTGTTTGATTCCCTGCCTCTGATTCCCCGCCTCTGATTCCCCATCTCTGATTCACCGCCTTTGATTAGCCACCTCTGATTCCCCATATCTGATTCCCCACCTCTGTTTCCCCGCCTCTGATTCCCCGCCTCTGATTCTCCATATCTCATTCCCCGCCTCTGAATCCCCATCTCTGACTCCCGGACTCTGATTCCCCACCTCTGATTCCCGGCCTCTTATTCCCAGCATCTGATTCCAGGCCTCTGATTCCCGGCCTCTGACTCCCCGCTTCTGATTCTGATTACCTGCCTCTGATTCCCCACCTCTGATTCCCCATATCTGATTCCCCGCCTCTGTTTCCAAGCCTCTGATTCCCCGCCTCTGATTCCCCATATCTGATTCCCCGCCTCTGTTTCCACGCCTCTAATTCCCCGCCTCTGATTCCCCTAATCTGATTCCCCGCCTCTGTTTCCCCGCCTCTGATTCCCCGCCCCTGTTTCCCCATATCTGATTCCCTGACTCTGATTCCCCAACTTTGATTCCCAGCCTCTGATTCCCCAGCTCTGATTCCCTGCCTCTGATTCCCCGTGTTTGATTCCCTGCCTCTGATTCCCCGCCTCTGATTCCCCATCTCTGAATCACCGCCTTTGATTCGCCACCTCTGATTCCCCATATCTGATTCCCCACCTCTGTTTCCCCGCCTCTGATTCCCCGCCTCTGATTCTCCATATCTCATTCCCCGCCTCTGACTCCCCATCTCTGATTCCCGGAATCTGATTCCCCACCTCTGATTCCCGGCCTCTTATTCCCAGCATCTGATTCCAGGCCTCTGATTCCCGGCCTCTGACTCCCCGCTTCTGATTCTGATTCCCTGCCTCTGATTCCCCATCTCTGATTCCGCACGTCTGATTACCTGCCTCTGATTCCCCACGTCTGATTCCCCATATCTGATTCCCCGCCTCTGTTTCCACGCCTCTGATTCCCCGCCTCTGTTTCCCCATATCTAATTCCCCACCTCTGATGCCCCAACTCTGATTCCCCGCCTCTGATTCCACAGCTCTGATTCCCCGCCTCTGATTCCCAGCATCCGATTCCCCATATCTGATTCCCCGCCTCTGTTTCCCCGCCCCTGATTCCCCGCCTCTGTTTCCCCATATCTGATTATCCGCCTCTGATTCCCAACTATGATTCCCCGCCTCTGAATCCCCGCGTCTGATTCCCTGCCTCTGCTTCCCCGCCTCTGATTCCCCAACTCTGATTCCCCGCCTCTGATTCCCCAGCTCTGATTCCCCGCCTCTGATTCCCCGTGTTTGATTCCCTGCCTCTGATTCCCGGCCTCTGATTCCGCATCTCTGATTCACCGCCTTTGATTCGCCACCTCTGATTCCCCATATCTGATTCCCCGCATCTGTTTCCCCGCCTCTGATTCCCCGCCTCTGATTCCCCGCCTCTGATTCCCCATATCTCATTCCCCGCCTCTGAATCCCCATCTCTGATTCCCGGCCTCTTATTCCCGGCATCTGATTCCGGCCTCTGATTCCCGGCCTCTGATTCCCTGCTTCTGATTCTGATTCCCTGCCTCTGATTCCCCATCTCTGATTCCGCACATCTGATTCCCTGCCTCTGATTCCCCACCTCTGATTCCCCATATCTGATTCCCCGCCTCTGTTTCCCCGCCTCTGATTCCCCGCCTCTGATTCCCCGCATCTGATTCCCTGCATCTGATTCCAAGCCTCTGATTCCCTGCCTCTGATTCCCAACCTCTGATTCCCCACCTCTGATTCCCCATATTTGATTCCCCGCCTCTGTTTCCCCGCCTCTGATTCCCCACCTCTGTTTCCCCATATCTGATTCCCGGCCTCTTATTCCCCGCCTCTGATTCCCCACCTCTGATTCCCTACCTCTGATTCCCCATCTCCGATTCCGCACATCTGATTCCCTGCCTCTGATTCCCCGCCTCTGATTCCCTGCCTCTGATTCCGAACCTCTGATTCCCCACCTCTGATTCCCCATATCTGATTCCCCGCCTCTGTTTCCCCGCCTCTGATTCCCCTCCTCTGATTCCCCAACTCTAATTCCCCGCCTCTGATTCCCCAGCTCTGATTCCCCGTGTTTGATTCCCTGCCTCTGATTCCCTGCCCTGATTCCCCATCTCTGTTTCACCGCCTTTGATTCGCCACCTCTGATTCCCCATATCTGATTCCCCGCCTCTGTTTCGCCGCCTCTGATTCCCTGCCTCTGATTCCCAACCTCTGATTCCACACCTCTGATTCCCCATATCTGATTCCCCGCCTCTGTTTCCCCGCCTCTGATTCCCTGCCCTTGTTTCCCCATATCTGATTCCCTGCCTCTGATTCCCCAACTCTGATTCCCCGCCTCTGATTCCCCAGCTCTGATTCCCCGCCCTTGATTTCCCGTGTTTGATTCCCTGCCTCTGATTCCCAGCCTCTGATTCCCCATCTCTGATTCACCGCCTTTGATTCGCCACCTCTGATTCCACATCTCTGATTCCCCACCTCTGTTTCCCCGCCTCTGATTCCCCGCCTCTGATTCTACATATCTCATTTTCCGCCTCTGAATCCCCATCTCTGATTCCCGGACTCTGATTCCCCACCTCTGATTCCCGGCCTCTTATTCCCAGCATCTGATTCCCGGCCTCTGATTCCCGGCCTCTGATTCCCCGCTTCTGATTCTGATTCGCTGCCTCTGATTACCCATCTCTGATTCCACACATCTGATTCCCTGCCTCTGATTCCCCACCTCTGATTCCCCATATCTGATTTCCCGCCTCTGTTTCCCCGCCTCTGATTCCCCGCCTCTGTTTCCCCATATCTGATTCCCCGCCTCTGAATCCCCAACTCTGATTCCCTGCCTCTGATTCCCCAGCTCTGATTCCCCGCCTTTGATTCCCCCCGTCTGATTCCCAGCCTCTGAATCCCCGTGTCTGATTTCCTGCCTCTGATTCCCCGCCTCTGATTCCCCATCTCTGATTCACAGCCTCTGATTCCCCACCTCTGATTCCCCATCTCGGATTCCGCACATCTGATTCCCTGCCTCTGATTCCCTGACTCTGATCCCCACCTCTGATTCCCAAGCTCTGATTCCCCGCCTCTGATTCCCCAACTCTGATTCCCCGCCTCTGATTCCCCAGCTCTGATTCCCCGCCTCTGATTCCCCGTGTTTGATTCCCTGCCTCTGATTCCCCGCCTCTGATTCCCCATTTCTGATTCACCGCCTTTGATTCGCCACCTCTGATTCCCCATATCTGATTCCTCGCCTCTGTTTCCCCGCCTCTGATTCCCCGCCTCTGATTCCCCATATCTCATTCCCCGCCTCTGATTCCCCATCTCTGATTCCCGGACTCTGATTCCCCACCTCTGATTCCCAGCCTCTTATTCCCGGCATCTGATTCCGGCCTCTGATTCCCGGCCTCTGATTCCCTGCTTCTGATTCTGATTCCCTGCCTTTGATTCCCCATCTCTGATTCCGAACATCTGATTCCCTGCCTCTGATTCCCCATCTCTGATTCCCCATATCTGATTCCCCGCCTCTGTTTCCCCGCCTCTGATTCCCCGCCTCTGTTTCCCAATATCTAAGTCCCCGCCTCTGATTCCCCAACTCTGATTCCCCACCTCTGATTCCCCAGCTCTGATTCCCCGCCTCTGATTCCCTGCATCCGATTCCCTGCATCTGATTCCAAGCCTCTGATTCCCTGCCTCTGATTCACAACCTCTGATTCCCCACCTCTGATTCCCCATATCTGATTCGCAGCCTCTGTTTCCCCGCCTCTGATTCCCCGCCTCTGTTTCCCCATATCTGATTCCCGGACTCTGATTCCCCGCCTCTGATTCCCTGCCTCTGATTCCCCATCTCCGATTCCGCACATCTGATTCCCTGCCTCTGATTCCCCGCCTCTGATTCCCCGCCTCTGATTCCCTGCCTCTGATTCCCAACCTCTGATTCCCCACCACTGATTCCCCGTGTTTGATTCCCCGCCTCTGTTTCCCCGCCTCTGATTCCCCGCCTCTGATTCCCCAACTCTAATTCCCCGCCTCTGATTCCCCATATCTGATTCCCGCCTCTGTTTCCCCGCCTCTGATTCCCCGCCCCTGTTTCCCCATATCTGATTCCCTGCCTCTGATTCCCCAACTTTGATTCCCAGCCTCTGATTCCCCAGCTCTGATTCCCCGCCTCTGATTCCCCGTGTTTGATTCCCTGCCTCTGATTCCCGGCCTCTGATTCCCCATCTCTGATTCACCGCCTTTGATTCGCCACCTCTGATTCCCCATATCTGATTCCCCGCCTCTGTTTCCCCGCCTCTGATTCCCCGCCTCTGATTCCCCATATCTCATTCCCCGCCTCTGAATCCCCATCTCTGATTCCCGGACTCTGATTCCCCACCTCTGATTCCCGGCCTCTTATTCCCGGCATCTGATTCCGGCCTCTGATTCCCGGCCTCTGATTCCCTGCTTCTGATTCTGATTCCCTGCCTTTGATTCCCCATCTCTGATTCCGCACATCTGATTCCCTGCCTCTGATTCCCCATCTCTGATTCCCCATATCTGATTCCCCGCCTCTGTTTCCCCGCCTCTGATTCCACGCCTCTGTTTCCCAACATCTAAGTCCCCGCCTCTGATTCCCCAACTCTGATTCCCCACCTCTGATTCCCCAGCTCTGATTCCCCGCCTCTGATTCCCCGCATCTGATTCCCTTCATCTGATTCCAAGCCTCTGATTCCCTGCCTCTGATTCCCAACCTCTGATTCCCCACCTCTGATTCCCCATATCTGATTCCCAGCCTCTGTTTCCCCGCCTCTGATTCCCCGCCTCTGTTTCCCCATATCTGATTCCCCGCCTCTGAATCCCCAACTCTGATTCCCTGCCTCTGATTCCCCAGCTTCATTTCCCGCCTTTGATTCCCCCCGTCTGATTCCCAGCCTCTGAATCCCCGTGTCTGATAACCTGCCTCTGATTCCCCGCCTCTGATTCCCCATCTCAGATTCACCGCCTCTGATTCCCCACCTCTGATTCCCCATCTCTGATTCCGCACATCCGATTCCCTGCCTCTGATTCCCCGACTCTGATTCCCCACCTCTGATTCCCCAGCTCTGATTCCCCGCCTCTGATTCCCCAACTCTGATTCCCCGCCTCTGATTCCCAAGCTCTGATTCCCCGCCTCTGATTCCCCGTGTTTGATCCCCTGCCTCTGATTCCCCAGCTCTGATTCCCCATCTCTGATTCACCGCCTTTGATTCGCCACCTCTGATTCCCCATATCTGATTCCTCGCCACTGTTTCCCCGCCTCTGATTCCCCGCCTCTGATTCCCCATATCTCATTCCCCGCCTCTGATTCCCCATCTCTGATTCCCGGACTCTGATTCCCCACCTCTGATTCCCGACCTCTTATTCCCGGCATCTGATTCCGGCCTCTGATTCCCGGCCTCTGATTCCCTGCTTCTGATTCTGATTCCCTGCCTCTGATTCCCCATTTCTGATTCCGCACATCTAATTCCCTGCCTCTGATTCCCCACCTCTGATTCCCCATATCTGAATCCCAGTCTCTGATTCCCCGCCTCTGTTTCCCCATATCTAAGTCCCCGCCTCTGATTCCCCAACTTTGATTCCCCACCTCTGGTTCCCCAGCTCTGATTCCCCGCCTCTGATTCCCCACATCTGATTCCCCATACCTGATTCCCAGCCTCTGTTTCCCCGCCTCTGATTCCCCGCTTCTGTTTCCCCATATCTGATTCCCGGCCTCTGATTCCCCGCCTCTGATTCCCCGCCTCTGATTCCCTTCCTCTGATTCCCCATCTCCGATTCCGCACATCTGATTCCCTGCCTCTCATTCCCCGCCTCTGATTCCCCGTGTTTGATGCCCCGCCTCTGTTTCCCCGCCTCTGATTCCCCGCCTCTGATTCCCCAACTCTAATTCCCCGCGTCTGATTCCCCATATCTGATTCCCCGCCTCTGTTTCCCCGCTTCTGATTCCCCGCCCCTGTTTCCCCATATCTTATTCCCTGCCTCTGATTCCCCAACTTTGATTCCCAGACTCTGATTCCCCAGCTCTGAATACCCGCCTCTGATTCCCGGCATCTGATTCCCTGCATCTGATTCCAAGCCTCTGATCCCCTGCCTCTGATTCCCAACCTCTGATTCCCCACCTCTGATTCCCGATATCTGATTCCCAGCCTCTGTTTCCCCGCCTCTGATTCCCCGCCTCTGTTTCCCCATATCTGATTCCCGGCCTCTGATTCCCCGCCTCTGATTCCCTGCCTCTGATTCCCCATCACCGATTCTGCACATCTGATTCCCTGCCTCTGATTCCCCGCCTCTGATTCCCCGCCGCTGATTCCCTGCCTCTGATTTCCAACCTCTGATTCCCCACCTCTGATTCCCCGTGTTTGATTCCCCGCCTCTGTTTCCCCACCACTGATTCCCCGCATCTGATTCCCCAACTCTAATTCCCCGCCTCTGATTCCCCATATCTGATTCCCCGCCTCTGTTTCCCCGCCTCTGATTCCCCGCCCCTGTTTCCCCATATCTGATTCCCTGACTCTGATTCCCCAAATTTGATTCCCAGCCTCTGATTCCCCTGCTCTGATTCCCCGCCTCTGATTCCCCGTGTTTGATTCCCTGCCTCTGATTCCCCGCCTCTGATTCCCCATCTCTGATTCACCGCCTTTGATTCTCCACCTCTGATTCCGCACATCTGATTACCTGCCTCTGATTCCCCACGTCTGATTCCCCATATCTGATTCCCCGCCTCTGTTTCCACGCCTCTGATTCCCCGCCTCTGTTTCCCCATATCTAATTCCCCACCTCTGATGCCCCAACTCTGATTCCCCGCCTCTGATACCACAGCTCTGATTCCCCGCCTCTGATTCCCCGCATCCGATTCGCCATATCTGATTCCCCGCCTCTGTTTCCCCGCCCCTGATTCCCCGCCTCTGTTTCCCCATATCTGATTATCCGCCTCTGATTCCCAACTATGATTCCCCGCCTCTGAATCCCCACGTCTGATTCCCTGCATCTGCTTCCCCGCCTCTGATTCCCCAACTCTGTTTCCCCGCCTCTGATTCCCCAGCTCTGATTCCCCGCCTCTGATTCCCCGTGTTTGATTCCCTGCCTCTGATTCACGGCCTCTGATTCCGCATCTCTGATTCACCGCCTTTGATTCGCCACCTCTGATTCCCCATATCTGATTCCCCGCATCTGTTTCCCCGCCTCTGATTCCCCGCCTCTGTTTCCCAATATCTAAGTCCCCGCCTCTGATTCCCCAACTCTGATTCCCCACCTCTGATTCCCCAGCTCTGATTCCCCGCCTCTGATTCCCCGCATCTGATTCCCTGCATCTGATTCCAAGCCTCTGATTCCCTGCCTCTGATTCCCAACCTCTGATTCCCCACCTCTGATTCCCCATATCTGAAATCCCCGCCTCTGTTTCCCCGCCTCTGATTCCCCACCTCTGTTTCCCCATATCTGATTCCCGGCCTCTTATTCCCCGCCTCTGATTCCCCACCTCTGATTCCCTACCTCTGATTCCCCATCTCCGATTCCGCACATCTGATTCCCTGCCTCTGATTCCCCGCCTCTGATTCCCTGCCTCTGATTCCGAACCTCTGATTCCCCACCTCTGATTCCCCATATCTGATTCCCCGCCTCTGTTTCCCCGCCTCTGATTCCCCTCCTCTGATTCCCCAACTCTAATTCCCCGCCTCTGATTCCCCAGCTCTGATTCCCCGTGTTTGATTCCCTGCCTCTGATTCCCTGCCCTGATTCCCCATCTCTGTTTCACCGCCTTTGATTCGCCACCTCTGATTCCCCATATCTGATTCCCCGCCTCTGTTTCGCCGCCTCTGATTCCCTGCCTCTGATTCCCAACCTCTGATTCCACACCTCTGATTCCCCATATCTGATTCCCCGCCTCTGTTTCCCCGCCTCTGATTCCCTGCCCTTGTTTCCCCATATCTGATTCCCTGCCTCTGATTCCCCAACTCTGATTCCCCAGCTCTGATTCCCCGCCCCTGATTTCCCGTGTTTGATTCCCTTCCTCTGATTCCCCGCCTCTGATTCCCCATCTCTGATTCACCGCCTTTGATTCGCCACCTCTGATTCCACATATCTGATTCCCCACCTCTGTTTCCCCGCCTCTGATTCCCCGCCTCTGATTCTACATATCTCATTTTCCGCCTCTGAATCCCCATCTCTGATTCCCGGACTCTGATTCCCCACCTCTGATTCCCGGCCTCTTATTCCCAGCATCTGATTCCCGGCCTCTGATTCCCGGCCTCTGATTCCCCGCCTCTGATTCTGATTCGCTGCCTCTGATTCCCCATCTCTGATTCCGCACATCTGATTCCCTGCCTCTGATACCCCACCTCTGATTCCCCATATCTGATTTCCCGCCTCTGTTTCCCCGCCTCTGATTCCCCGCCTCTGTTTCCCCATATCTAATTCCCAACCTCTGATGCCCCAACTCTGATTCCCTGCCTCTGATTCCCCGCGTTCTATTCCCTGCCTCTGATTCCCCGCCTGTGATTCCCCATCTCTGATTCACCACCTCTGATTCCCCACCTCTGATTCCCCATATCTAATTCCCCGCCTCTGTTTGCCCGCCTCTGATTCCCCGCCTCTGTTTCCCCATATCTGATTCCCCGCCTCTGAATCCCCAACTCTGATTCCCTGCCTCTGATTCCCCAGCTCTGATTCCCCGCCTTTGATTCCCCCCGTCTGATTCCCAGCCTCTGAATCCACGTGTCTGATTTCCTGCCTCTGATTCCCCGCCTCTGATTCCCCATCTCTGATTCACAGCCTCTGATTCCCAACCTCTGATTCCCCATCTCGGATTCCGCACATCTGATTCCCTGCCTCTGATTCCCTGACTCTGAACCCCACCTCTGATTCCCAAGCTCTGATTCCCCGCCTCTGATTCCCCAACTCTGATTCCCCGCCTCTGATTCCCCAGCTCTGATTCCCGGCCTCTGATTCCCCGTGTTTGATTCCCTGCCTCTGATTCCCCGCCTCTGATTCCCCATCTCTGATTCACCGCCTTTGATTCCCCACCTCTGATTCCCCATATCTGATTCCTCGCCTCTGTTTCCCCGCCTCTGATTCCCCGCCTCTGATTCCCCATATCTCATTCCCCGCCTCTGATTCCCCATCTCTGATTCCCGGACTCTGATTCCCCACCTCTGATTCCCAGCCTCTTATTCCCGGCATCTGATTCCGGCCTCTGATTCCCGGCCTCTGATTCCCTGCTTCTGATTCTGATTCCCTGCCTTTGATTCCCCATCTCTGATTCCGAACATCTGATTCCCTGCCTCTGATTCCCCATCTCTGATTCCCCATATCTGATTCCCCGCCTCTGTTTCCCAATATCTAAGTCCCCGCCTCTGATTCCCCAACTCTGATTCCCCACCTCTGATTCCCCAGCTCTGATTCCCCGACTCTGATTCCCTGCATCTGATTCCCTGCATCTGATTCCAAGCCTCTGCTTCCCTGCCTCTGATTCACAACCTCTGATTCCCCACCTCTGATTCCCCATATCTGATTCGCAGCCTCTGTTTCCCCGCCTCTGATTCCCCGCCTCTGTTTCCCCATATCTGATTCCCGGACTCTGATTCCCCGCCTCTGATTCCCTGCCTCTGATTCCCCATCTCCGATTCCGCACATCTGATTCCCTGCCTCTGATTCCACGCCTCTGATTCCCCGCCTCTGATTCCCTGCCTCTGATTCCCAACCTCTGATTCCCCACCTCTGATTCCCCGTGTTTGATTCCCCGCCTCTGTTTCACCGCCTCTGATTCCCCGCCTCTGATTCCCCAACTCTAATTCCCCGCCTCTGATTCCCCATATCTGATTCCCCGCCTCTGTTTCCCCGCCTCTGATTCCCCGCCCCTGTTTCCCCATATCTGATTCCCTGCCTCTGATTCCCCAACTTTGATTCCCAGCCTCTGATTCCCCAGCTCTGATTCCCCGCCTCTGATTCCCCGTGTTTGATTCCCTGCCTCTGATTCCCGGCCTCTGATTCCCCATCTCTGATTCACCGCCTTTGATTCGCCACCTCTGATTCCCCATATCTGATTCCCCGCCTCTGTTTCCCCGCCTCTGATTCCCCGCCTCTGATTCCCCATATCTCATTCCCCGCCTCTGAATCCCCATCTCTGATTCCCGGACTCTGATTCCCCACCTCTGATTCCCGGCCTCTTATTCCCGGCATCTGATTCCGGCCTCTGATTCCCGGCCTCTGATTCCCTGCTTCTGATTCTGATTCCCTGCCTTTGATTCCCCATCTCTGATTCCGCACATCTGATTCCCTGCCTCTGATTCCCCATCTCTGATTCCCCATATCTGATTCCCCGCCTCTGTTTCCCCGCCTCTGATTCCACGCCTCTGTTTCCCAACATCTAAGTCCCCGCCTCTGATTCCCCAACTCTGATTCCCCACCTCTGATTCCCCAGCTCTGATTCCCCGCCTCTGATTCCCCGCATCTGATTCCCTGCATCTGATTCCAAGCCTCTGATTCCCTGCCTCTGATTCCCAACCTCTGATTCCCCACCTCTGATTCCCCATATCTGATTCCCAGCCTCTGTTTCCCCGCCTCTGATTCCCCGCCTCTGTTTCGCCATATCTGATTCCCCGCCTCTGAATCCCCAACTCTGATTCCCTGCCTCTGATTCCCCAGCTTCATTCCCCGCCTTTGATTCCCCCCGTCTGATTCCCAGCCTCTGAATCCCCGTGTCTGATAACCTGCCTCTGATTCCCCGCCTCTGATTCCCCATCTCAGATTCACCGCCTCTGATTCCCCACCTCTGATTCCCCATCTCTGATTCCGCACATCCGATTCCCTGCCTCTGATTCCCCGACTCTGATTCCCCACCTCTGATTCCCCAGCTCTGATTCCCCGCCTCTGATTCCCCAACTCTGATTCCCCGCCTCTGATTCCCCAGCTCTGATTCCCCGCCTCTGATTCCCCGTGTTTGATCCCCTGCCTCTGATTCCCCAGCTCTGATTCCCCATCTCTGATTCACCGCCTTTGATTCGCCACCTCTGATTCCCCATATCTGATTCCTCGCCACTGTTTCCCCGCCTCTGATTCCCCGCCTCTGATTCCCCATATCTCATTCCCCGCCTCTGATTCCCCATCTCTGATTCCCGGACTCTGATTCCCCACCTCTGATTCCCGACCTCTTATTCCCGGCATCTGATTCCGGCCTCTGATTCCCGGCCTCTGATTCCCTGCTTCTGATTCTGATTCCCTGCCTCTGATTCCCCATTTCTGATTCCGCACATCTAATTCCCTGCCTCTGATTCCCCACCTCTGATTCCCCATATCTGAATCCCCGTCTCTGATTCCCCGCCTCCGTTTCCCCATATCTAAGTCCCCGCCTCTGATTCCCCAACTTTGATTCCCCACCTCTGATTCCCCAGCTCTGATTCCCCGCCTCTGATTCCCCACATCTGATTCCCCATACCTGATTCCCAGCCTCTGTTTCCCCGCCTCTGATTCCCCGCTTCTGTTTCCCCATATCTGATTCCCGGCCTCTGATTCCCCGCCTCTGATTCCCCGCCTCTAATTCCCTGCCTCTGATTCCCCATCTCCGATTCCGCACATCTGATTCCCTGCCTCTCATTCCCCGCCTCTGATTCCCCGTGTTTGATTCCCCGCCTCTGTTTCCCCGCCTCTGATTCCCCGCCTCTGATTCCCCAACTCTAATTCCCCGCCTCTGATTCCCCATATCTGATTCCCCGCCTCTGTTTCCCCGCCTCTGATTCCCCGCCCCTGTTTCCCGATATCTGATTCCCTGCCTCTGATTCCACAACTCTGATTCCCAGACTCTGATTCCCCAGCTCTGATTACCCGCCTCTGATTCCCGGCATCTGATTCCCTGCATCTGATTCCAAGCCTCTGATCCCCTGCCTCTGATTCCCAACCTCTGATTCCCCACCTCTGATTCCCGATATCTGATTCCCAGCCTCTCTTTCCCCGCCTCTGATTCCCCGCCTCTGTTTCCCCATATCTGATTCCCGGCCTCTGATTCCCCGCCTCTGATTCCCTGCCTCTGATTCCCCATCACCGATTCCGCACATCTGATTCCCCGCCTCTGATTCCCCGCCGCTGATTCCCTGCCTCTGATTTCCAACCTCTGATTCCCCACCTCTGATTCCCCGTGTTTGATTCCCCGCCTCTGTTTCCCCACCACTGATTCCCCGCATCTGATTCCCCAACTCTAATTCCCCGCCTCTGATTCCCCATATCTGATTCCCCGCCTCTGTTTCCCCGCCTCTGATTCCCCGCCCCTGTTTCCCCATATCTGATTCCCTGACTCTGATTCCCCAACTTTGATTCCCAGCCTCTGATTCCCCAGCTCTGATTCCCCGCCTCTGATTCCCCGTGTTTCATTCCCTGCCTCTGATTCCCCGCCTCTGATTCCCCATCTCTGATTCACCGCCTTTGATTCTCCACCTCTGATTCCGCACATCAGATTACCTGCCTCTGATTCCCCACGTCTGATTCCCCATATCTGATTCCCCGCCTCTGTTTCCACGCCTCTGATTCCCAGCCTCTGTTTCCCCATATCTAATTCCCCACCTCTGATGCCCCAACTCTGATTCCCCGCCTCTGATTCCACAGCTCTGATTCCCCGCCTCTGATTCCCCGCATCCGATTCGCCATATCTGATTCCCCGCCTCTGTTTCCCCGCCCCTGATTCCCCGCCTCTGTTTCCCCATATCTGATTATCCGCCTCTGATTCCCAACTATGATTCCCCGCCTCTGAATCCCCACGTCTGATTCCCTGCATCTGCTTCCCCGCCTATGATTCCCCAACTCTGATTCCCCGCCTCTGATTCCCCAGCTCTGATTCCCCGCCTCTGATTCCCCGTGTTTGATTCCCTGCCTCTGATTCCCGGCCTCTGATTCCGCATCTCTGATTCACCGCCTTTGATTCGCCACCTCTGATTCCCCATATCTGATTCCCCGCATCTGTTTCCCCGCCTCTGATTCCCCGCCTCTGATTCCCCATATCTCATTCCCCGCCTCTGAATCCCCATCTCTGATTCCCGGACTCTGATTCCCCACCTCTGATTCCCGGCCTCTTATTCCCGGCATCTGATTCCGGCCTCTGATTCCCGGCCTCTGATTCCTTGCTTCTGATTCTGATTCCCTGCCTCTGATTCCCCATCCCTGATTCCGCACATCTGATTCCCTGCCTCTGATTCCCCACCTCTGATTCCCCATATCTGATTCCCCGCCTCTGTTTCCCCGCCTCTGATTCCCCGCCTCTGTTTCCCAATATCTAAGTCCCCGCCTCTGATTCCCCAACTCTCATTCCCCACCTCTGATTCCCCAGCTCTGATTCCCAGCCTCTGATTCCCCGCATCTGATTCCCTGCATCTGATTCCAAGCCTCTGATTCCCTGCCTCTGATTCCCAACCTCTGATTCCCCACCTCTGATTCCCCATATCTGATTCCCCGCCTCTGTTTCCCCGCCTCTGATTCCCCACCTCTGTTTCCCCATATCTGATTTCCGGCCTCTTATTCCCCGCCTCTGATTCCCCACCTCTGATTCCCTACCTCTGATTCCCCATCTCCGATTCCGCACATCTGATTCCCTGCCTCTGATTCCCCGCCTCTGATTCCCTGCCTCTGATTCCGAACCTCTGATTCCCCACCTCTGATTCCCCATATCTGATTCCCCGCCTCTGTTTCCCCGCCTCTGATTCCCCTCCTCTGATTCCCCAACTCTAATTCCCCGCCTCTGATTCCCCAGCTCTGATTCCCCGTGTTTGATTCCCTGCCTCTGATTCCCTGCCCTGATTCCCCATCTCTGTTTCACCGCCTTTGATTCGCCACCTCTGATTCCCCATATCTGATTCCCCGCCTCTGTTTCGCCGCCTCTGATTCCCTGCCTCTGATTCCCAACCTCTGATTCCACACCTCTGATTCCCCATATCTGATTCCCCGCCTCTGTTTCCCCGCCTCTGATTCCCTGCCCTTGTTTCCCCATATCTGATTCCCTGCGTCTGATTCCCCAACTCTGATTCCCCGCCTCTGATTCCCCAGCTCTGATTCCCCGCCCCTGATTTCCCGTGTTTGATTCCCTTCCTCTGATTCCCCGCCTCTGATTCCCCATCTCTGATTCACCGCCTTTGATTCGCCACCTCTGATTCCACATATCTGATTCCCCACCTCTGTTTCCCCGCCTCTGATTCCCCGCCTCTGATTCTACATATCTCATTTTCCGCCTCTGAATCCCCATCTCTGATTCCCGGACTCTGATTCCCCACCTCTGATTCCCGGCCTCTTATTCCCAGCATCTGATTCCCGGCCTCTGATTCCCGGCCTCTGATTCCCCGCTTCTGATTCTGATTTGCTGCCTCTGATTCCCCATCTCTGATTCCGCACATCTGATTCCCTGCCTCTGATTCCCCACCTCTGATTCCCCATATCTGATTTCCCGCCTCTGTTTCCCCGCCTCTGATTCCCCGCCTCTGTTTCCCCATATCTAATTCCCAACCTCTGATGCCCCAACTCTGATTCCCTGCCTCTGATTCCCCGCGTTCTATTCCCTGCCTCTGATTCCCCGCCTGTGATTCCCCATCTCTGATTCACCACCTCTGATTCCCCACCTCTGATTCCCCATATCTAATTCCCCGCCTCTGTTTGCCCGCCTCTGATTCCCCGCCTCTGTTTCCCAATCTCTGATTCACAGCCCCTGATTCCCCACCTCTGATTCCCCATCTCGGATTCCGCACATCTGATTCCCTGCCTCTGATTCCCTGACTCTGATCCCCACCTCTGATTCCCAAGCTCTGATTCCCCGCCTCTGATTCCCCAACTCTGATTCCCCGCCTCTGATTCCCCAGCTCTATTTCCCCGCCTCTGATTCCCCGTGTTTGATTCCCTGCCTCTGATTCCCCGCCTCTGATTCCCCATCTCTGATTCACCGCCTTTGATTCGCCACCTCTGATTCCCCATATCTGATTCCTCGCCTCTGTTTCCCCGCCTCTGATACCCCGCCTCTGATTCCCAGCCTCTTATTCCCGGCATCTGATTCCCGGACTCTGATTCCCGGCCTCTGATTCCCTGCTTCTGATTCTGATTCCCTGCCTTTGATTCCCCATCTCTGATTCCGAACATCTGATTCCCTGCCTCTGATTCCCCATCTCTGATTCCCCATATTTGATTCCCCGCCTCTTTTTCCCCGCCTCTGATTCCCCGCCTCTGTTTCCAAATATCTAAGTCCCCGCCTCTGATTCCCCAACTCTGATTCCCCACCTCTGATTCCCCAGCTCTGATTCCCCGCCTCTGATTCCCTGCATCTGATTCCCTGCATCTGATTCCAAGCCTCTGATTCCCTGCCTCTGATTCCCAACCTCTGATTCCCCACCTCTGAATCCCCATATCTGATTCCCAGCCTCTGTTTCCCCGCCTCTGATTCCCCGCCTCTGTTTCCCCATATCTGATTCCCGGACTCTGATTCCCCGCCTCTGATTCCCTGCCTCTGATTCCCAACCTCTGATACCCCACCTCTGATTCCCCGTGTTTGATTCCCCGTCTCTGTTTCCCCGCCTCTGATTCCCCGCCTCTGATTCCCCAGCTCTAATTCCCCGCCTCTGATTCCCCATATCTGATTCCCCGCCTCTGTTTCCCCGCCTCTGATTCCCCGCCCCTGTTTCCCCATATCTGATTCCCTGCCTCTGATTCCCCAACTTTGATTCCCAGCCTCTGATTCCCCAGCTCTGATTCCCCGCCTCTGATTCCCCGTGTTTGATTCCCTGCCTCTGATTCCCGGCCTCTGATTCTCCATCTCTGAATCACTGCCTTTGATTCGCCACCTCTGATTCCCCATATCTGATTCCCCACCTCTGTTTCCCCGCCTCTGATTCCCCGCCTCTGATTCCCCATATCTCATTCCCCGCCTCTGAATCCCCACCTCTGATTCCCGGCCTCTTATTCCCGGCATCTGATTCCGGCCTCTGATTCCCGGCCTCTGATTCCCTGCTTCTGATTCTGATTCCCTGCCTTTGATTCCCCATCTCTGATTCCGCACATCTGATTCCCTGCCTCTGATTCCCCATCTCTGATTCCCCATATCTGATTCCACGCATCTGTTTCCCCGCCTCTGATTCCACGCCTCTGTTTCCCAATATCTAAGTCCCCGCCTCTGGTTCCCCAACTCTGATTCCCCACCTCTGATTCCCCAGCTCTGATTCCCCGCCACTGATTCCCCGCATCTGATTCCCTGCATCTGATTCCAAGCCTCTGATTCCCTGCCTCTGATTCCCAACCTCTGATTCCCCACCTCTGATTCCCCATATCTGATTCCCAGCCTCTGTTTCCCCGCCTCTGATTCCCCGCCTCTGTTTCCCCATATCTGATTCCCGGCCTCTGATTCCCCGCCTCTGATTCCCCGCCTCTGATTCCCTGCCTCTGATTCCCCGTCTCCGATTCCGCACATCTGATTCCCTGCCTCTCATTCCCCGCCTCTGATTCCCCGCCTCTGATTCCCTGCCTCTGATTCCCAACCTCTGATTCCCCACCTCTGATTCCCCGTGTTTGATTCCCCGCCTCTGTTTCCCCACCTCTGATTCCCCGCCTCTGATTCCCCAACTCTAATTCCCCGCCTCTGATTCCCCATATCTGATTCCCCGCCTCTGTTTCCCCGCCTCTGATTCCCCGCCCCTGTTTCCCCATATCTGATTCCCTGCCTCTGATTCCCTGCCTCTGATTCCCCGCCTCTGATTCCCTGCCTCTGATTCCCAACCTCTGATTCCCCACCTCTGATTCCCCGTGTTTGATTCCCCGTCTCTGTTTCCCCGCCTCTGATTCCCCGCCTCTGATTCCCCAGCTCTAATTCCCCGCCTCTGATTCCCCATATGTGATTCCCCGCCTCTGTTTCCCCGCCTCTGATTCCCCGCCCCTGTTTCCCCATATCTGATTCCCTGCCTCTGATTCCCCAACTTTGATTCCCAGCCTCTGATTCCCCAGCTCTGATTCCCCACCTCTGATTCCCCGTGTTTGATTCCCTGCCTCTGATTCCCGGCCTCTGATTCCCCATCTCTGAATCACCGCCTTTGATTCGCCACCTCTGATTCCCCATATCTGATTCCCCACCTCTGTTTCCCCGCCTCTGATTCCCCGCCTCTGATTCCCCATATCTCATTCCCCGCCTCTGAATCCCCACCTCTGATTCCCGGCCTCTTATTCCCGGCATCTGATTCCGGCCTCTGATTCCCGGCCTCTGATTCCCTGCTTCTGATTCTGATTCCCTGCCTTTGATTCCCCATCTCTGATTCCGCACATCTGATTCCCTGCCTCTGATTCCCCATCTCTGATTCCCCATATCTGATTCCCCGCATCTGTTTCCCCGCCTCTGATTCCACGCCTCTGTTTCCCAATATCTAAGTCCCCGCCTCTGATTCCCCAACTCTGATTCCCCACCTCTGATTCCCCAGCTCTGATTCCCCGCCTCTGATTCCCCGCATCTGATTCCCTGCATCTGATTCCAAGCCTCTGATTCCCTGCCTCTGATTCCCAACCTCTGATTCCCCACCTCTGATTCCCCATATCTGATTCCCAGCCTCTGTTTCCCCGCCTCTGATTCCCCGCCTCTGTTTCCCCATATCTGATTCCCGGCCTCTGATTCCCCGCCTCTGATTCCCCGCCTCTGATTCCCTGCCTCTGATTCCCCATCTCCGATTCCGCACATCTGATTCCCTGCCTCTCATTCCCCGCCTCTGATTCCCCGCCTCTGATTCCCTCCCTCTGATTCCCAACCTCTGATTCCCCACCTCTGATTCCCCGTGTTTGATTCCCCGCCTCTGTTTCCCCACCTCTGATTCCCCGCCTCTGATTCCCCAACTCTAATTCCCCGCCTCTGATTCCCCATATCTGATTCCCCGCCTCTGTTTCCCCGCCTCTGATTCCCCGCCCCTGTTTCCCCATATCTGATTCACCGCCTTTGATTCCCCGCCTCTGATTCCCCACCTCTGATTCCCCATCTCTGATTCACCGCCTTTGATTCCCCGCCTCTGATTCCCCGCCTCTGATTCTCCATATCTCATTCCCCGCCTCTGAATCCCCATCTCTGACTCCCGGACTCTGATTCCCCACCTCTGATTCCCGGCCTCTTATTCCCAGCATCTGATTCCAGGCCTCTGATTCCCGGCCTCTGATTCCCCGCCCCTGTTTCCCCATATCTGATTCCCTGCCTCTGATTCCCCAACTTTGATTCCCAGCCTCTGATTCCCCAGCTCTGATTCCCCGCCTCTGATTCCCCGTGTTTGATTCCCTGCCTCTGATTCCCGGCCTCTGATTCTCCATCTCTGAATCACTGCCTTTGATTCGCCACCTCTGATTCCCCATATCTGATTCCCCACCTCTGTTTCCCCGCCTCTGATTCCCCGCCTCTGATTCCCCATATCTCATTCCCCGCCTCTGAATCCCCACCTCTGATTCCCGGCCTCTTATTCCCGGCATCTGATTCCGGCCTCTGATTCCCGGCCTCTGATTCCCTGCTTCTGATTCTGATTCCCTGCCTTTGATTCCCCATCTCTGATTCCGCACATCTGATTCCCTGCCTCTGATTCCCCATCTCTGATTCCCCATATCTGATTCCACGCATCTGTTTCCCCGCCTCTGATTCCACGCCTCTGTTTCCCAATATCTAAGTCCCCGCCTCTGGTTCCCCAACTCTGATTCCCCACCTCTGATTCCCCAGCTCTGATTCCCCGCCACTGATTCCCCGCATCTGATTCCCTGCATCTGATTCCAAGCCTCTGATTCCCTGCCTCTGATTCCCAACCTCTGATTCCCCACCTCTGATTCCCCATATCTGATTCCCAGCCTCTGTTTCCCCGCCTCTGATTCCCCGCCTCTGTTTCCCCATATCTGATTCCCGGCCTCTGATTCCCCGCCTCTGATTCCCCGCCTCTGATTCCCTGCCTCTGATTCCCCGTCTCCGATTCCGCACATCTGATTCCCTGCCTCTCATTCCCCGCCTCTGATTCCCCGCCTCTGATTCCCTGCCTCTGATTCCCAACCTCTGATTCCCCACCTCTGATTCCCCGTGTTTGATTCCCCGCCTCTGTTTCCCCACCTCTGATTCCCCGCCTCTGATTCCCCAACTCTAATTCCCCGCCTCTGATTCCCCATATCTGATTCCCCGCCTCTGTTTCCCCGCCTCTGATTCCCCGCCCCTGTTTCCCCATATCTGATTCCCTGCCTCTGATTCCCTGCCTCTGATTCCCCGCCTCTGATTCCCTGCCTCTGATTCCCAACCTCTGATTCCCCACCTCTGATTCCCCGTGTTTGATTCCCCGTCTCTGTTTCCCCGCCTCTGATTCCCCGCCTCTGATTCCCCAGCTCTAATTCCCCGCCTCTGATTCCCCATATGTGATTCCCCGCCTCTGTTTCCCCGCCTCTGATTCCCCGCCCCTGTTTCCCCATATCTGATTCCCTGCCTCTGATTCCCCAACTTTGATTCCCAGCCTCTGATTCCCCAGCTCTGATTCCCCACCTCTGATTCCCCGTGTTTGATTCCCTGCCTCTGATTCCCGGCCTCTGATTCCCCATCTCTGAATCACCGCCTTTGATTCGCCACCTCTGATTCCCCATATCTGATTCCCCACCTCTGTTTCCCCGCCTCTGATTCCCCGCCTCTGATTCCCCATATCTCATTCCCCGCCTCTGAATCCCCACCTCTGATTCCCGGCCTCTTATTCCCGGCATCTGATTCCGGCCTCTGATTCCCGGCCTCTGATTCCCTGCTTCTGATTCTGATTCCCTGCCTTTGATTCCCCATCTCTGATTCCGCACATCTGATTCCCTGCCTCTGATTCCCCATCTCTGATTCCCCATATCTGATTCCCCGCATCTGTTTCCCCGCCTCTGATTCCACGCCTCTGTTTCCCAATATCTAAGTCCCCGCCTCTGATTCCCCAACTCTGATTCCCCACCTCTGATTCCCCAGCTCTGATTCCCCGCCTCTGATTCCCCACATCTGATTCCCTGCATCTGATTCCAAGCCTCTGATTCCCTGCCTCTGATTCCCAACCTCTGATTCCCCACCTCTGATTCCCCATATCTGATTCCCAGCCTCTGTTTCCCCGCCTCTGATTCCCCGCCTCTGTTTCCCCATATCTGATTCCCGGCCTCTGATTCCCCGCCTCTGATTCCCCGCCTCTGATTCCCTGCCTCTGATTCCCCATCTCCGATTCCGCACATCTGATTCCCTGCCTCTCATTCCCCGCCTCTGATTCCCCGCCTCTGATTCCCTCCCTCTGATTCCCAACCTCTGATTCCCCACCTCTGATTCCCCGTGTTTGATTCCCCGCCTCTGTTTCCCCACCTCTGATTCCCCGCCTCTGATTCCCCAACTCTAATTCCCCGCCTCTGATTCCCCATATCTGATTCCCCGCCTCTGTTTCCCCGCCTCTGATTCCCCGCCCCTGTTTCCCCATATCTGATTCACCGCCTTTGATTCCCCGCCTCTGATTCCCCACCTCTGATTCCCCATCTCTGATTCACCGCCTTTGATTCCCCGCCTCTGATTCCCCGCCTCTGATTCTCCATATCTCATTCCCCGCCTCTGAATCCCCATCTCTGACTCCCGGACTCTGATTCCCCACCTCTGATTCCCGGCCTCTTATTCCCAGCATCTGATTCCAGGCCTCTGATTCCCGGCCTCTGACTCCCCGCTTCTGATTCTGATTCCCTGCCTCTGATTCCCCATCTCTGATTCCGCATATCTGATTACCTGCCTCTGATTCCCCACCTCTGATTCCCCATATCTGATTCCCCGCCTCTGTTTCCACGCCTCTGATTCCCCGCCTCTGTTTCCCCATATCTAATTCCCCACCTCTGATGCCCCAACTCTGATTCCCCGCCTCTGATTCCCCACATTCGATTCCCCATATCTGATTCCCCGACTCTGTTTCCCCGCCCCTGATTCCCCGCCTCTGTTTCCCCATATCTGATTCCCCGCCTCTGATTCCCAACTATGATTCCCCGCCTCTGATTCCCCAGCTCTGATTCCCTGCCTCTGATTCCCCGCGTTCTATTCCCTGCCTCTGATTCCCCGCCTGTGATTCCCCATCTCTGATTCACAACCTCTGATTCCCCACCACTGATTCCCCATATCTAATTCCCCGCCTCTGTTTGCCCGCCTCTGATTCCCCGCCTCTGTTTCCCCATATCTGATTCCCCGCCTCTGAATCCCCAACTCTGATTCCCTGCCTCTGAATCCCCAGCTTCATTCCCCGCCTTTGATTCCCCCCGTCTGATTCCCAGCCTCTGAATCCCCGTGTCTGATAACCTGCCTCTGATTCCCCACCTCTGATTCCCCATCTCTGATTCCGCACATCCGATTCCCTGCCTCTGATTCCCCGACTCTGATTTCCCACCTCTGATTCCCCAGCTCTGATTCCCCGCCTCTGATTCCCCAACTCTGATACCCCGCCTCTGATTCCCCAGCTCTGATTTCCCACCTCTGATTCCCCGTGTTTGATCCCCTGCCTCTGATTCCCCGCCTCTGATTCCCCATCTCTGATTCACCGCCTTTGATTCGCCACCTCTGAATCCCCTTATCTGATTCCTCGCCACTGTTTCCCCGCCTCTGATTCCCCGCCTCTGATTCCCCATATCTCATTCCCCGCCTCTGATTCGCCAGCTATGATTCCCCGCCTCTGATTCCCCGCGTCTGATTCCCTGCCTCTGATTCCCCGCCTCTGATTCCACATCTCTGATTCACCAGCTCTGTTTCCCCGCGTCTGATTCCCCGCCTCTGATTCCCCATCTCTGATTCCCCGCCTCTGAATCCCCAGCTCTGATTCCCCTCCTCTGATTCCCCGTGTTTGATTCCCTGCCTCTGATTCCCGGCCTCTGATTCCCCATCTCTGATTCACCGCCTTTGATTCGCCATCTCTGATTCCCCATATCTGATTCCCCGCCTCTGTTTCCCCGCCTCTGATTCCCAGACTCTGATTGCCCACCTCTGATTCCCGGCCTCTTATTCCCGGCATCTGATTCAGGCCTCTGATTCCCGGCCTCTGATTCCCTGCTTCTGATTCTGATTCCCTGCCTCTGATTCCCCATCTCTGATTCCGCACATCTGATTCCCTGCCTCTGATTCCCCACCTCTGATTCCCCATATCTGACTCCCCGCCTCTGTTTCCCCGCCTCTGATTCCCCGCCTCTGTTTCCCAATATCTAAGTCCCCGCCTCTGATTCCCCAACTCTGATTCCCCACCTCTGTTTCCCCAGCTCTGATTCCCCGCCCCTGATTCCCCGCATCTGATTCCCTGCATCTGATTCCAAGCCTCTGATTCCCTGCCTCTGATTCCCAACCTCTGATTCACCACCTCTGATTCCCCATATCTGAATCCCCGCCTCTGTTTCCCCGCCTCTGATTCCCCACCTCTGTTTCCCCATATCTGATTCCCGGCCTCTGATTCCCCGCCTCTGATTCCCCGCCTCTGATTCCCTGCCTCTGATTCCCCATCTCCGATTCCGCACATCTGATTCCCTGCCTCCGATTCCCAACCTCTGATTCCCCACCTCTGATTCCCCATATCTGATTCCCCGCCTCTGTTTCCCCGCCTCTGATTCCCCTCCTCTGAATCCCCAACTCTAATTCCCCGCCTCTGATTCCCCAGCTCTGATTCCCAGTGTTTGATTCCCTGCCTCTGATTCCCTGCCCTGATTCCCCATCTCTTTTTCACCGCCTTTGATTCGCCACCTCTGATTCCCCATATCTGATTCCCCGCCTCTGTTTCCCCGCCTCTGATTCCCTGCCTCTGATTCCCAACCTCTGATTCCACACCTCTGATTCCCCATATCTGATTCCCCGCCTCTGTTTCCCCGCCTCTGATTCCCTGCCCCAGTTTCCCCATATCTGATTCCCTGCCTCTGATTCCCCAACTCTGATTCCCCGCCTCTGATTCCCCAGCTCTGAATCCCCGCCTCTGATTTCCCGTGTTTGATTCCCTGCCTCTGATTCCCGGCCTCTGATTCCCCATCTCTGATTCACCGCCTTTGATTCGCCACCTCTGATTCCACATATCTGATTCCCCACCTCTGTTTCCCCGCCTCTGATTCCCCGCCTCTGATTCTGATTCGCTGCCTCTGATTCCCCATCTCTGATTCCGCACATCTGATTCCCTGCCTCTGATTCCCCACCTCTGATTCCCCATATCTGATATCCCGCCTCTGTTTCCCCGCCTCTGATTCCCCGCTTCTGATTCTGATTCCCTGCCTCTGATTCCCCATCTCTGATTCCGCACATCTGATTCCCTGCCTCTGATTCCCCACCTCTGATTCCCCATATCTGATATCCCGCCTCTGTTTCCCCGCCTCTGATTCCCCGCCTCTGTTTCCCCATATCTAATTCCCAACCTCTGATGCCCCAACTCTGATTCCCTGCCTCTGATTCCCCGCGTTCTATTCCCTGCCTCTGATTGGCCAGTGATTCCCCATCTCTGATTCACCACCTCTGATTCCCCACCTCTTATTCCCCATATCTAATTCCCCGCCTCTGTTTGCCCGCCTCTGATTCCCCGCCTCTGTTTCCCCATATCTGATTCCCCGCCTCTGAATCCCCAACTCTGATTCCCTGCCTCTGATTCCCCAGCTCTGATTCCCCGCCTTTGATTCCCCCGTCTGATTCCCAGCCTCTGAAACCCCGTGTCTGATTTCTTGCCTCTGATTCCCCGCCTCTGATTCCCCATCTCTGATTCACAGCCTCTGATTCCCCACCTCTGATTCGCCATCTCTGATTCCGCACATCTGATTCCCTGCCTCTGATTCCCCGACTCTGATCCCCACCTATGATTCCCCAGCTCTGATTCCCCGCCTCTGATTCCCCAACTCTGATTCCCCGCCTCTGATTCCCCAGCTCTGATTCCCCGCCTCTGATTCCCCGTGTTTGATTCCCTGCCTCTGATTCCCCGCCTCTGATTCCCCATCTCTGATTCACCGCCTTTGATTCGCCACCTCTGATTCCCCATATCTGATTCCTCGCCTCTGTTACCCCGCCTCTGATTCCCCGCCTCTGATTCCCCATATCTCATTCCCCGCCTCTGATTCCCCATCTCTGATTCCCGGACTCTGATTCCCCACCTCTGATTCCCGGCCTCTTATTCCCGGCATCTGATTCCCGCCTCTGATTCCCGGTCTCTGATTCCCTGCTTCTGATTCCCCGCCTCTGATTCCCCGCCTCTGTTTCACCATATCTAAGTCCCGGCCTCTGATTCCCCAACTTTGATTCCCCACCTCTGATTTCCCAGCTCTGATTCCCCGCCTCTGATTCCCCGCATCTGATTCCATGCATCTGATTCCCAGCCTCTGATTCCCAGCCTCTGATTCCCAACCTCTGATTCCCCACCTCTGATTCCCCATATCTGATTCCTCGCCTCTGTTTCCCCGCCTCTGATTCCCCGCCTCTGATTCCCCATATCTGAATCCCCGCCTCTGTTTCCCCGTCTCTGATTCCCCGCCTCTGTTTCGCCATATCTAAGTCCCCGCCTCTGATTCCCCAACTTTGATTCCCCACCTCTGATTCCCCAGCTCTGATTCCCCGCCTCTGATTCCCCACATCTGATTCCCCATACCTGATTCCCAGCCTCTGTTTCCCCGCCTCTGATTCCCCGCTTCTGTTTCCCCATATCTGATTCCCGGCCTCTGATTCCCCGCCTCTGATTCCCCGCCTCTGATTCCCTGCCTCTGATTCCCCATCTCCGATTCCGCACATCTGATTCCCTGCCTCTCATTCCCCGCCTCTGATTCCCCGCCTCTGATTCCCTGCCTCTGATTCCCCACCCCTGTTTCCCCATATCTGATTCCCTGCCTCTGATTCCCCAACTTTGATTCCCAGACTCTGATTCCCCAGCTCTGATTCCCCACCTCTGATTCCCCGCATCTGATTCCCTGCATCTGATTCCAAGCCTCTGATCCCCTGCCTCTGATTCCCAACCTCTGATTCCCCACCTCTGATTCCCCATATCTGATTCCCAGCCTCTGTTTCCCCGCCTCTGATTCCCCGCCTCTGTTTCCCCATATCTGATTCCCGGCCTCTGATTCCCCGCCTCTGATTCCCTGCCTCTGATTCCCCATCACCGATTCCGCACATCTGATTCCCTGCCTCTGATTCCCCGCCTCTGATTCCCCGCCGCTGATTCCCTGCCTCTGATTTCCAACCTCTGATTCCCCACCTCTGATTCCCCGTGTTTGATTCCCCGCCTCTGTCTCCCCACCACTGATTCCCCGCCTCTGATTCCCCAACTCTAATTCCCCGCCTCCGATTCCCCATATCTGATTCCACGCATCTGTTTCCCCGCCTCTGATTCCCCGCCCCTGTTTCCCCATATCTGATTCCCTGACTCTGATTCCCCAACTTTGATTCCCAGCCTCTGATTCCCCAGCTCTGATTCGCCACCTCTGATTCCTCATATCTGATTCCCCACCTCTGTTTCCCCGCCTCTGATTCCCCGCCTCTGATTCTCCATATCTCATTCCCCGCCTCTGACTCCCCATCTCTGATTCCCGAACTCTGATTCCCCACCTCTGATTCCCGGCCTCTTAATCCCGGCATCTGATTCAGGCCTCTGATTCCCGGCCTCTGATTCCCTGCTTCTGATTCTGATTCCCTGCCTCTGATTCCCCATCTCTGATTCCGCACATCTGATTCCCTGCCTCTGATTCCCCACCTCTGATTCCCCATATCTGACTCCCCGCCTCTGTTTCCCCGCCTCTGATTTCCCGCCTCTGTTTCCCAATATCTAAGTCCCCGCCTCTGATTCCCCAACTCTGATTCCCCACCTCTGTTTCCCCAGCTCTGATTCCCCGCACCTGATTCCCCGCATCTGATTCCCTGCATCTGATTCCAAGCCTCTGATTCCCTGCCTCTGATTCCCAACCTCTGATTCCCCACCTCTGATTCCCCATATCTGATTCCTCGCCTATGTTTCCCCGCCTCTGATTCCCCGCCTCTGATTCCCCATATCTGAATCCCCGCCTCTGTTTCCCCGTCTCTGATTCCCCGCCTCTGTTTCCCCATATCTAAGTCCCCGCCTCTGATTCCCCAAATTTGATTCCCCACCTCTGATTCCCCAGCTCTGATTCCCCGCCTCTGATTCCCCACATCTGATTCCCTGCATCTGATTCCAAGCCTCTGATTCCCTGCCTCTGATTCCCAACCTCTGATTCCCCACCTCTGATTCCCCATATCTGATTCCCAGCCTCTGTTTCCCCGCCTCTGATTCCCCGCCTCTGTTTCCCCATATCTGATTCCCGGCCTCTGATTCCCCGCCTCTGATTCCCCGCCTCTGATTCCCTGCCTCTGATTCCCCATCTCCGATTCCGCACATCTGATTCCCTGCCTCTCATTCCCCGCCTCTGATTCCCCGCCTCTGATTCCCTCCCTCTGATTCCCAACCTCTGATTCCCCACCTCTGATTCCCCGTGTTTGATTCCCCGCCTCTGTTTCCCCACCTCTGATTCCCCGCCTCTGATTCCCCAACTCTAATTCCCCGCCTCTGATTCCCCATATCTGATTCCCCTCCTCTGTTTCCCCGCCTCTGATTCCCCGCCCCTGTTTCCCCATATCTGATTCACCGCCTTTGATTCCCCGCCTCTGATTCCCCACCTCTGATTCCCCATCTCTGATTCACCGCCTTTGATTCCCCGCCTCTGATTCCCCGCCTCTGATTCTCCATATCTCATTCCCCGCCTCTGAATCCCCATCTCTGACTCCCGGACTCTGATTCCCCACCTCTGATTCCCGGCCTCTTATTCCCAGCATCTGATTCCAGGCCTCTGATTCCCGGCCTCTGACTCCCCGCTTCTGATTCTGATTCCCTGCCTCTGATTCCCCATCTCTGATTCCGCATATCTGATTACCTGCCTCTGATTCCCCACCTCTGATTCCCCATATCTGATTCCCCGCCTCTGTTTCCACGCCTCTGATTCCCCGCCTCTGTTTCCCCATATCTAATTCCCCACCTCTGATGCCCCAACTCTGATTCCCCGCCTCTGATTCCCCACATTCGATTCCCCATATCTGATTCCCCGACTCTGTTTCCCCGCCCCTGATTCCCCGCCTCTGTTTCCCCATATCTGATTCCCCGCCTCTGATTCCCAACTATGATTCCCCGCCTCTGATTCCCCAGCTCTGATTCCCTGCCTCTGATTCCCCGCGTTCTATTCCCTGCCTCTGATTCCCCGCCTGTGATTCCCCATCTCTGATTCACAACCTCTGATTCCCCACCACTGATTCCCCATATCTAATTCCCCGCCTCTGTTTGCCCGCCTCTGATTCCCCGCCTCTGTTTCCCCATATCTGATTCCCCGCCTCTGAATCCCCAACTCTGATTCCCTGCCTCTGAATCCCCAGCTTCATTCCCCGCCTTTGATTCCCCCCGTCTGATTCCCAGCCTCTGAATCCCCGTGTCTGATAACCTGCCTCTGATTCCCCACCTCTGATTCCCCATCTCTGATTCCGCACATCCGATTCCCTGCCTCTGATTCCCCGACTCTGATTTCCCACCTCTGATTCCCCAGCTCTGATTCCCCGCCTCTGATTCCCCAACTCTGATACCCCGCCTCTGATTCCCCAGCTCTGATTTCCCACCTCTGATTCCCCGTGTTTGATCCCCTGCCTCTGATTCCCCGCCTCTGATTCCCCATCTCTGATTCACCGCCTTTGATTCGCCACCTCTGAATCCCCTTATCTGATTCCTCGCCACTGTTTCCCCGCCTCTGATTCCCCGCCTCTGATTCCCCATATCTCATTCCCCGCCTCTGATTCGCCAGCTATGATTCCCCGCCTCTGATTCCCCGCGTCTGATTCCCTGCCTCTGATTCCCCGCCTCTGATTCCACATCTCTGATTCACCAGCTCTGTTTCCCCGCGTCTGATTCCCCGCCTCTGATTCCCCATCTCTGATTCCCCGCCTCTGAATCCCCAGCTCTGATTCCCCTCCTCTGATTCCCCGTGTTTGATTCCCTGCCTCTGATTCCCGGCCTCTGATTCCCCATCTCTGATTCACCGCCTTTGATTCGCCATCTCTGATTCCCCATATCTGATTCCCCGCCTCTGTTTCCCCGCCTCTGATTCCCAGACTCTGATTGCCCACCTCTGATTCCCGGCCTCTTATTCCCGGCATCTGATTCAGGCCTCTGATTCCCGGCCTCTGATTCCCTGCTTCTGATTCTGATTCCCTGCCTCTGATTCCCCATCTCTGATTCCGCACATCTGATTCCCTGCCTCTGATTCCCCACCTCTGATTCCCCATATCTGACTCCCCGCCTCTGTTTCCCCGCCTCTGATTCCCCGCCTCTGTTTCCCAATATCTAAGTCCCCGCCTCTGATTCCCCAACTCTGATTCCCCACCTCTGTTTCCCCAGCTCTGATTCCCCGCCCCTGATTCCCCGCATCTGATTCCCTGCATCTGATTCCAAGCCTCTGATTCCCTGCCTCTGATTCCCAACCTCTGATTCACCACCTCTGATTCCCCATATCTGAATCCCCGCCTCTGTTTCCCCGCCTCTGATTCCCCACCTCTGTTTCCCCATATCTGATTCCCGGCCTCTGATTCCCCGCCTCTGATTCCCCGCCTCTGATTCCCTGCCTCTGATTCCCCATCTCCGATTCCGCACATCTGATTCCCTGCCTCCGATTCCCAACCTCTGATTCCCCACCTCTGATTCCCCATATCTGATTCCCCGCCTCTGTTTCCCCGCCTCTGATTCCCCTCCTCTGAATCCCCAACTCTAATTCCCCGCCTCTGATTCCCCAGCTCTGATTCCCAGTGTTTGATTCCCTGCCTCTGATTCCCTGCCCTGATTCCCCATCTCTTTTTCACCGCCTTTGATTCGCCACCTCTGATTCCCCATATCTGATTCCCCGCCTCTGTTTCCCCGCCTCTGATTCCCTGCCTCTGATTCCCAACCTCTGATTCCACACCTCTGATTCCCCATATCTGATTCCCCGCCTCTGTTTCCCCGCCTCTGATTCCCTGCCCCAGTTTCCCCATATCTGATTCCCTGCCTCTGATTCCCCAACTCTGATTCCCCGCCTCTGATTCCCCAGCTCTGAATCCCCGCCTCTGATTTCCCGTGTTTGATTCCCTGCCTCTGATTCCCGGCCTCTGATTCCCCATCTCTGATTCACCGCCTTTGATTCGCCACCTCTGATTCCACATATCTGATTCCCCACCTCTGTTTCCCCGCCTCTGATTCCCCGCCTCTGATTCTGATTCGCTGCCTCTGATTCCCCATCTCTGATTCCGCACATCTGATTCCCTGCCTCTGATTCCCCACCTCTGATTCCCCATATCTGATATCCCGCCTCTGTTTCCCCGCCTCTGATTCCCCGCTTCTGATTCTGATTCCCTGCCTCTGATTCCCCATCTCTGATTCCGCACATCTGATTCCCTGCCTCTGATTCCCCACCTCTGATTCCCCATATCTGATATCCCGCCTCTGTTTCCCCGCCTCTGATTCCCCGCCTCTGTTTCCCCATATCTAATTCCCAACCTCTGATGCCCCAACTCTGATTCCCTGCCTCTGATTCCCCGCGTTCTATTCCCTGCCTCTGATTGGCCAGTGATTCCCCATCTCTGATTCACCACCTCTGATTCCCCACCTCTTATTCCCCATATCTAATTCCCCGCCTCTGTTTGCCCGCCTCTGATTCCCCGCCTCTGTTTCCCCATATCTGATTCCCCGCCTCTGAATCCCCAACTCTGATTCCCTGCCTCTGATTCCCCAGCTCTGATTCCCCGCCTTTGATTCCCCCGTCTGATTCCCAGCCTCTGAAACCCCGTGTCTGATTTCTTGCCTCTGATTCCCCGCCTCTGATTCCCCATCTCTGATTCACAGCCTCTGATTCCCCACCTCTGATTCGCCATCTCTGATTCCGCACATCTGATTCCCTGCCTCTGATTCCCCGACTCTGATCCCCACCTATGATTCCCCAGCTCTGATTCCCCGCCTCTGATTCCCCAACTCTGATTCCCCGCCTCTGATTCCCCAGCTCTGATTCCCCGCCTCTGATTCCCCGTGTTTGATTCCCTGCCTCTGATTCCCCGCCTCTGATTCCCCATCTCTGATTCACCGCCTTTGATTCGCCACCTCTGATTCCCCATATCTGATTCCTCGCCTCTGTTACCCCGCCTCTGATTCCCCGCCTCTGATTCCCCATATCTCATTCCCCGCCTCTGATTCCCCATCTCTGATTCCCGGACTCTGATTCCCCACCTCTGATTCCCGGCCTCTTATTCCCGGCATCTGATTCCGGCCTCTGATTCCCGGTCTCTGATTCCCTGCTTCTGATTCCCCGCCTCTGATTCCCCGCCTCTGTTTCACCATATCTAAGTCCCGGCCTCTGATTCCCCAACTTTGATTCCCCACCTCTGATTTCCCAGCTCTGATTCCCCGCCTCTGATTCCCCGCATCTGATTCCATGCATCTGATTCCCAGCCTCTGATTCCCAGCCTCTGATTCCCAACCTCTGATTCCCCACCTCTGATTCCCCATATCTGATTCCTCGCCTCTGTTTCCCCGCCTCTGATTCCCCGCCTCTGATTCCCCATATCTGAATCCCCGCCTCTGTTTCCCCGTCTCTGATTCCCCGCCTCTGTTTCGCCATATCTAAGTCCCCGCCTCTGATTCCCCAACTTTGATTCCCCACCTCTGATTCCCCAGCTCTGATTCCCCGCCTCTGATTCCCCACATCTGATTCCCCATACCTGATTCCCAGCCTCTGTTTCCCCGCCTCTGATTCCCCGCTTCTGTTTCCCCATATCTGATTCCCGGCCTCTGATTCCCCGCCTCTGATTCCCCGCCTCTGATTCCCTGCCTCTGATTCCCCATCTCCGATTCCGCACATCTGATTCCCTGCCTCTCATTCCCCGCCTCTGATTCCCCGCCTCTGATTCCCTGCCTCTGATTCCCCACCCCTGTTTCCCCATATCTGATTCCCTGCCTCTGATTCCCCAACTTTGATTCCCAGACTCTGATTCCCCAGCTCTGATTCCCCACCTCTGATTCCCCGCATCTGATTCCCTGCATCTGATTCCAAGCCTCTGATCCCCTGCCTCTGATTCCCAACCTCTGATTCCCCACCTCTGATTCCCCATATCTGATTCCCAGCCTCTGTTTCCCCGCCTCTGATTCCCCGCCTCTGTTTCCCCATATCTGATTCCCGGCCTCTGATTCCCCGCCTCTGATTCCCTGCCTCTGATTCCCCATCACCGATTCCGCACATCTGATTCCCTGCCTCTGATTCCCCGCCTCTGATTCCCCGCCGCTGATTCCCTGCCTCTGATTTCCAACCTCTGATTCCCCACCTCTGATTCCCCGTGTTTGATTCCCCGCCTCTGTCTCCCCACCACTGATTCCCCGCCTCTGATTCCCCAACTCTAATTCCCCGCCTCCGATTCCCCATATCTGATTCCCCGCATCTGTTTCCCCGCCTCTGATTCCCCGCCCCTGTTTCCCCATATCTGATTCCCTGACTCTGATTCCCCAACTTTGATTCCCAGCCTCTGATTCCCCAGCTCTGATTCGCCACCTCTGATTCCCCATATCTGATTCCCCACCTCTGTTTCCCCGCCTCTGATTCCCCGCCTCTGATTCTCCATATCTCATTCCCCGCCTCTGACTCCCCATCTCTGATTCCCGAACTCTGATTCCCCACCTCTGATTCCCGGCCTCTTAATCCCGGCATCTGATTCAGGCCTCTGATTCCCGGCCTCTGATTCCCTGCTTCTGATTCTGATTTCCTGCCTCTGATTCCCCATCTCTGATTCCGCACATCTGATTCCCTGCCTCTGATTCCCCACCTCTGATTCCCCATATCTGACTCCCCGCCTCTGTTTCCCCGCCTCTGATTTCCCGCCTCTGTTTCCCAATATCTAAGTCCCCGCCTCTGATTCCCCAACTCTGATTCCCCACCTCTGTTTCCCCAGCTCTGATTCCCCGCACCTGATTCCCCGCATCTGATTCCCTGCATCTGATTCCAAGCCTCTGATTCCCTGCCTCTGATTCCCAACCTCTGATTCCCCACCTCTGATTCCCCATATCTGATTCCTCGCCTATGTTTCCCCGCCTCTGATTCCCCGCCTCTGATTCCCCATATCTGAATCCCCGCCTCTGTTTCCCCGTCTCTGATTCCCCGCCTCTGTTTCCCCATATCTAAGTCCCCGCCTCTGATTCCCCAAATTTGATTCCCCACCTCTGATTCCCCAGCTCTGATTCCCCGCCTCTGATTCCCCACATCTGATTCCCCATACATGATTCCCAGCCTCTGTTTCCCCGCCTCTGATTCCCCGCTTCTGTTTCCCCATATCTGATTCCCGGCCTCTGATTCCCCGCCTCTGATTCCCCGCCTCTGATTCCCTGCCTCTGATTCCCCATCTCCGATTCCGCACATCTGATTCCCTGCCTCTCATTCCCCGCCTCTGATTCCCCGCCTCTGATTCCCTGCCTCTGATTCCCAACCTCTGATTCCCCACCTCTGATTCCCCGTGTTTGATTCCCCGCCTCTGTTTCCCCGCCTCTGATTCCCCGCCTCTGATTCCCCAACTCTAATTCCCCGCCTCTGATTCCCCATATCTGATTCCCTGCCTCTGTTTCCCCGCCTCTGATTCCCCGCCCCTGTTTCCCCATATCTGATTCCCTGCCTCTGATTCCCCAACTTTGATTCCCAGACTCTGATTCCCCAGCTCTGATTCCCCACCTCTGATTCCCCGCATCTGATTCCCTGCATCTGATTCCAAGCCTCTGATCCCCTGCCTCTGATTCCCAACCTCTGATTCCCCACCTCTGATTCCCCATATCTGATTCCCAGCCTCTGTTTCCCCGCCTCTGATTCCCCGCCTCTGTTTCCCCATATCTGATTCCCGGCCTCTGATTCCCCGCCTCTGATTCCCTGTCTCTGATTCCCCATCACCGATTCCGCACATCTGATTCCCTGCCTCTGATTCCCCGCCTCTGATTCCCCGCCGCTGATTCCCTGCCTCTGATTTCCAACCTCTGATTCCCCACCTCTGATTCCCCGTGTTTGATTCCCCGCCTCTGTCTCCCCACCACTGATTCCCCGCCTCTGATTCCCCAACTCTAATTCCCCGCCTCCGATTCCCCATATCTGATTCCCCGCCTCTGTTTCCCCGCCTCTGATTCCCCGCCCCTGTTTCCCCATATCTGATTCCCTGACTCTGATTCCCCAACTTTGATTCCCAGCCTCTGATTCCCCAGCTCTGATTCCCCGCCTCTGATTCCCCGTGTTTGATTCCCTGCCTCTGATTCCCCGCCTCTGATTCCCCATCTCTGATTCACCGCCTTTGATTCGCCACCTCTGATTCCCCATATCTGATTCCCCACCTCTGTTTCCCCGCCTCTGATTCCCCGCCTCTGATTCTCCATATCTCATTCCCCGCCTCTGACTCCCCATCTCTGATTCCCGGACTCTGATTCCCCACCTCTGATTCCCGGCCTCTTATTCCCAGCATCTGATTCCAGGCCTCTGATTCCCGGCCTCTGATTCTGATTCCCTGCCTCTGATTCCCCATCTCTGATTCCGCACATCTGATTACCTGCCTCTGATTCCCCACGTCTGATTCCCCAAATCTGATTCCCCGCCTCTGTTTCCACGCCTCTGATTCCCCGCCTCTGTTTCCCCATATCTAATTCCTCACCTCTGATGCCCCAACTCTGATTCCCCGCCTCTGATTCCACAGCTCTGATTCCCCGCCTCTGATTCCCCACATTCGATTCCCCATATCTGATTCCCCGCCTCTGTTTCCCCGCCCCTGATTCCCCGCCTATGTTTCCCCATATCTGATTATCCGCCTCTGATTCCCAACTATGATTCCCCGCCTCTGAATCCCCGCGTCTGATTCCCTGCCTCTGCTTCCCCGCCTCAGATTCCCCAACTCTGATTCCCCGCCTCTGATTCCCCAGCTCTGATTCCCCGCCTCTGATTCCCCGTGTTTGATTCCCTGCCTCTGATTCCCGGCCTCTGATTCCCCATCTCTGATTCACCGCCTTTGATTCGCCACCTCTGATTCCCCATATCTGATTCCCCGCATCTGTTTCCCCGCCTCTGATTCCCCGCCTCTGATTCCCCATATCTCATTCCCCGCCTCTGAATCCCCATCTCTGATTCCCCGACTCTGAATCCCCACCTCTGATTCCCGTCCTCTTATTCCCGGCATCTGATTCCGGCCTCTGATTCCCGGCCTCTGATTCCCTGCTTCTGATTCTGATTCCCTGCCTCTGATTCCCCATCTCTGATTCCGCACATCTGATTCCCTGCCTCTGATTCCCCACCTCTGATTCCCCATATCTGACTCCCCGCCTCTGTTTCCCCGCCTCTGATTCCCCGCCTCTGTTTCCCAATATCTAAGTCCCCTCCTCTGATTCCCCAACTCTGATTCCCCACCTCTGATTCCCCAGCTCTGATTCCCCGCCTCTGATTCCCCGCATCTGATTCCCTGCATCTGATTCCAAGCCTCTGATTCCCTGCCTCTGATTCCCAACCTCTGATTCCCCACCTCTGATTCTCCATATCTGATTCCCCGCCTCTGTTTCCCCGCCTCTGATTCCCCACCTCTGTTTCCCCATATCTGATTCCCGGCCTCTTATTCCCCGCCTCTGATTCCCCACCTCTGATTCCCTACCTCTGATTCCCCATCTCCGATTCCGCACATCTGATTCCCTGCCTCTGATTCCCCACCTCTGATTCCCTGCCTCTGATTCCGAACCTCTGATTCCCCACCTCTGATTCCCCATATCTGATTCCCCGCCTCTGTTTCCCCGCCTCTGATTCCCCTCCTCTGATTTCCCAACTCTAATTCCCCGCCTCTGATTCCCCAGCTCTGATTCCCCGTGTTTGATTCCCTGCCTCTGATTCCCTGCCCTGATTCCCCATCTCTGTTTCACCGCCTTTGATTCGCCACCTCTGATTCCCCATATCTGATTCCCCGCCTCTGTTTCGCCGCCTCTGATTCGCTGCCTCTGATTCCCAACCTCTGATTCCACACCTCTGATTCCCCATATCTGATTCCCCGCCTCTGTTTCCCCGCCTCTGATTCCCTGCCCTTGTTTCCCCATATCTGATTCCCTGCCTCTGATTCCCTAACTCTGATTCCCCGCCTCTGATTCCCCAGCTCTGATTCCCCGACCCTGATTTCCCGTGTTTGATTCCCTGCCTCTGATTCCCCGCCTCTGATTCCCCATCTCTGATTCCCCACCTTTGATTCGCCACCTCTGATTCCACATATCTGATTCCCCACCTCTGTTTCCCCGCATCTGATTCCCCGCCTCTGATTCTCCATATCTCATTTTCCGCCTCTGAATCCCCATCTCTGATTCCCGGACTCTGATTCCCCACCTCTGATTCCCGGCCTCTTATTCCCAGCATCTGATTCCCGGCCTCTGATTCCCGGCCTCTGATTCCCCGCTTCTGATTCTGATTCGCTGCCTCTGATTCCCCATCTCTGATTCCGCACATCTGATTCCCTGCCTCTGATTCCCCACCTCTGATTCCCCATATCTGATTTCCCGCCTCTGTTTCCCCGCCTCTGTTTCCCCGCCTCTGTTTCCCCATATCTAATTCCCAACCTCTGATGCCCCAACTCTGATTCCCTGCCTCTGATTCCCCGCGTTCTATTCCCTGCCTCTGATTCCCCGCCTGTGATTCCCCATCTCTGATTCACCACCTCTGATTCCCCACCTCTGATTCCACAGCTCTGATTCCCCGCATCCGATTCCCCATATCTGATTCCCCGCCTCTGTTTCCCCGCCCCTGATTCCCCGCCTCTGTTTCCCCATATCTGATTATCCGCCTCTGATTCCCAACTATGATTCCCCGCCTCTGAATCCCCGCGTCTGATTCCCTGCCTCTGCTTCCCCGCCTCTGATTCCCCAACTCTGATTCCCCGCCTCTGATTCCCCAGCTCTGATTCCCCGCCTCTGATTCCCCGTGTTTGATTCCCTGCCTCTGATTCCCGGCCTCTGATTCCCTGCTTCTGATTCTGATTCCCTTCCTTTGATTCCCCATCTCTGATTCCGCACATCTGATTCCCTGCCTCTGATTCCCCATCTCTGATTCCCCATATCTGATTCCCCGCATCTGTTTCCCCGCCTCTGATTCCACGCCTCTGTTTCCCAATATCTAAGTCCCCGCCTCTGATTCCCCAACTCTGATTCCCCACCTCTGATTCCCCAGCTCTGATTCCCCGCCTCTGATTCCCCGCATCTGATTCCCTGCATCTGATTCCAAGCCTCTGATTCCCTGCCTCTGATTCCCAACCTCTGATTCCCCACCTCTGATTCCCCATATCTGATTCCCAGCCTCTGTTTCCCCGCCTCTGATTCCCCGCCTCTGTTTCCCCATATCTGACTCCCGGCCTCTGATTCCCCGCCTCTGATTCCCCGCCTCTGATTCCCTGCCTCTGATTCCCCATCTCCGATTCCGCACATCTGATTCCCTGCCTCTGATTCCCCGCCTCTGATTCCCCGCCTCTGATTCCCTGCCTCTGATTCCCAACCTCTGATTCCCCACCTCTGATTCCCCGTGTTTGATTCCCCGCCTGTTTCCCCACCTCTGATTCCCCGCCTCTGATTCCCAACTCTAATTCCCCGCCTCTGATTCCCCATATCTGATTCCCCGCCTCTGTTTCCCCGCCTCTGATTCCCCGCCCCTGTTTCCCCATATCTGATTCCCTGCCTCTGATTCCACAACTTTGATTCCCAGCCTCTGATTCCCCCAGCTCTGATTCCCCGCCTCTGATTCCCCGTGTTTGATTCCCTGCCTCTGATTCCCCGCCTCTGATTCCCCATCTCTGATTCACCGCCTTTGATTCGCCACCTCTGATTCCCCATATCTGATTCCCCACCTCTGTTTCCCCGCCTCTGATTCCCCGCCTCTGATTCTCCATATCTCATTCCCCGCCTCTGAATCCCCATCTCTGACTCCCGGACTCTGATTCCCCACCTCTGATTCCCGGCCTCTTATTCCCAGCATCTGATTCCAGGCCTCTGATTCCCGGCCTCTGACACCCCGCTTCTGATTCTGATTCCCTGCCTCTGATTCCCCATCTCTGATTCCGCACATCTGATTACCTGCCTCTGATTCCCCACCTCTGATTCCCCATATCTGATTCCCCGCCTCTGTTTCCTCGCCTCTGATTCCCCGCCTCTGTTTCCCCATATCTAATTCCCCACCTCTGATGCCCCAACTCTGATTCCCCGCCTCTGATTCCCCAGCTCTGATTCCCCGCCTCTGATTCCCCGCATTCGATTCCCCATATCTGATTCCCCGCCTCTGTTTCCCCGCCCCTGATTCCCCGCCTCTGATTCCCAACTATGATTCCCCGCCTCTGATTCCCCAGCTCTGATTCCCAGCCTCTGATTCCCCGCGTTCTATTCCCTGCCTCTGATTCCCCGCCTGTGATTCCCCATCTCTGATTCACCACCTCTGATTCCCCACCACTGATTCCCCATATCTAATTCCCCGCCTCTGTTTGCCCGCGTCTGATTCCCCGCCTCTGTTTCCCCATATCTGATAACCCGCCTCTGAATCCCCAACTCTGATTCCCTGCCTCTGAATCCCCAGCTTCATTCCCCGCCTTTGATTCCCCCCGTCTGATTCCCCACCTCTGATTCCCCATCTCTGATTCCGCACATCCGATTCCCTGCCTCTGATTCCCCGACTCTGATTCCCCACCTCTGATTCCCCAGCTCTGATTCCCCGCCTCTGATTCCCCAACTCTGATTCCCCGCCTCTGATTCCCCAGCTCTGATTCCCAGCCTCTGATTCCCCGTGTTTGATCCCCTGCCTCTGATTCCCCGCCTCTGATTCCCCATCTCTGATTCACCGCCTTTGATTCGCCACCTCTGATTCCCCTTATCTGATTCCTCGCCACTGTTTCCCCGCCTCTGATTCCCCGCCTCTGATTCCCCATATCTCATTCCCCGCCTCTGATTCGCCAGCTATGATTCCCCGCCTCTGATTCCCCGCGTCTGATTCCCTGCCTCTGATTCCCCGCCTCTGATTCCACATCTCTGATTCACCACCTCTGTTTCCCCGCGTCTGATTCCCCGCCTCTGATTCCCCATTTCTGATTCCCCATCTCTGATTCCCCAATTCTGATTCCCCGCCTCTGATTCCCCAGCTCTGATTCCTCGCCTCTGATTCCCTTCCTCTGATTCCCAACCACTCATTCCCCACCTCTGATTTCCCATATTGATTCCCTGCGTCTGATTCCCCGCCTCTGATTCCCCAACTCTGATTCCCCGCCTCTGATTCCCCAGCTCTGATTCCCCTCCTCTGATTCCCCGTGTTTGATTCCCTGCCTCTGATTCCCAGCCTCTGATTCCCCATCTCTGATTCACCGCCTTTGATTCGCCACCTCAGATTCCCCATATCTGATTCCCCGCCTCTTTTTCCCCGCCTCTGATTCCCGGACTCTGATTCCCCAACTCTGATTCCCGGCCTCTTATTCCCGGCATCTGATTCAGGCCTCTGATTCCCGGCCTCTGATTCCCTGCTTCTGATTCTGATTCCCTGCCTCTGATTCCCCATCTCTGATTCCGCACATCTGATTCCCTGCCTCTGATTCCCCACCTCTGATTCCCCATATCTGACTCCCCGCCTCTGTTTCCCCGCCTCTGATTCCCCGCCTCTGTTTCCCAATATCTAAGTCCCCGCCTCTGATTCCCCAACTCTGATTCCCCACCTCTGTTTCCCCAGCTCTGATTCCCCGCCCCTGATTCCCCGCATCTGATTCCCTGCATCTGATTCCAAGCCTCTGATTCCCTGCCTCTGATTCCCAACCTCTGATTCACCACCTCTGATTCCCCATATCTGAATCCCCGCCTCTGTTCCCCCGCCTCTGATTCCCCAACTCTGTTTCCCCATATCTGATTCCCGGCCTCTGATTCCCCGCCTCTGATTCCCCGCCTCTGATTCCCTGCCTCTGATTCCCCATCTCCGATTCCGCACATCTGATTCCCTGCCTCTGATTCCCCGCCTCTGATTCCCCGCCTCTGATTCCCTGCCTCTGATTCCCAACCTCTGATTCCCCACCTCTGATTCCCGATATCTGATTCCCCGCCTCTGTTTCCCCGCCTCTGATTCCCCTCCTCTGATTCCCCAACTCTAATTTCCCGCCTCTGATTCCCCAGCTCTGATTCCCCGTGTTTGATTCCCTGCCTCTGATTCCCTGCCCTGATTCCCCATCTCTTTTTCACCGCCTTTGATTCGCCACCTCTGATTCCCCATATCTGATTCCCCGCCTCTGTTTCCCCGCCTCTGATTCCCTGCCCCAGTTTCCCCATATCTGATTCCCTGCCTCTGATTCCCCAACTCTGATTCCCCGCCTCTGATTCCCCAGCTCTGATTCCCCGCCTCTGATTTCCCGTATTTGATTCCCTGCCTCTGATTCCCGGCCTCTGATTCCCCATCTCTGATTCACCGCCTTTGATTCGCCACCTCTGATTCCACATATCTGATTCCCCACCTCTGTTTCCCCGCCTCTGATTCCCCGCCTCTGATTCTGATTCCCTGCCTCTGATTCCCCATCTCTGATTCCGCACATCTGATTCCCTGCCTCTGATTCCCCACCTCTGATTCCGCATATCTGATATCCCGCCTCTGTTTCCCCACCTCTGATTCCCCGCTTCTGATTCTGATTCCCTGCCTCTGATTCCCCATCTCTGATTCCGCACATCTGATTCCCTGCCTCTGATTCCCCACCTCTGATTCCCCATATCTGATATCCCGCCTCTGTTTCCCCGCCTCTGATTCCCCGCCTCTGTTTCCCCATATCTAATTCCCAACCTCTGATGCCCCAACTCTGATTCCCTGCCTCTGATTCCCCTGATGCTCCTCTGATGCTCCTCTGATGCTCCGCTGATGCTCCTCTGTTGCTCCTCTGATGCTCCTCAGATGCTCCTCTGATGCTCCTCTGATGCTCCATTGATGCTCCACTGATGCTCCTCTGATACTCCTCTGATACTCCTCTGATGCTCCTCTGATGCTCCTCTGATGTTCCTCTGATGCTCCTCTGATGCTCCTCTGATGCTCCTCTGATGCTCCTCTGATGCTCCTCTGATGCTCCTCTGACGCTCCACTGATGCTCCTCTGATGCTCCTCTGATGCTCCTCTGATGCTCCTCTGATGCTCCACTGATGCTCCTCTGATGCTCCTCTGATGCTCCTCTGATGCTCCTCTGATGCTACACTGATGCTCCTCTGATGCTCCTCTGATGCTCCTCTGATGCTCCTCTGATGCTCCTCTGATGCTCCTCTGATGCTCCTCTGATGCTCCACTGATGCTCCTCTGATGCTCCTCTGATGCTCCTCTGATGCTCCTCTGATGCTCCACCGATGCTCCTCTGAGGCTCCTCTGATGCTCCTCTGATGCTCCTCTGATGCTCCTCTGTTGCTCCTCTGATGCTCCTCTGTTGCTCCTCTGATGCTCCTCTGATGCTCCTCTGATGCTCCTCTGATGCTCCTCTGATGCTACACTGATGCTACTCTGATGATCCTCTGATGCTCCTCTGATGCTCCTCTAATGCTCCTCTGTTGCTCCTCTGATGCTCCTCTGATGCTCCTCTGATGCTCCACTGATGCTCCACTGATGCACCTCTGATGCTCCTCTGATGCTCCTCTGATGCTCCTCTGATGCTCCTCTGATGCTCCTCTGATGCTCCACTGATGCTCCTCTGATGCTCCTCTGATGCTCCTCTGATGCTCCTCTGATGCTCCTCTGATGCTCCTCTGATGCTCCTCTGAATCTCCTCTGATGCTCCTCTGATGCTGCTCTGATGCTCCACTGATGCTCCTCTGTTGCTCCTCTGATGCTCCTCTGTTGCTCCTCCGATGCTCCTCTGAGGCTCCTCTGATGCTTCTCTGATGCTCCTCTGATGCTCCTCTGTTGCTCCTCTGATGCTCCTCTGTTGCTCCTCTGATGCTCCTCTGATGATCCTCTGATGCTCCTCTGATGCTCCTCTGATGCTCCTCTGATGCTCCTCTGATGCTCCTCTGATGCTCCTCTGATGCTCCTCTGTTGCTCCTCTGATGCTCCTCTGATGCTCCTCTGATGCTCCTCTGATGCTCCACTGATGCTCCACTGATGCGCCTCTGATGCTCCTCTGATGCTCCTCTGATGCTCCTCTGATGCTCCTCTGATGCTCCTCTGATGCTCCTCTGATGCTGCTCTGATGCTCCTCTGATGCTCCTCTGATGCTCCTCTGATGCTCCTCTGATGCTCCTCTGATGCTCCTCTGATGCTCCACTGATGCTCCTCTGATGCTCCTCTGATGCTCCACTGATGCTCCTCTGATGCTCCTCTGATGCTCCTCTGATGCTCCTCTGATGCTCCTCTGATGCTCCTCTGATGCTCCTCTGATGCTCCTCTGATGCTCCTCTGATGCACCTGCTCCTGCTCCTGCTCCTGCTCCTGCTCCTCTGATGCTCCTCTGATGCTCCTGCTCCTGTTCCTGCTCCTGCTCCTGCTCCTGCTCCTGCTCCTCTGATGCTCCTCTGATGCTCTTGCTCCTGCACCTGCTCCTGCTCCTGCTTCTGCTCCTGCACCTGCTCCTGCTCCTGCTCCTGCTCCTCTGATGCTCCTCTGATGCTCCTCTGATGCTCCTCTGATGCTCCTCTGATGCTCCACTGATGCTCCTCTGATGCTCCTCTGATGCTCCTCTGATGCTCCTCTGATGCTCCACTGATGCTCCTCTGATGCTCCTCTGATGCTCCTCTGATGCTCCTCTGATGCTCCTCTGATGCTCCTCTGATGCTCCTCTGATGCTCCTCTGATGCTCCTCTGATGCTTCTCTGATGCTCCTCTGTTGCTCCTCTGATGCTCCTCTGATGCTCCTCTGATTCTGCTCTGATGCTCCACTGATGCTCCTCTGATGCTCCTCTGATGCTCCTCTGATGCTCCTCTGATGCTCCTCTGATGCTACTCTGATGCTCCTCCGATGCTCCTCTGAGTCTCCTCTGATGCTTCTCTGATGCTCCTCTGATGCTCCTCTTTTGCTCCTCTGATGCTCCTCTGTTGCTCCTCTGATGCTCCTCTGATGCTCCTCTGATGCTCCTCTGATGCTCCTCTGATGCTACACTGATGCTCCTCTGATGCTCCTCTGATGCTCCTCTGATGCTCCTCTGATGCTCCTCTGATGCTCCTCTGATGCTCCTCTGATGCTCCTCTGATGCTCCTCTGATGCTCCTCTGATGCTCCTAGGATGTTGCTCTGATGCTCCACTGATGCTCTTCTGATGCTCCTCTGATGCTCCTCTGATGCTCCTCTGATGCTCCTCTGATGCTCCTCTGATGCTCCTCCGATGCTCCTCCGAGGCTCCTCTGATGATTCTCTGATGCTCCTCTGATGCTCCTCTGTTGCTCCTCTGATGCTCCTCTGTTGCTCCTCTGATGCTCCTCTGATGCTCCTCTGATGCTCCTCTGATGCTCCTCTGATGCTACACTGATGCTCCTCTGATGCTCCTCTGATGCTCCTCTGATGCTCCTCTGATGCTCCTCTGATGCTCCTGCTCCTGCTCCTGCTCCTGCTCCTGCTCCTCTGATGCTCCTCTGATGCTCCTGCTCCTGTTCCTGCTCCTGCTCCTGCTCCTGCTCCTGCTCCTCTGATGCTCCTCTGATGCTCTTGCTCCTGCACCTGCTCCTGCTCCTGCTTCTGCTCCTGCACCTGCTCCTGCTCCTGCTCCTGCTCCTCTGATGCTCCTCTGATGCTCCACTGATGCTCCTCTGATGCTCCTCTGATGCTCCTCTGATGCTCCACTGATGCTCCTCTGATGCTCCTCTGATGCTCCACTGATGCTCCTCTGATGCTCCTCTGATGCTCCTCTGATGCTCCTCTGATGCTCCTCTGATGCTCCTCATGCTCCTCTGATGCTCCTCTGATGCTCCTCTGATGCTCCTCTGATGCTCCTGCTCCTGCTCCTGCTCCTGCTCCTGCTCCTCTGATGCTCCTCTGATGCTTCTGCTCCTGTTCCTGCTCCTGCTCCTGCTCCTGCTCCTGCTCCTCTGATGCTCCTCTGATGCTCTTGCTCCTGCACCTGCTCCTGCTCCTGCTTCTGCTCCTGCACCTGCTCCTGCTCCTGCTCCTGCTCCTCTGTTGCTCCTCTGATTCTCTTCTGATGCTCCTCTGATGGTCCTCTGATGCTCCTCTGATCCTCCTCTGATGCTCCTCTGATGCTCCTCTGATGCTCCTCTGTTGCTCCTCTGATGCTCCTCTGATGCTCCTCTGATGCTCCTCTGATGCTCCACTGATGCTCCTCTGATGCTCCTCTGATGCTCCTCTGATGCTCCTCTGATGCTCCACTGATGCTCAACTGATGCTCCTCTGATGCTCCACTGATGCTACTCTGATGCTCCTCTGATGCTCCTCTGATGCTCCTCTGATGCTCCTCTGATGCTCCTCTGTTGCTCCTCTGATGCTCCTCAGATGCTCCTCTGATGCTCCTCTGATGCTCCACTGATGCTCCTCTGATGCTCCTCTGATGCTCCTCTGATGCTCCTCTGATGCTCCTCTAATGCTCCTCTGAGGCTCCTCTGAGGCTCCTCTGATGCTCCTCTGATGCTCCTCTGTTGCTCCTCTGATGCTCCTCTGATGCTCCTCTGATTCTCCTCTGATGCTCCTCTGATGGTCCTCTGATGCTCCTCTGATCCTCCTCTGATGCTCCTCTGATGCTCCTCTGATGCTCCTCTTTTGCTCCTCTGATGCTCCTCTGATGCTCCTCTGATGCTCCTCTGATGCTCCACTGATGCTCCACTGATGCTCCTCTGATACTCCTCTGATGCTCCTCTGATGCTCCTCTGATGCTCCTCTGATGCTCCTCTGATGCTCCTCTGATGCTCCTCTGATGCTCCTCTGATGCTCCACTGATGCTCCTCTGATGCTCCTCTGATGCTCCTCTGATGCTCCTCTGATGCTCCTCTGATGCTCCACTGATGCTCCTCTGATGCTCCACTGATGCTCAACTGATGCTCCTCTGATGCTCCACTGATGCTACTCTGAAGCTCCTCTGATGCTCCTCTGATTCTCCTCTGATGCTCCTCTGATGCTCCTCTGTTGCTCCTCTGATTCTCCTCTGATGCTCCTCTGATGCTCCTCTGATGCTCCTCTGATGCTCCTCTGATGCTCCTCTGATGCTCCTCTGATGCTCCACTGATGCTCCTCTGATGCTCCTCTGATGCTCCTCTGATGCTCCTCTGATGCTCCTCTGATGCTCCTCTGATGCTACACTGATGCTCCTCTGATGCTCCTCTGATGCTCCTCTGATGCTCCTCTGATGCTCCTCTGATGCTCCTCTGATGCTGCTCTGATGCTCCACTGATGCTCCTCTGATGCTCCTCTGATGCTCCTCTGATGCTCCTCTGATGCTCCTCTGATGCTCCTCTGATGCTCCTCCGATGCTCCTCCGAGGCTCCTCTGATGCTCCTCTGATGCTCCTCTGATGCTCCTCTGTTGCTCCTCTGATGCTCCTCTGTTGCTCCTCTGATGCTCCTCTGATGCTCCTCTGATGCTCCTCTGATGCTCCTCTGATGCTACACTGATGCTACTCTGATGATCCTCTGATGCTCCTCTGATGCTCCTCTGATGCTCCTCTGTTGCTCCTCTGATGCTCCTCTGATGCTCCTCTGATGCTCCACTGATGCTCCACTGATGCACCTCTGATGCTCCTCTGATGCTCCTCTGATGCTCTTCTGATGCTCCTCTGATGCTCCTCTGATGCTCCTCTGATGCTCCTCTGATGCTCCACTGATGCTCCTCTGATGCTCCTCTGATGCTCCTCTGACGCTCCTCTGATGCTCCTCTGACGCTCCTCTGATGCTCCTCTGATGCTCCTCTGATGCTCCTCTGATGCTCCTCTGATGCTCCTCTGATGCTCCTCTGATGCTCCTCTGATGCTCCACTGATGCTCCTCTGATGCTCCACTGATGCTCAACTGATGCTCCTCTGATGCTCCACTGATGCTACTCTGATGCTCCTCTGATGCTCCTCTGATGCTCCTCTGATGCTCCTCTGATGCTCCTCTGTTGCTCCTCTGATGCTCCTCAGATGCTCCTCTGATACTCCTCTGATGCTCCACTGATGCTCCACTGATGCTCCTCTGATGCTCCTCTGATGCTCCTCTGATGCTCCTCTGATGCTCCTCTGATGCTCCTCTGATGCTCCTCTGAGGCTCCTCTGAGGCTCCTCTGATGCTCCTCTGATGCTCCTCTGTTGCTCCTCTGATGCTCCTCTGATGCTCCTCTGATTCTCCTCTGATGCTCCTCTGATGGTCCTCTGATGCTCCTCTGATCCTCCTCTGATGCTCCTCTGATGCTCCTCTGATGCTCCTCTGATGCTCCTCTGTTGCTCCTCTGATGCTCCTCTGATGCTCCTCTGATGCTCCTCTGATGCTCCTCTGATGCTCCTCTGATGCTCCTCTGATGCTCCACTGATGCTCCTCTGATGCTCCTCTGATGCTCCTCTGATGCTCCTCTGATGCTCCTCTGATGCTCCTCTGATGCTCCTCTGATGCTCCTCTGATGCTCCTCTGAATCTCTTCTGATGCTCCTCTGATGCTGCTCTGATGCTCCACTGATGCTCCTCTGATGCTCCTCTGATGCTCCTCTGATTCTCCTCTGATGCTCCTCTGATGCTCCTCTGATGCTCCTCCGATGCTCCTCTGAGGCTCCTCTGATGCTTCTCTGATGCTCCTCTGATGCTCCTCTGTTTCTCCTCTGATGCTCCTCTGTTGCTCCTCCGATGCTCCTCTGAGGCTCCTCTGATGCTTCTCTGATGCTCCTCTGATGCTCCTCTGTTGCTCCTCTGATGCTCCTCTGTTGCTCCTCTGATGCTCCTCTGATGCTCCTCTGTTGCTCCTCTGATGCTCCTCTGATGCTCCTCTGATGCTCCTCTGATGCTCCTCTGATGCTCCTCTGATGCTCCTCTGATGCTCCTCTGTTGCTCCTCTGATGCTCCTCTGATGCTCCTCTGATGCTCCTCTGATGCTCCACTGATGCTCCACTGATGCGCCTCTGATGCTCCTCTGATGCTCCTCTGATGCTCCTCTGATGCTCCTCTGATGCTCCTCTGATGCTCCTCTGATGCTGCTCTGATGCTCCTCTGATGCTCCTCTGATGCTCCTCTGATGCTCCTCTGATGCTCCTCTGATGCTCCTCTGATGCTCCACTGATGCTCCTCTGATGCTCCTCTGATGCTCCACTGATGCTCCTCTGATGCTCCTCTGATGCTCCTCTGATGCTCCTCTGATGCTCCTCTGATGCTCCTCTGATGCTCCTCTGATGCTCCTCTGATTCTCCTCTGATGCTCCTGCTCCTGCTCCTGCTCCTGCTCCTGCTCCTCTGATGCTCCTCTGATGCTCCTGCTCCTGTTCCTGCTCCTGCTCCTGCTCCTGCTCCTGCTCCTCTGATGCTCCTCTGATGCTCTTGCTCCTGCACCTGCTCCTGCTCCTGCTTCTGCTCCTGCACCTGCTCCTGCTCCTGCTCCTGCTCCTCTGATGCTCCTCTGATGCTCCACTGATGCTCCTCTGATGCTCCTCTGATGCTCCTCTGATGCTCCACTGATGCTCCTCTGATGCTCCTCTGATGCTCCACTGATGCTCCTCTGATGCTCCTCTGATGCTCCTCTGATGCTCCTCTGATGCTCCTCTGATGCTCCTCATGCTCCTCTGATGCTCCTCTGATGCTCCTCTGATGCTCCTCTGATGCTCCTGCTCCTGCTCCTGCTCCTGCTCCTGCTCCTCTGATGCTCCTCTGATGCTCCTGCTCCTGTTCCTGCTCCTGCTCCTGCTCCTGGTCCTGCTCCTCTGATGCTCCTCTGATGCTCTTGCTCCTGCACCTGCTCCTGCTCCTGCTTCTGCTCCTGCACCTGCTCCTGCTCCTGCTCCTGCTCCTCTGTTGCTCCTCTGATTCTCCTCTGATGCTCCTCTGATGGTCCTCTGATGCTCCTCTGATCCTCCTCTGATGCTCCTCTGATGCTCCTCTGATGCTCCTCTGTTGCTCCTCTGATGCTCCTCTGATGCTCCTCTGATGCTCCTCTGATGCTCCACTGATGCTCCTCTGATGCTCCTCTGATGCTCCTCGGATGCTCCTCTGATGCTCCACTGATGCTCAACTGATGCTCCTCTGATGCTCCACTGATGCTACTCTGATGCTCCTCTGATGCTCCTCTGATGCTCCTCTGATGCTCCTCTGATGCTCCTCTGTTGCTCCTCTGATGCTCCTCAGATGCTCCTCTGATGCTCCTCTGATGCTCCACTGATGCTCCACTGATGCTCCTCTGATGCTCCTCTGATGCTCCTCTGATGCTCCTCTGATGCTCCTCTAATGCTCATCTGAGGCTCCTCTGAGGCTCCTCTGATGCTCCTCTGATGCTCCTCTGTTGCTCCTCTGATGCTCCTCTGATGCTCCTCTGATTCTCCTCTGATGCTCCTCTGATGGTCCTCTGATGCTCCTCTGATCCTCCTCTGATGCTCCTCTGATGCTCCTCTGATGCTCCTCTTTTGCTCCTCTGATGCTCCTCTGATGCTCCTCTGATGCTCCTCTGATGCTCCACTGATGCTCCACTGATGCTCCTCTGATACTCCTCTGATGCTCCTCTGATGCTCCTCTGATGCTCCTCTGATGCTCCTCTGATGCTCCTCTGATGCTCCACTGATGCTCCTCTGAATCTCCTCTGATGCTCCTCTGATGCTCCTCTGATGCTCCTCTGATGCTCCACTGATGCTCCTCTGATGCTCCACTGATGCTCCACTGATGCTCCTCTGATGCTCCACTGATGCTACTCTGAAGCTCCTCTGATGCTCCTCTGATTCTCCTCTGATGCTCCTCTGATGCTCCTCTGTTGCTCCTCTGATGCTCCTCTGTTGCTCCTCTGATGCTCCTCTGATGCTCCTCTGATGCTCCTCTGATGCTCCTCTGATGCTCCTCTGATGCTCCTCTGATGCTCCTCTGATGCTCCTCTGATGCTCCTCTGATGCTCCTCTGATGCTACACTGATGCTCCTCTGATGCTCCTCTGATGCTCCTCTGATGCTCCTCTGATGCTCCTCTGATGCTCCTCTGTTGCTCCTCTGATGCTCCTCTGTTGCTCCTCTGATGCTCCTCTGATGCTCCTCTGATGCTCCTCTGATGCTCCTCTGATGCTCCTCTGATGCTCCACTGATGCTACTCTGAAGCTCCTCTGATGCTCCTCTGATTCTCCTCTGATGCTCCTCTGATGCTCCTCTGTTGCTCCTCTGATGCTCCTCTGTTGCTCCTCTGATGCTCCTCTGATGCTCCTCTGATGCTCCTCTGATGCTCCTCTGATGCTCCTCTGATGCTCCTCTGATTCTCCTCTGATGCTCCTCTGATGCTCCTCTGATGCTACACTGATGCTCCTCTGATGCTCCTCTGATGCTCCTCTGATGCTCCTCTGATGCTCCTCTGATGCTGCTCTGATGCTCCACTGATGCTCCTCTGATGCTCCTCTGATGCTCCTCTGATGCTCCTCTGATGCTCCTCTGATGCTCCTCTGATGCTCCTCTGATGCTCCTCTGATGCTCCACTGATGCTACTCTGAAGCTCCTCTGATGCTCCTCTGATTCTCCTCTGATGCTCCTCTGATGCTCCTCTGTTGCTCCTCTGATGCTCCTCTGTTGCTCCTCTGATGCTCCTCTGATGCTCCTCTGATGCTCCTCTGATGCTCCTCTGATGCTCCTCTGATGCTCCTCTGATTCTCCTCTGATGCTCCTCTGATGCTCCTCTGATGCTACACTGATGCTCCTCTGATGCTCCTCTGATGCTCCTCTGATGCTCCTCTGATGCTCCTCTGATGCTGCTCTGATGCTCCACTGATGCTCCTCTGATGCTCCTCTGATGCTCCTCTGATGCTCCTCTGACGCTCCTCTGATGCTCCTCTGACGCTCCTCTGATGCTCCTCTGATGCTCCTCTGATGCTCCTCTGATGCTCCTCTGATGCTCCTCTGATGCTCCTCTGATGCTCCTCTGATGCTCCTCTGATGCTCCACTGATGCTCCTCTGATGCTCCACTGACGCTCAACTGATGCTCCTCTGATGCTCCACTGATGCTACTCTGATGCTCCTCTGATGCTCCTCTGATGCTCCTCTGATGCTCCTCTGATGCTCCTCTGTTGCTCCTCTGATGCTCCTCAGATGCTCCTCTGATGCTCCTCTGATGCTCCACTGATGCTCCACTGATGCTCCTCTGATGCTCCTCTGATGCTCCTCTGATGCTCCTCTGATGCTCCTCTGATGCTCCTCTAATGCTCCTCTGAGGCTCCTCTGAGGCTCCTCTGATGCTCCTCTGATGCTCCTCTGTTGCTCCTCTGATGCTCCTCTGATGCTCCTCTGATTCTCCTCTGATGCTCCTCTGATGGTCCTCTGATGCTCCTCTGATCCTCCTCTGATGCTCCTCTGATGCTCCTCTGATGCTCCTCTGATGCTCCTCTGATGCTCCTCTGATGCTCCTCTTATGCTCCTCTGATGCTCCTCTGATGCTCCTCTGTTGCTCCTCTGATGCTCCTCTGATGCTCCTCTGATGCTCCTCTGATGCTCCACTGATGCTCCACTGATGCGCCTCTGATGCTCCTCTGATGCTCCTCTGATGCTCCTCTGATCCTCCTCTGATGCTCCTCTGATGCTCCTCTGATGCTGCTCTGATGCTCCTCTGATGCTCCTCTGATGCTCCTCTGATGCTCCTCTGAGGCTCCTCTGATGCTCCTCTGATTCTCCACTGATGCTCCTCTGATGCTCCTCTGATGCTCCACTGATGCTCCTCTGATGCTCCTCTGATGCTCCTCTGATGCTCCTCTGATGCTCCTCTGATGCTCCTCTGATGCTCCTCTGATGCTCCTCTGATGCTCCTCTGATGCTCCTGCTCCTGCTCCTGCTCCTGCTCCTGCTCCTCTGATGCTCCTCTGATGCTCCTGCTCCTGTTCCTGCTCCTGCTCCTGCTCCTGCTCCTGCTCCTCTGATGCTCCTCTGATGCTCTTGCTCCTGCACCTGCTCCTGCTCCTGCTTCTGCTCCTGCACCTGCTCCTGCTCCTGCTCCTGCTCCTCTGATGCTCCTCTGATGCTCCACTGATGCTCCTCTGATGCTCCTCTGATGCTCCTCTGATGCTCCACTGATGCTCCTCTGATGCTCCTCTGATGCTCCACTGATGCTCCTCTGATGCTCCTCTGATGCTCCTCTGATGCTCCTCTGATGCTCCTCTGATGCTCCTCATGCTCCTCTGATGCTCCTCTGATGCTCCTCTGATGCTCCTCTGATGCTCCTGCTCCTGCTCCTGCTCCTGCTCCTGCTCCTCTGATGCTCCTCTGATGCTCCTGCTCCTGTTCCTGCTCCTGCTCCTGCTCCTGCTCCTGCTCCTCTGATGCTCCTCTGATGCTCTTGCTCCTGCACCTGCTCCTGCTCCTGCTTCTGCTCCTGCACCTGCTCCTGCTCCTGCTCCTGCTCCTCTGATGCTCCTCTGATGCTCCTCTGATGCTCCTCTGATGCTCCTCTGATGCTCCACTGATGCTCCTCTGATGCTCCTCTGATGCTCCTCTGATGCTCCTCTGATGCTCCACTGATGCTCCTCTGATGCTCCTCTGATGCTCCTCTGATGCTCCTCTGATGCTCCTCTGATGCTCCTCTGATGCTCCTCTGATGCTCCTCTGATGCTTCTCTGATGCTCCTCTGTTGCTCCTCTGATGCTCCTCTGATGCTCCTCTGATGCAGCTCTGATGCTCCACTGATGCTCCTCTGATGCTCCTCTGATGCTCCTCTGATGCTCCTCTGATGCTCCTCTGATGCTCCTCCGATGCTCCTCTGAGGCTCCTCTGATGCTTCTCTGATGCTCCTCTGATGCTCCTCTGTTGCTCCTCTTATGCTCCTCTGTTGTTCCTCTGATGCTCCTCTGATGCTCCTCTGATGCTCCTCTGATGCTCCTCTGATGCTACACTGATGCTCCTCTGATGCTCCTCTGATGCTCCTCTGATGCTCCTCTGATGCTCCTCTGATGCTCCTCTGATGCTCCTCTGATGCTCCTCTGATGCTCCTCTGATGCTCCTCTGATGCTCCTCTGATGCTCCTCTGATGCTCCTCTGATGCTCCTCTGATGCTCCTCTGATGCTCCTCTGATGTTGCTCTGATGCTCCACTGATGCTCTTCTGATGCTCCTCTGATGCTCCTCTGATGCTCCTCTGATGCTCCTCTGATGCTCCTCTGATGCTCCTCTGATGCTCCTCCGATGCTCCTCCGAGGCTCCTCTGATGCTTCTCTGATGCTCCTCTGATGCTCCTCTGTTGCTCCTCTGATGCTCCTCTGTTGCTCCTCTGATGCTCCTCTGATGCTCCTCTGATGCTCCTCTGATGCTCCTCTGATGCTACACTGATGCTCCTCTGATGCTCCTCTGATGCTCCTCTGATGCTCCTCTGATGCTCCTCTGATGCTCCTCCGATGCTCCTCTGATGCTCCTCTGTTGCTCCTCTGATGCTCATCTGATGCTCCTCTGATGCTCCTCTGATGCTCCACTGATGCTCCACTGATGCTCCTCTGATGCTCCTCTGATGCTCCTCTGATGCTCCTCTGATGCTCCTCTGATGCTCCTCTGATGCTCCTCTGATGCTCCTCTGATGCTCCTGCTCCTGCTCCTGCTCCTGCTCCTGCTCCTCTGATGCTCCTCTGATGCTCCTGCTCCTGTTCCTGCTCCTGCTCCTGCTCCTGCTCCTGCTCCTCTGATGCTCCTCTGATGCTCTTGCTCCTGCACCTGCTCCTGCTCCTGCTTCTGCTCCTGCACCTGCTCCTGCTCCTGCTCCTGCTCCTCTGTTGCTCCTCTGATTCTCCTCTGATGCTCCTCTGATGGTCCTCTGATGCTCCTCTGATCCTCCTCTGATGCTCCTCTGATGCTCCTCTGATGCTCCTCTGTTGCTCCTCTGATGCCCCTCTGATCCTCCTCTGATGCTCCTCTGATGCTCCTCTGATGCTCCTCTGATGGTCCTCTGATGCTCCTCTGATGCTCCTCTGATGCTCCTCTGATGCTCCTCTGATGCTCCTCTGATGCTCCTCTGATGCTCCTCTAATGCTCCTCTGATGCTCCTCTGATGCTCCTCTGATGCTCCTCTGATGCTCCTGCTCCTGCTCCTGCTCCTGCTCTTGCTCCTCTGATGCTCCTCTGATTCTCCTCTGATGCTCCTCTGATGCTCCTCTGATGCTCCTCTGATGCTCCTCTGATGCTCCTGCTCCTGCTCCTGCTCCTGCTCCTGCTCCTCTGATGCTCCTCTGATGCTCCTCTGATGGTCCTCTGATGCTCCTCTGATCCTCCTCTGATGCTCCTCTGATGCTCCTCTGATGCTCCTCTGATGCTCCTCTGATGCTCCTCTAATGCTCCTCCGAGGCTCCTCTGATGCTTCTCTGATGCTCCTCTGATGCTCCTCTGATGCTCCTCTGATGCTCCTCTGATGCTCTTCTAATGCTCCTCTGAGGCTCCTCTGAGGCTCCTCTGATGCTCCTCTGATGCTCCTCTGTTGCTCCTCTGATGCTCCTCTGATGCTCCTCTGATTCTCCTCTGATGCTCCTCTGATGGTCCTCTGATGCTCCTCTGATCCTCCTCTGATGCTCCTCTGATGCTCCTCTGATGCTCCTCTTTTGCTCCTCTGATGCTCCTCTGATGCTCCTCTGATGCTCCTCTGATGCTCCACTGATGCTCCACTGATGCTCCTCTGATGCTCCTCTGATGCTCCTCTAATGCTCCTCTGATGCTCCTCTGATGCTCCTCTGATGCTCCTCTGATGCTCCTCTGATGCTCCACTGATGCTCCTCTGATGCTCCTCTGATGCTCCTCTGATGCTCCTCTGATGCTCCTCTGATGCTCCACTGATGCTCCTCTGATGCTCCACTGATGCTCAACTGATGCTCCTCTGATGCTCCACTGATGCTACTCTGAAGCTCCTCTGATGCTCCTCTGATTCTCCTCTGATGCTCCTCTGATGCTCCTCTGTTGCTCCGCTGATGCTCCTCTGTTGCTCCTCTGATGCTCCTCTGATGCTCCTCTGATGCTCCTCTGATGCTCCTCTGATGCTACACTGATGCTCCTCTGATGCTCCTCTGATGCTCCTCTGATGCTCCTCTGATGCTCCTCTGTTGCTCCTCTGATGCTCCTCTGATGCTCCTCTGATGCTCCTCTGATGCTCCTCTGATGCTCCTCTGATGCTCCTCTGATGCTACACTGATGCTCCTCTGATGCTCCTCTGAGGCTCCTCTGATGCTCCTCTGATGCTCCTCTGATGCTCCTCTGATGCTCCTTGGATGCTCCTCTGATGCTCCTCTGATGCTCCTCTGATGCTCCTCTGATGCTCCTCCGATGCTCCTCTGAGGCTCCTCTGATGCTTCTCTGATGCTCCTCTGATGCTCCTCTGTTGCTCCTCTGATGCTCCTCTGTTGCTCCTCTGATGCTCCTCTGATGCTCCTCTGATGCTCCACTGATGCTCCTCTGATGCTACACTGATGCTCCTCTGATGCTCCTCTGATGCTCCTCTGATGCTCCTCTGATGCGCCTCTGATGCTCCTCTGATGCTCCTCTGATGCTCCTCTGTTGCTCCTCTGATGCTCCTCTGATGCTCCTCTGATGCTCCTCTGATGCTCCACTGATGCTCCACTGATGCTCCTCTGATGCTCCTCTGATGCTCCTCTGATGCTCCTCTGATGCTCCTCTGATGCTCCTGCTCCTGCTCCTGCTCCTGCTCCTGCTCCTGCTCCTCTGATGCTCCTCTGATGCTCTTGCTCCTGCACCTGCTCCTGCTCCTGCTTCTGCTCCTGCTCCTGCTCCTGCTCCTGCTCCTGCTCCTCTGATGCTCCTCTGATGCTCCACTGATGCTCCTCTGATGCTCCTCTGATGCTCCTCTGATGCTCCACTGATGCTCCTCTGATGCTCCTCTGATGCTCCACTGATGCTCCTCTGATGCTCCTCTGATGCTCCACTGATGCTCCTCTGATGCTCCTCTGATGCTCCTCTGATGCTCCTCTGAGGCTCCTCTGATGCTCCTCTGATGCTCCTGCTCCTGCTCCTGCTCCTGCTCCTGCTCCTCTGATGCTCCTCTGATGCTCCTGCTCCTGTTCCTGCTCCTGCTCCTGCTCCTGCTCCTGCTCCTCTGATGCTCCTCTGATGCTCTTGCTCCTGCACCTGCTCCTGCTCCTGCTTCTGCTCCTGCACCTGCTCCTGCTCCTGCTCCTGCTCCTCTGATGCTCCTCTGATGCTCCTCTGATGCTCCTCTGATGCTCCACTGATGCTCCTCTGATGCTCCTCTGATGCTCCTCTGATGCTCCTCTGATGCTCCTCTGATGCTCCTCTGATGCTCCTCTAATGCTCATCTGAGGCTCCTCTGAGGCTCCTCTGATGCTCCTCTGATGCTCCTCTGTTGCTCCTCTTTTGCTCCTCTGATGCTCCTCTGATGCTCCTCTGATGCTCCTCTGATGCTCCACTGATGCTCCACTGATGCTCCTCTGATACTCCTCTGATGCTCCTCTGATGCTCCTCTGATGCTCCTCTGATGCTCCTCTGATGCTCCTCTGATGCTCCTCTGATGCTCCACTGATGCTCCTCTGATGCTCCTCTGATGCTCCTCTGATGCTCCTCTGATGCTCCTCTGATGCTCCACTGATGCTCCTCTGATGCTCCACTGATGCTCCACTGATGCTCCTCTGATGCTCCACTGATGCTACTCTGAAGCTCCTCTGATGCTCCTCTGATTCTCCTCTGATGCTCCTCTGATGCTCCTCTGTTGCTCCTCTGATGCTCCTCTGTTGCTCCTCTGATGCTCCTCTGATGCTCCTCTGATGCTCCTCTGATGCTCCTCTGATGCTCCTCTGATGCTCCTCTGATGCTCCTCTGATGCTCCTCTGATGCTCCTCTGATGCTCCTCTGATGCTACACTGATGCTCCTCTGATGCTCCTCTGATGCTCCTCTGATGCTCCTCTGATGCTCCTCTGATGCTCCTCTGTTGCTCCTCTGATGCTCCTCTGTTGCTCCTCTGATGCTCCTCTGATGCTCCTCTGATGCTCCTCTGATGCTCCTCTGATGCTCCTCTGATGCTCCACTGATGCTACTCTGAAGCTCCTCTGATGCTCCTCTGATTCTCCTCTGATGCTCCTCTGATGCTCCTCTGTTGCTCCTCTGATGCTCCTCTGTTGCTCCTCTGATGCTCCTCTGATGCTCCTCTGATGCTCCTCTGATGCTCCTCTGATGCTCCTCTGATGCTCCTCTGATTCTCCTCTGATGCTCCTCTGATGCTCCTCTGATGCTACACTGATGCTCCTCTGATGCTCCTCTGATGCTCCTCTGATGCTCCTCTGATGCTCCTCTGATGCTGCTCTGATGCTCCACTGATGCTCCTCTGATGCTCCTCTGATGCTCCTCTGATGCTCCTCTGATGCTCCTCTGATGCTCCTCTGATGCTCCTCCGATGCTCCTCTGATGCTCCTCTGATGCTCCTCTGATGCTCCTCTGTTGCTCCTCTGATGCTCCTCTGTTGCTCCTCTGATGCTCCTCTGATGCTCCTCTGATGCTCCTCTGATGCTCCTCTGATGCTCCTCTGATGCTCCACTGATGCTCCACTGATGCACCTCTGATGCTCCTCTGATGCTCCTCTGATGCTCCTCTGATGCTCCTCTGATGCTCCTCTGATGCTCCTCTGATGCTCCTCTGATGCTCCTCTGTTGCTCCTCTGATGCTCCTCTGATGCTCCTCTGATGCTCCTCTGATGCTCCTCTGATGCTCCTCTGATGCTCCTCTGATGCTCCACTGATGCTCCTCTGATGCTCCTCTGATGCTCCACTGATGCTCCTCTGATGCTCCTCTGATGCTCCTCTGACGCTCCTCTGATGCTCCTCTGACGCTCCTCTGATGCTCCTCTGATGCTCCTCTGATGCTCCTCTGATGCTCCTCTGATGCTCCTCTGATGCTCCTCTGATGCTCCTCTGATGCTCCTCTGATGCTCCACTGATGCTCCTCTGATGCTCCACTGACGCTCAACTGATGCTCCTCTGATGCTCCACTGATGCTACTCTGATGCTCCTCTGATGCTCCTCTGATGCTCCTCTGATGCTCCTCTGATGCTCCTCTGTTGCTCCTCTGATGCTCCTCAGATGCTCCTCTGATGCTCCTCTGATGCTCCACTGATGCTCCACTGATGCTCCTCTGATGCTCCTCTGATGCTCCTCTGATGCTCCTCTGATGCTCCTCTGATGCTCCTCTAATGCTCCTCTGAGGCTCCTCTGAGGCTCCTCTGATGCTCCTCTGATGCTCCTCTGTTGCTCCTCTGATGCTCCTCTGATGCTCCTCTGATTCTCCTCTGATGCTCCTCTGATGGTCCTCTGATGCTCCTCTGATCCTCCTCTGATGCTCCTCTGATGCTCCTCTGATGCTCCTCTGATGCTCCTCTGTTGCTCCTCTGATGCTCCTCTGATGCTCCTCTGATGCTCCTCTGATGCTCCTCTGATGCTCCTCTGATGCTCCTCTGATGCTCCACTGATGCTCCTCTGATGCTCCTCTGATGCTCCTCTGATGCTCCTCTGATGCTCCTCTGATGCTCCTCTGATGCTCCTCTGATGCTCCTCTGATGCTCCTCTGAATCTCCTCTGATGCTCCTCTTATGCTGCTCTGATGCTCCACTGATGCTCCTCTGATGCTCCTCTGATGCTCCTCTGATTCTCCTCTGATGCTCCTCTGATGCTCCTCTGATGCTCCTCCGATGCTCCTCTGAGGCTCCTCTGATGCTTCTCTGATGCTCCTCTGATGCTCCTCTGTTGCTCCTCTGATGCTCCTCTGTTGCTCCTCCGATGCTCCTCTGAGGCTCCTCTGATGCTTCTCTGATGCTCCTCTGATGCTCCTCTGTTGCTCCTCTGATGCTCCTCTGTTGCTCCTCTGATGCTCCTCTGATGCTCCTCTGATGCTCCTCTGATGCTCCTCTGATGCTCCTCTGATGCTCCTCTGATGCTCCTCTGATGCTCCTCTGATGCTCCTCTGATGCTCCTCTGTTGCTCCTCTGATGCTCCTCTGATGCTCCTCTGATGCTCCTCTGATGCTCCACTGATGCTCCACTGATGCGCCTCTGATGCTCCTCTGATGCTCCTCTGATGCTCCTCTGATCCTCCTCTGATGCTCCTCTGATGCTCCTCTGATGCTGCTCTGATGCTCCTCTGATGCTCCTCTGATGCTCCTCTGATGCTCCTCTGAGGCTCCTCTGATGCTCCTCTGATTCTCCACTGATGCTCCTCTGATGCTCCTCTGATGCTCCACTGATGCTCCTCTGATGCTCCTCTGATGCTCCACTGATGCTCCTCTGATGCTCCTCTGATGCTCCTCTGATGCTCCTCTGATGCTCCTCTGATGCTCCTCTGATGCTCCTGCTCCTGCTCCTGCTCCTGCTCCTGCTCCTCTGATGCTCCTCTGATGCTCCTGCTCCTGTTCCTGCTCCTGCTCCTGCTCCTGCTCCTGCTCCTCTGATGCTCCTCTGATGCTCTTGCTCCTGCACCTGCTCCTGCTCCTGCTTCTGCTCCTGCACCTGCTCCTGCTCCTGCTCCTGCTCCTCTGATGCTCCTCTGATGCTCCACTGATGCTCCTCTGATGCTCCTCTGATGCTCCTCTGATGCTCCACTGATGCTCCTCTGATGCTCCTCTGATGCTCCACTGATGCTCCTCTGATGCTCCTCTGATGCTCCTCTGATGCTCCTCTGATGCTCCTCTGATGCTCCTCATGCTCCTCTGATGCTCCTCTGATGCTCCTCTGATGCTCCTCTGATGCTCCTGCTCCTGCTCCTGCTCCTGCTCCTGCTCCTCTGATGCTCCTCTGATGCTCCTGCTCCTGTTCCTGCTCCTGCTCCTGCTCCTGCTCCTGCTCCTCTGATGCTCCTCTGATGCTCTTGCTCCTGCACCTGCTCCTGCTCCTGCTTCTGCTCCTGCACCTGCTCCTGCTCCTGCTCCTGCTCCTCTGATGCTCCTCTGATGCTCCTCTGATGCTCCTCTGATGCTCCACTGATGCTCCTCTGATGCTCCTCTGATGCTCCTCTGATGCTCCTCTGATGCTCCACTGATGCTCCTCTGATGCTCCTCTGATGCTCCTCTGATGCTCCTCTGATGCTCCTCTGATGCTCCTCTGATGCTCCTCTGATGCTCCTCTGATGCTTCTCTGATGCTCCTCTGTTGCTCCTCTGATGCTCCTCTGATGCTCCTCTGATGTTGCTCTGATGCTCCACTGATGCTCCTCTGATGCTCCTCTGATGCTCCTCTGATGCTCCTCTGATGCTCCTCTGATGCTCCTCCGATGCTCCTCTGAGGCTCCTCTGATGCTTCTCTGATGCTCCTCTGATGCTCCTCTGTTGCTCCTCTTATGCTCCTCTGTTGTTCCTCTGATGCTCCTCTGATGCTCCTCTGATGCTCCTCTGATGCTCCTCTGATGCTACACTGATGCTCCTCTGATGCTCCTCTGATGCTCCTCTGATGCTCCTCTGATGCTCCTCTGATGCTCCTCTGATGCTCCTCTGATGCTCCTCTGATGCTCCTCTGATGCTCCTCTGATGCTCCTCTGATGCTCCTCTGATGCTCCTCTGATGCTCCTCTGATGCTCCTCTGATGCTCCTCTGATGCTCCTCTGATGCTCCTCTGATGCTCCTCTGATGCTCCTCTGATGCTCCTCTGATGCTCCTCCGATGCTCCTCCGATGCTTCTCTGATGCTCCTCTGATGCTCCTCTGTTGCTCCTCTGATGCTCCTCTGTTGCTCCTCTGATGCTCCTCTGATGCTCCTCTGATGCTCCTCTGATGCTCCTCTGATGCTACACTGATGCTCCTCTGATGCTCCTCTGATGCTCCTCTGATGCTCCTCTGATGCTCCTCTGATGCTCCTCCGATGCTCCTCTGATGCTCCTCTGTTGCTCCTCTGATGCTCATCTGATGCTCCTCTGATGCTCCTCTGATGCTCCACTGATGCTCCACTGATGCTCCTCTGATGCTCCTCTGATGCTCCTCTGATGCTCCTCTGATGCTCCTCTGATGCTCCTCTGATGCTCCTCTGATGCTCCTCTGATGCTCCTGCTCCTGCTCCTGCTCCTGCTCCTGCTCCTCTGATGCTCCTCTGATGCTCCTGCTCCTGTTCCTGCTCCTGCTCCTGCTCCTGCTCCTGCTCCTCTGATGCTCCTCTGATGCTCTTGCTCCTGCACCTGCTCCTGCTCCTGCTTCTGCTCCTGCACCTGCTCCTGCTCCTGCTCCTGCTCCTCTGTTGCTCCTCTGATTCTCCTCTGATCCTCCTCTGATGCTCCTCTGATGCTCCTCTGATGCTCCTCTGTTGCTCCTCTGATGCTCCTCTGATCCTCCTCTGATGCTCCTCTGATGCTCCTCTGATGCTCCTCTGATGGTCCTCTGATGCTCCTCTGATGCTCCTCTGATGCTCCTCTGATGCTCCTCTGATGCTCCTCTGATGCTCCTCTGATGCTCCTCTAATGCTCCTCTGATGCTCCTCTGATGCTCCTCTGATGCTCCTCTGATGCTCCTGCTCCTGCTCCTGCTCCTGCTCTTGCTCCTCTGATGCTCCTCTGATTCTCCTCTGATGCTCCTCTGATGCTCCTCTGATGCTCCTCTGATGCTCCTCTGATGCTCCTGCTCCTGCTCCTGCTCCTGCTCCTCTGATGCTCCTCTGATGCTCCTCTGATGGTCCTCTGATGCTCCTCTGATCCTCCTCTGATGCTCCTCTGATGCTCCTCTGATGCTCCTCTGATGCTCCTCTGATGCTCCTCTAATGCTCCTCCGAGGCTCCTCTGATGCTTCTCTGATGCTCCTCTGATGCTCCTCTGATGCTCCTCTGATGCTCCTCTGATGCTCCTCTAATGCTCCTCTGAGGCTCCTCTGAGGCTCCTCTGATGCTCCTCTGATGCTCCTCTGTTGCTCCTCTGATGCTCCTCTGATGCTCCTCTGATTCTCCTCTGATGCTCCTCTGATGGTCCTCTGATGCTCCTCTGATCCTCCTCTGATGCTCCTCTGATGCTCCTCTGATGCTCCTCTTTTGCTCCTCTGATGCTCCTCTGATGCTCCTCTGATGCTCCTCTGATGCTCCACTGATGCTCCACTGATGCTCCTCTGATGCTCCTCTGATGCTCCTCTAATGCTCCTCTGATGCTCCTCTGATGCTCCTCTGATGCTCCTCTGATGCTCCTCTGATGCTCCACTGATGCTCCTCTGATGCTCCTCTGATGCTCCTCTGATGCTCCTCTGATGCTCCTCTGATGCTCCACTGATGCTCCTCTGATGCTCCACTGATGCTCAACTGATGCTCCTCTGATGCTCCACTGATGCTACTCTGAAGCTCCTCTGATGCTCCTCTGATTCTCCTCTGATGCTCCTCTGATGCTCCTCTGTTGCTCCGCTGATGCTCCTCTGTTGCTCCTCTGATGCTCCTCTGATGCTCCTCTGATGCTCCTCTGATGCTCCTCTGATGCTACACTGATGCTCCTCTGATGCTCCTCTGATGCTCCTCTGATGCTCCTCTGATGCTCCTCTGTTGCTCCTCTGATGCTCCTCTGATGCTCCTCTGATGCTCCTCTGATGCTCCTCTGATGCTCCTCTGATGCTCCTCTGATGCTACACTGATGCTCCTCTGATGCTCCTCTGAGGCTCCTCTGATGCTCCTCTGATGCTCCTCTGATGCTCCTCTGATGCTCCTTGGATGCTCCTCTGATGCTCCTCTGATGCTCCTCTGATGCTCCTCTGATGCTCCTCCGATGCTCCTCTGAGGCTCCTCTGATGCTTCTCTGATGCTCCTCTGATGCTCCTCTGTTGCTCCTCTGATGCTCCTCTGTTGCTCCTCTGATGCTCCTCTGATGCTCCTCTGATGCTCCACTGATGCTCCTCTGATGCTACACTGATGCTCCTCTGATGCTCCTCTGATGCTCCTCTGATGCTCCTCTGATGCTCCTCTGATGCTCCTCTGATGCTCCTCTGTTGCTCCTCTGATGCTCCTCTGATGCTCCTCTGATGCTCCTCTGATGCTCCACTGATGCTCCACTGATGCTCCTCTGATGCTCCTCTGATGCTCCTCTGATGCTCCTCTGATGCTCCTCTGATGCTCCTCTGATGCTCCTGCTCCTGCTCCTGCTCCTGCTCCTGCTCCTGCTCCTCTGATGCTCCTCTGATGCTCTTGCTCCTGCACCTGCTCCTGCTCCTGCTTCTGCTCCTGCTCCTGCTCCTGCTCCTGCTCCTGCTCCTCTGATGCTCCTCTGATGCTCCACTGATGCTCCTCGGATGCTCCTCTGATGCTCCTCTGATGCTCCACTGATGCTCCTCTGATGCTCCTCTGATGCTCCACTGATGCTCCTCTGATGCTCCTCTGATGCTCCACTGATGCTCCTCTGATGCTCCTCTGATGCTCCTCTGATGCTCCTCTGAGGCTCCTCTGATGCTCCTCTGATGCTCCTGCTCCTGCTCCTGCTCCTGCTCCTGCTCCGCTGATGCTCCTCTGATGCTCCTGCTCCTGTTCCTGCTCCTGCTCCTGCTCCTGCTCCTGCTCCTCTGATGCTCCTCTGATGCTCTTGCTCCTGCACCTGCTCCTGCTCCTGCTTCTGCTCCTGCACCTGCTCCTGCTCCTGCTCCTGCTCCTCTGATGCTCCTCTGATGCTCCTCTGATGCTCCTCTGATGCTCCACTGATGCTCCTCTGATGCTCCTCTGATGCTCCTCTGATGCTCCTCTGATGCTCCTCTGATGCTCCTCTGATGCTCCTCTGATGCTCCTCTGATGCTCCTCTGATGCTCCTCTGATGCTCCTCTGATGCTCCTCTGATGCTGCTCTGATGCTCCACTGATGCTCCTCTGATGCTCCTCTGATGCTCCTCTGATGCTCCTCTGATGCTCCTCTGATGCTCCTCTGATGCTCCTCCGATGCTCCTCTGAGGGTCCTCTGATGCTTCTCTGATGCTCCTCTGATGCTCCTCTGTTGCTCCTCTGATGCTCCTCTGTTGCTCCTCTGATGCTCCTCTGATGCTCCTCTGATGCTCCTCTGATGCTCCTCTGATGCTACACTGATGCTCCTCTGATGCTCCTCTGATGCTCCTCTGATGCTCCTCTGATGCTCCTCTGATGCTCCTCTGATGCTCCTCTGATGCTCCTCTGATGCTCCTCTGATGCTCCTCTGTTGCTCCTCTGATGCTCCTCTGATGCTCCTCTGATGCTCCTCTGATGCTTCTCTGATGCTCCTCTGATGCTCCTCTGTTGCTCCTCTGATGCTCCCCTGTTGCTCCTCTGATGCTCCTCTGATGCTCCTCTGATGCTGCTCTGATGCTCCACTGATGCTCCTCTGATGCTCCTCTGATGCTCCTCTGATGCTCCTCTGATGCTCCTCTGATGCTCCTCTGATGCTCCTCTGATGCTCCTCCGATGCTCCTCTGAGGCTCCTCTGATGCTTCTCTGATGCTCCTCTGATGCTCCTCTGTTGCTCCTCTGATGCTCCTCTGTTGCTCCTCTGATGCTCCTCTGATGCTCCTCTGATGCTCCTCTGATGCTCCTCTGATGCTACACTGATGCTCCTCTGATGCTCCTCTGATGCTCCTCTGATGCTCCTCTGATGCTCCTCTGTTGCTCCTCTGATGCTCCTCTGATGCTCCTCTGATGTTCCTCTGATGCTCCACTGATGCTCCACTGATGCTCCTCTGATGCTCCTCTGATGCTCCTCTGATGCTCCTCTGATGCTCCTCTGATGCTCCTCTGATGCTCCGCTGATGCTCCTCTGATGCTCCTGCTCCTGCTCCTGCTCCTGCTCCTGCTCCTCTGATGCTCCTCTGATGCTCCTGCTCCTGTTCCTGCTCCTGCTCCTGCTCCTGCTCCTGCTCCTCTGATGCTCCTCTGATGCTCTTGCTCCTGCACCTGCTCCTGCTCCTGCTTCTGCTCCTGCACCTGCTCCTGCTCCTGCTCCTGCTCCTCTGATGCTCCTCTGATCCTCCTCTGATGCTCCTCTGATGCTCCTCTGATGCTCCTCTGTTGCTCCTCTGATGCTCCTCTGATGCTCCTCTGATGCTCCTCTGAAGCTCCACTGATGCTCCTCTGATGCTCCTCTGATGCTCCTCTGATGCTCCTCTGATGCTCCACTGATGCTCCTCTGATGCTCCACTGATGCTCAACTGATGCTCCTCTGATGCTCCACTGATGCTACTCTGATGCTCCTCTGATGCTCCTCTGATGCTCCTCTGATGCTCCTCTGATGCTCCTCTGTTGCTCCTCTGATGCTCCTCAGATGCTCCTCTGATGTTCCTCTGATGCTCCACTGATGCTCCACTGATGCTCCTCTGATGCTCCTCCGATGCTCCTCTGATGCTCCTCTGATGCTCCTCTGATGCTCCTCTAATGCTCCTCTGAGGCTCCTCTGAGGCTCCTCTGATGCTCCTCTGATGCTCCTCTGTTGCTCCTCTGATGCTCCTCTGATGCTCCTCTGATTCTCCTCTGATGATCCTCTGATGGTCCTCTGATGCTCCTCTGATCCTCCTCTGATGCTCCTCTGATGCTCCTCTGATGCTCCTCTGTTGCTCCTCTGATGCTCCTCTGATGCTCCTCTGATGCTCCTCTGATGCTCCACTGATGCTCCACTGATGCTCCTCTGATACTCCTCTGATGCTCCTCTGATGCTCCTCTGATGCTCCTCTGATGCTCTTCTGATGCTCCTCTGATGCTCCTCTGATGCTCCTCTGATGCTCCACTGATGCTCCTCTGATGCTCCTCTGATGCTCCTCTGATTCTCCTCTGATGCTCCTCTGATGCTCCACTGATGCTCCTCTGATGCTCCACTGATGCTCAACTGATGCTCCTCTGATGCTCCACTGATGCTACTCTGATGCTCCTCTGATGCTCCTCTGATGCTCCTCTGATGCTCCTCTGATGCTCCTCTGTTGCTCCTCTGATGCTCCTCTGTTGCTCCTCTGATGCTCCTCTGATGCTCCTCTGATGCTCCTCTGATGCTCCTCTGATGCTCCTCTGATGCTACACTGATGCTCCTCCGATGCTCCTCTGATGCTCCTCTGATGCTCCTCTGATGCTCCTCTGTTGCTCCTCTGATGCTCCTCTGATGCTCCTCTGATGCTCCTCTGATGCTCCTCTGACGCTCCTCTGATGCTCCTCTGATGCTACACTGATGCTCCTCTGATGCTCCTCTGATGATCCTCTGATGCTCCTCTGATGCTCCTCTGATGCTCCTCTGATGCTCCTCTGATGCTCCTCTGATGCTCCTCTGATGCTCCTCTGATGCTCCTCTGATGCTGCTCTGATGCTCCACTGATGCTCCTCTGATGCTCCTCTGATGCTCCTCTGATGCTCCTCTGATGCTCCTCTGATGCTCCTCTGATGCTCCACTGATGCTCCTCCGATGCTCCTCTGAGGCTCCTCTGATGCTCCTCTGATGCTCCTCTGATGCTCCTCTGTTGCTCCTCTGGTGCTCCTCCGTTGCTCCTCTGATGCTCCTCTGATGCTCCTCTGATGCTCCTCTGATGCTCCTCTGATGCTACACTGATGCTCCTCTGATGCTCCTCTGATGCTCCTCTGATGCTCCTCTGATGCTCCTCTGTTGCTCCTCTGATGCTCCTCTGATGCTCCTCTGATGCTCCTCTGATGCTCCACTGATGCTCCACTGATGCACCTCTGATGCTCCTCTGATGCTCCTCTGATGCTCCTCTGATGCTCCTCTGATGCTCCTCTGATGCTCCTCTGATGCTCCTCTGTTGCTACTCTGATGCTCCTCTGATGCTCCTCTGATGCTGCACTGATGCTCCACTGATGCTCCTCTGATGCTCCTCTGATGCTCCTCTGATGCTCCTCTGATGCTCCTCTGATGCTCCTCTGATGCTCCTCTGATGCTCCTCCGATGCTCCTCTGAGGCTCCTCTGATGCTCCTCTGATGCTCCTCTGATGCTCCTCTGTTGCTCCTCTGATGCTCCTCTGTTGCTCCTCTGATGCTCCTCTGATGCTCCTCTGATGCTCCTCTGATGCTCCTCTGATGCTCCTCTGATGCTCCTCTGATGCTCCTCTGATGCTCCTCCGATGCTCCTCTGATGCTACACTGATGCTCCTCTGATGCTCCTCTGATGCTCCTCTGATGCTCCTCTGATGCTCCTCCGATGCTCCTTCGATGCTCCTCCGATGCTCCTCTGATGCTCCTCTGATGCTGCTCTGATGCTCCACTGATGCTCCACTGATGCTCCTCTGATGCTCCTCTGATGCTCCTCTGATGCTCCTCTGATGCTCCTCCGATGCTCCTCTGATGCTCCTCCGATGCTCCTCTGAGGCTCCTCTGATGCTTCTCTGATGCTCCTCTGATGCTCCTCTGTTGCTCCTCTGATGCTCCTCTGTTGCTCTTCTGATGCTCCTCTGATGCTCCTCTGATGCTCCTCTGATGCTCCTCTGATGCTACACTGATGCTCCTCTGATGCTCCTCTGATGCTCCTCTGATGCTCCTCTGATGCTCCTCTGATGCTCCTCTGATGCTCCTCTGATGCTCCTCTGTTGCTCCTCTGATGCTCCTCTGATGCTCCTCTGATGCTCCTCTGATGCTCCACTGATGCTCCACTGATGCTCCTCTGATGCTCCTCTGATGCTCCTCTGATGCTCCTCTGATGCTCCTCTGATGCTCCTCTGATGCTCCTCTGATGCTCCTGCTCCTGCTCCTGCTCCTGCTCCTGCTCCTCTGATGCTCCTCTGATGCTCCTGCTCCTGTTCCTGCTCCTGCTCCTGCTCCTGCTCCTGCTCCTCTGATGCTCCTCTGATGCTCTTGCTCCTGCACCTGCTCCTGCTCCTGCTTCTGCTCCTGCACCTGCTCCTGCTCCTGCTCCTGCTCCTCTGTTGCTCCTCTGATTCTCCTCTGATGCTCCTCTGATGGTCCTCTGATGCTCCTCTGATCCTCCTCTGATGCTCCTCTGATGCTCCTCTGATGCTCCTCTGTTGCTCCTCTGATGCTCCTCTGATGCTCCTCTGATGCTCCTCTGATGCTCCACTGATGCTCCTCTGATGCTCCTCTGATGCTCCTCTGATGCTCCTCTGATGCTCCACTGATGCTCCTCTGATGCTCCACTGATGCTCAACTGATACTCCTCTGATGCTCCACTGATGCTACACTGATGCTCCTCTGATGCTCCTCTGATGCTCCTCTGATGCTCCTCTGATGCTCCTCTGTTGCTCCTCTGATGCTCCTCAGATGCTCCTCTGATGCTCCTCTGATGCTCCACTGATGCTCCACTGATGCTCCTCTGATGCTCCTCTGATGCTCCTCTGATGCTCCTCTGATGCTCCTCTGATGCTCCTCTAATGCTCCTCTGAGGCTCCTCTGAGGCTCCTCTGATGCTCTTATGATGCTCCTCTGTTGCTCCTCTGATGCTCCTCTGATGCTCCTCTGATTCTCCTCTGATGCTCCTCTGATGGTCCTCTGATGCTCCTCTGATCCTCCTCTGATGCTCCTCTGATGCTCCTCTGATGCTCCTCTGTTGCTCCTCTGATGCTCCTCTGATGCTCCTCTGATGCTCCACTGATGCGACTCTGATGCTCCTCAGATGCTCCTCTGATGCTCCTCTGATGCTCCTCTGATGCTCCTCTGTTGCTCCTCTGATGCTCCTCTGTTGCTCCTCTGATGCTCCTCTGATGCTCCTCTGATGCTCCTCTGATGCTCCTCTGATGCTCCTCTGATGCTACACTGATGCTCCTCTGATGCTCCTCTGATGCTCCTCTGATGCTCCTCTGATGCTCCTCTGTTGCTCCTCTGATGCTCCTCTGATGCTCCTCTGATGCTCCTCTGATGCTCCTCTGATGCTCCTCTGATGCTCCTCTGATGCTACAGTGATGCTCCTCTGATGCTCCTCTGATGCTCCTCTGATGCTCCTCTGATGCTCCTCTGTGGCTCCTCTGATGCTCCTCTGATGCTCCACTGATGCTCCTCTGATGCTCCTCTGATGCTCCTCTGATGCTCCTCTGATGCTGCTCTGATGCTCCACTGATGCTCCTCTGATGCTCCTCTGATGCTCCTCTGATGCTCCTCTGATGCTCCTCTGATGCTCCTCTGATGCTCCTCTGATGCTGCTCCGATGCTCCTCTGAGGCTCCTCTGATGCTTCTCTGATGCTCCTCTGATGCTCCTCTGTTGCTCCTCTGATGCTCCTCTGTTGCTCCTCTGATGCTCCTCCGATGCTCCTCTGATGCTCCTCTGATGCTCCTCTGATGCTACACTGATGCTCCTCTGATGCTCCTCTGATGCTCCTCTGATGCTCCTCTGATGCTCCTCTGTTGCTCCTCTGATGCTCCTCTGATGCTCCTCTGATGCTCCTCTGATGCTCCACTGATGCTCCACTGATGCACCTCTGATGCTCCTCTGATGCTCCTCTGATGCTCCTCTGATGCTCCTCGGATGCTCCTCTGATGCTCCTCTGATGCTCCTCTGATGCTCCTCTGATGCTCCTCTGATGCTCCTCTGATGCTCCACTGATGCTCCTCTGATGCTCCTCTGATGCTCCACTGATGCTCCTCTGATGCTCCTCTGATGCTCCTCTGATGCTCCTCTGATGCTCCTCTGATGCTCCTCTGATGCTCCTCTGATGCTCCTCTGATGCTCCTCTGATGCTCCTCTGATGCTCCTCTGATGGTCCTCTGATGCTCCTCTGATCCTCCTCTGATGCTCCTCTGATGCTCAACTGATGGTCCTCTGATGCTCCACTGATGCTCCTCTGTTGCTCCTCTGATGCTCCTCTGATGCTCCTCTGATGCTCCTCTGATGCTCCTATGATGTTCCTCTGATGCTCCTCTGATGCTACACTGATGCTCCTCTGATGCTCCTCTGATGCTCCTCTGATGCTCCTCTGATGCTCCTCTGATGCTCCTCTGATCCTCCTCTGATGCTCCTCTGATGCTCCTCTGATGCTCCTCTGTTGCTCCTCTGATGCTCCTCTGATGCTCCTCTGATGCTCCTCTGATGCTCCACTGATGCTCCACTGATGCTCCTCTGATACTCCTCTGATGCTCCTCTGATGCTCCTCTGATGCTCCTCTGATGCTCCTCTGATGCTCCTCTGATGCTCCACTGATGCTCCTCTGATGCTCCTCTGATGCTCCTCTGATGCTCCTCTGACGCTCCTCTGATGCTCCACTGATGCTCCTCTGATGCTCCACTGATGCTCCTCTGATGCTCCTCTGATGCTCCTCTGATGCTACTCTGATGCTCCTCTGATGCTCCTCTGATGCTCCTCTGATGCTCCTCTGATGCTCCTCTGTTGCTCCTCTGATGCTCCTCTGTTGCTCCTCTGATGCTCCTCTGATGCTCCTCTGATGCTCCTCTGATGCTCCTCTGATGCTACACTGATGCTCCTCTGATGCTCCTCTGATGCTCCTCTGATGCTCCTCTGATGCTCCTCTGTTGCTCCTCTGATGCTCCTCTGATGCTCCTCTGATGCTCCTCTGATGCTCCTCTGATGCTCCTCTGATGCTCCTCTGATGCTCCTCTGATGCTCCTCTGATGCTCCTCTGATGCTCCTCTGATGCTCCTCTGATGCTCCTCTGATGCTCCTCTGATGCTCCTCTGATGCTCCTCTGATGCTCCTCTGATGCTCCACTGATGCTCCTCTGATGCTCCACTGATGCTCCTCTGATGCTCCTCTGATGCTCCTCTGATGCTCCTCTGATGCTCCTCTGATGCTCCACTGATGCTCCTCTGATGCTCTTGCTCCTGCACCTGCTCCTGCTCCTGCTTCTGCTGCTGCACCTGCTCCTGCTCCTGCTCCTGCTCCTCTGTTGCTCCTCTGATGCTCCTCTGTTGCTCCTCTGATGCTCCTCTGATGCTCCTCTGATGCTCCTCTGATGCTCCTCTGATGCTCCTCTGATGCTCCTCTGATGCTCCTCTGATGCTCCTCTGATGCTCCTCTGATGCTCCACTGATGCTCCTCTGATGCTCCACTGATGCTACTCTGATGCTCCTCTGATGCTCCTCTGATGCTCCTCTGATGCTCCACTGATGCTCCTCTGATGCTCCTCTGATGCTCCTCAGATGCTCCTCTGATGTTCCTCTGATGCTCCACTGATGCTCCACTGATGCTCCTCTGATGCTCCTCCGATGCTCCTCTGATGCTCCTCTGATGCTCCTCTGATGCTCCTCTAATGCTCCTCTGAGGCTCCTCTGAGGCTCCTCTGATGCTCCTCTGATGCTCCTCTGTTGCTCCTCTGATGCTCCTCTGATGCTCCTCTGATTCTCCTCTGATGATCCTCTGATGGTCCTCTGATGCTCCTCTGATCCTCCTCTGATGCTCCTCTGATGCTCCTCTGATGCTCCTCTGTTGCTCCTCTGATGCTCCTCTGATGCTCCTCTGATGCTCCTCTGATGCTCCACTGATGCTCCACTGATGCTCCTCTGATACTCCTCTGATGCTCCTCTGATGCTCCTCTGATGCTCCTCTGATGCTCTTCTGATGCTCCTCTGATGCTCCTCTGATGCTCCTCTGATGCTCCACTGATGCTCCTCTGATGCTCCTCTGATGCTCCTCTGATTCTCCTCTGATGCTCCTCTGATGCTCCACTGATGCTCCTCTGATGCTCCACTGATGCTCAACTGATGCTCCTCTGATGCTCCACTGATGCTACTCTGATGCTCCTCTGATGCTCCTCTGATGCTCCTCTGATGCTCCTCTGATGCTCCTCTGTTGCTCCTCTGATGCTCCTCTGTTGCTCCTCTGATGCTCCTCTGATGCTCCTCTGATGCTCCTCTGATGCTCCTCTGATGCTCCTCTGATGCTACACTGATGCTCCTCCGATGCTCCTCTGATGCTCCTCTGATGCTCCTCTGATGCTCCTCTGTTGCTCCTCTGATGCTCCTCTGATGCTCCTCTGATGCTCCTCTGATGCTCCTCTGACGCTCCTCTGATGCTCCTCTGATGCTACACTGATGCTCCTCTGATGCTCCTCTGATGATCCTCTGATGCTCCTCTGATGCTCCTCTGATGCTCCTCTGATGCTCCTCTGATGCTCCTCTGATGCTCCTCTGATGCTCCTCTGATGCTCCTCTGATGCTGCTCTGTTGCTCCACTGATGCTCCTCTGATGCTCCTCTGATGCTCCTCTGATGCTCCTCTGATGCTCCTCTGATGCTCCTCTGATGCTCCACTGATGCTCCTCCGATGCTCCTCTGAGGCTCCTCTGATGCTCCTCTGATGCTCCTCTGATGCTCCTCTGTTGCTCCTCTGGTGCTCCTCCGTTGCTCCTCTGATGCTCCTCTGATGCTCCTCTGATGCTCCTCTGATGCTCCTCTGATGCTACACTGATGCTCCTCTGATGCTCCTCTGATGCTCCTCTGATGCTCCTCTGATGCTCCTCTGTTGCTCCTCTGATGCTCCTCTGATGCTCCTCTGATGCTCCTCTGATGCTCCACTGATGCTCCACTGATGCACCTCTGATGCTCCTCTGATGCTCCTCTGATGCTCCTCTGATGCTCCTCTGATGCTCCTCTGATGCTCCTCTGATGCTCCTCTGTTGCTACTCTGATGCTCCTCTGATGCTCCTCTGATGCTGCACTGATGCTCCACTGATGCTCCTCTGATGCTCCTCTGATGCTCCTCTGATGCTCCTCTGATGCTCCTCTGATGCTCCTCTGATGCTCCTCTGATGCTCCTCCGATGCTCCTCTGAGGCTCCTCTGATGCTCCTCTGATGCTCCTCTGATGCTCCTCTGTTGCTCCTCTGATGCTCCTCTGTTGCTCCTCTGATGCTCCTCTGATGCTCCTCTGATGCTCCTCTGATGCTCCTCTGATGCTCCTCTGATGCTCCTCTGATGCTCCTCTGATGCTCCTCCGATGCTCCTCTGATGCTACACTGATGCTCCTCTGATGCTCCTCTGATGCTCCTCTGATGCTCCTCTGATGCTCCTCCGATGCTCCTTCGATGCTCCTCTGATGCTCCTCTGATGCTCCTCTGATGCTGCTCTGATGCTCCACTGATGCTCCACTGATGCTCCTCTGATGCTCCTCTGATGCTCCTCTGATGCTCCTCTGATGCTCCTCCGATGCTCCTCTGATGCTCCTCCGATGCTCCTCTGAGGCTCCTCTGATGCTTCTCTGATGCTCCTCTGATGCTCCTCTGTTGCTCCTCTGATGCTCCTCTGTTGCTCTTCTGATGCTCCTCTGATGCTCCTCTGATGCTCCTCTGATGCTCCTCTGATGCTACACTGATGCTCCTCTGATGCTCCTCTGATGCTCCTCTGATGCTCCTCTGATGCTCCTCTGATGCTCCTCTGATGCTCCTCTGATGCTCCTCTGTTGCTCCTCTGATGCTCCTCTGATGCTCCTCTGATGCTCCTCTGATGCTCCACTGATGCTCCACTGATGCTCCTCTGATGCTCCTCTGATGCTCCTCTGATGCTCCTCTGATGCTCCTCTGATGCTCCTCTGATGCTCCTCTGATGCTCCTGCTCCTGCTCCTGCTCCTGCTCCTGCTCCTCTGATGCTCCTCTGATGCTCCTGCTCCTGTTCCTGCTCCTGCTCCTGCTCCTGCTCCTGCTCCTCTGATGCTCCTCTGATGCTCTTGCTCCTGCACCTGCTCCTGCTCCTGCTTCTGCTCCTGCACCTGCTCCTGCTCCTGCTCCTGCTCCTCTGTTGCTCCTCTGTTGCTCCTCTGATTCTCCTCTGATGCTCCTCTGATGGTCCTCTGATGCTCCTCTGATCCTCCTCTGATGCTCCTCTGATGCTCCTCTGATGCTCCTCTGTTGCTCCTCTGATGCTCCTCTGATGCTCCTCTGATGCTCCTCTGATGCTCCACTGATGCTCCTCTGATGCTCCTCTGATGCTCCTCTGATGCTCCACTGATGCTCCTCTGATGCTCCACTGATGCTCAACTGATACTCCTCTGATGCTCCACTGATGCTACACTGATGCTCCTCTGATGCTCCTCTGATGCTCCTCTGATGCTCCTCTGATGCTCCTCTGTTGCTCCTCTGATGCTCCTCAGATGCTCCTCTGATGCTCCTCTGATGCTCCACTGATGCTCCACTGATGCTCCTCTGATGCTCCTCTGATGCTCCTCTGATGCTCCTCTGATGCTCCTCTGATGCTCCTCTAATGCTCCTCTGAGGCTCCTCTGAGGCTCCTCTGATGCTCTTCTGATGCTCCTCTGTTGCTCCTCTGATGCTCCTCTGATGCTCCTCTGATTCTCCTCTGATGCTCCTCTGATGGTCCTCTGATGCTCCTCTGATCCTCCTCTGATGCTCCTCTGATGCTCCTCTGATGCTCCTCTGTTGCTCCTCTGATGCTCCTCTGATGCTCCTCTGATGCTCCACTGATGCGACTCTGATGCTCCTCTGATGCTCCTCTGATGCTCCTCTGATGCTCCTCTGATGCTCCTCTGTTGCTCCTCTGATGCTCCTCTGTTGCTCCTCTGATGCTCCTCTGATGCTCCTCTGATGCTCCTCTGATGCTCCTCTGATGCTCCTCTGATGCTACACTGATGCTCCTCTGATGCTCCTCTGATGCTCCTCTGATGCTCCTCTGATTCTCCTCTGTTGCTCCTCTGATGCTCCTCTGATGCTCCTCTGATGCTCCTCTGATGCTCCTCTGATGCTCCTCTGATGCTCCTCTGATGCTACAGTGATGCTCCTCTGATGCTCCTCTGATGCTCCTCTGATGCTCCTCTGATGCTCCTCTGTGGCTCCTCTGATGCTCCTCTGATGCTCCACTGATGCTCCTCTGATGCTCCTCTGATGCTCCTCTGATGCTCCTCTGATGCTGCTCTGATGCTCCACTGATGCTCCTCTGATGCTCCTCTGATGCTCCTCTGATGCTCCTCTGATGCTCCTCTGATGCTCCTCTGATGCTCCTCTGATGCTGCTCCGATGCTCCTCTGAGGCTCCTCTGATGCTTCTCTGATGCTCCTCTGATGCTCCTCTGTTGCTCCTCTGATGCTCCTCTGTTGCTCCTCTGATGCTCCTCCGATGCTCCTCTGATGCTCCTCTGATGCTCCTCTGATGCTACACTGATGCTCCTCTGATGCTCCTCTGATGCTCCTCTGATGCTCCTCTGATGCTCCTCTGTTGCTCCTCTGATGCTCCTCTGATGCTCCTCTGATGCTCCTCTGATGCTCCACTGATGCTCCACTGATGCACCTCTGATGCTCCTCTGATGCTCCTCTGATGCTCCTCTGATGCTCCTCGGATGCTCCTCTGATGCTCCTCTGATGCTCCTCTGATGCTCCTCTGATGCTCCTCTGATGCTCCTCTGATGCTCCACTGATGCTCCTCTGATGCTCCTCTGATGCTCCACTGATGCTCCTCTGATGCTCCTCTGATGCTCCTCTGATGCTCCTCTGATGCTCCTCTGATGCTCCTCTGATGCTCCTCTGATGCTCCTCTGATGCTCCTCTGATGCTCCTCTGATGCTCCTCTGATGGTCCTCTGATGCTCCTCTGATCCTCCTCTGATGCTCCTCTGATGCTCAACTGATGGTCCTCTGATGCTCCACTGATGCTCCTCTGTTGCTCCTCTGATGCTCCTCTGATGCTCCTCTGATGCTCCTCTGATGCTCCTATGATGCTCCTCTGATGCTCCTCTGATGCTACACTGATGCTCCTCTGATGCTCCTCTGATGCTCCTCTGATGCTCCTCTGATGCTCCTCTGATGCTCCTCTGATCCTCCTCTGATGCTCCTCTGATGCTCCTCTGATGCTCCTCTGTTGCTCCTCTGATGCTCCTCTGATGCTCCTCTGATGCTCCTCTGATGCTCCACTGATGCTCCACTGATGCTCCTCTGATACTCCTCTGATGCTCCTCTGATGCTCCTCTGATGCTCCTCTGATGCTCCTCTGATGCTCCTCTGATGCTCCACTGATGCTCCTCTGATGCTCCTCTGATGCTCCTCTGATGCTCCTCTGACGCTCCTCTGATGCTCCACTGATGCTCCTCTGATGCTCCACTGATGCTCCTCTGATGCTCCTCTGATGCTCCTCTGATGCTACTCTGATGCTCCTCTGATGCTCCTCTGATGCTCCTCTGATGCTCCTCTGATGCTCCTCTGTTGCTCCTCTGATGCTCCTCTGTTGCTCCTCTGATGCTCCTCTGATGCTCCTCTGATGCTCCTCTGATGCTCCTCTGATGCTCCTCTGATGCTACACTGATGCTCCTCTGATGCTCCTCTGATGCTCCTCTGATGCTCCTCTGATGCTCCTCTGTTGCTCCTCTGATGCTCCTCTGATGCTCCTCTGATGCTCCTCTGATGCTCCTCTGATGCTCCTCTGATGCTCCTCTGATGCTCCTCTGATGCTCCTCTGATGCTCCTCTGATGCTCCTCTGATGCTCCTCTGATGCTCCTCTGATGCTCCTCTGATGCTCCTCTGATGCTCCTCTGATGCTCCTCTGATGCTCCTCTGATGCTCCACTGATGCTCCTCTGATGCTCCACTGATGCTCCTCTGATGCTCCTCTGATGCTCCTCTGATGCTCCTCTGATCCTCCTCTGATGCTCCACTGATGCTCCTCTGATGCTCTTGCTCCTGCACCTGCTCCTGCTCCTGCTTCTGCTGCTGCACCTGCTCCTGCTCCTGCTCCTGCTCCTCTGTTGCTCCTCTGATGCTCCTCTGTTGCTCCTCTGATGCTCCTCTGATGCTCCTCTGATGCTCCTCTGATGCTCCTCTGATGCTCCTCTGATGCTCCTCTGATGCTCCTCTGATGCTCCTCTGATGCTCCTCTGATGCTCCACTGATGCTCCTCTGATGCTCCTCTGATGCTCCACTGATGCTCCTCTGATGCTCCTCTGATGCTCCTCTGATGCTCCACTGATGCTCCTCTGATGCTCCTCTGATGCTCCTCTGTTGCTCCTCTGATGCTCCTCTGATGCTCCTCTGATGCTCCTCTGATGCTCCTCTGATGCTCCTCTGATGCTCCTCTGATGCTCCTCAGATGCTCCTCTGATGCTCCTCTGATGCTCCACTGATGCTCCTCTGATGCTCCTCTGATGCTACACTGATGCTCCTCTGATGCTCCACTGATGCTCAACTGATGCTCCTCTGATGCTCCACTGATGCTACTCTGATGCTCCTCTGATGCTCCTCTGATGCTCCTCTGATGCTCCTCTGATGCTCCTCTGTTGCTCCTCTGATGCTCCTCAGATGCTCCTCTGATGCTCCTCTGATGCTCCACTGATGCTCCACTGATGCTCCTCTGATGCTCCTCTGATGCTCCTCTGATGCTCCTCTGATGCTCCTCTGATGCTCCTCTAATGCTCCTCTGAGGCTCCTCTGAGGCTCCTCTGATGCTCCTCTGATGCTCCTCTGTTGCTCCTCTGATGCTCCTCTGATGCTCCTCTGATTCTCCTCTGATGCTCCTCTGATGGTCCTCTGATGCTCCTCTGATTCTCCTCTGATGCTCCTCTGATGCTCCTCTGATGCTCCTCTGATGCTTTTCTGATGCTCCTCTGACGCTCCTCTGAGGCTCCTCTGATGCTCCTCTGATGCTCCTCTGATGCTCCTCTGATGCTCCTCTGATGCTCCTCTGATGCTCCTCTGAGGCTCCTCTGAGGCTCCTCTGATGCTCCTCTGATGCTCCTCTGTTGCTCCTCTGATGCTCCTCTGATGCTCCTCTGATGCTCCTCTGATGCTCCTCTGATGCTCCTCTGATGCTCCTCTGAGGCTCCTCTGAGGCTCCTCTGAGGCTCCTCTGATGCTCCTCTGATGCTCCTCTGATGCTCCTCTGATGCTCCTCTGATGCTCCTCTGATGCTCCTCCGATGCTCCTCCGATGCTCCTCTGATGCTCCTCTGTTGCTCCTCTGATGCTCCTCTGTTGCTCCTCTGATGCTCCTCTGATGCTCCTCTGATGCTCCTCTGATGCTCCTCTGATGCTACACTGATGCTCCTCTGATGCTCCTCTGATGCTCCTCTGATGCTCCTCTGATGCTCCTCTGATGCTCCTCTGATGCTCCTCTGATGCTCCTCTGTTGCTCCTCTGATGCTCCTCTGATGCTCCTCTGATGCTCCTCTGATGCTCCACTGATGCTCCACTGATGCTCCTCTGATGCTCCTCTGATGCTCCTCTGATGCTCCTCTGATGCTCCTCTGATGCTCCTCTGATGCTCCTCTGATGCTCCTCTGATGCTCCTGCTCCTGCTCCTGCTGCTGCTCCTGCTCCTCTGATGCTCCTCTGATGCTCCTGCTCCTGTTCCTGCTCCTGCTCCTGCTCCTGCTCCTGCTCCTCTGATGCTCCTCTGATGCTCTTGCTCCTGCACCTGCTCCTGCTCCTGCTTCTGCTCCTGCACCTGCTCCTGCTCCTGCACCTGCTCCTGCTCCTGCTCCTCTGATGCTCCTCTGTTGCTCCTGCTCCTGTTCCTGCTCCTGCTCCTGCTCCTGCTCCTGCTCCTCTGATGCTCCTCTGATGCTCTTGCTCCTGCACCTGCTCCTGCTCCTGCTTCTGCTCCTGCACCTGCTCCTGCTTCTGCTCCTGCACCTGCTCCTGCTCCTGCTCCTGCTCCTCTGTTGCTCCTCTGATGCTCCTCTGATGCTCCTCTGATGCTCCTCTGATGCTCCTCTGATGCTCCTCTGATGCTCCTCTGATGCTCCTCTGATGCTCCTCTGATGCTCCTCTGATGCTCCTCTGATGCTCCTCTGATGCTCCTCTGACGCTCCTCTGAGGCTCCTCTGATGCTCCTCTGATGCTCCTCTGATGCTCCTCTGATGCTCCTCTGATGCTCCTCTGAGGCTCCTCTGAGGCTCCTCTGATGCTCCTCTGATGCTCCTCTGTTGCTCCTCTGATGCTCCTCTGATGCTCCTCTGATGCTCCTCTGATGCTCCTCTGATGCTCCTCTGATGCTCCTCTGATGCTCCTCTGATGCTCCTCTGAGGCTCCTCTGAGGCTACTCTGATGCTCCTCTGATGCTCCTCTGATGCTCCTCTGATGCTCCTCTGATGCTCCTCTGATGCTCCTCTGATGCTCCTCTGATGCTCCTCCGATGCTCCTCCGAGGCTCCTCTCATGCTTCTCTGATGCTCCTCTGATGCTCCTCTGTTGCTCCTCTGATGCTCCTCTGTTGCTCCTCTGATGCTCCTCTGGTGCTCCTCTGATGCTCCTCTGATGCTCCTCTGATGCTACACTGATGCTCCTATGATGCTCCTCTGATGCTCCTCTGATGCTCCTCTGATGCTCCTCTGATGCTCCTCTGATGCTCCTCTGATGCTCCTCTGATGCTCCACTGATGCTCCACTGATGCTCCTCTGATGCTCCTCTGAGGCTCCTCTGATGCTCCTCTGATGCTCCTCTGATGCTCCTCTGATGCTCCTCTGAGGCTCCTCTGAGGCTCCTCTGATGCTCCTCTGATGCTCCTCTGTTGCTCCTCTGATGCTCCTCTGATGCTCCTCTGATGCTCCTCTGATGCTCCTCTGATGCTCCTCTGATGCTCCTCTGATGCTCCTCTGATGCTCCTCTGAGGCTCCTCTGAGGCTACTCTGATGCTCCTCTGATGCTCCTCTGATGCTCCTCTGAGGCTCCTCTGAGGCTCCTCTGATGCTCCTCTGATGCTCCTCTGTTGCTCCTCTGATGCTCCTCTGATGCTCCTCTGATGCTCCTCTGATGCTCCTCTGATGCTCCTCTGATGCTCCTCTGATGCTCCTCTGATGCTCCTCTGAGGCTCCTCTGAGGCTACTCTGATGCTCCTCTGATGCTCCTCTGATGCTCCTCTGATGCTCCTCTGATGCTCCTCTGATGCTCCTCTGATGCTCCTCTGATGCTCCTCCGATGCTCCTCCGAGGCTCCTCTGATGCTTCTCTGATGCTCCTCTGATGCTCCTCTGTTGCTCCTCTGATGCTCCTCTGTTGCTCCTCTGATGCTCCTCTGATGCTCCTCTGATGCTCCTCTGATGCTCCTCTGATGCTACACTGATGCTCCTATGATGCTCCTCTGATGCTCCTCTGATGCTCCTCTGATGCTCCTCTGATGCTCCTCTGATGCTCCTCTGATGCTCCTCTGATGCTCCTCTGATGCTCCACTGATGCTCCACTGATGCTCCTCTGATGCTCCTCTGATGCTCCTCTGATGCTCCTCTGATGCTCCTCTGATGCTCCTCTGATGCTCCTCTGATGCTCCTCTGATGCTCCTCTGATGCTCCTCTGATGCTCCTCTGATGCTCCTGCTCCTGCTCCTGCTCCTGCTCCTGCTCCTCTGATGCTCCTCTGATGCTCCTGCTCCTGTTCCTGCTCCTGCTCCTGCTCCTCTGATGCTCCTCTGATGCTCTTGCTCCTGCACCTGCTCCTGCTCCTGCTTCTGCTCCTGCACCTGCTCCTGCTCCTGCTTCTGCTCCTGCTCCTGCTCCTCTGATGCTCCTCTGTTGCTCCTGCTCCTGTTCCTGCTCCTGCTCCTGCTCCTGCTCCTGCTCCTCTGATGCTCCTCTGATGCTCCTCTGATGCTCCTCTGATGCTCCTCTGTTGCTCCTCTGATGCTCCTCAGATGCTCCTCTGATGCTCCTCTGATGCTCCACTGATGCTCCACTGATGCTCCTCTGATGCTCCTCTGATGCTCCTCTGATGCTCCTCTGATGCTCCTCTGATGCTCCTCTGAGGCTCCTCTGAGGCTCCTCTGATGCTCCTCTGATGCTCCTCTGTTGCTCCTCTGATGCTCCTCTGATGCTCCTCTGATTCTCCTCTGATGCTCCTCTGATGGTCCTCTGATGCTACTCTGATCCTCCTCTGATGCTCCTCTGATGCTCCTCTGATGCTCCTCTGATGCTCCTCTGTTGCTCCTCTGATGCTCCTCTGATGCTCCTCTGATGCTCCTCTGATGCTCCTCTGATGCTCCTCTGATGCTCCACTGATGCTCCTCTGATGCTCCTCTGATGCTCCTCTGATGCTCCTCTGATGCTCCTCTGATGCTCCTCTGATGCTCCTCTGATGCTCCTCTGAATCTCTTCTGATGCTCCTCTGATGCTGCTCTGATGCTCCACTGATGCTCCTCTGATGCTCCTCTGATGCTCCTCTGATTCTCCTCTGATGCTCCTCTGATGCTCCTCTGATGCTCCTCCGATGCTCCTCTGAGGCTCCTCTGATGCTTCTCTGATGCTCCTCTGATGCTCCTCTGTTGCTCCTCTGATGCTCCTCTGTTGCTCCTCCGATGCTCCTCTGAGGCTCCTCTGATGCTTCTCTGATGCTCTTCTGATGCTCCTCTGTTGCTCCTCTGATGCTCCTCTGTTGCTCCTCTGATGCTCCTCTGATGCTCCTCTGTTGCTCCTCTGATGCTCCTCTGATGCTCCTCTGATGCTCCTCTGATGCTCCTCTGATGCTCCTCTGATGCTCCTCTGATGCTCCTCTGTTGCTCCTCTGACGCTCCTCTGATGCTCCTCTGTTGCTCCTCTGATGCTCCTCTGTTGCTCCTCCGATGCTCCTCTGAGGCTCCTCTGATGCTTCTCTGATGCTCCTCTGATGCTCCTCTGTTGCTCCTCTGATGCTCCTCTGTTGCTCCTCTGATGCTCCTCTGATGCTCCTCTGTTGCTCCTCTGATGCTCCTCTGATGCTCCTCTGATGCTCCTCTGACGCTCCTCTGATGCTCCTCTGATGCTCCTCTGATGCTCCTCTGTTGCTCCTCTGATGCTCCTCTGATGCTCCTCTGATGCTCCTCTGATGCTCCACTGATGCTCCACTGATGCGCCTCTGATGCTCCTCTGATGCTCCTCTGATGCTCCTCTGATGCTCCTCTGATGCTCCTCTGATGCTCCTCTGATGCTGCTCTGATGCTCCTCTGATGCTCCTCTGATGCTCCTCTGATGCTCCTCTGATGCTCCTCTGATGCTCCACTGATGCTCCTCTGATGCTCCTCTGATGCTCCTCTGTTGCTCCTCTGATGCTCCTCAGATGCTCCTCTGATGCTCCTCTGATGCTCCTCTGTTGCTCCTCTGATGCTCCTCTGTTGCTCCTCTGATGCTCCTCTGATGCTCCTCTGATGCTCCTCTGATGCTCCTCTGATGCTACACTGATGCTCCTATGATGCTCCTCTGATGCTCCTCTGATGCTCCTCTGATGCTCCTCTGATGCTCCTCTGAGGCTCCTCTGAGGCTACTCTGATGCTCCTCTGATGCTCCTCTGATGCTCCTCTGAGGCTCCTCTGAGGCTCCTCTGATGCTCCTCTGATGCTCCTCTGTTGCTCCTCTGATGCTCCTCTGATGCTCCTCTGATGCTCCTCTGATGCTCCTCTGATGCTCCTCTGATGCTCCTCTGATGCTCCTCTGATGCTCCTCTGAGGCTCCTCTGAGGCTACTCTGATGCTCCTCTGATGCTCCTCTGATGCTCCACTGATGCTCCTCTGATGCTCCTCTGATGCTCCTCTGATGCTCCTCTGATGCTCCTCTGATGCTCCTCTGATGCTCCTCTGATGCTCCTCTGATGCTCCTCTGATGCTCCTCTGATGCTCCTCTGATGCTCCTCTGATGCTCCTGCTCCTGCTCCTGCTCCTGCTCCTGCTCCTCTGATGCTCCTCTGATGCTCCTGCTCCTGCTCCTGCTCCTCTGATGCTCCTCTGATGCTCTTGCTCCTGCACCTGCTCCTGCTCCTGCTCCTGCTCCTGCTCCTCTGATGCTCCTCTGATGCTCCTGCTCCTGTTCCTGCTCCTGCTCCTGCTCCTGCTCCTGCTCCTCTGATGCTCCTCTGATGCTCTTGCTCCTGCACCTGCTCCTGCTCCTGCTTCTGCTCCTGCACCTGCTCCTGCTCCTGCTTCTGCTCCTGCTCCTGCTCCTCTGATGCTCCTCTGTTGCTCCTGCTCCTGTTCCTGCTCCTGCTCCTGCTCCTGCTCCTGCTCCTCTGATGCTCCTTTGATGCTCCTCTGATGCTCCTCTGATGCTCCTCTGTTGCTCCTCTGATGCTCCTCAGATGCTCCTCTGATGCTCCTCTGATGCTCCACTGATGCTCCACTGATGCTCCTCTGATGCTCCTCTGATGCTCCTCTGATGCTCCTCTGATGCTCCTCTGATGCTCCTCTGATGCTCCTCTGAGGCTCCTCTGAGGCTCCTCTGATGCTCCTCTGATGCTCCTCTGTTGCTCCTCTGATGCTCCTCTGATGCTCCTCTGATTCTCCTCTGATGCTCCTCTGATGCTCCTCTGATGCTCCTCTGATGCTCCTCTGATGCTCCACTGATGCTCCACTGATGCTCCTCTGATCCTCCTCTGATGCTCCTCTGATGCTCCTCTGATGCTCCTCTGATGCTCCTCTGATGCTCCTCTGAGGCTCCTCTGAGGCTCCTCTGATGCTCCTCTGATGCTCCTCTGTTGCTCCTCTGATGCTCCTCTGATGCTCCTCTGATGCTCCTCTGATGCTCCTCTGATGCTCCTCTGATGCTCCTCTGATGCTCCTCTGAGGCTCCTCTGAGGCTACTCTGATGCTCCTCTGATGCTCCTCTGATGCTCCTCTGAGGCTCCTCTGAGGCTCCTCTGATGCTCCTCTGATGCTCCTCTGTTGCTCCTCTGATGCTCCTCTGATACTCCTCTGATGCTCCTCTGATGCTCCTCTGATGCTCCTCTGATGCTCCTCTGATGCTCCTCTGATGCTCCTCTGAGGCTCCTCTGAGGCTACTCTGATGCTCCTCTGATGCTCCTCTGATGCTCCTCTGATGCTCCTCTGATGCTCCTCTGATGCTCCTCTGATGCTCCTCTGATGCTCCTCCGATGCTCCTCCGAGGCTCCTCTGATGCTTCTCTGATGCTCCTCTGATGCTCCTCTGTTGCTCCTCTGATGCTCCTCTGTTGCTCCTCTGATGCTCCTCTGATGCTCCTCTGATGCTCCTCTGATGCTCCTCTGATGCTACACTGATGCTCCTATGATGCTCCTCTGATGCTCCTCTGATGCTCCTCTGATGCTCCTCTGATGCTCCTCTGATGCTCCTCTGATGCTCCTCTGATGCTCCTCTGATGCTCCACTGATGCTCCACTGATGCTCCTCTGATGCTCCTCTGATGCTCCTCTGATGCTCCTCTGATGCTCCTCTGATGCTCCTCTGATGCTCCTCTGATGCTCCTCTGATGCTCCTCTGATGCTCCTCTGATGCTCCTCTGATGCTCCTGCTCCTGCTCCTGCTCCTGCTCCTGCTCCTCTGATGCTCCTCTGATGCTCCTGCTCCTGTTCCTGCTCTTGCTCCTGCTCCTGCTCATGCTCCTCTGATGCTCCTCTGATGCTCTTGCTCCTGCACCTGCTCCTGCTCCTGCTTCTGCTCCTGCACCTGCTCCTGCTCCTGCTTCTGCTCCTGCTCCTGCTCCTCTGATGCTCCTCTGTTGCTCCTTCTCCTGTTCCTGCTCCTGCTCCTGCTCCTGCTCCTGCTCCTCTGATGCTCCTCTGATGCTCCTCTGATGCTCCTCTGTTGCTCCTCTGATGCTCCTCAGATGCTCCTCTGATGCTCCTCTGATGCTCCACTGATGCTCCACTGATGCTCCTCTGATGCTCCTCTGATGCTCCTCTGATGCTCCTCTGATGCTCCTCTGATGCTCCTCTGATGCTCCTCTGATGCTCCTCTGATGCTCCTCTGATGCTCCTCTGATGCTCCTCTGATGCTCCTCTGATGCTCCTCTGAGGCTCCTCTGAGGCTACTCTGATGCTCCTCTGATGCTCCTCTGATGCTCCTCTGATGCTCCTCTGATGCTCCTCTGATGCTCCTCTGATGCTCCTCTGATGCTCCTCCGATGCTCCTCCGAGGCTCCTCTCATGCTTCTCTGATGCTCCTCTGATGCTCCTCTGTTGCTCCTCTGATGCTCCTCTGTTGCTCCTCTGATGCTCCTCTGGTGCTCCTCTGATGCTCCTCTGATGCTCCTCTGATGCTACACTGATGCTCCTATGATGCTCCTCTGATGCTCCTCTGATGCTCCTCTGATGCTCCTCTGATGCTCCTCTGATGCTCCTCTGATGCTCCTCTGATGCTCCACTGATGCTCCACTGATGCTCCTCTGATGCTCCTCTGAGGCTCCTCTGATGCTCCTCTGATGCTCCTCTGATGCTCCTCTGATGCTCCTCTGAGGCTCCTCTGAGGCTCCTCTGATGCTCCTCTGATGCTCCTCTGTTGCTCCTCTGATGCTCCTCTGATGCTCCTCTGATGCTCCTCTGATGCTCCTCTGATGCTCCTCTGATGCTCCTCTGATGCTCCTCTGATGCTCCTCTGAGGCTCCTCTGAGGCTACTCTGATGCTCCTCTGATGCTCCTCTGATGCTCCTCTGAGGCTCCTCTGAGGCTCCTCTGATGCTCCTCTGATGCTCCTCTGTTGCTCCTCTGATGCTCCTCTGATGCTCCTCTGATGCTCCTCTGATGCTCCTCTGATGCTCCTCTGATGCTCCTCTGATGCTCCTCTGATGCTCCTCTGAGGCTCCTCTGAGGCTACTCTGATGCTCCTCTGATGCTGCTCTGATGCTCCTCTGATGCTCCTCTGATGCTCCTCTGATGCTCCTCTGATGCTCCTCTGATGCTCCTCCGATGCTCCTCCGAGGCTCCTCTGATGCTTCTCTGATGCTCCTCTGATGCTCCTCTGTTGCTCCTCTGATGCTCCTCTGTTGCTCCTCTGATGCTCCTCTGATGCTCCTCTGATGCTCCTCTGATGCTCCTCTGATGCTACACTGATGCTCCTATGATGCTCCTCTGATGCTCCTCTGATGCTCCTCTGATGCTCCTCTGATGCTCCTCTGATGCTCCTCTGATGCTCCTCTGATGCTCCTCTGATGCTCCACTGATGCTCCACTGATGCTCCTCTGATGCTCCTCTGATGCTCCTCTGATGCTCCTCTGATGCTCCTCTGATGCTCCTCTGATGCTCCTCTGATGCTCCTCTGATGCTCCTCTGATGCTCCTCTGATGCTCCTCTGATGCTCCTGCTCCTGCTCCTGCTCCTGCTCCTGCTCCTCTGATGCTCCTCTGATGCTCCTGCTCCTGTTCCTGCTCCTGCTCCTGCTCCTCTGATGCTCCTCTGATGCTCTTGCTCCTGCACCTGCTCCTGCTCCTGCTTCTGCTCCTGCACCTGCTCCTGCTCCTGCTTCTGCTCCTGCTCCTGCTCCTCTGATGCTCCTCTGTTGCTCCTGCTCCTGTTCCTGCTCCTGCTCCTGCTCCTGCTCCTGCTCCTCTGATGCTCCTCTGATGCTCCTCTGATGCTCCTCTGATGCTCCTCTGTTGCTCCTCTGATGCTCCTCAGATGCTCCTCTGATGCTCCTCTGATGCTCCACTGATGCTCCACTGATGCTCCTCTGATGCTCCTCTGATGCTCCTCTGATGCTCCTCTGATGCTCCTCTGATGCTCCTCTGAGGCTCCTCTGAGGCTCCTCTGATGCTCCTCTGATGCTCCTCTGTTGCTCCTCTGATGCTCCTCTGATGCTCCTCTGATTCTCCTCTGATGCTCCTCTGATGGTCCTCTGATGCTCCTCTGATCCTCCTCTGATGCTCCTCTGATGCTCCTCTGATGCTCCTCTGATGCTCCTCTGTTGCTCCTCTGATGCTCCTCTGATGCTCCTCTGATGCTCCTCTGATGCTCCTCTGATGCTCCTCTGATGCTCCTCTGATGCTCCACTGATGCTCCTCTGATGCTCCTCTGATGCTCCTCTGATGCTCCTCTGATGCTCCTCTGATGCTCCTCTGATGCTCCTCTGATGCTCCTCTGATGCTCCTCTGAATCTCTTCTGATGCTCCTCTGATGCTGCTCTGATGCTCCACTGATGCTCCTCTGATGCTCCTCTGATGCTCCTCTGATTCTCCTCTGATGCTCCTCTGATGCTCCTCTGATGCTCCTCCGATGCTCCTCTGAGGCTCCTCTGATGCTTCTCTGATGCTCCTCTGATGCTCCTCTGTTGCTCCTCTGATGCTCCTCTGTTGCTCCTCCGATGCTCCTCTGAGGCTCCTCTGATGCTTCTCTGATGCTCCTCTGATGCTCCTCTGTTGCTCCTCTGATGCTCCTCTGTTGCTCCTCTGATGCTCCTCTGATGCTCCTCTGTTGCTCCTCTGATGCTCCTCTGATGCTCCTCTGATGCTCCTCTGATGCTCCTCTGATGCTCCTCTGATGCTCCTCTGATGCTCCTCTGTTGCTCCTCTGACGCTCCTCTGATGCTCCTCTGTTGCTCCTCTGATGCTCCTCTGTTGCTCCTCCGATGCTCCTCTGAGGCTCCTCTGATGCTTCTCTGATGCTCCTCTGATGCTCCTCTGTTGCTCCTCTGATGCTCCTCTGTTGCTCCTCTGATGCTCCTCTGATGCTCCTCTGTTGCTCCTCTGATGCTCCTCTGATGCTCCTCTGATGCTCCTCTGACGCTCCTCTGATGCTCCTCTGATGCTCCTCTGATGCTCCTCTGTTGCTCCTCTGATGCTCCTCTGATGCTCCTCTGATGCTCCTCTGATGCTCCACTGATGCTCCACTGATGCGCCTCTGATGCTCCTCTGATGCTCCTCTGATGCTCCTCTGATGCTCCTCTGATGCTCCTCTGATGCTCCTCTGATGCTGCTCTGATGCTCCTCTGATGCTCCTCTGATGCTCCTCTGATGCTCCTCTGATGCTCCTCTGATGCTCCTCTGATGCTCCACTGATGCTCCTCTGATGCTCCTCTGATGCTCCTCTGTTGCTCCTCTGATGCTCCTCAGATGCTCCTCTGATGCTCCTCTGATGCTCCTCTGTTGCTCCTCTGATGCTCCTCTGTTGCTCCTCTGATGCTCCTCTGATGCTCCTCTGATGCTCCTCTAATGCTCCTCTGATGCTACACTGATGCTCCTATGATGCTCCTCTGATGCTCCTCTGATGCTCCTCTGATGCTCCTCTGATGCTCCTCTGAGGCTCCTCTGAGGCTACTCTGATGCTCCTCTGATGCTCCTCTGATGCTCCTCTGAGGCTCCTCTGAGGCTCCTCTGATGCTCCTCTGATGCTCCTCTGTTGCTCCTCTGATGCTCCTCTGATGCTCCTCTGATGCTCCTCTGATGCTCCTCTGATGCTCCTCTGATGCTCCTCTGCTGCTCCTCTGATGCTCCTCTGAGGCTCCTCTGAGGCTACTCTGATGCTCCTCTGATGCTCCTCTGATGCTCCACTGATGCTCCTCTGATGCTCCTCTGATGCTCCTCTGATGCTCCTCTGATGCTCCTCTGATGCTCCTCTGATGCTCCTCTGATGCTCCTCTGATGCTCCTCTGATGCTCCTCTGATGCTCCTCTGATGCTCCTCTGATGCTCCTGCTCCTGCTCCTGCTCCTGCTCCTGCTCCTCTGATGCTCCTCTGATGCTCCTGCTCCTGCTCCTGCTCCTCTGATGCTCCTCTGATGCTCTTGCTCCTGCACCTGCTCCTGCTCCTGCTTCTGCTCCTGCTCCTCTGATGCTCCTCTGATGCTCCTGCTCCTGTTCCTGCTCCTGCTCCTGCTCCTGCTCCTGCTCCTCTGATGCTCCTCTGATGCTCTTGCTCCTGCACCTGCTCCTGCTCCTGCTTCTGCTCCTGCACCTGCTCCTGCTCCTGCTTCTGCTCCTGCTCCTGCTCCTCTGATGCTCCTCTGTTGCTCCTGCTCCTGTTCCTGCTCCTGCTCCTGCTCCTGCTCCTGCTCCTCTGATGCTCCTTTGATGCTCCTCTGATGCTCCTCTGATGCTCCTCTGTTGCTCCTCTGATGCTCCTCAGATGCTCCTCTGATGCTCCTCTGATGCTCCACTGATGCTCCACTGATGCTCCTCTGATGCTCCTCTGATGCTCCTCTGATGCTCCTCTGATGCTCCTCTGATGCTCCTCTGATGCTCCTCTGAGGCTCCTCTGAGGCTCCTCTGATGCTCCTCTGATGCTCCTCTGTTGCTCCTCTGATGCTCCTCTGATGCTCCTCTGATTCTCCTCTGATGCTCCTCTGATGCTCCTCTGATGCTCCTCTGATGCTCCTCTGATGCTCCACTGATGCTCCACTGATGCTCCTCTGATCCTCCTCTGATGCTCCTCTGATGCTCCTCTGATGCTCCTCTGATGCTCCTCTGATGCTCCTCTGAGGCTCCTCTGAGGCTCCTCTGATGCTCCTCTGATGCTCCTCTGTTGCTCCTCTGATGCTCCTCTGATGCTCCTCTGATGCTCCTCTGATGCTCCTCTGATGCTCCTCTGATGCTCCTCTGATGCTCCTCTGAGGCTACTCTGATGCTCCTCTGATGCTCCTCTGATGCTCCTCTGAGGCTCCTCTGAGGCTCCTCTGATGCTCCTCTGATGCTCCTCTGTTGCTCCTCTGATGCTCCTCTGATACTCCTCTGATGCTCCTCTGATGCTCCTCTGATGCTCCTCTGATGCTCCTCTGATGCTCCTCTGAGGCTCCTCTGAGGCTACTCTGATGCTCCTCTGATGCTCCTCTGATGCTCCTCTGATGCTCCTCTGATGCTCCTCTGATGCTCCTCTGATGCTCCTCTGATGCTCCTCCGATGCTCCTCCGAGGCTCCTCTGATGCTTCTCTGATGCTCCTCTGATGCTCCTCTGTTGCTCCTCTGATGCTCCTCTGTTGCTCCTCTGATGCTCCTCTGATGCTCCTCTGATGCTCCTCTGATGCTCCTCTGATGCTACACTGATGCTCCTATGATGCTCCTCTGATGCTCCTCTGATGCTCCTCTGATGCTCCTCTGATGCTCCTCTGATGCTCCTCTGATGCTCCTCTGATGCTCCTCTGATGCTCCTCTGATGCTCCTCTGATGCTCCTCTGATGCTCAACTGATGCTCCACTGATGCTCCTCTGATGCTCCTCTGATGCTCCTCTGATGCTCCTCTGATGCTCCTCTGATGCTCCTCTGATGCTCCTCTGATGCTCCTCTGATGCTCCTCTGATGCTCCTCTGATGCTCCTCTGATGCTTCTCTGATGCTCCTCTGATGCTCCTCTGTTGCTCCTCTGATGCTCCTCTGTTGCTCCTCCGATGCTCCTCTGAGGCTCCTCTGATGCTTCTCTGATGCTCCTCTGATGCTCCTCTGTTGCTCCTCTGATGCTCCTCTGTTGCTCCTCTGATGCTCCTCTGATGCTCCTCTGTTGCTCCTCTGATGCTCCTCTGATGCTCCTCTGATGCTCCTCTGATGCTCCTCTGATGCTCCTCTGATGCTCCTCTGATGCTCCTCTGTTGCTCCTCTGACGCTCCTCTGATGCTCCTCTGTTGCTCCTCTGATGCTCCTCTGTTGCTCCTCCGATGCTCCTCTGAGGCTCCTCTGATGCTTCTCTGATGCTCCTCTGATGCTCCTCTGTTGCTCCTCTGATGCTCCTCTGTTGCTCCTCTGATGCTCCTCTGATGCTCCTCTGTTGCTCCTCTGATGCTCCTCTGATGCTCCTCTGATGCTCCTCTGACGCTCCTCTGATGCTCCTCTGATGCTCCTCTGATGCTCCTCTGTTGCTCCTCTGATGCTCCTCTGATGCTCCTCTGATGCTCCTCTGATGCTCCACTGATGCTCCACTGATGCGCCTCTGATGCTCCTCTGATGCTCCTCTGATGCTCCTCTGATGCTCCTCTGATGCTCCTCTGATGCTCCTCTGATGCTGCTCTGATGCTCCTCTGATGCTCCTCTGATGCTCCTCTGATGCTCCTCTGATGCTCCTCTGATGCTCCTCTGATGCTCCACTGATGCTCCTCTGATGCTCCTCTGATGCTCCTCTGTTGCTCCTCTGATGCTCCTCAGATGCTCCTCTGATGCTCCTCTGATGCTCCTCTGTTGCTCCTCTGATGCTCCTCTGTTGCTCCTCTGATGCTCCTCTGATGCTCCTCTGATGCTCCTCTAATGCTCCTCTGATGCTACACTGATGCTCCTATGATGCTCCTCTGATGCTCCTCTGATGCTCCTCTGATGCTCCTCTGATGCTCCTCTGAGGCTCCTCTGAGGCTACTCTGATGCTCCTCTGATGCTCCTCTGATGCTCCTCTGAGGCTCCTCTGAGGCTCCTCTGATGCTCCTCTGATGCTCCTCTGTTGCTCCTCTGATGCTCCTCTGATGCTCCTCTGATGCTCCTCTGATGCTCCTCTGATGCTCCTCTGATGCTCCTCTGATGCTCCTCTGATGCTCCTCTGAGGCTCCTCTGAGGCTACTCTGATGCTCCTCTGATGCTCCTCTGATGCTCCACTGATGCTCCTCTGATGCTCCTCTGATGCTCCTCTGATGCTCCTCTGATGCTCCTCTGATGCTCCTCTGATGCTCCTCTGATGCTCCTCTGATGCTCCTCTGATGCTCCTCTGATGCTCCTCTGATGCTCCTCTGATGCTCCTGCTCCTGCTCCTGCTCCTGCTCCTGCTCCTCTGATGCTCCTCTGATGCTCCTGCTCCTGCTCCTGCTCCTCTGATGCTCCTCTGATGCTCTTGCTCCTGCACCTGCTCCTGCTCCTGCTTCTGCTCCTGCTCCTCTGATGCTCCTCTGATGCTCCTGCTCCTGTTCCTGCTCCTGCTCCTGCTCCTGCTCCTGCTCCTCTGATGCTCCTCTGATGCTCTTGCTCCTGCACCTGCTCCTGCTCCTGCTTCTGCTCCTGCACCTGCTCCTGCTCCTGCTTCTGCTCCTGCTCCTGCTCCTCTGATGCTCCTCTGTTGCTCCTGCTCCTGTTCCTGCTCCTGCTCCTGCTCCTGCTCCTGCTCCTCTGATGCTCCTTTGATGCTCCTCTGATGCTCCTCTGATGCTCCTCTGTTGCTCCTCTGATGCTCCTCAGATGCTCCTCTGATGCTCCTCTGATGCTCCACTGATGCTCCACTGATGCTCCTCTGATGCTCCTCTGATGCTCCTCTGATGCTCCTCTGATGCTCCTCTGATGCTCCTCTGATGCTCCTCTGAGGCTCCTCTGAGGCTCCTCTGATGCTCCTCTGATGCTCCTCTGTTGCTCCTCTGATGCTCCTCTGATGCTCCTCTGATTCTCCTCTGATGCTCCTCTGATGCTCCTCTGATGCTCCTCTGATGCTCCTCTGATGCTCCACTGATGCTCCACTGATGCTCCTCTGATCCTCCTCTGATGCTCCTCTGATGCTCCTCTGATGCTCCTCTGATGCTCCTCTGATGCTCCTCTGAGGCTCCTCTGAGGCTCCTCTGATGCTCCTCTGATGCTCCTCTGTTGCTCCTCTGATGCTCCTCTGATGCTCCTCTGATGCTCCTCTGATGCTCCTCTGATGCTCCTCTGATGCTCCTCTGATGCTCCTCTGAGGCTCCTCTGAGGCTACTCTGATGCTCCTCTGATGCTCCTCTGATGCTCCTCTGAGGCTCCTCTGAGGCTCCTCTGATGCTCCTCTGATGCTCCTCTGTTGCTCCTCTGATGCTCCTCTGATACTCCTCTGATGCTCCTCTGATGCTCCTCTGATGCTCCTCTGATGCTCCTCTGATGCTCCTCTGAGGCTCCTCTGAGGCTACTCTGATGCTCCTCTGATGCTCCTCTGATGCTCCTCTGATGCTCCTCTGATGCTCCTCTGATGCTCCTCTGATGCTCCTCTGATGCTCCTCCGATGCTCCTCCGAGGCTCCTCTGATGCTTCTCTGATGCTCCTCTGATGCTCCTCTGTTGCTCCTCTGATGCTCCTCTGTTGCTCCTCTGATGCTCCTCTGATGCTCCTCTGATGCTCCTCTGATGCTCCTCTGATGCTACACTGATGCTCCTATGATGCTCCTCTGATGCTCCTCTGATGCTCCTCTGATGCTCCTCTGATGCTCCTCTGATGCTCCTCTGATGCTCCTCTGATGCTCCTCTGATGCTCCTCTGATGCTCCTCTGATGCTCCTCTGATGCTCAACTGATGCTCCACTGATGCTCCTCTGATGCTCCTCTGATGCTCCTCTGATGCTCCTCTGATGCTCCTCTGATGCTCCTCTGATGCTCCTCTGATGCTCCTCTGATGCTCCTCTGATGCTCCTCTGATGCTCCTCTGATGCTCCTGCTCCTGCTCCTGCTCCTGCTCCTGCTCCTCTGATGCTCCTCTGATGCTCCTGCTCCTGTTCCTGCTCTTGCTCCTGCTCCTGCTCATGCTCCTCTGATGCTCCTCTGATGCTCTTGCTCCTGCACCTGCTCCTGCTCCTGCTTCTGCTCCTGCACCTGCTCCTGCTCCTGCTTCTGCTCCTGCTCCTGCTCCTCTGATGCTCCTCTGTTGCTCCTGCTCCTGTTCCTGCTCCTGCTCCTGCTCCTGCTCCTGCTCCTCTGATGCTCCTCTGATGCTCCTCTGATGCTCCTCTGATGCTCCTCTGTTGCTCCTCTGATGCTCCTCAGATGCTCCTCTGATGCTCCTCTGATGCTCCACTGATGCTCCACTGATGCTCCTCTGATGCTCCTCTGATGCTCCTCTGATGCTCCTCTGATGCTCCTCTGATGCTCCTCTGATGCTCCTCAGAGGCTCCTCTGAGGCTCCTCTGATGCTCCTCTGATGCTCCTCTGTTGCTCCTCTGATGCTCCTCTGATGCTCCTCTGATTCTCCTCTGATGCTCCTCTGATGGTCCTCTGATGCTCCTCTGATCCTCCTCTGATGCTCCTCTGATGCTCCTCTGATGCTCCTCTGATGCTCCTCTGTTGCTCCTCTGATGCTCCACTGATGCTCCTCTGATGCTCCTCTGATGCTCCTCTGATGCTCCTCTGATGCTCCTCTGAGGCTCCTCTGAGGCTACTCTGATGCTCCTCTGATGCTCCTCTGATGCTCCTCTGATGCTCCTCTGATGCTCCTCTGATGCTCCTCTGATGCTCCTCTGATGCTCCTCCGATGCTCCTCCGAGGCTCCTCTGATGCTTCTCTGATGCTCCTCTGATGCTCCTCTGTTGCTCTTCTGATGCTCCTCTGTTGCTCCTCTGATGCTCCTCTGATGCTCCTCTGATGCTCCTCTGATGCTCCTCTGATGCTACACTGATGCTCCTATGATGCTCCTCTGATGCTCCTCTGATGCTCCTCTGATGCTCCTCTGATGCTCCTCTGATGCTCCTCTGATGCTCCTCTGATGCTACACTGATGCTCCACTGATGCTCCTCTGATGCTCCTCTGATGCTCCTCTGATGCTCCTCTGATGCTCCTCTGATGCTCCTCTGATGCTCCTCTGATGCTCCTCTGATGCTCCTCCGATGCTCCTCCGAGGCTCCTCTGATGCTTCTCTGATGCTCCTCTGATGCTCCTCTGTTGCTCCTCTGATGCTCCTCTGTTGCTCCTCTGATGCTCCTCTGATGCTCCTCTGATGCTCCTCTGATGCTCCTCTGATGCTACACTGATGCTCCTATGATGCTCCTCTGATGCTCCTCTGATGCTCCTCTGATGCTCCTCTGATGCTCCTCTGATGCTCCTCTGATGCTCCTCTGATGCTCCTCTGATGCTCCACTGATGCTCCACTGATGCTCCTCTGATGCTCCTCTGATGCTCCTCTGATGCTCCTCTGATGCTCCTCTGATGCTCCTCTGATGCTCCTCTGATGCTCCTCTGATGCTCCTCTGATGCTCCTCTGATGCTCCTCTGATGCTCCTGCTCCTGCTCCTGCTCCTGCTCCTGCTCCTCTGATGCTCCTCTGATGCTCCTGCTCCTGTTCCTGCTCCTGCTCCTGCTCCTGCTCCTGCTCCTCTGATGCTCCTCTGATGCTCTTGCTCCTGCACCTGCTCCTGCTCCTGCTTCTGCTCCTGCACCTGCTCCTGCTCCTGCTTCTGCTCCTGCTCCTGCTCCTCTGATGCTCCTCTGTTGCTCCTGCTCCTGTTCCTGCTCCTGCTCCTGCTCCTGCTCCTGCTCCTCTGATGCTCCTCTGATGCTCCTCTGATGCTCCTCTGATGCTCCTCTGTTGCTCCTCTGATGCTCCTCAGATGCTCCTCTGATGCTCCTCTGATGCTCCACTGATGCTCCACTGATGCTCCTCTGATGCTCCTCTGATGCTCCTCTGATGCTCCTCTGATGCTCCTCTGATGCTCCTCTGATGCTCCTCTGAGGCTCCTCTGAGGCTCCTCTGATGCTCCTCTGATGCTCCTCTGTTGCTCCTCTGATGCTCCTCTGATGCTCCTCTGATTCTCCTCTGATGCTCCTCTGATGGTCCTCTGATGCTCCTCTGTTGCTCCTCTGATGCTCCTCTGATGCTCCACTGATGCTCCTCTGATGCTCCTCTGTTGCTCCTCTGATGCTCCTCTGATGCTCCTCTGATTCTCCTCTGATGCTCCTCTGATGGTCCTCTGATGCTCCTCTGTTGCTCCTCTGATGCTCCTCTGATGCTCCACTGATGTTCCTCTGATGCTCCTCTGATGCTCCTCTGTTGCTCCTCTGATGCTCCTCTGATGCTCCTCTGATGCTCCTCTGATGCTCCTCTGATGCTCCTCTGAGGCTCCTCTGAGGCTACTCTGATGCTCCTCTGATGCTCCTCTGAGGCTCCTCTGAGGCTACTCTGATGCTCCTCTGATGCTCCTCTGATGCTCCTCTGTTGCTCCTCTGATGCTCCTCTGTTGCTCCTCTGATGCTCCTCTGATGCTCCTCTGATGCTCCTCTGATGCTCCTCTGATGCTCCTCTGAGGCTCCTCTGAGGCTACTCTGATGCTCCTCTGATGCTCCTCTGAGGCTCCTCTGAGGCTACTCTGATGCTCCTCTGATGCTCCTCTGATGCTCCTCTGATGCTCCTCTGATGCTCCTCTGATGCTCCTCTGATGCTCCTCCGATGCTCCTCCGAGGCTCCTCTGATGCTCCTCTGATGCTCCTCTGATGCTCCTCTGTTGCTCCTCTGATGCTCCTCTGTTGCTCCTCTGATGCTCCTCTGATGCTCCTCTGATGCTCCTCTGATGCTCCTCTGATGCTACACTGATGCTCCTATGATGCTCCTCTGATGCTCCTCTGATGCTCCTCTGATGCTCCTCTGATGCTCCTCTGATGCTCCTCTGATGCTCCTCTGAGGCTCCTCTGAGGCTACTCTGATGCTCCTCTGATGCTCCTCTGATGCTCCTCTGATGCTCCTCTGATGCTCCTCTGATGCTCCTCTGATGCTCCTCTGATGCTCCTCCGATGCTCCTCCGAGGCTCCTCTGATGCTTCTCTGATGCTCCTCTGATGCTCCTCTGATGCTCCTCTGATGCTCCTCCGATGCTCCTCTGATGCTCCTCTGATGCTCCTCTGATGCTCCTCTGATGCTCCTCTGATGCTCCTCTGATGCTCCTCCGATGCTCCTCCGAGGCTCCTCTGATGCTCCTCTGATGCTCCTCTGATGCTCCTCTGATGCTCCTCTGATGCTCCTCCGATGCTCCTCCGAGGCTCCTCTGATGCTTCTCTGATGCTCCTCTGATGCTCCTCTGTTGCTCCTCTGATGCTCCTCTGTTGCTCCTCTGATGCTCCTCTGATGCTCCTCTGATGCTCCTCTGATGCTCCTCTGATGCTACACTGATGCTCCTATGATGCTCCTCTGATGCTCCTCTGATGCTCCTCTGATGCTCCTCTGATGCTCCTCTGTTGCTCCTCTGATGCTCCTCTGATGCTCCTCTGATGCTCCACTGATGCTCCACTGATGCTCCTCTGATGCTCCTCTGAGGCTCCTCTGATGCTCCTCTGATGCTCCTCTGATGCTCCTCTGATGCTCCTCTGAGGCTCCTCTGAGGCTCCTCTGATGCTCCTCTGATGCTCCTCTGTTGCTCCTCTGATGCTCCTCTGATGCTCCTCTGATGCTCCTCTGATGCTCCTCTGATGCTCCTCTGATGCTCCTCTGATGCTCCTCTGAGGCTCCTCTGAGGCTCCTCTGATGCTCCTCTGTTGCTCCTCTGATGCTCCTCTGATGCTCCTCTGAGGCTCCTCTGAGGCTCCTCTGATGCTCCTCTGATGCTCCCCTGTTGCTCCTCTGATGCTCCTCTGATGCTCCTCTGATGCTCCTCTGATGCTCCTCTGATGCTCCTCTGATGCTCCTCTGATGCTCCTCTGATGCTCCTCTGAGGCTCCTCTGAGGCTACTCTGATGCTCCTCTGATGCTCCTCTGATGCTCCTCTGATGCTCCTCTGATGCTCCTCTGATGCTCCTCTGATGCTCCTCTGATGCTCCTCCGATGCTCCTCCGAGGCTCCTCTGATGCTTCTCTGATGCTCCTCTGATGCTCCTCTGTTGCTCCTCTGATGCTCCTCTGTTGCTCCTCTGATGCTCCTCTGATGCTCCTCTGATGCTCCTCTGATGCTCCTCTGATGCTACACTGATGCTCCTATGATGCTCCTCTGATGCTCCTCTGATGCTCCTCTGATGCTCCTCTGATGCTCCTCTGATGCTCCTCTGATGCTCCTCTGATGCTCCTCTGATGCTCCTCTGATGCTTCTCTGATGCTCCACTGATGCTCCTCTGATGCTCCTCTGATGCTCCTCTGATGCTCCTCTGATGCTCCTCTGATGCTCCTCTGATGCTCCTCTGATGCTCCTCTGATGCTCCTCTGAATCTCTTCTGATGCTCCTCTGATGCTGCTCTGATGCTCCACTGATGCTCCTCTGATGCTCCTCTGATGCTCCTCTGATTCTCCTCTGATGCTCCTCTGATGCTCCTCTGATGCTCCTCCGATGCTCCTCTGAGGCTCCTCTGATGCTTCTCTGATGCTCCTCTGATGCTCCTCTGTTGCTACTCTGATGCTCCTCTGTTGCTCCTCCGATGCTCCTCTGAGGCTCCTCTGATGCTTCTCTGATGCTCCTCTGATGCTCCTCTGTTGCTCCTCTGATGCTCCTCTGTTGCTCCTCTGATGCTCCTCTGATGCTCCTCTGTTGCTCCTCTGATGCTCCTCTGATGCTCCTCTGATGCTCCTCTGATGCTCCTCTGATGCTCCTCTGATGCTCCTCTGATGCTCCTCTGTTGCTCCTCTGATGCTCCTCTGATGCTCCTCTGATGCTCCTCTGATGCTCCACTGATGCTCCACTGATGCGCCTCTGATGCTCCTCTGATGCTCCTCTGATGCTCCTCTGATGCTCCTCTGATGCTCCTCTGATGCTCCTCTGATGCTGCTCTGATGCTCCTCTGATGCTCCTCTGATGCTCCTCTGATGCTCCTCTGATGCTCCTCTGATGCTCCTCTGATGCTCCACTGATGCTCCTCTGATGCTCCTCTGTTGCTCCTCTGTTGCTCCTCTGATGCTCCTCAGATGCTCCTCTGATGCTCCTCTGATGCTCCTCTGTTGCTCCTCTGATGCTCCTCTGTTGCTCCTCTGATGCTCCTCTGATGCTCCTCTGATGCTCCTCTGATGCTCCTCTGATGCTACGCTGATGCTCCTATGATGCTCCTCTGATGCTCCTCTGATGCTCCTCTGATGCTCCTCTGATGCTCCTCTGATGCTCCTCTGATGCTCCTCTGATGCTCCACTGATGCTCCACTGATGCTCCTCTGATGCTCCTCTGAGGCTCCTCTGATGCTCCTCTGATGCTCCTCTGATGCTCCTCTGATGCTCCTCTGAGGCTCCTCTGAGGCTCCTCTGATGCTCCTCTTATGCTCCTCTGTTGCTCCTCTGATGCTCCTCTGATGCTCCTCTGATGCTCCTCTGATGCTCCTCTGATGCTCCTCTGATGCTCCTCTGAGGCTCCTCTGATGCTCCTCTGATGCTCCTCTGATGCTCCTCTGATGCTCCTCTGATGCTCCTCTGAGGCTCCTCTGAGGCTCCTCTGATGCTCCTCTGATGCTCCTCTGTTGCTCCTCTGATGCTCCTCTGATGCTCCTCTGATGCTCCTCTGATGCTCCTCTGATGCTCCTCTGATGCTCCTCTGATGCTCCTCTGATGCTCCTCTGAGGCTCCTCTGAGGCTACTCTGATGCTCCTCTGATGCTCCTCTGATGCTCCTCTGATGCTCCTCTGATGCTCCTCTGATGCTCCTCTGATGCTCCTCTGATGCTCCTCCGATGCTCCTCCGAGGCTCCTCTGATGCTTCTCTGATGCTCCTCTGATGCTCCTCTGTTGCTCCTCTGATGCTCCTCTGTTGCTCCTCTGATGCTCCTCTGATGCTCCTCTGATGCTCCTCTGATGCTCCTCTGATGCTACACTGATGCTCCTATGATGCTCCTCTGATGCTCCTCTGATGCTCCTCTGATGCTCCTCTGATGCTCCTCTGATGCTCCTCTGATGCTCCTCTGATGCTCCACTGATGCTCCACTGATGCTCCTCTGATGCTCCTCTGATGCTCCTCTGATGCTCCTCTGATGCTCCTCTGATGCGTCTCTGATGCTCCTCTGATGCTCCTCTGATGCTCCTCTGATGCTCCTCTGATGCTCCTCTGATGCTCCTGCTCCTGCTCCTGCTCCTGCTCCTGCTCCTCTGATGCTCCTCTGATGCTCCTGCTCCTGTTCCTGCTCCTGCTCCTGCTCCTGCTCCTGCTCCTCTGATGCTCCTCTGATGCTCTTGCTCCTGCACCTGCTCCTGCTCCTGCTTCTGCTCCTGCACCTGCTCCTGCTCCTGCTTCTGCTCCTGCTCCTGCTCCTCTGATGCTCCTCTGTTGCTCCTGCTCCTGTTCCTGCTCCTGCTCCTGCTCCTGCTCCTGCTCCTCTGATGCTCCTCTGATGCTCCTCTGATGCTCCTCTGATGCTCCTCTGTTGCTCCTCTGATGCTCCTCAGATGCTCCTCTGATGCTCCTCTGATGCTCCACTGATGCTCCACTGATGCTCCTCTGATGCTCCTCTGATGCTCCTCTGATGCTCCTCTGATGCTCCTCTGATGCTCCTCTGATGCTCCTCTGAGGCTACTCTGAGGCTCCTCTGATGCTCCTCTGATGCTCCTCTGTTGCTCCTCTGATGCTCCTCTGATGCTCCTCTGATGCTCCTTTGATGGTCCTCTGATGCTCCTCTGATCCTCCTCTGATGCTCCTCTGATGCTCCTCTGATGCTCCTCTGATGCCCCTCTGTTGCTCCTCTGATGCTCCTCTGATGCTCCTCTGATGCTCCTCTGATGCTCCTCTGTTGCTCCTCTGATGCTCCTCTGATGCTCCTCTGATGCTCCTCTGATGCTCCTCTGATGCTCCTCTGATGCTCCTCTGAATCTCCTCTGATGCTCCTCTGAGGCTCCTCTGAGGCTACTCTGATGCTCCTCTGATGCTCCTCTGATGCTCCTCTGAGGCTCCTCTGAGGCTCCTCTGATGCTCCTCTGATGCTCCTCTGTTGCTCCTCTGATTCTCCTCTGATGCTCCTCTGATGCTCCTCTGATGCTCCTCTGATGCTCCTCTGATGCTCCTCTGATGCTCCTCTGAGGCTCCTCTGAGGCTACTCTGATGCTCCTCTGATGCTCCTCTGATGCTCCTCTGATGCTCCTCTGATGCTCCTCTGATGCTCCTCTGATGCTCCTCTGATGCTCCTCCGATGCTCCTCCGAGGCTCCTCTGATGCTTCTCTGATGCTCCTCTGATGCTCCTCTGTTGCTCCTCTGATGCTCCTCTGTTGCTCCTCTGATGCTCTTCTGATGCTCCTCTGATGCTCCTCTGATGCTCCTCTGATGCTACACTGATGCTCCTATGATGCTCCTCTGATGCTCCTCTGATGCTCCTCTGATGCTCCTCTGATGCTCCTCTGATGCTCCTCTGATGCTCCTCTGATGCTCCTCTGATGCTCCACTGATGCTCCACTGATGCTCCTCTGATGCTCCTCTGATGCTCCTCTGATGCTCCTCTGATGCTCCTCTGATGCTCCTCTGATGCTCCTCTGATGCTCCTCTGATGCTCCTCTGATGCTCCTCTGATGCTCCTGCTCCTGCTCCTGCTCCTGCTCCTGCTCCTCTGATGCTCCTCTGATGCTCCTGCTCCTGTTCCTGCTCCTGCTCCTGCTCCTGCTCCTGCTCCTCTGATGCTCCTCTGATGCTCTTGCTCCTGCACCTGCTCCTGCTCCTGCTTCTGCTCCTGCACCTGCTCCTGCTCCTGCTTCTGCTCCTGCTCCTGCTCCTCTGATGCTCCTCTGTTGCTCCTGCTCCTGTTCCTGCTCCTGCTCCTGCTCCTGCTCCTGCTCCTCTGATGCTCCTCTGATGCTCCTCTGATGCTCCACTGATGCTCCTCTGTTGCTCCTCTGATGCTCCTCAGATGCTCCTCTGATGCTCCTCTGATGCTCCACTGATGCTCCACTGATGCTCCTCTGATGCTCCTCTGATGCTCCTCTGATGCTCCTCTGATGCTCCTCTGATGCTCCTCTGATGCTCCTCTGAGGCTCCTCTGAGGCTCCTCTGATGCTCCTCTGATGCTCCTCTGTTGCTCCTCTGATGCTCCTCTGATGCTCCTCTGATTCTCCTCTGATGCTCCTCTGATGGTCCTCTGATGCTCCTCTGATCCTCCTCTGATGCTCCTCTGATGCTCCTCTGATGCTCCTCTGATGCTCCTCTGTTGCTCCTCTGATGCTCCTCTGATGCTCCTCTGATGCTCCTCTGATGCTCCTCTGATGCTCCTCTGATGCTCCTCTGATGCTCCACTGATGCTCCACTGATGCTCCTCTGATCCTCCTCTGATGCTCCTCTGATGCTCCTCTGATGCTCCTCTGATGCTCCTCTGATGCTCCTCTGAGGCTCCTCTGAGGCTCCTCTGATGCTCCTCTGATGCTCCTCTGTTGCTCCTCTGATGCTCCTCTGATGCTCCTCTGATGCTCCTCTGATGCTCCTCTGATGCTCCTCTGATGCTCCTCTGATGCTCCTCTGAGGCTCCTCTGAGGCTACTCTGATGCTCCTCTGATGCTCCTCTGATGCTCCTCTGAGGCTCCTCTGAGGCTCCTCTGATGCTCCTCTGATGCTCCTCTGTTGCTCCTCTGATGCTCCTCTGATGCTCCTCTGATGCTCCTCTGATGCTCCTCTGATGCTCCTCTGATGCTCCTCTGATGCTCCTCTGATGCTCCTCTGAGGCTCCTCTGAGGCTACTCTGATGCTCCTCTGATGCTCCTCTGATGCTCCTCTGATGCTCCTCTGATGCTCCTCTGATGCTCCTCTGATGCTCCTCTGATGCTCCTCCGATGCTCCTCCGAGGCTCCTCTGATGCTTCTCTGATGCTCCTCTGATGCTCCTCTGTTGCTCCTCTGATGCTCCTCTGTTGCTCCTCTGATGCTCCTCTGATGCTCCTCTGATGCTCCTCTGATGCTCCTCTGATGCTACACTGATGCTCCTATGATGCTCCTCTGATGCTCCTCTGATGCTCCTCTGATGCTCCTCTGATGCTCCTCTGATGCTCCTCTGATGCTCCTCTGATGCTCCTCTGATGCTCCACTGATGCTCCACTGATGCTCCTCTGATGCTCCTCTGATGCTCCTCTGATGCTCCTCTGATGCTCCTCTGATGCTCCTCTGATGCTCCTCTGATGCTCCTCTGATGCTCCTCTGATGCTCCTCTGATGCTCCTCTGATGCTCCTGCTCCTGCTCCTGCTCCTGCACCTGCTCCTCTGATGCTCCTCTGATGCTCCTGCTCCTGTTCCTGCTCCTGCTCCTGCTCCTGCTCCTGCTCCTCTGATGCTCCTCTGATGCTCTTGCTCCTGCACCTGCTCCTGCTCCTGCTTCTGCTCCTGCACCTGCTCCTGCTCCTGCTTCTGCTCCTGCTCCTGCTCCTCTGATGCTCCTCTGTTGCTCCTGCTCCTGTTCCTGCTCCTGCTCCTGCTCCTGCTCCTGCTCCTCTGATGCTCCTCTGATGCTCCTCTGATGCTCCTCTGATGCTCCTCTGTTGCTCCTCTGATGCTCCTCAGATGCTCCTCTGATGCTCCTCTGATGCTCCTCTGATGCTCCTCTGAGGCTCCTCTGAGGCTACTCTGATGCTCCTCTGATGCTCCTCTGATGCTCCTCTGATGCTCCTCTGATGCTCCTCTGATGCTCCTCTGATGCTCCTCTGATGCTCCTCCGATGCTCCTCCGAGGCTCCTCTGATGCTTCTCTGATGCTCCTCTGATGCTCCTCTGTTGCTCCTCTGATGCTCCTCTGTTGCTCCTCTGATGCTCCTCTGATGCTCCTCTGATGCTCCTCTGATGCTCCTCTGATGCTACACTGATGCTCCTATGATGCTCCTCTGACGCTCCTCTGAGGCTCCTCTGATGCTCCTCTGATGCTCCTCTGATGCTCCTCTGAGGCTCCTCTGAGGCTCCTCTGATGCTCCTCTGATGCTCCTCTGTTGCTCCTCTGATGCTCCTCTGATGCTCCTCTGATGCTCCTCTGATGCTCCTCTGATGCTCCTCTGATGCTCCTCTGATGCTCCTCTGATGCTCCTCTGAGGCTCCTCTGAGGCTACTCTGATGCTCCTCTGATGCTCCTCTGATGCTCCTCTGATGCTCCTCTGATGCTCCTCTGATGCTCCTCTGATGCTCCTCTGATGCTCCTCCGAGGCTCCTCCGAGGCTCCTCTGATGCTTCTCTGATGCTCCTCTGATGCTCCTCTGTTGCTCCTCTGATGCTCCTCTGTTGCTCCTCTGATGCTCCTCTGATGCTCCTCCGATGCTCCTCTGAGGCTCCTCTGATGCTTCTCTGATGCTCCTCTGATGCTCCTCTGTTGCTCCTCTGATGCTCCTCTGTTGCTCCTCTGATGCTCCTCTGATGCTCCTCTGTTGCTCCTCTGATGCTCCTCTGATGCTCCTCTGATGCTCCTCTGATGCTCCTCTGATGCTCCTCTGATGCTCCTCTGATGCTCCTCTGTTGCTCCTCTGATGCTCCTCTGATGCTCCTCTGATGCTCCTCTGATGCTCCACTGATGCTCCACTGATGCGCCTCTGATGCTCCTCTGATGCTCCTCTGATGCTCCTCTGATGCTCCTCTGATGCTCCTCTGATGCTCCTCTGATGCTGCTCTGATGCTCCTCTGATGCTCCTCTGATGCTCCTCTGATGCTCCTCTGATGCTCCTCTGATGCTCCTCTGATGCTCCACTGATGCTCCTCTGATGCTCCTCTGATGCTCCTCTGTTGCTCCTCTGATGCTCCTCAGATGCTCCTCTGATGCTCCTCTGATGCTCCTCTGTTGCTCCTCTGATGCTCCTCTGTTGCTCCTCTGATGCTCCTCTGATGCTCCTCTGATGCTCCTCTGATGCTCCTCTGATGCTACACTGATGCTCCTATGATGCTCCTCTGATGCTCCTCTGATGCTCCTCTGATGCTCCTCTGATGCTCCTCTGATGCTCCTCTGATGCTCCTCTGATGCTCCTCTGATGCTCCACTGATGCTCCTCTGATACTCCTCTGAGGCTCCTCTGATGCTCCTCTGATGCTCCTCTGATGCTCCTCTGATGCTCCTCTGAGGCTCCTCTGAGGCTCCTCTGATGCTCCTCTGATGCTCCTCTGTTGCTCCTCTGATGCTCCTCTGATGCTCCTCTGATGCTCCTCTGATGCTCCTCTGATGCTCCTCTGATGCTCCTCTGATGCTCCTCTGATGCTCCTCTGAGGCTCCTCTGAGACTACTCTGATGCTCCTCTGATGCTCCTCTGATGCTCCTCTGAGGCTCCTCTGAGGCTCCTCTGATGCTCCTCTGATACTCCTCTGTTGCTCCTCTGATGCTCCTCTGATGCTCCTCTGATGCTCCTCTGATGCTCCTCTGATGCTCCTCTGATGCTCCTCTGATGCTCCTCTGATGCTCCTCTGAGGCTCCTCTGAAGCTACTCTGATGCTCCTCTGATGCTCCTCTGATGCTCCTCTGATGCTCCTCTGATGCTCCTCTGATGCTCCTCTGATGCTCCTCTGATGCTCCTCCGATGCTCCTCCGAGGCTCCTCTGATGCTTCTCTGATGCTCCTCTGATGCTCCTCTGTTGCTCCTCTGATGCTCCTCTGTTGCTCCTCTGATGCTCCTCTGATGCTCCTCTGATGCTCCTCTGATGCTCCTCTGATGCTACACTGATGCTCCTATGATGCTCCTCTGATGCTCCTCTGATGCTCCTCTGATGCTCCTCTGATGCTCCTCTGATGCTCCTCTGATGCTCCACTGATGCTCCACTGATGCTCCTCTGATGCTCCTCTGATGCTCCTCTGATGCTCCTCTGATGCTCCTCTGATGCTCCTCTGATGCTCCTCTGATGCTCCTCTGATGCTCCTCTGATGCTCCTGCTCCTGCTCCTGCTCCTGCTCCTGCTCCTCTGATGCTCCTCTGATGCTCCTGCTCCTGTTCCTGCTCCTGCTCCTGCTCCTGCTCCTGCTCCTCTGATGCTCCTCTGATGCTCTTGCTCCTGCACCTGCTCCTGCTCCTGCTTCTGCTCCTGCACCTGCTCCTGCTCCTGCTTCTGCTCCTGCTCCTGCTCCTCTTATGCTCCTCTGTTGCTCCTGCTCCTGTTCCTGCTCCTGCTCCTGCTCCTGCTCCTGCTCCTCTGATGCTCCTCTGATGCTCCTCTGATGCTCCTCTGATGCTCCTCTGTTGCTCCTCTGATGCTCCTCAGATGCTCCTCTGATGCTCCTCTGATGCTCCACTGATGCTCCACTGATGCTCCTCTGATGCTCCTCTGATGCTCCTCTGATGCTCCTCTGATGCTCCTCTGATGCTCCTCTGATGCTCCTCTGAGGCTCCTCTGAGGCTCCTCTGATGCTCCTCTGATGCTCCTCTGTTGCTCCTCTGATGCTCCTCTGATGCTCCTCTGATTCTCCTCTGATGCTCCTCTGATGGTCCTCTGATGCTCCTCTGATCCTCCTCTGATGCTCCTCTGATGCTCCTCTGATGCTCCTCTGATGCTCCTCTGTTGCTCCTCTGATGCTCCTCTGATGCTCCTCTGATGCTCCTCTGATGCTCCTCTGATGCTCCTCTGATGCTCCTCTGATGCTCCACTGATGCTCCTCTGATGCTCCTCTGATGCTCCTCTGATGCTCCTCTGATGCTCCTCTGATGCTCCTCTGATGCTCCTCTGATGCTCCTCTGATGCTCCTCTGAATCTCTTCTGATGCTCCTCTGATGCTGCTCTGATGCTCCACTGATGCTCCTCTGATGCTCCTCTGATGCTCCTCTGATTCTCCTCTGATGCTCCTCTGATGCTCCTCTGATGCTCCTCCGATGCTCCTCTGAGGCTCCTCTGATGCTTCTCTGATGCTCCTCTGATGCTCCTCTGTTGCTCCTCTGATGCTCCTCTGTTGCTCCTCCGATGCTCCTCTGAGGCTCCTCTGATGCTTCTCTGATGCTCCTCTGATGCTCCTCTGTTGCTCCTCTGATGCTCCTCTGTTGCTCCTCTGATGCTCCTCTGATGCTCCTCTGTTGCTCCTCTGATGCTCCTCTGATGCTCCTCTGATGCTCCTCTGATGCTCCTCTGATGCTCCTCTGATGCTCCTCTGATGCTCCTCTGTTGCTCCTCTGATGCTCCTCTGATGCTCCTCTGATGCTCCTCTGATGCTCCACTGATGCTCCACTGATGCGCCTCTGATGCTCCTCTGATGCTCCTCTGATGCTCCTCTGATGCTCCTCTGATGCTCCTCTGATGCTGCTCTGATGCTCCTCTGATGCTCCTCTGATGCTCCTCTGATGCTCCTCTGATGCTCCTCTGATGCTCCTCTGATGCTCCACTGATGCTCCTCTGATGCTCCTCTGATGCTCCACTGATGCTCCTCTGATGCTCCTCTGATGCTCCTCTGATGCTCCTCTGATGCTCCTCTGATGCTCCTCTGATGCTCCTCTGATGCTCCTCTGATGCTCCTGCTCCTGCTCCTGCTCCTGCTCCTGCTCCTCTGATGCTCCTCTGATGCTCCTGCTCCTGTTCCTGCTCCTGCTCCTGCTCCTGCTCCTGCTCCTCTGATGCTCCTCTGATGCTCTTGCTCCTGCACCTGCTCCTGCTCCTGCTTCTGCTCCTGCACCTGCTCCTGCTCCTGCTCCTGCTCCTCTGATGCTCCTCTGATGCTCCACTGATGCTCCTCTGATGCTCCTCTGATGCTCCTCTGATGCTCCTCTGATGCTCCTCTGATGCTCCTCTGATGCTCCTCTGATGCTCCTCTGATGCTCCTCTGATGCTCCTCTGATGCTCCTGCTCCTGCTCCTGCTCCTGCTCCTGCTCCTCTGATGCTCCTCTGATGCTCCTGCTCCTGTTCCTGCTCCTGCTCCTGCTCCTGCTCCTGCTCCTCTGATGCTCCTCTGATGCTCTTGCTCCTGCACCTGCTCCTGCTCCTGCTTCTGCTCCTGCACCTGCTCCTGCTCCTGCTTCTGCTCCTGCTCCTGCTCCTCTGATGCTCCTCTGTTGCTCCTGCTCCTGTTCCTGCTCCTGCTCCTGCTCCTGCTCCTGCTCCTCTGATGCTCCTCTGATGCTCCTCTGATGCTCCTCTGATGCTCCTCTGTTGCTCCTCTGATGCTCCTCAGATGCTCCTCTGATGCTCCTCTGATGCTCCACTGATGCTCCACTGATGCTCCTCTGATGCTCCTCTGATGCTCCTCTGATGCTCCTCTGATGCTCCTCTGATGCTCCTCTGATGCTCCTCTGAGGCTCCTCTGAGGCTCCTCTGATGCTCCTCTGATGCTCCTCTGTTGCTCCTCTGATGCTCCTCTGATGCTCCTCTGATTCTCCTCTGATGCTCCTCTGATGGTCCTCTGATGCTCCTCTGATCCTCCTCTGATGCTCCTCTGATGCTCCTCTGATGCTCCTCTGATGCTCCTCTGTTGCTCCTCTGATGCTCCTCTGATGCTCCTCTGATGCTCCTCTGATGCTCCTCTGATGCTCCTCTGATGCTCCTCTGATGCTCCACTGATGCTCCTCTGATGCTCCTCTGATGCTCCTCTGATGCTCCTCTGATGCTCCTCTGATGCTCCTCTGATGCTCCTCTGATGCTCCTCTGATGCTCCTCTGAATCTCTTCTGATGCTCCTCTGATGCTGCTCTGATGCTCCACTGATGCTCCTCTGATGCTCCTCTGATGCTCCTCTGATTCTCCTCTGATGCTCCTCTGATGCTCCTCTGATGCTCCTCCGATGCTCCTCTGAGGCTCCTCTGATGCTTCTCTGATGCTCCTCTGATGCTCCTCTGTTGCTCCTCTGATGCTCCTCTGTTGCTCCTCCGATGCTCCTCTGAGGCTCCTCTGATGCTCCTCTGATTCTCCTCTGATGCTCCTCTGATGCTCCTCTGATGCTCCTCTGATGCTCCTCTGATGCTCCTCTGATGCTCCTCTGATGCTCCTCTGATGCTCCTCTGATGCTCCTCTGTTGCTCCTCTGATGCTCCTCTGATGCTCCTCTGATGCTCCTCTGATGCTCCACTGATGCTCCACTGATGCGCCTCTGATGCTCCTCTGATGCTCCTCTGATGCTCCTCTGATGCTCCTCTGATGCTCCTCTGATGCTCCTCTGATGCTGCTCTGATGCTCCTCTGATGCTCCTCTGATGCTCCTCTGATGCTCCTCTGATGCTCCTCTGATGCTCCTCTGATGCTCCACTGATGCTCCTCTGATGCTCCTCTGATGCTCCACTGATGCTCCTCTGATGCTCCTCTGATGCTCCTCTGATGCTCCTCTGATGCTCCTCTGATGCTCCTCTGATGCTCCTCTGATGCTCCTCTGATGCTCCTCTGATGCTCCTGCTCCTGCTCCTGCTCCTGCTCCTGCTCCTCTGATGCTCCTCTGATGCTCCTGCTCCTGTTCCTGCTCCTGCTCCTGCTCCTGCTCCTGCTCCTCTGATGCTCCTCTGATGCTCTTGCTCCTGCACCTGCTCCTGCTCCTGCTTCTGCTCCTGCACCTGCTCCTGCTCCTGCTCCTGCTCCTCTGATGCTCCTCTGATGCTCCACTGATGCTCCTCTGATGCTCCTCTGATGCTCCTCTGATGCTCCACTGATGCTCCTCTGATGCTCCTCTGATGCTCCACTGATGCTCCTCTGATGCTCCTCTGATGCTCCTCTGATGCTCCTCTGATGCTCCTCTGATGCTCCTCATGCTCCTCTGATGCTCCTCTGATGCTCCTCTGATGCTCCTCTGATGCTCCTGCTCCTGCTCCTGCTCCTGCTCCTGCTCCTCTGATGCTCCTCTGATGCTCCTGCTCCTGTTCCTGCTCCTGCTCCTGCTCCTGCTCCTGCTCCTCTGATGCTCCTCTGATGCTCTTGCTCCTGCACCTGCTCCTGCTCCTGCTTCTGCTCCTGCACCTGCTCCTGCTCCTGCTCCTGCTCCTCTGTTGCTCCTCTGATTCTCCTCTGATGCTCCTCTGATGGTCCTCTGATGCTCCTCTGATCCTCCTCTGATGCTCCTCTGATGCTCCTCTGATGCTCCTCTGTTGCTCCTCTGATGCTCCTCTGATGCTCCTCTGATGCTCCTCTGATGCTCCTCTGTTGCTCCTCTGATGCTCCTCTGATGCTCCTCTGATGCTCCTCTGATGCTCCTCTGATGCTCCTCTGTTGCTCCTCTGATGCTCCTCTGATGCTCCTCTGATGCTCCTCTGATGCTCCACTGATGCTCCACTGATGCGCCTCTGATGCTCCTCTGATGCTCCTCTGATGCTCCTCTGATGCTCCTCTGATGCTCCTCTGATGCTCCTCTGATGCTGCTCTGATGCTCCTCTGATGCTCCTCTGATGCTCCTCTGATGCTCCTCTGATGCTCCTCTGATGCTCCTCTGATGATCCACTGATGCTCCTCTGATGCTCCTCTGATGCTCCTCTGTTGCTCCTCTGATGCTCCTCAGATGCTCCTCTGATGCTCCTCTGATGCTCCTCTGTTGCTCCTCTGATGCTCCTCTGTTGCTCCTCTGATGCTCCTCTGATGCTCCTCTGATGCTCCTCTGATGCTCCTCTGATGCTACACTGATGCTCCTATGATGCTCCTCTGATGCTCCTCTGATGCTCCTCTGATGCTCCTCTGATGCTCCTCTGATGCTCCTCTGATGCTCCTCTGATGCTCCTCTGATGCTCCACTGATGCTCCACTGATGCTCCTCTGATGCTCCTCTGAGGCTCCTCTGATGCTCCTCTGATGCTCCTCTGATGCTCCTCTGATGCTCCTCTGAGGCTCCTCTGAGGCTCCTCTGATGCTCCTCTGATGCTCCTCTGTTGCTCCTCTGATGCTCCTCTGATGCTCCTCTGATGCTCCTCTGATGCTCCTCTGATGCTCCTCTGATGCTCCTCTGATGCTCCTCTGAGGCTCCTCTGAGACTACTCTGATGCTCCTCTGATGCTCCTCTGATGCTCCTCTGAGGCTCCTCTGAGGCTCCTCTGATGCTCCTCTGATACTCCTCTGTTGCTCCTCTGATGCTCCTCTGATGCTCCTCTGATGCTCCTCTGATGCTCCTCTGATGCTCCTCTGATGCTCCTCTGATGCTCCTCTGATGCTCCTCTGATGCTCCTCTGAGGCTCCTCTGAGGCTACTCTGATGCTCCTCTGATGCTCCTCTGATGCTCCTCTGATGCTCCTCTGATGCTCCTCTGATGCTCCTCTGATGCTCCTCTGATGCTCCTCCGATGCTCCTCCGAGGCTCCTCTGATGCTTCTCTGATGCTCCTCTGATGCTCCTCTGTTGCTCCTCTGATGCTCCTCTGTTGCTCCTCTGATGCTCCTCTGATGCTCCTCTGATGCTCCTCTGATGCTCCTCTGATGCTACACTGATGCTCCTATGATGCTCCTCTGATGCTCCTCTGATGCTCCTCTGATGCTCCTCTGATGCTCCTCTGATGCTCCTCTGATGCTCCTCTGATGCTCCACTGATGCTCCACTGATGCTCCTCTGATGCTCCTCTGATGCTCCTCTGATGCTCCTCTGATGCTCCTCTGATGCTCCTCTGATGCTCCTCTGATGCTCCTCTGATGCTCCTCTGATGCTCCTCTGATGCTCCTCTGATGCTCCTGCTCCTGCTCCTGCTCCTGCTCCTGCTCCTCTGATGCTCCTCTGATGCTCCTGCTCCTGTTCCTGCTCCTGCTCCTGCTCCTGCTCCTGCTCCTCTGATGCTCCTCTGATGCTCTTGCTCCTGCACCTGCTCCTGCTCCTGCTTCTGCTCCTGAACCTGCTCCTGCTCCTGCTTCTGCTCCTGCTCCTGCTCCTCTGATGCTCCTCTGTTGCTCCTGCTCCTGTTCCTGCTCCTGCTCCTGCTCCTGCTCCTGCTCCTCTGATGCTCCTCTGATGCTCCTCTGATGCTCCTCTGATGCTCCTCTGTTGCTCCTCTGATGCTCCTCTGATGCTCCTCTGATGCTCCTCTGATGCTCCTCTGATGCTCCTCTGATGCTCCTCTGATGCTCCTCTGATGCTCCTGCTCCTGCTCCTGCTCCTGCTCCTGCTCCTCTGATGCTCCTCTGATGCTCCTGCTCCTGTTCCTGCTCCTGCTCCTGCTCCTGCTCCTGCTCCTCTGATGCTCCTCTGATGCTCTTGCTCCTGCACCTGCTCCTGCTCCTGCTTCTGCTCCTGCACCTGCTCCTGCTCCTGCTCCTGCTCCTCTGATGCTCCTCTGATGCTCCACTGATGCTCCTCTGATGCTCCTCTGATGCTCCTCTGATGCTCCTCTGATGCTCCTCTGATGCTCCTCTGATGCTCCTCTGATGCTCCTCTGATGCTCCTCTGATTCTCATGCTCCTGCTCCTGCTCCTGCTCCTGCTCCTCTGATGCTCCTCTGATGCTCCTGCTCCTGTTCCTGCTCCTGCTCCTGCTCCTGCTCCTGCTCCTCTGATGCTCCTCTGATGCTCTTGCTCCTGCACCTGCTCCTGCTCCTGCTTCTGCTCCTGCACCTGCTCCTGCTCCTGCTTCTGCTCCTGCTCCTGCTCCTCTGATGCTCCTCTGTTGCTCCTGCTCCTGTTCCTGCTCCTGCTCCTGCTCCTGCTCCTGCTCCTCTGATGCTCCTCTGATGCTCCTCTGATGCTCCTCTGATGCTCCTCTGTTGCTCCTCTGATGCTCCTCAGATGCTCCTCTGATGCTCCTCTGATGCTCCACTGATGCTCCACTGATGCTCCTCTGATGCTCCTCTGATGCTCCTCTGATGCTCCTCTGATGCTCCTCTGATGCTCCTCTGATGCTCCTCTGAGGCTCCTCTGAGGCTCCTCTGATGCTCCTCTGATGCTCCTCTGTTGCTCCTCTGATGCTCCTCTGATGCTCCTCTGATTCTCCTCTGATGCTCCTCTGATGGTCCTCTGATGCTCCTCTGATCCTCCTCTGATGCTCCTCTGATGCTCCTCTGATGCTCCTCTGATGCTCCTCTGTTGCTCCTCTGATGCTCCTCTGATGCTCCTCTGATGCTCCTCTGATGCTCCTCTGATGCTCCTCTGATGCTCCTCTGATGCTCCACTGATGCTCCTCTGATGCTCCTCTGATGCTCCTCTGATGCTCCTCTGATGCTCCTCTGATGCTCCTCTGATGCTCCTCTGATGCTCCTCTGATGCTCCTCTGATGCTCCTCTGATGCTCCTCTGAATCTCTTCTGATGCTCCTCTGATGCTGCTCTGATGCTCCACTGATGCTCCTCTGATGCTCCTCTGATGCTCCTCTGATTCTCCTCTGATGCTCCTCTGATGCTCCTCTGATGCTCCTCCGATGCTCCTCTGAGGCTCCTCTGATGCTTCTCTGATGCTCCTCTGATGCTCCTCTGTTGCTCCTCTGATGCTCCTCTGTTGCTCCTCCGATGCTCCTCTGAGGCTCCTCTGATGCTCCTCTGATTCTCCTCTGATGCTCCTCTGATGCTCCTCTGATGCTCCTCTGATGCTCCTCTGATGCTCCTCTGATGCTCCTCTGATGCTCCTCTGATGCTCCTCTGATGCTCCTCTGTTGCTCCTCTGATGCTCCTCTGATGCTCCTCTGATGCTCCTCTGATGCTCCACTGATGCTCCACTGATGCGCCTCTGATGCTCCTCTGATGCTCCTCTGATGCTCCTCTGATGCTCCTCTGATGCTCCTCTGATGCTCCTCTGATGCTGCTCTGATGCTCCTCTGATGCTCCTCTGATGCTCCTCTGATGCTCCTCTGATGCTCCTCTGATGCTCCTCTGATGCTCCTCTGATGCTCCTGCTCCTGCTCCTGCTCCTGCTCCTCTGATGCTCCTCTGATGCTCCTGCTCCTGTTCCTGCTCCTGCTCCTGCTCCTGCTCCTGCTCCTCTGATGCTCCTCTGATGCTCTTGCTCCTGCACCTGCTCCTGCTCCTGCTTCTGCTCCTGCACCTGCTCCTGCTCCTGCTCCTGCTCCTCTGATGCTCCTCTGATGCTCCACTGATGCTCCTCTGATGCTCCTCTGATGCTCCTCTGATGCTCCACTGATGCTCCTCTGATGCTCCTCTGATGCTCCACTGATGCTCCTCTGATGCTCCTCTGATGCTCCTCTGATGCTCCTCTGATGCTCCTCTGATGCTCCTCATGCTCCTCTGATGCTCCTCTGATGCTCCTCTGATGCTCCTCTGATGCTCCTGCTCCTGCTCCTGCTCCTGCTCCTGCTCCTCTGATGCTCCTCTGATGCTCCTGCTCCTGTTCCTGCTCCTGCTCCTGCTCCTGCTCCTGCTCCTCTGATGCTCCTCTGATGCTCTTGCTCCTGCACCTGCTCCTGCTCCTGCTTCTGCTCCTGCACCTGCTCCTGCTCCTGCTCCTGCTCCTCTGATGCTCCTCTGATGCTCCTCTGATGCTCCTCTGATGCTCCTCTGTTGCTCCTCTGATGCTCCTCAGATGCTCCTCTGATGCTCCTCTGATGCTCCACTGATGCTCCACTGATGCTCCTCTGATGCTCCTCTGATGCTCCTCTGATGCTCCTCTGATGCTCCTCTGATGCTCCTCTGATGCTCCTCTGAGGCTCCTCTGAGGCTCCTCTGATGCTCCTCTGATGCTCCTCTGTTGCTCCTCTGATGCTCCTCTGATGCTCCTCTGATTCTCCTCTGATGCTCCTCTGATGGTCCTCTGATGCTCCTCTGATCCTCCTCTGATGCTCCTCTGATGCTCCTCTGATGCTCCTCTGATGCTCCTCTGTTGCTCCTCTGATGCTCCTCTGATGCTCCTCTGATGCTCCTCTGATGCTCCTCTGATGCTCCTCTGATGCTCCTCTGATGCTCCACTGATGCTCCTCTGATGCTCCTCTGATGCTCCTCTGATGCTCCTCTGATGCTCCTCTGATGCTCCTCTGATGCTCCTCTGATGCTCCTCTGATGCTCCTCTGAATCTCTTCTGATGCTCCTCTGATGCTGCTCTGATGCTCCACTGATGCTCCTCTGATGCTCCTCTGATGCTCCTCTGATTCTCCTCTGATGCTCCTCTGATGCTCCTCTGATGCTCCTCCGATGCTCCTCTGAGGCTCCTCTGATGCTTCTCTGATGCTCCTCTGATGCTCCTCTGTTGCTCCTCTGATGCTCCTCTGTTGCTCCTCCGATGCTCCTCTGAGGTTCCTCTGATGCTCCTCTGATTCTCCTCTGATGCTCCTCTGATGCTCCTCTGATGCTCCTCTGATGCTCCTCTGATGCTCCTCTGATGCTCCTCTGATGCTCCTCTGATGCTCCTCTGATGCTCCTCTGTTGCTCCTCTGATGCTCCTCTGATGCTCCTCTGATGCTCCTCTGATGCTCCACTGATGCTCCACTGATGCGCCTCTGATGCTCCTCTGATGCTCCTCTGATGCTCCTCTGATGCTCCTCTGATGCTCCTCTGATGCTCCTCTGATGCTGCTCTGATGCTCCTCTGATGCTCCTCTGATGCTCCTCTGATGCTCCTCTGATGCTCCTCTGATGCTCCTCTGATGCTCCACTGATGCTCCTCTGATGCTCCTCTGATGCTCCACTGATGCTCCTCTGATGCTCCTCTGATGCTCCTCTGATGCTCCTCTGATGCTCCTCTGATGCTCCTCTGATGCTCCTCTGATGCTCCTCTGATGCTCCTCTGATGCTCCTGCTCCTGCTCCTGCTCCTGCTCCTGCTCCTCTGATGCTCCTCTGATGCTCCTGCTCCTGTTCCTGCTCCTGCTCCTGCTCCTGCTCCTGCTCCTCTGATGCTCCTCTGATGCTCTTGCTCCTGCACCTGCTCCTGCTCCTGCTTCTGCTCCTGCACCTGCTCCTGCTCCTGCTCCTGCTCCTCTGATGCTCCTCTGATGCTCCACTGATGCTCCTCTGATGCTCCTCTGATGCTCCTCTGATGCTCCACTGATGCTCCTCTGATGCTCCTCTGATGCTCCTCTGATGCTCCTCTGATGCTCCTCTGATGCTCCTCTGATGCTCCTCATGCTCCTCTGATGCTCCTCTGATGCTCCTCTGATGCTCCTCTGATGCTCCTGCTCCTGCTCCTGCTCCTGCTCCTGCTCCTCTGATGCTCCTCTGATGCTCCTGCTCCTGTTCCTGCTCCTGCTCCTGCTCCTGCTCCTGCTCCTCTGATGCTCCTCTGATGCTCTTGCTCCTGCACCTGCTCCTGCTCCTGCTTCTGCTCCTGCACCTGCTCCTGCTCCTGCTCCTGCTCCTCTGTTGCTCCTCTGATTCTCCTCTGATGCTCCTCTGATGGTCCTCTGATGCTCCTCTGATCCTCCTCTGATGCTCCTCTGATGCTCCTCTGATGCTCCTCTGTTGCTCCTCTGATGCTCCTCTGATGCTCCTCTGATGCTCCTCTGATGCTCCACTGATGCTCCTCTGATGCTCCTCTGATGCTCCTCTGATGCTCCTCTGATGCTCCACTGATGCTCAACTGATGCTCCTCTGATGCTCCACTGATGCTACTCTGATGCTCCTCTGATTCTCCTCTGATGCTCCTCTGATGCTCCTCTGATGCTCCTCTGTTGCTCCTCTGATGCTCCTCAGATGCTCCTCTGATGCTCCACTGATGCTCCACTGATGCTCCTCTGATGCTCCTCTGATGCTCCTCTGATGCTCCTCTGATGCTCCTCTAATGCTCCTCTGAGGCTCCTCTGAGGCTCCTCTGATGCTCCTCTGATGCTCCTCTGTTGCTCCTCTGATGCTCCTCTGATGCTCCTCTGATTCTCCTCTGATGCTCCTCTGATGGTCCTCTGATGCTCCTCTGATCCTCCTCTGATGCTCCTCTGATGCTCCTCTGATGCTCCTCTTTTGCTCCTCTGATGCTCCTCTGATGCTCCTCTGATGCTCCTCTGATGCACAACTGATGCTCCACTGATGCTCCTCTGATACTCCTCTGATGCTCCTCTGATGCTCCTCTGATGCTCCTCTGATGCTCCTCTGATGCTCCTCTGATGCTCCTCTGATGCTCCTCTGATGCTCCACTGATGCTCCTCTGAATCTCCTCTGATGCTCCTCTGATGCTCCTCTGATGCTCCTCTGATGCTCCACTGATGCTGCTCTGATGCTCCACTGATGCTCCTCTGATGCTCCTCTGATGCTCCTCTGATGCTACTCTGAAGCTCCTCTGATGCTCCTCTGATTCTCCTCTGATGCTCCTCTGATGCTCCTCTGTTGCTCCTCTGATGCTCCTCTGTTGCTCCTCTGATGCTCCTCTGATGCTCCTCTGATGCTCCTCTGATGCTCCTCTGATGCTCCTCTGATGCTCCTCTGATGCTCCTCTGATGCTCCTCTGATGCTCCTCTGATGCTCCTCTGATGCTCCTCTGATGCTCCTCTGATGCTACACTGATGCTCCTCTGATGCTCCTCTGATGCTCCTCTGATGCTCCTCTGATGCTCCTCTGATGCTCCTCTGTTGCTCCTCTGATGCTCCTCTGTTGCTCCTCTGATGCTCCTCTGATGCTCCTCTGATGCTCCTCTGATGCTCCTCTGATGCTCCTCTGATGCTCCTCTGATGCTCCACTGATGCTACTCTGAAGCTCCTCTGATGCTCCTCTGATTCTCCTCTGATGCTCCTCTGATGCTCCTCTGTTGCTCCTCTGATGCTCCTCTGTTGCTCCTCTGATGCTCCTCTGATGCTCCTCTGATGCTCCTCTGATGCTCCTCTGATGCTCCTCTGATGCTCCTCTGATGCTCCTCTGATGCTACACTGATGCTCCTCTGATGCTCCTCTGATGCTCCTCTGATGCTCCTCTGATGCTCCTCTGATGCTGCTCTGATGCTCCACTGATGCTCCTCTGATGCTCCTCTGATGCTCCTCTGATGCTCCTCTGATGCTCCTCTGATGCTCCTCTGATGCTCCTCCGATGCTCCTCTGATGCTCCTCTGATGCTCCTCTGATGCTCCTCTGTTGCTCCTCTGATGCTCCTCTGTTGCTCCTCTGATGCTCCTCTGATGCTCCTCTGATGCTCCTCTGATGCTCCTCTGATGCTACACTGATGCTACTCTGATGATCCTCTGATGCTCCTCTGATGCTCCTCTGATGCTCCTCTGTTGCTCCTCTGATGCTCCTCTGATGCTCCTCTGATGCTCCACTGATGCTCCACTGATGCACCTCTGATGCTCCTCTGATGCTCCTCTGATGCTCCTCTGATGCTCCTCTGATGCTCCTCTGATGCTCCTCTGATGCTCCTCTGTTGCTCCTCTGATGCTCCTCTGATGCTCCTCTGATGCTCCTCTGATGCTCCTCTGATGCTCCTCTGATGCTCCTCTGATGCTCCACTGATGCTCCTCTGATGCTCCTCTGATGCTCCACTGATGCTCCTCTGATGCTCCTCTGATGCTCCTCTGACGCTCCTCTGATGCTCCTCTGACGCTCCTCTGATGCTCCTCTGATGCTCCTCTGATGCTCCTCTGATGCTCCTCTGATGCTCCTCTGATGCTCCTCTGATGCTCCTCTGATGCTCCTCTGATGCTCCACTGATGCTCCTCTGATGCTCCACTGATGCTCAACTGATGCTCCTCTGATGCTCCACTGATGCTACTCTGATGCTCCTCTGATGCTCCTCTGATGCTCCTCTGATGCTCCTCTGATGCTCCTCTGTTGCTCCTCTGATGCTCCTCAGATGCTCCTCTGATGCTCCTCTGATGCTCCACTGATGCTCCACTGATGCTCCTCTGATGCTCCTCTGATGCTCCTCTGATGCTCCTCTGATGCTCCTCTGATGCTCCTCTAATGCTCCTCTGAGGCTCCTCTGAGGCTCCTCTGATGCTCCTCTGATGCTCCTCTGTTGCTCCTCTGATGCTCCTCTGATGCTCCTCTGATTCTCCTCTGATACTCCTCTGATGGTCCTCTGATGCTCCTCTGATCCTCCTCTGATGCTCCTCTGATGCTCCTCTGATGCTCCTCTGATGCTCCTCTGTTGCTCCTCTGATGCTCCTCTGATGCTCCTCTGATGCTCCTCTGATGCTCCTCTGATGCTCCTCTGATGCTCCTCTGATGCTCCACTGATGCTCCTCTGATGCTCCTCTGATGCTCCTCTGATGCTCCTCTGATGCTCCTCTGATGCTCCTCTGATGCTCCTCTGATGCTCCTCTGAATCTCCTCTGATGCTCCTCTGATGCTGCTCTGATGCTCCACTGATGCTCCTCTGATTCTCCTCTGATGCTCCTCTGATTCTCCTCTGATGCTCCTCTGATGCTCCTCTGATGCTCCTCCGATGCTCCTCTGAGGCTCCTCTGATGCTTCTCTGATGCTCCTCTGATGCTCCTCTGTTGCTCCTCTGATGCTCCTCTGTTGCTCCTCCGATGCTCCTCTGAGGCTCCTCTGATGCTTCTCTGATGCTCCTCTGATGCTCCTCTGTTGCTCCTCTGATGCTCCTCTGTTGCTCCTCTGATGCTCCTCTGATGCTCCTCTGATGCTCCTCTGATGCTCCTCTGATGCTCCTCTGATGCTCCTCTGATGCTCCTCTGATGCTTCTCTGATGCTCCTCTGATGCTCCTCTGTTGCTCCTCTGATGCTCCTCTGATGCTCCTCTGATGCTCCTCTGATGCTCCACTGATGCTCCACTGATGCGCCTCTGATGCTCCTCTGATGCTCCTCTGATGCTCCTCTGATGCTCCTCTGATGCTCCTCTGATGCTCCTCTGATGCTGCTCTGATGCTCCTCTGATGCTCCTCTGATGCTCCTCTGCTGCTCCTCTGAGGCTCCTCTGATGCTCCTCTGATGCTCCACTGATGCTCCTCTGATGCTCCTCTGATGCTCCACTGATGCTCCTCTGATGCTCCTCTGATGCTCCTCTGATGCTCCTCTGATGCTCCTCTGATGCTCCTCTGATGCTCCTCTGATGCTCCTCTGATGCTCCTCTGATGCTCCTGCTCCTGCTCCTGCTCCTGCTCCTGCTCCTCTGATGCTCCTCTGATGCTCCTGCTCCTGTTCCTGCTCCTGCTCCTGCTCCTGCTCCTGCTCCTCTGATGCTCCTCTGATGCTCTTGCTCCTGCACCTGCTCCTGCTCCTGCTTCTGCTCCTGCACCTGCTCCTGCTCCTGCTCCTGCTCCTCTGATGCTCCTCTGATGCTCCACTGATGCTCCTCTGATGCTCCTCTGATGCTCCTCTGATGCTCCACTGATGCTCCTCTGATGCTCCTCTGATGCTCCACTGATGCTCCTCTGATGCTCCTCTGATGCTCCTCTGATGCTCCTCTGATGCTCCTCTGATGCTCCTCATGCTCCTCTGTGGCTCCTCTGATGCTCCTCTGATGCTCCTCTGATGCTCCTGCTCCTGCTCCTGCTCCTGCTCCTGCTCCTCTGATGCTCCTCTGATGCTCCTGCTCCTGTTCCTGCTCCTGCTCCTGCTCCTGCTCCTCTGATGCTCCTCTGATGCTCTTGCTCCTGCACCTGCTCCTGCTCCTGCTTCTGCTCCTGCACCTGCTCCTGCTCCTGCTCCTGCTCCTCTGATGCTCCTCTGATGCTCCTCTGATGCTCCTCTGATGCTCCTCTGATGCTCCACTGATGCTCCTCTGATGCTCCTCTGATGCTCCTCTGATGCTCCTCTGATGCTCCACTGATGCTCCTCTGATGCTCCTCTGATGCTCCTCTGATGCTCCTCTGATGCTCCTCTGATGCTCCTCTGATGCTCCTGTGATGCTCCTCTGATGCTTCTCTGATGCTCCTCTGTTGCTCCTCTGATGCTCCTCTGATGCTCCTCTGATGCTGCTCTGATGCTCCACTGATGCTCCTCTGATGCTCCTCTGATGCTCCTCTGATGCTCCTCTGATGCTCCTCTGATGCTCCTCCGATGCTCCTCTGAGGCTCCTCTGATGCTTCTCTGATGCTCCTCTGATGCTCCTCTGTTGCTCCTCTTATGCTCCTCTGTTGTTCCTCTGATGCTCCTCTGATGCTCCTCTGATGCTCCTCTGATGCTCCTCTGATGCTACACTGATGCTCCTCTGATGCTCCTCTGATGCTCCTCTGATGCTCCTCTGATGCTCCTCTGATGCTCCTCTGATGCTCCTCTGATGCTCCTCTGATGCTCCTCTGATGCTCCTCTGATGCTCCTCTGATGCTCCTCTGATGCTCCTCTGATGTTGCTCTGATGCTCCACTGATGCTCTTCTGATGCTCCTCTGATGCTCCTCTGATGCTCCTCTGATGCTCCTCCGATGCTCCTCTGATGCTCCTCTGATGCTCCTCCGATGCTCCTCCGAGGCTCCTCTGATGCTTCTCTGATGCTCCTCTGATGCTCCTCTGTTGCTCCTCTGATGCTCCTCTGTTGCTCCTCTGATGCTCCTCTGATGCTCCTCTGATGCTCCTCTGATGCTCCTCTGATGCTACACTGATGCTCCTCTGATGCTCCTCTGATGCTCCTCTGATGCTCCTCTGATGCTCCTCTGATGCTCCTCTGATGCTCCTCTGATGCTCCTCTGATGCTCCACTGATGCTCCACTGATGCTCCTCTGATGCTCCTCTGATGCTCCTCTGATGCTCCTCTGATGCTCCTCTGATGCTCCTCTGATGCTCCTCTGATGCTCCTGCTCCTGCTCCTGCTCCTGCTCCTGCTCCTCTGATGCTCCTCTGATGCTCCTGCTCCTGTTCCTGCTCCTGCTCCTGCTCCTGCTCCTGCTCCTCTGATGCTCCTCTGATGCTCCTCTGATGCTCCTCTGATGCTCCTCTGATGCTCCTCTGATGCTCCTCTGATGCTCCTCTGATGCTCCTCTAATGCTCCTCTGAGGCTCCTCTGAGGCTCCTCTGATGCTCCTCTGATGCTCCTCTGTTGCTCCTCTGATGCTCCTCTGATGCTCCTCTGATTCTCCTCTGATACTCCTCTGATGGTCCTCTGATGCTCCTCTGATCCTCCTCTGATGCTCCTCTGATGCTCCTCTGATGCTCCTCTGATGCTCCTCTGTTGCTCCTCTGATGCTCCTCTGATGCTCCTCTGATGCTCCTCTGATGCTCCTCTGATGCTCCTCTGATGCTCCTCTGATGCTCCACTGATGCTCCTCTGATGCTCCTCTGATGCTCCTCTGATGCTCCTCTGATGCTCCTCTGATGCTCCTCTGATGCTCCTCTGATGCTCCTCTGAATCTCCTCTGATGCTCCTCTGATGCTGCTCTGATGCTCCACTGATGCTCCTCTGATTCTCCTCTGATGCTCCTCTGATTCTCCTCTGATGCTCCTCTGATGCTCCTCTGATGCTCCTCCGATGCTCCTCTGAGGCTCCTCTGATGCTTCTCTGATGCTCCTCTGATGCTCCTCTGTTGCTCCTCTGATGCTCCTCTGTTGCTCCTCCGATGCTCCTCTGAGGCTCCTCTGATGCTTCTCTGATGCTCCTCTGATGCTCCTCTGTTGCTCCTCTGATGCTCCTCTGTTGCTCCTCTGATGCTCCTCTGATGCTCCTCTGATGCTCCTCTGATGCTCCTCTGATGCTCCTCTGATGCTCCTCTGATGCTCCTCTGATGCTTCTCTGATGCTCCTCTGATGCTCCTCTGTTGCTCCTCTGATGCTCCTCTGATGCTCCTCTGATGCTCCTCTGATGCTCCACTGATGCTCCACTGATGCGCCTCTGATGCTCCTCTGATGCTCCTCTGATGCTCCTCTGATGCTCCTCTGATGCTCCTCTGATGCTCCTCTGATGCTGCTCTGATGCTCCTCTGATGCTCCTCTGATGCTCCTCTGCTGCTCCTCTGAGGCTCCTCTGATGCTCCTCTGATGCTCCACTGATGCTCCTCTGATGCTCCTCTGATGCTCCACTGATGCTCCTCTGATGCTCCTCTGATGCTCCTCTGATGCTCCTCTGATGCTCCTCTGATGCTCCTCTGATGCTCCTCTGATGCTCCTCTGATGCTCCTCTGATGCTCCTGCTCCTGCTCCTGCTCCTGCTCCTGCTCCTCTGATGCTCCTCTGATGCTCCTGCTCCTGTTCCTGCTCCTGCTCCTGCTCCTGCTCCTGCTCCTCTGATGCTCCTCTGATGCTCTTGCTCCTGCACCTGCTCCTGCTCCTGCTTCTGCTCCTGCACCTGCTCCTGCTCCTGCTCCTGCTCCTCTGATGCTCCTCTGATGCTCCACTGATGCTCCTCTGATGCTCCTCTGATGCTCCTCTGATGCTCCACTGATGCTCCTCTGATGCTCCTCTGATGCTCCACTGATGCTCCTCTGATGCTCCTCTGATGCTCCTCTGATGCTCCTCTGATGCTCCTCTGATGCTCCTCATGCTCCTCTGTGGCTCCTCTGATGCTCCTCTGATGCTCCTCTGATGCTCCTGCTCCTGCTCCTGCTCCTGCTCCTGCTCCTCTGATGCTCCTCTGATGCTCCTGCTCCTGTTCCTGCTCCTGCTCCTGCTCCTGCTCCTCTGATGCTCCTCTGATGCTCTTGCTCCTGCACCTGCTCCTGCTCCTGCTTCTGCTCCTGCACCTGCTCCTGCTCCTGCTCCTGCTCCTCTGATGCTCCTCTGATGCTCCTCTGATGCTCCTCTGATGCTCCTCTGATGCTCCACTGATGCTCCTCTGATGCTCCTCTGATGCTCCTCTGATGCTCCTCTGATGCTCCACTGATGCTCCTCTGATGCTCCTCTGATGCTCCTCTGATGCTCCTCTGATGCTCCTCTGATGCTCCTCTGATGCTCCTGTGATGCTCCTCTGATGCTTCTCTGATGCTCCTCTGTTGCTCCTCTGATGCTCCTCTGATGCTCCTCTGATGCTGCTCTGATGCTCCACTGATGCTCCTCTGATGCTCCTCTGATGCTCCTCTGATGCTCCTCTGATGCTCCTCTGATGCTCCTCCGATGCTCCTCTGAGGCTCCTCTGATGCTTCTCTGATGCTCCTCTGATGCTCCTCTGTTGCTCCTCTTATGCTCCTCTGTTGTTCCTCTGATGCTCCTCTGATGCTCCTCTGATGCTCCTCTGATGCTCCTCTGATGCTACACTGATGCTCCTCTGATGCTCCTCTGATGCTCCTCTGATGCTCCTCTGATGCTCCTCTGATGCTCCTCTGATGCTCCTCTGATGCTCCTCTGATGCTCCTCTGATGCTCCTCTGATGCTCCTCTGATGCTCCTCTGATGCTCCTCTGATGTTGCTCTGATGCTCCACTGATGCTCTTCTGATGCTCCTCTGATGCTCCTCTGATGCTCCTCTGATGCTCCTCCGATGCTCCTCTGATGCTCCTCTGATGCTCCTCCGATGCTCCTCCGAGGCTCCTCTGATGCTTCTCTGATGCTCCTCTGATGCTCCTCTGTTGCTCCTCTGATGCTCCTCTGTTGCTCCTCTGATGCTCCTCTGATGCTCCTCTGATGCTCCTCTGATGCTCCTCTGATGCTACACTGATGCTCCTCTGATGCTCCTCTGATGCTCCTCTGATGCTCCTCTGATGCTCCTCTGATGCTCCTCTGATGCTCCTCTGATGCTCCTCTGATGCTCCACTGATGCTCCACTGATGCTCCTCTGATGCTCCTCTGATGCTCCTCTGATGCTCCTCTGATGCTCCTCTGATGCTCCTCTGATGCTCCTCTGATGCTCCTGCTCCTGCTCCTGCTCCTGCTCCTGCTCCTCTGATGCTCCTCTGATGCTCCTGCTCCTGTTCCTGCTCCTGCTCCTGCTCCTGCTCCTGCTCCTCTGATGCTCCTCTGATGCTCTTGCTCCTGCACCTGCTCCTGCTCCTGCTTCTGCTCCTGCACCTGCTCCTGCTCCTGCTCCTGCTCCTCTGTTGCTCCTCTGATTCTCCTCTGATGCTCCTCTGATGGTCCTCTGATGCTCCTCTGATCCTCCTCTGATGCTCCTCTGATGCTCCTCTGATGCTCCTCTGTTGCTCCTCTGATGCTCCTCTGATGCTCCTCTGATGCTCCTCTGATGCTCCACTGATGCTCCTCTGATGCTCCTCTGATGCTCCTCTGATGCTCCTCTGATGCTCCACTGATGCTCAACTGATGCTCCTCTGATGCTCCACTGATGCTACTCTGATGCTCCTCTGATGCTCCTCTGATGCTCCTCTGATGCTCCTCTGATGCTCCTCTGTTGCTCCTCTGATGCTCCTCAGATGCTCCTCTGATGGTCCTCTGATGCTCCTCTGATCCTCCTCTGATGCTCCTCTGATGCTCCTCTGATGCTCCTCTGATGGTCCTCTGATGCTCCTCTGATCCTCCTCTGATGCTCCTCTGATGCTCCTCTGATGCTCCTCTGATGCTCCTCTGATGCTCCTCTAATGCTCCTCTGATGCTCCTCTGATGCTCCTCTGATGCTCCTCTGATGCTCCTGCTCCTGCTCCTGCTCCTGCTCCTGCTCCTCTGATGCTCCTCTGATTCTCCTCTGATGCTCCTCTGATGCTCCTCTGATGCTCCTCTGATGCTCCTCTGATGCTCCTGCTCCTGCTCCTGCTCCTGCTCCTGCTCCTCTGATGCTCCTCTGATGCTCCTCTGATGGTCCTCTGATGCTCCTCTGATCCTCCTCTGATGCTCCTCTGATGCTCCTCTGATGCTCCTCTGATGCTCCTCTGATGCTCCTCTAATGCTCCTCCGAGGCTCCTCTGATGCTTCTCTGATGCTCCTCTGATGCTCCTCTGATGCTCCTCTGATGCTCCTCTGATGCTCCTCTAATGCTCCTCTGAGGCTCCTCTGAGGCTCCTCTGATGCTCCTCTGATGCTCCTCTGTTGCTCCTCTGATGCTCCTCTGATGCTCCTCTGATTCTCCTCTGATGCTCCTCTGATGGTCCTCTGATGCTCCTCTGATCCTCCTCTGATGCTCCTCTGATGCTCCTCTGATGCTCCTCTTTTGCTCCTCTGATGCTCCTCTGATGCTCCTCTGATGCTCCTCTGATGCTCCACTGATGCTCCACTGATGCTCCTCTGATGCTCCTCTGATGCTCCTCTGATGCTCCTCTGATGCTCCTCTGATGCTCCTCTGATGCTCCTCTGATGCTCCTCTGATGCTCCACTGATGCTCCTCTGATGCTCCTCTGATGCTCCTCTGATGCTCCTCTGATGCTCCTCTGATGCTCCACTGATGCTCCTCTGATGCTCCACTGATGCTCAACTGATGCTCCTCTGATGCTCCACTGATGCTACTCTGAAGCTCCTCTGATGCTCCTCTGATTCTCCTCTGATGCTCCTCTGATGCTCCTCTGTTGCTCCTCTGATGCTCCACTGTTGCTCCTCTGATGCTCCTCTGATGCTCCTCTGATGCTCCTCTGATGCTCCTCTGATGCTCCTCTGATGCTACACTGATGCTCCTCTGATGCTCCTCTGATGCTCCTCTGATGCTCCTCTGATGCTCCTCTGTTGCTCCTCTGATGCTCCTCTGATGCTCCTCTGATGCTCCTCTGATGCTCCTCTGATACTCCTCTGATGCTCCTCTGATGCTACACTGATGCTCCTCTGATGCTCCTCTGAGGCTCCTCTGATGCTCCTCTGATGCTCCTCTGATGCTCCTCTGATGCTCCTTGGATGCTCCTCTGATGCTCCTCTGATGCTCCTCTGATGCTCCTCTGATGCTCCTCCGATGCTCCTCTGAGGCTCCTCTGATGCTTCTCTGATGCTCCTCTGATGCTCCTCTGTTGCTCCTCTGATGCTCCTCTGTTGCTCCTCTGATGCTCCTCTGATGCTCCTCTGATGCTCCTCTGATGCTACACTGATGCTCCTCTGATGCTCCTCTGATGCTCCTCTGATGCTCCTCTGATGCTCCTCTGATGCTCCTCTGATGCTCCTCTGATGCTCCTCTGTTGCTCCTCTGATGCTCCTCTGATGCTCCTCTGATGCTCCTCTGATGCTCCACTGATGCTCCACTGATGCTCCTCTGATGCTCCTCTGATGCTCCTCTGATGCTCCTCTGATGCTCCTCTGATGCTCCTGCTCCTGCTCCTGCTCCTGCTCCTGCTCCTGCTCCTCTGATGCTCCTCTGATGCTCTTGCTCCTGCACCTGCTCCTGCTCCTGCTTCTGCTCCTGCACCTGCTCCTGCTCCTGCTCCTGCTCCTCTGATGCTCCTCTGATGCTCCACTGATGCTCCTCTGATGCTCCTCTGATGCTCCTCTGATGCTCCTCTAATGCTCCTCTGAGGCTCCTCTGAGGCTCCTCTGATGCTCCTCTGATGCTCCTCTGTTGCTCCTCTGATGCTCCTCTGATGCTCCTCTGATTCTCCTCTGATGCTCCTCTGATGGTCCTCTGATGCTCCTCTGATCCTCCTCTGATGCTCCTCTGATGCTCCTCTGATGCTCCTCTTTTGCTCCTCTGATGCTCCTCTGATGCTCCTCTGATGCTCCTCTGATGCTCCACTGATGCTCCACTGATGCTCCTCTGATGCTCCTCTGATGCTCCTCTGATGCTCCTCTGATGCTCCTCTGATGCTCCTCTGATGCTCCTCTGATGCTCCTCTGATGCTCCACTGATGCTCCTCTGATGCTCCTCTGATGCTCCTCTGATGCTCCTCTGATGCTCCTCTGATGCTCCACTGATGCTCCTCTGATGCTCCACTGATGCTCAACTGATGCTCCTCTGATGCTCCACTGATGCTACTCTGAAGCTCCTCTGATGCTCCTCTGATTCTCCTCTGATGCTCCTCTGATGCTCCTCTGTTGCTCCTCTGATGCTCCACTGTTGCTCCTCTGATGCTCCTCTGATGCTCCTCTGATGCTCCTCTGATGCTCCTCTGATGCTCCTCTGATGCTACACTGATGCTCCTCTGATGCTCCTCTGATGCTCCTCTGATGCTCCTCTGATGCTCCTCTGTTGCTCCTCTGATGCTCCTCTGATGCTCCTCTGATGCTCCTCTGATGCTCCTCTGATGCTCCTCTGATGCTACACTGATGCTCCTCTGATGCTCCTCTGAGGCTCCTCTGATGCTCCTCTGATGCTCCTCTGATGCTCCTCTGATGCTCCTTGGATGCTCCTCTGATGCTCTTCTGATGCTCCTCTGATGCTCCTCTGATGCTCCTCCGATGCTCCTCTGAGGCTCCTCTGATGCTTCTCTGATGCTCCTCTGATGCTCCTCTGTTGCTCCTCTGATGCTCCTCTGTTGCTCCTCTGATGCTCCTCTGATGCTCCTCTGATGCTCCTCTGATGCTACACTGATGCTCCTCTGATGCTCCTCTGATGCTCCTCTGATGCTCCTCTGATGCTCCTCTGATGCTCCTCTGATGCTCCTCTGATGCTCCTCTGTTGCTCCTCTGATGCTCCTCTGATGCTCCTCTGATGCTCCTCTGATGCTCCACTGATGCTCCACTGATGCTCCTCTGATGCTCCTCTGATGCTCCTCTGATGCTCCTCTGATGCTCCTCTGATGCTCCTGCTCCTGCTCCTGCTCCTGCTCCTGCTCCTGCTCCTCTGATGCTCCTCTGATGCTCTTGCTCCTGCACCTGCTCCTGCTCCTGCTTCTGCTCCTGCACCTGCTCCTGCTCCTGCTCCTGCTCCTCTGATGCTCCTCTGATGCTCCACTGATGCTCCTCTGATGCTCCTCTGATGCTCCTCTGATGCTCCACTGATGCTCCTCTGATGCTCCTCTGATGCTCCACTGATGCTCCTCTGATGCTCCTCTGATGCTCCTCTGATGCTCCTCTGATGCTCCTCTGATGCTCCTCTGATGCTCCTCTGAGGCTCCTCTGATGCTCCTCTGATGCTCCTGCTCCTGCTCCTGCTCCTGCTCCTGCTCCTCTGATGCTCCTCTGATGCTCCTGCTCCTGTTCCTGCTCCTGCTCCTGCTCCTGCTCCTGCTCCTCTGATGCTCCTCTGATGCTCTTGCTCCTGCACCTGCTCCTGCTCCTGCTTCTGCTCCTGCACCTGCTCCTGCTCCTGCTCCTGCTCCTCTGATGCTCCTCTGATGCTCCTCTGATGCTCCTCTGATGCTCCTCTGATGCTCCACTGATGCTCCTCTGATGCTCCTCTGATGCTCCTCTGATGCTCCTCTGATGCTCCTCTGATGCTCCTCTGATGCTCCTCTGATGCTCCTCTGATGCTCCTCTGATGCTCCTCTGATGCTCCTCTGATGCTCCTCTGATGCTGCTCTGATGCTCCACTGATGCTCCTCTGATGCTCCTCTGATGCTCCTCTGATGCTCCTCTGATGCTCCTCTGATGCTCCTCTGATGCTCCTCCGATGCTCCTCTGAGGGTCCTCTGATGCTTCTCTGATGCTCCTCTGATGCTCCTCTGTTGCTCCTCTGATGCTCCTCTGTTGCTCCTCTGATGCTCCTCTGATGCTCCTCTGATGCTCCTCTGATGCTCCTCTGATGCTACACTGATGCTCCTCTGATGCTCCTCTGATGCTCCTCTGATGCTCCTCTGATGCTCCTCTGATGCTCCTCTGATGCTCCTCTGATGCTCCTCTGATGCTCCTCTGATGCTCCTCTGTTGCTCCTCTGATGCTCCTCTGATGCTCCTCTGATGCTCCTCTGATGCTTCTCTGATGCTCCTCTGATGCTCCTCTGTTGCTCCTCTGATGCTCCCCTGTTGCTCCTCTGATGCTCCTCTGATGCTCCTCTGATGCTGCTCTGATGCTCCACTGATGCTCCTCTGATGCTCCTCTGATGCTCCTCTGATGCTCCTCTGATGCTCCTCTGATGCTCCTCTGATGCTCCTCTGATGCTCCTCCGATGCTCCTCTGAGGCTCCTCTGATGCTTCTCTGATGCTCCTCTGATGCTCCTCTGTTGCTCCTCTGATGCTCCTCTGTTGCTCCTCTGATGCTCCTCTGATGCTCCTCTGATGCTCCTCTGATGCTCCTCTGATGCTACACTGATGCTCCTCTGATGCTCCTCTGATGCTCCTCTGATGCTCCTCTGATGCTCCTCTGATGCTCCTCTGATGCTCCTCTGTTGCTCCTCTGATGCTCCTCTGATGCTCCTCTGATGTTCCTCTGATGCTCCACTGATGCTCCACTGATGCTCCTCTGATGCTCCTCTGATGCTCCTCTGATGCTCCTCTGATGCTCCTCTGATGCTCCTCTGATGCTCCTCTGATGCTCCTCTGATGCTCCTGCTCCTGCTCCTGCTCCTGCTCCTGCTCCTCTGATGCTCCTCTGATGCTCCTGCTCCTGTTCCTGCCCCTGCTCCTGCTCCTGCTCCTGCTCCTCTGATGCTCCTCTGATGCTCTTGCTCCTGCACCTGCTCCTGCTCCTGCTTCTGCTCCTGCACCTGCTCCTGCTCCTGCTCCTGCTCCTCTGATGCTCCTCTGATCCTCCTCTGATGCTCCTCTGATGCTCCTCTGATGCTCCTCTGTTGCTCCTCTGATGCTCCTCTGATGCTCCTCTGATGCTCCTCTGAAGCTCCACTGATGCTCCTCTGATGCTCCTCTGATGCTCCTCTGATGCTCCTCTGATGCTCCACTGATGCTCCTCTGATGCTCCACTGATGCTCAACTGATGCTCCTCTGATGCTCCACTGATGCTACTCTGATGCTCCTCTGATGCTCCTCTGATGCTCATCTGATGCTCCTCTGATGCTCCTCTGTTGCTCCTCTGATGCTCCTCAGATGCTCCTCTGATGTTCCTCTGATGCTCCACTGATGCTCCACTGATGCTCCTCTGATGCTCCTCCGATGCTCCTCTGATGCTCCTCTGATGCTCCTCTGATGCTCCTCTAATGCTCCTCTGAGGCTCCTCTGAGGCTCCTCTGATGCTCCACTGATGCTCCTCTGTTGCTCCTCTGATGCTCCTCTGATGCTCCTCTGATTCTCCTCTGATGCTCCTCTGATGGTCCTCTGATGGTCCTCTGATCCTCCTCTGATGCTCCTCTGATGCTCCTCTGATGCTCCTCTGTTGCTCCTCTGATGCTCCTCTGATGCTCCTCTGATGCTCCTCTGATGCTCCACTGATGCTCCACTGATGCTCCTCTGATACTCCTCTGATGCTCCTCTGATGCTCCTCTGATGCTCCTCTGATGCTCCTCTGATGCTCTTCTGATGCTCCTCTGATGCTCCTCTGATGCTCCTCTGATGCTCCACTGATGCTCCTCTGATGCTCCTCTGATGCTCCTCTGATTCTCCTCTCATGCTCCTCTGATGCTCCACTGATGCTCCTCTGATGCTCCACTGATGCTCAACTGATGCTCCTCTGATGCTCCACTGATGCTACTCTGATGCTCCTCTGATGCTCCTCTGATGCTCCTCTGATGCTCCTCTGATGCTCCTCTGTTGCTCCTCTGATGCTCCTCTGTTGCTCCTCTGATGCTCCTCTGATGCTCCTCTGATGCTCCTCTGATGCTCCTCTGATGCTCCTCTGATGCTACACTGATGCTCCTCTGATGCTCCTCTGATGCTCCTCTGATGCTCCTCTGATGCTCCTCTGTTGCTCCTCTGATGCTCCTCTGATGCTCCTCTGATGCTCCTCTGATGCTCCTCTGACGCTCCTCTGATGCTCCTCTGATGCTACACTGATGCTCCTCTGATGCTCCTCTGATGATCCTCTGATGCTCCTCTGATGCTCCTCTGATGCTCCTCTGATGCTCCTCTGATGCTCCTCTGATGCTCCTCTGATGCTCCACTGATGCTCCTCCGATGCTCCTCTGAGGCTCCTCTGATGCTCCTCTGATGCTCCTCTGATGCTCCTCTGTTGCTCCTCTGGTGCTCCTCCGTTGCTCCTCTGATGCTCCTCTGATGCTCCTCTGATGCTCCTCTGATGCTCCTCTGATGCTACACTGATGCTCCTCTGATGCTCCTCTGATGCTCCTCTGATGCTCCTCTGATGCTCCTCTGTTGCTCCTCTGATGCTCCTCTGATGCTCCTCTGATGCTCCTCTGATGCTCCACTGATGCTCCACTGATGCACCTCTGATGCTCCTCTGATGCTCCTCTGATGCTCCTCTGATGCTCCTCTGATGCTCCTCTGATGCTCCTCTGATGCTCCTCTGTTGCTACTCTGATGCTCCTCTGATGCTCCTCTGATGCTGCTCTGATGCTCCACTGATGCTCCTCTGATGCTCCTCTGATGCTCCTCTGATGCTCTTCTGATGCTCCTCTGATGCTCCTCTGATGCTCCTCTGATGCTCCTCCGATGCTCCTCTGAGGCTCCTCTGATGCTCCTCTGATGCTCCTCTGATGCTCCTCTGTTGCTCCTCTGATGCTCCTCTGTTGCTCCTCTGATGCTCCTCTGATGCTCCTCTGATGCTCCTCTGATGCTCCTCTGATGCTCCTCTGATGCTCCTCTGATGCTCCTCTGATGCTCCTCCGATGCTCCTCTGATGCTACACTGATGCCCCTCTGATGCTCCTCTGATGCTCCTCTGATGCTCCTCTGATGCTCCTCCGATGCTCCTCTGATGCTCCTCTGATGCTCCTCTGATGCTCCTCTGATGCTCCTCTGATGCTCCTCTGATGCTCCTCTGATGCTCCTCTGATGCTCCTCTGATGCTGCTCTGATGCTCCACTGATGCTCCTCTGATGCTCCTCTGATGCTCCTCTGATGCTCCTCTGATGCTCCTCTGATGCTCCTCCGATGCTCCTCTGATGCTCCTCCGATGCTCCTCTGAGGCTCCTCTGATGCTTCTCTGATGCTCCTCTGATGCTCCTCTGTTGCTCCTCTGATGCTCCTCTGTTGCTCTTCTGATGCTCCTCTGATGCTCCTCTGATGCTCCTCTGATGCTACACTGATGCTCCTCTGATGCTCCTCTGATGCTCCTCTGATGCTCCTCTGATGCTCCTCTGATGCTCCTCTGATGCTCCTCTGATGCTCCTCTGTTGCTCCTCTGATGCTCCTCTGATGCTCCTCTGATGCTCCTCTGATGCTCCACTGATGCTCCACTGATGCTCCTCTGATGCTCCTCTGATGCTCCTCTGATGCTCCTCTGATGCTCCTCTGATGCTCCTCTGATGCTCCTCTGATGCTCCTGCTCCTGCTCCTGCTCCTGCTCCTGCTCCTCTGATGCTCCTCTGATGCTCCTGCTCCTGTTCCTGCTCCTGCTCCTGCTCCTGCTCCTGCTCATCTGATGCTCCTCTGATGCTCTTGCTCCTGCACCTGCTCCTGCTCCTGCTTCTGCTCCTGCACCTGCTCCTGCTCCTGCTCCTGCTCCTCTGTTGCTCCTCTGATTCTCCTCTGATGCTCCTCTGATGGTCCTCTGATGCTCCTCTGATCCTCCTCTGATGCTCCTCTGATGCTCCTCTGATGCTCCTCTGTTGCTCCTCTGATGCTCCTCTGATGCTCCTCTGATGCTCCTCTGATGCTCCACTGATGCTCCTCTGATGCTCCTCTGATGCTCCTCTGATGCTCCTCTGATGCTCCACTGATGCTCCTCTGATGCTCCACTGATGCTCAACTGATGCTCCTCTGATGCTCCACTGATGCTACACTGATGCTCCTCTGATGCTCCTCTGATGCTCCTCTGATGCTCCTCTGATGCTCCTCTGTTGCTCCTCTGATGCTCCTCAGATGCTCCTCTGATGCTCCTCTGATGCTCCACTGATGCTCCACTGATGCTCCTCTGATGCTCCTCTGATGCTCCTCTGATGCTCCTCTGATGCTCCTCTGATGCTCCTCTAATGCTCCTCTGAGGCTCCTCTGAGGCTCCTCTGATGCTCCTCTGATGCTCCTCTGTTGCTCCTCTGATGCTCCTCTGATGCTCCTCTGATTCTCCTCTGATGCTCCTCTGATGGTCCTCTGATGCTCCTCTGATCCTCCTCTGATGCTCCTCTGATGCTCCTCTGATGCTCCTCTGTTGCTCCTCTGATGCTCCTCTGATGCTCCTCTGATGCTCCACTGATGCGACTCTGATGCTCCTCTGATGCTCCTCTGATGCTCCTCTGATGCTCCTCTGATGCTCCTCTGTTGCTCCTCTGATGCTCCTCTGTTGCTCCTCTGATGCTCCTCTGATGCTCCTCTGATGCTCCTCTGATGCTCCTCTGATGCTCCTCTGATGCTACACTGATGCTCCTCTGATGCTCCTCTGATGCTCCTCTGATTCTCCTCTGATGCTCCTCTGTTGCTCCTCTGATGCTCCTCCGATGCTCCTCTGATGCTCCTCTGATGCTCCTCTGATGCTCCTCTGATGCTACACTGACGCTCCTCTGATGCTCCTCTGATGCTCCTCTGATGCTCCTCTGATGCTCCTCTGTGGCTCCTCTGATGCTCCTCTGATGCTCCACTGACGCTCCTCTGATGCTCCTCTGATGCTCCTCTGATGCTCCTCTGATGCTGCTCTGATGCTCCACTGATGCTCCTCTGATGCTCCTCTGATGCTCCTCTGATGCTCCTCTGATGCTCCTCTGATGCTCCTCTGATGCTCCTCTGATGCTGCTCCGATGCTCCTCTGAGGCTCCTCTGATGCTTCTCTGATGCTCCTCTGATGCTCCTCTGTTGCTCCTCTGATGCTCCTCTGTTGCTCCTCTGATGCTCCTCCGATGCTCCTCTGATGCTCCTCTGATGCTCCTCTGATGCTACACTGATGCTCCTCTGATGCTCCTCTGATGCTCCTCTGATGCTCCTCTGATGCTCCTCTGTTGCTCCTCTGATGCTCCTCTGATGCTCCTCTGATGCTCCTCTGATGCTCCACTGATGCTCCACTGATGCACCTCTGATGCTCCTCTGATGCTCCTCTGATGCTCCTCTGATGCTCCTCGGATGCTCCTCTGATGCTCCTCTGATGCTCCTCTGATGCTCCTCTGATGCTCCTCTGATGCTCCTCTGATGCTCCACTGATGCTCCTCTGATGCTCCTCTGATGCTCCACTGATGCTCCTCTGATGCTCCTCTGATGCTCCTCTGATGCTCCTCTGATGCTCCTCTGATGCTCCTCTGATGCTCCTCTGATGCTCCTCTGATGCTCCTCTGATGCTCCTCTGATGCTCCTCTGATGCTCCACTGATGCTCCTCTGATGCTCCTCTGATGCTCCTCTGATGGTCCTCTGATGCTCCTCTGATCCTCCTCTGATGCTCCTCTGATGCTCAACTGATGCTCCTCTGATGCTCCACTGATGCTCCTCTGTTGCTCCTCTGATGCTCCTCTGATGCTCCTCTGATGCTCCTCTGATGCTCCTATGATGCTCCTCTGATGCTCCTCTGATGCTACACTGATGCTCCTCTGATGCTCCTCTGATGCTCCTGTGATGCTCCTCTGATGCTCCTCTGATGCTCCTCTGATCCTCCTCTGATGCTCCTCTGATGCTCCTCTGATGCTCCTCTGTTGCTCCTCTGATGCTCCTCTGATGCTCCTCTGATGCTCCTCTGATGCTCCACTGATGCTCCACTGATGCTCCTCTGATACTCCTCTGATGCTCCTCTGATGCTCCTCTGATGCTCCTCTGATGCTCCTCTGATGCTCCTCTGATGCTCCACTGATGCTCCTCTGATGCTCCTCTGATGCTCCTCTGATGCTCCTCTGACGCTCCTCTAATGCTCCACTGATGCTCCTCTGATGCTCCACTGATGCTCCTCTGATGCTCCTCTGATGCTCCTCTGATGCTACTCTGACGCTCCTCTGATGCTCCTCTGATGCTCCTCTGATGCTCCTCTGATGCTCCTCTGTTGCTCCTCTGATGCTCCTCTGTTGCTCCTCTGATGCTCCTCTGATGCTCCTCTGATGCTCCTCTGATGCTCCTCTGATGCTCCTCTGATGCTACACTGATGCTCCTCTGATGCTCCTCTGATGCTCCTCTGATGCTCCTCTGATGCTCCTCTGTTGCTCCTCTGATGCTCCTCTGATGCTCCTCTGATGCTCCTCTGATGCTCCTCTGATGCTCCTCTGATGCTCCTCTGATGCTCCTCTGATGCTCCTCTGATGCTCCTCTGATGCTCCTCTGATGCTCCTCTGATGCTCCTCTGATGCTCCTCTGATGCTCCTCTGATGCTCCTCTGATGCTCCTCTGATGCTCCTCTGATGCTCCTCTGATGCTCCACTGATGCTCCTCTGATGCTCCTCTGATGCTCCACTAATGCTCCTCTGATGCTCCTCTGATGCTCCTCTGATGCTCCTCTGATGCTCCTCTGATGCTCCACTGATGCTCCTCTGATGGTCTTGCTCCTGCTCCTGCTTCTGCTCCTGCACCTGCTCCTGCTCCTGCTCCTGCTCCTCTGTTGCTCCTCTGATGCTCCTCTGTTGCTCCACTGATGCTCCTCTGATGCTCCTCTGATGCTCCTCTGATGCTCCTCTGATGCTCCTCTGATGCTCCTCTGATGCTCCTCTGATGCTCCTCTGATGCTCCTCTGATGCTCCTCTGATGCTCCTCTGATGCTCCTCTGATGCTCCTCTGATGCTCCTCTGATGCTCCTCAGATGCTCCTCTGATGCTCCTCTGATGCTCCACTGATGCTCCTCTGATGCTCCTCTGATGCTACACTGATGCTCCTCTGATGCTCCACTGATGCTCAACTGATGCTCCTCTGATGCTCCACTGATGCTACTCTGATGCTCCTCTGATGCTCCTCTGATGCTCCTCTGATGCTCCTCTGATGCTCCTCTGTTGCTCCTCTGATGCTCCTCAGATGCTCCTCTGATGCTCCTCTGATGCTCCACTGATGCTCCACTGATGCTCCTCTGATGCTCCTCTGATGCTCCTCTGATGCTCCTCTGATGCTCCTCTGATGCTCCTCTAATGCTCCTCTGAGGCTCCTCTGAGGCTCCTCTGATGCTCCTCTGATGCTCCTCTGTTGCTCCTCTGATGCTCCTCTGATGCTCCTCTGATTCTCCTCTGATGCTCCTCTGATGGTCCTCTGATGCTCCTCTGATTCTCCTCTGATGCTCCTCTGATGCTCCTCTGATGCTCCTCTGATGCTCCTCTGATGCTCCTCTGACGCTCCTCTGAGGCTCCTCTGATGCTCCTCTGATGCTCCTCTGATGCTCCTCTGATGCTCCTCTGATGCTCCTCTGATGCTCCTCTGAGGCTCCTCTGAGGCTCCTCTGATGCTCCTCTGATGCTCCTCTGTTGCTCCTCTGATGCTCCTCTGATGCTCCTCTGATGCTCCTCTGATGCTCCTCTGATGCTCCTCTGATGCTCCTCTGATGCTCCTCTGAGGCTCCTCTGAGGCTCCTCTGATGCTCCTCTGATGCTCCTCCGATGCTCCTCTGAGGCTCCTCTGATGCTTCTCTGATGCTCCTCTGATGCTCCTCTGTTGCTCCTCTGATGCTCCTCTGTTGCTCCTCTGATGCTCCTCTGATGCTCCTCTGATGCTCCTCTGATGCTCCTCTGATGCTACACTGATGCTCCTCTGATGCTCCTCTGATGCTCCTCTGATGCTCCTCTGATGCTCCTCTGATGCTCCTCTGATGCTCCTCTGATGCTCCTCTGTTGCTCCTCTGATGCTCCTCTGATGCTCCTCTGATGCTCCTCTGATGCTCCACTGATGCTCCACTGATGCTCCTCTGATGCTCCTCTGATGCTCCTCTGATGCTCCTCTGATGCTCCTCTGATGCTCCTCTGATGCTCCTCTGATGCTCCTCTGATGCTCCTCTGATGCTCCTGCTCCTGCTCCTGCTGCTGCTCCTGCTCCTCTGATGCTCCTCTGATGCTCCTGCTCCTGTTCCTGCTCCTGCTCCTGCTCCTGCTCCTGCTCCTCTGATGCTCCTCTGATGCTCTTGCTCCTGCACCTGCTCCTGCTCCTGCTTCTGCTCCTGCACCTGCTCCTGCTCCTGCTCCTGCTCCTGCTCCTGCTCCTCTGATGCTCCTCTGTTGCTCCTGCTCCTGTTCCTGCTCCTGCTCCTGCTCCTGCTCCTGCTCCTCTGATGCTCCTCTGATGCTCTTGCTCCTGCACCTGCTCCTGCTCCTGCTTCTGCTCCTGCACCTGCTCCTGCTTCTGCTCCTGCACCTGCTCCTGCTCCTGCTCCTGCTCCTCTGTTGCTCCTCTGATGCTCCTCTGATGCTCCTCTGATGCTCCTCTGATGCTCCTCTGATGCTCCTCTGATGCTCCTCTGATGCTCCTCTGATGCTCCTCTGTTGCTCCTCTGATGCTCCTCTGATGCTCCTCTGATGCTCCTCTGATGCTCCTCTGATGCTCCTCTGATGCTCCTCTGATGCTCCTCTGAGGCTCCTCTGATGCTCCTCTGATGCTCCTCTGATGCTCCTCTGATGCTCCTCTGATGCTCCTCTGATGCTCCTCTGTTGCTCCTCTGATGCTCCTCTGATGCTCCTCTGATGCTCCTCTGATGCTCCACTGATGCTCCACTGATGCTCCTCTGATGCTCCTCTGATGCTCCTCTGATGCTCCTCTGATGCTCCTCTGATGCTCCTCTGATGCTCCTCTGATGCTCCTCTGATGCTCCTCTGATGCTCCTGCTCCTGCTCCTGCTCCTGCTCCTGCTCCTCTGATGCTCCTCTGATGCTCCTGCTCCTGTTCCTGCTCCTGCTCCTGCTCCTGCTCCTGCTCCTCTGATGCTCCTCTGATGCTCTTGCTCCTGCACCTGCTCCTGCTCCTGCTTCTGCTCCTGCACCTGCTCCTGCTCCTGCTCCTGCTCCTGCTCCTGCTCCTCTGATGCTCCTCTGTTGCTCCTGCTCCTGTTCCTGCTCCTGCTCCTGCTCCTGCTCCTGCTCCTCTGATGCTCCTCTGATGCTCTTGCTCCTGCACCTGCTCCTGCTCCTGCTTCTGCTCCTGCACCTGCTCCTGCTTCTGCTCCTGCACCTGCTCCTGCTTCTGCTCCTGCACCTGCTCCTGCTCCTCTGATGCTCCTCTGATGCTCCTCTGTTGCTCCTCTGATGCTCCTCTGATGCTCCTCTGATGCTCCTCTGATGCTCCTCTGATGCTCCTCTGATGCTCCTCTGATGCTCCTCTGATGCTCCACTGATGCTCCTCTGATGCTCCTCTGATGCTCCACTGATGCTCCTCTGATGCTCCTCTGATGCTCCTCTGATGCTCCTCTGATGATCCTCTGATGCTCCTCTGATGCTACACTGATGCTCCTCTGATGCTCCTCTGATGCTCCTCTGATGCTCCTCTGATGCTCCTCTGATGCTCCTCTGATGCTCCTCTGATGCTCCTCTGTTGCTCCTCTGATGCTCCTCTGATGCTCCTCTGATGCTCCTCTGATGTTCCACTGATGCTCCACTGATGCTCCTCTGATGCTCCTCTGATGCTCCTCTGATGCTCCTCTGATGCTCCTCTGATGCTCCTCTGATGCTCCTCTGATGCTCCTCTGATGCTCCTCTGATGCTCCTGCTCCTGCTCCTGCTGCTGCTCCTGCTCCTCTGATGCTCCTCTGATGCTCCTGCTCCTGTTCCTGCTCCTGCTCCTGCTCCTGCTCCTGCTCCTCTGATGCTCCTCTGATGCTCTTGCTCCTGCACCTGCTCCTGCTCCTGCTTCTGCTCCTGCACCTGCTCCTGCTCCTGCTCCTGCTCCTGCTCCTGCTCCTCTGATGCTCCTCTGTTGCTCCTGCTCCTGTTCCTGCTCCTGCTCCTGCTCCTGCTCCTGCTCCTCTGATGCTCCTCTGATGCTCCTCTGATGCTCCTCTGATGCTCCTCTGATGCTCCTCTGATGCTCCACTGATGCTCCTCTGATGCTCCTCTGATGCTCCTCTGATGCTCCTCTGATGCTCCTCAGATGCTCCTCTGATGCTCCTCTGATGCTCCACTGATGCTCCTCTGATGCTCCTCTGATGCTACACTGATGCTCCTCTGATGCTCCACTGATGCTCAACTGATGCTCCTCTGATGCTCCACTGATGCTACTCTGATGCTCCTCTGATGCTCCTCTGATGCTCCTCTGATGCTCCTCTGATGCTCCTCTGTTGCTCCTCTGATGCTCCTCAGATGCTCCTCTGATGCTCCTCTGATGCTCCACTGATGCTCCACTGATGCTCCTCTGATGCTCCTCTGATGCTCCTCTGATGCTCCTCTGATGCTCCTCTGATGCTCCTCTAATGCTCCTCTGAGGCTCCTCTGAGGCTCCTCTGATGCTCCTCTGATGCTCCTCTGTTGCTCCTCTGATGCTCCTCTGATGCTCCTCTGATTCTCCTCTGATGCTCCTCTGATGGTCCTCTGATGCTCCTCTGATTCTCCTCTGATGCTCCTCTGATGCTCCTCTGATGCTCCTCTGATGCTCCACTGATGCTCCTCTGACGCTCCTCTGAGGCTCCTCTGATGCTCCTCTGATGCTCCTCTGATGCTCCTCTGATGCTCCTCTGATGCTCCTCTGATGCTCCTCTGAGGCTCCTCTGAGGCTCCTCTGATGCTCCTCTGATGCTCCTCTGTTGCTCCTCTGATGCTCCTCTGATGCTCCTCTGATGCTCCTCTGATGCTCCTCTGATGCTCCTCTGATGCTCCTCTGATTCTCCTCTGATGCTCCTCTGATGCTCCTCTGATGCTCCTCTGATGCTCCACTGATGCACCTCTGATGCTCCTCTGATGCTCCTCTGATGCTCCTCTGATGCTCCTCTGATGCTCCTCTGTTGCTCCTCTGATGCTCCTCTGATGCTCCTCTGATGCTCTTGCTCCTGCACCTGCTCCTGCTCCTGCTTCTGCTCCTGCACCTGCTCCTGCTCCTGCTTCTGCTCCTGCTCCTGCTCCTCTGATGCTCCTCTGTTGCTCCTGCTCCTGTTCCTGCTCCTGCTCCTGCTCCTGCTCCTGCTCCTCTGATGCTCCTCTGATGCTCTTGCTCCTGCACCTGCTCCTGCTCCTGCTTCTGCTCCTGCACCTGCTCCTGCTTCTGCTCCTGCACCTGCTCCTGCTTCTGCTCCTGCACCTGCTCCTGCTCCTCTGATGCTCCTCTGATGCTCCTCTGTTGCTCCTCTGATGCTCCTCTGATGCTCCACTGATGCACCTCTGATGCTCCTCTGATGCTCCTCTGATGCTCCTCTGATGGTCCTCTGATTCTCCTCTGATGCTCCTCTGATGCTCCTCTGATGCTCCTCTGATGCTCCTCTGATGCTCCTCTGATGCTCCTCTGTTGCTCCTCTGATGCTCCTCTGATGCTCCTCTGATGCTCCTCTGATGCTCCACTGATGCTCCACTGATGCTCCTCTGATGCTCCTCTGATGCTCCTCTGATGCTCCTCTGATGCTCCTCTGATGCTCCTCTGATGCTCCTCTGATGCTCCTCTGATGCTCCTCTGATGCTCCTCTGATGCACCTCTGATGCTCCTCTGATGCTCCTCTGATGCTCCTGCTCCTGCTCCTGCTGCTGCTCCTGCTCCTCTGATGCTCCTCTGATGCTCCTGCTCCTGTTCCTGCTCCTGCTCCTGCTCCTGCTCCTGCTCCTCTGATGCTCCTCTGATGCTCTTGCTCCTGCACCTGCTCCTGCACCTGCTCCTGCTCCTGATTCTGCTCCTGCACCTGCTCCTGCTCCTGCTCCTGCTCCTCTGATGCTCCTCTGTTGCTCCTGCTCCTGTTCCTGCTCCTGCTCCTGCTCCTGCTCCTGCTCCTCTGATGCTCCTCTGATGCTCTTGCTCCTGCACCTGCTCCTGCTCCTGCTTCTGCTCCTGCACCTGCTCCTGCTTCTGCTCCTGCACCTGCTCCTGCTCCTGCTCCTGCTCCTCTGTTGCTCCTCTGATGCTCCTCTGATGCTCCTCTGATGCTCCTCTGATGCTCCTCTGATGCTCCTCTGATGCTCCTCTGATGCTCCTCTGATGCTCCTCTGATGCTCCTCTGATGCTCCTCTGATGCTCCTCTGATGCTCCTCTGATGCTCCTCTGATGCTCCTCTGATGCTCCTCTGATGCTCCTCTGAGGCTCCTCTGATGCTCCTCTGATGCTCCTCTGATGCTCCTCTGATGCTCCTCTGATGCTCCTCTGAGGCTCCTCTGAGGCTCCTCTGATGCTCCTCTGATGCTCCTCTGTTGCTCCTCTGATGCTCCTCTGATGCTCCTCTGATGCTCCTCTGATGCTCCTCTGATGCTCCTCTGATGCTCCTCTGATGCTCCTCTGATGCTCCTCTGAGGCTCCTCTGAGGCTAATCTGATGCTCCTCTGATGCTCCTCTGATGCTCCTCTGATGCTCCTCTGATGCTCCTCTGATGCTCCTCTGATGCTCCTCTGATGCTCCTCCGATGCTCCTCCGAGGCTCCTCTGATGCTTCTCTGATGCTCCTCTGATGCTCCTCTGTTGCTCCTCTGATGCTCCTCTGTTGCTCCTCTGATGCTCCTCTGATGCTCCTCTGATGCTCCTCTGATGCTCCTCTGATGCTACACTGATGCTCCTATGATGCTCCTCTGATGCTCCTCTGATGCTCCTCTGATGCTCCTCTGATGCTCCTCTGATGCTCCTCTGTTGCTCCTCTGATGCTCCTCTGATGCTCCTCTGATGCTCCACTGATGCTCCACTGATGCTCCTCTGATGCTCCTCTGATGCTCCTCTGATGCTCCTCTGATGCTCCTCTGATGCTCCTCTGATGCTCCTCTGATGCTCCTCTGATGCTCCTCTGATGCTCCTCTGATGCTCCTCTGATGCTCCTGCTCCTGCTCCTGCTCCTGCTCCTGCTCCTCTGATGCTCCTCTGATGCTCCTGCTCCTGTTCCTGCTCCTGCTCCTGCTCCTGCTCCTGCTCCTCTGATGCTCCTCTGATGTTCTTGCTCCTGCACCTGCTCCTGCTCCTGCTTCTGCTCCTGCACCTGCTCCTGCTCCTGCTTCTGCTCCTGCTCCTGCTCCTCTGATGCTCCTCTGTTGCTCCTGCTCCTGTTCCTGCTCCTGCTCCTGCTCCTGCTCCTGCTCCTCTGATGCTCCTCTGATGCTCTTGCTCCTGCACCTGCTCCTGCTCCTGCTTCTGCTCCTGCACCTGCTCCTGCTTCTGCTCCTGCACCTGCTCCTGCTTCTGCTCCTGCACCTGCTCCTGCTCCTCTGATGCTCCTCTGATGCTCCTCTGTTGCTCCTCTGATGCTCCTCTGATGCTCCACTGATGCACCTCTGATGCTCCTCTGATGCTCCTCTGATGCTCCTCTGATGCTCCACTGATGCTCCTCTGACGCTCCTCTGAGGCTCCTCTGATGCTCCTCTGATGCTCCTCTGATGCTCCTCTGATGCTCCTCTGATGCTCCTCTGATGCTCCTCTGAGGCTCCTCTGAGGCTCCTCTGATGCTCCTCTGATGCTCCTCTGTTGCTCCTCTGATGCTCCTCTGATGCTCCTCTGATGCTCCTCTGATGCTCCTCTGATGCTCCTCTGATGCTCCTCTGATTCTCCTCTGATGCTCCTCTGATGCTCCTCTGAGGCTCCTCTGATGCTCCACTGATGCACCTCTGATGCTCCTCTGATGCTCCTCTGATGCTCCTCTGATGCTCCTCTGATGCTCCTCTGTTGCTCCTCTGATGCTCCTCTGATGCTCCTCTGATGCTCCTCTGAGGCTCCTCTGAGGCTCCTCTGATGCTCCTCTGATGCTCCTCTGTTGCTCCTCTGATGCTCCTCTGATGCTCCTCTGATGCTCCTCTGATGCTCCTCTGATGCTCCTCTGATGCTCCTCTGATTCTCCTCTGATGCTCCTCTGATGCTCCTCTGAGGCTCCTCTGATGCTCCACTGATGCACCTCTGATGCTCCTCTGATGCTCCTCTGATGCTCCTCTGATGCTCCTCTGATGCTCCTCTGTTGCTCCTCTGATGCTCCTCTGATGCTCCTCTGATGCTCCTCTGATGCTCCTCTGTTGCTCCTCTGATGCTCCTCTGATGCTCCACTGATGCACCTCTGATGCTCCTCTGATGCTCCTCTGATGCTCCTCTGATGCTCCACTGATGCTCCTCTGACGCTCCTCTGAGGCTCCTCTGATGCTCCTCTGATGCTCCTCTGATGCTCCTCTGATGCTCCTCTGATGCTCCTCTGATGCTCCTCTGAGGCTCCTCTGAGGCTCCTCTGATGCTCCACTGATGCACCTCTGATGCTCCTCTGATGCTCCTCTGATGCTCCTCTGATGCTCCTCTGATGCTCCTCTGTTGCTCCTCTGATGCTCCTCTGATGCTCCTCTGATGCTCTTGCTCCTGCACCTGCTCCTGCTCCTGCTTCTGCTCCTGCACCTGCTCCTGCTCCTGCTTCTGCTCCTGCTCCTGCTCCTCTGATGCTCCTCTGTTGCTCCTGCTCCTGTTCCTGCTCCTGCTCCTGCTCCTGCTCCTGCTCCTCTGATGCTCCTCTGATGCTCTTGCTCCTGCACCTGCTCCTGCTCCTGCTTCTGCTCCTGCACCTGCTCCTGCTTCTGCTCCTGCACCTGCTCCTGCTTCTGCTCCTGCACCTGCTCCTGCTCCTCTGATGCTCCTCTGATGCTCCTCTGTTGCTCCTCTGATGCTCCTCTGATGCTCCACTGATGCACCTCTGATGCTCCTCTGATGCTCCTCTGATGCTCCTCTGATGGTCCTCTGATTCTCCTCTGATGCTCCTCTGATGCTCCTCTGATGCTCCTCTGATGCTCCTCTGATGCTCCTCTGATGCTCCTCTGTTGCTCCTCTGATGCTCCTCTGATGCTCCTCTGATGCTCCTCTGATGCTCCACTGATGCTCCACTGATGCTCCTCTGATGCTCCTCTGATGCTCCTCTGATGCTCCTCTGATGCTCCTCTGATGCTCCTCTGATGCTCCTCTGATGCTCCTCTGATGCTCCTCTGATGCTCCTCTGATGCACCTCTGATGCTCCTCTGATGCTCCTCTGATGCTCCTGCTCCTGCTCCTGCTGCTGCTCCTGCTCCTCTGATGCTCCTCTGATGCTCCTGCTCCTGTTCCTGCTCCTGCTCCTGCTCCTGCTCCTGCTCCTCTGATGCTCCTCTGATGCTCTTGCTCCTGCACCTGCTCCTGCACCTGCTCCTGCTCCTGATTCTGCTCCTGCACCTGCTCCTGCTCCTGCTCCTGCTCCTCTGATGCTCCTCTGTTGCTCCTGCTCCTGTTCCTGCTCCTGCTCCTGCTCCTGCTCCTGCTCCTCTGATGCTCCTCTGATGCTCTTGCTCCTGCACCTGCTCCTGCTCCTGCTTCTGCTCCTGCACCTGCTCCTGCTTCTGCTCCTGCACCTGCTCCTGCTCCTGCTCCTGCTCCTCTGTTGCTCCTCTGATGCTCCTCTGATGCTCCTCTGATGCTCCTCTGATGCTCCTCTGATGCTCCTCTGATGCTCCTCTGATGCTCCTCTGATGCTCCTCTGATGCTCCTCTGATGCTCCTCTGATGCTCCTCTGATGCTCCTCTGATGCTCCTCTGATGCTCCTCTGATGCTCCTCTGATGCTCCTCTGAGGCTCCTCTGATGCTCCTCTGATGCTCCTCTGATGCTCCTCTGATGCTCCTCTGATGCTCCTCTGAGGCTCCTCTGAGGCTCCTCTGATGCTCCTCTGATGCTCCTCTGTTGCTCCTCTGATGCTCCTCTGATGCTCCTCTGATGCTCCTCTGATGCTCCTCTGATGCTCCTCTGATGCTCCTCTGATGCTCCTCTGATGCTCCTCTGAGGCTCCTCTGAGGCTAATCTGATGCTCCTCTGATGCTCCTCTGATGCTCCTCTGATGCTCCTCTGATGCTCCTCTGATGCTCCTCTGATGCTCCTCTGATGCTCCTCCGATGCTCCTCCGAGGCTCCTCTGATGCTTCTCTGATGCTCCTCTGATGCTCCTCTGTTGCTCCTCTGATGCTCCTCTGTTGCTCCTCTGATGCTCCTCTGATGCTCCTCTGATGCTCCTCTGATGCTCCTCTGATGCTACACTGATGCTCCTATGATGCTCCTCTGATGCTCCTCTGATGCTCCTCTGATGCTCCTCTGATGCTCCTCTGATGCTCCTCTGTTGCTCCTCTGATGCTCCTCTGATGCTCCTCTGATGCTCCACTGATGCTCCACTGATGCTCCTCTGATGCTCCTCTGATGCTCCTCTGATGCTCCTCTGATGCTCCTCTGATGCTCCTCTGATGCTCCTCTGATGCTCCTCTGATGCTCCTCTGATGCTCCTCTGATGCTCCTCTGATGCTCCTGCTCCTGCTCCTGCTCCTGCTCCTGCTCCTCTGATGCTCCTCTGATGCTCCTGCTCCTGTTCCTGCTCCTGCTCCTGCTCCTGCTCCTGCTCCTCTGATGCTCCTCTGATGTTCTTGCTCCTGCACCTGCTCCTGCTCCTGCTTCTGCTCCTGCACCTGCTCCTGCTCCTGCTTCTGCTCCTGCTCCTGCTCCTCTGATGCTCCTCTGTTGCTCCTGCTCCTGTTCCTGCTCCTGCTCCTGCTCCTGCTCCTGCTCCTCTGATGCTCCTCTGATGCTCTTGCTCCTGCACCTGCTCCTGCTCCTGCTTCTGCTCCTGCACCTGCTCCTGCTTCTGCTCCTGCACCTGCTCCTGCTTCTGCTCCTGCACCTGCTCCTGCTCCTCTGATGCTCCTCTGATGCTCCTCTGTTGCTCCTCTGATGCTCCTCTGATGCTCCACTGATGCACCTCTGATGCTCCTCTGATGCTCCTCTGATGCTCCTCTGATGCTCCTCTGATTCTCCTCTGATGCTCCTCTGATGCTCCTCTGATGCTCCTCTGATGCTCCTCTGATGCTCCTCTGATGCTCCTCTGTTGCTCCTCTGATGCTCCTCTGATGCTCCTCTGATGCTCCTCTGATGCTCCACTGATGCTCCACTGATGCTCCTCTGATGCTCCTCTGATGCTCCTCTGATGCTTCTCTGATGCTCCTCTGATGCTCCTCTGATGCTCCTCTGATGCTCCTCTGATGCTCCTCTGATGCTCCTCTGATGCTCCTCTGATGCTCCTGCTCCTGCTCCTGCTCCTGCTCCTGCTCCTCTGATGCTCCTCTGATGCTCCTGCTCCTGTTCCTGCTCCTGCTCCTGCTCCTGCTCCTGCTCCTCTGATGCTCCTCTGATGCTCTTGCTCCTGCACCTGCTCCTGCTCCTGCTTCTGCTCCTGCACCTGCTCCTGCTCCTGCTCCTGCTCCTGCTCCTGCTCCTCTGATGCTCCTCTGTTGCTTCTGCTCCTGTTCCTGCTCCTGCTCCTGCTCCTGCTCCTGCTCCTCTGATGCTCCTCTGATGCTCTTGCTCCTGCACCTGCTCCTGCTCCTGCTTCTGCTCCTGCACCTGCTCCTGCTTCTGCTCCTGCACCTGCTCCTGCTCCTGCTCCTGCTCCTCTGTTGCTCCTCTGATGCTCCTCTGATGCTCCTCTGATGCTCCTCTGATGCTCCTCTGATGCTCCTCTGATGCTCCTCTGATGCTCCTCTGATGCTCCTCAGATCTCCTCTGATGCTCCTCTGATGCTCCTCTGATGCTCCTCTGATGCTCCTCTGATGCTCCTCTGATGCTCCTCTGACGCTCCTCTGAGGCTCCTCTGATGCTCCTCTGATGCTCCTCTGATGCTCCTCTGATGCTCCTCTGATGCTCCTCTGATGCTCCTCTGACGCTCCTCTGAGGCTCCTCTGATGCTCCTCTGATGCTCCTCTGTTGCTCCTCTGATGCTCCTCTGAGGCTCCTCTGAGGCTACTCTGATGCTACTCTGATGCTCCTCTGATGCTCCTCTGATGCTCCTCTGATGCTCCTCTGATGCTCCTCTGATGCTCCTCTGATGCTCCTCTGATGCTCCTCTGATGCTCCTCTGATGCTCCTGCTCCTGCTCCTGCTCCTGCTCCTCTGATGCTCCTCTGTTGCTCCTGCTCCTGTTCCTGCTCCTGCTCCTGCTCCTGCTCCTGCTCCTCTGATGCTCCTCTGATGCTCTTGCTCCTGCACCTGCTCCTGCTCCTGCTTCTGCTCCTGCACCTGCTCCTGCTTCTGCTCCTGCACCTGCTCCTGCTCCTGCTCCTGCTCCTCTGTTGCTCCTCTGATGCTCCTCTGATGCTCCTCTGATGCTCCTCTGATGCTCCTCTGATGCTCCTCTGATGCTCCTCTGATGCTCCTCTGATGCTCCTCTGATGCTCCTCTGATGCTCCTCTGATGCTCCTCTGATGCTCCTCTGATGCTCCTCTGATGCTCCTCTGAGGCTCCTCTGATGCTCCTCTGATGCTCCTCTGATGCTCCTCTGATGCTCCTCTGATGCTCCTCTGATGCTCCTCTGAGGCTCCTCTGATGCTCCTCTGATGCTCCTCTGTTGCTCCTCTGTTGCTCCTCTGATGCTCCTCTGATGCTCCTCTGATGCTCCTCTGATGCTCCTCTGATGCTCCTCTGATGCTCCTCTGATGCTCCTCTGATGCTCCTCTGAGGCTCCTCTGAGGCTACTCTGATGCTCCTCTGATGCTCCTCTGATGCTCCTCTGATGCTCCTCTGATGCTCCTCTGATGCTCCTCTGATGCTCCTCCGATGCTCCTCCGAGGCTCCTCTGATGCTTCTCTGATGCTCCTCTGATGCTCCTCTGTTGCTCCTCTGATGCTCCTCTGTTGCTCCTCTGATGCTCCTCTGATGCTCCTCTGATGCTCCTCTGATGCTCCTCTGATGCTCCTCTGATGCTCCTCTGATGCTCCTCTGATGCTCCTGCTCCTGCTCCTGCTCCTGCTCCTGCTCCTCTGATGCTCCTCTGATGCTCCTGCTCCTGTTCCTGCTCCTGCTCCTGCTCCTGCTCCTGCTCCTCTGATGCTCCTCTGATGCTCTTGCTCCTGCACCTGCTCCTGCTCCTGCTTCTGCTCCTGCACCTGCTCCTGCTCCTGCTTCTGCTCCTGCTCCTGCTCCTCTGATGCTCCTCTGTTGCTCCTGCTCCTGTTCCTGCTCCTGCTCCTGCTCCTGCTCCTGCTCCTCTGATGCTCCTCTGATGCTCTTGCTCCTGCACCTGCTCCTGCTCCTGCTTCTGCTCCTGCACCTGCTCCTGCTTCTGCTCCTGCACCTGCTCCTGCTTCTGCTCCTGCACCTGCTCCTGCTCCTCTGATGCTCCTCTGATGCTCCTCTGTTGCTCCTCTGATGCTCCTCTGATGCTCCACTGATGCACCTCTGATGCTCCTCTGATGCTCCTCTGATGCTCCTCTGATGGTCCTCTGATTCTCCTCTGATGCTCCTCTGATGCTCCTCTGATGCTCCTCTGATGCTCCTCTGATGCTCCTCTGATGCTCCTCTGTTGCTCCTCTGATGCTCCTCTGATGCTCCTCTGATGCTCCTCTGATGCTCCACTGATGCTCCACTGATGCTCCTCTGATGCTCCTCTGATGCTCCTCTGATGCTCCTCTGATGCTCCTCTGATGCTCCTCTGATGCTCCTCTGATGCTCCTCTGATGCTCCTCTGATGCTCCTCTGATGCTCCTCTGATGCTCCTGCTCCTGCTCCTGCTCCTGCTCCTGCTCCTCTGATGCTCCTCCGATGCTCCTCCGAGGCTCCTCTGATGCTTCTCTGATGCTCCTCTGATGCTCCTCTGTTGCTCCTCTGATGCTCCTCTGTTGCTCCTCTGATGCTCCTCTGATGCTCCTCTGATGCTCCTCTGATGCTCCTCTGATGCTCCTCTGATGCTCCTCTGATGCTCCTCTGATGCTCCTGCTCCTGCTCCTGCTGCTGCTCCTGCTCTTCTGATGCTCCTCTGATGCTCCTGCTCCTGTTCCTGCTCTTGCTCCTGCTCCTGCTCCTGCTCCTCTGATGCTCCTCTGATGCTCTTGCTCCTGCACCTGCTCCTGCTCCTGCTTCTGCTCCTGCACCTGCTCCTGCTCCTGCTCCTGCTCCTGCTCCTGCTCCTCTGATGCTCCTCTGTTGCTCCTGCTCCTGTTCCTGCTCCTGCTCCTGCTCCTGCTCCTGCTCCTCTGATGCTCCTCTGATGCTCTTGCTCCTGCACCTGCTCCTGCTCCTGCTTCTGCTCCTGCACCTGCTCCTGCTTCTGCTCCTGCACCTGCTCCTGCTCCTGCTCCTGCTCCTCTGTTGCTCCTCTGATGCTCCTCTGATGCTCCTCTGATGCTCCTCTGATGCTCCTCTGATGCTCCTCTGATGCTCCTCTGATGCTCCTCTGATGCTCCTCTGATGCTCCTCTGATGCTCCTCTGATGCTCCTCTGATGCTCCTCTGATGCTCCTCTGATGCTCCTCTGATGCTCCTCTGAGGCTCCTCTGATGCTCCTCTGATGCTCCTCTGATGCTCCTCTGATGCTCCTCTGATGCTCCTCTGATGCTCCTCTGAGGCTCCTCTGAGGCTCCTCTGATGCTCCTCTGATGCTCCTCTGTTGCTCCTCTGATGCTCCTCTGATGCTCCTCTGATGCTCCTCTGATGCTCCTCTGATGCTCCTCTGATGCTCCTCTGATGCTCCTCTGATGCTCCTCTGAGGCTCCTCTGAGGCTACTCTGATGCTCCTCTGATGCTCCTCTGATGCTCCTCTGATGCTCCTCTGATGCTCCTCTGATGCTCCTCTGATGCTCCTCTGATGCTCCTCCGATGCTCCTCCGAGGCTCCTCTGATGCTTCTCTGATGCTCCTCTGATGCTCCTCTGTTGCTCCTCTGATGCTCCTCTGTTGCTCCTCTGATGCTCCTCTGATGCTCCTCTGATGCTCCTCTGATGCTCCTCTGATGCTACACTGATGCTCCTATGATGCTCCTCTGATGCTCCTCTGATGCTCCTCTGATGCTCCTCTGATGCTCCTCTGATGCTCCTCTGATGCTCCTCTGTTGCTCCTCTGATGCTCCTCTGATGCTCCTCTGATGCTCCACTGATGCTCCACTGATGCTCCTCTGATGCTCCTCTGATGCTCCTCTGATGCTCCTCTGATGCTCCTCTGATGCTCCTCTGATGCTCCTCTGATGCTCCTCTGATGCTCCTCTGATGCTCCTCTGATGCTCCTCTGATGCTCCTGCTCCTGCTCCTGCTCCTGCTCCTGCTCCTCTGATGCTCCTCTGATGCTCCTCTGATGCTCCTCTGATGCTCCTCTGATGCTCCTCTGATGCTCCTCTGTTGCTCCTCTGATGCTCCTCTGATGCTCCTCTGATGCTCCACTGATGCTCCACTGATGCTCCTCTGATGCTCCTCTGATGCTCCACTGATGCTCCTCTGATGCTCCACTGATGCTCAACTGATGCTCCTCTGATGCTCCACTGATGCTACTCTGATGCTCCTCTGATGCTCCTCTGATGCTCCTCTGATGCTCCTCTGATGCTCCTCTGTTGCTCCTCTGATGCTCCTCTGTTGCTCCTCTGATGCTCCTCTGATGCTCCTCTGATGCTCCTCTGATGCTTCTCTGATGCTCCTCTGATGCTCCTCTGATGCTCCTCTGATGCTCCTCTGACGCTCCTCTGAGGCTCCTCTGATGCTCCTCTGATGCTCCCCTGTTGCTCCTCTGATGCTCCTCTGATGCTCCTCTGATGCTCCTCTGATGCTCCTCTGATGCTCCTCTGAGGCTCCTCTGAGGCTCCTCTGATGCTCCTCTGATGCTCCTCTGATGCTCCTCTGATGCTCCTCTGATGCTCCTCTGATGCTCCTCTGATGCTCCTCTGATGCTCCTCTGATGCTCCTCCGATTCTCCTCTGAGGCTCCTCTGATGCTTCTCTGATGCTCCTCTGATGCTCCTCTGTTGCTCCTCTTATGCTCCTCTGTTGCTCCTCTGATGCTCCTCTGATGCTCCTCTGATGCTCCTCTGATGCTCCTCTGATGCTCCACTGATGCTCCACTGATGCTCCTCTGATGATCCTCTGTTGCTCCTCTGATGCTCATCTGATGCTCCTCTGATGCTCCTCTGATGCTCCACTGATGCTCCACTGATGCTCCTCTGATGCTCCTCTGATGCTCCTCTGATGCTCCTCTGATGCTCCTCTGATGCTCCTCTGATGCTCCTCTGATGCTCCTCTGATGCTCCTCTGATGCTCCTATGATGCTCCTCTGATGCTCCTCTGATGCTCCTCTGATGTTCCTCCGATGCTCCTCTGAGGCTCCTCTGATGCTTCTCTGATGCTCCTCTGATGCTCCTCTGTTGCTCCTCTTATGCTCCTCTGTTGCTCCTCTGATGCTCCTCTGATGCTCCTCTGATGCTCCTCTGATGCTCCTCTGTTGCTCCTCTGATGCTCCTCTGTTGCTCCTCTGATGCTCCTCTGATGCTCCTCTGATGTTCCTCCGATGCTCCTCTGAGGCTCCTCTGATGCTTCTCTGATGCTCCTCTGATGCTCCTCTGTTGCTCCTCTTATGCTCCTCTGTTGCTCCTCTGATGCTCCTCTGATGCTCCTCTGATGCTCCTCTGAGGCTCCTCTGAGGCTCCTCTGATGCTCCTCTGATGCTCCTCTGTTGCTCCTCTGATGCTCCTCTGATGCTCCTCTGATGCTCCTCTGATGCTCCTCTGATGCTCCTCTGATGCTCCTCTGATGCTCCTCTGATGCTCCTCTGAGGCTCCTCTGAGGCTACTCTGATGCTCCTCTGATGCTCCTCTGATGCTCCTCTGATGCTCCTCTGATGCTCCTCTGATGCTCCTCTGATGCTCCTCTGATGCTCCTCCGATGCTCCTCCGAGGCTCCTCTGATGCTTCTCTGATGCTCCTCTGATGCTCCTCTGTTGCTCCTCTGATGCTCCTCTGTTGCTCCTCTGATGCTCCTCTGATGCTCCTCTGATGCTCCTCTGATGCTCCTCTGATGCTCCTCTGATGCTCCTCTGATGCTCCTCTGATGCTCCTGCTCCTGCTCCTGCTGCTGCTCCTGCTCCTCTGATGCTCCTCTGATGCTCCTGCTCCTGTTCCTGCTCCTGCTCCTGCTCCTGCTCCTGCTCCTCTGATGCTCCTCTGATGCTCTTGCTCCTGCACCTGCTCCTGCTCCTGCTTCTGCTCCTGCACCTGCTCCTGCTCCTGCTCCTGCTCCTGCTCCTGCTCCTCTGATGCTCCTCTGTTGCTCCTGCTCCTGTTCCTGCTCCTGCTCCTGCTCCTGCTCCTGCTCCTCTGATGCTCCTCTGATGCTCTTGCTCCTGCACCTGCTCCTGCTCCTGCTTCTGCTCCTGCACCTGCTCCTGCTTCTGCTCCTGCAACTGCTCCTGCTCCTGCTCCTGCTCCTCTGTTGCTCCTCTGATGCTCCTCTGATGCTCCTCTGATGCTCCTCTGATGCTCCTCTGATGCTCCTCTGATGCTCCTCTGATGCTCCTCTGATGCTCCTCTGATGCTCCTCTGATGCTCCTCTGATGCTCCTCTGATGCTCCTCTGATGCTCCTCTGATGCTCCTCTGAGGCTCCTCTGATGCTCCTCTGATGCTCCTCTGATGCTCCTCTGATGCTCCTCTGATGCTCCTCTGATGCTCCTCTGAGGCTCCTCTGAGGCTCCTCTGATGCTCCTCTGATGCTCCTCTGTTGCTCCTCTGATGCTCCTCTGATGCTCCTCTGATGCTCCTCTGATGCTCCTCTGATGCTCCTCTGATGCTCCTCTGATGCTCCTCTGATGCTCCTCTGAGGCTCCTCTGAGGCTACTCTGATGCTCCTCTGATGCTCCTCTGATGCTCCTCTGATGCTCCTCTGATGCTCCTCTGATGCTCCTCTGATGCTCCTCTGATGCTCCTCCGATGCTCCTCCGAGGCTCCTCTGATGCTTCTCTGATGCTCCTCTGATGCTCCTCTGTTGCTCCTCTGATGCTCCTCTGTTGCTCCTCTGATGCTCCTCTGATGCTCCTCTGATGCTCCTCTGATGCTCCTCTGATGCTACACTGATGCTCCTATGATGCTCCTCTGATGCTCCTCTGATGCTCCTCTGATGCTCCTCTGATGCTCCTCTGATGCTCCTCTGATGCTCCTCTGTTGCTCCTCTGATGCTCCTCTGATGCTCCTCTGATGCTCCACTGATGCTCCACTGATGCTCCTCTGATGCTCCTCTGATGCTCCTCTGATGCTCCTCTGATGCTCCTCTGATGCTCCTCTGATGCTCCTCTGATGCTCCTCTGATGCTCCTCTGATGCTCCTCTGATGCTCCTCTGATGCTCCTGCTCCTGCTCCTGCTCCTGCTCCTGCTCCTCTGATGCTCCTCTGATGCTCCTGCTCCTGTTCCTGCTCCTGCTCCTGCTCCTGCTCCTGCTCCTCTGATGCTCCTCTGATGCTCTTGCTCCTGCACCTGCTCCTGCTCCTGCTTCTGCTCCTGCACCTGCTCCTGCTCCTGCTTCTGCTCCTGCTCCTGCTCCTCTGATGCTCCTCTGTTGCTCCTGCTCCTGTTCCTGCTCCTGCTCCTGCTCCTGCTCCTGCTCCTCTGATGCTCCTCTGATGCTCTTGCTCCTGCACCTGCTCCTGCTCCTGCTTCTGCTCCTGCACCTGCTCCTGCTTCTGCTCCTGCACCTGCTCCTGCTTCTGCTCCTGCACCTGCTCCTGCTCCTCTGATGCTCCTCTGATGCTCCTCTGTTGCTCCTCTGATGCTCCTCTGATGCTCCACTGATGCACCTCTGATGCTCCTCTGATGCTCCTCTGATGCTCCTCTGATGCTCCTCTGATTCTCCTCTGATGCTCCTCTGATGCTCCTCTGATGCTCCTCTGATGCTCCTCTGATGCTCCTCTGATGCTCCTCTGTTGCTCCTCTGATGCTCCTCTGATGCTCCTCTGATGCTCCTCTGATGCTCCACTGATGCTCCACTGATGCTCCTCTGATGCTCCTCTGATGCTCCTCTGATGCTCCTCTGATGCTCCTCTGATGCTCCTCTGATGCTCCTCTGATGCTCCACTGATGCTCCTCTGATGCTCCTCTGATGCTCCTCTGATGCTCCTCTGATGCTCCTCTGATGCTCCTGCTCCTGCTCCTGCTCCTGCTCCTGCTCCTCTGATGCTCCTGCTCCTGTTCCTGCTCCTGCTCCTGCTCCTGCTCCTGCTCCTCTGATGCTCCTCTGATGCTCTTGCTCCTGCACCTGCTCCTGCTCCTGCTTCTGCTCCTGCACCTGCTCCTGCTCCTGCTCCTGCTCCTGCTCCTGCTCCTCTGATGCTCCTCTGTTGCTTCTGCTCCTGTTCCTGCTCCTGCTCCTGCTCCTGCTCCTGCTCCTCTGATGCTCCTCTGATGCTCTTGCTCCTGCACCTGCTCCTGCTCCTGCTTCTGCTCCTGCACCTGCTCCTGCTTCTGCTCCTGCACCTGCTCCTGCTCCTGCTCCTGCTCCTCTGTTGCTCCTCTGATGCTCCTCTGATGCTCCTCTGATGCTCCTCTGATGCTCCTCTGATGCTCCTCTGATGCTCCTCTGATGCTCCTCAGATCTCCTCTGATGCTCCTCTGATGCTCCTCTGATGCTCCTCTGATGCTCCTCTGATGCTCCTCTGATGCTCCTCTGACGCTCCTCTGAGGCTCCTCTGATGCTCCTCTGATGCTCCTCTGATGCTCCTCTGATGCTCCTCTGATGCTCCTCTGATGCTCCTCTGACGCTCCTCTGAGGCTCCTCTGATGCTCCTCTGATGCTCCTCTGTTGCTCCTCTGATGCTCCTCTGATGCTCCTCTGATGCTCCTCTGATGCTCCTCTGATGCTCCTCTGATGCTCCTCTGATGCTCCTCTGAGGCTCCTCTGAGGCTCCTCTGATGCTCCTCTGATGCTCCTCTGATGCTCCTCTGATGCTCCTCTGATGCTCCTCTGATGCTCCTCTGATGCTCCTCTGATGCTCCTCCGATGCTCCTCTGAGGCTCCTCTGATGCTTCTCTGATGCTCCTCTGATGCTCCTCTGTTGCTCCTCTGATGCTCCTCTGTTGCTCCTCTGATGCTCCTCTGATGCTCCTCTGATGCTCCTCTGATGCTCCTCTGATGCTCCTCTGATGCTCCTCTGATGCTCCTCTGATGCTCCTCTGATACTCCTGCTCCTGCTCCTGCTCCTGCTCCTGCTCCTCTGATGCTCCTCTGATGCTCCTGCTCCTGTTCCTGCTCCTGCTCCTGCTCCTGCTCCTGCTCCTCTGATGCTCCTCTGATGCTCTTGCTCCTGCACCTGCTCCTGCTCCTGCTTCTGCTCCTGCACCTGCTCCTGCTCCTGCTCCTGCTCCTCTGATGCTCCTCTGTTGCTCCTGCTCCTGTTCCTGCTCCTGCTCCTGCTCCTGCTCCTGCTCCTCTGATGCTCATCTGATGCTCTTGCTCCTGCACCTGCTCCTGCTCCTGCTTCTGCTCCTGCACCTGCTCCTGCTTCTGCTCCTGCACCTGCTCCTGCTTCTGCTCCTGCACCTGCTCCTGCTCCTCTGATGCTCCTCTGATACTCCTCTGTTGCTCCTCTGATGCTCCTCTGATGCTCCTCTGATGCTCCTCTGATGCTCCTCTGATGCTCCTCTGATGCTCCTCTGATGCTCCTCTGATGCTCCACTGATGCTCCTCTGATGCTCCTCTGATGCTCCACTGATGCTCCTCTGATGCTCCTCTGATGCTCCTCTGATGCTCCTCTGATGCTCCTCTGATGCTCCTCTGATGCTCCTCTGATGCTCCTCTGATGCTCCTCTGATGCTCCTCTGATGCTCCTCTGATGCTCCTCTGATGCTCCACTGATGCTCCTCTGATGCTCCTCTGATGCTCCTCTGATGCTCCTCTGATGCTCCACTGATGCTCCTCTGATGCTCCACTGATGCTCCACTGATGCTCCTCTGATGCTCCACTGATGCTACTCTGATGCTCCTCTGATGCTCCTCTGATGCTCCTTTGATGCTCCTCTGATGCTCCTCTGTTGCTCTTCTGCTCCTCAGATGCTCCTCTGATGCTCCTCTGATGCTCCTCTGATGCTCCACTGATGTTCCTCTGATGCTCCTCTGATGCTCCTCTGATGCTCCTCTGATGCTCCTCTGATGCTCCTCTAATGCTCCTCTGAGGCTCCTCTGAGGCTCCTCTGATGCTCCTCTGATGCTCCTCTGTTGCTCCTCTGATGCTCCTCTGATGCTCCTGATTCTCCTCTGATGCTCCTCTGATGGTCCTCTGATGCTCCTCTGATCCTCCTCTGATGCTCCTCTGATGCTCCTCTGATGCTCCTCTGATGCTCATCTGATGCTCCTCTGATGCTCCTCTGATGCTCCTCTGAGGCTCCTCTGATGCTCCTCTGATGCTCCTCTGATGCTCCTCTGATGCTCCTCTGATGCTCCTCTGATGCTCCTCTGAGGCTCCACTGATGCTCCTCTGATGCTCCTCTGTTGCTCCTCTGATGCTCCTCTGATGCTCCTCTGATGCTCCTCTGATGCTCCTCTGATGCTCCTCTGATGCTCCTCTGATGCTCCTCTGATGCTCCTCTGAGGCTCCTCTGAGGCTCCTCTGATGCTCCTCTGATGCTCCTCTGATGCTCCTCTGATGCTCCTCTGATGCTCCTCTGATGCTCCTCTGATGCTCCTCTGATCCTCCTCCGATGCTCCTCTGAGGCTCCTCTGATGCTTCTCTGATGCTCCTCTGATGCTCCTCTGTTGCTCCTCTGATGCTCCTCTGTTGCTCCTCTGATGCTCCTCTGATGCTCCTCTGATGATCCTCTGATGCTCCTCTGATGCTCCTCTGATGCTCCTCTGATGCTCCTCTGATGCTCCTCTGATGCTCCTCTGATGCTCCTCTGATGCTCCACTGTTGCTCCTCTGATGCTCCTCTGATGCTCCTCTGATGCTCCTCTGATGCTCCACTGATGCTCCACTGATGCTCCTCTGATGCTCCTCTGATGCTCCTCTGATGCTCCTCTGATGCTCCTGCTCCTGCTCCTGCTCCTGCTCCTGCTCCTCTGATGCTCCTCTGATGCTCCTGCTCCTGTTCCTGCTCCTGCTCCTGCTCCTGCTCCTGCTCCTCTGATGCTCCTCTGATGCTCTTGCTCCTGCACCTGCTCCTGCTCCTGCTTCTGCTCCTGCACCTGCTCCTGCTCCTGCTCCTGCTCCTCTGTTGCTCCTCTGATGCTTCTCTGTTGCTCCTCTGATGCTCCTCTGATGCTCCTCTGATGCTCCTCTGATGCTCCTCTGATGCTACACTGATGCTCCTCTGATGCTCCTCTGATGCTCCTCTGATGCTCCTCTGATGCTCCTCTGATGCTCCTCTGATGCTCCTCTGATGCTCCTCTGATGCTCCTCTGATGCTCCTCTGATGCTCCTCTGATGCTCCTCTGATGCTCCTCTGATGCTCCTCTGATGCTCCACTGATGCTCCTCTGATGCTCCTCTGATGCTCCACTGATGCTCCTCTGATGCTCCTCTGATGCTCCTCTGATGCTCCTCTGATGCTCCTCTGATGCTCCTCTGATGCTCCTCTGATGCTCCTCTGATGCTCCTCTGATGCTCCTCTGATGCTCCTCTGATGCTCCTCTGATGCTCCTCTGATGCTCCTCTGATGCTCCTCTGATGCTCCTCTGATGCTCCTCTGATGCCTCTCTGATGCTCCACTGATGCTCCTCTGATGCTCCTCTGATGCTCCTCTGATGCTCGTCTGATGCTCCTCTGATGCTCCTCTGATGCTCCTCCGATGCTCCTCTGATGCTTCTCTGATGCTTCTCTGATGCTCCTCTGTTGCTCCTCTGATGCTCCTCTGTTGCTCCTCTGATGCTCCTCTGATGCTCCTCTGATGCTCCTCTGATGCTCCTCTGATGCTACACTGATGCTCCTCTGATGCTCCTCTGATGCTCCTCTGATGCTCCTCTGATGCTCCTCTGATGCTCCTCTGATGCTCCTCTGATGCTCCTCTGTTGCTCCTCTGATGCTCCTCTGATGCTCCTCTGATGCTCCTCTGATGCTCCACTGATGCTCCACTAATGCTCCTCTGATGCTCCTTTGATGCTCCTCTGATGCTCCTCTGATGCTCCTCTGATGCTCCTCTGATGCTCCTCTGATGCTCCTCTGATTCTCCTCTGATGCTCCTCTGATGCTCCACTGATGCTCCTCTGATGCTCCTCTGATGCTCCTCTGATGCTCCTCTGATGCTCCTCTGATGCTCCACTGATGCTCCTCTGATGCTCCACTGATGCTCAACTGATGCTCCTCTGATGCTCCACTGATGCTACTCTGATGCTCCTCTGATGCTCCTCTGATGCTCCTCTGATGCTCCTCTGATGCTCCTCTGTTGCTCCTCTGATGCTCCTCTGTTGCTCCTCTGATGCTCCTCTGATGCTCCTCTGATGCTCCTCTGATGCTTCTCTGATGCTCCTCTGATGCTCCTCTGATGCTCCTCTGATGCTCCTCTGACGCTCCTCTGAGGCTCCTCTGATGCTCCTCTGATGCTCCCCTGTTGCTCCTCTGATGCTCCTCTGATGCTCCTCTGATGCTCCTCTGATGCTCCTCTGATGCTCCTCTGAGGCTCCTCTGAGGCTCCTCTGATGCTCCTCTGATGCTCCTCTGATGCTCCTCTGATGCTCCTCTGATGCTCCTCTGATGCTCCTCTGATGCTCCTCTGATGCTCCTCTGATGCTCCTCCGATGCTCCTCTGAGGCTCCTCTGATGCTTCTCTGATGCTCCTCTGATGCTCCTCTGTTGCTCCTCTTATGCTCCTCTGTTGCTCCTCTGATGCTCCTCTGATGCTCCTCTGATGCTCCTCTGATGCTCCTCTGATGCTCCACTGATGCTCCACTGATGCTCCTCTGATGATCCTCTGTTGCTCCTCTGATGCTCCTCTGATGCTCCTCTGATGCTCCTCTGATGCTCCACTGATGCTCCACTGATGCTCCTCTGATGCTCCTCTGATGCTCCTCTGATGCTCCTCTGATGCTCCTCTGATGCTCCTCTGATGCTCCTCTGATGCTCCTCTGATGCTCCTCTGATGCTCCTATGATGCTCCTCTGATGCTCCTCTGATGCTCCTCTGATGTTCCTCCGATGCTCCTCTGAGGCTCCTCTGATGCTTCTCTGATGCTCCTCTGATGCTCCTCTGTTGCTCCTCTTATGCTCCTCTGTTGCTCCTCTGATGCTCCTCTGATGCTCCTCTGATGCTCCTCTGATGCTCCTCTGATGCTCCACTGATGCTCCTCTGATGCTCCTCTGATGCTCCTCTGTTGCTCCTCTGATGCTCCTCTGATGCTCCTCTGATGCTCCTCTGATGCTCCACTGATGCTCCACTGATGCTCCTCTGATGCTCTTGCTCCTGCACCTGCTCCTGCTCCTGCTTCTGCTCCTGCACCTGCTCCTGCTCCTGCTCCTGCTCCTGCTCCTGCTCCTCTGATGCTCCTCTGTTGCTCCTGCTCCTGTTCCTGCTCCTGCTCCTGCTCCTGCTCCTGCTCCTCTGATGCTCCTCTGATGCTCTTGCTCCTGCACCTGCTCCTGCTCCTGCTTCTGCTCCTGCACCTGCTCCTGCTTCTGCTCCTGCACCTGCTCCTGCTCCTGCTCCTGCTCCTCTGTTGCTCCTCTGATGCTCCTCTGATGCTCCTCTGATGCTCCTCTGATGCTCCTCTGATGCTCCTCTGATGCTCCTCTGATGCTCCTCTGATGCTCCTCTGATGCTCCTCTGATGCTCCTCTGATGCTCCTCTGATGCTCCTCTGATGCTCCTCTGATGCTCCTCTGATGCTCCTCTGATGCTCCTCTGAGGCTCCTCTGATGCTCCTCTGATGCTCCTCTGATGCTCCTCTGATGCTCCTCTGATGCTCCTCTGATGCTCCTCTGAGGCTCCTCTGAGGCTCCTCTGATGCTCCTCTGATGCTCCTCTGTTGCTCCTCTGATGCTCCTCTGATGCTCCTCTGATGCTCCTCTGATGCTCCTCTGATGCTCCTCTGATGCTCCTCTGATGCTCCTCTGATGCTCCTCTGAGGCTCCTCTGAGGCTACTCTGATGCTCCTCTGATGCTCCTCTGATGCTCCTCTGATGCTCCTCTGATGCTCCTCTGATGCTCCTCTGATGCTCCTCTGATGCTCCTCCGATGCTCCTCCGAGGCTCCTCTGATGCTTCTCTGATGCTCCTCTGATGCTCCTCTGTTGCTCCTCTGATGCTCCTCTGTTGCTCCTCTGATGCTCCTCTGATGCTCCTCTGATGCTCCTCTGATGCTCCTCTGATGCTACACTGATGCTCCTATGATGCTCCTCTGATGCTCCTCTGATGCTCCTCTGATGCTCCTCTGATGCTCCTCTGATGCTCCTCTGATGCTCCTCTGTTGCTCCTCTGATGCTCCTCTGATGCTCCTCTGATGCTCCACTGATGCTCCACTGATGCTCCTCTGATGCTCCTCTGATGCTCCTCTGATGCTCCTCTGATGCTCCTCTGATGCTCCTCTGATGCTCTTCTGATGCTCCTCTGATGCTCCTCTGATGCTCCTCTGATGCTCCTCTGATGCTCCTGCTCCTGCTCCTGCTCCTGCTCCTGCTCCTCTGATGCTCCTCTGATGCTCCTGCTCCTGTTCCTGCTCCTGCTCCTGCTCCTGCTCCTGCTCCTCTGATGCTCCTCTGATGCTCTTGCTCCTGCACCTGCTCCTGCTCCTGCTTCTGCTCCTGCACCTGCTCCTGCTCCTGCTTCTGCTCCTGCTCCTGCTCCTCTGATGCTCCTCTGTTGCTCCTGCTCCTGTTCCTGCTCCTGCTCCTGCTCCTGCTCCTGCTCCTCTGATGCTCCTCTGATGCTCTTGCTCCTGCACCTGCTCCTGCTCCTGCTTCTGCTCCTGCACCTGCTCCTGCTTCTGCTCCTGCACCTGCTCCTGCTTCTGCTCCTGCACCTGCTCCTGCTCCTCTGATGCTCCTCTGATGCTCCTCTGTTGCTCCTCTGATGCTCCTCTGATGCTCCACTGATGCACCTCTGATGCTCCTCTGATGCTCCTCTGATGCTCCTCTGATGCTCCTCTGATTCTCCTCTGATGCTCCTCTGATGCTCCTCTGATGCTCCTCTGATGCTCCTCTGATGCTCCTCTGATGCTCCTCTGTTGCTCCTCTGATGCTCCTCTGATGCTCCTCTGATGCTCCTCTGATGCTCCACTGATGCTCCACTGATGCTCCTCTGATGCTCCTCTGATGCTCCTCTGATGCTCCTCTGATGCTCCTCTGATGCTCCTCTGATGCTCCTCTGATGCTCCTCTGATGCTCCTCTGATGCTCCTCTGATGCTCCTCTGATGCTCCTGCTCCTGCTCCTGCTCCTGCTCCTGCTCCTCTGATGCTCCTGCTCCTGTTCCTGCTCCTGCTCCTGCTCCTGCTCCTGCTCCTCTGATGCTCCTCTGATGCTCTTGCTCCTGCACCTGCTCCTGCTCCTGCTTCTGCTCCTGCACCTGCTCCTGCTCCTGCTCCTGCTCCTGCTCCTGCTCCTCTGATGCTCCTCTGTTGCTTCTGCTCCTGTTCCTGCTCCTGCTCCTGCTCCTGCTCCTGCTCCTCTGATGCTCCTCTGATGCTCTTGCTCCTGCACCTGCTCCTGCTCCTGCTTCTGCTCCTGCACCTGCTCCTGCTTCTGCTCCTGCACCTGCTCCTGCTCCTGCTCCTGCTCCTCTGTTGCTCCTCTGATGCTCCTCTGATGCTCCTCTGATGCTCCTCTGATGCTCCTCTGATGCTCCTCTGATGCTCCTCTGATGCTCCTCTGATGCTCCTCAGATCTCCTCTGATGCTCCTCTGATGCTCCTCTGATGCTCCTCTGATGCTCCTCTGATGCTCCTCTGATGCTCCTCTGACGCTCCTCTGAGGCTCCTCTGATGCTCCTCTGATGCTCCTCTGATGCTCCTCTGATGCTCCTCTGATGCTCCTCTGATGCTCCTCTGACGCTCCTCTGAGGCTCCTCTGATGCTCCTCTGATGCTCCTCTGTTGCTCCTCTGATGCTCCTCTGATGCTCCTCTGATGCTCCTCTGATGCTCCTCTGATGCTCCTCTGATGCTCCTCTGATGCTCCTCTGAGGCTCCTCTGAGGCTCCTCTGATGCTCCTCTGATGCTCCTCTGATGCTCCTCTGATGCTCCTCTGATGCTCCTCTGATGCTCCTCTGATGCTCCTCTGATGCTCCTCCGATGCTCCTCTGAGGCTCCTCTGATGCTTCTCTGATGCTCCTCTGATGCTCCTCTGTTGCTCCTCTGATGCTCCTCTGTTGCTCCTCTGATGCTCCTCTGATGCTCCTCTGATGCTCCTCTGATGCTCCTCTGATGCTACACTGATGCTCCTCTGATGCTCCTCTGATGCTCCTCTGATGCTCCTCTGATGCTCCTCTGATGCTCCTCTGATGCTCCTCTGATGCTCCTCTGTTGCTCCTCTGATGCTCCTCTGATGCTCCTCTGATGCTCCTCTGATGCTCCACTGATGCTCCACTGATGCTCCTCTGATGCTCCTCTGATGCTCCTCTGATGCTCCTCTGATGCTCCTCTGATGCTCCTCTGATGCTCCTCTGATGCTCCTCTGATGCTCCTCTGATGCTCCTCTGATGCTCCTGCTCCTGCTCCTGCTCCTGCTCCTGCTCCTCTGATGCTCCTCTGATGCTCCTGCTCCTGTTCCTGCTCCTGCTCCTGCTCCTGCTCCTGCTCCTCTGATGCTCCTCTGATGCTCTTGCTCCTGCACCTGCTCCTGCTCCTGCTTCTGCTCCTGCACCTGCTCCTGCTCCTGCTCCTGCTCCTGCTCCTGCTCCTCTGATGCTCCTCTGTTGCTCCTGCTCCTGTTCCTGCTCCTGCTCCTGCTCCTGCTCCTGCTCCTCTGATGTTCATCTGATGCTCTTGCTCCTGCACCTGCTCCTGCTCCTGCTTCTGCTCCTGCACCTGCTCCTGCTTCTGCTCCTGCACCTGCTCCTGCTTCTGCTCCTGCACCTGCTCCTGCTCCTCTGATGCTCCTCTGATACTCCTCTGTTGCTCCTCTGATGCTCCTCTGATGCTCCTCTGATGCTCCTCTGATGCTCCTCTGATGCTCCTCTGATGCTCCTCTGATGCTCCTCTGATGCTCCACTGATGCTCCTCTGATGCTCCTCTGATGCTCCACTGATGCTCCTCTGATGCTCCTCTGATGCTCCTCTGATGCTCCTCTGATGCTCCTCTGATGCTCCTCTGATGCTCCTCTGATGCTCCTCTGATGCTCCTCTGATGCTCCTCTGATGCTCCTCTGATGCTCCTCTGATGCTCCACTGATGCTCCTCTGATGCTCCTCTGATGCTCCTCTGATGCTCCTCTGATGCTCCACTGATGCTCCTCTGATGCTCCACTGATGCTCCACTGATGCTCCTCTGATGCTCCACTGATGCTACTCTGATGCTCCTCTGATGCTCCTCTGATGCTCCTTTGATGCTCCTCTGATGCTCCTCTGTTGCTCTTCTGCTCCTCAGATGCTCCTCTGATGCTCCTCTGATGCTCCTCTGATGCTCCACTGATGTTCCTCTGATGCTCCTCTGATGCTCCTCTGATGCTCCTCTGATGCTCCTCTGATGCTCCTCTAATGCTCCTCTGAGGCTCCTCTGAGGCTCCTCTGATGCTCCTCTGATGCTCCTCTGTTGCTCCTCTGATGCTCCTCTGATGCTCCTGATTCTCCTCTGATGCTCCTCTGATGGTCCTCTGATGCTCCTCTGATCCTCCTCTGATGCTCCTCTGATGCTCCTCTGATGCTCCTCTGATGCTCATCTGATGCTCCTCTGATGCTCCTCTGATGCTCCTCTGAGGCTCCTCTGATGCTCCTCTGATGCTCCTCTGATGCTCCTCTGATGCTCCTCTGATGCTCCTCTGATGCTCCTCTGAGGCTCCACTGATGCTCCTCTGATGCTCCTCTGTTGCTCCTCTGATGCTCCTCTGATGCTCCTCTGATGCTCCTCTGATGCTCCTCTGATGCTCCTCTGATGCTCCTCTGATGCTCCTCTGATGCTTCTCTGAGGCTCCTTTGAGGCTCCTCTGATGCTCCTCTGATGCTCCTCTGATGCTCCTCTGATGCTCCTCTGATGCTCCTCTGATGCTCCTCTGATGCTCCTCTGATCCTCCTCCGATGCTCCTCTGAGGCTCCTCTGATGCTTCTCTGATGCTCCTCTGATGCTCCTCTGTTGCTCCTCTGATGCTCCTCTGTTGCTCCTCTGATGCTCCTCTGATGCTCCTCTGATGATCCTCTGATGCTCCTCTGATGCTCCTCTGATGCTCCTCTGATGCTCCTCTGATGCTCCTCTGATGCTCCTCTGATGCTCCTCTGATGCTCCACTGTTGCTCCTCTGATGCTCCTCTGATGCTCCTCTGATGCTCCTCTGATGCTCCACTGATGCTCCACTGATGCTCCTCTGATGCTCCTCTGATGCTCCTCTGATGCTCCTCTGATGCTCCTGCTCCTGCTCCTGCTCCTGCTCCTGCTCCTCTGATGCTCCTCTGATGCTCCTGCTCCTGTTCCTGCTCCTGCTCCTGCTCCTGCTCCTGCTCCTCTGATGCTCCTCTGATGCTCTTGCTCCTGCACCTGCTCCTGCTCCTGCTTCTGCTCCTGCACCTGCTCCTGCTCCTGCTCCTGCTCCTCTGTTGCTCCTCTGATGCTTCTCTGTTGCTCCTCTGATGCTCCTCTGATGCTCCTCTGATGCTCCTCTGATGCTCCTCTGATGCTACACTGATGCTCCTCTGATGCTCCTCTGATGCTCCTCTGATGCTCCTCTGATGCTCCTCTGATGCTCCTCTGATGCTCCTCTGATGCTCCTCTGATGCTCCTCTGATGCTCCTCTGATGCTCCTCTGATGCTCCTCTGATGCTCCTCTGATGCTCCACTGATGCTCCTCTGATGCTCCTCTGATGCTCCACTGATGCTCCTCTGATGCTCCTCTGATGCTCCTCTGATGCTCCTCTGATGCTCCTCTGATGCTCCTCTGATGCTCCTCTGATGCTCCTCTGATGCTCCTCTGATGCTCCTCTGATGCTCCTCTGATGCTCCTCTGATGCTCCTCTGATGCTCCTCTGATGCTCCTCTGATGCTCCTCTGATGCTCCTCTGATGCCTCTCTGATGCTCCACTGATGCTCCTCTGATGCTCCTCTGATGCTCCTCTGATGCTAGTCTGATGCTCCTCTGATGCTCCTCTGATGCTCCTCCGATGCTCCTCTGATGCTTCTCTGATGCTTCTCTGATGCTCCTCTGTTGCTCCTCTGATGCTCCTCTGTTGCTCCTCTGATGCTCCTCTGATGCTCCTCTGATGCTCCTCTGATGCTCCTCTGATGCTACACTGATGCTCCTCTGATGCTCCTCTGATGCTCCTCTGATGCTCCTCTGATGCTCCTCTGATGCTCCTCTGATGCTCCTCTGATGCTCCTCTGTTGCTCCTCTGATGCTCCTCTGATGCTCCTCTGATGCTCCTCTGATGCTCCACTGATGCTCCACTGATGCTCCTCTGATGCTCCTTTGATGCTCCTCTGATGCTCCTCTGATGCTCCTCTGATGCTCCTCTGATGCTCCTCTGATGCTCCTCTGATTCTCCTCTGATGCTCCTCTGATGCTCCACTGATGCTCCTCTGATGCTCCTCTGATGCTCCTCTGATGCTCCTCTGATGCTCCTCTGATGCTCCACTGATGCTCCTCTGATGCTCCACTGATGCTCAACTGATGCTCCTCTGATGCTCCACTGATGCTACTCTGATGCTCCTCTGATGCTCCTCTGATGCTCCTCTGATGCTCCTCTGATGCTCCTCTGTTGCTCCTCTGATGCTCCTCTGTTGCTCCTCTGATGCTCCTCTGATGCTCCTCTGATGCTCCTCTGATGCTTCTCTGATGCTCCTCTGATGCTCCTCTGATGCTCCTCTGATGCTCCTCTGACGCTCCTCTGAGGCTCCTCTGATGCTCCTCTGATGCTCCCCTGTTGCTCCTCTGATGCTCCTCTGATGCTCCTCTGATGCTCCTCTGATGCTCCTCTGATGCTCCTCTGAGGCTCCTCTGAGGCTCCTCTGATGCTCCTCTGATGCTCCTCTGATGCTCCTCTGATGCTCCTCTGATGCTCCTCTGATGCTCCTCTGATGCTCCTCTGATGCTCCTCTGATGCTCCTCCGATGCTCCTCTGAGGCTCCTCTGATGCTTCTCTGATGCTCCTCTGATGCTCCTCTGTTGCTCCTCTTATGCTCCTCTGTTGCTCCTCTGATGCTCCTCTGATGCTCCTCTGATGCTCCTCTGATGCTCCTCTGATGCTCCACTGATGCTCCACTGATGCTCCTCTGATGATCCTCTGTTGCTCCTCTGATGCTCCTCTGATGCTCCTCTGATGCTCCTCTGATGCTCCACTGATGCTCCACTGATGCTCCTCTGATGCTCCTCTGATGCTCCTCTGATGCTCCTCTGATGCTCCTCTGATGCTCCTCTGATGCTCCTCTGATGCTCCTCTGATGCTCCTATGATGCTCCTCTGATGCTCCTCTGATGCTCCTCTGATGTTCCTCCGATGCTCCTCTGAGGCTCCTCTGATGCTTCTCTGATGCTCCTCTGATGCTCCTCTGTTGCTCCTCTTATGCTCCTCTGTTGCTCCTCTGATGCTCCTCTGATGCTCCTCTGATGCTCCTCTGATGCTCCTCTGATGCTCCACTGATGCTCCTCTGATGCTCCTCTGATGCTCCTCTGTTGCTCCTCTGATGCTCCTCTGATGCTCCTCTGATGCTCCTCTGATGCTCCACTGATGCTCCACTGATGCTCCTCTGATGCTCCTCTGATGCTCCTCTGATGCTCCTCTGATGCTCCTCTGATGCTCCTCTGATGCTCCTCTGATGCTCCTCTGATGCTCCTCTGATGCTCCTATGATGCTCCTCTGATGCTCCTGCTCCTGCTCCTGCTCCTGCTCCTGCTCCTCTGATGCTCCTCTGATGCTCCTGCTCCTGTTCCTGCTCCTGCTCCTGCTCCTGCTCCTGCTCCTCTGATGCTCCTCTGATGCTCTTCCTCCTGCACCTGCACCTGCTCCTGCTCCTGCTTCTGCTCCTGCACCTGCTCCTGCTCCTGCTCCTCTGTTGCTCCTCTGTCGCTCCTCTGATGCTCCTCTGTTGCTCCTCTGATGCTCCTCTGATGCTCCTCTGATGCTCCTCTGATGCTCCTCTGATGCTCCTCTGATGCTCCTCTGATGCTCCTCTGATGCTCCTCTGATGCTCCTCTGATGCTCCTCTGATGCTCATCTGATGCTCCTCTGATGCTCCTCTGTTGCTCCTCTGATGCTCCTCTGATGCTCCTCTGATGCTCGTCTGATGCTCCACTGATGCTCCACTGATGCAACTCTGATGCTCCTCTGATGCTCCTCTGATGCTCCTCTGATGCTCCTCTGATGCTCCTCTGATGCTCCTCTGATGCTCCTCTCATGCTCCTCTCATGCTCCTCTGATGCTCCTCTGATGCTCCTCTGATGCTCCACTGATGCTCCTCTGATGCTCCACTGATGCTCCTCTGATGCTCCTCTGATGCTCCTCTGATGCTCCTGCTCCTGTTCCTGCTCCTGCTCCTGCTCCTGCTCCTGCTCCTCTGATGCTCCTCTGATGCTCTTCCTCCTGCACCTGCACCTGCTCCTGCTCCTGCTTCTGCTCCTGCACCTGCTCCTGCTCCTGCTCCTCTGTTGCTCCTCTGTCGCTCCTCTGATGCTCCTCTGTTGCTCCTCTGATGCTCCTCTGATGCTCCTCTGATGCTCCTCTGATGCTCCTCTCATGCTCCTCTGATGCTCCTCTGATGCTCCTCTGATGCTGCTCTGATGCTCCACTGATGCTCCTCTGATGCTCCTCTGATGCTCCTCTGATGCTCCTCTGATGCTCCTCTGATGCTCCACTGATGCTCCTCTGATGCTCCTCTGATGCTCCTCTGATGCTCCTCTGATGCTCCTCTGATGCTCCTCTGATGCTCCTCTGATGCTCCTCTGATGCTCCTCTGATGCTCCTCTGATGCTCCTCTGATGCTCCTCTGATGCTCCTCTGATGCTCCTCTGATGCTCCACTGATGCTCCTCTGATGCTCCACTGATGCTCAACTGATGCTCCTCTGATGCTCCACTGATGCTACTCTGATGCTCCTCTGATGCTCCTCTGATGCTCCTCTGATGCTCCTCTGATGCTCCTCTGTTGCTCCTCTGATGCTCCTTTGTTGCTCCTCCGATGCTCCTCTGAGGATCCTCTGATGCTTCTCTGATGCTCCTCTGATGCTCCTCTGTTGCTCCTCTGATGCTCCTCTGTTGCTCCTCTGATGCTCCACTGATTCTCCTCTGATGCTCCTCTGATGCTCCTCTGATGCTACACTGATGCTCCTCTGATGCTCCTCTGATGCTCCTCTGATGCTCCTCTGATGCTCCTCTGATGCTCCTCTGATGCTCCTCTGATGCTCCTCTGATGCTCCTCTGATGCTCCTCTGATGCTGCTCTGATGCTCCACTGATGCTCCTCTGATGCTCCTCTGATGCTCCTCTGATGCTCCTCTGATGCTCCTCTGATGCTCCTCTGATGCTCCTCCGATGCTCCTCTGTTGCTCCTCTGATGCTCCTCTGATGCTCCTCTGATGCTCCTCTGATGCTCCTCTGATGCTCGTCTGATGCTCCTCTGATGCTCCTCTGATGCTCCTCCGATGCTCCTCTGATGCTTCTCTGATGCTTCTCTGATGCTCCTCTGTTGCTCCTCTGATGCTCCTCTGTTGCTCCTCTGATGCTCCTCTGATGCTCCTCTGATGCTCCTCTGATGCTCCTCTGATGCTACACTGATGCTCCTCTGATGCTCCTCTGATGCTCCTCTGATGCTCCTCTGAAGCTCCTCTGATGCTCCTCTGATGCTCCTCTGATGCTCGTCTGATGCTCCTCTGATGCTACACTGATGCTCCTCTGATGCTCCTCTGATGCTCCTCTGATGCTCCTCTGATGCTCCTCTGATGCTCCTCTGATGCTCCTCTGATGCTCCTCTGATGCTCCTCTGATGCTGCTCTGATGCTCCACTGATGCTCCTCTGATGCTCCTCTGATGCTCCTCTGATGCTCCTCTGATGCTCCTCTGATGCTCATCTGATGCTCCTCTGATGCTCCTCCGATGCTCCTCTGAGGATCCTCTGATGCTTCTCTGATGCTCCTCTGATGCTCCTCTGATGCTCCTCTGATGCTCCTCTGATGCTCCTCTGATGCTCCTCTGATGCTGCTCTGATGCTCCACTGATGCTCCTCTGATGCTCCTCTGATTCTCCTCTGATGCTCCTCTGATGCTCCACTGATGCTCCTCTGATGCTCCACTGATGCTCAACTGATGCTCCTCTGATGCTCCACTGATGCTACTCTGATGCTCCTCTGATGCTCCTCTGATGCTCCTCTGATGCTCCTCTGATGCTCCTCTGTTGCTCCTCTGATGCTCCTTTGTTGCTCCTCTGATGCTCCTCTGAGGATCCTCTGATGCTTCTCTGATGCTCCTTTGATGCTCCTCTGTTGCTCCTCTGATGCTCCTCTGATGCTCCTCTGATTCTCCTCTGATGCTCCTCTGATGTTCCTCTGATGCTCCTCTGATCCTCCTCTGATGCTCCTCTGATGCTCCTCTGATGCTCCTCTGATGCTCCTCTGATGCTCCTCTGATGCTCCTCTGACGCTCCTCTGAGGCTCCTCTGATGCTCCTCTGATGCTCCTCTGATGCTCCTCTGATGCTCCTCTGATGCTCCTCTGATGCTCCTCTGAGGCTCCTCTGAGGCTCCTCTGATGCTCCTCTGATGCTCCTCTGTTGCTCCTCTGATGCTCCACTGATGCTCCTCTGATGCTCCTCTGATGCTCCTCTGATGCTCCTCTGATGCTCCTCTGATGCTCCTCTGATGCTCCTCTGATGCTCCTCTGAGGCTCCTCTGATGCTCCTCTGATGCTCCTCTGATGCTCCTCTGATGCTCCTCCGATGCTCCTCCGATGCTCCTCCGATGCTCCTCTGACGCTCCTGCTCCTGCTCCTGCTCCTGCTCCTGCTCCTGCTCCTGCTCCTGCTCCTGCTCCTGCTCCTGCTCCTGCTCCTGTTTCTGCTCCTGCTCCTGCTCCTTCACCTCTGATGCTCCCCTGATGCACCTCTGATGATCCTCTGATGCTCCTCTGATGCTCCTCTGATGCTCCTCAGATGCTCCTCTGATGCTCCTCTGATGCTCCTCTGATGCTCCTGTGATGCTCATCTGATGCTCCTCTGATTCTCCTCTGATGCTCCTCCGATGCTCCTCTGATGCTCCACTGATGCTCAACTGATGCTCCTCTGATGCTCCGCCTATGAATCCCCAACTCTGATTCCCGGCCTCTGATTCCCGGCCTCTGATTCCCGGCTTCTCATTCCCGGCCTCTGATTCCCGGCCTCTGATTCCCCGCCTCTGGTACCCCGCCTCTGATTTGCTGCCCTTGATTCCCCATCTCTGATTCCGCACATCTGATTCCCTGCCTCTGATTCCCAACTTCTGATTCCCCACCTCTGATTCCCCATATCTGATTCCCCGCCTCTGTTTCCCCGCCTCTGATTCCCCGCCTCTGTTTCCCCAACTCTGATTCCCCGCCTCTGATTTCCCAGCTCTGATTCCCCGCCTCTGATTCCCCGCATCTGATTCCCTGCCTCTGATGCCCCGCCTCTGATTCCCCATCACTGATTCCCCGCCTCTGATTCCCCGTGTCTGATTCCCTGCCACTGATTCCCCGCCTCTGATTCCCCACCTCGGATTCCCCAACTCTGATTCACCGCATCTGATTCCCCAGCTCTGATTCCCCGCCTCTGAATCCCCACGTCTGATTCCGTGCCTCTGATTCCCAGCCTCTGATTCCCCATCTCTGATTCCCCACCTCTGATTCACCACCTCTGATTCCCCATATTTGATTCCCCGCCTCAGTTTCCCCGCCTCTGATTCCCCCCACTGATTCCCATATCTGATTCCCCGCCTTTGATTCCCCAACTCTGATTCCCCGCCTCTGATTCCCCAGCTCTGATTCCCCGCCTCTGAATCCCCAACTCTGATTCCCTGCCTCTGATTCCCCAGCTCTGATTCCCTGCCTCTGATTGCCCAGCTCTGATTCCCTGCCTCTGTTTCGCAACCTCTGATTCCCCACCTCTGATTCCCCATATATGATTCCCCACCTCTGTTTCCCTGCCTCTGATTCCCAGCCTCTGTTTCCCCATATCTGATTCCCCGCCTCTGATTCCCCTCCTCTGATTCCCCAGCTCTGATTCCCCACCTATGATTCCCCGTGTTTGATTCACTGCCTCTGATTCCCCGCCTCTGATTCCCCATCTCTGATTCACCACCTTTCATTCGCCACCTCTGATTCCCCATATCAGATTCCCCGCCTCTGTTTCCCCGCCTCTGATTCCCCTCCTCTGTTTCCCCATATCTGATTCCCCGCCTCTGATTCCCCAACTCTGATTCCCCGCCTCTGATTACCCAGCTCTGATTCCCCGTCTCTGATTCCCCGCGTCTGATTCCCTGCCTCTGATTCCCAGCCTCTGATTCCCCATCTCTGATTCCCCGCCTCTGAATCCCCGTGTCTGATACCCAGCCTCTGATACCCTGCCCCTGATTCCCCACCTCTGATTCCCCATATCTGATTCCCCGCCTCACTTTCCGCGCCTCTGATTCCCCTCCTCTGATTCCCCATATCTGATTCCCCGACTCTGATTCCCCAACTCAGATTCCCCGCCTCTGATTCCCCAGCTCTGTTTCCCCGCCTCTGATTCCCAGCCTCTGTTTCCCCATATCTAATTCCCCGCCTCTGATTCCCAAACTCTGATTCCCCGCCTCTGATTCCCCAGCTCTCATTCCCCGCCCCTGATTTCCCACATCTGATTCCCTGCCTCTGATTCGCTTCTGATTCCCTGCCTCTGATTCCCAACCTCTGATTCCCCACCTCTGAATCCCCATATCTGATTCCCTGCCTCTGATTCCCTGCCTCTGATTCCCCGCCTCTGATTCCCCGCCTCTGATTCCCAAACTCTGATTCCCCACCTCTGATTCCCCATATCTGATTCCCCGCCTCTGTTTCCCCGCCTCTGATTCCCCGCCTCTGTTTCCCCATATCTGATTCCCCGCCTCTGATTCCCCAACTCTGATTCCCCGCCTCTGATTCCCCAGCTCTGATTCCCCGCCTCTGATTCCCCGCATCTGATTCCCTGCCTCTGATGCCCCGCCTCTGATTCCCCATCACTGATTCCCCGCCTCTGATTCCCCGTGTCTGATTCCCTGCCACTGATTCCCCGCCTCTGATTCCCCGCCTCTGATTCCCCAACTCTGATTCACCGCATCTGATTCCCCAGCTCTGATTCCCCGCCTCTGAATCCCCGCGTCTGATTCCGTGCCTCTGATTCCCAGCCTCTGATGCCCCATCTCTGATTCCCCACCTCTGATTCACCACCTCTGATTCCCCATATTTGATTCCCCGCCTCAGTTTCCCCGCCTCTGATTCCCCCCTCTGATTCCCATATCTGAATCCCCGCCTCTGATTCCCCAACTCTGATACCCCGCCTCTGATTCCCCAGCTCTGATTCCCCGCCTCTGAATCCCCAACTCTGATTCCCTGCCTCTGATTCCCCAGCTCTGATTCCCCGCCTCTGATTCTCTGCCTCTGTTTCGCAACCTCTGATTCCCCACCTCTGATTCCCCATATATGATTCCCCACCTCTGTTTCCCTGCCTCTGATTCCCAGCCTCTGTTTCTCCATATCAGATTCCCCGCCTCTGATTCCCCAACTCTGATTCCCCGACTCTGATTCCCCAGCTCTGATTCCCCACCTATGATTCCCCGTGTTTGATTCACTGCCTCTGATTCTCCGCCTCTGATTCCCCATCTCTGATTCACCGCCTTTCATTCGCCACCTCTGATTCCCCATATCAGATTCCCCGCCTCTGTTTCCCCGCCTCTGATTCCCCTCCTCTGTTTCCCCATATCTGATTCCCCGCCTCTGATTCCCCAACTCTGATTCCCCGCCTCTGATTACCCAGCTCTGATTCCCCGCCTCTGATTCCCCACGTCTGATTCCCTGCCTCTGATTCCCAGCCTCTGATTCCCCATCTCTGATTCCCCGCCTCTGAATCCCCGGGTCTGATTCCCCGCCTCTTACTCCCCGCGTCTGATTCCCTGCCTCTGATTCCCCGCCTCTGATTCCCCGCCTCTGATTCCCCATGTCTGATTCCCTTCCTCTGATTCCCCGCCTCTGATTCCCCATCTCTGATTCACCACCTCTGATTCCCCACCTCTGATTCCCCATATCTGATTCCCCGCCTCAGTTTCCCCGCCTCTGATTCACCCCTCTGATTCCCCACATCTGATTCCCCGCCTCTGATTCCCCAACTCTGATTCCCCAACTCTGATTCCCTGCCTCTGATTCCCCAGCTCTGATTCCCCGCCTCTGATTCCCTAGCTCTTATTCCCTGCATCTGATTTCCCGCCTGTGATTCCCCATCTCTGATTCACAACCTCTTATTCCCCACCTCTGATTCCCCATATCTGATTCCCCGCCTCTGTTTGCCCGCCTCTAATTCCCCGCCTCAGTTTCCGCATATCTGATTCCCCGCCTCTGAATCCCCAACTCTGATTCCCTGCCTCAGATTCCCCAGCTCTGATTCCCCGCCTCAGATTCCCCGCCTCTGATTCACAGCCTCTGATTCCCCGTGTTTGATTTCTTGCCTTTGATTCCCCGCCTCCGATTAGCCATCTCTGATTCCCCATATCTGATTCCCCACCTATGTTTCCCCGCCTCTGATTCCCCGCCTCTGATTCCCCATCTCTGATTCCTCGACTCTGACTCCCCACCTCTGATTCCCCATCTCTGATTCCGCACATCCGATTCCCTGCCTCTGATACCCCGCCTCTGATTCCCCGCCTCTGATTCCCTCCTCTGATTCCCAACCTCTGATTCCCCACCTCTGAGTCCCCATATCTGATTCCCCGCCTCTGTTTCCCCGCCTCTGATTCCCCGCCTCTGTTTCCCCATATCTGATTCCCCACTCTGATTCCCCAAGTCTGATTCCCCGCCTCTGATTCCCCAGCTCTGATTCCCCGTCTCTGATTCCCCGCGTCTGATTCCCTGCCTCTGATTCCCCGCCTCTGATTCCCCATCTCTGATTCCCAGCCTCTGAATCCCCGTGTCTGATACCCAGCCTCTGATACCCCGCCCCTGATTCCCCACCTCTGATTCCCCATATCTGATACCCCGCCTCTGTTTCTGTGCCTCTGATTCCCCGCCTCTGATTCCCCATATCTGATTCCCCGCCTCTGACTCCCCAACTCTGATTCCACGCCTCTGATTCCCCAGCTCTGATTCCCCGCCTCTGATTCCCCGCCTCTGTTTCCCCATATCTGATTCCCCGCCTCTGATTCCCCAACTCTGATTCCCCGCCTCTGATTCCCCAGCTCTGATTCCCCGTTTTTGATTCCCCGCCTCGGATTCCCCAACTCTGATTCACCGCATCTGATTCCCCAGCTCTGATTCCCCGCCTCTGAATCCCCACGTCTGATTCCGTGCCTCTGATTCCCAGCCTCTGATTCCCCATCTCTGATTCCCCACCTCTGATTCACCACCTCTGATTCCCCATATTTGATTCCCCGCCTCAGTTTCCCCGCCTCTGATTCCCCCCACTGATTCCCATATCTGATTCCCCGCCTTTGATTCCCCAACTCTGATTCCCCGCCTCTGATTCCCCAGCTCTGATTCCCCGCCTCTGAATCCCCAACTCTGATTCCCTGCCTCTGATTCCCCAGCTCTGATTCCCTGCCTCTGATTGCCCAGCTCTGATTCCCTGCCTCTGTTTCGCAACCTCTGATTCCCCACCTCTGATTCCCCATATATGATTCCCCACCTCTGTTTCCCTGCCTCTGATTCCCAGCCTCTGTTTCCCCATATCTGATTCCCCGCCTCTGATTCCCCTCCTCTGATTCCCCAGCTCTGATTCCCCACCTATGATTCCCCGTGTTTGATTCACTGCCTCTGATTCCCCGCCTCTGATTCCCCATCTCTGATTCACCACCTTTCATTCGCCACCTCTGATTCCCCATATCAGATTCCCCGCCTCTGTTTCCCCGCCTCTGATTCCCCTCCTCTGTTTCCCCATATCTGATTCCCCGCCTCTGATTCCCCAACTCTGATTCCCCGCCTCTGATTACCCAGCTCTGATTCCCCGTCTCTGATTCCCCGCGTCTGATTCCCTGCCTCTGATTCCCAGCCTCTGATTCCCCATCTCTGATTCCCCGCCTCTGAATCCCCGTGTCTGATACCCAGCCTCTGATACCCTGCCCCTGATTCCCCACCTCTGATTCCCCATATCTGATTCCCCGCCTCACTTTCCGCGCCTCTGATTCCCCTCCTCTGATTCCCCATATCTGATTCCCCGACTCTGATTCCCCAACTCAGATTCCCCGCCTCTGATTCCCCAGCTCTGTTTCCCCGCCTCTGATTCCCAGCCTCTGTTTCCCCATATCTAATTCCCCGCCTCTGATTCCCAAACTCTGATTCCCCGCCTCTGATTCCCCAGCTCTCATTCCCCGCCCCTGATTTCCCACATCTGATTCCCTGCCTCTGATTCGCTTCTGATTCCCTGCCTCTGATTCCCAACCTCTGATTCCCCACCTCTGAATCCCCATATCTGATTCCCTGCCTCTGATTCCCTGCCTCTGATTCCCCGCCTCTGATTCCCCGCCTCTGATTCCCAAACTCTGATTCCCCACCTCTGATTCCCCATATCTGATTCCCCGCCTCTGTTTCCCCGCCTCTGATTCCCCGCCTCTGTTTCCCCATATCTGATTCCCCGCCTCTGATTCCCCAACTCTGATTCCCCGCCTCTGATTCCCCAGCTCTGATTCCCCGCCTCTGATTCCCCGCATCTGATTCCCTGCCTCTGATGCCCCGCCTCTGATTCCCCATCACTGATTCCCCGCCTCTGATTCCCCGTGTCTGATTCCCTGCCACTGATTCCCCGCCTCTGATTCCCCGCCTCTGATTCCCCAACTCTGATTCACCGCATCTGATTCCCCAGCTCTGATTCCCCGCCTCTGAATCCCCGCGTCTGATTCCGTGCCTCTGATTCCCAGCCTCTGATGCCCCATCTCTGATTCCCCACCTCTGATTCACCACCTCTGATTCCCCATATTTGATTCCCCGCCTCAGTTTCCCCGCCTCTGATTCCCCCCTCTGATTCCCATATCTGAATCCCCGCCTCTGATTCCCCAACTCTGATACCCCGCCTCTGATTCCCCAGCTCTGATTCCCCGCCTCTGAATCCCCAACTCTGATTCCCTGCCTCTGATTCCCCAGCTCTGATTCCCCGCCTCTGATTCTCTGCCTCTGTTTCGCAACCTCTGATTCCCCACCTCTGATTCCCCATATATGATTCCCCACCTCTGTTTCCCTGCCTCTGATTCCCAGCCTCTGTTTCTCCATATCAGATTCCCCGCCTCTGATTCCCCAACTCTGATTCCCCGACTCTGATTCCCCAGCTCTGATTCCCCACCTATGATTCCCCGTGTTTGATTCACTGCCTCTGATTCTCCGCCTCTGATTCCCCATCTCTGATTCACCGCCTTTCATTCGCCACCTCTGATTCCCCATATCAGATTCCCCGCCTCTGTTTCCCCGCCTCTGATTCCCCTCCTCTGTTTCCCCATATCTGATTCCCCGCCTCTGATTCCCCAACTCTGATTCCCCGCCTCTGATTACCCAGCTCTGATTCCCCGCCTCTGATTCCCCACGTCTGATTCCCTGCCTCTGATTCCCAGCCTCTGATTCCCCATCTCTGATTCCCCGCCTCTGAATCCCCGGGTCTGATTCCCCGCCTCTTACTCCCCGCGTCTGATTCCCTGCCTCTGATTCCCCGCCTCTGATTCCCCGCCTCTGATTCCCCATGTCTGATTCCCTTCCTCTGATTCCCCGCCTCTGATTCCCCATCTCTGATTCACCACCTCTGATTCCCCACCTCTGATTCCCCATATCTGATTCCCCGCCTCAGTTTCCCCGCCTCTGATTCACCCCTCTGATTCCCCACATCTGATTCCCCGCCTCTGATTCCCCAACTCTGATTCCCCAACTCTGATTCCCTGCCTCTGATTCCCCAGCTCTGATTCCCCGCCTCTGATTCCCTAGCTCTTATTCCCTGCATCTGATTTCCCGCCTGTGATTCCCCATCTCTGATTCACAACCTCTTATTCCCCACCTCTGATTCCCCATATCTGATTCCCCGCCTCTGTTTGCCCGCCTCTAATTCCCCGCCTCAGTTTCCGCATATCTGATTCCCCGCCTCTGAATCCCCAACTCTGATTCCCTGCCTCAGATTCCCCAGCTCTGATTCCCCGCCTCAGATTCCCCGCCTCTGATTCACAGCCTCTGATTCCCCGTGTTTGATTTCTTGCCTTTGATTCCCCGCCTCCGATTAGCCATCTCTGATTCCCCATATCTGATTCCCCACCTATGTTTCCCCGCCTCTGATTCCCCGCCTCTGATTCCCCATCTCTGATTCCTCGACTCTGACTCCCCACCTCTGATTCCCCATCTCTGATTCCGCACATCCGATTCCCTGCCTCTGATACCCCGCCTCTGATTCCCCGCCTCTGATTCCCTCCTCTGATTCCCAACCTCTGATTCCCCACCTCTGAGTCCCCATATCTGATTCCCCGCCTCTGTTTCCCCGCCTCTGATTCCCCGCCTCTGTTTCCCCATATCTGATTCCCCACTCTGATTCCCCAAGTCTGATTCCCCGCCTCTGATTCCCCAGCTCTGATTCCCCGTCTCTGATTCCCCGCGTCTGATTCCCTGCCTCTGATTCCCCGCCTCTGATTCCCCATCTCTGATTCCCAGCCTCTGAATCCCCGTGTCTGATACCCAGCCTCTGATACCCCGCCCCTGATTCCCCACCTCTGATTCCCCATATCTGATACCCCGCCTCTGTTTCTGTGCCTCTGATTCCCCGCCTCTGATTCCCCATATCTGATTCCCCGCCTCTGACTCCCCAACTCTGATTCCACGCCTCTGATTCCCCAGCTCTGATTCCCCGCCTCTGATTCCCCGCCTCTGTTTCCCCATATCTGATTCCCCGCCTCTGATTCCCCAACTCTGATTCCCCGCCTCTGATTCCCCAGCTCTGATTCCCCGTTTTTGATTCCCCGCCTCTGATTCCCCATCTCTGATTCCCGGCCTCTGATTGCCGGCCTCTGATTCCCGGCGTCTCATCCCCGGCCTCTGATTCCCGGCCTCTGATTCCCCGCCTCTGATTCCCCATCTCTGATTCCGCACATCTGAATCTCTGCCTCTGATTCCCCACCTCTGACTCCCCGCCTCTGATTCCCTGCCTCTGTTTCCCAACCTCTGATTCCCCATATCTCATTCCCAACCTCTGATTCCCCATCTCTGATTCCCGGACTCTGATTCCTGGCCTCTTATTCCCGGCATCTGATTCCCGGCCTCTGATCCCGGCCTCTGATTCCCCACTTCTGATTCTGTTCCCAGCCTCTGTTTCCCCATCTCTGATTCCGCACAATTGATTCCCTGACTCTGATTCCACACGTCTGATTCCCCATATCTGATTCCCCGCCTCTGTTTCCCCGCCTCTGATTCCCCGCCTCTGCTTCCCCATATCTAATTCCCCGTCTCTGATTCCCCGCCTCTGATTCCCCAAATCTGATTCCTCGCCTCTGATTACCCAACTCTGATTCCCCGCCTCTGATTCCCCGCGTCTGATTCCCTGCCTCTGATTCCCCGCCTCTGAATCCCCGTGTCTGATACCCAGCCTCTGATACCCCACCCCTGATTCCCCACCTCTGATTCCCCATATCTGATTCCCCGCCTCTCCTTCCGTGCCTCTAATTCCCCGCCTCTGATTCCCCATATCTGATTCCCCGCCTCCGATTCCCCAACTCTGATTTCCCCGCCTCTGATTCCCCAGCTCTGTTTCCCGGCCTCTGATTCCCCGCCTCTGTTTCCCCATATCTAATTCCACGCCTCTGATTCCCAAACTCTGATTCCCCGCCTCTGATTCCACAGCTCTGATTCCCCGCCTCTGATTCCCCACATCTGATTCCCTTCCTCTGACTCCCCGCCTCTGATTCCCTGCCTCTGATTCCCCAGCTCTGATTCCCCGTGTTTGATTCCCCGCCTCTGATTCCCCATCTCTGATTCCCGGCCTCTGATTGCCGGCCTCTGATTCGCCGCCTCTGATTCCCCGCCTCTGATTCGCTGCCTCTGATTCCCCATCTCTGATTCTGCACATCTGATTCCCTGCCTCTGACTCCCCGCCTCTGAATCCCCGCCTCTGATTCCCTGCCTCTGTTTCCCATCCTCTGATTCCCCACCTCTGATTCCCCATATCTGATTCCCCGCCTCTGTTTCCGCATATCTGATTCCCCGCCTCTGATTCCCCAACTCTGATTCCCCGCCTCTGATTCCCCAGCTCTGATTCCCCGCCTCTGATTCCCCATGTTTGATTCCCTGCCTCTGATTCCCCGCCTCTGATTCACCATCTCTGATTCACCGCCTTTCATTCGCCACCCTGATTCCCCATATCAGATTCCCCGCCTCTGTTTCCCCGCCTCTGATATCCCGCCTCTGATTCCCCATATTTCATTCCCCGCCTCTGATTCCCCATCTCTGATTCCCGGACTCTGATTCCTGGCCTCTTATTCCCGGCATCTGATTCCCGGCCTCTGATCCCGGCCTCTGATTCCCCGCTTCTGATTCTGATCCCTGCCTCTGATTCCCCATCTCTGATTCCGCACATCTGATTCCCTGCCTCTGATTCCCCACCTCTGATTCCCCATATCTGATTCCCCGCCTCTGTTTCCCCGCCTCTAATTCCCCGCCTCTGTTTCCCCGCCTCTGATTCCCCATCTCTGATTCACAACCTCTGATTCCCCACCTCTGATACCCCATATCTGATTCCCCGCCTCTGTTTCCCCGCCTCTGATTCCCCACCTCTGATTCCCAATATCTGATTCCCCGCCTCTGATTCCCCACCTCTGATTCCCCGCCTCTGATTCGCCAGCTATGATTCCCCGCCTCTTATTCCCCGCGTCTGATTCCCTGCCTCTGATTCCCCGCCTCTGATTCCACATCTCTGATTCACCACCTCTGATTCCCCGCGTCTGATTCCCTGCCTCTGATTCCCCATCTCTGATTCCCCATCTCTGATTCCCCAATTCTTATTCCCCTCCTCTGATTCCCCGTGTTTGTTTCCCTGCCTCTGATTCCCGGCCTCTGATTCCCCATCTCTGATTCACCGCCTTTGATTCGCCACCTCTGATTCGCCATATCTGATTCCCCGCCTCTGTTTCCCCGCCTCTGATTCCCCGCCTCTGATTCCCCATATCTCATTCCCCGCCTCTGAATCCCCATCTCTGATTCCCGGACTCTGATTCCCCACCTCTGATTTCCGGCCTCTTATTCCCGGCATCTGATTCCGGCCTCTGATTCCCCAACTCTGATTCCCCGTGTTTGATTCCCTGCCTCTGATTCCCCATCTCTGATTCACCACCTTTGATTCGCCACCTCTGATTCCCCATATCTGATTCCCCACCTCTGTTTGCCCGCCTCTGATTCCCCGCCTCTGATTCCCCAGCTCTGATTCCCCGCCTCTGAATCCCCATCTCTGAATCCCTGCCTCTGATTCCCCAGCTCTGATTCCCCGCCTCTGATTCCCCAGCTCTGATTCCCTGCCTCTGTTTCGCAACCTCTGATTCCCCACCTCTGATTCCCCATATATGATTCCCCACCTCTGTTTCCCTGCCTCTGATTCCCAGCCTCTGTTTCCCCATATCTGATTCCCCGCCTCTGATTCCCCAACTCTGATTCCCCGCCTCTGATTCCCCAGCTCTGATTCCCCACCTATGATTCCCCATGTTTGATTCACTGCCTCTGATTCCCCGCCTCTGATTCCCCATCTCTGATTCACCGCCTTTCATTCGCCACCTCTGATTCCCCATATCAGATTCCCCGCCTCTGTTTCCCCGCCTCTGATTCCCCTCCTCTGTTTCCCCATATCTGATTCCCCGCCTCTGATTCCCCAACTCTGATTCCCCGCCTCTGATTCCCCAGCTCTGATTCCCCACCTTTGATTCCCCCCGTCTGATTCCCAGCCTCTGAGTCCCCGTGTCTGATTTCCTGCCTCTGATTCCCCGCCTCTAATTCCCCATCTCTGATTCACAGCCTGTGATTCCCCACCTCTGATTCCCCATCTCTGATTCCGCACATCTGATTCCCTGCCTCTGATTCCCCGACTCTGATCCCCACCTCTGATTCCCCAGCTCTGATTCCCCGCCTCTGATTCCCCAACTCTGATTCCCCGTCTCTGATTCCCCAGCTCTGATTCCCCGCCTCTGATTCCCCGTGTTTGATTCCCTGCCTCTGATTCCCCGCCTCTGATTCCCCATCTCTGATTCAACGCCTTTGATTCGCCACCTCTGATTCCCCATATCTGATTCCTCGCCTCTGTTTCCCCGCCTCTGATTCCCCTCCTCTGATTCCCCATATCTCATTCCCCGCCTCTGATTCCCCATCTCTGATTCCCGGACTCTGATTCCCCACCTCTGATTCCCGGCCTCTTATTCCCGGCATCTGATTCCGGCCTCTGATTCCCGGCCTATGATTCCCTGCTTCTGATTCCCCATCTCTGATTCCGCAAATCTAATTCCCTGCCTCTGATTCCCCACCTCTGATTCCCCATATCTGATTCCCCGCCTCTGATTCCCCGCCTCTGTTTCCCCATATCTAATTCCCCGTTTCTGATTCCCCAACTTTGATTTCCCACCTCTGATTCCCCAGCTCTGATTCCCCGCCTCTGATTCACCGCATCTGATTCCATGCATCTGATTCCCAGCCTCTGATTCCCAGCCTCTGATTCCCAACCTCTGATTCCCCACCTCTGATCCCCATATCTGATTCCCCACCTCTGTTTCCCCGCCTCTGATTCCCCGCCTCTGTTTCCCCATATATGATCCCCGCCTCTATTTGCCCGCCTCTGATTCCCCGCCTCTGTTTCCCCATATCTGATTCCCCGCCTCTGAATCCCCAACTCTGATTCCCTGCCTCTAATTTCCCAGCTCTGATTCCCCGCCTCTGATTCCCCGCGTCTGATTACCGGCCTCTGATTCCCCGCCTCTGATTCCCCATCTCAGATTCACATCCTCTGATTCCCCACCTCTGATACCCCATATCTGATTCCCCGCCTCTGTTTCCCCGCCTCTGATTCCCCACCTCTGATTCCCAATATCTGATTCCCCGCCTCTGATTCCCCACCTCTGATTCCCCGCCTCTGATTCACCAGCTATGATTCCCCGCCTCTTATTCCCCGCGTCTGATTCCCTGCCTCTGATTCCCCGCCTCTGATTCCACATCTCTGATTCACCACCTCTGATTCCCCGCGTCTGATTCCCTGCCTCTGATTCCCCATCTCTGATTCCCCATCTCTGATTCCCCAATTCTGATTCCCCTCCTCTGATTCCCCGTGTTTGATTCCCTGCCTCTGATTCCCGGCCTCTGATTCCCCATCTCTGATTCACCGCCTTTGATTCGCCACCTCTGATTCGCCATATCTGATTCCCCGCCTCTGTTTCCCCGCCTCTGATTCCCCGCCTCTGATTCCCCATATCTCATTCCCCGCCTCTGATTCCCCATCTCCGATTCCGCACATCTGATTCCCTGCCTCTGATTCCCCGCCTCTGATTCCCCGCCTCTGATTCCCTGCCTCTGATTCCCAACCTCTGATTCCCCACCTCTGATTCCCCGTGTTTGATTCCCCGCCTCTGTTTCCCCGCCTCTGATTCCCCGCCTCTGATTCCCCAACTCTAATTCCCCGACTCTGATTCCCCATATCTGATTCCCCGCCTCTGTTTCCCCGCCTCTGATTCCCCGCCCCTGTTTCCCCATATCTGATTCCCTGCCTCTGATTCCCCAACTTTGATTCCCAGCCTCTGATTCCCCAGCTCTGATTCCCCGCCTCTGATTCCCCGTGTTTGATTCCCTGCCTCTGATTCCCCTCCTCTGATTCCCCATCTCTGATTCACCACCTTTGATTCGCCACCTCTGATTCCCCATATCTGATTCCCCACTTCTGTTTTCCCGCCTCTGATTCCCCGCCTCTGATTCTCCATATCTCATTCCCCGCCTCTGAATCCCCATCTCTGATTCCCGGACTCTGATTCCCCACCTCTGATTCCCGGCCTCTTATTCCCAGCATCTGATTCCAGGCCTCTGATTCCCGGACTGTGACTTCCCGCTTCTGATTCTGATTCCCTGCCTCTGATTCCCCATCTCTGAATCCGCACATCTGATTACCTGCCTCTGATTCCCCACCTCTGATTCCCCATATCTGATTCCCCGCCTCTGATTCCCCGCATCCGATTCCCCATATCTGATTCCCCGCCTCTGTTTCCCCGCCCCTGATTCCCCGCCTCTGTTTCCCCATATCTGATTCCCCGCCTCTGATTCCCAACTATGATTCCCCGCCTCTGATTCCCCAGCTCTGATTCCCTGCCTCTGATTCCCCGCGTTCTATTCCCTGCCTCTGATTCCCCGCCTGTGATTCCCCATCTCTGATAAACCACCTCTGATTCCCCACCACTGATTCCCCATATCTAATTCCCCGCCTCTGTTTGCCCGCCTCTGATTCCCCGCCTCTGTTTCCCCATATCTGATTCCCCGCCTCTGAATCCCCTACTCTGATTCCCTGCCTCTGATTCCCCAGCTTCATTCCCCGCCTTTGATTCCCCCCGTCTGATTCCCAGCCTCTGAATCCCCGTGTCTGATAACCTGCCTCTGATTCCCCGCCTCTGATTCCCCATCTCAGATTCACCGCCTCTGATTACCCACCTCTGATTCCCCATCTCTGATTCCGCACATCCGACTCCCTGCCTCTGATTTCCCGACTCTGATTCCCCACCTCTGATTCCCCAGCTCTGATTCCCCGCCTCTGATTCCCCAACTCTGATTCCCCGCCTCTGATTCCACAGCTCTGATTCCCCGCCTCTGATTCCCCGTGTTTGATCCCCTGCCTCTGATTCCCCGCCTCTGATTCCCCATCTCTGATTCACCGCCTTTGATTCGCCACCTCTGATTCCCCATTTCTGATTCCTCGCCACTGTTTCCCCGCCTCTGATTCCCCGCCTCTGATTCCCCATATCTCATTCCCCGCCTCTGATTCGCCAGCTATGATTCCCTGCCTCTGATTCCCCGCGTCTGATTCCCTGCCTCTGATTCCCCGCCTCTGATTCCACATCTCTGATTCACCACCTCTGATTCCACGCGTCTGATTCCCCGCCTCTGATTCCCCATCTCTGATTCCCCATCTCTGATTCCCCAATTCTGATTCCCCGCCTCTGATTCCCCAGCTCTGATTCCTCGCCTCTGATTCCCTTCCTCTGATTCCCAACCTCTGATTCCCCAACTCTGATTTCCCATATTGATTCCCTGCGTCTGATTCCACACCTCTGATTTCCCATATTGATTCCCTGCGTCTGATTCCCCGCCTCTGATTCCCCAACTCTGATTCCCCGCCTCTGATTCCCCAGCTCTGATTCCCCGCATCTGAATCCCCGTGTTTGATTCCCTGCCTCTGATTCCCGGCCTCTGATTCCCCATCTCTGATTCCCCACCTCTGATTCCCCATATCTGATTCCCCGCCTCTGTTTCCCCACCTCTGATTCCCCGCCTCTGATTCCCCATATCTCATTCCCCGCCTCTAAATCCCCATCTCTGATTCCCGGACTCTGATTCCCCACCTCTGATTCCCGGCCTCTTATTCCCGGCATCTGATTCCGGCCTCTGATTCCCGGCCTCTGATTCCCTGCGTCTGATTCTGATTCCCTGCCTCTGATTCCCCATCTCTGATTCCGCACATCTGATTCCCTGCCTCTGATTCCCCACCTCTGATTCCCCATATCTGATTCCCCGCCTCTGTTTCCCCACCTTTGATTCCCCGCCTCTGTTTCCCAATATCTAAGTCCCCGCCTCTGATTCCCCAACTCTGATTCCCCACCTCTGATTCCCCAGCTCTGATTCCCCGCCTCTGATTCCCCGCATCTGATTCCCTGCAACTGATTCCAAGCCTCTGATTCCCTGCCTCTGATTCCCAACCTCTGATTCCCAACCTCTGATTCCACACCTCTGATTCCCCATATCTGATTCCCCGCCTCTGTTTCCCCGCCTCTGATTCCCCGCCTCTGATTCCCCATATCCCATTCCCCGCCTCCAATTCCGCATCTCTGATTCCCAACCTCTGATTCCCCACCTCTGATTCCCCATATCTGATTCCCCGCCTCTGTTTCCCCGCCTCTGATTCCCCGCCTCTGTTTCCCCGCCTCTGATTCCCCACCTCTGATTCCCAATATCTGATTCCCCGCCTCTGATTCCCCACCTCTGATTCCCCGCCTCTGATTCGCCAGCTATGATTCCCCGCCTCTTATTCCCCGCGTCTGATTCCCTGCCTCTGATTCTCCACCTCTGATTCCACATCTCTGATTCACCACCTCTGATTCCCCACGTCTGATTCCCTGCCTCTGATTCCCCATCTCTGATTCCCCATCTCTGATTCCCCAATTCTGATTCCCCTCCTCTGATTCCCCGTGTTTGATTCCCTGCCTCTGATTCCCGGCCTCTGATTCCCCATCTCTGATTCACCGCCTTTGATTCGCCACCTCTGATTCGCCACATCTGATTCCCCGCCTCTGTTTCCCCGCCTCTGATTCCCCGCCTCTGATTCCCCATATCTCATTCCCCGCCTCTGAATCCCCATCTCTGATTCCCGGACTCTGATTCCCCACCTCTGATTTCCGGCCTCTTATTCCCGGCATCTGATTCCGGCCTCTGATTCCCGGCCTCTGATTCCCTGCTTCTGATTCTGATTCCCTGCCTTTGATTCCCCATCTCCGATTCCGCACATCTGATTCCCTGCCTCTGATTCCCCATCACTGATTCCCCATATCTGATTCCCCGCCTCTGATTCCCTGCATCTGTTTCCCAATATCTAAGTCCCCGCCTCTGATTCCCCAACTCTGATTCCTCGCCTCTGATTCCCTTCCTCTGATTCCCAACCTCTGATTCCCCAACTCTGATTTCCCATATTGATTCCCTGCGTCTGATTCCCCACCTCTGATTTCCCATATTAATTCCCTGCGTCTGATTCCCCGCCTCTTATTCCCCAACTCTGATTCCCCGCCTCTGATTCCCCAGCTCTGATTCCCCGCATCTGAATCCCCGTGTTTGATTCCCTGCCTCTGATTCCCGGCCTCTGATTCCCCATCTCTGATTCCCCACCTCTGATTCCCCATATCTGATTCCCCGCCTCTGTTTCCCCGCCTCTGATTCCCCGCCTCTGATTCCCCATATCTCATTCCCCGCCTCTAAATCCCCATCTCTGATTCCCGGACTCTGATTCCCCACCTCTGATTCCCGGCCTCTTATTCCCGGCATCTGATTCCGGCCTCTGATTCCCGGCCTCTGATTCCCTGCGTCTGATTCTGATTCCCTGCCTCTGATTCCCCATCTCTGATTCCGCACATCTGATTCCCTGCCTCTGATTCCCCACCTCTGATTCCCCATATCTGATTCCCCGCCTCTGTTTTCCCACCTTTGATTCCCCGCCTCTGTTTCCCAATATCTAACTCCCCGCCTCTGATTCCCCAACTCTGATTCCCCACCTCTGATTCCCCAGCTCTGATTCCCCGCCTCTGATTCCCCGCATCTGATTCCCTGCAACTGATTCCAAGCCTCTGATTCCCTGCCTCTGATTCCCAACATCTGATTCCTAACCTCTGATTCCACACCTCTGATTCCCCATATCTGATTCCCCGCCTCTGTTTCCCCGCCTCTGATTCCCCGCCTCTGATTCCCCATATCCCATTCCCCGCCTCCAATTCCGCATCTCTGATTCCCAACCTCTGATTCCCCACCTCTGATTCCCCATATCTGATTCCCCGCCTCTGTTTCCCCGCCTCTGATTCCCCGCCTCTGTTTCCCCGCCTCTGATTCCCCACCTCTGATTCCCAATATCTGATTCCCCGCCTCTGATTCCCACCTCTGATTCCCCGCCTCTGATTCGCCAGCTATGATTCCCCGCCTCTTATTCCCCGCGTCTGATTCCCTGCCTCTGATTCTCCGCCTCTGATTCCACATCTCTGATTCACCACCTCTGATTCCCCACGTCTGATTCCCTGCCTCTGATTCCCCATCTCTGATTCCCCATCTCTGATTCCCCAATTCTGATTCCCCTCCTCTGATTCCCCGTGTTTGATTCCCTGCCTCTGATTCCCGGCCTCTGATTCCCCATCTCTGATTCACCGCCTTTGATTCGCCACCTCTGATTCGCCATATCTGATTCCCCGCCTCTGTTTCCCCGCCTCTGATTCCCCGCCTCTGATTCCCCATATCTCATTCCCCGCCTCTGAATCCCCATCTCTGATTCCCGGACTCTGATTCCCCACCTCTGATTTCCGGCCTCTTATTCCCGGCATCTGATTCCGGCCTCTGATTCCCGGCCTCTGATTCCCTGCTTCTGATTCTGATTCCCTGCCTTTGATTCCCCATCTCTGATTCCGCACATCTGATTCCCTGCCTCTGATTCCCCATCACTGATTCCCCATATCTGATTCCCCGCCTCTGATTCCCTGCATCTGTTTCCCAATATCTAAGTCCCCGCCTCTGATTCCCCAACTCTGATTCCCCACCTCTGATTTCCCAGCTCTGATTCCCCGCCTCTGATTCCCCGCATCTGATTCCCTGCATCTGATTCCAAGCCTCTGATTCCCTGCCTCTGATTCCCAACCTCTGATTCCCCACCTCTGATTCCCCATATCTGATTCCCAGCCTCTGTTTCCCCGCCTCTGATTCCCCGCCTCTGTTTCCCCATATCTGATTCCCGGCCTCTGATTCCCCGCCTCTGATTCCCCGCCTCTGATTCCCTGCCTCTGATTCCCCATCTCCGATTCCGCACATCTGATTCCCTGCCTCTGATTCCCCGCCTCTGATTCCCCGCCTCTGATTCCCTGCCTCTGATTCCCAACCTCTGATTCCCCACCTCTGATTCCCCGTGTTTGATTCCCCGCTTCTGTTTCCCCGCCTCTGATTCCCCGCCTCTGATTCCCCAACTCTAATTCCCCGCCTCTGATTCCCCATATCTGATTCCCCGCCTCTGTTTCCCCGCCTCTGATTCCCCGCCCCTGTTTCCCCATATCTGATTCCCTGCCTCTGATTCCCCAACTTTGATTCCCAGCCTCTGATTCCCCAGCTCTGATTCCCCGCCTCTGATTCCCCGTGTTTGATTCCCTGCCTCTGATTCCCCTCCTCTGATTCCCCATCTCTGATTCACCACCTTTGATTCGCCACCTCTGATTCCCCATATCTGATTCCCCACCTCTGTTTTCCCGCCTCTGATTCCCCGCCTCTGATTCTCCATATCTCATTCCCCGCCTCTGAATCCCCATCTCTGATTCCCGGACTCTGATTCCCCACCTCTGATTCCCGGCCTCTGATTCCCGGCCTCTGACTCCCCGCTTCTGATTCTGATTCCCTGCCTCTGATTCCCCATCTCTGATTCCGCACATCTGATTACCTGCCTCTGATTCCCCACCTCTGATTCCCCATATCTGATTCCCCGCCTCTGATTCCCCGCATCCGATTCCCCATATCTGATTCCCCGCCTCTGTTTCCCCGCCCCTGATTCCCCGCCTCTGTTTCCCCATATCTGATTCCCCGCCTCTGATTCCCAACTATGATTCCCCGCCTCTGATTCCCCAGCTCTGATTCCCTGCCTCTGATTCCCTGCGTTCTATTCCCTGCTTCTGATTCCCCGCCTCTGATTCCCCATCTCTGATAAACCACCTCTGATTCCCCACCACTGATTCCCCATATCTAATTCCCCGCCTCTGTTTGCCCGCCTCTGATTCCCCGCCTCTGTTTCCCCATATCTGATTCCCCGCCTCTGAATCCCCAACTCTGATTCCCTGCCTCTGATTCCCCAGCTTCATTCCCCGCCTTTGATTCCCCCCGTCTGATTCCCAGCCTCTGAATCCCCGCGTCTGATAACCTGCCTCTGATTCCCCGCCTCTGATTCCCCATCTCAGATTCACCGCCTCTGATTCCCCACCTCTGATTCCCCATCTCTGATTCCGCACATCCGACTCCCTGCCTCTGATTCCCCGACTCTGATTCCCCACCTCTGATTCCCAGGCTCTGAGTCCCCGCCTCTGATTCCCCAACTCTGATTCCCCGCCTCTGATTCCACAGCTCTGATTCCCCTCCTCTGATTCCCCGTGATTGATCCCCTGCCTCTGATTCCCCGCCTCTGATTCCCCATCTCTGATTCACAGCCTTTGATTCGCCACCTCTGATTCCCCGCCTCTGATTCCACATCTCTGATTCACCACCTCTGATTCCACGCGTCTGATTCCCCGCCTCTGATTCCCCATCTCTGATTCCCCATCTCTGATTCCCCAATTCTGATTCCCCGCCTCTGATTCCCCAGCTCTGATTCCTCGCCTCTGATTCCCTTCCTCTGATTCCCAACCTCTGATTCCCCAACTCTGATTTCCCATATTGATTCCCTGCATCTGATTCCCCACCTCTGATTTCCCATATTGATTCCCTGCGTCTGATTCCCCGCCTCTGATTCCCCAACTCTGATTCCCCGCCTCTGATTCCCCAGCTCTGATTCCCCGCATCTGATTCCCCGTGTTTGATTCCCTGCCTCTGATTCCCGGCCTCTGATTCCCCATCTCTGATGCACCGCCTTTGATTCGCAACCTCTGATTCCCCATATCTGATTCCCCGCCTCTGTTTCCCCGCCTCTGATTCCCCGCCTCTGATTCCCCATATCTCATTCCCCGCCTCTAAATCCCCATCTCTGATTCCCGGACTCTGATTCCCCACCTCTGATTCCCGGCCTCTTATTCCCGGCATCTGATTCCGGCCTCTGATTCCCGGCCTCTGATTCCCTGCGTCTGATTCTGATTCCCTGCCTCTGATTCCCCATCTCTGATTCCGCATATCTGATTCCCTGCCTCTGATTCCCCACCTCTGATTCCCCATATCTGATTCCCCGCCTCTGTTTCCCCGCCTCTGATTCCCCGCCTCAGTTTCCCCATATCTGATCCCCGCCTCTATTTGCCCGCCTCTGATTCCCCGCCTCTGTTTCCCCATATCTGATTCACCGCCTCTGAATCCCCAACTCTGATTCCCTGCCTCTAATTTCCCATGTCTGATTCCCCGCCTCTGATTCCCCGCGTCTGATTACCGGCCTCTGATTCCCCGCCTCTGATTCCCCATCTCTGATTCACAACCTCTGATTCCCCACCTCTGATTCCCCATATCTGATTCCCCGCCTCTGTTTCCCCGCCTTTGATTCCCCGCCTCTGATTCCCAATATCTGATTCCCCTCCTCTGATTCCCCACCTCTGATTCCCCGCCTCTGATTCGCCAGCTATGATTCCCCACCTCTGATTCCCCAGCTCTGATTCCCCGCCTCTGATTCCCCAACTCTGATTCCCCGCCTCTGATTCCACAGCTCTGATTCCCCGCCTCTGATTCCCCGTGTTTGATCCCCTGCCTCTGATTCCCCGCCTCTGATTCCCCATCTCTGATTCACCGCCTTTGATTCGCCACCTCTGATTCCCCATATCTGATTCCTCGCCACTGTTTCCCCGCCTCTGATTCCCCGCCTCTGATTCCCCATATCTCATTCCCCGCCTCTGATTCGCCAGCTATGATTCCCCGCCTCTGATTCCCCGCGTCTGATTCCCTGCCTCTGATTCCCCGCCTCTGATTCCACATCTCTGATTCACCACCTCTGATTCCACGCGTCTGATTCCCCGCCTCTGATTCCCCATCTCTGATTCCCCATCTCGAATTCCCCAATTCTGATTCCCCGCCTCTGATTCCCCAGCTCTGATTCCTCGCCTCTGATTCCCTTCCTCTGATTCCCAACCTCTGATTCCCCAACTCTGATTTCCCATATTGATTCCCTGCGTCTGATTCCCCACCTCTGATTTCCCATATTGATTCCCTGCGTCTGATTCCCCGCCTCTGATTCCCCAACTCTGATTCCCCGCCTCTGATTCCCCAGCTCTGATTTCCCGCATCTGATTCCCCGTGTTTGATTCCCTGCCTCTGATTCCCGGCCTCTGATTCCCCATCTCTGATTCCCTGCCTCTGATTCCCCACCTCTGATTCCCCATATCTGATTCCCCGCCTCTGTTTCCCCGCCTCTGATTCCCCGCCTCTGATTCCCCATATCTCATTCCCAGCCTCTAAATCCCCATCTCTGATTCCCGGACTCTGATTCCCCACCTCTGATTCCCGGCCTCTTATTCCCGGCATCTGATTCCGGCCTCTGATTCCCGGCCTCTGATTCCCTGCGTCTGATTCTGATTCCCTGCCTCTGATTCCCCATCTCTGATTCCGCACATCTGATTCGCTGCCTCTGATTCCCCACCTCTGATTCCCCATATCTGATTCCCCGCCTCTGTTTCCCCACCTTTGATTCCCCGCCTCTGTTTCCCAATATCTAAGTCCCCGCCTCTGATTCCCCAACTCTGATTCCCCACCTCTGATTCCCCAGCTCTGATTCCCCGCCTCTGATTCCCCGCATCTGATTCCCTGCAACTGATTCCAAGCCTCTGATTCCCTGCCTCTGATTCCCAACCTCTGATTCCCAACCTCTGATTCCACACCTCTGATTCCCCATATCTGATTCCCCGCCTCTGTTTCCCCGCCTCTGATTCCCCGCCTCTGATTCCCCATATCCCATTCCCCGCCTCCAATTCCGCATCTCTGATTCCCAACCTCTGATTCCCCACCTCTGATTCCCCATATCTGATTCCCCGCCTCTGTTTCCCCGCCTCTGATTCCCCGCCTCTGTTTCCCCGCCTCTGATTCCCCACCTCTGATTCCCAATATCTGATTGCCCGCCTCTGATTCCCCACCTCTGATTCCCCGCCTCTGATTCGCCAGCTATGATTCCCCGCGTCTTATTCCCCGCGTCTGATTCCCTGCCTCTGATTCCCCGCCTCTGATTCCACATCTCTGATTCACCACCTCTGATTCCCCGCGTCTGATTCCCTGCCTCTGATTCCCCATCTCTGATTCCCCATCTCTGATTCCCCAATTCTGATTCCCCTCCTCTGATTCCCCGTGTTTGATTCCCTGCCTCTGATTCCCGGCCTCTGATTCCCCATCTCTGATTCACCGCCTTTGATTCGCCACCTCTGATTCGCCATATCTGATTCCCCGCCTCTGTTTCCCCGCCTCTGATTCCCCGCCTCTGATTCCCCATATCTCATTCCCCGCCTCTGAATCCCCATCTCTGATTCTCGGACTCTGATTCCCCACCTCTGATTTCCGGCCTCTTATTCCCGGCATCTGATTCCGGCCTCTGATTCCCGGCCTCTTATTCCCTGCTTCTGATTCTGATTCCCTGCCTTTGATTCCCCATCTCTGATTCCGCACATCTGATTCCCTGCCTCTGATTCCCCATCTCTGATTCCCCATATCTGATTCCCCGCCTCTGATTCCCTGCCTCTGTTTCCCAATATCTAAGTCCCCGCCTCTGATTCCCCAACTCTGATTCCCCACCTCTGATTCCCCAGCTCTGATTCCCCGCCTCTGATTCCCCGCATCTGATTCCCTGCATCTGATTCCAAGCCTCTGATTCCCTGCCTCTGATTCGCAACCTCTGATTCCCCACCTCTGATTCCCCATATCTGATTCCCAGCCTCTGTTTCCCCGCCTCTGATTCCCCGCCTCTGTTTCCCCATATCTGATTCCCGGCCTCTGATTCCCCGCCTCTGATTCCCCGCCTCTGATTCCCTGCCTCTGATTCCCCATCTCCGATTCCGCACATCTGATTCCCTGCCTCTGATTCCCCGCCTCTGATTCCCCGCCTCTGATTCCCTGCCTCTGATTCCCAACCTCTGATTCCCCACCTCTGATTCCCCGTGTTTGATTCCCCGCTTCTGTTTCCCCGCCTCTGATTCCCCGCCTCTGATTCCCCAACTCTAATTCCCCGCCTCTGATTCCCCATATCTGATTCCCCGCCTCTGTTTCCCCGCCTCTGATTCCCCGCCCCTGTTTCCCCATATCTGATTCCCTGCCTCTGATTCCCCAACTTTGATTCCAAGCCTCTGATTCCCCAGCTCTGATTCCCCGCCTCTGATTCCCCGTGTTTGATTCCCTGCCTCTGATTCCCCTCCTCTGATTCCCCATCTCTGTTTCACCACCTTTGATTCGCCACCTCTGATTCCCCATATCTGATTCCCCACCTCTGTTTTCCCGCCTCTGATTCCCCGCCTCTGATTCTCCATATCTCATTCCCCGCCTCTGAATCCCCATCTCTGATTCCCGGACTCTGATTCCCCACCTCTGATTCCCGGCCTCTTATTCCCAGCATCTGATTCCAGGCCTCTGATTCCCGGCCTCTGACTCCCCGCTTCTGATTCTGATTCCCTGCCTCTGATTCCCCATCTCTGATTCCGCACATCTGATTACCTGCCTCTGATTCCCCACCTCTGATTCCCCATATCTGATTCCCCGCCTCTGATTCCCCGCATCCGATTCCCCATATCTGATTCCCCGCCTCTGAATCCCCAACTCTGATTCCCTGCCTCTGATTCCCCAGCTTCATTCCCCGCCTTTGATTCCCCCCGTCTGATTCCCAGCCTCTGAATCCCCGCGTCTGATAACCTGCCTCTGATTCCCCGCCTCTGATTCCCCATCTCAGATTCACCGCCTCTGATTCCCCACCTCTGATTCCCCATCTCTGATTCCGCACATCCGACTCCCTGCCTCTGATTCCCCGACTCTGATTCCCCACCTCTGATTCCCAGGCTCTGAGTCCCCGCCTCTGATTCCCCAACTCTGATTCCCCGCCTCTGATTCCACAGCTCTGATTCCCCTCCTCTGATTCCCCGTGATTGATCCCCTGCCTCTGATTCCCCGCCTCTGATTCCCCATCTCTGATTCACAGCCTTTGATTCGCCACCTCTGATTCCCCGCCTCTGATTCCACATCTCTGATTCACCACCTCTGATTCCACGCGTCTGATTCCCCGCCTCTGATTCCCCATCTCTGATTCCCCATCTCTGATTCCCCAATTCTGATTCCCCGGCTCTGATTCCCCAGCTCTGATTCCTCGCCTCTGATTCCCTTCCTCTGATTCCCAACCTCTGATTCCCCAACTCTGATTTCCCATATTGATTCCCTGCATCTGATTCCCCACCTCTGATTTCCCATATTGATTCCCTGCGTCTGATTCCCCGCCTCTGATTCCCCAACTCTGATTCCCCGCCTCTGATTCCCCAGCTCTGATTCCCCGCATCTGATTCCCCGTGTTTGATTCCCTGCCTCTGATTCCCGGCCTCTGATTCCCCATCTCTGATGCACCGCCTTTGATTCGCAACCTCTGATTCCCCATATCTGATTCCCCGCCTCTGTTTCCCCGCCTCTGATTCCCCGCCTCTGATTCCCCATATCTCATTCCCCGCCTCTAAATCCCCATCTCTGATTCCCGGACTCTGATTCCCCACCTCTGATTCCCGGCCTCTTATTCCCGGCATCTGATTCCGGCCTCTGATTCCCGGCCTCTGATTCCCTGCGTCTGATTCTGATTCCCTGCCTCTGATTCCCCATCTCTGATTCCGCATATCTGATTCCCTGCCTCTGATTCCCCACCTCTGATTCCCCATATCTGATTCCCCGCCTCTGTTTCCCCGCCTCTGATTCCCCGCCTCAGTTTCCCCATATCTGATCCCCGCCTCTATTTGCCCGCCTCTGATTCCCCGCCTCTGTTTCCCCATATCTGATTCACCGCCTCTGAATCCCCAACTCTGATTCCCTGCCTCTAATTTCCCATGTCTGATTCCCCGCCTCTGATTCCCCGCGCCTGATTACCGGCCTCTGATTCCCCGCCTCTGATTCCCCATCTCTGATTCACAACCTCTGATTCCCCACCTCTGATTCCCCATATCTGATTCCCCGCCTCTGTTTCCCCGCCTTTGATTCCCCGCCTCTGATTCCCAATATCTGATTCCCCTCCTCTGATTCCCCACCTCTGATTCCCCGCCTCTGATTCGCCAGCTATGATTCCCCACCTCTGATTCCCCAGCTCTGATTCCCCGCCTCTGATTCCCCAACTCTGATTCCCCGCCTCTGATTCCACAGCTCTGATTCCCCGCCTCTGATTCCCCGTGTTTGATCCCCTGCCTCTGATTCCCCGCCTCTGATTCCCCATCTCTGATTCACCGCCTTTGATTCGCCACCTCTGATTCCCCATATCTGATTCCTCGCCACTGTTTCCCCGCCTCTGATTCCCCGCCTCTGATTCCCCATATCTCATTCCCCGCCTCTGATTCGCCAGCTATGATTCCCCGCCTCTGATTCCCCGCGTCTGATTCCCTGCCTCTGAATCCCCGCCTCTGATTCCACATCTCTGATTCACCACCTCTGATTCCACGCGTCTGATTCCCCGCCTCTGATTCCCCATCTCTGATTCCCCATCTCTGATTCCCCAATTCTGATTCCCCGCCTCTGATTCCCCAGCTCTGATTCCTCGCCTCTGATTCCCTTCCTCTGATTCCCAACCTCTGATTCCCCAACTCTGATTTCCCATATTGATTCCCTGCGTCTGATTCCCCACCTCTGATTTCCCATATTGATTCCCTGCGTCTGATTCCCCGCCTCTGATTCCCCAACTCTGATTCCCCGCCTCTGATTCCCCAGCTCTGATTTCCCGCATCTGATTCCCCGTGTTTGATTCCCTGCCTCTGATTCCCGGCCTCTGATTCCCCATCTCTGATTCCCTGCCTCTGATTCCCCACCTCTGATTCCCCATATCTGATTCCCCGCCTCTGTTTCCCCGCCTCTGATTCCCCGCCTCTGATTCCCCATATCTCATTCCCAGCCTCTAAATCCCCATCTCTGATTCCCGGACTCTGATTCCCCACCTCTGATTCCCGGCCTCTTATTCCCGGCATCTGATTCCGGCCTCTGATTCCCGGCCTCTGATTCCCTGCGTCTGATTCTGATTCCCTGCCTCTGATTCCCCATCTCTGATTCCGCACATCTGATTCGCTGCCTCTGATTCCCCACCTCTGATTCCCCATATCTGATTCCCCGCCTCTGTTTCCCCACCTTTGATTCCCCGCCTCTGTTTCCCAATATCTAAGTCCCCGCCTCTGATTCCCCAACTCTGATTCCCCACCTCTGATTCCCCAGCTCTGATTCCCCGCCTCTGATTCCCCGCATCTGATTCCCTGCAACTGATTCCAAGCCTCTGATTCCCTGCCTCTGATTCCCAACCTCTGATTCCCAACCTCTGATTCCACACCTCTGATTCCCCATATCTGATTCCCCGCCTCTGTTTCCCCGCCTCTGATTCCCCGCCTCTGATTCCCCATATCCCATTCCCCGCCTCCAAATCCGCATCTCTGATTCCCAACCTCTGATTCCCCACCTCTGATTCCCCATATCTGATTCCCCGCCTCTGTTTCCCCGCCTCTGATTCCCCGCCTCTGTTTCCCCGCCTCTGATTCCCCACCTCTGATTCCCAATATCTGATTGCCCGCCTCTGATTCCCCACCTCTGATTCCCCGCCTCTGATTCGCCAGCTATGATTCCCCGCCTCTTATTCCCCGCGTCTGATTCCCTGCCTCTGATTCCCCGCCTCTGATTCCACATCTCTGATTCACCACCTCTGATTCCCCGCGTCTGATTCCCTGCCTCTGATTCCCCATCTCTGATTCCCCATCTCTGATTCCCCAATTCTGATTCCCCTCCTCTGATTCCCCGTGTTTGATTCCCTGCCTCTGATTCCCGGCCTCTGATTCCCCATCTCTGATTCACCGCCTTTGATTCGCCACCTCTGATTCGCCATATCTGATTCCCCGCCTCTGTTTCCCCGCCTCTGATTCCCCGCCTCTGATTCCCCATATCTCATTCCCCTCCTCTGAATCCCCATCTCTGATTCTCGGACTCTGATTCCCCACCTCTGATTTCCGGCCTCTTATTCCCGGCATCTGATTCCGGCCTCTGATTCCCGGCCTCTTATTCCCTGCTTCTGATTCTGATTCCCTGCCTTTGATTCCCCATCTCTGATTCCGCACATCTGATTCCCTGCCTCTGATTCCCCATCTCTGATTCCCCATATCTGATTCCCCGCCTCTGATTCCCTGCCTCTGTTTCCCAATATCTAAGTCCCCGCCTCTGATTCCCCAACTCTGATTCCCCACCTCTGATTCCCCAGCTCTGATTCCCCGCCTCTGATTCCCCGCATCTGATTCCCTGCATCTGATTCCAAGCCTCTGATTCCCTGCCTCTGATTCCCAACCTCTGATTCCCCACCTCTGATTCCCCATATCTGATTCCCAGCCTCTGTTTCCCCGCCTCTGATTCCCCGCCTCTGTTTCCCCATATCTGATTCCCGGCCTCTGATTCCCCGCCTCTGATTCCCCGCCTCTGATTCCCTGCCTCTGATTCCCCATCTCCGATTCCGCACATCTGATTCCCTGCCTCTGATTCCCCGCCTCTGATTCCCCGCCTCTGATTCCCTGCCTCTGATTCCCAACCTCTGATTCCCCACCTCTGATTCCCCGTGTTTGATTCCCCGCTTCTGTTTCCCCGCCTCTGATTCCCCGCCTCTGATTCCCCAACTCTAATTCCCCGCCTCTGATTCCCCATATCTGATTCCCCGCCTCTGTTTCCCCGCCTCTGATTCCCCGCCCCTGTTTCCCCATATCTGATTCCCTGCCTCTGATTCCCCAACTTTGATTCCAAGCCTCTGATTCCCCAGCTCTGATTCCCCGCCTCTGATTCCCCGTGTTTGATTCCCTGCCTCTGATTCCCCGCCTCTGATTCCCCGCCTCTGATTCTCCATATCTCATTCCCCGCCTCTGAATCCCCATCTCTGATTCCCGGACTCTGATTCCCCACCTCTGATTCCCGGCCTCTTATTCCCAGCATCTGATTCCAGGCCTCTGATTCCCGGCCTCTGACTCCCCGCTTCTGATTCTGATTCCCTGCCTCTGATTCCCCATCTCTGATTCCGCACATCTGATTACCTGCCTCTGATTCCCCACCTCTGATTCCCCATATCTGATTCCCCGCCTCTGATTCCCCGCATCCGATTCCCCATATCTGATTCCCCGCCTCTGTTTCCCCGCCCCTGATTCCCCGCCTCTGTTTCCCCATATCTGATTCCCCGCCTCTGATTCCCAACTATGATTCCCCGCCTCTGATTCCCCAGCTCTGATTCCCTGCCTCTGATTCCCCGCGTTCTATTCCCTGCCTCTGATTCCCCGCCTGTGATTCCCCATCTCTGATAAACCACCTCTGATTCCCCACCACTGATTCCCCATATCTAATTCCCCGCCTCTGTTTGCCCGCCTCTGATTCCCCGCCTCTGTTTCCCCATATCTGATTCCCCGCCTCTGAATCCCCAACTCTGATTCCCTGCCTCTGATTCCCCAGCTTCATTCCCCGCCTTTGATTCCCCCCGTCTGATTCCCAGCCTCTGAATCCCCGTGTCTGATAACCTGCCTCTGATTCCCTGCCTCTGATTCCCCATCTCAGATTCACCACCTCTGATTCCCCACCTCTGATTCCCCATCTCTGATTCCGCACATCCGACTCCCTGCCTCTGATTCCCCGACTCTGATTCCCCACCTCTGATTCTCCAGCTCTGATTCCCCGCCTCTGATTCCCCAACTCTGATTCCCCGCCTCTGATTCCACAGCTCTGATTCCCCGCCTCTGATTCCCCGTGTTTGATCCCCTGCCTCTGATTCCCCGCCTCTGATTCCCCATCTCTGATTCACCGTCTTTGATTCGCCACTTCTGATTCCCCATATCTGATTCCTCGCCACTGTTTCCCCGCCTCTGATTCCCCGCCTCTGATTACCCATATCTCATTCCCCGCCTCTGATTCGCCAGCTATGATTCCCCGCCTCTGATTCCCCGCGTCTGATTCCCTGCCTCTGATTCCCAGCCTCTGATTCCACATCTCTGATACACCACCTCTGATTCCACGCGTCTGATTCCCCGCCTCTGATTCCCCATCTCTGATTCCCCATCTCTGATTCCCCAATTCTGATTCCCCGCCTCTGATTCCCCAGCTCTGATTCCTCGCCTCTGATCCCCTGCCTCTGATTCCCCGCCTCTGATTCCCCATCTCTGATTCACCGCCTTTGATTCGCCACCTCTGATTCCCCATATCTGATTCCTCGCCACTGTTTCCCCGCCTCTGATTCCCCGCCTCTGATTCCCCATATCTCATTCCCCGCCTCTGATTCGCCAGCTATGATTCCCCGCCTCTGATTCCCCGCGTCCGATTTCCTGCCTCTGATTCCCCGCCTCTGATTCCACATCTCTGATTCACCACCTCTGATTCCACGCGTCTGATTCCCCGCCTCTGATTCCCCATCTCTGATTCCCCAATTCTGATTCCCCGCCTCTGATTCCCCAGCTCTGATTCCTCGCCTCTGATTCCATTCCTCTGATTCCCAACCTCTGATTCCCCAACTCTGACTTCCCATATTGATTCCCTGCGTCTGATTCCCCACTTCTGATTTCCCATATTGATTCCCTGCGACTGATTCCCCGCCTCTGATTCCCCAACTCTGATTCCCCGCCTCTGATTCCCCAGCTCTGATTCCCCGCATCTGATTCCCCGTGTTTGATTCCCTGCCTCTGATTCCCGGACTCTGATTCCCCATCTCTGATTCCCTGCCTCTGATTCCCCACCTCTGATTCCCCATATCTGATTCCCCGCCTCTGTTTCCCCGCCTCTGATTCCCCGCCTCTGATTCCCCATATCTCATTCCCCGCCTCTAAATCCCCATCTCTGATTCCCGGACTCTGATTCCCCACCTCTGATTCCCGGCCTCTTATTCCCGGCATCTGATTCCGGCCTCTGATTCCCGGCCTCTGATTCCCTGCGTCTGATTCTGATTCCCTGCCTCTGATTCCCCATCTCTGATTCCGCACATCTGATTCCCTGCCTCTGATTCCCCACCTCTGATTCCCCATATCTGATTCCCCGCCTCTGTTTCCCCACCTTTGATTCCCCGCCTCTGTTTCCCAATATCTAAGTCCCCGCCTCTGATTCCCCAACTCTGATTCCCCACCTCTGATTCCCCAGCTCTGATTCCCCGCCTCTGATTCCCCGCATCTGATTCCCTGCAACTGATTCCAAGCCTCTGATTCCCTGCCTCAGATTCCCAACCTCTGATTCCCAACCTCTGATTCCACACCTCTGATTCCCCATATCTGATTCCCCTCCTCTGTTTCCCCGCCTCTGATTCCCCGCCTCTGATTCCCCATATCCCATTCCCCGCCTCCAATTCCGCATCTCTGATTCACAACCTCTGATTCCACACCTCTGATTCCCCATATCTGATTCCCCGCCTCTGTTTCCCCTCCTCTGATTCCCCGCCTCTGTTTCCCCGCCTCTGATTCCCCACCTCTGATTCCCAATATCTGATTCCCCGCCTCTGATTCCCCACCTCTGATTCCCCGCCTCTGATTCGCCAGCTATGATTCCCCGCCTCTTATTCCCCGCGTCTGATTCCCTGCCTCTGATTCCCCGCCTCTGATTCCACATCTCTGATTCACCACCTCTGATTCCCCGCGTCTGATTCCCTGCCTCTGATTCCCCATCTCTGATTCCCCAATTCTGATTCCCCTCCTCTGATTCCCCGTGTTTGATTCCCTGCCTCTGATTCCCGGCCTCTGATTCCCCATCTCTGATTCACCGCCTTTGATTCGCCACCTCTGATTCGCCATATCTGATTCCCCGCCTCTGTTTCCCCGCCTCTGATTCCCCGCCTCTGATTCCCCATATCTCATTCCCCGCCTCTGAATCCCCATCTCTGATTCCCGGACTCTGATTCCCCACCTCTGATTTCCGGCCTCTTATTCCCGGCATCTGATTCCGGCCTCTGATTCCCGGCCTCTGATTCCCTGCTTCTGATTCTGATTCCCTGCCTTTGATTCCCCATCTCTGATTCTGCACATCTGATTCCCTGCCTCTGATTCCCCATCTCTGATTCCCCATATCTGATTCCCCGCCTCTGATTCCCTGCCTCTGTTTCCCAATATCTAAGTCCCCGCCTCTGATTCCCCGCCTCTGATTCCCCGCATCTGATTCCCTGCATCTGATTCCAAGCCTCTGATTCCCTGCCTCTGATTCCCAACCTCTGATTCCCCACCTCTGATTCCCCATATCTGATTCCCAGCCTCTGTTTCCCCGCCTCTGATTCCCCGCCTCTGTTTCCCCATATCTGATTCCCGGCCTCTGATTCCCCGCCTCTGATTCCCCGCCTCTGATTCCCTGCCTCTGATTCCCCATCTCCGATTCCGCACATCTGATTCCCTGCCTCTGATTCCCTGCCTCTGATTCCCCGCCTCTGATTCCCTGCCTCTGATTCCCAACCTCTGATTCCCCACCTCTGATTCCCCGTGTTTGATTCCCCGCTTCTGTTTCCCCGCCTCTGATTCCCCGCCTCTGATTCCCCAACTCTAATTCCCCGCCTCTGATTCCCCATATCCGATTCCCCGCCTCTGATTCCCCAGCTCTGATTCCCCGCCTCTGATTCCCCGTGTTTGATTCCCTGCCTCTGATTCCCCTCCTCTGATTCCCCATCTCTGATTCACCACCTTTGATTCGCCACCTCTGATTCCCCATATCTGATTCCCCACCTCTGTTTTCCCGCCTCTGATTCCCCGCCTCTGATTCTCCATATCTCATTCCCCGCCTCTGAATCCCCATCTCTGATTCCTGGACTCTGATTCCCCACCTCTGATTCCCGGCCTCTTATTCCCAGCATCTGATTCCAGGCCTCTGATTCCCGGCCTCTGACTCCCCGCTTCTGATTCTGATTCCCTGCCTCTGATTCCCCATCTCTGATTCCGCACATCTGATTACCTGCCTCTGATTCCCCACCTCTGATTCCCCATATCTGATTCCCCGCCTCTGATTCCCCGCATCCGATTCCCCATATCAGATTCCCCGCCTCTGTTTCCCCGCCCCTGATTCCCCGCCTCTGTTTCCCCATATCTGATTCCCCGCCTCTGATTCCCAACTATGATTCCCCGCCTCTGATTCCCCAGCTCTGATTCCCTGCCTCTGATTCCCCGCGTTCTATTCCCTGCCTCTGATTCCCCGCCTGTGATTCCCCATCTCTGATAAACCACCTCTGATTCCCCGCCTCTGATTCCCCAGCTCTGATTCCCTGCCTCTGATTCCCCGCGTTCTATTCCCTGCCTCTGTTTGCCCGCCTCTGATTCCCCGCCTCTGTTTCCCCATATCTGATTCCCCGCCTCTGAATCCCCAACTCTGATTCCCTGCCTCTGATTCCCCAGCTTCATTCCCCGCCTTTGATTCCCCCCGTCTGATTCCCAGCCTCTGAATCCCCGTGTCTGATAACCTGCCTCTGATTCCCCGCCTCTGATTCCCCATCTCAGATTCACCGCCTCTGATTCCCCACCTCTGATTCCCCATCTCTGATTCCGCACATCCGACTCCCTGCCTCTGATTCCCCGACTCTGATTCCCCACCTCTGATTCCCCAGCTCTGATTCCCCGCCTCTGATTCCCCAACTCTGATTCCCCGCCTCTGATTCCACAGCTCTGATTCCCCGCCTCTGATTCCCCGTGTTTGATCCCCTGCCTCTGATTCCCCGCCTCTGATTCCCCATCTCTGATTCACCGCCTTTGATTCGCTACCTCTGATTCCCCATATCTGATTCCTCGCCACTGTTTCCCCGCCTCTGATTCCCCGCCTCTGATTCCCCATATCTCATTCCCCGCCTCTGATTCGCCAGCTATGATTCCCCGCCTCTGATTCCCCGCGTCTGATTCCCTGCCTCTGATTCCCCGCCTCTGATTCCACATCTCTGATTCACCACCTCTGATTCCACGCGTCTGATTCCCCGCCTCTGATTCCCCATCTCTGATTCCCCATCTCTGATTCCCCAATTCTGATTCCCCGCCTCTGATTCCCCAGCTCTGATTCCTCGCCTCTGATTCCCTTCCTTTGATTCCCAACCTCTGATTCCCCAACTCTGATTTCCCACATTGATTCCCTGCGTCTGATTCCCCACCTCTGATTTCCCATATTGATTCCCTGCGTCTGATTCCCCGCCTCTGATTCCCCAACTCTGATTCCCCGCCTCTGATTCCCCAGCTCTGATTCCCCGCATCTGATTCCCCGTGTTTGATTCCCTGCCTCTGATTCCCGGCCTCTGATTCCCCATCTCTGATTCACCGCCTTTGATTCGCAACCTCTGATTCCCCATAACTGATTCCCCGCCTCTGTTTCTCCGCCTCTGATTCCCCGCCTCTGATTCCCCATATCTCATTCCCCGCCTCTAAATCCCCATCTCTGATTCCCGGACTCTGATTCCCCACCTCTGATTCCCGGCCTCTTATTCCCGGCATCTGATTCCGGCCTCTGATTCCCGGCCTCTGATTCCCTGCGTCTGATTCTGATTCCCGGCCTCTGATTCCCCATCTCTGATTCCGCACATCTGATTCCCTGCCTCTGATTCCCCACCTCTGATTCCCCATATCTGATTCCCCGCCTCTGTTTCCCCACCTTTGATTCCCCGCCTCTGTTTCCCAATATCTAAGTCCCCGCCTCTGATTCCCCAACTCTGATTCCCCACCTCTGATTCCCCAGCTCTGATTCCCCGCCTCTGATTCCCCGCATCTGATTCCCTGCAACTGATTCCAAGCCTCTGATTCCCTGCCTCTGATTCCCAACCTCTGATTCCCAACCTCTGATTCCACACCTCTGATATCCCATATCTGATTCCCCGCCTCTGTTTCCCCGCCTCTGATTCCCCGCCTCTGATTCCCCATATCCCATTCCCCGCCTCCAATTCCGCATCTCTGATTCCCAACCTCTGATTCCCCACCTCTGATTCCCCATATCTGATTCCCCGCCTCTGTTTCCCCGCCTCTGATTCCCCGCCTCTGTTTCCCCATATCTGATCCCCGCCTCTATTTGCCCGCCTCTGATTCCCCGCCTCTGTTTCCCCATATCTGATTCCCCGCCTCTGAATCCCCAACTCTGATTCCCTGCCTCTAATTTCCCATGTCTGATTCCCCGCCTCTGATTCCCCGCGTCTGATTACCGGCCTCTGATTCCCCGCCTCTGATTCCCCATCTCTGATTCACAACCTCTGATTCCACACCTCTGATTCCCCATATCTGATTCCCCGCCTCTGATTCCCAATATCTGATTCCCCGCCTCTGATTCCCCACCTCTGATTCCCCGCCTCTGATTCGCCAGCTATGATTCCCCGCCTCTGATTCCCCGCGTCTGATTCCCTGCCTCTGATACCCCGCCTCTGATTCCACATCTCTGATTCACCACCGCTGATTCCCCGCGTCTGATTCCCCGCCTCTGATTCCCCATCTCTGATTCCCCATCTCTGATTCCCCAATTCTGATTCCCCGCCTCTGATTCCCCAGCTCTGATTCCTCGCCTCTCATTCCCTTCCTCTGATTCCCAACCTCTGATTCCCCACCTCTGATTTCCCATAATGATTCCCTGCGTCTGATTCCCCACCTCTGATTACCCATATCTGATTCCCCGCCTCTGTTTCCCCGCCTCTGATTCCCCGCCTCTGTTTCCCCGTATCTGATCCCCGCCTCTATTTGCCCGCCTCTGATTCCCCGCCTCTGTTTCCCCATATCTGATTCCCCGCCTCTGAATCCCCAACTCTGATTCCCTGTCTCTAATTTCCCATGTCTGATTCCCCGCCTCTGATTCCCCGCGTCTGATTACCGGCCTCTGATTCCCCGCCTCTGATTCCCCATCTCTGATTCACAACCTCTGATTCCCCACCTCTGATTCCCCATATCTGATTCCCCGCCTCTGTTTCCCCGCCTCTGATTCCCCACCTCTGATTCCCAATATCTGATTCCCCGCCTCTGATTCCCCACCTCTGATTCCCCGCCTCTGATTCGCCAGCTATGATTCCCCGCCTCTGATTCCCCGCGTCTGATTCCCTGCCTCTGATTCCCCGCCTCTGATTCCACATCTCTGATTCACCACCGCTGATTCCCCGCGTCTGATTCCCCGCCTCTGATTCCCCATCTCTGATTCCCCAATTCTGATTCCCCGCCTCTGATTCCCCAGCTCTGATTCCTCGCCTCTGATTCCCTTCCTCTGATTCCCAACCTCTGATTCCCCAACTCTGATTCCCCGCCTCTGATTCCCCAGCTCTGATTTCCCGCCTCTGATTCCCCGTGTTTGATACCCTGCCTCTGATTCCCGGCCTCTGATTCCCCATCTCTGATTCACCGCCTTTGATTCGCCACCTCTGATTCCCCAAATCTGATTCCCCGCCTCTGTTTCCCCGCCTCTGATTCCCCGCCTCTGATTCCCCATATCTCATTCCCCGCCTCTGAATCCCCATCTCTGATTCCCGGACTCTGATTCCCCACCTCTGATTCCCGGCCTCTTATTCCCGGCATCTGATTCCGGCCTCTGATTCCCGGCCTCTGATTCCCTGCTTCTGATTCTGATTCCCTGCCTCTGATTCCCCATCTCTGATTCCGCACATCTGATTCCCTGCCTCTGATTACCCCCCTCTGTTTCCCCGCCTCTGATTCCCCGCCTCTGTTTCCCAATATCTAAGTCCCCGCCTCTGATTCCCCAACTCTGATTCCCCACCTCTGATTCCCCAGCTCTGATTCCCCGCCTATGATTCCCAACCTCTGATTCCCCACCTCTGATTCCCCATATCTGATTCCCCGCCTCTGTTTCCCCGCCTCTGATTCCCCACCTCTGTTTCCCAATATCTGATTCCCGGCCTCTGATTCCCCGCTTCTGATTCCCCGCCTCTGATTCCCTGCCTCTGATTCCCATCTCCGATTCCGCACATCTGATTCCCTGCCTCTGATTCCCCGCCTCTGATTCCCCGCCTCTGATTCCCTGCCTCTGATTCCCAACCTCTGATTCCCCACCTCTGATTCCCCATATCTGATTCCCCGCCTCTGTTTCCCCGCCTCTGATTCCCCTCCTCTGATTCCCCAACTCTAATTTCCCGCCTCTAATTCCCCAGCTCTGATTCCCCGTGTTTGATTCCCTGCCTCTGATTCCCTGCCCTGATTCCCCATCTCTGTTTCACCACATTTGATTCGCCACCTCTGATTCCCCATATCTGATTCCCCGCCTCTGTTTCCCCGCCTCTGATTCCCTGCCTCTGATTCCCAACCTCTGATTCCCCATATCTGATTCCCTGCCTCTGATTCCCCAACTCAGATTCCCCGCCTCTGATTCCCCAGCTCTGATTCCCCGCCTCTGATTTCCCGTGTTTGATTCCCTGCCTCTGATTCCCCGCCTCTGATTCCCCATCTCTGATTCACCGCCTTTGATTCGCCACCTCTGATTCCACATATCTGATTCCCCACCTCTGTTTCCCCGCCTCTGATTCCCCGCCTCTGATTCTCCATATCTCATTCCCCGCCTCTGAATCCCCATCTCTGATTCCCGGACTCTGATTCCCCACCTCTGATTCCCGGCCTCTCATTCCCAGCATCTTATTCCCGGCCTCTGATTCCCGGCCTCTGATTCCCCGCTTCTGATTCTGATTCCCTGCCTCTGATTCCCCATCTCTGATTCCGCACATCTGATTCCCTGCCTCTGATTCCCCACCTCTGATTACCCATATCTGACTTCCCGCCTCTGTTTCCCCGCCTCTGATTCCCCGCCTCTGTTTCCCCATATCTAATTCCCAACCTCTGATGCCCCAACTCTGATTCCCTGCCTCTGATTCCCCGCGTTCTATTCCCTGCCTCTGATTCCCCGCCTGTGATTCCCCATCTCTGATTCACCACCTCTGATTCCCCACCTCTGATTCCCCATATCTAATTCCCCGCCTCTGTTTGCCCGCCTCTGATTCCCCGCCTCTGTTTCCCCATATCTGATTCCCCGCCTCTGAATCCCCAACTCTGATTCCCTGCCTCTGATTCCCCAGCTCTGATTCCCCGCCTTTGATTCCCCCCGTCTGATTCCCAGCCTCTGAATCCCCGTGTCTGATTTCCTGCCTCTGATTCCCCACCTCTGATTCCCCATCTCTGATTCACAGCCTCTGATTCCCCACCTCTGATTCCCCATCTCTGATTCCGCACATCTGATTCCCTGCCTCTGATTCCCCGCCTCTGTTTCCCCATATCTAATTCCCAACCTCTGATGCCCCAACTCTGATTCCCTGCCTCTGATTCCCCGCGTTCTATTCCCTGCCTCTGATTCCCCGCCTGTGATTCCCCATCTCTGATTCACCACCTCTGATTCCCCACCTCTGATTCCCCATATCTAATTCCCTGCCTCTGAATCCCCAACTCTGATTCCCTGCCTCTGATTCCCCAGCTCAGATTCCCCGCCTTTGATTCCCCCCGTCTGATTCCCAGCCTCTGAATCCCCGTGTCTGATTTCCTGCCTCTGATTCCCCACCTCTGATTCCCCATCTCTGATTCACAGCCTCTGATTCCCCACCTCTGATTCCCCATCTCTGATTCCGCACATCTGATTCCCTGCCTCTGATTTCCCGACTCTGATCCCCACCTCTGATTCCCAACCTCTGATTCCCCACCTCTGAATCCCCATATCTGATTCCCTGCCTCTGTTTCCCCGCCTCTGATTCCCCGCCTCTGTTTCCCCATATCTGATTCCCCACCTCTGATTCCCCATATCTGATTCCCCGCCTCTCTTTCCGCGCCTCTGATTCCCCGCCTCTGATTCCCCATATCTGATTCCCCATATCTGATTCCCCGACTCTGATTCCCCGCCTCTGTTTCCCCATATCTTATTCCCCCCTCTGATTCCCCATATCTGATTCCCCGCCTCTCTTTCCGCGCCTCTGATTCCCCGCCTCTGATTCCCCATATCTCATTCCCCGCCTCTGAATCCCCATCTCTGATTCCCGGACTCTGATTCCCCACCTCTGATTCCCGGCCTCTTATTCCCAGCATCTGATTCCAGGCCTCTGATTCCCGGCCTCTGACTCCCCGCTTCTGATTCTGATTCCCTGCCTCTGATTCCCCATCTCTGATTCCGCACATCTGATTACCTGCCTCTGATTCCCCACCTCTGATTCCCCATATCTGATTCCCCGCCTCTGATTCCCCGCATCCGATTCCCCATATCTGATTCCCCGCCTCTGTTTCCCCGCCCCTGATTCCCCGCCTCTGTTTCCCCATATCTGATTCCCCGCCTCTGATTCCCAACTATGATTCCCCGCCTCTGATTCCCCAGCTCTGATTCCCTGCCTCTGATTCCCCGCGTTCTATTCCCTGCCTCTGATTCCCCGCCTGTGATTCCCCATCTCTGATAAACCACCTCTGATTCCCCACCACTGATTCCCCATATCTAATTCCCCGCCTCTGTTTGCCCGCCTCTGATTCCCCGCCTCTGTTTCCCCATATCTGATTCCCCGCCTCTGAATCCCCAACTCTGATTCCCTGCCTCTGATTCCCCAGCTTCATTTCCCGCCTTTGATTCCCCCCGTCTGATTCCCAGCCTCTGAATCCCCGTGTCTGATAACCTGCCTCTGATTCCCCGCCTCTGATTCCCCATCTCAGATTCACCGCCTCTGATTCCCCACCTCTGATTCCCCATCTCTGATTCCGCACATCCGACTACCTGCCTCTGATTCCCCGACTCTGATTCCCCACCTCTGATTCCCCAGCTCTGATTCCCCGCCTCTGATTCCCCAACTCTGATTCCCCGCCTCTGATTCCACAGCTCTGATTCCCCGCCTCTGATTCCCCGTGTTTGATCCCCTGCCTCTGATTCCCCGCCTCTGATTCCCCATCTCTGATTCACCGCCTTTGATTCGCCACCTCTGATTCCCCATATCTGATTCCTCGCCACTGTTTCCCCGCCTCTGATTCCCCGCCTCTGATTCCCCATATCTCATTCCCCACCTCTGATTCGCCAGCTATGATTCCCCGCCTCTGATTCCCCGCGTCTGATTCCCTGCCTCTGATTCCCCGCCTCTGATTCCACATCTCTGATTCACCACCTCTGATTCCACGCGTCTGATTCCCCGCCTCTGATTCCCCATCTCTGATTCCCCATCTCTGATTCCCCAATTCTGATTCCCCGCCTCTGATTCCCCAGCTCTGATTCGTCGCCTCTGATTCCCTTCCTCTGATTCCCAACCTCTGATTCCCCAACTCTGATTTCCCATATATATTCCCTGCGTCTGATTCCCCACCTCTGATTTCCCATATTGATTCCCTGCGTCTGATTCCCCGCCTCTGATTCCCCAACTCTGATTCCCCGCCTCTGATTCCCCAGCTCTGATTCCCCGCATCTGATTCCCCGTGTTTGATTCCCTGCCTCTGATTCCCGGCCTCTGATTCCCCATCTCTGATTCACCGCCTTTGATTCGCAACCTCTGATTCCCCATATCTGATTCCCCGCCTCTGTTTCTCCGCCTCTGATTCCCCGCCTCTGATTCCCCATATCTCATTCCCCGCCTCTAAATCCCCATCTCTGATTCCCGGACTCTGATTCCCCACCTCTGATTCCCGGCCTCTTATTCCCGGCATCTGATTCCGGCCTCTGATTCCCGGCCTCTGATTCCCTGCGTCTGATTCTGATTCCCTGCCTCTGATTCCCCATCTCTGATTCCGCACATCTGATTCGCTGCCTCTGATTCCCCACCTCTGATTCCCCATATCTGATTCCCCGCCTCTGTTTCCCCACCTTTGATTCCCCGCCTCTGTTTCCCAATATCTAAGTCCCCGCCTCTGATTCCCCAACTCTGATTCCCCACCTCTGATTCCCCAGCTCTGATTCCCCGCCTCTGATTCCCCGCATCTGATTCCCTGCAACTGATTCCAAGCCTCTGATTCCCTGCCTCTGATTCCCAACCTCTGATTCCCAACCTCTGATTCCACACCTCTGATTCCCCATATCTGATTCCCCGCCTCTGTTTCCCCGCCTCTGATTCCCCGCCTCTGATTCCCCATATCCCATTCCCCGCCTCCAATTCCGCATCTCTGATTCCCAACCTCTGATTCCCCACCTCTGATTCCCCATATCTGATTCCCCGCCTCTGTTTCCCCGCCTCTGATTCCCCGCCTCTGTTTCCCCATATCTGATCCCCGCCTCTATTTGCCCGCCTCTGATTCCCCGCCTCTGTTTCCCCATATCTGATTCCCCGCCTCTGAATCCCCAACTCTGATTCCCTGCCTCTAATTTCCCATGTCTGATTCCCCGCCTCTGATTCCCCACATCTGATTACCGGCCTCTGATTCCCCGCCTCTGATTCCCCATCTCTGATTCACAACCTCTGATTCCACACCTCTGATTCCCCATATCTGATTCCCCGCCTCTGTTTCCCCGCCTCTGATTCCCCACCTCTGATTCCCAATATCTGATTCCCCGCCTCTGATTCCCCACCTCTGATTCCCCGCCTCTGATTCGCCAGCTATGATTCCCCGCCTCTGATTCCCCGCGTCTGATTCCCTGCCTCTGATTCCCCGCCTCTGATTCCACATCTCTGATTCACCACCGCTGATTCCCAGCGTCTGATTCCCCATCTCTGATTCCCCAATTCTGATTCCCCGCCTCTGATTCCCCAGCTCTGATTCCTCGCCTCTGATTCCCTTCCTCTGATTCCCAACCTCTGATTCCCCACCTCTGAATCCCCATATCTGATTCCCTGCCTCTGTTTCCCCGCCTCTGATTCCCCGCCTCTGTTTCCCCATATCTGATTCCCCACCTCTGATTCCCCATATCTGATTCCCCGCCTCTCTTTCCGCGCCTCTGATTCCCCGCCTCTGATTCCCCATATCTGATTCCCCATATCTGATTCCCCGCCTCTGATTCCCCGCCTCTGTTTCCCCATATCTTATTCCCCCCTCTGATTCCCCATATCTGATTCCCCGCCTCTCTTTCCGCGCCTCTGATTCCCCGCCTCTGATTCCCCATATCTCATTCCCCGCCTCTGAATCCCCATCTCTGATTCCCGGACTCTGATTCCCCACCTCTGATTCCCGGCCTCTTATTCCCAGCATCTGATTCCAGGCCTCTGATTCCCGGCCTCTGACTCCCCGCTTCTGATTCTGATTCCCTGCCTCTGATTCCCCATCTCTGATTCCGCACATCTGATTACCTGCCTCTGATTCCCCACCTCTGATTCCCCATATCTGATTCCCCGCCTCTGATTCCCCGCATCCGATTCCCCATATCTGATTCCCCGCCTCTGTTTCCCCGCCCCTGATTCCCCGCCTCTGTTTCCCCATATCTGATTCCCCGCCTCTGATTCCCAACTATGATTCCCCGCCTCTGATTCCCCAGCTCTGATTCCCTGCCTCTGATTCCCCGCGTTCTATTCCCTGCCTCTGATTCCCCGCCTGTGATTCCCCATCTCTGATAAACCACCTCTGATTCCCCACCACTGATTCCCCATATCGAATTCCCCGCCTCTGTTTGCCCGCCTCTGATTCCCCGCCTCTGTTTCCCCATATCTGATTCCCCGCCTCTGAATCCCCAACTCTGATTCCCTGCCTCTGATTCCCCAGCTTCATTCCCCGCCTTTGATTCCCCCCGTCTGATTCCCAGCCTCTGAATCCCCGTGTCTGATAACCTGCCTCTGATTCCCCGCCTCTGATTCCCCATCTCAGATTCACCGCCTCTGATTCCCCACCTCTGATTCCCCATCTCTGATTCCGCACATCCGACTACCTGCCTCTGATTCCCCGACTCTGATTCCCCACCTCTGATTCCCCAGCTCTGATTCCCCGCCTCTGATTCCCCAACTCTGATTCCCCGCCTCTGATTCCACAGCTCTGATTCCCCGCCTCTGATTCCCCGTGTTTGATCCCCTGCCTCTGATTCCCCGCCTCTGATTCCCCATCTCTGATTCACCGCCTTTGATTCGCCACCTCTGATTCCCCATATCTGATTCCTCGCCACTGTTTCCCCGCCTCTGATTCCCCGCCTCTGATTCCCCATATCTCATTCCCCACCTCTGATTCGCCAGCTATGATTCCCCGCCTCTGATTCCCCGCGTCTGATTCCCTGCCTCTGATTCCCCGCCTCTGATTCCCCATCTCTGATTCCCCAATTCTGATTCCCCGCCTCTGATTCCCCAGCTCTGATTCGTCGCCTCTGATTCCCTTCCTCTGATTCCCAACCTCTGATTCCCCAACTCTGATTTCCCATATATATTCCCTGCGTCTGATTCCCCACCTCTGATTTCCCATATTGATTCCCTGCGTCTGATTCCCCGCCTCTGATTCCCCAACTCTGATTCCCCGCCTCTGATTCCCCAGCTCTGATTCCCCGCATCTGATTCCCCGTGTTTGATTCCCTGCCTCTGATTCCCGGCCTCTGATTCCCCATCTCTGATTCACCGCCTTTGATTCGCAACCTCTGATTCCCCATATCTGATTCCCCGCCTCTGTTTCTCCGCCTCTGATTCCCCGCCTCTGATTCCCCATATCTCATTCCCCGCCTCTAAATCCCCATCTCTGATTCCCGGACTCTGATTCCCCACCTCTGATTCCCGGCCTCTTATTCCCGGCATCTGATTCCGGCCTCTGATTCCCGGCCTCTGATTCCCTGCGTCTGATTCTGATTCCCTGCCTCTGATTCCCCATCTCTGATTCCGCACATCTGATTCCCTGCCTCTGATTCCCCACCTCTGATTCCCCATATCTGATTCCCCGCCTCTGTTTCCCCACCTTTGATTCCCCGCCTCTGTTTCCCAATATCTAAGTCCCCGCCTCTGATTCCCCAACTCTGATTCCCCACCTCTGATTCCCCAGCTCTGATTCCCCGCCTCTGATTCCCCGCATCTGATTCCCTGCAACTGATTCCAAGCCTCTGATTCCCTGCCTCTGATTCCCAACCTCTGATTCCCAACCTCTGATTCCACACCTCTGATTCCCCATATCTGATTCCCCGCCTCTGTTTCCCCGCCTCTGATTCCCCGCCTCTGATTCCCCATATCCCATTCCCCGCCTCCAATTCCGCATCTCTGATTCCCAACCTCTGATTCCCCGCCTCTGTTTCCCCATATCTGATTCCCCGCCTCTGAATCCCCAACTCTGATTCCCTGCCTCTAATTTCCCATGTCTGATTCCCCGCCTCTGATTCCCCGCATCTGATTACCGGCCTCTGATTCCCCGCCTCTGATTCCCCATCTCTGATTCACAACCTCTGATTCCACACCTCTGATTCCCCATATCTGATTCCCCGCCTCTGTTTCCCCGCCTCTGATTCCCCACCTCTGATTCCCAATATCTGATTCCCCGCCTCTGATTCCCCACCTCTGATTCCCCGCCTCTGATTCGCCAGCTATGATTCCCCGCCTCTGATTCCCCGCGTCTGATTCCCTGCCTCTGATTCCCCGCCTCTGATTCCACATCTCTGATTCACCACCGCTGATTCCCAGCGTCTGATTCCCAGCCTCTGATTCCCCATCTCTGATTCCCCATCTCTGATTCCCCAATTCTGATTCCCCGCCTCTGATTCCCCAGCTCTGATTCCTCGCCTCTGATTCCCTTCCTCTGATTCCCAACCTCTGATTCCCCACCTCTGATTTCCCATAATGATTCCCTGCGTCTGATTCCCCACCTCTGATTCCCCATATCTGATTCCCCGCCTCTGTTTCCCCGCCTCTGATTCCCCGCCTCTGTTTCCCCGTATCTGATCCCCGCCTCTATTTGCCTGCCTCTGATTCCCCGCCTCTGTTTCCCCATATCTGATTCCCCGCCTCTGAATCCCCAACTCTGATTCCCTGTCTCTAATTTCCCATGTCTGATTCCCCGCCTCTGATTCCCCGCGTCTGATTACCGGCCTCTGATTCCCCGCCTCTGATTCCCCATCTCTGATTCACAACCTCTGATTCCCCACCTCTGATTCCCCATATCTGATTCCCCGCCTCTGTTTCCCCGCCTCTGATTCCCCACCTCTGATTCCCAATATCTGATTCCCCGCCTCTGATTCCCCACCTCTGATTCTCCGCCTCTGATTCGCCAGCTATGATTCCCCGCCTCTGATTCCCCGCGTCTGATTCCCTGCCTCTGATTCCCCGCCTCTGATTCCACATCTCTGATTCACCACCGCTGATTCCCCGCGTCTGATTCCCCGCCTCTGATTCCCCATCTCTGATTCCCCAATTCTGATTCCCCGCCTCTGATTCCCCAGCTCTGATTCCTCGCCTCTGATTCCCTTCCTCTGATTCCCAACCTCTGATTCCCCAACTCTGATTCCCCGCCTCTGATTCCCCAGCTCTGATTCCCCGCCTCTGATTCCCCGTGTTTGATTCCCTGCCTCTGATTCCCGGCCTCTGATTCCCCATCTCTGATTCACCGCCTTTGATTCGCCACCTCTGATTCCCCAAATCTGATTCCCCGCCTCTGTTTCCCCGCCTCTGATTCCCCGCCTCTGATTCCCCATATCTCATTCCCCGCCTCTGAATCCCCATCTCTGATTCCCGGACTCTGATTCCCCACCTCTGATTCCCGGCCTCTTATTCCCGGCATCTGATTCCGGCCTCTGATTCCCGGCCTCTGATTCCCTGCTTCTGATTCTGATTCCCTGCCTCTGATTCCCCATCTCTGATTCCGCACATCTGATTCCCTGCCTCTGATTACCCCCCTCTGTTTCCCCGCCTCTGATTCCCCGCCTCTGTTTCCCAATATCTAAGTCCCCGCCTCTGATTCCCCAACTCTGATTCCCCACCTCTGATTCCCCAGCTCTGATTCCCCGCCTATGATTCCCAACCTCTGATTCCCCACCTCTGATTCCCCATATCTGATTCCCCGCCTCTGTTTCCCCGCCTCTGATTCCCCACCTCTGTTTCCCAATATCTGATTCCCGGCCTCTGATTCCCCGCTTCTGATTCCCCGCCTCTGATTCCCTGCCTCTGATTCCCCATCTCCGATTCCGCACATCTGATTCCCTGCCTCTGATTCCCCGCCTCTGATTCCCCGCCTCTGATTCCCTGCCTCTGATTCTCAACCTCTGATTCCCCACCTCTGATTCCCCATATCTGATTCCCCGCCTCTGTTTCCCCGCCTCTGATTCCCCTCCTCTGATTCCCCAACTCTAATTTCCCGCCTCTGATTCCCCAGCTCTGATTCCCCGTGTTTGATTCCCTGCCTCTGATTCCCTGCCCTGATTCCCCATCTCTGTTTCACCACCTTTGATTCGCCACCTCTGATTCCCCATATCTGATTCCCCGCCTCTGTTTCCCCGCCTCTGATTCCCTGCCTCTGATTCCCAACCTCTGATTCCCCATATCTGATTCCCCGCCTCTGTTTCCCCGCCTCTGATTCCCTGCCCCTGTTTCCCCATATCTGATTCCCTGCCTCTGATTCCCCAACTCAGATTCCCCGCCTCTGATTCCCCAGCTCTGATTCCCCGCCTCTGATTTCCCGTGTTTGATTCCCTGCCTCTGATTCCCCGCCTCTGATTCCCCATCTCTGATTCACCGCCTTTGATTCGCCACCTCTGATTCCACATATCTGATTCCCCACCTCTGTTTCCCCGCCTCTGATTCCCCGCCTCTGATTCTCCATATCTCATTCCCAGCCTCTGAATCCCCATCTCTGATTCCCGGACTCTGATTCCCCACCTCTGATTCCCGGCCTCTCATTCCCAGCATCTTATTTCCTGCCTCTGATTCCCCGCGTTCTATTCCCTGCCTCTGATTCCCCGCCTGTGATTCCCCATCTCTGATTCACCACCTCTGATTCCCCACCTCTGATTCCCCATATCTAATTCCCCGCCTCTGTTTGCCCGCCTCTGATTCCCCGCCTCTGTTTCCCCATATCTGATTCCCCGCCTCTGAATCCCCAACTCTGATTCCCTGCCTCTGATTCCCCAGCTCTGATTCCCCGCCTTTGATTCCCCCCGTCTGATTCCCAGCCTCTGAATCCCCGTGTCTGATTTCCTGCCTCTGATTCCCCACCTCTGATTCCCCATCTCTGATTCACAGCCTCTGATTCCCCACCTCTGATTCCCCATCTCTGATTCCGCACATCTGATTCCCTGCCTCTGATTCCCCGCCTCTGTTTCCCCATATCTAATTCCCAACCTCTGATGCCCCAACTCTGATTCCCTGCCTCTGATTCCCCGCGTTCTATTCCCTGCCTCTGATTCCCCGCCTGTGATTCCCCATCTCTGATTCACCACCTCTGATTCCCCACCTCTGATTCCCCATATCTAATTCCCTGCCTCTGAATCCCCAACTCTGATTCCCTGCCTCTGATTCCCCAGCTCAGATTCCCCGCCTTTGATTCCCCCCGTCTGATTCCCAGCCTCTGAATCCCCGTGTCTGATTTCCTGCCTCTGATTCCCCACCACTGATTCCCCATCTCTGATTCACAGCCTCTGATTCCCCACCTCTGATTCCCCATCTCTGATTCCGCACATCTGATTCCCTGCCTCTGATTTCCCGACTCTGATCCCCACCTCTGATTCCCCACCTCTGATTCCCCACCTCTGAATCCCCATATCTGATTCCCTGCCTCTGTTTCCCCGCCTCTGATTCCCCGCCTCTGTTTCCCCATATCTGATTCCCCACCTCTGATTCCCCATATCTGATTCCCCGCCTCTCTTTCCGCGCCTCTGATTCCCCGCCTCTGATTCCCCATATCTGATTCCCCATATCTGATTCCCCGCCTCTGATTCCCCGCCTCTGTTTCCCCATATCTGATTCCCCACCTCTGATTCCCCATATCTGATTCCCCGCCTCTCTTTCCGCGCCTCTGATTCCCCGCCTCTGATTCCCCATATCTGATTCCCCGCCTCTGTTTCCCCATATCTAATTCCCCGCCTCTGATTCCCAAACTCTGATTCCCCAGCTCTGATTCCCCGCCTCTGATTCCCCGCATCTGATTCCCTGCGTCTGATTCCAAGCCTCTGATTCCCTGCCTCTGATTCCCAACCTCTGATTCCCCACCTCTGATTCCCCATATCTGATTCCCAGCCTCTGTTTCCCCGCCTCTGATTCCCCGCCTCTGTTTCCCCATATCTGATTCCCGGCCTCTGATTCCCCGCCTCTGATTCCCCGCCTCTGATTCCCTGCCTCTGATTCCCCATCTCCGATTCCGCACATCTGATTCCCTGCCTCTGATTCCCCGCCTCTGATTCCCCGCCTCTGATTCCCTGCCTCTGATTCCCAACCTCTGATTCCCCACCTCTGATTCCCCGTGTTTGATTCCCCGCTTCTGTTTCCCCGCCTCTGATTCCCCGCCCCTGATTCCCCAACTCTAATTCCCCGCCTCTGATTCCCCATATCTGATTCCCCGCCTCTGTTTCCCCGCCTCTGATTCCCCGCCCCTGTTTCCCCATATCTGATTCCCTGCCTCTGATTCCCCAACTTTGATTCCCAGCCTCTGTTTCCCCATATCTGATTCCCCGCCTCTGATTCCCCGTGTTTGATTCCCTGCCTCTGATTCCCCTCCTCTGATTCCCCATCTCTGATTCACCACCTTTGATTCGCCACCTCTGATTCCCCATATCTGATTCCCCACCTCTGTTTTCCCGCCTCTGATTCCCCGCCTCTGATTCTCCATATCTCATTCCCCGCCTCTGAATCCCCATCTCTGATTCCCGGACTCTGTTTCCCCACCTCTGATTCCCGGCCTCTTATTCCCAGCATCTGATTCCAGGCCTCTGATTCCCGGCCTCTGACTCCCCGCTTCTGATTCTGATTCCCTGCCTCTGATTCCCCATCTCTGATTCCGCACATCTGATTACCTGCCTCTGATTCCCCACCTCTGATTCCCCATATCTAATTCCCCGCCTCTGTTTGCCCGCCTCTGATTCCCCGCCTCTGTTTCCCCATATCTGATTCCCCGCCTCTGAATCCCCAACTCTGATTCCCTGCCTCTGATTCCCCAGCTTCATTCCCCGCCTTTGATTCCCCCCGTCTGATTCCCAGCCTCTGAATCCCCGTGTCTGATAACCTGCCTCTGATTCCCCGCCTCTGATTCCCCATCTCAGATTCACCGCCTCTGATTCCCCACCTCTGATTCCCCATCTCTGATTCCGCACATCCGACTCCCTGCCTCTGATTCCCCGACTCTGATTCCCCACCTCTGATTCCCCAACTCTGACTCCCCGCCTCTGATTCCACAGCTCTGATTCCCCGCCTCTGATTCCCCGTGTTTGATCCCCTGCCTCTGATTCCCCGCCTCTGATTCCCCATCTCTGATTCACCGCCTTTGATTCGCCACCTCTGATTCCCCATATCTGATTCCTCGCCACTGTTTCCCCGCCTCTGATTCCCCGCCTCTGATTCCCCATATCTCATTCCCCGCCTCTGATTCGCCAGCTATGATTCCCCGCCTCTGATTCCCCGCGTCTGATTCCCTGCCTCTGATTCCCCGCCTCTGATTCCACATCTCTGATTCACCACCTCTGATTCCACGCGTCTGATTCCCCGCCTCTGATTCCCCATCTCTGATTCCCCATCTCTGATTCCCCAATTCTGATTCCCCGCCTCTGATTCCCCAGCTCTGATTCCTCGCCTCTGATTCCCTTCCTCTGATTCCCAACCTCTGATTCCCCAACTCTGATTTCCCATATTGATTCCCTGCGTCTGATTCCCCACCTCTGATTTCCCATATTGATTCCCTGCGTCTGATTCCCCGCCTCTGATTCCCCAACTCTGATTCCCCGCCTCTGATTCCCCAGCTCTGATTCCCCGCCTCTGATTCCCCGCATCTGATTCCCTGCAACTGATTCCAAGCCTCTGATTCCCTGCCTCTGATTCCCAACCTCTGATTCCCAACCTCTGATTCCACACCTCTGATTCCCCATATCTGATTCCCCGCCTCTGTTTCCCCGCCTCTGATTCCCCGCCTCTGATTCCCCATATCCCATTCCCCGCCTCCAATTCCGCATCTCTGATTCCCAACCTCTGATTCCCCACCTCTGATTCCCCATATCTGATTCCCCGCCTCTGTTTCCCCGCCTCTGATTCCCCGCCTCTGTTTCCCCATATCTGATCCCCGCCTCTATTTGCCCGCCTCTGATTCCCCGCCTCTGATTCCCCATATCTGATTCCCCGCCTCTGTTTCCCCGCCTCTGATTCCCCGCCTCTGATTCCCCACATCCCATTCCCCGCCTCCAATTCCGCATCTCTGATTCCCAACCTCTGATTCCCCACCTCTGATTCCCCATATCTGATTCCCCGCCTCTGTTTCCCCGCCTCTGATTCCCCGCCTCTGTTTCCCCATATCTGATCCCCGCCTCTATTTGCCCGCCTCTGATTCCCCGCCTCTGTTTCCCCATATCTGATTCCCCGCCTCTGATTCCCCGCCTCTGATTCCCCATCTCTGATTCACAACCTCTGATTCCCCACCTCTGATTCCCCATATCTGATTCCCCGCCTCTGTTTCCCCGCCTCTGATTCCCCACCTCTGATTCCCAATATCTGATTCCCCGCCTCTGATTCCCCACCTCTGATTCCCCGCCTCTGATTCGCCAGCTATGATTCCCCGCCTCTGATTCCCCGCGTCTGATTCCCTGCCTCTGATTCCCCGCCTCTGATTCCACATCTCTGATTCACCACCGCTGATTCCCCGCGTCTGATTCCCCGCCTCTGATTCCCCATCTCTGATTCCCCATCTCTGATTCCCCAATTCTGATTCCCCGCCTCTGATTCCCCAGCTCTGATTCCTCGCCTCTGATTCCCTTCCTCTGATTCCCAACCTCTGATTCCCCACCTCTGATTTCCCATAATGATTCCCTGCGTCTGATTCCCCACCTCTGATTCCCCATATCTGATTCCCCGCCTCTGTTTCCCCGTATCTGATCCCCGCCTCTATTTGCCCGCCTCTGATTCCCCGCCTCTGTTTCACCATATCTGATTCCCCGCCTCTGAATCCCCAACTCTGATTCCCTGTCTCTAATTTCCCATGTCTGATTCCCCGCCTCTGATTCCCCGCGTCTGATTACCGGCCTCTGATTCCCCGCCTCTGATTCCCCATCTCTGATTCACAACCTCTGATTCCCCACCTCTGATTCCCCATATCTGATTCCCCGCCTCTGTTTCCCCGCCTCTGATTCCCCACCTCTGATTCCCAATATCTGATTCCCCGCCTCTGATTCCCCACCTCTGATTCCCCGCCTCTGATTCGCCAGCTATGATTCCCCGCCTCTGATTCCCCGCGTCTGATTCCCTGCCTCTGATTCCCCGCCTCTGATTCCACATCTCTGATTCACCACCGCTGATTCCTCGCGTCTGATTCCCCGCCTCTGATTCCCCATCTCTGATTCCCCATCTCTGATTCCCCAATTCTGATTCCCCGCCTCTGATTCCCCAGCTCTGATTCCTCGCCTCTGATTCCCTTCCTCTGATTCCCAACCTCTGATTCCCCACCTCTGATTTCCCATATTGATTCCCTGCGTCTGATTCCCCGCCTCTGATTCCCCAACTCTGATTCCCCGCCTCTGATTCCCCAGCTCTGATTCCCCGCCTCTGATTCCCCGTGTTTGATTCCCTGCCTCTGATTCCCGGCCTCTGATTCCCCATCTCTGATTCACCACCTTTGATTCGCCACCTCTGATTCCCCAAATCTGATTCCCCGCCTCTGTTTCCCCGCCTCTGATTCCCCGCCTCTGATTCTCCATATCTCATTCCCCGCCTCTGAATCCCCATCTCTGATTCCCGGACTCTGATTCCCCACCTCTGATTCCCGGCCTCTTATTCCCAGCATCTGATTCCAGGCCTCTGATTCCCGGCCTCTGACTCCCCGCTTCTGATTCTGATTCCCTTCCTCTGATTCCCCATCTCTGATTCCGCACATCTGATTACCTGCCTCTGATTCCCCACCTCTGATTCCCCGCATCCGATTCCCCATATCTGATTCCCCGCCTCTGTTTCCCCGCCCCTGATTCCCCGCCTCTGTTTCCCCATATCTGATTCCCCGCCTCTGATTCCCAACTATGATTCCCCGCCTCTGATTCCCCAGCTCTGATTCCCTGCCTCTGATTCCCCGCGTTCTATTCCCTGCCTCTGATTCCCCGCCTGTGATTCCCCATCTCTGATAAACCACCTCTGATTCCCCACCACTGATTCCCCATATCTAATTCCCCGCCTCTGTTTGCCCGCCTCTGATTCCCCGCCTCTGTCTCCCCATATCTGATTCCCCGCCTCTGAATCCCCAACTCTGATTCCCTGCCTCTGATTCCCCAGCTTCATTCCCCGCCTTTGATTCCCCCCGTCTGATTCCCAGCCTCTGAATCCCCGTGTCTGATAACCTGCCTCTGATTCCCCGCCTCTGATTCCCCATCTCAGATTCACCGCCTCTGATTCCCCACCTCTGATTCCCCATCTCTGATTCCGCACATCCGACTCCCTGCCTCTGATTCCCCGACTCTGATTCCCCACCTCTGATTCCCCAGCTCTGATTCCCCGCCTCTGATTCCCCAACTCTGATTCCCCGCCTCTGATTCCACAGCTCTGATTCCCCGCCTCTGATTCCCCGTGTTTGATCCCCTGCCTCTGATTCCCCGCCTCTGATTCCCCATCTCTGATTCACCGCCTTTGATTCGCCACCTCTGATTCCCCATATCTGATTCCTCGCCACTGTTTCCCCGCCTCTGATTCCCAGCCTCTGATTCCCCATATCTCATTCCCCGCCTCTGATTCGCCAGCTATGATTCCCCGCCTCTGATTCCCCGCGTCTGATTCCCTGCCTCTGATTCCCCGCCTCTGATTCCACATCTCTGATTCACCACCTCTGATTCCACGCGTCTGATTCCCCGCCTCTGATTCCCCATCTCTGATTCCCCATCTCTGATTCCCCAATTCTGATTCCCCGCCTCTGATTCCCCAGCTCTGATTCCTCGCCTCTGATTCCCTTCCTCTGATTCCCAACCTCTGATTCCCCAACTCTGATTTCCCATATTGATTCCCTGCGTCTGATTCCCCACCTCTGATTTCCCATATTGATTCCCTGCGTCTGATTCCCCGCCTCTGATTCCCCAACTCTGATTCCCCGCTTCTGATTCCCCAGCTCTGATTCCCCGCATCTGATTCCCCGTGTTTGATTCCCTGCCTCTGATTCCCGGCCTCTGATTCCCCATCTCTGATTCACCGCCTTTGATTCGCAACCTCTGATTCCCCATATCTGATTCCCCGCCTCTGTTTCCCCGCCTCTGATTCCCCGCCTCTGATTCCCCATATCTCATTCCCCGCCTCTAAATCCCCATCTCTGATTCCCGGCCTCTTATTCCCGGCATCTGATTCCGGCCTCTGATTCCCGGCCTCTGATTCCCTGCGTCTGATTCTGATTCCCTGCCTCTGATTCCCCATCTCTGATTCCGCACATCTGATTCCCTGCCTCTGATTCCCCACCTCTGATTCCCCATATCTGATTCCCCGCCTCTGTTTCCCCACCTTTGATTCCCCGCCTCTGTTTCCCAATATCTAAGTCCCCGCCTCTGATTCCCCAACTCTGATTCCCCACCTCTGATTCCCCAGCTCTGATTCCCCGCCTCTGATTCCCCGCATCTGATTCCCTGCAACTGATTCCAAGCCTCTGATTCCCTGCCTCTGATTCCCAACCTCTGATTCCCAACCTCTGATTCCACACCTCTGATTCCCCATATCTGATTCCCCGCCTCTGTTTCCCCGCCTCTGATTCCCCGCCTCTGATTCCCCATATCCCATTCCCCGCCTCCAATTCCGCATCTCTGATTCCCAACCTCTGATTCCCCACCTCTGATTCCCCATATCTGATTCCCCGCCTCTGTTTCCCCGCCTCTGATTCCCCGCCTCTGTTTCCCCATATCTGATCCCCGCCTCTATTTGCCCGCCTCTGATTCCCCGCCTCTGATTCCCCATATCTGATTCCCCGCCTCTGTTTCCCCGCCTCTGATTCCCCGCCTCTGATTCCCCATATCCCATTCCCCGCCTCCAATTCCGCATCTCTGATTTCCCATATTGATTCCCTGCGTCTGATTCCCCGCCTCTGATTCCCCAACTCTGATTCCCCATATCTGATTCCCCGCCTCTGTTTCCCCGCCTCTGATTCCCCACCTCTGATTCCCAATATCTGATTCCCCGCCTCTGATTCCCCACCTCTGATTCCCCGCCTCTGATTCGCCAGCTATGATTCCCCGCCTCTGATTCCCCGCGTCAGATTCCCTGCCTCTGATTCCCCGCCTCTGATTCCACATCTCTGATTCACCACTGCTGATTCCCCGCGTCTGACTCCCCGCCTCTGATTCCCCATCTCTGATTCCCCATCTCTGATTCCCCAATTCTGATTCCCCGCCTCTGATTCCCCAGCTCTGATTCCTCGCCTCTGATTCCCTTCCTCTGATTCCCAACCTCTGATTCCCCACCTCTGATTTCCCATAATGATTCCCTGCGTCTGATTCCCCACCTCTGATTCCCCATATCTGATTCCCCGCCTCTGTTTCCCCGCCTCTGATTCCCCGCCTCTGTTTCCCCGTATCTGATCCCCGCCTCTATTTGCCCGCCTCTGATTCCCCGCCTCTGTTTCACCATATCTGATTCCCCGCCTCTGATTCCCCACCTCTGATTCCCCGCCTCTGATTCGCCAGCTATGATTCCCCGCCTCTGATTCCCCGCGTCTGATTCCCTGCCTCTGATTCCCCGCCTCTGATTCCACATCTCTGATTCACCACCGCTGATTCCCCGCGTCTGATTCCCCGCCTCTGATTCCCCATCTCTGATTCCCCATCTCTGATTCCCCAATTCTGATTCCCCGCCTCTGATTCCCCAGCTCTGATTCCTCGCCTCTGATTCCCTTCCTCTGATTCCCAACCTCTGATTCCCCACCTCTGATTTCCCATATTGATTCCCTGCGTCTGATTCCCCGCCTCTGATTCCCCAACTCTGATTCCCCGCCTCTGATTCCCCAGCTCTGATTCCCCGCCTCTGATTCCCCGTGTTTGATTCCCTGCCTCTGATTCCCGGCCTCTGATTCCCCATCTCTGATTCACCGCCTTTGATTCGCCACCTCTGATTCCCCAAATCTGATTCCCCGCCTCTGTTTCCCCGCCTCTGATTCCCCGCCTCTGATTCTCCATATCTCATTCCCCGCCTCTGAATCCCCATCTCTGATTCCCGGACTCTGATTCCCCACCTCTGATTCCCGGCCTCTTATTCCCAGCATCTGATTCCAGGCCTCTGATTCCCGGCCTCTGACTCCCCGCTTCTGATTCTGATTCCCTGCCTCTGATTCCCCATCTCTGATTCCGCACATCTGATTACCTGCCTCTGATTCCCCACCTCTGATTCCCCATATCTGATTCCCCGCCTCTGATTCCCCGCATCCGATTCCCCATATCTGATTCCCCGCCTCTGTTTCCCCGCCCCTGATTCCCCGCCTCTGTTTCCCCATATCTGATTCCCCGCCTCTGATTCCCAACTATGATTCCCCGCCTCTGATTCCCCAGCTCTGATTCCCTGCCTCTGATTCCCCGCGTTCTATTCCCTGCCTCTGATTCCCCGCCTGTGATTCCCCATCTCTGATAAACCACCTCTGATTCCCCACCACTGATTCCCCATATCTAATTCCCCGCCTCTGTTTGCCCGCCTCTGATTCCCCGCCTCTGTTTCCCCATATCTGATTCCCCGCCTCTGAATCCCCAACTCTGATTCCCTGCCTCTGATTCCCCAGCTTCATTCCCCGCCTTTGATTCCCCCCGTCTGATTCCCAGCCTCTGAATCCCCGTGTCTGATAACCTGCCTCTGATTCCCCGCCTCTGATTCCCCATCTCAGATTCACCGCCTCTGATTCCCCACCTCTGATTCCCCAACTCTGATTCCGCACATCCGACTCCCTGCCTCTGATTCCCCGACTCTGATTCCCCACCTCTGATTCCCCAGCTCTGATTCCCCGCCTCTGATTCCCCAACTCTGATTCCCCGCCTCTGATTCCACAGCTCTGATTCCCCGCCTCTGATTCCCCGTGTTTGATCCCCTGCCTCTGATTCCCCGCCTCTGATTCCCCATCTCTGATTCACCGCCTTTGATTCGCCACCTCTGATTCCCCATATCTGATTCCTCGCCACTGTTTCCCCGCCTCTGATTCCCCGCCTCTGATTCCCCATATCTCATTCCCCGCCTCTGATTCGCCAGCTATGATTCCCCGCCTCTGATTCCCCGCGTCTGATTCCCTGCCTCTGATTCCCCGCCTCTGATTCCACATCTCTGATTCACCACCTCTGATTCCACGCGTCTGATTCCCCACCTCTGATTCCCCATCTCTGATTCCCCATCTCTGATTCCCCAATTCTGATTCCCCGCCTCTGATTCCCCAGCTCTGATTCCTCGCCTCTGATTCCCTTCCTCTGATTCCCAACCTCTGATTCCCCAACTCTGATTTCCCATATTGATTCCCTGCGTCTGATTCCCCACCTCTGATTTCCCATATTGATTCCCTGCGTCTGATTGCCCGCCTCTGATTCCCCAACTCTGATTCCCCGCCTCTGATTCCCCAGCTCTGATTCCCCGCATCTGATTCCCCGTGTTTGATTCCCTGCCTCTGATTCCCGGCCTCTGATTCCCCATCTCTGATTCACCGCCTTTGATTCGCAACCTCTGATTCCCCATATCTGATTCCCCGCCTCTGTTTCCCCGCCTCTGATTCCCCGCCTCTGATTCCCCATATCTCATTCCCCGCCTCTAAATCCCCATCTCTGATTCCCGGACTCTGATTCCCCACCTCTGATTCCCGGCCTCTTATTCCCGGCATCTGATTCCGGCCTCTGATTCCCGGCCTCTGATTCCCTGCGTCTGATTCTGATTCCCTGCCTCTGATTCCCCATCTCTGATTCCGCACATCTGATTCCCTGCCTCTGATTCCCCACCTCTGATTCCCCATATCTGATTCCCCGCCTCTGTTTCCCCACCTTTGATTCCCCGCCTCTGTTTCCCAATATCTAAGTCCCCGCCTCTGATTCCCCAACTCTGATTCCCCACCTCTGATTCCCCAGCTCTGATTCCCCGCCTCTGATTCCCCGCATCTGATTCCCTGCAACTGATTCCAAGCCTCTGATTCCCTGCCTCTGATTCCCAACCTCTGATTCCCAACCTCTGATTCCACACCTCTGATTCCCCATATCTGATTCCCCGCCTCTGTTTCCCCGCCTCTGATTCCCCGCCTCTGATTCCCCATATCCCATTCCCCGCCTCCAATTCCGCATCTCTGATTCCCAACCTCTGATTCCCCACCTCTGATTCCCCATATCTGATTCCCCGCCTCTGTTTCCCCGCCTCTGATTCCCCGCCTCTGTTTCCCCATATTTGATCCCCACCTCTATTTGCCCGCCTCTGATTCCCCGCCTCTGTTTCCCCATATCTGATTCCCCGCCTCTGAATCCCCAACTCTGATTCCCTGCCTCTAATTTCCCATGTCTGATTCCCCGCCTCTGATTCCCCGCGTCTGATTACCGGCCTCTGATTCCCCGCCTCTGATTCCCCATCTCTGATTCACAACCTCTGATTCCCCACCTCTGATTCCCCATATCTGATTCCCCGCCTCTGTTTCCCCGCCTCTGATTCCCCACCTCTGATTCCCAATATCTGATTCCCCGCCTCTGATTCCCCACCTCTGATTCCACGCCTCTGATTCGCCAGCTATGATTCCCCGCCTATGATTCCCCGCGTCTGATTCCCTGCCTCTGATTCCCCGCCTCTGATTCCACATCTCTGATTCACCACCGCTGATTCCCCGCGTCTGATTCCCCGCCTCTGATTCCCCATCTCTGATTCCCCATCTCTGATTCCCCAATTCTGATTCCCCGCCTCTGATTCCCCAGCTCTGATTCCTCGCCTCTGATTCCCTTCCTCTGATTCCCAACCTCTGATTCCCCACCTCTGATTTCCCATAATGATTCCCTGCGTCTGATTCCCCACCTCTGATTCCCCATATCTGATTCCCCGCCTCTGTTTCCCCGCCTCTGATTCCCCGCATCTGTTTCCCCGTATCTGATCCCCGCCTCTATTTGCCCGCCTCTGATTCCCCGCCTCTGTTTCCCCATATCTGATTCCCCGCCTCTGAATCCCCAACTCTGATTCCCTGTCTCTAATTTCCCATGTCTGATTCCCCGCCTCTGATTCCCCGCGTCTGATTACCGGCCTCTGATTCCTCGCCTCTGATTCCCCATCTCTGATTCACAACCTCTGATTCCCCACCTCTGATTCCCCATATCTGATTCCCCGCCTCTGTTTCCCCGCCTCTGATTCCCCACCTCTGATTCCCAATATCTGATTCCCCGCCTCTGATTCCCCACCTCTGATTCCCCGCCTCTGATTCGCCAGCTATGATTCCCCGCCTCTGATTCCCCGCGTCTGATTCCCTGCCTCTGATTCCCCGCCTCTGATTCCACATCTCTGATTCACCACCGCTGATTCCCCGCGTCTGATTCCCCGCCTCTGATTCCCCATCTCTGATTCCCCATCTCTGATTCCCCAATTCTGATTCCCCGCCTCTGATTCCCCAGCTCTGATTCCTCGCCTCTGATTCCCTTCCTCTGATTCCCAACCTCTGATTCCCCACCTCTGATTTTCCATATTGATTCCCTGCGTCTGATTCCCCGCCTCTGATTCCCCAACTCTGATTCCCCGCCTCTGATTCCCCAGCTCTGATTCCCCGCCTCTGATTCCCCGTGTTTGATTCCCTGCCTCTGATTCCCGGCCTCTGATTCCCCATCTCTGATTCACCGCCTTTGATTCGCCACCTCTGATTCCCCAAATCTGATTCCCCGCCTCTGTTTCCCCGCCTCTGATTCCCCGCCTCTGATTCCCCATATCTCATTCCCCGCCTCTGAATCCCCATCTCTGATTCCCGGACTCTGATTCCCCACCTCTGATTCCCGGCCTCTTATTCCCGGCATCTGATTCCGGCCTCTGATTCCCGGCCTCTGATTCCCTGCTTCTGATTCTGATTCCCTGCCTCTGATTCCCCATCTCTGATTCCGCACATCTGATTCCCTGCCTCTGATTACCCCCCTCTGTTTCCCCGCCTCTGATTCCCCGCCTCTGTTTCCCAATATCTAAGTCCCCGCCTCTGATTCCCCAACTCTGATTCCCCACCTCTGATTCCCCAGCTCTGATTCCCCGCCTATGATTCCCCGCATCTGATTCCCTGCATCTGATTCCAAGCCTCTGATTCCCTGCCTCTGATTCCCAACCTCTGATTCCCCACCTCTGCTTCCCCATATCTGATTCCCCGCCTCTGTTTCCCCGCCTCTGATTCCCCACCTCTGTTTCCCAATATCTGATTCCCGGCCTCTGATTCCCCGCTTCTGATTCCCCGCCTCTGATTCCCTGCCTCTGATTCCCCATCTCCGATTCCGCACATCTGATTCCCTGCCTCTGATTCCCCGCCTCTGATTCCCCGCGTCTGATTCCCTGCCTCTGATTCCCAACCTCTGATTCCCCACCTCTGATTCCCCATATCTGATTCCCCGCCTCTGTTTCCCCGCCTCTGATTCCCCTCCTCTGATTCCCCAACTCTAATTTCCCGCCTCTGATTCCCCAGCTCTGATTCCCCGTGTTTGATTCCCTGCCTCTGATTCCCTGCCCTGATTCCCCATCTCTGTTTCACCGCCTTTGATTCGCCACCTCTGATTCCCCATATCTGATTCCCCGCCTCTGTTTCCCCGCCTCTGATTCCCTGCCTCTGATTCCCAACCTCTGATTCCCCATATCTGATTCCCCGCCTCTGTTTCCCCGCCTCTGATTCCCTGCCCCTGTTTCCCCATATCTGATTCCCTGCCTCTGATTCCCCAACTCAGATTCCCCGCCTCTGATTCCCCAGCTCTGATTCCCCGCCTCTGATTTCCCGTGTTTGATTCCCTGCCTCTGATTCCCCGCCTCTGATTCCCCATCTCTGATTCACCGCCTTTGATTCGCCACCTCTGATTCCACATATATGATTCCCCACCTCTGATTTCCCGTGTTTGATTCCCTGCCTCTGATTCCCCGCCTCTGATTCCCCGCCTCTGATTCTCCATATCTCATTCCCCGCCTCTGAATCCCCATCTCTGATTCCCGGACTCTGATTCTCCACCTCTGATTCCCGGCCTCTCATTCCCAGCATCTGATTCCCGGCCTCTGATTCCCGGCCTCTGATTCCCCGCTTCTGATTCTGATTCCCTGCCTCTGATTCCCCATCTCTGATTCCGCACATCTGATTCCCTGCCTCTGATTCCCCACCTCTGATTACCCATATCTGACTTCCAGCCTCTGTTTCCCCGCCTCTGATTCCCCGCCTCTGTTTCCCCATATCTAATTCCCAACCTCTGATGCCCGAACTCTGATTCCCTGCCTCTGATTCCCCGCGTTCTATTCCCTGCCTCTGATTCCCCGCCTGTGATTCCCCATCTCTGATTCACCACCTCTGATTCCCCACCTCTGATTCCCCATATCTAATTCCCCGCCTCTGTTTGCTCACCTCTGATTCCCCGCCTCTGTTTCCCCATATCTGATTCCCCGCCTCTGAATCCCCAACTCTGATTCCCTGCCTCTGATTCCCCAGCTCTGATTCCCCGTCTTTGATTCCCCCCGTCTTATTCCCAGCCTCTGAATCCCCGTGTCTGATTTCCTGCCTCTGATTCCCCACCTCTGATTCCCCATCTCTGATTCACAGCCTCTGATTCCCCACCTCTGATTCCCCATCTCTGATTCCGCACATCTGATTCCCTGCCTCTGATTCCCCGACTCTGATCCCCACCTCTGATTCCCAACCTCTGATTCCCCACCTCTGAATCCCCATATCTGATTCCCTGCCTCTGATTCCCCGCCTCTGATTCCCTGCCTCTGATTCCCCGCCTCTGATTCCCCAGCTCTGATTCCCCGCCTCTGAATCCCCCACTCTGATTCCCTGCCTCTGATTCCCTGCCTCTGATTCCCTGCCTCTGATTCCCAACCTCAGATTCCCCACCTCTGAGTCCCCATATCTGTTTCCCCGCCTCTGTTTCCCCGCCTCTGATTCCCCGCCTCTGATTCCCAGGCTCTGATTCTCCGCCTCTGATTCCCCGCCTCTGGTTCCCCGCCTCTGATTCGCTGCCTCTGATTCCCCATCTCTGATTCCGCACATCTGATTCCCTGCCTCTGATTCCCCGCCTCTGACTCCCCGCCTCTGATTCCCTGCCTCTGTTTCCCAACCTCTGATTCCCCACCTCTGATTCCCCATATCTGATTCCCCACCTCTGTTTCCCTGCCTCTGATTCCCCACCTCTGTTTCCCCATATCTGATATCCCGCCTCTGATTCCCCAACTCTGATACCCCGCCTCTGATTCCCCAGCTCTGATTCCCCTCCTCTGATTCCCCGTGTTTGATTCCCTGCCTCTGATTCCCCGCCTCTGATTCCCCATCTCTGATTCACCGCCTTTCATTCGCCACCTCTGATTCCCCATATCAAATTGCCCGCCTCTGTTTCCCCGCCTCTGATTCCCCGCCTCTGTTTCCCCATATCTGATTCCCCACCTCTGATTCCCCATATCTGATTCCCCGCCTCTCTTTCCTCGCCTCTGATTCCCCGCCTCTGATTCCCCATATCTGATTCCCCATATCTGATTCCCCGCCTCTGATTTCCCGCCTCTGTTTCCCCATATCTGATTCCCCACCTCTGATTCCCCATATCTGATTCCCCGCCTCTCTTTCCGCGCCTCTGATTCCCTGCCTCTGATTCCCCATATCTGATTCCCCGCCTCTGTTTCCCCATATCTAATTCCCCGCCTCTGATTCCCAAACTCTGATTCCCCGACTCTGATTCCCCAACTCTGATTCCCCGCCTCTGATTCCCCACATCTGATTCCCTGCCTCTGATTCCCCGCCTCCGATTCCCTGCCTCTGATTCCCAACCTCTGATTCCCCACCTCTGAATCCCCATATCTGATTCCCTGCCTCTGATTCCCCGCCTCTGATTCCCTGCCTCTGATTCCCCGCCTCTGATTCCCCAGCTCTGATTTCCCGCCTCTGAATCCCCAACTCTGATACCCTGCCTCTGATTCCCCAGCTCTGATTCCCCGCCTCTGATTCCCCAGCTCTGATTCCCTGCCTCTGATTTCCCGCCTGTGATTCCCCATCTCTGATTCACAACCTCTGATTCCCCACCTCTGATTCCCCATATCTGATTCCCCGCCTCTGTTTGCCCGCCTCTAATTCCCCGCCTCTGTTTCCCCATATCTGATTCCACGCCTCTGAATCCCCGCCTCTGGTTCCCCGCCTCTGATTCGCTGCTTCTGATTCCCCATCTCTGATTCCGCACATCTGATTCCCTGCCTCTGATTCCCCGCCTCTGACACCCCGCCTCTGATTCCCTGCCTCTGTTTCCCAACCTCTGATTCCCCATATCTGATTCCCCACCTCTGAATGCCCGCCTCTGGTTCCCCGCCTCTGATTCGCTGCCTCTGATTCCCCATCTCTGATTCCGCACATCTGATTCCCTGCCTCTGATTCCCCGCCTCTGATTCCCCATCTCTGATTCCCCACCTCTGAATCCGCGTGTCTGATACCCAGCCTCTGATACCCCGCCCCTGATTCCCCACCTCTGATTCCCCATATCTGATACCCCGCCCCTGTTTCTGCGCCTCTGATTCCCCGCCTCTGATTCCCCGCCTCTGTTTCCCCATATCTGATTCGCCGCCTCTGATTCCCCAACTCTGATTCCCCGCCTCTGATTCCCCAGATCTGATTCCCCGTGTTTGATTCCCCGCGTCTGATTCCCCATCTCTGATTCCCGACCTCTGATTCCCGGCCTTTCATTCCCGGCCTCTGATTCCCGGCCTCTGATTCCCAGCCTCTGGTTCCCCGCCTCTGATTCGCTGCCTCTGATTCCCCATCTCTGATTCCGCACATCTGATTCCCTGCCTCTGATTCCCCGCCTCTGACACCCCGCCTCTGATTCCCTGCCTCTGTTTCCCAACCTCTGATTCCCCACCTCTGATTCCCCATATCTGATTCCCCAACTCTGTTTCCCCGCCTCAGGTTCCCCGCCTCTGATTCGCTGCCTCTGATTCCCCATCTCTGATTCCGCACATCTGATTCCCTGCCTCTGATTCCCCGCCTCTGATTCCCATCTCTGATTCCCCGCCTCTGAATCCCCGTGTCTGATACCCAGCCTCTGATACCCCGCCCCTGATTCCCCACCTCTGATTCCCCATATCTGATACCCCGCCTCTGTTTCTGCGCCTCTGATTCCCCGCCTCTGATTCCCCGCCTCTGCTTCCCCATATCTGATTCCCCGCCTCTGATTCCCCAGATCTGATTCCCCGTGTTTGATTCCCCGCCTCTGATTCGCCATCTCTGATTCCCGGCCTCTGATTCCCGGCCTCTCATTCCCGGCCTCTGATTCCCGGCCTCTGATTCCCCGCCTCTGGTTCCCCGCCTCTGATTCGCTGCCTCTGATTCCCCATCTCTGATTCCGCACATCTGATTCCCTGCCTCTGATTCCCCGCCTCTGACTCCCCGCCTCTGATTGTCTGCCTCTGTTTCCCAACCTCTGATTCCCCACCTCCGATTCCCCATATCTGATTCCCCACCTCTGTTTCCCTGCCTCTGATTCCCCACCTCTGTTTCCCCATATCTGATTCCCCGCCTCTGATTCCCCAACTCTGATTCCCCGCCTCTGATTCCCCAGCTCTGATTTCCCACCTCTGATTCCCCGTGTTTGATTCCCTGCCTCTGATTCCCCGCCTCTGATTCCCCATCTCTGATTCACCGCCTTTGATTCGCCACCTCTGATTCCCCATATCTGATTGCCCACCTCTGTTTCCCCGCCTCTGATTCCCCGCCTCTGATTCTCCACATCTCATTCCCCGCCTCTGAATCCCCATCTCTGATTCCCGGACTCTGATTCCCAACCTCTGATTCCCGGCCTCTTATTCCCAGCATCTGATTCCAGGCCTCTGATTCCCCGCCTCTGATTCCCCAGCTCTGATTCCCGGCCTCTGATTCCCCATCTCTGATTCACCGCCTTTGATTCGCAACCTCTCATTCCCCATATCTGATTCCCCGCCTCTGTTTCCCCGCCTCTGATTCCCCGCCTCTGATTCCCCATATCTCATTCCCCGCCTCTAAATCCCCATCTCTGATTCCCGGACTCTGATTCCCCACCTCTGATTCCCGGCCTCTTAGTCCCGGCATCTGATTCCGGCCTCAGATTCCCGGCCTCTGATTCCCTGCTTCTGATTCTGATTCCCTGCCTCTGATTCCCCATCTCTGATTCCGCACATCTGATTCCCTGCCTCTGATTCCCTACCTCTGATTCCCCATATCTGATTCCCCGCCTCTGTTTCCCCGCCTTTGATTCCCCGCCTCTGTTTCCCAATATCTAAGTCCCTGCCTCTGATTCCCCAACTCTGATTCCCCACCTCTGATTCCCCAGCTCTGATTCCCCGCCTCTGATTCCCCGCATCTGATTCCCTGCAACTGAATCCAAGCCTCTGATTCCCTGCCTCTGATTCCCAACCTCTGATTCCCAACCTCTGATTCCACACCTCTGATTCCCCATGTCTGATTCCCCGCCTCTGTTTCCCCGCCTCTGATTCCCCGCCTCTGATTCCCCATATCTCATTCCCCGCCTCTGATTCCGCATCTCTGATTCCCGGACTCTGATTCCCCACCTCTGATTCCCGGCCTCTTATTCCCGGCATCTGATTCCGGCCTCTGATTCCCGGCCTCTGATTCCCTGCTTCTGATTCTGATTCCCTGCCTCTGATTCCCCACCTCTGATTCCGCACATCTAATTCCCTGCCTCTGATTCCCCACCTCTGATTCCCCATATCTGATTCCCCGCCTCTGTTTCCCCGCCTCTGATTCCCCGCCTCTGTTTCCCCATATCTAAGTCCCCGCCTCTTATTCCCCAACTTTGATTCCCCACCTCTGATTCCCCAGCTCTGATTCCCCGCCTCTGATTCCCCGCATATGATTCCATGCATCTGATTCCCAGCCTCTGATTCCCAGCCTCTGATTCCCAACCTCTGATTCCCCACCTCTGATTCCATATATCTGATTCCCCGCCTCTGTTTCCCCGCCTCTGATTCCCCGCCTCTGTTTCCGCATATCTGATTCCCCGCCTCTGAATCCCCAACTCTGATTCCCTGCCTCTAATTTCCCATGTCTGATTCCCCGCCTCTGATTCCCCGCGTCTGATTACCGGCCTCTGATTCCCCGCCTCTGATTCCCCATCTCTGATTCACAACCTCTGATTCCCCACCTCTAATTCCCCATATCTGATTCCCCGCCTCTGTTTCCCCGCCTCTGATTCCCCACCACTGATTCCCAATATCTGATTCCCCGCCTCTGATTCCCCACCTCTGATTCCCCGCCTCTGATTCGCCAGCTATGATTCCCCGCCTCTGATTCCCCGCGTCTGAATCCCTGCCTCTGATTCCCCGCCTCTGATTCCCCACCTCTGATTTCCCATATTTATTCCCTGCATCTGATTCCTTGCCTCTGATTCCCCAACTCTGATTCCCCGCCTCTGATTCCCCAGCTCTGATTCCCCGCCTCTGATTCCCCGTGTTTGATTCCCTGCCTCTGATTCCCGGCCTCTGATTCCCCATCTCTGATTCACCGCCTTTGATTCGCCACCTCTGATTCCCCAAATCTGATTCCCCGCCTCTGTTTCCCCGCCTCTGATTCCCCGCCTCTGATTCCCCGCGTCTGATTACCGGCCTCTGATTCCCCGCCTCTGATTCCCATCTCTGATTCACAACCTCTGATTCCCCACCTCTGATTCCCCATATCTGATTCCCCACCTCTGATTCCCGGCCTCTTATTCCCGGCATCTGATTCCGGCCTCTGATTCCCGGCCTCTGATTCCCTGCTTCTGATTCTGATTCCCTGCCTCTGATTCCCCATCTCTGATTCCGCACATCTGATTCCCTGCCTCTGATTACCCCCCTCTGTTTCCCCGCCTCTGATTCCCCGCCTCTGTTTCCCAATATCTAAGTCCCCGCCTCTGATTCCCCAACTCTGATTCCCCACCTCTGATTCCCCAGCTCTGATTCCCCGCCTCTGATTCCCCGCATCTGATTCCCTGCATCTGATTCCAAGCCTCTGATTCCCTGCCTCTGATTCCCAACCTCTGATTCCCCACCTCTGATTCCCCATATCTGATTCCCCGCCTCTGTTTCCCCACCTCTGATTCGCCACCTCTGTTTCCCCATATCTGATTCACGGCCTCTGATTCCCCGCCTCTGATTCCCCGCCTCTGATTCCCTGCCTCTGATTCCCCATCTCCGATTCCGCACATCTGATTCCCTGCCTCTGATTCCCCGCCTCTGATTCCCCACCTCTGATTCCCTGCCTCTGATTCCCAACCTCTGATTCCCCACCTCTGATTCCCCATATCTGATTCCCCGCCTCTGTTTCCCCGCCTCTGATTCCCCTCCTCTGATTCCCCAACTCTAATTCCCCGCCTCTGATTCCCCAGCTCTGATTCCCCGTGTTTGATTCCCTGCCTCTGATTCCCTGCCCTGATTCCCCATCTCTGTTTCACCGCCTTTGATTCGCCACCTCTGATTCCCCATATCTGACTCCCCGCCTCTGTTTCCCCGCCTCTGATTCCCTGCCTCTGATTCCCAACATCTGATTCCACACCTCTGATTCCCCATATCTGATTCCCCGCCTCTGTTTCCCCGCCTCTGATTCCCTGCCCCTGTTTCCCCATATCTGATTCCCTGCCTCTGATTCCCCAACTCTGATTCCCCGCCTCTGATTCCCCAGCTCTGATTCCCCGCCTCTTATTTCCCGTGTTTGATTCCCTGCCTCTGATTCCCCGCCTCTGATTCCCCATCTCTGATTCACCGCCTTTGATTCGCCACCTCTGATTCCACATATCTGATTCCCCACCTCTGTATCCCCGCCTCTGATTCCCCGCCTCTGATTCTCCATATCTCATTCCCCGCCTCTGAATCCCCATCTCTGATTCCCGGACTCTGATTCCCCACCTCTGATTCCCGGCCTCTTATTCCCAGCATCTGATTCCCGGCCTCTGATTCCCGGCCTCTGATTCCCCGCTTCTGATTCTGATTCCCTGCCTCTGATTCCCCATCTCTGATTCCACACATCTGATTCCCTGCCTCTGATTCCCCACCTCTGATTCCCCATATCTGATTTCCCGCCTCTGTTTCCCCGCCTCTGATTCCCCGCCTCTGTTTCCCAATATCTAAGTCCCCGCCTCTGATTCCACAACTCTGATTCCCCACCTCTGATTCCCCAGCTCTGATTCCCCGCCTCTGATTCCCCGCATCTGATTCCCTGCAACTGATTCCAAGCCTCTGATTCCCTGCCTCTGATTCCCAACCTCTGATTCCCAACCTCTGATTCCACACCTCTGATTCCCCATATCTGATTCCCCGCCTCTGTTTCCCCGCCTCTGATTCCCCGCCTCTGATTCCCCATATCCCATTCCCCGCCTCCAATTCCGCATCTCTGATTCCCAACCTCTGATTCCCCACCTCTGATTCCCCATATCTGATTCCCCGCCTCTGTTTCCCCGCCTCTGATTCCCCGCCTCTGTTTCCCCATATCTGATCCCCACCTCTATTTGCCCGCCTCTGATTCCCCGCCTCTGTTTCCCCATATCTGATTCCCCGCCTCTGAATCCCCAACTCTGATTCCCTGCCTCTAATTTCCCATGTCTGATTCCCCGCCTCTGATTCCCCGCGTCTGATTACCGGCCTCTGATTCCCCGCCTCTGATTCCCCATCTCTGATTCACAACCTCTGATTCCCCACCTCTGATTCCCCATATCTGATTCCCCGCCTCTGTTTCCCCGCCTCTGATTCCCCACATCTGATTCACAATATCTGATTCCCCGCCTCTGATTCCCCACCTCTGATTCCCCGCCTCTGATTCGCCAGCTATGATTCCCCGCCTATGATTCCCCGCGTCTGATTCCCTGCCTCTGATTCCCCGCCTCTGATTCCACATCTCTGATTCACCACCGCTGATTCCCCGCGTCTGATTCCCCGCCTCTGATTCCCCATCTCTGATTCCCCATCTCTGATTCCCCAATTCTGATTCCCCGCCTCTGATTCCCCAGCTCTGATTCCTCGCCTCTGATTCCCTTCCTCTGATTCCCAACCTCTGATTCCCCACCTCTGATTTCCCATAATGATTCCCTGCGTCTGATTCCCCACCTCTGATTCCCCATATCTGATTCCCCGCCTCTGTTTCCCCGCGTCTGATTCCCCGCCTCTGTTTCCCCGTATCTGATCCCCGCCTCTATTTGCCCGCCTCTGATTCCCCGCCTCTGTTTCCCCATATCTGATTCCCCGCCTCTGAATCCCCAACTCTGATTCCCTGTCTCTAATTTCCCATGTCTGATTCCCCGCCTCTGATTCCCCGCGTCTGATTACCGGCCTCTGATTCCTCGCCTCTGATTCCCCATCTCTGATTCACAACCTCTGATTCCCCACCTCTGATTCCCCATATCTGATTCCCCGCCTCTGTTTCCCCGCCTCTGATTCCCCACCTCTGATTCCCAATATCTGATTCCCCGCCTCTGATTCCCCACCTCTGATTCCCCGCCTCTGATTCGCCAGCTATGATTCCCCGCCTCTGATTCCCCACGTCTGATTCCCTGCCTCTGATTCCCCGCCTCTGATTCCACATCTCTGATTCACCACCGCTGATTCCCCGCGTCTGATTCCCCGCCTCTGATTCCCCATCTCTGATTCCCCATCTCTGATTCCCCAATTCTGATTCCCCGCCTCTGATTCCCCAGCTCTGATTCCTCGCCTCTGATTCCCTTCCTCTGATTCCCAACCTCTGATTCCCCACCTCTGATTTTCCATATTGATTCCCTGCGTCTGATTCCCCGCCTCTGATTCCCCAACTCTGATTCCCCGCCTCTGATTCCCCAGCTCTGATTCCCCGCCTCTGATTCCCCGTGTTTGATTCCCTGCCTCTGATTCCCGGCCTCTGATTCCCCATCTCTGATTCACCGCCTTTGATTCGCCACCTCTGATTCCCCAAATCTGATTCCCCGCCTCTGTTTCCCCGCCTCTGATTCCCCGCCTCTGATTCCCCATATCTCATTCCCCGCCTCTGAATCCCCATCTCTGATTCCCGGACTCTGATTCCCCACCTCTGATTCCCGGCCTCTTATTCCCGGCATCTGATTCCGGCCTCTGATTCCCGGCCTCTGATTCCCTGCTTCTGATTCTGATTCCCTGCCTCTGATTCCCCATCTCTGATTCCGCACATCTGATTCCCTGCCTCTGATTACCCCCCTTCTGTTTCCCCGCCTCTGATTCCCCGCCTCTGTTTCCCAATATCTAAGTCCCCGCCTCTGATTCCCCAACTCTGATTCCCCACCTCTGATTCCCCAGCTCTGATTCCCCGCCTATGATTCCCCGCATCTGATTCCCTGCATCTGATTCCAAGCCTCTGATTCCCTGCCTCTGATTCCCAACCTCTGATTCCCCACCTCTGCTTCCCCATATCTGATTCCCCGCCTCTGTTTCCCCGCCTCTGATTCCCCACCTCTGTTTCCCAATATCTGATTCCCGGCCTCTGATTCCCCGCTTCTGATTCCCCGCCTCTGATTCCCTGCCTCTGATTCCCCATCTCCGATTCCGCACATCTGATTCCCTGCCTCTGATTCCCCGCCTCTGATTCCCCGCCTCTGATTCCCTGCCTCTGATTCCCAACCTCTGATTCCCCACCTCTGATTCCCCATATCTGATTCCCCGCCTCTGTTTCCCCGCCTCTGATTCCCCTCCTCTGATTCCCCAACTCTAATTTCCCGCCTCTGATTCCCCAGCTCTGATTCCCTGTGTTTGATTCCCTGCCTCTGATTCCCTGCCCTGATTCCCCATCTCTGTTTCACCGCCTTTGATTCGCCACCTCTGATTCCCCATATCTGATTCCCCGCCTCTGTTTCCCCGCCTCTGATTCCCTGCCTCTGATTCCCAACCTCTGATTCCCCATATCTGATTCCCCGCCTCTGTTTCCCCGCCTCTGATTCCCTGCCCCTGTTTCCCCATATCTGATTCCCTGCCTCTGATTCCCCAACTCAGATTCCCCGCCTCTGATTCCCCAGCTCTGATTCCCCGCCTCTGATTTCCCGTGTTTGATTCCCTGCCTCTGATTCCCCACCTCTGATTCCCCATCTCTGATTCACCGCCTTTGATTCGCCACCTCTGATTCCACATATATGATTCCCCACCTCTGTTTCCCAGCCTCTGATTCCCCGCCTCTGATTCTCCATATCTCATTCCCCGCCTCTGAATCCCCATCTCTGATTCCCGGACTCTGATTCTCCACCTCTGATTCCCGGCCTCTCATTCCCAGCATCTGATTCCCGGCCTCTGATTCCCGGCCTCTGATTCCCCGCTTCTGATTCTGATTCCCTGCCTCTGATTCCCCATCTCTGATTCCGCACATCTGATTCCCTGCCTCTGATTCCCCACCTCTGATTACCCATATCTGACTTCCCGCCTCTGTTTCCCCGCCTCTGATTCCCCGCCTCTGTTTCCCCATATCTAATTCCCAACCTCTGATGCCCCAACTCTGATTCCCTGCCTCTGATTCCCCGCGTTCTATTCCCTGCCTCTGATTCCCCGCCTGTGATTCCCCATCTCTGATTCACAACCTCTGATTCCCCACCTCTGATTCCCCATATCTAATTCCCCGCCTCTGTTTGCCCGCCTCTGATTCCCCGCCTCTGTTTCCCCATATCTGATTCCCCGCCTCTGAATCCCCAACTCTGATTCCCTGCCTCTTATTCCCCAGCTCTGATTCCCCGCCTTTGATTCCCCCCGTCTTATTCCCAGCCTCTGAATCCCCGTGTCTGATTTCCTGCCTCTGATTCCCCACCTCTGATTCCCCATCTCTGATTCACAGCCTCTGATTCCCCACCTCTGATTCCCCATCTCTGATTCCGCACATCTGATTCCCTGCCTCTGATTCCCCGACTCTGATCCCCACCTCTGATTCCCAACCTCTGATTCCCCACCTCTGAATCCCCATATCTGATTCCCTGCCTCTGATTCCCCGCCTCTGATTCCCTGCCTCTGATTCCCCGCCTCTGATTCCCCAGCTCTGATTCCCCGCCTCTGAATCCCCAACTCTGATTCCCTGCCTCTGATTCCCTGCCTCTGATTCCCTGCCTCTGATTCCCAACCTCAGATTCCCCACCTCTGAGTCCCCATATCTGTTTCCCCGCCTCTGTTTCCCCGCCTCTGATTCCCCGCCTCTGATTCACAGGCTCTGATTCTCCGCCTCTGATTCCCCGCCTCTGGTTCCCCGCCTCTGATTCGCTGCCTCTGATTCCCCATCTCTGATTCCGCACATCTGATTCCCTGCCTCTGATTCCCCGCCTCTGACTCCCCGCCTCTGATTCCCTGCCTCTGTTTCCCAACCTCTGATTCCCCACCTCTGATTCCCCATATCTGATTCCCCACCTCTGTTTCCCTGCCTCTGATTCCCCACCTCTGTTTCCCCATATCTGATATCCCGCCTCTGATTCCCCAACTCTGATACCCCGCCTCTGATTCCCCAGCTCTGATTCCCCTCCTCTGATTCCCCGTGTTTGATTCCCTGCCTCTGATTCCCCGCCTCTGATTCCCCATCTCTGATTCACCGCCTTTCATTCGCCACCTCTGATTCCCCATATCAAATTGCCCGCCTCTGTTTCCCCGCCTCTGATTCCCCGCCTCTGTTTCCCCATATCTTATTCCCCACCTCTGATTCCCCATATCTGATTCCCCGCCTCTCTTTCCTCGCCTCTGATTCCCCGCCTCTGATTCCCCATATCTGATTCCCCATATCTGATTCCCCGCCTCTGATTCCCCGCCTCTGTTTCCCCATATCTGATTCCCCACCTCTGATTCCCCATATCTGATTCCCCGCCTCTCTTTCCGTGCCTCTGATTCCCTGCCTCTGATTCCCCATATCTGATTCCCCGCCTCTGTTTCCCCATATCTAATTCCCCGCCTCTGATTCCCAAACTCTGATTCCCCGACTCTGATTCCCCAACTCTGATTCCCCACATCTGATTCCCTGCCTCTGATTCCCCGCCTCCGATTCCCTGCCTCTGATTCCCAACCTCTGATTCCCCACCTCTGAATCCCCATATCTGATTCCCTGCCTCTGATTCCCCGCCTCTGATTCCCTGCCTCTGATTCCCCGCCTCTGATTCCCCAGCTCTGATTTCCCGCCTCTGAATCCCCAACTCTGATTCCCTGCCTCTGATTCCCCAGCTCTGATTCCCCGCCTCTGATTCCCCAGCTCTGATTCCCTGCCTCTGATTTCCCGCCTGTGATTCCCCATCTCTGATTCACAACCTCTGATTCCCCACCTCTGATTCCCCATATCTGATTCCCCGCCTCTGTTTGCCCGCCTCTAATTCCCCGCCTCTGTTTCCCCATATCTGATTCCACGCCTCTGAATCCCCGCCTCTGGTTCCCCGCCTCTGATTCGCTGCTTCTGATTCCCCATCTCTGATTCCGCACATCTGATTCCCTGCCTCTGATTCCCCGCCTCTGACACCCCGCCTCTGATTCCCTGCCTCTGTTTCCCAACCTCTGATTCCCCATATCTGATTCCCCACCTCTGAATGCCCGCCTCTGGTTCCCCGCCTCTGATTCGCTGCCTCTGATTCCCCATCTCTGATTCCGCACATCTGATTCCCTGCCTCTGATTCCCCGCCTCTGATTCCCCATCTCTGATTCCCCACCTCTGAATCCGCGTGTCTGATACCCAGCCTCTGATACCCCGCCCCTGATTCCCCACCTCTGATTCCCCATATCTGATACCCCGCCCCTGTTTCTGCGCCTCTGATTCCCCGCCTCTGATTCCCCGCCTCTGTTTCCCCATATCTGATTCGCCGCCTCTGATTCCCCAACTCTGATTCCCCGCCTCTGATTCCCCAGATCTGATTCCCCGTGTTTGATTCCCCGCGTCTGATTCCCCATCTCTGATTCCCGACCTCTGATTCCCGGCCTCTCATTCCCGGCCTCTGATTCCCGGCCTCTGATTCCCCGCCTCTGGTTCCCCGCCTCTGATTCGCTGCCTCTGATTCCCCATCTCTGATTCCGCACATCTGATTCCCTGCCTCTGATTCCCCGCCTCTGACTCCCCGCCTCTGATTCCCTGCCTCTGTTTCCCAACCTCTGATTCCCCACCTCTGATTCCCCATATCTGATTCCCCAACTCTGTTTCCCCGCCTCAGGTTCCCCGCCTCTGATTCGCTGCCTCTGATTCCCCATCTCTGATTCCGCACATCTGATTCCCTGCCTCTGATTCCCCGCCTCTGATTCCCATCTCTGATTCCCCGCCTCTGAATCCCCGTGTCTGATACCCAGCCTCTGATACCCCGCCCCTGATTCCCCACCTCTGATTCCCCATATCTGATACCCCGCCTCTGTTTCTGCGCCTCTGATTCCCCGCCTCTGATTCCCCGCCTCTGCTTCCCCATATCTGATTCCCCGCCTCTGATTCCCCAGATCTGATTCCCCGTGTTTGATTCCCCGCCTCTGATTCGCCATCTCTGATTCCCGGCCTCTGATTCCCGGCCTCTCATTCCCGGCCTCTGATTCCCGGCCTCTGATTCCCCGCCTCTGGTTCCCCGCCTCTGATTCGCTGCCTCTGATTCCCCATCTCTGATTCCGCACATCTGATTCCCTGCCTCTGATTCCCCGCCTCTGACTCCCCGCCTCTGATTGTCTGCCTCTGTTTCCCAACCTCTGATTCCCCACCTCCGATTCCCCATATCTGATTCCCCACCTCTGTTTCCCTGCCTCTGATTCCCCACCTCTGTTTCCCCATATCTGATTCCCCGCCTCTGATTCCCCAACTCTGATTCCCCGCCTCTGATTCCCCAGCTATGATTTCCCACCTCTGATTCCCCGTGTTTGATTCCCTGCCTCTGATTCCCCGCCTCTGATTCCCCATCTCTGATTCACCGCCTTTGATTCGCCACCTCTGATTCCCCATATCTGATTGCCCACCTCTGTTTCCCCGCCTCTGATTCCCCGCCTCTGATTCTCCACATCTCATTCCCCGCCTCTGAATCCCCATCTCTGATTCCCGGACTCTGATTCCCAACCTCTGATTCCCGGCCTCTTATTCCCAGCATCTGATTCCAGGCCTCTGATTCCCCGCCTCTGATTCCCCAGCTCTGATTCCCGGCCTCTGATTCCCCATCTCTGATTCACCGCCTTTGATTCGCAACCTCTCATTCCCCATATCTGATTCCCCGCCTCTGTTTCCCCGCCTCTGATTCCCCGCCTCTGATTCCCCATATCTCATTCCCCGCCTCTAAATCCCCATCTCTGATTCCCGGACTCTGATTCCCCACCTCTGATTCCCGGCCTCTTATTCCCGGCATCTGATTCCGGCCTCAGATTCCCGGCCTCTGATTCCCTGCTTCTGATTCTGATTCCCTGCCTCTGATTCCCCATCTCTGATTCCGCACATCTGATTCCCTGCCTCTGATTCCCTACCTCTGATTCCCCATATCTGATTCCCCGCCTCTGTTTCCCCGCCTTTGATTCCCCGCCTCTGTTTCCCAATATCTAAGTCCCTGCCTCTGATTCCCCAACTCTGATTCCCCACCTCTGATTCCCCAGCTCTGATTCCCCGCCTCTGATTCCCCGCATCTGATTCCCTGCAACTGAATCCAAGCCTCTGATTCCCTGCCTCTGATTCCCAACCTCTGATTCCCAACCTCTGATTCCACACCTCTGATTCCCCATGTCTGATTCCCCGCCTCTGTTTCCCCGCCTCTGATTCCCCGCCTCTGATTCCCCATATCTCATTCCCCGCCTCTGATTCCGCATCTCTGATTCCCCGCCTCTGATTCCCCGCCTCTGATTCCCCATATCTCATTCCCTGCCTCTGATTCCCAACCTCTGATTCCCAACCTCTGATTCCCCACCTCTGATTCCCCATATCTGATTCCCCGCCTCTGTTTGCCCGCCTCTAATTCCCCGCCTCTGTTTCCCCATATCTGATTCCACGCCTCTGAATCCCCGCCTCTGGTTCCCCGCCTCTGATTCGCTGCTTCTGATTCCCCATCTCTGATTCCGCACAGCTGATTCCCTGCCTCTGATTCCCCGCCTCTGACACCCCGCCTCTGATTCCCTGCCTCTGTTTCCCAACCTCTGATTCCCCATATCTGATTCCCCACCTCTGAATGCCCGCCTCTGGTTCCCCGCCTCTGATTCGCTGCCTCTGATTCCCCATCTCTGATTCCGCACATCTGATTCCCTGCCTCTGATTCCCCGCCTCTGATTCCCCATCTCTGATTCCCCACCTCTGAATCCGCGTGTCTGATACCCAGCCTCTGATACCTCGCCCCTGATTCCCCACCTCTGATTCCCCATATCTGATACCCCGCCCCTGTTTCTGCGCCTCTGATTCCCCGCCTCTGTTTCCCCATATCTGATTCGCCGCCTCTGATTCCCCAACTCTGATTCCCCGCCTCTGATTCCCCAGATCTGATTCCCCGTGTTTGATTCCCCGCGTCTGATTCCCCATCTCTGATTCCCGACCTCTGATTCCCGGCCTCTCATTCCCGGCCTCTGATTCCCGGCCTCTGATTCCCCGCCTCTGGTTCCCCGCCTCTGATTCGCTGCCTCTGTTTCCCAACCTCTGATTCCCCACCTCTGATTCCCCATATCTGATTCCCCAACTCTGTTTCCCCGCCTCAGGTTCCCCGCCTCTGATTCGCTGCCTCTGATTCCCCATCTCTGATTCCGCACATCTGATTCCCTGCCTCTGATTCCCCGCCTCTGATTCCCATCTCTGATTCCCCGCCTCTGAATCCCCGTGTCTGATACCCAGCCTCTGATACCCCGCCCCTGATTCCCCACCTCTGATTCCCCATATCTGATACCCCGCCTCTGTTTCTGCGCCTCTGATTCCCCGCCTCTGATTCCCCGCCTCTGCTTCCCCATATCTGATTCCCCGCCTCTGATTCCCCAGATCTGATTCCCCGTGTTTGATTCCCCGCCTCTGATTCGCCATCTCTGATTCCCGGCCTCTGATTCCCGGCCTCTCATTCCCGGCCTCTGATTCCCGGCCTCTGATTCCCCGCCTCTGGTTCCCCGCCTCTGATTCGCTGCCTCTGATTCCCCATCTCTGATTCCGCACATCTGATTCCCTGCCTCTGATTCCCCGCCTCTGACTCCCCGCCTCTGATTGTCTGCCTCTGTTTCCCAACCTCTGATTCCCCACCTCCGATTCCCCATATCTGATTCCCCACCTCTGTTTCCCTGCCTCTGATTCCCCACCTCTGTTTCCCCATATCTGATTCCCCGCCTCTGATTCCCCAACTCTGATTCCCCGCCTCTGATTCCCCAGCTATGATTTCCCACCTCTGATTCCCCGTGTTTGATTCCCTGCCTCTGATTCCCCGCCTCTGATTCCCCATCTCTGATTCACCGCCTTTGATTCGCCACCTCTGATTCCCCATATCTGATTGCCCACCTCTGTTTCCCTGCCTCTGATTCCCCGCCTCTGATTCTCCACATCTCATTCCCCGCCTCTGAATCCCCATCTCTGATTCCCGGACTCTGATTCCCAACCTCTGATTCCCGGCCTCTTATTCCCAGCATCTGATTCCAGGCCTCTGATTCCCCGCCTCTGATTCCCCAGCTCTGATTCCCGGCCTCTGATTCCCCATCTCTGATTCACCGCCTTTGATTCGCAACCTCTCATTCCCCATATCTGATTCCCCGCCTCTGTTTCCCCGCCTCTGATTCCCCGCCTCTGATTCCCCATATCTCATTCCCCGCCTCTAAATCCCCATCTCTGATTCCCTGCCTCTGATTCCCCATCTCTGATTCCGCACATCTGATTCCCTGCCTCTGATTCCCTACCTCTGATTCCCCATATCTGATTCCCCGCCTCTGTTTCCCCGCCTTTGATTCCCCGCCTCTGTTTCCCAATATCTAAGTCCCTGCCTCTGATTCCCCAACTCTGATTCCCCACCTCTGATTCCCCAGCTCCGATTCCCCGCCTCTGATTCCCCGCATCTGATTCCCTGCAACTGAATCCAAGCCTCTGATTCCCTGCCTCTGATTCCCAACCTCTGATTCCCAACCTCTGATTCCACACCTCTGATTCCCCATGTCTGATTCCCCGCCTCTGTTTCCCCGCCTCTGATTCCCCGCCTCTGATTCCCCATATCTCATTCCCCGCCTCTGATTCCGCATCTCTGATTCCCGGACTCTGATTCCCCACCTCTGATTCCCGGCCTCTTATTCCCGGCATCTGATTCCGGCCTCTGATTCCCGGCCTCTGATTCCCTGCTTCTGATTCTGATTCCCTGCCTCTGATTCCCCACCTCTGATTCCGCACATCTAATTCCCTGCCTCTGATTCCCCACCTCTGATTCCCCATATCTGATTCCCCGCCTCTGTTTCCCCGCCTCTGATTCCCCGCCTCTGTTTCCCCATATCTAAGTCCCCGCCTCTTATTCCCCAACTTTGATTCCCCACCTCTGATTCCCCAGCTCTGATTCCCCGCCTCTGATTCCCCGCATATGATTCCATGCATCTGATTCCCAGCCTCTGATTCCCAGCCTCTGATTCCCAACCTCTGATTCCCCACCTCTGATTCCATATATCTGATTCCCCGCCTCTGTTTCCCCGCCTCTGATTCCCCGCCTCTGTTTCCGCATATCTGATTCCCCGCCTCTGAATCCCCAACTCTGATTCCCTGCCTCTAATTTCCCATGTCTGATTCCCCGCCTCTGATTCCCCGCGTCTGATTACCGGCCTCTGATTCCCCGCCTCTGATTCCCCATCTCTGATTCACAACCTCTGATTCCCCACCTCTAATTCCCCATATCTGATTCCCCGCCTCTGTTTCCCCGCCTCTGATTCCCCACCACTGATTCCCAATATCTGATTCCCCGCCTCTGATTCCCCACCTCTGATTCCCCGCCTCTGATTCGCCAGCTATGATTCCCCGCCTCTGATTCCCCGCGTCTGAATCCCTGCCTCTGATTCCCCGCCTCTGATTCCCCACCTCTGATTTCCCATATTTATTCCCTGCATCTGATTCCTTGCCTCTGATTCCCCAACTCTGATTCCCCGCCTCTGATTCCCCAGCTCTGATTCCCCGCCTCTGATTCCCCGTGTTTGATTCCCTGCCTCTGATTCCCGGCCTCTGATTCCCCATCTCTGATTCACCGCCTTTGATTCGCCACCTCTGATTCCCCAAATCTGATTCCCCGCCTCTGTTTCCCCGCCTCTGATTCCCCGCCTCTGATTCCCCGCGTCTGATTACCGGCCTCTGATTCCCCGCCTCTGATTCCCATCTCTGATTCACAACCTCTGATTCCCCACCTCTGATTCCCCATATCTGATTCCCCACCTCTGATTCCCGGCCTCTTATTCCCGGCATCTGATTCCGGCCTCTGATTCCCGGCCTCTGATTCCCTGCTTCTGATTCTGATTCCCTGCCTCTGATTCCCCATCTCTGATTCCGCACATCTGATTCCCTGCCTCTGATTACCCCCCTCTGTTTCCCCGCCTCTGATTCCCCGCCTCTGTTTCCCAATATCTAAGTCCCCGCCTCTGATTCCCCAACTCTGATTCCCCACCTCTGATTCCCCAGCTCTGATTCCCCGCCTCTGATTCCCCGCATCTGATTCCCTGCATCTGATTCCAAGCCTCTGATTCCCTGCCTCTGATTCCCAACCTCTGATTCCCCACCTCTGATTCCCCATATCTGATTCCCCGCCTCTGTTTCCCCACCTCTGATTCGCCACCTCTGTTTCCCCATATCTGATTCACGGCCTCTGATTCCCCGCCTCTGATTCCCCGCCTCTGATTCCCTGCCTCTGATTCCCCATCTCCGATTCCGCACATCTGATTCCCTGCCTCTGATTCCCCGCCTCTGATTCCCCACCTCTGATTCCCTGCCTCTGATTCCCAACCTCTGATTCCCCACCTCTGATTCCCCATATCTGATTCCCCGCCTCTGTTTCCCCGCCTCTGATTCCCCTCCTCTGATTCCCCAACTCTAATTCCCCGCCTCTGATTCCCCAGCTCTGATTCCCCGTGTTTGATTCCCTGCCTCTGATTCCCTGCCCTGATTCCCCATCTCTGTTTCACCGCCTTTGATTCGCCACCTCTGATTCCCCATATCTGACTCCCCGCCTCTGTTTCCCCGCCTCTGATTCCCTGCCTCTGATTCCCAACATCTGATTCCACACCTCTGATTCCCCATATCTGATTCCCCGCCTCTGTTTCCCCGCCTCTGATTCCCTGCCCCTGTTTCCCCATATCTGATTCCCTGCCTCTGATTCCCCAACTCTGATTCCCCGCCTCTGATTCCCCAGCTCTGATTCCCCGCCTCTTATTTCCCGTGTTTGATTCCCTGCCTCTGATTCCCCGCCTCTGATTCCCCATCTCTGATTCACCGCCTTTGATTCGCCACCTCTGATTCCACATATCTGATTCCCCACCTCTGTATCCCCGCCTCTGATTCCCCGCCTCTGATTCTCCATATCTCATTCCCCGCCTCTGAATCCCCATCTCTGATTCCCGGACTCTGATTCCCCACCTCTGATTCCCGGCCTCTTATTCCCAGCATCTGATTCCCGGCCTCTGATTCCCGGCCTCTGATTCCCCGCTTCTGATTCTGATTCCCTGCCTCTGATTCCCCATCTCTGATTCCACACATCTGATTCCCTGCCTCTGATTCCCCACCTCTGATTCCCCATATCTGATTTCCCGCCTCTGTTTCCCCGCCTCTGATTCCCCGCCTCTGTTTCCCAATATCTAAGTCCCCGCCTCTGATTCCACAACTCTGATTCCCCACCTCTGATTCCCCAGCTCTGATTCCCCGCCTCTGATTCCCCGCATCTGATTCCCTGCAACTGATTCCAAGCCTCTGATTCCCTGCCTCTGATTCCCAACCTCTGATTCCCAACCTCTGATTCCACACCTCTGATTCCCCATATCTGATTCCCCGCCTCTGTTTCCCCGCCTCTGATTCCCCGCCTCTGATTCCCCATATCCCATTCCCCGCCTCCAATTCCGCATCTCTGATTCCCAACCTCTGATTCCCCACCTCTGATTCCCCATATCTGATTCCCCGCCTCTGTTTCCCCGCCTCTGATTCCCCGCCTCTGTTTCCCCATATCTGATCCCCACCTCTATTTGCCCGCCTCTGATTCCCCGCCTCTGTTTCCCCATATCTGATTCCCCGCCTCTGAATCCCCAACTCTGATTCCCTGCCTCTAATTTCCCATGTCTGATTCCCCGCCTCTGATTCCCCGCGTCTGATTACCGGCCTCTGATTCCCCGCCTCTGATTCCCCATCTCTGATTCACAACCTCTGATTCCCCACCTCTGATTCCCCATATCTGATTCCCCGCCTCTGTTTCCCCGCCTCTGATTCCCCACATCTGATTCACAATATCTGATTCCCCGCCTCTGATTCCCCACCTCTGATTCCCCGCCTCTGATTCGCCAGCTATGATTCCCCGCCTATGATTCCCCGCGTCTGATTCCCTGCCTCTGATTCCCCGCCTCTGATTCCACATCTCTGATTCACCACCGCTGATTCCCCGCGTCTGATTCCCCGCCTCTGATTCCCCATCTCTGATTCCCCATCTCTGATTCCCCAATTCTGATTCCCCGCCTCTGATTCCCCAGCTCTGATTCCTCGCCTCTGATTCCCTTCCTCTGATTCCCAACCTCTGATTCCCCACCTCTGATTTCCCATAATGATTCCCTGCGTCTGATTCCCCACCTCTGATTCCCCATATCTGATTCCCCGCCTCTGTTTCCCCGCGTCTGATTCCCCGCCTCTGTTTCCCCGTATCTGATCCCCGCCTCTATTTGCCCGCCTCTGATTCCCCGCCTCTGTTTCCCCATATCTGATTCCCCGCCTCTGAATCCCCAACTCTGATTCCCTGTCTCTAATTTCCCATGTCTGATTCCCCGCCTCTGATTCCCCGCGTCTGATTACCGGCCTCTGATTCCTCGCCTCTGATTCCCCATCTCTGATTCACAACCTCTGATTCCCCACCTCTGATTCCCCATATCTGATTCCCCGCCTCTGTTTCCCCGCCTCTGATTCCCCACCTCTGATTCCCAATATCTGATTCCCCGCCTCTGATTCCCCACCTCTGATTCCCCGCCTCTGATTCGCCAGCTATGATTCCCCGCCTCTGATTCCCCACGTCTGATTCCCTGCCTCTGATTCCCCGCCTCTGATTCCACATCTCTGATTCACCACCGCTGATTCCCCGCGTCTGATTCCCCGCCTCTGATTCCCCATCTCTGATTCCCCATCTCTGATTCCCCAATTCTGATTCCCCGCCTCTGATTCCCCAGCTCTGATTCCTCGCCTCTGATTCCCTTCCTCTGATTCCCAACCTCTGATTCCCCACCTCTGATTTTCCATATTGATTCCCTGCGTCTGATTCCCCGCCTCTGATTCCCCAACTCTGATTCCCCGCCTCTGATTCCCCAGCTCTGATTCCCCGCCTCTGATTCCCCGTGTTTGATTCCCTGCCTCTGATTCCCGGCCTCTGATTCCCCATCTCTGATTCACCGCCTTTGATTCGCCACCTCTGATTCCCCAAATCTGATTCCCCGCCTCTGTTTCCCCGCCTCTGATTCCCCGCCTCTGATTCCCCATATCTCATTCCCCGCCTCTGAATCCCCATCTCTGATTCCCGGACTCTGATTCCCCACCTCTGATTCCCGGCCTCTTATTCCCGGCATCTGATTCCGGCCTCTGATTCCCGGCCTCTGATTCCCTGCTTCTGATTCTGATTCCCTGCCTCTGATTCCCCATCTCTGATTCCGCACATCTGATTCCCTGCCTCTGATTACCCCCCTTCTGTTTCCCCGCCTCTGATTCCCCGCCTCTGTTTCCCAATATCTAAGTCCCCGCCTCTGATTCCCCAACTCTGATTCCCCACCTCTGATTCCCCAGCTCTGATTCCCCGCCTATGATTCCCCGCATCTGATTCCCTGCATCTGATTCCAAGCCTCTGATTCCCTGCCTCTGATTCCCAACCTCTGATTCCCCACCTCTGCTTCCCCATATCTGATTCCCCGCCTCTGTTTCCCCGCCTCTGATTCCCCACCTCTGTTTCCCAATATCTGATTCCCGGCCTCTGATTCCCCGCTTCTGATTCCCCGCCTCTGATTCCCTGCCTCTGATTCCCCATCTCCGATTCCGCACATCTGATTCCCTGCCTCTGATTCCCCGCCTCTGATTCCCCGCCTCTGATTCCCTGCCTCTGATTCCCAACCTCTGATTCCCCACCTCTGATTCCCCATATCTGATTCCCCGCCTCTGTTTCCCCGCCTCTGATTCCCCTCCTCTGATTCCCCAACTCTAATTTCCCGCCTCTGATTCCCCAGCTCTGATTCCCTGTGTTTGATTCCCTGCCTCTGATTCCCTGCCCTGATTCCCCATCTCTGTTTCACCGCCTTTGATTCGCCACCTCTGATTCCCCATATCTGATTCCCCGCCTCTGTTTCCCCGCCTCTGATTCCCTGCCTCTGATTCCCAACCTCTGATTCCCCATATCTGATTCCCCGCCTCTGTTTCCCCGCCTCTGATTCCCTGCCCCTGTTTCCCCATATCTGATTCCCTGCCTCTGATTCCCCAACTCAGATTCCCCGCCTCTGATTCCCCAGCTCTGATTCCCCGCCTCTGATTTCCCGTGTTTGATTCCCTGCCTCTGATTCCCCACCTCTGATTCCCCATCTCTGATTCACCGCCTTTGATTCGCCACCTCTGATTCCACATATATGATTCCCCACCTCTGTTTCCCCGCCTCTGATTCCCCGCCTCTGATTCTCCATATCTCCTTCCCCGCCTCTGAATCCCCATCTCTGATTCCCGGACTCTGATTCTCCACCTCTGATTCCCGGCCTCTCATTCCCAGCATCTGATTCCCGGCCTCTGATTCCCGGCCTCTGATTCCCCGCTTCTGATTCTGATTCCCTGCCTCTGATTCCCCATCTCTGATTCCGCACATCTGATTCCCTGCCTCTGATTCCCCACCTCTGATTACCCATATCTGACTTCCCGCCTCTGTTTCCCCGCCTCTGATTCCCCGCCTCTGTTTCCCCATATCTAATTCCCAACCTCTGATGCCCCAACTCTGATTCCCTGCCTCTGATTCCCCGCGTTCTATTCCCTGCCTCTGATTCCCCGCCTGTGATTCCCCATCTCTGATTCACAACCTCTGATTCCCCACCTCTGATTCCCCATATCTAATTCCCCGCCTCTGTTTGCCCGCCTCTGATTCCCCGCCTCTGTTTCCCCATATCTGATTCCCCGCCTCTGAATCCCCAACTCTGATTCCCTGCCTCTTATTCCCCAGCTCTGATTCCCCGCCTTTGATTCCCCCCGTCTTATTCCCAGCCTCTGAATCCCCGTGTCTGATTTCCTGCCTCTGATTCCCCACCTCTGATTCCCCATCTCTGATTCACAGCCTCTGATTCCCCACCTCTGATTCCCCATCTCTGATTCCGCACATCTGATTCCCTGCCTCTGATTCCCCGACTCTGATCCCCACCTCTGATTCCCAACCTCTGATTCCCCACCTCTGAATCCCCATATCTGATTCCCTGCCTCTGATTCCCCGCCTCTGATTCCCTGCCTCTGATTCCCCGCCTCTGATTCCCCAGCTCTGATTCCCCGCCTCTGAATCCCCAACTCTGATTCCCTGCCTCTGATTCCCTGCCTCTGATTCCCTGCCTCTGATTCCCAACCTCAGATTCCCCACCTCTGAGTCCCCATATCTGTTTCCCCGCCTCTGTTTCCCCGCCTCTGATTCCCCGCCTCTGATTCACAGGCTCTGATTCTCCGCCTCTGATTCCCCGCCTCTGGTTCCCCGCCTCTGATTCGCTGCCTCTGATTCCCCATCTCTGATTCCGCACATCTGATTCCCTGCCTCTGATTCCCCGCCTCTGACTCCCCGCCTCTGATTCCCTGCCTCTGTTTCCCAACCTCTGATTCCCCACCTCTGATTCCCCATATCTGATTCCCCACCTCTGTTTCCCTGCCTCTGATTCCCCACCTCTGTTTCCCCATATCTGATATCCCGCCTCTGATTCCCCAACTCTGATACCCCGCCTCTGATTCCCCAGCTCTGATTCCCCTCCTCTGATTCCCCGTGTTTGATTCCCTGCCTCTGATTCCCCGCCTCTGATTCCCCATCTCTGATTCACCGCCTTTCATTCGCCACCTCTGATTCCCCATATCAAATTGCCCGCCTCTGTTTCCCCGCCTCTGATTCCCCGCCTCTGTTTCCCCATATCTTATTCCCCACCTCTGATTCCCCATATCTGATTCCCCGCCTCTCTTTCCTCGCCTCTGATTCCCCGCCTCTGATTCCCCATATCTGATTCCCCATATCTGATTCCCCGCCTCTGATTCCCCGCCTCTGTTTCCCCATATCTGATTCCCCACCTCTGATTCCCCATATCTGATTCCCCGCCTCTCTTTCCGTGCCTCTGATTCCCTGCCTCTGATTCCCCATATCTGATTCCCCGCCTCTGTTTCCCCATATCTAATTCCCCGCCTCTGATTCCCAAACTCTGATTCCCCGACTCTGATTCCCCAACTCTGATTCCCCGCCTCTGATTCCCCACATCTGATTCCCTGCCTCTGATTCCCCGCCTCCGATTCCCTGCCTCTGATTCCCAACCTCTGATTCCCCACCTCTGAATCCCCATATCTGATTCCCTGCCTCTGATTCCCCGCCTCTGATTCCCTGCCTCTGATTCCCCGCCTCTGATTCCCCAGCTCTGATTTCCCGCCTCTGAATCCCCAACTCTGATTCCCTGCCTCTGATTCCCCAGCTCTGATTCCCCGCCTCTGATTCCCCAGCTCTGATTCCCTGCCTCTGATTTCCCGCCTGTGATTCCCCATCTCTGATTCACAACCTCTGATTCCCCACCTCTGATTCCCCATATCTGATTCCCCGCCTCTGTTTGCCCGCCTCTAATTCCCCGCCTCTGTTTCCCCATATCTGATTCCACGCCTCTGAATCCCCGCCTCTGGTTCCCCGCCTCTGATTCGCTGCTTCTGATTCCCCATCTCTGATTCCGCACATCTGATTCCCTGCCTCTGATTCCCCGCCTCTGACACCCCGCCTCTGATTCCCTGCCTCTGTTTCCCAACCTCTGATTCCCCATATCTGATTCCCCACCTCTGAATGCCCGCCTCTGGTTCCCCGCCTCTGATTCGCTGCCTCTGATTCCCCATCTCTGATTCCGCACATCTGATTCCCTGCCTCTGATTCCCCGCCTCTGATTCCCCATCTCTGATTCCCCACCTCTGAATCCGCGTGTCTGATACCCAGCCTCTGATACCCCGCCCCTGATTCCCCACCTCTGATTCCCCATATCTGATACCCCGCCCCTGTTTCTGCGCCTCTGATTCCCCGCCTCTGATTCCCCGCCTCTGTTTCCCCATATCTGATTCGCCGCCTCTGATTCCCCAACTCTGATTCCCCGCCTCTGATTCCCCAGATCTGATTCCCCGTGTTTGATTCCCCGCGTCTGATTCCCCATCTCTGATTCCCGACCTCTGATTCCCGGCCTCTCATTCCCGGCCTCTGATTCCCGGCCTCTGATTCCCCGCCTCTGGTTCCCCGCCTCTGATTCGCTGCCTCTGATTCCCCATCTCTGATTCCGCACATCTGATTCCCTGCCTCTGATTCCCCGCCTCTGACTCCCCGCCTCTGATTCCCTGCCTCTGTTTCCCAACCTCTGATTCCCCACCTCTGATTCCCCATATCTGATTCCCCAACTCTGTTTCCCCGCCTCAGGTTCCCCGCCTCTGATTCGCTGCCTCTGATTCCCCATCTCTGATTCCGCACATCTGATTCCCTGCCTCTGATTCCCCGCCTCTGATTCCCATCTCTGATTCCCCGCCTCTGAATCCCCGTGTCTGATACCCAGCCTCTGATACCCCGCCCCTGATTCCCCACCTCTGATTCCCCATATCTGATACCCCGCCTCTGTTTCTGCGCCTCTGATTCCCCGCCTCTGATTCCCCGCCTCTGCTTCCCCATATCTGATTCCCCGCCTCTGATTCCCCAGATCTGATTCCCCGTGTTTGATTCCCCGCCTCTGATTCGCCATCTCTGATTCCCGGCCTCTGATTCCCGGCCTCTCATTCCCGGCCTCTGATTCCCGGCCTCTGATTCCCCGCCTCTGGTTCCCCGCCTCTGATTCGCTGCCTCTGATTCCCCATCTCTGATTCCGCACATCTGATTCCCTGCCTCTGATTCCCCGCCTCTGACTCCCCGCCTCTGATTGTCTGCCTCTGTTTCCCAACCTCTGATTCCCCACCTCCGATTCCCCATATCTGATTCCCCACCTCTGTTTCCCTGCCTCTGATTCCCCACCTCTGTTTCCCCATATCTGATTCCCCGCCTCTGATTCCCCAACTCTGATTCCCCGCCTCTGATTCCCCAGCTATGATTTCCCACCTCTGATTCCCCGTGTTTGATTCCCTGCCTCTGATTCCCCGCCTCTGATTCCCCATCTCTGATTCACCGCCTTTGATTCGCCACCTCTGATTCCCCATATCTGATTGCCCACCTCTGTTTCCCCGCCTCTGATTCCCCGCCTCTGATTCTCCACATCTCATTCCCCGCCTCTGAATCCCCATCTCTGATTCCCGGACTCTGATTCCCAACCTCTGATTCCCGGCCTCTTATTCCCAGCATCTGATTCCAGGCCTCTGATTCCCCGCCTCTGATTCCCCAGCTCTGATTCCCGGCCTCTGATTCCCCATCTCTGATTCACCGCCTTTGATTCGCAACCTCTCATTCCCCATATCTGATTCCCCGCCTCTGTTTCCCCGCCTCTGATTCCCCGCCTCTGATTCCCCATATCTCATTCCCCGCCTCTAAATCCCCATCTCTGATTCCCGGACTCTGATTCCCCACCTCTGATTCCCGGCCTCTTATTCCCGGCATCTGATTCCGGCCTCAGATTCCCGGCCTCTGATTCCCTGCTTCTGATTCTGATTCCCTGCCTCTGATTCCCCATCTCTGATTCCGCACATCTGATTCCCTGCCTCTGATTCCCTACCTCTGATTCCCCATATCTGATTCCCCGCCTCTGTTTCCCCGCCTTTGATTCCCCGCCTCTGTTTCCCAATATCTAAGTCCCTGCCTCTGATTCCCCAACTCTGATTCCCCACCTCTGATTCCCCAGCTCTGATTCCCCGCCTCTGATTCCCCGCATCTGATTCCCTGCAACTGAATCCAAGCCTCTGATTCCCTGCCTCTGATTCCCAACCTCTGATTCCCAACCTCTGATTCCACACCTCTGATTCCCCATGTCTGATTCCCCGCCTCTGTTTCCCCGCCTCTGATTCCCCGCCTCTGATTCCCCATATCTCATTCCCCGCCTCTGATTCCGCATCTCTGATTCCCCGCCTCTGATTCCCCGCCTCTGATTCCCCATATCTCATTCCCTGCCTCTGATTCCCAACCTCTGATTCCCAACCTCTGATTCCCCACCTCTGATTCCCCATATCTGATTCCCCGCCTCTGTTTGCCCGCCTCTAATTCCCCGCCTCTGTTTCCCCATATCTGATTCCACGCCTCTGAATCCCCGCCTCTGGTTCCCCGCCTCTGATTCGCTGCTTCTGATTCCCCATCTCTGATTCCGCACAGCTGATTCCCTGCCTCTGATTCCCCGCCTCTGACACCCCGCCTCTGATTCCCTGCCTCTGTTTCCCAACCTCTGATTCCCCATATCTGATTCCCCACCTCTGAATGCCCGCCTCTGGTTCCCCGCCTCTGATTCGCTGCCTCTGATTCCCCATCTCTGATTCCGCACATCTGATTCCCTGCCTCTGATTCCCCGCCTCTGATTCCCCATCTCTGATTCCCCACCTCTGAATCCGCGTGTCTGATACCCAGCCTCTGATACCTCGCCCCTGATTCCCCACCTCTGATTCCCCATATCTGATACCCCGCCCCTGTTTCTGCGCCTCTGATTCCCCGCCTCTGTTTCCCCATATCTGATTCGCCGCCTCTGATTCCCCAACTCTGATTCCCCGCCTCTGATTCCCCAGATCTGATTCCCCGTGTTTGATTCCCCGCGTCTGATTCCCCATCTCTGATTCCCGACCTCTGATTCCCGGCCTCTCATTCCCGGCCTCTGATTCCCGGCCTCTGATTCCCCGCCTCTGGTTCCCCGCCTCTGATTCGCTGCCTCTGTTTCCCAACCTCTGATTCCCCACCTCTGATTCCCCATATCTGATTCCCCAACTCTGTTTCCCCGCCTCAGGTTCCCCGCCTCTGATTCGCTGCCTCTGATTCCCCATCTCTGATTCCGCACATCTGATTCCCTGCCTCTGATTCCCCGCCTCTGATTCCCATCTCTGATTCCCCGCCTCTGAATCCCCGTGTCTGATACCCAGCCTCTGATACCCCGCCCCTGATTCCCCACCTCTGATTCCCCATATCTGATACCCCGCCTCTGTTTCTGCGCCTCTGATTCCCCGCCTCTGATTCCCCGCCTCTGCTTCCCCATATCTGATTCCCCGCCTCTGATTCCCCAGATCTGATTCCCCGTGTTTGATTCCCCGCCTCTGATTCGCCATCTCTGATTCCCGGCCTCTGATTCCCGGCCTCTCATTCCCGGCCTCTGATTCCCGGCCTCTGATTCCCCGCCTCTGGTTCCCCGCCTCTGATTCGCTGCCTCTGATTCCCCATCTCTGATTCCGCACATCTGATTCCCTGCCTCTGATTCCCCGCCTCTGACTCCCCGCCTCTGATTGTCTGCCTCTGTTTCCCAACCTCTGATTCCCCACCTCCGATTCCCCATATCTGATTCCCCACCTCTGTTTCCCTGCCTCTGATTCCCCACCTCTGTTTCCCCATATCTGATTCCCCGCCTCTGATTCCCCAACTCTGATTCCCCGCCTCTGATTCCCCAGCTATGATTTCCCACCTCTGATTCCCCGTGTTTGATTCCCTGCCTCTGATTCCCCGCCTCTGATTCCCCATCTCTGATTCACCGCCTTTGATTCGCCACCTCTGATTCCCCATATCTGATTGCCCACCTCTGTTTCCCTGCCTCTGATTCCCCGCCTCTGATTCTCCACATCTCATTCCCCGCCTCTGAATCCCCATCTCTGATTCCCGGACTCTGATTCCCAACCTCTGATTCCCGGCCTCTTATTCCCAGCATCTGATTCCAGGCCTCTGATTCCCCGCCTCTGATTCCCCAGCTCTGATTCCCGGCCTCTGATTCCCCATCTCTGATTCACCGCCTTTGATTCGCAACCTCTCATTCCCCATATCTGATTCCCCGCCTCTGTTTCCCCGCCTCTGATTCCCCGCCTCTGATTCCCCATATCTCATTCCCCGCCTCTAAATCCCCATCTCTGATTCCCTGCCTCTGATTCCCCATCTCTGATTCCGCACATCTGATTCCCTGCCTCTGATTCCCTACCTCTGATTCCCCATATCTGATTCCCCGCCTCTGTTTCCCCGCCTTTGATTCCCCGCCTCTGTTTCCCAATATCTAAGTCCCTGCCTCTGATTCCCCAACTCTGATTCCCCACCTCTGATTCCCCAGCTCTGATTCCCCGCCTCTGATTCCCCGCATCTGATTCCCTGCAACTGAATCCAAGCCTCTGATTCCCTGCCTCTGATTCCCAACCTCTGATTCCCAACCTCTGATTCCACACCTCTGATTCCCCATGTCTGATTCCCCGCCTCTGTTTCCCCGCCTCTGATTCCCCGCCTCTGATTCCCCATATCTCATTCCCCGCCTCTGATTCCGCATCTCTGATTCCCGGACTCTGATTCCCCACCTCTGATTCCCGGCCTCTTATTCCCGGCATCTGATTCCGGCCTCTGATTCCCGGCCTCTGATTCCCTGCTTCTGATTCTGATTCCCTGCCTCTGATTCCCCACCTCTGATTCCGCACATCTAATTCCCTGCCTCTGATTCCCCACCTCTGATTCCCCATATCTGATTCCCCGCCTCTGTTTCCCCGCCTCTGATTCCCCGCCTCTGTTTCCCCATATCTAAGTCCCCGCCTCTTATTCCCCAACTTTGATTCCCCACCTCTGATTCCCCAGCTCTGATTCCCCGCCTCTGATTCCCCGCATATGATTCCATGCATCTGATTCCCAGCCTCTGATTCCCAGCCTCTGATTCCCAACCTCTGATTCCCCACCTCTGATTCCATATATCTGATTCCCCGCCTCTGTTTCCCCGCCTCTGATTCCCCGCCTCTGTTTCCGCATATCTGATTCCCCGCCTGTGAATCCCCAACTCTGATTCCCTGCCTCTAATTTCCCATGTCTGATTCCCCGCCTCTGATTCCCCGCGTCTGATTACCGGCCTCTGATTCCCCGCCTCTGATTCCCCATCTCTGATTCACAACCTCTGATTCCCCACCTCTAATTCCCCATATCTGATTCCCCGCCTCTGTTTCCCCGCCTCTGATTCCCCACCTCTGATTCCCAATATCTGATTCCCCGCCTCTGATTCCCCACCTCTGATTCCCCGCCTCTGATTCGCCAGCTATGATTCCCCGCCTCTGATTCCCCGCGTCTGAATCCCTGCCTCTGATTCCCCGCCTCTGATTCCCCACCTCTGATTTCCCATATTTATTCCCTGCATCTGATTCCCCGCCTCTGATTCCCCAACTCTGATTCCCCGCCTCTGATTCCCCAGCTCTGATTCCCGGCCTCTGATTCCCCGTGTTTGATTCCCTGCCTCTGATTCCCGGCCTCTGATTCCCCATCTCTGATTCACCGCCTTTGATTCGCCACCTCTGATTCCCCAAATCTGATTCCCCGCCTCTGTTTCCCCGCCTCTGATTCCCCGCCTCTGATTCCCCGCGTCTGATTACCGGCCTCTGATTCCCCGCCTCTGATTCCCATCTCTGATTCACAACCTCTGATTCCCCACCTCTGATTCCCCATATCTGATTCCCCACCTCTGATTCCCGGCCTCTTATTCCCGGCATCTGATTCCGGCCTCTGATTCCCGGCCTCTGATTCCCTGCTTCTGATTCTGATTCCCTGCCTCTGATTCCCCATCTCTGATTCCACACATCTGATTCCCTGCCTCTGATTACCCCCCTCTGTTTCCCCGCCTCTGATTCCCCGCCTCTGTTTCCCAATATCTAAGTCCCCGCCTCTGATTCCCCAACTCTGATTCCCCACCTCTGATTCCCCAGCTCTGATTCCCCGCCTCTGATTCCCCGCATCTGATTCCCTGCATCTGATTCCAAGCCTCTGATTCCCTGCCTCTGATTCCCAACCTCTGATTCCCCACCTCTGATTCCCCATATCTGATTCCCCGCCTCTGTTTCCCCGCCTCTGATTCCCCACCTCTGTTTCCCCATATCTGATTCACGGCCTCTGATTCCCCGCCTCTGATTCCCCGCCTCTGATTCCCTGCCTCTGATTCCCCATCTCCGATTCCGCACATCTGATTCCCTGCCTCTGATTCCCCGCCTCTGATTCCCCACCTCTGATTCCCTGCCTCTGATTCCCAACCTCTGATTCCCCACCTCTGATTCCCCATATCTGATTCCCCGCCTCTGTTTCCCCGCCTCTGATTCCCCTCCTCTGATTCCCCAACTCTAATTCCCCGCCTCTGATTCCCCAGCTCTGATTCCCCGTGTTTGATTCCCTGCCTCTGATTCCCTGCCCTGATTCCCCATCTCTGTTTCACCGCCTTTGATTCGCCACCTCTGATTCCCCATATCTGACTCCCCGCCTCTGTTTCCCCGCCTCTGATTCCCTGCCTCTGATTCCCAACCTCTGATTCCACACCTCTGATTCCCCATATCTGATTCCCCGCCTCTGTTTCCCCGCCTCTGATTCCCTGCCCCTGTTTCCCCATATCTGATTCCCTGCCTCTGATTCCCCAACTCTGATTCCCCGCCTCTGATTCCCCAGCTCTGATTCCCCGCCTCTGATTTCCCGTGTTTGATTCCCTGCCTCTGATTCCCCGCCTCTGATTCCCCATCTCTGATTCACCGCCTTTGATTCGCCACCTCTGATTCCACATATCTGATTCCCCACCTCTGTTTCCCCGCCTCTGATTCCCCGCCTCTGATTCTCCATATCTCATTCCCCGCCTCTGAATCCCCATCTCTGATTCCCGGACTCTGATTCCCCACCTCTGATTCCCGGCCTCTTATTCCCAGCATCTGATTCCCGGCCTCTGATTCCCGGCCTCTGATTCCCCGCTTCTGATTCTGATTCCCTGCCTCTGATTCCCCATCTCTGATTCCGCACATCTGATTCCCTGCCTCTGATTCCCCACCTCTGATTCCCCATATCTGATTTCCCGCCTCTGTTTCCCCGCCTCTGATTCCCCGCCTCTGTTTCCCCATATCTAATTCCCAACCTCTGATGCCCCAACTCTGATTCCCTGCCTCTGATTCCCCGCGTTCTATTCCCTGCCTCTGATTCCCCGCCTGTGATTCCCCATCTCTGATTCACCACCTCTGATTCCCCACCTCTGATTCCCCATATCTAATTCCCCGCCTCTGTTTGCCCGCCTCTGATTCCCCGCCTCTGTTTCCCCATATCTGATTCCCCGCCTCTGAATCCCCAACTCTGATTCCCTGCCTCTGATTCCCCAGCTCTGATTCCCAGCCTTTGATTCCCCCCGTCTGATTCCCAGCCTCTGAATCCCCGTGTCTGATTTCCTGCCTCTGATTCCCCGCATCTGATTCCCCATCTCTGATTCACAGCCTCTGATTCCCCACCTCTGATTCCCCAGCTCTGATTCCCCGCCTCTGATTCCCCAACTCTGATTCCCCGCCTCTGATTCCCCAGCTCTGATTCCCCGCCTTTGATTTCCCGTGTTTGATTCCCTGCCTCTGATTCCCCGCCTCTGATTCCCCATCTCTGATTCAACGCCTTTGATTCGCCACCTCTGATTCCCCATATCTGATTCCTCGCCTCTGTTTCCCCGCCTCTGATTCCCCGCCTCTGTTTCCCAATATCTAAGTCCCCGCCTCTGATTCCCCAACTCTGATTCCCCACCTCTGATTCCCCAGCTCTGATTCCCCGCCTCTGATTCCCCGCATCTGATTCCCTGCATCTGATTCCAAGCCTCTGATTCCCTGCCTCTGATTCCCAACCTCTGATTCCCCACCTCTGATTCCCCATATCTGATTCCCCGCCTCTGTTTCCCCGCCTCTGATTCCCCACCTCTGTTTCCCCATATCTGATTCACGGCCTCTGATTCCCCGCCTCTGATTCCCCGCCTCTGATTCCCTGCCTCTGATTCCCCATCTCCGATTCCGCACATCTGATTCCCTGCCTCTGATTCCCCGCCTCTGATTCCCCACCTCTGATTCCCTGCCTCTGATTCCCAACCTCTGATTCCCCACCTCTGATTCCCCATATCTGATTCCCCGCCTCTGTTTCCCCGCCTCTGATTCCCCTCCTCTGATTCCCCAACTCTAATTCCCCGCCTCTGATTCCCCAGCTCTGATTCCCCGTGTTTGATTCCCTGCCTCTGATTCCCTGCCCTGATTCCCCATCTCTGTTTCACCGCCTTTGATTCGCCACCTCTGATTCCCCATATCTGACTCCCCGCCTCTGTTTCCCCGCCTCTGATTCCCTGCCTCTGATTCCCAACCTCTGATTCCACACCTCTGATTCCCCATATCTGATTCCCCGCCTCTGTTTCCCCGCCTCTGATTCCCTGCCCCTGTTTCCCCATATCTGATTCCCTGCCTCTGATTCCCCAACTCTGATTCCCCGCCTCTGATTCCCCAGCTCTGATTCCCCGCCTCTGATTTCCCGTGTTTGATTCCCTGCCTCTGATTCCCCGCCTCTGATTCCCCATCTCTGATTCACCGCCTTTGATTCGCCACCTCTGATTCCACATATCTGATTCCCCACCTCTGTTTCCCCGCCTCTGATTCCCCGCCTCTGATTCTCCATATCTCATTCCCCGCCTCTGAATCCCCATCTCTGATTCCCGGACTCTGATTCCCCACCTCTGATTCCCGGCCTCTTATTCCCAGCATCTGATTCCCGGCCTCTGATTCCCGGCCTCTGATTCCCCGCTTCTGATTCTGATTCCCTGCCTCTGATTCCCCATCTCTGATTCCGCACATCTGATTCCCTGCCTCTGATTCCCCACCTCTGATTCCAAATATCTGATTTCCCGCCTCTGTTTCCCCGCCTCTGATTCCCCGCCTCTGTTTCCCCATATCTAATTCCCAACCTCTGATGCCCCAACTCTGATTCCCTGCCTCTGATTCCTCGCGTTCTATTCCCTGCCTCTGATTCCCCGCCTGTGATTCCCCATCTCTGATTCACCACCTCTGATTCCCCACCTCTGATTCCCCATATCTAATTCCCCGCCTCTGTTTGCCCGCCTCTGATTTCCCGCCTCTGTTTCCCCATATCTGATTCCCCGCCTCTGAATCCCCAACTCTGATTCCCTGCCTCTGATTCCCCAGCTCTGATTCCCAGCCTTTGATTCCCCCCGTCTGATTCCCAGCCTCTGAATCCCCGTGTCTGATTTCCTGCCTCTGATTCCCCGCATCTGATTCCCCATCTCTGATTCACAGCCTCTGATTCCCCACCTCTGATTCCCCAGCTCTGATTCCCCGCCTCTGATTCCCCAACTCTGATTCCCCGCCTCTGATTCCCCAGCTCTGATTCCCCGCCTTTGATTTCCCGTGTTTGATTCCCTGCCTCTGATTCCCCGCCTCTGATTCCCCATCTCTGATTCAACGCCTTTGATTCGCCACCTCTGATTCCCCATATCTGATTCCTCGCCTCTGTTTCCCCGCCTCTGATTCCCTGCCTCTGATTCCCCATCTCTGATTCCCCATCTCTGATTCCCCAATTCTGATTCCCCTCCTCTGATTCCCCGTGTTTGATTCCTTGCCTCTGATTCCCGGCCTCTGATTCCCCATCTCTGATTCACCGCCTTTGATTCGCCACCTCTGATTCGCCATATCTGATCACCCGCCTCTGTTTCCCCGCCTCTGATTCCCCGCCTCTGATTCCCCATATCTCATTCCCCGCCTCTGAATCCCCATCTCTGATTCCCGGACTCTGATTCCCCACCTCTGATTTCCGGCCTTTTATTCCCGGCATCTGATTCCGGCCTCTGATTCCCGGCCTCTGATTCCCTGCTTCTGATTCTGATTCCCTGCCTTTGATTCCCCATCTCTGATTCCGCACATCTGATTCCCTGCCTCTGATTCCCCATCTCTGATTCCCCATATCTGATTCCCCGCCTCTGATTCCCTGCCTCTGTTTCCCAATATCTAAGTCCCCGCCTCTGATTCCCCAACTCTGATTCCCCACTTCTGATTCCCCAGCTCTGATTCCCCGCCTCTGATTCCCCGCATCTGATTCCCTGCATCTGATTCCAAGCCTCTGATTCCCTACCTCTGATTCCCAACCTCTGATTCCCCACCTCTGATTCCCCATATCTGATTCCCAGCCTCTGTTTCCCCGCCTCTGATTCCCCGCCTCTGTTTCCCCATATCTGATTCCCGGCCTCTGATTCCCCGCCTCTGATTCCCCGCCTCTGATTCCCTGCCTCTGATTCCCAACCTCTGATTCCCCACCTCTGATTCCCCGTGTTTGATTCCCCGCTTCTGTTTCCCCGCCTCTGATTCCCCGCCTCTGATTCCCCAACTCTAATTCCCCGCCTCTGATTCCCCATATCTGATTCCCCGCCTCTGTTTCCCCGCCTCTGATTCCCCGCCCCTGTTTCCCCATATCTGATTCCCTGCCTCTGATTCCCCAACTTTGATTCCCAGCCTCTGATTCCCCAGCTCTGATTCCCCGCCTCTGATTCCCCGTGTTTGATTCCCTGCCTCTGATTCCCCTCCTCTGATTCCCCATCTCTGATTCACCACCTTTGATTCGCCACCTCTGATTCCCCATATCTGATTCCCCACCTCTGTTTTCCCGCCTCTGATTCCCCGCCTCTGATTCTCCATATCTCATTCCCCGCCTCTGAATCCCCATCTCTGATTCCCGGACTCTGATTCCCCACCTCTGATTCCCGGCCACTTATTCCCAGCATCTGATTCCAGGCCTCTGATTCCCGGCCTCTGACTCCACGCTTCTGATTCTGATTCCCTGCCTCTGATTCCCCATCTCTGATTCCGCACATCTGATTACCTGCCTCTGATTCCCCACCTCTAATTCCCCATATCTGATCTCCCGCCTCTGATTCCCCGCATCCGATTCCCCATATCTGATTCCCCGCCTCTGTTTCCCCGCCCCTGATTCCCCGCCTCTGTTTCCCCATATCTGATTCCCCGCCTCTGATTCCCAACTATGATTCCCCGCCTCTGATTCCCCAGCTCTGATTCCCTGCCTCTGATTCCCCGCGTTCTATTCCCTGCCTCTGATTCCCCGCCTGTGATTCCCCATCTCTGATAAACCACCTCTGATTCCCCACCACTGATTCCCCATATCTAATTCCCCGCCTCTGTTTGCCCGCCTCTGATTCCCCGCCTCTGTTTCCCCATATCTGATTCCCCGCCTCTGAATCCCCAACTCTGATTCCCTGCCTCTGATTCCCCAGCTTCATTCCCCGCCTTTGATTCCCCCCGTCTGATTCCCAGCCTCTGAATCCCCGTGTCTGATAACCTGCCTCTGATTCCCCGCCTCTGATTCCCCATCTCAGATTCACCGCCTCTGATTCCCCACCTCTGATTCCCCATCTCTGATTCCGCACATCCGACTCCCTGCCTCTGATTCCCCGACTCTGATTCCCCACCTCTGATTCCCCAGCTCTGATTCCCCGCCTCTGATTCCCCAACTCTGATTCCCCGCCTCTGATTCCACAGCTCTGATTCCCCGCCTCTGATTCCCCGTGTTTGATCCCCTGCCTCTGATTCCCCGCCTCTGATTCCCCATCTCTGTTTCCCCGCCTCTGATTCCCCGCCTCTGATTCCCCATATCTCATTCCCCGCCTCTGATTCGCCAGCTATGATTCCCCGCCTCTGATTCCCCGCGTCTGATTCCCTGCCTCTGATTCCCCGCCTCTGATTCCACATCTCTGATTCACCACCTCTGATTCCACGCGTCTGATTCCCCGCCTCTGATTCCCCATCTCTGATTCCCCATCTCTAATTCCCCAATTCTGTTTCCCCGCCTCTGATTCCCCAGCTCTGATTCCTCGCCTCTGATTCCCTTCCTCTGATTCCCAACCTCTGATTCCCCAACTCTGATTTCCCATATTGATTCCCTGCGTCTGATTCCCCACCTCTGATTTCCCATATTGATTCCCTGCGTCTGATTCCCCGCCTCTGATTCCCCAACTCTGATTCCCCGCCTCTGATTCCCCAGCTCTGATTCCCCGCATCTGATTCCCCGTGTTTGATTCCCTGCCTCTGATTCCCGGCCTCTGATTCCCCATCTCTGATTCACCGCCTTTGATTCGCAACCTCTGATTCCCCATATCTGATTCCCCGCCTCTGTTTCTCCGCCTCTGATTCCCCGCCTCTGATTCCCCATATCTCATTCCCCGCCTCTAAATCCCCATCTCTGATTCCCGGACTCTGATTCCCCACCTCTGATTCCCGGCCTCTTATTCCCGGCATCTGATTCCGGCCTCTGATTCCCGGCCTCTGATTCCCTGCGTCTGATTCTGATTCCCTGCCTCTGATTCCCCATCTCTGATTCCGCACATCTGATTCCCTGCCTCTAATTCCCCACCTCTGATTCCCCATATCTGATTCCCCGCCTCTGTTTCCCCACCTTTGATTCCCCGCCTCTGTTTCCCAATATCTAAGTCCCCACCTCTGATTCCCCAACTCTGATTCCCCACCTCTGATTCCCCAGCTCTGATTCCCCGCCTCTGATTCCCCGCATCTGATTCCCTGCAACTGATTCCAAGCCTCTGATTCCCTGCCTCTGATTCCCAACCTCTGATTCCCAACCTCTGATTCCACACCTCTGATTCCCCATATCTGATTCCCCGCCTCAGTTTCCCCGCCTCTGATTCCCCGCCTCTGATTCCCCATATCCCATTCCCCGCCTCCAATTCCGCATCTCTGATTCCCAACCTCTGATTCCCCACCTCTGATTCCCCATATCTGATTCCCCGCCTCTGTTTCCCCGCCTCTGATTCCCCGCCTCTGTTTCCCCATATCTGATCCCCGCCTCTATTTGCCCGCCTCTGATTCCCCGCCTCTGTTTCCCCATATCAGATTCCCCGCCTCTGAATCCCTACCTCTGATTCCCTGCCTCTAATTTCCCATGTCTGATTCCCCGCCTCTGATTCCCCGCGTCTGATTACCGGCCTCTGATTCCCCGCCTCTGATTCCCCATCTCTGATTCACAACCTCTGATTCCACACCTCTGATTCCCCATATCTGATTCCCCGCCTCTGTTTCCCCGCCTCTGATTCCCCACCTCTGATTCCCAATATCTGATTCCCCGCCTCTGATTCCCCACCTCTGATTCCCCGCCTCTGATTCGCCAGCTATAATTCCCCGCCTCTGATTCCCCGCGTCTGATTCCCTGCCTCTGATTCCCCGCCTCTGATTCCACATCTCTGATTCACCACCGCTGATTCCCCGCGTCTGATTCCCCGCCTCTGATTCCCCATCTCTGATTCCCCATCTCTGATTCCCCAATTCTGATTCCCCGCCTCTGATTCCCCAGCTCTGATTCCTCGCCTCTGATTCCCTTCCTCTGATTCCCAACCTCTGATTCCCCACCTCTGATTTCCCATAATGATTCCCTGCGTCTGATTCCCCACCTCTGATTCCCCATATCTGATTCCCCGCCTCTGTTTCCCCGCCTCTGTTTCCCCGCCTCTGATTCCCCGCCTCTGTTTCCCCGTATCTGATCCCCGCCTCTATTTGCCCGCCTCTGATTCCCCGCCTCTGTTTCCCCATATCTGATTCCCCGCCTCTGAATCCCCAACTCTGATTCCCTGTCTCTAATTTCCCATGTCTGATTCCCCGCCTCTGATTCCCCGCGTCTGATTACCGGCCTCTGATTCCCCGCCTCTGATTCCCCATCTCTGATTCACAACCTCTGATTCCCCACCTCTGATTCCCCATATCTGATTCCCCGCCTCTGTTTCCCCGCCTCTGATTCCCCACCTCTGATTCCCAATATCTGATTCCCCGCCTCTGATTCCCCACCTCTGATTCCCCGCCTCTGATTCGCCAGCTATGATTCCCCGCCTCTGATTCCCCGCGTCTGTTTCCCTGCCTCTGATTCCCCGCCTCTGATTCCACATCTCTGATTCACCACCGCTGATTCCCCGCGTCTGATTCCCCGCCTCTGATTCCCCATCTCTGATTCCCCAATTCTGATTCCCCGCCTCTGATTCCCCAGCTCTGATTCCTCGCCTCTGATTCCCTTCCTCTGATTCCCAACCTCTGATTCCCCAACTCTGATTCCCCGCCTCTGATTCCCCAGCTCTGATTCCCCGCCTCTGATTCCCCGTGTTTGATTCCCTGCCTCTGATTCCCGGCCTCTGATTCCCCATCTCTGAATCACCGCCTTTGATTCGCCACCTCTGATTCCCCAAATCTGATTCCCCGCCTCTGTTTCCCCGCCTCTGATTCCCCGCCTCTGATTCCCCATATCTCATTCCCCGCCTCTGAATCCCCATCTCTGATTCCCGGACTCTGATTCCCCACCTCTGATTCCCGGCCTCTTATTCCCGGCATCTGATTCCGGCCTCTGATTCCCGGCTTCTGATTCCCTGCTTCTGATTCTGATTCCCTGCCTCTGATTCCCCATCTCTGATTCCGCACATCTGATTCCCTGCCTCTGATTACCCCCCTCTGTTTCCCCGCCTCTGATTCCCCGCCTCTGTTTCCCAATATCTAAGTCCCCGCCTCTGATTCCCCAACTCTGATTCCCCACCTCTGATTCCCCACCTCTGATTCCCCATATCTGATTCCCCGCCTCTGTTTCCCCGCCTCTGATTCCCCACCTCTGTTTCCCAATATCTGATTCCCGGCCTCTGATTCCCCGCTTCTGATTCCCCGCCTCTGATTCCCTGCCTCTGATTCCCCATCTCCGATTCCGCACATCTGATTCCCTGCCTCTGATTCCCCATCTCCGATTCCGCACATCTGATTCCCTGCCTCTGATTCCCCGCCTCTCATTCCCCGCCTCTGATTCCCTGCCTCTGATTCCCAACCTCTGATTCCCCACCTCTGATTCCCCATATCTGATTCCCCGCCTCTGTTTCCCCGCCTCTGATTCCCCTCCTCTGATTCCCCAACTCTAATTTCCCGCCTCTGATTCCCCAGCTCTGATTCCCCGTGTTTGATTCCCTGCCTCTGATTCCCTGCCCTGAATCACCATCTCTGTTTCACCACCTTTGATTCGCCACCTCTGATTCCCCATATCTGATTCCCCGCCTCTGTTTCCCCGCCTCTGATTCCCTGCCTCTGATTCCCAACCTCTGATTCCCCATATCTGATTCCCCGCCTCTCTTTCCGCGCCTCTGATTCCCCGCCTATGATTCCCAACCTCTGATTCCCCACCTCTGATTCCCCATATCTGATTCCCCGCCTCTGTTTCCCCGCCTCTGATTCCCCACCTCTGTTTCCCAATATCTGATTCCCGGCCTCTGATTCCCCGCTTCTGATTCCCCGCCTCTGATTCCCTGCCTCTGATTCCCCATCTCCGATTCCGCACATCTGATTCCCTGCCTCTGATTCCCCATCTCCGATTCCGCACATCTGATTCCCTGCCTCTGATTCCCCGCCTCTGATTCCCCGCCTCTGATTCCCTGCCTCTGATTCCCAACCTCTGATTCCCCACCTCTGATTCCCCATATCTGATTCCCCGCCTCTGTTTCCCCGCCTCTGATTCCCCTCCTCTGATTCCCCAACTCTAATTTCCCGCCTCTGATTCCCCAGCTCTGATTCCCCGTGTTTGATTCCCTGCCTCTGATTCCCTGCCCTGAATCCCCATCTCTGTTTCACCACCTTTGATTCGCCACCTCTGATTCCCCATATCTGATTCCCCGCCTCTGTTTCCCCGCCTCTGATTCCCTGCCTCTGATTCCCAACCTCTGATTCCCCATATCTGATTCCCCGCCTCTGTTTCCCCGCCTCTGATTCCCTGCCCCTGTTTCCCCATATCTGATTCCCTGCCTCTGATTCCCCAACTCAGATTCCCCGCCTCTGATTCCCCAGCTCTGATTCCCCGCCTCTGATTTCCCGTGTTTTATTCCCTGCCTCTGATTCCCCGCCTCTGATTCCCCATCTCTGATTCACCGCCTTTGATTCGCCACCTCTGATTCCACATATCTGATTCCCCACCTCTGTTTCCCCGCCTCTGATTCCCCGCCTCTGATTCTCCATATCTCATTCCCCGCCTCTGAATCCCCATCTCTGATTCCCGGACTCTGATTCCCCACCTCTGATTCCCGGCCTCTCATTCCCAGCATCTTATTCCCGGCCTCTGATTCCCGGCCTCTGATTCCCCGCTTCTGATTCTGATTCCCTGCCTCTGATTCCCCATCTCTGATTCCGCACATCTGATTCCCTGCCTCTGATTCCCCACCTCTGATTACCCATATCTGACTTCCCGCCTCTGTTTCCCCGCCTCTGATTCCCCGCCTCTGTTTCCCCATATCTAATTCCCAACCTCTGATGCCCCAACTCTGATTCCCCATATCTAATTCCCCGCCTCTGTTTGCCCGCCTCTGATTCCCCGCCTCTGTTTCCCCATATCTGATTCCCTGCCTCTGAATCCCCAACTCTGATTCCCTGCCTCTGATTCCCCAGCTCTGATTCCCCGCCTTTGATTCCCCCCGTCTGATTCCCAGCCTCTGAATCCCCGTGTCTGATTTCCTGCCTCTGATTCCCCACCTCTGATTCCCCATCTCTGATTCACAGCCTCTGATTCCCCACCTCTGATTCCCCATCTCTGATTCCGCACATCTGATTCCCTGCCTCTGATTCCCCGCCTCTGTTTCCCCATATCTAATTCCCAACCTCTGATGCCCCAACTCTGATTCCCTGCCTCTGATTCCCAGCGTTCTATTCCCTGCCTCTGATTCCCCGCCTGTGATTCCCCATCTCTGATTCACCACCTCTGATTCCCCACCTCTGATTCCCCATATCTAATTCCCTGCCTCTGAATCCCCAACTCTGATTCCCTGCCTCTGATTCCCCAGCTCAGATTCCCCGCCTTTGATTCCCCCCGTCTGATTCCCAGCCTCTGAATCCCCGTGTCTGATTTCCTGCCTCTGATTCCCCACCTCTGATTCCCCATCTCTGATTCACAGCCTCTGATTCCCCACCTCTGATTCCCCATCTCTGATTCCGCACATCTGATTCCCTGCCTCTGATTTCCCGACTCTGATCCCCACCTCTGATTCCCAACCTCTGATTCCCCACCTCTGAATCCCCATATCTGATTTCCTGCCTCTGTTTCCCCGCCTCTGATTCCCTGCCTCTGTTTCCCCACCTCTGATTCCCCGCCTCTGTTTCCCCATATCTGATTCACCACCTCTGATTCCCCACCTCTGATTCCCCATATCTAATTCCCTGCCTCTGAATCCCCAACTCTGATTCCCTGCCTCTGATTCCCCAGCTCAGATTCCCCGCCTTTGATTCCCCCCGTCTGATTCCCAGCCTCTGAATCCCCGTGTCTGATTTCCTGCCTCTGATTCCCCACCTCTGATTCCCCATCTCTGATTCACAGCCTCTGATTCCCCACCTCTGATTCCCCATCTCTGATTCCGCACATCTGATTCCCTGCCTCTGATTTCCCGACTCTGATCCCCACCTCTGATTCCCAACCTCTGATTCCCCACCTCTGAATCCCCATATCTGATTCCCTGCCTCTGATTCCCCGCCTCTGATTCCCCATATCTGATTCCCCATATCTGATTCCCCGCCTCTGATTCCCCGCCTCTGTTTCCCCATATCTGATTCCCCACCTCTGATTCCCCATATCTGATTCCCCGCCTCTCTTTCCGCGCCTCTGATTCCCCGCCTCTGATTCCCCATATCTGATTCCCCGCCTCTGTTTCCCCATATCTAATTCCCCGACTCTGATTCCCAAACTCTGATTCCCCAGCTCTGATTCCCCGCCTCTGATTCCCCGCATCTGATTCCCTGCATCTGATTCAAAGCCTCTGATTCCCTGCCTCTGATTCCCAACCTCTGATTCCCCACCTCTGATTCCCCATATCTGATTCCCAGCCTCTGTTTCCCCGCCTCTGATTCCCCGCCTCTGTTTCCCCATATCTGATTCCCGGCCTCTGATTCCCCGCCTCTGATTCCCCGCCTCTGATTCCCTGCCTCTGATTCCCCATCTCCGATTCCGCACATCTGATTCCCTGCCTCTGATTCCCCGCCTCTGATTCCCCGCCTCTGATTCCCTGCCTCTGATTCCCAACCTCTGATTCCCCACCTCTGATTCCCCGTGTTTGATTACCCGCTTCTGTTTCCCCGCCTCTGATTCCCCGCCTCTGATTCCCCAACTCTAATTCCCCGCCTCTGATTCCCCATGTCTGATTCCCCGCCTCTGTTTCCCCGCCTCTGATTCCCCGCCCCTGTTTCCCCATATCTGATTCCCTGCCTCTGATTCCCCAACTTTGATTCCCAGCCTCTGAATCCCCAGCTCTGATTCCCCGCCTCTGATACCCCGTGTTTGATTCCCTGCCTCTGATTCCCCTCCTCTGATTCCCCATCTCTGATTCACCACCTTTGATTCGCCACCTCTGATTCCCCATATCTGATTCCCCACCTCTGTTTTCCCGCCTCTGATTCCCCGCCTCTGATTCTCCATATCTCATTCCCGCCTCTGAATCCCCATCTCTGATTCCCGGACTCTGATTCCCCACCTCTGATTCCCGGCCTCTTATTCCCAGCATCTGATTCCAGGCCTCTGATTCCCGGCCTCTGACTCCCCGCTTCTGATTCTGATTCCCCGCCTCTGATTCCCCGCCTCTGTTTCCCCATATCTGATTCCCCGCCTCTGAATCCCCAACTCTGATTCCCTGCCTCTGATTCCCCAGCTTCATTCCCCGCCTTTGATTCCCCCCGTCTGATTCCCAGCCTCTGAATCCCCGTGTCTGATAACCTGCCTCTGATTCCCCGCCTCTGATTCCCCATCTCAGATTCACCGCCTCTGATTCCCCACCTCTGATTCCCCATCTCTGATTCCGCACATCCGACTCCCTGCCTCTGATTCCCCGACTCTGATTCCCCACCTCTGATTCCCCAGCTCTGATTCCCCGCCTCTGATTCCCCAACTCTGATTCCCCGCCTCTGATTCCACAGCTCTGATTCCCCGCCTCTGATTCCCCGTGTTTGATCACCTGCCTCTGATTCCCCGCCTCTGATTCCCCATCTCTGATTCACCGCCTTTGATTCGCCACCTCTAATTCCCCATATCTGATTCCTCGCCACTGTTTCCCCTCCTCTGATTCCCCGCCTCTGATTCCCCATATCTCATTCCCCGCCTCTGATTCGCCAGCTATGATTCCCCGCCTCTGATTCCCCGCGTCTGATTCCCTGCCTCTGATTCCCCGCCTCTGATTCCACATCTCTGATTCACCACCTCTGATTCCACGCGTCTGATTCCCCACCTCTGATTCCCCATCTCTGATTCCCCATCTCTGATTCCCCAATTCTGATTCCCCGCCTCTGATTCCCCAGCTCTGATTCCTCGCCTCTGATTCCCTTCCTCTGATTCCCAACCTCTGATTCCCCAACTCTGATTTCCCATATTGATTCCCTGCGTCTGATTCCCCACCTCTGATTTCCCATATTGATTCCCTGCGTCTGATTCCCCGCCTCTGATTCCCCAACTCTGATTCCCCGCCTCTGATTCCCCAGCTCTGATTCCCCGCATCTGATTCCCCGTGTTTGATTCCCTGCCTCTGATTCCCGGCCTCTGATTCCCCATCTCTGATTCACCGCCTTTGATTCGCAACCTCTGATTCCCCAGCTCTGATTCCCCGCCTCTGATTCCCCAACTCTGATTCCCCGCCTCTGATTCCACAGCTCTGATTCCCCGCCTCTGATTCCCCGTGTTTGATCACCTGCCTCTGATTCCCCGCCTCTGATTCCCCGCCTCTGATTCTCCATATCTCATTCCCCGCCTCTGAATCCCCATCTCTGATTCCCGGACTCTGATTCCCCACCTCTGATTCCCGGCCTCTCATTCCCAGCATCTTATTCCCGGCCTCTGATTCCCGGCCTCTGATTCCCCGCTTCTGATTCTGATTCCCTGCCTCTGATTCCCCATCTCTGATTCCGCACATCTGATTCCCTGCCTCTGATTCCCCACCTCTGATTACCCATATCTGACTTCCCGCCTCTGTTTCCCCGCCTCTGATTCCCCGCCTCTGTTTCCCCATATCTAATTCCCAACCTCTGATGCCCCAACTCTGATTCCCCATATCTAATTCCCCGCCTCTGTTTGCCCGCCTCTGATTCCCCGCCTCTGTTTCCCCATATCTGATTCCCTGCCTCTGAATCCCCAACTCTGATTCCCTGCCTCTGATTCCCCAGCTCTGATTCCCCGCCTTTGATTCCCCCCGTCTGATTCCCAGCCTCTGAATCCCCGTGTCTGATTTCCTGCCTCTGATTCCCCACCTCTGATTCCCCATCTCTGATTCACAGCCTCTGATTCCCCACCTCTGATTCCCCATCTCTGATTCCGCACATCTGATTCCCTGCCTCTGATTCCCCGCCTCTGTTTCCCCATATCTAATTCCCAACCTCTGATGCCCCAACTCTGATTCCCTGCCTCTGATTCCCAGCGTTCTATTCCCTGCCTCTGATTCCCCGCCTGTGATTCCCCATCTCTGATTCACCACCTCTGATTCCCCACCTCTGATTCCCCATATCTAATTCCCTGCCTCTGAATCCCCAACTCTGATTCCCTGCCTCTGATTCCCCAGCTCAGATTCCCCGCCTTTGATTCCCCCCGTCTGATTCCCAGCCTCTGAATCCCCGTGTCTGATTTCCTGCCTCTGATTCCCCACCTCTGATTCCCCATCTCTGATTCACAGCCTCTGATTCCCCACCTCTGATTCCCCATCTCTGATTCCGCACATCTGATTCCCTGCCTCTGATTTCCCGACTCTGATCCCCACCTCTGATTCCCAACCTCTGATTCCCCACCTCTGAATCCCCATATCTGATTTCCTGCCTCTGTTTCCCCGCCTCTGATTCCCTGCCTCTGTTTCCCCACCTCTGATTCCCCGCCTCTGTTTCCCCATATCTGATTCACCACCTCTGATTCCCCACCTCTGATTCCCCATATCTAATTCCCTGCCTCTGAATCCCCAACTCTGATTCCCTGCCTCTGATTCCCCAGCTCAGATTCCCCGCCTTTGATTCCCCCCGTCTGATTCCCAGCCTCTGAATCCCCGTGTCTGATTTCCTGCCTCTGATTCCCCACCTCTGATTCCCCATCTCTGATTCACAGCCTCTGATTCCCCACCTCTGATTCCCCATCTCTGATTCCGCACATCTGATTCCCTGCCTCTGATTTCCCGACTCTGATCCCCACCTCTGATTCCCAACCTCTGATTCCCCACCTCTGAATCCCCATATCTGATTCCCTGCCTCTGATTCCCCGTCTCTGATTCCCCATATCTGATTCCCCATATCTGATTCCCCGCCTCTGATTCCCCGCCTCTGTTTCCCCATATCTGATTCCCCACCTCTGATTCCCCATATCTGATTCCCCGCCTCTCTTTCCGCGCCTCTGATTCCCCGCCTCTGATTCCCCATATCTGATTCCCCGCCTCTGTTTCCCCATATCTAATTCCCCGACTCTGATTCCCAAACTCTGATTCCCCAGCTCTGATTCCCCGCCTCTGATTCCCCGCATCTGATTCCCTGCATCTGATTCAAAGCCTCTGATTCCCTGCCTCTGATTCCCAACCTCTGATTCCCCACCTCTGATTCCCCATATCTGATTCCCAGCCTCTGTTTCCCCGCCTCTGATTCCCCGCCTCTGTTTCCCCATATCTGATTCCCGGCCTCTGATTCCCCGCCTCTGATTCCCCGCCTCTGATTCCCTGCCTCTGATTCCCCATCTCCGATTCCGCACATCTGATTCCCTGCCTCTGATTCCCCGCCTCTGATTCCCCGCCTCTGATTCCCTGCCTCTGATTCCCAACCTCTGATTCCCCACCTCTGATTCCCCGTGTTTGATTACCCGCTTCTGTTTCCCCGCCTCTGATTCCCCGCCTCTGATTCCCCAACTCTAATTCCCCGCCTCTGATTCCCCATATCTGATTCCCCGCCTCTGTTTCCCCGCCTCTGATTCCCCGCCCCTGTTTCCCCATATCTGATTCCCTGCCTCTGATTCCCCAACTTTGATTCCCAGCCTCTGAATCCCCAGCTCTGATTCCCCGCCTCTGATACCCCGTGTTTGATTCCCTGCCTCTGATTCCCCTCCTCTGATTCCCCATCTCTGATTCACCACCTTTGATTCGCCACCTCTGATTCCCCATATCTGATTCCCCACCTCTGTTTTCCCGCCTCTGATTCCCCGCCTCTGATTCTCCATATCTCATTCCCGCCTCTGAATCCCCATCTCTGATTCCCGGACTCTGATTCCCCACCTCTGATTCCCGGCCTCTTATTCCCAGCATCTGATTCCAGGCCTCTGATTCCCGGCCTCTGACTCCCCGCTTCTGATTCTGATTCCCCGCCTCTGATTCCCCGCCTCTGTTTCCCCATATCTGATTCCCCGCCTCTGAATCCCCAACTCTGATTCCCTGCCTCTGATTCCCCAGCTTCATTCCCCGCCTTTGATTCCCCCCGTCTGATTCCCAGCCTCTGAATCCCCGTGTCTGATAACCTGCCTCTGATTCCCCGCCTCTGATTCCCCATCTCAGATTCACCGCCTCTGATTCCCCACCTCTGATTCCCCATCTCTGATTCCGCACATCCGACTCCCTGCCTCTGATTCCCCGACTCTGATTCCCCACCTCTGATTCCCCAGCTCTGATTCCCCGCCTCTGATTCCCCAACTCTGATTCCCCGCCTCTGATTCCACAGCTCTGATTCCCCGCCTCTGATTCCCCGTGTTTGATCACCTGCCTCTGATTCCCCGCCTCTGATTCCCCATCTCTGATTCACCGCCTTTGATTCGCCACCTCTAATTCCCCATATCTGATTCCTCGCCACTGTTTCCCCTCCTCTGATTCCCCGCCTCTGATTCCCCATATCTCATTCCCCGCCTCTGATTCGCCAGCTATGATTCCCCGCCTCTGATTCCCCGCGTCTGATTCCCTGCCTCTGATTCCCCGCCTCTGATTCCACATCTCTGATTCACCACCTCTGATTCCACGCGTCTGATTCCCCGCCTCTGATTCCCCATCTCTGATTCCCCATCTCTGATTCCCCAATTCTGATTCCCCGCCTCTGATTCCCCAGCTCTGATTCCTCGCCTCTGATTCCCTTCCTCTGATTCCCAACCTCTGATTCCCCAACTCTGATTTCCCATATTGATTCCCTGCGTCTGATTCCCCACCTCTGATTTCCCATATTGATTCCCTGCGTCTGATTCCCCGCCTCTGATTCCCCAACTCTGATTCCCCGCCTCTGATTCCCCAGCTCTGATTCCCCGCATCTGATTCCCCGTGTTTGATTCCCTGCCTCTGATTCCCGGCCTCTGATTCCCCATCTCTGATTCACCGCCTTTGATTCGCAACCTCTGATTCCCCATATCTGATTCCCCGCCTCTGTTTCCCCGCCTCTGATTCCCCGCCTCTGATTCCCCATATCTCATTCCCCGCCTCTAAATCCCCATCTCTGATTCCCGGATTCTGATTCCCCACCTCTGATTCCCGGCCTCTTATTCCCGGCATCTGATTCCGGCCTCTGATTCCCGGCCTCTGATTCCCTGCGTCTGATTCTGATTCCCTGCCTCTGATTCCCCATCTCTGATTCCGCACATCTGATTCCCTGCCTCTGATTCCCCACCTCTGATTCCCCATATCTGATTCCCCGCCTCTGTTTCCCCACCTTTGATTTCCCGCCTCTGTTTCCCAATATCTAAGTCCCCGCCTCTGATTCCCCAACTCTGATTCCCCACCTCTGATTCCCCAGCTCTGATTCCCCGCCTCTGATTCCCCGCATCTGATTCCCTGCAACTGATTCCAAGCCTCTGATTCCCTGCCTCTGATTCCCAACCTCTGATTCCCAACCTCTGATTCCACACCTCTGATTCCCCATATCTGATTCCCCGCCTCTGTTTCCCCGCCTCTGATTCCCCGCCTCTGATTCCCCATATTCCATTCCCCGCCTCCAATTCCGCATCTCTGATTCCCAACCTCTGATTCCCCACCTCTGATTCCCCATATCTGATTCCCCGCCTCTGTTTCCCCGCCTCTGATTCCCCGCCTCTGTTTCCCCATATCTGATCCCCGCCTCTATTTGCCCGCCTCTGATTCCCCGCCTCTGATTCCCCATATCTGATTCCCCGCCTCTGTTTCCCCGCCTCTGATTCCCCGCCTCTGATTCCCCATATCCCATTCCCCGCCTCCAATTCCGCATCTCTGATTCCCAACCTCTGATTCCCCACCTCTGATTCCCCATATCTGATTCCCCGCCTCTGTTTCCCCGCCTCTGAATCCCCGCCTCTGTTTCCACATATCTGATCCCCGCCTCTATTTGCCCGCCTCTGATTCCCCGCCTCTGTTTCCCCATATCTGATTCCCCGCCTCTGATTCCCCGCCTCTGATTCCCCATCTCTGATTCACAACCTCTGATTCCCCACCTCTGATTCCCCATATCTGATTCCCCGCCTCTGTTTCCCCGCCTCTAATTCCCCACCTCTGATTCCCAATATCTGATTCCCCGCCTCTGATTCCCCACCTCTGATTCCCCGCCTCTGATTCGCCAGCTATGATTCTCCGCCTCTGATTCCCCACGTCTGATTCCCTGCCTCTGATTCCCCGCCTCTGATTCCACATCTCTGATTCACCACCGCTGATTCCCCGCGTCTGATTCCCCGCCTCTGATTCCCCATCTCTGATTCCCCATCTCTGATTCCCCAATTCTGATTCCCCGCCTCTGATTCCCCAGCTCTGATTCCTCGCCTCTGATTCCCTTCCTCTGATTCCCAACCTCTGATTCCCCACCTCTGATTTCCCATAATGATTCCCTGCGTCTGATTCCCCACCTCTGATTCCCCATATCTGATTCCCCACCTCTGTTTCCCCGCCTCTGATTCCCCGCCTCTGTTTCCCCGTATCTGATCCCCGCCTCTATTTGCCCGCCTCTGATTCCCCGCCTCTGTTTCACCATATCTGATTCCCCGCCTCTGAATCCCCAACTCTGATTCCCTGTCTCTAATTTCCCATGTCTGATTCCCCGCCTCTGATTCCCCGCGTCTGATTACCGGCCTCTGATTCCCCGCCTCTGATTCCCCATCTCTGATTCACAACCTCTGATTCCCCACCTCTGATTCCCCATATCTGATTCCCCGCCTCTGTTTCCCCGCCTCTGATTCCCCACCTCTGATTCCCAATATCTGATTCCCCGCCTCTGATTCCCCACCTCTGATTCCCCGCCTCTGATTCGCCAGCTATGATTCCCCGCCTCTGATTCCCCGCGTCTGATTCCCTGCCTCTGATTCCCCGCCTCTGATTCCACATCTCTGATTCACCACCGCTGATTCCCCGCGTCTGATTCCCCGCCTCTGATTCCCCATCTCTGATTCCCCATCTCTGATTCCCCAATTCTGATTCCCCGCCTCTGATTCCCCAGCTCTGATTCCTCGCCTCTGATTCCCTTCCTCTGATTCCCAACCTCTGATTCCCCACCTCTGATTTCCCATATTGATTCCCTGCGTCTGATTCCCCGCCTCTGATTCCCCAACTCTGATTCCCCGCCTCTGATTCCCCAGCTCTGATTCCCCGCCTCTGATTCCCCGTGTTTGATTCCCTGCCTCTGATTCCCGGCCTCTGATTCCCCATCTCTGATTCACCGCCTTTGATTCGCCACCTCTGATTCCCCAAATCTGATTCCCCGCCTCTGTTTCCCCGCCTCTGATTCCCCGCCTCTAATTCTCCATATCTCATTCCCCGCCTCTGAATCCCCATCTCTGATTCCCGGACTCTGATTCCCCACCTCTGATTCCCGGCCTCTTTTTCCCAGCATCTGATTCCAGGCCTCTGATTCCCGGCCTCTGACTCCCCGCTTCTGACTCTGATTCCCTGCCTCTGATTCCCCATCTCTGATTCCGCACATCTGATTACCTGCCTCTGATTCCCCACCTCTGATTCCCCATATCTGATTCCCCGCCTCTGATTCCCCGCATTTGATTCCCCATATCTGATTCCCCGCCTCTGTTTCCCCGCCCCTGATTCCCCGCCTCTGTTTCCCCATATCTGATTCCCCGCCTCTGATTCCCAACTATGATTCCCCGCCTCTGATTCCCCAGCTCTGATTCCCTGCCTCTGATTCCCCGCGTTCTATTCCCTGCCTCTGATTCCCAGCCTGTGATTCCCCATCTCTGATAAACCACCTCTGATTCCCCACCACTGATTCCCCATATCTAATTCCCCGCCTCTGTTTGCCCGCCTCTGATTCCCCGCCTCTGTTTCCCCATATCTGATTCCCCGCCTCTGAATCCCCAACTCTGATTCCCTGCCTCTGATTCCCCAGCTTCATTCCCCGCCTTTGATTCCCCCCGTCTGATTCCCAGCCTCTGAATCCCCGTGTCTGATAACCTGCCTCTGATTCCCCGCCTCTGATTCCCCATCTCAGATTCACCGCCTCTGATTCCCCACCTCTGATTCCCCATCTCTGATTCCGCACATCCGACTCCCTGCCTCTGATTCCCCGACTCTGATTCCCCACCTCTGATTCCCCAGCTCTGATTCCCCGCCTCTGATTCCCCAACTCTGATTCCCCGCCTCTGATTCCACAGCTCTGATTCCCCGCCTCTGATTCCCCGTGTTTGATCCCCTGCCTCTGATTCCCCGCCTCTGATTCCCCATCTCTGATTCACCGCCTTTGATTCGCCACCTCTGATTCCCCATATCTGATTCCTCGCCACTGTTTCCCCGCCTCTGATTCCCCGCCTCTGATTCCCCATATCTCATTCCCCGCCTCTGATTCGCCAGCTATGATTCCCCGCCTCTGATTCCCCGCGTCTGATTCCCTGCCTCTGATTCCCCGCCTCTGATTCCACATCTCTGATTCACCACCTCTGATTCCACGCGTCTGATTCCCCGCCTCTGATTCCCCATCTCTGATTCCCCATCTCTGATTCCCCAATTCTGATTCCCCGCCTCTGATTCCCCAGCTCTGATTCCTCGCCTCTGATTCCCTTCCTCTGATTCCCAACCTCTGATTCCCCAACTCTGATTTCCCATATTGATTCCCTGCGTCTGATTCCCCACCTCTGATTTCCCATATTGATTCACTGCGTCTGATTCCCCGCCTCTGATTCCCCAACTCTGATTCCCCGCCTCTGATTCACCAGCTCTGATTCCCCGCATCTGATTCCCCGTGTTTGATTCCCTGCCTCTGATTCCCGGCCTCTGATTCCCCATCTCTGATTCACCGCCTTTGATTCGCAACCTCTGATTCCCCATATCTGATTCCCCGCCTCTGTTTCCCCGCCTCTGATTCCCCATATCTCATTCCCCATATCTCATTCCCCGCCTCTAAATCCCCATCTCTGATTCCCGGACTCTGATTCCCCACCTCTGATTCCCGGCCTCTTATTCCCGGCATCTGATTCCGGCCTCTGATTCCCGGCCTCTGATTCCCTGCGTCTGATTCTGATTCCCTGCCTCTGATTCCCCATCTCTGATCCCGCACATCTGATTCCCTGCCTCTGATTCCCCACCTCTGATTCCCCATATCTGATTCCCCGCCTCTGTTTCCCCACCTTTGATTCCCCGCCTCTGTTTCCCAATATCTAAGTCCCCGCCTCTGATTCCCCAACTCTGATTCCCCACCTCTGATTCCCCAGCTCTGATTCCCCGCCTCTGATTCCCCGCATCGGATTCCCTGCAACTGATTCCAAGCCTCTGATTCCCTGCCTCTGATTCCCAACCTCTGATTCCCAACCTCTGATTCCACACCTCTGATTCCCCATATCTGATTCCCCGCCTCTGTTTCCCCGCCTCTGATTCCCCGCCTCTGATTCCCCATATCCCATTCCCCGCCTCCAATTCCGCATCTCTGATTCCCAACCTCTGATTCCCCACCTCTGATTCCCCATATGTGATTCCCCGCCTCTGCTTCCCCGCCTCTGATTCCCCGCCTCTGTTTCCCCATATCTGATCCCCGCCTCTATTTGCCCGCCTCTGATTCCCCGCCTCTGTTTCCCCATATCTGATTCCCCGCCTCTGAATCCCCAACTCTGATTCCCTGCCTCTAATTTCCCATGTCTGATTCCCCGCCTCTGACTCCCCACGTCTGATTACCGGCCTCTGATTCCCCGCCTCTGATTCCCCATCTCTGATTCACAACCTCTGATTCCCCACCTCTGATTCCCCATATCTGATTCCCCGCCTCTGTTTCCCCGCCTCTGATTCCCCACCTCTGATTCCCAATATCTGATTCCCCGCCTCTGATTCCCCACCTCTGATTCCCCGCCTCTGATTCGCCAGCTATGATTCCCCGCCTCCGATTCCCCGCGTCTGATTCCCTGCCTCTGATTCCCCGCCTCTGATTCCACATCTCTGATTCACCACCGCTGATTCCCCGCGTCTGATTCCCCGCCTCTGATTCCCCATCTCTGATTCCCCATCTCTGATTCCCCAATTCTGATTCCCCGCCTCTGATTCCCCAGCTCTGATTCCTCGCCTCTGATTCCCTTCCTCTGATTCCCAACCTCTGATTCCCCACCTCTGATTTCCCATAATGATTCCCTGCGTCTGATTCCCCACCTCTGATTCCCCATATCGGATTCCCCGCCTCTGTTTCCCCGCCTCTGATTCCCCCCTCTGTTTCCCCGTATCTGATCCCCGCCTCTATTTGCCCGCCTCTGATTCCCCGCCTCTGTTTCCCCATATCTGATTCCCCGCCTCTGAATCCCCAACTCTGATTCCCTGTCTCTAATTTCCCATGTCTGATTCCCCGCCTCTGATTCCCCGCGTCTGATTACCGGCCTCTGATTCCCCGCCTCTGATTCCCCATCTCTGATTCACAACCTCTGATTCCCCACCTCTGATTCCCCATATCTGATTCCCCGCCTCTGTTTCCCCGCCTCTGATTCCCCACCTCTGATTCCCAATATCTGATTCCTCACCTCTGATTCCCCAGCTCTGATTCCCCGCCTCTGATTCCCCGCATCTGATTCCCTGCAACTGATTCCAAGCCTCTGATTCCCTGCCTCTGATTCCCAACCTCTGATTCCCAACCTCTGATTCCACACCTCTGATTCCCCATATCTGATTCCCCGCCTCTGTTTCCCCGCCTCTGATTCCCCGCCTCTGATTCCCCATATCCCATTCCCCGCCTCCAATTCCGCATCTCTGATTCCCAACCTCTGATTCCCCACCTCTGATTCCCCATATCTGATTCCCCATCTCTGTTTCCCCGCCTCTGATTCCCCGCCTCTGTTTCCCCATATCTGATCCCCGCCTCTATTTGCCCGCCTCTGATTCCCCGCCTCTGTTTCCCCATATCTGATTCCCCGCCTCTGAATCCCCAACTCTGATTCCCTGCCTCTAATTTCCCATGTCTGATTCCCCGCCTCTGATTCCCCACGTCTGATTACCGGCCTCTGATTCCCCGCCTCTGATTCCCCATCTCTGATTCACAACCTCTGATTCCCCACCTCTGATTCCCCATATCTGATTCCCCGCCTCTGTTTCCCCGCCTCTGATTCCCCACCTCTGATTCCCAATATCTGATTCCCCGCCTCTGATTCCCCACCTCTGATTTCCCGCCTCTGATTCGCCAGCTATGATTCCCCGCCTCTGATTCCCCGCGTCTGATTCCCTGCCTCTGATTCCCCGCCTCTGATTCCACATCTCTGATTCACCACCGCTGATTCCCCGCGTCTGATTCCCCGCCTCTGATTCCCCATCTCTGATTCCCCATCTCTGATTCCCCAATTCTGATTCCCCGCCTCTGATTCCCCAGCTCTGATTCCTCGCCTCTGATTCCCTTCCTCTGATTCCCAACCTCTGATTCCCCACCTCTGATTTCCCATAATGATTCCCTGCGTCTGATTCCCCACCTCTGATTCCCCATATCTGATTCCCCGCCTCTGTTTCCCCGCCTCTGATTCCCCCCTCTGTTTCCCCGTATCTGATCCCCGCCTCTATTTGCCCGCCTCTGATTCCCCGCCTCTGTTTCCCCATATCTGATTCCCCGCCTCTGAATCCCCAACTCTGATTCCCTGTCTCTAATTTCCCATGTCTGATTCCCCGCCTCTGATTCCCCTCGTCTGATTACCGGCCTCTGATTCCCCGCCTCTGATTCCCCATCTCTGATTCACAACCTCTGATTCCCCACCTCTGATTCCCCATATCTGATTCCCCGCCTCTGAATCCCCAACTCTGATTCCCTGCCTCTAATTTCCCATGTCTGATTCCCCGCCTCTGATTCCCCACGTCTGATTACCGGCCTCTGATTCCCCGCCTCTGATTCCCCATCTCTGATTCACAACCTCTGATTCCCCACCTCTGATTCCCCATATCTGATTCCCCGCCTCTGTTTCCCCGCCTCTGATTCCCCACCTCTGATTCCCAATATCTGATTCCCCGCCTCTGATTCCCCACCTCTGATTCCCCGCCTCTGATTCGCCAGCTATGATTCCCCGCCTCTGATTCCCCGCGTCTGATTCCCTGCCTCTGATTCCCCGCCTCTGATTCCACATCTCTGATTCACCACCGCTGATTCCCCGCGTCTGATTCCCCGCCTCTGATTCCCCATCTCTGATTCCCCATCTCTGATTCCCCAATTCTGATTCCCCGCCTCTGATTCCCCAGCTCTGATTCCTCGCCTCTGATTCCCTTCCTCTGATTCCCAACCTCTGATTCCCCACCTCTGATTTCCCATAATGATTCCCTGCGTCTGATTCCCCACCTCTGATTCCCCATATCTGATTCCCCGCCTCTGTTTCCCCGCCTCTGATTCCCCCCTCTGTTTCCCCGTATCTGATCCCCGCCTCTATTTGCCCGCCTCTGATTCCCCGCCTCTGTTTCCCCATATCTGATTCCCCGCCTCTGAATCCCCAACTCTGATTCCCTGTCTCTAATTTCCCATGTCTGATTCCCCGCCTCTGATTCCCCGCGTCTGATTACCGGCCTCTGATTCCCCGCCTCTGATTCCCCATCTCTGATTCACAACCTCTGATTCCCCACCTCTGATTCCCCATATCTGATTCCCCGCCTCTGTTTCCCCGCCTCTGATTCCCCACCTCTGATTCCCAATATCTGATTCCTCACCTCTGATTCCCCAGCTCTGATTCCCCGCCTCTGATTCCCCGCATCTGATTCCCTGCAACTGATTCCAAGCCTCTGATTCCCTGCCTCTGATTCCCAACCTCTGATTCCCAACCTCTGATTCCACACCTCTGATTCCCCATATCTGATTCCCCGCCTCTGTTTCCCCGCCTCTGATTCCCCGCCTCTGATTCCCCATATCCCATTCCCCGCCTCCAATTCCGCATCTCTGATTCCCAACCTCTGATTCCCCACCTCTGATTCCCCATATCTGATTCCCCGCCTCTGTTTCCCCGCCTCTGATTCCCCGCCTCTGTTTCCCCATATCTGATCCCCGCCTCTATTTGCCCGCCTCTGATTCCCCGCCTCTGTTTCCCCATATCTGATTCCCCGCCTCTGAATCCCCAACTCTGATTCCCTGCCTCTAATTTCCCATGTCTAATTCCCCGCCTCTGATTCCCCACGTCTGATTACCGGCCTCTGATTCCCCGCCTCTGATTCCCCATCTCTGATTCACAACCTCTGATTCCCCACCTCTGATTCCCCATATCTGATTCCCCGCCTCTGTTTCCCCGCCTCTGATTCCCCACCTCTGATTCCCAATATCTGATTCCCCGCCTCTGATTCCCCACCTCTGATTCCCCGCCTCTGATTCGCCAGCTATGATTCCCCGCCTCTGATTCCCCGCGTCTGATTCCCTGCCTCTGATTCCCCGCCTCTGATTCCACATCTCTGATTCACCACCGCTGATACCCCGCGTCTGATTCCCCGCCTCTGATTCCCCATCTCTGATTCCCCATCTCTGATTCCCCAATTCTGATTCCCCGCCTCTGATTCCCCAGCTCTGATTCCTCGCCTCTGATTCCCTTCCTCTGATTCCCAAACTCTGATTCCCCAACTCTGATTTCCCATATTGATTCCCTGCGTCTGATTCCCCACCTCTGATTTCCCATATTGATTCACTGCGTCTGATTCCCCGCCTCTGATTCCCCAACTCTGATTCCCCGCCTCTGATTCCCCAGCTCTGATTCCCCGCATCTGATTCCCCGTGTTTGATTCCCTGCCTCTGATTCCCGGCCTCTGATTCCCCATCTCTGATTCACCGCCTTTGATTCGCAACCTCTGATTCCCCATATCTGATTCCCCGCCTCTGTTTCCCCGCCTCTGATTCCCCATATCTCATTCCCCATATCTCATTCCCCGCCTCTAAATCCCCATCTCTGATTCCCGGACTCTGATTCCCCACCTCTGATTCCCGGCCTCTTATTCCCGGCATCTGATTCCGGCCTCTGATTCCCGGCCTCTGATTCCCTGCGTCTGATTCTGATTCCCTGCCTCTGATTCCCCATCTCTGATCCCGCACATCTGATTCCCTGCCTCTGATTCCCCACCTCTGATTCCCCATATCTGATTCCCCGCCTCTGTTTCCCCACCTTTGATTCCCCGCCTCTGTTTCCCAATATCTAAGTCCCCGCCTCTGATTCCCCAACTCTGATTCCCCACCTCTGATTCCCCAGCTCTGATTCCCCGCCTCTGATTCCCCGCATCTGATTCCCTGCAACTGATTCCAAGCCTCTGATTCCCTGCCTCTGATTCCCAACCTCTGATTCCCAACCTCTGATTCCACACCTCTGATTCCCCATATCTGATTCCCCGCCTCTGTTTCCCCGCCTCTGATTCCCCGCCTCTGATTCCCCATATCCCATTCCCCGCCTCCAATTCCGCATCTCTGATTCCCAACCTCTGATTCCCCACCTCTGATTCCCCATATCTGATTCCCCGCCTCTGCTTCCCCGCCTCTGATTCCCTGCCTCTGTTTCCCCATATCTGATCCCCACCTCTATTTGCCCGCCTCTGATTCCCCGCCTCTGTTTCCCCATATCTGATTCCCCGCCTCTGAATCCCCAACTCTGATTCCCTGCCTCTAATTTCCCATGTCTGATTCCCCGCCTCTGATTCCCCACATCTGATTACCGGCCTCTGATTCCCCGCCTCTGATTCCCCATCTCTGATTCACAACCTCTGATTCCCCACCTCTGATTCCCCATATCTGATTCCCCGCCTCTGTTTCCCCGCCTCTGATTCCCCACCTCTGATTCCCAATATCTGATTCCCCGCCTCTGATTCCCCACCTCTGATTCCCCGCCTCTGATTCGCCAGCTATGATTCCCCGCCTCTGATTCCCCGCGTCTGATTCCCTGCCTCTGATTCCCCGCCTCTGATTCCACATCTCTGATTCACCACCGCTGATTCCCCGCATCTGATTCCCCGCCTCTGATTCCCCATCTCTGATTCCCCATCTCTGATTCCCCAATTCTGATTCCCCGCCTCTGATTCCCCAGCTCTGATTCCTCGCCTCTGATTCCCTTCCTCTGATTCCCAACCTCTGATTCCCCACCTCTGATTTCCCATAATGATTCCCTGCGTCTGATTCCCCACCTCTGATTCCCCATATCTGATTCCCCGCCTCTGTTTCCCCGCCTCTGATTCCCCCCTCTGTTTCCCCGTATCTGATCCCCGCCTCTATTTGCCCGCCTCTGATTCCCCGCCTCTGTTTCCCCATATCTGATTCCCCGCCTCTGAATCCCCAACTCTGATTCCCTGTCTCTAATTTCCCATGTCTGATTCCCCGCCTCTGATTCCCCGCGTCTGATTACCGGCCTCTGATTCCCCGCCTCTGATTCCCCATCTCTGATTCACAACCTCTGATTCCCCACCTCTGATTCCCCATATCTGATTCCCCGCCTCTGTTTCCCCACCTCTGATTCCCCACCTCTGATTCCCAATATCTGATTCCTCACCTCTGATTCCCCAGCTCTGATTCCCCGCCTCTGATTCCCCGCATCTGATTCCCTGCAACTGATTCCAAGCCTCTGATTCCCTGCCTCTGATTCCCAACCTCTGATTCCCAACCTCTGATTCCACACCTCTGATTCCCCATATCTGATTCCCCGCCTCTGTTTCCCCGCCTCTGATTCCCCGCCTCTGATTCCCCATATCCCATTCCCCGCCTCCAATTCCGCATCTCTGATTCCCAACCTCTGATTCCCCACCTCTGATTCCCCATATCTGATTCCCCGTCTCTGTTTCCCCGCCTCTGATTCCCCGCCTCTGTTTCCCCATATCTGATCCCCGCCTCTATTTGCCCGCCTCTGATTCCCCGCCTCTGTTTCCCCATATCTGATTCCCCGCCTCTGAATCCCCAACTCTGATTCCCTGCCTCTAATTTCCCATGTCTGATTCCCCGCCTCTGATTCCCCACGTCTGATTACCGGCCTCTGATTCCCCGCCTCTGATTCCCCATCTCTGATTCACAACCTCTGATTCCCCACCTCTGATTCCCCATATCTGATTCCCCGCCTCTGTTTCCCCGCCTCTGATTCCCCACCTCTGATTCCCAATATCTGATTCCCCGCCTCTGATTCCCCACCTCTGATTCCCCGCCTCTGATTCGCCAGCTATGATTCCCCGCCTCTGATTCCCCGCGTCTGATTCCCTGCCTCTGATTCCCCGCCTCTGATTCCACATCTCTGATTCACCACCGCTGATTCCCCGCGTCTGATTCCCCGCCTCTGATTCCCCATCTCTGATTCCCCATCTCTGATTCCCCAATTCTGATTCCCCGCCTCTGATTCCCCAGCTCTGATTCCTCGCCTCTGATTCCCTTCCTCTGATTCCCAACCTCTGATTCCCCACCTCTGATTTCCCATAATGATTCCCTGCGTCTGATTCCCCACCTCTGATTCCCCATATCTGATTCCCCGCCTCTGTTTCCCCGCCTCTGATTCCCCCCTCTGTTTCCCCGTATCTGATCCCCGCCTCTATTTGCCCGCCTCTGATTCCCCGCCTCTGTTTCCCCATATCTGATTCCCCGCCTCTGAATCCCCAACTCTGATTCCCTGTCTCTAATTTCCCATGTCTGATTCCCCGCCTCTGATTCCCCGCGTCTGATTACCGGCCTCTGATTCCCCGCCTCTGATTCCCCATCTCTGATTCACAACCTCTGATTCCCCACCTCTGATTCCCCATATCTGATTCCCCGCCTCTGAATCCCCAACTCTGATTCCCTGCCTCTAATTTCCCATGTCTGATTCCCCGCCTCTGATTCCCCACGTCTGATTACCGGCCTCTGATTCCCCGCCTCTGATTCCCCATCTCTGATTCACAACCTCTGATTCCCCACCTCTGATTCCCCATATCTGATTCCCCGCCTCTGTTTCCCCGCCTCTGATTCCCCACCTCTGATTCCCAATAATTGATTCCCCGCCTCTGATTCCCCACCTCTGATTCCCCGCCTCTGATTCGCCAGCTATGATTCCCCGCCTCTGATTCCCCGCGTCTGATTCCCTGCCTCTGATTCCCCGCCTCTGATTCCACATCTCTGATTCACCACCGCTGATTCCCCGCGTCTGATTCCCCGCCTCTGATTCCCCATCTCTGATTCCCCATCTCTGATTCCCCAATTCTGATTCCCCGCCTCTGATTCCCCAGCTCTGATTCCTCGCCTCTGATTCCCTTCCTCTGATTCCCAACCTCTGATTCCCCACCTCTGATTTCCCATAATGATTCCCTGCGTCTGATTCCCCACCTCTGATTCCCCATATCTGATTCCCCGCCTCTGTTTCCCCGCCTCTGATTCCCCCCTCTGTTTCCCCGTATCTGATCCCCGCCTCTATTTGCCCGCCTCTGATTCCCCGCCTCTGTTTCCCCATATCTGATTCCCCGCCTCTGAATCCCCAACTCTGATTCCCTGTCTCTAATTTCCCATGTCTGATTCCCCGCCTCTGATTCCCCGCGTCTGATTACCGGCCTCTGATTCCCCGCCTCTGATTCCCCATCTCTGATTCACAACCTCTGATTCCCCACCTCTGATTCCCCATATCTGATTCCCCGCCTCTGTTTCCCCGCCTCTGATTCCCCACCTCTGATTCCCAATATCTGATTCCTCACCTCTGATTCCCCAGCTCTGATTCCCCGCCTCTGATTCCCCGCATCTGATTCCCTGCAACTGATTCCAAGCCTCTGATTCCCTGCCTCTGATTCCCAACCTCTGATTCCCAACCTCTGATTCCACACCTCTGATTCCCCATATCTGATTCCCCGCCTCTGTTTCCCCGCCTCTGATTCCCCGCCTCTGATTCCCCATATCCCATTCCCCGCCTCCAATTCCGCATCTCTGATTCCCAACCTCTGATTCCCCACCTCTGATTCCCCATATCTGATTCCCCGCCTCTGTTTCCCCGCCTCTGATTCCCCGCCTCTGTTTCCCCATATCTGATCCCCGCCTCTATTTGCCCGCCTCTGATTCCCCGCCTCTGTTTCCCCATATCTGATTCCCCGCCTCTGAATCCCCAACTCTGATTCCCTGCCTCTAATTTCCCATGTCTGATTCCCCGCCTCTGATTCCCCACGTCTGATTACCGGCCTCTGATTCCCCGCCTCTGATTCCCCATCTCTGATTCACAACCTCTGATTCCCCACCTCTGATTCCCCATATCTGATTCCCCGCCTCTGTTTCCCCGCCTCTGATTCCCCACCTCTGATTCCCAATATCTGATTCCCCGCCTCTGATTCCCCACCTCTGATTCCCCGCCTCTGATTCGCCAGCTATGATTCCCCGCCTCTGATTCCCCGCGTCTGATTCCCTGCCTCTGATTCCCCGCCTCTGATTCCACATCTCTGATTCACCACCGCTGATTCCCCGCGTCTGATTCCCCGCCTCTGATTCCCCATCTCTGATTCCCCATCTCTGATTCCCCAATTCTGATTCCCCGCCTCTGATTCCCCAGCTCTGATTCCTCGCCTCTGATTCCCTTCCTCTGATTCCCAACCTCTGATTCCCCACCTCTGATTTCCCATAATGATTCCCTGCGTCTGATTCCCCACCTCTGATTCCCCATATCTGATTCCCCGCCTCTGTTTCCCCGCCTCTGATTCCCCCCTCTGTTTCCCCGTATCTGATCCCCGCCTCTATTTGCCCGCCTCTGATTCCCCGCCTCTGTTTCCCCGTATCTGATTCCCCGCCTCTGAATCCCCAACTCTGATTCCCTGTCTCTAATTTCCCATGTCTGATTCCCCGCCTCTGATTCCCCGCGTCTGATTACCGGCCTCTGATTCCCCGCCTCTGATTCCCCATCTCTGATTCACAACCTCTGATTCCCCACCTCTGATTCCCCATATCTGATTCCCCGCCTCTGTTTCCCCGCCTCTGATTCCCCACCTCTGATTCCCAATATCTGATTCCCCGCCTCTGATTCCCCACCTCTGATTCCCCGCCTCTGATTCGCCAGCTATGATTCCCCGCCTCTGATTCCCCGCGTCTGATTCCCTGCCTCTGATTCCCCGCCTCTGATTCCACATCTCTGATTCACCACCGCTGATTCCCCGCGTCTGATTCCCCGCCTCTGATTCCCCATCTCTGATTCCCCATCTCTGATTCCCCAATTCTGATTCCCCGCCTCTGATACCCCAGCTCTGATTCCTCGCTTCTGATTCCCTTCCTCTGATTCCCAACCTCTGATTCCCCACCTCTGATTTCCCATATTGATTCCCTGCGTCTGATTCCCCGCCTCTGATTCCCCAACTCTGATTCCCCGCCTCTGATTCCCCAGCTCCGATTCCCCGCCTCTGATTCCCCGTGTTTGATTCCCTGCCTCTGATTCCCGGCCTCTGATTCCCCATCTCTGATTCACCGCCTTTGATTCGCCACCTCTGATTCCCCAAATCTGATTCCCCGCCTCTGTTTCCCCGCCTCTGATTCCCCGCCTCTGATTCCCCATATCTCATTCCCCGCCTCTGAATCCCCATCTCTGATTCCCGGACTCTGATTCCCCACCTCTGATTCCCGGCCTCTTATTCCCGGCATCTGATTCCGGCCTCTGATTCCCGGCCTTTGATTCCCTGCTTCTGATTCTGATTCCCTGCCTCTGATTCCCCATCTCTGATTCCGCACATCTGATTCCCTGCCTCTGATTACCCCCCTCTGTTTCCCCGCCTCTGATTCCCCGCCTCTGTTTCCCAATATCTAAGTCCCCGCCTCTGATTCCCCAACTCTGATTCCCCACCTCTGATTCCCCAGCTCTGATTCCCCGCTTATGATTCCCCGCATCTGATTCCCTGCATCTGATTCCAAGCCTCTGATTCCCTGCCTCTGATTCCCAACCTCTGATTCCCCACCTCTGATTCCCCATATCTGATTCCCCGCATCTGTTTCCCCGCCTCTGATTCCCCACCTCTGTTTCCCAATATCTGATTCCCGGCCTCTGATTCCCCGCTTCTGATTCCCCGCCTCTGATTCCCCGCCTCTGATTCCCTGCCTCTGATTCCCAACCTCTGATTCCCCATATCTGATTCCCCGCCTCTGTTTCCCCGCCTCTGATTCCCTGCCCCTGTTTCCCCATATCTGATTCCCTGCCTCTGATTCCCCAACTCAGATTCCCCGCCTCTGATTCCCCAGCGCTGATTCCCCGCCTCTGATTTCCCGTGTTTGATTCCCTGCCTCTGATTCCCCGCCTCTGATTCCCCATCTCTGATTCACCGCCTTTGATTTGCCACCTCTGATTCCACATATATGATTCCCCACCTCTGTTTCCCCGCCTCTGATTCCCCGCCTCTGATTCTCCATATCTCATTCCCCGCCTCTGAATCCCCATCTCTGATTCCCGGACTCTGATTCTCCACCTCTGATTCCCGGCCTCTCATTCCCAGCATCTGATTCCCGGCCTCTGATTCCCGGCCTCTGATTCCCCGCTTCTGATTCTGATTCCCTGCCTCTGATTCCCCATCTCTGATTCCGCACATCTGATTCCCTGCCTCTGATTCCCCACCTCTGATTACCCATATCTGACTTCCCGCCTCTGTTTCCCCGCCTCTGATTCCCCGCCTCTGTTTCCCCATATCTAATTCCCAACCTCTGATGCCCCAACTCTGATTTCCTGCCTCTGATTCCCCGCGTTCTATTCCCTGCCTCTGATTCCCCGCCTGTGATTCCCCATCTCTGATTCACCACCTCTGATTCCCCACCTCTGATTCCCCATATCTAATTCCCCGCCTCTGTTTGCCCGCCTCTGATTCCCCGCCTCTGTTTCCCCATATCTGATTCCCCGCCTCTGAATCCCCAACTCTGATTCCCTGCCTCTGATTCCCCAGCTCTGATTCCCCGCCTTTGATTCCCCCCGTCTGATTCCCAGCCTCTGAATCCCCGTGTCTGATTTCCTGCCTCTGATTCCCCACCTCTGATTCCCCATCTCTGATTCACAGCCTCTGATTCCCCACCTCTGATTCCCCATCTCTGATTCCGCACATCTGATTCCCTGCCTCTGATTCCCCGCCTCTGTTTCCCCATATCTAATTCCCAACCTCTGATGCCCCAACTCAGATTCCCTGCCTCTGATTCCCCGCGTTCTATTCCCTGCCTCTGATTCCCCGCCTGTGATTCCCCATCTCTGATTCACCACCTCTGATTCCCCACCTCTGATTCCCCATATCTAATTCCCCGCCTCTGAATCCCCAACTCTGATTCCCTGCCTCTGATTCCCCAGCTCTGATTCCCCGCCTTTGATTCCCCCCGTCTTATTCCCAGCCTCTGAATCCCCGTGTCTTATTTCCTGCCTCTGATTCCCCACCTCTGATTCCCCATCTCTGATTCACAGCCTCTGATTCCCCACCTCTGATTCCCCATCTCTGATTCTGCACATCTGATTCCCTGCCTCTGATTCCCCGACTCTGATCCCCACCTCTGATTCCCAACCTCTGATTCCCCACCTCTGAATCCCCATATCTGATTCCCTGCCTCTGATTCCCCGCCTCTGATTCCCTGCCTCTGATTCCCCGCCTCTGATTCCCCAGCTCTGATTCCCCGCCTCTGAATCCCCAACTCTGATTCCCTGCCTCTGATTCCCTGCCTCTGATTCCCTGCCTCTGATTCCCAACCTCAGATTCCCCACCTCTGAGTCCCCATATCTGTTTCCCCGCCTCTGATTCCCCGCCTCTGATTCCCCGCCTCTGATTCCCAGGCTCTGATTCTCCGCCTCTGATTCCCCGCCTCTGGTTCCCCGCCTCTGATTCGCTGCCTCTGATTCCCCATCTCTGATTCCGCACATCTGATTCCCTGCCTCTGATTCCCCGCCTCTGACTCCCCGCCTCTGATTCCCTGCCTCTGTTTCCCAACCTCTGATTCCCCACCTCTGATTCCCCATATCTGATTCCCCACCTCTGTTTCCCTGCCTCTGATTCCCCACCTCTGTTTCCCCATATCTGATATCCCGCCTCTGATTCCCCAACTCTGATACCCCGCCTCTGATTCCCCAGCTCTGATTCCCCACCTCTGATTCCCCGTGTTTGATTCCCTGCCTCTGATTCCCCGCCTCTGTTTCCCCATCTCTGATTCACCGCCTTTCATTCGCCACCTCTGATTCCCCATATCAAATTCCCCGCCTCTGTTTCCCCGCCTCTGATTCCCCGCCTCTGTTTCCCCATATCTGATTCCCCACCTCTGATTCCCCATATCTGATTCCCCGCCTCTCTTTCCTCGCCTCTGATTCCCCGCCTCTGATTCCCCATATCTGATTCCCCATATCTGATTCCCCGCCTCTGATTCCCCGCCTCTTTTTCCCCATATCTGATTCCCCACCTCTGATTCCCCATATCTGATTCCCCGCCTCTCTTTCCGCGCCTCTGATTCCCTGCCTCTGATTCCCCATATCTGATTCCCCGCCTCTGTTTCCCCATATCTAATTCCCCGCCTCTGATTCCCAAACTCTGATTCCCCGACTCTGATTCCCCAACTCTGATTCCCCGCCTCTGATTCCCCACATCTGATTCCCTGCCTCTGATTCCCCGCCTCCGATTCTCTGCCTCTGATTCCCAACCTCTGATTCCCCACCTCTGAATCCCCATATCTGATTCCCTGCCTCTGATTCCCCGCCTCTGATTCCCTGCCTCTGATTCCCCGCCTCTGATTCCCCAGCTCTGATTTCCCGCCTCTGAATCCCCAACTCTGATTCCCTGCCTCTGATTCCCCAGCTCTGATTCCCCGCCTCTGATTCCCCAGCTCTGATTCCCTGCCTCTGATTTCCCGCCTGTGATTCCCCATCTCTGATTCACAACCTCTGATTCCCCACCTCTGATTCCCCATATCTGATTCCCCGCCTCTGTTTGCCCGCCTCTAATTCCCCGCCTCTGTTTCCCCATATCTGATTCCACGCCTCTGAATCCCCGCCTCTGGTTCCCCGCCTCTTATTCGCTGCTTCTGATTCCCCATCTCTGATTCCGCACATCTGATTCCCTGCCTCTGATTCCCCGCCTCTGACACCCCGCCTCTGATTCCCTGCCTCTGTTTCCCAACCTCTGATTCCCCATATCTGATTCCCCACCTCTGAATGCCCGCCTCTGGTTCCCCGCCTCTGATTCGCTGCCTCTGATTCCCCATCTCTGATTCCGCACATCTGATTCCCTGCCTCTGATTCCCCGCCTCTGATTCCCCATCTCTGATTCCCCACCTCTGAATCCGCGTGTCTGATACCCAGCCTCTGATACCCCGCCCCTGATTCCCCACCTCTGATTCCCCATATCTGATACCCCGCCTCTGTTTCTGCGCCTCTGATTCCCCGCCTCTGATTCCCCGCCTCTGTTTCCCCATATCTGATTCGCCGCCTCTGATTCCCCAACTCTGATTCCCCGCCTCTGATTCCCCAGATCTGATTCCCCGTGTTTGATTCCCCGCGTCTGATTCCCCATCTCTGATTCCCGACCTCTGATTCCCGGCCTCTCATTCCCGGCCTCTGATTCCCGGCCTCTGATTCCCCGCCTCTGGTTCCCCGCCTCTGATTCGCTGCCTCTGATTCCCCATCTCTGATTCCGCACATCTGATTCCCTGCCTCTGATTCCCCGCCTCTGACTCCCCGCCTCTGATTCCCTGCCTCTGTTTCCAAACCTCTGATTCCCCACCTCTGATTCCCCATATCTGATTCCCCACCTCTGTTTCCCCGCCTCTGGTTCCCCGCCTCTGATTCGCTGCCTCTGATTCCCCATCTCTGATTCCGCACATCTGATTCCCTGCCTCCGATTCCCCGCCTCTGATTCCCATCTCTGATTCCCCGCCTCTGAATCCCCGTGTCTGATACCCAGCCTCTGATACCCCGCCCCTGATTCCCCACCTCTGATTCCCCATATCTGATACCCCGCCTCTGTTTCTGCGCCTCTGATTCCCCGCCTCTGATTCCCCGCCTCTGCTTCCCCATATCTGATTCCCCGCCTCTGATTCCCCAGATCTGATTCCCCGTGTTTGATTCCCCGCCTCTGATTCGCCATCTCTGATTCCCGGCCTCTGATTCCCGGCCTCTCATTCCCGGCCTCTGATTCCCGGCCTCTGATTCCCCGCCTCTGGTTCCCCGCCTCTGATTCGCTGCCTCTGATTCCCCATCTCTGATTCCGCACATCTGATTCCCTGCCTCTGATTCCCCGCCTCTGACTCCCCGCCTCTGATTGTCTGCCTCTGTTTCCCAACCTCTGATTCCCCACCTCCGATTCCCCATATATGATTCCCCACCTCTGTTTCCCTGCCTCTGATTCCCCACCTCTGTTTCCCCATATCTGATTCCCCGCCTCTGATTCCCCAACTCTGATTCCCCGCCTCTGATTCCCCAGCTCTGATTTCCCACCTCTGATTCCCCGTGTTTGATTCCCTGCCTCTGATTCCCCGCCTCTGATTCCCCATCTCTGATTCACCGCCTTTGATTCGCAACCTCTGATTCCCCATATCTGATTCCCCGCCTCTGTTTCCCCGCCTCTGATTCCCCGCCTCTGATTCCCCATATCTCATTCCCCGCCTCTAAATCCCCATCTCTGATTCCCGGACTCTGATTCCCCACCTCTGATTCCCGGCCTCTTATTCCCGGCATCTGATTCCGGCCTCAGATTCCCGGCCTCTGATTCCCTGCTTCTGATTCTGATTCCCTGCCTCCGATTCCCCATCTCTGATTCCGCACATCTGATTCCCCGCCTCTGATTCCCCGCGTCTGATTCACTGCCTCTGATTCCCCGCCTCTGATTCCACATCTCTGATTCACCACCTCTGATTCCCCGCGTCTGATTCCCCGCCTCTGATTCCCCATCTCTGATTCCCCATCTCTGATTCCTCAATTCTGATTCCCCGCCTCTGATTCTCCAGCTCTGATTCCCCGCCTCTGTTTCCCCATATCTGATTCCCCGCCTCTGAATCCCCAACTCTGATTCCCTGTCTCTAATTTCCCATGTCTGATTCCCCGCCTCTGATTCCCCGCGTCTGATTACCGGCCTCTGATTCCCCGCCTCTGATTCCCCATCTCTGATTCACAACCTCTGATTCCCCACCTCTGATTCCCCATATCTGATTCCCCGCCTCTGTTTCCCTGCCTCTGATTCCCCACCTCTGATTCCCAATATCTGATTCCCCGCCTCTGATTCCCCACCTCTGATTCCCCGCCTCTGATTCGCCAGCTATGATTCCCCGCCTCTGATTCCCCGCGTCTGATTCCCTGCCTCTGATTCCCCGCCTCTGATTCCACATCTCTGATTCACCACCGCTGATTCCCCGCGTCTGATTCCCCGCCTCTGATTCCCCATCTCTGATTCCCCATCTCTGATTCCCCAATTCTGATTCCCCGCCTCTGATACCCCAGCTCTGATTCCTCGCCTCTGATTCCCTTCCTCTGATTCCCAACCTCTGATTCCCCACCTCTGATTTCCCATATTGATTCCCTGCGTCTGATTCCCCGCCTCTGATTCCCCAACTCTGATTCCCCGCCTCTGATTCCCCAGCTCCGATTCCCCGCCTCTGATTCCCCGTGTTTGATTCCCTGCCTCTGATTCCCGGCCTCTGATTCCCCATCTCTGATTCACCGCCTTTGATTCGCCACCTCTGATTCCCCAAATCAGATTCCCCGCCTCTGTTTCCCCGCCTCTGATTCCCCGCCTCTGATTCCCCATATCTCATTCCCCGCCTCTGAATCCCCATCTCTGATTCCCGGACTCTGATTCCCCACCTCTGATTCCCGGCCTCTTATTCCCGGCATCTGATTCCGGCCTCTGATTCCCTGCCTCTGATTCCCTGCTTCTGATTCTGATTCCCTGCCTCTGATTCCCCATCTCTGATTCCGCACATCTGATTCCCTGCCTCTGATTACCCCCCTCTGTTTCCCCGCCTCTGATTCCCCGCCTCTGTTTCCAAATATCTAAGTCCCCGCCTCTGATTCCCCAACTCTGATTCCCCACCTCTGATTCCCCAGCTCTGATTCCCCGCCTATGATTCCCCGCATCTGATTCCCTGCATCTGATTCCAAGCCTCTGATTCCCTGCCTCTGATTCCCAACCTCTGATTCCCCACCTCTGATTCCCCATATCTGATTCCCCGCATCTGTTTCCCCGCCTCTGATTCCCCACCTCTGTTTCCCAATATCTGATTCCCGGCCTCTGATTCCCCGCTTCTGATTCCCCGCCTCTGATTCCCCGCCTCTGATTCCCTGCCTCTGATTCCCAACCTCTGATTCCCCATATCTGATTCCCCGCCTCTGTTTCCCCGCCTCTGATTCCCTGCCCCTGTTTCCCCATATCTGATTCCCTGCCTCTGATTCCCCAACTCAGATTCCCCGCCTCTGATTCCCCAGCGCTGATTCCCCGCCTCTGATTTCCCGTGTTTGATTCCCTGCCTCTGATTCCCCGCCTCTGATTCCCCATCTCTGATTCACCGCCTTTGATTCGCCACCTCTGATTCCACATATATGATTCCCCACCTCTGTTTCCCCGCCTCTGATTCCCCGCCTCTGATTCTCCATATCTCATTCCCCGCCTCTGAATCCCCATCTCTGATTCCCGGACTCTGATTCTCCACCTCTGATTCCCGGCCTCTCATTCCCAGCATCTGATTCCCGGCCTCTGATTCCCGGCCTCTGATTCCCCGCTTCTGATTCTGATTCCCTGCCTCTGATTCCCCATCTCTGATTCCGCACATCTGATTCCCTGCCTCTGATTCCCCACCTCTGATTACCCATATCTGACTTCCCGCCTCTGTTTCCCCGCCTCTGATTCCCCGCCTCTGTTTCCCCATATCTAATTCCCAACCTCTGATGCCCCAACTCTGATTTCCTGCCTCTGATTCCCCGCGTTCTATTCCCTGCCTCTGATTCCCCGCCTGTGATTCCCCATCTCTGATTCACCACCTCTGATTCCCCACCTCTGATTCCCCATATCTAATTCCCCGCCTCTGTTTGCCCGCCTCTGATTCCCCGCCTCTGTTTCCCCATATCTGATTCCCCGCCTCTGAATCCCCAACTCTGATTCCCTGCCTCTGATTCCCCAGCTCTGATTCCCCGCCTTTGATTCCCCCCGTCTGATTCCCAGCCTCTGAATCCCCGTGTCTGATTTCCTGCCTCTGATTCCCCACCTCTGATTCCCCATCTCTGATTCACAGCCTCTGATTCCCCACCTCTGATTCCCCATCTCTGATTCCGCACATCTGATTCCCTGCCTCTGATTCCCCGCCTCTGTTTCCACATATCTAATTCCCAACCTCTGATGCCCCAACTCAGATTCCCTGCCTCTGATTCCCCGCGTTCTATTCCCTGCCTCTGATTCCCCGCCTGTGATTCCCCATCTCTGATTCACCACCTCTGATTCCCCACCTCTGATTCCCCATATCTAATTCCCCGCCTCTGAATCCCCAACTCTGATTCCCTGCCTCTGATTCCCCAGCTCTGATTCCCCTCCTTTGATTCCCCCCGTCTTATTCCCAGCCTCTGAATCCCCGTGTCTTATTTCCTGCCTCTGATTCCCCACCTCTGATTCCCCATCTCTGATTCACAGCCTCTGATTCCCCACCTCTGATTCCCCATCTCTGATTCTGCACATCTGATTCCCTGCCTCTGATTCCCCGACTCTGATCCCCACCTCTGATTCCCAACCTCTGATTCCCCACCTCTGAATCCCCATATCTGATTCCCTGCCTCTGATTCCCCGCCTCTGATTCCCTGCCTCTGATTCCCCGCCTCTGATTCCCCAGCTCTGATTCCCCGCCTCTGAATCCCCAACTCTGATTCCCTGCCTCTGATTCCATGCCTCTGATTCCCTGCCTCTGATTCCCAACCTCAGATTCCCCACCTCTGAGTCCCCATATCTGTTTCCCCGCCTCTGTTTCCCCGCCTCTGATTCTCCGCCTCTGATTCCCCGCCTCTGGTTCCCCGCCTCTGATTCGCTGCCTCTGATTCCCCATCTCTGATTCCGCACATCTGATTCCCTGCCTCTGATTCCCCGCCTCTGACTCCCCGCCTCTGATTCCCTGCCTCTGTTTCCCAACCTCTGATTCCCCACCTCTGATTCCCCATATCTGATTCCCCACCTCTGTTTCCCCATATCTGATATCCCGCCTCTGATTCCCCAACTCTGATACCCCGCCTCTGATTCCCCAGCTCTGATTCCCCACCTCTGATTCCCCGTGTTTGATTCCCTGCCTCTGATTCCCCGCCTCTGTTTCCCCATCTCTGATTCACCGCCTTTCATTCGCCACCTCTGATTCCCCATATCAAATTCCCCGCCTCTGTTTCCCCGCCTCTGATTCCCCGCCTCTGTTTCCCCATATCTGATTCCCCACCTCTGATTCCCCATATCTGATTCCCCGCCTCTCTTTCCTCGCCTCTGATTCCCCGCCTCTGATTCCCCATATCTGATTCCCCATATCTGATTCCCCGCCTCTGATTCCCCGCCTCTGTTTCCCCATATCTGATTCCCCACCTCTGATTCCCCATATCTGATTCCCCGCCTCTCTTTCCGCGCCTCTGATTCCCTGCCTCTGATTCCCCATATCTGATTCCCCGCCTCTGTTTCCCCATATCTAATTCCCCGCCTCTGATTCCCAAACTCTGATTCCCCGACTCTGATTCCCCAACTCTGATTCCCCGCCTCTGATTCCCCACATCTGATTCCCTGCCTCTGATTCCCCGCCTCCGATTCCCTGCCTCTGATTCCCAACCTCTGATTCCCCACCTCTGAATCCCCATATCTGATTCCCTGCCTCTGATTCCCCGCCTCTGATTCCCTGCCTCTGATTCCCCGCCTCTGATTCCCCAGCTCTGATTTCCCGCCTCTGAATCCCCAACTCTGATTCCCTGCCTCTGATTCCCCAGCTCTGATTCCCCGCCTCTGATTCCCCAGCTCTGATTCCCTGCCTCTGATTTCCCGCCTGTGATTCCCCATCTCTGATTCACAACCTCTGATTCCCCACCTCTGATTCCCCATATCTGATTCCCCGCCTCTGTTTGCCCGCCTCTAATTCCCGGCCTCTGTTTCCCCATATCTGATTCCACGCCTCTGAATCCCCGCCTCTGGTTCCCCGCCTCTGATTCGCTGCTTCTGATTCCCCATCTCTGATTCCGCACATCTGATTCCCTGCCTCTGATTCCCCGCCTCTGACACCCCGCCTCTGATTCCCTGCCTCTGTTTCCCAACCTCTGATTCCCCATATCTGATTCCCCACCTCTGAATGCCCGCCTCTGGTTCCCCGCCTCTGATTCGCTGCCTCTGATTCCCCATCTCTGATTCCGCACATCTGATTCCCTGCCTCTGATTCCCCGCCTCTGATTCCCCAACTCTGATTCCCCACCTCTGAATCCGCGTGTCTGATACCCAGCCTCTGATACCCCGCCCCTGATTCCCCACCTCTGATTCCCCATATCTGATACCCCGCCTCTGTTTCTGCGCCTCTGATTCCCCGCCTCTGATTCCCCGCCTCTGTTTCCCCATATCTGATTCGCCGCCTCTGATTCCCCAACTCTGATTCCCCGCCTCTGATTCCCCAGATCTGATTCCCCGTGTTTGATTCCCCGCGTCTGATTCCCCATCTCTGATTCCCGACCTCTGATTCCCGGCCTCTCATTCCCGGCCTCTGATTCCCGGCATCTGATTCCCCGCCTCTGGTTCCCCGCCTCTGATTCGCTGCCTCTGATTCCCCATCTCTGATTCCGCACATCTGATTCCCTGCCTCTGATTCCCCGCCTCTGACTCCCCGCCTCTGATTCCCTGCCTCTGTTTCCAAACCTCTGATTCCCCACCTCTGATTCCCCATATCTGATTCCCCACCTCTGTTTCCCCGCCTCTGGTTCCCCGCCTCTGATTCGCTGCCTCTGATTCCCCATCTCTGATTCCGCACATCTGATTCCCTGCCTCTGATTCCCCGCCTCTGATTCCCATCTCTGATTCCCCGCCTCTGAATCCCCGTGTCTGATACCCAGCCTCTGATACCCCGCCCCTGATTCCCCACCTCTGATTCCCCATATCTGATACCCCGCCTCTGTTTCTGCGCCTCTGATTCCCCGCCTCTGATTCCCCGCCTCTGCTTCCCCATATCTGATTCCCCGCCTCTGATTCCCCAGATCTGATTCCCCGTGTTTGATTCCCCGCCTCTGATTCGCCATCTCTGATTCCCGGCCTCTGATTCCCGGCCTCTCATTCCCGGCCTCTGATTCCCGGCCTCTGATTCCCCGCCTCTGGTTCCCCGCCTCTGATTCGCTGCCTCTGATTCCCCATCTCTGATTCCGCACATCTGATTCCCTGCCTCTGATTCCCCGCCTCTGACTCCCCGCCTCTGATTGTCTGCCTCTGTTTCCCAACCTCTGATTCCCCACCTCCGATTCCCCATATCTGATTCCCCACCTCTGTTTCCCTGCCTCTGATTCCCCACCTCTGTTTCCCCATATCTGATTCCCCGCCTCTGATTCCCCAACTCTGATTCCCCGCCTCTGATTCCCCAGCTCTGATTTCCCACCTCTGATTCCCCGTGTTTGATTCCCTGCCTCTGATTCCCCGCCTCTGATTCCCCATCTCTGATTCACCGCCTTTGATTCGCAACCTCTGATTCCCCATATCTGATTCCCCGCCTCTGTTTCCCCGCCTCTGATTCCCCGCCTCTGATTCCCCATATCTCATTCCCCGCCTCTAAATCCCCATCTCTGATTCCCGGACTCTGATTCCCCACCTCTGATTCCCGGCCTCTTATTCCCGGCATCTGATTCCGGCCTCAGATTCCCGGCCTCTGATTCCCTGCTTCTGATTCTGATTCCCTGCCTCCGATTCCCCATCTCTGATTCCGCACATCTGATTCCCCGCCTCTGATTCCCCGCGTCTGATTCACTGCCTCTGATTCCCCGCCTCTGATTCCACATCTCTGATTCACCACCTCTGATTCCCCGCATCTGATTCCCCGCCTCTGATTCCCCATCTCTGATTCCCCATCTCTGATTCCTCAATTCTGATTCCCCGCCTCTGATTCTCCAGCTCTGATTCCTCGCCTCTGATTCCCTTCCTCTGATTCCCAACCTCTGATTCCCCACCTCTGATTTCCCATATTGATTCCCTGCATCTGATTCCCCGCCTCTGATTCCCCAACTCTGATTCCCCGCCTCTGATTCCCCAGCTCTGATTCCCCGCCTCTGATTCCCCGTGTTTGATTCCCTGCCTCTGATTCCCGGCCTCTGATTCCCCATCTCTGATTCACCGCCTTTGATTCGCCACCTCTGATTCCCCAAATCTGATTCCCCGCCTCTGTTTCCCCGCCTCTGATTCCCCGCATCTGATTCCCATCTCTGATTCACAACCTCTGATTCCCCACCTCTGATTCCCCATATCTGATTCCCCACCTCTGATTCCCGGCCTCTTATTCCCGGCATCTGATTCCGGCCTCTGATTCCCGGCCTCTGATTCCATGCTTCTGATTCTGATTCCCTGCCTCTGATTCCCCATCTCTGATTCCGCACATCTGATTCCCTGCCTCTGATTACCCCCCTCTGTTTCCCCGCCTCTGATTCCCCGCCTCTGTTTCCCAATATCTAAGTCCCCGCCTCTGATTCCCCAGCTCTGATTCCCCGTGTTTGATTCCCTGCCTCTGATTCCCTGCCCTGATTCCCCATCTCTGTTTCACCGCCTTTGATTCGCCACCTCTGATTCCCCATATCTGACTCCCCGCCTCTGTTTCCCCTCCTCTGATTCCCTGCCTCTGATTCCCAACCTCTGATTCCACACCTCTGATTCCCCATATCTGATTCCCCGCCTCTCTTTCCTCGCCTCTGATTCCCTGCCTCTGATTCCCCATATCTGATTCCCCGCCTCTGTTTCCCCATATCTAATTCCCCGCCTCTGATTCCCAAACTCTGATTCCCCGACTCTGATTCCCCAACTCTGATTCCCCGCCTCTGATTCCCCACATCTGATTCCCTGCCTCTGATTCCCCGCCTCTGATTCCCTGCCTCTGATTCCCCGCCTCTGATTCCCCAGCTCTGATTTCCCGCCTCTGAATCCCCAACTCTGATTCCCTGCCTCTGATTCCCCAGCTCTGATTCCCCGCCTCTGATTCCCCAGCTCTGATTCCCTGCCTCTGATTTCCCGCCTGTGATTCCCCATCTCTGATTCACAACCTCTGATTCCCCACCTCTGATTCCCCATATCTGATTCCCCGCCTCTGTTTGCCCGCCTCTAATTCCCCGCCTCTGTTTCCCCATATCTGATTCCACGCCTCTGAATCCCCGCCTCTGGTTCCCCGCCTCTGATTCGCTGCTTCTGATTCCCCATCTCTGATTCCGCACATCTGATTCCCTGCCTCTGATTCCCCGCCTCTGACACCCCGCCTCTGATTCCCTGCCTCTGTTTCCCAACCTCTGATTCCCCATATCTGATTCCCCACCTCTGAATGCCCGCCTCTGGTTCCCCGCCTCTGATTCGCTGCCTCTGATTCCCCATCTCTGATTCCGCACATCTGATTCCCTGCCTCTGATTCCCCGCCTCTGATTCCCCAACTCTGATTCCCCACCTCTGAATCCGCGTGTCTGATACCCAGCCTCTGATACCCCGCCCCTGATTCCCCACCTCTGATTCCCCATATCTGATACCCCGCCTCTGTTTCTGCGCCTCTGATTCCCCGCCTCTGATTCCCCGCCTCTGTTTCCCCATATCTGATTCGCCGCCTCTGATTCCCCAACTCTGATTCCCCGCCTCTGATTCCCCATATCTGATTCCCCGCCTCTGATTCCCCAGATCTGATTCCCCGTGTTTGATTCCCCGCCTCTGATTCGCCATCTCTGATTCCCGGCCTCTGATTCCCGGCCTCTCATTCCCGGCCTCTGATTCCCGGCCTCTGATTCCCCGCCTCTGGTTCCCCGCCTCTGATTCGCTGCCTCTGATTCCCCATCTCTGATTCCGCACATCTGATTCCCTGCCTCTGATTCCCCGCCTCTGACTCCCCGCCTCTGATTGTCTGCCTCTGTTTCCCAACCTCTGATTCCCCACCTCCGATTCCCCATATCTGATTCCCCACCTCTGTTTCCCTGCCTCTGATTCCCCACCTCTGTTTCCCCATATCTGATTCCCCGCCTCTGATTCCCCAACTCTGATTCCCCGCCTCTGATTCCCCAGCTCTGATTTCCCACCTCTGATTCCCCGTGTTTGATTCCCTGCCTCTGATTCCCCGCCTCTGATTCCCCATCTCTGATTCACCGCCTTTGATTCGCAACCTCTGATTCCCCATATCTGATTCCCCGCCTCTGTTTCCCCGCCTCTGATTCCCCGCCTCTGATTCCCCATATCTCATTCCCCGCCTCTAAATCCCCATCTCTGATTCCCGGACTCTGATTCCCCACCTCTGATTCCCTGCCTCTTATTCCCGGCATCTGATTCCGGCCTCAGATTCCCGGCCTCTGATTCCCTGCTTCTGATTCTGATTCCCTGCCTCCGATTCCCCATCTCTGATTCCGCACATCTGATTCCCCGCCTCTGATTCCCCGCGTCTGATTCACTGCCTCTGATTCCCCGCCTCTGATTCCACATCTCTGATTCACCACCTCTGATTCCCCGCATCTGATTCCCCGCCTCTGATTCCCCATCTCTGATTCCCCATCTCTGATTCCTCAATTCTGATTCCCCGCCTCTGATTCTCCAGCTCTGATTCCTCGCCTCTGATTCCCTTCCTCTGATTCCCAACCTCTGATTCCCCACCTCTGATTTCCCATATTGATTCCCTGCATCTGATTCCCCGCCTCTGATTCCCCAACTCTGATTCCCCGCCTCTGATTCCCCAGCTCTGATTCCCCGCCTCTGATTCCCCGTGTTTGATTCCCTGCCTCTGATTCCCGGCCTCTGATTCCCCATCTCTGATTCACCGCCTTTGATTCGCCACCTCTGATTCCCCAAATCTGATTCCCCGCCTCTGTTTCCCCGCCTCTGATTCCCCGCATCTGATTACCGGCCTCTGATTCCCCGCCTCTGATTCCCATCTCTGATTCACAACCTCTGATTCCCCACCTCTGATTCCCCATATCTGATTCCCCACCTCTGATTCCCGGCCTCTTATTCCCGGCATCTGATTCCGGCCTCTGATTCCCGGCCTCTGATTCCATGCTTCTGATTCTGATTCCCTGCCTCTGATTCCCCATCTCTGATTCCGCACATCTGATTCCCTGCCTCTGATTACCCCCCTCTGTTTCCCCGCCTCTGATTCCCCGCCTCTGTTTCCCAATATCTAAGTCCCCGCCTCTGATTCCCCAGCTCTGATTCCCCGTGTTTGATTCCCTGCCTCTGATTCCCTGCCCTGATTCCCCATCTCTGTTTCACCGCCTTTGATTCGCCACCTCTGATTCCCCATATCTGACTCCCCGCCTCTGTTTCCCCTCCTCTGATTCCCTGCCTCTGATTCCCAACCTCTGATTCCACACCTCTGATTCCCCATATCTGATTCCCCGCCTCTGTTTCCCCGCCTCTGATTCCCTGCCCCTGTTTCCCCATATCTGATTCCCTGCCTCTGATTCCCCAACTCTGATTCCCCGCCTCTGATTCCCCAGCTCTGATTCCCCGCCTCTGATTTCCCGTGTTTGATTCCCTGCCTCTGATTCCCCGCCTCTGATTCTCCATCTCTGATTCACCGCCTTTGATTCGCCACCTCTGATTCCACATATCTGATTCCCCACCTCTGTTTCCCCGCCTCTGATTCCCCGCCTCTGATTCTCCATATCTCATTCCCCGCCTCTGAATCCCCATCTCTGATTCCCGGACTCTGATTCCCCACCTCTGATTCCCGGCCTCTTATTCCCAGCATCTGATTCCCGGCCTCTGATTCCCGGCCTCTGATTCCCCGCTTCTGATTCTGATTCCCTGCCTCTGATTCCCCATCTCTGATTCCGCACATCTGATTCCCTGCCTCTGATTCCCCACCTCTGATTCCCCATATCTGATTTCCCGCCTCTGTTTCCCCGCCTCTGATTCCCCGCCTCTGTTTCCCCATATCTAATTCCCAACCTCTGATGCCCCAACTCTGATTCCCTGCCTCTGATTCCCCGCGTTCTATTCCCTGCCTCTGATTCCCCGCCTGTGATTCCCCATCTCTGATTCACCACCTCTGATTCCCCACCTCTGATTCCCCATATCTAATTCCCCGCCTCTGTTTGCCCGCCTCTGATTCCCCGCCTCTGTTTCCCCATATCTGATTCCCCGCCTCTGAATCCCCAACTCTGATTCCCTGCCTCTGATTCCCCAGCTCTGATTCCCCGCCTTTGATTCCCCCCGTCTGATTCCCAGCCTCTGAATCCCCGTGTCTGATTTCCTGCCTCTGATTCCCCGCCTCTGATTCCCCATCTCTGATTCACAGCCTCTGATTCCCCACCTCTGATTCCCCATCTCTGATTCCGCACATCTGATTCCCTGCCTCTGCTTCCCCGACTCTGATCCCCACCTCTGATTCCCCAGCTCTGATTCCCCGCCTCTGATTCCCCAACTCTGATTCCCCGCCTCTGATTCCCCAGCTCTGATTCCCCGCCTTTGATTCCCCGTGTTTGATTCCCTGCCTCTGATTCCCCGCCTCTGATTCCCCATCTCTGATTCAACGCCTTTGATTCGCCACCTCTGATTCCCCATATCTGATTCCTCGCCTCTGTTTCCCCGCCTCTGATTCCCCGCCTCTGATTCCCCATATCTCATTCCCCGCCTCTGATTCCCCATCTCTGATTCCCGGACTCTGATTCCCCACCTCTGATTCCCGGCCTCTTATTCCCGGCATCTGATTCCGGCCTCTGATTCCCGGCCTCTGATTCCATGCTTCTGATTCCCCATCTCTGATTCCGCAAATCTAATTCCCTGCCTCTGATTCCCCACCTCTGATTCCCCATATCTGATTCCCCGCCTCTGTTGCCCCGCCTCTGATTCCCCGCCTCTGTTTCCCCATATCTAAGTCCCCGCCTCTGATTCCCCAACTTTGATTCCCCACCTCTGATTCCCCAGCTCTGATACTCCGCCTCTGATTCCCCGCATCTGATTCCATGCATCTGATTCCCAGCCTCTGATTCCCAGCCTCTGATTCCCAACCTCTGATTCCCCACCTCTGATCCCCATATCTGATTCCCCGCCTCTGTTTCCCCGCCTCTGATTCCCCGCCTCTGTTTCCCCATATCTGATCCCCGCCTCTATTTGCTCGCCTCTGATTCCCCGCCTCTGTTTCCCCATATCTGATTCCCCGCCTCTGAATCCCCAACTCTGATTCCCTGCCTCTAATTTCCCAGCTCTGATTCCCCGCCTCTGATTCACCGCCTCTGATTCCCCACCTCTGATTCCCAATATCTGATTCCCCGCCTCTGATTCCCCACCTCTGATTCCCCGCCTCTGATTCGCCAGCTATGATTCTCCGCCTCTTATTCCCCGCGTCTGATTCCCTGCCTCTGATTCCCCGCCTCTGATTCCACATCTCTGATTCACCACCTCTGATTCCCCGCGTCTGATTCCCTGCCTCTGATTCCCGGACTCTGATTCCCCACCTCTGATTCCCGGCCTCTTATTCCCGGCATCTGATTCCGGCCTCTGATTCCCGGCCTCTGATTCCCTGCTTCTGATTCTGATTCCCTGCCTCTGATTCCCCATCTCTGATTCCGCACATCTAATTCCCTGCCTCTGATTCCCCACCTCTGATTCCCCATATCTGATTCCCCGCCTCTGTTTCCCCGCCTCTGATTCCCCGCCTCTGTTTCCCCATATCTAAGTCCCCGCCTCTGATTCCCCAACTTTGATTCCCCACCTCTGATTCCCCAGCTCTGATTCCCCGCCTCTGATTCCCCGCATATGATTCCATGCATCTGATTCCCAGCCTCTGATTCCCAGCCTCTGATTCCCAACCTCTGATTCCCCACCTCTGATTCCCTATATCTGATTCCCCGCCTCTGTTTCCCCGCCTCTGATTCCCCGCCTCTGTTTCCCCATATCTGATTCCCCGCCTCTGAATCCCCAACTCTGATTCCCTGCCTCTAATTTCCCATGTCTGATTCCCCGCCTCTGATTCCCCGCGTCTGATTACCGGCCTCTGATTCCCCGCCTCTGATTCCCCATCTCTGATTCACAACCTCTGATTCCCCACCTCTGATTCCCCATATCTGATTCCCCGCCTCTGTTTCCCCGCCTCTGATTCCCCACCTCTGATTTCCAATATCTGATTCCCCGCCTCTGATTCCCCACCTCTGATTCCCCGCCTCTGATTCGCCAGCTATGATTCCCCGCCTCTGATTCCCCGCGTCTGATTCCCTGCCTCTGATTCCCCGCCTCTGATTCCACATCTCTGATTCACCACCTCTGATTCCCCAATTCTGATTCCCCGCCTCTGATTCCCCAGCTCTGATTCCTCGCCTCTGATTCCCTTCCTCTGATTCCCAACCTCTGATTCCCCACCTCTGATTTCCCATATTGATTCCCTGCATCTGATTCCCCGCCTCTGAATCCCCAACTCTGATTCCCTGCCTCTAATTTCCCAGCTCTGATTCCCCGCCTCTGATTCCCCGCGTCTGATTACCGGCCTCTGATTCCCCGCCTCTGATTCCCCATCTCTGATTCATAACCTCTGATTCCCCACCTCTGATACCCCATATCTGATTCCCCGCCTCTGTTTCACCGCCTCTGATTCCCAACCTCTGATTCCCAATATCTGATTCCCCGCCTCTGATTCCCCACCTCTGATTCCCCGCCTCTGATTCGCCAGCTATGATTCCCCGCCTCTTATTCCCCGCGTCCGATTCCCTGCCTCTGATTCCCCGCCTCTGATTCCACATCTCTGATTCACCACATCTGATTCCCCGCGTCTGATTCCCTGCCTCTGATTCCCGGACTCTGATTCCCCACCTCTGATTCCCGGCCTCTTATTCCCGGCATCTGATTCCGGCCTCTGATTCCCGGCCTCTGATTCCCTGCTTCTGATTCTGATTCCCTGCCTCTGATTCCCCATCTCTGATTCCGCACATCTAATTCCTTGCCTCTGATTCCCCACCTCTGATTCCCCATATCTGATTCCCCGCCTCTGTTTCCCCGCCTCTGATTCCCCGCCTCTGTTTCCCCATATCTAAGTCCCCGCCTCTGATTCACCACCTCTGATTCCCCACCTCTGATTCCCCATATCTAATTCCCCGCCTCTGTTTGCCCGCCTCTGATTCCCCGCCTCTGTTTCCCCATATCTGATTCCCCGCCTCTGAATCCCCAACTCTGATTCCCTGCCTCTGATTCCCCAGCTCTGATTCCCCGCCTTTGATTCCCCCCGTCTGATTCCCAGCCTCTGAATCCCCGTGTCTGATTTCCTGCCTCTGATTCCCCGCCTCTGATTCCCCATCTCTAATTCACAGCCTCTGATTCCCCACCTCTGATTCCCCATCTCTGATTCCGCACATCTGATTCCCTGCCTCTGCTTCCCCGACTCTGATCCCCACCTCTGATTCCCCAGCTCTGATTCCCCGCCTCTGATTCCCCAACTCTGATTCCCCGCCTCTGATTCCCCAGCTCTGATTCCCCGCCTTTGATTCCCCGTGTTTGATTCCCTGCCTCTGATTCCCCGCCTCTGATTCCCCATCTCTGATTCAACGCCTTTGATTCGCCACCTCTGATTCCCCATATCTGATTCCTCGCCTCTGTTTCCCCGCCTCTGATTCCCCGCCTCTGATTCCCCATATCTCATTCCCCGCCTCTGATTCCCCATCTCTGATTCCCGGACTCTGATTCCCCACCTCTGATTCCCGGCCTCTTATTCCCGGCATCTGATTCCGGCCTCTGATTCCCGGCCTCTGATTCCATGCTTCTGATTCCCCATCTCTGATTCCGCAAATCTAATTCCCTGCCTCTGATTCCCCACCTCTGATTCCCCATATCTGATTCCCCGCCTCTGTTGCCCCGCCTCTGATTCCCCGCCTCTGTTTCCCCATATCTAAGTCCCCGCCTCTGATTCCCCAACTTTGATTCCCCACCTCTGATTCCCCAGCTCTGATACTCCGCCTCTGATTCCCCGCATCTGATTCCATGCATCTGATTCCCAGCCTCTGATTCCCCACATCTGATTCCCTGCCTCTGATTCCCCGCCTCCGATTCCCTGCCTCTGATTCCCAACCTCTGATTCCCCACCTCTGAATCCCCATATCTGATTCCCTGCCTCTGATTCCCCGCCTCTGATTCCCTGCCTCTGATTCCCCGCCTCTGATTCCCCAGCTCTGATTTCCCGCCTCTGAATCCCCAACTCTGATTCCCTGCCTCTGATTCCCCAGCTCTGATTCCCCGCCTCTGATTCCCCAGCTCTGATTCCCTGCCTCTGATTTCCCGCCTGTGATTCCCCATCTCTGATTCACAACCTCTGATTCCCCACCTCTGATTCCCCATATCTGATTCCCCGCCTCTGTTTGCCCGCCTCTAATTCCCCGCCTCTGTTTCCCCATATCTGATTCCACGCCTCTGAATCCCCGCCTCTGGTTCCCCGCCTCTGATTCGCTGCTTCTGATTCCCCATCTCTGATTCCGCACATCTGATTCCCTGCCTCTGATTCCCCGCCTCTGACACCCCGCCTCTGATTCCCTGCCTCTGTTTCCCAACCTCTGATTCCCCATATCTGATTCCCCACCTCTGAATGCCCGCCTCTGGTTCCCCGCCTCTGATTCGCTGCCTCTGATTCCCCATCTCTGATTCCGCACATCTGATTCCCTGCCTCTGATTCCCCGCCTCTGATTCCCCAACTCTGATTCCCCACCTCTGAATCCGCGTGTCTGATACCCAGCCTCTGATACCCCGCCCCTGATTCCCCACCTCTGATTCCCCATATCTGATACCCCGCCTCTGTTTCTGCGCCTCTGATTCCCCGCCTCTGATTCCCCGCCTCTGTTTCCCCATATCTGATTCGCCGCCTCTGATTCCCCAACTCTGATTCCCCGCCTCTGATTCCCCAGATCTGATTCCCCGTGTTTGATTCCCCGCGTCTGATTCCCCATCTCTGATTCCCGACCTCTGATTCCCGGCCTCTCATTCCCGGCCTCTGATTCCCGGCATCTGATTCCCCGCCTCTGGTTCCCCGCCTCTGATTCGCTGCCTCTGATTCCCCATCTCTGATTCCGCACATCTGATTCCCTGCCTCTGATTCCCCGCCTCTGACTCCCCGCCTCTGATTCCCTGCCTCTGTTTCCAAACCTCTGATTCCCCACCTCTGATTCCCCATATCTGATTCCCCACCTCTGTTTCCCCGCCTCTGGTTCCCCGCCTCTGATTCGCTGCCTCTGATTCCCCATCTCTGATTCCGCACATCTGATTCCCTGCCTCTGATTCCCCGCCTCTGATTCCCATCTCTGATTCCCCGCCTCTGAATCCCCGTGTCTGATACCCAGCCTCTGATACCCCGCCCCTGATTCCCCACCTCTGATTCCCCATATCTGATACCCCGCCTCTGTTTCTGCGCCTCTGATTCCCCGCCTCTGATTCCCCGCCTCTGCTTCCCCATATCTGATTCCCCGCCTCTGATTCCCCAGATCTGATTCCCCGTGTTTGATTCCCCGCCTCTGATTCGCCATCTCTGATTCCCGGCCTCTGATTCCCGGCCTCTCATTCCCGGCCTCTGATTCCCGGCCTCTGATTCCCCGCCTCTGGTTCCCCGCCTCTGATTCGCTGCCTCTGATTCCCCATCTCTGATTCCGCACATCTGATTCCCTGCCTCTGATTCCCCGCCTCTGACTCCCCGCCTCTGATTGTCTGCCTCTGTTTCCCAACCTCTGATTCCCCACCTCCGATTCCCCATATCTGATTCCCCACCTCTGTTTCCCTGCCTCTGATTCCCCACCTCTGTTTCCCCATATCTGATTCCCCGCCTCTGATTCCCCAACTCTGATTCCCCGCCTCTGATTCCCCAGCTCTGATTTCCCACCTCTGATTCCCCGTGTTTGATTCCCTGCCTCTGATTCCCCGCCTCTGATTCCCCATCTCTGATTCACCGCCTTTGATTCGCAACCTCTGATTCCCCATATCTGATTCCCCGCCTCTGTTTCCCCGCCTCTGATTCCCCGCCTCTGATTCCCCATATCTCATTCCCCGCCTCTAAATCCCCATCTCTGATTCCCGGACTCTGATTCCCCACCTCTGATTCCCGGCCTCTTATTCCCGGCATTTGATTCCGGCCTCAGATTCCCGGCCTCTGATTCCCTGCTTCTGATTCTGATTCCCTGCCTCCGATTCCCCATCTCTGATTCCGCACATCTGATTCCCCGCCTCTGATTCCCCGCGTCTGATTCACTGCCTCTGATTCCCCGCCTCTGATTCCACATCTCTGATTCACCACCTCTGATTCCCCGCATCTGATTCCCCGCCTCTGATTCCCCATCTCTGATTCCCCATCTCTGATTCCTCAATTCTGATTCCCCGCCTCTGATTCTCCAGCTCTGATTCCTCGCCTCTGATTCCCTTCCTCTGATTCCCAACCTCTGATTCCCCACCTCTGATTTCCCATATTGATTCCCTGCATCTGATTCCCCGCCTCTGATTCCCCAACTCTGATTCCCCGCCTCTGATTCCCCAGCTCTGATTCCCCGCCTCTGATTCCCCGTGTTTGATTCCCTGCCTCTGATTCCCGGCCTCTGATTCCCCATCTCTGATTCACCGCCTTTGATTCGCCACCTCTGATTCCCCAAATCTGATTCCCCGCCTCTGTTTCCCCGCCTCTGATTCCCCGCATCTGATTACCGGCCTCTGATTCCCCGCCTCTGATTCCCATCTCTGATTCACAACCTCTGATTCCCCACCTCTGATTCCCCATATCTGATTCCCCACCTCTGATTCCCGGCCTCTTATTCCCGGCATCTGATTCCGGCCTCTGATTCCCGGCCTCTGATTCCATGCTTCTGATTCTGATTCCCTGCCTCTGATTCCCCATCTCTGATTCCGCACATCTGATTCCCTGCCTCTGATTACCCCCCTCTGTTTCCCCGCCTCTGATTCCCCGCCTCTGTTTCCCAATATCTAAGTCCCCGCCTCTGATTCCCCAGCTCTGATTCCCCGTGTTTGATTCCCTGCCTCTGATTCCCTGCCCTGATTCCCCATCTCTGTTTCACCGCCTTTGATTCGCCACCTCTGATTCCCCATATCTGACTCCCCGCCTCTGTTTCCCCGCCTCTGATTCCCTGCCTCTGATTCCCAACCTCTGATTCCACACCTCTGATTCCCCATATCTGATTCCCCGCCTCTGTTTCCCCGCCTCTGATTCCCTGCCCCTGTTTCCCCATATCTGATTCCCTGCCTCTGATTCCCCAACTCTGATTCCCCGCCTCTGATTCCCCAGCTCTGATTCCCCGCCTCTGATTTCCCGTGTTTGATTCCCTGCCTCTGATTCCCCGCCTCTGATTCCCCATCTCTGATTCACCGCCTTTGATTCGCCACCTCTGATTCCACATATCTGATTCCCCACCTCTGTTTCCCCGCCTCTGATTCCCCGCCTCTGATTCTCCATATCTCATTCCCCGCCTCTGAATCCCCATCTCTGATTCCCGGACTCTGATTCCCCACCTCTGATTCCCGGCCTCTTATTCCCAGCATCTGATTCCCGGCCTCTGATTCCCGGCCTCTGATTCCCCGCTTCTGATTCTGATTCCCTGCCTCTGATTCCCCATCTCTGATTCCGCACATCTGATTCCCTGCCTCTGATTCCCCACCTCTGATTCCCCATATCTGATTTCCCGCCTCTGTTTCCCCGCCTCTGATTCCCCGCCTCTGTTTCCCCATATCTAATTCCCAACCTCTGATGCCCCAACTCTGATTCCCTGCCTCTGATTCCCCGCGTTCTATTCCCTGCCTCTGATTCCCCGCCTGTGATTCCCCATCTCTGATTCACCACCTCTGATTCCCCACCTCTGATTCCCCATATCTAATTCCCCGCCTCTGTTTGCCCGCCTCTGATTCCCCGCCTCTGTTTCCCCATATCTGATTCCCCGCCTCTGAATCCCCAACTCTGATTCCCTGCCTCTGATTCCCCAGCTCTGATTCCCCGCCTTTGATTCCCCCCGTCTGATTCCCAGCCTCTGAATCCCCGTGTCTGATTTCCTGCCTCTGATTCCCCGCCTCTGATTCCCCATCTCTGATTCACAGCCTCTGATTCCCCACCTCTGATTCCCCATCTCTGATTCCGCACATCTGATTCCCTGCCTCTGCTTCCCCGACTCTGATCCCCACCTCTGATTCCCCAGCTCTGATTCCCCGCCTCTGATTCCCCAACTCTGATTCCCCGCCTCTGATTCCCCAGCTCTGATTCCCCGCCTTTGATTCCCCGTGTTTGATTCCCTGCCTCTGATTCCCCGCCTCTGATTCCCCATCTCTGATTCAACGCCTTTGATTCGCCACCTCTGATTCCCCATATCTGATTCCTCGCCTCTGTTTCCCCGCCTCTGATTCCCCGCCTCTGATTCCCCATATCTCATTCCCCGCCTCTGATTCCCCATCTCTGATTCCCGGACTCTGATTCCCCACCTCTGATTCCCGGCCTCTTATTCCCGGCATCTGATTCCGGCCTCTGATTCCCGGCCTCTGATTCCATGCTTCTGATTCCCCATCTCTGATTCCGCAAATCTAATTCCCTGCCTCTGATTCCCCACCTCTGATTCCCCATATCTGATTCCCCGCCTCTGTTGCCCCGCCTCTGATTCCCCGCCTCTGTTTCCCCATATCTAAGTCCCCGCCTCTGATTCCCCAACTTTGATTCCCCACCTCTGATTCCCCAGCTCTGATACTCCGCCTCTGATTCCCCGCATCTGATTCCATGCATCTGATTCCCAGCCTCTGATTCCCAGCCTCTGATTCCCAACCTCTGATTCCCCACCTCTGATCCCCATATCTGATTCCCCGCCTCTGTTTCCCCGCCTCTGATTCCCCGCCTCTGTTTCCCCATATCTGATCCCCGCCTCTATTTGCTCGCCTCTGATTCCCCGCCTCTGTTTCCCCATATCTGATTCCCCGCCTCTGAATCCCCAACTCTGATTCCCTGCCTCTAATTTCCCAGCTCTGATTCCCCGCCTCTGATTCACCGCCTCTGATTCCCCACCTCTGATTCCCAATATCTGATTCCCCGCCTCTGATTCCCCACCTCTGATTCCCCGCCTCTGATTCGCCAGCTATGATTCTCCGCCTCTTATTCCCCGCGTCTGATTCCCTGCCTCTGATTCCCCGCCTCTGATTCCACATCTCTGATTCACCACCTCTGATTCCCCGCGTCTGATTCCCTGCCTCTGATTCCCGGACTCTGATTCCCCACCTCTGATTCCCGGCCTCTTATTCCCGGCATCTGATTCCGGCCTCTGATTCCCGGCCTCTGATTCCCTGCTTCTGATTCTGATTCCCTGCCTCTGATTCCCCATCTCTGATTCCGCACATCTAATTCCCTGCCTCTGATTCCCCACCTCTGATTCCCCATATCTGATTCCCCGCCTCTGTTTCCCCGCCTCTGATTCCCCGCCTCTGTTTCCCCATATCTAAGTCCCCGCCTCTGATTCCCCAACTTTGATTCCCCACCTCTGATTCCCCAGCTCTGATTCCCCGCCTCTGATTCCCCGCATATGATTCCATGCATCTGATTCCCAGCCTCTGATTCCCAGCCTCTGATTCCCAACCTCTGATTCCCCACCTCTGATTCCCTATATCTGATTCCCCGCCTCTGTTTCCCCGCCTCTGATTCCCCGCCTCTGTTTCCCCATATCTGATTCCCCGCCTCTGAATCCCCAACTCTGATTCCCTGCCTCTAATTTCCCATGTCTGATTCCCCGCCTCTGATTCCCCGCGTCTGATTACCGGCCTCTGATTCCCCGCCTCTGATTCCCCATCTCTGATTCACAACCTCTGATTCCCCACCTCTGATTCCCCATATCTGATTCCCCGCCTCTGTTTCCCCGCCTCTGATTCCCCACCTCTGATTTCCAATATCTGATTCCCCGCCTCTGATTCCCCACCTCTGATTCCCCGCCTCTGATTCGCCAGCTATGATTCCCCGCCTCTGATTCCCCGCGTCTGATTCCCTGCCTCTGATTCCCCGCCTCTGATTCCACATCTCTGATTCACCACCTCTGATTCCCCAATTCTGATTCCCCGCCTCTGATTCCCCAGCTCTGATTCCTCGCCTCTGATTCCCTTCCTCTGATTCCCAACCTCTGATTCCCCACCTCTGATTTCCCATATTGATTCCCTGCATCTGATTCCCCGCCTCTGAATCCCCAACTCTGATTCCCTGCCTCTAATTTCCCAGCTCTGATTCCCCGCCTCTGATTCCCCGCGTCTGATTACCGGCCTCTGATTCCCCGCCTCTGATTCCCCATCTCTGATTCATAACCTCTGATTCCCCACCTCTGATACCCCATATCTGATTCCCCGCCTCTGTTTCACCGCCTCTGATTCCCAACCTCTGATTCCCAATATCTGATTCCCCGCCTCTGATTCCCCACCTCTGATTCCCCGCCTCTTATTCGCCAGCTATGATTCCCCGCCTCTTATTCCCCGCGTCCGATTCCCTGCCTCTGATTCCCCGCCTCTGATTCCACATCTCTGATTCACCACATCTGATTCCCCGCGTCTGATTCCCTGCCTCTGATTCCCGGACTCTGATTCCCCACCTCTGATTCCCGGCCTCTTATTCCCGGCATCTGATTCCGGCCTCTGATTCCCGGCCTCTGATTCCCTGCTTCTGATTCTGATTCCCTGCCTCTGATTCCCCATCTCTGATTCCGCACATCTAATTCCTTGCCTCTGATTCCCCACCTCTGATTCCCCATATCTGATTCCCCGCCTCTGTTTCCCCGCCTCTGATTCCCCGCCTCTGTTTCCCCATATCTAAGTCCCCGCCTCTGATTCACCACCTCTGATTCCCCACCTCTGATTCCCCATATCTAATTCCCCGCCTCTGTTTGCCCGCCTCTGATTCCCCGCCTCTGTTTCCCCATATCTGATTCCCCGCCTCTGAATCCCCAACTCTGATTCCCTGCCTCTGATTCCCCAGCTCTGATTCCCCGCCTTTGATTCCCCCCGTCTGATTCCCAGCCTCTGAATCCCCGTGTCTGATTTCCTGCCTCTGATTCCCCGCCTCTGATTCCCCATCTCTAATTCACAGCCTCTGATTCCCCACCTCTGATTCCCCATCTCTGATTCCGCACATCTGATTCCCTGCCTCTGCTTCCCCGACTCTGATCCCCACCTCTGATTCCCCAGCTCTGATTCCCCGCCTCTGATTCCCCAACTCTGATTCCCCGCCTCTGATTCCCCAGCTCTGATTCCCCGCCTTTGATTCCCCGTGTTTGATTCCCTGCCTCTGATTCCCCGCCTCTGATTCCCCATCTCTGATTCAACGCCTTTGATTCGCCACCTCTGATTCCCCATATCTGATTCCTCGCCTCTGTTTCCCCGCCTCTGATTCCCCGCCTCTGATTCCCCATATCTCATTCCCCGCCTCTGATTCCCCATCTCTGATTCCCGGACTCTGATTCCCCACCTCTGATTCCCGGCCTCTTATTCCCGGCATCTGATTCCGGCCTCTGATTCCCGGCCTCTGATTCCATGCTTCTGATTCCCCATCTCTGATTCCGCAAATCTAATTCCCTGCCTCTGATTCCCCACCTCTGATTCCCCATATCTGATTCCCCGCCTCTGTTGCCCCGCCTCTGATTCCCCGCCTCTGTTTCCCCATATCTAAGTCCCCGCCTCTGATTCCCCAACTTTGATTCCCCACCTCTGATTCCCCAGCTCTGATACTCCGCCTCTGATTCCCCGCATCTGATTCCATGCATCTGATTCCCAGCCTCTGATTCCCAGCCTCTGATTCCCAACCTCTGATTCCCCACCTCTGATCCCCATATCTGATTCCCCGCCTCTGTTTCCCCGCCTCTGATTCCCCGCCTCTGTTTCCCCATATCTGATCCCCGCCTCTATTTGCTCGCCTCTGATTCCCCGCCTCAGTTTCCCCATATCTGATTCCCCGCCTCTGAATCCCCAACTCTGATTCCCTGCCTCTAATTTCCCAGCTCTGATTCCCCGCCTCTGATTCCCCGCGTCTGATTACCGGCCTCTGATTCCCCGCCTCTGATTCCCCATCTCTGATTCACAACCTCTGATTCCCCACCTCTGATACCCCATATCTGATTCCCCGCCTCTGTTTCACCGCCTCTGATTCCCCACCTCTGATTCCCAATATCTGATTCCCCGCCTCTGATTCCCCACCTCTGATTCCCCGCCTCTGATTCACCAGCTATGATTCTCCGCCTCTTATTCCCCGCGTCTGATTCCCTGCCTCTGATTCCCCGTCTCTGATTCCACATCTCTGATTCACCATCTCTGATTCCCCGCGTCTGATTCCCTGCCTCTGATTCCCGGACTCTGATTCCCCACCTCTGATTCCCGGCCTCTTATTCCCGGCATCTGATTCCGGCCTCTGATTCCCGGCCTCTGATTCCCTGCTTTTGATTCTGATTCCCTGCCTCTGATTCCCCATCTCTGATTCCGCACATCTAATTCCCTGCCTCTGATTCCCCACCTCTGATTCCCCATATCTGATTCCCCGCCTCTGTTTCCCCGCCTCTGATTCCCCGCCTCTGTTTCCCCATATCTAAGTCCCCGCCTCTGATTCCCCAACTTTGATTCCCCACCTCTGATTCCCCAGCTCTGATTCCCCGCCTCTGATTCCCCGCATATGATTCCATGCATCTGATTCCCAGCCTCTGATTCCCAGCCTCTGATTCCCAACCTCTGATTCCCCACCTCTGATTCCCTATATCTGATTCCCCGCCTCTGTTTCCCCGCCTCTGATTCCCCGCCTCTGTTTCCCCATATCTGATTCCCTGCCTCTGAATCCCCAACTCTGATTCCCTGCCTCTAATTTCCCATGTCTGATTCCCCGCCTCTGATTCCCCGCGTCTGATTACCGGCCTCTGATTCCCCGCCTCTGATTCCCCATCTCTGATTCACAACCTCTGATTCCCCACCTCTGATTCCCCATATCTGATTCCCCGCCTCTGTTTCCCCGCCTCTGATTCCCCACCTCTGATTCCCAATATCTGATTCCCCGCCTCTGATTCCCCACCTCTGATTCCCCGCCTCTGATTCGCCAGCTATGATTCCCCGCCTCTGATTCCACGCGTCTGATTCCCTGCCTCTGATTCCCCGCCTCTGATTCCACATCTCTGATTCACCACCTCTGATTCCCCAATTCTGATTCCCCGCCTCTGATTCCCCAGCTCTGATTCCTCGCCTCTGATTCCCTTCCTCTGATTCCCAAGCTCTGATTCCCCACCTCTGATTTCCCATATTGATTCCCTGCATCTGATTCCCCGCCTCTGAATCCCCAACTCTGATTCCCTGCCTCTAATTTCCCAGCTCTGATTCCCCGCCTCTGATTCCCCGCGTCTGATTACCGGCCTCTGATTCCCCGCCTCTGATTCCCCATCTCTGATTCACAACCTCTGATTCCCCACCTCTGATACCCCATATCTGATTCCCCGCCTCTGTTTCATCGCCTCTGATTCCCAACCTCTGATTCCCAATATCTGATTCCCCGCCTCTGATTCTCCACCTCAGATTCCCCGCCTCTGATTCGCCAGCTATGATTCCCCGCCTCTTATTCCCCGCGTCTGATTCCCTGCCTCTGATTCCCCGCCTCTGATTCCACATCTCTGATTCACCACATCTGATTCCCCGCGTCTGATTCCCTGCCTCTGATTCCCGGACTCTGATTCCCCACCTCTGATTCCCGGCCTCTTATTCCCGGCATCTGATTCCGGCCTCTGATTCCCGGCCTCTGATTCCCTGCTTCTGATTCTGATTCCCTGCCTCTGATTCCCCATCTCTGATTCCGCACATCTAATTCCCTGCCTCTGATTCCCCACCTCTGATTCCCCATATCTGATTCCCCGCCTCTGTTTCCCCGCCTCTGATTCCCCGACTCTGTTTCCCCATATCTAAGTCCCCACCTCTGATTCCCCAACTTTGATTCCCCACCTCTGATTCCCTATATCTGATTCCCCGCCTCTGTTTCCCCGCCTCTGATTCCCCGCCTCTGTTTCCCCATATCTGATTCCCCGCCTCTGAATCCCCAACACTGATTCCCTGCCTCTAATTTCCCATGTCTGATTCCCCGCCTCTGATTCCCCGCGTCTGATTACCGGCCTCTGATTCCCCGCCTCTGATTCCCCATCTCTGATTCACAACCTCTGATTCCCCACCTCTGATTCCCCATATCTGATTCCCCGCCTCTGTTTCCCCGCCTCTGATTCCCCACCTCTGATTCCCAATATCTGATTCCCCGCCTCTGATTCCCCACCTCTGATTCCCCGCCTCTGATTCGCCAGCTATGATTCCCCGCCTCTGATTCCCCGCGTCTGATTCCCTGCCTCTGATTCCCCGCCTCTGATTCCACATCTCTGATTCACCACCTCTGATTCCCCGCGTCTGATTCCCCGCCTCTGATTCCCCATCTCTGATTCCCCATCTCTGATTCCCCAATTCTGATCCCCCGCCTCTGATTCCCCAGCTCTGATTCCTCGCCTCTGATTCCCTTCCTCTGATTCCCAACCTCTGATTCCCCACCTCTGATTTCCCATATTGATTCCCTGCATCTGATTCCCCGCCTCTGTTTCCCCAACTCTGATTCCCCTCCTCTGATTCCCCAGCTCTGATTCCCCGCCTCTGATTCCCCGTGTTTGATTCCCTGCCTCTGATTCCCGGCCTCTGATTCCCCATCTCTGATTCACCGCCTTTGATTCGCCACCTCTGATTCCCCAAATCTGATTCCCCGCCTCTGTTTCCCCGCCTCTGATTCCCCGCCTCTGATTCCCCGCGTCTGATTACCGGCCTCTGATTCCCCGCCTCTGATTCCCCATCTCTGATTCACAACCTCTGATTCCCCACCTCTGATTCCCCATATCTGATTCCCCACCTCTGATTCCCGGCCTCTTATTCCCGGCATCTGATTCCGGTCTCTGATTCCCGGCCTCTGATTCCCTGCTTCTGATTCTGATTCCCTGCCTCTGATTCCCCATCTCTGATTCCGCACATCTGATTCCCTGCCTCTGATTACCCCCCTCTGTTTCCCCGCCTCTGATTCCCCGCCTCTGTTTCCCAATATCTAAGTCCCCGCCTCTGATTCCCCAACTCTGATTCCCCACCTCTGATTCCCCAGCTCTGATTCCCCGCCTCTGATTCCCCGCATCTGATTCCCTGCATCTGATTCCAAGCCTCTGATTCCCTGCCTCTGATTCCCAACCTCTGATTCCCCACCTCTGATTCCCCATATCTGATTCCCCGCCTCTGTTTCCCCGCCTCTGATTCCCAACCTCTGTTTCCCCATATCTGATTCCCGGCCTCTGATTCCCCGCCTCTGATTCCCCGCCTCTGATTCCCTGCCTCTGATTCCCCATCTCCGATTCCGCACATCTGATTCCCTGCCTCTGATTCCCCGCCTCTGATTCCCCACCTCTGATTCCCTGCCTCTGATTCCCAACCTCTGATTCCCCACCTCTGATTCCCCATATCTGATTCCCCGCCTCTGTTTCCCCGCCTCTGATTCCCCTCCTCTGATTCCCCAACTCTAATTCCCCGCCTCTGATTCCCCAGCTCTGATTCCCCGTGTTTGATTCCCTGCCTCTGATTCCCTGCCCTGATTCCCCATCTCTGTTTCACCGCCTTTGATTCGCCACCTCTGATTCCCCATATCTGATTCCCCGCCTCTGTTTCCCCGCCTCTGATTCCCTGCCTCTGATTCCCAACCTCTGATTCCACACCTCTGATTCCCCATATCTGATTCCCCGCCTCTGTTTCCCCGCCTCTGATTCCCTGCCCCTGTTTCCCCATCTCTGATTCCCAACCTCTGATTCCCCACCTCTGATTCCCCATATCTGATTCTCCGCCTCTGTTTCCCCGCCTCTGATTCCCCTCCTCTGATTCCCCAACTCTAATTCCCAGCCTCTGATTCCCCAGCTCTGATTCCCCGTGTTTGATTCCCTGCCTCTGATTCCCTGCCCTGATTCCCCATCTCTGTTTCACCGCCTTTGATTCGCCACCTCTGATTCCCCATATCTGATTCCCCGCCTCTGTTTCCCCGCCTCTGATTCCCTGCCTCTGATTCCCAACTCTAATTCCCAGCCTCTGATTCCCCAGCTCTGATTCCCCGTGTTTGATTCCCTGCCTCTGATTCCCTGCCCTGATTCCCCATCTCTGTTTCACCGCCTTTGATTCGCCACCTCTGATTCCCCATATCTGATTCCCCGCCTCTATTTCCCCGCCTCTGATTCCCCGCCTCTGTTTCCCAATATCTAAGTCCCAGCCACTGATTCCCCAACTCTGATTCCCCACCTCTGATTCTCCAGCTCTGATTCCCCGCCTCTGATTCCCCATCTCTGATTCCGCACATCTGATTCCCTGCCTCTGATTTCCCGTGTTTGATTCCCTGCCTCTGATTCCCCGCCTCTGATTCCCCATCTCTGATTCACCGCCTTTGATTCGCCACCTCTGATTCCACATATCTGATTCCCCACCTCTGTTTCCCTGCCTCTGATTCCCCGCCTCTGATTCTCCATATCTCATTCCCCGCCTCTGAATCCCCATCTCTGATTCCCGGACTCTGATTCCCCACCTCTGATTCCCGGCCTCTTATTCCCAGCATCTGATTCCCGGCCTCTGATTCCCGGCCTCTGATTCCCCGCTTCTGATTCTGATTCCCTGCCTCTGATTCCCCATCTCTGATTCCGCACATCTGGTTCCCTGCCTCTGATTCCCCACCTCTGATTCCCCATATCTGATTTCCCGCTTCTGTTTCCCCATATCTAATTCCCAACCTCTGATGCCCCAACTCTGATTCCCTGCCTCTGATTCCCCGCGTTCTACTCCCTGCCTCTGATTCCCTGCCTCTGATTCCCCAGCTCTGATTCCCCGCCTTTGATTCCCCCCGTCTGATTCCCAGCCTCTGAATCCCCGTGTCTGATTTCCTGCCTCTGATTCCCCGCCTCTGATTCCCCATCTCTGATTCACAGCCTCTGATTCCCCACCTCTGATTCCCGATCTCTGATTCCGCACATCTGATTCCCTGCCTCTGATTCCCCGACTCTGATCCCCACCTCTGATTCCCCAGCTCTGATTCCCCGCCTCTGATTCCCCAACTCTGATTCCCCGCCTCTGATTCCCCAGCTCTGATTCCCCGCCTCTGATTCCCCGTGTTTGATTCCCTGCCTCTTATTCCCCGCCTCTGATTCCCCATCTCTGATTCAACGCCTTTGATTCGCCACCTCTGATTCCCCATATCTGATTCCTCGCCTCTGTTTCCCCGCCTCTGATTCCCCGCCTCTGATTCCCCATATCTCATTCCCCGACTCTGATTCCCCATCTCTGATTCCCGGACTCTGATTCCCCACCTCTGATTCCTGGCCTCTTATTCCCGGCATCTGATTCCGGCCTCTGATTCCCGGCCTCTGATTCCATGCTTCTGATTCCCCATCTCTGATTCCGCAAATCTAATTCCCTGCCTCTGATTCCCCACCTCTGATTCCCCATATCTGATCCCCGCCTCTGTTTCCCCGCCTCTGATTCCCCGCCTCTGTTTCCCCATATCTAAGTCCCCGCCTCTGATCCCCCAACTTTGATTCCCCACCTCTGATTCCCCAGCTCTGATTCCCCGCCTCTGATTCCCCGCATCTTATTCCATGCATCTGATTCCCAGCCTCTGATTCCCAGCCTCTGATTCCCAACCTCTGATTCCCCACCTCTGATCCCCATATCTGATTCCCCGCCTCTGTTTCCCCGCCTCTGATTCCCCGCCTCTGTTTCCCCATATCTGATCCCCGCCTCTATTTGCCCGCCTCTGATTCCCCGCCTCTGTTTCCCCATATCTGATTCCCCGCCTCTGAATCCCCAACTCTGATTCCCTGCCTCTAATTTCCCAGCTCTGATTCCCCGCCTCTGATTCCCCGCGTCTGATTACCGGCCTCTGATTCCCCGCCTCTGATTCCCCATCTCTGATTCACAACCTCTGATTCCCCACCTCTGATACCCCATATCTGATTCCCCGCCTCTGTTTCACCGCCTCTGATTCTCCACCTCTGATTCCCAATATCTGATTCCCCGCCTCTGATTCCCCACCTCTGATTCCCCGCCTCTGATTCGCCAGCTACGATTCCCCGCCTCTTATTCCCCGCGTCTGATTCCCTGCCTCTGATTCCCCGCCTCTGATTCCACATCTCTGATTCACCACCTCTGATTCCCCGCGTCTGATTCCCTGCCTCTGTTTCCCCATCTCTGATTCCCCATCTCTGATTCCCCAATTCTGATTCCCCTCCTCTGATTCCCCGTGTTTGATTCCCTGCCTCTGATTTCCGGACTCTGATTCCCCATCTCTGATTCACCGCCTTTGATTCGCCACCTCTGATTCGCCATATCTGATTCCCCGCCTCTGTTACCCCGCCTCTGATTCCCCGCCTCTTATTCCCCATATCTCATTCCCCGCCTCTGAATCCCCATCTCTGATTCCCGGACTCTGATTCCCCACCTCTGATTTCCGGCCTCTTATTCCCGGCATCTGATTCCGGCCTCTGATTCCCGGCATCTGATTCCCTGCTTCTGATTCTGATTCCCTGCCTTTGATTCCCCATCTCTGATTCCGCACATCTGATTCCCTGCCTCTGATTCCCCATCTCTGATTCCCCATATCTGATTCCCCGCCTCTGTTTCCCAGCCTCTGATTCCCCGCCCCTGTTTCCCAATATCTAAGTCCCCGCCTCTGATTCCGCAGCTCTGATTCCCCGCCTCTGATTCCCCGCATCTGATTCCCTGCATCTGATTCCAAGCCTCTGATTCCCTGCCTCTGATTCCCAACCTCTGATTCCCCACCTCTGATTCCCCATATCTGATTCCCAGCCTCTGTTTCCCCGCCTCTGATTCCCCGCCTCTGTTTCCCCATATCTGATTCCCGGCCTCTGATTCCCCGCCTCTGATTCCCTGCCTCTGATTCCCCATCTCCGATTCCGCACATCTGATTCCCTGCCTCTGATTCCCCGCCTCTGATTCCCCGCCTCTGATTCCCTGCCTCTGATTCCCAACCTCTGATTCCCCACCTCTGATTCCCCGTGTTTGATTCCCCGCCTCTGTTTCCCCGCCTCTGATTCCCCGCCTCTGATTCCCCAACTCTAATTCCCCGCCTCTGATTCCCCATCTCTGATTCACAACCTCTGATTCCCCACCTCTAATTCCCCATATCTGATTCCCCGCCTCTGTTTCCCCGCCTCTGATTCCCCACCTCTGATTCCCAATATCTGATTCCCCGCCTCTGATTCCCCACCTCTGATTCCCCGCCTCTGATTCGCCAGCTATGATTCCCCGCCTCTGATTCCCCGCGTCTGATTCCCTGCCTCTGATTCCCCGCCTCTGATTCCACATCTCTGATTCACCACCTCTGATTCCCCGCGTCTGATTCCCCGCCTTTGATTCCCCATCTCTGATTCCCCATCTCTGATTCCTCAATTCTGATTCCCCGCCTCTGATTCCCCAGCTCTGATTCCTCACCTCTGATTCCCTTCCTCTGATTCCCAACCTCTGATTCCCCACCTCTGATTTCCCATATTGATTCCCTGCATCTGATTCCCCGCCTCTGATTCCCCAACTCTGATTCCCCGCCTCTGATTCCCCAGCTCTGATTCCCCGCCTCTGATTCCCCGTGTTTGATTCCCTGCCTCTGATTCCCGGCCTCTGATTCCCCATCTCTGATTCACCGCCTTTGATTCGCCACCTCTGATTCCCCAAATCTGATTCCCTGCCTCTGTTTCCCCGCCTCTGATTCCCCGCCTCTGATTCCCCGCATCTGATTACCGGCCTCTGATTCCCCGCCTCTGATTCCCATCTCTGATTCACAACCTCTGATTCCCCACCTCTGATTCCCCATATCTGATTCCCCACCTCTGATTCCCGGCCTCTTATTCCCGGCATCTGATTCCGGCCTCTGATTCCCGGCCTCTGATTCCCTGCTTCTGATTCTGATTCCCTGCCTCTGATTCCCCATCTCTGATTCCGCACATCTGATTCCCTGCCTCTGATTACCCCCCTCTGTTTCCCCGCCTCTGATTCCCCGTCTCTGTTTCCCAATATCTAAGTCCCCGCCTCTGATTCCCCAACTCTGATTCCCCACCTCTGATTCCCCAGCTCTGATTCCCCGCCTCTGATTCCCCGCATCTGATTCCCTGCATCTGATTCCAAGCCTCTGATTCCCTGCCTCTGATTCCCAACCTCTGATTCCCCACCTCTGATTCCCCATATCTGATTCCCCGCCTCTGTTTCCCCGCCTCTGATTCCCCACCTCTGTTTCCCCATATCTGATTCACGGCCTCTGATTCCCCGCCTCTGATTCCCCGCCTCTGATTCCCTGCCTCTGATTCCCCATCTCCGATTCCGCACATCTGATTCCCTGCCTCTGATTCCCCGCCTCTGATTCCCCACCTCTGATTCCCTGCCTCTGATTCCCAACCTCTGATTCCCCACCTCTGATTCCCCATATCTGATTCCCCGCCTCTGTTTCCCCGCCTCTGATTCCCCTCCTCTGATTCCCCAACTCTAATTCCCCGCCTCTGATTCCCCAGCTCTGATTCCCCGTGTTTGATTCCCTGCCTCTGATTCCCTGCCCTGATTCCCCATCTCTGTTTCACCGCCTTTGATTCGCCACCTCTGATTCCCCATATCTGACTCCCCGCCTCTGTTTCCCCGCCTCTGATTCCCTGCCTCTGATTCCCAACCTCTGATTCCACACCTCTGATTCCCCATATCTGATTCCCCGCCTCTGTTTCCCCGCCTCTGATTCCCTGCCCCTGTTTCCCCATATCTGATTCCCTGCCTCTGATTCCCCAACTCTGATTCCCCGCCTCTGATTCCCCAGCTCTGATTCCGCGCCTCTGATTTCCCGTGTTTGATTCCCTGCCTCTGATTCCCCGCCTCTGATTCCCCATCTCTGATTCACCGCCTTTGATTCGCCACCACTGATTCCACATATCTGATTCCCCACCTCTGTTTCCCCGCCTCTGATTCCCCGCCTCTGATTCTCCATATCTCATTCCCCGCCTCTGAATCCCCATCTCTGATTCCCGGACTCTGATTCCCCACCTCTGATTCCCGGCCTCTTATTCCCAGCATCTGATTCCCGGCCTCTGATTCCCGGCCTCTGATTCCCCGCTTCTGATTCTGATTCCCTGCCTCTGATTCCCCATCTCTGATTCCGCACATCTGATTCCCTGCCTCTGATTCCCCACCTCTGATTCCCCATATCTGATTTCCCGCCTCTATTTCCCCGCCTCTGATTCCCCGCCTCTGTTTCCCCATATCTAATTCCCAACCTCTGATGCCCCAACTCTGATTCCCTGCCTCTGATTCCCCGCGTTCTATTCCCTGCCTCTGATTCCCCGCCTGTGATTCCCCATCTCTGATTCACCACCTCTGATTCCCCACCTCTGATTCCCCATATCTAATTCCCCGCCTCTGTTTGCCCGCCTCTGATTCCCCGCCTCTGTTTCCCCATATCTGATTCCCCGCCTCTGAATCCCCAACTCTGATTCCCTGCCTCTGATTCCCCAGCTCTGATTCCCCGCCTTTGATACCCCCCGTCTGATTCCCAGCCTCTGAATCCCCGTGTCTGATTTCCTGCCTCTGATTCCCCGCCTCTGATTCCCCATCTCTGATTCACAGCCTCTGATTCCCCACCTCTGATTCCCCATCTCTGATTCCGCACATCTGATTCCCTGCCTCTGCTTCCCCGACTCTGATCCCCACCTCTGATTCCCCAGCTCTGATTCCCCGCCTCTGATTCCCCAACTCTGATTCCCCGCCTCTGATTCCCCAGCTCTGATTCCCCGCCTTTGATTCCCCGTGTTTGATTCCCTGCCTCTGATTCCCCGCCTCTGATTCCCCATCTCTGATTCAACGCCTTTGATTCGCCACCTCTGATTCCCCATATCTGATTCCTCGCCTCTGTTTCCCCGCCTCTGATTCCCCGCCTCTGATTCCCCATATCTCATTCCCCGCCTCTGATTCCCCATCTCTGATTCCCGGACTCTGATTCCCCACCTCTGATTCCCGGCCTCTTATTCCCGGCATCTGATTCCGGCCTCTGATTCCCGGCCTCTGATTCCATGCTTCTGATTCCCCATCTCTGATTCCGCAAATCTAATTCCCTGCCTCTGATTCCCCACCTCTGATTCCCCATATCTGATTCCCCGCCTCTGTTGCCCCACCTCTGATTCCCCGCCTCTGTTTCCCCATATCTAAGTCCCCGCCTCTGATTCCCCAACTTTGATTCCCCACCTCTGATTCCCCAGCTCTGATACTCCGCCTCTGATTCCCCGCATCTGATTCCATGCATCTGATTCCCAGCCTCTGATTCCCAGCCTCTGATTCCCAACCTCTGATTCCCCACCTCTGATCCCCATATCTGATTCCCCGCCTCTGTTTCCCCGCCTCTGATTCCCCGCGTCTGATTACCGGCCTCTGATTCCCCGCCTCTGATTCCCCATCTCTGATTCACAACCTCTGATTCCCCACCTCTGATACCCCATATCTGATTCCCCGCCTCTGTTTCACCGCCTCTGATTCTCCACCTCTGATTCCCAATATCTGATTCCCCGCCTCTGATTCGCCAGCTACGATTCCCCGCCTCTTATTCCCCGCGTCTGATTCCCTGCCTCTGATTCCCCGCCTCTGATTCCACATCTCTGATTCACCACCTCTGATTCCCCGCGTCTGATTCCCTGCCTCTGTTTCCCCATCTCTGATTCCCCATCTCTGATTCCCCAATTCTGATTCCCCTCCTCTGATTCCCCGTGTTTGATTCCCTGCCTCTGATTTCCGGACTCTGATTCCCCATCTCTGATTCACCGCCTTTGATTTGCCACCTTTGATTCGCCATATCTGATTCCCCGCCTCTGTTTCCCCGCCTCTGATTCCCCGCCTCTTATTCCCCATATCTCATTCCCCGCCTCTGAATCCCCATCTCTGATTCCCGGACTCTGATTCCCCACCTCTGATTTCCGGCCTCTTATTCCCGGCATCTGATTCCGGCCTCTGATTCCCGGCATCTGATTCCCTGCTTCTGATTCTGATTCCCTGCCTTTGATTCCCCATCTCTGATTCCGCACATCTGATTCCCTGCCTCTGATTCCCCATCTCTGATTCCCCATATCTGATTCCCCGCCTCTGTTTCCCCGCCTCTGATTCCCCGCCCCTGTTTCCCAATATCTAAGTCCCCGCCTCTGATTCCCCAGCTCTGATTCCCCGCCTCTGATTCCCCGCATCTGATTCCCTGCATCTGATTCCAAGCCTCTGATTCCCTGCCTCTGATTCCCAACCTCTGATTCCCCACCTCTGATTCCCCATATCTGATTCCCAGCCTCTGTTTCCCCGCCTCTGATTCCCCGCCTCTGTTTCCCCATATCTGATTCCCGGCCTCTGATTCCCCGCCTCTGATTCCCTGCCTCTGATTCCCCATCTCCGATTCCGCACATCTGATTCCCTGCCTCTGATTCCCCGCCTCTGATTCCCCGCCTCTGATTCCCTGCCTCTGATTCCCAACCTCTGATTCCCCACCTCTGATTCCCCGTGTTTGATTCCCCGCCTCTGTTTCCCCGCCTCTGATTCCCCGCCTCTGATTCCCCAACTCTAATTCCCCGCCTCTGATTCCCCATCTCTGATTCACAACCTCTGATTCCCCACCTCTAATTCCCCATATCTGATTCCCCGCCTCTGTTTCCCCGCCTCTGATTCCCCACCTCTGATTCCCAATATCTGATTCCCCGCCTCTGATACCCCACCTCTGATTCCCCGCCTCTGATTCGCCAGCTATGATTCCCCGCCTCTGATTCCCCGCGTCTGATTCCCTGCCTCTGATTCCCCGCCTCTGATTCCACATCTCTGATTCACCACCTCTGATTCCCCGCGTCTGATTCCCCGCCTCTGATTCCCCATCTCTGATTCCCCATCTCTGATTCCTCAATTCTGATTCCCCGCCTCTGATTCCCCAGCTCTGATTCCTCGCCTCTGATTCCCTTCCTCTGATTCCCAACCTCTGATTCCCCACCTCTGATTTCCCATATTGATTCCCTGCATCTGATTCCCCGCCTCTGATTCCCCAACTCTGATTCCCCGCCTCTGATTCCCCAGCTCTGATTCCCCGCCTCTGATTCCCCGTGTTTGATTCCCTGCCTCTGATTCCCGGCCTCTGATTCCCCATCTCTGATTCACCGCCTTTGATTCGCCACCTCTGATTCCCCAAATCTGATTCCCTGCCTCTGTTTCCCCGCCTCTGATTCCCCGCCTCTGATTCCCCGCATCTGATTACCGGCCTCTGATTCCCCGCCTCTGATTCCCATCTAAGATTCACAACCTCTGATTCCCCACCTCTGATTCCCCATATCTGATTCCCCACCTCTGATTCCCGGCCTCTTATTCCCGGCATCTGATTCCGGCCTCTGATTCCCGGCCTCTGAGTCCCTGCTTCTGATTCTGATTCCCTGCCTCTGATTCCCCATCTCTGATTCCGCACATCTGATTCCCTGCCTCTGATTACCCCCCTCTGTTTCCCCGCCTCTGATTCCCCGTATCTGTTTCCCAATATCTAAGTCCCCGCCTCTGATTCCCCAACTCTGATTCCCCACCTCTGATTCCCCAGCTCTGATTCCCCGCCTCTGATTCCCCGCATCTGATTCCCTGCATCTGATTCCAAGCCTCTGATTCCCTGCCTCTGATTCCCAACCTCTGATTCCCCACCTCTGATTCCCCATATCTGATTCCCCGCCTCTGTTTCCCCGCCTCTGATTCCCCACCTCTGTTTCCCCATATCTGATTCACGGCCTCTGATTCCCCGCCTCTGATTCCCCGCCTCTGATTCCCTGCCTCTGATTCCCCATCTCCGATTCCGCACATCTGATTCCCTGCCTCTGATTCCCCGCCTCTGATTCCCCACCTCTGATTCCCTGCCTCTGATTCCCAACCTCTGATTCCCCACCTCTGATTCCCCATATCTGATTCCCCGCCTCTGTTTCCCCGCCTCTGATTCCCCTCCTCTGATTCCCCAACTCTAATTCCCAGCCTCTGATTCCCCAGCTCTGATTCCCCGTGTTTGATTCCCTGCCTCTGATTCCCTGCCCTGATTCCCCATCTCTGTTTCACCGCCTTTGATTCGCCACCTCTGATTCCCCATATCTGACTCCCCGCCTCTGTTTCCCCGCCTCTGATTCCCTGCCTCTGATTCCCAACTTCTGATTCCACACCTCTGATTCCCCATATCTGATTCCCCGCCTCTGTTTCCCCGCCTCTGATTCCCTGCCCCTGTTTCCCCATATCTGATTCCCTGCCTCTGATTCCCCAACTCTGATTCCCCGCCTCTGATTCCCCAGCTCTGATTCCCCGCCTCTGATTTCCCGTGTTTGATTCCCTGCCTCTGATTCCCCGCCTCTGATTCCCCATCTCTGATTCACCGCCTTTGATTCGCCACCACTGATTCCACATATCTGATTCCCCACCTCTGTTTCCCCGCCTCTGATTCCCCGCCTCTGATTCTCCATATCTCATTCCCCGCCTCTGAATCCCCATCTCTGATTCCCGGACTCTTATTCCCCACCTCTGATTCCCGGCCTCTTATTCCCAGCATCTGATTCCCGGCCTCTGATTCCCGGCCTCTGATTCCCCGCTTCTGATTCTGATTCCCTGCCTCTGATTCCCCATCTCTGATTCCGCACATCTGATTCCCTGCCTCTGATTCCCCACCTCTGATTCCCCATATCTGATTTCCCGCCTCTATTTCCCCGCCTCTGATTCCCCGCCTCTGTTTCCCCATATCTAATTCCCAACCTCTGATGCCCCAACTCTGATTCCCTGCCTCTGATTCCCCGCGTTCTATTCCCTGCCTCTGATTCCCCGCCTGTGATTCCCCATCTCTGATTCACCACCTCTGATTCCCCACCTCTGATTCCCCATATCTAATTCCCCGCCTCTGTTTGCCCGCCTCTGATTCCCTGCCTCTGTTTCCCCATATCTGATTCCCCGCCTCTGAATCCCCAACTCTGATTCCCTGCCTCTGATTCCCCAGCTCTGATTCCCCGCCTTTGATTCCCCCCGTCTGATTCCCAGCCTCTGAATCCCCGTGTCTGATTTCCTGCCTCTGATTCCCCGCCTCTGATTCCCCATCTCTGATTCACAGCCTCTGATTCCCCACCTCTGATTCCCCATCTCTGATTCCGCACATCTGATTCCCTGCCTCTGCTTCCCCGACTCTGATCCCCACCTCTGATTCCCCAGCTCTGATTCCCCGCCTCTGATTCCCCAACTCTGATTCCCCGCCTCTGATTCCCCAGCTCTGATTCCCCGCCTTTGATTCCCCGTGTTTGATTCCCTGCCTCTGATTCCCCGCCTCTGATTCCCCATCTCTGATTCAACGCCTTTGATTCGCCACCTCTGATTCCCCATATCTGATTCCTCGCCTCTGTTTCCCCGCCTCTGATTCCCCGCCTCTGATTCCCCATATCTCATTCCCCGCCTCTGATTCCCCATCTCTGATTCCCGGACTCTGATTCCCCACCTCTGATTCCCGGCCTCTTATTCCCGGCATCTGATTCCGGCCTCTGATTCCCGGCCTCTGATTCCATGCTTCTGATTCCCCATCTCTGATTCCGCAAATCTAATTCCCTGCCTCTGATTCCCCACCTCTGATTCCCCATATCTGATTCCCCGCCTCTGTTGCCCCGCCTCTGATTCCCCGCCTCTGTTTCCCCATATCTAAGTCCCCGCCTCTGATTCCCCAACTTTGATTCCCCACCTCTGATTCCCCAGCTCTGATACTCCGCCTCTGATTCCCCGCATCTGATTCCATGCATCTGATTCCCAGCCTCTGATTCCCAGCCTCTGATTCCCAACCTCTGATTCCCCACCTCTGATCCCCATATCTGATTCCCCGCCTCTGTTTCCCCGCCTCTGATTCCCCGCCTCTGTTTCCCCATATCTGATCCCCGCCTCTATTTGCTCGCCTCTGATTCCCCGCCTCTGTTTCCCCATATCTGATTCCCCGCCTCTGAATCCCCAACTCTGATTCCCTGCCTCTAATTTCCCAGCTCTGATTCCCCGCCTCTGATTCCCCGCGTCTGATTACCGGCCTCTGATTCCCCGCCTCTGATTCCCCATCTCTGATTCACAACCTCTGATTCCCCACCTCTGATACCCCATATCTGATTCCCCGCCTCTGTTTCACCGCCTCTGATTCCCCACCTCTGATTCCCAATATCTGATTCCCCGCCTCTGATTCCCCACCTCTGATTCCCCGCCTCTGATTCGCCAGCTATGATTCCCCGCCTCTTATTCCCCGCGTCTGATTCCCTGCCTCTGATTCCCCGCCTCTGATTCCACATCTCTGATTCACCACCTCTGATTCCCCGCGTCTGATTCCCTGCCTCTGATTCCCGGACTCTGATTCCCCACCTCTGATTCCCGGCCTCTTATTCCCGGCATCTGATTCCGGCCTCTGATTCCCGGCCTCTGATTCCCTGCTTCTGATTCTGATTCCCTGCCTCTGATTCCCCATCTCTGATTCCGCACATCTAATTCCCTGCCTCTGATTCCCCACCTCTGATTCCCCATATCTGATTCCCCGCCTCTGTTTCCCCGCCTCTGATTCCCCGCCTCTGATTCCCCAGCACTGATTCCCCGCCTCTGATTCCCCGCATATGATTCCATGCATCTGATTCCCAGCCTCTGATTCCCAGCCTCTGATTCCCAACCTCTGATTCCCCACCTCTGATTCCCTATATCTGATTCCCCGCCTCTGTTTCCCCGCCTCTGATTCCCCGCCTCTCTTTCCCCATATCTGATTCCCCGCCTCTGAATCCCCAACTCTGATTCCCTGCCTCTAATTTCCCATGTCTGATTCCCCGCCTCTGATTCCCCGCGTCTGATTACCGGCATCTGATTCCCCGCCTCTGATTCCCCATCTCTGATTCACAACCTCTGATTCCCCACCTCTGATTCCCCATATCTGATTCCCCGCCTCTGTTTCCCCGCCTCTGATTCCCCACCTCTGATTCGCAATATCTGATTCCCCGCCTCTGATTCCCCACCTCTGATTCCCCGCCTCTGATTCGCCAGCTATGATTCCCCGCCTCTGATTCCCCGCGTCTGATTCCCTGCCTCTGATTCCCCGCCTCTGATTCCACATCTCTGATTCACCACCTCTGATTCCCCGCGTCTGATTCCCCGCCTCTGATTCCCCATCTCTGATTCCCCATCTCTGATTCCCCAATTCTGATTCCCCGCCTCTGATTCCCCAGCTCTGATTCCTCGCCTCTGATTCCCTTCCTCTGATTCCCAACCTCTGATTCCCCACCTCTGATTTCCCATATTGATTCCCTGCATCTGATTCCCCGCCTCTGAATCCCCAACTCTGATTCCCTGCCTCTAATTTCCCAGCTCTGATTCCCCGCCTCTGATTCCCCGCGTCTGATAACCGGACTCTGATTCCCCGCCTCTGATTCCCCATCTCTGATTCAAAACCTCTGATTCCCCACCTCTGATACCCCATATCTGATTCCCCGCCTCTGTTTCACCGCCTCTGATTCCCCACCTCTGATTCCCAATATCTGATTCCCCGCCTCTGATTCCCCACCTCTGATTCCCCGCCTCTGATTCGCCAGCTATGATTCCCCGCCTCTTATTCCCCGCGTCTGATTCCCTGCCTCTGATTCCCCGCCTCTGATTCCACATCTCTGATTCACCACCTCTGATTCCCCGCGTCTGATTCCCTGCCTCTGATTCCCGGACTCTGATTCCCCACCTCTGATTCCCGGCCTCTTATTCCCGGCATTTGATTCCGGCCTCTGATTCCCGGCCTCTGATTCCCTGCTTCTGATTCTGATTCCCTGCCTCTGATTCCCCATCTCTGATTCCGCACATCTAATTCCCTGCCTCTGATTCCCCACCTCTGATTCCCCATATCTGATTCCCCGCCTCTGTTTCCCCGCCTCTGATTCCCCGCCTCTGTTTCCCCATATCTAAGTCCCCGCCTCTGATTCCCCAACTTTGATTCCCCACCTCTGATTCCCTATATCTGATTCCCCGCCTCTGTTTCCCCGCCTCTGATTCCCCGCCTCTGTTTCCCCATATCTGATTCCCCGCCTCTGAATCCCCAACTCTGATTCCCTGCCTCTAATTTCCCATGTCTGATTCCCCGCCTCTGATTCCCCGCGTCTGATTACCGGCCTCTGATTCCCCGCCTCTGATTCCCCATCTCTGATTCACAACCTCTGATTCCCCACCTCTGATTCCCCATATCTGATTCCCCGCCTCTGTTTCCCCGCCTCTGATTCCCCACATCTGATTCCCAATATCTGATTCCCCGCCTCTGATTCCCCACCTCTGATTCCCCGCCTCTGATTCGCCAGCTATGATTCCCCGCCTCTGATTCCCCGCATCTGATTCCCTGCCTCTGATTCCCCGCCTCTGATTCCACATCTCTGATTCACCACCTCTGATTCCCCGCGTCTGATTCCCCGCCTCTGATTCCCCATCTCTGATTCCCCATCTCTGATTCCCCAATTCTGATTCCCCGCCTCTGATTCCCCAGCTCTGATTCCTCGCCTCTGATTCCCTTCCTCTGATTCCCAACCTCTGATTCCCCACCTCTGATTTCCCATATTGATTCCCTGCATCTGATTCCCCGCCTCTGATTCCCCAACTCTGATTCCCCGCCTCTGATTCCCCAGCTCTGATTCCCCGCCTCTGATTCCCCGTGTTTGATTCCCTGCCTCTGATTCCCGGCCTCTGATTCCCCATCTCTGATTCACCGCCTTTGATTCGCCACCTCTGATTCCCCAAATCTGATTCCCCGCCTCTGTTTCCCCGCCTCTGATTCCCCGCGTCTGATTACCGGCCTCTGATTCCCCGCCTCTGATTCCCCATCTCTAATTCACAACCTCTGATTCCCCCACCTCTGATTCTCCATATCTGATTCCCCACCTCTGATTCCCGGCCTCTTATTCCCGGCATCTGATTCCGGCCTCTGATTCCCGGCCTCTGATTCCCTGCTTCTGATTCTGATTCCCTGCCTCTGATTCCCCATCTCTGATTCCGCACATCTGATTCCCTGCCTCTGATTACCCCCCTCTGTTTCCCCGCCTCTGATTCCCCGCCTCTGTTTCCCAATATCTAAGTCCCCGCCTCTGATTCCCCAACTCTGATTCCCCACCTCTGGTTCCCAAGCTCTGATTCCCCGCCTCTGATTCCCCGCATCTGATTCCCTGCATCTGATTCCAAGCCTCTGATTCCCTGCCTCTGATTCCCAACCTCTGATTCCCCACCTCTGATTCCCCATATCTGATTCCCCGCCTCTGTTTCCCCGCCTCTGATTCCCAACCTCTGTTTCCCCATATCTGATTCCCGGCCTCTGATTCCCCGCCTCTGATTCCCCGCCTCTGATTCCCTGCCTCTGATTCCCCATCTCCGATTCCGCACATCTGATTCCCTGCCTCTGATTCCCCGCCTCTGATTCCCCACCTCTGATTCCCTGCCTCTGATTCCCAACCTCTGATTCCCCACCTCTGATTCCCCATATCTGATTCCCCGCCTCTGTTTCCCCGCCTCTGATTCCCCTCCTCTGATTCCCCAACTCTAATTCCCCGCCTCTGATTCCCCAGCTCTGATTCCCCGTGTTTGATTCCCTGCCTCTGATTCCCTGCCCTGATTCCCCATCTCTGTTTCACCGCCTTTGATTCGCCACCTCTGATTCCCCATATCTGATTCCCCGCCTCTGTTTCCCCGCCTCTGATTCCCTGCCTCTGATTCCCAACCTCTGATTCCACACCTCTGATTCCCCATATCTGATTCCCCGCCTCTGTTTCCCCGCCTCTGATTCCCTGCCCCTGTTTCCCCATCTCTGATTCCCAACCTCTGATTCCCCACCTCTGATTCCCCATATCTTATTCCCCGCCTCTGTTTCCCCGCCTCTGATTCCCCTCCTAAGATTCCCCAACTCTAATTCCCCGCCTCTGATTCCCCAGCTCTGATTCCCCGTGTTTGATTCCCTGCCTCTGATTCCCTGCCCTGATTCCCCATCTCTGTTTCACCGCCTTTGATTCGCCACCTCTGATTCCCCATATCTGATTCCCCGACTCTGTTTCCCCGCCTCTGATTCCCTGCCTCTGATTCCCAACCTCTGATTCCACACCTCTGATTCCCCATATCTGATTCCCCGCCTCTGATTCGCCAGCTCTGATTCCCCGCCTCTGATTTCCCGTGTTTGATTCCCTGCCTCTGATTCCCCGCCTCTGATTCCCCATCTCTGATTCACCGCCTTTGATTCGCCACCTCTGATTCCACATATCTGATTCCCCACCTCTGTTTCCCTGCCTCTGAGTCCCCGCCTCTGATTCTCCATATCTCATTCCCCGCGTCTGAATCCCCATATCTGATTCCCGGACTCTGATTCCCCACCTCTGATTCCCGGCCTCTTATTCCCAGCATCTGATTCCCGGCCTCTGATTCCCGGCCTCTGATTCCCCGCTTCTGATTCTGATTCCCTGCCTCTGATTCCCCATCTCTGATTCCGCACATCTGATTCCCTGCCTCTTATTCCCCACCTCTGATTCCCCATATCTGATTTCCCGCCTCTGTTTCCCCATATCTAATTCCCAACCTCTGATGCCCCAACTCTGATTCCCTGCCTCTGATTCCCCGCGTTCTATTCCCTGCCTCTGATTCCCCGCCTGTGATTCCCCATCTCTGATTCACCACCTCTGATTCCGCACCTCTGATTCCCCATATCTAATTCCCCGCCTCTGTTTGCCCGCCTCTGATTCCCCGCCTCTGTTTCCCCATATCTGATTCCCCGCCTCTGAATCCCCAACTCTGATTCCCTGCCTCTGATTCCCCAGCTCTGATTCCCCGCCTTTGATTCCCCCCGTCTGATTCCCAGCCTCTGAATCCCCGTGTCTGATTTCCTGCCTCTGATTCCCCGCCTCTGATTCCCCATCTCTGATTCACAGCCTCTGATTCCCCACCTCTGATTCCCGATCTCTGATTCCGCACATCTGATTCCCTGCCTCTGATTCCCCGACTCTGATCCCCGCCTCTATTTGCACGCCTCTGATTCCCCGCCTCTGTTTCCCCATATCTGATTCCCCGCCTCTGAATCCCCAACTCTGATTCCCTGCCTCTAATTTCCCAGCTCTGATTCCCCGCCTCTGATTCCCCGCGTCTGATTACCGGCCTCTGATTCCCCGCCTCTGATTCCCCATCTCTGATTCACAACCTCTGATTCCCCACCTCTGATACCCCATATCTGATTCCCCGCCTCTGTTTCACCGCCTCTGACTCCCCACCTCTGATTCCCAATATCTGATTCCCCGCCTCTGATTCCCCACCTCTGATTCCCCGCCTCTAATTCGCCAGCTATGATTCCCCGCCTCTTATTCCCCGCGTCTGATTCCCTGCCTCTGATTCCCCGCCTCTGATTCCACATCTCTGATTCACCACCTCTGATTCCCCGCGTCTGATTCCCTGCCTCTGATTCCCCATCTCTGATTCCCCATCTCTGATTCCCCAATTCTGATTCCCCTCCGCTGATTCCCCGTGTTTGATTCCCTGCCTCTGATTCCCGGCCTCTGATTCCCCATCTCTGATTCACCGCCTTTGATTCGCCACCTCTGATTCGCCATATCTGATTCCCCGCCTCTGTTTCCCCGCCTCTGATTCCCCGCCTCTTATTCCCCATATCTCATTCCCCGCCTCTGAATCCCCATCTCTGATTCCCGGACTCTGATTCCCCACCTCTGATTTCCGGCCTCTTATTCCCGGCATCTGATTCCGGCCTCTGATTCCCGGCATCTGATTCCCTGCTTCTGATTCTGATTCCCTGCCTTTGATTCCCCATCTCTGATTCCGCACATCTGATTCCCTGCCTCTGATTCCCCATCTCTGATTCCCCATATCTGATTCCCCGCCTCTGTTTCCCCGCCTCTGATTCCCCGCCTCTGTTTCCCAATATCTAAGTCCCCGCCTCTGATTCCCCAGCTCTGATTCCCCGCCTCTGATTCCCCGCATCTGATTCCCTGCATCTGATTCCAAGCCTCTGATTCCCTGCCTCTGATTCCCAACCTCTGATTCCCCACCTCTGATTCCCCATATCTGATTCCCAGCCTCTGTTTCCCCGCCTCTGATTCCCCGCCTCTGTTTCCCCATATCTGATTCCCGGCCTCTGATTCCCCGCCTCTGATTCCCTGCCTCTGATTCCCCATCTCCGATTCCGCACATCTGATTCCCTGCCTCTGATTCCCCGCCTCTGATTCCCCGCCTCTGATCCCTGCCACTGATTCCCAACCTCTGATTCCCCACCTCTGATTCCCCGTGTTTGATTCCCCGCCTCTGTTTCCCCGCCTCTGATTCCCCGCCTCTGATTCCCCAACTCTAATTCCCCGCCTCTGATTCCCCATATCTGATTCCCCGCCTCTGTTTCCCCGCCTCTGATTCCCCGCCCCTGTTTCCCCATATCTGATTCCCTGCCTCTGATTCCCCAACTTTGATTCCCCGCCTCTGATTCCCCGTGTTTGATTCCCTGCCTCTGATTCCCCGCCTCTGATTCCCCATCTCTGATTCACCGCCTTTGATTCGCCACCTCTGATTCCCCATATCTGATTCCCCACCTCTGTTTCCCCGCCTCTGATTCCCCGCCTCTGATTCTCCATATCTCATTCCCCGCCTCTGAATCCCCATCTCTGATTCCCGGACTCTGATTCCCCACCTCTGATTCCCGGCCTCTTACTCCCAGCATCTGATTCCAGGCCTCTGATTCCCGGCCTCTGACTCCCCGCTTCTGATTCTGATTCCCTGCCTCTGATTCCCCATCTCTGATTCCGCACATCTGATTACATGCCTCTGATTCCCCACCTCTGATTCCCCATATCTGATTTCCCGCCTCTGTTTCCACGCCTCTGATTCCCCACCTCTGATTCCCCATATCTGATTCCCCAGCTCTGATTTCCCGCCTCTGATTCCCCGCATCCGATTCCCCATATCTGATTCCCCGCCTCTGTTTCCCCGCCCCTGATTCCCCGCCTCTGTTTCCCCATATCTGATTCCCCGCCTCTGATTCCCAACTATGATTCCCCGCCTCTGATTCCCCAGCTCTGATTCCCTGCCTCTGATTCCAAGCGTTCTATTCCCTTCCTCTGATTCCCCGCCTGTGATTCCCCATCTCTGATTCACCACCTCTGATTCCCCACCACTGATTCCCCATATCTAATTCCCCGCCTCTGTTTGCCCGCCTCTGATTCCCCGCCTCTGTTTCCCCATATCTGATTCCCCGCCTCTGAATCCCCAACTCTGATTCCCTGCCTCTGATTCCCCAGCTTCATTCCCCGCCTTTGATTCCCCCCGTCTGATTCCCAGCCTCTGAATCCTCGTGTCTGATAACCTGCCTCTGATTCCTCGCCACTGATTCCCCATCTCAGATTCACCGCCTCTGATTCCCCACCTCTGATTCCCCATCTCTGATTCCGCACATCCGATTCGCTGGCTCTGATTCCCCACCTCTGATTCCCCATATCTGATTCCCCTCCTCTGTTTCCCCGCCTCTGATTCCCCGCCTCTGATTCCCCATATCTGATTCCCCGCCTCTGATTCCCCAACTCTGATTCCCCGCCTCTGATTCCCCAGCTCTGAATCCCCGCCTCTGATTCCGCGCGTCTGATTACCGGCATCTGATTCGCCAGCTATGATTCCCCGCCTCTGATTCCCCAGCTCTTATTCCCCGCCTCTGATTCCCCTTGTTTGATTCTCTGCCTCTGATTCCCGGCCTCTGATTCCCCATCTCTGATTCACCGCCTTTGATTCGCCACCTCTGATTCCCCATATCTGATTCCCCGCCTCTGTTTCCCCGCCTCTGATTCCCCGCCTCTGATTCCCCATATCTCATTCCCCGCCTCTGAATCCCCATCTCTGATTCCCGGACTCTGATTCCCCACCTCTGATTCCCGGCCTCTTATTCCCGGCATCTGATTCTGGCCTCTGATCCCCGGCCTCTGATTCCCTGCTTCTGATTCTGATTTCCTGCCTCTGATTCCCCATTTCTGATTGCGCACATCTGATTCCCTGCCTCTGATTCCCCACCTCTGATTCCCCATATCTGATTCCCCGCCTCTGTTTCCCCGCCTCTGATTCCCCGCCTCTGTTTCCCAATATCTAAGTCCCCGCCTCTGATTCCCCAACTCTGATTCCCCACCTCTGATTCTCCAGCTCTGATTCCCCGCCTCTGATTCCCGGCATCTGATTCCCTGCATCTGATTCCAAGCCTCTGATTCCCTGCCTCTGATTCCCAACGTCTGATTCCCCACCTCTGATTTCCCATATCTGATTCCCCGCCTCTGTTTCCCCGCCTCTGATTCCCCGCCTCTGTTTCCCCATATCTGATTCCCCGCCTCTGATTCCCCACCTCTGATTCCCTGCCTCTGATTCCCAACATCTGATTCCCCACCTCTTATTCCCCATATCTGATTCCCCGCCTGTTTCCCCGCCTCTGACACCCCTCCTCTGATTCCCCAACTCTAATTCCCCGCCTCTGATTCCCCAGCTCTGATTCCCCGTGTTTGATTCCCTGCCTCTGATTCCCTGCCCTGATTCCCCATCTCTGTTTCACCGCCTTTGATTCGCCACCTCTGATTCCCCATCTCTGATTCCGCACATCTAATTCCCTGCCTCTGATTCCCCATCTCTGATTCCCCATATCTGATTCCCCACCTTCTGTTCCCCACCTCTGATTCCCCGCCTCTGTTTCCCCATATCTAAGTCCTCGACTCTGATTCCCCAACTTTGATTCCCCACCTCTGATTCCCCAGCTCTGATTCCCCGCCTCAGATTCCCCGCATCTGATTCCATGCATCTGATTCCCAGCCTCTGATTCCCTGCCTCTGATTCCCAACCTCTGATTTCCCACCTCTGATTCCCCATATCTGATTCCCCGCCTCTGTTTCCCCGCCTCTGATTCCCCTCCTCTGTTTCCCCATATCTGATCCCCGCCTCTATTTGCCCGCCTCTGATTCCCCGCCTCTGTTTCCCCATATCTGATTCCCCGCCTCTGGATCCCCAACTCTGATTCCCTGCCTCTAAGTTCCCAGCTCTGATTCCCTGCCTCTGATTCCCCGTGTCTGATTTCCTGCCTCTGATTCCCCGCCTCTGATTACCCATGTCTATTTCACCGCCTCTGATTCCCCACCTCTGATTCCCCATCTCTGATTCCGCACATCCGATTCCCTGCCTCTGATTCCCCGCCTCTGATTCACTGCCTCTGATTCCCCAGCTCTGATTCCCCGCCTCTGATTCCCCGCGTCTTATTCCCTGCTTCTGATTCTGATTCCCTGCCTCTGATTCCCCATCTCTGATTCCGCACATCTGATTCCCTGCCTCTGATTCCCCACCTCTGATTCCCCATATCTGATTCCCCGCCTCTGTTTCCCCGCCTCTGATTCCCCGCCTCTGTTTCCCCATATCTAAGTCCCCGCCTCTGATTCCCCAACTCTGATTCCCCACCTCTGATTCCCCAGCTCTGATTCCCCGCCTCTGATTCCCCGCATCTGATGCCCTGCATCTGATTCCCCGCCTCTGATTACCCATGTCTGAATCACCGCCTCTGATTCCCCACCTCTGATTCCCCATCTCTGATTCTACGCCTCTGATTCCCCGCGTCTTATTCCCTGCTTCTGATTCAGATTCCCTGCCTCTGATCCCATCTCTGATTCCGCACATCTGATTCCCTGCCTCTGATTCCCCACCTCTGATTCCCCATATCTGATTCCCCGCCTCTGATTCCCTGCCTGTGATTCCCAACCTCTGATTCCCCACCTCTGATTCCCCATATCTGATTCCCCGCCTCTGTTTCCCCACCTCTGATTCCCCGCCTCTGTTTCCCCATATCTGATTCCCCGCCTCTATTTGCCCACCTCTGATTCCCCACCTCAGTTTCCCCATATCTGATTCCCCGCCTCTGAATCCCCAACTCTGATTCCCTGCATCTAATTCCCCAGCTCTGATTCCCCGCCTCTGATTCCCCGTGTCTGATTTCCTGCCTCTGATTCCCCGCCTCTGATTACCCATGTCTGATTCACCGCCTCTGATTCCCCACCTCTGATTCCCCATCTCTGATTCCGCACATCCCATTCCCTGCCTCTGATTCCCCGCCTCTGATTCCCCGCCTCAGATTCCCCGTGTCTGATTTCCTGCCTCTGATTCCCCGCCTCTGATTACCCATGTCTGATTCACCGCCTCTGATTCCCCACCTCTGATTCCCCATCTCTGATTCCGCACATCCGATTCCCTGCTTCTGATTCCCCGCCTCTGATTCACAGCCTCTGATTCCCCAGCTCTGATTCCCCGCCTCAGATTCCCCGCGTCTTATTCCCTGCTTCTGATTCTGATTCCCTGCCTCTGATTCCCCATCTCTGATACCGCACATCTGATTCCCTGCCTCTGATTCCCCACCTCTGATTCCCCATATCTGATTCCCCGCCTCTGTTTCCCCGCCTCTGATTCCCCGCCTCTGTTTCCCCATATCTAAGTCCCAGCCTCTGATTCCCCAACTCTGATTCCCCACCTCTGATTCCCCAGCTCTGATTCCCCACCTCTGATTCCCCATATCTGATTCCCCGCCTCTGAATCCCCAACTCTGATTCCCTGCATCTAATTCCCCAGCTCTGATTCCCCGCCTCTGATTCCCCGTTTCTGATTTCCTGCCTCTGATTCCCCGCCTCTGATTACCCATGTCTGATTCACCGCCTCTGATTCCCCACCTCTGATTCCCCATCTCTGATTCCGCACATCCGATTCCCTGCCTCTGATTCTCCGCCTCTTTTTCACCGCCTCTGATTCCCGGCCTCTGATTTCCCGCCTCTGATTCCCTGCCACTGATACCCCGCCCCTGATTCCCCACCTCTGATTCCCCATATCTGATTCCCCATATCTGATTCCCCGCCTCTGATTCCCCAACTCTGATTCCCCGCCTCTGATTCCCCAGCTCTGAATCCCCGCCTCTGATTCCGCGCGTCTGATTACCGGCCTCTGATTCGCCAGCTATGATTCCCCGCCTCTGATTCCCCAGCTCTTATTCCCCGCCTCTGATTCCCCTTGTTTGATTCTCTGCCTCTGATTCCCGGCTTCTGATTCCCCATCTCTGATTCACCGCCTTTGATTCGCCACCTCTGATTCCCCATATCTGATTCCCCGCCTCTGTTTCCCCGCCTCTGATTCCCCGCCTCTGATTCCCCATATCTCATTCCCCGCCTCTGAATCCCCATCTCTGATTCCCGGACTCTGATTCCCCACCTCTGATTCCCGGCCTCTTATTCCCGGCATCTGATTCCGGCCTCTGATCCCCGGCCTCTGATTCCCTGCTTCTGATTCTGATTTCCTGCCTCTGATTCCCCATCTCTGATTGCGCACATCTGATTCCCTGCCTCTGATTCCCCACCTCTGATTCCCCATATCTGATTCCCCGCCTCTGTTTCCCCGCCTCTGATTCCCCGCCTCTGTTTCCCAATATCTAAGTCCCCGCCTCTGATTCCCCAACTCTGATTCCCCACCTCTGATTCTCCAGCTCTGATTCCCCGCCTCTGATTCCCGGCATCTGATTCCCTGCATCTGATTCCAAGCCTCTGATTCCCTGCCTCTGATTCCCAACGTCTGATTCCCCACCTCTGATTTCCCATATCTGATTCCCCGCCTCTGTTTCCCCGCCTCTGATTCCCCGCCTCTGTTTCCCCATATCTGATTTCCCGCCTCTGATTCCCCACCTCTGATTCCCTGCCTCTGATTCCCAACATCTGATTCCCCACCTCTTATTCCCCATATCTGATTCCCCGCCTGTTTCCCCGCCTCTGACACCCCTCCTCTGATTCCCCAACTCTAATTCCCCGCCTCTGATTCCCCAGCTCTGATTCCCCGTGTTTGATTCCCTGCCTCTGATTCCCTGCCCTGATTCCCCATCTCTGTTTCACCGCCTTTGATTCGCCACCTCTGATTCCCCATATCTGATTCCCCTCCTCTGTTTTCCCGCCTCTGATTCCCTGCCTCTGATTCCCAACCTCTGATTCCACACCTCTGATTCCCCATCTCTGATTCCTCGCCTCTGTTTCCCCGCCTCTGATTCCCCGCCCCTGTTTCCCCATATCTGATTCCCCGCCTCTGATTCCCCAACTCTGATTGCCCGCCTCTGATTCCCCAGCTCTGATTCCCCGCCTCTGATTCCCCGTGTTTGATTCCCTGCCTCTGATTCCCCGGCTCTGTTTCCCGGCCTCTGATTCCCGGCCTCTGATTCCCCGCTTCTGATTCTGATTCCCTGCCTCTGATTCCCCACCTCTGATTCCCCATATCTGATTCCCCGCCTCTGTTTCCCCGCCTCTGATTCCCCGCCTCTGTTTCCCCATATCTAATTCCGAACCTCTGATGCCCCAACTCTAATTCCCTGCCTCTGATTCCCCGCGTTCTATTCCCTGCCTCAGATTCCCCGCCTGTGATTCCCCATCTCTGATTCACCACCTCTGATTCCCCACCTCTGATTCCCCATATCTGATTCCCCGCCTCTGTTTCCCAACCTCTGATTCCACACCTCTGATTCCCCATATCTGATTCCCCGCCTCTGTTTCCCCGCCTCTGATTCCCGGCCCCTGTTTCCCCATATCTGATTCCCCGCCTCTTATTCCCCAACTCAGATTCCCCGCCTCTGATTCCCCAGCTCTGATTCCCCGCCTCTGATTCCCTGTGTTTGATTCCCTGCCTCTGATTCCCCGCCTCTGATTCCCCATCTCTTATTCACTGCCTTTGATTCGCCACCTCTGATTCCCCATATCTGATTCCCCACCACTGTTTCCACGCCTCAAATTCCCCGCCTCTGATTCTCCATATCTCATTCCCCGCCTTTGAATCCCCATCTCTGATTCCCGGACTCTGATTCCCCACCTCTGATTCCCGGCCTCTTATTCCCAGCATCTGATTCCTGGCCCCTGATTCCCCATATCTGACTCCCCGCTTCTGATTCTGATTCCCTGCCTCTGATTCCCCATCTCTGATTCCGCACATCTGATTCCCTGCCTCTGATTCCCCACCTCTGATTCCCCATATCTGATTCCCCGCCTCTGTTTCCCCACCTCTGATTCCCCGCCTCTGTTTCCCCATATCTAATTCCCAACCTCTGATGCCCCAACTCTGATTCCCTGCCTCTGATTCCCCGCGTTCTATTCCCTGCCTCTGATTCCCCGCCTGTGATTCCCCATCTCTGATTCACCACCTCTGATTCCCCACCTCTGATTCCCCATATCTAATTCCTCGCCTCTGTTTTCCCACCTCTGATTCCCCGCCTCTGTTTCCCCATATCTCATTCCCCGCCTCTGAATCCCCAACTCTGATTCCCTGCCTCTGTTTCCCCAGCTCTGATTCCCCACCTTTGATTCCCCCCGTCTGATTCCCAGCCTCTGAATCCCCGTGTCTGATTCCCTGCCTCTGATTCCCCGCGTTCTATTCCCTGCCTCTGATTCCCCGCCTGTGATTCCCCATCTCTGATTCACCACCTCTGATTCCCCACCTCTGATTCCCCATATCTAATTCCTCGCCTCTGTTTTCCCACCTCTGATTCCCCGCCTCTGTTTCCCCATATCTCATTCCCCGCCTCTGAATCCCCAACTCTGATTCCCTGCCTCTGTTTCCCCAGCTCTGATTCCCCACCTTTGATTCCCCCCGTCTGATTCCCAGCCTCTGAATCCCCGTGTCTGATTTCCTGCCTCTGATTCACCGCCTCTGATTCCCCATCTCTGACTCACCGCCTCTGATTCCCCACCTCTGATTCCCCATCTCTGATTCCGCACATCTGATTACCTGCCTCTGATTCCCCGACTCTGATTCCCCAGCTCTGATTCCCCGCCTCTGATTCCCCAACTCTGATTCCCCGCCTCTGATTCCCCAGCTCTGATTCACCGCCTTTGATTCGCCACCTCTGATTCCCCACATCTGATTCCCCGCCTCTGTTTCCCCGCCTCTGATTCCCCATATCTCATTCCCCATATCTCATTCCCCGACTCTGAATCCCCATCTCTGATTCCCGGACTCTGATTCCCCACCTCTGATTCCCGGCCTCTTATTCCCGTCATCTGATTCCGGCCTCAGATTCCCGGCCTCTGATTCCCTGCTTCTGATTCTGATTCCCTGCCTCTGATTCCCCATCTCTGATTGCGCACATCTGATTCCCTGCCTCTGATTCCCCACCTCTGATTCCCCATATCTGATTTCCCGCCTCTGTTTCCCCGCCTCTGATTCCCCGCCTCTGTTTCCCAATATCTAAGACCCGCCTCTGATTCCCCAACTCTGATTCCCCACCTCTGATTCTCCAGCTATGATTCCCCGCCTCTGATTCCCCGCATCTGATTCCCTGCATCTGATTTCAAGCCTCTGATTCCCTGCATCTGATTCCCAACCTCTGATTCCCCACCTCTGATTCCCCATTTCTGATATCCCGCATCTGATTCCCTGCATCTGATTCCAAGCCTCTGATTCCCTGCCTCTGATTCCCAACCTCTGATTCCCCACCTCTGATTCCCCATATCTGATTCCCCGCCTCTGTTTCCCCGCCTCTGATTCCCCGCCTCTGTTTCCCCATATCTAATTCCCAACCTCTGATGCCCCAACTCTGATTCCCTGCCTCTGATTCCCCGCGTTCTATTCCCTGCCTCTGATTCCACGCCTGTGATTCCCCATCTCTGATTCACCACCTCTGATTCCCCACCTCTGATTCCCCATATCTAATTCCCCGCCTCTGTTTTCCCGCCTCTGATTCCCCGCCTCTGTTTCCCCATATCTGATTCCCCGCCTCTGAATCCCCAACTCTGATTCCCTGCCTCTGATTCCCTGCTTCTGATTCTGATTCCCCACCTCTGATTCCCCATCTCTGATTCCGCACATCTAATTCCCTGCCTCTGATTCCCCATCTCTGATTCCCCATATCTGATTCCCCGCCTTCTGTTCCCCGCCTCTGATTCCCCGCCTCTGTTTCCCCATATCTAAGTCCCCGACTCTGATTCCCCAACTTTGATTCCCCACCTCTGATTCCCCAGCTCTGATTCCCCGCCTCTGATTCCCCGCATCTGATTCCATGCATATGATTCCCAGCCTCTGATTCCCTGCCTCTGATTCCCAACCTCTGATTCCCCACCTCTGATTCCCCATATCTGATTCCCCGCCTCTGTTTCCCCGCCTCTGATTCCCCTCCTCTGTTTCCCCATATCTAAGTCCCCGACTCTGATTCCCCAACTTTGATTCCCCACCTCTGATTCCCCAGCTCTGATTCCCCGCCTCTGATTCCCCGCATCTGATTCCATGCATCTGATTCCCCAACTCTGATTCCCTGCCTCTAAGTTCCCAGCTCTGATTCCCCGCCTCTGATTCCCCGTGTCTGATTTCCTGCCTCTGATTCCCCGCCTCTGATTACCCATGTCTATTTCACCACCTCTGATTCCCCACCTCTGATTCCCCATCTCTGATTCCGCACATCCGATTCCCTGCCTCTGATTCCCCGCCTCTGATTCACTGCCTCTGATTCCCCAGCTCTGATTCCCCGCCTCTGATTCCCCGCGTCTTATTCCCTGCTTCTGATTCTGATTCCCTGCCTCTGATTCCCCATCTCTGATTCCGCACATCTGATTCCCTGCCTCTGATTCTCCACCTCTGATTCCCCATATCTGATTCCCCGCCTCTGTTTCCCCGCCTCTGATTCCCCGCCTCTGTTTCCCCATATCTAAGTCCCCGCCTCTGATTCCCCAACTCTGATTCCCCACCTCTGATTCCCCAGCTCTGATTCCCCATCTCTGATTCACCACCTCTGATTCCCCACCTCTGATTCCCCATATCTAATTCCTCGCCTCTGTTTTCCCGCCTCTGATTCCCCGCCTCTGTTTCCCCATATCTGATTCCCCGCCTCTGAATCCCCAACTCTGATTCCCTGCCTCTGATTCCCCAGCTCTGATTCCCCACCTTTGATTCCCCCCGTCTGATTCCCAGCCTCTGAAACCCCGTGTCTGATTTCCTGCCTCTGATTCACCGCCTCTGATTCCCCATCTCTGACTCACCGCCTCTGATTCCCCACCTCTGATTCCCCATCTCTGATTCCGCACATCTGATTCCCTGCCTCTGATTCCCCGACTCTGATTCCCCAGCTCTGATTCCCCGCCTCTGCTTCCCCAACTCTGATTCCCCGCCTCTGATTCCACAGCTCTGATTCACCGCCTTTGATTCGCCACCTCTGATTCCCCATATCTGATTCCCCGCCTCTGTTTCCCCGCCTCTGATTCCCCGCCTCTGATTCCCCATATCTCATTCCCCGACTCTGAATCCCCATCTCTGATTCCCGGACTCTCATTCCCCACCTCTGATTCCCGGCCTCTTATTCCCGTCATCTGATTCCGGCCTCTGATTCCCGGCCTCTGATTCCCTGCTTCTGATTCTGATTCCCTGCCTCTGATTCCCCATCTCTGATTGCGCACATCTGATTCCCTGCCTCTGATTCCCCACCTCTGATTCCCCATATCTGATTTCCCGCCTCTGTTTCCCCGCCTCTGATTCCCCGCCTCTGTTTCCCAATATCTAAGACCCGCCTCTGATTCCCCAACTCTGATTCCCCACCTCTGATTCTCCAGCTATGATTCCCCGCCTCTGATTCCCCGCATCTGATTCCCTGCATCTGATTCCAAGCCTCTGATTCCCTGCATCTGATTCCCAACCTCTGATTCCCCACCTCTGATTCCCCATTTCTGATATCCCGCATCTGATTCCCTGCATCTGATTCCAAGCCTCTGATTCCCTGCCTCTGATTCCCAACCTCTGATTCCCCGCCTCTGTTTCCCCATATCTAATTCCCAACCTCTGATGCCCCAACTCTGATTCCCTGCCTCTGATTCCCCGCGTTCTATTCCCTGCCTCTGATTCCACGCCTGTGATTCCCCATCTCTGATTCACCACCTCTGATTCCCCACCTCTGATTCCCCATATCTAATTCCCCGCCTCTGTTTTCCCGCCTCTGATTCCCCGCCTCTGTTTCCCCATATCTGATTCCCCGCCTCTGAATCCCCAACTCTGATTCCCTGCCTCTGATTCCCTGCTTCTGATTCTGATTCCCCACCTCTGATTCCCCATCTCTGATTCCGCACATCTAATTCCCTGCCTCTGATTCCCAATCTCTGATTCCCCATATCTGATTCCCCGCCTTCTGTTCCCCGCCTCTGATTCCCCGCCTCTGTTTCCCCATATCTAAGTCCCCGACTCTGATTCCCCAACTTTGATTCCCCACCTCTGATTCCCCAGCTCTGATTCCCCGCCTCTGATTCCCCGCATCTGATTCCTTGCATATGATTCCCAGCCTCTGATTCCCTGCCTCTTATTCCCAACCTCTGATTCCCCACCTCTGATTCCCCATATCTGATTCCCCGCCTCTGTTTCCCCGCCTCTGATTCCCCTCCTCTGTTTCCCCATATCTAAGTCCCCGACTCTGATTCCCCAACTTTGATTCCCCACCTCTGATTCCCCAGCTCTGATTCCCCGCCTCTGATTCCCCGCATCTGATTCCATGCATCTGATTCCCCAACTCTGATTCCCTGCCTCTAAGTTCCCAGCTCTGATTCCCCGCCTCTGATTCCCCGTGTCTGATTTCCTGCCTCTGATTCCCCGCCTCTGATTACCCATGTCTATTTCACCGCCTCTGATTCCCCACCTCTGATTCCCCATCTCTGATTCCGCACATCCGATTCCCTGCCTCTGATTCCCCGCCTCTGATTCACTGCCTCTGAATCCCCAACTCTGATTCCCTGCCTCTGTTTCCCCAGCTCTGATTCCCCACCTTTGATTCCCCCCGTCTGATTCCCAGCCTCTGAATCCCCGTGTCTGATTTCCTGCCTCTGATTCACCGCCTCTGATTCCCCATCTCTGACTCACCGCCTCTGATTCCCCACCTCTGATTCCCCATCTCTGATTCCGCACATCTGATTACCTGCCTCTGATTCCCCGACTCTGATTCCCCAGCTCTGATTCCCCGCCTCTGATTCCCCAACTCTGATTCCCAGCCTCTGATTCCCCAGCTCTGATTCACCGCCTTTGATTCGCCACCTCTGATTCCCCACATCTGATTCCCCGCCTCTGTTTCCCCGCCTCTGATTCCCCGCCTCTGATTCCCCATATCTCATTCCCCGACTCTGAATCCCCATCTCTGATTCCCGGACTCTGATTCCCCACCTCTGATTCCCGGCCTCTTATTCCCGTCATCTGATTCCGGCCTCAGATTCCCGGCCTCTGATTCCCTGCTTCTGATTCTGATTCCCTGCCTCTGATTCCCCATCTCTGATTGCGCACATCTGATTCCCTGCCTCTGATTCCCCACCTCTGATTCCCCATATCTGATTTCCCGCCTCTGTTTCCCCGCCTCTGATTCCCCGCCTCTGTTTCCCAATATCTAAGACCCGCCTCTGATTCCCCAACTCTGATTCCCCACCTCTGATTCTCCAGCTATGATTCCCCGCCTCTGATTCCCCGCATCTGATTCCCTGCATCTGATTTCAAGCCTCTGATTCCCTGCATCTGATTCCCAACCTCTGATTCCCAACCTCTGATTCCCCATTTCTGATATCCCGCATCTGATTCCCTGCATCTGATTCCAAGCCTCTGATTCCCTGCCTCTGATTCCCAACCTCTGATTCCCCACCTCTGATTCCCCATATCTGATTCCCCGCCTCTGTTTCCCCGCCTCTGATTCCCCACCTCTGATTCCCCATATCTGATTCCCCGCCTCTGTTTCCCCGCCTCTGATTCCCCACCTCTGATTCCCCATATCTGATTCCCCGCCTCTGTTTCCCCGCCTCTGATTCCCCGCCTCTGATTCCCCATATCTCATTCCCCGACTCTGAATCCCCATCTCTGATTCCCGGACTCTCATTCCCCACCTCTGATTCCCGGCCCCTTATTCCCGTCATCTGATTCCGGCCTCTGATTCCCGGCCTCTGATTCCCTGCTTCTGATTCTGATTCCCTGCCTCTGATTCCCCATCTCTGATTGCGCACATCTGATTCCCTGCCTCTGATTCCCCACCTCTGATTCCCCATATCTGATTTCCCGCCTCTGTTTCCCCGCCTCTGATTCCCCGCCTCTGTTTCCCAATATCTAAGACCCGCCTCTGATTCCCCAACTCTGATTCCCCACCTCTGATTCTCCAGCTATGATTCCCCGCCTCTGATTCCCCGCATCTGATTCCCTGCATCTGATTCCAAGCCTCTGATTCCCTGCATCTGATTCCCAACCTCTGATTCCCCACCTCTGATTCCCCATTTCTGATATCCCGCATCTGATTCCCTGCATCTGATTCCAAGCCTCTGATTCCCTGCCTCTGATTCCCAACCTCTGATTCCCCGCCTCTGTTTCCCCATATCTAATTCCCAACCTCTGATGCCCCAACTCTGATTCCCTGCCTCTGATTCCCCGCGTTCTATTCCCTGCCTCTGATTCCACGCCTGTGATTCCCCATCTCTGATTCACCACCTCTGATTCCCCACCTCTGATTCCCCATATCTAATTCCCCGCCTCTGTTTTCCCGCCTCTGATTCCCCGCCTCTGTTTCCCCATATCTGATTCCCCGCCTCTGAATCCCCAACTCTGATTCCCTGCCTCTGATTCCCCGCTTCTGATTCTGATTCCCCACCTCTGATTCCCCATCTCTGATTCCGCACATCTAATTCCCTGCCTCTGATTCCCAATCTCTGATTCACCATATCTGATTCCCCGCCTTCTGTTCCCCGCCTCTGATTCCCCGCCTCTGTTTCCCCATATCTAAGTCCCCGACTCTGATTCCCCAACTTTGATTCCCCACCTCTGATTCCCCAGCTCTGATTCCCCGCCTCTGATTCCCCGCATCTGATTCCTTGCATATGATTCCCAGCCTCTGATTCCCTGCCTCTTATTCCCAACCTCTGATTCCCCACCTCTGATTCCCCATATCTGATTCCCCGCCTCTGTTTCCCCGCCTCTGATTCCCCTCCTCTGTTTCCCCATATCTAAGTCCCCGACTCTGATTCCCCAACTTTGATTCCCCACCTCTGATTCCCCAGCTCTGATTCCCCGCCTCTGATTCCCCGCATCTGATTCCATGCATCTGATTCCCCAACTCTGATTCCCTGCCTCTAAGTTCCCAGCTCTGATTCCCCGCCTCTGATTCCCCGTGTCTGATTTCCTGCCTCTGATTCCCCGCCTCTGATTACCCATGTCTATTTCACCGCCTCTGATTCCCCACCTCTGATTCCCCATCTCTGATTCCGCACATCCGATTCCCTGCCTCTGATTCCCCGCCTCTGATTCACTGCCTCTGAATCCCCAACTCTGATTCCCTGCCTCTGTTTCCCCAGCTCTGATTCCCCACCTTTGATTCCCCCCGTCTGATTCCCAGCCTCTGAATCCCCGTGTCTGATTTCCTGCCTCTGATTCACCGCCTCTGATTCCCCATCTCTGACTCACCGCCTCTGATTCCCCACCTCTGATTCCCCATCTCTGATTCCGCACATCTGATTACCTGCCTCTGATTCCCCGACTCTGATTCCCCAGCTCTGATTCCCCGCCTCTGATTCCCCAACTCTGATTCGCCGCCTCTGATTCCCCAGCTCTGATTCACCGCCTTTGATTCGCCACCTCTGATTCCCCACATCTGATTCCCCGCCTCTGTTTCCCCGCCTCTGATTCCCCGCCTCTGATTCCCCATATCTCATTCCCCGACTCTGAATCCCAATCTCTGATTCCCGGACTCTGATTCCCCACCTCTGATTCCCGGCCTCTTATTCCCGTCATCTGATTCCGGCCTCAGATTCCCGGCCTCTGATTCCCTGCTTCTGATTCTGATTCCCTGCCTCTGATTCCCCATCTCTGATTGCGCACATCTGATTCCCTGCCTCTGATTCCCCACCTCTGATTCCCCATATCTGATTTCCCGCCTCTGTTTCCCCGCCTCTGATTCCCCGCCTCTGTTTCCCAATATCTAAGACCCGCCTCTGATTCCCCAACTCTGATTCCCCACCTCTGATTCTCCAGCTATGATTCCCCGCCTCTGATTCCCCGCATCTGATTCCCTGCATCTGATTTCAAGCCTCTGATTCCCTGCATCTGATTCCCAACCTCTGATTCCCAACCTCTGATTCCCCATTTCTGATATCCCGCATCTGATTCCCTGCATCTGATTCCAAGCCTCTGATTCCCTGCCTCTGATTCCCAACCTCTGATTCCCCACCTCTGATTCCCCATATCTGATTCCCAGCCTCTGTTTCCCCGCCTCTGATTCCCCGCCTCTGTTTCCCCATATCTAATTCCCAACCTCTGATGCCCCAACTCTGATTCCCTGCCTCTGATTCCCCGCGTTCTATTCCCTGCCTCTGATTCCACGCCTGTGATTCCCCATCTCTGATTCACCACCTCTGATTCCCCACCTCTGATTCCCCATATCTAATTCCCCGCCTCTGTTTTCCCGCCTCTGATTCCCCGCCTCTGTTTCCCCATATCTGATTCCCCGCCTCTGAATCCCCAACTCTGATTCCCTGCCTCTGATTCCCTGCTTCTGATTCTGATTCCCCACCTCTGATTCCCCATCTCTGATTCCGCACATCTAATTCCCTGCCTCTGATTCCCCATCTCTGATTCCCCATATCTGATTCCCCGCCTTCTGTTCCCCGCCTCTGATTCCCCGCCTCTGTTTCCCCATATCTAAGTCCCCGACTCTGATTCCCCAACTTTGATTCCCCACCTCTGATTCCCCAGCTCTGATTCCCCGCCTCTGATTCCCCGCATCTGATTCCATGCATATGATTCCCAGCCTCTGATTCCCTGCCTCTGATTCCCAACCTCTGATTCCCCACCTCTGATTCCCCATATCTGATTCCCCGCATCTGTTTCCCCGCCTCTGATTCCCCTCCTCTGTTTCCCCATATCTAAGTCCCCGACTCTGATTCCCCAACTTTGATTCCCCACCTCTGATTCCCCAGCTCTGATTCCCCGCCTCTGATTCCCCGCATCTGATTCCATGCATCTGATTCCCCAACTCTGATTCCCTGCCTCTAAGTTCCCAGCTCTGATTCCCCGCCTCTGATTCCCCGTGTCTGATTTCCTGCCTCTGATTCCCCGCCTCTGATTACCCATGTCTATTTCACCGCCTCTGATTCCCCACCTCTGATTCCCCATCTCTGATTCCGCACATCCGATTCCCTGCCTCTGATTCCCCGCCTCTGATTCACTGCCTCTGATTCCCCAGCTCTGATTCCCCGCCTCTGATTCCCCGCGTCTTATTCCCTGCTTCTGATTCTGATTCCCTGCCTCTGATTCCCCATCTCTGATTCCGCACATCTGATTCCCTGCCTCTGATTCTCCACCTCTGATTCCCCATATCTGATTCCCCGCCTCTGTTTCCCCGCCTCTGATTCCCCGCCTCTGTTTCCCCATATCTAAGTCCCCGCCTCTGATTCCCCAACTCTGATTCCCCACCTCTGATTCCCCAGCTCTGATTCCCCATCTCTGATTCACCACCTCTGATTCCCCACCTCTGATTCCCCATATCTAATTCCTCGCCTCTGTTTTCCCGCCTCTGATTCCCCGCCTCTGTTTCCCCATATCTGATTCCCCGCCTCTGAATCCCCAACTCTGATTCCCTGCCTCTGATTCCCCAGCTCTGATTCCCCACCTTTGATTCCCCCCGTCTGATTCCCAGCCTCTGAAACCCCGTGTCTGATTTCCTGCCTCTGATTCACCGCCTCTGATTCCCCATCTCTGACTCACCGCCTCTGATTCCCCACCTCTGATTCCCCATCTCTGATTCCGCACATCTGATTCCCTGCCTCTGATTCCCCGACTCTGATTCCCCAGCTCTGATTCCCCGCCTCTGCTTCCCCAACTCTGATTCCCCGCCTCTGATTCCCCAGCTCTGATTCACCGCCTTTGATTCGCCACCTCTGATTCCCCATATCTGATTCCCCGCCTCTGTTTCCCCGCCTCTGATTCCTCGCCTCTGATTCCCCATATCTCATTCCCCGACTCTGAATCCCCATCTCTGATTCCCGGACTCTCATTCCCCACCTCTGATTCCCGGCCTCTTATTCCCGTCATCTGATTCCGGCCTCTGATTCCCGGCCTCTGATTCCCTGCTTCTGATTCTGATTCCCTGCCTCTGATTTCCCATCTCTAATTGCGCACATCTGATTCCCTGCCTCTGATTCCCCACCTCTGATTCCCCATATCTGATTTCCCGCCTCTGTTTCCCCGCCTCTGATTCCCCGCCTCTGTTTCCCAATATCTAAGACCCGCCTCTGATTCCCCAACTCTGATTCCCCACCTCTGATTCTCCAGCTATGATTCCCCGCCTCTGATTCCCCGCATCTGATTCCCTGCATCTGATTCCAAGCCTCTGATTCCCTGCATCTGATTCCCAACCTCTGATTCCCCACCTCTGATTCCCCATTTCTGATATCCCGCATCTGATTCCCTGCATCTGATTCCAAGCCTCTGATTCCCTGCCTCTGATTCCCAACCTCTGATTCCCCACCTCTGATTCCCCATATCTGATTCCCCGCCTCTGTTTCCCCGCCTCTGATTCCCCGCCTCTGTTTCCCCATATCTAATTCCCATCCTCTGATGCCCCAACTCTGATTCCCTGCCTCTGATTCCCCGCGTTCTATTCCCTGCCTCTGATTCCACGCCTGTGATTCCCCATCTCTGATTCACCACCTCTGATTCCCCACCTCTGATTCCCCATATCTAATTCCCCGCCTCTGTTTTCCCGCCTCTGATTCCCCGCCTCTGTTTCCCCATATCTGATTCCCCGCCTCTGAATCCCCAACTCTGATTCCCTGCCTCTGATTCCCTGCTTCTGATTCTGATTCCCCACCTCTGATTCCCCATCTCTGATTCCGCACATCTAATTCCCTGCCTCTGATTCCCAATCTCTGATTCCCCATATCTGATTCCCCGCCTTCTGTTCCCCGCCTCTGATTCCCCGCCTCTGTTTCCCCATATCTAAGTCCCCGACTCTGATTCCCCAACTTTGATTCCCCACCTCTGATTCCCCAGCTCTGATTCCCCGCCTCTGATTCCCCGCATCTGATTCCATGCATATGATTCCCAGCCTCTGATTCCCTGCCTCTTATTCCCAACCTCTGATTCCCCACCTCTGATTCCCCATATCTGATTCCCCGCCTCTGTTTCCCCGCCTCTGATTCCCCTCCTCTGTTTCCCCATATCTAAGTCCCCGACTCTGATTCCCCAACTTTGATTCCCCACCTCTGATTCCCCAGCTCTGATTCCCCGCCTCTGATTCCCCGCATCTGATTCCATGCATCTGATTCCCCAACTCTGATTCCCTGCCTCTAAGTTCCCAGCTCTGATTCCCCGCCTCTGATTCCCCGTGTCTGATTTCCTGCCTCTGATTCCCCGCCTCTGATTACCCATGTCTATTTCACCGCCTCTGATTCCCCACCTCTGATTCCCCATCTCTGATTCCGCACATCCGATTCCCTGCCTCTGATTCCCCGCCTCTGATTCACTGCCTCTGATACCCCAGCTCTGATTCCCCGCCTCTGATTCCCCGCGTCTTATTCCCTGCTTCTGATTCTGATTCCCTGCCTCTGATTCCCCATCTCTGATTCCGCACATCTGATTCCCTGCCTCTGAATCTCCACCTCTGATTCCCCATATCTGATTCCCCGCCTCTGTTTCCCCGCCTCTGATTCCCCGCCTCTGTTTCCCCATATCTAAGTCCCCGCCTCTGATTCCCCAACTCTGATTCCCCACCTCTGATTCCCCAGCTCTGATTCCCCGCCTCTGATTCCCCGCATCTGATTCCCTGCATCTGATTCCCCGCCTCTGATTACCCATGTCTGAATCACCGCCTCTGATTCCCCACCTCTGATTCCCCATCTCTGATTCTCCGCCTCTGATTCCCCGCGTCTTATTCCCTGCTTCTGATTCAGATTCCCTGCCTCTGATCCCATCTCTGATTCCGCACATCTGATTCCCTGCCTCTGATTCCCCACCTCTGATTCCCCATATCTGATTCCCCGCCTCTGTTTCCCCGCCTCTGATTCCCCGCCTCTGTTTCCCCATATCTAATTCCGAACCTCTGATGCCCCAACTCTAATTCCCTGCCTCTGATTCCCCGCGTTCTATTCCCTGCCTCTGATTCCCCGCCTGTGATTCCCCATCTCTGATTCACCACCTCTGATTCCCCACCTCTGATTCCCCATATCTGATTCCCCGCCTCTGTTTCCCAACCTCTGATTCCACACCTCTGATTCCCCATATCTGATTCCCCGCCTCTGTTTCCCCGCCTCTGATTCCCGGCCCCTGTTTCCCCATATCTGATTCCCCGCCACTTATTCCCCAACTCAGATTCCCCGCCTCTGATTCCCCAGCTCTGATTCCCCGCCTCTGATTCCCTGTGTTTGATTCCCTGCCTCTGATTCCCCGCCTCTGATTCCCCATCTCTGATTCACTGCCTTTGATTCGCCACCTCTGATTCCCCATATCTGATTCCCCACCACTGTTTCCACGCCTCAAATTCCCCGCCTCTGATTCTCCATATCTCATTCCCCGCCTTTGAATCCCCATCTCTGATTCCCGGACTCTGATTCCCCACCTCTGATTCCCGGCCTCTTATTCCCAGCATCTGATTCCTGGCCTCTGATTCCCCATATCTGATTCCCCGCTTCTGATTCTGATTCCCTGCCTCTGATTCCCCATCTCTGATTCCGCACATCTGATTCCCTGCCTCTGATTCCCCACCTCTGATTCCCCATATCTGATTCCCCGCCTCTGTTTCCCCACCTCTAATTCCCCGCCTCTGTTTCCCCATATCTAATTCCCAACCTCTGATGCCCCAACTCTGATTCCCTGCCTCTGATTCCCCGCGTTCTATTCCCTGCCTCTGATTCCCCGCCTGTGATTCCCCATCTCTGATTCACCACCTCTGATTCCCCACCTCTGATTCCCCATATCTAATTCCTCGCCTCTGTTTTCCCGCCTCTGATTCCCCACCTCTGTTTCCCCATATCTGATTCCCCGCCTCTGAATCCCCAACTCTGATTCCCTGCCTCTGATTCCCCAGCTCTGATTCCCCACCTTTGATTCCCCCCGTCTGATTCCCAGCCTCTGAATCCCCGTGTCTGATTTCCTGCCTCTGATTCACCGCCTCTGATTCCCCATCTCTGACTCACCGCCTCTGATTCCCCACCTCTGATTCCCCATCTCTGATTCCGCACATCTGATTCCCTGCCTCTGATTCCCCGACTCTGATTCCCCAGCTCTGATTCCCCGTCTCTGATTCCCCAACTCTGATTCCCCGCCTCTGATTCCCCAGCTCTGATTCACCGCCTTTGATTCGCCACCTCTGATTCCCCATATCTGATTCCCCGCCTCTGTTTCCCCGCCTCTGATTCCCCGCCTCTGATTCCCCATATCTCATTCCCCGACTCTGAATCCCCATCTCTGATTCCCGGACTCTGATTCCCCACCTCTGATTCCCGGCCTCTTATTCCCGTCATCTGATTCCGGCCTCTGATTCCCGGCCTCTGATTCCCTGCTTCTGATTCTGATTCCCTGCCTCAGATTCCCCATCTCTGATTGCGCACATCTGATTCCCTGCCTCTGATTCCCCACCTCTGATTCCCCATATCTGATTTCCCGCCTCTGTTTCCCCGCCTCTGATTCCCCGCCTCTGTTTCCCAATATCTAAGACCCGCCTCTGATTCCCCAACTCTGATTCCCCACCTCTGATTCTCCAGCTATGATTCCCCGCCTCTGATTCCCCGCATCTGATTCCCTGCATCTGATTCCAAGCCTCTGATTGCCTGCATCTGATTCCCAACCTCTGATTCCCCACCTCTGATTCCCCATTTCTGATTCCCCGCATCTGATTCCCTGCATCTGATTCCAAGCCTCTGATTCCCTGCCTCTGATTCCCAACCTCTGATTCCCCACCTCTGATTCCCCATATCTGATTCCCCGCCTCTGTTTCCCCGCCTCTGATTCCCCGCCTCTGTTTCCCCATATCTAATTCCCAACCTCTGATGCCCCAACTCTGATTCCCTGCCTCTGATTCCCCGCGTTCTATTCCCTGCCTCTGATTCCACGCCTGTGATTCCCCATCTCTGATTCACCACCTCTGATTCCCCACCTCTGATTCCCCATATCTAATTCCCCGCCTCTGAATCCCCAACTCTGATTCCCTGCCTCTGATTCCCTGCTTCTGATTCTGATTCCCCACCTCTGATTCCCCATCTCTGATTCCGCACATCTAATTCCCTGCCTCTGATTCCCCATCTCTGATTCCCTATATCTGATTCCCCGCCTTCTGTTCCCCGCCTCTGATTCCCCGCCTCTGTTTCCCCATATCTAAGTCCCCGACTCTGATTCCCCAACTTTGATTCCCCACCTCTGATTCCCCAGCTCTGATTCCCCGCCTCTGATTCCCCGCATCTGATTCCATGCATATGATTCCCAGCCTCTGATTCCCTGCCTCTGATTCCCAACCTCTGATTCCCCACCTCTGATTCCCCATATCTGATTCCCCGCCTCTGTTTCCCCGCCTCTGATTCCCCTCCTCTGTTTCCCCATATCTGATCCCCGCCTCTATTTGCCCGCCTCTGTTTCCCCGCCTCTTTTTCCCCATATCTGATTCCCCGCCTCTGAATCCCCAACTCTGATTCCCTGCCTCTAATTTCCCAGCTCTGATTCCCCGCATCTGATTCCCCGTGTCTGATTTCCTGCCTCTGATTCTCCGCCTCTGATTACCCATGTCTGATTCACCGCCTCGGATTCCCCACCTCTGATTCCCCATCTCTGATTCGGCACATCCGATTCCCTGCCTCTGATTCCCCGCCTCTGATTCACTGACTCTGATTCCCCAGCTCTGATTCCCCGCCTCTGATTCCCCGCGTCTTATTCCCTGCTTCTGATTCTGATTCCCTGCCTCTGATTCCCCATCTCTGATTCCGCACATCTGATTCCCTGCCTCTGATTCCCCACCTCTGATTCCCCATATCTGATTCCCCGCCTCTGTTTCCCCTTCTCTGATTCCCCGCCTCTGTTTCCCCATATCTAAGTCCCCGCCTCTGATTCCCCAACTCTGATTCCCCACCTCTGATTCCCCAGCTCTGATTCCCCGCCTCTGATTCCCCGCATCTGATTCCCTGCATCTGATACCCAGCCTCTGATTCCCTGCCTGTGATTCCCAAACTCTGATTCCCCACCTCTGATTCCCCATATCTGATTCCCCGCCTCTGTTTCCCCGCCTCTGATTCCCCGCCTCTGTTTCCCCATATCTGATTCCCCGCCTCTATTTGCCCACCTATGATTCCCCACCTCAGTTTCCCCATATCTGATTCCCCGCCTCTGAATCCCCAACTCTGATTCCCTGCATCTAATTCCCCAGCTCTGATTCCCCGCCTCTGATTCCCCGTGTCTGATTTCCTGCCTCTGATTCCCCGCCTCTGTTTACCCATGTCTGATTAACCGCCTCTGATTCCCCACCTCTGATTCCCCATCTCTGATTCCGCACATCCCATTCCCTGCCTCTGATTCCCCGCCTCTGATTCCCCGCCTCAGATTCCCCGTGTCTGATTTCCTGCCTCTGATTCCCCGCCTCTGATTACCCATGTCTGATTCACCGCCTCTGATTCCCCACCTCTGATTCCCCATCTCTGATTCCGCACATCTGATTCCCTGCTTCTGATTCCCCGACTCTGATTCACAGCCTCTGATTCCCCAGCTCTGATTCCCCGCCTCAGATTCCCCGCGTCTTATTCCCTGCTTCTGATTCTGATTCCCTGCCTCTGATTCCCCATCTCTGATTCCACACATCTGATTCCCTGCCTCTGATTCCCCACCTCTGATTCCCCATATCTGATTCCCCGCCTCTGTTTCCCCGCCTCTGATTCCCCGCCTCTGTTTCCCCATATCTAAGTCCCCGCCTCTGATTCCGCAACTCTGATTCCACACCTCTGATTCCCCAGCTCTGAATACCCACCTCTGATTCCCCATATCTGATTCCCCGCCTCTGTTTCCCCGCCTCTGATTCCCCGCCACTGTTTCCCCATATCTGATTCCCCGCCTCTGAATCCCCAATTCTGATTCCCTGCATCTAATTCCCCAGCTCTGATTCCCCGCCTCTGATACCCCGTGTCAGATTTCCTGCCTCTGATTCCCCGCCTCTGATTACCCATCTCTGATTCACCGCCTCTGATTCCCCACCTCTGATTCCCCATCTCTGATTCCGCACATCAGATTCCCTGCCTCTGATTCCCCGCCTCTGATTCACCGCCTCTGATTCACCGCCTCTGATTCCCGGCCTCTGATTTCCCGCCTCTGATTCCCTGCCACTGATACCCCGCCACTGATTCCCCACCTCTGATTCCCCGCCTCTGTTTCCCCGCCTCTGATTCCCCGCCTCTGTTTCCCCATATCTAATTCCCAACCTCTGATGCCCCAACTCTGATTCCCTGCCTCTGATTCCCCGCGTTCTATTCCCTGCCTCTGATTCCACGCCTGTGATTCCCCATCTCTGATTCACCACCTCTGATTCCCCACCTCTGATTCCCCATATCTAATTCCCCGCCTCTGTTTTCCCGCCTCTGATTCCCCGCCTCTGTTTCCCCATATCTGATTCCCCGCCTCTGAATCCCCAACTCTGATTCCCTGCCTCTGATTCCCTGCCTCTGATTCCCTGCTTCTGATTCTGATTCCCCACCTCTGATTCCCCATCTCTGAATCCGCACATCTAATTCCCTGCCTCTGATTCCCCATCTCTGATTCCCCATATCTGATTCCCCGCCTTCCGTTCCCGCCTCTGATTCCCCGCCTCTGTTTCCCCATATCTAAGTCCCCGACTCTGATTCCCCAACTTTGATTCCCCACCTCTGATTCCCCAGCTCTGATTCCCCGCCTCTGATTCCCCGCATCTGATTCCATGCATATGATTCCCAGCCTCTGATTCCCTGCCTCTGATTCCCAACCTCTGATTCCCCACCTCTGATTCCCCATATCTGATTCCCCGCCTCTGTTTCCCCGCCTCTGATTCCCCTCCTCTGTTTCCCCATATCTAAGTCCCCGACTCTGATTCCCCAACTTTGATTCCCCACCTCTGATTCCCCAGCTCTGATTCCCTGCCTCTGATTCCCCGCATCTGATTCCATGCATCTGATTCCCCAACTCTGATTCCCTGCCTCTAAGTTCCCAGCTCTGATTCCCCGCCTCTGATTCCCCGTGTCTGATTTCCTGCCTCTGATTCCCCGCCTCTGATTACCCATGTCTATTTCACCGCCTCTGATTCCCCACCTCTGATTCCCGATCTCTGATTCCGCACATCCGATTACCTGCCTCTGATTCCCCGCCTCTGATTCACTGCCTCTGATACCCCAGCTCTGATTCCCCGCCTCTAATTCCCCGCGTCTTATTCCCTGCTTCTGATTCTGATTCCCTGCCTCTGATTCCCCATCTCTGATTCCGCACATCTGATTCCCTGCCTCTGATTCTCCACCTCTGATTCCCCATATCTGATTCCCCGCCTCTGTTTCCCCGCCTCAGATTCCCCGCCTCTGTTTCCCCATATCTAAGTCCCCGCCTATGATTCCCCAACTCTGATTCCCCACCTCTGATTCCCCAGCTCTGATTCCCCGCCTCTGATTCCCCGCATCTGATTCCCTGCATCTGATTCCCCGCCTCTGATTACCCATGTCTGAATCACCGCCTCTGATTCCCCACCTCTGATTCCCCATCTCTGATTCTCCGCCTCTGATTCCCCGCGTCTTATTCCCTGCTTCTGATTCAGATTCCCTGCCTCTGATCCCATCTCTGATTCCGCACATCTGATTCCCTGCCTCTGATTCCCCACCTCTGATTCCCCATATCTGATTCCCCGCCTCTGATTCCCTGCCTGTGATTCCCAACCTCTGATTCCCCACCTCTGATTCCCCATATCTGATTCCCCGCCTCTGTTTCCCCACCTCTGATTCCCCGCCTCTGTTTCCCCATATCTGATTCCCCGCCTCTATTTGCCCACCTCTGATTCACCACCTCAGTTTCCCCATATCTGATTCCCCGCCTCTGAATCCCCAACTCTGATTCCCTGCATCTAATTCCCCAGCTCTGATTCCCCGCCTCTGATTCCCCGTGTCTGATTTCCTGCCTCTGATTCCCCGCCTCTGATTACCCATGTCTGATTCACCGCCTCTGATTCCCCACCTCTGATTCCCCATCTCTGATTCCGCACATCCCATTCCCTGCCTCTGATTCCCCGCCTCTGATTCCCCGCCTCAGATTCCCCGTGTCTGATTTCCTGCCTCTGATTCCCCGCCTCTGATTACCCATGTCTGATTCACCGCCTCTGATTCCCCACCTCTGATTCCCCATCTCTGATTCCGCACATCCGATTCCCTGCTTCTGATTCCCCGCCTCTGATTCACAGCCTCTGATTCCCCAGCTCTGATTCCCCGCCTCAGATTCCCCGCGTCTTATTCCCTGCTTCTGATTCTGATTCCCTGCCTCTGATTCCCCATCTCTGATACCGCACATCTGATTCCCTGCCTCTGATTCCCCACCTCTGATTCCCCATATCTGATTCCCCGCCTCTGTTCCCCCGCCTCTGATTCCCCGCCTCTGTTTCCCCATATCTAAGTCCCCGCCTCTGATTCCCCAACTCTGATTCCCCACCTCTGATTCCCCAGCTCTGATTCCCCACCTCTGATTCCCCATATCTGATTCCCCGCCTCTGAACCCCCAACTCTGATTCCCTGCATCTAATTCCCCAGCTCTGATTCCCCGCCTCTGATTCCCCGTGTCTGATTTCCTGCCTCTGATTCCCCGCCTCTGATTACCCATGTCTGATTCACCGCCTCTGATTCCCCACCTCTGATTCCCCATCTCTGATTCCGCACATCCGATTCCCTGCCTCTGATTCCCCGCCTCTGATTCACCGCCTCTGATTCCCGGCCTCTGATTTCCCGCCTCTGATTCCCTGCCACTGATACCCCGCCCCTGATTCCCCACCTTTGATTCCCCATATCTGATTCCCCTCCTCTGTTTCCCCGCCTCTGATTCCCCGCCTCTGATTCCCCATATCTGATTCCCCGCCTCTGATTCCCCAACTCTGATTCCCCGCCTCTGATTCCCCAGCTCTGAATCCCCGCCTCTGATTCCGCGCGTCTGATTACCGGCCTCTGATTCCCCGCCTCTGATTCTCCATCTCTGATTCACAACCTCTGATTCCCCACCTCTGATTGCCCATATCTGATTCCCCGCCTCTGTTTCCCCGCCTCTGATTCCCCAGCTCTGATTAACAATATCTGATTCCCCGCCTCTGTTTCCCCGCCTCTGATTCCCCAGCTCTGATTAACAATATCTGATTCCCCGCCTCTGATTCCCCACCTCTGATTCCCCGCCTCTGATTCGCCAGCTATGATTCCCCGCCTCTGATTCCCCAGCTCTTATTCCCCGCCTCTGATTCCCCGTGTTTGATTCTCTGCCTCTGATTCCCGGCCTCTGATTCCCCATCTCTGATTCACCGCCTTTGATTCGCCACCTCTGATTCCCCATATCTGATTCCCCGCCTCTGTTTCCCCGCCTCTGATTCCCCGCCTCTGATTCCCCATATCTCATTCCCCGCCTCTGAATCCCCATCTCTGATTCCCGGACTCTGATTCCCCACCTCTGATTCCCGGCCTCTTATTCCCGGCATCTGATTCCGGCCTCTGATCCCCGGCCTCTGATTCCCTGCTTCTGATTCTGATTCCCTGCCTCTGATTCCCCATCTCTGATTGCGCACATCTGATTCCCTGCCTCTGATTCCCCAACTCTGATTCCCCACCTCTGATTCTCCAGCTCTGATTCCCCGCCTCTGATTCCCCGCATCTGATTCCCTGCATCTGATTCCAAGCCTCTGATTCCCTGCCTCTGATTCCCAACCTCTGATTCCCCACCTCTGATTTCCCATATCTGATTCCCCGCCTCTGTTTCCCCGCCTCTGATTCCCCCCTCTGTTTCCCCATATCTGATTCCCGGCCTCTGATTCCCCGCCTCTGATTCCCCGCCTCTGATTCCCTGCCTCTGATTCCCCATCTCCGATTCCGCACATCTGATTCCCTGCCTCTGATTCCCCGCCTCTGATTCCCCACCTCTGATTCCCTGCCTCTGATTCCCAACATCTGATTCCCCACCTCTTATTCCCCATATCTGATTCCCCGCCTGTTTCCCCGCCTCTGACTCCCCTCCTCTGATTCCCCAACTCTAATTCCCCGCCTCTGATTCCCCATCTCTGATTCCCCGTGTTTGATTCCCTGCCTCTGATTCCCTGCCCTGATTCCCCATCTCTGTTTCACCGCCTTTGATTCGCCACCTCTGATTCCCCATATCTGATTCCCCTCCTCTGTTTCCCCGCCTCTGATTCCCTGCCTCTGATTCCCAACCTCTGATTCCACACCTCTGATTCCCCATCTCAGATTCCTCGCCTCTGTTTCCCCGCCTCTGATTCCCCGCCCCTCTTTCCCCATATCTGATTCCCCGCCTCTGATTCCCCAACTCTGATTCCCCGCCTCTGATTCCCCAGCTCTGATTCCCCGCCTCTGATTCCCCGTGTTTGATTCCCTGCCTCTGATTGCCCGCCTCTGATTCCCCATCTCTGATTCACCGCCTTTGATTCGCCACCTCTGATTTACCATATCTGATTCCCCACCTCTGTTTCCCCGCCTCTGATTCCCCGCCTCTGATTCTCCATATCTCATTCTCCGCCTCTGAATCCCCATCTCTGATTCCCGGACACTGATTCCCCACCTCTGATTCCCGGCCTCTTATTCCCAGCATCTGATTCCCGGCCTCTGATTCCCGGCCTCTGATTCCCCGCTTCTGATTCTGATTCCCTGCCTCTGATTCCCCATCTCTGATTCCGCACATCTGATTCCCTGCCTCTGATTCCCCACCTCTGATTCCCCATATCTGATTCCCCGCCTCTGTTTCCCCGCCTCTGATTCCCCGCCTCTGTTTCCCCATATCTAATTCCGAACCTCTGATGCCCCAACTCTAATTCCCTGCCTCTGATTCCCCGCGTTCTATTCCCTGCCTCTGATTCCCCGCCTGTGATTCCCCATCTCTGATTCACCACCTCTGATTCCCCACCTCTGATTCCCCATATCTGATTCCCCGCCTCTGTTTCCCAACCTCTGATTCCACACCTCTGATTCCCCATATCTGATTCCCCGCCTCTGTTTCCCCGCCTCTGATTCCCGGCCCCTGTTTCCCCATATCTGATTCCCCGCCACTTACTCCCCAACTCAGATTCCCCGCCTCTGATTCCCCAGCTCTGATTCCCCGCCTCTGATTCCCTGTGTTTGATTCCCTGCCTCTGATTCCCCGCCTCTGATTCCCCATCTCTGATTCACTGCCTTTGATTCGCCACCTCTGATTCCCCATATCTGATTCCCCACCACTGTTTCCACGCCTCAAATTCCCCGCCTCTGATTCTCCATATCTCATTCCCCGCCTTTGAATCCCCATCTCTGATTCCCGGACTCTGATTCCCCACCTCTGATTCCTGGCCTCTTATTCCCAGCATCTGATTCCTGGCCTCTGATTCCCCATATCTGATTCCCCGCTTCTGATTCTGATTCCCTGCCTCTGATTCCCCATCTCTGATTCCCCATATCTGATTCCCCGCCTCTGTTTCCCCACCTCTGATTCCCCGCCTCTGTTTCCCCATATCTAATTCCCAACCTCTGATGCCCCAACTCTGATTCCCTGCCTCTGATTCCCCGCGTTCTATTCCCTGCCTCTGATTCCCTGCCTCTGATTCCCCACCTCTGATTCCCCATATCTGATTCCCTGCCTCTGTTTCCCCACCTCTGATTCCCCGCCTCTGTTTCCCCATATCTAATTCCCAACCTCTGATGCCCCAACTCTGATTCCCTGCCTCTGATTCCCCGCGTTCTATTCCCTGCCTCTGATTCCCCGCCTGTGATTCCCCATCTCTGATTCACCACCTCTGATTCCCCACCTCTGATTCCCCATATCTAAATCCTCGCCTCTGTTTTCCCGCCTCTGATTCCCCGCCTCTGTTTCCCCATATCTGATTCCCCGCCTCTGAATCCCCAACTCTGATTCCCTGCCTCTGATTGCCTGCTTCTGATTCTGATTCCCCACCTCTGATTCCCCATCTCTGAATCCGCACATCTAATTCCCTGCCTCTGATTCCCCATCTCTGATTCCCCATATCTGATTCCCCGCCTTCCGTTCCCCGCCTCTGATTCCCCGCCTCTGTTTCCCCATATCTAAGTCCCCGACTCTGATTCCCCAACTTTGATTCCCCACCTCTGATTCCCCAGCTCTGATTCCCCGCCTCTGATTCCCCGCATCTGATTCCATGCATATGATTCCCAACCTCTGATTCCCTGCCTCTGATTCCCAACCTCTGATTCCCCACCTCTGATTCCCCATATCTGATTCCCCGTCTCCGTTTCCCCGCCTCTGATTCCCCTCCTCTGTTTCCCCATATCTAAGTCCCCGACTCTGATTCCCCAACTTTGATTCCCCACCTCTGATTCCCCAGCTCTGATTCCCCGCCTCTGATTCCCCGCATCTGATTCCATGCATCTGATTCCCCAACTCTGATTCCCTGCCTCTAAGTTCCCAGCTCTGATTCCCCGCCTCTGATTCCCCGTGTCTGATTTCCTGCCTCTGATTCCCCGCCTCTGATTACCCATGTCTATTTCACCGCCTCTGATTCCCCACCTCTGATTCCCCATCTCTGATTCCGCACATCCGATTCCCTGCCTCTGATTCCCCGCCTCTGATTCACTGCCTCTGATACCCCAGCTCTGATTCCCCGCCTCTGATTCCCCGCGTCTTATTCCCTGCTTCTGATCCTGATTCCCTGCCTCTGATTCCCCATCTCTGATTCCGCACATCTGATTCCCTGCCTCTGATTCTCCACCTCTGATTCCCCATATCTGATTCCCCGCCTCTGTTTCCCCGCCTCTGATTCCCCGCCTCTTTTTCCCCATATCTAAGTCCCCGCCTCTGATTCCCCAACTCTGATTCCCCACCTCTGATTCCCCAGCTCTGATTCCCCGCCTCTGATTCCCCGCATCTGATTCCCTGCATCTGATTCCCAGCCTCTGATTACCCATGTCTGAATCACCGCCTCTGATTCCCCACCTCTGATTCCCCATCTCTGATTCTCCGCCTCTGATTCCCCGCATCTTATTCCCTGCTTCTGATTCAGATTCCCTGCCTCTGATCCCATCTCTGATTCCGCACATCTGATTCCCTGCCTCTGATTCCCCACCTCTGATTCCCCATATCTGATTCCCCGCCTCTGATTCCCTGCCTGTGATTCCCAACCTCTGATTCCCCACCTCTGATTCCCCATATCTGATTCCCCGCCTCTGTTTCCCCACCTCTGATTCCCCGCCTCTGTTTCCCCATATCTGATTCCCCGCCTCTATTTGCCCACCTCTGATTCCCCACCTCAGTTTCCCCATATCTGATTCCCCGCCTCTGAATCCCCAACTCTGATTCCCTGCATCTAATTCCCCAGCTCTGATTCCCCGCCTCTGATTCCCCGTGTCTGATTTCCTGCCTCTGATTCCCCGCCTCTGATTACCCATGTCTGATTCACCGCCTCTGATTCCCCACCTCTGATTCCCCATCTCTGATTCCGCACATCCCATTCCCTGCCTCTGATTCCCCGCCTCTGATTCCCCGCCTCAGATACCCCGTGTCTGATTTCCTGCCTCTGATTCCCCGCCTCTGATTACCCATGTCTGATTCACCGCCTCTGATTCCCCACCTCTGATTCCCCATCTCTGATTCCGCACATCCGATTCCCTGCTTCTGATTCCCCGCCTCTGATTCACAGCCTCTGATTCCCCAGCTCTGATTCCCCGCCTCAGATTCCCCGCGTCTTATTCCCTGCTTCTGATTCTGATTCCCTGCCTCTGATTCCCCATCTCTGATACCGCACATCTGATTCCCTGCCTCTGATTCCCCACCTCTGATTCCCCATATCTGATTCCCCGCCTCTGTTTCCCCGCCTCTGATTCCCCGCCTCTGTTTCCCCATATCTAAGTCCCCGCCTCTGATTCCCCAACTCTGATTCCCCACCTCTGATTCCCCAGCTCTGATTCCCCACCTCTGATTCCCCATATCTGATTCCCCGCCACTGAATCCCCAACTCTGATTCCCTGCATCTAATTCCCCAGCTCTGATTCCCCGCCTCTGATTCCCCGTGTCTGATTTCCTGCCTCTGATTCCCCGCCTCTGATTACCCATGTCTGATTCACCGCCTCTGATTCCCCACCTCTGATTCCCCATCTCTGATTCCGCACATCCGATTGCCTGCCTCTGATTCCCCGCCTCTGATTCACCACCTCTGATTCCCGGCCTCTGATTTCCCGCCTCTGATTCCCTGCCACTGATACCCCGCCCCTGATTCCCCACCTCTGATTCCCCATATCTGATTCCCCTCCTCTGTTTCCCCGCCTCTGATTCCCCGCCTCTGATTCCCCATATCTGATTCCCCGCCTCTGATTCCCCAACTCTGATTCCCCGCCTCTGATTCCCCAGCTCTGAATCCCCGCATCTGATTCCGCGCGTCTGATTACCGTCCTCTGATTCCCCGCCTCTGATTCTCCATCTCTGATTCACAACCTCTGATTCCCCACCTCTGATTGCACATATCTGATTCCCCGCCTCTGTTTCCCCGCCTCTGATTCCCCAGCTCTGATTAACAATATCTGATTCCCCGCCTCTGTTTCCCCGCCTCTGATTCCCCAGCTCTGATTAACAATATCTGATTCCCCGCCTCTGATTCCCCACCTCTGATTCCCCGCCTCTGATTCGCCAGCTATGATTCCCCGCCTCTGATTCCCCAGCTCTTATTCCCCGCCTCTGATTCCCCGTGTTTGATTCTCTGCCTCTGATTCCCGGCCTCTGATTCCCCATCTCTGATTCACCGCCTTTGATTCGCCACCTCTGATTCCCCATATCTGATTCCCCGCCTCTGTTTCCCCGCCTCTGATTCCCCGCCTCTGATTCCCCATATCTCATTCCCCGCCTCTGAATCCCCATCTCTGATTCCCGGACTCTGATTCCCCACCTCTGATTCCCGGCCTCTTATTCCCGGCATCTGATTCCGGCCTCTGATCCCCGGCCTCTGATTCCCTGCTTCTGATTCTGATTCCCTGCCTCTGATTCCCCATCTCTGATTGCGCACATCTGATTCCCTGCCTCTGATTCCCCACCTCTGATTCCCCATATCTGATTCCCCGCCTCTGTTTCCCCGCCTCTGATTCCCCGCCTCTGTTTCCCAATATCTAAGTCCCCGCCTCTGATTCCCCAACTCTGATTCCCCACCTCTGATTCTCCAGCTCTGATTCCCCGCCTCTGATTCCCCGCATCTGATTCCCTGCATCTGATTCCAAGCCTCTGATTCCCTGCCTCTGATTCCCAACCTCTGATTCCCCACCTCTGATTTCCCATATCTGATTCCCCGCCTCTGTTTCCCCGCCTCTGATTCCCCGCCTCTGTTTCCCCATATCTGATTCCCGGCCTCTGATTCCCCGCCTCTGATTCCCCGCCTCTGATTCCCTGCCTCTGATTCCCCATCTCCGATTCTGCACATCTGATTCCCTGCCTCTGATTCCCCGCCTCTGATTCCCCACCTCTGATTCCCTGCCTCTGATTCCCAACATCTGATTCCCCACCTCTTATTCCCCATATCTGATTCCCCGCCTGTTTCCCCGCCTCTGACTCCCCTCCTCTGATTCCCCAACTCTAATTCCCCGCCTCTGATTCCCCAGCTCTGATTCCCCGTGTTTGATTCCCTGCCTCTGATTCCCTGCCCTGATTCCCCATCTCTGTTTCACCGCCTTTGATTCGCCACCTCTGATTCCCGATATCTGATTCCCCTCCTCTGTTTCCCCGCCTCTGATTCCCTGCCTCTGATTCCCAACCTCTGATTCCACACCTCTGATTCCCCATCTCAGATTCCTCGCCTCTGTTTCCCCGCCTCTGATTCCCCGCCCCTCTTTCCCCATATCTGATTCCCCGCCTCTGATTCCCCAACTCTGATTCCCCGCCTCTGATTCCCCAGCTCTGATTCCCCGCCTCTGATTCCCCGTGTTTGATTCCCTGCCTCTGATTGCCCGCCTCTGATTCCCCATCTCTGATTCACCGCCTTTGATTCGCCACCTCTGATTTACCATATCTGATTCCCCACCTCTGTTTCCCCGCCTCTGATTCCCCGCCTCTGATTCTCCATATCTCATTCTCCGCCTCTGAATCCCCATCTCTGATTCCCGGACACTGATTCCCCACCTCTGATTCCCGGCCTCTTATTCCCAGCATCTGATTCCCGGCCTCTGATTCCCGGCCTCTGATTCCCCGCTTCTGATTCTGATTCCCTGCCTCTGATTCCCCATCTCTGATTCCGCACATCTGATTCCCTGCCTCTGATTCCCCACCTCTGATTCCCCATATCTGATTCCCCGCCTCTGTTTCCCCGCCTCTGATTCCCCGCCTCTGTTTCCCCATATCTAATTCCGAACCTCTGATGCCCCAACTCTAATTCCCTGCCTCTGATTCCCCGCGTTCTATTCCCTGCCTCTGATTCCCCGCCTGTGATTCCCCATCTCTGATTCACCACCTCTGATTCCCCACCTCTGATTCCCCATATCTGATTCCCCGCCTCTGTTTCCCAACCTCTGATTCCACACCTCTGATTCCCCATATCTGATTCCCCGCCTCTGTTTCCCCGCCTCTGATTCCCGGCCCCTGTTTCCCCATATCTGATTCCCCGCCACTTATTCCCCAACTCAGATTCCCCGCCTCTGATTCCCCAGCTCTGATTCCCCGCCTCTGATTCCCTGTGTTTGATTCCCTGCCTCTGATTCCCCGCCTCTGATTCCCCATCTCTGATTCACTGCCTTTGATTCGCCACCTCTGATTCCCCATATCTGATTCCCCACCACTGTTTCCACGCCTCAAATTCCCCGCCTCTGATTCTCCATATCTCATTCCCCGCCTTTGAATCCACATCTCTGATTCCCGGACTCTGATTCCCCACCTCTGATTCCCGGCCTCTTATTCCCAGCATCTGATTCCTGGCCTCTGATTCCCCATATCTGATTCCCCGCTTCTGATTCTGATTCCCTGCCTCTGATTCCCCATCTCTGATTCCGCACATCTGATTCCCTGCCTCTGATTCCCCACCTCTGATTCCCCATATCTGATTCCCCGCCTCCGTTTCCCCACCTCTGATTCCCCGCCTCTGTTTCCCCATATCTAATTCCCAACCTCTGATGCCCCAACTCTGATTCCCTGCCTCTGATTCCCCGCGTTCTATTCCCTGCCTCTGATTCCCCGCCTGTGATTCCCCATCTCTGATTCACCACCTCTGATTCCCCACCTCTGATTCCCCATATCTAATTCCTCGCCTCTGTTTTCCCGCCTCTGATTCCCCGCCTCTGTTTCCCCATATCTGATTCCCCGATTCTGAATCCCCAACTCTGATTCCCTGCCTCTGATTCCCCAGCTCTGATTCCCCACCTTTGATTCCCCCCGTCTGATTCCCAGCCTCTGAATCCCCGTGTCTGATTTCCTGCCTCTGATTCACCGCCTCTGATTCCCCATCTCTGACTCACCGCCTCTGATTCCCCACCTCTGATTCCCCATCTCTGATTCCGCACATCTGATTCCCTGCCTCTGATTCCCCGACTCTGATTCCCCAGCTCTGATTCCCCGCCTCTGATTCCCCAACTCTGATTCCCCGCCTCTGATTCCCCAGCTCTGATTCACCGCCTTTGATTCGCCACCTCTGATTCCCCATATCTGATTCCCCGCCTCTGTTTCCCCGCCTCTGATTCCCCGCCTCTGATTCCCCATATCTCATTCCCCGACTCTGAATCCCCATCTCTGATTCCCGGACTCTGATTCCCCACCTCTGATTCCCGGCCTCTTATTCCCGTCATCTGATTCCGGCCTCTGATTCCCGGCCTCTGATTCCCTGCTTCTGATTCTGATTCCCTGCCTCTGATTCCCCATCTCTGATTGCGCACATCTGATTCCCTGCCTCTGATTCCCCACCTCTGATTCCCCATATCTGATTTCCCGCCTCTGTTTCCCCGCCTCTGATTCCCCGCCTCTGTTTCCCAATATCTAAGACCCGCCTCTGATTCCCCAACTCTGATTCCCCACCTCTGATTCTCCAGCTATGATTCCCCGCCTCTGATTCCCCGCATCTGATTCCCTGCATCTGATTCCAAGCCTCTGATTCCCTGCATCTGATTCCCAACCTCTGATTCCCCACCTCTGATTCCCCATTTCTGATTCCCCGCATCTGATTCCCTGCATCTGATTCCAAGCCTCTGATTCCCTGCCTCTGATTCCCAACCTCTGATTCCCCACCTCTGATTCCCCATATCTGATTCCCCGCCTCTGTTTCCCCGCCTCTGATTCCCCGCCTCTGTTTCCCCATATCTAATTCCCAACCTCTGATGCCCCAACTCTGATTCCCTGCCTCTCATTCCCCGCGTTCTATTCCCTGCCTCTGATTCCACGCCTGTGATTCCCCATCTCTGATTCACCACCTCTGATTCCCCACCTCTGATTCCCCATATCTAATTCCCCGCCTCTGAATCCCCAACTCTGATTCCCTGCCTCTGATTCCCTGCTTCTGATTCTGATTCCCCACCTCTGATTCCCCATCTCTGATTCCGCACATCTAATTCCCTGCCTCTGATTCCCCATCTCTGACTCCCCATATCTGATTCCCCGCCTTCTGTTGCCCGCCTCTGATTCCCCGCCTCTGTTTCCCCATATCTAAGTCCCCGACTCTGATTCCCCAACTTTGATTCCCCACCTCTGATTCCCCAGCTCTGATTCCCCGCCTCTGATTCCCCGCATCTGATTCCATGCATATGATTCCCAGCCTCTGATTCCCTGCCTCTGATTCCCAACCTCTGATTCTCCACCTCTGATTCCCCATATCTCATTCCCCGCCTCTGTTTCCCCGCCTCTGATTCCCCGCCTCTGTTTCCCCATATCTGATTCCCGGCCTCCGATTCCCCGCCTCTGATTCCCCGCCTCTGATTCCCTGCCTCTGATTCCCCATCTCCGATTCCGCACATCTGATTCCCTGCCTCTGATTCCCCGCCTCTGATTCCCCACCTCTGATTCCCTGCCTCTGATTCCCAACATCTGATTCCCCACCTCTTATTCCCCATATCTGATTCCCCGCCTGTTTCCCCGCCTCTGACTCCCCTCCTCTGATTCCCCAACTCTAATTCCCCGCCTCTGATTCCCCAGCTCTGATTCCCCGTGTTTGATTCCCTGCCTCTGATTCCCTGCCCTGATTCCCCATCTCTGTTTCACCGCCTTTGATTCGCCACCTCTGATTCCCCATATCTGATTCCCCTCCTCTGTTTCCCCGCCTCTGATTCCCTGCCTCTGATTCCCAACCTCTGATTCCACACCTCTGATTCCCCATCTCAGATTCCTCGCCTCTGTTTCCCCGCCTCTGATTCCCCGCCCCTCTTTCCCCATATCTGCTTCCCCGCCTCTGATTCCCCAACTCTGATTCCCCGCCTCTGATTCCCCAGCTCTGATTCCCCGCCTCTGATTCCCCGTGTTTGATTCCCTGCTTCTGATTGCCCGCCTCTGATTCCCCATCTCTGATTCACCGCCTTTGATTCGCCACCTCTGATTTACCATATCTGATTCCCCACCTCTGTTTCCCCGCCTCTGATTCCCCGCCTCTGATTCTCCATATCTCATTCTCCGCCTCTGAATCCCCATCTCTGATTCCCGGACACTGATTCCCCACCTCTGATTCCCGGCCTCTTATTCCCAGCATCTGATTCCCGGCCTCTGATTCCCGGCCTCTGATTCCCCGCTTCTGATTCTGATTCCCTGCCTCTGATTCCCCATCTCTGATTCCGCACATCTGATTCCCTGCCTCTGATTCCCCACCTCTGATTCCCCATATCTGATTCCCCGCCTCTGTTTCCCCGCCTCTGATTCCCCGCCTCTGTTTCCCCATATCTAATTCCGAACCTCTGATGCCCCAACTCTAATTCCCTGCCTCTGATTCCCCGCGTTCTATTCCCTGCCTCTGATTCCCCGCCTGTGATTCCCCATCTCTGATTCACCACCTCTGATTCCCCACCTCTGATTCCCCATATCTGATTCCCCGCCTCTGTTTCCCAACCTCTGATTCCACACCTCTGATTCCCCATATCTGATTCCCCGCCTCTGTTTCCCCGCCTCTGATTCCCGGCCCCTGTTTCCCCATATCTGATTCCCCGCCACTTATTCCCCAACTCAGATTCCCCGCCTCTGATTCCCCAGCTCTGATTCCCCGCCTCTGATTCCCTGTGTTTGATTCCCTGCCTCTGATTCCCCGCCTCTGATTCCCCATCTCTGATTCACTGCCTTTGATTCGCCACCTCTGATTCCCCATATCTGATTCCCCACCACTGTTTCCACGCCTCAAATTCCCCGCCTCTGATTCTCCATATCTCATTCCCCGCCTTTGAATCCCCATCTCTGATTCCCGGACTCTGATTCCCCACCTCTGATTCCCGGCCTCTTATTCCCAGCATCTGATTCCTGGCCTCTGATTCCCCATATCTGATTCCCCGCTTCTGATTCTGATTCCCTGCCTCTGATTCCCCATCTCTGATTCCGCACATCTGATTCCCTGCCTCTGATTCCCCACCTCTGATTCCCCATATCTGATTCCCCGCCTCTGTTTCCCCACCTCTGATTCCCCGCCTCTGTTTCCCCATATCTAATTCCCAACCTCTGATGCCCCAAATCTGATTCCCTGCCTCTGATTCCCCGCGTTCTATTCCCTGCCTCTGATTCCCCGCCTGTGATTCCCCATCTCTGATTCACCACCTCTGATTCCCCACCTCTGATTCCCCATATCTAATTCCTCGCCTCTGTTTTCCCGCCTCTGATTCCCCGCCTCTGTTTCCCCATATCTGATTCCCCGCCTCTGAATCCCCAACTCTGATTCCCTGCCTCTGATTCCCCAGCTCTGATTCCCCACCTTTGATTCCCCCCGTCTGATTCCCAGCCTCTGAATCCCCGTGTCTGATTTCCTGCCTCTGATTCACCGCCTCTGATTCCCCATCTCTGACTCACCGCCTCTGATTCCCCACCTCTGATTCCCCATCTCTGATTCCGCACATCTGATTCCCTGGCTCTGATTCCCCGACTCTGATTCCCCAGCTCTGATTCCCCGCCTCTGATTCCCCAACTCTGATTCCCCGCCTCTGATTCCCCAGCTCTGATTCACCGCCTTTGATTCGCCACCTCTGATTCCCCATATCTGATTCCCCGCCTCTGTTTCCCCGCCTCTGATTCCCCGCCTCTGATTCCCCATATCTCATTCCCCGACTCTGAATCCCCATCTCTGATTCCCGGACTCTGATTCCCCACCTCTGATTCCCGGCCTCTTATTCCCGTCATCTGATTCCGGCCTCTGATTCCCGGCCTCTGATTCACTGCTTCTGATTCTGATTCCCTGCCTCTGATTCCCCATCTCTGATTGCGCACATCTGATTCCCTGCCTCTGATTCCCCACCTCTGATTCCCCATATCTGATTTCCCGCCTCTGTTTCCCCGCCTCTGATTCCCCGCCTCTGTTTCCCCATATCTAATTCCCAACCTCTGATGCCCCAACTCTGATTCCCTGCCTCTGATTCCCCGCGTTCTATTCCCTGCCTCTGATTCCCCGCCTCTGATTCCCCAGCTCTGATTCCCCGTGTTTGATTCCCTGCCTCTGATTCCCTGCCCTGATTCCCCATCTCTGTTTCACCGCCTTTGATTCGCCACCTCTGATTCCCCATATCTGATTCCCCTCCTCTGTTTCCCCGCCTCTGATTCCCTGCCTCTGATTCCCAACCTCTGATTCCATACCTCTGATTCCCCATCTCAGATTCCTCGCCTCTGTTTCCCCGCCTCTGATTCCCCGCCCCTCTTTCCCCATATCTGATTCCCCGCCTCTGATTCCCCAACTCTGATTCCCCGCCTCTGATTCCCCAGCTCTGATTCCCCGCCTCTGATTCCCCGTGTTTGATTCCCTGCCTCTGATTGCCCGCCTCTGATTCCCCATCTCTGATTCACCGCCTTTGATTCGCCACCTCTGATTTACCATATCTGATTCCCCACCTCTGTTTCCCCGCCTCTGATTCCCCGCCTCTGATTCTCCATATCTCATTCTCCGCCTCTGAATCCCCATCTCTGATTCCCGGACACTGATTCCCCACCTCTGATTCCCGGCCTCTTATTCCCAGCATCTGATTCCCGGCCTCTGATTCCCGGCCTCTGATTCCCCGCTTCTGATTCTGATTCCCTGCCTCTGATTCCCCATTTCTGATTCCGCACATCTGATTCCCTGCCTCTGATTCCCCACCTCTGATTCCCCATATCTGATTCCCCGCCTCTGTTTCCCCGCCTCTGATTCCCCGCCTCTGTTTCCCCATATCTAATTCCGAACCTCTGATGCCCCAACTCTAATTCCCTGCCTCTGATTCCCCGCGTTCTATTCCCTGCCTCTGATTCCCCGCCTGTGATTCCCCATCTCTGATTCACCACCTCTGATTCCCCACCTCTGATTCCCCATATCTGATTCCCCGCCTCTGTTTCCCAACCTCTGATTCCACACCTCTGATTCCCCATATCTGATTCCCCGCCTCTGTTTCCCCGCCTCTGATTCCCGGCCCCTGTTTCCCCATATCTGATTCCCCGCCACTTATTCCCCAACTCAGATTCCCCGCCTCTGATTCCCCAGCTCTGATTCCCCGCCTCTGATTCCCTGTGTTTGATTCCCTGCCTCTGATTCCCCGCCTCTGATTCCCCATCTCTGATTCACTGCCTTTGATTCGCCACCTCTGATTCCCCATATCTGATTCCCCACCACTGTTTCCACGCCTCAAATTCCCCGCCTCTGATTCTCCATATCTCATTCCCCGCCTTTGAATCCCCATCTCTGATTCCCGGACTCTGATTCCCCACCTCTGATTCCCGGCCTCTTATTCCCAGCATCTGATTCCTGGCCTCTGATTCCCCATATCTGATTCCCCGCTTCTGATTCTGATTCCCTGCGTCTGATTCCCCATCTCTGATTCCGCACATCTGATTCCCTGCCTCTGATTCCCCACCTCTGATTCCCCATATCTGATTCCCCGCCTCTGTTTCCCCACCTCTGATTCCACGACTCTGTTTCCCCATATCTAATTCCCAACCTCTGATGCCCCAACTCTGATTCCCTGCCTCTGATTCCCCGCGTTCTATTCCCTGCCTCTGATTCCCCGCCTGTGATTCCCCATCTCTGATTCACCACCTCTGATTCCCCACCTCTGATTCCCCATATCTAATTCCTCGCCTCTGTTTTCCCGCCTCTGATTCCCCGCCTCTGTTTCCCCATATCTGATTCCCCGCCTCTGAATCCCCAACTCTGATTCCCTGCCTCTGATTCCCCAGCTCTGATTCCCCACCTTTGATTCCCCCCGTCTGATTCCCAGCCTCTGAATCCCCGTGTCTGATTTCCTGCCTCTGATTCACCGCCTCTGATTCCCCATCTCTGACTCACCGCCTCTGATTCCCCACCTCTGATTCCGCATCTCTGATTCCGCACATCTGATTCCCTGCCTCTGATTCCCCGACTCTGATTCCCCAGCTCTGATTCCCCGCCTCTGATTCCCCAACTCTGATTCCCCGCCTCTGATTCCCCAGCTCTGATTCACCGCCTTTGATTCGCCACCTCTGATTCCCCATATCTGATTCCCCGCCTCTGTTTCCCCGCCTCTGATTCCCCGCCTCTGATTCCCCATATCTCATTCCCCGACTCTGAATCCCCATCTCTGATTCCCGGACTCTGATTCCCCACCTCTGATTCCCGGCCTCTTATTCCCGTCATCTGATTCCGGCCTCTGATTCCCGGCCTCTGATTCCCTGCTTCTGATTCTGATTCCCTGCCTCTGATTCCCCATCTCTGATTGCGCACATCTGATTCCCTGCCTCTGATTCCCCACCTCTGATTCCCCATATCTGATTTCCCGCCTCTGTTTCCCCGCCTCTGATTCCCCGCCTCTGTTTCCCAATATCTAAGACCCGCCTCTGATTCCCCAACTCTGATTCCCCACCTCTGATTCTCCAGCTATGATTCCCCGCCTCTGATTCACCGCATCTGATTCCCTGCATCTGATTCCAAGCCTCTGATTCCCTGCATCTGATTCCCAACCTCTGATTCCCCACCTCTGATTCCCCATTTCTGATTCCCCGCATCTGATTCCCTGCATCTGATTCCAAGCCTCTGATTCCCTGCCTCTGATTCCCAACCTCTGATTCCCCACCTCTGATTCCCCATATCTGATTCCCCGCCTCTGTTTCCCCGCCTCTGATTCCCCGCCTCTGTTTCCCCATATCTAATTCCCAACCTCTGATGCCCCAACTCTGATTCCCTGCCTCTGATTCCCCGCGTTCTATTCCCTGCCTCTGATTCCACGCCTGTGATTCCCCATCTCTGATTCACCACCTCTGATTCCCAACCTCTGATTCCCCATATCTAATTCCCCGCCTCTGAATCCCCAACTCTGATTCCCTGCCTGTGATTCCCTGCTTCTGATTCTGATTCCCCACCTCTGATTCCCCATCTCTGATTCCGCACATCTAATTCCCTGCCTCTGATTCCCCATCTCTGATTCCCCATATCTGATTCCCCGCCTTCTGTTCCCAGCCTCTGATTCCCCGCCTCTGTTTCCCCATATCTAAGTCCCCGACTCTGATTCCCCAACTTTGATTCCCCACCTCTGATTCCCCAGCTCTGATTCCCCGCCTCTGATTCCCCGCATCTGATTCCATGCATATGATTCCCAGCCTCTGATTCCCTGCCTCTGATTCCCAACCTCTGATTCCCCACCTCTGATTCCCCATATCTGATTCCCCGCCTCTGTTTCCCCGCCTCTGATTCCCCTCCTCTGTTTCCCCATATCTGATCCCCGCCTCTATTTGCCCGCCTCTGTTTCCCCGCCTCTTTTTCCCCATATCTGATTCCCCGCCTCTGAATCCCCAACTCTGATTCCCTGCCTCTAATTTCCCAGCTCTGATTCCCCGCCTCTGATTCCCCGTGTCTGATTTCCTGCCTCTGATTCCCCGCCTCTGATTACCCATGTCTGATTCACCGCCTCGGATTCCCCACCTCTGATTCCCCATCTCTGATTCGGCACATCCGATTCCCTGCCTCTGATCCCCCACCTCTGATTCACTGACTCTGATTCCCCAGCTCTGATTCCCCGCCTCTGACTCCCCGCGTCTTATTCCCTGCTTCTGATTCTGATTCCCTGCCTCTGATTCCCCATCTCTGATTCCGCACATCTGATTCCCCGCCTCTCATTCCCCGCCTCTGTTTCCCCATATCTGATTCCCCGCCTCTATTTGCCCACCTATGATTCCCCACCTCAGTTTCCCCATATCTGATTCCCCGCCTCTGAATCCCCAACTCTGATTCCCTGCATCTAATTCCCCAGCTCTGATTCCCCGCCTCTGATTCCCCGTGTCTGATTTCCTGCCTCTGATTCCCCGCCTCTGTTTACCCATGTCTGATTCACCGCCTCTGATTCCCCACCTCTGATTCCCCATCTCTGATTCCGCACATCCCATTCCCTGCCTCTGATTCCCCGCCTCTGATTCCCCGCCTCAGATTCCCCGTGTCTGATTTCCTGCCTCTGATTCCCGCCTCTGATTACCCATGTCTGATTCACCGCCTCTGATTCCCCACCTCTGATTCCCCATCTCTGATTCCGCACATCCGATTCCCTGCTTCTGATTCCCCGACTCTGATTCACAGCCTCTGATTCCCCAGCTCTGATTCCCCGCCTCAGATTCCCCGCGTCTTATTCCCTGCTTCTGATTCTGATTCCCTGCCTCTGATTCCCCATCTCTGATTCCACACATCTGATTCCCTGCCTCTGATTCCCCACCTCTGATTCCCCATATCTGATTCCCCGCCTCTGTTTCCCCGCCTCTGATTCCCCGCCTCTGTTTCCCCATATCTAAGTCCCCGCCTCTGATTCCGCAACTCTGATTCCACACCTCTGATTCCCCAGCTCTGAATACCCACCTCTGATTCCCCATATCTGATTCCCCGCCTCTGTTTCCCCGCCTCTGATTCCCCGCCACTGTTTCCCCATATCTGATTCCCCGCCTCTGAATCCCCAACTCTGATTCCCTGCATCTAATTCCCCAGCTCTGATTCCCCGCCTCTGATTCCCCGTGTCAGATTTCCTGCCTCTGATTCCCCGCCTCTGATTACCCATGTCTGATTCACCGCCTCTGATTCCCCACCTCTGATTCCCCATCTCTGATTCCGCACATCAGATTCCCTGCCTCTGATTCCCCGCCTCTGATTCACCGCCTCTGATTCACCGCCTCTGATTCCCGGCCTCTGATTTCCCGCCTCTGATTCCCTGCCACTGATACCCCGCCCCTGATTCCCCACCTCTGATTCCCCATATCTGATTCCCCGCCTCTGTTTCCCCGCCTCTGAATCCCCGCCTCTGATTCCCCGCCTCTGATTCCCCGCCTCTGATTCCCCATATCTCATTCCCCGCCTCTGAATCCCCATCTCTGATTCCCGGACTCTGATTCCCCACCTCTGATTCCCGGCCTCTTATTCCCGGCATCTGATTCCGGCCTCTGATCCCCGGCCTCTGATTCCCTGCTTCTGATTCTGATTCCCTGCCTCTGATTCCCCATCTCTGATTGCGCACATCTGATTCCCTGCCTCTGATTCCCCACCTCTGATTCCCCATATCTGATTCCCCGCCTCTGTTTCCCCGCCTCTGATTCCCCGCCTCTGTTTCCCAATATCTAAGTCCCCGCCTCTGATTCCCCAACTCTGATTCCCCACCTCTGATTCTCCAGCTCTGATTCCCCGCCTCTGATTCCCCGCATCTGATTCCCTGCATCTGATTCCAAGCCTCTGATTCCCTGCCTCTGATTCCCAACCTCTGATTCCCCACCTCTGATTTCCCATATCTGATTCCCCGCCTCTGTTTCCCCGCCTCTGATTCCCCGCCTCTGTTTCCCCATATCTGATTCCCGGCCTCTGATTCCCCGCCTCTGATTCCCCGCCTCTGATTCCCTGCCTCTGATTCCCCATCTCCGATTCTGCACATCTGATTCCCTGCCTCTGATTCCCCGCCTCTGATTCCCCACCTCTGATTCCCTGCCTCTGATTCCCAACATCTGATTCCCCACCTCTTATTCCCCATATCTGATTCCCCGCCTGTTTCCCCGCCTCTGACTCCCCTCCTCTGATTCCCAAACTCCAATTCCCCGCCTCTGATTCCCCAGCTCTGATTCCCCGTGTTTGATTCCCTGCCTCTGATTCCCTGCCCTGATTCCCCATCTCTGTTTCACCGCCTTTGATTCGCCACCTCTGATTCCCGATATCTGATTCCCCTCCTCTGTTTCCCCGCCTCTGATTCCCTGCCTCTGATTCCCAACCTCTGATTCCACACCTCTGATTCCCCATCTCAGATTCCTCGCCTCTGTTTCCCCGCCTCTGATTCCCCGCCCCTCTTTCCCCATATCTGATTCTTCGCCTCTGATTCCCCAACTCTGATTCCCCGCCTCTGATTCCCCAGCTCTGATTCCCCGCCTCTGATTCCCCGTGTTTGATTCCCTGCCTCTGATTGCCCGCCTCTGATTCCCCATCTCTGATTCACCGCCTTTGATTCGCCACCTCTGATTTACCATATCTGATTCCCCACCTCTGTTTCCCCGCCTCTGATTCCCCGCCTCTGATTCTCCATATCTCATTCTCCGCCTCTGAATCCCCATCTCTGATTCCCGGACACTGATTCCCCACCTCTGATTCCCGGCCTCTTATTCCCAGCATCTGATTCCCGGCCTCTGATTCCCGGCCTCTGATTCCCCGCTTCTGATTCTGATTCCCTGCCTCTGATTCCCCATCTCTGATTCCGCACATCTGATTCCCTGCCTCTGATTCCCCACCTCTGATTCCCCATATCTGATTCCCCGCCTCTGTTTCCCCGCCTCTGATTCCCCGCCTCTGTTTCCCCATATCTAATTCCGAACCTCTGATGCCCCAACTCTAATTCCCTGCCTCTGATTCCCCGCGTTCTATTCCCTGCCTCTGATTCCCCGCCTGTGATTCCCCATCTCTGATTCACCACCTCTGATTCCCCACCTCTGATTCCCCATATCTGATTCCCCGCCTCTGTTTCCCAACCTCTGATTCCACACCTCTGATTCCCCATATCTGATTCTCCGCCTCTGTTTCCCCGCCTCTGATTCCCGGCCCCTGTTTCCCCATATCTGATTCCCCGCCACTTATTCCCCAACTCAGATTCCCCGCCTCTGATTCCCCAGCTCTGATTCCCCGCCTCTGATTCCCTGTGTTTGATTCCCTGCCTCTGATTCCCCGCCTCTGATTCCCCATCTCTGATTCACTGCCTTTGATTCGCCACCTCTGATTCCCCATATCTGATTCCCCACCACTGTTTCCACGCCTCAAATTCCCCGCCTCTGATTCTCCATATCTCATTCCCCGCCTTTGAATCCCCATCTCTGATTCCCGGACTCTGATTCCCCACCTCTGATTCCCGGCCTCTTATTCCCAGCATCTGATTCCTGGCCTCTGATTCCCCATATCTGATTCCCCGCTTCTGATTCTGATTCCCTGCCTCTGATTCCCCATCTCTGATTCCGCACATCTGATTCCCTGCCTCTGATTCCCCACCTCTGATTCCCCATATCTGATTCCCCGCCTCCGTTTCCCCACCTCTGATTCCCCGCCTCTGTTTCCCCATATCTAATTCCCAACCTCTGATGCCCCAACTCTGATTCCCTGCCTCTGATTCCCCGCGTTCTATTCCCTGCCTCTGATTCCCCGCCTGTGATTCCCCATCTCTGATTCACCACCTCTGATTCCCCACCTCTGATTCCCCATATCTAATTCCTCGCCTCTGTTTTCCCGCCTCTGATTCCCCGCCTCTGTTTCCCCATATCTGATTCCCCGCCTCTGAATCCCCAACTCTGATTCCCTGCCTCTGATTCCCCAGCTCTGATTCCCCACCTTTGATTCCCCCCGTCTGATTCCCAGACTCTGAATCCCCGTGTCTGATTTCCTGCCTCTGATTCACCGCCTCTGATTCCCCATCTCTGACTCACCGCCTCTGATTCCCCACCTCTGATTCCCCATCTCTGATTCCGCACATCTGATTCCCTGCCTCTGATTCCCCGACTCTGATTCCCCAGCTCTGATTCCCCGCCTCTGATTCCCCAAATCTGATTCAACGCCTCTGATTCCACAGCTCTGATTCACCGCCTTTGATTCGCCACCTCTGATTCCCCATATCTGATTCCCCGCCTCTGTTTCCCCGCCTCTGATTCCCCGCCTCTGATTCCCCATATCTCATACCCCGACTCTGAATCCCCATCTCTGATTCCCGGACTCTGATTCCCCACCTCTGATTCCCGGCCTCTTATTCCCGTCATCTGATTCCGGCCTCTGATTCCCGGCCTCTGATTCCCTGCTTCTGATTCTGATTCCCTGCCTCTGATTCCCCATCTCTGATTGCGCACATCTGATTCCCTGCCTCTGATTCCCCACCTCTGATTCCCCATATCTGATTTCCCGCCTCTGTTTCCCCGCCTCTGATTCCCCGCCTCTGTTTCCCAATATCTAAGACCCGCCTCTGATTCCCCAACTCTGATTCCCCACCTCTGATTCTCCAGCTATGATTCCCCGCCTCTGATTCCCCGCATCTGATTCCCTGCATCTGATTCCAAGCCTCTGATTCCCTGCATCTGATTCCCAACCTCTGATTCCCCACCTCTGATTCCCCATTTCTGATTCCCCGCATCTGATTCCCTGCATCTGATTCCAAGCCTCCGATTCCCTGCCTCTGATTCCCAACCTCTGATTCCCCACCTCTGATTCCCCATATCTGATTCCCCGCCTCTGTTTCCCCGCCTCTGATTCCCCGCCTCTGTTTCCCCATATCTAATTCCCAACCTCTGATGCCCCAACTCTGATTCCCTGTCTCTCATTCCCCGCGTTCTATTCCCTGCCTCTGATTCCACGCCTGTGATTCCCCATCTCTGATTCACCACCTCTGATTCCCCACCTCTGATTCCCCATATCTAATTCCCCGCCTCTGAATCCCCAACTCTGATTCCCTGCCTCTGATTCCCTGCTTCTGATTCTGATTCCCCACCTCTGATTCCCCATCTCTGATTCCGCACATCTAATTCCCTGCCTCTGATTCCCCATCTCTGACTCCCCATATCTGATTCCCCGCCTTCTGTTGCCCGCCTCTGATTCCCCGCCTCTGTTTCCCCATATCTAAGTCCCCGACTCTGATTCCCCAACTTTGATTCCCCACCTCTGATTCCCCAGCTCTGATTCCCCGCCTCTGATTCCCCGCATCTGATTCCATGCATATGATTCCCAGCCTCTGATTCCCTGCCTCTGATTCCCAACCTCTGATTCTCCACCTCTGATTCCCCATATCTGATTCCCCGCCTCTGTTTCCCCGCCTCTGATTCCCCGCCTCTGTTTCCCCATATCTGATTCCCGGCCTCCGATTCCCCGCCTCTGATTCCCCGCCTCTGATTCCCTGCCTCTGATTCCCCATCTCCGATTCCGCACATCTGATTCCCTGCCTCTGATTCCCCGCCTCTGATTCCCCACCTCTGATTCCCTGCCTCTGATTCCCAACATCTGATTCCCCACCTCTTATTCCCCATATCTGATTCCCCGCCTGTTTCCCCGCCTCTGACTCCCCTCCTCTGATTCCCCAACTCTAATTCCCCGCCTCTGATTCCCCAGCTCTGATTCCCCGTGTTTGATTCCCTGCCTCTGATTCCCTGCCCTGATTCCCCATCTCTGTTTCACCGCCTTTGATTCGCCACCTCTGATTCCCCATATCTGATTCCCCTCCTCTGTTTCCCCGCCTCTGATTCCCTGCCTCTGATTCCCAACCTCTGATTCCACACCTCTGATTCCCCATCTCAGATTCCTCGCCTCTGTTTCCCCGCCTCTGATTCCCCGCCCCTCTTTCCCCATATCTGCTTCCCCGCCTCTGATTCCCCAACTCTGATTCCCCGCCTCTGATTCCCCAGCTCTGATTCCCCGCCTCTGATTCCCCGTGTTTGATTCCCTGCCTCTGATTGCCCGCCTCTGATTCCCCATCTCTGATTCACCGCCTTTGATTCGCCACCTCTGATTTACCATATCTGATTCCCCACCTCTGTTTCCCCGCCTCTGATTCCCCGCCTCTGATTCTCCATATCTCATTCTCCGCCTCTGAATCCCCATCTCTGATTCCCGGACACTGATTCCCCACCTCTGATTCCCGGCCTCTTATTCCCAGCATCTGATTCCCGGCCTCTGATTCCCGGCCTCTGATTCCCCGCTTCTGATTCTGATTCCCTGCCTCTGATTCCCCGCCTCTGATTCCCCACCTCTGATTCCCTGCCTCTGATTCCCAACATCTGATTCCCCACCTCTTATTCCCCATATCTGATTCCCCGCCTGTTTCCCCGCCTCTGACTCCCCTCCTCTGATTCCCAAACTCTAATTCCCCGCCTCTGATTCCCCAGCTCTGATTCCCCGTGTTTGATTCCCTGCCTCTGATTCCCTGCCCTGATTCCCCATCTCTGTTTCACCGCCTTTGATTCGCCACCTCTGATTCCCGATATCTGATTCCCCTCCTCTGTTTCCCCGCCTCTGATTCCCTGCCTCTGATTCCCAACCTCTGATTCCACACCTCTGATTCCCCATCTCAGATTCCTCGCCTCTGTTTCCCCGCCTCTGATTCCCCGCCCCTCTTTCCCCATATCTGATTCCCCGCCTCTGATTCCCCAACTCTGATTCCCCGCCTCTGATTCCCCAGCTCTGATTCCCCGCCTCTGATTCCCCGTGTTTGATTCCCTGCCTCTGATTGCCCGCCTCTGATTCCCCATCTCTGATTCACCGCCTTTGATTCGCCACCTCTGATTTACCATATCTGATTCCCCACCTCTGTTTCCCCGCCTCTGATTCCCCGCCTCTGATTCTCCATATCTCATTCTCCGCCTCTGAATCCCCATCTCTGATTCCCGGACACTGATTCCCCACCTCTGATTCCCGGCCTCTTATTCCCAGCATCTGATTCCCGGCCTCTGATTCCCGGCCTCTGATTCCCCGCTTCTGATTCTGATTCCCTGCCTCTGATTCCCCATCTCTGATTCCGCACATCTGATTCCCTGCCTCTGATTCCCCACCTCTGATTCCCCATATCTGATTCCCCGCCTCTGTTTCCCCGCCTCTGATTCCCCGCCTCTGTTTCCCCATATCTAATTCCGAACCTCTGATGCCCCAACTCTAATTCCCTGCCTCTGATTCCCCGCGTTCTATTCCCTGCCTCTGATTCCCCGCCTGTGATTCCCCATCTCTGATTCACCACCTCTGATTCCCCACCTCTGATTCCCCATATCTGATTCCCCGCCTCTGTTTCCCAACCTCTGATTCCACACCTCTGATTCCCCATATCTGATTCTCCGCCTCTGTTTCCCCGCCTCTGATTCCCGGCCCCTGTATCCCCATATCTGATTCCCCGCCACTTATTCCCCAACTCAGATTCCCCGCCTCTGATTCCCCAGCTCTGATTCCCCGCCTCTGATTCCCTGTGTTTGATTCCCTGCCTCTGATTCCCCGCCTCTGATTCCCCATCTCTGATTCACTGCCTTTGATTCGCCACCTCTGATTCCCCATATCTGATTCCCCACCACTGTTTCCACGCCTCAAATTCCCCGCCTCTGATTCTCCATATCTCATTCCCCGCCTTTGAATCCCCATCTCTGATTCCCGGACTCTGATTCCCCACCTCTGATTCCCGGCCTCTTATTCCCAGCATCTGATTCCTGGCCTCTGATTCCCCATATCTGATTCCCCGCTTCTGATTCTGATTCCCTGCCTCTGATTCCCCATCTCTGATTCCGCACATCTGATTCCCTGCCTCTGATTCCCCACCTCTGATTCCCCATATCTGATTCCCCGCCTCCGTTTCCCCACCTCTGATTCCCCGCCTCTGTTTCCCCATATCTAATTCCCAACCTCTGATGCCCCAACTCTGATTCCCTGCCTCTGATTCCCCGCGTTCTATTCCCTGCCTCTGATTCCCCGCCTGTGATTCCCCATCTCTGATTCACCACCTCTGATTCCCCACCTCTGATTCCCCATATCTAATTCCTCGCCTCTGTTTTCCCGCCTCTGATTCCCCGCCTCTGTTTCCCCATATCTGATTCCCCGCCTCTGAATCCCCAACTCTGATTCCCTGCCTCTGATTCCCCAGCTCTGATTCCCCACCTTTGATTCCCCCCGTCTGATTCCCAGACTCTGAATCCCCGTGTCTGATTTCCTGCCTCTGATTCACCGCCTCTGATTCCCCATCTCTGACTCACCGCCTCTGATTCCCCACCTCTGATTCCCCATCTCTGATTCCGCACATCTGATTCCCTGCCTCTGATTCCCCGACTCTGATTCCCCAGCTCTGATTCCCCGCCTCTGATTCCCCAACTCTGATTCCCCGCCTCTGATTCCCCAGCTCTGATTCACCGCCTTTGATTCGCCACCTCTGATTCCCCATATCTGATTCCCCGCCTCTGTTTCCCCGCCTCTGATTCCCCGCCTCTGATTCCCCATATCTCATTCCCCGACTCTGAATCCCCATCTCTGATTCCCGGACTCTGATTCCCCACCTCTGATTCCCGGCCTCTTATTCCCGTCATCTGATTCCGGCCTCTGATTCCCGGCCTCTGATTCCCTGCTTCTGATTCTGATTCCCTGCCTCTGATTCCCCATCTCTGATTGCGCACATCTGATTCCCTGCCTCTGATTCCCCACCTCTGATTCCCCATATCTGATTTCCCGCCTCTGTTTCCCCGCCTCTGATTCCCCGCCTCTGTTTCCCAATATCTAAGACCCGCCTCTGATTCCCCAACTCTGATTCCCCACCTCTGATTCTCCAGCTATGATTCCCCGCCTCTGATTCCCCGCATCTGATTCCCTGCATCTGATTCCAAGCCTCTGATTCCCTGCATCTGATTCCCAACCTCTGATTCCCCACCTCTGATTCCCCATTTCTGATTCCCCGCATCTGATTCCCTGCATCTGATTCCAAGCCTCTGATTCCCTGCCTCTGATTCCCAACCTCTGATTCCCCACCTCTGATTCCCCATATCTGATTCCCCGCCTCTGTTTCCCCGCCTCTGATTCCCCGCCTCTGTTTCCCCATATCTAATTCCCAACCTCTGATGCCCCAACTCTGATTCCCTGTCTCTCATTCCCCGCGTTCTATTCCCTGCCTCTGATTCCACGCCTGTGATTCCCCATCTCTGATTCACCACCTCTGATTCCCCACCTCTGATTCCCCATATCTAATTCCCCGCCTCTGAATCCCCAACTCTGATTCACTGCCTCTGATTCCCTGCTTCTGATTCTGATTCCCCACCTCTGATTCCCCATCTCTGATTCCGCACATCTAATTCCCTGCCTCTGATTCCCCATCTCTGACTCCCCATATCTGATTCCCCGCCTTCTGTTGCCCGCCTCTGATTCCCCGCCTCTGTTTCCCCATATCTAAGTCCCCGACTCTGATTCCCCAACTTTGATTCCCCACCTCTGATTCCCCAGCTCTGATTCCCCGCCTCTGATTCCCCGCATCTGATTCCATGCATATGATTCCCAGCCTCTGATTCCCTGCCTCTGATTCCCAACCTCTGATTCTCCACCTCTGATTCCCCATATCTGATTCCCCGCCTCTGTTTCCCCGCCTCTGATTCCCCGCCTCTGTTTCCCCATATCTGATTCCCGGCCTCCGATTCCCCGCCTCTGATTCCCCGCCTCTGATTCCCTGCCTCTGATTCCCCATCTCCGATTCCGCACATCTGATTCCCTGCCTCTGATTCCCCGCCTCTGATTCCCCACCTCTGATTCCCTGCCTCTGATTCCCAACATCTGATTCCCCACCTCTTATTCCCCATATCTGATTCCCCGCCTGTTTCCCCGCCTCTGACTCCCCTCCTCTGATTCCCCAATTCTAATTCCCCGCCTCTGATTCCCCAGCTCTGATTCCCCGTGTTTGATTCCCTGCCTCTGATTCCCTGCCCTGATTCCCCATCTCTGTTTCACCGCCTTTGATTCGCCACCTCTGATTCCCCATATCTGATTCCCCTCCTCTGTTTCCCCGCCTCTGATTCCCTGCCTCTGATTCCCAACCTCTGATTCCACACCTCTGATTCCCCATCTCAGATTCCTCGCCTCTGTTTCCCCGCCTCTGATTCCCCGCCCCTCTTTCCCCATATCTGCTTCCCCGCCTCTGATTCCCCAACTCTGATTCCCCGCCTCTGATTCCCCAGCTCTGATTCCCCGCCTCTGATTCCCCGTGTTTGATTCCCTGCCTCTGATTGCCCGCCTCTGATTCCCCATCTCTGATTCACCGCCTTTGATTCGCCACCTCTGATTTACCATATCTGATTCCCCACCTCTGTTTCCCCGCCTCTGATTCCCCGCCTCTGATTCTCCATATCTCATTCTCCGCCTCTGAATCCCCATCTCTGATTCCCGGACACTGATTCCCCACCTCTGATTCCCGGCCTCTTATTCCCAGCATCTGATTCCCGGCCTCTGATTCCCGGCCTCTGATTCCCCGCTTCTGATTCTGATTCCCTGCCTCTGATTCCCCATCTCTGATTCCGCACATCTGATTCCCTGCCTCTGATTCCCCACCTCTGATTCCCCATATCTGATTCCCCGCCTCTGTTTCCCCGCCTCTGATTCCCCGCCTCTGTTTCCCCATATCTAATTCCGAACCTCTGATGCCCCAACTCTAATTCCCTGCCTCTGATTCCCCGCGTTCTATTCCCTGCCTCTGATTCCCCGCCTGTGATTCCCCATCTCTGATTCACCACCTCTGATTCCCCACCTCTGATTCCCCATATCTGATTCCCCGCCTCTGTTTCCCAACCTCTGATTCCACACCTCTGATTCCCCATATCTGATTCCCCGCCTCTGTTTCCCCGCCTCTGATTCCCGGCCCCTGTTTCCCCATATCTGATTCCCCGCCACTTATTCCCCAACTCAGATTCCCCGCCTCTGATTCCCCAGCTCTGATTCCCCGCCTCTGATTCCCTGTGTTTGATTCCCTGCCTCTGATTCCCCGCCTCTGATTCCCCATCTCTGATTCACTGCCTTTGATTCGCCACCTCTGATTCCCCATATCTGATTCCCCACCACTGTTTCCACGCCTCAAATTCCCCGCCTCTGATTCTCCATATCTCATTCCCCGCCTTTGAATCCCCATCTCTGATTCCCGGACTCTGATTCCCCACCTCTGATTCCCGGCCTCTTATTCCCAGCATCTGATTCCTGGCCTCTGATTCCCCATATCTGATTCCCCGCTTCTGATTCTGATTCCCTGCCTCTGATTCCCCATCTCTGATTCCGCACATCTGATTCCCTGCCTCTGATTCCCCACCTCTGATTCCCCATATCTGATTCCCCGCCTCTGTTTCCCCACCTCTGATTCCCCGCCTCTGTTTCCCCATATCTAATTCCCAACCTCTGATGCCCCAAATCTGATTCCCTGCCTCTGATTCCCCGCGTTCTATTCCCTGCCTCTGATTCCCCGCCTGTGATTCCCCATCTCTGATTCACCACCTCTGATTCCCCACCTCTGATTCCCAATATCTAATTCCTCGCCTCTGTTTTCCCGCCTCTGATTCCCCGCCTCTGTTTCCCCATATCTGATTCCCCGCCTCTGAATCCCCAACTCTGATTCCCTGCCTCTGATTCCCCAGCTCTGATTCCCCACCTTTGATTCCCCCCGTCTGATTCCCAGCCTCTGAATCCCCGTGTCTGATTTCCTGCCTCTGATTCACCGCCTCTGATTCCCCATCTCTGACTCACCGCCTCTGATTCCCCACCTCTGATTCCCCATCTCTGATTCCGCACATCTGATTCCCTGCCTCTGATTCCCCGACTCTGATTCCCCAGCTCTGATTCCCCGCCTCTGATTCCCCAACTCTGATTCCCCGCCTCTGATTCCCCAGCTCTGATTCACCGCCTTTGATTCGCCACCTCTGATTCCCCATATCTGATTCCCCGCCTCTGTTTCCCCGCCTCTGATTCCCCGCCTCTGATTCCCCATATCTCATTCCCCGACTCTGAATCCCCATCTCTGATTCCCGGACTCTGATTCCCCACCTCTGATTCCCGGCCTCTTATTCCCGTCATCTGATTCCGGCCTCTGATTCCCGGCCTCTGATTCACTGCTTCTGATTCTGATTCCCTGCCTCTGATTCCCCATCTCTGATTGCGCACATCTGATTCCCTGCCTCTGATTCCCCACCTCTGATTCCCCATATCTGATTTCCCGCCTCTGTTTCCCCGCCTCTGATTCCCCGCCTCTGTTTCCCCATATCTAATTCCCAACCTCTGATGCCCCAACTCTGATTCCCTGCCTCTGATTCCCCGCGTTCTATTCCCTGCCTCTGATTCCCCGCCTCTGATTCCCCAGCTCTGATTCCCCGTGTTTGATTCCCTGCCTCTGATTCCCTGCCCTGATTCCCCATCTCTGTTTCACCGCCTTTGATTCGCCACCTCTGATTCCCCATATCTGATTCCCCTCCTCTGTTTCCCCGCCTCTGATTCCCTGCCTCTGATTCCCAACCTCTGATTCCACACCTCTGATTCCCCATCTCAGATTCCTCGCCTCTGTTTCCCCGCCTCTGATTCCCCGCCCCTCTTTCCCCATATCTGATTCCCCGCCTCTGATTCCCCAACTCTGATTCCCCGCCTCTGATTCCCCAGCTCTGATTCCCCGCCTCTGATTCCCCGTGTTTGATTCCCTGCCTCTGATTGCCCGCCTCTGATTCCCCATCTCTGATTCACCGCCTTTGATTCGCTACCTCTGATTTACCATATCTGATTCCCCACCTCTGTTTCCCCGCCTCTGATTCCCCGCCTCTGATTCTCCATATCTCATTCTCCGCCTCTGAATCCCCATCTCTGATTCCCGGACACTGATTCCCCACCTCTGATTCCCGGCCTCTTATTCCCAGCATCTGATTCCCGGCCTCTGATTCCCGGCCTCTGATTCCCCGCTTCTGATTCTGATTCCCTGCCTCTGATTCCCCATTTCTGATTCCGCACATCTGATTCCCTGCCTCTGATTCCCCACCTCTGATTCCCCATATCTGATTCCCCGCCTCTGTTTCCCCGCCTCTGATTCCCCGCCTCTGTTTCCCCATATCTAATTCCGAACCTCTGATGCCCCAACTCTAATTCCCTGCCTCTGATTCCCCGCGTTCTATTCCCTGCCTCTGATTCCCCGCCTGTGATTCCCCATCTCTGATTCACCACCTCTGATTCCCCACCTCTGATTCCCCATATCTGATTCCCCGCCTCTGTTTCCCAACCTCTGATTCCACACCTCTGATTCCCCATATCTGATTCCCCGCCTCTGTTTCCCCGCCTCTGATTCCCGGCCCCTGTTTCCCCATATCTGATTCCCCGCCACTTATTCCCCAACTCAGATTCCCCGCCTCTGATTCCCCAGCTCTGATTCCCCGCCTCTGATTCCCTGTGTTTGATTCCCTGCCTCTGATTCCCCGCCTCTGATTCCCCATCTCTGATTCACTGCCTTTGATTCGCCACCTCTGATTCCCCATATCTGATTCCCCACCACTGTTTCCACGCCTCAAATTCCCCACCTCTGATTCTCCATATCTCATTCCCCGCCTTTGAATCCCCATCTCTGATTCCCGGACTCTGATTCCCCACCTCTGATTCCCGGCCTCTTATTCCCAGCATCTGATTCCTGGCCTCTGATTCCCCATATCTGATTCCCCGCTTCTGATTCTGATTCCCTGCCTCTGATTCCCCATCTCTGATTCCGCACATCTGATTCCCTGCCTCTGATTCCCCACCTCTGATTCCCCATATCTGATTCCCCGCCTCTGTTTCCCCACCTCTGATTCCCCGACTCTGTTTCCCCATATCTAATTCCCAACCTCTGATGCCCCAACTCTGATTCCCTGCCTCTGATTCCCCGCGTTCTATTCCCTGCCTCTGATTCCCCGCCTGTGATTCCCCATCTCTGATTCACCACCTCTGATTCCCCACCTCTGATTCCCCATATCTAATTCCTCGCCTCTGTTTTCCCGCCTCTGATTCCCCGCCTCTGTTTCCCCATATCTGATTCCCCGCCTCTGAATCCCCAACTCTGATTCCCTGCCTCTGATTCCCCAGCTCTGATTCCCCACCTTTGATTCCCCCCGTCTGATTCCCAGCCTCTGAATCCCCGTGTCTGATTTCCTGCCTCTGATTCACCGCCTCTGATTCCCCATCTCTGACTCACCGCCTCTGATTCCCCACCTCTGATTCCGCATCTCTGATTCCGCACATCTGATTCCCTGCCTCTGATTCCCCGACTCTGATTCCCCAGCTCTGATTCCCCGCCTCTGATTCCCCAACTCTGATTCCCCGCCTCTGATTCCCCAGCTCTGATTCACCGCCTTTGATTCGCCACCTCTGATTCCCCATATCTGATTCCCCGCCTCTGTTTCCCCGCCTCTGATTCCCCGCCTCTGATTCCCCATATCTCATTCCCCGACTCTGAATCCCCATCTCTGATTCCCGGACTCTGATTCCCCACCTCTGATTCCCGGCCTCTTATTCCCGTCATCTGATTCCGGCCTCTGATTCCCGGCCTCTGATTCCCTGCTTCTGATTCTGATTCCCCGCCTGTGATTCCCCATCTCTGATTCACCACCTCTGATTCCCCACCTCTGATTCCCAATATCTAATTCCTCGCCTCTGTTTTCCCGCCTCTGATTCCCCGCCTCTGTTTCCCCATATCTGATTCCCCGCCTCTGAATCCCCAACTCTGATTCCCTGCCTCTGATTCCCCAGCTCTGATTCCCCACCTTTGATTCCCCCCGTCTGATTCCCAGCCTCTGAATCCCCGTGTCTGATTTCCTGCCTCTGATTCACCGCCTCTGATTCCCCATCTCTGACTCACCGCCTCTGATTCCCCACCTCTGATTCCCCATCTCTGATTCCGCACATCTGATTCCCTGCCTCTGATTCCCCGACTCTGATTCCCCAGCTCTGATTCCCCGCCTCTGATTCCCCAACTCTGATTCCCCGCCTCTGATTCCCCAGCTCTGATTCACCGCCTTTGATTCGCCACCTCTGATTCCCCATATCTGATTCCCCGCCTCTGTTTCCCCGCCTCTGATTCCCCGCCTCTGATTCCCCATATCTCATTCCCCGACTCTGAATCCCCATCTCTGATTCCCGGACTCTGATTCCCCACCTCTGATTCCCGGCCTCTTATTCCCGTCATCTGATTCCGGCCTCTGATTCCCGGCCTCTGATTCACTGCTTCTGATTCTGATTCCCTGCCTCTGATTCCCCATCTCTGATTGCGCACATCTGATTCCCTGCCTCTGATTCCCCACCTCTGATTCCCCATATCTGATTTCCCGCCTCTGTTTCCCCGCCTCTGATTCCCCGCCTCTGTTTCCCCATATCTAATTCCCAACCTCTGATGCCCCAACTCTGATTCCCTGCCTCTGATTCCCCGCGTTCTATTCCCTGCCTCTGATTCCCCGCCTCTGATTCCCCAGCTCTGATTCCCCGTGTTTGATTCCCTGCCTCTGATTCCCTGCCCTGATTCCCCATCTCTGTTTCACCGCCTTTGATTCGCCACCTCTGATTCCCCATATCTGATTCCCCTCCTCTGTTTCCCCGCCTCTGATTCCCTGCCTCTGATTCCCAACCTCTGATTCCACACCTCTGATTCCCCATCTCAGATTCCTCGCCTCTGTTTCCCCGCCTCTGATTCCCCGCCCCTCTTTCCCCATATCTGATTCCCCGCCTCTGATTCCCCAACTCTGATTCCCCGCCTCTGATTCCCCAGCTCTGATTCCCCGCCTCTGATTCCCCGTGTTTGATTCCCTGCCTCTGATTGCCCGCCTCTGATTCCCCATCTCTGATTCACCGCCTTTGATTCGCTACCTCTGATTTACCATATCTGATTCCCCACCTCTGTTTCCCCGCCTCTGATTCCCCGCCTCTGATTCTCCATATCTCATTCTCCGCCTCTGAATCCCCATCTCTGATTCCCGGACACTGATTCCCCACCTCTGATTCCCGGCCTCTTATTCCCAGCATCTGATTCCCGGCCTCTGATTCCCGGCCTCTGATTCCCCGCTTCTGATTCTGATTCCCTGCCTCTGATTCCCCATTTCTGATTCCGCACATCTGATTCCCTGCCTCTGATTCCCCACCTCTGATTCCCCATATCTGATTCCCCGCCTCTGTTTCCCCGCCTCTGATTCCCCGCCTCTGTTTCCCCATATCTAATTCCGAACCTCTGATGCCCCAACTCTAATTCCCTGCCTCTGATTCCCCGCGTTCTATTCCCTGCCTCTGATTCCCCGCCTGTGATTCCCCATCTCTGATTCACCACCTCTGATTCCCCACCTCTGATTCCCCATATCTGATTCCCCGCCTCTGTTTCCCAACCTCTGATTCCACACCTCTGATTCCCCATATCTGATTCCCCGCCTCTGTTTCCCCGCCTCTGATTCCCGGCCCCTGTTTCCCCATATCTGATTCCCCGCCACTTATTCCCCAACTCAGATTCCCCGCCTCTGATTCCCCAGCTCTGATTCCCCGCCTCTGATTCCCTGTGTTTGATTCCCTGCCTCTGATTCCCCGCCTCTGATTCCCCATCTCTGATTCACTGCCTTTGATTCGCCACCTCTGATTCCCCATATCTGATTCCCCACCACTGTTTCCACGCCTCAAATTCCCCGCCTCTGATTCTCCATATCTCATTCCCCGCCTTTGAATCCCCATCTCTGATTCCCGGACTCTGATTCCCCACCTCTGATTCCCGGCCTCTTATTCCCAGCATCTGATTCCTGGCCTCTGATTCCCCATATCTGATTCCCCGCTTCTGATTCTGATTCCCTGCCTCTGATTCCCCATCTCTGATTCCGCACATCTGATTCCCTGCCTCTGATTCCCCACCTCTGATTCCCCATATCTGATTCCCCGCCTCTGTTTCCCCACCTCTGATTCCCCGACTCTGTTTCCCCATATCTAATTCCCAACCTCTGATGCCCCAACTCTGATTCCCTGCCTCTGATTCCCCGCGTTCTATTCCCTGCCTCTGATTCCCCGCCTGTGATTCCCCATCTCTGATTCACCACCTCTGATTCCCCACCTCTGATTCCCCATATCTAATTCCTCGCCTCTGTTTTCCCGCCTCTGATTCCCCGCCTCTGTTTCCCCATATCTGATTCCCCGCCTCTGAATCCCCAACTCTGATTCCCTGCCTCTGATTCCCCAGCTCTGATTCCCCACCTTTGATTCCCCCCGTCTGATTCCCAGCCTCTGAATCCCCGTGTCTGATTTCCTGCCTCTGATTCACCGCCTCTGATTCCCCATCTCTGACTCACCGCCTCTGATTCCCCACCTCTGATTCCGCATCTCTGATTCCGCACATCTGATTCCCTGCCTCTGATTCCCCGACTCTGATTCCCCAGCTCTGATTCCCCGCCTCTGATTCCCCAACTCTGATTCCCCGCCTCTGATTCCCCAGCTCTGATTCACCGCCTTTGATTCGCCACCTCTGATTCCCCATATCTGATTCCCCGCCTCTGTTTCCCCGCCTCTGATTCCCCGCCTCTGATTCCCCATATCTCATTCCCCGACTCTGAATCCCCATCTCTGATTCCCGGACTCTGATTCCCCACCTCTGATTCCCGGCCTCTTATTCCCGTCATCTGATTCCGGCCTCTGATTCCCGGCCTCTGATTCCCTGCTTCTGATTCTGATTCCCTGCCTCTGATTCCCCATCTCTGATTGCGCACATCTGATTCCCTGCCTCTGATTCCCCACCTCTGATTCCCCATATCTGATTTCCCGCCTCTGTTTCCCCGCCTCTGATTCCCCGCCTCTGTTTCCCAATATCTAAGACCCGCCTCTGATTCCCCAACTCTGATTCCCCACCTCTGATTCTCCAGCTATGATTCCCCGCCTCTGATTCCCCGCATCTGATTCCCTGCATCTGATTCCAAGCCTCTGATTCCCTGCATCTGATTCCCAACCTCTGATTCCCCACCTCTGATTCCCCATTTCTGATTCCCCGCATCTGATTCCCTGCATCTGAATCCAAGCCTCTGATTCCCTGCCTCTGATTCCCAACCTCTGATTCCCCACCTCTGATTCCCCATATCTGATTCCCCGCCTCTGTTTCCCCGCCTCTGATTCCCCGCCTCTGTTTCCCCATATCTAATTCCCAACCTCTGATGCCCCAACTCTGATTCCCTGCCTCTGATTCCCCGCGTTCTATTCCCTGCCTCTGATTCCACGCCTGTGATTCCCCATCTCTGATTCACCACCTCTGATTCCCCACCTCTGATTCCCCATATCTAATTCCCCGCCTCTGAATCCCCAACTCTGATTCCCTGCCTGTGATTCCCTGCTTCTGATTCTGATTCCCCACCTCTGATTCCCCATCTCTGATTCCGCACATCTAATTCCCTGCCTCTGATTCCCCATCTCTGATTCCCCATATCTGATTCCCCGCCTTCTGTTCCCCGCCTCTGATTCCCCGCCTCTGTTTCCCCATATCTAAGTCCCCGACTCTGATTCCCCAACTTTGATTCCCCACCTCTGATTCCCCAGCTCTGATTCCCCGCCTCTGATTCCCCGCATCTGATTCCATGCATATGATTCCCAGCCTCTGATTCCCTGCCTCTGATTCCCAACCTCTGATTCCCCACCTCTGATTCCCCATATCTGATTCCCCGCCTCTGTTTCCCCGCCTCTGATTCCCCTCCTCTGTTTCCCCATATCTGATCCCCGCCTCTATTTGCCCGCCTCTGTTTCCCCGCCTCTTTTTCCCCATATCTGATTCCCCGCCTCTGAATCCCCAACTCTGATTCCCTGCCTCTAATTTCCCAGCTCTGATTCCCCGCCTCTGATTCCCCGTGTCTGATTTCCTGCCTCTGATTCCCCGCCTCTGATTACCAATGTCTGATTCACCGCCTCGGATTCCCCACCTCTGATTCCCCATCTCTGATTCGGCACATCCGATTCCCTGCCTCTGATCCCCCACCTCTGATTCACTGACTCTGATTCCCCAGCTCTGATTCCCCGCCTCTGATTCCCCGCGTCTTATTCCCTGCTTCTGATTCTGATTCCCTGCCTCTGATTCCCCATCTCTGATTCCGCACATCTGATTCCCCGCCTCTCATTCCCTGCCTCTGTTTCCCCATATCTGATTCCCCGCCTCTATTTGCCCACCTATGATTCCCCACCTCAGTTTCCCCATATCTGATTCCCCGCCTCTGAATCCCCAACTCTGATTCCCTGCATCTAATTCCCCAGCTCTGATTCCCCGCCTCTGATTCCCCGTGTCTGATTTCCTGCCTCTGATTCCCCGCCTCTGTTTACCCATGTCTGATTCACCGCCTCTGATTCCCCACCTCTGATTCCCCATCTCTGATTCCGCACATCCCATTCCCTGCCTCTGATTCCCCGCCTCTGATTCCCCGCCTCAGATTCCCCGTGTCTGATTTCCTGCCTCTGATTCCCGCCTCTGATTACCCATGTCTGATTCACCGCCTCTAAATCCCCACCTCTGATTCCCCATCTCTGATTCCGCACATCCGATTCCCTGCTTCTGATTCCCCGACTCTGATTCACAGCCTCTGATTCCCCAGCTCTGATTCCCCGCCTCAGATTCCCCGCGTCTTATTCCCTGCTTCTGATTCTGATTCCCTGCCTCTGATTCCCCATCTCTGATTCCACACATCTGATTCCCTGCCTCTGATTCCCCACCTCTGATTCCCCATATCTGATTCCCCGCCTCTGTTTCCCCGCCTCTGATTCCCCGCCTCTGTTTCCCCATATCTAAGTCCCCGCCTCTGATTCCGCAACTCTGATTCCACACCTCTGATTCCCCAGCTCTGAATACCCACCTCTGATTCCCCATATCTGATTCCCCGCCTCTGTTTCCCCGCCTCTGATTCCCCGCCACTGTTTCCCCATATCTGATTCCCCGCCTCTGAATCCCCAACTCTGATTCCCTGCATCTAATTCCCCAGCTCTGATTCCCCGCCTCTGATTCCCCGTGTCAGATTTCCTGCCTCTGATTCCCCGCCTCTGATTACCCATGTCTGATTCACCGCCTCTGATTCCCCACCTCTGATTCCCCATCTCTGATTCCGCACATCAGATTCCCTGCCTCTGATTCCCCGCCTCTGATTCACCGCCTCTGATTCACCGCCTCTGATTCCCGGCCTCTGATTTCCCGCCTCTGATTCCCTGCCACTGATACCCCGCCCCTGATTCCCCACCTCTGATTCCCCATATCTGATTCCCCGCCTCTGTTTCCCCGCCTCTGAATCCCCGCCTCTGATTTCCGATATCTGATTCCCCGCCTCTGATTCCCCAACTCTGATTCCCCGCATCTGATTCCCCAGCTCTGAATCCCCGACTCTGATTCCCCGCGTCTGATTACCGGCCTCTGATTCCCCACCTCTGATTCCCCATATCTGATTCCCCGCCTCTGTTTCCCCGCCTCTGATTCCCCACCTCTGATTAACAATATCTGATTCCCCGCCTCTGATTCCCCACCTCTGATTCCCCGCCTCTGATTCGCCAGCTATGATTCCCCACCTCTGATTCCCCGCGTCTGATTCCCTGCCTCTGATTCCCCGCCTCTGATTCCACATCTCTGATTCACCACCTCTGATTCCCAGCGTCTGATTCCCCGCCTCTGATTCCCCATCTCTGATTCCCCATCTCTGATTCCCCATCTCTGATTCCCCAATTCTGATTCCCCGCCTCTGATTCCCCAGCTCTGAATCCTCGCCTCTGATTCCCTGCCTCTGATTCCCAACATCTGATTCCCCACCTCCGAATTCCCATATTGATTCCCTGCCTCTGATTCCCCGCCTCTGATTCCCCAACTCTGATTCCCCGCCTCTGATTCCCCAGCTCTGATTCCCCGCCTCTTATTCCCCGTGTTTGATTCCCTGCCTCTGATTCCCGGCCTCTGATTCCCCATCTCTGATTCACCGCCTTTCATTCGCCACCTCTGATTCCCCATATCTGATTCCCCGCCTCTGTTTCCCCGCCTCTGATTCCCCGCCTCTGATTCCCAATATCTCATTCCCCGCCTCTGAATCCCCATCTCTGATTCCCGGACTCTGATTCCCCACCTCTGATTCCCGGACTCTTATTCCCGGCATCTGATTCCGGCCTCTGATTCCTGGCCTCTGATTCCCTGCTTCTGATTCTGATTCCCTGCCTCTGATTCCCCATCTCTGATTGCGCACATCTGATTCCCTGCCTCTGATTCCCCACCTCTGATTCCCCATATCTGATTTCCCGCCTCTGTTTCCCCGCCTCTGATTCCCCGCCTCTGTTTCCCAATATCTAAGTCCCCGCCTCTGATTCCCCAACTCTGATTCCCCACCTCTGATTCTCCAGCTCTGATTCCCCGCCTCTGATTCCCCGCATCTGATTCCCTGCATCTGATTCCAAGCCTCTGATTCCCTGCATCTGATTCCCAACCTCTGATTCCCCACCTCTGATTCCCCATATCTGATTCCCCGCCTCTGTTTCCCCGCCTCTGATTCCCCGCCTCTGTTTCCCCATATCTGATTCCCGGCCTCTGATTCCCCGCCTCTGATTCCCCGCCTCTGATTCCCTGCCTCTGATTCCCCATCTCCGATTCCGCACATCTGATTCCCTGCCTCTGATTCCCCGCCTCTGATTCCCCGCCTCTGATTCCCTGCCTCTGATTCCCAACATCTGATTCCCCACCTCTGATTCCCCATATCTGATTCCCCGCCTCTGTTTCCCCGCCTCTGATTCCCCTCCTCTGATTCCCCAACTCTAATTCCCCGCCTCTGATTCCCCAGCTCTGATTCCCCGTGTTTGATTCCCTGCCTCTGATTCCCTGCCCTGATTCCCCATCTCTGTTTCACCGCCTTTGATTCGCCACCTCTGATTCCCCTTATCTGATTCCCTGCCTCTGTTTCCCCGCCTCTGATTCCCTGCCTCTGATTCCCAACCTCTGATTCCACACCTCTGATTCCCCATATCTGATTCCCCGCCTGTGTTTCCCCACCTCTGATTCCCCGCCCCTGTTTCCCCATATCTGATTCCCCGCCTCTGATTCCCCAACCCTGATTCCCAGCCTCTGATTCCCCAGCTCTGATTCCCCGCCTCTGATTCCCCGTGTTTGATTCCCTGCCTCTGATTGCCCGCCTCTGATTCCCCATCTCTGATTCACCGCCTTTGATTCGCCACCTCTGATTCCCCATATCTCATTCCCTGTCTCTGTTTCCCCGCCTCTGATTCCCCGCCTCTGATTCCCTGCATCTGATTCCAAGCCTCTGATTCCCTGCCTCTGAATCCCAACCTCTGATTCCCCACCTCTGATTTCCCATATCTGATTCCCCGCCTCTGTTTCCCCGCCTCTGATTCCCCGCCTCTGTTTCCCCATATCTGATTCCCGGCCTCTGATTCCCCGCCTCTGATTCCCCGCCTCTGATTCCCTGCCTCTGATTCCCCGCCTCTGATTCCCCACCTCTGATTCCCTGCCTCTGATTCCCAACATCTGATTCCCCACCTCTTATTCCCCATATCTGATTCCCCGCCTGTTTCCCCGCCTCTGACTCCCCTCCTCTGATTCCCCAACTCTAATTCCCCGCCTCTGATTCCCCAGCTCTGATTCCCCGTGTTTGATTCCCTGCCTCTGATTCCCTGCCCTGATTCCCGATCTCTGTTTCACCGCCTTTGATTCGCCACCTCTGATTCCCCATATCTGATTCCCCTCCTCTGTTTCCCCGCCTCTGATTCCCTGCCTCTGATTCCCAACCTCTGATTCCACACCTCTGATTTCCCATCTCTGATTCCTCGCCTCTGTTTCCCCGCCTCTGATTCCCCGCCCCTCTTTCCCCATATCTGATTCCCCGCCTCTGATTCCCCACCTCTGATTCCCGGCCTCTTATTCCCAGCATCTGATTCCCGGCCTCTGATTCCCGGCCTCTGATTCCCCGCTTCTGATTCTGATTCCCTGCCTCTGATTCCCCATCTCTGATTCCGCACATCTGATTCCCTGCCTCTGATTCCCCACCTCTGATTCCCCATATCTGATTCCCCGCCTCTGTTTCCCCGCCTCTGATTCCCCGCCTCTGTTTCCCCATATCTAATTCCGAACCTCTGATGCCCCAACTCTAATTCCCTGCCTCTGATTCCCCGCGTTCTATTCCCTGCCTCTGATTCCCCGCCTGTGATTCCCCATCTCTGATTCACCACCTCTGATTCCCCACCTCTGATTCCCCATATCTGATTCCCCGCCTCTGTTTCCCAACCTCTGATTCCACACCTCTGATTCCCCATATCTGATTCCCCGCCTCTGTTTCCCCGCCTCTGATTCCCGGCCCCTGTTTCCCCATATCTGATTCCCCGCCACTTATTCCCCAACTCAGATTCCCCGCCTCTGATTCCCCAGCTCTGATTCCCCGCCTCTGATTCCCTGTGTTTGATTCCCTGCCTCTGATTCCCCGCCTCTGATTCCCCATCTCTGATTCACTGCCTTTGATTCGCCACCTCTGATTCCCCATATCTGATTCCCCACCACTGTTTCCACGCCTCAAATTCCCCGCCTCTGATTCTCCATATCTCATTCCCCGCCTTTGAATCCCCATCTCTGATTCCCGGACTCTGATTCCCCACCTCTGATTCCCGGCCTCTTATTCCCAGCATCTGATTCCTGGCCTCTGATTCCCCATATCTGATTCCCCGCTTCTGATTCTGATTCCCTGCCTCTGATTCCCCATCTCTGATTCCGCACATCTGATTCCCTGCCTCTGATTCCCCACCTCTGATTCCCCATATCTGATTCCCCGCCTCTGTTTCCCCACCTCTGATTCCCCGCCTCTGTTTCCCCATATCTAATTCCCAACCTCTGATGCCCCAACTCTGATTCCCTGCCTCTGATTCCCCGCGTTCTATTCCCTGCCTCTGATTCCCCGCCTGTGATTCCCCATCTCTGATTCACCACCTCTGATTCCCCACCTCTGATTCCCCATATCTAATTCCTCGCCTCTGTTTTCCCGCCTCTGATTCCCCGCCTCTGTTTCCCCATATCTGATTCCCCGCCTCTGAATCCCCAACTCTGATTCCCTGTCTCTGATTCCCCAGCTCTGATTCCCCACCTTTGATTCCCCCCGTCTGATTCCCAGCCTCTGAATCCCCGTGTCTGATTTCCTGCCTCTGATTCACCGCCTCTGATTCCCCATCTCTGACTCACCGCCTCTGATTCCCCACCTCTGATTCCCCATCTCTGATTCCGCACATCTGATTCCCTGCCTCTGATTCCCCGACTCTGATTCCCCAGCTCTGATTCCCCGCCTCTGATTCCTCAACTCTGATTCCCCGCCTCTGATTCCCCAGCTCTGATTCACCGCCTTTGATTCGCCACCTCTGATTCCCCATATCTGATTCCCCGCTTCTGTTTCCCCGCCTCTGATTCCCCGCCTCTGATTCCCCATATCTCATTCCCCGACTCTGAATCCCCATCTCTGATTCCCGGACTCTGATTCCCCACCTCTGATTCCCGGCCTCTTATTCCCGTAATCTGATTCCGGCCTCTGATTCCCGGCCTCTGATTCCCTGCTTCTGATTCTGATTCCCTGCCTCTGATTCCCCATCTCTGATTGCGCACATCTGATTCCCTGCCTCTGATTCCCCACCTCTGATTCCCCATATCTGATTTCCCGCCTCTGTTTCCCCGCCTCTGATTCCCCGCCTCTGTTTCCCAATATCTAAGACCCGCCTCTGATTCCCCAACTCTGATTCCCCACCTCTGATTCTCCAGCTATGATTCCCCGCCTCTGATTCCCCGCATCTGATTCCCTGCATCTGATTCCAAGCCTCTGATTCCCTGCATCTGATTCCCAACCTCTGATTCCCCACCTCTGATTCCCCATTTCTGATTCCCCGCATCGGATTCCCTGCATCTGATTCCAAGCCTCTGATTCCCTGCCTCTGATTCCCAACCTCTGATTCCCCACCTCTGATTCCCCATATCTGATTCCCCGCCTCTGTTTCCCCGCCTCTGATTCCCCGCCTCTGTTTCCCCATATCTAATTCCCAACCTCTGATGCCCCAACTCTGATTCCCTGCCTCTGATTCCCCGCGTTCTATTCCCTGCCTCTGATTCCACGCCTGTGATTCCCCATCTCTGATTCACCACCTCTGATTCCCCACCTCTGATTCCCCAACTCTGATTCCCTGCCTCTGATTCCCTGCTTCTGATTCTGATTCCCCACCTCTGATTCCCCATCTCTGATTCCGCACATCTAATTCCCTGCCTCTGATTCCCCATCTCTGATTCCCCATATCTGATTCCCCGCCTTCTGTTCCCCGCCTCTGATTCCCCGCCTCTGTTTCCCCATATCTAAGTCCCCGACTCTGATTCCCCAACTTTGATTCCCCACCTCTGATTCCCCAGCTCTGATTCCCCGCCTCTGATTCCCCGCATCTGATTCCATGCATATGATTCCCAGCCTCTGATTCCCTGCCTCTGATTCCCAACCTCTGATTCCCCACCTCTGATTCCCCATATCTGATTCCCCGCCTCTGTTTCTCCGCCTCTGATTCCCCGCCTCTGTTTCCCCATATCTGATTCCCGGCCTCTGATTCCCCGCCTCTGATTCCCCGCCTCTGATTCCCTGCCTCTGATTCCCCATCTCCGATTCCGCACATCTGATTCCCTGCCTCTGATTCCCCGCCTCTGATTCCCCACCTCTGATTCCCTGCCTCTGATTCCCAACATCTGATTCCCCACCTCTTATTCCCCATATCTGATTCCCCGCCTGTTTCCCCGCCTCTGACTCCCCTCCTCTGATTCCCCAACTCTAATTCCCCGCCTCTGATTCCCCAGCTCTGATTCCCCGTGTTTGATTCCCTGCCTCTGATTCCCTGCCCTGATTCCCCATCTCTGTTTCACCGCCTTTGATTCGCCACCTCTGATTCCCCATATCTGATTCCCCTCCTCTGTTTCCCCGCCTCTGATTCCCTGCCTCTGATTCCCAACCTCTGATTCCACACCTCTGATTCCCCATCTCATATTCCTCGCCTCTGTTTCCCCGCCTCTGATTCCCCGCCCCTCTTTCCCCATATCTGATTCCCCGCCTCTGATTCCCCAACTCTGATTCCCCGCCTCTGATTCCCCAGCTCTGATTCCCCGCCTCTGATTCCCCGTGTTTGATTCCCTGCCTCTGATTGCCCGCCTCTGATTCCCCATCTCTGATTCACCGCCTTTGATTCGCCACCTCTGATTTACCATATCTGATTCCCCACCTCTGTTTCCCCGCCTCTGATTCCCCGCCTCTGATTCTCCATATCTCATTCTCCGCCTCTGAATCCCCATCTCTGATTCCCGGACACTGATTCCCCACCTCTGATTCCCGGCCTCTTATTCCCAGCATCTGATTCCCGGCCTCTGATTCCCGGCCTCTGATTCCCCGCTTCTGATTCTGATTCCCTGCCTCTGATTCCCCATCTCTGATTCCGCACATCTGATTCCCTGCCTCTGATTCCCCACCTCTGATTCCCCATATCTGATTCCCCGCCTCTGTTTCCCCGCCTCTGATTCCCCGCCTCTGTTTCCCCATATCTAATTCCGAACCTCTGATGCCCCAACTCTAATTCCCTGCCTCTGATTCCCCGCGTTCCATTCCCTGCCTCTGATTCCCCGCCTGTGATTCCCCATCTCTGATTCACCACCTCTGATTCCCCACCTCTGATTCCCCATATCTGATTCCCCGCCTCTGTTTCCCAACCTCTGATTCCACACCTCTGATTCCCCATATCTGATTCCCCGCCTCTCTTTCCCCGCCTCTGATTCCCGGCCCCTGTTTCCCCATATCTGATTCCCCGCCACTTATTCCCCAACTCAGATTCCCCGCCTCTGATTCCCCAGCTCTGATTCCCCGCCTCTCATTCCCTGTGTTTGATTCCCTGCCTCTGATTCCCCGCCTCTGATTCCCCATCTCTGATTCACTGCCTTTGATTCGCCACCTCTGATTCCCCATATCTGATTCCCCACCACTGTTTCCACGCCTCAAATTCCCCGCCTCTGATTCTCCATATCTCATTCCCCGCCTTTGAATCCCCATCTCTGATTCCCGGACTCTGATTCCCCACCTCTGATTCCCGGCCTCTTATTCCCAGCATCTGATTCCTGGCCTCTGATTCCCCATATCTGATTCCCCGCTTCTGATTCTGATTCCCTGCCTCTGATTCCCCATCTCTGATTCCGCACATCTGATTCCCTGCCTCTGATTCCCCACCTCTGATTCCCCATATCTGATTCCCCGCCTCTGTTTCCCCACCTCTGATTCCCCACCTCTGTTTCCCCATATCTAATTCCCAACCTCTGATGCCCCAACTCTGATTCCCTGCCTCTGATTCCCCGCGTTCTATTCCCTGCCTCTGATTCCCCGCCTGTGATTCCCCATCTCTGATTCACCACCTCTGATTCCCCACCTCTGATTCCCCATATCTAATTCCTCGCCTCTGTTTTCCCGCCTCTGATTCCCCGCCTCTGTTTCCCCATATCTGATTCCCCGCCTCTGAATCCCCAACTCTGATTCCCTGCCTCTGATTCCCCAGCTCTGATTCCCCACCTTTGATTCCCCCCGTCTGATTCCCAGCCTCTGAATCCCCGTGTCTGATTTCCTGCCTCTGATTCACCGCCTATGATTCCCCATCTCTGACTCACCGCCTCTGATTCCCCACCTCTGATTCCCCATCTCTGATTCCGCACATCTGATTCCCTGCCTCTGATTCCCCGACTCTGATTCCCCAGCTCTGATTCCCCGCCTCTGATTCCCCAACTCTGATTCCCCGCCTCTGATTCCCCAGCTCTGATTCACCGCCTTTGATTCGCCACCTCTGATTCCCCATATCTGATTCCCCGCCTCTGTTTCCCCGCCTCTGATTCCCCGCCTCTGATTCCCCATATCTCATTCCCCGACTCTGAATCCCCATCTCTGATTCCCGGACTCTGATTCCCCACCTCTGATTCCCTGCTTCTGATTCTGATTCCCTGCCTCTGATTCCCCATCTCTGATTGCGCACATCTGATTCCCTGCCTCTGATTCCCCACCTCTGATTCCCCATATCTGATTTCCCGCCTCTGATTCCCCAACTCTGATTCCCCACCTCTGATTCTCCAGCTATGATTCCCCGCCTCTGATTCCCCGCATCTGATTCCCTGCATCTGATTCCAAGCCTCTGATTCCCTGCATCTGATTCCCAACCGCTGATTCCCCACCTCTGATTCCCCATTTCTGATTCCCCGCATCTGATTCCCTGCATCTGATTCCAAGCCTCTGATTCCCTGCCTCTGATTCCCAACCTCTGATTCCCCACCTCTGATTCCCCATATCTGATTCCCCGCCTCTGTTTCCCCGCCTCTGATTCCCCGCCTCTGTTTCCCCATATCTAATTCCCAACCTCTGATGCCCCAACTCTGATTCACTGCCTCTGATTCCCCGCGTTCTATTCCCTGCCTCTGATTCCACGCCTGTGATTCCCCATCTCTGATTCACCACCTCTGATTCCCCACCTCTGATTCCCCATATCTAATTCCCCGCCTCTGAATCCCCAACTCTGATTCCCTGCCTCTGATTCCCTGCTTCTGATTCTGATTCCCCACCTCTGATTCCCCATCTCTGATTCCGCACATCTAATTCCCTGCCTCTGATTCCCCATCTCTGATTCCCCATATCTGATTCCCCCCTTCTGTTCCCCGCCTCTGATTCCCCGCCTCTGTTTCCCCATATCTAAGTCCCCGACTCTGATTCCCCAACTTTGATTCCCCACCTCTGATTCCCCAGCTCTCATTCCCCGCCTCTGATTCCCCGCATCTGATTCCATGCATATGATTCCCAGCCTCTGATTCCCTGCCTCTGATTCCCAACCTCTGATTCCCCACCTCTGATTCCCCATATCTGATTCCCCGCCTCTGTTTCCCCGCCTCTGATTCCCCTCCTCTGTTTCCCCATATCTGATCCCCGCCTCTATTTGCCCGCCTCTGTTTCCCCGCCTCTTTTTCCCCATATCTGATTCCCCGCCTCTGAATCCCCAACTCTGATTACCTGCCTCTAATTTCCCAGCTCTGATTCCCCGCCTCTGATTCCCCGTGTCTGATTTCCTGCCTCTGATTCCCCGCCTCTGATTACCCATGTCTGATTCACCGCCTCGGATTCCCCACCTCTGATTCCCCATCTCTGATTCGGCACATCCGATTCCCTGCCTCTGATTCCCCGCCTCCGATTCACTGACTCTGATTCCCCAGCTCTGATTCCCCGCCTCTGATTCCCCGCGTCTTATTCCCTGCTTCTGATTCTGATTCCCTGCCTCTGATTCCCCATCTCTGATTCCGCACATCTGATTCCCTGCCTCTGATTCCCCACCTCTGATTCCCCATATCTGATTCCCCGCCTCTGTTTCCCCTTCTCTGATTCCCCGCCTCTGTTTCCCCATATCTAAGTCCCCGCCTCTGATTCCCCAACTCTGATTCCCCACCTCTGATTCCCCAGCTCTGATTCCCCGCCTCTGATTCCCCGCATCTGATTCCCTGCATCTGATACCCAGCCTCTGATTCCGTGCCTGTGATTCCCTAACTCTGATTCCCCACCTCTGATTCCCCATATCTGATTCCCCGCCTCTGTTTCCCCGTCTCTGATTCCCCGCCTCTGTTTCCCCATATCTGATTCCCCGCCTCTATTTGCCCACCTATGATTCCCCACCTCAGTTTCCCCATATCTGATTCCCCGCCTCTGAATCCCCAACTCTGATTCCCTGCATCTAATTCCCCAGCTCTGATTCCCCGCCTCTGATTCCCCGTGTCTGATTTCCTGCCTCTGATTCCCCGCCTCTGTTTACCCATGTCTGATTCACCGCCTCTGATTCCCCACCTCTGATTCCCCATCTCTGATTCCGCACATCCCATTCCCTGCCTCTGATTCCCCGCCTCTGATTCCCCGCCTCAGATTCCCCGTGTCTGATTTCCTGCCTCTGATTCCCCGCCTCTGATTACCCATGTCTGATTCACCGCCTCTCATTCCCCACCTCTGATTCCCCATCTCTGATTCCGCACATCCGATTCCCTGCTTCTGATTCCCCGACTCTGATTCACAGCCTCTGATTCCCCAGCTCTGATTCCCCGCCTCAGATTCCCCGCGTCTTATTCCCTGCTTCTGATTCTGATTCCCTGCCTCTGATTCCCCATCTCTGATTCCACACATCTGATTCCCTGCCTCTGATTCCCCACCTCTGATTCCCCATATCTGATTCCCCGCCTCTGTTTCCCCGCCTCTGATTCCCCGCCTCTGTTTCCCCATATCTAAGTCCCCGCCTCTGATTCCGCAACTCTGATTCCACACCTCTGATTCCCCAGCTCTGAATACCCACCTCTGATTCCCCATATCTGATTCCCCGCCTCTGTTTCCCCGCCTCTGATTCCCCGCCTCTGAATCCCCAACTCTGATTCCCTGCATCTAATTCCCCAGCTCTGATTCCCCGCCTCTGATTCCCCGTGTCAGATTTCCTGCCTCTGATTCCCCGCCTCTGATTACCCATGTCTGATTCACCGCCTCTGATTCCCCACCTCTGATTCCCCATCTCTGATTCCGCACATCAGATTCCCTGCCTCTGATTCCCCGCCTCTGATTCACCGCCTCTGATTCACCGCCTCTGATTCCCGGCCTCTGATTTCCCGCCTCTGATTCCCTGCCACTGATACCCCGCCCCTGATTCCCCACCTCAGATTCCCCATATCTGATTCCCCGCCTCTGTTTCCCCGCCTCTGAATCCCCGCCTCTGATTTCCCATATCTGATTCCCCGCCTCTGATTCCCCATCTCTGATTCCCCGCCTCTGATTCCCCAGCTCTGAATCCCCGCCTCTGATTCCCCGCGTCTGATTACCGGCCTCTGATTCCCCACCTCTGATTCCCCATATCTGATTCCCCGCCTCTGTTTCCCCGCCTCTGATTCCCCACAACTGATTAACAATATCTGAATCCCCGCCTCTGATTCCCCACCTCTGATTCCCCGCCTCTGATTCGCCAGCTATGATTCCCCACCTCTGATTCCCCGCGTCTGATTCCCTGCCTCTGATTCCCCGCCTCTGATTCCACATCTCTGATTCACCACCTCTGATTCCCAGCGTCTGATTCCCCGCCTCTGATTCCCCATCTCTGATTCCCCATCTCTGATTCCCCATCTCTGATTCCCCAATTCTGATTCCCCGCCTCTGATTCCCCAGCTCTGAATCCTCGCCTCTGATTCCCTGCCTCTGATTCCCAACATCTGATTCCCCACCTCTGAATTCCCATATTGATTCCCTGCCTCTGATTCCCCGCCTCTGATTCCCCAACTCTGATTCCCCGCCTCTGATTCCCCAGCTCTGATTCCCCGCCTCTTATTCCCCGTGTTTGATTCCCTGCCTCTGATTCCCGGCCTCTGATTCCCCATCTCTGATTCACCGCCTTTCATTCGCCACCTCTGATTCCCCATATCTGATTCCCCGCCTCTGTTTCCCCGCCTCTGATTCCCCGCCTCTGATTCCCCATATCTCATTCCCCGCCTCTGAATCCCCATCTCTGATTCCCGGACTCTGATTCCCCACCTCTGATTCCCGGACTCTTATTCCCGGCATCTGATTCCGGCCTCTGATTCCTGGCCTCTGATTCCCTGCTTCTGATTCTGATTCCCTTCCTCTGATTCACCATCTCTGATTGCGCACATCTGATTCCCTGCCTCTGATTCCCCACCTCTGATTCCCCATATCTGATTTCCCGCCTCTGTTTCCCCGCCTCTGATTCCCCGCCTCTGTTTCCCAATATCTAAGTCCCCGCCTCTGATTCCCCAACTCTGATTCCCCACCTCTGATTCTCCAGCTCTGATTCCCCGCCTCTGATTCCCCGCATCTGATTCCCTGCATCTGATTCCAAGCCTCTGATTCCCTGCATCTGATTCCCAACCTCTGATTCCCCACCTCTGATTCCCCATATCTGATTCCCCGCCTCTGTTTCCCCGCCTCTGATTCCCCGCCTCTGTTTCCCCATATCTGATTCCCGGCCTCTGATTCCCCGCCTCTGATTCCCCGCCTCTGATTCCCTGCCTCTGATTCCCCATCTCCGATTCCGCACATCTGATTCCCTGCCTCTGATTCCCCGCCTCTGATTCCCCGCCTCTGATTCCCTGCCTCTGATTCCCAACATCTGATTCCCCACCTCTGATTCCCCATATCTGATTCCCCGCCTCTGTTTCCCCGCCTCTGATTCCCCTCCTCTGATTCCCCAACTCTAATTCCCCGCCTCTGATTCCCCAGCTCTGATTCCCCGTGTTTGATTCCCTGCCTCTGATTCCGTGCCCTGATTCCCCATCTCTGTTTCACCGCCTTTGATTCGCCACCTCTGATTCCCCTTATCTGATTCCCCGCCTCTGTTTCCCCGCCTCTGATTCCCTGCCTCTGATTCCCAACCTCTGATTCCACACCTCTGATTCCCCATATCTGATTCCCCGCCTGTGTTTCCCCACCTCTGATTCCCCGCCCCTGTTTCCCCATATCTGATTCCCCGCCTCTGATTCCCCAACACTGATTCCCAGCCTCTGATTCCCCAGCTCTGATTCACCGCCTCTGATTCCCCGTGTTTGATTCCCTGCCTCTGATTGCCCGCCTCTGATTCCCCATCTCTGATTCACCGCCTTTGATTCGCCACCTCTGATTCCCCATATCTCATTCCCTGTCTCTGTTTCCCCGCCTCTGATTCCCCGCCTCTGATTCCCTGCATCTGATTCCAAGCCTCTGATTCCCTGCCTCTGATTCCCAACCTCTGATTCCCCACCTCTGATTTCCCATATCTGATTCCCGGCCTCTGATTCCCCGCCTCTGATTCCCCGCCTCTGATTCCCTGCCTCTGATTCCCCATCTCCGATTCCGCACATCTGATTCCCTGCCTCTGATTCCCCGCCTCTGATTCCCCACCTCTGATTCCCTGCCTCTGATTCCCAACATCTGATTCCCCACCTCTTATTCCCCATATCTGATTCCCCGCCTGTTTCCCCGCCTCTGACTCCCCTCCTCTGATTCCCCAACTCTAATTCCCCGCCTCTGATTCCCCAGCTCTGATTCCCCGTGTTTGATTCCCTGCCTCTGATTCCCTGCCCTGATTCCCCATCTCTGTTTCACCGCCTTTGATTCGCCACCTCTGATTCCCCATATCTGATTCCCCTCCTCTGTTTCCCCGCCTCTGATTCGCTGCCTCTGATTCCCAACCTCTGATTCCACACCTCTGATTCTTCATCTCTGATTCCTCGCCTCTGTTTCCCCGCCTCTGATTCCCCGCCCCTCTTTCCCCATATCTGATTCCCCGCCTCTGATTCCCCAACTCTGATTCCCCTCCTCTGATTCCCCAGCTCTGATTCCCCGCCTCTGATTCCCCGTGTTTGATTCCCTGCCTCTGATTGCCCGCCTCTGATTCCCCATCTCTGATTCACCGCCTTTGATTCGCCACCTCTGATTCCCCATATCTGATTCCCCACCTCTGTTTCCCCGCCTCTGATTCCCCGCCTCTGTTTCCCCATATCTAATTCCGAACCTCTGATGCCCCAACTCTAATTCCCTGCCTCTGATTCCCCGCGTTCTATTCCCTGCCTCTGATTCCCCGCCTGTGATTCCCCATCTCTGATTCACCACCTCTGATTCCCCACCTCTGATTCCCCATATCTGATTCCCCGCCTCTGTTTCCCAACCTCTGATTCCACACCTTTGATTCCCCATATCTGATTCCCCGCCTCTGTTTCCCCGCCTCTGATTCCCGGCCCCTGTTTCCCCATATCTGATTCCCCGCCTCTTATTCCCCAGCTCTGATTCCCCGCCTCTGATTCCCTGTGTTTGATTCCCTGCCTCTGATTCCCCGCCTCTGATTCCCCATCTCTGATTCACTGCCTTTGATTCGCCACCTCTGATTCCCCATATCTGATTCCCCACCACTGTTTCCACGCCTCAAATTCCCCGCCTCTGTTTCTCCATATCTCATTCCCCGCCTTTGAATCCCCATCTCTGATTCCCGGACTCTGATTCCCCACCTCTGATTCCCGGCCTCTTATTCCCAGCATCTGATTCCTGGCCTCTGATTCCCCATATCTGATTCCCCGCTTCTGATTCTGATTCCCTGCCTCTGATTCCCCATCTCTGATTCCGCACATCTGATTCCCTGCCTCTGATTCCCCACCTCTGATTCCCCATATCTGATTCCCCTCCTCTGTTTCCCCACCTCTGATTCCCCGCCTCTGTTTCCCCATATCTAATTCCCAACCTCTGATGCCCCAACTCTGATTCCCTGCCTCTGATTCCCCGCGTTCTATTCCCTGCCTCTGATTCCCCGCCTGTGATTCCCCATCTCTGATTCACCACCTCTGATTCCCCACCTCTGATTCCCCATATCTAATTCCTCGCCTCTGTTTTCCCGCCTCTGATTCCCCGCCTCTGTTTCCCCATATCTGATTCCCCGCCTCTGAATCCCCAACTCTGATTCCCTGCCTCTGATTCCCCAGCTCTGATTCCCCACCTTTGATTCCCCCCGTCTGATTCCCAGCCTCTGAATCCCCGTGTCTGATTTCCTGCCTCTGATTCACCGCCTCTGATTCCCCATCTCTGACTCACTGCCTCTGATTCCCCACCTCTGATTCCCCATCTCTGATTCCGCACATCTGATTCCCCGCCTCTGATTCCCCGCCTCTGATTCCCTGCCTCTGATTCCCCATCTCCGATTCCGCACATCTGATTCCCTGCCTCTGATTACCCGCCTCTGATTCCCCGCCTCTGATTCCCTGCCTCTGATTCCCAACATCTGATTCCCCACCTCTGATTCCCCATATCTTATTCCCCGCCTCTGTTTCCCCGCCTCTGATTCCCCTCCTCTGATTCCCCAACTCTAATTCCCCGCCTCTGATTCCCCAGCTCTGATTCCCCGTGTTTGATTCCCTGCCTCTGATTCCCTGCCCTGATTCCCCATCTCTGTTTCACCGCCTTTGATTCGCCACCTCTGATTCCCCTTATCTGATTCCCCGCCTCTGTTTCCCCGCCTCTGATTCCCTGCCTCTGATTCCCAACCTCTGATTCCACACCTCTGATTCCCCATATCTGATTCCCCGCCTGTGTTTCCCCACCTCTGATTCCCCGCCCCTGTTTCCCCATATCTGATTCCCCGCCTCTGATTCCCCAACCCTGATTCCCAGCCTCTGATTCCCCAGCTCTGATTCCCCGCCTCTGATTCCCCGTGTTTGATTCCCTGCCTCTGATTGCCCGCCTCTGATTCCCCATCTCTGATTCACCGCCTTTGATTCGCCACCTCTGATTCCCCATATCTGATTCCCTGTCTCTGTTTCCCCGCCTCTGATTCCCTGCCTCTGATTCCCTGCATCTGATTCCAAGCCTCTGATTCCCTGCCTCTGATTCCCAACCTCTGATTCCCCACCTCTGATTTTCCATATCTGATTCCCCGCCTCTGTTTCCCCGCCTCTGATTCCCCGCCTCTGTTTCCCCATATCTGATTCCCGGCCTTGATTCCCCGCCTCTGATTCCCCGCCTCTGATTCCCTGCCTCTGAATCCCCATCTCCGATTCCGCACATCTGATTCCCTGCCTCTGATTCCCCGCCTGTGATTCCCCACCTCTGATTCCCTGCCTCTGATTCCCAACATCTGATTCCCCACCTCTTATTCCCCATATCTGATTCCCCGCCTGTTTCCCCGCCTCTGACTCCCCTCCTCTGATTCCCCAACTCTAATTCCCCGCCTCTGATTCCCCAGCTCTGATTCCCCGTGTTTGATTCCCTGCCTCTGATTCACTGCCCTGATTCTCCATCTCTGTTTCACCGCCTTTGATTCGCCACCTCTGATTCCCCATATCTGATTCCCCTCCTCTGTTTCCCCGCCTCTGATTCCCTGCCTCTGATTCCCAACCTCTGATTCCACACCTCTGATTCCCCATCTCTGATTCCTCGCCTCTGTTTCCCCGCCTCTGATTCCCCGCCCCTCTTTCCCCATATCTGATTCCCCGCCTCTGATTCCCCAACTCTGATACCCCGCCTCTGATTCCCCAGCTCTGATTCCCCGCCTCTGATTCCCCGTGTTTGATTCCCTGCCTCTGATTGCCCGCCTCTGATTCCCCATCTCTGATTCACCGCCTTTGATTCGCCACCTCTGATTCCCCATATCTGATTCACCACCTCTGTTTCCCCGCCTCTGATTCCCCGCCTCTGATTCTCCATATCTCATTCTCCGCCTCTGAATCCCCATCTCTGATTCCCGGACACTGACTCCCCACCTCTGATTCCCGGCCTCTTATTCCCAGCATCTGATTCCCGGCCTCTGATTCCCGGCCTCTGATTCCCCGCTTCTGATTCTGATTCCCTGCCTCTGATTCCCCATCTCTGATTCCGCACATCTGATTCCCTGCCACTGATTCCCCACCTCTGATTCCCCATATCTGATTCCCCGCCTCTGTTTCCCCGCCTCTGATTCTCCGCCTCTGTTTCCCCATATCTGATTCCCCGCCTCTGAATCCCCAACTCTGATTCCCTGCATCTAATTCCCCAGCTCTGATTCCCCGCCTCTGATTCCCCGTGTCTGATTTCCTGCCTCTGATTCCCCGCCTCTGTTTACCCATGTCTGATTCACCGCCTCTGATTCCCCACCTCTGATTCCCCATCTCTGATTCCGCACATCCCATTCCCTGCCTCTGATTCCCCGCCTCTGATTCCCCGCCTCTGATTACCCATGTCTGATTCACCGCCTCTGATTCCCCACCTCTGATTCCCCATCTCTGATTCCGCACATCCGATTCCCTGCTTCTGAATCCCCGCCTCTGATTCACAGCCTCTGATTCCCCAGCTCTGATTCCCCGCCTCAGATTCCCCGCGTCTTATTCCCTGCTTCTGATTCTGATTCCCTGCCTCTGATTCCCCATCTCTGATTCCACACATCTGATTCCCTGCCTCTGATTCCCCACCTCTGATTCCCCATATCTGATTCCCCGCCTCTGTTTCCCCGCCTCTGATTCCCCGCCTCTGTTTCCCCATATCTAAGTCCCCGCCTCTGATTCCGCAACTCTGATTCCACACCTCTGATTCCCCAGCTCTGAATACCCACCTCTGATTCCCCATATCTGATTCCCCGCCTCTGTTTCCCCGCCTCTGATTCCCCGCCACTGTATCCCCATATCTGATTCCCCGCCTCTGAATCCCCAACTCTGATTCCCTGCATCTAATTCCCCAGCTCTGATTCCCCGCCTCTGATTCCCCGTGTCAGATTTCCTGCCTCTGATTCCCCGCCTCTGATTCACCGCCTCTGATTCACCGCCTCTGATTCCCGGCCTCTGATTTCCCGCCTCTGATTCCCTGCCACTGATACCCCGCCCCTGATTCCCCACCTCTGATTCCCCATATCTGATTCCCGGCCTCTGTTTCCCCGCCTCTGATTCCCCGCCTCTGATTTCCCATATCTGATTCCCCGCCTCTGATTCCCCAACTCTGATTCCCCGCCTCTGATTCCCCAGCTCTGAATCCCCGCCTCTGATTCCCCGCGTCTGATTACCGGCCTCTGATTCCCCACCTCTGATTCCCCATATCTGATTCCCCGCCTCTGTTTCCCCGCCTCTGATTCCCCACCTCTGATTAACAATATCTGATTCCCCGCCTCTGATTCCCCACCTCTGATTCCCCGCCTCTGATTCGCCAGCTATGATTCCCCACCTCTGATTCCCAGCGTCTGATTCCCCGCCTCTGATTCCCCATCTCTGATTCCCCATCTCTGATTCCCCATCTCTGATTCCCTAATTCTGATTCGCCACCTCTGATTCCCCTTATCTGATTCCCCGCCTCTGTTTCCCCGCCTCTTATTCCCTGCCTCTGATTCCCAACCTCTGATTCCACACCTCTGATTCCCCATATCTGATTCCCCGCCTGTGTTTCCCCACCTCTGATTCCCCGCCCCTGTTTCCCCATATCTGATTCCCCGCCTCTGATTCCCCAACCCTGATTCCCAGCCTCTGATTCCCCAGCTCTGATTCCCCGCCTCTGATTCCCCGTGTTTGATTCCCTGCCTCTGATTGCCCGCCTCTGATTCCCCATCTCTGATTCACCGCCTTTGATTCGCCACCTCTGATTCCCCATATCTGATTCCCTGTCTCTGTTTCCCCACCTCTGATTCCCCGCCTCTGATTCCCCATATCTCATTCCCCGCCTCTGAATCCCCATCTCTGATTCCCGGACTGATTCCCCACCTCTGATTCCCGGCCTCTTATTCCCGGCATCTGATTCCGGCCTCTGATTCCCGGCCTCTGATTCCCTGCTTCTGATTCTGATTCCCTGCCTCTGATTCCCCATCTCTGATTGCGCACATCTGATTCCCTGCCTCTGATTCCCCACCTCTGATTCCCCATATCTGATTCCCCGCCTCTGTTTCCCCGCCTCTGATTCCCCGCCTCTGTTTCCCAATATCTAAGTCCCCGCCTCTGATTCCCCAACTCTGATTCCCCACCTCTGATTCTCCAGCTCTGATTCCCCGCCTCTGTTTCCCCATATCTAAGTCCCCGCCTCTGATTCCCCAACTCTGATTCCCCACCTCTGATTCCCCAGCTCTGATTCCCCGCCTCTGATTCCCCGCATCTGATTCCCAGCATCTGATTCCCAGCCTCTGATTCCCTGCCTGTGATTCCCAACCTCTGATTCCCCACCTCTGATTCCCCATATCTGATTCCCCGCCTCTGTTTCCCCGCCTCTGATTCCCCGCCTCTGTTTCCCCATATCTGATTCCCCGCCTCTATTTGCCCACCTCTGATTCCCCACCTCAGTTTCCCCAGCTCTGATTCCCCGCCTCTGATTCCCCGCATCTGATTCCCTGCATCTGATTCCCAGCCTCTGATTCCCTGCCTGTGATTCCCAACCTCTGATTCCCCACCTCTCATTCCCCATATCTGATTCCCCGCCTCTGTTTCCCCACCTCTGATTCCCCGCCTCTGTTTCCCCATATCTGATTCCCCGCCTCTATTTGCCCACCTCTGATTACCCACCTCAGTTTCCCCATATCTGATTCCCCGCCTCTGAATCCCCAACTCTGATTCCCTGCATCTAATTCCCCAGCTCTGATTCCCCGCCTCTGATTCCCCGTGTCTGATTTCCTGCCTCTGATTCCCCGCCTCTGATTACCCATGTCTGATTCACCGCCTCTGATTCCCCACTTCTGATTCCCCATCTCTGATTCCGCACATCCCATTCCCTGCCTCTGATTCCCCGCCTCTGATTCCCCGCCTCAGATTCCCCGTGTCTGATTTCCTGCCTCTGATTCCCCGCCTCTGATTACCCATGTCTGATTCACCGCCTCTGATTCCCCACCTCTGATTCCCCATCTCTGATTCCGCACATCCGATTCCCTGCTTCTGATTCCCCGCCTCTGATTCACAGCCTCTGATTCCCCAGCTCTGATTCCCCGCCTCAGATTCCCCGCGTCTTATTCCCTGCTTCTGATTCTGATTCCCTGCCTCTGATTCCCCATCTCTGATACCGCACATCTGATTCCCTGCCTCTGATTCCCCACCTCTGATTCCCAATATCTGATTCCCCGCCTCTGTTTCCCCGCCTCTGATTCCCCGCCTCTGTTTCCCCATATCAAAGTCCCCGCCTCTGATTCCCCAACTCTGATTCCCCACCTCTGATTCCCCAGCTCTGATTCCCCACCTCTGATTCCCCATATCTGATTCCCCGCCTCTGAATCCCCAACTCTGATTCCCTGCATCTAATTCCCCAGCTCTGATTCCCCGCCTCTGATTCCCCGTGTCTGATTTCCTGCCTCTGATTCCCCGCCTCTGATTACCCATGTCTGATTCACCGCCTCTGATTCCCCACCTCTGATTCCCCATCTCTGATTCCGCACATCCGATTCCCTGCCTCTGATTCCCCGCCTCTGATTCACCGCCTCTGATTCCCGGCCTCTGATTTCCCGCCTCTGATTCCCTGCCACTGATACCCCGCCCCTGATTCCCCACCTCTGATTCCCCATATCTGATTCCCCGCCTCTGTTTCCCCGCCTCTGATTCCCCGCCTCTGATTCCCCATATCTGATTCCCCGCCTCTGATTCCCCAACTCTGATTCCCCGCCTCTGATTCCCCAGCTCTGAAACCCCGCCTCTGATTCCCCGCGTCTGATTGCCGGCCTCTGATTCCCCGCCTCTGATTCTCCATCTCTGATTCACAACCTCTGATTCCCCACCTCTGATTGCCCATATCTGATTCCCCGCCTCTGTATCCCCGCCTCTGATTCCCCAGCTCTGATTAACAATATCTGATTCCCCGCCTCTGATTCCCCACCTCTGATTCCCCGCCTCTGATTCGCCAGCTATGATTCCCCGCCTCTGATTACCCAGCTCTGATTCCCTGCCTCTGATTCCCCGTGTTTGATTCCCTGCCTCTGATTCCCGGCCTCTGATTCCCCATCTCTGATTCACCGCCTTTGATTCGCCACCTCTGATTCCCCATATCTGATTCACCGCCTCTGTATCCCCGCCTCTGATTCCCCGCCTCTGATTCCCCATATCTCATTCCCCGCCTCTGAATCCCCATCTCTGATTCCCGGACTCTGATTCCCCACCTCTGATTCCCGGCCTCTTATTCCCGGCATCTGATTCCGGCCTCTGATCCCCGGCCTCTGATTCCCTGCTTCTGATTCTGATTCCCTGCCTCTGATTCCCCATCTCTGATTGCGCACATCTGATTCACTGCCTCTGATTCCCCACCTCTGATTCCCCATATCTGATTCCCCGCCTCTGTTTCCCCGCCTCTGATTCCCCGCCTCTGTTTCCCAATATCTAAGTCCCCGCCTCTGATTCCCCAACTCTGATTCCCCACCTCTGATTCTCCAGCTCTGATTCCCCGCCTTTGATTCCCCGCATCTGATTCCCTGCATCTGATTCCAAGCCTCTGATTCCCTGCCTCTGATTCCCAACGTCTGATTCCCCACCTCTGATTTCCCATATCTGATTCCCCGCCTCTGTTTCCCCGCCTCTGATTCCCCGCCTCTGTTTCCCCATATCTGATTCCCGGCCTCTGATTCCCCGCCTCTGATTCCCCGCCTCTGATTCCCTGCCTCTGATTCCCCATCTCCGATTCCGCACATCTGATTCCCTGCCTCTGATTCCCCGCCTCTGATTCCCCGCCTCTGATTCCCTGCCTCTGATTCCCAACATCTGATTCTCCACCTCTGATTCCCCATATCTGATTCCCCGCCTGTTTCCCCGCCTCTGACTCCCCTCCTCTGATTCCCCAACTCTAATTCCCCGCCTCTGATTCCCCAGCTCTGATTCCCCGCCTCTGTTTCCCCGCCTCTGATTCCCCGCCTCTGTTTCCCCATATCTGATTCCCTGCCTCTGATTCCCCACCTCTGATTCCCCATATCTGATTCCCCGCCTCTGTTTCCCCGCCTCTGATTCCCCGCCTCTGTTTCCCAATATCTAAGACCCCGCCTCTGATTCCCCAACTCTGATTCCCCACCTCTGATTCTCCAGCTCTGATTCCCCGCCTCTGATTCCCCGCATCTGATTCCCTGCATCTGATTCCAAGCCTCTGATTCCCTGCCTCTGATTCCCAACCTCTGATTCCCCACCTCTGATTTCCCATATCTGATTCCCCGCCTCTGTTTCCCCGCCTCTGATTCCCCGCCTCTGTTTCCCCATATCTGATTCCCGGCCTCTGATTCCCCGCCTCTGATTCCCCGCCTCTGATTCCCTGCCTCTGATTCCCCATCTCCGATTCCGCACATCTGATTCCCTGCCTCTGATTCCCCGCCTCTGATTCCCCGCCTCTGATTCCCTGCCTCTGATTCCCAACATCTGATTCTCCACCTCTGATTCCCCATATCTGATTCCCCGCCTGTTTCCCCGCCTCTGACTCCCCTCCTCTGATTCCCCAACTCTAATTCCCCGCCTCTGATTCCCCAGCTCTGATTCCCCGTGTTTGATTCCCTGCCTCTGATTCCCTGCCCTGATTCCCCATCTCTGTTTCACCGCCTTTGATTCACCACCTCTGATTCCCCACCTCTGATTCCCGGACTCTTATTCCCGGCATCTGATTCCGGCCTCTGATTCCTGGCCTCTGATTCCCTGCTTCTGATTCTGATTCCCTGCCTCTGATTCCCCATCTCTGATTGCGCACATCTGATTCCCTGCCTCTGATTCCCCACCTCTGATTCCCCATATCTGATTTCCCGCCTCTGTTTCCCCGCCTCTGATTCCCCGCCTCTGTTTCCCAATATCTAAGTCCCCGCCTCTGATACCCCAACTCTGATTCCCCACCTCTGATTCTCCAGCTCTGATTCCCCGCCTCTGATTCCCCGCATCTGATTCCCTGCATCTGATTCCAAGCCTCTGATTCCCTGCATCTGATTCCCAACCTCTGATTCCCCACCTCTGATTCCCCATATCTGATTCCCCGCCTCTGTTTCCCCGCCTCTGATTCCCCGCCTCTGTTTCCCCATATCTGATTCCCGGCCTCTGATTCCCCGCCTCTGATTCCCCGCCTCTGATTCCCTGCCTCTGATTCCCCATCTCCGATTCCGCACATCTGATTCCCTGCCTCTGATTCCCCGCCTCTGATTCCCCGCCTCTGATTCCCTGCCTCTGATTCCCAACATCTGATACCCCACCTCTGATTCCCCATATCTGATTCCCCGCCTCTGTTTCCCCAGCTCTGATTCCCCGTGTTTGATTCCCCGCCTCTGATTCCCCGCCTCTGATTCCCTGCCTCTGATTCCCAACATCTGATACCCCACCTCTGATTCCCCATATCTGATTCCCCGCCTCTGTTTCCCCACCTCTGATTCCCCTTATCTGATTCCCCGCCTCTGTTTCCCCGCCTCTGATTCCCTGCCTCTGATTCCCAACCTCTGATTCCACACCTCTGATTCCCCATATCTGATTCCCCGCCTGTGTTTCCCCACCTCTGATTCCCCGCCCCTGTTTCCCCATATCTGATTCCCCGCCTCTGATTCCCCAACCCTGATTCCCAGCCTCTGATTCCCCAGCTCTGATTCCCTGCCTCTGATTCCCCGTGTTTGATTCCCTGCCTCTGATTGCCCGCCTCTGATTCCCCATCTCTGATTCACCGCCTTTGATTCGCCACCTCTGATTCCCCATATCTGATTCCCTGTCTCTGTTTCCCCACCTCTGATTCCCCGCCTCTGATTCCCCATATCTCATTCCCCGCCTCTGAATCCCCATCTCTGATTCCCGGACTCTGATTCCCCACCTCTGATTCCCGGCCTCTTATTCCCGGCATCTGATTCCGGCCTCTGATTCCCGGCCTCTGATTCCCTGCTTCTGATTCTGATTCCCTGCCTCTGATTCCCCATCTCTGATTGCGCACATCTGATTCCCTGCCTCTGATTCCCCACCTCTGATTCCCCATATCTGATTCCCCGCCTCTGTTTCCCCGCCTCTGATTCCCCGCCTCTGTTTCCCAATATCTAAGTCCCCGCCTCTGATGCCCCAACTCTGATTCCCCACCTCTGATTCTCCAGCTCTGATTCCCCGCCTCTGTTTCCCCATATCTAAGTCCCCGCCTCTGATTCCCCAACTCTGATTCCCCACCTCTGATTCCCCAGCTCTGATTCCCCGCCTCTGATTCCCCGCATCTGATTCCCAGCATCTGATTCCCAGCCTCTGATTCCCTGCCTGTGATTCCCAACCTCTGATTCCCCACCTCTGATTCCCCATATCTGATTCCCCGCCTCTGTTTCCCCGCCTCTGATTCCCCGCCTCTGTTTCCCCATATCTGATTCCCCGCCTCTATTTGCCCACCTCTTATTCCCCACCTCAGTTTCCCCAGCTCTGATTCCCCGCCTCTGATTCCCCGCATCTGATTCCCTGCATCTGATTCCCAGCCTCTGATTCCCTGCCTGTGATTCCCAACCTCTGATTCCCCACCTCTGATTCCCCATATCTGATTCCCCGCCTCTGTTTCCCCACCTCTGATTCCCCGCCTCTGTTTCCCCATATCTGATTCCCCGCCTCTATTTGCCCACCTCTGATTACCCACCTCAGTTTCCCCATATCTGATTCCCCGCCTCTGAATCCCCAACTCTGATTCCCTGCATCTAATTCCCCAGCTCTGATTCCCCGCCTCTGATTCCCCGTGTCTGATTTCCTGCCTCTGATTCCCCGCCTCTGATTACCCATGTCTGATTCACCGCCTCTGATTCCCCACTTCTGATTCCCCATCTCTGATTCCGCACATCCCATTCCCTCCCTCTGATTCCCCGCCTCTGATTCCCCGCCTCAGATTCCCCGTGTCTGATTTCCTGCCTCTGATTCCCCGCCTCTGATTACCCATGTCTGATTCACCGCCTCTGATTCCCCACCTCTGATTCCCCATCTCTGATTCCGCACATCCGATTCCCTGCTTCTGATTCCCCGCCTCTGATTCACAGCCTCTGATTCCCCAGCTCTGATTCCCCGCCTCAGATTCCCCGCGTCTTATTCCCTGCTTCTGATTCTGATTCCCTGCCTCTGATTCCCCATCTCTGATACCGCACATCTGATTCCCTGCCTTTGATTCCCCACCTCTGATTCCCAATATCTGATTCCCCGCCTCTGTTTCCCCGCCTCTGATTCCCCGCCTCTGTTTCCCCATATCTAAGTCCCCGCCTCTGATTCCCCAACTCTGATTCCCCACCTCTGATTCCCCAGCTCTGATTCCCCACCTCTGATTCCCCATATCTGATTCCCCGCCTCTGAATCCCCAACTCTGATTCCCTGCATCTAATTCCCCAGCTCTGATTCCCCGCCTCTGATTCCCCGTGTCTGATTTCCTGCCTCTGATTCCCCGCCTCTGATTACCCATGTCTGATTCACCGCCTCTGATTCCCCACCTCTGATTCCCCATCTCTGATTCCGCACATCCGATTCCCTGCCTCTGATTCCCCGCCTCTGATTCACCGCCTCTGATTCCCGGCCTCTGATTTCCCGCCTCTGATTCCCTGCCACTGATACCCCGCCCCTGATTCCCCACCTCTGATTCCCCATATCTGATTCCCCGCCTCTGTTTCCCAGCCTCTGATTCCCCGCCTCTGATTCCCCATATCTGATTCCCCGCCTCTGATTCCCCAACTCTGATTCCCCGCCTCTGATTCCCCAGCTCTGAAACCCCGCCTCTGATTCCCCGCGTCTGATTGCCGGCCTCTGATTCCCCGCCTCTGATTCTCCATCTCTGATTCACAACCTCTTATTCCCCACCTCTGATTGCCCATATCTGATTCCCCGCCTCTGTATCCCCGCCTCTGATTCCCCAGCTCTGATTAACAATATCTGATTCCCCGCCTCTGATTCCCCACCTCTGATTCCCCGCCTCTGATTCGCCAGCTATGATTCCCCGCCTCTGATTCCCCAGCTCTGATTCCCTGCCTCTGATTCCCCGTGTTTGATTCCCTGCCTCTGATTCCCGGCCTCTGATTCCCCATCTCTGATTCACCGCCTTTGATTCGCCACCTCTGATTCCCCATATCTGATTCACCGCCTCTGTTTCCCCGCCTCTGATTCCCCGCCTCTGATTCCCCATATCTCATTCCCCGCCTCTGAATCCCCATCTCTGATTCCCGGACTCTGATTCCCCACCTCTGATTCCCGGCCTCTTATTCCCGGCATCTGATTCCGGCCTCTGATCCCCGGCCTCTGATTCCCTGCTTCTGATTCTGATTCCCTGCCTCTGATTCCCCATCTCTGATTGCGCACATCTGATTCCCTGCCTCTGATTCCCCACCTCTGATTCCCCATATCTGATTCCCCGCCTCTGTTTCCCCGCCTCTGATTCCCCGCCTCTGTTTCCCAATATCTAAGTCCCCGCCTCTGATTCCCCAACTCTGATTCCCCACCTCTGATTCTCCAGCTCTGATTCCCCGCCTCTGATTCCCCGCATCTGATTCCCTGCATCTGATTCCAAGCCTCTGATTCCCTGCCTCTGATTCCCAACCTCAGATTCCCCACCTCTGATTTCCCATATCTGATTCCCCGCCTCTGTTTCCCCGCCTCTGATTCCCCGCCTCTGTTTCCCCATATCTGATTCCCGGCCTCTGATTCCCCGCCTCTGATTCCCCGCCTCTGATTCCCTGCCTCTGATTCCCCATCTCCGATTCCCTGCCACTGATACCCCGCTCCTGATTCCCCACCTCTGATTCCCCATATCTGATTCCCCGCCTCTGTTTCCCCGCCTCTGATTCCCCGCCTCTGATTCCCCATATCTGATTCCCCGCCTCTGATTCCCCAACTCTGATTCCCCGCCTCTGATTCCCCAGCTCTGAAACCCCGCCTCTGATTCCCCGCGTCTGATTGCCGGCCTCTGATTCCCCGCCTCTGATTCTCCATCTCTGATTCACAACCTCTGATTCCCCACCTCTGATTGCCCATATCTGATTCCCCGCCTCTGTATCCCCGCCTCTGATTCCTTAGCTCTGATTAACAATATCTGATTCCCCGCCTCTGATTCCCCACCTCTGAATCCCCGCCTCTGATTCGCCAGCTATGATTCCCCGCCTCTGATTCCCCAGCTCTGATTCCCTGCCTCTGATTCCCCGTGTTTGATTCCCTGCCTCTGATTCCCGGCCTCTGATTCCCCATCTCTGATTCACCGCCTTTGATTCGCCACCTCTGATTCCCCATATCTGATTCACCGCCTCTGTTTCCCCGCCTCTGATTCCCCGCCTCTGATTCCCCATATCTCATTCCCCGCCTCTGAATCCCCATCTCTGATTCCCGGACTCTGATTCCCCACCTCTGATTCCCGGCCTCTTATTCCCGGCATCTGATTCCGGCCTCTGATCCCCGGCCTCTGATTCCCTGCTTCTGATTCTGATTCCCTGCCTCTGATTCCCCATCTCTGATTGCGCACATCTGATTCCCTGCCTCTGATTCCCCACCTCTGATTCCCCATATCTGATTCCCCGCCTCTGTTTCCCCGCCTCTGATTCCCCGCCTCTGTTTCCCCATATCTAATTCCGAACCTCTGATGCCCCAACTCTAATTCCCTGCCTCTGATTCCCCGCGTTCTATTCCCTGCCTCTGATTCCCCGCCTGTGATTCCCCATCTCTGATTCACCACCTCTGATTCCCCACCTCTGATTCCCCATATCTGATTCCCCGCCTCTGTTTCCCCGCCTCTGATTCCCCGCCTCTGTTTCCCCATATCTAAGTCCCCGCCTCTGATTCCCCAACTCTGATTCCCCACCTCTGATTCCCCAGCTCTGATTCCCCACCTCTGATTCCCCATATCTGATTCCCCGCCTCTGAATCCCCAACTCTGATTCCCTGCATCTAATTCCCCAGCTCTGATTCCCCGCCTCTGATTCCCCGTGTCTGATTTCCTGCCTCTGATTCCCCGCCTCTGATTACCCATGTCTGATTCACCGCCTCTGATTCCCCACCTCTGATTCCCCATCTCTGATTCCGCACATCCGATTCCCTGCCTCTGATTCCCCGCCTCTGATTCACCGCCTCTGATTCCCGGCCTCTGATTTCCCGCCTCTGATTCCCTGCCACTGATACCCCGCCCCTGATTCCCCACCTCTGATTCCCCATATCTGATTCCCCGCCTCTGTTTCCCAGCCTCTGATTCCCCGCCTCTGATTCCCCATATCTGATTCCCCGCCTCTGATTCCCCAACTCTGATTCCCCGCCTCTGATTCCCCAGCTCTGAAACCCCGCCTCTGATTCCCCGCGTCTGATTGCCGGCCTCTGATTCCCCGCCTCTGATTCTCCATCTCTGATTCACAACCTCTGATTCCCCACCTCTGATTGCCCATATCTGATTCCCCGCCTCTGTATCCCCGCCTCTGATTCCCCAGCTCTGATTAACAATATCTGATTCCCCGCCTCTGATTCCCCACCTCTGATTCCCCGCCTCTGATTCGCCAGCTATGATTCCCCGCCTCTGATTCCCCAGCTCTGATTCCCTGCCTCTGATTCCCCGTGTTTGATTCCCTGCCTCTGATTCCCGGCCTCTGATTCCCCATCTCTGATTCACCGCCTTTGATTCGCCACCTCTGATTCCCCATATCTGATTCACCGCCTCTGTTTCCCCGCCTCTGATTCCCCGCCTCTGATTCCCCATATCTCATTCCCCGCCTCTGAATCCCCATCTCTGATTCCCGGACTCTGATTCCCCACCTCTGATTCCCGGCCTCTTATTCCCGGCATCTGATTCCGGCCTCTGATCCCCGGCCTCTGATTCCCTGCTTCTGATTCTGATTCCCTGCCTCTGATTCCCCATCTCTGATTGCGCACATCTGATTCCCTGCCTCTGATTCCCCACCTCTGATTCCCCATATCTGATTCCCCGCCTCTGTTTCCCCGCCTCTGATTCCCCGCCTCTGTTTCCCAATATCTAAGTCCCCGCCTCTGATTCCCCAACTCTGATTCCCCACCTCTGATTCTCCAGCTCTGATTCCCCGCCTCTGATTCCCCGCATCTGATTCCCTGCATCTGATTCCAAGCCTCTGATTCCCTGCCTCTGATTCCCAACCTCAGATTCCCCACCTCTGATTTCCCATATCTGATTCCCCGCCTCTGTTTCCCCGCCTCTGATTACCCGCCTCTGTTTCCCCATATCTGATTACCGGCCTCTGATTCCCCGCCTCTGATTCCCCGCCTCTGATTCCCTGCCTCTGATTCCCCATCTCCGATTCCCTGCCACTGATACCCCGCTCCTGATTCCCCACCTCTGATTCCCCATATCTGATTCCCCGCCTCTGTTTCCCCGCCTCTGATTCCCCGCCTCTGATTCCCCATATCTGATTCCCCGCCTCTGATTCCCCAACTCTGATTCCCCGCCTCTGATTCCCCAGCTCTGAAACCCCGCCTCTGATTCCCCGCGTCTGATTGCCGGCCTCTGATTCCCCGCCTCTGATTCTCCATCTCTGATTCACAACCTCTGATTCCCCACCTCTGATTGCCCATATCTGATTCCCCGCCTCTGTATCCCCGCCTCTGATTCCTTAGCTCTGATTAACAATATCTGATTCCCCGCCTCTGATTCCCCACCTCTGAATCCCCGCCTCTGATTCGCCAGCTATGATTCCCCGCCTCTGATTCCCCAGCTCTGATTCCCTGCCTCTGATTCCCCGTGTTTGATTCCCTGCCTCTGATTCCCGGCCTCTGATTCCCCATCTCTGATTCACCGCCTTTGATTCGCCACCTCTGATTCCCCATATCTGATTCACCGCCTCTGTTTCCCCGCCTCTGATTCCCCGCCTCTGATTCCCCATATCTCATTCCCCGCCTCTGAATCCCCATCTCTGATTCCCGGACTCTGATTCCCCACCTCTGATTCCCGGCCTCTTATTCCCGGCATCTGATTCCGGCCTCTGATCCCCGGCCTCTGATTCCCTGCTTCTGATTCTGATTCCCTGCCTCTGATTCCCCATCTCTGATTGCGCACATCTGATTCCCTGCCTCTGATTCCCCACCTCTGATTCCCCATATCTGATTCCCCGCCTCTGTTTCCCCGCCTCTGATTCCCCGCCTCTTTTCCCAATATCTAAGTCCCCGCCTCTGATTCCCCAACTCTGATTCCCCACCTCTGATTCTCCAGCTCTGATTCCCCGCCTCTGATTCCCCGCATCTGATTCCCTGCATCTGATTCCAAGCCTCTGATTCCCTGCCTCTGATTCCCAACCTCTGATTCCCCACCTCTGATTTCCCATATCTGATTCCCCGCCTCTGTTTCCCCGCCTCTGATTCCCCGCCTCTGTTTTCCCCATATCTGATTCCCGGCCTCTGATTCCCCGCCTCTGATTCCCCGCCTCTGATTCCCTGCCTCTGATTCCCCATCTCCGATTCCGCACATCTGATTCCCTGCCTCTGATTCCCCGCCTCTGATTCCCCGCCTCTGATTCCCTGCCTCTGATTCCCAACATCTGATTCTCCACCTCTGATTCCCCATATCTGATTCCCCGCCTGTTTCCCCGCCTCTGACTCCCCTCCTCTGATTCCCCAATTCTAATTCCCCGCCTCTGATTCCCCAGCTCTGATTCCCCGTGTTTGATTCCCTGCCTCTGATTCCCTGCCCTGATTCCCCATCTCTGTTTCACCGCCTTTGATTCGCCACCTCTGATTCCCCACCTCTGATTCCCGGACTCTTATTCCCGGCATCTGATTCCGGCCTCTGATTCCTGGCCTCTGATTCCCTGCTTCTGATTCTGATTCCCTGCCTCTGATTCCCCATCTCTGATTGCGCACATCTGATTCCCTGCCTCTGATTCCCCACCTCTGATTCCCCATATCTGATTCCCCGCCTCTGATTCCCCAACTCTGATTCCCCGCCTCTGATTCCCTGCTTCTGATTCCCCATCTCCGATTCCGCACATCTGATTCCCTGCCTCTGATTCCCCGCCTTTGATTCCCCACCTCTGATTCCCTGCCTCTGATTCCCAACATCTGATTCCCCACCTCTTATTCCCCATATCTGATTCCCCGCCTGTTTCCCCGCCTCTGACTCCCCTCCTCTGATTCCCCAACTCTAATTCCCCGCCTCTGATTCCCCAGCTCTGATTCCCCGTGTTTGATTCCCTGCCTCTGATTCCCTGCCCTGATTCCCCATCTCTGTTTCACCGCCTTTGATTCGCCACCTCTGATTCCCCATATCTGATTCCCCTCCTCTGTTTCCCCGCCTCTGATTCCCTGCCTCTGATTCCCAACCTCTGATTCCACACCTCTGATTCCCCATCTCATATTCCTCGCCTCTGTTTCCCCGCCTCTGATTCCCCGCCCCTCTTTCCCCATATCTGATTCCCCGCCTCTGATTCCCCAACTCTGATTCCCCGCCTCTGATTCCCCAGCTCTGATTCCCCGCCTCTGATTCCCCGTGTTTGATTCCCTGCCTCTGATTGCCCGCCTCTGATTCCCCATCTCTGATTCACCGCCTTTGATTCGCCACCTCTGATTTACCATATCTGATTCCCCACCTCTGTTTCCCCGCCTCTGATTCCCCGCCTCTGATTCTCCATATCTCATTCTCCGCCTCTGAATCCCCATCTCTGATTCCCGGACACTGATTCCCCACCTCTGATTCCCGGCCTCTTATTCCCAGCATCTGATTCCCGGCCTCTGATTCCCGGCCTCTGATTCCCCGCTTCTGATTCTGATTCCCTGCCTCTGATTCCCCATCTCTGATTCCGCACATCTGATTCCCTGCCTCTGATTCCCCACCTCTGATTCCCCATATCTGATTCCCCGCCTCTGTTTCCCCGCCTCTGATTCCCCGCCTCTGTTTCCCCATATCTAATTCCGAACCTCTGATGCCCCAACTCTAATTCCCTGCCTCTGATTCCCCGCGTTCTATTCCCTGCCTCTGATTCCCCGCCTGTGATTCCCCATCTCTGATTCACCACCTCTGATTCCCCACCTCTGATTCCCCATATCTGATTCCCCGCCTCTGTTTCCCAACCTCTGATTCCACACCTCTGATTCCCCATATCTGATTCCCCGCCTCTGTTTCCCCGCCTCTGATTCCCGGCCCCTGTTTCCCCATATCTGATTCCCCGCCACTTATTCCCCAACTCAGATTCCCCGCCTCTGATTCCCCAGCTCTGATTCCCCGCCTCTGATTCCCTGTGTTTGATTCCCTGCCTCTGATTCACCGCCTCTGATTCCCCATCTCTGATTCACTGCCTTTGATTCGCCACCTCTGATTCCCCATATCTGATTCCCCACCACTGTTTCCACGCCTCAAATTCCCCGCCTCTGATTCTCCATATCTCATTCCCCGCCTTTGAATCCCCATCTCTGATTCCCGGACTCTGATTCCCCACCTCTGATTCCCGGCCTCTTATTCCCAGCATCTGATTCCTGGCCTCTGATTCCCCATATCTGATTCCCCGCTTCTGATTCTGATTCCCTGCCTCTGATTCCCCATCTCTGATTCCGCACATCTGATTCCCTGCCTCTGATTCCCCACCTCTGATTCCCCATATCTGATTCCCCGCCTCTGTTTCCCCACCTCTGATTCCCCACCTCTGTTTCCCCATATCTAATTCCCAACCTCTGATGGCCCAACTCTGATTCCCTGCCTCTGATTCCCCGCGTTCTATTCCCTGCCTCTGATTCCCCGCCTGTGATTCCCCATCTCTGATTCACCACCTCTGATTCCCCACCTCTGATTCCCCATATCTAATTCCTCGCCTCTGTTTTCCCGCCTCTGATTCCCCGCCTCTGTTTCCCCATATCTGATTCCCCGCCTCTGAATCCCCAACTCTGATTCCCTGCCTCTGATTCCCCAGCTCTGATTCCCCACCTTTGATTCCCCCCGTCTGATTCCCAGCCTCTGAATCCCCGTGTCTGATTTCCTGCCTCTGATTCACCGCCTATGATTCCCCATCTCTGACTCACCGCCTCTGATTCCCCACCTCTGATTCCCCATCTCTGATTCCGCACATCTGATTCCCTGCCTCTGATTCCCCGACTCTGATTCCCCAGCTCTGATTCCCCGCCTCTGATTCCCCAACTCTGATTCCCCGCCTCTGATTCCCCAGCTCTGATTCACCGCCTTTGATTCGCCACCTCTGATTCCCCATATCTGATTCCCCGCCTCTGTTTCCCCGCCTCTGATTCCCCGCCTCTGATTCCCCATATCTCATTCCCCGACTCTGAATCCCCATCTCTGATTCCCGGACTCTGATTCTCCACCTCTGATTCCCTGCTTCTGATTCTGATTCCCTGCCTCTGATTCCCCATCTCTGATTGCGCACATCTGATTCCCTGCCTCTGATTCCCCACCTCTGATTCCCCATATCTGATTTCCCGCCTCTGATTCCCCAACTCTGATTCCCCACCTCTGATTCTCCAGCTATGATTCCCCGCCTCTGATTCCCCGCATCTGATTCCCTGCATCTGATTCCAAGCCTCTGATTCCCTGCATCTGATTCCCAACCTCTGATTCCCCACCTCTGATTCCCCATTTCTGATTCCCCGCATCTGATTCCCTGCATCTGATTCCAAGCCTCTGATTCCCTGCCTCTGATTCCCAACCTCTGATTCCCCACCTCTGATTCCCCATATCTGATTCCCCGCCTCTGTTTCCCCGCCTCTGATTCCCCGCCTCTGTTTCCCCATATCTAATTCCCAACCTCTGATGCCCCAACTCTGATTCACTGCCTCTGATTCCCCGCGTTCTATTCCCTGCCTCTGATTCCACGCCTGTGATTCCCCATCTCTGATTCACCACCTCTGATTCCCCACCTCTGATTCCCCATATCTAATTCCCCGCCTCTGAATCCCCAACTCTGATTCCCTGCCTCTGATTCCCTGCTTCTGATTCTGATTCCCCACCTCTGATTCCCCATCTCTGATTCCACACATCTAATTCCCTGCCTCTGATTCCCCATCTCTGATTCCCCATATCTGATTCCCCGCCTTCTGTTCCCCGCCTCTGATTCCCCGCCTCTGTTTCCCCATATCTAAGTCCCCGACTCTGATTCCCCAACTTTGATTCCCCACCTCTGATTCCCCAGCTCTCATTCCCCGCCTCTGATTCCCCGCATCTGATTCCATGCATATGATTCCCAGCCTCTGATTCCCTGCCTCTGATTCCCAACCTCTGATTCCCCACCTCTGATTCCCCATATCTGATTCCCCGCCTCTGTTTCCCCGCCTCTGATTCCCCTCCTCTGTTTCCCCATATCTGATCCCCGCCTCTATTTGCCCGCCTCTGTTTCCCCGCCTCTTTTTCCCCATATCTGATTCCCCGCCTCTGAATCCCCAACTCTGATTACCTGCCTCTAATTTCCCAGCTCTGATTCCCCGCCTCTGATTCCCCGTGTCTGATTTCCTGCCTCTGATTCCCCGCCTCTGATTACCCATGTCTGATTCACCGCCTCGGATTCCCCACCTCTGATTCCCCATCTCTGATTCGGCACATCCGATTCCCTGCCTCTGATTCCCCGCCTCTGATTCACTGACTCTGATTCCCCAGCTCTGATTCCCCGCCTCTGATTCCCCGCGTCTTATTCCCTGCTTCTGATTCTGATTCCCTGCCTCTGATTCCCCATCTCTGATTCCGCACATCTGATTCCCTGCCTCTGATTCCCCACCTCTGATTCCCCATATCTGATTCCCCGCCTCTGTTTCCCCTTCTCTGATTCCCCGCCTCTGTTTCCCCATATCTAAGTCCCCGCCTCTGATTCCCCAACTCTGATTCCCCACCTCTGATTCCCCAGCTCTGATTCCCCGCCTCTGATTCCCCGCATCTGATTCCCTGCATCTGATACCCAGCCTCTGATTCCGTGCCTGTGATTCCCAAACTCTGATTCCCCACCTCTGATTCCCCATATCTGATTCCCCGCCTCTGTTTCCCCGCCTCTGATTCCCCGCCTCTGTTTCCCCATATCTGATTCACCGCCTCTATTTGCCCACCTATGATTCCCCACCTCAGTTTCCCCATATCTGATTCCCCGCCTCTGAATCCCCAACTCTGATTCCCTGCATCTAATTCCCCAGCTCTGATTCCCCGCCTCTGATTCCCCGTGTCTGATTTCCTGCCTCTGATTCCCCGCCTCTGTTTACCCATGTCTGATTCACCGCCTCTGATTCCCCACCTCTGATTCCCCATCTCTGATTCCGCACATCCCATTCCCTGCCTCTGATTCCCCGCCTCTGATTCCCCGCCTCAGATTCCCCGTGTCTGATTTCCTGCCTCTGATTCCCCGCCTCTGATTACCCATGTCTGATTCACCGCCTCTCATTCCCCACCTCTGATTCCCCATCTCTGATTCCGCACATCCGATTCCCTGCTTCTGATTCCCCGACTCTGATTCACAGCCTCTGATTCCCCAGCTCTGATTCCCCGCCTCAGATTCCCCGCGTCTTATTCCCTGCTTCTGATTCTGATTCCCTGCCTCTGATTCCCCATCTCTGATTCCACACATCTGATTCCCTGCCTCTGATTCCCCACCTCTGATTCCCCATATCTGATTCCCCGCCTCTGTTTCCCCGCCTCTGATTCCCCGCCTCTGTTTCCCCATATCTAAGTCCCCGCCTCTGATTCCGCAACTCTGATTCCACACCTCTGATTCCCCAGCTCTGAATACCCACCTCTGATTCCCCATATCTGATTCCCCGCCTCTGTTTCCCCGCCTCTGATTCCCCGCCACTGTTTCCCCATATCTGATTCCCCGCCTCTGAATCCCCAACTCTGATTCCCTGCATCTAATTCCCCAGCTCTGATTCCCCGCCTCTGATTCCCCGTGTCAGATTTCCTGCCTCTGATTCCCCGCCTCTGATTACCCATGTCTGATTCACCGCCTCTGATTCCCCACCTCTGATTCCCCATCTCTGATTCCGCACATCAGATTCCCTGCCTCTGATTCCCCGCCTCTGATTCACCGCCTCTGATTCACCGCCTCTGATTCCCGGCCTCTGATTTCCCGCCTCTGATTCCCTGCCACTGATACCCCGCCCCTGATTCCCCACCTCTGATTCCCCATATCTGATTCCCCGCCTCTGTTTCCCCGCCTCTGAATCCCCGCCTCTGATTTCCCATATCTGATTCCCCGCCTCTGATTCCCCATCTCTGATTCCCCGCCTCTGATTCCCCAGCTCTGAATCCCCGCCTCTGATTCCCCGCGTCTGATTACCGGCCTCTGATTCCCCACCTCTGATTCCCCATATCTGATTCCCCGCCTCTGTTTCCCCGCCTCTGATTCCCCACAACTGATTAACAATATCTGATTCCCCGCCTCTGATTCCCCACCTCTGATTCCCCGCCTCTGATTCGCCAGCTATGATTCCCCACCTCTGATTCCCCGCGTCTGATTCCCTGCCTCTGATTCCCCGCCTCTGATTCCACATCTCTGATTCACCACCTCTGATTCCCAGCGTCTGATTCCCCGCCTCTGATTCCCCATCTCTGATTCCCCATCTCTGATTCCCCATCTCTGATTCCCCAATTCTGATTCCCCGCCTCTGATTCCCCAGCTCTGAATCCTCGCCTCTGATTCCCTGCCTCTGATTCCCAACATCTGATTCCCCACCTCTGAATTCCCATATTGATTCCCTGCCTCTGATTCCCCGCCTCTGATTCCCCAACTCTGATTCCCCGCCTCTGATTCCCCAGCTCTGATTCCCCGCCTCTTATTCCCCGTGTTTGATTCCCTGCCTCTGATTCCCGGCCTCTGATTCCCCATCTCTGATTCACCGCCTTTCATTCGCCACCTCTGATTCCCCATATCTGATTCCCCGCCTCTGTTTCCCCGCCTCTGATTCCCCGCCTCTGATTCCCCATATCTCATTCCCCGCCTCTGAATCCCCATCTCTGATTCCCGGACTCTGATTCCCCACCTCTGATTCCCGGACTCTTATTCCCGGCATCTGATCCGGCCTCTGATTCCTGGCCTCTGATTCCCTGCTTCTGATTCTGATTCCCTTCCTCTGATTCACCATCTCTGATTGCGCACATCTGATTCCCTGCCTCTGATTCCCCACCTCTGATTCCCCATATCTGATTTCCCGCCTCTGTTTCCCCGCCTCTGATTCCCCGCCTCTGTTTCCCAATATCTAAGTCCCCGCCTCTGATTCCCCAACTCTGATTCCCCACCTCTGATTCTCCAGCTCTGATTCCCCGCCTCTGATTCCCCGCATCTGATTCCCTGCATCTGATTCCAAGCCTCTGATTCCCTGCATCTGATTCCCAACCTCTGATTCCCCACCTCTGATTCCCCATATCTGATTCCCCGCCTCTGTTTCCCCGCCTCTGATTCCCCGCCTCTGTTTCCCCATATCTGATTCCCGGCCTCTGATTCCCCGCCTCTGATTCCCCGCCTCTGATTCCCTGCCTCTGATTCCCCATCTCCGATTCCGCACATCTGATTCCCTGCCTCTGATTCCCCGCCTCTGATTCCCCGCCTCTGATTCCCTGCCTCTGATTCCCAACATCTGATTCCCCACCTCTGATTCCCCATATCTGATTCCCCGCCTCTGTTTCCCCGCCTCTGATTCCCCTCCTCTGATTCCCCAACTCTAATTCCCCGCCTCTGATTCCCCAGCTCTGATTCCCCGTGTTTGATTCCCTGCCTCTGATTCCGTGCCCTGATTCCCCATCTCTGTTTCACCGCCTTTGATTCGGAACCTCTGATTCCCCTTATCTGATTCCCCGCCTCTGTTTCCCCGCCTCTGATTCCCTGCCTCTGATTCCCAACCTCTGATTCCACACCTCTGATTCCCCATATCTGATTCCCCGCCTGTGTTTCCCCACCTCTGATTCCCCGCCCCTGTTTCCCCATATCTGATTCCCCGCCTCTGATTCCCCAACACTGATTCCCAGCCTCTGATTCCCCAGCTCTGATTCCCCGCCTCTGATTCCCCGTGTTTGATTCCCTGCCTCTGATTGCCCGCCTCTGATTCCCCATCTCTGATTCACCGCCTTTGATTCGCCACCTCTGATTCCCCATATCTCATTCCCTGTCTCTGTTTCCCCGCCTCTGATTCCCCGCCTCTGATTCCCTGCATCTGATTCCAAGCCTCTGATTCCCTGCCTCTGATTCCCAACCTCTGATTCCCCACCTCTGATTTCCCATATCTGATTCCCGGCCTCTGATTCCCCGCCTCTGATTCCCCGCCTCTGATTCCCTGCCTCTGATTCCCCATCTCCGATTCCGCACATCTGATTCCCTGCCTCTGATTCCCCGCCTCTGATTCCCCACCTCTGATTCCCTGCCTCTGATTCCCAACATCTGATTCCCCACCTCTTATTCCCCATATCTGATTCCCCGCCTGTTTCCCCGCCTCTGACTCCCCTCCTCTGATTCCCCAACTCTAATTCCCCGCCTCTGATTCCCCAGCTCTGATTCCCCGTGTTTGATTCCCTGCCTCTGATTCCCTGCCCTGATTCCCCATCTCTGTTTCACCGCCTTTGATTCGCCACCTCTGATTCCCCATATCTGATTCCCCTCCTCTGTTTCCCCGCCTCTGATTCCCTGCCTCTGATTCCCAACCTCTGATTCCACACCTCTGATTCTTCATCTCTGATTCCTCGCCTCTGTTTCCCCACCTCTGATTCCCCGCCCCTCTTTCCCCATATCTGATTCCCCGCCTCTGATTCCCCAACTCTGATTCCCCGACTCTGATTCCCCAGCTCTGATTCCCCGCCTCTGATTCCCCGTGTTTGATTCCCTGCCTCTGATTGCCCGCCTCTGATTCCCCATCTCTGATTCACCGCCTTTGATTCGCCACCTCTGATTCCCCATATCTCATTCCCTGTCTCTGTTTCCACGCCTCTGATTCCCCGCCTCTGATTCCCTGCATCTGATTCCAAGCCTCTGATTCCCTGCCTCTGATTCCCAACCTCTGATTCCCCACCTCTGATTTCCCATATCTGATTCCCGGCCTCTGATTCCCCGCCTCTGATTCCCCGCCTCTGATTCCCTGCCTCTGATTCCCCATCTCCGATTCCGCACATCTGATTCCCTGCCTCTGATTCCCCGCCTCTGATTCCCCACCTCTGATTCCCTGCCTCTGATTCCCAACATCTGATTCCCCACCTCTTATTCCCCATATCTGATTCCCCGCCTGTTTCCCCGCCTCTGACTCCCCTCCTCTGATTCCCCAACTCTAATTCCCCGCCTCTGATTCCCCAGCTCTGATTCCCCGTGTTTGATTCCCTGCCTCTGATTCCCTGCCCTGATTCCCCATCTCTGTTTCACCGCCTTTGATTCGCCACCTCTGATTCCCCATATCTGATTCCCCTCCTCTGTTTCCCCGCCTCTGATTCCCTGCCTCTGATTCCCAACCTCTGATTCCACACCTCTGATTCTTCATCTCTGATTCCTCGCCTCTGTTTCCCCACCTCTGATTCCCCGCCCCTCTTTCCCCATATCTGATTCCCCGCCTCTGATTCCCCAACTCTGATTCCCCGACTCTGATTCCCCAGCTCTGATTCCCCGCCTCTGATTCCCCGTGTTTGATTCCCTGCCTCTGATTGCCCGCCTCTGATTCCCCATCTCTGATTCACCGCCTTTGATTCGCCACCTCTGATTCCCCATATCTGATTCCCCACCTCTGTTTCCCCGCCTCTGATTCCCCGCCTCTGATTCTCCATATCTCATTCTCCGCCTCTGAATCCCCATCTCTGATTCCCGGACTCTGATTCCCCACCTCTGATTCCCGGCCTCTTATTCCCAGCATCTGATTCCCGGCCTCTGATCCCTGCCTCTGATTCCCCATCACTGATTCCGCACATCTGATTCCCTGCCTCTGATTCCCCACCTCTGATTCCCCATATCTGATTCCCCGCCTCTGTTTCCCCGCCTCTGATTCCCCGCCTCTGTTTCCCCATATCTAATTCCGAACCTCTGATGCCCCAACTCTAATTCCCTGCCTCTGATTCCCCGCGTTCTATTCCCTGCCTCTGATTCCCCGCCTGTGATTCCCCATCTCTGATTCACCACCTCTGATTCCCCACCTCTGATTCCCCATATCTGATTCCCCGCCTCTGTTTCCCAACCTCTGATTCCACACCTTTGATTCCCCATATCTGATTCCCCGCCTCTGTTTCCCCGCCTCTGATTCCCGGCCCCTGTTTCCCCATATCTGATTCCCCGCCTCTTATTCCCCAACTCAGATTCCCCGCCTCTGATTCCCCAGCTCTGATTCCCCGCCTCTGATTCCCTGTGTTTGATTCCCTGCCTCTGATTCCCCGCCTCTGATTCCCCATCTCTGATTCACTGCCTTTGATTCGCCACCTCTGATTCCCCATATCTGATTCCCCACCACTGTTTCCACGCCTCAAATTCCCCGCCTCTGTTTCTCCATATCTCATTCCCCGCCTTTGAATCCCCATCTCTGATTCCCGGACTCTGATTCCCCACCTCTGATTCCCGGCCTCTTATTCCCAGCATCTGATTCCTGGCCTCTGATTCCCCATATCTGATTCCCCGCTTCTGATTCTGATTCCCTGCCTCTGATTCCCCATCTCTGATTCCGCACATCTGATTCCCTGCCTCTGATTCCCCACCTCTGATTCCCCATATCTGATTCCCCTCCTCTGTTTCCCCACCTCTGATTCCCCGCCTCTGTTTCCCCATATCTAATTCCCAACCTCTGATGCCCCAACTCTGATTCCCTGCCTCTGATTCCCCGCGTTCTATTCCCTGCCTCTGATTCCCCGCCTGTGATTCCCCATCTCTGATTCACCACCTCTGATTCCCCACCTCTGATTCCCCATATCTAATTCCTCGCCTCTGTTTTCCCGCCTCTGATTCCCCGCCTCTGTTTCCCCATATCTGATTCCCCGCCTCTGAATCCCCAACTCTGATTCCCTGCCTCTGATTCCCCAGCTCTGATTCCCCACCTTTGATTCCCCCCGTCTGATTCCCAGCCTCTGAATCCCCGTGTCTGATTTCCTGCCTCTGATTCACCGCCTCTGATTCCCCATCTCTGACTCACTGCCTCTGATTCCCCACCTCTGATTCCCCATCTCTGATTCCGCACATCTGATTCCCCGCCTCTGATTCCCCGCCTCTGATTCCCTGCCTCTGATTCCCCATCTCCGATTCCGCACATCTGATTCCCTGCCTCTGATTACCCGCCTCTGATTCCCCGCCTCTGATTCCCTGCCTCTGATTCCCAACATCTGATTCCCCACCTCTGATTCCCCATATCTTATTCCCCGCCTCTGTTTCCCCGCCTCTGATTCCCCTCCTCTGATTCCCCAACTCTAATTCCCCGCCTCTGATTCCCCAGCTCTGATTCCCCGTGTTTGATTCCCTGCCTCTGATTCCCTGCCCTGATTCCCCATCTCTGTTTCACCGCCTTTGATTCGCCACCTCTGATTCCCCTTATCTGATTCCCCGCCTCTGTTTCCCCGCCTCTGATTCCCTGCCTCTGATTCCCAACCTCTGATTCCACACCTCTGATTCCCCATATCTGATTCCCCGCCTGTGTTTCCCCACCTCTGATTCCCCGCCCCTGTTTCCCCATATCTGATTCCCCGCCTCTGATTCCCCAACCCTGATTCCCAGCCTCTGATTCCCCAGCTCTGATTCCCCGCCTCTGATTCCCCGTGTTTGATTCCCTGCCTCTGATTGCCCGCCTCTGATTCCCCATCTCTGATTCACCGCCTTTGATTCGCCACCTCTGATTCCCCATATCTGATTCCCTGTCTCTGTTTCCCCGCCTCTGATTCCCCGCCTCTGATTCCCTGCATCTGATTCCAAGCCTCTGATTCCCTGCCTCTGATTCCCAACCTCTGATTCCCCACCTCTGATTTTCCATAGCTGATTCCCCGCCTCTGTTTCCCCGCCTCTGATTCCCCGCCTCTGTTTCCCCATATCTGATTCCCGGCCTTGATTCCCCGCCTCTGATTCCCCGCCTCTGATTCCCTGCCTCTGATTCCCCATCTCCGATTCCGCACATCTGATTCCCTGCCTCTGATTCCCCGCCTGTGATTCCCCACCTCTGATTCCCTGCCTCTGATTCCCAACATCTGATTCCCCACCTCTTATTCCCCATATCTGATTCCCCGCCTGTTTCCCCGCCTCTGACTCCCCTCCTCTGATTCCCCAACTCTAATTCCCCGCCTCTGATTCCCCAGCTCTGATTCCCCGTGTTTGATTCCCTGCCTCTGATTCACTGCCCTGATTCTCCATCTCTGTTTCACCGCCTTTGATTCGCCACCTCTGATTCCCCATATCTGATTCCCCTCCTCTGTTTCCCCGCCTCTGATTCCCTGCCTCTGATTCCCAACCTCTGATTCCACACCTCTGATTCCCCATCTCTGATTCCTCGCCTCTGTTTCCCCGCCTCTGATTCCCCGCCCCTCTTTCCCCATATCTGATTCCCCGCCTCTGATTCCCCAACTCTGATACCCCGCCTCTGATTCCCCAGCTCTGATTCCCCGCCTCTGATTCCCCGTGTTTGATTCCCTGCCTCTGATTGCCCGCCTCTGATTCCCCATCTCTGATTCACCGCCTTTGATTCGCCACCTCTGATTCCCCATATCTGATTTACCACCTCTGTTTCCCCGCCTCTGATTCCCCGCCTCTGATTCTCCATATCTCATTCTCCGCCTCTGAATCCCCATCTCTGATTCCCGGACACTGACTCCCCACCTCTGATTCCCGGCCTCTTATTCCCAGCATCTGATTCCCGGCCTCTGATTCCCGGCCTCTGATTCCCCGCTTCTGATTCTGATTCCCTGCCTCTGATTCCCCATCTCTGATTCCGCACATCTGATTCCCTGCCACTGATTCCCCACCTCTGATTCCCCATATCTGATTCCCCGCCTCTGTTTCCCCGCCTCTGATTCTCCGCCTCTGTTTCCCCATATCTAATTCCGAACCTCTGATGCCCCAACTCTAATTCCCTGCCTCTGATTCCCCGCGTTCTATTCCCTGCCTCTGATTCCCCGCCTGTGATTCCCCATCTCTGATTCACCACCTCTGATTCCCCACCTCTGATTCCCCATATCTGATTCCCCGCCTCTGTTTCCCAACCTCTGATTCCACACCTCTGATTCCCCATATCTGATTCCCCGCCTCTGTTTCCCCGCCTCTGATTCCCGGCCCCTGTTTCCCCATATCTGATTCCCCGCCTCTTATTCCCCAACTCAGATTCCCCACCTCTGATTCCCCAGCTCTGATTCCCCGCCTCTGATTCCCTGTGTTTGATTCCCTGCCTCTGATTCCCCGCCTCTGATTCCCCACCTCTGATTCACTGCCTTAGATTCGCCACCTCTGATTCCCCATATCTGATTCCCCACCACTGTTTCCACGCCTCAAATTCCCCGCCTCTGATTCTCCATATCTCATTCCCCGCCTTTGAATCCCCATCTCTGATTCCCGGACTCTGATTCCCCACCTCTGATTCCCGGACTATTATTCCCAGCATCTGATTCCTGGCCTCTGATTCCCCATATCTGATTCCCCGCTTCTGATTCTGATTCCCTGCCTCTGATTCCCCATCTCTGATTCCGCACATCTGATTCCCTGCCTCTGAATCCCCACCTCTGATTCCCCATATCTGATTCCCCGCCTCTGTTTCCCCACCTCTGATTCCCCGCCTCTGTTTCCCCTTATCTAATTCCCAACCTCTGATGCCCCAACTCTGATTCCCTGCCTCTGATTCCCCGCGTTCTATTCCCTGCCTCTGATTCCCCGCCTGTGATTCCCCATCTCTGATTCACCACCTCTGATTCCCCACCTCTGATTCCCTATATCTGATTCCCCGCCTCTGTTTCCACGCCTCTGATTCCCCGCCTCTGATTCCCCATATCTCATTCCCCGACTCTGAATCCCCACCTCTGATTCCCGGCCTCTTATTCCCGTCATCTGATTCCGGCCTCTGATTCCCGGCCTCTGATTCCCTGCTTCTGATTCTGATTCCCTGCCTCTGATTCCCCATCTCTGATTGCGCACATCTGATTCCCTGCCTCTGATTCCCCACCTCTGATTCCCCATATCTGATTTCCCGCCTCTGTTTCCCCGCCTCTGATTCCCCGCCTCTGTTTCCCAATATCTAAGACCCGCCTCTGATTCCCCAACTCTGATTCCCCACCTCTGATTCTCCAGCTATGATTCCCCGCCTCTGATTCCCCGCATCTGATTCCCTGCATCTGATTCCAAGCCTCTGATTCCCTGCATCTGATTCCCAACCTCTGATTCCCCACCTCTGATTCCCCATTTCTGATTCCCCGCATCTGATTCCCTGCATCTGATTCCAAGCCTCTGATTCCCTGCCTCTGATTCCCAACCTCTGATTCCCCACCTCTGATTCCCCATATCTGATTCCCCGCCTCTGTTTCCCCGCCTCTGATTCCCCGCCTCTGTTTCCCCATATCTAATTCCCAACCTCTGATGCCCCAACTCTGATTCCCTGCCTCTGATTCCCCGCGTTCTATTCCCTGCCTCATATTCCACGCCTGTGATTCCCCATCTCTGATTCACCACCTCTGATTCCCCACCTCTGATTCCCCATATCTAATTCCCCGCCTCTGTTTTCCCTCCTCAGATTCCCCGCCTCTGTTTCCCCATATCTGATTCCCCGCCTCTGAATCCCCAACTCTGATTCCCTGCCTCTGATTCCCTGCTTCTGATTCTGATTCCCCACCTCTGATTCCCCATCTCTGATTCCGCACATCTAATTCCCTGCCTCTGATTCCCCATCTCTGATTCCCCATATCTGATTCCCCGCCTTCTGTTCCCCGCCTCTGATTCCCCGCCTCTGTTTCCCCATATCTAAGTCCCCGACTCTGATTCCCCAACTTTGATTCCCCACCTCTGATTCCCCAGCTCTGATTCCCCGCCTCTGATTCACCGCATCTGATTCCATGCATATGATTCCCAGCCTATGATTCCCTGCCTCTGATTCCCAACCTCTGATTCCCCACCTCTGATTCCCCATATCTGATTCCCCGCCTCTGTTTCCCCGCCTCTGATTCCCCTCCTCTGTTTCCCCATATCTGATCCCCGCCTCTATTTGCCCGCCTCTGTTTCCCCGCCTCTTTTTCCCCATATCAGATTCCCCGCCTCTGAATCCCCAACTCTGATTCCCTGCCTCTAATTTCCCAGCTCTGATTCCCCGCCTCTGATTCCCCGTGTCTGATTACCTGCCTCTGATTCCCCGCCTCTGATTACCCATGTCTGATTCACCGCCTCTGATTCCCCACCTCTGATTCCCCATCTCTGATTCGGCACATCCGATTCCCTGCCTCTGATTCCCCGCCTCTGATTCACTGACTCTGATTCCCCAGCTCTGATTCCCCACCTCTGATTCCCCATATCTGATTCCCCGCCTCTGATTCCCCGCCTCTGTTTCCCCATATCTAAGTCCCCGCCTCTGATTCCCCAACTCTGATTCCCCACCTCTGATTCCCCAGCTCTGATTCCCCGCCTCTGATTCCCCGCATCTGATTCCCTGCATCTGATACCCAGCCTCTGATTCCCTGCCTGTGATTCCCAAACTCTGATTCCCCACCTCTGATTCCCCATATCTGATTCCCCGCCTCTGTTTCCCCGCCTCTGATTCCCCGCCTCTGTTTCCCCATATCTGATTCCCCGCCTCTATTTGCCCACCTCTGATTCCCCACCTCAGTTTCCCCATATCTGATTCCCCGCCTCTGAATCCCCAACTCTGATTCCCTGCATCTAATTCCCCAGCTCTGATTCCCCGCCTCTGATTCCCCGTGTCTGATTTCCTGCCTCTGATTCCCCGCCTCTGTTTACCCATGTCTGATTCACCGCCTCTGATTCCCCACCTTTGATTCCCCATCTCTGATTCCGCACATCCCATTCCCTGCCTCTGATTCCCCGCCTCTGATTCCCCGCCTCTGATTACCCATGTCTGATTCACCGCCTCTGATTCCCCACCTCTGATTCCCCATCTCTGATTCCGCACATCCGATTCCCTGCTTCTGATTCCCCGCCTCTGATTCACAGCCTCTGATTCCCCAGCTCTGATTCCCCGCCTCAGATTCCCCGCGTCTTATTCCCTGCTTCTGATTCTGATTCCCTGCCTCTGATTCCCCATCTCTGATTCCACACATCTGATTCCCTGCCTCTGATTCCCCACCTCTGATTCCCCATATCTGATTCCCCGCCTCTGTTTCCCCGCCTCTGATTCCCCGCCTCTGTTTCCCCATATCTAAGTCCCCGCCTCTGATTCCGCAACTCTGATTCCACACCTCTGATTCCCCAGCTCTGAATACCCACCTCTGATTCCCCATATCTGATTCCCCGCCTCTGTTTCCCCGCCTCTGATTCCCCGCCACTGTTTCCCCATATCTGATTCCCCGCCTCTGAATCCCCAACTCTGATTCCCTGCATCTAATTCCCCAGCTCTGATTCCCCGCCTCTGATTCCCCGTGTCAGATTTCCTGCCTCTGATTCCCCGCCTCTGATTACCCATGTCTGATTCACCGCCTCTGATTCCCCACCTCTGATTCCCCATCTCTGATTCCGCACATCAGATTCCCTGCCTCTGATTCCCCGCCTCTGATTCACCGCCTCTGATTCACCGCCTCTGATTCCCGGCCTCTGATTTCCCGCCTCTGATTCCCTGCCACTGATACCCCGCCCCTGATTCCCCACCTCTGATTCCCCATATCTGATTCCCGGCCTCTGTTTCCCCGCCTCTGATTCCCCGCCTCTGATTTCCCATATCTGATTCCCCGCCTCTGATTCCACAACTCTGATTCCCCGCCTCTGATTCCCCAGCTCTGAATCCCCGCCTCTGATTCCCCACGTCTGATTACCGGCCTCTGATTCCCCACCTCTGATTCCCCATATCTGATTCCCCGCCTCTGTTTCCCCGCCTCTGATTCCCCACCTCTGATTAACAATATCTGATTCCCCGCCTCTGATTCCCCACCTCTGATTCCCCGCCTCTGATTCGCCAGCTATGATTCCCCACCTCTGATTCCCAGCGTCTGATTCCCCGCCTCTGATTCCCCATCTCTGATTCCCCATCTCTGATTCCCCATCTCTGATTCCCTAATTCTGATTCGCCACCTCTGATTCCCCTTATCTGATTCCCCGCCTCTGTTTCCCCGCCTCTGATTCCCTGCCTCTGATTCCCAACCTCTGATTCCACACCTCTGATTCCCCATATCTGATTCCCCGCCTGTGTTTCCCCACCTCTGATTCCCCGCCCCTGTTTCCCCATATCTGATTCCCCGCCTCTGATTCCCCAACCCTGATTCCCAGCCTCTGATTCCCCAGCTCTGATTCCCTGCCTCTGATTCCCCGTGTTTGATTCCCTGCCTCTGATTGCCCGCCTCTGATTCCCCATCTCTGATTCACCGCCTTTGATTCGCCACCTCTGATTCCCCATATCTGATTCCCTGTCTCTGTTTCCCCACCTCTGATTCCCCGCCTCTGATTCCCCATATCTCATTCCCCGCCTCTGAATCCCCATCTCTGAATCCCGGACTCTGATTCCCCACCTCTGATTCCCGGCCTCTTATTCCCGGCATCTGATTCCGGCCTCTGATTCCCGGCCTCTGATTCCCTGCTTCTGATTCTGATTCCCTGCCTCTGATTCCCCATCTCTGATTGCGCACATCTGATTCCCTGCCTCTGATTCCCCACCTCTGATTCCCCATATCTGATTCCCCGCCTCTGTTTCCCCGCCTCTGATTCCCCGCCTCTGTTTCCCAATATCTAAGTCCCCGCCTCTGATTCCCCAACTCTGATTCCCCACCTCTGATTCTCCAGCTCTGATTCCCCGCCTCTGTTTCCCCATATCTAAGTCCCCGCCTCTGATTCCCCAACTCTGATTCCCCACCTCTGATTCCCCAGCTCTGATTCCCCGCCTCTGATTCCCCGCATCTGATTCCCAGCATCTGATTCCCAGCCTCTGATTCCCTGCCTGTGATTCCCAACCTCTGATTCCCCACCTCTGATTCCCCATATCTGATTCCCCGCCTCTGTTTCCCCGCCTCTGATTCCCCGCCTCTGTTTCCCCATATCTGATTCCCCGCCTCTATTTGCCCACCTCTGATTCCCCACCTCAGTTTCCCCAGCTCTGATTCCCCGCCTCTGATTCCCCGCATCTGATTCCCTGCATCTGATTCCCAGCCTCTGATTCCCTGCCTGTGATTCCCAACCTCTGATTCCCCACCTCTGATTCCCCATATCTGATTCCCCGCCTCTGTTTCCCCACCTCTGATTCCCCGCCTCTGTTTCCCCATATCTGATTCCCCGCCTCTATTTGCCCACCTCTGATTACCCACCTCAGTTTCCCCATATCTGATTCCCCGCCTCTGAATCCCCAACTCTGATTCCCTGCATCTAATTCCCCAGCTCTGATTCCCCGCCTCTGATTCCCCGTGTCTGATTTCCTGCCTCTGATTCCCCGCCTCTGATTACCCATGTCTGATTCACCGCCTCTGATTCCCCACTTCTGATTCCCCATCTCTGATTCCGCACATCCCATTCCCTGCCTCTGATTCCCCGCCTCTGATTCCCCGCCTCAGATTCCCCGTGTCTGATTTCCTGCCTCTGATTCCCCGCCTCTGATTACCCATGTCTGATTCACCGCCTCTGATTCCCCACCTCTGATTCCCCATCTCTGATTCCGCACATCCGATTCCCTGCTTCTGATTCCCCGCCTCTGATTCACAGCCTCTGATTCCCCAGCTCTGATTCCCCGCCTCAGATTCCCCGCGTCTTATTCCCTGCTTCTGATTCTGATTCCCTGCCTCTGATTCCCCATCTCTGATACCGCACATCTGATTCCCTGCCTCTGATTCCCCACCTCTGATTCCCAATATCTGATTCCCCGCCTCTGTTTCCCCGCCTCTGATTCCCCGCCTCTGTTTCCCCATATCTAAGTCCCCGCCTCTGATTCCCCAACTCTGATTCCCCACCTCTGATTCCCCAGCTCTGATTCCCCACCTCTGATTCCCCATATCTGATTCCCCGCCTCTGAATCCCCAACTCTGATTCCCTGCATCTAATTCCCCAGCTCTGATTCCCCGCCTCTGATTCCCCGTGTCTGATTTCCTGCCTCTGATTCCCCGCCTCTGATTACCCATGTCTGATTCACCGCCTCTGATTCCCCACCTCTGATTCCCCATCTCTGATTCCGCACATCCGATTCCCTGCCTCTGATTCCCCGCCTCTGATTCACCGCCTCTGATTCCCGGCCTCTGATTTCCCGCCTCTGATTCCCTGCCACTGATACCCCGCCCCTGATTCCCCACCTCTGATTCCCCATATCTGATTCCCCGCCTCTGTTTCCCAGCCTCTGATTCCCCGCCTCTGATTCCCCATATCTGATTCCCCGCCTCTGATTCCCCAACTCTGATTCCCCGCCTCTGATTCCCCAGCTCTGAAACCCCGCCTCTGATTCCCCGCGTCTGATTGCCGGCCTCTGATTCCCCGCCTCTGATTCTCCATCTCTGATTCACAACCTCTGATTCCCCACCTCTGATTGCCCATATCTGATTCCCCGCCTCTGTATCCCCGCCTCTGATTCCCCAGCTCTGATTAACAATATCTGATTCCCCGCCTCTGATTCCCCACCTCTGATTCCCCGCCTCTGATTCGCCAGCTATGATTCCCCGCCTCTGATTCCCCAGCTCTGATTCCCTGCCTCTGATTCCCCGTGTTTGATTCCCTGCCTCTGATTCCCGGCCTCTGATTCCCCATCTCTGATTCACCGCCTTTGATTCGCCACCTCTGATTCCCCATATCTGATTCACCGCCTCTGTTTCCCCGCCTCTGATTCCCCGCCTCTGATTCCCCATATCTCATTCCCCGCCTCTGAATCCCCATCTCTGATTCCCGGACTCTGATTCCCCACCTCTGATTCCCGGCCTCTTATTCCCGGCATCTGATTCCGGCCTCTGATCCCCGGCCTCTGATTCCCTGCTTCTGATTCTGATTCCCTGCCTCTGATTCCCCATCTCTGATTGCGCACATCTGATTCCCTGCCTCTGATTCCCCACCTCTGATTCCCCATATCTGATTCCCCGCCTCTGTTTCCCCGCCTCTGATTCCCCGCCTCTGTTTCCCAATATCTAAGTCCCCGCCTCTGATTCCCCAACTCTGATTCCCCACCTCTGATTCTCCAGCTCTGATTCCCCGCCTCTGATTCCCCGCATCTGATTCCCTGCATCTGATTCCAAGCCTCTGATTCCCTGCCTCTGATTCCCAACCTCAGATTCCCCACCTCTGATTTCCCATATCTGATTCCCCGCCTCTGTTTCCCCGCCTCTGATTCCCCGCCGCTGTTTCCCCATATCTGATTCCCGGCCTCTGATTCCCCGCCTCTGATTCCCCGCCTCTGATTCCCTGCCTCTGATTCCCCATCTCCGATTCCCTGCCACTGATACCCCGCTCCTGATTCCCCACCTCTGATTCCCCATATCTGATTCCCCGCCTGTTTCCCCGCCTCTGATTCCCCGCCTCTGATTCCCCATATCTGATTCCCCGCCTCTGATTCCCCAACTCTGATTCCCCGCCTCTGATTCCCCAGCTCTGAAACCCCGCCTCTGATTCCCCGCGTCTGATTGCCGGCCTCTGATTCCCCGCCTCTGATTCTCCATCTCTGATTCACAACCTCTGATTCCCCACCTCTGATTGCCCATATCTGATTCCCCGCCTCTGTATCCCCGCCTCTGATTCCTTAGCTCTGATTAACAATATCTGATTCCCCGCCTCTGATTCCCCACCTCTGAATCCCCGCCTCTGATTCGCCAGCTATGATTCCCCGCCTCTGATTCCCCAGCTCTGATTCCCTGCCTCTGATTCCCCGTGTTTGATTCCCTGCCTCTGATTCCCGGCCTCTGATTCCCCATCTCTGATTCACCGCCTTTGATTCGCCACCTCTGATTCCCCATATCTGATTCACCGCCTCTGTTTCCCCGCCTCTGATTCCCCGCCTCTGATTCCCCATATCTCATTCCCCGCCTCTGAATCCCCATCTCTGATTCCCGGACTCTGATTCCCCACCTCTGATTCCCGGCCTCTTATTCCCGGCATCTGATTCCGGCCTCTGATCCCCGGCCTCTGATTCCCTGCTTCTGATTCTGATTCCCTGCCTCTGATTCCCCATCTCTGATTGCGCACATCTGATTCCCTGCCTCTGATTCCCCACCTCTGATTCCCCATATCTGATTCCCCGCCTCTGTTTCCCCGCCTCTGATTCCCCGCCTCTTTTCCCAATATCTAAGTCCCCGCCTCTGATTCCCCAACTCTGATTCCCCACCTCTGATTCTCCAGCTCTGATTCCCCGCCTCTGATTCCCCGCATCTGATTCCCTGCATCTGATTCCAAGCCTCTGATTCCCTGCCTCTGATTCCCAACCTCTGATTCCCCACCTCTGATTTCCCATATCTGATTCCCCGCCTCTGTTTCCCCGCCTCTGATTCCCCGCCTCTGTTTTCCCCATATCTGATTCCCGGCCTCTGATTCCCCGCCTCTGATTCCCCGCCTCTGATTCCCTGCCTCTGATTCCCCATCTCCGATTCCGCACATCTGATTCCCTGCCTCTGATTCCCCGCCTCTGATTCCCCGCCTCTGATTCCCTGCCTCTGATTCCCAACATCTGATTCTCCACCTCTGATTCCCCATATCTGATTCCCCGCCTGTTTCCCCGCCTCTGACTCCCCTCCTCTGATTCCCCAATTCTAATTCCCCGCCTCTGATTCCCCAGCTCTGATTCCCCGTGTTTGATTCCCTGCCTCTGATTCCCTGCCCTGATTCCCCATCTCTGTTTCACCGCCTTTGATTCGCCACCTCTGATTCCCCACCTCTGATTCCCGGACTCTTATTCCCGGCATCTGATTCCGGCCTCTGATTCCTGGCCTCTGATTCCCTGCTTCTGATTCTGATTCCCTGCCTCTGATTCCCCATCTCTGATTGCGCACATCTGATTCCCTGCCTCTGATTCCCCACCTCTGATTCCCCATATCTGATTTCCCGCCTCTGTTTCCCCGCCTCTGATTCCCCGCCTCTGTTTCCCAATATCTAAGTCCCCGCCTCTGATACCCCAACTCTGATTCCCCACCTCTCATTCTCCAGCTCTGATTCCCCGCCTCTGATTCCCCGCATCTGATTCCCTGCATCTGATTCCAAGCCTCTGATTCCCTGCATCTGATTCCCAACCTTTGATTCCCCACCTCTGATTCCCCATATCTGATTCCCCGCCTCTGTTTCCCCGCCTCTGATTCCCCGCCTCTGTTTCCCCATATCTGATTCCCGGCCTCTGATTCCCCGCCTCTGATTCCCCGCCTCTGATTCCCTGCCTCTGATTCCCCATCTCCGATTCCGCACATCTGATTCCCTGCCTCTGATTCCCCGCCTCTGATTCCCCGCCTCTGATTCCCTGCCTCTGATTCCCAACATCTGATTCCCCACCTCTGATTCCCCATATCTGATTCCCCGCCTCTGTTTCCCCAGCTCTGATTCCCCGTGTTTGATTCCCTGCCTCTGATTCCCTGCCCTGATTCCCCATCTCTGTTTCACCGCCTTTGATTCGCCACCTCTGATTCCCCTTATCTGATTCCCCGCCTCTGTTTCCCCGCCTCTGATTCCCTGCCTCTGATTCCCAACCTCTGATTCCACACCTCTGATTCCCCATATCTGATTCCCCGCCTGTGTTTCCCCACCTCTGATTCCCCGCCCCTGTTTCCCCATATCTGATTCCCCGCCTCTGATTCCCCAACCCTGATTCCCAGCCTCTGATTCCCCAGCTCTGATTCCCCGCCTCTGATTCCCCGTGTTTGATTCCCTGCCTCTGATTGCCCGCCTCTGATTCCCCATCTCTGATTCACCGCCTTTGATTCGCCACCTCGGATTCCCCATATCTGATTCCCTGTCTCTGTTTCCCCACCTCTGATTCCCCGCCTCTGATTCCCCATATCTCATTCCCCGCCTCTGAATCCCCATCTCTGATTCCCGGACTCTGATTCCCCACCTCTGATTCCCGGCCTCTTATTCCCGGCATCTGATTCCGGCCTCTGATTCCCGGCCTCTGATTCCCTGCTTCTGATTCTGATTCCCTGCCTCTGATTCCCCATCTCTGATTGCGCACATCTGATTCCCTGCCTCTGATTCCCCACCTCTGATTCCCCATATCTGATTCCCTGCCTCTGTTTCCCCGCCTCTGATTCCCCGCCTCTGTTTCCCAATATCTAAGTCCCCGCCTCTGATTCCCCAACTCTGATTCCCCACCTCTGATTCTCCAGCTCTGATTCCCCGCCTCTGTTTCCCCATATCTAAGTCCCCGCCTCTGATTCCCCAACTCTGATTCCCCACCTCTGATTCCCCAGCTCTGATTCCCCGCCTCTGATTCCCCGCATCTGATTCCCAGCATCTGATTCCCAGCCTCTGATTCCCTGCCTGTGATTCCCAACCTCTGATTCCCCACCTCTGATTCCCCATATCTGATTCCCCGCCTCTGTTTCCCCGCCTCTGATTCCCCGCCTCTGTTTCCCCATATCTGATTCCCCGCCTCTATTTGCCCACCTCTGATTCCCCACCTCAGTTTCCCCAGCTCTGATTCCCCGCCTCTGATTCCCCGCATCTGATTCCCTGCATCTGATTCCCAGCCTCTGATTCCCTGCCTGTGATTCCCAACCTCTGATTCCCCACCTCTGATTCCCCATATCTGATTCCCCGCCTCTGTTTCCCCACCTCTGATTCCCCGCCTCTGTTTCCCCATATCTGATTCCCCGCCTCTATTTGCCCACCTCTGATTACCCACCTCAGTTTCCCCATATCTGATTCCCCGCCTCTGAATCCCCAACTCTGATTCCCTGCATCTAATTCCCCAGCTCTGATTCCCCGCCTCTGATTCCCCGTGTCTGATTTCCTGCCTCTGATTCCCCGCCTCTGATTACCCATGTCTGATTCACCGCCTCTGATTCCCCACTTCTGATTCCCCATCTCTGATTCCGCACATCCCATTCCCTGCCTCTGATTCCCCGCCTCTGATTCCCCGCCTCAGATTCCCCGTGTCTGATTTCCTGCCTCTGATTCCCCGCCTCTGATTACCCATGTCTGATTCACCGCCTCTGATTCCCCACCTCTGATTCCCCATCTCTGATTCCGCACATCCGATTCCCTGCTTCTGATTCCCCGCCTCTGATTCACAGCCTCTGATTCCCCAGCTCTGATACCCCGCCTCAGATTCCCTGCGTCTTATTCCCTGCTTCTGATTCTGATTCCCTGCCTCTGATTCCCCATCTCTGATACTGCACATCTGATTCCCTGCCTCTGATTCCCCACCTCTGATTCCCAATATCTGATTCCCCGCCTCTGTTTCCCCGCCTCTGATTCCCCGCCTCTGTTTCCCCATATCTAAGTCCCCGCCTCTGATTCCCCAACTCTGATTCCCCACCTCTGATTCCCCAGCGCTGATTCCCCACCTCTGATTCCCCATATCTGATTCCCCGCCTCTGAATCCCCAACTCTGATTCCCTGCATCTAATTCCCCAGCTCTGATTCCCCGCCTCTGATTCCCCGTGTCTGATTTCCTGCCTCTGATTCCCCGCCTCTGATTACCCATGTCTGATTCACCGCCTCTGATTCCCCACCTCTGATTCCCCATCTCTGATTCCGCACATCCGATTCCCTGCCTCTGATTCCCCGCCTCTGATTCACCGCCTCTGATTCCCGGCCTCTGATTTCCCGCCTCTGATTCCCTGCCACTGATACCCCGCCCCTGATTCCCCACCTCTGATTCCCCATATCTGATTCCCCGCCTCTGTTTCCCCGCCTCTGATTCCCCGCCTCTGATTCCCCATATCTGATTCCCCGCCTCTGATTCCCCAACTCTGATTCCCCGCCTCTGATTCCCCAGCTCTGAAACCCCGCCTCTGATTCCCCGCGTCTGATTGCCGGCCTCTGATTCCCCGCCTCTGATTCTCCATCTCTGATTCACAACCTCTTATTCCCAACCTCTGATTGCCCATATCTGATTCCCCGCCTCTGTATCCCCGCCTCTGATTCCGCAGCTCTGATTAACAATATCTGATTCCCCGCCTCTGATTCCCCACCTCTGATTCCCCGCCTCTGATTCGCCAGCTATGATTCCCCGCCTCTGATTCCCCAGCTCTGATTCCCTGCCTCTGATTCCCCGTGTTTGATTCCCTGCCTCTGATTCCCGGCCTCTGATTCCCCATCTCTGATTCACCGCCTTTGATTCGCCACCTCTGATTCCCCATATCTGATTCCCCGCCTCTGTTTCCCCGCCTCTGATTCCCCGCCTCTGATTCCCCATATCTCATTCCCCGCCTCTGAATCCCCATCTCTGATTCCCGGACTCTGATTCCCCACCTCTGATTCCCGGCCTCTTATTCCCGGCATCTGATTCCGGCCTCTGATCCCCGGCCTCTGATTCCCTGCTTCTGATTCTGATTCCCTGCCTCTGATTCCCCATCTCTGATTGCGCACATCTGATTCCCTGCCTCTGATTCCCCACCTCTGATTCCCCATATCTGATTCCCCGCCTCTGTTTCTCCGCCTCTGATTCCCCGCCTCTGTTTCCCAATATCTAAGTCCCCGCCTCTGATTCCCCAACTCTGATTCCCCACCTCTGATTCTCCAGCTCTGATTCCCCGCCTCTGATTCCCCGCATCTGATTCCCTGCATCTGACTCCAAGCCTCTGATTCCCTGCCTCTGATTCCCAACCTCTGATTCCCCACCTCTGATTTCCCATATCTGATTCCCCGCCTCTGTTTCCCCGCCTCTGATTCCCCGCCTCTGTTTCCCCATATCTGATTCCCGGCCTCTGATTCCCCGCCTCTGATTCCCCGCCTCTGATTCCCTGCCTCTGATTCCCCATCTCCGATTCCGCACATCTGATTCCCTGCCTCTGATTCCCCGCCTCTGATTCCCCGCCTCTGATTCCCTGCCTCTGATTCCCAACATCTGATTCTCCACCTCTGATTCCCCATATCTGATTCCCCGCCTGTTTCCCCGCCTCTGACTCCCCTCCTCTGATTCCCCAACTCTAATTCCCCGCCTCTGATTCCCCAGCTCTGATTCCCCGTGTTTGATTCCCTGCCTCTGATTCCCTGCCCTGATTCCCCATCTCTGTTTCACCGCCTTTGATTCGCCACCTCTGATTCCCCATATCTGATTCCCGTCCTCTGTTTCCCCGCCTCTGATTCCCTGCCTCTGATTCCCAACCTCTGATTCCACACCTCTGATTCCCCATATCTGATTCCTCGCCTCTTGTTTCCCCGCCTCTGATTCCCCGCCCCTGTTTCCCCATATCTGATTCCCCGCCTCTGATTCCCCAACTCTGATTCCCCGCCTCTGATTCCCCAGCTCTGATTCCCCGCCTCTGATTCCCCGTGTTTGATTCCCTGCCTCTGATTGCCCGCCTCTGATTCTCCATATCTCATACTCCGCCTCTGATTCCCCAGCTCTGAATCCCCGCCTCTGATTCCCCGCGTCTGATTACCGGCCTCTGATTCCCCACCTCTGATTCCCCATATCTGATTCCCCGCCTCTGTTTCCCCGCCTCTGATTCCCCACCTCTGATTAACAATATCTGATTCCCCGCCTCTGATTCCCCACCTCTGATTCCCCGCCTCTGATTCGCCAGCTATGATTCCCCACCTCTGATTCCCAGCGTCTGATTCCCCGCCTCTGATTCCCAATCTCTGATTCCCCATCTCTGATTCCCCAATTCTGATTCCCCGCCTCTGATTCCCCAGCTCTGAATCCTCGCCTCTGATTCCTTGCCTCTGATTCCCAACATCTGATTCCCCACCTCTGAATTCCCATATTGATTCCCTGCCTCTGATTCCCCGCCTCTGATTCCCCAACTCTGATTCCCCGCCTCTGATTCCCCAGCTCTGATTCCCCGCCTCTTATTCCCCGTGTTTGATTCCCTGCCTCTGATTCCCGGCCTCTGATTCCCCATCTCTGATTCACCGCCTTTCATTCGCCACCTCTGATTCCCCATATCTGATTCCCCGCCTCTGTTTCCCCGCCTCTGATTCCCCGCCTCTGATTCCCCATATCTCATTCCCCGCCTCTGAATCCCCATCTCTGATTCCCGGACTCTGATTCCCCACCTCTGATTCCCGGACTCTTATTCCCGGCATCTGATTCCGGCCTCTGATTCCTGGCCTCTGATTCCCTGCTTCTGATTCTGATTCCCTGCCTCTGATTCCCCATCTCTGATTGAGCACATCTGATTCCCTGCCTCTGATTCCCCACCTCTGATTCCCCATATCTGATTTCCCGCCTCTGTTTCCCCGCCTCTGATTCCCCGCCTCTGTTTCCCAATATCAAAGTCCACCGATTCTGATACCCCAACTCTGATTCCCCACCTCTGATTCTCCAGCTCTGATTCCCCGCCTCTGATTCACCGCATCTGATTCCCTGCATCTGATTCCAAGCCTCTGATTCCCTGCATCTGATTCCCAACCTCTGATTCCCCACCTCTGATTCCCCATATCTGATTCCCCGCCTCTGTTTCCCCGCCTCTGTTTCCCCATATCTGATTCCCGGCCTCTGATTCCCCGCCTCTGATTCCCCGCCTCTGATTCCCTGCCTCTTATTCCCCATCTCCGATTCCGCACATCTGAATCCCTGCCTCTGATTCCCCGCCTCTGATTCCCCGCCTCTGATTCCCTGCCTCTGATTCCCAACATCTGATTCCCCACCTCTGATTCCCCATATCTGATTCCCCGCCTCTGTTTCCCCAGCTCTGATTCCCCATGTTTGATTCCCTGCCTCTGATTCCCTGCCCTGATTCCCCATCTCTGTTTCACCGCCTTTGATTCACCACCTCTGATTCCCCTTATCTGATTCCCCGCCTCTGTTTCCCCGCCTCTGATTCCCTGCCTCTGATTCCCAACCTCTGATTCCACACCTCTGATTCCCCATATTTGATTCCCCGCCTGTGTTTCCCCACCTCTGATTCCCCGCCCCTGTTTCCCCATATCTGATTCCCCGCCTCTGATTCCCCAACCCTGATTCCCAGCCTCTGATTCCCCAGCTCTGATTCCCCGCCTCTGATTCCCCGTGTTTGATTCCCTGCCTCTGATTCCCCATCTCTGAATCACCGCCTTTGATTCGCCACCTCTGATTCCCCATATCTGATTCCCTGTCTCTGTTTCCCCACCTCTGATTCCCCGCCTCTGATTCCCCATATCTCATTCCCCGACTCTGAATCCCCATCTCTGATTCCCGGACTCTGATTCCCCACCTCTGATTCCCGGCCTCTTATTCCCGGCATCTGATTCCGGCCTCTGATTCCCGGCCTCTGATTCCCTGCTTCTGATTCTGATTCCCTGCCTCTGATTCCCCATCTCTGATTCCGCACATCTGATTCCCTGCCTCTGATTCCCCACCTCTGATTCCCCATATCTGATTCCCCGCCTCTGTTTCCCCGCCTCTGATTCCCCGCCTCTGTTTCCCAATATCTAAGTCCCCGCCTCTGATTCCCCAACTCTGATTCCCCACCTCTGATTCTCCAGCTCTGATTCCCCGCCTCTGTTTCCCCATATCTAAGTCCCCGCCTCTGATTCCCCAACTCTGATTCCCCACCTCTGATTCCCCAGCTCTGATTCCCCGCCTCTGATTCCCCGCATCTGATTCCCAGCATCTGATTCCCAGCCTCTGATTCCCTGCCTGTGATTCCCAACCTCTGATTCCCCACCTCTGATTCCCCATATCTGATTCCCCGCCTCTGTTTCCCCGCCTCTGATTCCCCGCCTCTGTTTCCCCATATCTGATTCCCCGCCTCTATTTGCCCACCTCTGATTCCCCACCTCAGTTTCCCCAGCTCTGATTCCCCGCCTCTGATTCCCCGCATCTGATTCCCTGCATCTGATTCCCAGCCTCTGATTCCCTGCCTGTGATTCCCAACCTCTGATTCCCCACCTCTGATTCCCCATATCTGATTCCCCGCCTCTGTTTCCCCACCTCTGATTCCCCGCCTCTGTTTCCCCATATCTGATTCCCCGCCTCTATTTGCCCACCTCTGATTACCCACCTCAGTTTCCCCATATCTGATTCCCCGCCTCTGAATCCCCAACTCTGATTCCCTGCATCTAATTCCCCAGCTCTGATTCCCCGCCTCTGATTCCCAGTGTCTGATTTCCTGCCTCTGATTCCCCGCCTCTGATTACCCATGTCTGATTCACCGCCTCTGATTCCCCACTTCTGATTCCCCATCTCTGATTCCGCACATCCCATTCCCTGCCTCTGATTCCCCGCCTCTGATTCCCCGCCTCAGATTCCCCGTGTCTGATTTCCTGCATCTGATTCCCCGCCTCTGATTACCCATGTCTGATTCACCGCCTCTGATTCCCCACCTCTGATTCCCCATCTCTGATTCCGCACATCCGATTCCCTGCTTCTGATTCCCCGCCTCTGATTCACAGCCTCTGATTCCCCAGCTCTGATTCCCCGCCTCAGATTCCCCGCGTCTTATTCCCTGCTTCTGATTCTGATTCCCTGCCTCTGATTCCCCATCTCTGATACCGCACATCTGATTCCCTGCCTCTGATTCCCCACCTCTGATTCCCAATATTTGATTCCCCGCCTCTGTTTCCCCGCCTCTGATTCCCCGCCTCTGTTTCCCCATATCTAAGTCCCCGCCTCTGATTCCCCAACTCTGATTCCCCACCTCTGATTCCCCAGCTCTGATTCCCCACCTCTGATTCCCCATATCTGATTCCCCGCCTCTGAATCCCCAACTCTGATTCCCTGCATCTAATTCCCCAGCTCTGATTCCCCGCCTCTGATTCCCCGTGTCTGATTTCCTGCCTCTGATTCCCCGCCTCTGATTACCCATGTCTGATTCACCGCCTCTGATTCCCCATATCTGATTCCCTGTCTCTGTTTCCCCACCTCTGATTCCCCGCCTCTGATTCCCCATATCTCATTCCCCGACTCTGAATCCCCATCTCTGATTCCCGGACTCTGATTCCCCACCTCTGATTCCCGGCCTCTTATTCCCGGCATCTGATTCCGGCCTCTGATTCCCGGCCTCTGATTCCCTGCTTCTGATTCTGATTCCCTGCCTCTGATTCCCCATCTCTGATTGCGCACATCTGATTCCCTGCCTCTGATTCCCCACCTCTGATTCCCCATATCTGATTCCCCGCCTCTGTTTCCCCGTCTCTGATTCCCCACCTCTGTTTCCCAATATCTAAGTCCCCGCCTCTGATTCCCCAACTCTGATTCCCCACCTCTGATTCTCCAGCTCTGATTCCCCGCCTCTGTTTACCCATATCTAAGTCCCCGCCTCTGATTCCCCAACTCTGATTCCCCACCTCTGATTCCCCAGCTCTGATTCCCCGCCTCTGATTCCCCGCATCTGATTCCCAGCATCTGATTCCCAGCCTCTGATTCCCTGCCTGTGATTCCCAACCTCTGATTCCCCACCTCTGATTCCCCATATCTGATTCCCCGCCTCTCTTTCCCCGCCTCTGATTCCCCGCCTCTGTTTCCCCATATCTGATTCCCCGCCTCTATTTGCCCACCTCTGATTCCCCACCTCAGTTTCCCCAGCTCTGATTCCCCGCCTCTGATTCCCCGCATCTGATTCCCTGCATCTGATTCCCAGCCTCTGATTCCCTGCCTGTGATTCCCAACCTCTGATTCCCCACCTCTGATTCCCCATATCTGATTCCCCGCCTCTGTTTCCCCACCTCTGATTCCCCGCCTCTGTTTCCCCATATCTGATTCCCCGCCTCTATTTGCCCACCTCTGATTACCCACCTCAGTTTCCCCATATCTGATTCCCCGCCTCTGAATCCCCAACTCTGATTCCCTGCATCTAATTCCCCAGCTCTGATTCCCCGCCTCTGATTCCCAGTGTCTGATTTCCTGCCTCTGATTCCCCGCCTCTGATTACCCATGTCTGATTCACCGCCTCTGATTCCCCACTTCTGATTCCCCATCTCTGATTCCGCACATCCCATTCCCTGCCTCTGATTCCCCGCCTCTGATTCCCCGCCTCAGATTCCCCGTGTCTGATTTCCTGCCTCTGATTCCCCGCCTCTGATTACCCATGTCTGATTCACCGCCTCTGATTCCCCACCTCTGATTCCCCATCTCTGATTCCGCACATCCGATTCCCTGCTTCTGATTCCCCGCCTCTGATTCACAGCCTCTGATTCCCCAGCTCTGATTCCCCGCCTCAGATTCCCCGCGTCTTATTCCCTGCTTCTGATTCTGATTCCCTGCCTCTGATTCCCCATCTCTGATACCGCACATCTGATTCCCTGCCTCTGATTCCCCACCTCTGATTCCCAATATCTGATTCCCCGCCTCTGTTTCCCCGCCTCTGATTCCCCGCCTCTGTTTCCCCATATCTAAGTCCCCGCCTCTGATTCCCCAACTCTGATTCCCCACCTCTGATTCCCCAGCTCTGATTCCCCACCTCTGATTCCCCATATCTGATTCCCCGCCTCTGAATCCCCAACTCTGATTCCCTGCATCTAATTCCCCAGCTCTGATTCCCCGCCTCTGATTCCCCGTGTCTGATTTCCTGCCTCTGATTCCCCGCCTCTGATTACCCATGTCTGATTCACCGCCTCTGATTCCCCACCTCTGATTCCCCATCTCTGATTCCGCACATCCGATTCCCTGCCTCTGATTCCCCGCCTCTGATTCACCGCCTCTGATTCCCGGCCTCTGATTTCCCGCCTCTGATTCCCTGCCACTGATACCCCGCCTCTGATTCCCCACCTCTGATTCCCCATATCTGATTCCCCGCCTCTGATTCCCCATATCTGATTCCCCGCCTCTGATTCCCCATATCTGATTCCCCGCCTCTGATTCCCCAACTCTGATTCCCCGCCTCTGATTCCCCAGCTCTGAAACCCCGCCTCTGATTCCCCGCGTCTGATTACCGGCCTCTGATTCCCCGCCTCTGATTCTCCATCTCTGATTCACAACCTCTGATTCCCCACCTCTGATTGCCCATATCTGATTCCCCGCCTCTGTATCCCCGCCTCTGATTCCCCAGCTCTGATTAACAATATCTGATTCCCTGCCTCTGATTCCCCAGCTCTGATTCCCCGCCTCTGATTCGCCAGCTATGATTCCCCGCCTCTGATTCCCCAGCTCTGATTCCCTGCCTCTGATTCCCCGTGTTTGATTCCCTGCCTCTGATTCCCGGCCTCTGATTCCCCATCTCTGATTCACCGCCTTTGATTCGCCACCTCTGATTCCCCATATCTGATTCCACGCCTCTGTTTCCCCGCCTCTGATTCCCCGCCTCTGATTCCCCATATCTCATTCCCCGCCTCTGAATCCCCATCTCTGATTCCCGGACTCTGATTCCCCACCTCTGATTCCCGGCCTCTTATTCCCGGCATCTGATTCCGGCCTCTGATCCCCGGCATCTGATTCCCTGCTTCTGATTCTGATTCCCTGCCTCTGATTCCCCATCTCTGATTGCGCACATCTGATTCCCTGCCTCTGATTCCCCACCTCTGATTCCCCATATCTGATTCCCCGCCTCTGTTTCCCCGCCTCTGATTCCCCGCCTCTGTTTCCCAATATCTAAGTCCCCGCCTCTGATTCCCCAACTCTGATTCCCCACCTCTGATTCTCCAGCTCTGATTCCCCGCCTCTGATTCCCCGCATCTGATTCCCTGAATCTTATTCCAAGCCTCTGATTCCCTGCCTCTGATTCCCAACCTCTGATTCCCCACCTCTGATTTCCCATATCTGATTCCCCGCCTCTGTTTCCCCGCCTCTGATTCCCCGCCTCTGTTTTCCCCATATCTGATTCCCGGCCTCTGATTCCCCGCCTCTGATTCCCCGCCTCTGATTCCCTGCCTCTGATTCCCCATCTCCGATTCCGCACATCTGATTCCCTGCCTCTGATTCCCCGCCTCTGATTCCCCGCCTCTGATTCCCTGCCTCTGATTCCCAACATCTGATTCTCCACCTCTGATTCCCCATATCTGATTCCCCGCCTGTTTCCCCGCCTCTGACTCCCCTCCTCTGATTCCCCAACTCTAATTCCCCGCCTCTGATTCCCCAGCTCTGATTCCCCGTGTTTGATTCCCTGCCTCTGATTCCCTGCCCTGATTCTCCATCTCTGTTTCAACGCCTTTGATTCGCCACCTCTGATTCCCCACCTCTGATTCCCGGACTCTTATTCCCGGCATCTGATTCCGGCCTCTGATTCCTGGCCTCTGATTCCCTGCTTCTTATTCTGATTCCCTGCCTCTGATTCCCCATCTCTGATTGCGCACATCTGATTCCCTGCCTCTGATTCCCCACCTCTGATTCCCCATATCTGATTTCCCGCCTCTGTTTCCCCGCCTCTGATTCCCCGCCTCTGTTTCCCAATATAAAAGTCCCCGCCTCTGATACCCCAACTCTGATTCCCCACCTCTGATTCTCCAGCTCTGATTCCCCGCCTCTGATTCCCCGCATCTGATTCCCTGCATCTGATTCCAAGCCTCTGATTCCCTGCATCTGATTCCCAACCTTTGATTCCCCACCTCTGATTCCCCATATCTGATTCCCCGCCTCTGTTTCCCCGCCTCTGATTCCCCGCCTCTGTTTCCCCATATCTGATTCCCGGCCTCTGATTCCCCGCCTCTGATTCCCCGCCTCTGATTCCCTGCCTCTGATTCCCCATCTCCGATTCCGCACATCTGATTCCCTGCCTCTGATTCCCCGCCTCTGATTCCCCGCCTCTGATTCCCTGCCTCTGATTCCCAACATCTGATTCCCCACCTCTGATTCCCCATATCTGATTCCCCGCCTCTGTTTCCCCAGCTCTGATTCCCCGTGTTTGATTCCCTGCCTCTGATTCCCTGCCCTGATTCCCCATCTCTGTTTCACCGCCTTTGATTCGCCACCTCTGATTCCCCTTATCTGATTCCCCGCCTCTGTTTCCCCGCCTCTGATTCCCTGCCTCTGATTCCCAACCTCTGATTCCACACCTCTGATTCCCCATATCTGATTCCCCGCCTGTGTTTCCCCACCTCTGATTCCCCGCCCCTGTTTCCCCATATCTGATTCCCCGCCTCTGATTCCCCAACCCTGATTCCCAGCCTCTGATTCCCCAGCTCTGATTCCCCGCCTCTGATTCCCCGTGTTTGATTCCCTGCCTCTGATTGCCCGCCTCTGATTCCCCATCTCTGATTCACCGCCTTTGATTCGCAACCTCTGATTCCCCATATCTGATTCCCTGTCTCTGTTTCCCCACCTCTGATTCCCCGCCTCTGATTCCCCATATCTCATTCCCCGCCTCTGAATCCCCATCTCTGATTCCCGGACTCTGATTCCCCACCTCTGATTCCCGGCCTCTTATTCCCGGCATCTGATTCCGGCCTCTGATTCCCGGCCTCTGATTCCCTGCTTCTGATTCTGATTCCCTGCCTCTGATTCCCCATCTCTGATTGCGCACATCTGATTCCCTGCCTCTGATTCCCCACCTCTGATTCCCCAAATCTGATTCCCTGCCTCTGTTTCCCCGCCTCTGTTTCCCCGCCTCTGTTTCCCAATATCTAAGTCCCCGCCTCTGATTCCCCAACTCTGATTCCCCACCTCTGATTCTCCATCTCTGATTCCCCGCCTCTGTTTCCCCATATCTAAGTCCCCGCCTCTGATTCCCCAACTCTGATTCCCCACCTCTGATTCCCCAGCTCTGATTCCCCGCCTCTGATTCCCCGCATCTGATTCCCAGCATCTGATTCCCAGCCTCTGATTCCCTGCCTGTGATTCACAACCTCTGATTCCCCACCTCTGATTCCCCATATCTGATTCCCCGCCTCTGTTTCCCCGCCTCTGATTCCCCGCCTCTGTTTCCCCATATCTGATTCCCCGCCTCTATTTGCCCACCTCTGATTCCCCACCTCAGTTTCCCCAGCTCTGATTCCCCGCCTCTGATTCCCCGCATCTGATTCCCTGCATCTGATTCCCAGCCTCTGATTCCCTGCCTGTGATTCCCAACCTCTGATTCCCCACCTCTGATTCCCCATATCTGATTCCCCGCCTCTGTTTCCCCACCTCTGATTCCCCGCCACTGTTTCCCCATATCTGATTCCCCGCCTCTGTTTCCCCGCCTCTGATTCGCCAGCTATGATTCCCCGCCTCTGATTCCCCAGCTCTGATTCCCTGCCTCTGATTCCCCGTGTTTGATTCCCTGCCTCTGATTCCCGGCCTCTGATTCCCCATCTCTGATTCACCGCCTTTGATTCGCCACCTCTGATTCCCCATATCTGATTCCCCGCCTCTGTTTCCCCGCCTCTGATTCCCCGCCTCTGATTCCCCATATCTCATTCCCCGCCTCTGAATCCCCATCTCTGATTCCCGGACTCTGATTCCCCACCTCTGATTCCCGGCCTCTTATTCCCGGCATCTGATTCCGGCCTCTGATCCCCGGCCTCTGATTCCCTGCTTCTGATTCTGATTCCCTGCCTCTGATTCCCCACCTCTGATTCCCCGCCTCTGATTCGCCAGCTATGATTCCCCGCCTCTGATTCCCCAGCTCTGATTCCCTGCCTCTGATTCCCCGTGTTTGATTCCCTGCCTCTGATTCCCGGCCTCTGATTCCCCATCTCTGATTCACCGCCTTTGATTCGCCACCTCTGATTCCCCATATCTGATTCCCCGCCTCTGTTTCCCCGCCTCTGATTCCCCGCCTCTGATTCCCCATATCTCATTCCCCGCCTCTGAATCCCCATCTCTGATTCCCGGACTCTGATTCCCCACCTCTGATTCCCGGCCTCTTATTCCCGGCATCTGATTCCGGCCTCTGATCCCCGGCCTCTGATTCCCTGCTTCTGATTCTGATTCCCTGCCTCTGATTCCCCATCTCTGATTGCGCACATCTGATTCCCTGCCTCTGATTCCCCACCTCTGATTCCCCATATCTGATTCCCCGCCTCTGTTTCCCCGCCTCTGATTCCCCGCCTCTGTTTCCCAATATCTAAGTCCCCGCCTCTGATTCCCCAACTCTGATTCCCCACCTCTGATTCTCCAGCTCTGATTCCCCGCCTCTGATTCCCCGCATCTGATTCCCTGCATCTGATTCCAAGCCTCTGATTCCCTGCCTCTGATTCCCAACCTCTGTTTCCCCACCTCTGATTCCCCGCCTCTGTTTCCCCATATCTGATTCCCCGCCTCTATTTGCCCACCTCTGATTACCCACCTCAGTTTCCCCATATCTGATTCCCCGCCTCTGAATCCCCAACTCTGATTCCCTGCATCTAATTCCCCAGCTCTGATTCCCCGCCTCTGATTCCCCGTGTCTGATTTCCTGCCTCTGATTCCCCGCCTCTGATTACCCATGTCTGATTCACCGCCTCTGATTCCCCACTTCTGATTCCACATCTCTGATTCCGCACATCCCATTCCCTGCCTCTGATTCCCCGCCTCTGATTCCCCGCCTCAGATTCCCCGTGTCTGATTTCCTGCCTCTGATTCCCCGCCTCTGATTACCCATGTCTGATTCACCGCCTCTGATTCCCCACCTCTGATTCCCCATCTCTGATTCCGCACATCCGATTCCCTGCTTCTGATTCCCCGCCTCTGATTCACAGCCTCTGATTCCCCAGCTCTGATTCCCCGCCTCAGATTCCCCGCGTCTTATTCCCTGCTTCTGATTCTGATTCCCTGCCTCTGATTCCCCATCTCTGATACCGCACATCTGATTCCCTGCCTCTGATTCCCCATCTCCGATTCCGCACATCTGATTCCCTGCCTCTGATTCCCCGCCTCTGATTCCCCGCCTCTGATTCCCTGCCTCTGATTCGCAACATCTGATTCTCCACCTCTGATTCCCCATATCTGATTCCCCGCCTGTTTCCCCGCCTCTGACTCCCCTCCTCTGATTCCCCAACTCTAATTCCCCGCCTCTGATTCCCCAGCTCTGATTCCCCGTGTTTGATTCCCTGCCTCTGATTCCCTGCCCTGATTCCCCATCTCTGTTTCACCGCCTTTGATTCGCCACCTCTGATTCCCCATATCTGATTCCCGTCCTCTTTTTCCCCGCCTCTGATTCCCTGCCTCTGATTCCCAACCTCTGATTCCACACCTCTGATTTCCCATATCTGATTCCTCGCCTCTTGTTTCCCCGCCTCTGATTCCCCGCCCCTGTTTCCCCATATCTGATTCCCCGCCTCTGATTCCCCAACTCTGATTCCCCGCCTCTGATTCCCCAGCTCTGATTCCCCGCCTCTGATTCCCCGTGTTTGATTCCCTGCCTCTGATTGCCCGCCTCTGATTCCCCATCTCTGATTCACCGCCTTTGATTCGCCACCACTGATTCCCCATATCTGATTCCCCACCTCTGTTTCCCCGCCTCTGATTCCCCGCCTCTGATTCTCCATATCTCATTCTCCGCCTCTGAATCCCCATCTCTGATTCCCGGACTCTGATTCCCCACCTCTGATTCCCGGCCTCTTATTCCCAGCATCTGATTCCCGGCCTCTGATTCCCGGCCTCTGATTCCCCGCTTCTGATTCTGATTCCCTGCCTCTGATTCCCCATCTCTGATTCCGCACATCTGATTCCCTGCCTCTGATTCCCCACCTCTGATTCCCCATATCTGATTCCCCGCCTCTGTTTCCCCGCCTCTGATTCCCCGCCTCTGTTTCCCCATATCTAATTCCCAACCTCTGATGCCCCAACTCTAATTCCCTGCCTCTGATTCCCCGCGTTCTATTCCCTGCCTCTGATTCCCCGCCTGTGATTCCCCATCTCTGATTCACCACCTCTGATTCCCCACCTCTGATTCCCCATATCTGATTCCCCATGTCTGATTTCCTGCCTCTGATTCCCCGCCTCTGATTACCCATGTCTGATTCACCGCCTCTGATTCCCCACATCTGATTCCCCATCTCTGATTCCGCACATCAGATTCCCTGCCTCTGATTCCCCGCCTCTGATTCACCGCCTCTGATTCACCGCCTCTGATTCCCAGCCTCTGATTTCCCGCCTCTGATTCCCTGCCACTGATACCCCGCCCCTGATTCCCCACCTCTGATTCCCCATATCTGATTCCCCGCCTCTGTTTCCCCACCTCTGATTCCCCGCCTCTGATTCCCCATATCTGATTCCCCGCCTCTGATTCCCCAACTCTGATTCCCCGCCTCTGATTCCCCAGCTCTGAATCCCCGCCTCTGATTCCCCGCGTCTGATTACCGGCCTCTGATTCCCCACCTCTGATTCCCCATATCTGATTCCCCGCCTCTGTTTCCCCGCCTCTGATTCCCCACCTCTGATTAACAATATCTGATTCCCCGCCTCTGATTCCCCACCTCTGATTCCCCGCGTCTGATTCCCTGCCTCTGATACCCCGCCTCTGTTTCCCCGCCTCTGATTCCCCACCTCTGATTAACAATATCTGATTCCCCGCCTCTGATTCCCCACCTCTGATTCCCCGCCTCTGATTCGCCAGCTATGATTCCCCACCTCTGATTCCCCGCGTCTGATTCCCTGCCTCTGATACCCCGCCTCTGATTCCACATCTCTGATTCACCACCTCTGATTCCCAGCGTCTGATTCCCCGCCTCTGATTCCCCATCTCTGATTCCCCATCTCTGATTCCCCATCTCTGTTTCCCCAATTCTGATTCCCCGCCTCTGATTCCCCAGCTCTGAATCCTCGCCTCTGATTCCCTGCCTCTGATTCCCAACATCTGATTCCGCACCTCTGAATTCCCATATTGATTCCCTGCCTCTGATTCCCCGCCTCTGATTCCCCAACTCTGATTCCCCGCCTCTGATTCCCCAGCTCTGATTCCCCGCCTCTTATTCCCCGTGTTTGATTCCCTGCCTCTGATTCCCGGCCTCTGATTCCCCATCTCTGATTCACCGCCTTTCATTCGCCACCTCTGATTCCCCGCCTCTGATTCCCCATCTCTGACTCACCGCCTCTGATTCCCCACCTCTGATTCCCCATCTCTGATTCCGCACATCTGATTCCCTGCCTCTGATTCCCCGACTCTGATTCCCCAGCTATGATTCCCCGCCTCTGATTCCCCAACTCTGATTCCCCGCCTCTGATTCCCCAGCTCTGATTCACCGCCTTTGATTCGCCACCTCTGATTCCCCATATCTGATTCCCCGCCTCTGTTTCCCCACCTCTGATTCCCCGCCTCTGATTCCCCATATCTCATTCCCCGACTCTGAATCCCCATCTCTGATTCCCGGACTCTGATTCCCCACCTCTGATTCCCGGCCTCTTATTCCCGTCATCTGATTCCGGCCTCTGATTCCCGGCCTCTGATTCCCTGCTTCTGATTCTGATTCCCTGCCTCTGATTCCCCATCTCTGATTGCGCACACCTGATTCCCTGCCTCAGATTCCCCACCTCTGATTCCCCATATCTGATTTCCCGCCTCTGTTTCCCCGCCTCTGATTCCCCGCTTCTGTTTCCCAATATCTAAGTCCCTGCCTCTGATTCCCCAACTCTGATTCCCCACCTCTGATTCTCCAGCTATGATTCCCCGCCTCTGATACCCCGCATCTGATTCCCTGCATCTGATTCCAAGCCTCTGATTCCCTGCCTCTGATTCCCAACCTCAGATTCCCCACCTCTGATTCCCCACATCTGATTCCCCACATCTGATTCCCTGCATCTTATTCCAAGCCTCTGATTCCCTGCCTCTGATTCCCAACCTCTGATTCCCCACCTCTGATTGCCCATATCTGATTCCCCGCCTCTGTTTCCCCGCCTCTGATTCCCCGCCTCTGTTTCCCAACCTCTGATTCCACACCTCAAATTCCCCATATCTGATTCCCCGCCTCTGTTTCCCCGCCTCTGATTCCCGGCCCCTGTTTCCCCATATCTGATTCCCCGCCTCTGATTCCCCAACTCAGATTCCCCGCCTCTGATTCCCCAGCTCTGATTCCCCGCCTCTGATTCCCTGTGTTTGATTCCCTGCCTCTGATTCCCCGTCTCTGATTCCCCATCTCTGATTCACTGCCTTTGATTCGCCACCTCTGATTCCCCATATCTGATTCCCCACCACTGTTTCCACGCCTCAAATTCCCCGCCTCTGATTCTCCATATCTCATTCCCCGCCTTTGAATCCCCATCTCTGATTCCCGGACTCTGATTCCCCACCTCTGATTCCCGGCCTCTTATTCCCAGCATCTGATTCCTGGCCTCTGATTCCCCATATCTGATTCCCCGCTTCTGATTCTGATTCCCTGCCTCTGATTCCCCATCTCTGATTCCGCACATCTGATTCCCTGCCTCTGATCCCCCACCTCTGATTCCCCATATCTGATTCCCCGCCTCTGTTTCCCCACCTCTGATTCCCCGCCTCTGTTTCCCCATATCTAATTCCCAACCTCTGATGCCCCAACTCCGATTCCCTGCCTCTGATTCCCCGCGTTCTATTCCCTGCCTCTGATTCCCCGCCTGTGATTCCCCATCTCTGATTCACCACCTCTGATTCCCCACCTCTGATTCCCCATATCTAATTCCTCGCCTCTGTTTTCCCACCTCTGATTCCCCGCCTCTGTTTCCCCATATCTGATTCCCCGCCTCTGAATCCCCAACTCTGATTCCCTGCCTCTGATTCCCCAGCTCTGATTCCCCACCTTTGATTCCCCCCGTCTGATTCCCAGCCTCTGAATCCCCGTGTCTGATTTCCTGCCTCTGATTCACCGCCTCTGATTCCCCATCTCTGACTCACCGCCTCTGATTCCCCACCTCTGATTCCCCATCTCTGATTCCGCACATCTGATTCCCTGCCTCTGATTCCCCGACTCTGATTCCCCAGCTCTGATTCCCCGCCTCTGATTCCCCAACTCTGATTCCCCGCCTCTGATTCCCCAGCTCTGATTCACCGCCTTTGATTCGCCACCTCTGATTCCCCATATCTGATTCCCCGCCTCTGTTTCCCCGCCTCTGATTCCCCGCCTCTGATTCCCCATATCTCATTCCCCGACTCTGAATCCCCATCTCTGATTCCCGGACTCTGATTCCCCACCTCTGATTCCCGGCCTCTTATTCCCGTCATCTGATTCCGGCCTCTGATTCCCGGCCTCTGATTCCCTGCTTCTGATTCTGATTCCCTGCCTCTGATTCCCCATCTCTGATTGCGCACACCTGATTCCCTGCCTCTGATTCCCCACCTCTGATTCCCCATGTCTGATTTCCCGCCTCTGTTTCCCCGCCTCTGATTCCCCGCCTCTGTTTCCCAATATCTAAGTCCCTGCCTCTGATTCCCCAACTCTGATTCCCCACCTCTGATTCTCCAGCTATGATTCCCCGCCTCTGATTCCCCGCATCTGATTCCCTGCATCTGATTCCAAGCCTCTGATTCCCTGCCTCTGATTCCCAACCTCAGATTCCCCACCTCTGATTCCCCATATCTGATTCCCCACATCTGATTCCCTGCATCTTATTCCAAGCCTCTGATTCCCTGCCTCTGATTCCCAACCTCTGATTCCCCACCTCTGATTCCCCATATCTGATTCCCCGCCTCTGTTTCCCCGCCTCTGATTCCCCGCCTCTGTTTCCCCATATCTAATTCCCAACCTCTGATGCCCCAACTCTGATTCCCTGCCTCTGATTCCCAGCGTTCTATTCCCTGCCTCTGATTCCACGCCTGTGATTCCCCATCTCTGATTCACCACCTCTGATTCCCCACCTCTGATTCCCCATATCTAATTCCCCGCCTCTGTTTTCCCGCCTCTGATTCCCCGCCTCTGTTTCCCCATATCTGATTCCCCGCCTCTGAATCCCCAACTCTGATTCCCTGCCTCTGATTCCCTGCTTCTGATTCTGATTCCCCACCTCTGATTCCCCATCTCTGATTCCGCACATCTATTTCCCTGCCTCTGATTCCCCATCTCTGATTCCCCATATCTGATTCCCCGCCTTTTGTTCCCCGCCTCTGATTCCCCGCCTCTGTTTCCCCATATCTAAGTCCCTGCCTCTGATTCCCCACCTCTGATTCCCCAGCTTTGATTCCCCGCCTCTGATTCCCCGCATCTGATTCCATGCATATGATTCCCAGCCTCTGATTCCCTGCCTCTGATTCCCAACCTCTGATTCCCCACCTCTGATTCCCCATATCTGATTCCCCGCCTCTGTTTCCCCGCCTCTGATTCCCCTCCTCTGTTTCCCCATATCTGATCCCCGCCTCTATTTGCCCGCCTCTGTTTCCCCGACTCTTTTTCCCCATATCTGATTCCCCGCCTCTGAATACCCAACTCTGATTCCCTGCCTCTAATTTCCCAGCTCTGATTCCCCGCCTCTGATTCCCCGTGTCTGATTTCCTGCCTCTGATTCCCCGCCTATGATTACCCATGTCTGATTCGGCACATCCGATTCCCTGCCTCTGATTCCCCGCCTCTGATTCACTGCCTCTGATTCCCCAGCTCTGATTCCCCGCCTCTGATTCCCCGCGTCTTATTCCCTGCTTCTGATTCTGATTCCCTGCCTCTGATTCCCCATCTCTGATTCCGCACATCTGATTCCCTGCCTCTGATTCCCCACCTCTGATTCCCCATATCTGATTCCCCGCCTCTGTTTCCCCTTCTCTGATTCCCCGCCTCTGTTTCCCCATATCTAAGTCCCCGCCTCTGATTCCCCAACTCTGATTCCCCACCTCTGATTCCCCAGCTCTGATTCCCCGCCTCTGATTCCCCGCATCTGATTCCCTGCATCTGATACCCAGCCTCTGATTCCCTGCCGGTGATTCCCAAACTCTGATTCCCCACCTCTGATTCCCCATATCTGATTCCCCGCCTCTGTTTCCCCGCCTCTGATTCCCCGCCTCTGTTTCCCCATATCTGATTCCCCGCCTCTATTTGCCCACCTCTGATTCCCCACCTCAGTTTCCCCATATATGATTCCCCGCCTCTGAATCCCCAACTCTGATTCCCTGCATCTAATTCCCCAGCTCTGATTCCCCGCCTCTGATTCCCCGTGTCTGATTTCCTGCCTCTGATTCCCCGCCTCTGTTTACCCATGTCTGATTCACCACCTCTGATTCCCCACCTCTGATTCCCCATCTCTGATTCCGCACATCCCATTCCCTGCCTCTGATTCCCCGCCTCTGATTCCCCGCCTCAGATTCCCCGTGTCTGATTTCCTGCCTCTGATTCCCTGCCTCTGATTACCCATGTCTGATTCACCGCCTCTGATTCCCCACCTCTGATTCCCCATCTCTGATTCCGCACATCCGATTCCCTGCTTCTGATTCCCCGCCTCTGTTTCCCCGCCTCTGATTCCCCGCCTCTGTTTCCCAATATCTAAGTCCCCACCTCTGATTCCCCAACTCTGATTCCCCACCTCTGATTCTCCAGCTCTGATTCCCCGCCTCTGTTTCCCCATATCTAAGTCCCCGCCTCTGATTCCCCAACTCTGATTCCCCACCTCTGATTCCCCAGCTCTGATTCCCCGCCTCTGATTCCCCGCATCTGATTCCCTGCATTTGATTCCCAGCCTCTGATTCCCTGCCTGTGATTCCCAACCTCTGATTCCCCACCTCTGATTCCCCATATCTGATTCCCCGCCTCTGTTTCCCCGCCTCTGATTCCCCGCCTCTGTTTCCACATATCTGATTCCCCGCCTCTATTTGCCCACCTCTGATTCCCCACCTCAGTTTCCCCATATCTGATTCCCCGCCTCTGAATCCCCAACTCTGATTCCCTGCATCTAATTCCCCAACTCTGATTCCCCGCCTCTGATTACCCATGTCTGATTCACCGCCTCTGATTCCCCACCTCTGATTCCCCATCTCTGATTCTGCACATCCCATTCCCTGCCTCTGATTCCCCGCCTCTGATTCCCCGCTTCAGATTCCCCGTGTCTGATTCCCCGCCTCTGATTCCCCACCTCTGATTCCCCATCTCTGATTCCGCACATCCGATTCCCTGCTTCTGATTCCCCGCCTCTGATTCACAGCCTCTGATTCCCCAGCTCTGCTTTCCCGCCTCAGATTCCCCGCGTCTTATTCCCTGCTTCTGATTCTGATTCCCTGCCTCTGATTCCCCATCTCTGATTCCGCACATCTGATTCCCTGCCTCTGATTCCCCACCTCTGATTCCCCATATCTGATTCCCCGCCTCTGTTTCCCCGCCTCTGATTCCCCGCCTCTGTTTCCCCATATCTAAGTCCCCGCCTCTGATTCCCCAACTCTGATTCCCCACCTCTGATTCCCCAGCTCTGATTCCCCGCCTCTGATTCCCCGCATCTGATTCCCTGCATCTGATTCCCAGCCTGTGATTCCCAACCTCTGATTCCCCACCTCTGATTCCCCATATCTGATTCCCCGCCTCTGTTTCCCCACCTCTGATTCCCCGCCTCTGTTTCCCCATATCTGATTCCCCGCCTCTATTTGCCCACCTCTGATTCCCCACCTCAGTTTCCCCATATCTGATTCCCCGCCTCTGAATCCCCAACTCTGATTCCCTGCATCTAATTCCCCAGCTCTGATTCCCCGCCTCTGATTCCCCGTGTCTGATTTCCTGCCTCTGATTCCCCGCCTCTGATTACCCATGTCTGATTCACCGCCTCTGATTCCCCACCTCTGATTCCCCATCTCTGATTCCGCACATCCCATTCCCTGCCTCTGATTCCCCGCCTCTGATTCCCCGCCTCAGATTCCCCGTGTCTGATTTCCTGCCTCTGATTCCCCGCCTCTGATTACCCATGTCTGATTCACCGCCTCTGATTCCCCACCTCTGATTCCCCATCTCTGATTCCGCACATCCGATTCCCTGCATCTGATTCCCCGCCTCTGATTCACAGCCTCTGATTCCCCAGCTCTGATTCCCCGCCTCAGATTCCCCGCGTCTTATTCCCTGCTTCTGAATCTTATTCCCTGCCTCTGATTCCCCATCTCTGATACCGCACATCTGATTCCCTGCCTCTGATTCCCCACCTCTGATTCCCAATATCTGATTCCCCGCCTCTGTTTCCCCGCCTCTGATTCCCCGCCTCTGTTTCCCCATATCTAAGTCCCCGCCTCTGATTCCCCAACTCTGATTCCCCACCTCTGATTCCCCAGCTCTGATTCCCCACCTCTGATTCCCCATATCTGATTCCCCGCCTCTGAATCCCCAACTCTGATTCCCTGCATCTAATTCCCCAGCTCTGATTCCCCGCCTCTGATTCCCCGTGTCTGATTTCCTGCCTCTGATTCCCCGCCTCTGATTACCCATGTCTGATTCACCGCCTCTGATTCCCCACCTCTGATTCCCCATCTCTGATTCAGCACATCCGATTCCCTGCCTCTGATTCCCCGCCTCTGATTCACCGCCTCTGATTCCCGGCCTCTGATTTCCCGCCTCTGATTCCCTGCCACTGATACCCCGCACCTGATTCCCCACCTCTGATTCCCCATATCTGATTCCCCGCCTCTGTTTCCCCGCCTCTGATTCCCCGCCTCTGATTCCCCATATCTGATTCCCCGCCTCTGATTCCCCAACTCTGATTCCCCGCCTCTGATTCCCCAGCTCTGAATCCCCGCCTCTGATTCCCCGCGTCTGATTACCGGCCTCTGATTCCCCGCCTCTGATTCTCCATCTCTGATTCACAACCTCTGATTCCCCACCTCTGATTGCCCATATCTGATTCCCCGCCTCTGTTTCCCCGCCTCTGATTCCCCAGCTCTGATTAACAATATCTGATTCCCCGCCTCTGAATCCCCAACTCTGATTCCCTGCCTCTGATTCCCTGCTTCTGATTCTGATTCCCCACCTCTGATTCCCCATCTCTGATTCCGCACATCTATTTCCCTGCCTCTGATTCCCCATCTCTGATTCCCCATATCTGATTCCCCGCCTTTTGTTCCCCGGCTCTGATTCCCCGCCTCTGTTTCCCCATATCTAAGTCCCTGCCTCTGATTCCCCACCTCTGACTCCCCAGCTTTGATTCCCCGCCTCTGATTCCCCGCATCTGATTCCATGCATATGATTCCCAGCCTCTGATTCCCTGCCTCTGATTCCCAACCTCTGATTCCCCACCTCTGATTCCCCATATCTGATTCCCCGCCTCTGTTTCCCCGCCTCTGATTCCCCTCCTCTGTTTCCCCATATCTGATCCCCGCCTCTATTTGCCCGCCTCTGTTTCCCCGCCTCTTTTTCCCCATATCTGATTCCCCGCCTCTGAATCCCCAACTCTGATTCCCTGCCTCTAATTTCCCAGCTCTGATTCCCCGCCTCTGATTCCCCGTGTCTGATTTCCTGCCTCTGATTCCCCGCCTATGATTACCCATGTCTGATTCACCGCCTCTGATTCCCCACCTCTGATTCCCCATCTCTGATTCGGCACATCCGATTCCCTGCCTCTGATTCCCCGCCTCTGATTCACTGCCTCTGATTCCCCAGCTCAGATTCCCCGCCTCTGATTCCCCGCGTCTTATTCCCTGCTTCTGATTCTGATTCCCTGCCTCTGATTCCCCATCTCTGATTCCGCACATCTGATTCCCTGCCTCTGATTCCCCACCTCTGATTCCCCATATCTGATTCCCCGCCTCTGTTTCCCCTTCTCTGATTCCCCGCCTCTGTTTCCCCATATCTAAGTCCCCGCCTCTGATTCCCCAACTCTGATTCCCCACCTCTGATTCCCCAGCTCTGATTCCCCGCCTCTGATTCCCCGCATCTGATTCCCTGCATCTGATACCCAGCCTCTGATTCCCTGCCTGTGATTCCCAAACTCTGATTCCCCACCTCTGATTCCCCATATCTGATTCCCCGCCTCTGTTTACCCGCCTCTGATTTCCCGCCTCTGTTTCCCCATATCTGATTCCCCGCCTCTATTTGCCCACCTTTGATTCCCCACCTCAGTTTCCCCATATATGATTCCCCGCCTCTGAATCCCCAACTCTGATTCCCTGCATCTAATTCCCCAGCTCTGATTCCCCGCCTCTGATTCCCCGTGTCTGATTTCCTGCCTCTGATTCCCCGCCTCTGTTTACCCATGTCTGATTCACCACCTCTGATTCCCCACCTCTGATTCCCCATCTCTGATTCCGCACATCCCATTCCCTGCCTCTGATTCCCCGCCTCTGATTCCCCGCCTCAGATTCCCCGTGTCTGATTTCCTGCCTCTGATTCCCTGCCTCTGATTACCCATGTCTGATTCCCCATATCTCATTCCCCGACTCTGAATCCCCATCTCTGATTCCCGGACTCTGATTCCCCACCTCTGATTCCCGGCCTCTTATTCCCGTCATCTGATTCCGGCCTCTGATTCCCGGCCTCTGATTCCCTGCTTCTGATTCTGATTCCCTGCCTCTGATTCCCCATCTCTGATTGCGCACACCTGATTCCCTGCCTCTGATTCCCCACCTCTGATTCCCCATGTCTGATTTCCCGCCTCTGTTTCCCCGCCTCTGATTCCCCGCCTCTGTTTCCCAATATCTAAGTCCCTGCCTCTGATTCCCCAACTCTGATTCCCCACCTCTGATTCTCCAGCTATGATTCCCCGCCTCTGATTCCCCGCATCTGATTCCCTGCATCTGATTCCAAGCCTCTGATTCCCTGCCTCTGATTCCCAACCTCAGATTCCCCACCTCTGATTCCCCATATCTGATTCCCCACATCTGATTCCCTGCATCTTATTCCAAGCCTCTGATTCCCTGCCTCTGATTCCCAACCTCTGATTCCCCACCTCTGATTCCCCATATCTGATTCCCCGCCTCTGTTTCCCCGCCTCTGATTCCCCGCCTCTGTTTCCCCATATCTAATTCCCAACCTCTGATGCCCCAACTCTGATTCCCTGCCTCTGATTCCCAGCGTTCTATTCCCTGCCTCTGATTCCACGCCTGTGATTCCCCATCTCTGATTCACCACCTCTGATTCCCCACCTCTGATTCCCCATATCTAATTCCCCGCCTCTGTTTTCCCGCCTCTGATTCCCCGCCTCTGTTTCCCCATATCTGATTCCCCGCCTCTGAATCCCCAACTCTGATTCCCTGCCTCTGATTCCCTGCTTCTGATTCTGATTCCCCACCTCTGATTCCCCATCTCTGATTCCGCACATCTATTTCCCTGCCTCTGATTCCCCATCTCTGATTCCCCATATCTGATTCCCCGCCTTTTGTTCCCCGCCTCTGATTCCCCGCCTCTGTTTCCCCATATCTAAGTCCCTGCCTCTGATTCCCCACCTCTGATTCCCCAGCTTTGATTCCCCGCCTCTGATTCCCCGCATCTGATTCCATGCATATGATTCCCAGCCTCTGATTCCCTGCCTCTGATTCCCAACCTCTGATTCCCCACCTCTGATTCCCCATATCTGATTCCCCGCCTCTGTTTCCCCGCCTCTGATTCCCCTCCTCTGTTTCCCCATATCTGATCCCCGCCTCTATTTGCCCGCCTCTGTTTCCCCGACTCTTTTTCCCCATATCTGATTCCCCGCCTCTGAATCCCCAACTCTGATTCCCTGCCTCTAATTTCCCAGCTCTGATTCCCCGCCTCTGATTCCCCGTGTCTGATTTCCTGCCTCTGATTCCCCGCCTATGATTACCCATGTCTGATTCGGCACATCCGATTCCCTGCCTCTGATTCCCCGCCTCTGATTCACTGCCTCTGATTCCCCAGCTCTGATTCCCCGCCTCTGATTCCCCGCGTCTTATTCCCTGCTTCTGATTCTGATTCCCTGCCTCTGATTCCCCATCTCTGATTCCGCACATCTGATTCCCTGCCTCTGATTCCCCACCTCTGATTCCCCATATCTGATTCCCCGCCTCTGTTTCCCCTTCTCTGATTCCCCGCCTCTGTTTCCCCATATCTAAGTCCCCGCCTCTGATTCCCCAACTCTGATTCCCCACCTCTGATTCCCCAGCTCTGATTCCCCGCCTCTGATTCCCCGCATCTGATTCCCTGCATCTGATACCCAGCCTCTGATTCCCTGCCGGTGATTCCCAAACTCTGATTCCCCACCTCTGATTCCCCATATCTGATTCCCCGCCTCTGTTTCCCCGCCTCTGATTCCCCGCCTCTGTTTCCCCATATCTGATTCCCCGCCTCTATTTGCCCACCTCTGATTCCCAACCTCAGTTTCCCCATATATGATTCCCCGCCTCTGAATCCCCAACCCTGATTCCCTGCATCTAATTCCCCGCCTCTGATTCCCCGCCTCAGATTCCCCGTGTCTGATTTCCTGCCTCTGATTCCCTGCCTCTGATTACCCATGTCTGATTCACCGCCTCTGATTCCCCACCTCTGATTCCCCATCTCTGATTCCGCACATCCGATTCCCTGCTTCTGATTCCCCGCCTCTGTTTCCCCGCCTCTGATTCCCCGCCTCTGTTTCCCAATATCTAAGTCCCCACCTCTGATTCCCCAACTCTGATTCCCCACCTCTGATTCTCCAGCTCTGATTCCCCGCCTCTGTTTCCCCATATCTAAGTCCCCGCCTCTGATTCCCCAACTCTGATTCCCCACCTCTGATTCCCCAGCTCTGATTCCCCGCCTCTGATTCCCCGCATCTGATTCCCTGCATTTGATTCCCAGCCTCTGATTCCCTGCCTGTGATTCCCAACCTCTGATTCCCCACCTCTGATTCCCCATATCTGATTCCCCGCCTCTGTTTCTCTGCCTCTGATTCCCCGCCTCTGTTTCCACATATCTGATTCCCCGCCTCTATTTGCCCACCTCTGATTCCCCACCTCAGTTTCCCCATATCTGATTCCCCGCCTCTGAATCCCCAACTCTGATTCCCTGCATCTAATTCCCCAACTCTGATTCCCCGCCTCTGATTACCCATGTCTGATTCACCGCCTCTGATTCCCCACCTCTGATTCCCCATCTCTGATTCTGCACATCCTATTCCCTGCCTCTGATTCCCCGCCTCTGATTCCCCGCCTCAGATTCCCCGTGTCTGATTCCCCGCCTCTGATTCCCCACCTCTGATTCCCCATCTCTGATTCCGCACATCCGATTCCCTGCTTCTGATTCCCCGCCTCTGATTCACAGCCTCTGATTCCCCAGCTCTGATTCCCCGCCTCAGATTCCCCGCGTCTTATTCCCTGCTTCTGATTCTGATTCCCCATCTCTGATTCCGCACATCTGATTCCCTGCCTCTGATTCCCCACCTCTGATTCCCCATATCTGATTCCCCGCCTCTGTTTCCCCGCCTCTGATTCCCCGCCTCTGTTTCCCCATATCTAAGTCCCCGCCTCTGATTCCCCAACTCTGATTCCCCACCTCTGATTCCCCAGCTCTGATTCCCCGCCTCTGATTCCCCGAATCTGATTCCCTGCATCTGATTCCCAGCCTGTGATTCCCAACCTCTGATTCCCCACCTCTGATTCCCCATATCTGATTCCCCGCCTCTGTTTCCCCACCTCTGATTCCCCGCCTCTGTTTCCCCATATCTGATTCCCCGCCTCTATTTGCCCACCTCTGATTCCCCACCTCAGTTTCCCCATATCTGATTCCCCGCCTCTGAATCCCCAACTCTGATTCCCTGCATCTAATTCCCCAGCTCTGATTCCCCGCCTCTGATTCCCCGTGTCTGATTTCCTGCCTCTGATTCCCCGCCTCTGATTACCCATGTCTGATTCACCGCCTCTGATTCCCCACCTCTGATTCCCCATCTCTGATTCCGCACATCCCATTCCCTGCCTCTGATTCCCCGCCTCTGATTCCCCGCCTCAGATTCCCCGTGTCTGATTTCCTGCCTCTGATTCCCCGCCTCTGATTACCCATGTCTGATTCACCGCCTCTGATTCCCCACCTCTGATTCCCCATCTCTGATTCCGCACATCCGATTCCCTGCATCTGATTCCCCGCCTCTGATTCACAGCCTCTGATTCCCCAGCTCTGATTCCCCGCCTCAGATTCCCCGCGTCTTATTCCCTGCTTCTGAATCTTATTCCCTGCCTCTGATTCCCCATCTCTGATACCGCACATCTGATTCCCTGCCTCTGATTCCCCACCTCTGATTCCCAATATCTGATTCCCCGCCTCTGTTTCCCCGCCTCTGATTCCCCGCCTCTGTTTCCCCATATCTAAGTCCCCGCCTCTGATTCCCCAACTCTGATTCCCCACCTCTGATTCCCCAGCTCTGATTCCCCACCTCTGATTCCCCATATCTGATTCCCCGCCTCTGAATCCCCAACTCTGATTCCCTGCATCTAATTCCCCAGCTCTGATTCACCGCCTCTGATTCCCCACCTCTGATTCCCCATCTCTGATTCCGCACATCCGATTCCCTGCATCTGATTCACAGCCTCTGATTCCCCGGCCTCTGATTTCCCGCCTCTGATTCCCTGCCACTGATACCCCGCACCTGATTCCCCACCTCTGATTCCCCATATCTGATTCCCCGCCTCTGTTTCCCCGCCTCTGATTCCCCGCCTCTGATTCCCCATATCTGATTCCCCGCCTCTGATTCCCCAACTCTGATTCCCCGCCTCTGATTCCCCAGCTCTGAATCCCCGCCTCTGATTCCCCGCGTCTGATTACCGGCCTCTGATTCCCCGCCTCTGATTCTCCATCTCTGATTCACAACCTCTGATTCCCCACCTCTGATTGCCCATATCTGATTCCCCGCCTCTGTTTCCCCGCCTCTGATTCCCCAGCTCTGATTAACAATATCTGATTCCCCGCCTCTGAATCCCCAACTCTGATTCCCTGCCTCTGATTCCCTGCTTCTGATTCTGATTCCCCACCTCTGATTCCCCATCTCTGATTCCGCACATCTATTTCCCTGCCTCTGATTCCCCATCTCTGATTCCCCATATCTGATTCCCCGCCTTTTGTTCCCCGCCTCTGATTCCCCGCCTCTGTTTCCCCATATCTAAGTCCCTGCCTCTGATTCCCCACCTCTGATTCCCCAGCTTTGATTCCCCGCCTCTGATTCCCCGCATCTGATTCCATGCATATGATTCCCAGCCTCTGATTCCCTGCCTCTGATTCCCAACCTCTGATTCCCCACCTCTGATTCCCCATATCTGATTCCCCGCCTCTGTTTCCCCGCCTCTGATTCCCCTCCTCTGTTTCCCCATATCTGATCCCCGCCTCTATTTGCCCGCCTCTGTTTCCCCGCCTCTTTTTCCCCATATCTGATTCCCCGCCTCTGAATCCCCAACTCTGATTCCCTGCCTCTAATTTCCCAGCTCTGATTCCCCGCCTCTGATTCCCCGTGTCTGATTTCCTGCCTCTGATTCCCCGCCTATGATTACCCATGTCTGATTCACCGCCTCTGATTCCCCACCTCTGATTCCCCATCTCTGATTCGGCACATCCGATTCCCTGCCTCTGATTCCCCGCCTCTGATTCACTGCCTCTGATTCCCCAGCTCAGATTCCCCGCCTCTGATTCCCCGCGTCTTATTCCCTGCTTCTGATTCTGATTCCCTGCCTCTGATTCCCCATCTCTGATTCCGCACATCTGATTCCCTGCCTCTGATTCCCCACCTCTGATTCCCCATATCTGATTCCCCGCCTCTGTTTCCCCTTCTCTGATTCCCCGCCTCTGTTTCCCCATATCTAAGTCCCCGCCTCTGATTCCCCAACTCTGATTCCCCACCTCTGATTCCCCAGCTCTGATTCCCCGCCTCTGATTCCCCGCATCTGATTCCCTGCATCTGATACCCAGCCTCTGATTCCCTGCCTGTGATTCCCAAACTCTGATTCCCCACCTCTGATTCCCCATATCTGATTCCCCGCCTCTGTTTCCCCGCCTCTGATTTCCCGCCTCTGTTTCCCCATATCTGATTCCCCGCCTCTATTTGCCCACCTTTGATTCCCCACCTCAGTTTCCCCATATATGATTCCCCGCCTCTGAATCCCCAACTCTGATTCCCTGCATCTAATTCCCCAGCTCTGATTCCCCGCCTCTGATTCCCCGTGTCTGATTTCCTGCCTCTGATTCCCCGCCTCTGTTTACCCATGTCTGATTCACCACCTCTGATTCCCCACCTCTGATTCCCCATCTCTGATTCCGCACATCCCATTCCCTGCCTCTGATTCCCCGCCTCTGATTCCCCGCCTCAGATTCCCCGTGTCTGATTTCCTGCCTCTGATTCCCTGCCTCTGATTACCCATGTCTGATTCACCGCCTCTGATTCCCCACCTCTGATTCCCCATCTCTGATTCCGCACATCCGATTCCCTGCTTCTGATTCCCCGCCTCTGTTTCCCCGCCTCTGATTCCCCGCCTCTGTTTCCCAATATCTAAGTCCCCACCTCTGATTCCCCAACTCTGATTCCCCACCTCTGATTCTCCAGCTCTGATTCCCCGCCTCTGTTTCCCCATATCTAAGTCCCCGCCTCTGATTCCCCAACTCTGATTCCCCACCTCTGATTCCCCAGCTCTGATTCCCCGCCTCTGATTCCCCGCATCTGATTCCCTGCATTTGATTCCCAGCCTCTGATTCCCTGCCTGTGATTCCCAACCTCTGATTCCCCACCTCTGATTCCCCATATCTGATTCCCCGCCTCTGTTTCCCCGCCTCTGATTCCCCGCCTCTGTTTCCACATATCTGATTCCCCGCCTCTATTTGCCCACCTCTGATTCCCCACCTCAGTTTCCCCATATCTGATTCCCCGCCTCTGAATCCCCAACTCTGATTCCCTGCATCTAATTCCCCAGCTCTGATTCCCCGCCTCTGATTCCCCGTGTCTGATTTCCTGCCTCTGATTCCACGCCTCTGATTACCCATGTCTGATTTACCGCCTCTGATTCCCCACCTCTGATTCCCCATCTCTGATTCCGCACATCCCATTCCCTGCCTCTGATTCCCCGCCTCTGATTCCCCGCCTCAGATTCCCCGTGTCTGATTCACCGCCTCTGATTCCCCACCTCTGATTCCCCATCTCTGATTCCGCACATCCGATTCCCTGCTTCTGATTCCCCGCCTCTGATTCACAGCCTCTGATTCCCCAGCTCTGATTCCCCGCCTCAGATTCCCCGCGTCTTATTCCCTGCTTCTGATTCTGATTCCCTGCCTCTGATTCCCCATCTCTGATTCCGCACATCTGATTCCCTGCCTCTGATTCCCCACCTCTGATTCCCCATATCTGATTCCCCGCCTCTGTTTCCCCGCCTCTGATTCCCCGCCTCTGTTTCCCCATATCTAAGTCCCCGCCTCTGATTCCCCAACTCTGATTCCCCACCTCTGATTCCCCAGCTCTGATTCCCCGCCTCTGATTCCCCGCATCTGATTCCCTGCATCTGATTCCCAGCCTCTGATTCCCTGCCTGTGATTCGCAACCTCTGATTCCCCACCTCTGATTCCCCATATCTGATTCCCCGCCTCTGTTTCCCCACCTCTGATTCCCCGCCTCTGTTTCCCCATATCTGATTCCCCGCCTCTATTTGCCCACCTCTGATTCCCCACCTCAGTTTCCCCATATCTGATTCCCCGCCTCTGAATTCCCAACTCTGATTCCCTGCATCTAATTCCCCAGCTCTGATTCCCCGCCTCTGATTCCCCGTGTCTGATTTCCTGCCTCTGATTCCCCGCCTCTGATTACCCATGTCTGATTCACCGCCTCTGATTCACCACCTCTGATTCCCCATCTCTGATTCCGCACATCCCATTCCCTGCCTCTGATTCCCCGCCTCTGATTCCCCGCCTCAGATTCCCCGTGTCTGATTTCCTGCCTCTGATTCCCCGCCTCTGATTACCCATGTCTGATTCACCGCCTCTGATTCCCCACCTCTGATTCCCCATCTCTGATTCCTCACATCCGATTCCCTGCTTCTGATTCCCCGCCTCTGATTCACAGCCTCTGATTCCCCAGCTCTGATTCCCCGCCTCAGATTCCCCGCGTCTTATTCCCTGCTTCTGATTCTTATTCCCTGCCTCTGATTCCCCATCTCTGATACCGCACATCTGATTCCCTGCCTCGGATTCCCCACCTCTGATTCCCAATATCTGATTGCCCGCCTCTGTTACCCCGCCTCTGATTCCCCGCCTCTGTTTCCCCATATCTAAGTCCCCGCCTCTGATTCCCCAACTTTGATTCCCCACCTCTGATTCCCCACCTCTGATTCCCCACCTCTGATTCCCCATATCTGATTCCCCGCCTCTGAATCCCCAACTCTGATTCCCTGCATCTAATTCCCCAGCTCTGATTCCCCGCCTCTGATTCCCCGTGTCTGATTTCCTGCCTCTGATTCCCCGCCTCTGATTACCCATGTCTGATTCACCGCCTCTGATTCCCCACCTCTGATTCCCCATCTCTGATTCCGCACATCCGATTCCCTGCCTCTGATTCCCCGCCTCTGATTCACCGCCTCTGATTCCCGGCCTCTGATTTCCCGCCTCTGATTCCCTGCCACTGATACCCCGCACCTGATTCCCCACCTCTGATTCCCCATATCTGATTCCCCGCCTCTGTTTCCCCGCCTCTGATTCCCCGCCTCTGATTCCCAATATCTGATTCCCCGCCTCTGATTCCCCAACTCTGATTCCCCGCCTCTGATTCCCCAGCTCTGAATCCCCGCCTCTGAATCCCCGCGTCTGATTACCGGCCTCTGATTCCCCGCCTCTGATTCTCCATCTCTGATTCACAACCTCTGATTCCCCACCTCTGATTGCCCATATCTGATTCCCCGCCTCTGTTTCCCCACCTCTGATTCCCCAGCTCTGATTAACAATATCTGATTCCCCGCCTCTGATTCCCCACCTCTGATTCCCCGCCTCTGATTCGCCAGCTCTGATTCCCCGCCTCTGATTCCCCAGCTCTGATTCCCCGCCTCTGATTCCCCGTGTTTGATTCCCTGCCTCTGATTCCCGGCCTCTGATTCCCCATCTCTGATTCACCGCCTTTGATTCGCCACCTCTGATTCCCCATATCTGATTCCCTGCCTCTCTTTCCCCGCCTCTGATACCCCGCTTCTGATTCCCCATATCTCATTCCCCGCCTCTGAATCCCCATCTCTGATTCCCGGACTCTGATTCCCCACCTCTGATTCCCGGCCTCTTATTCCCGGCATCTGATTCCGGCCTCTGATCCCCGGCCTCTGATTCCCTGCTTCTGATTCTGATTCCCTGCCTCTGATTCCCCATCTCTGATTGCGCACATCTGATTCCCTGCCTCTGATTCCCCACCTCTGATTCCCCATATCTGATTCCCCGCCTCTGTTTCCCCGCCTCTTATTCCCCGCCTCTGTTTCCCAATATCTAAGTCCCCGCCTCTGATTCCCCAACTCTGATTCCCCACCTCTGATTCTCCAGCTCTGATTCCCCGCCTCTGATTCCCCGCATCTGATTCCCTGCATCTGATTCCAAGCCTCTGATTCCCTGCCTCTGATTCCCAACCTCTGATTCCCCACCTCTGATTTCCCATATCTGATTCCCCGCCTCTGTTTCCCCGCCTCTGATTCCCCGCCTCTGTTTCCCCATATCTGATTCCCGGCCTCTGATTCCCCGCCTCTGATTCCCCGCCTCTGATTCCCTGCCTCTGATTCCCCATCTCCGATTCCGCACATCTGATTCCCTGCCTCTGATTCCCCGCCTCTGATTCCCCGCCTCTGATTCCCTGCCTCTGATTCCCAACATCTGATTCCCCACCTCTGATTCCCCATATCTGATTCCCCGCCTGTTTCCCCGCCTCTGACTCCCCTCCTCTGATTCCCCGCCTCTGATTCCCCAACTCTGATTCCCCGCCTCTGATTCCCCAGCTCTGATTCCCCGCCTCTGATTCACCGCCTTTGATTCGCCACCTCTGATTCCCCATATCTGATTCCCCACCTCTGTTTCCCCGCCTCTGATTCCCCGCCTCTGATTCTCCATATCTCATTCTCCGCCTCTGAATCCCCATCTCTTATTCCCGGACTCTGATTCCCCACCTCTGATTCCCGGCCTCTTATTCCCAGCATCTGATTCCCGGCCTCTGATTCCCGACCTCTGATTCCCCGCTTCTGATTCTGATTCCCTGCCTCTGATTCCCCATCTCTGATTCCGCACATCTGATTCCCTGCCTCTGATTCCCCACCTCTGATTCCCCATATCTGATTCCCCGCCTCTGTTTCCCCGCCTCTGATTCCCTGCCTCTGTTTCCCCATATCTAATTCCCAACCTCTGATGCCCCAACTCTAATTCCCTGCCTCTGATTCCCCGCGTTCTATTCCCTGCCTCTGATTCCACGCCTGTGATTCCCCATCTCTGATTCACCACCTCTAATTCCCCACCTCTGATTCCCCATATCTGATTCCCCGCCTCTGTTTCCCAACCTCTGATTCCACACCTCTGATTCCCCATATCTGATTCCCCGCCTCTGTTTCCCCGCCTCTGATTCCCGGCCCCTGTTTCCCCATATCTAATTCCCCGCCTCTGATTCCCCAACTCAGATTCCCCGCCTCTGATTCCCCAGCTCTGATTCCCCGCCTCTGATTCCCCGCATCTGATTCCCTGCATCTGATACCCAGCCTCTGATTCCCTGCCTGTGATTCCCAAACTCTGATTCCCCACCTCTGATTCCCCATATCTGATTCCCCGCCTCTGTTTCCCCGCCTCTGATTCCCCGCCTCTGTTTCCCCATATCTGATTCCCCGCCTCTATTTGCCCACCTCTGATTCCCCACCTCAGTTTCCCCATATATGATTCCCCGCCTCTGAATCCCCAACTCTGATTCCCTGCATCTAATTCCCCAGCTCTGATTCCCCGCCTCTGATTCCCCGTGTCTGATTTCCTGCCTCTGATTCCCCGCCTCTGTTTACCCATGTCTGATTCACCACCTCTGATTCCCCACCTCTGATTCCCCATCTCTGATTCCGCACATCCCATTCCCTGCCTCTGATTCCCCGCCTCTGATTCCCCGCCTCAGATTCCCCGTGTCTGATTTCCTGCCTCTGATTCCCTGCCTCTGATTACCCATGTCTGATTCACCGCCTCTGATTCCCCACCTCTGATTCCCCATCTCTGATTCCGCACATCCGATTCCCTGCTTCTGATTCCCCGCCTCTGTTTCCCCGCCTCTGATTCCCCGCCTCTGTTTCCCAATATCTAAGTCCCCGCCTCTGATTCCCCAACCCTGATTCCCCACCTCTGATTCTCCAGCTCTGATTCCCCGCCTCTGTTTCCCCATATCTAAGTCCCCGCCTCTGATTCCCCAACTCTGATTCCCCACCTCTGATTCCCCAGCTCTGATTCCCCGCCTCTGATTCCCCGCATCTGATTCCCTGCATTTGATTCCCAGCCTCTGATTCCCTGCCTGTGATTCCCAACCTCTGATTCCCCACCTCTGATTCCCCATATCTGATTCCCCGCCTCTGTTTCCCCGCCTCTGATTCCCCGCCTCTGTTTCCACATATCTGATTCCCCGCCTCTATTTGCCCACCTCTGATTCCCCACCTCAGTTTCCCCATATCTGATTCCCCGCCTCTGAATCCCCAACTCTGATTCCCTGCATCTAATTCCCCAGCTCTGATTCCCCTCCTCTGATTCCCCGTGTCTGATTTCCTGCCTCTGATTCCACGCCTCTGATTACCCATGTCTGATTCACCGCCTCTGATTCCCCACCTCTGATTCCCCATCTCTGATTCCGCACATCCGATTCCCTGCTTCTGATTCCCCGCCTCTGTTTCCCCGCCTTTGATTCCCCGCCTCTGTTTCCCAATATCTAAGTCCCCGCCTCTGATTCCCCAACCCTGATTCCCCACCTCTGATTCTCCAGCTCTGATTCCCCGCCTCTGTTTCCCCATATCTAAGTCCCCGCCTCTGATTCCCCAACTCTGATTCCCCACCTCTGATTCCCCAGCTCTGATTCCCCGCCTCTGATTCCCCGCATCTGATTCCCTGCATTTGATTCCCAGCCTCTGATTCCCTGCCTGTGATTCCCAACCTCTGATTCCCCACCTCTGATTTCCCATATCTGATTCCCCGCCTCTGTTTCCCCACCTCTGATTCCCCGCCTCTGTTTCCCCATATCTGATTCCCGGCCTCTGATTCCCCGCCTCTGATTCCCCGCCTCTGATTCCCTGCCTCTGATTCCCCATCTCCGATTCCGCACATCTGATTCCCTGCCTCTGATTCCCCGCCTCTGATTCCCCGCCTCTGATTCCCTGCCTCTGATTCCCAACATCTGATTCCCCACCTCTGATTCCCCATATCTGATTCCCCGCCTGTTTCCCCGCCTCTGACTCCCCTCCTCTGATTCCCCAACTCTAATTCCCCGCCTCTGATTCCCCAGCTCTGATTCCCCGTGTTTGATTCCCTGCCTCTGATTCCCTGCCCTGATTCCCCATCTCTGTTTCACCGCCTTTGATTCGCCACCTCTGATTCCCCATATCTGATTCCCCTCCTCTGTTTCCCCGCCTCTGATTCCCTGCCTCTGATTCCCAACCTCTGATTCCACACCTCTGATTCCCCAACTCTGATTCCCCGCCTCTGATTCCCCAGCTCTGATTCCCCGCCTCTGATTCCCCGTGTTTGATTCCCTGCCTCTGATTGCCCGCCTCTGATTCCCCATCTCTGATTCACCGCCTTTGATTCGCCACCTCTGATTCCCTATATCTGATTCCCCACCTCTGTTTCCCCGCCTCTGATTCCCCGCCTCTGATTCTCCATATCTCATTCTCCGCCTCTGAATCCCCATCTCTTATTCCCGGACTCTGATTCCCCACCTCTGATTCCCGGCCTCTTATTCCCAGCATCTGATTCCCGGCCTCTGATTCCCGGCCTCTGATTCCCCGCTTCTGATTCTGATTCCCTGCCTCTGATTCCCCATCTCTGATTCCGCACATCTGATTCCCTGCCTCTGATTCCCCACCTCTGATTCCCCATATCTGATTCCCCGCCTCTGTTTCCCCGCCTCTGATTCCCTGCCTCTGTTTCCCCATATCTAATTCCCAACCTCTGATGCCCCAACTCTAATTCCCTGCCTCTGATTCCCCGCGTTCTATTCCCTGCCTCTGATTCCACGCCTGTGATTCCCCATCTCTGATTCACCACCTCTGATTCCCCACCTCTGATTCCCCATATCTGATTCCCCGCCTCTGTTTCCCAACCTCTGATTCCACACCTCTGATTCCCCATATCTGATTCCCCGCCTCTGTTTCCCCGCCTCTGATTCCCGGCCCCTGTTTCCCCATATCTGATTCCCCGCCTCTGATTCCCCAACTCAGATTCCCCGCCTCTGATTCCCCAGCTCTGATTCCCCGCCTCTGATTCCCTGTGTTTGATTCCCTGCCTCTGATTCCCCGCCTCTGATTCCCCATCTCTGATTCACTGCCTTTGATTCGCCACCTCTGATTCCCAATATCTGATTCCCCACCACTGTTTCCACGCCTCAAATTCCCCGCCTCTGATTCTCCATATCTCATTCCCCGCCTTTGAATCCCCATCTCTGATTCCCGGACTCTGATTCCCCACCTCTGATTCCCGGCCTCTTATTCCCAGCATCTGATTCCTGGCCTCTGATTCCCCATATCTGATTCCCCGCTTCTGATTCTGATTCCCTGCCTCTGATTCCCCATCTCTGATTCCGCACATCTGATTCCCTGCCTCTGATCCCCCACCTCTGATTCCCCATATCTGATTCCCCGCCTCTGTTTCCCCACCTCTGATTCCCCGCCTCTGTTTCCCCATATCTAATTCCCAACCTCTGATGCCCCAACTCCGATTCCCTGCCTCTGATTCCCCGCGTTCTATTCCCTGCCTCTGATTCCCCGCCTGTGATTCCCCATCTCTGATTCACCACCTCTGATTCCCCACCTCTGATTCCCCATATCTAATTCCTCGCCTCTGTTTTCCCGCCTCTGATTCCCCGCCTCTGTTTCCCCATATCTGATTCCCCGCCTCTGAATCCCCAACTCTGATTCGCTGCCTCTGATTCCCCAGCTCTGATTCCCCACCTTTGATTCCCCCCGTCTGATTCCCAGCCTCTGAATCCCCGTGTCTGATTTCCTGCCTCTGATTCACCGCCTCTGATTCCCCATCTCTGACTCACCGCCTCTGATTCCCCACCTCTGATTCCCCATCTCTGATTCCGCACATCTGATTCCCTGCCTCTGATTCCCCATCTCTGATTCCGCACATCCGATTCCCTGCTTCTGATTCCCCGCCTCTGATTCACAGCCTCTGATTCCCCAGCTCTGATTCCGCACATCTGATTCCCTGCCTCTGATTCCCCACCTCTGATTCCCCATATCTGATTCCCCGCCTCTGTTTCCCCGCCTCTGATTCCCCGCCTCTGTTTCCCCATATCTAAGTCCCCGCCTCTGATTCCCCAACTCTGATTCCCCACCTCTGATTCCCCAGCTCTGATTCCCCGCCTCTGATTCCCCGCATCTGATTCCCTGCATCTGATTCCCAGCCTCTGATTCCCTGCCTGTGATTCCCAACCTCTGATTCCCCACCTCTGATTCCCCATATCTGATTCCCCGCCTCTGTTTCCCCACCTCTGATTCCCCGCCTCTGTTTCCCCATATCTGATTCCCCGCCTCTATTTGCCCACCTCTGATTCCCCACCTCAGTTTCCCCATATCTGATTCCCCGCCTCTGAATCCCCAACTCTGATTCCCTGCATCTAATTCCCCAGCTCTGATTCCCCGCCTCTGATTCCCCGTGTCTGATTTCCTGCCTCTGATTCCCCGCCTCTGATTACCCATGTCTGATTCACCGCCTCTGATTCCCCACCTCTGATTCCCCATCTCTGATTCCGCACATCCCATTCCCTGCCTCTGATTCCCCGCCTCTGATTCCCCGCCTCAGATTCCCCGTGTCTGATTTCCTGCCTCTGATTCCCCGCCTCTGATTACCCATGTCTGATTCACCGCCTCTGATTCCCCACCTCTGATTCCCCATCTCTGATTCCGCACATCCGATTCCCTGCTTCTGATTCCCCGCCTCTGATTCACAGCCTCTGATTCCCCAGCTCTGATTCCCCGCCTCAGATTCCCCGCGTCTTATTCCCTGCTTCTGATTCTGATTCCCTGCCTCTGATTCCCCATCTCTGATACCGCACATCTGATTCCCTGCCTCTGATTCCCCACCTCTGATTCCCAATATCTGATTCCCCGCCTTTGTTTCCCCGCCTCTGATTCCCCGCCTCTGTTTCCCCATATCTAAGTCCCCGCCTCTGATTCCCCAACTCTGATTCCCCACCTCTGATTCCCCAGCTCTGATTCCCCACCTCTGATTCCCCATATCTGATTCCCCGCCTCTGAATCCCCAACTCTGATTCCCTGCATCAAATTCCCCAGCTCTGATTCCCCGCCTCTGATTCCCCGTGTCTGATTTCCTGCCTCTGATTCCCCGCCTCTGATTACCCATGTCTGATTCACCGCCTCTGATTCCCCACCTCTGATTCCCCATCTCTGATTCCGCACATCCGATTCCCTGCCTCTGATTCCCCGCCTCTGATTCACCGCCTCTGATTCCCGGCCTCTGATTTCCCGCCTCTGATTCCCTGCCACTGATACCCCGCTTCTGATTCCCCACCTCTGATTCCCCATATCTGATTCCCCGCCTCTGTTTCCCCGCCTCTGATTCCCCGCCTCTGATTCCCCATATCTGATTCCCCGCCTCTGATTCCCCAACTCTGATTCCCCGCCTCTGATTCCCCAGCTCTGAATCCCCGCCTCTGATTCCCCGCGTCTGATTACCGGCCTCTGATTCCCCGCCTCTGATTCTCCATCTCTGATTCACAACCTCTGATTCCCCACCTCTGATTGCCCATATCTGATTCCCCGCCTCTGTTTCCCCGCCTCTGATTCCCCAGCTCTGATTAACAATATCTGATTCCCCGCCTCTGATTCCCCACCTCTGATTCCCCGCCTCTGATTCGCCAGCTATGATTCCCCGCCTCTGATTCCCCAGCTCTGATTCCCCGCCTCTGATTCCCCGTGTTTGATTCCCTGCCTCTGATTCCCGGCCTCTGATTCCCCATCTCTGATTCACCGCCTTTGATTCGCCACCTCTGATTCCCCATATCTGATTCCCCGCCTCTGTTTCCCCGCCTCTGATTCCCCGCTTCTGATTCCCCATATCTCATTCCCCGCCTCTGAATCCCCATCTCTGATTCCCGGACTCTGATTCCCCACCTCTGATTCCCGGCCTCTTATTCCCGGCATCTGATTCCGGCCTCTGATCCCCGGCCTCTGATTCCCTGCTTCTGATTCTGATTCCCTGCCTCTGATTCCCCATCTCTGATTGCGCACATCTGATTCCCTGCCTCTGATTCCCCACCTCTGATTCCCCATATCTGATTGCCCACCTCTGTTTCCCCGCCTCTGATTCCCCGCCTCTGTTTCCCAATATCTAAGTCCCCGCCTCTGATTCCCCAACTCTGGTTCCCCACCTCTGATTCTCCAGCTCTGATTCCCCGCCTCTGATTCCCCACATCTGATTCCCTGCATCTGATTCCAAGCCTCTGATTCCCTGCCTCTGATTCCCAACCTCTGATTCCCCACCTCTGATTTCCCATATCTGATTCCCCGCCTCTGTTTCCCCGCCTCTGATTCCCCGCCTCTGTTTCCCCATATCTGATTCCCGGCCTCTGATTCCCCGCCTCTGATTCCCCGCCTCTGATTCCCTGCCTCTGATTCCCCATCTCTGATTCCGCACATCTGATTCCCTGCCTCTGATTCCCCGCCTCTGATTCCCCGCCTCTGATTCCCTGCCTCTGATTCCCAACATCTGATTCCCCACCTCTGATTCCCCATATCTGATTCCCCGCCTGTTTCCCCGCCTCTGACTCCCCTCCTCTGATTCCCCAACTCTAATTCCCCGCCTCTGATTCCCCAGCTCTGATTCCCCGTGTTTGATTCCCTGCCTCTGATTCCCTGCCCTGATTCCCCATCTCTGTTTCACCGCCTTTGATTCGCCACCTCTGATTCCCCATATCTGATTCCCCTCCTCTGTTTCCCCGCCTCTGATTCCCTGCCTCTGATTCCCAACCTCTGATTCCACACCTCTGATTCCCCAACTCTGATTCCCCGCCTCTGATTCCCCAGCTCTGATTCCCCGCCTCTGATTCCCCGTGTTTGATTCCCTGCCTCTGATTGCCCGCCTCTGATTCCCCATCTCTGATTCACCGCCTTTGATTCGCCACCTCTGATTCCCCATATCTGATTCCCCACCTCTGTTTCCCCGCCTCTGATTCCCCGCCTCTTATTCTCCATATCTCATTCTCCGCCTCTGAATCCCCATCTCTTATTCCCGGACTCTGATTCCCCACCTCTGATTCCCGGCCTCTTATTCCCAGCATCTGATTCCCGGCCTCTGATTCCCGGCCTCTGATTCCCCGCTTCTGATTCTGATTCCCTGCCTCTGATTCCCCATCTCTGATTCCGCACATCTGATTCCCTGCCTCTGATTCCCCTCCTCTGATTCCCCAACTCTAATTCCCTGCCTCTGATTCCCCGCGTTCTATTCCCTGCCTCTGATTCCACGCCTGTGATTCCCCATCTCTGATTCACCACCTCTGATTCCCCACCTCTGATTCCCCATATCTGATTCCCCGCCTCTGTTTCCCAACCTCTGATTGCACACCTCTGATTCCCCATATCTGATTCCCCGCCTCTGTTTCCCCGCCTCTGATTCCCGGCCCCTGTTTCCCCATATCTGATTCCCCGCCTCTGATTCCCCAGCTCTGATTCCCCGCCTCTGATTCCCTGTATTTGATTCCCTGCCTCTGATTCCCCGCCTGTGATTCCCCATCTCTGATTCACCACCTCTGATTCCCCACCTCTGATTCCCCATATCTAATTCCTCGCCTCTGTTTTCCCGCCTCTGATTCCCCGCCTCTGTTTCCCCATATCTGATTCCCCGCCTCTGATTCCCCATCTCTGATTGCGCACATCTGATTCCCTGCCTCTGATTCCCCGCCTCTGATTCCCCATATCTGATTCCCCGCCTCTGTTTCCCCGCCTCTGATTCCCCGCCTCTGTTTCCCCATATCTGATTCCCGGCCTCTGATTCCCCGCCTCTGATTCCCCGCCTCTGATTCCCTGCCTCAGATTCCCCATCTCCGATTCCCCAACTTTGATTCCCCACCTCTGATTCCCCACCACTGTTTCCACGCCTCAAATTCCCCGCCTCTGATTCTCCATATCTCATTCCCCGCCTTTGAATCCCCATCTCTGATTCCCGGACTCTGATTCCCCACCTCTGATTCCCGGCCTCTTATTCCCAGCATCTGATTCCTGGCCTCTGATTCCCCATAGCTGATTCCCCGCTTCTGATTCTGATTCCCTGCCTCTGATTCCCCATCTCTGATTCCGCACATCTGATTCCCTGCCTCTGATCCCCCACCTCTGATTCCCCATATCTGATTCCCCGCCTCTGTTTCCCCACCTCTGATTCCCCGCCTCTGTTTCCCCATATCTAATTCCCAACCTCTGATGCCCCAACTCCGATTCCCTGCCTCTGATTCCCCGCGTTCTATTCCCTGCCTCTGATTCCCCGCCTGTGATTCCCCATCTCTGATTCACCACCTCTGATTCCCCACCTCTGATTCCCCATATCTAATTCCTCGCCTCTGTTTTCCCGCCTCTGATTCCCCGCCTCTGTTTCCCCATATCTGATTCCCCGCCTCTGAATCCCCAACTCTGATTCCCTGCCTCTGATTCCCCAGCTCTGATTCCCCACCTTTGATTCCCACCGTCTGATTCCCAGCCTCTGAATCCCCGTGTCTGATTTCCTGCCTCTGATTCACCGCCTCTGATTCCCCATCTCTGACTCACCGCCTCTGATTCCCCACCTCTGATTCCCCATCTCTGATTCCGCACATCTGATTCCCTGCCTCTGATTCCCCGACTCTGATTCCCCAGCTCTGATTCCCCGCCTCTGATTCCCCAACTCTGATTCCCCGCCTCTGATTCCCCAGCTCTGATTCACCGCCTTTGATTCGCCACCTCTGATTCCCCATATCTGATTCCCAGCCTCTGTTTCCCCGCCTCTGATTCCCCGCCTCTGATTCCCCATATCTCATTCCCCGACTCTGAATCCCCATCTCTGATTCCCGGACTCTGATTCCCCACCTCTGATTCCCGGCCTCTTATTCCCGTCATCTGATTCCGGCCTCTGATTCCCGGCCTCTGATTCCCTGCTTCTGATTCTGATTCCCTGCCTCTGATTCCCCATCTCTGATTGCGCACATCTGATTCCCTGCCTCTGATTCCCCACCTCTGATTCCCCATATCTGATTTCCCGCCTCTGTTTCCCCGCCTCTGATTCCCCGCCTCTGTTTCCCAATATCTAAGTCCCTGCCTCTGATTCCCCAACTCTGATTCCCACCTCTGATTCTCCAGCTATGATTCCCCGCCTCTGATTCCCCGCATCTGATTCCCTGCATCTGATTACAAGCCTCTGATTCCCTGCCTCTGATTCCCAACCTCAGATTCCCCACCTCTGATTCCCCATATCTGATTCCCCACATCTGATTCCCTGCATCTTATTCCAAGCCTCTGATTCCCTGCCTCTGATTCCCAACCTCTGATTCCCCACCTCTGATTCCCCATATCTGATTCCCCGCCTCTGTTTCCCCGCCTCTGATTCCCCGCCTCTGTTTCCCCATATCTAATTCCCAACCTCTGATGCCCCAACTCTGATTCCCTGCCTCTGATTCCCCGCGTTCTATTCCCTGCCTCTGATTCCACGCCTGTGATTCCCCATCTCTGATTCACCACCTCTGATTCCCCATCTCTGATTGCGCACATCTGATTCCCTGCCTCTGATTCCCCACCTCTGATTCCCCATATCTGATTTCCCGCCTCTGTTTCCCCGCCTCTGATTCCCCGCCTGTGTTTCCCAATATCTAAGTCCCCGCCTCTGATTCCCCATATCTGATTCCCCGCCTCTGTTTCCCCGCCTCTGATTCCCCGCCTCTGTTTCCCCATATCTGATTCCCGGCCTCTGATTCCCCGCCTCTGATTCCCCGCCTCTGATTCCCTGCCTCAGTTTCCCCATCTCCGATTCCCCAACTTTGATTCCCCACCTCTGATTCCCCAGCTCTGATTCCCCGCCTCTGATTCCCCGCATCTGATTCCATGCATATGATTCCCAGCCTCTGATTCCCTGCCTCTGATTCCCAACCTCTGATTCCCCACCTCTGATTCCCCATATCTGATTCCCCGCCTCTGTTTCCCCGCCTCTGATTCCCCTCCTCTGTTTCCCCATATCTGATCCCCGCCTCTATTTGCCCGCCTCTGTTTCCCCGCCTCTTTTTCCCCATATCTGATTCCCCGCCTCTGAATCCCCAACTCTGATTCCCTGCCTCTAATTTCCCAGCTCTGATTCCCCGCCTCTGATTCCCCGTGTCTGATTTCCTGCCTCTGATTCCCCGCCTCTGATTACCCATGTCTGATTCACCGCCTCTGATTCCCCACCTCTGATTCCCCATCTCTGATTCGGCACATCCGATTCCCTGCCTCTGATTCCCCGCCTCTGATTCACTGCCTCTGATTCCCCAGCTCTGATTCCCCGCCTCTGATTCCCCGCGTCTTATTCCCTGCTTCTGATTCTGATTCCCTGCCTCTGATTCCCCATCTCTGATTCCGCACATCTGATTCCCTGCCTCTGATTCCCCACCTCTGATTCCCCATATCTGATTCCCCGCCTCTGTTTCCCCTTCTCTGATTCCCCGCCTCTGTTTCCCCATATCTAAGTCCCCGCCTCTGATTCCCCAACTCTGATTCCCCACCTCTGATTCCCCAGCTCTGATTCCCCGCCTCTGATTCCCCGCATCTGATTCCCTGCATCTGATACCCAGCCTCTGATTCCCTGCCTGTGATTCCCAAACTCTGATTCCCCACCTCTGATTCCCCATATCTGATTCCCCGCCTCTGTTTCCCCGCCTCTGATTCCCCGCCTCTGTTTCCCCATATCTGATTCCCCGCCTCTATTTGCCCACCTCTGATTCCCCACCTCAGTTTCTCCATATATGATTCCCCGCCTCTGAATCCCCAACTCTGATTCCCTGCATCTAATTCCCCAGCTCTGATTCCCCGCCTCTGATTCCCCGTGTCTGATTTCCTGCCTCTGATTCCCCGCCTCTGTTTACCCATGTCTGATTCACCACCTCTGATTCCCCACCTCTGATTCCCCATCTCTGATTCTGCACATCCCATTCCCTGCCTCTGATTCCCCGCCTCTGATTCCCCGCCTCAGATTCCCCGTGTCTGATTTCCTGCCTCTGATTCCCTGCCTCTGATTACCTATGTCTGATTCACCGCCTCTGATTCCCCACCTCTGATTCCCCATCTCTGATTCCGCACATCCGATTCCCTGCTTCTGATTCCCCGCCTCTGATTCACAGCCTCTGATTCCCCAGCTCTGATTCCCCGCCTCAGATTCCCCGCGTCTTATTCCCTGCTTCTGATTCTGATTCCCTGCCTCTGATTCCCCATCTCTGATTCCGCACATCTGATTCCCTGCCTCTGATTCCCCACCTCTGATTCCCCATATCTGATTCCCTGCCTCTGTTTCCCCGCCTCTGATTCCTCGCCTCTGTTTCCCCATATCTAAGTCCCCGCCTCTGATTCCGCAACTCTGATTCCCCACCTCTGATTCCCCAGCTCTGATTACCCACCTCTGATTCCCCATATCTGATTCCCCGCCTCTGTTTCCCCGCCTCTGATTCCCCGCCACTGTTTCCCCATATCTGATTCCCCGCCTCTGAATCCCCAACTCTGATTCCCTGCATCTAATTCCCCAGCTCTGATTCCCCGCCTCTGATTCCCCGTGTCTGATTTCCTGCCTCTGATTCCCCGCCTCTGATTACCCATGTCTGATTCACCGCCTCTGATTCCCCACCTCTGATTCCCCATCTCTGATTCCGCACATCCGATTCCCTGCCTCTGATTCCCCGCCTCTGATTCACCGCCTCTGATTCCCGGCCTCTGATTTCCCGCCTCTGATTCCCTGCCACTGATACCCCGCCCCTGATTCCCCACCTCTGATTCCCCATATCTGATTCCCCGCCTCTGTTTCCCCGCCTCTGATTCCCCGCCTCTGATTCCCCATATCTGATTCCCCGCCTCTGATTCCCCAACTCTGATTCCCCGCCTCTGATTCCCCAGCTCTGAATCCCCGCCTCTGATTCCCCGTGTCTGATTACCGGCCTCTGATTCCCCACCTCTGATTCCCCATATCTGATTCCCCGCCTCTGTTTCCCCGCCTCTGATTCCCCACCTCTGATTAACAATATCTGATTCCCCGCCTCTGATTCCCAACCTCTGATTCCCCGCCTCTGATTCGCCAGCTATGATTCCCCACCTCTGATTCCCCGCGTCTGATTCCCTGCCTCTGATTCCCCGCCTCTGATTCCCCGCCTCTGATTCACCACCTCTGATTCCCAGCGTCTGATTCCCCGCCTCTGATTCCCCATCTCTGATTCCCCATCTCTGATTCCCCATCTCTGATTCCCCAAATCTGATTCCCCGCCTCTGATTCCCCAGCTCTGAATCCTCGCCTCTGATTCCCTGCCTCTGATTCCCAACATCTGATTCCCCACCTCTGAATTCCCATATTGATTCCCTGCCTCTGATTCCCCGCCTCTGATTCCCCAACTCTGATTCCCCGCCTCTGATTCCCCAGCTCTGATTCCCCGCCTCTTATTCCCCGTGTTTGATTCCCTGCCTCTGATTCCCGGCCTCTGATTCCCCATCTCTGATTCACCGCCTTTTATTCGCCACCTCTGATTCCCCATATCTGATTCCCCGCCTCTGTTTCCCCGCCTCTGATTCCCCGCCTCTGATTCCCCATATCTCATTCCCCGCCTCTGAATCCCCATCTCTGATTCCCGGACTCTGATTCCCCACCTCTGATTCCCGGACTCTTATTCCCGGCATCTGATTCCGGCCTCTGATTCCTGGCCTCTGATTCCCTGCTTCTGATTCTGATTCCCTGCCTCTGATTCCCCATCTCTGATTGCGCACATCTGATTCCCTGCCTCTGATTCCCCACCTCTGATTCCCCATATCTGATTTCCCGCCTCTGTTTCCCCGCCTCTGATTCCCCGCCTCTGTTTCCCAATATCTAAGTCCCCGCCTCTGATTCCCCAACTCTGATTCCCCACCTCTGATTCTCCAGCTCTGATTCCCCGCCTCTGATTCCCCGCATCTGATTCCCTGCATCTGATTCCAAGCCTCTGATTCCCTGCATCTGATTCCCAACCTCTGATTCCCCATATCTGATTTCCCGCCTCTGTTTCCCCGCCTCTGATTCCCCGCCTCTGTTTCCCAATATCTAAGTCCCCGCCTCTGATTCCCCAACTCTGATTCCCCACCTCTGATTCTCCAGCTCTGATTCCCCGCCTCTGATTCCCCGCATCTGATTCCCTGCATCTGATTCCAAGCCTCTGATTCCCTGCATCTGATTCCCAACCTCTGATTCCCCACCTCTGATTCCCCATATCTGATTCCCCGCCTCTGTTTCCCTGCCTCTGATTCCCCATCTCCGATTCCGCACATCTGATTCCCTGCCTCTGATTCCCCGCCTCTGATTCCCCGCCTCTGATTCCCTGCCTCGGATTCCCAACATCTGATTCCCCACCTCTGATTCCTCATATCTGATTCCCCGCCTCTGTTTCCCCGCCTCTGATTCCCATCCTCTGATTCCCCAACTCTAATTCCCCGCCTCTGATTCCCCAGCTCTGATTCCCCGTGTTTGATTCCCTGCCTCTGATTCCCTGCCCTGATTCCCCATCTCTGTTTCACCGCCTTTGCTTCGCCACCTCTGATTCCCCTTATCTGATTCCCCGCCTCTGTTTCCCCGCCTCTGATTCCCTGTCTCTGATTCCCAACCTCTGATTCCACACCTCTGATTCCCCATATCTGATTCCCCGCCTGTGTTTCCCCACCTCTGATTCCCCGCCCCTGTGTCCCCATATCTGTTTCCCCGCCTCTGATTCCCCACCTCTGATTAACAATATCTGATTCCCCGCCTCTGATTCCCAACCTCTGATTCCCCGCCTCTGATTCGCCAGCTATGATTCCCCACCTCTGATTCCCCGCGTCTGATTCCCTGCCTCTGATTCCCCGCCTCTGATTCCCCGCCTCTGATTCACCACCTCTGATTCCCAGCGTCTGATTCCCCGCCTCTGATTCCCCATCTCTGATTCCCCATCTCTGATTCCCCATCTCTGATTCCCCAAATCTGATTCCCCGCCTCTGATTCCCCAGCTCTGAATCCTCGCCTCTGATTCCCTGCCTCTGATTCCCAACATCTGATTCCCCACCTCTGAATTCCCATATGGATTCCCTGCCTCTGATTCCCCGCCTCTGATTCCCCAACTCTGATTCCCCGCCTCTGATTCCCCAGCTCTGATTCCCCGCCTCTTATTCCCCGTGTTTGATTCCCTGCCTCTGATTCCCGGCCTCTGATTCCCCATCTCTGATTCACCGCCTTTCATTCGCCACCTCTGATTCCCCATATCTGATTCCCCGCCTCTGTTTCCCCGCCTCTGATTCCCCGCCTCTGATTCCCCATATCTCATTCCCCGCCTCTGAATCCCCATCTCTGATTCCCGGACTCTGATTCCCCACCTCTGATTCCCGGACTCTTATTCCCGGCATCTGATTCCGGCCTCTGATTCCTGGCCTCTGATTCCCTGCTTCTGATTCTGATTCCCTGCCTCTGATTCCCCATCTCTGATTGCGCACATCTGATTCCCTGCCTCTGATTCCCCACCTCTGATTCCCCATATCTGATTTCCCGCCTCTGTTTCCCCGCCTCTGATTCCCCGCCTCTGTTTCCCAATATCTAAGTCCCCGCCTCTGATTCCCCAACTCTGATTCCCCACCTCTGATTCTCCAGCTCTGATTCCCCGCCTCTGATTCCCCGCATCTGATTCCCTGCATCTGATTCCAAGCCTCTGATTCCCTGCATCTGATTCCCAACCTCTGATTCCCCACCTCTGATTCCCCATATCTGATTCCCCGCCTCTGTTTCCCCGCCTCTGATTCCCCGCCTCTGTTTCCCCATATCTGATTCCCGGCCTCTGATTCCCCGCCTCTGATTCCCCGCCTCTGATTCCCTGCCTCTGATTCCCCATCTCCGATTCCGCACATCTGATTCCCTGCCTCTGATTCCCCGCCTCTGATTCCCCGCCTCTGATTCCCTGCCTCGGATTCCCAACATCTGATTCCCCACCTCTGATTCCCCATATCTGATTCCCCGCCTCTGTTTCCCCGCCTCTGATTCCCATCCTCTGATTCCCCAACTCTAATTCCCCGCCTCTGATTCCCCAGCTCTGATTCCCCGTGTTTGATTCCCTGCCTCTGATTCCCTGCCCTGATTCCCCATCTCTGTTTCACCGCCTTTGATTCGCCACCTCTGATTCCCCTTATCTGATTCCCCGCCTCTGTTTCCCCGCCTCTGATTCCCTGTCTCTGATTCCCAACCTCTGATTCCACACCTCTGATTCCCCATATCTGATTCCCCGCCTGTGTTTCCCCACCTCTGATTCCCCGCCCCTGTTTCCCCATATCTGATTCCCCGCCTCTGATTCCCCGCCTCTGTTTCCCAATATCTAAGTCCCCGCCTCTGATTCCCCAACTCTGATTCCCCACCTCTGATTCTCCAGCTCTGATTCCCCGCCTCTGATTCCCCGCATCTGATTCCCTGCATCTGATTCCAAGCCTCTGATTCCCTGCATCTGATTCCCAACCTCTGATTCCCCACCTCTGATTCCCCATATCTGATTCCCCGCCTCTGTTTCCCTGCCTCTGATTCCCCATCTCCGATTCCGCACATCTGATTCCCTGCCTCTGATTCCCCGCCTCTGATTCCCCGCCTCTGATTCCCTGCCTCGGATTCCCAACATCTGATTCCCCACCTCTGATTCCTCATATCTGATTCCCCGCCTCTGTTTCCCCGCCTCTGATTCCCATCCTCTGATTCCCCAACTCTAATTCCCCGCCTCTGATTCCCCAGCTCTGATTCCCCGTGTTTGATTCCCTGCCTCTGATTCCCTGCCCTGATTCCCCATCTCTGTTTCACCGCCTTTGCTTCGCCACCTCTGATTCCCCTTATCTGATTCCCCGCCTCTGTTTCCCCGCCTCTGATTCCCTGTCTCTGATTCCCAACCTCTGATTCCACACCTCTGATTCCCCATATCTGATTCCCCGCCTGTGTTTCCCCACCTCTGATTCCCCGCCCCTGTGTCCCCATATCTGTTTCCCCGCCTCTGATTCCCCACCTCTGATTAACAATATCTGATTCCCCGCCTCTGATTCCCAACCTCTGATTCCCCGCCTCTGATTCGCCAGCTATGATTCCCCACCTCTGATTCCCCGCGTCTGATTCCCTGCCTCTGATTCCCCGCCTCTGATTCCCCGCCTCTGATTCACCACCTCTGATTCCCAGCGTCTGATTCCCCGCCTCTGATTCCCCATCTCCGATTCCCCATCTCTGATTCCCCATCTCTGATTCCCCAAATCTGATTCCCCGCCTCTGATTCCCCAGCTCTGAATCCTCGCCTCTGATTCCCTGCCTCTGATTCCCAACATCTGATTCCCCACCTCTGAATTCCCATATGGATTCCCTGCCTCTGATTCCCCGCCTCTGATTCCCCAACTCTGATTCCCCGCCTCTGATTCCCCAGCTCTGATTCCCCGCCTCTTATTCCCCGTGTTTGATTCCCTGCCTCTGATTCCCGGCCTCTGATTCCCCATCTCTGATTCACCGCCTTTCATTCGCCACCTCTGATTCCCCATATCTGATTCCCCGCCTCTGTTTCCCCGCCTCTGATTCCCCGCCTCTGATTCCCCATATCTCATTCCCCGCCTCTGAATCCCCATCTCTGATTCCCGGACTCTGATTCCCCACCTCTGATTCCCGGACTCTTATTCCCGGCATCTGATTCCGGCCTCTGATTCCTGGCCTCTGATTCCCTGCTTCTGATTCTGATTCCCTGCCTCTGATTCCCCATCTCTGATTGCGCACATCTGATTCCCTGCCTCTGATTCCCCACCTCTGATTCCCCATATCTGATTTCCCGCCTCTGTTTCCCCGCCTCTGATTCCCCGCCTCTGTTTCCCAATATCTAAGTCCCCGCCTCTGATTCCCCAACTCTGATTCCCCACCTCTGATTCTCCAGCTCTGATTCCCCGCCTCTGATTCCCCGCATCTGATTCCCTGCATCTGATTCCAAGCCTCTGATTCCCTGCATCTGATTCCCAACCTCTGATTCCCCACCTCTGATTCCCCATATCTGATTCCCCGCCTCTGTTTCCCCGCCTCTGATTCCCCGCCTCTGTTTCCCCATATCTGATTCCCGACCTCTGATTCCCCGCCTCTGATTCCCCGCCTCTGATTCCCTGCCTCTGATTCCCCATCTCCGATTCCGCACATCTGATTCCCTGCCTCTGATTCCCCGCCTCTGATTCCCCGCCTCTGATTCCCTGCCTCGGATTCCCAACATCTGATTCCCCACCTCTGATTCCCCATATCTGATTCCCCGCCTCTGTTTCCCCGCCTCTGATTCCCATCCTCTGATTCCCCAACTCTAATTCCCCGCCTCTGATTCCCCAGCTCTGATTCCCCGTGTTTGATTCCCTGCCTCTGATTCCCTGCCCTGATTCCCCATCTCTGTTTCACCGCCTTTGATTCGCCACCTCTGATTCCCCTTATCTGATTCCCCGCCTCTGTTTCCCCGCCTCTGATTCCCTGTCTCTGATTCCCAACCTCTGATTCCACACCTCTGATTCCCCATATCTGATTCCCCGCCTGTGTTTCCCCACCTCTGATTCCCCGCCCCTGTTTCCCCATATCTGATTCCCCGCCTCTGATTCCCCAACCCTGATTCCCCGCCTCTGATTCCCCAGCTCTGATTCCCCGCCTCTGATTCCCCGTGTTTGATTCCCTGCCTCTGATTGCCCGCCTCTGATTCCCCTTCTCTGATTCACCGCCTTTGATTCGCCACCTCTGATTCCCCATATCTGATTCCCTGTCTCTGTTTCCCCGCCTCTGATTCCCCGCCTCTGATTCCCCATATCTCATTCCCCGCCTCTGAATCCCCATCTCTGATTCCTGGACTCTGATTCCCCACCTCTGGTTCCCGGCCTCTTATTCCCGGCATCTGATTCCGGCCTCTGATTCCCGGCCTCTGATTCCCTGCTTCTGATTCTTATTCCCTGCCTCTGATTCCCCATCTCTGATTGCGCACATCTGATTCCCTGCCTCTGATTCCCCACCTCTGATTCCCCATATCTGATTCCCCGCCTCTGTTTCCCCGCCTCTGATTCCCCGCCTCTGTTTCCCAATATCTAAGTCCCCGCCTCTGATTCCCCAACTCTGATTCCCCACCTCTGATTCACCAGCTCTGATTCCCCACCTCTGATTCCCCAGCTCTGATTCCCCGCCTCTGATTCCCCGCATCTGATTCCCTGCATCTGATTCCCAGCCTCTGATTCCCTGCCTGTGATTCCCAACCTCTGATTCCCCAACTCTGATTCCCCATATCTGATTCCCCGCCTCTGTTTCCCCGCCTCTGATCCCCCGCCTCTGTTTCCCCATATCTGATTCCCCGCCTCTATTTGCCCACCTCTGATTCCCCACCTCAGTTTCCCCATATCTGATTCCCCGCCTCTGAATCACCAACTCTGATTCCCTGCATCTAATTCCCCAGCTCTGATTCCCCGCCTCTGATTCCCCGTGTCTGATTTCCTGCCTCTGAATCCACGCCTCTGATTACCCATATCTGATTCACCGCCTCTGATTCCCCACCTCTGATTCCCCATCTCTGATTCCGCACATCCCATTCCCTGCCTCTGATTCCCCGCCTCTGATTCCCCGCCTCAGATTCCCCGTGTCTGATTCACCGCCTCTGATTCCCCACCTCTGATTCCCCATCTCTGATTCCGCACATCCGATTCCCTGCTTCTGATTCCCCGCCTCTGATTCACAGCCTCTGATTCCCCAGCTCTGATTCCCCGCCTCAGATTCCCCGCGTCTTATTCCCTGCTTCTGATTCTGATTCCCTGCCTCTGATTCCCCATCTCTGATTCCGCACATCTGATTCCCTGCCTCTGATTCCCCACCTCTGATTCCCCATATCTGATTCCCCGCCTCTGTTTCCCCGCCTCTGATTCCCCGCCTCTGTTTCCCCATATCTAAATCCCCGCCTCTGATTCCCCAACTCTGATTCCCCACCTCTGATTCCCCAGCTCTGATTCCCCACCTCTGATTCCCCATATCTGATTCCCCGCCTCTGTTTCCCCGCCTCTGATTCCCCGCCACTGTTTCCCCATATCTGATTCCCCGCCTCTGAATCCCCAACTCTGATTCCCTGCATCTAATTCCCCAGCTCTGATTCCCCGCCTCTGATTCCCCGTGTCTGATTTCCTGCCCCTGATTCCCCGCCTCTGATTACCCATGTCTGATTCACCGCCTCTGATTCCCCACCTCTGATTCCCCATCTCTGATTCCGCACATCCGATTCCCTGCCTCTGATTCCCCGCCTCTGATTCACCGCCTCTGATTCCCGGCCTCTGATTTCCCGCCTCTGATTCCCTGCCACTGATACCCCGCCCCTGATTCCCCACCTCTGATTCCCCATATCTGATTCCCCGCCTCTGTTTCCCCGCCTCTGATTCCCCGCCTCTGATTCCCCATATCTGATTCCCCGCCTCTGATTCCCCAACTCTGATTCCCCGCCTCTGATTCCCCAGCTCTGAATCCCCGCCTCTGATTCCCCGCGTCTGATTCCCAACCTCTGATTCCCCACCTCTGATTCCCCATATCTGATTCCCCGCCTCTATTTGCCCACCTCTGATTCCCCACCTCAGTTTCCCCATATCTGATTCCCCGCCTCTGAATCCCCAACTCTGATTCCCTGCATCTAATTCCCCAGCTCTGATTCCCCGCCTCTGATTCCCCGTGTCTGATTTCCTGCCTCTGAATCCACGCCTCTGATTACCCATATCTGATTCACCGCCTCTGATTCCCCACCTCTGATTCCCCATCTCTGATTCCGCACATCCCATTCCCTGCCTCTGATTCCCCGCCTCTGATTCCCCGCCTCAGATTCCCCGTGTCTGATTCACCGCCTCTGATTCCCCACCTCTGATTCCCCATCTCTGATTCCGCACATCCGATTCCCTGCTTCTGATTCCCCGCATCTGATTCACAGCCTCTGATTCCCCAGCTCTGATTCCCCGCCTCAGATTCCCCGCGTCTTATTCCCTGCTTCTGATTCTGATTCCCTGCCTCTGATTCCCCATCTCTGATTCCGCACATCTGATTCCCTGCCTCTGATTCCCCACCTCTGATTCCCCATATCTGATTCCCCGCCTCTGTTTCCCCGCCTCTGATTCCCCGCCTCTGTTTCCCCATATCTAAATCCCCGCCTCTGATTCCCCAACTCTGATTCCCCACCTCTGATTCCCCAGCTCTGATTCCCCACCTCTGATTCCCCATCTCTGATTCCCCGCCACTGTTTCCCCATATCTGATTCCCCGCCTCTGAATCCCCAACTCTGATTCCCTGCATCTAATTCCCCAGCTCTGATTCCCCGCCTCTGATTCCCCGTGTCTGATTTCCTGCCCCTGATTCCCCGCCTCTGATTACCCATGTCTGATTCACCGCCTCTGATTCCCCACCTCTGATTCCCCATCTCTGATTCCGCACATCCGATTCCCTGCCTCTGATTCCCCGCCTCTGATTCACCGCCTCTGATTCCCGGCCTCTGATTTCCCGCCTCTGATTCCCTGCCACTGATACCCCGCCCCTGATTCCCCACCTCTGATTCCCCATATCTGATTCCCCGCCTCTGTTTCCCCGCCTCTGATTCCCCGCCTCTGATTCCCCATATCTGATTCCCCGCCTCTGATTCCCCAACTCTGATTCCCCGCCTCTGATTCCCCAGCTCTGAATCCCCGCCTCTGCTTCCCCGCGTCTGATTCCCAACCTCTGATTCCCCACCTCTGATTCCCCATATCTGATTCCCCGCCTCTGTTTCCCCGCCTCTGATTCCCCTCCTCTGTTTCCCCATATCTGATCCCCGCCTCTATTTGCCCGCCTCTGTTTCCCCGCCTCTTTTTCCCCATATCTGATTCCCCGCCTCTGAATCCCCAACTCTGATTCCCTGCCTCTAATTTCCCAGCTCTGATTCCCCGCCTCTGATTCCCCGTGTCTGATTTCCTGCATCTGATTCCCCACCTCTGATTACCCATGTCTGATTCACCGCCTCTGATTCCCCACCTCTGATTCCCCATCTCTGATTCGGCACATCCGATTCCCTGCCTCTGATTCCCCGCCTCTGATTCACTGCCTCTGATTCCCCAGCTCTGATTCCCCGCCTCTGATTCCCCGCGTCTTATTCCATGCTTCTGATTCTGATTCCCTGCCTCTGATTCCCCATCTCTGATTCCGCACATCTGATTCCCTGCCTCTGATTCCCCACCTCTGATTCCCCATATCTGATTCCCCGCCTCTGTTTCCCCTTCTCTGATTCCCCGCCTCTGTTTCCCCATATCTAAGTCCCCGCCTCTGATTCCCCAACTCTGATTCCCCACCTCTGATTCCCCAGCTCTGATTCCCCGCCTCTGATTCCCCGCATCTGATTCCCTGCATCTGATACGCAGCCTCTGATTCCCTGCCTGTGATTCCCAAACTCTGATTCCCCACCTCTGATTCCCCATATCTGATTCCCCGCCTCTGTTTGCCCGCCTCTGATTCCCCACCTCTGTTTCCCCATATCTGATTCCCCGCCTCTATTTGCCCACCTCTGATTCCCCACCTCAGTTTCCCCATATATGATTCCCCGCCTCTGAATCCCCAACTCTGATTCCCTGCATCTAATTCCCCGCCTCTGATTCCCCGCCTCTGATTCCCTGCCTCTGATTCCCCATCTCCGATTCCGCACATCTGATTCCCTGCCTCTGATTCCCCGCCTCTGATTCCCCGCCTCTGATTCCCTGCCTCGGATTCCCAACATCTGATTCCCCACCTCTGATTCCCCATATCTGATTCCCCGCCTCTGTTTCCCCGCCTCTGATTCCCATCCTCTGATTCCCCAACTCTAATTCCCCGCCTCTGATTCCCCAGCTCTGATTCCCCGTGTTTGATTCCCTGCCTCTGATTCCCTGCCCTGATTCCCCATCTCTGTTTCACCGCCTTTGATTCGCCACCTCTGATTCCCCTTATCTGATTCCCCGCCTCTGTTTCCCCGCCTCTGATTCCCTGTCTCTGATTCCCAACCTCTGATTCCACACCTCTGATTCCCCATATCTGATTCCCCGCCTGTGTTTCCCCACCTCTGATTCCCCGCCTCTGTTTCCCCATATCTGATTCCCCGCCTCTGATTCCCCGCCTCTGTTTCCCAATATCTAAGTCCCCGCCTCTGATTCCCCAACTCTGATTCCCCACCTCTGATTCTCCAGCTCTGATTCCCCGCCTCTGATTCCCCGCATCTGATTCCCTGCATCTGATTCCAAGCCTCTGATTCCCTGCATCTGATTCCCAACCTCTGATTCCCCACCTCTGATTCCCCATATCTGATTCCCCGCCTCTGTTTCCCTGCCTCTGATTCCCCATCTCCGATTCCGCACATCTGATTCCCTGCCTCTGATTCCCCGCCTCTGATTCCCCGCCTCTGATTCCCTGCCTCGGATTCCCAACATCTGATTCCCCACCTCTGATTCCTCATATCTGATTCCCCGCCTCTGTTTCCCCGCCTCTGATTCCCATCCTCTGATTCCCCAACTCTAATTCCCCGCCTCTGATTCCCCAGCTCTGATTCCCCGTGTTTGATTCCCTGCCTCTGATTCCCTGCCCTGATTCCCCATCTCTGTTTCACCGCCTTTGCTTCGCCACCTCTGATTCCCCTTATCTGATTCCCCGCCTCTGTTTCCCCGCCTCTGATTCCCTGTCTCTGATTCCCAACCTCTGATTCCACACCTCTGATTCCCCATATCTGATTCCCCGCCTGTGTTTCCCCACCTCTGATTCCCCGCCCCTGTGTCCCCATATCTGTTTCCCCGCCTCTGATTCCCCACCTCTGATTAACAATATCTGATTCCCCGCCTCTGATTCCCAACCTCTGATTCCCCGCCTCTGATTCGCCAGCTATGATTCCCCACCTCTGATTCCCCGCGTCTGATTCCCTGCCTCTGATTCCCCGCCTCTGATTCCCCGCCTCTGATTCACCACCTCTGATTCCCAGCGTCTGATTCCCCGCCTCTGATTCCCCATCTCTGATTCCCCATCTCTGATTCCCCATCTCTGATTCCCCAAATCTGATTCCCCGCCTCTGATTCCCCAGCTCTGAATCCTCGCCTCTGATTCCCTGCCTCTGATTCCCAACATCTGATTCCCCACCTCTGAATTCCCATATGGATTCCCTGCCTCTGATTCCCCGCCTCTGATTCCCCAACTCTGATTCCCCGCCTCTGATTCCCCAGCTCTGATTCCCCGCCTCTTATTCCCCGTGTTTGATTCCCTGCCTCTGATTCCCGGCCTCTGATTCCCCATCTCTGATTCACCGCCTTTCATTCGCCACCTCTGATTCCCCATATCTGATTCCCCGCCTCTGTTTCCCCGCCTCTGATTCCCCGCCTCTGATTCCCCATATCTCATTCCCCGCCTCTGAATCCCCATCTCTGATTCCCGGACTCTGATTCCCCACCTCTGATTCCCGGACTCTTATTCCCGGCATCTGATTCCGGCCTCTGATTCCTGGCCTCTGATTCCCTGCTTCTGATTCTGATTCCCTGCCTCTGATTCCCCATCTCTGATTGCGCACATCTGATTCCCTGCCTCTGATTCCCCACCTCTGATTCCCCATATCTGATTTCCCGCCTCTGTTTCCCCGCCTCTGATTCCCCGCCTCTGTTTCCCAATATCTAAGTCCCCGCCTCTGATTCCCCAACTCTGATTCCCCACCTCTGATTCTCCAGCTCTGATTCCCCGCCTCTGATTCCCCGCATCTGATTCCCTGCATCTGATTCCAAGCCTCTGATTCCCTGCATCTGATTCCCAACCTCTGATTCCCCACCTCTGATTCCCCATATCTGATTCCCCGCCTCTGTTTCCCCGCCTCTGATTCCCCGCCTCTGTTTCCCCATATCTGATGCCCGGCCTCTGATTCCCCGCCTCTGATTCCCCGCCTCTGATTCCCTGCCTCTGATTCCCCATCTCCGATTCCGCACATCTGATTCCCTGCCTCTGATTCCCCGCCTCTGATTCCCCGCCTCTGATTCCCTGCCTCGGATTCCCAACATCTGATTCCCCACCTCTGATTCCCCATATCTGATTCCCCGCCTCTGTTTCCCCGCCTCTGATTCCCATCCTCTGATTCCCCAACTCTAATTCCCCGCCTCTGATTCCCCAGCTCTGATTCCCCGTGTTTGATTCCCTGCCTCTGATTCCCTGCCCTGATTCCCCATCTCTGTTTCACCGCCTTTGATTCGCCACCTCTGATTCCCCTTATCTGATTCCCCGCCTCTGTTTCCCCGCCTCTGATTCCCTGTCTCTGATTCCCAACCTCTGATTCCACACCTCTGATTCCCCATATCTGATTCCCCGCCTGTGTTTCCCCACCTCTGATTCCCCGCCCCTGTTTCCCCATATCTGATTCCCCGCCTCTGATTCCCCAACCCTGATTCCCCGCCTCTGATTCCCCAGCTCTGATTCCCCGCCTCTGATTCCCCGTGTTTGATTCCCTGCCTCTGATTGCCCGCCTCTGATTCCCCTTCTCTGATTCACCGCCTTTGATTCGCCACCTCTGATTCCCCATATCTGATTCCCTGTCTCTGTTTCCCCGCCTCTGATTCCCCGCCTCTGATTCCCCATATCTCATTCCCCGCCTCTGAATCCCCATCTCTGATTCCTGGACTCTGATTCCCCACCTCTGGTTCCCGGCCTCTTATTCCCGGCATCTGATTCCGGCCTCTGATTCCCGGCCTCTGATTCCCTGCTTCTGATTCTTATTCCCTGCCTCTGATTCCCCATCTCTGATTGCGCACATCTGATTCCCTGCCTCTGATTCCCCACCTCTGATTCCCCATATCTGATTCCCCGCCTCTGTTTCCCCGCCTCTGATTCCCCGCCTCTGTTTCCCAATATCTAAGTCCCCGCCTCTGATTCCCCAACTCTGATTCCCCACCTCTGATTCACCAGCTCTGATTCCCCACCTCTGATTCCCCAGCTCTGATTCCCCGCCTCTGATTCCCCGCATCTGATTCCCTGCATCTGATTCCCAGCCTCTGATTCCCTGCCTGTGATTCCCAACCTCTGATTCCCCAACTCTGATTCCCCATATCTGATTCCCCGCCTCTGTTTCCCCGCCTCTGATCCCCCGCCTCTGTTTCCCCATATCTGATTCCCCGCCTCTATTTGCCCACCTCTGATTCCCCACCTCAGTTTCCCCATATCTGATTCCCCGCCTCTGAATCACCAACTCTGATTCCCTGCATCTAATTCCCCAGCTCTGATTCCCCGCCTCTGATTCCCCGTGTCTGATTTCCTGCCTCTGAATCCACGCCTCTGATTACCCATATCTGATTCACCGCCTCTGATTCCCCACCTCTGATTCCCCATCTCTGATTCCGCACATCCCATTCCCTGCCTCTGATTCCCCGCCTCTGATTCCCCGCCTCAGATTCCCCGTGTCTGATTCACCGCCTCTGATTCCCCACCTCTGATTCCCCATCTCTGATTCCGCACATCCGATTCCCTGCTTCTGATTCCCCGCCTCTGATTCACAGCCTCTGATTCCCCAGCTCTGATTCCCCGCCTCAGATTCCCCGCGTCCTATTCCCTGCTTCTGATTCTGATTCCCTGCCTCTGATTCCCCATCTCTGATTCCGCACATCTGATTCCCTGCCTCTGATTCCCCACCTCTGATTCCCCATATCTGATTCCCCGCCTCTGTTTCCCCGCCTCTGATTCCCCGCCTCTGTTTCCCCATATCTAAATCCCCGCCTCTGATTCCCCAACTCTGATTCCCCACCTCTGATTCCCCAGCTCTGATTCCCCACCACTGATTCCCCATATCTGATTCCCCGCCTCTGTTTCCCCGCCTCTGATTCCCCGCCACTGTTTCCCCATATCTGATTCCCCGCCTCTGAATCCCCAACTCTGATTCCCTGCATCTAATTCCCCAGCTCTGATTCCCCGCCTCTGATTCCCCGTGTCTGATTTCCTGCCCCTGATTCCCCGCCTCTGATTACCCATGTCTGATTCACCGCCTCTGATTCCCCACCTCTGATTCCCCATCTCTGATTCCGCACATCCGATTCCCTGCCTCTGATTCCCCGCCTCTGATTCACCGCCTCTGATTCCCGGCCTCTGATTTCCCGCCTCTGATTCCCTGCCACTGATACCCCGCCCCTGATTCCCCACCTCTGATTCCCCATATCTGATTCCCCGCCTCTGTTTCCCCGCCTCTGATTCCCCGCCTCTGATTCCCCATATCTGATTCCCCGCCTCTGATTCCCCAACTCTGATTCCCCGCCTCTGATTCCCCAGCTCTGAATCCCCGCCTCTGATTCCCCGCGTCTGATTCCCAACCTCTGATTCCCCACCTCTGATTCCCCATATCTGATTCCCCGCCTCTATTTGCCCACCTCTGATTCCCCACCTCAGTTTCCCCATATCTGATTCCCCGCCTCTGAATCCCCAACTCTGATTCCCTGCATCTAATTCCCCAGCTCTGATTCCCCGCCTCTGATTCCCCGTGTCTGATTTCCTGCCTCTGAATCCACGCCTCTGGTTACCCATATCTGATTCACCGCCTCTGATTCCCCACCTCTGATTCCCCATCTCTGATTCCGCACATCCCATTCCCTGCCTCTGTTTCCCCGCCTCTGATTCCCCGCCTCAGATTCCCCGTGTCTGATTCACCGCCTCTGATTCCCCACCTCTGATTCCCCATCTCTGATTCCGCACATCCGATTCCCTGCTTCTGATTCCCCGCATCTGATTCACAGCCTCTGATTCCCCAGCTCTGATTCCCCGCCTCAGATTCCCCGCGTCTTATTCCCTGCTTCTGATTCTGATTCCCTGCCTCTGATTCCCCATCTCTGATTCCGCACATCTGATTCCCTGCCTCTGATTCCCCACCTCTGATTCCCCATATCTGATTCCCCGCCTCTGTTTCCCCGCCTCTGATTCCCCGCCTCTGTTTCCCCATATCTAAATCCCCGCCTCTGATTCCCCAACTCTGATTCCCCACCTCTGATTCCCCAGCTCTGATTCCCCACCTCTGATTCCCCATCTCTGATTCCCCGCCACTGTTTCCCCATATCTGATTCCCCGCCTCTGAATCCCCAACTCTGATTCCCTGCATCTAATTCCCCAGCTCTGATTCCCCGCCTCTGATTCCCCGTGTCTGATTTCCTGCCCCTGATTCCCCGCCTCTGATTACCCATGTCTGATTCACCGCCTCTGATTCCCCACCTCTGATTCCCCATCTCTGATTCCGCACATCCGATTCCCTGCCTCTGATTCCCCGCCTCTGATTCACCGCCTCTGATTCCCGGCCTCTGATTTCCCGCCTCTGATTCCCTGCCACTGATACCCCGCCCCTGATTCCCCACCTCTGATTCCCCATATCTGATTCCCCGCCTCTGTTTCCCCGCCTCTGATTCCCCGCCTCTGATTCCCCATATCTGATTCCCCGCCTCTGATTCCCCAACTCTGATTCCCCGCCTCTGATTCCCCAGCTCTGAATCCCCGCCTCTGCTTCCCCGCGTCTGATTCCCAACCTCTGATTCCCCACCTCTGATTCCCCATATCTGATTCCCCGCCTCTGTTTCCCCGCCTCTGATTCCCCTCCTCTGTTTCCCCATATCTGATCCCCGCCTCTATTTGCCCGCCTCTGTTTCCCCGCCTCTTTTTCCCCATATCTGATTCCCCGCCTCTGAATCCCCAACTCTGATTCCCTGCCTCTAATTTCCCAGCTCTGATTCCCCGCCTCTGATTCCCCGTGTCTGATTTCCTGCATCTGATTCCCCACCTCTGATTACCCATGTCTGATTCACCGCCTCTGATTCCCCACCTCTGATTCCCCATCTCTGATTCGGCACATCCGATTCCCTGCCTCTGATTCCCCGCCTCTGATTCACTGCCTCTGATTCCCCAGCTCTGATTCCCCGCCTCTGATTCCCCGCGTCTTATTCCATGCTTCTGATTCTGATTCCCTGCCTCTGATTCCCCATCTCTGATTCCGCACATCTGATTCCCTGCCTCTGATTCCCCACCTCTGATTCCCCATATCTGATTCCCCGCCTCTGTTTCCCCTTCTCTGATTCCCCGCCTCTGTTTCCCCATATCTAAGTCCCCGCCTCTGATTCCCCAACTCTGATTCCCCACCTCTGATTCCCCAGCTCTGATTCCCCGCCTCTGATTCCCCGCATCTGATTCCCTGCATCTGATACGCAGCCTCTGATTCCCTGCCTGTGATTCCCAAACTCTGATTCCCCACCTCTGATTCCCCATATCTGATTCCCCGCCTCTGTTTGCCCGCCTCTGATTCCCCACCTCTGTTTCCCCATATCTGATTCCCCGCCTCTATTTGCCCACCTCTGATTCCCCACCTCAGTTTCCCCATATATGATTCCCCGCCTCTGAATCCCCAACTCTGATTCCCTGCATCTAATTCCCCAGCTCTGATTCCCCGCCTCTGATTCCCCGTGTCTGGTTTCCTGCCTCTGATTCCCCGCCTCTGTTTACCCATGTCTGATTCACCACCTCTGATTCCCCACTTCTGATTCCCCATCTCTGATTCCGCACATCACATTCCCTGCCTCTGATTCCCCGCCTCTGATTCCCCGCCTCAGATTCCCCGTGTCTGATTTCCTGCCTCTGATTCCCTGCCTCTGATTACCCATGTCTGATTCACCGCCTCTGATTCCCCACCTCTGATTCCCCATCTCTGATTCCGCACATCCGATTCCCTGCTTCTGATTCCCCGCCTCTGATTCACAGCCTCTGATTCCCCAGCTCTGATTCCCCGCCTCAGATTCCCCGCGTCTTATTCCCTGCTTCTGATTCTGATTCCCTGCCTCTGATTCCCCATCTCTGATTCCGCACATCTGATTCCCTGCCTCTGATTCCCCACCTCTGATTCCCCATATCTGATTCCCTGCCTCTGTATCCCCACCTCTGATTCCCCGCCTCTGTTTCCCCATATCTAAGTCCCCGCCTCTGATTCCGCAACTCTGATTCCCCACCTCTGATTCCCCAGCCCTGATTACCAACCTCTGATTCCCCATATCTGATTCCCCGCCTCTGTTTCCCCGCCTCTGATTCCCCGCCACTGTTTCCCCATATCTGATTCCCCGCCTCTGAATCCCCAACTTTGATTCCCTGCATCTAATTCCCCAGCTCTAATTCCCTGCCTCTGATTCCCCGTGTCTGATTTCCTGCCTCTGATTCCCCGCCTCTGATTACCCATGTCTGATTCACGGCCTCTGATTCCCCACCTCTGATTCCCCATCTCTGATTCCGCACATCCGATTCCCTGCCTCTGATTCCCCGCCTCTGATTCACCGCCTCTGATTCCCGGCCTCTGATTTCCCGCCTCTGATTCCCTGCCACTGATACCCCGCCCCTGATTCCCCACCTCTGATTCCCCATATCTGATTCCCCGCCTCTGTTTCCCCGCCTCTGATTCCCCGCCTCTGATTCCCCATATCTGATTCCCCGCCTCTGATTCCCCAACTCTGATTCCCCGCCTCTGATTCCCCAGCTCTGAATCCCCGCCTCTGATTCCCCGCGTCTGATTCCCAACCTCTGATTCCCCACCTCTGATTCCCCATATCTGATTCCCCGCCTCTATTTGCCCACCTCTGATTCCCCACCTCAGTTTCCCCATATCTGATTCCCCGCCTCTGAATCCCCAACTCTGATTCCCTGCATCTAATTCCCCAGCTCTGATTCCCCGCCTCTGATTCCCCGTGTCTGATTTCCTGCCTCTGAATCCACGCCTCTGATTACCCATATCTGATTCACCGCCTCTGATTCCCCACCTCTGATTCCCCATCTCTGATTCCGCACATCCCATTCCCTGCCTCTGATTCCCCGCCTCTGATTCCCCGCCTCAGATTCCCCGTGTCTGATTCACCGCCTCTGATTCCCCACCTCTGATTCCCCATCTCTGATTCCGCACATCCGATTCCCTGCTTCTGATTCACCGCCTCTGATTCACAGCCTCTGATTCCCCAGCTCTGATTCCCCGCCTCAGATTCCCCGCGTCTTATTCCCTGCTTCTGATTCTGATTCCCTGCCTCTGATTCCCCATCTCTGATTCCGCACATCTGATTCCCTGCCTCTGATTCCCCACTTCTGATTCCCCATATCTGATTCCCCGCCTCTGTTTCCCCGCCTCTGATTCCCCGCCTCTGTTTCCCCATATCTAAATCCCCGCCTCTGATTCCCCAACTCTGATTCCCCACCTCTGATTCCCCAGCTCTGATTCCCCACCTCTGATTCCCCATCTCTGATTCCCCGCCACTGTTTCCCCATATCTGATTCCCCGCCTCTGAATCCCCAACTCTGATTCCCTGCATCTAATTCCCCAGCTCTGATTCCCCGCCTCTGATTCCCCGTGTCTGATTTCCTGCCCCTGATTCCCCGCCTCTGATTACCCATGTCTGATTCACCGCCTCTGATTCCCCACCTCTGATTCCCCATCTCTGATTCCGCACATCCGATTCCCTGCCTCTGATTCCCCGCCTCTGATTCACCGCCTCTGATTCCCGGCCTCTGATTTCCCGCCTCTGATTCCCCGCCACTGATACCCCGCCCCTGATTCCCCACCTCTGATTCCCCATATCTGATTCCCCGCCTCTGTTTCCCCGCCTCTGATTCCCCGCCTCTGATTCCCCATATCTGATTCCCCGCCTCTGATTCCCCAACTCTGATTCCCCGCCTCTGTTTCCCCATATCTGATTCCCCAACTCTGATTCCCCACCTCTGATTCTCCAGCTCTGATTCCCCGCCTCTGATTCCCCGCATCTGATTCCCTGCATCTGATTCCAAGCCTCTGATTCCCTGCATCTGATTCCCAACCTCTGATTCCCCACCTCTGATTCCCAATATCTGATTCCCCGCCTCTGATTCCCGGCCTCTGATTCCCTGCTTCTGATTCTTATTCCCTGCCTCTGATTCCCCATCTCTGATTGCGCACATCTGATTCCCTGCCTCTGATTCCCCACCTCTGATTCCCCATATCTGATTCCCCGCCTCTGTTTCCCCGCCTCTGATTCCCCGCCTCTGTTTCCCAATATCTAAGTCCCCGCCTCTGATTCCCCAACTCTGATTCCCCACCTCTGATTCTCCAGCTCTGATTCCCCACCTCTGATTCCCCAGCTCTGATTCCCCGCCTCTGATTCCCCGCATCTGATTCCCTGCATCTGATTCCCAGCCTCTGATTCCCTGCCTGTGATTCCCAACCTCTGATTCCCCAACTCTGATTCCCCATATCTGATTCCCCGCCTCTGTTTCCCCGCCTCTGATTCCCCGCCTCTGTTTCCCCATATCTGATTCCCGGCCTCTGATTCCCCGCCTCTGATTCCCCGCCTCTGATTCCCTGCCTCTGATTCCCCATCTCCGATTCCGCACATCTGATTCCCTGCCTCTGATTCCCCGCCTCTGATTCCCCGCCTCTGATTCCCTGCCTCGGATTCCCAACATCTGATTCCCCACCTCTGATTCCCCATATCTGATTCCCCGCCTCTGTTTCCCCGCCTCTAATTCCCATCCTCTGATTCCCCAACTCTAATTCCCCGCCTCTGATTCCCCAGCTCTGATTCCCCGTGTTTGATTCCCTGCCTCTGATTCCCTGCCCTGATTCCCCATCTCTGTTTCACCGCCTTTGATTCGCCACCTCTGATTCCCCTTATCTGATTCCCCGCCTCTGTTTCCCCGCCTCTGATTCCCTGTCTCTGATTCCCAACCTCTGATTCCACACCTCTGATTCCCCATATCTGATTCCCCGCCTGTGTTTCCCCACCTCTGATTCCCCGCCCCTGTTTCCCCATATCTGATTCCCCGCCTCTGATTCCCCAACCCTGATTCCCCGCCTCTGACTCCCCAGCTCTGATTCCCCGCCTCTGATTCCCCGTGTTTGATTCCCTGCCTCTGATTGCCCGCCTCTGATTCCCCTTCTCTGATTCACCGCCTTTGATTCGCCACCTCTGATTCCCCATATCTGATTCCCTGTCTCTGTTTCCCCGCCTCTGATTCCCCGCCTCTGATTCCCCATATCTCATTCCCTGCCTCTGAATCCCCATCTCTGATTCCTGGACTCTGATTTCCCACCTCTGGTTCCCGGCCTCTTATTCCCGGCATCTGATTCCGGCCTCTGATTCCCGGCCTCTGATTCCCTGCTTCTGATTCTTATTCCCTGCCTCTGATTCCCCATCTCTGATTGCGCACATCTGATTCCCTGCCTCTGATTCCCCACCTCTGATTCCCCATATCTGATTCCCCGCCTCTGTTTCCCCGCCTCTGATTCCCCGCCTCTGTTTCCCAATATCTAAGTCCCCGCCTCTGATTCCCCAACTCTGATTCCCCACCTCTGATTCTCCAGCTCTGATTCCCCACCTCTGATTCCCCAGCTCTGATTCCCCGCCTCTGATTCCCCGCATCTGATTCCCTGCATCTGATTCCCAGCCTCTGATTCCCTGCCTGTGATTCCCAACCTCTGATTCCCCAACTCTGATTCCCCATATCTGATTCCCCGCCTCTGTTTCCCCGCCTCTGATTCCCCGCCTCTGTTTCCCCATATCTGATTCCCCGCCTCTATTTGCCCACCTCTGAATCCCCACCTCAGTTTCCCCATATCTGATTCCCCGCCTCTGAATCCCCAACTCTGATTCCCTGCATCTAATTCCCCAGCTCTGATTCCCCGCCTCTGATTCCCCGTGTCTGATTTCCTGCCTCTGAATCCACGCCTCTGATTACCCATATCTGATTCACCGCCTCTGATTCCCCACCTCTGATTCCCCATCTCTGATTCTGCACATCCCATTCCCTGCCTCTGATTCCCCGCCTCTGATTCCCCGCCTCAGATTCCCCGTGTCTGATTCACCGCCTCTGATTCCCCGCCTCTGATTCCCCGCGTCTTATTCCCTGCTTCTGATTCTGATTCCCTGCCTCTGATTCCCCATCTCTGATTCCGCACATCTGATTCCCTGCCTCTGATTCCCCACCTCTGATTCCCCATATCTGATTCCCCGCCTCTGTTTCCCCTTCTCTGATTCCCCGCCTCTGTTTCCCCATATCTAAGTCCCCGCCTCTGATTCCCCAACTCTGATTCCCCACCTCTGATTCCCCAGCTCTGATTCCCCGCCTCTGATTCCCCGCATCTGATTCCCTGCATCTGATACGCAGCCTCTGATTCCCTGCCTGTGATTCCCAAACTCTGATTCCCCACCTCTGATTCCCCATATCTGATTCCCCGCCTCTGTTTGCCCGCCTCTGATTCCCCACCTCTGTTTCCCCATATCTGATTCCCCGCCTCTATTTGCCCACCTCTGATTCCCCACCTCAGTTTCCCCATATATGATTCCCCGCCTCTGAATCCCCAACTCTGATTCCCTGCATCTAATTCCCCAGCTCTGATTCCCCGCCTCTGATTCCCCGTGTCTGGTTTCCTGCCTCTGATTCCCCGCCTCTGTTTACCCATGTCTGATTCACCACCTCTGATTCCCCACTTCTGATTCCCCATCTCTGATTCCGCACATCCCATTCCCTGCCTCTGATTCCCCGCCTCAGATTCCCCGTGTCTGATTTCCTGCCTCTGATTCCCTGCCTCTGATTACCCATGTCTGATTCACCGCCTCTGATTCCCCACCTCTGATTCCCCATCTCTGATTCCGCACATCCGATTCCCTGCTTCTGATTCCCCGCCTCTGATTCACAGCCTCTGATTCCCCAGCTCTGATTCCCCGCCTCAGATTCCCCGCGTCTTATTCCCTGCTTCTGATTCTGATTCCCTGCCTCTGATTCCCCATCTCTGATTCCGCACATCTGATTCCCTGCCTCTGATTCCCCACCTCTGATTCCCCATATCTGATTCCCTGCCTCTGTATCCCCACCTCTGATTCCCCGCCTCTGTTTCCCCATATCTAAGTCCCCGCCTCTGATTCCGCAACTCTGATTCCCCACCTCTGATTCCCCAGCTCTGATTACCAACCTCTGATTCCCCATATCTGATTCCCCGCCTCTGTTTCCCCGCCTCTGATTCCCCGCCACTGTTTCCCCATATCTGATTCCCCGCCTCTGAATCCCCAACTTTGATTCCCTGCATCTAATTCCCCAGCTCTAATTCCCTGCCTCTGATTCCCCGTGTCTGATTTCCTGCCTCTGATTCCCCGCCTCTGATTACCCATGTCTGATTCACCGCCTCTGATTCCCCACCTCTGATTCCCCATCTCTGATTCCGCACATCCGATTCCCTGCCTCTGATTCCCCGCCTCTGATTCACCGCCTCTGATTCCCGGCCTCAGATTTCCCGCCTCTGATTCCCTGCCACTGATACCCCGCCCCTGATTCCCCACCTCTGATTCCCCATATCTGATTCCCCGCCTCTGTTTCCCCGCCTCTGATTCCCCGCCTCTGATTCCCCATATCTGATTCCCCGCCTCTGATTCCCCAACTCTGATTCCCCGCCTCTGATTCCCCAGCTCTGAATCCCCGCCTCTGATTCCCCGCGTCTGATTCCCAACCTCTGATTCCCCACCTCTGATTCCCCATATCTGATTCCCCGCCTCTATTTGCCCACCTCTGATTCCCCACCTCAGTTTCCCCATATCTGATTCCCCGCCTCTGAATCCCCAACTCTGATTCCCTGCATCTAATTCCCCAGCTCTGATTCCCCGCCTCTGATTCCCCGTGTCTGATTTCCTGCCTCTGAATCCACGCCTCTGATTACCCATATCTGATTCACCGCCTCTGATTCCCCACCTCTGATTCCCCATCTCTGATTCCGCACATCCCATTCCCTGCCTCTGATTCCCCGCCTCTGATTCCCCGCCTCAGATTCCCCGTGTCTGATTCACCGCCTCTGATTCCCCACCTCTGATTCCCCATCTCTGATTCCGCACATCCGATTCCCTGCTTCTGATTCCCCGCCTCTGATTCACAGCCTCTGATTCCCCAGCTCTGATTCCCCGCCTCAGATTCCCAGCGTCTTATTCCCTGCTTCTGATTCTGATTCCCTGCCTCTGATTCCCCATCTCTGATTCCGCACATCTGATTCCCTGCCTCTGATTCCCCACTTCTGATTCCCCATATCTGATTCCCCGCCTCTGTTTCCCCGCCTCTGATTCCCCGCCTCTGTTTCCCCATATCTAAATCCCCGCCTCTGATTCCCCAACTCTTATTCCCCACCTCTGATTCCCCAGCTCTGATTCCCCACCTCTGATTCCCCATCTCTGATTCCCCGCCACTGTTTCCCCATATCTGATTCCCCGCCTCTGAATCCCCAACTCTGATTCCCTGCATCTAATTCCCCAGCTCTGATTCCCCGCCTCTGATTCCCCGTGTCTGATTTCCTGCCCCTGATTCCCCGCCTCTGATTACCCATGTCTGATTCACCGCCTCTGATTCCCCACCTCTGATTCCCCATCTCTGATTCCGCACATCCGATTCCCTGCCTCTGATTCCCCGCCTCTGATTCACCGCCTCTGATTCCCGGCCTCTGATTTCCCGCCTCTGATTCCCCGCCACTGATACCCCGCCCCTGATTCCCCACCTCTGATTCCCCATATCTGATTCCCCGCCTCTGTTTCCCCGCCTCTGATTCCCCGCCTCTGATTCCCCATATCTGATTCCCCGCCTCTGATTCCCCAACTCTGATTCCCCGCCTCTGTTTCCCCATATCTGATTCCCCAACTCTGATTCCCCACCTCTGATTCTCCAGCTCTGATTCCCCGCCTCTGATTCCCCGCATCTGATTCCCTGCATCTGATTCCAAGCCTCTGATTCCCTGCATCTGATTCCCAACCTCTGATTCCCCACCTCTGATTCCCAATATCTGATTCCCCGCCTCTGATTCCCGGCCTCTGATTCCCTGCTTCTGATTCTTATTCCCTGCCTCTGATTCCCCATCTCTGATTGCGCACATCTGATTCCCTGCCTCTGATTCCCCACCTCTGATTCCCCATATCTGATTCCCCGCCTCTGATTCCCCGCCTCTGATTCCCCGCCTCTGTTTCCCAATATCTAAGTCCCCGCCTCTGATTCCCCAACTCTGATTCCCCACCTCTGATTCTCCAGCTCTGATTCCCCACCTCTGATTCCCCAGCTCTGATTCCCCGCCTCTGATTCCCCGCATCTGATTCCCTGCATCTGATTCCCAGCCTCTGATTCCCTGCCTGTGATTCCCAACCTCTGATTCCCCAACTCTGATTCCCCATATCTGATTCCCCGCCTCTGTTTCCCCGCCTCCGATTCCCCGCCTCTGTTTCCCCATATCTGATTCCCGGCCTCTGATTCCCCGCCTCTGATTCCCCGCCTCTGATTCCCTGCCTCTGATTCCCCATCTCCGATTCCGCACATCTGATTCCCTGCCTCTGATTCACCGCCTCTGATTCCCCGCCTCTGATTCCCTGCCTCGGATTCCCAACATCTGATTCCCCACCTCTGATTCCCCATATCTGATTCCCCGCCTCTGTTTCCCCGCCTCTAATTCCCATCCTCTGATTCCCCAACTCTAATTCCCCGCCTCTGATTCCCCAGCTCTGATTCCCCGTGTTTGATTCCCTGCCTCTGATTCCCTGCCCTGATTCCCCATCTCTGTTTCACCGCCTTTGATTCGCCACCTCTGATTCCCCTTATCTGATTCCCCGCCTCTGTTTCCCCGCCTCTGATTCCCTGTCTCTGATTCCCAACCTCTGATTCCACACCTCTGATTCCCCATATCTGATTCCCCGCCTGTGTTTCCCCACCTCTGATTCCCCGCCCCTGTTTCCCCATATCTGATTCCCCGCCTCTGATTCCCCAACCCTGATTCCCCGCCTCTGATTCCCCAGCTCTGATTCCCCGCCTCTGATTCCCCGTGTTTGATTCCCTGCCTCTGATTGCCCGCCTCTGATTCCCCTTCTCTGATTCACCGCCTTTGATTCGCCACCTCTGATTCCCCATATCTGATTCCCTGTCTCTGTTTCCCCGCCTCTGATTCCCCGCCTCTGATTCCCCATATCTCATTCCCTGCCTCTGAATCCCCATCTCTGATTCCTGGACTCTGATTCCCCACCTCTGGTTCCCGGCCTCTTATTCCCGGCATCTGATTCCGGCCTCTGATTCCCGGCCTCTGATTCCCTGCTTCTGATTCTTATTCCCTGCCTCTGATTCCCCATCTCTGATTGCGCACATCTGATTCCCTGCCTCTGATTCCCCACCTCTGATTCCCCATATCTGATTCCCCGCCTCTGTTTCCCCGCCTCTGATTCCCCGCCTCTGTTTCCCAATATCTAAGTCCCCGCCTCTGATTCCCCAACTCTGATTCCCCACCTCTGATTCTCCAGCTCTGATTCCCCACCTCTGATTCCCCAGCTCTGATTCCCCGCCTCTGATTCCCCGCATCTGATTCCCTGCATCTGATTCCCAGCCTCTGATTCCCTGCCTGTGATTCCCAACCTCTGATTCCCCAACTCTGATTCCCCATATCTGATTCCCCGCCTCTGTTTCCCCGCCTCTGATTCCCCGCCTCTGTTTCCCCATATCTGATTCCCCGCCTCTATTTGCCCACCTCTGATTCCCCACCTCAGTTTCCCCATATCTGATTCCCCGCCTCTGAATCCCCAACTCTGATTCCCTGCATCTAATTCCCCAGCTCTGATTCCCCGCCTCTGATTCCCCGTGTCTGATTTCCTGCCTCTGAATCCACGCCTCTGATTACCCATATCTGATTCACCGCCTCTGATTCCCCACCTCTGATTCCCCATCTCTGATTCTGCACATCCCATTCCCTGCCTCTGATTCCCCGCCTCTGATTCCCCGCCTCAGATTCCCCGTGTCTGATTCACCGCCTCTGATTCCCCACCTCTGATTCCCCATCTCTGATTCCGCACATCCGATTCCCTGCTTCTGATTCCCCGCCTCTGATTCACAGCCTCTGATTCCCCAGCTCTGATTCCCCGCCTCAGATTCCCCGCGTCTTATTCCCTGCTTCTGATTCTGATTCCCTGCCTCTGATTCCCAATCTCTGATTCCGCACATCTGATTCCCTGCCTCTGATTCCCCACCTCTGATTCCCCATATCTGATTCCCCGCCTCTGTTTCCCCGCCTCTGATTCCCCGCCTCTGTTTCCCCATATCTAAATCCCCGCCTCTGATTCCCCAACTCTGATTCCCCACCTCTGATTCCCCAGCTCTGATTCCCCACCTCTGATTCCCCATATCTGATTCCCCGCCTCTGTTTCCCCACCTCTGATTCCCCGCCACTGTTTCCCCATATCTGATTCCCCGCCTCTGAATTCCCAACTCTGATTCCCTGCATCTAATTCCCCAGCTCTGATTCCCCGCCTCTGATTCCCCGTGTCTGATTTCCTGCCCCTGATTCCCCGCCTCTGATTACCCATGTCTGATTCACCGCCTCTGATTCCCCACCTCTGATTCCCCATCTCTGATTCCGCACATCCGATTCCCTGCCTCTGATTCCCCGCCTCTGATTCACCGCCTCTGATTCCCGGCCTCTGATTTCCCGCCTCTGATTCCCTGCCACTGATACCCCGCCCCTGATTCCCCACCTCTGATTCCCCATATCTGATTCCCCGCCTCTGTTTCCCCGCCTCTGATTCCCCGCCTCTGATTCCCCATATCTGATTCCCCGCCTCTGATTCCCCAACTCTGATTCCCCGCCTCTGATTCCCCAGCTCTGAATCCCCGCCTCTGATTCCCCGCGTCTGATTCCCAACCTCTGATTCCCCACCTCTGATTCCCCATATCTGATTCCCCGCCTCTATTTGCCCACCTCTGATTCCCCACCTCAGTTTCCCCATATCTGATTCCCCGCCTCTGAATCCCCAACTCTGATTCCCTGCATCTAATTCCCCAGCTCTGATTCCCCGCCTCTGATTCCCCGTGTCTGATTTCCTGCCTCTGAATCCACGCCTCTGATTACCCATATCTGATTCACCACCTCTGATTCCCCACCTCTGATTCCCCATCTCTGATTCCGCACATCCCATTCCCTGCCTCTGATTCCCCGCCTCTGATTCCCCGCCTCAGATTCCCCGTGTCTGATTCACCGCCTCTGATTCCCCACCTCTGATTCCCCATCTCTGATTCCGCACATCCGATTCCCTGCTTCTGATTCCCCGCCTCTGATTCACAGCCTCTGATTCCCCAGCTCTGATTCCCCGCCTCAGATTCCCCGCGTCTTATTCCCTGCTTCTGATTCTGATTCCCTGCCTCTGATTCCCCATCTCTGATTCCGCACATCTGATTCCCTGCCTCTGATTCCCCACCTCTGATTCCCCATATCTGATTCCCCGCCTCTGTTTCCCCGCCTCTGATTCCCCGCCTCTGTTTCCCCATATCTAAATTCCCGCCTCTGATTCCCCAACTCTGATTCCCCACCTCTGATTCCCCAGCTCTGATTCCCCACCTCTGATTCCCCATCACTGATTCCCCGCCACTGTTTCCCCATATCTGATTCCCCGCCTCTGAATCCCCAACTCTGATTCCCTGCATCTAATTCCCCAGCTCTGATTCCCCGCCTCTGATTCCCCGTGTCTGATTTCCTGCCCCTGATTCCCCGCCTCTGATTACCCATGTCTGATTCACCGCCTCTGATTCCCCACCTCTGATTCCCCATCTCTGATTCCGCACATCCGATTCCCTGCCTCTGATTCCCCGCCTCTGATTCACCGCCTCTTATTCCCGGCCTCTGATTTCCCGCCTCTGATTCCCTGCCACTGATTCCCCGCCCCTGATTCCCCACCTCTGATTCCCCATATCTGATTCCCCGCCTCTGTTTCCCCGCCTCTGATTCCCCGCCTCTGATTCCCCATATCTGATTCCCCGCCTCTGATTCCCCAACTCTGATTCCCCGCCTCTGATTCCCCAGCTCTGAATCCCCGCCTCTGATTCCCTGCGTCTGATTCCCAACCTCTGATTCCCCACCTCTGATTCCCCATATCTGATTCCCCGCCTCTGTTTCCCCGCCTCTGATTCCCCTCCTCTGTTTCCCCATATCTGATCCCCGCCTCTATTTGCCCGCCTCTGTTTCCCCGTCTCTTTTTCCCCATATCTGATTCCCCGCCTCTGAATCCCCAACTCTGATTCCCTGCCTCTAATTTCCCAGCTCTAATTCCCCGCCTCTGATTCCCCGTGTCTGATTTCCTGCATCTGATTCCCCGCCTCTGATTACCCATGTCTGATTCACCGCCTCTGATTCCCCACCTCTGATTCCCCATCTCTGATTCGGCACATCCGATTCCCTGCCTCTGATTCCCCGCCTCTGATTCACTGCCTCTGATTCCCCAGCTCTGATTCCCCGCCTCTGATTCCACGCGTCTTATTCCCTGCTTCTGATTCTGATTCCCTGCCTCTGATTCCCCATCTCTGATTCCGCACATCTGATTCCCTGCCTCTGATTCCCCACCTCTGATTCCCCATATCTGATTCCCCGCCTCTGTTTCCCCTTCTCTGATTCCCCGCATCTGTTTCCCCATATCTAAGTCCCCGCCTCTGATTCCCCAACTCTGATTCCCCGCCTCTGATTCCCCGCATCTGATTCCCTGCATCTGATACCCAGCCTCTGATTCCCTGCCTGTGATTCCCAAACTCTGATTCCCCACCTCTGATTCCCCATATCTGATTCCCCCCCTCTGTTTGCCCGCCTCTGATTCCCCACCTCTGTTTCCCCATATCTGATTCCCCGCCTCTATTTGCCCACCTCTGATTCCCCACCTCAGTTTCCCCATATATGATTCCCCGCCTCTGAATCCCCAACTCTGATTCCCTGCATCTAATTCCCCAGCTCTGATTCCCCGCCTCTGATTCCCCGTGTCTGATTTCCTGCCTCTGATTCCCCGCGTCTGTTTACCCATGTCTGATTCACCACCTCTGATTCCCCACCTCTGATTCCCCATCTCTGATTCCGCACATCCCATTCCCTGCCTCTGATTCCCCGCCTCTGATTCCCCGCCTCAGATTCCCCGTGTCTGATTTCCTGCCTCTGATTCCCTGCCTCTGATTACCCATGTCTGATTCACCGCCTCTGATTCCCCACCTCTGATTCCCCATCTCTGATTCCGCACATCCGATTCCCTGCTTCTGATTCCCCGCCTCTGATTCACAGCCTCTGATTCCCCAGCTCTGATTCCCCGCCTCAGATTCCCCGCGTCTTATTCCCTGCTTCTGATTCTGATTCCCTGCCTCTGATTCCCCATCTCTAATTCCGCACATCTGATTCCCTGCCTCTGATTCCCCACCTCTGATTCCCCATATCTGATTCCCTGCCTCTGTTTCGCCACCTCTGATTCCCCGCCTCTGTTTCCTCATATCTAAGTCCCCGCCTCTGATTCCGCAACTCTGATTCCCCACCTCTGATTCCCCAGCTCTGATTACCCACCTCTGATTCCCCATATCTGATTCCCCGCCTCTGTTTCCCCGCCTCTGATTCCCCGCCACTGTTTCCCCATATCTGATTCCCCACCTCTGAATCCCCAACTTTGATTCCCTGCATCTAATTCCCCAGCTCTAATTCCCTGCCTCTGATTCCCCGTGTCTGATTTCCTGCCTCTGATTCCCCGCCTCTGATTACCCATGTCTGATTCACCGCCTCTGATTCCCCACCTCAGATTCCCCATCTCTGATTCCGCACATCCGATTCCCTGCCTCTGATTCCCCGCCTCTGATTCACCGCCTCTGATTCCCGGCCTCTGATTTCCCGCCTCTGATTCCCTGCCACTGATACCCCGCCCCTGATTCCCCACCTCTGATTTCCCATATCTGATTCCCCGCCTCTGTTTCCCCGCCTCTGATTCCCCGCCTCTGATTCCCCATATCTGATTCCCCGCCTCTGATTCCCCAACTCTGATTCTCCGCCTCTGATTCCCCAGCTCTGAATCCCCGCCTCTGATTCCCCGCGTCTGATTACCGGCCTCTGATTCCCCACCTCTGATTCCCCATATCTGATTCCCCGCCTCTGATTCACCGCCTCTGATTCCCCACCTCTGATTCCCCATCTCTGATTCCGCACATCCCATTCCCTGCCTCTGATTCCCCGCCTCTGATTCCCCGCCTCAGATTCCCCGTGTCTGATTCACCGCCTCTGATTCCCCACCTCTGATTCCCCATCTCTGATTCCGCACATCCGATTCCCTGCTTCTGATTCCCCGCCTCTGATTCACAGCCTCTGATTCCCCAGCTCTGATTCCCCGCCTCAGATTCCCCGCGTCTTATTCCCTGCTTCTGATTCTGATTCCCTGCCTCTGATTCCCCATCTCTGATTCCGCACATCTGATTCCCTGCCTCTGATTCCCCACTTCTGATTCCCCATATCTGATTCCCCGCCTCTGTTTCCCCGCCTCTGATTCCCCGCCTCTGTTTCCCCATATCTAAATCCCCGCCTCTGATTCCCCAACTCTGATTCCCCACCTCTGATTCCCCAGCTCTGATTCCCCACCTCTGATTCCCCATCTCTGATTCCCCGCCACTGTTTCCCCATATCTGATTCCCCGCCTCTGAATCCCCAACTCTGATTCCCTGCATCTAATTCCCCAGCTCTGATTCCCCGCCTCTGATTCCCCGTGTCTGATTTCCTGCCCCTGATTCCCCGCCTCTGATTACCCATGTCTGATTCACCGCCTCTGATTCCCCACCTCTGATTCCCCATCTCTGATTCCGCACATCCGATTCCCTGCCTCTGATTCCCCGCCTCTGATTCACCGCCTCTGATTCCCGGCCTCTGATTTCCCGCCTCTGATTCCCCGCCACTGATACCCCGCCCCTGATTCCCCACCTCTGATTCCCCATATCTGATTCCCCGCCTCTGTTTCCCCGCCTCTGATTCCCCGCCTCTGATTCCCCATATCTGATTCCCCGCCTCTGATTCCCCAACTCTGATTCCCCGCCTCTGTTTCCCCATATCTGATTCCCCAACTCTGATTCCCCACCTCTGATTCTCCAGCTCTGATTCCCCGCCTCTGATTCCCCGCATCTGATTCCCTGCATCTGATTCCAAGCCTCTGATTCACTGCATCTGATTCCCAACCTCTGATTCCCCACCTCTGATTCCCAATATCTGATTCCCCGCCTCTGATTCCCGGCCTCTGATTCCCTGCTTCTGATTCTTATTCCCTGCCTCTGATTCCCCATCTCTGATTGCGCACATCTGATTCCCTGCCTCTGATTCCCCACCTCTGATTCCCCATATCTGATTCCCCGCCTCTGTTTCCCCGCCTCTGATTCCCCGCCTCTGTTTCCCAATATCTAAGTCCCCGCCTCTGATTCCCCAACTCTGATTCCCCACCTCTGATTCTCCAGCTCTGATTCCCCACCTCTGATTCCCCAGCTCTGATTCCCCGCCTCTGATTCCCCGCATCTGATTCCCTGCATCTGATTCCCAGCCTCTGATTCCCTGCCTGTGATTCCCAACCTCTGATTCCCCAACTCTGATTCCCCATATCTGATTCCCCGCCTCTGTTTCCCCGCCTCTGATTCCCCGCCTCTGTTTCCCCATATCTGATTCCCGGCCTCTGATTCCCCGCCTCTGATTCCCCGCCTCTGATTCCCTGCCTCTGATTCCCCATCTCCGATTCCGCACATCTGATTCCCTGCCTCTGATTCCCCGCCTCTGATTCCCCGCCTCTGATTCCCTGCCTCGGATTCCCAACATCTGATTCCCCACCTCTGATTCCCCATATCTGATTCCCCGCCTCTGTTTCCCCGCCTCTAATTCCCATCCTCTGATTCCCCAACTCTAATTCCCCGCCTCTGATTCCCCAGCTCTGATTCCCCGTGTTTGATTCCCTGCCTCTGATTCCCTGCCCTGATTCCCCATCTCTGTTTCACCGCCTTTGATTCGCCACCTCTGATTCCCCTTATCTGATTCCCCGCCTCTGTTTCCCCGCCTCTGATTCCCTGTCTCTGATTCCCAACCTCTGATTCCACACCTCTGATTCCCCATATCTGATTCCCCGCCTGTGTTTCCCCACCTCTGATTCCCCGCCCCTGTTTCCCCATATCTGATTCCCCGCCTCTGATTCCCCAACCCTGATTCCCCGCCTCTGATTCCCCAGCTCTGATTCCCCGCCTCTGATTCCCCGTGTTTGATTCCCTGCCTCTGATTGCCCGCCTCTGATTCCCCTTCTCTGATTCACCGCCTTTGATTCGCCACCTCTGATTCCCCATATCTGATTCCCTGTCTCTGTTTCCCCGCCTCTGATTCCCCGCCTCTGATTCCCCATATCTCATTCCCTGCCTCTGAATCCCCATCTCTGATTCCTGGACTCTGATTCCCCACCTCTGGTTCCCGGCCTCTTATTCCCGGCATCTGATTCCGGCCTCTGATTCCCGGCCTCTGATTCCCTGCTTCTGATTCTTATTCCCTGCCTCTGATTCCCCATCTCTGATTGCGCACATCTGATTCCCTGCCTCTGATTCCCCACCTCTGATTCCCCATATCTGATTCCCCGCCTCTGTTTCCCCGCCTCTGATTCCCCGCCTCTGTTTCCCAATATCTAAGTCCCCGCCTCTGATTCCCCAACTCTGATTCCCCACCTCTGATTCTCCAGCTCTGATTCCCCACCTCTGATTCCCCAGCTCTGATTCCCCGCCTCTGATTCCCCGCATCTGATTCCCTGCATCTGATTCCCAGCCTCTGATTCCCTGCCTGTGATTCCCAACCTCTGATTCCCCAACTCTGATTCCCCATATCTGATTCCCCGCCTCTGTTTCCCCGCCTCTGATTCCCCGCCTCTGTTTCCCCATATCTGATTCCCCGCCTCTATTTGCCCACCTCTGATTCCCCACCTCAGTTTCCCCATATCTGATTCCCCGCCTCTGAATCCCCAACTCTGATTCCCTGCATCTAATTCCCCAGCTCTGATTCCCCGCCTCTGATTCCCCGTGTCTGATTTCCTGCCTCTGAATCCACGCCTCTGATTACCCATATCTGATTCACCGCCTCTGATTCCCCACCTCTGATTCCCCATCTCTGATTCTGCACATCCCATTCCCTGCCTCTGATTCCCCGCCTCTGATTCCCCGCCTCAGATTCCCCGTGTCTGATTCACCGCCTCTGATTCCCCACCTCTGATTCCCCATCTCTGATTCCGCACATCCGATTCCCTGCTTCTGATTCCCCGCCTCTGATTCACAGCCTCTGATTCCCCAGCTCTGATTCCCCGCCTCAGATTCCCCGCGTCTTATTCCCTGCTTCTGATTCTGATTCCCTGCCTCTGATTCCCCATCTCTGATTCCGCACATCTGATTCCCTGCCTCTGATTCCCCACCTCTGATTCCCCATATCTGATTCCCCGCCTCTGTTTCCCCGCCTCTGATTCCCCGCCTCTGTTTCCCCATATCTAAATCCCCGCCTCTGATTCCCCAACTCTGATTCCCCACCTCTGATTCCCCAGCTCTGATTCCCCACCTCTGATTCCCCATATCTGATTCCCCGCCTCTGTTTCCCCGCCTCTGATTCCCCGCCACTGTTTCCCCATATCTGATTCCCCGCCTCTGAATTCCCAACTCTGATTCCCTGCATCTAATTCCCCAGCTCTGATTCCCCGCCTCTGATTCCCCGTGTCTGATTTCCTGCCCCTGATTCCCCGCCTCTGATTACCCATGTCCGATTCACCGCCTCTGATTCCCCACCTCTGATTCCCCATCTCTGATTCCGCACATCCGATTCCCTGCCTCTGATTCCCCGCCTCTGATTCACCGCCTCTGATTCCCGGCCTCTGATTTCCCGCCTCTGATTCCCTGCCACTGATACCCCGCCCCTGATTCCCCACCTCTGATTCCCCATATCTGATTCCCCGCCTCTGTTTCCCCGCCTCTGATTCCCCGCCTCTGATTCCCCATATCTGATTCCCCGCCTCTGATTCCCCAACTCTGATTCCCCGCCTCTGATTCCCCAGCTCTGAATCCCCGCCTCTGATTCCCCACGTCTGATTCCCAACCTCTGATTCCCCACCTCTGATTCCCCATATCTGATTCCCCGCCTCTATTTGCCCACCTCTGATTCCCCACCTCAGTTTCCCCATATCTGATTCCCCGCCTCTGAATCCCCAACTCTGATTCCCTGCATCTAATTCCCCAGCTCTGATTCCCCGCCTCTGATTCCCCGTGTCTGATTTCCTGCCTCTGAATCCACGCCTCTGATTACCCATATCTGATTCACCACCTCTGATTCCCCACCTCTGATTCCCCATCTCTGATTCCGCACATCCCATTCCCTGCCTCTGATTCCCCGCCTCTGATTCCCCGCCTCAGATTCCCCGTGTCTGATTCACCGCCTCTGATTCCCCACCTCTGATTCCCCATCTCTGATTCCGCACATCCGATTCCCTGCTTCTGATTCCCCGCCTCTGATTCACAGCCTCTGATTCCCCAGCTCTGATTCCCCGCCTCAGATTCCCCGCGTCTTATTCCCTGCTTCTGATTCTGATTCCCTGCCTCTGATTCCCCATCTCTGATTCCGCACATCTGATTCCCTGCCTCTGATTCCCCACCTCTGATTCCCCATATCTGATTCCCCGCCTCTGTTTCCCCGCCTCTGATTCCCCGCCTCTGTTTCCCCATATCTAAATTCCCGCCTCTGATTCCCCAACTCTGATTCCCCACCTCTGATTCCCCAGCTCTGATTCCCCACCTCTGATTCCCCATCACTGATTCCCCGCCACTGTTTCCCCATATCTGATTCCCCGCCTCTGAATCCCCAACTCTGATTCCCTGCATCTAATTCCCCAGCTCTGATTCCCCGCCTCTGATTCCCCGTGTCTGATTTCCTGCCCCTGATTCCCCGCCTCTGATTACCCATGTCTGATTCACCGCCTCTGATTCCCCACCTCTGATTCCCCATCTCTGATTCCGCACATCCGATTCCCTGCCTCTGATTCCCCGCCTCTGATTCACCGCATCTGATTCCCGGCCTCTGATTTCCCGCCTCTGATTCCCTGCCACTGATTCCCCGCCCCTGATTCCCCACCTCTGATTCCCCATATCTGATTCCCCGCCTCTGTTTCCCCGCCTCTGATTCCCCGCCTCTGATTCCCCATATCTGATTCCCCGCCTCTGATTCCCCAACTCTGATTCCCCGCCTCTGATTCCCCAGCTCTGAATCCCCGCCTCTGATTCCCTGCGTCTGATTCCCAACCTCTGATTCCCCACCTCTGATTCCCCATATCTGATTCCCCGCCTCTGTTTCCCCGCCTCTGATTCCCCTCCTCTGTTTCCCCATATCTGATCCCCGCCTCTATTTGCCCGCCTCTGTTTCCCCGTCTCTTTTTCCCCATATCTGATTCCCCGCCTCTGAATCCCCAACTCTGATTCCCTGCCTCTAATTTCCCAGCTCTAATTCCCCGCCTCTGATTCCCCGTGTCTGATTTCCTGCATCTGATTCCCCGCCTCTGATTACCCATGTCTGATTCACCGCCTCTGATTCCCCACCTCTGATTCCCCATCTCTGATTCGGCACATCCGATTCCCTGCCTCTGATTCCCCGCCTCTGATTCACTGCCTCTGATTCCCCAGCTCTGATTCCCCGCCTCTGATTCCACGCGTCTTATTCCCTGCTTCTGATTCTGATTCCCTGCCTCTGATTCCCCATCTCTGATTCCGCACATCTGATTCCCTGCCTCTGATTCCCCACCTCTGATTCCCCATATCTGATTCCCCGCCTCTGTTTCCCCTTCTCTGATTCCCCGCCTCTGTTTCCCCATATCTAAGTCCCCGCCTCTGATTCCCCAACTCTGATTCCCCACCTCTGATTCCCCAGCTCTGATTCCCCGCCTCTGATTCCCCGCATCTGATTCCCTGCATCTGATACCCAGCCTCTGATTCCCTGCCTGTGATTCCCAAACTCTGATTCCCCACCTCTGATTCCCCATATCTGATTCCCCCCCTCTGTTTGCCCGCCTCTGATTCCCCACCTCTGTTTCCCCATATCTGATTCCCCGCCTCTATTTGCCCACCTCTGATTCCCCACCTCAGTTTCCCCATATATGATTCCCCGCCTCTGAATCCCCAACTCTGATTCCCTGCATCTAATTCCCCAGCTCTGATTCCCCGCCTCTGATTCCCCGTGTCTGATTTCCTGCCTCTGATTCCCCGCGTCTGTTTACCCATGTCTGATTCACCACCTCTGATTCCCCACCTCTGATTCCCCATCTCTGATTCCGCACATCCCATTCCCTGCCTCTGATTCCCCGCCTCTGATTCCCCGCCTCAGATTCCCCGTGTCTGATTTCCTGCCTCTGATTCCCTGCCTCTGATTACCCATGTCTGATTCACCGCCTCTGATTCCCCACCTCTGATTCCCCATCTCTGATTCCGCACATCCGATTCCCTGCTTCTGATTCCCCGCCTCTGATTCACAGCCTCTGATTCCCCAGCTCTGATTCCCCGCCTCAGATTCCCCGCGTCTTATTCCCTGCTTCTGATTCTGATTCCCTGCCTCTGATTCCCCATCTCTAATTCCGCACATCTGATTCCCTGCCTCTGATTCCCCACCTCTGATTCCCCATATCTGATTCCCTGCCTCTGTTTCGCCACCTCTGATTCCCCGCCTCTGTTTCCTCATATCTAAGTCCCCGCCTCTGATTCCGCAACTCTGATTCCCCACCTCTGATTCCCCAGCTCTGATTACCCACCTCTGATTCCCCATATCTGATTCCCCGCCTCTGTTTCCCCGCCTCTGATTCCCCGCCACTGTTTCCCCATATCTGATTCCCCACCTCTGAATCCCCAACTTTGATTCCCTGCATCTAATTCCCCAGCTCTAATTCCCTGCCTCTGATTCCCCGTGTCTGATTTCCTGCCTCTGATTCCCCGCCTCTGATTACCCATGTCTGATTCACCGCCTCTGATTCCCCACCTCTGATTCCCCATCTCTGATTCCGCACATCCGATTCCCTGCCTCTGATTCCCCGCCTCTGATTCACCGCCTCTGATTCCCGGCCTCTGATTTCCCGCCTCTGATTCCCTGCCACTGATACCCCGCCCCTGATTCCCCACCTCTGATTTCCCATATCTGATTCCCCGCCTCTGTTTCCCCGCCTCTGATTCCCCTTCTCTGATTCACCGCCTTTGATTCGCCACCTCTGATTCCCCATATCTGATTCCCTGTCTCTGTTTCCCCGCCTCTGATTCCCCGCCTCTGATTCCCCATATCTCATTCCCTGCCTCTGAATCCCCATCTCTGATTCCTGGACTCTGATTCCCCACCTCTGGTTCCCGGCCTCTTATTCCCGGCATCTGATTCCGGCCTCTGATTCCCGGCCTCTGATTCCCTGCTTCTGATTCTTATTCCCTGCCTCTGATTCCCCATCTCTGATTGCGCACATCTGATTCCCTGCCTCTGATTCCCCACCTCTGATTCCCCATATCTGATTCCCCGCCTCTGTTTCCCCGCCTCTGATTCCCCGCCTCTGTTTCCCAATATCTAAGTCCCCGCCTCTGATTCCCCAACTCTGATTCCCCACCTCTGATTCTCCAGCTCTGATTCCCCACCTCTGATTCCCCAGCTCTGATTCCCCGCCTCTGATTCCCCGCATCTGATTCCCTGCATCTGATTCCCAGCCTCTGATTCCCTGCCTGTGATTCCCAACCTCTGATTCCCCAACTCTGATTCCCCATATCTGATTCCCCGCCTCTGTTTCCCCGCCTCTGATTCCCCGCCTCTGTTTCCCCATATCTGATTCCCCGCCTCTATTTGCCCACCTCTGATTCCCCACCTCAGTTTCCCCATATCTGATTCCCCGCCTCTGAATCCCCAACTCTGATTCCCTGCATCTAATTCCCCAGCTCTGATTCCCCGCCTCTGATTCCCCGTGTCTGATTTCCTGCCTCTGAATCCACGCCTCTGATTACCCATATCTGATTCACCGCCTCTGATTCCCCACCTCTGATTCCCCATCTCTGATTCTGCACATCCCATTCCCTGCCTCTGATTCCCCGCCTCTGATTCCCCGCCTCAGATTCCCCGTGTCTGATTCACCGCCTCTGATTCCCCACCTCTGATTCCCCATCTCTGATTCCGCACATCCGATTCCCTGCTTCTGATTCCCCGCCTCTGATTCACAGCCTCTGATTCCCCAGCTCTGATTCCCCGCCTCAGATTCCCCGCGTCTTATTCCCTGCTTCTGATTCTGATTCCCTGCCTCTGATTCCCCACCTCTGATTCCCCATATCTGATTCCCCGCCTCTGTTTCCCCGCCTCTGATTCCCCGCCTCTGTTTCCCCATATCTAAATCCCCGCCTCTGATTCCCCAACTCTGATTCCCCACCTCTGATTCCCCAGCTCTGATTCCCCACCTCTGATTCCCCATATCTGATTCCCCGCCTCTGTTTCCCCGCCTCTGATTCCCCGCCACTGTTTCCCCATATCTGATTCCCCGCCTCTGAATTCCCAACTCTGATTCCCTGCATCTAATTCCCCAGCTCTGATTCCCCGCCTCTGATTCCCCGTGTCTGATTTCCTGCCCCTGATTCCCCGCCTCTGATTACCCATGTCTGATTCACCGCCTCTGATTCCCCACCTCTGATTCCCCATCTCTGATTCCGCACATCCGATTCCCTGCCTCTGATTCCCCGCCTCTGATTCACCGCCTCTGATTCCCGGCCTCTGATTTCCCGCCTCTGATTCCCTGCCACTGATACCCCGCCCCTGATTCCCCACCTCTGATTTCCCATATCTGATTCCCCGCCTCTGTTTCCCCGCCTCTGATTCCCCGCCTCTGATTCCCCATATCTGATTCCCCGCCTCTGATTCCCCAACTCTGATTCCCCGCCTCTGATTCCCCAGCTCTGAATCCCCGCCTCTGATTCCCCGCGTCTGATTCCCAACCTCTGATTCCCCACCTCTGATTCCCCATATCTGATTCCCCGCCTCTATTTGCCCACCTCTGATTCCCCACCTCAGTTTCCCCATATCTGATTCCCCGCCTCTGAATCCCCAACTCTGATTCCCTGCATCTAATTCCCCAGCTCTGATTCCCCGCCTCTGATTCCCCGTGTCTGATTTCCTGCCTCTGAATCCACGCCTCTGATTACCCATATCTGATTCACCACCTCTGATTCCCCACCTCTGATTCCCCATCTCTGATTCCGCACATCCCATTCCCTGCCTCTGATTCCCCGCCTCTGATTCCCCGCCTCAGATTCCCCGTGTCTGATTCACCGCCTCTGATTCCCCACCTCTGATTCCCCATCTCTGATTCCGCACATCCGATTCCCTGCTTCTGATTCCCCGCCTCTGATTCACAGCCTCTGATTCCCCAGCTCTGATTCCCCGCCTCAGATTCCCCGCGTCTTATTCCCTGCTTCTGATTCTGATTCCCTGCCTCTGATTCCCCATCTCTGATTCCGCACATCTGATTCCCTGCCTCTGATTCCCCACCTCTGATTCCCCATATCTGATTCCCCGCCTCTGTTTCCCCGCCTCTGATTCCCCGCCTCTGTTTCCCCATATCTAAATTCCCGCCTCTGATTCCCCAACTCTGATTCCCCACCTCTGATTCCCCAGCTCTGATTCCCCACCTCTGATTCCCCATCACTGATTCCCCGCCACTGTTTCCCCATATCTGATTCCCCGCCTCTGAATCCCCAACTCTGATTCCCTGCATCTAATTCCCCAGCTCTGATTCCCCGCCTCTGATTCCCCGTGTCTGATTTCCTGCCCCTGATTCCCCGCCTCTGATTACCCATGTCTGATTCACCGCCTCTGATTCCCCATCTCTGATTCCGCACATCCGATTCCCTGCCTCTGATTCCCCGCCTCTGATTCACCGCATCTGATTCCCGGCCTCTGATTTCCCGCCTCTGATTCCCTGCCACTGATTCCCCGCCCCTGATTCCCCACCTCTGATTCCCCATATCTGATTCCCCGCCTCTGTTTCCCCGCCTCTGATTCCCCGCCTCTGATTCCCCATATCTGATTCCCCGCCTCTGATTCCCCAACTCTGATTCCCCGCCTCTGATTCCCCAGCTCTGAATCCCCGCCTCTGATTCCCTGCGTCTGATTCCCAACCTCTGATTCCCCACCTCTGATTCCCCATATCTGATTCCCCGCCTCTGTTTCCCCGCCTCTGATTCCCCTCCTCTGTTTCCCCATATCTGATCCCCGCCTCTATTTGCCCGCCTCTGTTTCCCCGTCTCTTTTTCCCCATATCTGATTCCCCGCCTCTGAATCCCCAACTCTGATTCCCTGCCTCTAATTTCCCAGCTCTAATTCCCCGCCTCTGATTCCCCGTGTCTGATTTCCTGCATCTGATTCCCCGCCTCTGATTACCCATGTCTGATTCACCGCCTCTGATTCCCCACCTCTGATTCCCCATCTCTGATTCGGCACATCCGATTCCCTGCCTCTGATTCCCCGCCTCTGATTCACTGCCTCTGATTCCCCAGCTCTGATTCCCCGCCTCTGATTCCACGCGTCTTATTCCCTGCTTCTGATTCTGATTCCCTGCCTCTGATTCCCCATCTCTGATTCCGCACATCTGATTCCCTGCCTCTGATTCCCCACCTCTGATTCCCCATATCTGATTCCCCGCCTCTGTTTCCCCTTCTCTGATTCCCCGCCTCTGTTTCCCCATATCTAAGTCCCCGCCTCTGATTCCCCAACTCTGATTCCCCACCTCTGATTCCCCAGCTCTGATTCCCCGCCTCTGATTCCCCGCATCTGATTCCCTGCATCTGATACCCAGCCTCTGATTCCCTGCCTGTGATTCCCAAACTCTGATTCCCCACCTCTGATTCCCCATATCTGATTCCCCCCCTCTGTTTGCCCGCCTCTGATTCCCCACCTCTGTTTCCCCATATCTGATTCCCCGCCTCTATTTGCCCACCTCTGATTCCCCACCTCAGTTTCCCCATATATGATTCCCCGCCTCTGAATCCCCAACTCTGATTCCCTGCATCTAATTCCCCAGCTCTGATTCCCCGCCTCTGATTCCCCGTGTCTGATTTCCTGCCTCTGATTCCCCGCGTCTGTTTACCCATGTCTGATTCACCACCTCTGATTCCCCACCTCTGATTCCCCATCTCTGATTCCGCACATCCCATTCCCTGCCTCTGATTCCCCGCCTCTGATTCCCCGCCTCAGATTCCCCGTGTCTGATTTCCTGCCTCTGATTCCCTGCCTCTGATTACCCATGTCTGATTCACCGCCTCTGATTCCCCACCTCTGATTCCCCATCTCTGATTCCGCACATCCGATTCCCTGCTTCTGATTCCCCGCCTCTGATTCACAGCCTCTGATTCCCCAGCTCTGATTCCCCGCCTCAGATTCCCCGCGTCTTATTCCCTGCTTCTGATTCTGATTCCCTGCCTCTGATTCCCCATCTCTAATTCCGCACATCTGATTCCCTGCCTCTGATTCCCCACCTCTGATTCCCCATATCTGATTCCCTGCCTCTGTTTCGCCACCTCTGATTCCCCGCCTCTGTTTCCTCATATCTAAGTCCCCGCCTCTGATTCCGCAACTCTGATTCCCCACCTCTGATTCCCCAGCTCTGATTACCCACCTCTGATTCCCCATATCTGATTCCCCGCCTCTGTTTCCCCGCCTCTGATTCCCCGCCACTGTTTCCCCATATCTGATTCCCCACCTCTGAATCCCCAACTTTGATTCCCTGCATCTAATTCCCCAGCTCTAATTCCCTGCCTCTGATTCCCCGTGTCTGATTTCCTGCCTCTGATTCCCCGCCTCTGATTACCCATGTCTGATTCACCGCCTCTGATTCCCCACCTCTGATTCCCCATCTCTGATTCCGCACATCCGATTCCCTGCCTCTGATTCCCCGCCTCTGATTCACCGCCTCTGATTCCCGGCCTCTGATTTCCCGCCTCTGATTCCCTGCCACTGATACCCCGCCCCTGATTCCCCACCTCTGATTCCCCATATCTGATTCCCCGCCTCTGTTTCCCCGCCTCTGATTCCCCGCCTCTGATTCCCCATATCTGATTCCCCGCCTCTGATTCCCCAACTCTGATTCCCCGCCTCTGATTCCCCAGCTCTGAATCCCCGCCTCTGATTCCCCGCGTCTGATTCCCAACCTCTGATTCCCCACCTCTGATTCCCCATATCTGATTCCCCGCCTCTATTTGCCCACCTCTGATTCCCCACCTCAGTTTCCCCATATCTGATTCCCCGCCTCTGAATCCCCAACTCTGATTCCCTGCATCTAATTCCCCAGCTCTGATTCCCCGCCTCTGATTCCCCGTGTCTGATTTCCTGCCTCTGAATCCACGCCTCTGATTACCCATATCTGATTCACCACCTCTGATTCCCCACCTCTGATTCCCCATCTCTGATTCCGCACATCCCATTCCCTGCCTCTGATTCCCCGCCTCTGATTCCCCGCCTCAGATTCCCCGTGTCTGATTCACCGCCTCTGATTCCCCACCTCTGATTCCCCATCTCTGATTCCGCACATCCGATTCCCTGCTTCTGATTCCCCGCCTCTGATTCACAGCCTCTGATTCCCCAGCTCTGATTCCCCGCCTCAGATTCCCCGCGTCTTATTCCCTGCTTCTGATTCTGATTCCCTGCCTCTGATTCCCCATCTCTGATTCCGCACATCTGATTCCCTGCCTCTGATTCCCCACCTCTGATTCCCCATATCTGATTCCCCGCCTCTGTTTCCCCGCCTCTGATTCCCCGCCTCTGTTTCCCCATATCTAAATTCCCGCCTCTGATTCCCCAACTCTGATTCCCCACCTCTGATTCCCCAGCTCTGATTCCCCACCTCTGATTCCCCATCACTGATTCCCCGCCACTGTTTCCACATATCTGATTCCCCGCCTCTGAATCCCCAACTCTGATTCCCTGCATCTAATTCCCCAGCTCTGATTCCCCGCCTCTGATTCCCCGTGTCTGATTTCCTGCCCCTGATTCCCCGCCTCTGATTACCCATGTCTGATTCACCGCCTCTGATTCCCCACCTCTGATTCCCCATCTCTGATTCCGCACATCCGATTCCCTGCCTCTGATTCCCCGCCTCTGATTCACCGCATCTGATTCCCGGCCTCTGATTTCCCGCCTCTGATTCCCTGCGACTGATTCCCCGCCCCTGATTCCCCACCTCTGATTCCCCATATCTGATTCCCCGCCTCTGTTTCCCCGCCTCTGATTCCCCGCCTCTGATTCCCCATATCTGATTCCCCGCCTCTGATTCCCCAACTCTGATTCCCCGCCTCTGATTCCCCAGCTCTGAATCCCCGCCTCTGATTCCCTGCGTCTGATTCCCAACCTCTGATTCCCCACCTCTGATTCCCCATATCTGATTCCCCGCCTCTGTTTCCCCGCCTCTGATTCCCCTCCTCTGTTTCCCCATATCTGATCCCCGCCTCTATTTGCCCGCCTCTGTTTCCCCGTCTCTTTTTCCCCATATCTGATTCCCCGCCTCTGAATCCCCAACTCTGATTCCCTGCCTCTAATTTCCCAGCTCTAATTCCCCGCCTCTGATTCCCCGTGTCTGATTTCCTGCATCTGATTCCCCGCCTCTGATTACCCATGTCTGATTCACCGCCTCTGATTCCCCACCTCTGATTCCCCATCTCTGATTCGGCACATCCGATTCCCTGCCTCTGATTCCCCGCCTCTGATTCACTGCCTCTGATTCCCCAGCTCTGATTCCCCGCCTCTGATTCCACGCGTCTTATTCCCTGCTTCTGATTCTGATTCCCTGCCTCTGATTCCCCATCTCTGATTCCGCACATCTGATTCCCTGCCTCTGATTCCCCACCTCTGATTCCCCATATCTGATTCCCCGCCTCTGTTTCCCCTTCTCTGATTCCCCGCCTCTGTTTCCCCATATCTAAGTCCCCGCCTCTGATTCCCCAACTCTGATTCCCCACCTCTGATTCCCCAGCTCTGATTCCCCGCCTCTGATTCCCCGCATCTGATTCCCTGCATCTGATACCCAGCCTCTGATTCCCTGCCTGTGATTCCCAAACTCTGATTCCCCACCTCTGATTCCCCATATCTGATTCCCCCCCTCTGTTTGCCCGCCTCTGATTCCCCACCTCTGTTTCCCCATATCTGATTCCCCGCCTCTATTTGCCCACCTCTGATTCCCCACCTCAGTTTCCCCATATATGATTCCCCGCCTCTGAATCCCCAACTCTGATTCCCTGCATCTAATTCCCCAGCTCTGATTCCCCGCCTCTGATTCCCCGCCTCTGATTCCCCGTGTCTGATTTCCTGCCTCTGATTCCCCGCGTCTGTTTACCCATGTCTGATTCACCACCTCTGATTCCCCACCTCTGATTCCCCATCTCTGATTCCGCACATCCCATTCCCTGCCTCTGATTCCCCGCCTCTGATTCCCCGCCTCAGATTCCCCGTGTCTGATTTCCTGCCTCTGATTCCCTGCCTCTGATTACCCATGTCTGATTCACCGCCTCTGATTCCCCACCTCTGATTCCCCATCTCTGATTCCGCACATCCGATTCCCTGCTTCTGATTCCCCGCCTCTGATTCACAGCCTCTGATTCCCCAGCTCTGATTCCCCGCCTCAGATTCCCCGCGTCTTATTCCCTGCTTCTGATTCTGATTCCCTGCCTCTGATTCCCCATCTCTAATTCCGCACATCTGATTCCCTGCCTCTGATTCCCCACCTCTGATTCCCCATATCTGATTCCCTGCCTCTGTTTCGCCACCTCTGATTCCCCGCCTCTGTTTCCTCATATCTAAGTCCCCGCCTCTGATTCCGCAACTCTGATTCCCCACCTCTGATTCCCCAGCTCTGATTACCCACCTCTGATTCCCCATATCTGATTCCCCGCCTCTGTTTCCCCGCCTCTGATTCCCCGCCACTGTTTCCCCATATCTGATTCCCCACCTCTGAATCCCCAACTTTGATTCCCTGCATCTAATTCCCCAGCTCTAATTCCCTGCCTCTGATTCCCCGTGTCTGATTTCCTGCCTCTGATTCCCCGCCTCTGATTACCCATGTCTGATTCACCGCCTCTGATTCCCCACCTCTGATTCCCCATCTCTGATTCCGCACATTCGATTCCCTGCCTCTGATTCCCCGCCTCTGATTCACCGCCTCTGATTCCCGGCCTCTGATTTCCCGCCTCTGATTCCCTGCCACTGATACCCCGCCCCTGATTCCCCACCTCTGATTTCCCATATCTGATTCCCCGACTCTGTTTCCCCGCCTCTGATTCCCCGCCTCTGATTCCCCATATCTGATTCCCCGCCTCTGATTCCCCAACTCTGATTCTCCGCCTCTGATTCCCCAGCTCTGAATCCCCGCCTCTGATTCCCCGCGTCTGATTACCGGCCTCTGATTCCCCACCTCTGATTCCCCATATCTGATTCCCCGCCTCTGTTTCCCCGCCTCTGATTCCCCACCTCTGATTAACAATATCTGATTCCCCGCCTCTGATTCCCCACCTCTGATTCCCCGCCTCTGATTCGCCAGCTATGATTCCCCACCTCTGATTCCCCGCGTCTGATTCCCTGCCTCTGATTCCCCGCCTCTGATTCCCCGCCTCTGATTCACCATCTCTGATTCCCAGCGTCTGATTCCCCGCCTCTGATTCCCCATCTCTGATTCCCCATCTCTGATTCCCCATCTCTGATTCCCCAAATCTGATTCCCCACCTCTGATTCCCCAGCTCTGAATCCTCGCCTCTGATTCCCTGCCTCTGATTCCCAACATCTGATTCCCCACCTCTGAATTCCCATATTGATTCCCTGCCTCTGATTCCCCGCCTCTGATTCCCCAACTCTGATTCCCCGCCTCTGATTCCCCAGCTCTGATTCCCCGCCTCTTATTCCCCGTGATTGATTCCCTGCCTCTGATTCCCGGCCTCTGATTCCCCATCTCTGATTCACCGCCTTTCATTCGCCACCTCTGATTCCCCATATCTGATTCCCCGCCTCTGTTTCCCCGCCTCCGATTCCCCGCCTCTGATTCCCCATATCTCATTCCCCGCCTCTGAATCCCCATCTCTGATTCCCGGACTCTGATTCCCCACCTCTGATTCCCGGACTCTTATTCCCGGCATCTGATTCCGGCCTCTGATTCCTGGCCTCTGATTCCCTGCTTCTGATTCTGATTCCCTGCCTCTGATTCCCCATCTCTGATTCCGCACATCTGATTCCCTGCCTCTGATTCCCCACCTCTGATTCCCCATATCTGATTTCCTGCCTCTGTTTCCCCGCCTCTGATTCCCCGCCTCTGTTTCCCAATATCTAAGTCCCCGCCTCTGATTCCCCAACTCTGATTCCCCACCTCTGATTCTCCAGCTCTGATTCCCCGCCTCTGATTCCCCGCATCTGATTCCCTGCATCTGATTCCAAGCCTCTGATTCCCTGCATCTGATTCCCAACCTCTGATTCCCCACCTCTGATTCCCCATATCTGATTCCCCGCCTCTGTTTCCCCGCCTCTGATTCCCCGCCTCTGTTTCCCCATATCTGATTCCCGGCCTCTGATTCCCCGCCTCTGATTCCCCGCCTCTGATTCCCTGCCTCTGATTCCCCATCTCCGATTCCGCACATCTGATTCCCTGCCTCTGATCCCCGCCTCTGATTCCCCGCCTCTGATTCCCTGCCTCGGATTCCCAACATCTGATTCCCCACCTCTGATTCCCCATATCTGATTCCCCGCCTCTGTTTCCCCGCCTCTGATTCCCCTCCTCTGATTCCCCAACTCTAATTCCCCGCCTCTGATTCCCCAGCTCTGATTCCCCGTGTTTGATTCCCTGCCTCTGATTCCCTGCCCTGATTCCCCATCTCTGTTTCACCGCCTTTGATTCGCCACCTCTGATTCCCCTTATCTGATTCCCCGCCTCTGTTTCCCCGCCTCTGATTCCCTGCCTCTGATTCCCAACCTCTGATTCCACACCTCTGATTCCCCATATCTGATTCCCCGCCTGTGTTTCCCCACCTCTGATTCCCCGCCCCTGTTTCCCCATATCTGATTCCCCGCCTCTGATTCCCCAACCCTGATTCCCCGCCTCTGATTCCCCAGCTCTGATTCCCCGCCTCTGATTCCCAGTGTTTGATTCCCTGCCTCTGATTGCCCGCCTCTGATTCCCCTTCTCTGATTCACCGCCTTTGATTCGCCACCTCTGATTCCCCATATCTGATTCCCTGTCTCTGTTTCCCCGCCTCTGATTCCCCGCCTCTGATTCCCCATATCTCATTCCCCGCCTCTGAATCCCCATCTCTGATTCCTGGACTCTGATTCCCCACCTCTGGTTCCCGGCCTCTTATTCCCGGCATCTGATTCCGGCCTCTGATTCCCGGCCTCTGATTCCCTGCTTCTGATTCTTATTCCCTGCCTCTGATTCCCCATCTCTGATTGCGCACATCTGATTCCCTGCCTCTGATCCCCCACCTCTGATTCCCCATATCTGATTCCCCGCCTCTGTTTCCCCGCCTCTGATTCCCCGCCTCTGTTTCCCAATATCTAAGTCCCCGCCTCTGATTCCCCAACTCTGATTCCCCACCTCTGATTCTCCAGCTCTGATTCCCCACCTCTGATTCCCCAGCTCTGATTCCCCGCCTCTGATTCCCCGCATCTGATTCCCTGCATCTGATTCCCAGCCTCTGATTCCCTGCCTGTGATTCCCAACCTCTGATTCACCACCTCTGATTCCCCATATCTGATTCCCCGCCTCTGTTTCCCCGCCTCTGATTCCCCGCTTCTGTTTCCCCATATCTGATTCCCCGCCTCTATTTGCCCACCTCTGATTCCCCACCTCAGTTTCCCCATATCTGATTCCCCGCCTCTGAATCCCCAACTCTGATTCCCTGCATCTAATTCCCCAGCTCTGATTCCCCGCCTCTGATTCCCCGTGTCTGATTTCCTGCCTCTGATTCCACGCCTGTGATTACCCATATCTGATTCACCGCCTCTGATTCCCCACCTCTGATTCCCCATCTCTGATTCCGCACATCCCATTCCCTGCCTCTGATTCCCCGCCTCTGATTCCCCGCCTCAGATTCCCCGTGTCTGATTCACCGCCTCTGATTCCCCACCTCTGATTCCCCATCTCTGATTCCGCACATCCGATTCCCTGCTTCTGATTCCCCGCCTCTGATTCACAGCCTCTGATTCCCCAGCTCTGATTCCCCGCCTCAGATTCCCCGCGTCTCATTCCCTGCTTCAGATTCTGATTCCCTGCCTCTGATTCCCCATCTCTGATTCCGCACATCTGATTCCCTGCCTCTGATTCCCCACCTCTGATTCCCCATATCTGATTCCCCGCCTCTGTTTCCCCGCCTCTGATTCCCCGCCTCTGTTTCCCCATATCTAAATCCCCGCCTCTGATTCCCCAACTCTGATTCCCCACCTCTGATTCCCCAGCTCTGATTCCCCACCTCTGATTCCCCATATCTGATTCCCCGCCTCTGTTTCCCCGCCTCTGATTCCCCGCCACTGTTTCCCCATATCTGATTCCCCGCCTCTGAATCCCCAACTCTGATTCCCTGCATCTAATTCCCCAGCTCTGATTCCCTGCCTCTGATTCCCTGCCACTGATACCCCGCCCCTGATTCCCCACCTCTGATTCCCCATATCTGATTCCCCGCCTCTGTTTCCCCGCCTCTGATTCCCCGCCTCTGATTCCCCATATCTGATTCCCCGCCTCTGATTCCCCAACTCTGATTCCCCGCCTCTGATTCCCCAGCTCTGAATCCCCGCCTCTGATTCCCCGCGTCTGATTCCCAACCTCTGATTCCCCACCTCTGATTCCCCATATCTGATTCCCCGCCTCTGTTTCCCCGCCTCTGATTCCCCTCCTCTGTTTCCCCATATCTGATCCCCGCCTCTATTTGCCCGCCTCTGTTTCCCCGCCTCTTTTTCCCCATATCTGATTCCCCGCCTCTGAAACCCCAACTCTGATTCCCTGCCTCTAATTTCCCAGCTCTGATTCCCCGCCTCTGATTCCCCGTGTCTGATTTCCTGCCTCTGATTCCCCGCCTCTGATTACCCATGTCTGATTCACCGCCTCTGATTCCCCACCTCTGATTCCCCATCTCTGATTCGGCACATCCGATTCCCTGCCTCTGATTCCCCGCCTCTGATTCACTGCCTCTGATTCCCCAGCTCTGATTCCCCGCCTCTGATTCCCCGCGTCTTATTCCCTGCTTCTGATTCTGATTCCCTGCCTCTGATTCCCCATCTCTGATTCCGCACATCTGATTCCCTGCCTCTGATTCCCCACCTCTGATTCCCCATATCTGATTCCCCGCCTCTGTTTCCCCTTCTCTGATTCCCCGCCTCTGTTTCCCAATATCTAAGTCCCCGCCTCTGATTCCCCAACTCTGATTCCCCACCTCTGATTCCCCAGCTCTGATTCCCCGCCTCTGATTCCCCGCATCTGATTCCCTGCATCTGATACCCAGCCTCTGATTCCCTGCCTGTGATTCCCAAACTCTGATTCCCCACCTCTGATTCCCCATATCTAATTCCCCGCCTCTGTTTCCCCGCCTCTGATTCCCCGCCTCTGTTTCCCCATATCTGATTCCCCGCCTCTATTTGCCCACCTCTGATTCCCCACCTCAGTTTCCCCATATATGATTCCCCGCCTCTGAATCCCCAACTCTGATTCCCTGCATCTAATTCCCCAGCTCTGATTCCCCGCCTCTGATTCCCCGTGTCTGATTTCCTGCCTCTGATTCCCCGCCTCTGTTTACCCATGTCTGATTCACCACCTCTGATTCCCCACCTCTGATTCCCCATCTCTGATTCCGCACATCCCATTCCCTGCCTCTGATTCCCCGCCTCTGATTCCCCGCCTCAGATTCCCCGTGTCTGATTTCCTGCCTCTGATTCCCTGCCTCTGATTACCCATGTCTGATTCTCCGCCTCTGATTCCCCACCTCTGATTCCCCATCTCTGATTCCGCACATCCGATTCCCTGCTTCTGATTCCCCGCCTCTGATTCACAGCCTCTGATTCCCCAGCTCTGATTCCCCGCCTCAGATTCCCCACGTCTTATTCCCTGCTTCTGATTCTGATTCCCTGCCTCTGATTCCCCATCTCTGATTCCGCACATCTGATTCCCTGCCTCTGATTCCCCACCTCTGATTCCCCATATCTGATTCCCTGCCTCTGTTTCCCCGCCTCTGATTCCCCACCTCTGTTTCCCCATATCTAAGTCCCCGCCTCTGATTCAGCAACTCTGATTCCCCACCTCTGATTCCCCAGCTCTGATTACCCACCTCTGATTCCCCATATCTGATTCCCCGCCTCTGTTTCCCCGCCTCTGATTCCCCACCACTGTTTCCCCATATCTGATTCCCCGCCTCTGAATCCCCAACTTTGATTCCCTGCATCTAATTCCCCAGCTCTGATTCCCTGCCTCTGATTCCCCGTGTCTGATTTCCTGCCTCTGATTCCCCGCCTCTGATTACCCATGTCTGATTCACCGCCTCTGATTCCCCACCTCTGATTCCCCATCTCTGCTTCCGCACATCCGATTCCCTGCCTCTGATTCCCCGCCTATGATTCACCGCCTCTGATTCCCGGCCTCTGATTTCTCGCCTCTGATTCCCCGCCACTGATACCCCGCCCCTGATTCCCCACCTCTGATTCCCCATATCTGATTCCCCCCCTCTGTTTCCCCGCCTCTGATTCCCCGCCTCTGATTCCCCATATCTGATTCCCCGCCTCTGATTCCCCAACTCTGATTCCCCGCCTCTGATTCCCCAGCTCTGAATCCCCGCCTCTGATTCCCCGCGTCTGATTACCGGCCTCTGATTCCCCACCTCTGATTCCCCATATCTGATTCCCCGCCTCTGTATCCCCGCCTCTGATTCCCCACCTCTGATTAACAATATCTGATTCCCCGCCTCTGATTCCCCACCTCTGATTCCCCGCCTCTGATTCGCCAGCTATGATTCCCCACCTCTAATTCCCCGCGTCTGATTCCTTGCCTCTGATTCCCCGCCTCTGATTCCCCGCCTCTGATTCACCACCTCTGATTCCCAGCGTCTGATTCCCCGCCTCTGATTCCCCATCTCTGATTCCCCATCTCTGATTCCCCATCTCTGATTCCCCAAATCTGATTCCCCGCCTCTGATTCCCCAGCTCTGAATCCTCGCCTCTGATTCCCTGCCTCTGATTCCCAACATCTGATTCCCCACCTCTGAATTCCCATATTGATTCCCTGCCTCTGATTCCCCGCCTCTGATTCCCCAACTCTGATTCCCCGCCTCTGATTCCCCAGCTCTGATTCCCCGCCTCTTATTCCCCGTGTTTGATTCCCTGCCTCTGATTCCCGGCCTCTGATTCCCCATCTCTGATTCACCGCCTTTCATTCGCCACCTCTGATTCCCCATATCTGATTCCCCGCCTCTGTTTCCCCGCCTCTGATTCCCCGCCTCTGATTCCCCATATCTCATTCCCCGCCTCTGAATCCCCATCTCTGATTCCCGGACTCTGATTCCCCACCTCTGATTCCCGGACTCTTATTCCCGGCATCTGATTCCGGCCTCTGATTCCTGGCCTCTGATTCCCTGCTTCTGATTCTGATTCCCTGCCTCTGATTCCCCATCTCTGATTGCGCACATCTGATTCCCTGCCTCTGATTCCCCACCTCTGATTCCCCATATCTGATTTCCCGCCTCTGTTTCCCCGCCTCTGATTCCCCGCCTCTGTTTCCCAATATCTAAGTCCCCGCCTCTGATTCCCCAACTCTGATTCCCCACCTCTGATTCTCCAGCTCTGATTCCCCGCCTCTGATTCCCCGCATCTGATTCCCTGCATCTGATTCCAAGCCTCTGATTCCCTGCATCTGATTCCCAACCTCTGATTCCCCACCTCCGATTCCCCATATCTGATTCCCCGCCTCTGTTTCCCCGCCTCTGATTCCCCGCCTCTGTTTCCCCATATCTGATTCCCGGCCTCTGATTCCCCTCCTCTGATTCCCCGCCTCTGATTCCCTGCCTCTGATTCCCCATCTCCGATTCCGCACATCTGATTCCCTGCCTCTGATTCCCCGCCTCTGATTCCCCGCCTCTGATTCCCTGCCTCGGATTCCCAACATCTGATTCCCCACCTCTGATTCCCCATATCTGATTCCCCGCCTCTGTTTCCCAATATCTAAGTCCCCTCCTCTGATTCCCCAACTCTGATTCCCCGCCTCTGATTCCCCGTGTCTGATTTCCTGCCCCTGATTCCCCGCCTCTGATTACCCATGTCTGATTCACCGCCTCTGATTCCCCACCTCTGATTCCCCATCTCTGATTCCGCACATCCGATTCCCTGCCTCTGATTCCCCGCCTCTGATTCACCGCCTCTGATTACCGGCCTCTGATTTCCCGCCTCTGATTCCCTGCCACTGATACCCCGCCCCTGATTCCCCACCTCTGATTCCCCATATCTGATTCCCCGCCTCTGTTTCCCCGCCTCTGATTCCCCGCCTCTGATTCCCCATATCTGATTCCCCGCCTCTGATTCCCCAACTCTGATTCCCCGCCTCTGATTCCCCAGCTCTGAATCCCCGCCTCTGATTCCCCGCGTCTGATTACCGGCCTCTGATTCCCCGCCTCTGATTCTCCATCTCTGATTCACAACCTCTGATTCCCCACCTCTGATTCCCCATATCTGATTCCCCGCCTCTGTTTCCCCGCCTCTGATTCCCCACCTCTGATTAACAATATCTGATTCCCCGCCTCTGATTCCCCACCTCTGATTCCCCGCCTCTGATTCGCCAGCTATGATTCCCCGCCTCTGATTCCCCAGCTCTGATTCCCCGCCTCTGATTCCCCGTGTTTGATTCCCTGCCTCTGATTCCCGGCCTCTGATTCCCCATCTCTGATTCACCGCCTTTGATTCGCCACCTCTGATTCCCCATATCTGATTCCCCGCCTCTGTTTACCCGCCTCTGATTCCCCGCCTCTGATTCCCCATATCTCATTCCCCGCCTCTGAATCCCCATCTCTGATTCCCGGACTCTGATTCCCCACCTCTGATTCCCGGCCTCTTATTCCCGGCATCTGATTCCGGCCTCTGATCCCCGGACTCTGATTCCCTGCTTCTGATTCTGATTCCCTGCCTCTGATTCCCCATCTCTGATTGCGCACATCTGATTCCCTGCCTCTGATTCCCCACCTCTGATTCCCCATATCTGATTCCCCGCCTCTATTTCCCCGTCTCTGATTCCCCGCCTCTGTTTCCCAATATCTAAGTCCCAGCCACTGATTCCCCATCTCTGATTCCGCACATCTGATTCCCTGCCTCTGATTCCCCGACTCTGATTCCCCAGCTCTGATTCCCCGCCTCTGATTCCCCAACTCTGATTCCCCGCCTCTGATTCCCCAGCTCCGATTCCCTGCCTCTGATTCACCGCCTTTGATTCGCCACCTCTGAATCCCCATATCTGATTCCTCGCCTCTGTTTCCCCGCCTCTGATTCCCCGCCTCTGATTCCCCATATCTCATTCCCCGCTTCTGATTCCCCATCTCTGATTCCCGGACTCTGATTCCCAACATCTGATTCCCGGCCTCTTATTCCCGGCATCTGATTCCGGCCTCTAATTCCCGGCCTCTGATTCCCTGCTTCTGATTCTGATTCCCCACCTCTGATTCCCCATCTCTGATTCCGCACATCCGATTCCCTGCCTCTGATTCCCCGCCCCTGATTCACCGCCTCTGATTCCCGGCCTCTGATTTCCCGCCTCTGATTCCCTGCCACTGATACCCCGCCCCTGATTCCCCACCTCTGATTCCCCATATCTGATTCCCCGCCTCTGTTTCCCCGCATCTGATTCCCCGCCTCTGATTCCCCATATCTGATTCCCCGCCTCTGATTCCCCAACTCTGATTCCCCGCCTCTGATTCCCCACCTCTGATTCCCCGCCTCTGATTCGCCAGCTATGATTCCCCACCTCTGATTCCCCGCGTCTGATTCCCTGCCTCTGATTCCCCGCCTCTGATTCCCCGCCTCTGATTCACCACCTCTGATTCCCAGCGTCTGATTCCCCGCCTCTGATTCCCCATCTCTGATTCCCCATCTCTGATTCCCCATCTCTGATTCCCCAAATCTGATTCCCCGCCTCTGATTCCCCAGCTCTGAATCCTCGCCTCTGATTCCCTGCCTCTGATTCCCAACATCTGATTCCCCACCTCTGAATTCCCATATTGATTCCCTGCCTCTGATTCCCCGCCTCTGATTCCCCAACTCTGATTCCCCGCCTCTGATTCCCCAGCTCTGATTCCCCGCCTCTTATTCCCCGTGTTTGATTCCCTGCCTCTGATTCCCGGCCTCTGATTCCCCATCTCTGATTCACCGCATTTCATTCGCCACCTCTGATTCCCCATATCTGATTCCCCGCCTCTGTTTCCCCGCCTCTGATTCCCCGCCTCTGATTCCCCATATCTCATTCCCCGCCTCTGAATCCCCATCTCTGATTCCCGGACTCTGATTCCCCACCTCTGATTCCCGGACTCTTATTCCCGGCATCTGATTCCGGCCTCTGATTCCTGGCCTCTGATTCCCTGCTTCTGATTCTGATTCCCTGCCTCTGATTCCCCATCTCTGATTGCGCACATCTGATTCCCTGCCTCTGATTCCCCACCTCTGATTCCCCATATCTGATTTCCCGCCTCTGTTTCCCCGCCTCTGATTCCCCGCCTCTGTTTCCCAATATCTAAGTCCCCGCCTCTGATTCCCCAACTCTGATTCCCCACCTCTGATTCTCCAGCTCTGATTCCCCGCCTCTGATTCCCCGCATCTGATTCCCTGCATCTGATTCCAAGCCTCTGATTCCCTGCATCTGATTCCCAACCTCTGATTCCCCTCCTCTGATTCCCCATATCTGATTCCCCGCCTCTGTTTCCCCGCCTCTGATTCCCCGCCTCTGTTTCCCCATATCTGATTCCCGGCCTCTGATTCCCCGCCTCTGATTCCCCGCCTCTGATTCCCTGCCTCTGATTCCCCATCTCCGATTCCGCACATCTGATTCCCTGCCTCTGATTCCCCGCCTCTGATTCCCCGCCTCTGATTCCCTGCCTCGGATTCCCAACATCTGAATCCCCACCTCTGATTCCCCATATCTGATTCCCCGCCTCTGTTTCCCCGCCTCTGATTCCCCTCCTCTGATTCCCAAACTCTAATTCCCCGCCTCTGATTCCCCAGCTCTGATTCCCCGTGTTTGATTCCCTGCCTCTGATTCCCTGCCCTGATTCCCCATCTCTGTTTCACCGCCTTTGATTCGCCACCTCTGATTCCCCTTATCTGATTCCCCGCCTCTGTTTCCCCGCCTCTGATTCCCTGCCTCTGATTCCCAACCTCTGATTCCACACCTCTGATTCCCCATATCTGATTCCCCGCCTGTGTTTCCCCACCTCTGATTCCCCGCCCCTGTTTCCCCATATCTGATTCCCCGCCTCTGATTCCCCAACCCTGATTCCCCGCCTCTGATTCCCCAGCTCTGATTCCCCGCCTCTGATTCCCCGTGTTTGATTCCCTGCCTCTGATTGCCCGCCTCTGATTCCCCTTCTCTGATTCACCGCCTTTGATTCGCCACCTCTGATTCCCCATATCTGATTCCCTGTCTCTGTTTCCCCGCCTCTGATTCCCCGCCTCTGATTCCCCATATCTCATTCCCCGCCTCTGAATCCCCATCTCTGATTCCTGGACTCTGATTCCCCACCTCTGGTTCCCGGCCTCTTATTCCCGGCATCTGATTCCGGCCTTTGATTCCCGGCCTCTGATTCCCTGCTTCTGATTCTGATTCCCTGCATCTGATTCCCCATCTCTGATTGCGCACATCTGATTCCCTGCCTCTGATTCCCCACCTCTGATTCCCCATATCTGATTCCCCGCCTCTGTTTCCCCGCCTCTGATTCCCCGCCTCTGTTTCCCAATATCTAAGTCCCCGCCTCTGATTCCCCAACTCTGATTCCCCACCTCTGATTCTCCAGCTCAGATTCCCCACCTCTGATTCCCCAGCTCTGATTCCCCGCCTCTGATTCCCCGCATCTGATTCCCTGCATCTGATTCCCAGCCTCTGATTCCCTGCCTGTGATTCCCAACCTCTGATTCCCCACCTCTGATTCCCCATATCTGATTCCCCGCCTCTGTTTCCCCGCCTCTGATTCCCCGCCTCGGTTTCCCCATATCTGATTCCCCGCCTCTATTTGCCCACCTCTGATTCCCCACCTCAGTTTCCCCATATCTGATTCCCCGCCTATGAATCCCCAACTCTGATTCCCTGCATCTAATCCCCCAGCTCTGATTCCCCGCCTCTGATTCCCCGTGTCTGATTTCCTGCCTCTGATTCCACGCCTCTGATTACCCATATCTGATTCACCGCCTCTGATTCCCCACCTCTGATTCCCCATCTCTGATTCCGCACATCCCATTCCCTGCCTCTGATTCCCCGCCTCTGATTCCCCGCCTCAGATTCCCCGTGTCTGATTCACCGCCTCTGATTCCCCACCTCTGATTCCCCATCTCTGATTCCGCACATCCGATTCCCTGCTTCTGATTCCCCGCCTCTGATTCACAGCCTCTGATTCCCCAGCTCTGATTCCCCGCCTCAGATTCCCCGCGTCTTATTCCCTGCTTCTGATTCTGATTCCCTGCCTCTGATTCCCCATCTCTGATTCCGCACATCTGATTCCCTGCCTCTGATTCCCCACCTCTGATTCCCCATATCTGATTCCCCGCCTCTGTTTCCCCGCCTCTGATTCCCCGCCTCTGTTTCCCCATATCTAAATCCCCGCCTCTGATTCCCCAACTCTGATTCCCCACCTCTGATTCCCCAGCTCTGATTCCCCACCTCTGATTCCCCATATCTAATTCCCCGCCTCTGTTTCCCCGCCTCTGATTCCCCGCCACTGTTTCCCCATATCTGATTCCCCGCCTCTGAATCCCCAACTCTGATTCCCTGCATCTAATTCCCCAGCTCTGATTCCCCGCCTCTGATTCCCCGTGTCTGATTTCCTGCCCCTGATTCCCCGCCTCTGATTACCCATGTCTGATTCACCGCCTCTGATTCCCCACCTCTGATTCCCCATCTCTGATTCCGCACATCCGATTCCCTGCCTCTGATTCCCCGCCTCTGATTCACCGCCTCTGATTCCCGGCCTCTGATTTCCCGCCTCTGATTCCCTGCCACTGATACCCCGCCCCTGATTCCCCACCTCTGATTCCCCATATCTGATTCCCCGCCTCTGTTTCCCCGCCTCTGATTCCCCGCCTCTGATTCCCCATATCTGATTACCCGCCTCTGATTCCCCAACTCTGATTCCCGCCTCTGATTCCCCTGCTCTGAATCCCCGCCTCTGATTCCCCGCGTCTGATTACCGGCCTCTGATTCCCCGCCTCTGATTCTCCATCTCTGATTCACAACCTCTGATTCCCCACCTCTGATTCCCCATATCTGATTCCCCGCCTCTGTTTCCCCGCCTCTGATTCCCCACCTCTGATTAACAATATCTGATTCCCCGCCTCTGATTCCCCACCTCTGATTCCCCGCCTCTGATTCGCCAGCTATGATTCCCCGCCTCTGATTCCCCAGCTCTGATTCCCCGCCTCTGATTCCCCGTGTTTGATTCCCTGCCTCTGATTCCCGGCCTCTGATTCCCCATCTCTGATTCACCGCCTTTGATTCTCCACCTCTGATTCCCCATATCTGATTCCCCGCCTCTGTTTACCCGCCTCTGATTCCCCGCGTCTGATTCACCATATCTCATTCCCCGCCTCTGAATCCCCATCTCTGATTCCCGGACTCTGATTCCCCACCTCTGATTCCCGGCCTCTTATTCCCGGCATCTGATTCCGGCCTCTGATCCCCGGCCTCTGATTCCCTGCTTCTGATTCTGATTCCCTGCCTCTGATTCCCCATCTCTGATTGCGCACATCTGATTCCCTGCCTCTGATTCCCCACCTCTGATTCCCCATATCTGATTCCCCGCCTCTATTTCCCCGCCTCTGATTCCCCGCCTCTGTTTCCCAATATCTAAGTCCCAGCCACTGATTCCCCAACTCTGATTCCCCACCTCTGATTCTCCAGCTCTGATTCCCCGCCTCTGATTCCCCATCTCTGATTCCGCACATCTGATTCCCTGCCTCTGATTCCCCGACTCTGATTCCCCAGCTCTGATTCCCCGCCTCTGATTCCCCAACTCTGATTCCCCGCCTCTGATTCCCCAGCTCCGATTCCCTGCCTCTGATTCACCGCCTTTGATTCGCCACCTCTGAATCCCCATATCTGATTCCTCGCCTCTGTTTCCCCGCCTCTGATTCCCCGCCTCTGATTCCCCATATCTCATTCCCCGCTTCTGATTCCCCATCTCTGATTCCCGGACTCTGATTCCCAACCTCTGATTCCCGGCCTCTTATTCCCGGCATCTGATTCCGGCCTCTAATTCCCACCTTCTGATTCCCTGCTTCTGATTCTGATTCCCCACCTCTGATTCCGCATCTCTGATTCCGCACATCCGATTCCCTGCCTCTGATTCCCCGCCCCTGATTCACCGCCTCTGATTCCCGGCCTCTGATTTCCCGCCTCTGATTCCCTGCCACTGATACCCCGCCCCTGATTCCCCACCTCTGATTCCCCATATCTGATTCCCCGCCTCTGTTTCCCCGCCTCTGATTCCCCGCCTCTGATTCCCCATATCTGATTCCCCGCCTCTGATTCCCCAACTCTGATTCCCCGCCTCTGATTCCCCAGCTCTGATTCCCCGCCTCTGATTCCCCGCATCTGATTCCCTGCATCTGATTCCAAGCCTCTGATTCCCTGCCTCTGATTCCCAACCTCTGATTCCCCAACTCTGATTACCCATATCTGATTCCCCGCGTCTGTTTCCCCGCCTCTGATTCCCCGCCTCTGTTTCCCCATATCTAATTCCCAACCTCTGATGCCCCAACTCTGATTCCCTGCCTCTGATTCCCCGCGTTCTATTCCCTGCCTCTGATTCCCCGCCTGTGATTCCCCATCTCTGATTCACCACCTCTGATTCCCCACCACTGATTCCCCATATCTAATTCCCCGCCTCAGTTTTCCCGCCTCTGATTCCCCGCCTCTGTTTCCCCATATCTGATTCCCCGCCTCTGAATCCCCAACTCTGATTCCCTGCCTCTGATTCCCTGCTTCTGATTCTGATTCCCCACCTCTGATTCCCCATCTCTGATTCCGCACATCTAATTCCCTGCCTCTGATTCCCCATCTCTGATTCCCCATATCTGATTCCCCGCCTTCTGTTCCCCACCTCTGATTCCCCGCCTCTGTTTCCCCATATCTAAGTCCCCGACTCTGATTCCCCAAATTTTATTCCCCACCTCTGATTCCCCAGCTCTGATTCCCCGCCTCTGATTCCCCGCATCTGATTCCATGCATCTGATTCCCAGCCTCTGATTCCCTGCCTCTGATTCCCAACCTCTGATTCCCCACCTCTGATTCCCCATATCTGATTCCCGCCTCTGTTTCCCCGCCTCTGATTCCCCTCTTCTGTTTCCCCATATCTGATCCCCGCCTCTATTTGCCCGCCTCTGATTCCCCGCCTCTGTTTCCCCATATCTGATTCCCCGCCTCTGAATCCCCAACTCTGATTCCCTGCCTCTAATTTCCCAGCTCTGATTCCCAGCCTCTGATTCCCCGTGTCTGATTTCCTGCCTCTGATTCCCCGCCTCTGATTACCCATGTCTGATTCACCGCCTCTGATTCCCCACCTCTGATTCCCCATCTCTGATTCTGCACATCCGATTCCCTGCCTCTGATTCCCCGCCTCTGATTCACTGCCTCTGATTCCCCAGCTCTGATTCCCCGCCTCTGATTCCCCGCGTCTTATTCCCTGCTTCCTATTCTGATTCCCTGCCTCTGATTCCCCATCTCTGATTCCGCACATCTGATTCCCTGCCTCTGATTCCCCACCTCTGATTCCCCATATCTGATTCCCCGCCTCTGTTTCCCCGCCTCTGATTCCCCGCCTCTGTTTCCCCATATCTAAGTCCCCGCCTCTGATTCCCCAACTCTGATTCCCCACCTCTGATTCCCCAGCTCTGATTCCCCGCCTTTGATTCCCCGCATCTGATTCCCTGCATCTGATTCCCAGCCTCTGATTCCCTGCCTGTGATTCCCAACCTCTGATTCCCCACCTCTGATTCCCCATATCTGATTCCCCGCCTCTGTTTCCCCGCCTCAGATTCCCCGCCTCTGTTTCCCCATATCTGATTCCCCGCCTCTATTTGCCCACCTCTGATTCCCCACATCAGTTTCCCCATATCTGATTCCCCGCCTCAGAATCCCCAACTCTGATTCCCTGCATCTAATTCCCCAGCTCTGATTCCCCGCCTCTGATTCCCCGTGTCTGATTTCCTGCCTCTGATTCCCCACCTCTGATTACCCATGTCTGATTCCCGGACTCTGATTCCCCACCTCTGATTCCCGGCCTCTTATTCCCGGCATCTGATTCCGGCCTCTGATCCCCGGCCTCTGATTCCCTGCTTCTGATTCTGATTCCCTGCCTCTGATTCCCCATCTCTGATTGCGCACATCTGATTCCCTGCCTCTGATTCCCCACCTCTGATTCCCCATATCTGATTCCCCGCCTCTATTTCCCCGCTTCTGATTCCCCGCCTCTGTTTCCCAATATCTAAGTCCCAGCCACTGATTCCCCAACTCTGATTCCCCACCTCTGATTCTCCAGCTCTGATTCCCCGCCTCTGATTCCCCATCTCTGATTCCGCACATCTGATTCCCTGCCTCTGATTCCCCGACTCTGATTCCCCAGCTCTGATTCCCCGCCTCTGATTCCCCAACTGTGATTCCCCGCCTCTGATTCCCCAGCTCCGATTCCCTGCCTCTGATTCACCGCCTTTGATTCGCCACCTCTGAATCCCCATATCTGATTCCTCGCCTCTGTTTCCCCGCCTCTGATTCCCCGCCTCTGATTCCCCATATCTCATTCCCCGCTTCTGATTCCCCATCTCTGATTCCCGGACTCTGATTCCCAACCTCTGATTCCCGGCCTCTTATTCCCGGCATCTGATTCCGGCCTCTAATTCCCGGCCTCTGATTCCCTGCTTCTGATTCTGATTCCCCACCTCTGATTCCGCATCTCTGATTCCGCACATCCGATTCCCTGCCTCTGATTCCCCGCCCCTGATTCACCGCCTCTGATTCCCGGCCTCTGATTTCCCGCCTCTGATTCCCTGCCACTGATACCCCGCCCCTGATTCCCCACCTCTGATTCCCCATATCTGATTCCCCGCCTCTGTTTCCCCGCCTCTGATTCCCCGCCTCTGATTCCCCATATCTGATTCCCCGCCTCTGATTCCCCAACTCTGATTCCCCGCCTCTGATTCCCCAGCTCTGATTCCCCGCCTCTGATTCCCCGCATCTGATTCCCTGCATCTGATTCCAAGCCTCTGATTCCCTGCCTCTGATTCCCAACCTCTGATTCCCCAACTCTGATTCCCCATATCTGATTCCCCGCGTCTGTTTCCCCGCCTCTGATTCCCCGCCTCTGTTTCCCCATATCTAATTCCCAACCTCTGATGCCCCAACTCTGATTCCCTGCCTCTGATTCCCCGCGTTCTATTCCCTGCCTCTGATTCCCCGCCTGTGATTCCCAATCTCTGATTCACCACCTCTGATTCCCCACCACTGATTCCCCATATCTAATTCCCCGCCTCAGTTTTCCCGCCTCTGATTCCCCGCCTCTGTTTCCCCATATCTGATTCCCCGCCTCTGAATCCCCAACTCTGATTCCCTGCCTCTGATTCCCTGCTTCTGATTCTGATTCCCCACCTCTGATTCCCCATCTCTGATTCCGCACATCTAATTCCCTGCCTCTGATTCCCCATCTCTGATTCCCCATATCTGATTCCCCGCCTTCTGTTCCCCACCTCTGATTCCCCGCCTCTGTTTCCCCATATCTAAGTCCCCGACTCTGATTCCCCAAATTTGATTCCCCACCTCTGATTCCCCAGCTCTGATTCCCCGCCTCTGATTCCCCGCATCTGATTCCATGCATCTGATTCCCAGCCTCTGATTCCCTGCCTCTGATTCCCAACCTCTGATTCCCCACCTCTGATTCCCCATATCTGATTCCCGCCTCTGTTTCCCCGCCTCTGATTCCCCTCTTCTGTTTCCCCATATCTGATCCCCGCCTCTATTTGCCCGCCTCTGATTCCCCGCCTCTGTTTCCCCATATCTGATTCCCCGCCTCTGAATCCCCAACTCTGATTCCCTGCCTCTAATTTCCCAGCTCTGATTCCCAGCCTCTGATTCCCCGTGTCTGATTTCCTGCCTCTGATTCCCCGCCTCTGATTACCCATGTCTGATTCACAGCCTCTGATTCCCCACCTCTGATTCCCCATCTCTGATTCTGCACATCCGATTCCCTGCCTCTGATACCCCGCCTCTGATTCACTGCCTCTGATTCCCCAGCTCTGATTCCCCGCCTCTGATTCCCCGCGTCTTATTCCCTGCTTCCTATTCTGATTCCCTGCCTCTGATTCCCCATCTCTGATTCCGCACATCTGATTCCCTGCCTCTGATTCCCCACCTCTGATTCCCCATATCTGATTCCCCGCCTCTGTTTCCCCGCCTCTGATTCCCCGCCTCTGTTTCCCCATATCTAAGTCCCCGCCTCTGATTCCCCAACTCTGATTCCCCACCTCTGATTCCCCAGCTCTGATTCCCCGCCTTTGATTCCCCGCATCTGATTCCCTGCATCTGATTCCCAGCCTCTGATTCCCTGCCTGTGGTTCCCAACCTCTGATTCCCCACCTCTGATTCCCCATATCTGATTCCCCGCCTCTGTTTCCCCGCCTCAGATTCCCCGCCTCTGTTTCCCCATATCTGATTCCCCGCCTCTATTTGCCCACCTCTGATTCCCCACATCAGTTTCCCCATATCTGATTCCCAGCCTCTGATTCCCTGCCTCTGATTCCCTGCCTCTGATTCCCCACCTCTGATTCCCCATATCTGATTCCCCGCCTCTGTTTCCCCGCCTCTGATTCCCCGCCTCTGTTTCCCCATATCTAATTCCCAACCTCTGATGCCCCAACTCTAATTCCCTGCCTCTGATTCCCCGCGTTCTATTCCCTGCCTCTGATTCCCCGCCTGTGATTCCCCATCTCTGATTCACCACCTCTGATTCCCCACCTCTTATTCCCCATATCTGATTCCCCGCCTCTGTTTCCCCGCCTCTGATTCCCCGCCTCTGTTTCCCCATATCTAATTCCCAACCTCTGATGCCCCAACTCTGATTCCCTGCCTCTGATTCCCCGCGTTCTATTCCCTGCCTCTGATTCCCCGCCTGTGATTCCCCATCTCTGATTCACCACCTCTGATTCCCCATATCTGATTCCCCGCCTCTGTTTCCCCGCCTCTTATTCCCCACCTCTGATTAACAATATCTGATTCCCCGCCTCTGATTCCCCACCTCTGATTCCCCACCTCTGATTCCCCAGCTCTGATTCCCCGCCTCTGATTCCCTGTGTTTGATTCCCTGCCTCTGATTCCCCGCCTCTGATTCCCCATCTCTGATTCACTGCCTTTGATTCGCCACCTCTGATTCCCCATATCTGATTCCCCACCTCCGTTTCCACGCCTCTGATTCCCCGCCTCTGATTCTCCATATCTCATTCCCTGCCTTTGAATCCCCATCTCTGATTCCCGGCCTCTGATTCCCCAACCCTGATTCCCCGCCTCTGATTCCCCAGCTCTGATTCCCCGCCTCTGATTCCCCGTGTTTGATTCCCTGCCTCTGATTGCCCGCCTCTGATTCCCCATCTCTGATTCACAGCCTTTGATTCGCCACCTCTGATTCCCCATATCTGATTCCCCGCCTCTGTATCCCCGCCTCTGATTCCCCGCCTCTGATTCCCCATATCTCATTCCCCGCCTCTGAATCCCCATCTCTGATTCCCGGACTCTGATTCCCCACCTATGATTCACCGCCTTTGATTCGCCACCTCTGATTCCCCATATCTGATTAACCACCTCTGTTTCCCCGCCTCTGATTCTCCATATCTCATTCCCCGCCTCTGAATCCCCATCTCTGATTCCCGGACTCTGATTCCCCACCTCTGATTCCCGGCCTCTTATTCCCAGCATCTGATTCCCGGCCTCTGATTCCCGGCCTCTGATTCCCGGCCTCTGATTCCCCGCTTCTGATTCTGATTCCCTGCCTCTGATTCCCCATCTCTGATTCCGCACATCTGATTCCCTGCCTCTGATTCCCCACCTCTGATTCCCCATATCTGATTCCCCGCCTCTGTTTCCCCGCCTCTGATTCCCCGCCTCTGTTTCCCCATATCTAATTCCCAACCTCTGATGCCCCAACTCTAATTCCCTGCCTCTGATTCCCCGCGTTCTATTCCCTGCCTCTGATTCCCCGCCTGTGATTCCCCATCTCTGATTCACCACCTCTGATTCCCCATATCTGATTCCCCGCCTCTGTTTCCCCGCCTCTGATTCCCCGCCTCTGTTTCCCCATATCTAATTCCCAACCTCTGATGCCCCAACTCTGATTCCCTGCCTCTGATTCCCCGCGTTCTATTCCCTGCCTCTGATTCCCCGCCTGTGATTCCCCATCTCTGATTCACCACCTCTGATTCCCCATATCTGATTCCCCGCCTCTGTTTCCCCGCCTCTTATTCCCCACCTCTGATTAACAATATCTGATTCCCCGCCTCTGATTCCCCACCTCTGATTCCCCGCCTCTGATTCCCCAGCTCTGATTCCCCACCTCTGATTCCCTGTGTTTGATTCCCTGCCTCTGATTCCCCGCCTCTGATTCCCCATCTCTGATTCACTGCCTTTGATTCGCCACCTCTGATTCCCCATATCTGATTCCCCACCTCTGTTTCCACGCCTCTGATTCCCCGCCTCTGATTCTCCATATCTCATTCCCCGCCTTTGAATCCCCAACTCTGATTCCCTGCCTCTGATTCCCCGCGTTCTATTCCCTGCCTCTGATTCCCCGCCTGTGATTCCCCATCTCTGATTCACCACCTCTGATTCCCCATATCTGATTCCCCGCCTCTGTTTCCCCGCCTCTTATTCCCCACCTCTGATTAACAATATCTGATTCCCCGCCTCTGATTCCCCACCTCTGATTCCCCGCCTCTGATTCCCCAGCTCTGATTCCCCGCCTCTGATTCCCTGTGTTTGATTCCCTGCCTCTGATTCCCCGCCTCTGATTCCCCATCTCTGATTCACTGCCTTTGATTCGCCACCTCTGATTCCCCATATCTGATTCCCCACCTCTGTTTCCACGCCTCTGATTCCCCGCCTCTGATTCTCCATATCTCATTCCCCGCCTTTGAATCCCCATCTCTGATTCCCGGACTCTGATTCCCCACCTCTGATTCCCAGCCTCTTATTCCCAGCATCTGATTCCCGGCCTCTGATTCCCGGCCTCTGATTCCCCGCTTCTGATTCTGATTCCCTGCTTCTGATTCCCCATCTCTGATTCCGCACATCTGATTCCCTGCCTCTGATTCCCCACCTCTGATTCCCCATATCTGATTCCCCGCCTCTGTTTCCCCACCTCTGATTCCCCGCCTCTGTTTCCCCATATCTGATTCCCCTCCTCTGAATCCCTGTGATAGTACAGATCTATCACCAATGTACATAGTGTATATAGTTACTGTATCTAGACTGTGCTTACAGCGATTGGCTGAGAGCTAAGCCACACCTATTGTTTGGGCCTTAAAGGGTTGTGTCCCTAGCCAGGTCGGATCATTCCGGACTGGACGGCCACCTGTGAAGAGCTCCGGTCTTTTGCTAATAAAAGCCTTGGTTTGGATCAACAAGTCTTTGGTTCTTTCGACGAGCTCTACAATTTTATTAGCAAAAGGAATTTTTTTTGAAAGGGATGGAGCGTTTAACTCGGCCAGAAAAACTTGATATCGACCCACAGTCAGCTACAGCCTTCAAAGCCTTTAACTTCTGGCTGCTGAACTTTGAAAACTTCCTGAGATTCATTCAGGTGGAGGAGGATAACCAGCGTCTAACAGCATTGCTGTCTATGGTGTCCTTGAGAGTCTACGAGAACATCCAGGATGAGACCACTTATACCGCAGCCATAAAGGTACTGAAAGGACTGTATGATCAACCGGTGAACAGAGTTCATGCCCGGCTCATGCTTGCGTCGAGGAAACAACAGCCCGGTGAGTCCAGCAGGGCATATTTACAAGTACTAAAGGCATTGGGCAAGGACTGTAACTGTGTGGACAAAACTGCTGCCGAGATCACTAGCGACCTCGTCCGGGATGCCTATGTGGCTGGGCTCCGATCGAACGAAGTGAGGCTGCGTTTGCTCGAACAAGGGGTAGAAAAACTAGAGGACGTGGCCCGGATTGCAATCACAATGGAGGATGCAGCCTTAAAGTCCACCGAGCTCTCTAGGGACTGGACCCCTCGTTCTGATGTGAGTAAAGTGCCCTTCTACCCTACCCCTGACGTCCTGTCGGCTGCTGCTACCCTGCCCCGTGCGAACCCGAAATGTTATTTCTGCGGGAGGAACAAGCACAGCAGATCCCAGTGCCCAGCAAGAAAAGCCAGGTGCCAGAAGTGCCTTAAAAACGGCCACTTTGCTGCAGTCTGTAGGTCTAAAATGGCCGCCGGCAAACACAGTGCCTCGTGTGAAGCCCAACCGCCACTATCCCATTCAAACACTTCTTCCACAGAGCTCTCGTCCAATGAGAGCGAGGGCTCCCCTGCACGGCAACGCCTGACGTCACGGAGATGCCGAACCAGGAAGGGGCAACCCACCGTCGCAACCATGGTGATGGCCTGCCTCTCGCCCCCGTGCGGAACACTTGACACTACCGCCGCTGCTGCCGCCGCCACAGTCACCCCCAGGGCCGACGCTACCGCCGCTGCTGCCACCGCCACGGACACCCCCGGGGCCGACGCTACCGCCGCTGCTGCCGCCGCCACGGTCACCCCCGGGGCCGACGCTACCGCCGCTGCTGCTGCCGCCACAGACACCCCCGGGGCCGACGCTACCGCCGCCGCAGCCACCCCCGCGGCCAACCAGGTGCTCACCCTAGCGTCCATCGCTGACGACCGCCAGGGCCCGACCACCGATCACGAGCAACTACAAACCCCACTACTTACCATTCACCCGCCACAACAGCACTTCCGGGAGGTTCTCCAACCTGCTCCTCGAGCGTTGACTACGTCATCCCGTTGCGTGACGTCATCCCGTTGCGTGACGTCATCCCGTTGCGTGACGTCATCGCGCAAAACTCGCCTGTCAACTGCTTCAATAACATTAAACCAGCAATGCTCTCATCCCCTCACCAGAGCAATGGAACTGATTAAAGTGCATGGACACTACACCAATTGCTTATTTGACTCTGGGTCAACTGACAGTTTTATCCAGCCAGATCTGGCCCTCCGTTGGGGACTTGACATTATCCCCACTACCCAGAGGATCTCATTAGCGATGAGGTCGCACTCGACTGGGATAAAGGGGTATTGCATCGCCACGCTGGAAGTACAGGGAGTGACGGTCACCCACTTTAAATTATTCGTCCTTCCCCAATTGTGCGCCCCAGTGTTGCTGGGATTAGACTTCCAGTGTCAGTTCCAAACGGTGTCCCTACACTTTGGGGGACCCCACGCCCCCCTCTCGGTCTGCCATCGCCATCGCCCCACTCCCGAAGCACCCGAGCAACCCGCCCCCGTGCCCCGGGGCCAATCCTGCGGCCTTTCCACACTCCGGATTGCCCCGCCAGCACTCTTCGCAAACCTCACCCCTGGCTGGAAGCCTGTGGCCACCAAAAGTCGGCAATATAGTTACAAAAACAGGCAATTCATTAGGAGTGAGGTGCGTAGATTGCTGGATGAGGGCATCATCGAACCCAGTTCAAGCCCCTGGAGAGCCCAGGTGGTGGTTGTCAAGAATGGGGAAAAACTACGGATGGTGGTCGACTACAGCCAGACCATTAACCGCTTCACACTCCTGGATGCGTACCCCCTGCCACGCATCACGGATGTGGTGAACCAGATCGCCCAGTACCGCATTTTCTCCACTATTGACCTACGTTCGGCCTACCACCAGCTCCCGATCCGCTGCGAGGACCGACCATTCACGGCCTTTGAGGCGAATGGGCGGCTATATCAATTTCTCAGGGTACCATTCGGGGTCACAAATGGTGTCGCGGTCTTCCAGCGGGAAATGGACAGGATGGTGGACCAGAACGGGCTAACCGCTACCTTCCCGTATCTGGACAATATCACCATCTGCGGCCACGACATGCAGGACCATGACGCCAACCTAGACAAATTTCTTCAAACTGACCGTCAGCTAAACCTGACTTTCAATTTGGACAAGTGTGTTTTCCGGACCACACGACTCGCTATTCTAGGTTGTGTGGTGGAAAACGGGATAGTCATGCCAGATCCTGACCGCATGCGTCCCTTAATGGACTTACCCCCCCCACATACCCAGAAAGCTCTCAAACGCTGCCTGGGCCTTTTCTCTTATTACGCACAATGGGTTCCAAACTACGCCGACAAGGCACGTCCTCTTATCAAGACCACCTCTTTTCCCCTCTCGACCGAAGCCACAGCGGCTTTCGATCGAATCAAATCTGACATCGCTGCTGCGACGCTGCACGCGATCGATGAGTCTGTCCCGTTTCAAGTCGAGAGCGATGCATCCGACTTCGCCCTGGCAGCCACCTTGAACCAGGCCGGTCGGCCTGTAGCCTTCTTCTCCAGAACCCTCCAGGGTCCGGAGAGTAGACACTCCTCGATCGAGAAGGAGGCCCAGGCCATAGTTGAAGCGGTACGTCGTTGGAGACATTACCTCGCTGGGAGGCGCTTTACACTGTTGACTGATCAACGCGCGCTCTCCTTCATGTTCAGCAACACCCAGCGTGGTAAGATAAAAAACGACAAAATCGCCAGATGGAGAATCGAACTCTCCACCTTTAACTATGACATCCTGTACCGGCCTGGTAAGCTCAACGACCCGCCTGACGCGCTCTCCAGGGGGACGTGCGCCAGCATACAGATGGACAGACTACGGAAACTCCATGAGGCGCTCTGTCATCCAGGGGTCACAAGGTTTGCTCACTTTGTCAAGGCGCGCAACTTACCCTACACAATTGAGGAGATCCGCTCCATGACCCGAGCCTGTTCGGTGTGCGCCGAATGCAAGCCCCACTTCTTCCGTCCGGATAACTCCCACGTCATCAAAGCCACCCGCCCCTTCGAGCGTCTTAGCGTAGACTTTAAGGGACCCCTACCGTCGACCAACCGTAATACCTACATCCTTACGGCCATCGACGAATACTCCCGCTTCCCATTCGCTGTGGCCTGCCCAGACACCACTGCCACCTCAGTGATACAGGCCCTTCACAGTATTTTCACCATCTTCGGGTACCCCAATTCCATCCACAGTGATAGGGGGTCCTCATTCATGAGTTCAGAGCTGCAACAGTACCTTCTGGAGTGTGGCATTGCTTCAAGCAGGACCACGAGCTATAACCCACGCGGTAATGGCCAGGTCGAGAGGGAGAATGCCACCATATGGAGAGCGGTTACACTGGCTCTCCGGTCTAAAGGTCTCCCCACCTCTCACTGGCAGGAGGTTCTCACTAGTGCCTTACACTCCATCCGCTCCCTCCTATGTACTGCAACAAATGCCACCCCCCACGAAAGGATGTTCCTTTTCCCGAGGAAATCCGAATCGGGAACCACTGTACCGGCATGGCTCACCGTCCCTGGCCCCGTCCTTTTGCGACGCCACGTCCGGCACTCAAAGAATGACCCCTTGGTCGACCGAGTGACTCTACTCCACGCGAACACACATTACGCATACGTGGAGTTCCCAGACGGGCGGGAGGACACTGTTTCGGTGCGGGACCTAGCTCAGGACGCGGTAGACCCAGCAAACCCCCCAACTCCTTATGCTCCAGGCCCCGTGCCGCAACAGAAGGACCAACAGCACCCCAATGACTCGGGCCACCCTGCCGACAAAACGACTGGGGAATTGAGCGACGGAGCAGTCGCACCCGATGAGCCCGCTGGTGACACCACTCCAGCGACCCCAATCCCGGCACCACGGCGGTCACGCCGGATGGTCAGACCCCCTGACCGCTACAGTCCTTGACCTACCCCTTCCTTTTCATTCTCTCCCTCGTTTTTGTTTTTTTTTTTCCCCGGGTCAATTCTCCAAGAAGGGGTGAATGTGATAGTACAGATCTATCACCAATGTACATAGTGTATATAGTTACTGTATCTAGACTGTGCTTACAGCGATTGGCTGAGAGCTAAGCCACACCTATTGTTTGGGCCTTAAAGGGTTGTGTCCCTAGCCAGGTCGGATCATTCCGGACTGGTCGGCCACCTGTGAAGAGCTCCGGTCTTTTGCTAATAAAAGCCTTGGTTTGGATCAACAAGTCTTTGGTTCTTTCGACGAGCTCTACAATCCCCAACTCTGATTCCCTGCCTCTGATTTCCCAGCTCTGATTCCCCGCCTTTGATTCCCCCCGTCTGATTCCCAGCCTCTGAATCCCCGTGTCTGATTTCCTGCCTCTGATTCACCGCCTCTGATTCCCCATCTCTGACTCACCGCCTCTGATTCCCCACCTCTGATTCCCCATATCTGATTCCGCACATCTGATTCCCTGCCTCTGATTCCCCGACTCTGATTCCCCAGCTCTGATTCCCCGCCTCTGATTCCCCAACTCTGATTCCCCGCCTCTGATTCCCCAGCTCTTATTCACCGCCTTTGATTCGCCACCTCTGATTCCCCATATCTGATTCCCCGCCTCTGTTTCCCCGCCTCTGATTCCCCGCCTCTGATTCCCCATATCTCATTCCCCGACTCTGAATCCCCATCTCTGATTCCCGGACTCTGATTCCCCACCTCTGATTCCCGGCCTCTTATTCCCGGCATCTGATTCTGATTCCCTGCCTCTGATTCCCCATCTCTGATTGCGCACATCTGATTCGCTGCCTCTGATTCCCCACATCTGATTCCCCATATCTGATCCCCGCCTCTGATTCCCCAGCTCTGATTCACCGCCTTTGATTCGCCACCTCTGATTCCCCATATCTGATTCCCCGCCTCTGTTTCGCCGCCTCTGATTCCCCGCCTCTGATTCCCCATATCTCATTCCCCGACTCTGAATCCCCGCATCTGATTCCCTGCATCTGATTCCAAGCCTCTGATTCCCTGCCTCTGATTCCCAACCTCTGATTCCCCACCTCTGATTCCCCATATCTGATTCCCCGCATCTGATTCCCTGCATCTGATTCCAAGCCTCTGATTCCCTGCCTCTGATTCCCAACCTCTGATTCCCCACCTCTGATTCCCCATATCTGATTCCCCGCCTCTGTTTCCCCGCCTCTGATTCCCCACTTCTGTTTCCCCATATCTAATTCCCAACCTCTGATGCCCCAACTCTGATTCCCTGCCTCTGATTCCCCGCGTTCTATTCCCTGCCTCTGATTCCCCGCCTGTGATTCCCCATCTCTGATTCACCACCTCTGATTCCCCACCTCTGATTCCCCATATCTAATTCCCCGCCTCTGATTTCCCGCCTCTGATTCCACGCCTCTGTTTCCCCATATCTGATTCCCCGCCTCTGAATTCCCAACTCTGATTCCCTGCCTCTGATTCCCCAGCTCTGATTCCCCGCCTTTGATTCCCCCCGTCTGATTCCCAGCCTCTGAATCCCCGTGTCTGATTTCCTGCCTCTGATTCCCCATATCTGATTCCCCGCCTTCTGTTCCCCGCCTCTGATTCCCCGCCTCTGTTTCCCCATATCTAAGTCCCCGACTCTGATTCCCAAACTTTGATTCCCCACCTCTGATTCCCCAGCTCTGATTCCCCGCCTCTGATTCCCCGCATCTGATTCCATGCATCTGATTCCCAGCCTCTGATTCCCTGCCTCTGATTCCCAACCTCTGATTCCCCACCTCTTATTCCCCATATCTGATTCCCCGCCTCTGTTTCCCCGCCTCTGATTCCCCTCCTCTGTTTCCCCATATCTGATCCCCGCCTCTATTTGCCCGCCTCTGATTCCCCGCCTCTGTTTCCCCATATATGATTCCCCGCCTCTGAATCCCCAACTCTGATTCCCTGCCTCTAATTTCCCAGCTCTGATTCCCCGCCTCTGATTCCCCGTGTCTGATTTCCTGCCTCTGATTCCCCGCCTCTGATTACCCATGTCTGATTCACCGCCTCTGATTCCCCACCTCTCATTCCCCATATCTGATTCCCCGCCTCTGATTCCCCGCGTCTTATTCCCTGCTTCTGAATCTGATTCCCTGCCTATGATTCCCCATCTCTGATTCCGCACATCTGATTCCCTGCCTCTGATTCCCCACCTCTGATTCCCCATATCTGATTCCCCGCCTCTGTTTCCCCGCCTCTGATTCCCCGCCTAGGTTTCCCCATATCTAAGTCCCCGCCTCTGATTCCCCAACTCTGATTCCCCACCTCTGATTCCCCAGCTCTGATTCTCCGCCTCTGATTCCCCGCATCTGATTCCCTGCATCTGATACCCAGCATCTGATTCCCTGCCTGTGATTCCCAACCTCTGATTCCCCACCTCTGATTCCCCATATCTGATTCCCCGCCTCTGTTTCCCCGCCTCTGATTCCCCGCCTCTGTTTCCCCATATCTGATTCCCCGCCTCTATTTGCCCACCTCTGATTCCCCACCTCAGTTTCCCCAAATCTGATTCCCCGCCTCTGAATCCCCAACTCTGATTCCCTGCATCTAATTCCCCAGCTCTGATTCCCCGCCTCTGATTCCCCGTGTCTGATTTCCTGCCTCTGATTCCCCGCCTCTGTTTACCCATGTCTGATTCACCGCCTCTGATTCCCCACCTCTGATTCCCCATCTCTGATTCCGCACATCCCATTCCCTGCCTCTGATTCCCCGCCTCTGATTCCCCGCCTCAGATTCCCAGTGTCTGATTTCCTGCCTCTGATTCCCCGCCTCTGATTACCCATGTCTGATTCACCGCCTCTGATTCCCCGCGTCTGATTCCCTGCCTCTGATTCCCCAGCTCTGATTCCCCGCCTCAGATTCCCCGCGTCTTATTCCCTGCTTCTGATTCTGATTCCCTGCCTCTGATTCCCCATCTCTGATTCCGCACATCTGATTCCCTGCCTCTGATTCCCCACCTCTGATTCCCCATATCTGATTCCCCGCCTCTGTTTCCCTGCCTCTGATTCCCCGCCTCTGTTTCCCCATATCTAAGTCCCCGCCTCTGATTCCCCAAATCTGATTCCCCACCTCTGATTCCCCAGCTCTGAATACCCACCTCTGATTCCCCATATCTGATTCCCCGCCTCTGTTTCCCCGCCTCTGATTCCCCGCCACTGTTTCCCCATATCTGATTCCCCGCCTCTGATTCCCCAACTCTTATTCCCTGCATCTAATTCCCCAGCTCTGATTCCCCGCCTCTGATTCCCCGTGTCTGATTTCCTGCCTCTGATTCCCCGCCTCTGATTACCCATGTCTGATTCACCGCCTCTGATTCCCCACCTCTGATTCCCCATCTCTGATTCCGCACATCCGATTCCCTGCCTCTGATTCCCCGCCTCTGATTCACCGCCTCTGATTCCCGGCCTCTGATTTCCCGCCTCTGATTCCCTGTCACTGATACCCCGCCCCTGATTCCCCACCTCTGATTCCCCATATCTGATTCCCCGCCTCTGTTTCCCCGCCTCTGATTCCCCGCCTCTGATTCCCCATATCTGATTCCCCGCCTCTGATTCCCCAACTCTGATTCCCCGCCTCTGATTCCCCAGCTCTGAATCCCCGCCTCTGATTCCCCGCGTCTGATTACCGGCCTCTGATTCCCCACCTCTGATTCCCCATATCTGATTCCCCGCCTCTGTTTCCCCGCCTCTTATTCCCCACCTCTGATTAACAATATCTGATTCCCCGCCTCTGATTCCCCACCTCTGATTCCCCGCCTCTGATTCGCCAGCTATGATTCCCCACCTCTGATTCCCCGCGTCTGATTCCCTGCCTCTGATTCCCCGCCTCTGATTCCACATCTCTGATTCACCACCTCTGATTCCCAGCGTCTGATTCCCCGCCTCTGATTCCCCATCTCTGATTCCCCATCTCTGATTCCCCAATTCTGATTCCCCGCCTCTGATTCCCCAGCTCTGAATCCTCGCCTCTGATTCCCTGCCTCTGATTCCCAACATCTGATTCCCCACCTCTGAATTCCCATATTGATTCCCTGCCTCTGATTCCCCGCCTCTGATTCCCCAACTCTGATTCCCCGCCTCTGATTCCCCAGCTCTGATTCCCCGCCTCTGATTCCCCGTGTTTGATTCCCTGCCTCTGATTCCCGGCCTCTGATTACCCATCTCTGATTCACCGCCTTTCATTCGCCACCTCTGATTCCCCATATCTGATTCCCCGCCTCTGTTTCCCCGCCTCTGATTCCCCGCCTCTGATTCCCCATATCTCATTCCCCGCCTCTGAATCCCCATCTCTGATTCCCGGACTCTGATTCCCCACCTCTGATTCCCGGCCTCTTATTCCCGGCATCTGATTCCGGCCTCTGATTCCCGGCCTCTGATTCCCTGCTTCTGATTCTGATTCCCTGCCTCTGATTCCCCATCTCTGATTGCGCACATCTGATTCCTGCCTCTGATTCCCCACCTCTGATTCACCATATCTGATTTCCCACCTCTGTTTCCCCGCCTCTGATTCACCGCCTCTGTTTCCCAATATCTAAGTCCCCGCCTCTGATTCCCCAACTCTGATTCCCCACCTCTGATTCTCCAGCTCTAATTCCCCGCCTCTGATTCCCCGCATCTGATTCCCTGCATCTGATTCCAAGCCTCTGATTCCCTGCCTCTGATTCCCAACCTCTGATTCCCCACCTCTGATTCCCCATATCTGATTCCCCGCCTCTGTTTCCCCGCCTCTGATTCCCCGCCTCTGTTTCCCCATATCTGATTCCCGGCCTCTGATTCCCCGCCTCTGATTCCTCGCCTCTGATTCCCTGCCTCTGATTCCCCATCTCCGATTCCGCACATCTGATTCCCTGCCTCTGATTCCCCGCCTCTGATTCCCTGCCTCTGATTCCCCAGCTCTGATTCCCCGTGTTTGATTCCCTGCCTCTGATTCCCTGCCCTGATTCCCCATCTCTGTTTCACCGCCTTTGATTCGCCACCTCTGATTCCCAATATCTGATTCCCCGCCTCTGTTTCCCCGCCTCTGATACCCTGCCTCTGATTCCCAACCTCTGATTCCACACCTCTGATTCCCCATATCTGATTCCCCGCCTGTGTTTCCCCACCTCTGATTCCCCGCCCCTGTTTCTCCATATCTGATTCCCCGCCTCTGATTCCCCAACCCTGATTCCCCGCCTCTGATTCCCCAGCTCTGATTCCCCGCCTCTGATTCCCCGTGTTTGATTCCCGGCCTCTGATTCCCCGCCTCTGATTCCCCAACCCTGATTCCCCGCCTCTGATTCCCCATATCTGATTCCCCGCCTCTGTATCCCCGCCTCTGATTCCCCGCCTCTGATTCCCCATATCTCATTCCCCGCCTCTGAATCCCCATCTCAGATTCCCGGACTCTGATTCCCCACGTCTGATTCCCGGCCTCTTATTCCCGGCATCTGATTCCGGCCTCTGATTCCCGGCCTCTGATTCCCTGCTTCTGATTCTGATTCCCTGCCTCTGATTCCCCATCTCTGATTGCGCACATCTGATTCCCTGCCTCTGATTCCCCGCCTCTGATTCCCCATATCTGATTCCCCGCCTCTGTTTCCCCGCCTCTGATTCCCCGCCTCTGTTTCCCAATATCTAAGTCCCCGCCTCTGATTCCCCAACTCTGATTCCCCACCTCTGATTCTCCAGCTCTGATTCCCCGCCTCTGATTCCCCGCATCTGATTCCCTGCATCTGATTCCAAGCCTCTGATTCCCTGCCTCTGATTCCCAACCTCTGATTCCCCACCTCTGATTCCCCATATCTGATTCCCCGCCTCTGTTTCCCCGCCTCTGATTCCCCGCCTCTGTTTCCCCATATCTGATTCCCGGCCTCTGATTCCCCGCCTCTGATTCCCCGCCTCTGATTCCCTGCCTCTGATTCCCCATCTCCGATTCCGCACATCTGATTCCCTGCCTCTGATTCCCCGCCTCTGATTCCCCGCCTCTGATTCCCCTCCTCTGATTCCCCAACTCTAATTCCCCGCCTCTGATTCCCCAGCTCTGATTCCCCGTGTTTGATTCCCTGCCTCTGAATCCCTGCCCTGATTCCCCATCTCTGTTTCACCGCCTTTGATTCGCCACCTCTGTTTCCCCATATCTGATTCCCCGCCTCTGTTTCCCCGCCTCTGATTCCCTGCCTCTGATTCCCAACCTCTGATTCCACACCTCTGATTCCCCATATCTGATTCCTCGCCTCTGTTTCCCCGCCTCTGATTCCCAGCCCCTGTTTCCCCATATCTGATTCCCCGCCTCTGATTCCCCAACTCTGATTCCCCGCCTCTGATTCCCCAGCTCTGATTCCCCGCCTCTGAATCCCCGCGTTTGATTCCCTGCCTCTGATTGCCCGCCTCTGATTCCCCATCTCTGATTCACCGCCTTTGATTCGCCACCTCTGATTCCCCATATCTGATTCCCCACCTCTGTTTCCCCGCCTCTGATTCCCCGCCTCTGATTCTCCATATCTCATTCCCCGCCTCTGTTTCCCCGCCTCTGATTCCCTGCCTCTGATTCCCAACCTCTGATTCCACACCTCTGATTCCCCATATCTGATTCCTCGCCTCTGTTTCCCCGCCTCTGATTCCCAGCCCCTGTTTCCCCATATCTGATTCCCCGCCTCTGATTCCCCAACTCTGATTCCCCGCCTCTGATTCCCCAGCTCTGATTCCCCGCCTCTGAATCCCCGCGTTTGATTCCCTGCCTCTGATTGCCCGCCTCTGATTCCCCATCTCTGATTCACCGCCTTTGATTCGCCACCTCTGATTCCCCATATCTGATTCCCCACCTCTGTTTCCCCGCCTCTGATTCCCCACCTCTGATTCCCCATCTCTGATTCAGCACATCCAATTCCCTGCCTCTGATTACCCGCCTCTGATTCACTGCCTCTGATTCCCCAGCTCTGATTCTCCGCCTCTGATTCCCCGCGTCTTATTCCCTGCTTCTGATTCTGATTCCCTGCCTCTGATCCCCATCTCTGATTCCGCACATCTGATTCCCTGCCTCTGATTCCCCACCTCTGATTCCCCTTATCTGATTCCCCGCCTCTGATTCCCCTCCTCTGATTCCCCAACTCTAATTCCCCGCCTCTGATACCCCAGCTCTGATTCCCCGTGTTTGATTCCCTGCCTCTGATTCCCTGCCCTTATTCCCCATCTCTGTTTCACCGCCTTTGATTCGCCACCTCTGATTCCCCATATCTGATTCCCCGCCTCTGTTTCCCCGCCTCTGATTCCCTGCCTCCGATTCCCAACCTCTGATTCCACACCTCTGATTCCCCATATCTGATTCCCCGCCTGTGTTTCCCCACCTCTGATTCCCCGCCCCTGTTTCCCCATATCTGATTCCCCGCCTCTGATTCCCCAACCCTGATTCCCCGCCTCTGATTCCCCAGCTCTGATTCCCCGCCTCTGATTCCCCGTGTTTGATTCCCTGCCTCTGATTGCCCGCCTCTGATTCCCCATCTCTGATTCACCGCCTTTGATTCGCCACCTCTGATTCCCCATATCAGATTCCCCGCCTCTGTTTCCCCGCCTCTGATTCCCGGCCTCTGATTCCCCATATCTCATTCCCCGCCTCTGAATCCCCATCTCTGATTCCCGGACTCTGATTCCCCACCTCTGATTCCCCACCTCTGATTCCCCAGCTCTGAATACCCACCTCTGATTCCCCATATCTGATTCCCCGCCTCTGTTTCCCCGCCTCTGATTCCCCGCCACTGTTTCCCCATATCTGATTCCCCGCCTCTGATTCCCCAACTCTTATTCCCTGCATCTAATTCCCCAGCTCTGATTCCCCGCCTCTGATTCCCCGTGTCTGATTTCCTGCCTCTGATTCCCCGCCTCTGATTACCCATGTCTGATTCACCGCCTCTGATTCCCCACCTCTGATTCCCCATCTCTGATACCGCACATCCGATTCCCTGTCTCTGATTCCCCGCCTCTGATTCACCGCCTCTGATTCCCGGCCTCTGATTTCCCGCCTCTGATTCCCTGTCACTGATACCCCGCCCCTGATTCCCCACCTCTGATTCCCCATATCTGATTCCCCGCCTCTGTTTCCCCGCCTCTGATTCCCCGCCTCTGATTCCCCATATCTGATTCCCCGCCTCTGATTCCCCAACTCTGATTCCCCGCCTCTGATTCCCCAGCTCTGAATCCCCACCTCTGATTCCCCGCGTCTGATTACCGGCCTCTGATTCCCCACCTCTGATTCCCCATATCTGATTCCCCGCCTCTGTTTCCCCGCATCTTATTCCCCACCTCTGATTAACAATATCTGATTCCCCGCCTCTGATTCCCCACCTCTGATTCCCCGCCTCTGATTCGCCAGCTATGATTCCCCACCTCTGATTCCCCGCGTCTGATTCCCTGCCTCTGATTCCCCGCCTCTGATTCCACATCTCTGATTCACCACCTCTGATTCCCAGCGTCTGATTCCCCGCCTCTGATTCCCCATCTCTGATTCCCCATCTCTGATTCCCCAATTCTGATTCCCCGCCTCTGATTCCCCAGCTCTGAATCCTCGCCTCTGATTCCCTGCCTCTGATTCCCAACATCTGATTCCCCACCTCTGAATTCCCATATTGATTCCCTGCCTCTGATTCCCCGCCTCTGATTCCCCAACTCTGATTCCCCGCCTCTGATTCCCCAGCTCTGATTCCCCGCCTCTGATTCCCCGTGTTTGATTCCCTGCCTCTGATTCCCGGCCTCTGATTACCCATCTCTGATTCACCGCCTTTCATTCGCCACCTCTGATTCCCCATATCTGATTCCCCGCCTCTGTTTCCCCGCCTCTGATTCCCCGCCTCTGATTCCCCATATCTCATTCCCCGCCTCTGAATCCCCATCTCTGATTCCCGGACTCTGATTCCCCACCTCTGATTCCCGGCCTCTTATTACCGGCATCTGATTCCGGCCTCTGATTCCCGGCCTCTGATTCCCTGCTTCTGATTCTGATTCCCTGCCTCTGATTCCCCATCTCTGATTGCGCACATCTGATTCCCTGCCTCTGATTCCCCACCTCTGATTCCCCATATCTGATTTCCCACCTCTGTTTCCCCGCCTCTGATTCAACGCCTCTGTTTCCCAATATCTAAGTCCCCGCCTCTGATTCCCCAACTCTGATTCCCCACCTCTGATTCTCCAGCTCTGATTCCCCGCCTCTGATTCCCCGCATCTGATTCCCTGCATCTGATTCCAAGCCTCTGATTCCCTGCCTCTGATTCCCAACCTCTGATTCCCCACCTCTGATTCCCCATATCTGATTCCCCGCCTCTGTTTCCCCGCCTCTGATTCCCCGCCTCTGTTTCCCCATATCTGATTCCCGGCCTCTGATTCCCCGCCTCTGATTCCCCGCCTCTGATTCCCTGCCTCTGATTCCCCATCTCCGATTCCGCACATCTGATTCCCTGCCTCTGATTCCCCGCCTCTGATTCCCCGCCTCTGATTCCGCAGCTCTGATTCCCCGTGTTTGATTCCCTGCCTCTGATTCCCTGCCCTGATTCCCCATCTCTGTTTCACCGCCTTTGATTCGCCACATCTGATTCCCCATATCTGATTCCCCGCCTCTGTTTCCCCGCCTCTGATTCCCTGCCTCTGATTCCCAACCTCTGATTCCACACCTCTGATTCCCCATATCTGATTCCCCGCCTGTGTTTCCCCACCTCTGATTCCCCGCCCCTGTTTCTCCATATCTGATTCCCCGCCTCTGATTCCCCAACCCTGATTCCCCGCCTCTGATTCCCCAGCTCTGATTCCCCGCCTCTGATTCCCCGTGTTTGATTCCCTGCCTCTGATTGCCCGCCTCTGATTCCCCATCTCTGATTCACAGCCTTTGATTCGCCACCTCTGATTCCCCATATCTGATTCCCCGCCTCTGTATCCCCGCCTCTGATTCCCCGCCTCTGATTCCCCATATCTCATTCCCCGCCTCTGAATCCCCATCTCTGATTCCCGGACTCTGATTCCCCACCTCTGATTCCCGGCCTCTTATTCCCGGCATCTGATTCCGGCCTCTGATTCCCGGCCTCTGATTCCCTGCTTCTGATTCTGATTCCCTGCCTCTGATTCCCCATCTCTGATTGCGCACATCTGATTCCCTGCCTCTGATTCCCCACCTCTGATTCCCCATATCTGATTCCCCGCCTCTGTTTCCCCGCCTCTGATTCCACGCCTCTGTTTCCCAATATCTAAGTCCCCGCCTCTGATTCCCCAACTCTGATTCCCCACCTCTGATTCTCCAGCTCTGATTCCCCGCCTCTGATTCCCCGCATCTGATTCCCTGCATCTGATTCCAAGCCTCTGATTCCCTGCCTCTGATTCCCAACCTCTGATTCCCCACCTCTGATTCCCCATATCTGATTCCCCGCCTCTGTTTCCCCGCCTCTGATTCCCCGCCTCTGTTTCCCCATATCTGATTCCCGGCCTCTGATTCCCCGCCTCTGATTCCCCGCCTCTGATTCCCTGCCTCTGATTCCCCATCTCCGATTCCGCACATCTGATTCCCTGCCTCTGATTCCCCGCCTCTGATTCCCCGCCTCTGATTCCCCTCCTCTGATTCCCCAACTCTAATTCCCCGCCTCTGATTCCCCAGCTCTGATTCCCCGTGTTTGATTCCCTGCCTCTGAATCCCTGCCCTGATTCCCCATCTCTGTTTCACCGCCTTTGATTCGCCACCTCTGATTCCCCATATCTGATTCCCCGCCTCTGTTTCCCCGCCTCTGATTCCCTGCCTCTGATTCCCAACCTCTGATTCCACACCTCTGATTCCCCATATCTGATTCCTCGCCTCTGTTTCCCCACCTCTGATTCCCAGCCCCTGTTTCCCCATATCTGATTCCCCGCCTCTGATTCCCCAACTCTGATTCCCCGCCTCTGATTCCCCAGCTCTGATTCCCCGCCTCTGAATCCCCGCGTTTGATTCCCTGCCTCTGATTGCCCGCCTCTGATTCCCCATCTCTGATTCACCGCCTTTGATTCGCCACCTCTGATTCCCCATATCTGATTCCCCACCTCTGTTTCCCCGCCTCTGATTCTCCATATCTCATTCCCCGCCTCTGAATCCCCATCTCTGATTCCCGGACTCTGATTCCCCACCTCTGATTCCCGGCCTCTTATTCCCAGCATCTGATTCCCGGCCTCTGATTCCCGGCCTCTGATTCCCCGCTTCTGATTCTGATTCCCCGCTTCTGATTCTGATTCCCTGCCTCTGATTCCCCATCTCTGATTCCGCACATCTGATTCCCTGCCTCTGATTCCCCACCTCTGATTCCCCATATCTGATTCCCCGCCTCTGTTTCCCCGCCTCTGATTCCCCGCCTCTGTTTCCCCATATCTAATTCCCAACCTCTGATGCCCCAACTCTAATTCCCTGCCTCTGATTCCCCGCGTTCTATTCCCTGCCTGATTCCCCGCCTGTGATTCCCCATCTCTGATTCACCACCTCTGATTCCCCATATCTGATTCCCCGCCTCTGTTTCCCCGCCTCTGATTCCCCGCCTCTGTTTCCCCATATCTAATTCCCAACCTCTGATGCCCCAACTCTGATTCCCTGCCTCTGATTCCCCGCGTTCTATTCCCTGCCTCTGATTCCCCGCCTGTGATTCCCCATCTCTGATTCACCACCTCTGATTCCCCATATCTGATTCCCCGCCTCTGTTTCCCCGCCTCTTATTCCCCACCTCTGATTAACAATATCTGATTCCCCGCCTCTGATTCCCCACCTCTGATTCGCCACCTCTGATTCCCCATATCTGATTCCCCACCTCTGTTTCCACGCCTCTGATTCCCCGCCTCTGATTCTCCATATCTCATTCCCCGCCTTTGAATCCCCATCTCTGATTCCCGGACTCTGATTCCCCACCTCTGATTCCCGGCCTCTTATTCCCAGCATCTGATTCCCGGCCTCTGATTCCCGGCCTCTGATTCCCCGCTTCTTATTCTGATTCCCTGCTTCTGATTCCCCATCTCTGATTCCGCACATCTGATTCCCTGCCTCTGATTCCCCACCTCTGATTCCCCATATCTGATTCCCCGCCTCTGTTTCCCCACCTCTGATTCCCCGCCTCTGTTTCCCCATATCTAATTCCCAACCTCTGATGCCCCAACTCTGATACCCTGCCTCTGATTCCCCGCGTTCTATTCCCTGCCTCTGATTCCCCGCCTGTGATTCCCCATCTCTGATTCACCACCTCTGATTCCCCACCTCTGATTCCCCATATCTAATTCCCCGCCTCTGTTTTCCCGCCTCTGATTCCCCGCCTCTGTTTCCCCATATCTGATTCCCCTCCTCTGAATCCCTGTGATAGTACAGATCTATCACCAATGTACATAGTGTATATAGTTACTGTATCTAGACTGTGCTTACAGCGATTGGCTGAGAGCTAAGCCACACCTATTGTTTGGGCCTTAAAGGGTTGTGTCCCTAGCCAGGTCGGATCATTCCGGACTGTACGGCCACCTGTGAAGAGCTCCGGTCTTTTGCTAATATAAGCCTTGGTTTGGATCAACAAGTCTTTGGTTCTTTCGACGAGCTCTACAATTTTATTAGCAAAAGGAATTTTTTTTGAAAGGGATGGAGCGTTTAACTCGGCCAGAAAAACTTGATATCGACCCACAGTCAGCTACAGCCTTCAAAGCCTTTAACTTCTGGCTGCTGAACTTTGAAAACTTCCTGAGATTCATTCAGGTGGAGGAGGATAACCAGCGTCTAACAGCATTGCTGTCTATGGTGTCCTTGAGAGTCTACGAGAACATCCAGGATGAGACCACTTATACCGCAGCCATAAAGGTACTGAAAGGACTGTATGATCAGCCGGTGAACAGAGTTCATGCCCGGCTCATGCTTGCGTCGAGGAAACAACAGCCCGGTGAGTCCAGCAGGGCATATTTACAAGTACTAAAGGCATTGGGCAAGGACTGTAACTGTGTGGACAAAACTGCTGCCGAGATCACTAGCGACCTCGTCCGGGATGCCTATGTGGCTGGGCTCCGATCGAATGAAGTGAGGCTGCGTTTGCTCGAACAAGGGGTAGAAAAACTAGAGGACGTGGCCCGGATTGCAATCACAATGGAGGATGCAGCCTTAAAGTCCACCGAGCTCTCTAGGGACTGGACCCCTCGTTCTGATGTGAGTAAAGTGCCCTTCTACCCTACCCCTGACGGCCTGTCGGCTGCTGCTACCCTGCCCCGTGCGAACCCGAAATGTTATTTCTGCGGGAGGAACAAGCACAGCAGATCCCAGTGCCCAGCAAGAAAAGCCAGGTGCCAGAAGTGCCTTAAAAACGGCCACTTTGCTGCAGTCTGTAGGTCTAAAATGGCCGCCGGCAAACACAGTGCCTCGTGTGAAGCCCAACCGCCACTATCCCATTCAAACACTTCTTCCACAGAGCTCTCGTCCAATGAGAGCGAGGGCTCCCCTGCACGGCAACGCCTGACGTCACGGAGACGCCGAACCCGGAAGGGGCAACCCACCGTCGCAACCATGGTGATGGCCTGCCTCTCGCCCCCGTGCGGAACACTTGACACTACCGCCGCTGCTGCCGCCGCCACAGTCACCCCCGGGGCCGACGCTACCGCCGCTGCTGCCACCGCCACGGACACCCCCGGGGCCGACGCTACCGCCGCTGCTGCCGCCGCCACGGTCACCCCCGGGGCCGACGCTACCGCCGCTGCTGCTGCCGCCACAGACACCCCCGGGGCCGACGCTACCGCCGCCGCAGCCACCCCCGCGGCCAACCAGGTGCTCACCCTAGCGTCCATCGCTGACGACCGCCAGGGCCCGACCACCGATCACGAGCAACTACAAACCCCACTACTTACCATTCACCCGCCACAACAGCACTTCCGGGAGGTTCTCCAACCTGCTCCTCGAGCGTTGACTACGTCATCCCGTTGCGTGACGTCATCCCGTTGCGTGACGTCATCCCGTTGCGTGACGTCATCGCGCAAAACTCGCCTGTCAACTGCTTCAATAACATTAAACCAGCAATGCTCTCATCCCCTCACCAGAGCAATGGAACTGATTAAAGTGCATGGACACTACACCAATTGCTTATTTGACTCTGGGTCAACTGACAGTTTTATCCAGCCAGATCTGGCCCTCCGTTGGGGACTTGACATTATCCCCACTACCCAGAGGATCTCATTAGCGACGAGGTCGCACTCGACTGGGATAAAGGGGTATTGCATCACCACGCTGGAAGTACAGGGCGTGACGGTCACCCACTTTAAATTATTCGTCCTTCCCCAATTGTGCGCCCCAGTGTTGCTGGGATTAGACTTCCAGTGTCAGTTCCAAACGGTGTCCCTACACTTTGGGGGACCCCACGCCCCCCTCTCGGTCTGCCATCGCCATCGCCCCACTCCCGAAGCACCCGAGCAACCCGCTCCCGTGCCCCGGGGCCAATCCTGCGGCCTTTCCACACTCCGGATTGCCCCGCCAGCACTCTTCGCAAACCTCACCCCTGGCTGGAAGCCTGTGGCCACCAAAAGTCGGCAATATAGTTACGAAAACAGGCAATTCATTAGGAGTGAGGTGCGTAGATTGCTGGATGAGGGCATCATCGAACCCAGTTCAAGCCCCTGGAGAGCCCAGGTGGTGGTTGTCAAGAATGGGGAAAAACTACGGATGGTGGTCGACTACAGCCAGACCATTAACCGCTTCACACTCCTGGATGCGTACCCCCTGCCACGCATCACGGATGTGGTGAACCAGATCGCCCAGTACCGCATTTTCTCCACTATTGACCTACGTTCGGCCTACCACCAGCTCCCGATCCGCTGCGAGGACCGACCATTCACGGCCTTTGAAGCGAATGGGCGGCTATATCAATTTCTCAGGGTACCATTCGGGGTCACAAATGGTGTCGCGGTCTTCCAGCGGGAAATGGACAGGATGGTGGACCAGAACGGGCTAACCGCTACCTTCCCGTATCTGGACAATATCACCATCTGCGGCCACGACATGCAGGACCATGACGCCAACCTAGACAAATTTCTTCAAACTGACCGTCAGCTAAACCTGACTTACAATTTGGACAAGTGTGTTTTCCGGACCACACGACTCGCTATTCTAGGTTGTGTGGTGGAAAACGGGATAGTCATGCCAGATCCTGACCGCATGCGTCCCTTAATGGACTTACCCCCCCCACATACCCAGAAAGCTCTCAAACGCTGCCTGGGCCTTTTCTCTTATTACGCACAATGGGTTCCAAACTACGCCGACAAGGCACGTCCTCTTATCAAGACCACCTCTTTTCCCCTCTCGACCGAAGCCACAGCGGCTTTCGATCGAATCAAATCTGACATCGCTGCTGCGACGCTGCACGCGATCGATGAGTCTGTCCCGTTTCAAGTCGAGAGCGATGCATCCGACTTCGCCCTGGCAGCCACCTTGAACCAGGTCGGTCGGCCTGTAGCCTTCTTCTCCAGAACCCTCCAGGGTCCGGAGAGTAGACACTCCTCGATCGAGAAGGAAGCCCAGGCCATAGTTGAAGCGGTACGTCGTTGGAGACATTACCTCGCTGGGAGGCGCTTTACACTGTTGACTGATCAACGCGCGGTCTCCTTCATGTTCAGCAACACCCAGCGTGGTAAGATAAAAAACGACAAAATCGCCAGATGGAGAATCGAACTCTCCACCTTTAACTATGACATCCTGTACCGGCCTGGTAAGCTCAACGACCCGCCTGACGCGCTCTCCAGGGGGACGTGCGCCAGCATACAGATGGACAGACTACGGAAACTCCATGAGGCGCTCTGTCATCCAGGGGTCACTAGGTTTGCTCACTTTGTCAAGGCGCGCAACTTACCCTACACAATTGAGGAGATCCGCTCCATGACCCGAGCCTGTTCGGTGTGCGCCGAATGCAAGCCCCACTTCTTCCGTCCGGATAACTCCCACGTCATCAAAGCCACCCGCCCCTTCGAGCGTCTTAGCGTAGACTTTAAGGGACCCCTACCGTCGACCAACCGTAATACCTACATCCTTACGGCCATCGACGAATACTCCCGCTTCCCATTCGCTGTGGCCTGCCCAGACACCACTGCCACCTCAGTGATACAGGCCCTTCACAGTATTTTCACCATCTTCGGGTACCCCAATTCCATCCACAGTGATAGGGGGTCCTCATTCATGAGTTCAGAGCTGCAACAGTACCTTCTGGAGTGTGGCATTGCTTCAAGCAGGACCACGAGCTATAACCCACGCGGTAATGGCCAGGTCGAGAGGGAGAATGCCACCATATGGAGAGCGGTTACACTGGCTCTCCGGTCTAAAGGTCTCCCCACCTCTCACTGGCAGGAGGTTCTCACTAGTGCCTTACACTCCATCCGCTCCCTCCTATGTACTGCAACAAATGCCACCCCCCAGGAAAGGATGTTCCTTTTCCCGAGGAAATCCGAATCGGGAACCACTGTACCGGCATGGCTCACCGTCCCTGGCCCCGTCCTTTTGCGACGCCACGTCCGGCACTCAAAGAATGACCCCTTGGTCGACCGAGTGACTCTACTCCACGCGAACCCACATTACGCATACGTGGAGTTCCCAGACGGGCGGGAGGACACTGTTTCGGTGCGGGACCTAGCTCAGGACGCGGTAGACCCAGCAAACCCCCCAACTCCTTATGCTCCAGGCCCCGTGCCGCAACAGAAGGACCAACAGCACCCCAATGACTCGGGCCACCCTGCCGACAAAACGACTGGGGAATTGAGCGACGGAGCAGTCGCACCCGATGAGCCCGCTGGTGACACCACTCCAGCGACCCCAATCCCGGCACCACGGCAGTCACGCCGGATGGTCAGACCCCCTGACCGCTACAGTCCTTGACCTAACCCTTCCTTTTCATTCTCTCCCTCGTTTTTGTTTTTTTTTTTCCCCGGGTCAATTCTCCAAGAAGGGGTGAATGTGATAGTACAGATCTATCACCAATGTACATAGTGTATATAGTTACTGTATCTAGACTGTGCTTACAGCGATTGGCTGAGAGCTAAGCCACACCTATTGTTTGGGCCTTAAAGGGTTGTGTCCCTAGCCAGGTCGGATCATTCCGGACTGGACGGCCACCTGTGAAGAGCTCCGGTCTTTTGCTAATAAAAGCCTTGGTTTGGATCAACAAGTCTTTGGTCCTTTCGACGAGCTCTACAATCCCCAACTCTGATTCCCTGCCTCTGATTCCCCAGCTCTGATTCCCCGCCTTTGATTCCCCCCGTCTGATTCCAAGCCTCTGAATCCCCGTGTCTGATTTCCTGCCTCTGATTCACCGCCTCTGATTCCCCATCTCTGACTCACCGCCTCTGATTCCCCACCTCTGATTCCCCATATCTGATTCCGCACATCTGATTCCCTGCCTCTGATTCCCCGACTCTGATTCCCCAGCTCTGATTCCCCGCCTCTGATTCCCCAACTCTGATTCCCCGCCTCTGATTCCCCAGCTCTTATTCACCGCCTTTGATTCGCCACCTCTGATTCCCCATATCTGATTCCCCGCCTCTGTTTCCCCGCCTCTGATTCCCCGCCTCTGATTCCCCATATCTCATTCCCCGACTCTGAATCCCCATCTCTGATTCCCGGACTCTGATTCCCCACCTCTGATTCGCGGCCTCTTATTCCCGGCATCTGATTCTGATTCCCTGCCTCTGATTCCCCATCTCTGATTGCGCACATCTGATTCCCTGCCTCTGATTCCCCACATCTGATTCCCCATATCTGATCCCCGCCTCTGATTCCCCAGCTCTGATTCACCGCCTTTGATTCGCCACCTCTGATTCCCCATATCTGATTCCCCGCCTCTGTTTCGCCGCCTCTGATTCCCCGCCTCTGATTCCCCATATCTCATTCCCCGACTCTGAATCCCCGCATCTGATTCCCTGCATCTGATTCCAAGCCTCTGATTCCCTGCCTCTGATTCCCAACCTCTGATTCCCCACCTCTGATTCCCCATATCTGATTCCCCGCATCTGATTCCCTGCATCTGATTCCAAGCCTCTGATTCCCTGCCTCTGATTCCCAACCTCTGATTCCCCACCTCTGATTCCCCATATCTGATTCCCCGCCTCTGTTTCCCCGCCTCTGATTCCCCACTTCTGTTTCCCCATATCTAATTCCCAACCTCTGATGCCCCAACTCTGATTCCCTGCCTCTGATTCCCCGCGTTCTATTCCCTGCCTCTGATTCCCCGCCTGTGATTCCCCATCTCTGATTCACCACCTCTGATTCCCCACCTCTGATTCCCCATATCTAATTCCCCGCCTCTGATTTCCCGCCTCTGATTCCACGCCTCTGTTCCCCATATCTGATTCCCCGCCTCTGAATTCCCAACTCTGATTCCCTGCCTCTGATTCCCCAGCTCTGATTCCCCGCCTTTGATTCCCCCCGTCTGATTCCCAGCCTCTGAATCCCCGTGTCTGATTTCCTGCCTCTGATTCCCCATATCTGATTCCCCGCCTTCTGTTCCCCGCCTCTGATTCCCCGCCTCTGTTTCCCCATATCTAAGTCCCCGACTCTGATTCCCAAACTTTGATTCCCCACCTCTGATTCCCCAGCTCTGATTCCCCGCCTCTGATTCCCAGCATCTGATTCCATGCATCTGATTCCCAGCCTCTGATTCCCTGCCTCTGATTCCCAACCTCTGATTCCCCACCTCTGATTCCCCATATCTGATTCCCCGCCTCTGTTTCCCCGCCTCTGATTCCCCATATCTCATTCCCCGACTCTGAATCCCCGCATCTGATTCCCTGCATCTGATTCCAAGCCTCTGATTCCCTGCCTCTGATTCCCAACCTCTGATTCCCCACTCTGATTCCCCATATCTGATTCCCCGCATCTGATTCCCTGCATCTGATTCCAAGCCTCTGATTCCCTGCCTCTGATTCCCAACCTCTGATTCCCCACCTCTGATTCCCCATATCTGATTCCCCGCCTCTGTTTCCCCGCCTCTGATTCCCCACTTCTGTTTCCCCATATCTAATTCCCAACCTCTGATGCCCCAACTCTGATACCCTGCCTCTGATTCCCCGCGTTCTATTCCCTGCCTCTGATTCCCCGCCTGTGATTCCCCATCTCTGATTCACCACCTCTGAGTCCCCACCTCTGATTCCCCATATCTAATTCCCCGCCTCTGATTTCCCGCCTCTGATTCCACGCCTCTGTTTCCCCATATCTGATTCCCCGCCTCTGAATTCCCAACTCTGATTCCCTGCCTCTGATTCCCCAGCTCTGATTCCCCGCCTTTGATTCCCCCCGTCTGATTCCCAGCCTCTGAATCCCCGTGTCTGATTTCCTGCCTCTGATTCCCCATATCTGATTCCCCGCCTTCTGTTCCCCGCCTCTGATTCCCCGCCTCTGTTTCCCCATATCTAAGTCCCCGACTCTGATTCCCAAACTTTGATTCCCCACCTCTGATTCCCCAGCTCTGATTCCCCGCCTCTGATTCCCAGCATCTGATTCCATGCATCTGATTCCCAGCCTCTGATTCCCTGCCTCTGATTCCCAACCTCTGATTCCCCACCTCTGATTCCCCATATCTGATTCCCCGCCTCTGTTTCCCCGCCTCTGATTCCCCTCCTCTGTTTCCCCATATCTGATCCCCGCCTCTATTTGCCCGCCTCTGATTCCCCGCCTCTGTTTCCCCATATCTGATTTCCCGCCTCTGAATCCCCAACTCTGATTCCCTGCCTCTAATTTCCCAGCTCTGATTCCCCGCCTCTGATTCCCCGTGTCTGATTTCCTGCCTCTGATTCCCCGCCTCTGATTACCCATGTCTGATTCACCGCCTCTGATTCCCCACCTCTCATTCCCCATATCTGATTCCCCGCCTCTGATTCCCCGCGTCTTATTCCCTGCTTCTGATTCTGATTCCCTGCCTCTGATTCCCCATCTCTGATTCCGCACATCTGATTCCCTGCCTCTGATTCCCCACCTCTGATTCCCCATATCTGATTCCCCGCCTCTGTTTCCCCGCCTCTGATTCCCCGCCTAGGTTTCCCCATATCTAAGTCCCCGCCTCTGATTCCCCAACTCTGATTCCCCACCTCTGATTCCCCAGCTCTGATTCCCCGCCTCTGATTCCCCGCATCTGATTCCCTGCATCTGATACCCAGCATCTGATTCCCTGCCTGTGATTCCCAACCTCTGATTCCCCACCTCTGATTCCCCATATCTGATTCCCCGCCTCTGTTTCCCCGCCTCTGATTCCCCGCCTCTGTTTCCCCATATCTGATTCCCCGCCTCTATTTGCCCACCTCTGATTCCCCACCTCAGTTTCCCCATATCTGATTCCCCGCCTCTGAATCCCCAACTCTGATTCCCTGCATCTAATTCCCCAGCTCTGATTCCCCGCCTCTGATTCCCCGTGTCTGATTTCCTGCCTCTGATTCCCCGCCTCTGTTTACCCATGTCTGATTCACCGCCTCTGATTCCCCACCTCTGATTCCCCATCTCTGATTCCGCACATCCCATTCCCTGCCTCTGATTCCCCGCCTCTGATTCCCCGCCTCAGATTCCCAGTGTCTGATTTCCTGCCTCTGATTCCCCGCCTCTGATTTCCCATGTCTGATTCACCGCCTCTGATTCCCCGCGTCTGATTCCCTGCCTCTGATTCCCCAGCTCTGATTCCCCGCCTCAGATTCCCCGCGTCTTATTCCCTGCTTCTGATTCTGATTCCCTGCCTCTGATTCCCCATCTCTGATTCCGCACATCTGATTCCCTGCCTCTGATTCCCCACCTCTGATTCCCCATGTCTGATTCCCCGCCTCTGTTTCCCTGCCTCTGATTCCCCGCCTCTGTTTCCCCATATCTAAGTCCCCGCCTCTGATTCCCCAACTCTGATTCCCCACCTCTGATTCCCCAGCTCTGAATACCCACCTCTGATTCCCCATATCTGATTCCCCGCCTCTGTTTCCCCGCCTCTGATTCCCCGCCACTGTTTCCCCATATCTGATTCACCGCCTCTGATTCCCCACCTCTGATTCCCCATCTCTGATTCCGCACATCCGATTCCCTGCCTCTGATTCCCCGCCTCTGATTCACCGCCTCTGATTCCCGGCCTCTGATTTCCCGCCTCTGATTCCCTGTCACTGATACCCCGCCCCTGATTCCCCACCTCTGATTCCCCATATCTGATTCCCCGCCTCTGTTTCCCCACCTCTGATTCCCCGCCACTGATTCCCCATATCTGATTCCCCGCCTCTGATTCCCCAACTCTGATTCCCCGCCTCTGATTCCCCAGCTCTGAATCCCCGCCTCTGATTCCCCGCGTCTGATTACCGGCCTCTGATTCCCCACCTCTGATTCCCCATATCTGATTCCCCGCCTCTGTTTCCCCGCCTCTTATTCCCCACCTCTGATTAACAATATCTGATTCCCCGCCTCTGATTCCCCACCTCTGATTCCCCGCCTCTGATTCGCCAGCTATGATTCCCCACCTCTGATTCCCCGCGTCTGATTCCCTGCCTCTGATTCCCAGCCTCTGATTCCACATCTCTGATTCACCACCTCTGATTCCCAGCGTCTGATTCCCCGCCTCTGATTCCCCATCTCTGATTCCCCATCTCTGATTCCCCAATTCTGATTCCCCGCCTCTGATTCCCCAGCTCTGAATCCTCGCCTCTGATTCCCTGCCTCTGATTCCCAACATCTGATTCCCCACCTCTGAATTCCCATATTGATTCCCTGCCTCTGATTCCCCGCCTCTGATTCCCCAACTCTGATTCCCCGCCTCTGATTCCCCAGCTCTGATTCCCCGCCTCTGATTCCCCGTGTTTGATTCCCTGCCTCTGATTCCCGGCCTCTGATTACCCATCTCTGATTCACCGCCTTTCATTCGCCACCTCTGATTCCCCATATCTGATTCCCCGCCTCTGTTTCCCCGCCTCTGATTCCCCGCCTCTGATTCCCCATATCTCATTCCCCGCCTCTGAATCCCCATCTCTGATTCCCGGACTCTGATTCCCCACCTCTGATTCCCGGCCTCTTATTCCCGGCATCTGATTCCGGCCTCTGATTCCCAGCCTCTGATTCCCTGCTTCTGATTCTGATTCCCTGCCTCTGATTCCCCATCTCTGATTGCGCACATCTGATTCCCTGCCTCTGATTGCCCACCTCTGATTCCCCATATCTGATTTCCCACCTCTGTTTCCCCGCCTCTGATTCACCGCCACTGTTTCCCAATATCTAAGTCCCCGCCTCTGATTCCCCAACTCTGATTCCCCACCTCTGATTCTCCAGCTCTGATTCCCCGCCTCTGATTCCCCGCATCTGATTCCCTGCATCTGATTCCAAGCCTCTGATTCCCTGCCTCTGATTCCCAACCTCTGATTCCCCACCTCTGATTCCCCATATCTGATTCCCCGCCTCAGTTTCCCCGCCTCTGATTCCCCGCCTCTGTTTCCCCATATCTGATTCCCGGCCTCTGATTCCCCGCCTCTGATTCCCCGCCTCTGATTCCCTGCCTCTGATTCCCCATCTCCGATTCCGCACATCTGATTCCCTGCCTCTGATTCCCCGCCTCTGATTCCCCGCCTCTGATTCCCCAGCTCTGATTCCCCGTGTTTGATTCCCTGCCTCTGATTCCCTGCCCTGATTCCCCATCTCTGTTTCACCGCCTTTGATTCGCCACCTCTGATTCCCCATATCTGATTCCCCGCCTCTGTTTCCCCGCCTCTGATTCCCTGCCTCTGATTCCCAACCTCTGATTCCACACCTCTGATTCCCCATATCTGATTCCCCGCCTGTGTTTCCCCACCTCTGATTCCCCGCCCCTGTTTCTCCATATCTGATTCCCCGCCTCTGATTCCCCAACCCTGATTCCCCGCCTCTGATTCCCCAGCTCTGATTCCCCGCCTCTGATTCCCCGTGTTTGATTCCCTGCCTCTGATTGCCCGCCTCTGATTCCCCATCTCTGATTCACAGCCTTTGATTCGCCACCTCTGATTCCCCATATCTGATTCCCCGCCTCTGTATCCCCGCCTCTGATTCCCCGCCTCTGATTCCCCATATCTCATTCCCCGCCTCTGAATCCCCATCTCTGATTCCCGGACTCTGATTCCCCACCTCTGATTCCCGGCCTCTTATTCCCGGCATCTGATTCCGGCCTCTGATTCCCGGCCTCTGATTCCCTGCTTCTGATTCAGATTCCCTGCCTCTGATTCCCCATCTCTGATTGCGCACATCTGATTCCCTGCCTCTGATTCCCCACCTCTGATTCCCCATATCTGATTCCCCGCCTCTGTTTCCCCGCCTCTGATTCAACGCCTCTGTTTCCCAATATCTAAGTCCCCGCCTCTGATTCCCCAACTCTGATTCCCCACCTCTGATTCTCCAGCTCTGATTCCCCGCCTCTGATTCCCCGCATCTGATTCCCTGCATCTGATTCCAAGCCTCTGATTCCCTGCCTCTGATTCCCAACCTCTGATTCCCCACCTCTGATTCCCCATATCTGATTCCCCGCCTCTGTTTCCCCGCCTCTGATTCCCAGCCCCTGTTTCCCCATATCTGATTCCCCGCCTCTGATTCCCCAACTCTGATTCCCCGCCTCTGATTCCCCAGCTCTGATTCCCCGCCTCTGAATCCCCGCGTTTGATTCCCTGCCTCTGATTGCCCGCCTCTGATTCCCCATCTCTGATTCACCGCCTTTGATTCGCCACCTCTGATTCCCCATATCTGATTCCCCACCTCTGTTTCCCCGCCTCTGATTCCCCGCCTCTGATTCTCCATATCTCATTGCCCGCCTCTGAATCCCCATCTCTGATTCCCGGACTCTGATTCCCCACCTCTGATTCCCGGCCTCTTATTCCCAGCATCTGATTCCCGACCTCTGATTCCCGGCCTCTGATTCCCCGCTTCTGATTCTGATTCCCTGCCTCTGATTCCCCATCTCTGATTCCGCACATCTGATTCCCTGCCTCTGATTCCCCACCTCTGATTCCCCATATCTGATTCCCCGCCTCTGTTTCCCCGCCTCTGATTCCCCGCCTCTGTTTCCCCATATCTAATTCCCAACCTCTGATGCCCCAACTCTGATTCCCTGCCTCTGATTCCCCGCGTTCTATTCCCTGCCTCTGATTCCCCGCCTGTGATTCCGCATCTCTGATTCACCACCTCTGATTCCCCACCTCTGATTCCCCATTTCTGATTCCCCACCTCTGTTTCCCCGCCTCTGATTCCCCGCCTCTGTTTCCCCATATCTGATTCCCCGCCTCTATTTGCCCGCCTCTGATTCCCCGCCTCTGTTTACCCATATCTGATTCCCCGCCTCTGAATCCCCAACTCTGATTCCCTGCCTCTAATTTCCCAGCTCTGATTCCCCGCCTCTGATTCCCCATGTCTGATTTCCTGCCTCTGATTCCCCGCCTCTGATTACCCATGTCTGAATCACCGCCTCTGATTCCCCACCTCTGATTCCCCATCTCTGATTCAGCACTTCCAATTCCCTGCCTCTGATTACCCGCCTCTGATTCCCTGCCTCTGATTCCCCATCTCTGATTCCGCACATCTGATTCCCTGCCTCTGATTCCCCACCTCTGATTCCCCATGTCTGATTCCCCGCCTCTGTTTCCCTGCCTCTGATTCCCCGCCTCTGTTTCCCCATATCTAAGTCCCCGCCTCTGATTCCCCAACTCTGATTCCCCACCTCTGATTCCCCAGCTCTGAATACCCACCTCTGATTCCCCATATCTGATTCCCCGCCTCTGTTTCCCCGCCTCTGATTCCCCGCCACTGTTTCCCCATATCTGATTCCCCGCCTCTGATTCCCCAACTCTTATTCCCTGCATCTAATTCCCCAGCTCTGATTCCCCGCCTCTGATTCCCCGTGTCTGATTTCCTGCCTCTGATTCCCCGCCTCTGATTACCCATGTCTGATTCACCGCCTCTGATTCCCCACCTCTGATTCCCCATCTCTGATTCCGCACATCCGATTCCCTGCCTCTGATTCCCCGCCTCTGATTCACCGCCTCTGATTCCCGGCCTCTGATTTCCCGCCTCTGATTCCCTGTCACTGATACCCCGCCCCTGATTCCCCACCTCTGATTCCCCATATCTGATTCCCCGCCTCTGTTTCCCCACCTCTGATTCAACGCCTCTGATTCCCCATATCTGATTCCCCGCCTCTGATTCCCCAATTCTGATTCCCCGCCTCTGATTCCCCAGCTCTGAATCCCCGCCTCTGATTCCCCGCGTCTGATTACCGGCCTCTGATTCCCCACCTCTGATTCCCCATATCTGATTCCCCGCCTCTGTTTCCCCGCCTCTTATTCCCCACCTCTGATTAACAATATCTGATTCCCCGCCTCTGATTCCCCACCTCTGATTCCCCGCCTCTGATTCGCCAGCTATGATTCCCCACCTCTGATTCCCCGCGTCTGATTCCCTGCCTCTGATTCCCAGCCTCTGATTCCACATCTCTGATTCACCACCTCTGATTCCCAGCGTCTGATTCCCCGCCTCTGATTCCCCATCTCTGATTCCCCATCTCTGATTCCCCAATTCTGATTCCCCGCCTCTGATTCCCCAGCTCTGAATCCTCGCCTCTGATTCCCTGCCTCTGATTCCCAACATCTGATTCCCCACCTCTGAATTCCCATATTGATTCCCTGCCTCTGATTCCCCGCCTCTGATTCCCCAACTCTGATTCCCCGCCTCTGATTCCCCAGCTCTGATTCCCCGCCTCTGATTCCCCGTGTTTGATTCCCTGCCTCTGATTCCCGGCCTCTGATTACCCATCTCTGATTCACCGCCTTTCATTCGCCACCTCTGATTCCCCATATCTGATTCCCCGCCTCTGTTTCCCCGCCTCTGATTCCCCGCCTCTGATTCCCCATATCTCATTCCCCGCCTCTGAATCCCCATCTCTGATTCCCGGACTCTGATTCCCCACCTCTGATTCCCGGCCTCTTATTCCCGGCATCTGATTCCGGCCTCTGATTCCCAGCCTCTGATTCCCTGCTTCTGATTCTGATTCCCTGCCTCTGATTCCCCATCTCTGATTGCGCACATCTGATTCCCTGCCTCTGATTGCCCACCTCTGATTCCCCATATCTGATTTCCCACCTCTGTTTCCCCGCCTCTGATTCACCGCCTCTGTTTCCCAATATCTAAGTCCCCGCCTCTGATTCCCCAACTCTGATTCCCCACCTCTGATTCTCCAGCTCTGATTCCCCGCCTCTGATTCCCCGCATCTGATTCCCTGCATCTGATTCCAAGCCTCTGATTCCCTGCCTCTGATTCCCAACCTCTGATTCCCCACCTCTGATTCCCCATATCTGATTCCCCGCCTCAGTTTCCCCGCCTCTGATTCCCCGCCTCTTTTTCCCCATATCTGATTCCCGGCCTCTGATTCCCCGCCTCTGATTCCCCGCCTCTGATTCCCTGCCTCTGATTCCCCATCTCCGATTCCGCACATCTGATTCCCTGCCTCTGATTCCCCGCCTCTGATTCCCCGCCTCTGATTCCCCAGCTCTGATTCCCCGTGTTTGATTCCCTGCCTCTGATTCCCTGCTCTGATTCCCCATCTCTGTTTCACCGCCTTTGATTCGCCACCTCTGATTCCCCATATCTGATTCCCCGCCTCTGTTTCCCCGCCTCTGATTCCCTGCCTCTGATTCTCCAGCTCTGATTCCCCGCCTCTGATTCCCCGCATCTGATTCCCTGCATCTGATTCCAAGCCTCTGATTCCCTGCCTCTGATTCCCAACCTCTGATTCCCCACCTCTGATTCCCCATATCTGATTCCCCGCCTCTGTTTCCCCGCCTCTGATTCCCAGCCCCTGTTTCCCCATATCTGATTCCCCGCCTCTGATTCCCCAACTCTGATTCCCCGCCTCTGATTCCCCAGCTCTGATTCCCCGCCTCTGAATCCCCGCGTTTGATTCCCTGCCTCTGATTGCCCGCCTCTGATTCCCCATCTCTGATTCACCGCCTTTGATTCGCCACCTCTGATTCCCCATATCTGATTCCCCACCTCTGTTTCCCCGCCTCTGATTCCCCGCCTCTGATTCTCCATATCTCATTGCCCGCCTCTGAATCCCCATCTCTGATTCCCGGACTCTGATTCCCCACCTCTGATTCCCGGCCTCTTATTCCCAGCATCTGATTCCCGACCTCTGATTCCCGGCCTCTGATTCCCCGCTTCTGATTCTGATTCCCTGCCTCTGATTCCCCATCTCTGATTCCGCACATCTGATTCCCTGCCTCTGATTCCCCACCTCTGATTCCCCATATCTGATTCCCCGCCTCTGTTTCCCCGCCTCTGATTCCCCGCCTCTGTTTCCCCATATCTAATTCCCAACCTCTGATGCCCCAACTCTGATTCCCTGCCTCTGATTCCCCGCGTTCTATTCCCTGCCTCTGATTCCCCGCCTGTGATTCCGCATCTCTGATTCACCACCTCTGATTCCCCACCTCTGATTCCCCATTTCTGATTCCCCACCTCTGTTTCCCCGCCTCTGATTCCCCGCCTCTGTTTCCCCATATCTGATTCCCCGCCTCTATTTGCCCGCCTCTGATTCCCCGCCTCTGTTTACCCATATCTGATTCCCCGCCTCTGAATCCCCAACTCTGATTCCCTGCCTCTAATTTCCCAGCTCTGATTCCCCGCCTCTGATTCCCCATGTCTGATTTCCTGCCTCTGATTCCCCGCCTCTGATTACCCATGTCTGAATCACCGCCTCTGATTCCCCACCTCTGATTCCCCATCTCTGATTCAGCACTTCCAATTCCCTGCCTCTGATTACCCGCCTCTGATTCCCTGCCTCTGATTCCCCATCTCTGATTCCGCACATCTGATTCCCTGCCTCTGATTCCCCACCTCTGATTCCCCATGTCTGATTCCCCGCCTCTGTTTCCCTGCCTCTGATTCCCCGCCTCTGTTTCCCCATATCTAAGTCCCCGCCTCTGATTCCCCAACTCTGATTCCCCACCTCTGATTCCCCAGCTCTGAATACCCACCTCTGATTCCCCATATCTGATTCCCCGCCTCTGTTTCCCCGCCTCTGATTCCCCGCCACTGTTTCCCCATATCTGATTCCCCGCCTCTGATTCCCCAACTCTTATTCCCTGCATCTAATTCCCCAGCTCTGATTCCCCGCCTCTGATTCCCCGTGTCTGATTTCCTGCCTCTGATTCCCCGCCTCTGATTACCCATGTCTGATTCACCGCCTCTGATTCCCCACCTCTGATTCCCCATCTCTGATTCCGCACATCCGATTCCCTGCCTCTGATTCCCCGCCTCTGATTCACCGCCTCTGATTCCCGGCCTCTGATTTCCCGCCTCTGATTCCCTGTCACTGATACCCCGCCCCTGATTCCCCACCTCTGATTCCCCATATCTGATTCCCCGCCTCTGTTTCCCCACCTCTGATTCAACGCCTCTGATTCCCCATATCTGATTCCCCGCCTCTGATTCCCCAATTCTGATTCCCCGCCTCTGATTCCCCAGCTCTGAATCCCCGCCTCTGATTCCCCGCGTCTGATTACCGGCCTCTGATTCCCCACCTCTGATTCCCCATATCTGATTCCCCGCCTCTGTTTCCCCGCCTCTTATTCCCCACCTCTGATTAACAATATCTGATTCCCCGCCTCTGATTCCCCACCTCTGATTCCCCGCCTCTGATTCGCCAGCTATGATTCCCCACCTCTGATTCCCCGCGTCTGATTCCCTGCCTCTGATTCCCAGCCTCTGATTCCACATCTCTGATTCACGACCTCTGATTCCCAGCGTCTGATTCCCCGCCTCTGATTCCCCATCTCTGATTCCCCATCTCTGATTCCCCAATTCTGATTCCCCGCCTCTGATTCCCCAGCTCTGAATCCTCGCCTCTGATTCCCTGCCTCTGATTCCCAACATCTGATTCCCCACCTCTGAATTCCCATATTGATTCCCTGCCTCTGATTCCCCGCCTCTGATTCCCCAACTCTGATTCCCCGCCTCTGATTCCCCAGCTCTGATTCCCCGCCTCTGATTCCCCGTGTTTGATTCCCTGCCTCTGATTCCCGGCCTCTGATTACCCATCTCTGATTCACCGCCTTTCATTCGCCACCTCTGATTCCCCATATCTGATTCCCCGCCTCTGTTTCCCCGCCTCTGATTCCCCGCCTCTGATTCCCCATATCTCATTCCCCGCCTCTGAATCCCCATCTCTGATTCCCGGACTCTGATTCCCCACCTCTGATTCCCGGCCTCTTATTCCCGGCATCTGATTCCGGCCTCTGATTCCCAGCCTCTGATTCCCTGCTTCTGATTCTGATTCCCTGCCTCTGATTCCCCATCTCTGATTGCGCACATCTGATTCCCTGCCTCTGATTGCCCACCTCTGATTCCCCATATCTGATTTCCCACCTCTGTTTCCCCGCCTCTGATTCACCGCCTCTGTTTCCCAATATCTAAGTCCCCGCCTCTGATTCCCCAACTCTGATTCCCCACCTCTGATTCTCCAGCTCTGATTCCCCGCCTCTGATTCCCCGCATCTGATTCCCTGCATCTGATTCCAAGCCTCTGATTCCCTGCCTCTGATTCCCAACCTCTGATTCCCCACCTCTGATTCCCCATATCTGATTCCCCGCCTCAGTTTCCCCGCCTCTGATTCCCCGCCTCTTTTTCCCCATATCTGATTCCCGGCCTCTGATTCCCCGCCTCTGATTCCCCGCCTCTGATTCCCTGCCTCTGATTCCCCATCTCCGATTCCGCACATCTGATTCCCTGCCTCTGATTCCCCGCCTCTGATTCCCCGCCTCTGATTCCCCAGCTCTGATTCCCCGTGTTTGATTCCCTGCCTCTGATTCCCTGCTCTGATTCCCCATCTCTGTTTCACCGCCTTTGATTCGCCACCTCTGATTCCCCATATCTGATTCCCCGCCTCTGTTTCCCCGCCTCTGATTCCCTGCCTCTGATTCCCAACCTCTGATTCCACACCTCTGATTCCCCATATCTGATTCCCCGCCTGTGTTTCCCCACCTCTGATTCCCCGCCCCTGTTTCTCCATATCTGATTCCCCGCCTCTGATTCCCCAACCCTGATTCCCCGCCTCTGATTCCCCAGCTCTGATTCCCCGCCTCTGATTCCCCGTGTTTGATTCCCTGTCTCTGATTGCCCGCCTCTGATTCCCCATCTCTGATTCACAGCCTTTGATTCGCCACCTCTGATTCCCCATATCTGATTCCCCGCCTCTGTATCCCCGCCTCTGATTCCCCGCCTCTGATTCCCCATATCTCATTCCCCGCCTCTGAATCCCCATCTCTGATTCCCGGACTCTGATTCCCCACCTCTGATTCCCGGCCTCTTATTCCCGGCATCTGATTCCGGCCTCTGATTCCCGGCCTCTGATTCCCTGCTTCTGATTCTGATTCCCTGCCTCTGATTCCCCATCTCTGATTGCGCACATCTGATTCCCTGCCTCTGATTCCCCACCTCTGATTCCCCATATCTGATTCCCCGCCTCTGTTTCCCCGCCTCTGATTCCCCGCCTCTGTTTCCCAATATCTAAGTCCCCGCCTCTGATTCCCCAACTCTGATTCCCCACCTCTGATTCTCCAGCTCTGATTCCCCGCCTCTGATTCCCCGCATCTATTTCCCTGCATCTGATTCCAAGCCTCTGATTCCCTGCCTCTGATTCCCAACCTCTGATTCCCCACCTCTGATTCCCCATATCTGATTCCCCGCCTCTGTTTCCCCGCCTCTGATTCCCAGCCCCTGTTTCCCCATATCTGATTCCCCGCCTCTGATTCCCCAACTCTGATTCCCCGCCTCTGATTCCCCAGCTCTGATTCCCCGCCTCTGAATCCCCGCGTTTGATTCCCTGCCTCTGATTGCCCGCCTCTGATTCCCCATCTCTGATTCACCGCCTTTGATTCGCCACCTCTGATTCCCCATATCTGATTCCCCACCTCTGTTTCCCCGCCTCTGATTCCCCGCCTCTGATTCTCCATATCTCATTGCCCGCCTCTGAATCCCCATCTCTGATTCCCGGACTCTGATTCCCCACCTCTGATTCCCGGCCTCTTATTCCCAGCATCTGATTCCCGACCTCTGATTCCCGGCCTCTGATTCCCCGCTTCTGATTCTGATTCCCTGCCTCTGATTCCCCATCTCTGATTCCGCACATCTGATTCCCTGCCTCTGATTCCCCACCTCTGATTCCCCATATCTGATTCCCCGCCTCTGTTTCCCCGCCTCTGATTCCCCGCCTCTGTTTCCCCATATCTAATTCCCAACCTCTGATGCCCCAACTCTGATTCCCTGCCTCTGATTCCCCGCGTTCTATTCCCTGCCTCTGATTCCCCGCCTGTGATTCCGCATCTCTGATTCACCACCTCTGATTCCCCACCTCTGATTCCCCATTTCTGATTCCCCACCTCTGTTTCCCCGCCTCTGATTCCCCGCCTCTGTTTCCCCATATCTGATTCCCCGCCTCTATTTGCCCGCCTCTGATTCCCCGCCTCTGTTTACCCATATCTGATTCCCCGCCTCTGAATCCCCAACTCTGATTCCCTGCCTCTAATTTCCCAGCTCTGATTCCCCGCCTCTGATTCCCCATGTCTGATTTCCTGCCTCTGATTCCCCGCCTCTGATTACCCATGTCTGAATCACCGCCTCTGATTCCCCACCTCTGATTAACCATCTCTGATTCAGCACATCCAATTCCCTGCCTCTGATTACCCGCCTCTGATTCACTGCCTCTGATTCCCCAGCTCTGATTCTCCGCCTCTGATTCCCCGCGTCTTATTCCCTGCTTCTGATTCTGATTCCCTGCCTCTGATCCCCATCTCTGATTCCGCACAGCTGATTCCCTGCCTCTGATTCCCCACCTCTGATTCCCCTTATCTGATTCCCCGCCTCTGTTTCCCCGCCTCTGATTCCCCTCCTCTGATTCCCCAACTCTAATTCCCCGCCTCTGATACCCCAGCTCTGATTCCCCGTGTTTGATTCCCTGCCTCTGATTCCCTGCCCTGATTCCCCATCTCTTTTTCACCGCCTTTGATTCGCCACCTCTGATTCCCCATATCTGATTCCCCGCCTCTGTTTCCCCGCCTCTGATTCCCTGCCTCCGATTCCCAACCTCTGATTCCACACCTCTGATTCCCCATATCTGATTCCCCGCCTGTGTTTCCCCACCTCTGATTCCCCGCCCCTGTTGCCCCATATCTGATTCCCCGCCTCTGATTCCCCAACCATGATTCCCCGCCTCTGATTCCCCAGCTCTGATTCCCCGCCTCTGATTCCCCGTGTTTGATTCCCTGCCTCTGATTGCCCGCCTCTGATTCCCCATCTCTGATTCACCGCCTTTGATTCGCCACCTCTGATTCCCCATATCTGATTCCCCGCCTCTGTTTCCCCGCCTCTGATTCCCGGCCTCTGATTCCCCATATCTCATTCCCCGCCTCTGAATCCCCATCTCTGATTCCCGGACTCTGATTCCCCACCTCTGATTCCCGGCCTCTTATTCCCGGCATCTGATTCCGGCCTCTGATTCCCGGCCTCTGATTCCCTGGTTCTGATTCTGATTCCCTGCCTCTGATTCCCCATCTCTGATTGCGCACATCTGATTCCCTGCCTCTGATTCCCCACCTCTGATTCCCCATATCTGATTCCCCGCCTCTGTTTCCCCGCCTCTGATTCCCCGCCTCTGTTTCCCAATATCTAAGTCCCCGCCTCTGATTCCCCAACTCTGATTCACCACCTCTGATTCTCCAGCTCTGATTCCCCGCCTCTGATTCCCCGCATCTGATTCCCTACATCTGATTCCAAGCCTCTGATTCCCTGCCTCTTATTCCCAACCTCTGATTCCCCACCTCTGATTCCCCATATCTGATTCCCCGCCTCTGTTTCCCCGCCTCTGATTCCCCGCCTCTGTTTCCCCATATCTGATTCCCGGCCTCTGATTCCCCGCCTCTGATTCCCCGCCTCTGATTCCCTGCCTCTGACTCCCCATCTCCGATTCCGCACATCTGATTCCCTGCCTCTGATTCCCCGCCTCTGATTCCCCGCCTCTGATTCCCTGCCTCTGATTCCCAACATCTGATTCCCCACCTCTGATTCCCCATATCTGATTCCCCGCCTGTTTCCCCGCCTCTGATTCCCCTCCTCTGATTCCCAACTCAAATTCCCCGCCTCTGATTCCCCAGCTCTGATTCCCCGTGTTTGATTCCCTGCCTCTGATTCCCTGCCCTGATTCCCCATCTCTGTTTCACCGCCTTTGATTCGCCACCTCTGATTCCCCATATCTGATTTACTGCCTCTGTTTCCCCGCCTCTGATTCCCTGCCTCTGATTCCCAACCTCTGATTCCACACCTCTGATTCCCCATATCTGATTCCTCGCCTCTGTTTCCCCGCCTCTGATTCCCCGCCCCTGTTTCCCCATATCTGATTCCCCGCTTCTGATTCCCCAACTCTGATTCCCCGCCTCTGATTCCCCAGCTCTGATTCCCCGCCTCTGATTCCCCGTGTTTGATTCCCTGCCTCTGATTGCCCGCCTCTGATTCCCCATCTCTGATTCACCGCCTTTGATTCGCCACCTCTGATTCCCCATATCTGATTCCCCACCTCTGATTCCCCGCCTCTGATTCTCCATATCTCATTCCCCGCCTCTGAATCCCCATCTCTGATTCCCTGACTCTGATTCCCCACCTCTGATTCCCGGCCTCTTATTCCCAGCATCTGATTCCCGGCCTCTGATTCCCGGCCTCTGATTCCCCGCTTCTGATTCTGATTCCCTGCCTCTGATTCCCCATCTCTGATTCCGCACATCTGATTCCCTGCCTCTGATTCCCCACCTCTGATTCCCCATATCTGATTCCCCGCCTCTGTTTCCCCGCCTCTAATTCCCCGCCTCTGTTTCCCCATATCTAATTCCCAACCTCTGATGCCCCAACTCTAATTCCCTGCCTCTGATTCCCCGCATTCTATTCCCTGCCTCTGATTCCCCGCCTGTGATTCCCCATATCTGATTCCCCGCCTCTGTTTCCCCGCCTCTGATTCCCCGCCTCTGTTTCCCCATATCTAATTCACAACCTCTGATGCCCCAACTCTGATTCCCTGCCTCTGATTCCCCGCGTTCTATTCCCCGCCTCTGATTCCCCGCCTGTGATTCCCCATCTCTGATTCACCACCTCTGATTCCCCACCTCTGATTCCCCATTTCTGATTCCCCACCTCTGTTTCCCCGCCTCTGATTCCCCGCCTCTGTTTCCCCATATCTGATTCCCCGCCTCTATTTGCCCGCCTCTGATTCCCCGCCTCTGTTTACCCATATCTGATTCCCCGCCTCTGAATCCCCAACTCTGATTCCCTGCCTCTAATTTCCCAGCTCTGATTCCCCGCCTCTGATTCCCCGTGTCTGATTTCCTGCCTCTGATTCCCCGCCTCTGATTACCCATGTCTGAATCACCGCCTCTGATTCCCCACCTCCGATTCCCCATCTCTGATTCAGCACATCCGATTCCCTGCCTCTGATTCCCCGCCTCTGATTCACTGCCTCTGATTCCCCAGCTCTGATTCTCCACCTCTGATTCCCCGCGTCTTATTCCCTGCTTCTGATTCAGATTCCCTGCCTCTGATCCCCATCTCTGATTCCGCACATCTGATTCCCTGCCTCCGATTCCCCACCTCTGATTACCCTTATCTGATTCCCCGCCTCTGTTTCCCCGCCTCTGATTCCCCGCCACTGTTTCCACATATCTAAATCCCCACCTCTGATTCCCCAACTCTGATTCCCCACCTCTGATTCCCCAGCTCTGATTCCCCACCTCTGATTCCCCATATCTGATTCCCCGCCACTGTTTCCCCATATCTGATTTCCCACCTCTATTTGCCCGCCTCTGATTCCCCACCTCTGATTCCCCACCTCTGTTTCCCCATATCTGATTCCCCACCTCTGAATCCCCAACTCTAATTCCCTGCATCTAATTCCCCAGCTCTGATTCCCCGCCTCTGATTCCCCAACTCTGATTCCCCGCCTCTAATTCCCCAGCTCTGAATCCCCGCCTCTGATTCCCCGCGTCTGATTACCGGCCTCTGATTCCCCGCCTCTGATTCCCCATCTCTGATTCACAACCTCTGATTCCCCACCTCTGATTCCACATATCTGATTCCCCGCCTCTGTTTCCCCGCCTCTGATTCCCCACCTCTGATTCCCAATATCTGATTCCCCGCCTCTGATTCCCCACCTCTGATTCCCCGCCTCTGATTCGCCAGCTATGATTCCCCGCCTCTGATTCCACGCGTCTGATTCCCTGCCTCTGATTCCCCGCCTCTGATTCCACATCTCTGATTCACCACCTCTGATTCCCCGCGTCTGATTCCCCGCCTCTGATTCCGCATCTCTGATTCCCCATCTCTGATTCCCCAATTCTGATTCCCCGCCTCTGATTCCCCAGCTCTGATTCCTCGCCTCTGATTCCCTTCCTCTGATTCCCAACCTCTGATTCCCCACCTCTGATTTCCCATATTGATTCCCTGCATCTGATTCCCTGCCTCTGATTCCCCAACTCTGATTCCCCGCCTCTGATTCCCCAGCTCTGATTCCCCGCCTCTGATTCCCCGTGTTTGATTCCCTGCCTCTGATTCCCGGCCTCTGATTCCCCATCTCTGATTCACCGCCTTTGAATCGCCACCTCTGATTCCCCATATCTGATTCCCCACATCTGTTTCCCCGCCTCTGATTCCCCGCCTCTTATTCCCCATATCTCATTCCCCGCCTCTGAATCCCATCTCTGATTCCCGGACTCTGATTCCCCATCTCTGATTCCCGGCCTCTTATTCCCGGCATCTGATTCCGGCCTCTGATTCCCGGCCTCTGATTCCCTGCTTCTGATTCTGATTCCCTGCCTCTGATTCCCCATCTCTGATTCCGTACATCTGATTTCCTGCCTGTGATTCCCCACCTCAGATTCCCCATATCTGATTCCCCGCCTCTGTTTCCCCGCCTCTGATTCCATGCCTCTGTTTCCCAATATCTAAGTCCCCGCCTCTGATTCCCCAACTCTGATTCCCCACCTCTGATTCCCCAGCTCTGATTCCCCGCCTCTGATTCCCCGCATCTGATTCCCTGCATCTGATTCCAAGCCTCAGATTCCCTGCCTCTGATTCCCAACCTCTGATTCCCCACCTCTGATTCCCCATATCTAATTCCCCGCCTCTGTTTCCCCGCCTCTTATTCCCCGCCTCTGTTTCCCCATATCTGATTCCCGGCCTCAGATTCCCCGCCTCTGATTCCCCGCCTCTGATTCCCTGCCTCTGATTCCCCATCTCCGATTCCGCACATCTGATTCCCTGCCTCTGATTCCCCTCCTCTGATTCCCCGCCTCTGATTCCCCGCCTCTGAATCCCCATCTCTGATTCCCGGACTCTGATTCCCCACCTCTGATTCCCGGCATCTTATTCCCGGCATCTGATTCCGGCCTCTGATTCCAGGCCTCTGATTCCCTGCTTCTGATTCTGATTCCCTGCCTCTGATTCCCCATCTCTGATTGCGCACATCTTATTCCCTGCCTCTGATTCCCCACCTCTGATTCCCCATATCTGATTCCCCGCCTCTGTTTCCCCGCCTCTGATTCCCCGCCTCTGTTTCCCAATATCTAAGTCCCCGCCTCTGATTCCCCAACTCTGATTCCCCACCTCTGATTCTCCAGCTCTGATTCCCCGCCTCTGATTCCCCGCATCTGATTCCCTGCATCTGATTCCAAGCCTCTGATTCCCTGCCTCTGATTCCCAACCTCTGATTCCCCACCTCTGATTCCCCATATCTGATTCCCCGCCTCTGTTTCCCCGCCGCTGATTCCCCGCCTCTGTTTCCCCATATCTGATTCCCGGCCTCTGATTCCCCGCCTCTGATTCCCCGCCTCTGATTCCCTGCCTCTGATTCCCCATCTCCGATTCCGCACATCTGATTCCCTGCCTCTGATTCCCCGCCTCTGATTCCCCGCCTCTGATTCCCCTCCTCTGATTCCCCAACTCTAATTCCCCGCCTCTGATTCCCCAGCTCTGATTCCCCGTGTTTGATTCCCTGCCTCTGAATCCCTGCCCTGATTCCCCATCTCTGTTTCACCGCCTTTGATTCGCCACCTCTGATTCCCCATATCTGATTCCCCGCCTCTGTTTCCCCGCCTCTGATTCCCTGCCTCTGATTCCCAAACTCTGATTCCACACCTCTGATTCCCCATATCTGATTCCTCGCCTCTGTTTCCCCGCCTCTGATTCCCAGCCCCTGTTTCCCCATATCTGATTCCCCGCCTCTGATTCCCCGCCTCTGAATCCCCGCGTTTGATTCCCTGCCTCTGATTGCCCGCCTCTGATTCCCCATCTCTGATTCACCGCCTTTGATTCGCCACCTCTGATTCCCCATATCTGATTCCCCACCTCTGTTTCCCCGCCTCTGATTCCCCGCCTCTGATTCTCCATATCTCATTCCCCGCCTCTGAATCCCCATCTCTGATTCCCGGACTCTGATTCCCCACTTCTGATTCCCGGCCTCTTATTCCCAGCATCTGATTCCCGGCCTCTGATTCCCGGCCTCTGATTCCCCGCTTCTGATTCTGATTCCCTGCCTCTGATTCCCCATCTCTGATTCCGCACATCTGATTCCCTGCCTCTGATTCCCCACCTCTGATTCCCCATATCTGATTCCCCGCCTCTGTTTCCCCGCCTCTGATTCCCCGCCTTTGTTTCCCCATATCTAATTCCCAACCTCTGATGCCCCAACTCTAATTCCCTGCCTCTGATTCCCCGCGTTCTATTCCCTGCCTCTGATTCCCCGCCTGTGATTCCCCATCTCTGATTCACCACCTCTGATTCCCCACCTCTGATTCCCCATATCTGATTCCCCGCATCTGTTTCCCCGCCTCTGATTCCCCGCCTCTGTTTCCCCATATCTAATTCCCAACCTCTGATGCCCCAACTCTGATTCCCTGCCTCTGATTCCCCGCGTTCTATTCCCTGCCTCTGATTCCCCGCCTGTGATTCCGCATCTCTGATTCACCACCTCTGATTCCCCACCTCTGATTCCCCATTTCTGATTCCCCACCTCTGTTTCCCCGCCTCTGATTCCCCGCCTCTGTTTCCCCATATCTGATTCCCCGCCTCTATTTGCCCGCCTCTGATTCCCCGCCTCTGTTTACCCATATCTGATTCCCCGCCTCTGAATCCCCAACTCTGATTCCCTGCCTCTAATTTCCCAGCTCAGATTCCCCGCCTCTGATTCCCCATGTCTGATTTCCTGCCTCTGATTCCCCGCCTCTGATTACCCATGTCTGAATCACCGCCTCTGATTCCCCACCTCTGATTCCCCATCTCTGATTCAGCACATCCAATTCCCTGCCTCTGATTACCCGCCTCTGATTCACTGCCTCTGATTCCCCAGCTCTGATTCTCCGCCTCTGATTCCCCGCGTCTTATTCCCTGCTTCTGATTCTGATTCCCTGCATCTGATCCCCATCTCTGATTCCGCACATCTGATTCCCTGCCTCTGATTCCCCACCTCTGATTCCCCTTATCTGATTCCCCGTTTCTGTTTCCCCGCCTCTGATTCCCCTCCTCTGATTCCCCAACTCTAATTCCCCGCCTCTGATACCCCAGCTCTGATTCCCCGTGTTTGATTCCCTGCCTCTGATTCCCTGCCCTGATTCCCCATCTCTGTTTCACCGCCTTTGATTCGCCACCTCTGATTCCCCATATCTGATTCCCCGCCTCTGTTTCCCCGCCTCTGATTCCCTGCCTCCGATTCCCAACCTCTGATACCACACCTCTGATTCCCCATATCTGATTCCCCGCCTGTGTTTCCCCACCTCTGATTCCCCGCCCCTGTTTCCCCATATCTGATTCCCCGCCTCTGATTCCCCAACCCTGATTCCCCGCCTCTGATTCCCCAGCTCTGATTCCCCGCCTCTGATTCCCCGTGTTTGATTCCCTGCCTCTGATTGCCCGCCTCTGATTCCCCATCTCTGATTCACCGCCTTTGATTCGCCACCTCTGATTCCCCATATCTGATTCCCCGCCTCTGTTTCCCCGCCTCTGATTCCCGGCCTCTGATTCCCCATATCTCATTCCCCGCCTCTGAATCCCCATCTCTGATTCCCGGACTCTGATTCCCGACCTCTGATTCCCGGCCTCTTATTCCCGGCATCTGATTCCGGCCTCTGATTCCCGGCCTCTGATTCCCTGGTTCTGATTCTGATTCCCTGCCTCTGATTCCCCATCTCTGATTGCGCAGATCTGATTCCCTGCGTCTGATTCCCAACATCTGATTCCCCATATCTGATTCCCCGCCTCTGTTTCCCCGCCTCTGATTTCCCGCCTCTGTTTCCCAATATCTAAGTCCCCGCCTCTGATTCCCCAACTCTGATTCCCCACCTCTGATTCTCCAGCTCTGATTCCCACCCTCTGATTCCCCGCATCTGATTCCCTACATCTGATTCCAAGCCTCTGATTCCCTGCCTCTTATTCCCAACCACTGATTCCCCACCTCTGATTCCCCATATCTGATTCCCCGCCTCTGTTTCCCCGCCTCTGATTCCCCGCCTCTGTTTCCCCATATCTGATTCCCGGCCTCTGATTCCCCGCCTCTGATTCCCCGCCTCTGATTCCCTGCCTCTGATTCCCCATCTCCGATTCCGCACATCTGATTCCCTGCCTCTGATTCCCCGCCTCTGATTCCCCGCCTCTGATTCCCTGCCTCTGATTCCCAACATCTGATTCCCCACCTCTGATTCCCCATATCTGATTCCCCGCCTGTTTCCCCGCCTCTGATTCCCCTCCTCTGATTCCCCAACTCTAATTCCCCGCCTCTGATTCCCCAGCTCTGATTCCCCGTGTTTGATTCCCTGCCTCTGATTCCCTGCCCTGATTCCCCATCTCTGTTTCACCGCCTTTGATTCGCCACTTCTGATTCCCCATATCTGATTCCCTGCCTCTGTTTCCCCGCCTCTGATTCCCTGCCTCTGATTCCCAACCTCTGATTCCACACCTCTGATTCCCCATATCTGATTCCTCGCCTCTGTTTCCCCGCCTCTGATTCCCCGCCCCTGTTTCCCCATATCTGATTCCCCGCTTCTGATTCCCCAACTCTGATTCCCCGCCTCTGATTCCCCAGCTCTGATTCCCCGCCTCTGATTCCCCGTGTTTGATTCCCTGCCTCTGATTGCCCGCCTCTGATTCCCCATCTCTGATTCACCGCCTTTGATTCGCCACCTCTGATTCCCCATATCTGATTCCCCACCTCTGTTTCCCCGCCTCTGATTCCCCGCATCTGATTCTCCATATCTCATTCCCCGCCTCTGAATCCCCATCTCTGATTCCCTGACTCTGATTCCCCACCTCTGATTCCCGGCCTCTTATTCCCAGCATCTGATTCCCGGCCTCTGATTCCCGGCCTCTGATTCCCCGCTTCTGATTCTGATTCCCTGCCTCTGATTCCGCATCTCTGATTCCGCACATCTGATTCCCTGCCTCTGATTCCCCACCTCTGATTCCCCATATCTGATTCCCCGCCTCTGTTTCCCCGCCTCTAATTCCCCGCCTCTGTTTCCCCATATCTAATTCCCAACCTCTGATGCCCCAACTCTAATTCCCTGCCTCTGATTCCCCGCGTTCTATTCCCTGCCTCTGATTCCCCGCCTGTGATTCCCCATATCTGATTCCCCGCCTCTGTTTCCCCGCCTCTGATTCCCCGCCTCTGTTTCCCCATATCTAATTCACAACCTCTGATGCCCCAACTCTGATTCCCTGCCTCTGATTCCCCGCGTTCTATTCCCCGCCTCTGATTCCCCGCCTGTGCTTCCCCATCTCTGATTCACCACCTCTGATTCCCCACCTCTGATTCCCCATTTCTGATTCCCCACCTCTGTTTCCCCGCCTCTGATTCCCCGCCTCTGTTTCCCCATATCTGATTCCCCGCCTCTATTTGCCCGCCTCTGATTCCCCGCCTCTGTTTACCCATATCTGATTCCCCGCCTCTGAATCCCCAACTCTGATTCCCTGCCTCTAATTTCCCAGCTCTGATTCCCCGCCTCTGATTCCCCGTGTCTGATTTCCTGCCTCTGATTCCCCGCCTCTGATTACCCATGTCTGAATCACCGCCTCTGATTCCCCACCTCCGATTCCCCATCTCTGATTCAGCACATCCGATTCCCTGCCTCTGATTCCCCGCCTCTGATTCACTGCCTCTGATTCCCCAGCTCTGATTCTCCGCCTCTGATTCCCCGCGTCTTATTCCCTGCTTCTGATTCAGATTCCCTGCCTCTGATCCCCATCTCTGATTTCGCACATCTGATTCCCTGCCTCTGATTCCCCACCTCTGATTCCCCTTATCTGATTCCCCGCCTCTGTTTCCCCGCCTCTGATTCCCCGCCACTGTTTCCACATATCTAAATCCCCGCCTCTGATTCCCCAACTCTGATTCCCCACCTCTGATTCCCCAGCTCTGATTCCCCACCTCTGATTCCCCATATCTGATTCCCCGCCACTGTTTCCCCATATCTGATTTCCCACCTCTATTTGCCCGCCTCTGATTCCCCACCTCTGATTCCCCACCTCTGTTTCCCCATATCTGATTCCCCACCTCTGAATCCCCAACTCTAATTCCCTGCATCTAATTCCCCAGCTCTGATTCCCCGCCTCTGATTCCCCGTGTCTGATTTCCTGCCTCTGATTCCCCGCCTCTGATTACCCATGTCTGATTCACAGCCTCTGATTCCCCACCTCTGATTCCCCATCTCTGATTCCGCACATCCGATTACCTGCCTCTGATTCCCCGCCTCTGATTCACCGCCTCTGATTCCCGGCCTCTGATTTCCCGCCTCTGATTCCCTGCCACTGATACTCCGCCCCTGATTCCCCACCTCTGATTCCCCATATCTGATTTCTCGCCTCTGTTTCCCCGCCTCTGATTCCCCGCCTCTGATTCCCCATATCTGATACCCCGCCTCTGATTCCCCCACTCTGATTCCCCGCCTCTAATTCCCCAGCTCTGAATCCCCGCCTCTGATTTCCCACGTCTGATTACCGGCCTCTGATTCCCCGCCTCTGATTCCCCATCTCTGATTCACAACCTCTGATTCCCCACCTCTGATTCCACATATCTGATTCCCCGCCTCTGTTTCCCCGCCTCTGATTCCCCACCTCTGATTCCCAATATCTGATTCCCCGCCTCTGATTCCCCACCTCTGATTCCCCGCCTCTGATTCGCCAGCTATGATTCCCCGCCTCTGATTCCACGCGTCTGATTCCCTGCCTCTGATTCCCCGCCTCTGATTCCACATCTCTGATTCACCACCTCTGATTCCCCACGTCTGATTCCCCGCCTCTGATTCCGCATCTCTGATTCCCCATCTCTGATTCCCCAATTCTGATTCCCCGCCTCTGATTCCCCAGCTCTGATTCCTCGCCTCTGATTCCCTTCCTCTGATTCCCAACCTCTGATTCCCCACCTCTGATTTCCCATATTGATTCCCTGCATCTGATTCCCTGCCTCTGATTCCCCAACTCTGATTCCCCGCCTCTGATTCCCCAGCTCTGATTCCCCGCCTCTGATTCCCCGTGTTTGATTCCCTGCCTCTGATTCCCGGCCTCTGATTCACCATCTCTGATTCACCGCCTTTGATTCGCCACCTCTGATTCCCCATATCTGATTCCCCACATCTGTTTCCCCGCCTCTGATTCCCCGCCTCTTATTCCCCATATCTCATTCCCCGCCTCTGATTCCCCAGCTCTGATTCCCCGCCTCTGATTCCCCGCATCTGATTCCGGCCTCTGATTCCTGGCCTCTGATTCCCTGCTTCTGATTCTGATTCCCTGCCTCTGATTCCCCATCTCTGATTCCGTACATCTGATTTCCTGCCTCTGATTCCCCACCTCTGATTCCCCATATCTGATTCCCCGCCTCTGTTTCCCCGCCTCTGATTCCCCGCCTCTGTTTCCCAATATCTAAGTCCCCGCCTCTGATTCCCCAACTCTGATTCCCCACCTCTGATTCCCCAGCTCTGATTCCCCGCCTCTGATTCCCCGCATCTGATTCCCTGCATCTGATTCCAAGCCTCTGATTCCCTGCCTCTGATCCCCACCTCTGATTCCCAAGCTCTGATTCCCCGCCTCTGATTCCCCAACTCTGATTCCCCGCCTCTGATTCCCCAGCTCTGATTCCCCGCCTCTGATTCCCCGTGTTTGATTCCCTGCCTCTGATTCCCCGCCTCTTATTCCCCATCTCTGATTCACCGCCTTTGATTCGCCACCTCTGATTCCCCATATCTGATTCCTCGCCTCTGTTTCCCCGCCTCTGATTCCCCGCCTCTGATCCCCATATCTCATTCCCCGCCTCTGATTCCCCATCTCTGATTCCCGGACTCTGATTCCCCACCTCTGATTCCCAGCCTCTTATTCCCGGCATCTGATTCCGGCCTCTGATTCCCGGCCTCTGATTCCCTGCTTCTGATTCTGATTCCCTGCCTTTGATTCCCCATCTCTGATTCCGCACATCTGATTCCCTGCCTCTGATTCCCCATCTCTGATTCCCCATATCTGATTCCCCGCCTCTGTTTCCCCGCCTCTGATTCCCCGCCTCTGTTTCCTAATATCTAAGTCCCCGCCTCTGATTCCCCAACTCTGATTCCCCACCTCTGATTCCCCAGCTCTGATTCCCCGCCTCTGATTCCCTGCATCTGATTCCCTGCATCTGATTCCAAGCCTCTGATTCCCTGCCTCTGATTCCCAACCTCTGATTCCCCACCTCTGATTCCCCATATCTGATTCCCAGCCTCTGTTTCCCCGCCTCTGATTCCCCGCCTCTGTTTCCCCATATCTGATTCCCGGACTCTGATTCCCCGCCTCTGATTCCCTGCCTCTGAATCCCCATCTCCGATTCTGCACATCTGATTCCCTGCCTCTGATTCCCCGCCTCTGATTCCCCGCCTCTGATTCCATGCCTCTGATTCCCAACCTCTGATTCCCCACCTCTGATTCCCCGTGTTTGATTCCCCGCCTCTGTTTCCCCGCCTCTGATTCCCCGCCTCTGATTCCCCAACTCTAATTCCCCGCCTCTGATTCCCCATATCTGATTCCCTGCCTCTGTTTCCCCGCCTCTGATTCCCCGCCCCTCTTTCCCCATATCTGAATCCCTGCCTCTGAATCCCCAACTTTGATTCCCAGCCTCTGATTCCCCAGCTCTGATTCCCCGCCTCTGATTCCCCGTGTTTGATTCCCTGCCTCCGATTCCCGGCCTCTGATTCCCCATCTCTGATTCACCTCCTTTGATTCGCCACCTCTGATTCCCCATATCTGATTCCCCGCCTCTGTTTCCCCGCCTCTGATTCCCCGCCTCTGATTCCCCATATCTCATTCCCCGCCTCTGAATCCCCATCTCTGATTCCCGGACTCTGATTCCCCACCTCTGATTCCCGGCCTCTTATTCCCGGCATCTGATTCCGGCCTCTGATTCCCGGCCTCTGATTCCCTGCTTCTGATTCTGATTCCCTGCCTTTGATTCCCCATCTCTGATTCCGCACATCTGATTCCCTGCCTCTGATTCCCCATCTCTGATTCCCCATATCTGATTCCCCGCCTCTGATTACCCATGTCTGAATCACCGCCTCTGATTCCCCACCTCTGATTCCCCATCTCTGATTCAGCACATCCAATTCCCTGCCTCTGATTACCCGCCTCTGATTCACTGCCTCTGATTCCCCAGCTCTGATTCTCCGCCTCTGATTCCCCGCGTCTTATTCCCTGCTTCTGATTCTGATTCCCTGCCTCTGATCCCCATCTCTGATTCCGCACATCTGATTCCCTGCCTCTGATTCCCCACCTCTGATTCCCCTTATCTGATTCCCCGCCTCTGTTTCCCCGCCTCTGATTCCCCTCCTCTGATTCCCCAACTCTAATTCCCCGCCTCTGATACCACAGCTCTGATTCCCCGTGTTTGATTCCCTGCCTCTGATTCCCTGCCCTGATTCCCCATCTCTGTTTCACCGCCTTTGATTCGCCACCTCTGATTCCCCATATCTGATTCCCCGCCTCTGTTTCCCCGCCTCTGATTCCCTGCCTCCGATTCCCAACCTCTGATTCCACACCTCTGATTCCCCATATCTGATTCCCCGCCTGTGTTTCCCCACCTCTGATTCCCCGCCCCTGTTTCCCCATATCTGATTCCCCGCCTCTGATTCCCCAACCCTGATTCCCCGCCTCTGATTCCCCAGCTCTGATTCCCCGCCTCTGATTCCCCGTGTTTGATTCCCTGCCTCTGATTGCCCGCCTCTGATTCCCCATCTCTGATTCACCGCCTTTGATTCGCAACCTCTGAATCCCCATATCTGATTCCCCGCCTCTGTTTCCCCGCCTCTGATTCCCGGCCTCTGATTCCCCATATCTCATTCCCCGCCTCTGAATCCCCATCTCCGATTCCCGGACTCTGATTCCCCACCTCTGATTCCCGGCCTCTTATTCCCGGCATCTGATTCCGGCCTCTGATTCCCGGCCTCTGATTCCCTGGTTCTGATTCTGATTCCCTGCCTCTGATTCCCCATCTCTGATTGCGCACATCTGATTCCCTGCCTCTGATTCCCAACCTCTGATTCCCCATATCTGATTCCCCGCCTCTGTTTCCCCGCCTCTGATTCCCCGCCTCTGTTTCCCAATATCTAAGTCCCCGCCTCTGATTCCCCAACTCTGATTCCCCACCTCTGATTCTCCAGCTCTGATTCCCCGCCTCTGATTCCCCGCATCTGATTCCCTACATCTGATTCCAAGCCTCTGATTCCCTGCCTCTTATTCCCAACCTCTGATTCCACACCTCTGATTCCCCATATCTGATTCCCCGCCTCTGTTTCCCCGCCTCTGATTCCCCGCCTCTGTTTCCCCATATCTGATTCCCGGCCTCTGATTCCCCGCCTCTGATTCCCCGCCTCTGATTCCCTGCCTCTTATTCCCCATCTCCGATTCCGCACATCTGATTCCCTGCCTCTGATTCCCCGCCTCTGATTCCCCGCCTCTGATTCCCTGCCTCTGATTCCCAACATCTGATTCCCCACCTCTTATTCCCCATATCTGATTCCCCGCCTGTTTCCCCGCCTCTGATTCCCCTCCTCTGATTCCCCAACTCTAATTCCCCGCCTCTGATTCCCCAGCTCTGATTCCCCGTGTTTGATTCCCTGCCTCTGATTCCCTGCCCTGATTCCCCATCTCTGTTTCACCGCCTTTGATTCGCCACCTCTGATTCCCCATATCTGATTCCCTGCCTCTGTTTCCCCGCCTCTGATTCCCTGCCTCTGATTCCCAACCTCTGATTCCACACCTCTGATTCCCCATATCTGATTCCTCGCCTCTGTTTCCCCGCCTCTGATTCCCCGCCCCTGTTTCCCCATATCTGATTCCCCGCTTCTGATTCCCCAACTCTGATTCCCCGCCTCTGATTCCCCAGCTCTGATTCCCCGCCTCTGATTCCCCGTGTTTGATTCCCTGCCTCTGATTGCCCGCCTCTGATTCCCCATCTCTGATTCACCGCCTTTGATTCGCCACCTCTGATTCCCCATATCTGATTCCCCACCTCTGTTTCCCCGCCTCTGATTCCCCGCCTCTGATTCTCCATATCTCATTCCCCGCCTCTGAATCCCCATCTCTGATTCCCTGACTCTGATTCCCCACCTCTGATTCCCGGCCTCTTATTCCCAGCATCTGATTCCCGGCCTCTGATTCCCGGCCTCTGATTCCCCGCTTCTGATTCTGATTCCCTGCCTCTGATTCCCCATCTCTGATTCCGCACATCTGATTCCCTGCCTCTGATTCCCCACCTCTGATTCCCCATATCTGATTCCCCGCCTCTGTTTCCCCGCCTCTAATTCCCCGCCTCTGTTTCCCCATATCTAATTCCCAACCTCTGATGCCCCAACTCTAATTCCCTGCCTCTGATTCCCCGCGTTCTATTCCCTGCCTCTGATTCCCCGCCTGTGATTCCCCATATCTGATTCCCCGCCTCTGTTTCCCCGCCTCTGATTCCCCGCCTCTGTTTCCCCATATCTAATTCACAACCTCTGATGCCCCAACTCTGATTCCCTGCCTCTGATTCCCCGCGTTCTATTCCCCGCCTCTGATTCCCCGCCTGTGATTCCCCATCTCTGATTCACCACCTCTGATTCCCCACCTCTGATTCCCCATTTCTGATTCCCCACCTCTGTTTCCCCGCCTCTGATTCCCCGCCTCTGTTTCCCCATATCTGATTCCCCGCCTCTATTTGCCCGCCTCTGATTCCCCGCCTCTGTTTACCCATATCTGATTCCACGCCTCTGAATCCCCAACTCTGATTCCCTGCCTCTAATTTCCCAGCTCTGATTCCCCGCCTCTGATTCCCCGTGTCTGATTTCCTGCCTCTGATTCCCTGCCTCTGATTACCCATGTCTGAATCACCGCCTCTGATTCCCCACCTCCGATTCCCCATCTCTGATTCAGCACATCCGATTCCCTGCCTCTGATTCCCCGCCTCTGATTCACTGCCTCTGATTCCCCAGCTCTGATTCTCCGCCTCTGATTCCCCGCGTCTTATTCCCTGCTTCTGATTCAGATTCCCTGCCTCTGATCCCCATCTCTGATTCCGCACATCTGATTCCCTGCCTCTGATTCCCCACCTCTGATTCCCCTTATCTGATTCCCCGCCTCTGTTTCCCCGCCTCTGATTCCCCGCCACTGTTTCCACATATCTAAATCCCCGCCTCTGATTCCCCAACTCTGATTCCCCACCTCTGATTCCCCAGCTCTGATTCCCCACCTCTGATTCCCCATATCTGATTCCCCGCCACTGTTTCCCCATATCTGATTTCTCACCTCTATTTGCCCGCCTCTGATTCCCCACCTCTGATTCCCCACCTCTGTTTCCCCATATCTGATTCCCCACCTCTGAATCCCCAACTCTAATTCCCTGCATCTAATTCCCCAGCTCTGATTCCCCGCCTCTGATTCCCCGTGTCTGATTTCCTGCCTCTGATTCCCCGCCTCTGATTACCCATGTCTGATTCACCGCCTCTGATTCCCGGCCTCTGATTTCCCGCCTCTGATTCCCTGCCACTGATACTCCACCCCTGATTCCCCACCTCTGATTCCCCATATCTGATTTCTCGCCTCTGTTTCCCCGCCTCTGATTCCCCGCCTCTGATTCCCCATATCTGATACCCCGCCTCTGATTCCCCAACTCTGATTCCCCGCCTCTAATTCCCCAGCTCTGAATCCCCGCCTCTGATTCCCCGCGTCTGATTACCGGCCTCTGATTCCCCGCCTCTGATTCCCCATCTCTGATTCACAACCTCTGATTCCCCACCTCTGATTCCACATATCTGATTCCCCGCCTCTGTTTCCCCGCCTCTGATTCCCCACCTCTGATTCCCAATATCTGATTCCCTGCCTCTGATTCCCCACCTCTGATTCCCCGCCTCTGATTCGCCAGCTATGATTCCCCGCCTCTGATTCCACGCGTCTGATTCCCTGCCTCTGATTCCCCGCCTCTGATTCCACATCTCTGATTCACCACCTCTGATTCCCCGCGTCTGATTCCCCGCCTCTGATTCCGCATCTCTGATTCCCCATCTCTGATTCCCCAATTCTGATTCCCCGCCTCTGATTCCCCAGCTCTGATTCCTCGCCTCTGATTCCCTTCCTCTGATTCCCAACCTCTGATTCCCCACCTCTGATTTCCCATATTGATTCCCTGCATCTGATTCCCTGCCTCTGATTCCCCAACTCTGATTCCCCGCCTCTGATTCCCCAGCTCTGATTCCCCGCCTCTGATTCCCCGTGTTTGATTCCCTGCCTCTGATTCCCGGCCTCTGATTCCCCATCTCTGATTCACCGCCTTTGATTCGCCACCTCTGATTCCCCATATCTGATTCCCCACATCTGTTTCCCCGCCTCTGATTCCCCGCCTCTTATTCCCCATATCTCATTCCCCGCCTCTGAATCCCATCTCTGATTCCCGGACTCTGATTCCCCATCTCTGATTCCCGGCCTCTTATTCCCGGCATCTGATTCCGGCCTCTGATTCCCGGCCTCTGATTCCCTGCTTCTGATTCTGATTCCCTGCCTCTGATTCCCCATCTCTGATTCCGTACATCTGATTTCCTGCCTCTGATTCCCCACCTCTGATTCCCCATATCTGATTCCCCGCCTCTGTTTCCTTGCCTCTGATTCCCCGCCTCTGTTTCCCAATATCTAAGTCCCCGCCTCTGATTCCCCAACTCTGATTCCCCACCTCTGATTCCCCAGCTCTGATTCCCCGCCTCTGATTCCCCACATCTGATTCCCTGCATCTGATTCCCCGCATCTGATTCCCTGCATCTGATTCCAAGCCTCTGATTCCCTGCCTCTGATCCCCACCTCTGATTCCCAAGCTCTGATTCCCCGCCTCTGATTCCCCAACTCTGATTCCCCGCCTCTGATTCCCCAGCTCTGATTCCCCGCCTCTGATTCCCCGTGTTTGATTCCCTGCCTCTGATTCCCCGCCTCTTATTCCCCATCTCTGATTCACCGCCTTTGATTCGCCACCTCTGATTCCCCATATCTGATTCCTCGCCTCTGTTTCCCCGCCTCTGATTCCCCGCCTCTGATCCCCATATCTCATTCCCCGCCTCTGATTCCCCATCTCTGATTCCCGGACTCTGATTCCCCACCTCTGATTCCCAGCCTCTTATTCCCGGCATCTGATTCCGGCCTCTGATTCCCGGCCTCTGATTCCCTGCTTCTGATTCTGATTCCCTGCCTTTGATTCCCCATCTCTGATTCCGCACATCTGATTCCCTGCCTCTGATTCCCCATCTCTGATTCCCCATATCTGATTCCCCGCCTCTGTTTCCCCGCCTCTGATTCCCCGCCTCTGTTTCCTAATATCTAAGTCCCCGCCTCTGATTCCCCAACTCTGATTCCCCACCTCTGATTCCCCAGCTCTGATTCCCCGCCTCTGATTCCCTGCATCTGATTCCCTGCATCTGATTCCAAGCCTCTGATTCCCTGCCTCTGATTCCCAACCTCTGATTCCCCACCTCTGATTCCCCATATCTGATTCCCAGCCTCTGTTTCCCCGCCTCTGATTCCCCGCCTCTGTTTCCCCATATCTGATTCCCGGACTCTGATTCCCCGCCTCTGATTCCCTGCCTCTGAATCCCCATCTCCGATTCTGCACATCTGATTCCCTGCCTCTGATTCCCCGCCTCTGATTCCCCGCCTCTGATTCCATGCCTCTGATTCCCAACCTCTGATTCCCCACCTCTGATTCCCCGTGTTTGATTCCCCGCCTCTGTTTCCCCGCCTCTGATTCCCCGCCTCTGATTCCCCAACTCTAATTCCCCGCCTCTGATTCCCCATATCTGATTCCCTGCCTCTGTTTCCCCGCCTCTGATTCCCCGCCCCTCTTTCCCCATATCTGAATCCCTGCCTCTGAATCCCCAACTTTGATTCCCAGCCTCTGATTCCCCAGCTCTGATTCCCCGCCTCTGATTCCCCGTGTTTGATTCCCTGCCTCCGATTCCCGGCCTCTGATTCCCCATCTCTGATTCACCTCCTTTGATTCGCCACCTCTGATTCCCCATATCTGATTCCCCGCCTCTGTTTCCCCGCCTCTGATTCCCCGCCTCTGATTCCCCATATCTCATTCCCCGCCTCTGAATCCCCATCTCTGATTCCCGGACTCTGATTCCCCACCTCTGATTCCCGGCCTCTTATTCCCGGCATCTGATTCCGGCCTCTGATTCCCGGCCTCTGATTCCCTGCTTCTGATTCTGATTCCCTGCCTTTGATTCCCCATCTCTGATTCCGCACATCTGATTCCCTGCCTCTGATTCCCCATCTCTGATTCCCCATATCTGATTCCCCGCCTCTGATTACCCATGTCTGAATCACCGCCTCTGATTCCCCACCTCTGATTCCCCATCTCTGATTCAGCACATCCAATTCCCTGCCTCTGATTACCCGCCTCTGATTCACTGCCTCTGATTCCCCAGCTCTGATTCTCCGCCTCTGATTCCCCGCGTCTTATTCCCTGCTTCTGATTCTGATTCCCTGCCTCTGATCCCCATCTCTGATTCCGCACATCTGATTCCCTGCCTCTGATTCCCCACCTCTGATTCCCCTTATCTGATTCCCCGCCTCTGTTTCCCCGCCTCTGATTCCCCTCCTCTGATTCCCCAACTCTAATTCCCCGCCTCTGATACCCCAGCTCTGATTCCCCGTGTTTGATTCCCTGCCTCTGATTCCCTGCCCTGATTCCCCATCTCTGTTTCACCGCCTTTGATTCGCCACCTCTGATTCCCCATATCTGATTCCCCGCCTCTGTTTCCCCGCCTCTGATTCCCTGCCTCCGATTCCCAACCTCTGATTCCACACCTCTGATTCCCCATATCTGATTCCCCGCCTGTGTTTCCCCACCTCTGATTCCCCGCCCCTGTTTCCCCATATCTGATTCCCCGCCTCTGATTCCCCAACCCTGATTCCCCGCCTCTGATTCCCCAGCTCTGATTCCCCGCCTCTGATTCCCCGTGTTTGATTCCCTGCCTCTGATTGCCCGCCTCTGATTCCCCATCTCTGATTCACCGCCTTTGATTCGCCACCTCTGATTCCCCATATCTGATTCCCCGCCTCTGTTTCCCCGCCTCTGATTCCCGGCCTCTGATTCCCCATATCTCATTCCCCGCCTCTGAATCCCCATCTCCGATTCCCGGACTCTGATTCCCCACCTCTGATTCCCGGCCTCTTATTCCCGGCATCTGATTCCGGCCTCTGATTCCCGGCCTCTGATTCCCTGGTTCTGATTCTGATTCCCTGCCTCTGATTCCCCATCTCTGATTGCGCACATCTGATTCCCTGCCTCTGATTCCCAACCTCTGATTCCCCATATCTGATTCCCCGCCTCTGTTTCCCCGCCTCTGATTCCCCGCCTCTGTTTCCCAATATCTAAGTCCCCGCCTCTGATTCCCCAACTCTGATTCCCCACCTCTGATTCTCCAGCTCTGATTCCCCGCCTCTGATTCCCCGCATCTGATTCCCTACATCTGATTCCAAGCCTCTGATTCCCTGCCTCTTATTCCCAACCTCTGATTCCACACCTCTGATTCCCCATATCTGATTCCCCGCCTCTGTTTCCCCGCCTCTGATTCCCCGCCTCTGTTTCCCCATATCTGATTCCCGGCCTCTGATTCCCCGCCTCTGATTTCCCGCCTCTGATTCCCTGCCTCTTATTCCCCATCTCCGATTCCGCACATCTGATTCCCTGCCTCTGATTCCCCGCCTCTGATTCCCCGCCTCTGATTCCCTGCCTCTGATTCCCAACATCTGATTCCCCACCTCTTATTCCCCATATCTGATTCCCCGCCTGTTTCCCCGCCTCTGATTCCCCTCCTCTGATTCCCCAACTCTAATTCCCCGCCTCTGATTCCCCAGCTCTGATTCCCCGTGTTTGATTCCCTGCCTCTGATTCCCTGCCCTGATTCCCCATCTCTGTTTCACCGCCTTTGATTCGCCACCTCTGATTCCCCATATCTGATTCCCTGCCTCTGTTTCCCCGCCTCTGATTCCCTGCCTCTGATTCCCAACCTCTGATTCCACACCTCTGATTCCCCATATCTGATTCCTCGCCTCTGTTTCCCCGCCTCTGATTCCCCGCCCCTGTTTCCCCATATCTGATTCCCCGCTTCTGATTCCCCAACTCTGATTCCCCACCTCTGATTCCCCAGCTCTGATTCCCCGCCTCTGATTCCCCGTGTTTGATTCCCTGCCTCTGATTGCCCGCCTCTGATTCCCCATCTCTGATTCACCGCCTTTGATTCGCCACCTCTGATTCCCCATATCTGATTCCCCACCTCTGTTTCCCCGCCTCTGATTCCCCGCCTCTGATTCTCCATATCTCATTCCCCGCCTCTGAATCCCCATCTCTGATTCCCTGACTCTGATTCCCCACCTCTGATTCCCGGCCTCTTATTCCCAGCATCTGATTCCCGGCCTCTGATTCCCGGCCTCTGATTCCCCGCTTCTGATTCTGATTCCCTGCCTCTGATTCCCCATCTCTGATTCCGCACATCTGATTCCCTGCCTCTGATTCCCCACCTCTGATTCCCCATATCTGATTCCCCGCCTCTGTTTCCCCGCCTCTAATTCCCCGCCTCTGTTTCCCCATATCTAATTCCCAACCTCTGATGCCCCAACTCTAATTCCCTGCCTCTGATTCCCCGCGTTCTATTCCCTGCCTCTGATTCCCCGCCTGTGATTCCCCATATCTGATTCCCCGCCTCTGTTTCCCCGCCTCTGATTCCCCGCCTCTGTTTCCCCATATCTAATTCACAACCTCTGATGCCCCAACTCTGATTCCCTTCCTCTGATTCCCCGCGTTCTATTCCCCGCCTCTGATTCCCCGCCTGTGATTCCCCATCTCTGATTCACCACCTCTGATTCCCCACCTCTGATTCCCCATTTCTGATTCCCCACCTCTGTTTCCCCGCCTCTGATTCCCCGCCTCTGTTTCCCCATATCTGATTCCCCGCCTCTATTTGCCCGCCTCTGATTCCCCGCCTCTGTTTACCCATATCTGATTCCACGCCTCTGAATCCCCAACTCTGATTCCCTGCCTCTAATTTCCCAGCTCTGATTCCCCGCCTCTGATTCCCCGTGTCTGATTTCCTGCCTCTGATTCCCTGCCTCTGATTACCCATGTCTGAATCACCGCCTCTGATTCCCCACCTCCGATTCCCCATCTCTGATTCAGCACATCCGATTCCCTGCCTCTGATTCCCCGCCTCTGATTCACTGCCTCTGATTCCCCAGCTCTGATTCTCCGCCTCTGATTCCCCGCGTCTTATTCCCTGCTTCTGATTCAGATTCCCTGCCTCTGATCCCCATCTCTGATTCCGCACATCTGATTCCCTGCCTCTGATTCCCCACCTCTGATTCCCCTTATCTGATTCCCCGCCTCTGTTTCCCCGCCTCTGATTCCCCGCCACTGTTTCCACATATCTAAATCCCCGCCTCTGATTCCCCAACTCTGATTCCCCACCTCTGATTCCCCAGCTCTGATTCCCCACCTCTGATTCCCCATATCTGATTCCCCGCCACTGTTTCCCCATATCTGATTTCTCACCTCTATTTGCCCGCCTCTGATTCCCCACCTCTGATTCCCCACCTCTGTTTCCCCATATCTGATTCCCCACCTCTGAATCCCCAACTCTAATTCCCTGCATCTAATTCCCCAGCTCTGATTCCCCGCCTCTGATTCCCCGTGTCTGATTTCCTGCCTCTGATTCCCCGCCTCTGATTACCCATGTCTGATTCACCGCCTCTGATTCCCGGCCTCTGATTTCCCGCCTCTGATTCCCTGCCACTGATACTCCACCCCTGATTCCCCACCTCTGATTCCCCATATCTGATTTCTCGCCTCTGTTTCCCCGCCTCTGATTCCCCGCCTCTGATTCCCCATATCTGATACCCCGCCTCTGATTCCCCAACTCTGATTCCCCGCCTCTAATTCCCCAGCTCTGAATCCCCGCCTCTGATTCCCCGCGTCTGATTACCGGCCTCTGATTCCCCGCCTCTGATTCCCCATCTCTGATTCACAACCTCTGATTCCCCACCTCTGATTCCACATATCTGATTCCCCGCCTCTGTTTCCCCGCCTCTGATTCCCCACCTCTGATTCCCAATATCTGATTCCCTGCCTCTGATTCCCCACCTCTGATTCCCCGCCTCTGATTCGCCAGCTATGATTCCCCGCCTCTGATTCCACGCGTCTGATTCCCTGCCTCTGATTCCCCGCCTCTGATTCCACATCTCTGATTCACCACCTCTGATTCCCCGCGTCTGATTCCCCGCCTCTGATTCCGCATCTCTGATTCCCCATCTCTGATTCCCCAATTCTGATTCCCCGCCTCTGATTCCCCAGCTCTGATTCCTCGCCTCTGATTCCCTTCCTCTGATTCCCAACCTCTGATTCCCCACCTCTGATTTCCCATATTGATTCCCTGCATCTGATTCCCTGCCTCTGATTCCCCAACTCTGATTCCCCGCCTCTGATTCCCCAGCTCTGATTCCCCGCCTCTGATTCCCCGTGTTTGATTCCCTGCCTCTGATTCCCGGCCTCTGATTCCCCATCTCTGATTCACCGCCTTTGATTCGCCACCTCTGATTCCCCATATCTGATTCCCCACATCTGTTTCCCCGCCTCTGATTCCCCGCCTCTTATTCCCCATATCTCATTCCCCGCCTCTGAATCCCATCTCTGATTCCCGGACTCTGATTCCCCATCTCTGATTCCCGGCCTCTTATTCCCGGCATCTGATTCCGGCCTCTGATTCCCGGCCTCTGATTCCCTGCTTCTGATTCTGATTCCCTGCCTCTGATTCCCCATCTCTGATTCCGTACATCTGATTTCCTGCCTCTGATTCCCCACCTCTGATTCCCCATATCTGATTCCCCGCCTCTGTTTCCTTGCCTCTGATTCCCCGCCTCTGTTTCCCAATATCTAAGTCCCCGCCTCTGATTCCCCAACTCTGATTCCCCACCTCTGATTCCCCAGCTCTGATTCCCCGCCTCTGATTCCCCACATCTGATTCCCTGCATCTGATTCCAAGCCTCTGATTCCCTGCCTCTGATCCCCACCTCTGATTCCCAAGCTCTGATTCCCCGCCTCTGATTCCCCAACTCTGATTCCCCGCCTCTGATTCCCCAGCTCTGATTCCCCGCCTCTGATTCCCCGTGTTTGATTCCCTGCCTCTGATTCCCCGCCTCTTATTCCCCATCTCTGATTCACCGCCTTTGATTCGCCACCTCTGATTCCCCATATCTGATTCCTCGCCTCTGTTTCCCCGCCTCTGATTCCCCGCCTCTGATTCCCCATATCTCATTCCCCGCCTCTGATTCCCCATCTCTGATTCCCGGACTCTGATTCCCCACCTCTGATTCCCAGCCTCTTATTCCCGGCATCTGATTCCGGCCTCTGATTCCCGGCCTCTGATTCCCTGCTTCTGATTCTGATTCCCTGCCTTTGATTCCCCATCTCTGATTCCGCACATCTGATTCCCTGCCTCTGATTCCCCATCTCTGATTCCCCATATCTGATTCCCCGCCTCTGTTTCCCCGCCTCTGATTCCCCGCCTCTGTTTCCCAATATCTAAGTCCCCGCCTCTGATTCCCCAACTCTGATTCCCCACCTCTGATTCCCCAGCTCTGATTCCCCGCCTCTGATTCCCTGCATCTGATTCCCTGCATCTCATTCCAAGCCTCTGATTCCCTGCCTCTGATTCCCAACCTCTGATTCCCCACCTCTGATTCCCCATATCTGATTCCCAGCCTCTGTTTCCCCGCCTCTGATTCCCCGCCTCTGTTTCCCCATATCTGATTCCCGGACTCTGATTCCCCGCCTCTGATTCCCTGCCTCTGAATCCCCATCTCCGATTCTGCACATCTGATTCCCTGCCTCTGATTCCCCGCCTCTGATTCCCCGCCTCTGATTCCATGCCTCTGATTCCCAACCTCTGATTCCCCACCTCTGATTCCCCGTGTTTGATTCCCCGCCTCTGTTTCCCCGCCTCTGATTCCCCGCCTCTGATTCCCCAACTCTAATTCCCCGCCTCTGATTCCCCATATCTGATTCCCTGCCTCTGTTTCCCCGCCTCTGATTCCCCGCCCCTGTTTCCCCATATCTGATTCCCTGCCTCTGAATCCCCAACTTTGATTCCCAGCCTCTGATTCCCCAGCTCTGATTCCCCGCCTCTGATTCCCCGTGTTTGATTCCCTGCCTCCGATTCCCGGCCTCTGATTCCCCATCTCTGATTCACCTCCTTTGATTCGCCACCTCTGATTCCCCATATCTGATTCCCCGCCTCTGTTTCCCCGCCTCTGATTCCCCGCCTCTGATTCCCCATATCTCATTCCCCGCCTCTGAATCCCCATCTCTGATTCCCGGACTCTGATTCCCCACCTCTGATTCCTGGCCTCTTATTCCCGGCATCTGATTCCGGCCTCTGATTCCCGGCCTCTGATTCCCTGCTTCTGATTCTGATTCCCTGCCTTTGATTCCCCATCTCTGATTCCACACATCTGATTCCCTGCCTCTGATTCCCCATCTCTGATTCCCCATATCTGATTCCCCGCCTCTGTTTCCCCGCCTCTGATTCCCCGCCTCTGTTTCCCAATATCTAAGTCCCCGCCTCTGATTCCCCAACTCTGATTCCCCACCTCTGATTCCCCAGCTCTGATTCCCCGCCTCTGAATCCCCGCATCTGATTCCCTGCATCTGATTCCAAGCCTCTGATTCCCTGCCTCTGATTCCCAACCTCTGATTCCCCACCTCTGATTCCCCATATCTGATTCCCAGCCTCTGTTTCCCCGCCTCTGATTCCCCGCCTCTGTTTCCCCATATCTGATTCCCGGCCTCTGATTCCCCGCCTCTGATTTCCCGCCTCTGATTCCCTGCCTCTGATTCCCAATCTCCGATTCCGCACATCTGATTCCCTGCCTCTGATTCCCCGCCTCTGATTCCCCGCCTCTGATTCCCTGCCTCTGATTCCCAACCTCTGATTCCCCACCTCTGATTCCCCGTGTTTGATTCCCCGCCTCTGTTTCCCCACCTCTGATTCCCCGCCTCTGATTCCCCGCCTCTGATTCCCCGCCCCTGTTTCCCCATATCTGATTCCCTGCCTCTGATTCCACAACTTTGATTCGCAGCCTCTGATTCCCCAGCTCTGATTCCCCGCCTCTGATTCCCCGTGTTTGATTCCCTGCCTCTGATTCCCCGCCTCTGATTCCCCATCTCTGATTCACCGCATTTGATTCACCACCTCTGATTCCCCATATCTGATTCCCCACCTCTGTTTCCCCGCCTCTGATTCCCCGCCTCTGATTCTCCATATCTCATTCCCCGCCTCTGAATCCCCATCTCTGATTCCCGGACTCTGATTCCCCACCTCTGATTCCCGGCCTCTTATTCCCAGCATCTGATTCCAGGCCTCTGATTCCCGGCCTCTGACTCCCCGCTTCTGATTCTGATTCCCTGCCTCTGATTCCCCATCTCTGATTCCGCACATCTGATTACCTGCCTCTGATTCCCCACCTCTGATTCCCCATATCTGATTCCCCGCCTCTGTTTCCACGCCTCTGATTCCCCGCCTCTGTTTCCCCATATCTAATTCCCCACCCCTGATGCCCCAACTCTGATTCCCCGCCTCTGATTCCCCAGCTCTGATTCCCCGCCTCTGATTCCCCGCATCCGATTCACCATATCTGATTCCCCGCCTCTGTTTCCCTGCCCCTGATTCCACGCCTCTGTTTCCCCATATCTGATTCCCCGCCTCTGATTCCCAACTATGATTCCCTGCCTCTGATTCCCCAGCTCTGATTCCCTGCCTCTGATTCCCCGCGTTCTATTCCCTGCCCCTGATTCCCCGCCTGTGATTCCCCATCTCTGATTCACCACCTCTGATTCCCCACCACTGATTCCCCATATCTAATTTCCCTCCTCTGTTTGCCCGCCTCTGATTCCCCGCCTCTGTTTCCCCATATCTGATTCCCCGCCTCTGAATCCCCAACTCTGATTCCCTGCCTCTGAATCCCCAGCTTCATTCCCCGCCTTTGATTCCCCCCGTCTGATTCCCAGCCTCTGAATCCCCGTGTCTGATAACCTGCCTCTGATTCCCCGCCTCTGATTCCCCATCTCAGATTCACCGCCTCTGATTCCCCACCTCTGATTCCCCATCTCTGATTCCGCACATCCGATTCCCTGCCTCTGATTCCCCGACTCTGATTCCCCACCTCTGATTCCCCAGCTCTGATTCCCCGCCTCTGATTCCCCAACTCTGATTCCCCGCCTCTGATTCCCCAGCTCTGATTCCCCGCCTCTGATTACCCGTGTTTGATCCCCTGCCTCTGATTCCCCGCCTCTGATTCCCCATCTCTGATTCACCGCCTTTGATTCGCCACCTCTGATTCCCCTTATCTGATTCCTCGCCACTGTGTCCCCGCCTCTGATTCCCCGCCTCTGATTCCCCATATCTCATTCCCCGCCTCTGATTCGCCAGCTATGATTCCCCGCCTCTGATTCCCCGCGTCTGATTCCCTGCCTCTGATTCCCCGCCTCTGATTCCACATCTCTGATTCACCACCTCTGTTTCCCCGCGTCTGATTCCCCGACTCTGATACCCCATCTCTGATTCCCCATCTCTGATTCCCCAATTCTGATTCCCCGCCTCTGATTCCCCAGCTCTGATTCCTCGCCTCTGATTCCCTTCCTCTGATTCCCAACCACTCATTCCCCACCTCTGATTTCCCATATTGATTCCCTGCGTCTGATTCCCCGCCTCTGATTCCCCAACTCTGATTCCCCGCCTCTGATTCCCCAGCTCTGATTCCCCGCCTCTGATTCCCCGTGTTTGATTCCCTGCCTCTGATTCCCGGCCTCTGAATCCCCATCTCTGATTCACCGCCTTTGATTCGCCACCTCTGATTCCCCATATCTGATTCCCCGCCTCTGTTTCCCCGCCTCTGATTCCCGGACTCTGAGTCCCCACCTCTGATTCCCGGCCTCTTATTCCCGGCATCTGATTCAGGCCTCTGATTCCCGGCCTCTGATTCCCTGCTTCTGATTCTGATTCCCTGCCTCTGATTCCCCATCTCTGATTCCGCACATCTGATTCCCTGCCTCTGATTCCCCACCTCTGATTCCCCATATCTGACTCCCCGACTCTGTTTCCCCGCCTCTGATTCCCCGCCTCTGTTTCCCAATATCTAAGTCCCCGCCTCTGATTCCCCAACTCTGATTCCCCACCTCTGTTTCCCCAGCTCTGATTCCCCGCCTATGATTCCCCGCATCTGATTCCCTGCATCTGATTCCAAGCCTCTGATTCCCTGCCTCTGATTCCCAACCTCTGATTCCCCACCTCTGATTCCCCATATCTGAATCCCCGCAACTGTTTCCCCGCCTCTGATACCCCACCTCTGTTTCCCCATATCTGATTCCCGGCCTCTGATTCCCCGCCTCTGATTCCCCGCCTCTGATTCCCTGCCTCTGATTCCCCATCTCCGATTCCGCACATCTGATTCCCTGCCTCTGATTCCCCGCCTCTGATTCCCCGCCTCTGATTCCCTGCCTCTGATTCCCAACCTCTGATTCCCCACCTCTGATTCCCCATATCTGATTCCCCGCCTCTGTTTCCCCGCCTCTGATTCCCCTCCTCTGATTCCCCAACTCTAATTCCCCGCCTCTGATTCCCCAGCTCTGATTCCCCGTGTTTGATTCCCTGCCTCTGATTCCCTGCCCTGATTCCCCATCTCTGTTTCACCGCCTTTGATTCGCCACCTCTGATTCCCCATATCTGATTAACCGCCTCTGTTTCCCCGCCTCTGATTCCCTGCCTCTGATTCCCAACCTCTGATTCCACACCTCTGATTCCCCATATCTGATTCCCCGCCTCTGTTTCCCCGCCTCTGATTCCCTGCCCCTGTTTCCCCATATCTGATTCCCTGCCTCTGATTCCCCAACTCTGATTCCCCATCTCTGATTCCGCAAATCTAATTCCCTGCCTCTGATTCCCCACCTCTGATTCCCCATATCTGATTCCCCGCCTCTGTTTCCCGGCCTCTGATTCCCCGCTTCTGATTCTGATTCCCTGCCTCTGATTCCCCATCTCTGATTCCGCACATCTGATTCCCTGCCTCTGATTCCCCACCTCTGATTCCCCATATCTGATTTCCCGCCTCTGTCTCCCCGCCTCTGATTCCCCGCCTCTGTTTCCCCATATCTAATTCCCAACCTCTGATGCCCCAACTCTGATTCCCTGCCTCTGATTCCCCGCGTTCTATTCCCTGCCTCTGATTCCCCGCATGTGATTCCCCATCTCTGATTCACCACCTCTGATTCCCCACCTCTGATTCCCCATATCTAATTCCCCGCCTCTGTTTGCCCGACTCTGATTCCCCGCCTCTGTTTCCCCATATCTGATTCCCCGCCTCTGAATCCCCAACTCTGATTCCCTGCCTCTGATTCCCCAGCTCTGATTCCCCGCCTTTGATTCCCCCGTCTGATTCCCAGCCTCTGAAACCCCGTGTCTGATTTCTTGCCTCTGATTCCCCGCCTCTGATTCCCCATCTCTGATTCACAGCCTCTGATTCCCCACCTCTGATTCCCCACCTCTGATTCCCCATCTCTGATTCCGCACATCTGATTCCCTGCCTCTGATTCCCCGACTCTGATCCCCACCTCTGATTCCCCAGCTCTGATTCCCCGCCTCTGATTCCCCAACTCTGATTCCCCGCCTCTGATTCCCCAGCTCTGATTCCCCGCCTCTGATTCCCCGTGTTTGATTCCCTGCCTCTGATTCCCCGCCTCTGATTCCCCATCTCTGATTCACCACCTTTGATTCGCCACCTCTGATTCTCCATATCTGATTCCTCGCCTCTGTTTCCCCGCCTCTGATTCCCCGCCTCTGATTCCCCATATCTCATTCCCCGCCTCTGATTACCCATCTCTGATTCCCGGACTCTGATTCCCCACCTCTGATTCCCGGCCTCTTATTCCCGGCATCTGATTCCGGCCTCTGATTCCCGGCCTCTGATTCCCTGCTTCTGATTCCCCATCTCTGATTCCGCAAATCTAATTCCCTGCCTCTGATTCCCCACCTCTGATTCCCCATATCTGATTCCCTGCCTCTGTTTCCCCGCCTCTGATTCCCCGCCTCTGTTTCCCCATATCTAAGTCCCCGCCTCTGATTCCCCAACTTTGATTCCCCACCTCTGATTCCGCAGCTCTGATTCGCCACCTCTGATTCCCCGCCTCTGATTCCCCATCTCTGATTCCCCATCTCTGATTCCCCAATTCTGATTCCCCGCCTCTGATTCCCCAGCTCTGATTCCTCGCCTCTGATTCCCTTCCTCTGATACCCAACCACTCATTCCCCACCTCTGATTTCCCATATTGATTCCCTGTGTCTGATTCCCCGCATCTGATTCCCCAACTCTGATTCCCCGCCTCTGATTCCCCAGCTCTGATTCCCCGCCTCTGATTCCCCGTGTTTGATTCCCTGCCTCTGATTCCCGGCCTCCGATTCCCCATCTCTGATTCACCGCCTTTGATTCGCCACCTCTGATTCCCCATATCTGATTCCCCGCCTCTGTTTCCCCGCCTCTGATTCCCGGACTCTGATTCCCCACCTCTAATTCCCGGCCTCTTATTCCCGGCATCTGATTCAGGCCTCTGATTCCCGGCCTCTAATTCCCTGCTTCTGATTCTGATTCCCTGCCTCTGATTCCCCATCTCTGATTCCGCACATCTGATTCCCTGCCTCTGATTCCCCACCTCTGATTCCCCATATCTGACTCCCCGCCTCTGTTTCCCCGCCTCTGATTCCCCGCCTCTGTTTCCCAATATCTAAGTCCCCGCCTCTGATTCCCCAACTCTGATTCCGCACCTATGTTTCCCCAGCTCTGATTCCCCGCCTCTGATTCCCCGCATCTGATTCCCTGCATCTGATTCCAAGCCTCTGATTCCCTGCCTCTGATTCCCAACCTCTGATTCCCCACCTCTGATTCCCCATATCTGAATCCCCACCTCTGTTTCCCCGCCTCTGATTCCCCACCTCTGTTTCCTCATATCTGATTCCCGGCCTCTGATTCCCCGCCTCTGATTCCCCGCCTCTGATTCCCTGCCTCTGATTCCCCATCTCCGATTCCGCACATCTGATTCCCTGCCTCTGATTCCCCGCCTCTGATTCCCCGCCTCTGATTCCCTGCCTCTGATTCCCAACCTCTGATTCCCCACCTCTGATTCCCAATATCTGATTCCCCGCCTCTGTTTCCCCGCCTCTGATTCCCCTCCTCTGATTCACCAACTCTAATTCCCCGCCTCTGATTCGCCAGCTGTGATTCCCCGTGTTTGATTCCATGCCTCTGATTCCCTGCCCTGATTCCCCATCTCTGTTGCACCGCCTTTGATTCGCCACCTCTGATTCCCCATATCTGATTCCCCGCCTCTGTTTCCCCGCCTCTGATTCCCTGCCTCTGATTCCCAACCTCTGACTCCACACCTCTGATTCCCCATATCTGATTCCCCGCCTCTGTTTCCCCGCCTCTGATTCCCTGCCCCTGTTTCCCCATATCTGATTCCCTGCCTCTGATTCCCCAACTCTGATTCCCCGCCTCTGATTTCCCAGCTCTGATTCCCCGCCTCTGATTTCCCGTGTTTGATTCCCTGCCTCTGATTCCCCGCCTCTGATTCCCCATCTCTGATTCACCGCCTTTGATTCGCCACCTCTTATTCCACATATCTGATTCCCCACCTCTGTTTCCCCGCCTCTGATTCCCCGCCTCTGATTCTCCATATCTCATTCCCCGCCTCTGAATCCCCATCTCTGATTCCCGGACTCTGATTCCCCACCTCTGATTCCCGGCCTCTTATTCCCAGCATATGATTCCCGGCCTCTGATTCCCGGCCTCTGATTCCCCGCTTCTGATTCTGATTCCCTGCCTCTGATTCCCCATCTCTGATTCCGCACATCTGATTCCCTGCCTCTGATTCCCCACCTCTGATTCCCCATATCTGATATCCCGCCTCTGTTTCCCCACCTCTGATTCCCCGCCTCTGTTTCCCCATATCTAATTCCCAACCTCTGATGCCCCAACTCTGAATCCCTGCCTCTGATTCCCCGCGTTCTATTCCCTGCCTCTGATTCCCCGCCTGTGATTCCCCATCTCTCAATCACCACCTCTGATTCCCCACCTCTGATTCCCCATATCTAATTCCCCGCCTCTGTTTGCCCACCTCTGATTCCCCGCGTCTGTTTCCCCATATCTGATACCCCGCCTCTGAATCCCCAACTCTGATACCCTGCCTCTGATTCCCCAGCTCTGATTCCCCGCCTTTGATTCCCCCGTCTAATTCCCAGCCTCTGAAACCCCGTGTCTGATTTCTTGCCTCTGATTCCCCGCCTCTGATTCCCCATCTCTGATTCACAGCCTCTGATTCCCCACCTGTGATTCCCCATCTCTGATTCCGCACATCTGATTCCCTGCCTCTGATTCCCCGACTCTGATCCCCACCTCTGATTCTCCAGCTCTGATTCCCCGCCTCTGATTTCCCGTGTTTGATTCCCTGCCTCTGATTCCCCGCCTCTGATTCCCCATATCTCATTCCCCGCCTCTGATTCCCCATCTCTGATTCCCGGACTCTGATTCCCCACCTCTGATTCCCGGCCTCTTATTCCCGGCATCTGATTCCGGCCTCTGATTCCCGGCCTCTGATTCCCTGCTTCTGATTCCCCATCTCTGATTCCGCAAGTCTAATTCCCTGCCTCTGATTCCCCACCTCTGATTCCCCATATCTGATTCCCCGCCTCTGTTTCCCGGCCTCTGATTCCCCGCTTCTGATTCTGATTCCCTGCCTCTGATTCCCCATCTCTGATTCCGCACATCTGATTCCCTGCCTCTGATTCCCCACCTCTGATTCCCCATATCTGATTTCCCGCCTCTGTTTCCCCGCCTCTGATTCCCCGCCTATGTTTCCCCATATCTAATTCCCAACCTCTGATGCCCCAACTCTGATTCCCTGCCTCTGATTCCCCGCGTTCTATTCCCTGCCTCTGATTCCCCGCATGTGATTCCCCATCTCTGATTCACCTCCTCTGATTCCCCACCTCTGATTCCCCATATCTAATTCCCCGCCTCTGTTTGCCCGACTCTGATTCCCCGCCTCTGTTTCCCCATATCTGATTCCCCGCCTCTGAATCCCCAACTCTGATTCCCTGCCTCTGATTCCCCAGCTCTGATTCCCCGCCTTTGATTCCCCCGTCTGATTCCCAGCCTCTGAAACCCCGTGTCTGATTTCTTGCCTCTGATTCCCCGCCTCTGATTCCCCATCTCTGATTCACAGCCTCTGATTCCCCACCTCTGATTCCCCATCTCTGATTCCGCACATCTGATTCCCTGCCTCTGATTCCCCGACTCTGATCCCCACCTCTGATTCCCCAGCTCTGATTCCCCGCCTCTGATTCCCCAACTCTGATTCCCCGCCTCTGATTCCCCAGCTCTGATTCCCCGCCTCTGTTTCCCAATATCTAAGTCCCCGCCTCTGATTCCCCAACTCTGATTCCCCACCTATGTTTCCCCAGCTCTGATTCCCCGCCTCTGATTCCCCGCATCTGATTCCCTGCATCTGATTCCAAGCCTCTGATTCCCTGCCTCTGATTCCCAACCTCTGATTCCCCACCTCTGATTCCCCATATCTGAATCCCCACCTCTGTTTCCCCGCCTCTGATTCCCCACCTCTGTTTCCTCATATCTGATTCCCGGCCTCTGATTCCCCGCCTCTGATTCCCCGCCTCTGATTCCCTGCCTCTGATTCCCCATCTCCGATTCCGCACATCTGATTCCCTGCCTCTGATTCCCCGCCTCTGATTCCCCGCCTCTGATTCCCTGCCTCTGATTCCCAACCTCTGATTCCCCACCTCTGATTCCCAATATCTGATTCCCCGCCTCTGTTTCCCCGCCTCTGATTCCCCTCCTCTGATTCACCAACTCTAATTCCCCGCCTCTGATTCGCCAGCTGTGATTCCCCGTGTTTGATTCCATGCCTCTGATTCCCTGCCCTGATTCCCCATCTCTGTTGCACCGCCTTTGATTCGCCACCTCTGATTCCCCATATCTGATTCCCCGCCTCTGTTTCCCCGCCTCTGATTCCCTGCCTCTGATTCCCAACCTCTGACTCCACACCTCTGATTCCCCATATCTGATTCCCCGCCTCTGTTTCCCCGCCTCTGATTCCCTGCCCCTGTTTCCCCATATCTGATTCCCTGCCTCTGATTCCCCAACTCTGATTCCCCGCCTCTGATTTCCCAGCTCTGATTCCCCGCCTCTGATTTCCCGTGTTTGATTCCCTGCCTCTGATTCCCCGCCTCTGATTCCCCATCTCTGATTCACCGCCTTTGATTCGCCACCTCTGATTCCACATATCTGATTCCCCACCTCTGTTTCCCCGCCTCTGATTCCCCGCCTCTGATTCTCCATATCTCATTCCCCGCCTCTGAATCCCCATCTCTGATTCCCGGACTCTGATTCCCCACCTCTGATTCCCGGCCTCTTATTCCCAGCATATGATTCCCGGCCTCTGATTCCCGGCCTCTGATTCCCCGCTTCTGATTCTGATTCCCTGCCTCTGATTCCCCATCTCTGATTCCGCACATCTGATTCCCTGCCTCTGATTCCCCACCTCTGATTCCCCATATCTGATATCCCGCCTCTGTTTCCCCACCTCTGATTCCCCGCCTCTGTTTCCCCATATCTAATTCCCAACCTCTGATGCCCCAACTCTGAATCCCTGCCTCTGATTCCCCGCGTTCTATTCCCTGCCTCTGATTCCCCGCCTGTGATTCCCCATCTCTCATTCACCACCTCTGATTCCCAACCTCTGATTCCCCATATCTAATTCCCCGCCTCTGTTTGCCCACCTCTGATTCCCCGCGTCTGTTTCCCCATATCTGATACCCCGCCTCTGAATCCCCAACTCTGATTCCCTGCCTCTGATTCCCCAGCTCTGATTCCCCGCCTTTGATTCCCCCGTCTAATTCCCAGCCTCTGAAACCCCGTGTCTGATTTCTTGCCTCTGATTCCCCGCCTCTGATTCCCCATCTCTGATTCACAGCCTCTGATTCCCCACCTGTGATTCCCCATCTCTGATTCCGCACATCTGATTCCCTGCCTCTGATTCCCCGACTCTGATCCCCACCTCTGATTCTCCAGCTCTGATTCCCCGCCTCTGATTTCCCGTGTTTGATTCCCTGCCTCTGATTCCCCGCCTCTGATTCCCCATATCTCATTCCCCGCCTCTGATTCCCCATCTCTGATTCCCGGACTCTGATTCCCCACCTCTGATTCCCGGCCTCTTATTCCCGGCATCTGATTCCGGCCTCTGATTCCCGGCCTCTGATTCCCTGCTTCTGATTCCCCATCTCTGATTCCGCAAGTCTAATTCCCTGCCTCTGATTCCCCACCTCTGATTCCCCATATCTGATTCCCCGCCTCTGTTTCCCGGCCTCTGATTCCCCGCTTCTGATTCTGATTCCCTGCCTCTGATTCCCCATCTCTGATTCCGCACATCTGATTCCCTGCCTCTGATTCCCCACCTCTGATTCCCCATATCTGATTTCCCGCCTCTGTTTCCCCGCCTCTGATTCCCCGCCTATGTTTCCCCATATCTAATTCCCAACCTCTGATGCCCCAACTCTGATTCCCTGCCTCTGATTCCCCGCGTTCTATTCCCTGCCTCTGATTCCCCGCATGTGATTCCCCATCTCTGATTCACCTCCTCTGATTCCCCACCTCTGATTCCCCATATCTAATTCCCCGCCTCTGTTTGCCCGACTCTGATTCCCCGCCTCTGTTTCCCCATATCTGATTCCCCGCCTCTGAATCCCCAACTCTGATTCCCTGCCTCTGATTCCCCAGCTCTGATTCCCCGCCTTTGATTCCCCCGTCTGATTCCCAGCCTCTGAAACCCCGTGTCTGATTTCTTGCCTCTGATTCCCCGCCTCTGATTCCCCATCTCTGATTCACAGCCTCTGATTCCCCACCTCTGATTCCCCATCTCTGATTCCGCACATCTGATTCCCTGCCTCTGATTCCCCGACTCTGATCCCCACCTCTGATTCCCCAGCTCTGATTCCCCGCCTCTGATTCCCCAACTCTGATTCCCCGCCTCTGATTCCCCAGCTCTGATTCCCCGCCTCTGATTCCCCGTGTTTGATTCCCTGCCTCTGATTCCCCGCCTCTGATTCCCCATCTCTGATTCACCGCCTTTGATTCGCCACCTCTGATTCCCCATATCTGATTCCTCGCCTCTGTTTCCCCGCCTCTGATTCCCCGCCTCTGATTCCCCATATCTCATTCCCCGCCTCTGATTCCCCACCTCTGATTCCCGGCCTCTTATTCCCGGCATCTGATTCCGGCCTCTGATTCCCGGCCTCTGATTCCCTGCTTCTGATTCCCCATCTCTGATTCCATGCATCTTATTCCCAGCCTCTGATTCCCAGCCTCTGATTCCCAACCTCTGATTCCCCACCTCTGATTCCCCATATCTGATTCCCCGCCTCTGTTTCCCCGCCTCTGATTCCCCGCCTCTGTTTCCCCATATCTGATCCCCGCCTCTATTTGCCCGCATCTGATTCCCCGCCTCTGTTTCCCCATATCTGATTCCCCGCCTCTGAATCCCCAACTCTGATTCCCTGCCTCTAATTTCCCAGCTCTGATTCCCCGCCTCTGATTTCCCGCGTCTGATTACCGGCCTCTGATTCCCCGCCTCTGATTCCCCATCTCTGATTCACAACCTCTGATTCCCCACCTCTGATACCCCATATCTGATTCCCCGCCTCTGTTACCCCGCCTCTGATTCCCCACCTCTGATTCCCAATATCTGATTCCCCGCCTCTGATTCCCCACCTCTGATTCCCCGCCTCTGATTCGCCAGCTATGATTCCCCGCCTCTGAATCCCCATGTTTGATTCCCTGCCTCTGATTCCCGGCCTCTGATTCCCCATCTCTGATTCACCGCCTTTGATTCGCCACCTCTGATTCCCCATATCTGATTCCCCGCCTCTGTTTCCCCGCCTCTGATTCCCCGCCTCTGATTCCCCATATCTCATTCCCCGCCTCTGAATCCCCATCTCTGATTCCCGGACTCTGATTCCCCACCTCTGATTCCCTGCTTCTGATTCTGATTCCCTGCCTTTGATTCCCCATCTCTGATTCCGCACATCTGATTCCCTGCCTCTGATTCCCCATCTCTGATTCCCCATATCTGATTCCCCGCCTCTGTTTCCCCGCCTCTGATTCCCCGCCTCTGTTTCCCAATATCTAAGTCCCCGCCTCTGATTCGCCAACTCTAATTCCCCACCTCTGATTCCCCAGCTCTGATTCCCCGCCTCTGATTCCCCGCATCTGATTCCCTGCATCTGATTCCAAGCCTCTTATTCCCTGCCTCTGATTCCCAACCTCTGATTCCCCACCTCTGATTCCCCATATCTGATTCCCAGCCTCTGTTTCCCCGCCTCTGATTCCCCGCCTCTGTTTCCCCATATCTGATTCCCGGCCTCTGGTTCCCCGCCTCTGATTCCCCGCCTCTGATTCCCTGCCTCTGATTCCCCATCTCCGATTCCGCACATCTGATTCCCTGCCTCTGATTCCCCGCCTCTGATTCCCCGCCTCTGATTCCCTGCCTCTGATTCCCAACCTCTGATTCCCCACCTCTGATTCCCCGTGTTTGATTCCCCGCCTCTGTTTCCCCGCCTCTGATTCCCCGCCTCTGATTCCCCAACTCTAATTCCCCGCCTCTGATTCCCCATATCTGATTCCCCGCCTCTGTTTCCCCGCCTCTGATTCCCCGCCCCTGTTTCCCCATATCTGATTCCCTGCCTCTGATTCCCCAACTTTGATTCCCAGCATCTGATTCCCCAGCTCTGATTCCCCGCCTCTGATTCCCCGCATCTGATTCCCTGCATCTGATTCCAAGCCTCTGATTCCCTGCCTCTCATTCCCAACCTCTGATTCCCCACCTCTGATTCCCCATATCTGATCCCCAGCCTCTGTTTCCCCGCCACTCTTTCCCCATATCTCATTCCCGGCCTCTGATTCCCCGCCTCTGATTCCCCGCCTCTGATTCCCTGCCTCTGATTCCCCATCTCCGATTCCGCACATCTGATTCCCTGCCTCTGATTCCCCGCCTCTGATTCCCCGCCTCTGATTCCCTGCATCTGATTCCCAACCTCTGATTCCCCACCTCTGATTCCCCGTGTTTGATTCCCCGCCTCTGTTTCCCCGCCTCTGATTCCCCGCCTCTGATTCCCCAACTCTAATTCCCCGCCTCTGATTCCCCATATCTGATTCCCTGCCTCTGTTTCCCCGCCTCTGATTCCCCGCCCCTGTTTCGCCATATCTGATTCCCTGCCTCTGATTCCCCAACTTTGATTCCCAGCCTCTGATTCCCCAGCTCTGATTCCCCGCCTCTGATTCCCCGTGTTTGATTCCCTGCCTCTGATTCCCCGCCTCTGATTCCCCATCTCTGATTCACCGCCTTTGATTCGCCACCTCTGATTCCCCATATCTGATTCCCCACCTCTGTTTCCCCGCCTCTGATTCCCCGCCTCTGATTCTCCATATCTCATTCCCCGCCTCTGACTCCCCATCTCTGATTCCCGGACTCTGATTCCCCACCTCTGATTCCCGGCCTCTTATTCCCAGCATCTGATTCCAGGCATCTGATTCCCGGCCTCTGACTCCCCGCTTCTGATTCTGATTCCCTGCCTCTGATTCCCCATCTCTGATTCCGCACATCTGATTACCTGCCTCTGATTCCCCACCTCTGATTCCCCATATCTGATTCCCCGCCTCTGTTTCCACGCCTCTGATTCCCCGCCTCTGTTTCCCCATATCTAATTCCCCACCTCTGATGCCCCAACTCTGATTCCCCGCCTCTGATTCCACAGCTCTGATTCCCCGCCTCTGATTCCCCACATCCGATTCCCCATATCTGATTCCCCGCCTCTGTTTCCCCGCCCCTGATTCCCCGCCTCTGTTTACCCATATCTGATTCCCCTCCTCTGATTCCCAACTATGATTCCCCGCCTCTTATTCCCCAGCTCTGATTCCCTGCCTCTGATTCCCCGCGTTCTAATCTCTGCCTCTGATTCCCCGCCTGTGATTCCCCATCTCTGATTCACCACCTCTGATTCCCCACCACTGATTCCCCATATCTAATTCCCCGCCTCTGTTTGCCCGCCTCTGATTCCCCGCCTCTGTTTCCCCATATCTGATTACCCGCCTCTGAATCCCCAACTCTGATTCCCTGCCTCTGATTCCCCAGCTTCATTACCTGCCTTTGATTCCCCCCGTCTGATTCCCAGCCTCTGAATCCCCGTGTCTGATAACCTGCCTCTGATTCCCCGCCTCTGATTCCCCATCTCAGATTCATCGCCTCTGATTCCCCAACTCTGATTCCCCATCTCTGATTCCGCACATCCGATTCCCTGCCTCTGATTCCCCGACTCTGATTCCCCACCTCTAATTCCCCAGCTCTGATTCCCCGCCTCTGATTCCCCAACTCTGATTCCGCGCCTCTGATTCCCCAGCTCTGATTCCCCGCCTCTGATTCCCCATATCTAAGTCCCCGCCTCTGATTCCCCAACTTTGATTCCCCACCTCTGATTCCCCAGCTCTGTTTCCCCGCCTCTGATTCCCCACCTCTGATTCCCCATATCTGATTCCCAGCCTCTGTTTCCCCGCCTCTGATTCCCCGCCTCTGTTTCCCCATATCTGATTCCCGGCCTCTGATTCCCCGCCTCTGATTCCCCGCCTCTGATTCCCTGCCTCTGATTCCCCATCTCCGATTCCGCACATCTGATTCCCTGCCTCTCATTCCCCGCCTCTGATTCCCCGCCTCTGATTCCCTGCCTCTGATTCCCAACCTCTGATTCCCCACCTCTGATTCCCCGTGTTTGATTCCCCGCCTCTGTTTCCCCGCCTCTGATTCCCCGCCTTTGATTCCCCAACTCTAGTTCCCCGCCTCTGATTCCCCAACTCTAATTCCCCACCTCTGATTCCCCATATCTGATTCCCCGCCTCTGTTTCCCCGCCTCTGATTCCCAGCCCCTGTTTCCCCATATTTGATTCCCTGCCTCTGATTCCCCAACTTTGATTCCCAGCCTCTGATTCCCCAGCTCTGATTCCCCGCCTCTGATTCCCCGCATCTGATTCCCTGCATCTGATTCCAAGCCTCTGATTCCCTGCCTCTGATTCCCAACCTCTGATTCCCCACCTCTGATTCCCCATATCTGATTCCCAGCCTCTGTTTCCCCGCCTCTGATTCCCCGCCTCTGTTTCCCCATATCTGATTCCCGGCCTCTGATTCCCCGCCTCTGATTCCCCGCCTCTGATTCCCTGCCTCTGATTCCCCATCTCCGATTCCGCACATCTGATTCCCTGCCTCTGATTTCCCGCCTCTGATTCCCCGCCTCTGATTCCCTGCCTCTGATTTCCAACCTCTGATTCCCCACCTCTGATTCCCCGTGTTTGATTCCCCGCCTATGTTTCCCCGCCTCTGATTCCCCGCCTCTGTTTCCCAATATCTAAGTCCCCGCCTCTGATTCCCCAACTCTAATTCCCCACCTCTGATTTCCCAGCTCTGATTCCCCGCCTCTGATTCCCTGCATCTGATTCCCTGCATCTGATTCCAAGCCTCTGATTCCCTGCCTCTGATTCCCAACCTCTGATTCCCCACCTCTGATTCCCCATATCTGATTCCCAGCATCTGTTTCCCCGCCTCTGATTCCCCGCCTCTGTTTCCCCATATCTGATTCCCGGCCTCTGGTTCCCCGCCTCTGATTCCCCGCCTCTGATTCCCTGCCTCTGATTCCCCATCTCCGATTCCGCACTTCTGATTCCCTGCCTCTGATTCCCCGCCTCTGATTCCCCGCCTCTGAATCCCTGCCTCTGATTCCCAACCTCTGATTCCCCACCTCTGATTCCCCGTGTTTGATTCCCCGCCTCTGTATCCCCGCCTCTGATTCCCCGCCTCTGATTCCCCAACTCTAATTCCCCGCCTCTGATTCCCCATATCTGATTCCCCGCCTCTGTTTCCCCGCCTCTGATTCCCCGCCCCTGTTTCCCCATATCTGATTCCCTGCCTCTGATTCCCCAACTTTGATTCCCAGCCTCTGATTCCCCAGCTCTGATTCCCCGCCTCTGATTCCCCGCATCTGATTCCCTGCATCTGATTCCAAGCCTCTGATTCCCTGCCTCTGATTCCCAACCTCTGATTCCCCACCTCTGATTCCCCATATCTGATTCCCAGCCTCTGTTTCCCCGCCTCTGATTCCCCGCCTCTGTTTCCCCATATCTGATTCCCGGCCTCTTGATTCCCCGCATCTGATTCCCCGCCTCTGATTCCCTGCCTCTGATTCCTCATCTCCGATTCCGCACATCTGATTCCCTGCCTCTGATTCCCCACCTCTGATTCCCCGCCTCTGATTCCCTGCCTCTGATTCCCAACCTCTGATTCCCCACCTCTGATTCCCCGTGTTTGATTCCCCACCTCTGTTTCCCCGCCTCTGATTCCACAGCTCTGATTCCCCGCCTCTGATTCCCCACATCCGATTCCCCATATCTGATTCCCCGCCTCTGTTTCCCCGCCCCTGATTCGCCGCCTCTGTTTCCCCATATCTGATTCCCCGCCTCTGATTTTCAACTATGATTCCCCGCCTCTTATTCCCCAGCTCTGATTCCCTGCCTCTGATTCCCCGCGTTCTATTCCCTGCCTCTGATTCCCCGCCTGTGATTCCCCATCTCTGATTCACCACCTCTGATTCCCCACCACTGATTCCCCACATCTAATTCCCCGCCTCTGTTTGCCCGCCTCTGATTCCCCGCCTCTGTTTCCCCATATCTGATTCCCCGCCTCTGAATCCCCAACTCTGATTCCCTGCCTCTGATTCCCCAGCTTCATTCCCCGCCTTTGATTCCCCCCGTCTGATTCCCAGCCTCTGAATCCCCGTGTCTGATAACCTGCCTCTGATTCCCCGCCTCTGATTCCCCATCTCAGATTCACCGCCTCTGATTCCCCAACTCTGATTCCCCATCTCTGATTCCGCACATTCGATTCCCTGCCTCGGATTCCCCGACTCTGATTCCCCACCTCTGATTCCCCAGCTCTGATTCCCCGCCTCTGATTCCCCAACTCTGATTCCCCGCCTCTGATTCCCCAGCTCTGATTCCCCGCCACTGATTCCGCGTGTTTGATCCCCTGCCTCTGATTCCCCAGCTCTGATTCCCCATCTCTGATTCACCGCCTTTGATTCGCCACCTCTGATTCCCAATATCTGATTCCTCGCCACTCTTTCCCCGCCTCTGATTCCCCGACTCTGATTCCCCATATCTCATTCCCCGCCTCTGATTCCCCATCTCTGATTCCCGGACTCTGATTCCCCACCTCTGATTCCCGACCTCTTATTCCCGGCATCTGATTCCGGCCTCTGATTCCCGGCCTCTGATTCCCTGCTTCTGATTCTGATTCCCTGCCTCTGATTCCCCATTTCTGATTCCGCACATCTAATTCCCTGCCTCTGATTCCCCACCTCTGATTCCCCATATCTGAATCCCCGCCTCTGTTTCCCCGTCTCTGATTCCCCGCCTCTGTTTCCCCATATCTAAGTCCCCGCCTCTGATTCCCCAACTTTGATTCCCCACCTCTGATTCCCCAGCTCTGATTCCCCGCCTCTGATTCCCCACCTCTGATTCCCCATATCTGATTCCCAGCCTCTGTTTCCCCGCCTCTGATTCCCCGCCTCTGTTTCCCCATATCTGATTCCCGGCCTCTGATTCCCCGCCTCTGATTCCCCGCCTCTGATTCCCTGCCTCTGATTCCCCATCTCCGATTCCGCACATCTGATTCCCTGCCTCTCATTCCCCGCCTCTGATTCCCCGCCTCTGATTCCCTGCCTCTGATTCCCAACCTCTGATTCCCCACCTCTGATTCCCCGTGTTTGATTCCCCGCCTCTGTTTCCCCGCCTCTGATTCCCCGCCTCTGATTCCCCAACTCTAATTCCCCGCCTCTGATTCCCCATATCTGATTCCCCGCCTCTGTTTCCCCGCCTCTGATTCCCCGCCCCTGTTTCCCCATATCTGATTCCCTGCCTCTGATTCCCCAACTTTGATTCCCAGCCTCTGATTCCCCAGCTCTGATTCCCCGCCTCTGATTCCCCGCATCTGATTCCCTGCATCTGATTCCAAGCCTCTGATTCCCTGCCTCTGATTCCCAACCTCTGATTCCCCACCTCTGATTCCCCATATCTGATACCCAGCCTCTGTTTCCCCGCCTCTGATTCCCCGCCTCTGTTTCCCCATATCTTATTCCCGGCCTCTGATTCCCCGCCTCTGATTCCCCGCCTCTGATTCCCTGCCTCTGATTCCCCATCTCCGATTCCGCACATGTGATTCCCTGCCTCTGATTCCCCGCCTCTGATTCCCCGCCTCTGATTCCCCGCCTCTGATTTCCAACCTCTGATTCCCCACCTCTGATTCCCCGTGTTTGATTCCCCGCCTATGTTTCCCCGCCTCTGATTCCCCGCCTCTGTTTCCCAATATCTAAGTCCCCGCCTCTGATTCCCCAACTCTAATTCCCCACCTCTGATTCCCCAGCTCTGATTCCCCGCCTCCGATTCGCTGCATCTGATTCCCTGCATCTGATTCCAAGCCTCTGATTCCCTGCCTCTGATTCCCAACCTCTGATTCCCCACCTCTGATTCCCCATATCTGATTCCCAGCATCTGTTTCCCCGCCTCTGATTCCCCGCCTCTGTTTCCCCATATCTGATTCCAGTCCTCTGGTTCCCCGCCTCTGATTCCCCGCCTCTGATTCCCTGCCTCTGATTCCCCATCTCCGATTCCGCACATCTGATTCCCTGCCTCTGATTCCCCGCCTCTGATTCCCCGCCTCTGATTCCCCGCCTCTGATTCCCTGCCTCTGATTCCCAACCTCTGATTCCCCACCTCTGATTCCCCGTGTTTGATTCCCCGCCTCTGTATCCCCGCCTCTGATTCCCCGCCTCTGATTCCCCAACTCTAATTCCCCGCCTCTGATTCCCCATATCTGATTCCCCGCCTCTGTTTCCCCGCCTCTGATTCCCCGCCCCTGTTTCCCCATATCTGATTCCCTGCCTCTGATTCCCCAACTTTGATTCCCAGCCTCTGATTCCCCAGCTCTGATTCCCCGCCTCTGATTCCCCGCATCTAATTCCCTGCATCTGATTCCAAGCCTCTGATTCCCTGCCTCTGATTCCCAACCTCTGATTCCCCACCTCTGATTCCCCATATCTGATTCCCAGCCTCTGTTTCCCCGCCTCTGATTCCCCGCCTCTGTTTCCCCATATCTGATTCCCGGCCTCTGATTCCCCGCATCTGATTCCCCGCCTCTGATTCCCTGCCTCTGATTCCCCAACTTTGATTCCCAGCCTCTGATTCCCCAGCTCTGATTCCCCACCTCTGATTCCCCGCATCTGATTCCCTGCATCTGATTCCATGCCTCTGATTCCCTGCCTCTGATTCCCAACCTCTGATTCCCCACCTCTGATTCCCCATATCTGATTCCCAGCCTCTGTTTCCCCGCCTCTGATTCCCCGACTCTGTTTCCCCATATCTGATCCCCGGCCTCTGATTCCCCGCATCTGATTCCCCGCCTCTGATTCCCTGCCTCTGATTCCTCATCTCCGATTCCGCACATCTGATTCCCTGCCTCTGATTCCCCGCCTCTGATTCCCCGCCTCTGATTCCCTGCCTCTGATTCCCAACCTCTGATTCCCCACCTCTGATTCCCCGTGTTTGATTCCCCGCCTCTGTTTCCCCGCCTCTGTTTCCCCGCCTCTGATTCCCCGCCCCTGTTTCCCCATATCTGATTCCCTGCCTCTGATTCCCCAACTTTGATTCCCAGCCTCTGATTCCCCAGCTCTGATTCCCCGCCTCTGATTCCCCGTGTTTGATTCCCTGCCTCTGATTCCCCGCCTCTGATTCCCCATCTCTGATTCACAGCCTTTGATTCGCCACCTATCATTCCCCATATCTGATTCCCCACCTCTGTTTCCCCACCTCTGATTCCCCGCCTCTGATTCTCCATATCTCATTCCCCGCCTCTGACTCCCCATCTCTGATTCCCGGACTCTGATTCCCCACCTCTGATTCCCGGCCTCTTATTCCCAGCATCTGATTCCAGGCCTCTGATTCCCGGCCTCTGACTCCCCGCTTCTGATTCTGATTTCTGCCGCTGATTCCCCGCCTCTGATTCCGCACATCTGATTCCTCGCCTCTGTTTCCCCAGATCTAATTCCCCACCTCTGATGTCCCAACTCTGATTCCCCGCCTCTGATTCCCCAGCTCTGATTCCCTGCCTCTGATTCTCCACATCCGATTCCCCATATCTGATTCCCCGCCTCTGTTTCCCCGCCCCTGATTCCCCGCCTCTGTTTCCCCATATCTGATTCCCCGCCTCTGATTCCCAACTATGATTCCCCGCCTCTTATTCCCCAGCTCTGATTCCCTGCCTCTGATTCCCCGCGTTCTATTCCCTGCCTCTGATTCCCCGCCTGTGATTCCCCATCACTGATTCACCACCTCTGATTCCCCACCACTGATTGCCCATATCTAATTCCCTGCCTCTGTTTGCCCGCCTCTGATTCCCCGCCTCTGTTTCCCCATATCTGATTCCCCGCCTCTGAATCCCCAACTCTGATTCCCTGCCTCTGATTCCCCAGCTTCATTCCCCGCCTTTGATTCCCCCCGTCTGATTCCCAGCCTCTGAATCCCCGTGTCTGATAACCTGCCTCTGATTCCCCGCCTCTGATTCCCCGCCTCTGATTCCCTGCCTCTGATTTCCAACCTCTGATTCCCCACCTCTGATTCCCCGTGTTTGATTCCCCGCCTATGTTTCCCCGCCTCTGATTCCCCGCCTCTGTTTCCCAAGATCTAAGTCCCCGCCTCTGATTCCCCAACTCTAATTCCCCACCTCTGATTCCCCAGCTCTGATTCCCCGCCTCTGATTCCCTGCATCTGATTCCCTGCATCTGATTCGAAGCCTCTGATTCCCTGCCTCTGATTCCCAACCTCTGATTCCCCACCTCTGATTCCCCATATCTGATTCCCAGCATCTGTTTCCCCGCCTCTGATTCCCCGCCTCTGTTTCCCCATATCTGATTCCCGGCCTCTGGTTCCCCGCCTCTGATTCCCCACCTCTGATTCCCCATCTCTGATTCCGCACATCTGATTCCCTGCCTCTGATTCCCCGACTCTGATCCCCACCTCTGATTCCCCAGCTCTGATTCCCCGCCTCTGATTCCCCAACTCTGATTCCCCGCCTCTGATTCCCCAGCTCTGATTCCCCGCCTCTGATTCCCCGTGTTTGATTCCCTGCCTCTGATTCCCCGCCTCTGATTCCCCATCTCTGATTCACCACCTTTGATTCGCCACCTCTGATTCTCCATATCTGATTCCTCGCCTCTGTTTCCCCGCCTCTGATTCCCCGCCTCTGATTCCCCATATCTCATTCCCCGCCTCTGATTACCCATCTCTGATTCCCGGACTCTGATTCCCCACCTCTGATTCCCGGCCTCTTATTCCCGGCATCTGATTCCGGCCTCTGATTCCCGGCCTCTGATTCCCTGCTTCTGATTCCCCATCTCTGATTCCGCAAATCTAATTCCCTGCCTCTGATTCCCCACCTCTGATTCCCCATATCTGATTCCCTGCCTCTGTTTCCCCGCCTCTGATTCCCCGCCTCTGTTTCCCCATATCTAAGTCCCCGCCTCTGATTCCCCAACTTTGATTCCCCACCTCTGATTCCGCAGCTCTGATTCGCCACCTCTGATTCCCCGCCTCTGATTCCCCATCTCTGATTCCCCATCTCTGATTCCCCAATTCTGATTCCCCGCCTCTGATTCCCCAGCTCTGATTCCTCGCCTCTGATTCCCTTCCTCTGATACCCAACCACTCATTCCCCACCTCTGATTTCCCATATTGATTCCCTGTGTCTGATTCCCCGCATCTGATTCCCCAACTCTGATTCCCCGCCTCTGATTCCCCAGCTCTGATTCCCCGCCTCTGATTCCCCGTGTTTGATTCCCTGCCTCTGATTCCCGGCCTCCGATTCCCCATCTCTGATTCACCGCCTTTGATTCGCCACCTCTGATTCCCCATATCTGATTCCCCGCCTCTGTTTCCCCGCCTCTGATTCCCGGACTCTGATTCCCCACCTCTAATTCCCGGCCTCTTATTCCCGGCATCTGATTCAGGCCTCTGATTCCCGGCCTCTAATTCCCTGCTTCTGATTCTGATTCCCTGCCTCTGATTCCCCATCTCTGATTCCGCACATCTGATTCCCTGCCTCTGATTCCCCACCTCTGATTCCCCATATCTGACTCCCCGCCTCTGTTTCCCCGCCTCTGATTCCCCGCCTCTGTTTCCCAATATCTAAGTCCCCGCCTCTGATTCCCCAACTCTGATTCCCCACCTATGTTTCCCCAGCTCTGATTCCCCGCCTCTGATTCCCCGCATCTGATTCCCTGCATCTGATTCCAAGCCTCTGATTCCCTGCCTCTGATTCCCAACCTCTGATTCCCCACCTCTGATTCCCCATATCTGAATCCCCACCTCTGTTTCCCCGCCTCTGATTCCCCACCTCTGTTTCCTCATATCTGATTCCCGGCCTCTGATTCCCCGCCTCTGATTCCCCGCCTCTGATTCCCTGCCTCTGATTCCCCATCTCCGATTCCGCACATCTGATTCCCTGCCTCTGATTCCCCGCCTCTGATTCCCCGCCTCTGATTCCCTGCCTCTGATTCCCAACCTCTGATTCCCCACCTCTGATTCCCAATATCTGATTCCCCGCCTCTGTTTCCCCGCCTCTGATTCCCCTCCTCTGATTCACCAACTCTAATTCCCCGCCTCTGATTCGCCAGCTGTGATTCCCCGTGTTTGATTCCATGCCTCTGATTCCCTGCCCTGATTCCCCATCTCTGTTGCACCGCCTTTGATTCGCCACCTCTGATTCCCCATATCTGATTCCCCGCCTCTGTTTCCCCGCCTCTGATTCCCTGCCTCTGATTCCCAACCTCTGACTCCACACCTCTGATTCCCCATATCTGATTCCCCGCCTCTGTTTCTCCGCCTCTGATTCCCTGCCCCTGTTTCCCCATATCTGATTCCCTGCCTCTGATTCCCCAACTCTGATTCCCCGCCTCTGATTTCCCAGCTCTGATTCCCCGCCTCTGATTTCCCGTGTTTGATTCCCTGCCTCTGATTCCCCGCCTCTGATTCCCCATCTCTGATTCACCGCCTTTGATTCGCCACCTCTGATTCCACATATCTGATTCCCCACCTCTGTTTCCCCGCCTCTGATTCCCCGCCTCTGATTCTCCATATCTCATTCCCCGCCTCTGAATCCCCATCTCTGATTCCCGGACTCTGATTCCCCACCTCTGATTCCCGGCCTCTTATTCCCAGCATATGATTCCCGGCCTCTGATTCCCGGCCTCTGATTCCCCGCTTCTGATTCTGATTCCCTGCCTCTGATTCCCCATCTCTGATTCCGCACATCTGATTCCCTGCCTCTGATTCCCCACCTCTGATTCCCCATATCTGATATCCCGCCTCTGTTTCCCCACCTCTGATTCCCCGCCTCTGTTTCCCCATATCTAATTCCCAACCTCTGATGCCCCAACTCTGAATCCCTGCCTCTGATTCCCCGCGTTCTATTCCCTGCCTCTGATTCCCCGCCTGTGATTCCCCATCTCTCATTCACCACCTCTGATTCCCCACCTCTGATTCCCCATATCTAATTCCCCGCCTCTGTTTGCCCACCTCTGATTCCCCGCGTCTGTTTCCCCATATCTGATACCCCGCCTCTGAATCCCCAACTCTGATACCCTGCCTCTGATTCCCCAGCTCTGATTCCCCGCCTTTGATTCCCCCGTCTAATTCCCAGCCTCTGAAACCCCGTGTCTGATTTCTTGCCTCTGATTCCCCGCCTCTGATTCCCCATCTCTGATTCACAGCCTCTGATTCCCCACCTGTGATTCCCCATCTCTGATTCCGCACATCTGATTCCCTGCCTCTGATTCCCCGACTCTGATCCCCACCTCTGATTCTCCAGCTCTGATTCCCCGCCTCTGATTTCCCGTGTTTGATTCCCTGCCTCTGATTCCCCGCCTCTGATTCCCCATATCTCATTCCCCGCCTCTGATTCCCCATCTCTGATTCCCGGACTCTGATTCCCCACCTCTGATTCCCGGCCTCTTATTCCCGGCATCTGATTCCGGCCTCTGATTCCCGGCCTCTGATTCCCTGCTTCTGATTCCCCATCTCTGATTCCGCAAGTCTAATTCCCTGCCTCTGATTCCCCACCTCTGATTCCCCATATCTGATTCCCCGCCTCTGTTTCCCGGCCTCTGATTCCCCGCTTCTGATTCTGATTCCCTGCCTCTGATTCCCCATCTCTGATTCCGCACATCTGATTCCCTGCCTCTGATTCCCCACCTCTGATTCCCCATATCTGATTTCCCGCCTCTGTTTCCCCGCCTCTGATTCCCCGCCTATGTTTCCCCATATCTAATTCCCAACCTCTGATGCCCCAACTCTGATTCCCTGCCTCTGATTCCCCGCGTTCTATTCCCTGCCTCTGATTCCCCGCATGTGATTCCCCATCTCTGATTCACCTCCTCTGATTCCCCACCTCTGATTCCCCATATCTAATTCCCCGCCTCTGTTTGCCCGACTCTGATTCCCCGCCTCTGTTTCCCCATATCTGATTCCCCGCCTCTGAATCCCCAACTCTGATTCCCTGCCTCTGATTCCCCAGCTCTGATTCCCCGCCTTTGATTCCCCCGTCTGATTCCCAGCCTCTGAAACCCCGTGTCTGATTTCTTGCCTCTGATTCCCCGCCTCTGATTCCCCATCTCTGATTCACAGCCTCTGATTCCCCACCTCTGATTCCCCATCTCTGATTCCGCACATCTGATTCCCTGCCTCTGATTCCCCGACTCTGATCCCCACCTCTGATTCCCCAGCTCTGATTCCCCGCCTCTGATTCCCCAACTCTGATTCCCCGCCTCTGATTCCCCAGCTCTGATTCCCCGCCTCTGTTTCCCAATATCTAAGTCCCCGCCTCTGATTCCCCAACTCTGATTCCCCACCTATGTTTCCCCAGCTCTGATTCCCCGCCTCTGATTCCCCGCATCTGATTCCCTGCATCTGATTCCAAGCCTCTGATTCCCTGCCTCTGATTCCCAACCTCTGATTCCCCACCTCTGATTCCCCATATCTGAATCCCCACCTCTGTTTCCCCGCCTCTGATTCCCCACCTCTGTTTCCTCATATCTGATTCCCGGCCTCTGATTCCCCGCCTCTGATTCCCCGCCTCTGATTCCCTGCCTCTGATTCCCCATCTCCGATTCCGCACATCTGATTCCCTGCCTCTGATTCCCCGCCTCTGATTCCCCGCCTCTGATTCCCTGCCTCTGATTCCCAACCTCTGATTCCCCACCTCTGATTCCCAATATCTGATTCCCCGCCTCTGTTTCCCCGCCTCTGATTCCCCTCCTCTGATTCACCAACTCTAATTCCCCGCCTCTGATTCGCCAGCTGTGATTCCCCGTGTTTGATTCCATGCCTCTGATTCCCTGCCCTGATTCCCCATCTCTGTTGCACCGCCTTTGATTCGCCACCTCTGATTCCCCATATCTGATTCCCCGCCTCTGTTTCCCCGCCTCTGATTCCCTGCCTCTGATTCCCAACCTCTGACTCCACACCTCTGATTCCCCATATCTGATTCCCCGCCTCTGTTTCCCCGCCTCTGATTCCCTGCCCCTGTTTCCCCATATCTGATTCCCTGCCTCTGATTCCCCAACTCTGATTCCCCGCCTCTGATTTCCCAGCTCTGATTCCCCGCCTCTGATTTCCCGTGTTTGATTCCCTGCCTCTGATTCCCCGCCTCTGATTCCCCATCTCTGATTCACCGCCTTTGATTCGCCACCTCTGATTCCACATATCTGATTCCCCACCTCTGTTTCCCCGCCTCTCATTCCCCGCCTCTGATTCTCCATATCTCATTCCCCGCCTCTGAATCCCCATCTCTGATTCCCGGACTCTGATTCCCCACCTCTGATTCCCGGCCTCTTATTCCCAGCATATGATTCCCGGCCTCTGATTCCCGGCCTCTGATTCCCCGCTTCTGATTCTGATTCCCTGCCTCTGATTCCCCATCTCTGATTCCGCACATCTGATTCCCTGCCTCTGATTCCCCACCTCTGATTCCCCATATCTGATATCCCGCCTCTGTTTCCCCACCTCTGATTCCCCGCCTCTGTTTCCCCATATCTAATTCCCAACCTCTGATGCCCCAACTCTGAATCCCTGCCTCTGATTCCCCGCGTTCTATTCCCTGCCTCTGATTCCCCGCCTGTGATTCCCCATCTCTCATTCACCACCTCTGATTCCCAACCTCTGATTCCCAATATCTAATTCCCCGCCTCTGTTTGCCCACCTCTGATTCCCCGCGTCTGTTTCCCCATATCTGATACCCCGCCTCTGAATCCCCAACTCTGATTCCCTGCCTCTGATTCCCCAGCTCTGATTCCCCGCCTTTGATTCCCCCGTCTAATTCCCAGCCTCTGAAACCCCGTGTCTGATTTCTTGCCTCTGATTCCCCGCCTCTGATTCCCCATCTCTGATTCACAGCCTCTGATTCCCCACCTGTGATTCCCCATCTCTGATTCCGCACATCTGATTCCCTGCCTCTGATTCCCCGACTCTGATCCCCACCTCTGATTCTCCAGCTCTGATTCCCCGCCTCTGATTTCCCGTGTTTGATTCCCTGCCTCTGATTCCCCGCCTCTGATTCCCCATATCTCATTCCCCGCCTCTGATTCCCCATCTCTGATTCCCGGACTCTGATTCCCCACCTCTGATTCCCGGCCTCTTATTCCCGGCATCTGATTCCGGCCTCTGATTCCCGGCCTCTGATTCCCTGCTTCTGATTCCCCATCTCTGATTCCGCAAGTCTAATTCCCTGCCTCTGATTCCCCACCTCTGATTCCCCATATCTGATTCCCCGCCTCTGTTTCCCGGCCTCTGATTCCCCGCTTCTGATTCTGATTCCCTGCCTCTGATTCCCCATCTCTGATTCCGCACATCTGATTCCCTGCCTCTGATTCCCCACCTCTGATTCCCCATATCTGATTTCCCGCCTCTGTTTCCCCGCCTCTGATTCCCCGCCTATGTTTCCCCATATCTAATTCCCAACCTCTGATGCCCCAACTCTGATTCCCTGCCTCTGATTCCCCGCGTTCTATTCCCTGCCTCTGATTCCCCGCATGTGATTCCCCATCTCTGATTCACCTCCTCTGATTCCCCACCTCTGATTCCCCATATCTAATTCCCCGCCTCTGTTTGCCCGACTCTGATTCCCCGCCTCTGTTTCCCCATATCTGATTCCCCGCCTCTGAATCCCCAACTCTGATTCCCTGCCTCTGATTCCCCAGCTCTGATTCCCCGCCTTTGATTCCCCCGTCTGATTCCCAGCCTCTGAAACCCCGTGTCTGATTTCTTGCCTCTGATTCCCCGCCTCTGATTCCCCATCTCTGATTCACAGCCTCTGATTCCCCACCTCTGATTCCCCATCTCTGATTCCGCACATCTGATTCCCTGCCTCTGATTCCCCGACTCTGATCCCCACCTCTGATTCCCCAGCTCTGATTCCCCGCCTCTGATTCCCCAACTCTGATTCCCCGCCTCTGATTCCCCAGCTCTGATTCCCCGCCTCTGATTCCCCGTGTTTGATTCCCTGCCTCTGATTCCCCGCCTCTGATTCCCCATCTCTGATTCACCGCCTTTGATTCGCCACCTCTGATTCCCCATATCTGATTCCTCGCCTCTGTTTCCCCGCCTCTGATTCCCCGCCTCTGATTCCCCATATCTCATTCCCCGCCTCTGATTCCCCACCTCTGATTCCCGGCCTCTTATTCCCGGCATCTGATTCCGGCCTCTGATTCCCGGCCTCTGATTCCCTGCTTCTGATTCCCCATCTCTGATTCCATGCATCTTATTCCCAGCCTCTGATTCCCAGCCTCTGATTCCCAACCTCTGATTCCCCACCTCTGATTCCCCATATCTGATTCCCCGCCTCTGTTTCCCCGCCTCTGATTCCCCGCCTCTGTTTCCCCATATCTGATCCCCGCCTCTATTTGCCCGCATCTGATTCCCCGCCTCTGTTTCCCCATATCTGATTCCCCGCCTCTGAATCCCCAACTCTGATTCCCTGCCTCTAATTTCCCAGCTCTGATTCCCCGCCTCTGATTTCCCGCGTCTGATTACCGGCCTCTGATTCCCCGCCTCTGATTCCCCATCTCTGATTCACAACCTCTGATTCCCCACCTCTGATACCCCATATCTGATTCCCCGCCTCTGTTACCCCGCCTCTGATTCCCCACCTCTGATTCCCAATATCTGATTCCCCGCCTCTGATTCCCCACCTCTGATTCCCCGCCTCTGATTCGCCAGCTATGATTCCCCGCCTCTGAATCCCCATGTTTGATTCCCTTCCTCTGATTCCCGGCCTCTGATTCCCCATCTCTGATTCACCGCCTTTGATTCGCCACCTCTGATTCCCCATATCTGATTCCCCGCCTCTGTTTCCCCGCCTCTGATTCCCCGCCTCTGATTCCCCATATCTCATTCCCCGCCTCTGAATCCCCATCTCTGATTCCCGGACTCTGATTCCCCACCTCTGATTCCCTGCTTCTGATTCTGATTCCCTGCCTTTGATTCCCCATCTCTGATTCCGCACATCTGATTCCCTGCCTCTGATTCCCCATCTCTGATTCCCCATATCTGATTCCCCGCCTCTGTTTCCCCGCCTCTGATTCCCCGCCTCTGTTTCCCAATATCTAAGTCCCCGCCTCTGATTCGCCAACTCTAATTCCCCACCTCTGATTCCCCAGCTCTGATTCCCCGCCTCTGATTCCCCGCATCTGATTCCCTGCATCTGATTCCAAGCCTCTTATTCCCTGCCTCTGATTCCCAACCTCTGATTCCCCACCTCTGATTCCCCATATCTGATTCCCAGCCTCTGTTTCCCCGCCTCTGATTCCCCGCCTCTGTTTCCCCATATCTGATTCCCGGCCTCTGGTTCCCCGCCTCTGATTCCCCGCCTCTGATTCCCTGCCTCTGATTCCCCATCTCCGATTCCGCACATCTGATTCCCTGCCTCTGATTCCCCGCCTCTGATTCCCCGCCTCTGATTCCCTGCCTCTGATTCCCAACCTCTGATTCCCCACCTCTGATTCCCCGTGTTTGATTCCCCGCCTCTGTTTCCCCGCCTCTGATTCCCCGCCTCTGATTCCCCAACTCTAATTCCCCGCCTCTGATTCCCCATATCTGATTCCCCGCCTCTGTTTCCCCGCCTCTGATTCCCCGCCCCTGTTTCCCCATATCTGATTCCCTGCCTCTGATTCCCCAACTTTGATTCCCAGCATCTGATTCCCCAGCTCTGATTCCCCGCCTCTGATTCCCCGCATCTGATTCCCTGCATCTGATTCCAAGCCTCTGATTCCCTGCCTCTGATTCCCAACCTCTGATTCCCCACCTCTGATTCCCCATATCTGATCCCCAGCCTCTGTTTCCCCGCCTCTCTTTCCCCATATCTCATTCCCGGCCTCTGATTCCCCGCCTCTGATTCCCCGCCTCTGATTCCCTGCCTCTGATTCCCCATCTCCGATTCCGCACATCTGATTCCCTGCCTCTGATTCCCCGCCTCTGATTCCCCGCCTCTGATTCCCTGCATCTGATTCCCAACCTCTGATTCCCCACCTCTGATTCCCCGTGTTTGATTCCCCGCCTCTGTTTCCCCGCCTCTGATTCCCCGCCTCTGATTCCCCAACTCTAATTCCCCGCCTCTGATTCCCCATATCTGATTCCCTGCCTCTGTTTCCCCGCCTCTGATTCCCCGCCCCTGTTTCGCCATATCTGATTCCCTGCCTCTGATTCCCCAACTTTGATTCCCAGCCTCTGATTCCCCAGCTCTGATTCCCCGCCTCTGATTCCCCGTGTTTGATTCCCTGCCTCTGATTCCCCGCCTCTGATTCCCCATCTCTGATTCACCGCCTTTGATTCGCCACCTCTGATTCCCCATATCTGATTCCCCACCTCTGTTTCCCCGCCTCTGATTCCCCGCCTCTGATTCTCCATATCTCATTCCCCGCCTCTGACTCCCCATCTCTGATTCCCGGACTCTGATTCCCCACCTCTGATTCCCGGCCTCTTATTCCCAGCATCTGATTCCAGGCCTCTGATTCCCGGCCTCTGACTCCCCGCTTCTGATTCTGATTCCCTGCCTCTGATTCCCCATCTCTGATTCCGCACATCTGATTACCTGCCTCTGATTCCCCACCTCTGATTCCCCATATCTGATTCCCCGCCTCTGTTTCCACGCCTCTGATTCCCCGCCTCTGTTTCCCCATATCTAATTCCCCACCTCTGATGCCCCAACTCTGATTCCCCGCCTCTGATTCCACAGCTCTGATTCCCCGCCTCTGATTCCCCACATCCGATTCCCCATATCTGATTCCCCGCCTCTGTTTCCCCGCCCCTGATTCCCCGCCTCTGTTTCCCCATATCTGATTCCCCTCCTCTGATTCCCAACTATGATTCCCCGCCTCTTATTCCCCAGCTCTGATTCCCTGCCTCTGATTCCCCGCGTTCTATTCTCTGCCTCTGATTCCCCGCCTGTGATTCCCCATCTCTGATTCACCACCTCTGATTCCCCACCACTGATTCCCCATATCTAATTCCCCGCCTCTGTTTGCCCGCCTCTGATTCCCCGCCTCTGTTTCCCCATATCTGATTACCCGCCTCTGAATCCCCAACTCTGATTCCCTGCCTCTGATTCCCCAGCTTCATTACCTGCCTTTGATTCCCCCCGTCTGATTCCCAGCCTCTGAATCCCCGTGTCTGATAACCTGCCTCTGATTCCCCGCCTCTGATTCCCCATCTCAGATTCATCGCCTCTGATTCCCCAACTCTGATTCCCCATCTCTGATTCCGCACATCCGATTCCCTGCCTCTGATTCCCCGACTCTGATTCCCCACCTCTAATTCCCCAGCTCTGATTCCCCGCCTCTGATTCCCCAACTCTGATTCCGCGCCTCTGATTCCCCAGCTCTGATTCCCCGCCTCTGATTCCCCATATCTAAGTCCCCGCCTCTGATTCCCCAACTTTGATTCCCCACCTCTGATTCCCCAGCTCTGTTTCCCCGCCTCTGATTCCCCACCTCTGATTCCCCATATCTGATTCCCAGCCTCTGTTTCCCCGCCTCTGATTCCCCGCCTCTGTTTCCCCATATCTGATTCCCGGCCTCTGATTCCCCGCCTCTGATTCCCCGCCTCTGATTCCCTGCCTCTGATTCCCCATCTCCGATTCCGCACATCTGATTCCCTGCCTCTCATTCCCCGCCTCTGATTCCCCGCCTCTGATTCCCTGCCTCTGATTCCCAACCTCTGATTCCCCACCTCTGATTCCCCGTGTTTGATTCCCCGCCTCTGTTTCCCCGCCTCTGATTCCCCGCCTTTGATTCCCCAACTCTAGTTCCCCGCCTCTGATTCCCCAACTCTAATTCCCCACCTCTGATTCCCCATATCTGATTCCCCGCCTCTGTTTCCCCGCCTCTGATTCCCCGCCCCTGTTTCCCCATATTTGATTCCCTGCCTCTGATTCCCCAACTTTGATTCCCAGCCTCTGATTCCCCAGCTCTGATTCCCCGCCTCTGATTCCCCGCATCTGATTCCCTGCATCTGATTCCAAGCCTCTGATTCCCTGCCTCTGATTCCCAACCTCTGATTCCCCACCTCTGATTCCCCATATCTGATTCCCAGCCTCTGTTTCCCCGCCTCTGATTCCCCGCCTCTGTTTCCCCATATCTGATTCCCGGCCTCTGATTCCCCGCCTCTGATTCCCCGCCTCTGATTCCCTGCCTCTGATTCCCCATCTCCGATTCCGCACATCTGATTCCCTGCCTCTGATTCCCCGCCTCTGATTCCCCGCCTCTGATTCCCTGCCTCTGATTTCCAACCTCTGATTCCCCACCTCTGATTCCCCGTGTTTGATTCCCCGCCTATGTTTCCCCGCCTCTGATTCCCCGCCTCTGTTTCCCAATATCTAAGTCCCCGCCTCTGATTCCCCAACTCTAATTCCCCACCTCTGATTTCCCAGCTCTGATTCCCCGCCTCTGATTCCCTGCATCTGATTCCCTGCATCTGATTCCAAGCCTCTGATTCCCTGCCTCTGATTCCCAACCTCTGATTCCCCACCTCTGATTCCCCATATCTGATTCCCAGCATCTGTTTCCCCGCCTCTGATTCCCCGCCTCTGTTTCCCCATATCTGATTCCCGGCCTCTGGTTCCCCGCCTCTGATTCCCCGCCTCTGATTCCCTGCCTCTGATTCCCCATCTCCGATTCCGCACTTCTGATTCCCTGCCTCTGATTCCCCGCCTCTGATTCCCCGCCTCTGAATCCCTGCCTCTGATTCCCAACCTCTGATTCCCCACCTCTGATTCCCCGTGTTTGATTCCCCGCCTCTGTATCCCCGCCTCTGATTCCCCGCCTCTGATTCCCCAACTCTAATTCCCCGCCTCTGATTCCCCATATCTGATTCCCCGCCTCTGTTTCCCCGCCTCTGATTCCCCGCCCCTGTTTCCCCATATCTGATTCCCTGCCTCTGATTCCCCAACTTTGATTCCCAGCCTCTGATTCCCCAGCTCTGATTCCCCGCCTCTGATTCCCCGCATCTGATTCCCTGCATCTGATTCCAAGCCTCTGATTCCCTGCCTCTGATTCCCAACCTCTGATTCCCCACCTCTGATTCCCCATATCTGATTCCCAGCCTCTGTTTCCCCGCCTCTCATTCCCCGCCTCTGTTTCCCCATATCTGATTCCCGGCCTCTTGATTCCCCGCATCTGATTCCCCGCCTCTGATTCCCTGCCTCTGATTCCTCATCTCCGATTCCGCACATCTGATTCCCTGCCTCTGATTCCCCACCTCTGATTCCCCGCCTCTGATTCCCTGCCTCTGATTCCCAACCTCTGATTCCCCACCTCTGATTCCCCGTGTTTGATTCCCCACCTCTGTTTCCCCGCCTCTGATTCCACAGCTCTGATTCCCCGCCTCTGATTCCCCACATCCGATTCCCCATATCTGATTCCCCGCCTCTGTTTCCCCGCCCCTGATTCGCCGCCTCTGTTTCCCAATATCTGATTCCCCGCCTCTGATTTTCAACTATGATTCCCCGCCTCTTATTCCCCAGCTCTGATTCCCTGCCTCTGATTCCCCGCGTTCTATTCCCTGCCTCTGATTCCCCGCCTGTGATTCCCCATCTCTGATTCACCACCTCTGATTCCCCACCACTGATTCCCCACATCTAATTCCCCGCCTCTGTTTGCCCGCCTCTGATTCCCCGCCTCTGTTTCCCCATATCTGATTCCCCGCCTCTGAATCCCCAACTCTGATTCCCTGCCTCTGATTCCCCAGCTTCATTCCCCGCCTTTGATTCCCCCCGTCTGATTCCCAGCCTCTGAATCCCCGTGTCTGATAACCTGCCTCTGATTCCCCGCCTCTGATTCCCCATCTCAGATTCACCGCCTCTGATTCCCCAACTCTGATTCCCCATCTCTGATTCCGCACATTCGATTCCCTGCCTCGGATTCCCCGACTCTGATTCCCCACCTCTGATTCCCCAGCTCTGATTCCCCGCCTCTGATTCCCCAACTCTGATTCCCCGCCTCTGATTCCCCAGCTCTGATTCCCCGCCACTGATTCCGCGTGTTTGATCCCCTGCCTCTGATTCCCCAGCTCTGATTCCCCATCTCTGATTCACCGCCTTTGATTCGCCACCTCTGATTCCCAATATCTGATTCCTCGCCACTCTTTCCCCGCCTCTGATTCCCCGACTCTGATTCCCCATATCTCATTCCCCGCCTCTGATTCCCCATCTCTGATTCCCGGACTCTGATTCCCCACCTCTGATTCCCGACCTCTTATTCCCGGCATCTGATTCCGGCCTCTGATTCCCGGCCTCTGATTCCCTGCTTCTGATTCTGATTCCCTGCCTCTGATTCCCCATTTCTGATTCCGCACATCTAATTCCCTGCCTCTGATTCCCCACCTCTGATTCCCCATATCTGAATCCCCGCCTCTGTTTCCCCGTCTCTGAATCCCCGCCTCTGTTTCCCCATATCTAAGTCCCCGCCTCTGATTCCCCAACTTTGATTCCCCACCTCTGATTCCCCAGCTCTGATTCCCCGCCTCTGATTCCCCACCTCTGATTCCCCATATCTGATTCCCAGCCTCTGTTTCCCCGCCTCTGATTCCCCGCCTCTGTTTCCCCATATCTGATTCCCGGCCTCTGATTCCCCGCCTCTGATTCCCCGCCTCTGATTCCCTGCCTCTGATTCCCCATCTCCGATTCCGCACATCTGATTCCCTGCCTCTCATTCCCCGCCTCTGATTCCCCGCCTCTGATTCCCTGCCTCTGATTCCCAACCTCTGATTCCCCACCTCTGATTCCCCGTGTTTGATTCCCCGCCTCTGTTTCCCCGCCTCTGATTCCCCGCCTCTGATTCCCCAACTCTAATTCCCCGCCTCTGATTCCCCATATCTGATTCCCCGCCTCTGTTTCCCCGCCTCTGATTCCCCGCCCCTGTTTCCCCATATCTGATTCCCTGCCTCTGATTCCCCAACTTTGATTCCCAGCCTCTGATTCCCCAGCTCTGATTCCCCGCCTCTGATTCCCCGCATCTGATTCCCTGCATCTGATTCCAAGCCTCTGATTCCCTGCCTCTGATTCCCAACCTCTGATTCCCCACCTCTGATTCCCCATATCTGATACCCAGCCTCTGTTTCCCCGCCTCTGATTCCCCGCCTCTGTTTCCCCATATCTTATTCCCGGCCTCTGATTCCCCGCCTCTGATTCCCCGCCTCTGATTCCCTGCCTCTGATTCCCCATCTCCGATTCCGCACATGTGATTCCCTGCCTCTGATTCCCCGCCTCTGATTCCCCGCCTCTGATTCCCCGCCTCTGATTTCCAACCTCTGATTCCCCACCTCTGATTCCCCGTGTTTGATTCCCCGCCTATGTTTCCCCGCCTCTGATTCCCCGCCTCTGTTTCCCAATATCTAAGTCCCCGCCTCTGATTCCCCAACTCTAATTCCCCACCTCTGATTCCCCAGCTCTGATTCCCCGCCTCCGATTCGCTGCATCTGATTCCCTGCATCTGATTCCAAGCCTCTGATTCCCTGCCTCTGATTCCCAACCTCTGATTCCCCACCTCTGATTCCCCATATCTGATTCCCAGCATCTGTTTCCCCGCCTCTGATTCCCCGCCTCTGTTTCCCCATATCTGATTCCAGTCCTCTGGTTCCCCGCCTCTGATTCCCCGCCTCTGATTCCCTGCCTCTGATTCCCCATCTCCGATTCCGCACATCTGATTCCCTGCCTCTGATTCCCCGCCTCTGATTCCCCGCCTCTGATTCCCCGCCTCTGATTCCCTGCCTCTGATTCCCAACCTCTGATTCCCCACCTCTGATTCCCCGTGTTTGATTCCCCGCCTCTGTATCCCCGCCTCTGATTCCCCGCCTCTGATTCCCCAACTCTAATTCCCCGCCTCTGATTCCCCATATCTGATTCCCCGCCTCTGTTTCCCCGCCTCTGATTCCCCGCCCCTGTTTCCCCATATCTGATTCCCTGCCTCTGATTCCCCAACTTTGATTCCCAGCCTCTGATTCCCCAGCTCTGATTCCCCGCCTCTGATTCCCCGCATCTAATTCCCTGCATCTGATTCCAAGCCTCTGATTCCCTGCCTCTGATTCCCAACCTCTGATTCCCCACCTCTGATTCCCCATATCTGATTCCCAGCCTCTGTTTCCCCGCCTCTGATTCCCCGCCTCTGTTTCCCCATATCTGATTCCCGGCCTCTGATTCCCCGCATCTGATTCCCCGCCTCTGATTCCCTGCCTCTGATTCCCCAACTTTGATTCCCAGCCTCTGATTCCCCAGCTCTGATTCCCCACCTCTGATTCCCCGCATCTGATTCCCTGCATCTGATTCCATGCCTCTGATTCCCTGCCTCTGATTCCCAACCTCTGATTCCCCACCTCTGATTCCCCATATCTGATTCCCAGCCTCTGTTTCCCCGCCTCTGATTCCCCGACTCTGTTTCCCCATATCTGATCCCCGGCCTCTGATTCCCCGCATCTGATTCCCCGCCTCTGATTCCCTGCCTCTGATTCCTCATCTCCGATTCCGCACATCTGATTCCCTGCCTCTGATTCCCCGCCTCTGATTCCCCGCCTCTGATTCCCTGCCTCTGATTCCCAACCTCTGATTCCCCACCTCTGATTCCCCGTGTTTGATTCCCCGCCTCTGTTTCCCCGCCTCTGTTTCCCCGCCTCTGATTCACCGCCCCTGTTTCCCCATATCTGATTCCCTGCCTCTGATTCCCCAACTTTGATTCCCAGCCTCTGATTCCCCAGCTCTGATTCCCCGCCTCTGATTCCCCGTGTTTGATTCCCTGCCTCTGATTCCCCGCCTCTGATTCCCCATCTCTGATTCACAGCCTTTGATTCGCCACCTATCATTCCCCATATCTGATTCCCCACCTCTGTTTCCCCGCCTCTGATTCCCCGCCTCTGATTCCCCGCCTCTGATTTCCAACCTCTGATTCCCCACCTCTGATTCCCCGTGTTTGATTCCCCGCCTATGTTTCCCCGCCTCTGATTCCCCGCCTCTGTTTCCCAATATCTAAGTCCCCGCCTCTGATTCCCCAACTCTAATTCCCCACCTCTGATTCCCCAGCTCTGATTCCCCGCCTCCGATTCGCTGCATCTGATTCCCTGCATCTGATTCCAAGCCTCTGATTCCCTGCCTCTGATTCCCAACCTCTGATTCCCCACCTCTGATTCCCCATATCTGATTCCCAGCATCTGTTTCCCCGCCTCTGATTCCCCGCCTCTGTTTCCCCATATCTGATTCCAGTCCTCTGGTTCCCCGCCTCTGATTCCCCGCCTCTGATTCCCTGCCTCTGATTCCCCATCTCCGATTCCGCACATCTGATTCCCTGCCTCTGATTCCCCGCCTCTGATTCCCCGCCTCTGATTCCCCGCCTCTGATTCCCTGCCTCTGATTCCCAACCTCTGATTCCCCACCTCTGATTCCCCGTGTTTGATTCCCCGCCTCTGTATCCCCGCCTCTGATTCCCCGCCTCTGATTCCCCAACTCTAATTCCCCGCCTCTGATTCCCCATATCTGATTCCCCGCCTCTGTTTCCCCGCCTCTGATTCCCCGCCCCTGTTTCCCCATATCTGATTCCCTGCCTCTGATTCCCCAACTTTGATTCCCAGCCTCTGATTCCCCAGCTCTGATTCCCCGCCTCTGATTCCCCGCATCTAATTCCCTGCATCTGATTCCAAGCCTCTGATTCCCTGCCTCTGATTCCCAACCTCTGATTCCCCACCTCTGATTCCCCATATCTGATTCCCAGCCTCTGTTTCCCCGCCTCTGATTCCCCGCCTCTGTTTCCCCATATCTGATTCCCGGCCTCTGATTCCCCGCATCTGATTCCCCGCCTCTGATTCCCTGCCTCTGATTCCCCAACTTTGATTCCCAGCCTCTGATTCCCCAGCTCTGATTCCCCACCTCTGATTCCCCGCATCTGATTCCCTGCATCTGATTCCATGCCTCTGATTCCCTGCCTCTGATTCCCAACCTCTGATTCCCCACCTCTGATTCCCCATATCTGATTCCCAGCCTCTGTTTCCCCGCCTCTGATTCCCCGACTCTGTTTCCCCATATCTGATCCCCGGCCTCTGATTCCCCGCATCTGATTCCCCGCCTCTGATTCCCTGCCTCTGATTCCTCATCTCCGATTCCGCACATCTGATTCCCTGCCTCTGATTCCCCGCCTCTGATTCCCCGCCTCTGATTCCCTGCCTCTGATTCCCAACCTCTGATTCCCCACCTCTGATTCCCCGTGTTTGATTCCCCGCCTCTGTTTCCCCGCCTCTGTTTCCCCGCCTCTGATTCCCCGCCCCTGTTTCCCCATATCTGATTCCCTGCCTCTGATTCCCCAACTTTGATTCCCAGCCTCTGATTCCCCAGCTCTGATTCCCCGCCTCTGATTCCCCGTGTTTGATTCCCTGCCTCTGATTCCCCGCCTCTGATTCCCCATCTCTGATTCACAGCCTTTGATTCGCCACCTATCATTCCCCATATCTGATTCCCCACCTCTGTTTCCCCACCTCTGATTCCCCGCCTCTGATTCTCCATATCTCATTCCCCGCCTCTGACTCCCCATCTCTGATTCCCGGACTCTGATTCCCCACCTCTGATTCCCGGCCTCTTATTCCCAGCATCTGATTCCAGGCCTCTGATTCCCGGCCTCTGACTCCCCGCTTCTGATTCTGATTTCTGCCGCTGATTCCCCGCCTCTGATTCCGCACATCTGATTCCTCGCCTCTGTTTCCCCAGATCTAATTCCCCACCTCTGATGTCCCAACTCTGATTCCCCGCCTCTGATTCCCCAGCTCTGATTCCCTGCCTCTGATTCTCCACATCCGATTCCCCATATCTGATTCCCCGCCTCTGTTTCCCCGCCCCTGATTCCCCGCCTCTGTTTCCCCATATCTGATTCCCCGCCCCTGATTCCCAACTATGATTCCCCGCCTCTTATTCCCCAGCTCTGATTCCCTGCCTCTGATTCCCCGCGTTCTATTCCCTGCCTCTGATTCCCCGCCTGTGATTCCCCATCACTGATTCACCACCTCTGATTCCCCACCACTGATTGCCCATATCTAATTCCCTGCCTCTGTTTGCCCGCCTCTGATTCCCCGCCTCTGTTTCCCCATATCTGATTCCCCGCCTCTGAATCCCCAACTCTGATTCCCTGCCTCTGATTCCCCAGCTTCATTACCCGCCTTTGATTCCCCCCGTCTGATTCCCAGCCTCTGAATCCCCGTGTCTGATAACCTGCCTCTGATTCCCCGCCTCTGATTCCCCGCCTCTGATTCCCTGCCTCTGATTTCCAACCTCTGATTCCCCACCTCTGATTCCCCGTGTTTGATTCCCCGCCTATGTTTCCCCGCCTCTGATTCCCCGCCTCTGTTTCCCAAGATCTAAGTCCCCGCCTCTGATTCCCCAACTCTAATTCCCCACCTCTGATTCCCCAGCTCTGATTCCCCGCCTCTGATTCCCTGCATCTGATTCCCTGCATCTGATTCGAAGCCTCTGATTCCCTGCCTCTGATTCCCAACCTCTGATTCCCCACCTCTGATTCCCCATATCTGATTCCCAGCATCTGTTTCCCCGCCTCTGATTCCCCGCCTCTGTTTCCCCATATCTGATTCCCGGCCTCTGGTTCCCCGCCTCTGATTCCCCGCCTCTGATTCCCTGCCTCTGATTCCCCATCTCCGATTCCGCACATCTGATTCCCTGCCTCTGATTCCCCGCCTCTGATTCCCCGCCTCTGATTCCCTGCCTCTGATTCCCAACCTCTGATTCCCCACCTCTGATTCCCCGTGTTTGATTCCCGCCTCTGTATCCCCGCCTCTGATTCCCCGCCTCTGATTCCCCAACTTTAATTCCCCGCCTCTGATTCCCCATATCTGATTCCCCGCCTCTGTTTCCCCGCCTCTGATTCCCCGCCCCTGTTTCCCCATATCTGATTCCCTGCCTCTGTTTCCCCGCCTCTGATTCCCCGCCTCTGTTTCCCCATATCTGATTCCCGGCCTCTGATTCCCCGCATCTGATTCCCCGCCTCTGATTCCCTGCCTCTGATTCCCCAACTTTGATTCCCAGCCTCTGATTCCCCAGCTCTGATTCCCCGCCTCTGATTCCCCGCATCTGATTCCCTGCATCTGATTCCAAGCCTCTGATTCCCTGCCTCTGATTCCCAACCTCTGATTCCCCACCTCTGATTCCCCATATCTGATTCCCAGCCTCTGATTCCCCGCCTCTGATTCCCCGCCTCTGTTTCCCCATATCTGATTCCCGGCCTCTGATTCCCCGCATCTGATTCCCCGCCTCTGATTCCCTGCCTCTGATTCCTCATCTCCGAATCCGCACATCTGATTCCCTGCCTCTGATTCCCCGCCTCTGATTCCCCGCCTCTGATTCCCTGCCTCTGATTCCCAACCTCTGATTCCCCACCTCTGATTCCCCGTGTTTGATTCCCCGCCTCTGTTTCCCCGCCTCTGATTCCCCGCCTCTGATTCCCCGCCTCTGTTTCCCCATATCTGATTCCCCGCCTCTGATTCCCCATCTCTGATTCACAGCCTTTGATTCGCCACCTCTGATTCCCCATATCTGATTCCCCACCTCTGTTTCCCCACCTCTGGTTCCCCGCCTCTGATTCTCCATATCTCATTCCCCGCCTCTGACTCCCCATCTCTGATTCCCGGACTCTGATTCCCCACCTCTGATTCCCGGCCTCTTATTCCCAGCATCTGACTCCAGGCCTCTGATTCCCGGCCTCTGACTCCCCCTTTCTTATTCTGATTCCCTGCCTCTGATTCCCCGCCTCTGATTCCGCACATCTGATTCCCCGCCTCTGTTTCCCCAGATCTAATTCCCCACCTCTGATGCCCCAACTCTGATTCCCCGCCTCTGATTCCCCAGCTCTGATTCCCTGCCTCTGATTCTCCACATCCGATTCCCCATATCTGATTCCCCGCCTCTGTTTCCCCGCCCCTGATTCCCCGCCTCTGTTTCCCCATATCTGATTCCCCGCCTCTGATTCCCAACTATGATTCCCCGCCTCTTATTCCCCAGCTCTGATTCCCTGCCTCTGATTCCCCGCGTTCTATTCCCTGCCTCTGATTCCCCGCCTGTGATTCCCCATCACTGATTCACCACATCTGATTCCCCACCACTGATTGACCATATCTAATTCCCCGCCTCTGTTTGCCCGCCTCTGATACCCCGCCTCTGTTTCCCCATATCTGATTCCCCGCCTCTGAATCCCCAACTCTGATTCCCTGCCTCTGATTCCCCAGCTTCATTCCCCGCCTTTGATTCCCCCCGTCTGATTCCCAACCTCTGAATCCCCGTGTCTGATAACCTGCCTCTGATTCCCCGCCTCTGATTCCCCATCTCAGATTCACCGCCTCTGATTCCCCACCTCTGATTCCCCATCTCTGATTCCGCACATCCGATTCCCTGCCTCTGATTCCCCGACTCTGATTCCCCACCTCTGATTCCCCAGCTCTGATTCCCCGCCTCTGATTCCCCAACTCTGATTCCCCGCCTCTGATTCCCCAGCTCTGATTCCCCGCCTCTGATTCCCCGTGTTTGATCCCCTGCCTCTGATTCCCCAGCTCTGATTCCCCATCTCTGATTCACCGCCTTTGATTCGCCACCTCTGATTCCCCATATCTGATTCCTCGCCACTGTTTCCCCGCCTCTGATTCCCCGCCTCTGATTCCCCATATCTCATTCCCCGCCTCTGATTCCCCATCTCTGATTCCCGGACTCTGATTCCCCACCTCTGATTCCCGACCTCTTATTCCCGGCATCTGATTCCGGCCTCTGATTCCCGGCCTCTGATTCCCTGCTTCTGATTCTGATTCCCTGCCTCTGATTCCCCATTTCTGATTCCGCACATCTAATTCCCTGCCTCTGATTCCCCACCTCTGATTCCCCATATCTGAATCCCCGCCTCTGTTTCCCCGTCTCTGATTCCCCGCCTCTGTTTCCCCATATCTAAGTCCCCGCCTCTGATTCCCCAACTTTGATTCCCCACCTCTGATTCCCCAGCTCTGATTCCCCGCCTCTGATTCCCCACATCTGATTCCCCATACCTGATTCCCAGCCTCTGTTTCCCCGCCTCAGATTCCCCGCTTCTGTTTCCCCATATCTGATTCCCGGCCTCTGATTCCCCGCCTCTGATTCCCCGCCTCTGATTCCCTGCCTCTGATTCCCCATCTCCGATTCCGCACATCTGATTCCCTGCCTCTCATTCCCCGCCTCTGATTCCCCGCCTCTGATTCCCTGCCTCTGATTCCCAACCTCTGATTCCCCACCTCTGATTCCCCGTGTTTGATTCCCCGCCTCTGTTTCCCCGCCTCTGATTCCCCGCCTCTGATTCCCCAACTCTAATTCCCCGCCTCTGATTCCCCATATCTGATTCCCCGCCTCTGTTTCCCCGCCTCTGATTCCCCGCCCCTGTTTCCCCGCCTCTGATTCCCCGCCCCTGTTTCCCCATATCTGATTCCCTGCCTCTGATTCCCCAACTTTGATTCCCAGCCTCTGATTCCCCAGCTCTGATTCCCCGCCTCTGATTCCCCGCATCTGATTCCCTGCATCTGATTCCAAGCCTCTGATTCCCTGCCTCTGATTCCCAACCTCTGATTCCCCACCTCTGATTCCCCATATCTGATTCCCAGCCTCTGTTTCCCCGCCTCTGATTCCCCGCCTCTGTTTCCCCATATCTGATTCCCGGCCTCTGATTCCCCGCATCTGATTCCCCGCCTCTGATTCCCTGCCTCTGATTCCCCAACTTTGATTCCCAGCCTCTGATTCCCCAGCTCTGATTCCCCGCCTCTGATTCCCCGCATCTGATTCCCTGCATCTGATTCCAAGCCTCTGATTCCCTGCCTCTGATTCCCAACCTCTGATTCCCCACCTCTGATTCCCCATATCTGATTCCCAGCCTCTGTTTCCCCGCCTCTGATTCCCCGCCTCTGTTTCCCCATATCTGATTCCCGGCCTCTGATTCCCCGCATCTGATTCCCCGCCTCTGATTCCCTGCCTCTGATTCCTCATCTCCGATTCTGCACATCTGATTCCCTGCCTCTGATTCCCCGCCTCTGATTCCCCGCCTCTGATTCCCTGCCTCTGATTCCCAACCTCTGATTCCCCACCTCTGATTCCCCGTGTTTGATTCCCCGCCTCTGTTTCCCCGCCTCTGATTCCCCGCCTCTGATTCCCCAACTCTAATTCCCCGCCTCTGATTCCCCATATCTGATTCCCTGCCTCTGTTTCCCCGCTTCTGATTCCCCGCCCCTGTTTCCCCATATCTGATTCCCTGCCTCTGATTCCCCAACTTTGATTCCCAGCCTCTGATTCCCCAGCTCTGATTCCCCGCCTCTGATTCCCCGTGTTTGATTCCCTGCCTCTGATTCCCCGCCTCTGATTCCCCATCTCTGATTCACAGCCTTTGATTCGCCACCTCTGATTCCCCATATCTGATTCCCCACCTCTGTTTCCCCACCTCTGGTTCCCCGCCTCTGATTCTCCATATCTCATTCCCCGCCTCTGACTCCCCATCTCTGATTCCCGGACTCTGATTCCCCACCTCTGATTCCCGGCCTCTTATTCCCAGCATCTGACTCCAGGCCTCTGATTCCCGGCCTCTGACTCCCCGCTTCTGATTCTGATTCCCTGCCTCTGATTCCCCGCCTCTGATTCCGCACATCTGATTCCCCGCCTCTGTTTCCCCAGATCTAATTCCCCACCTCTGATGCCCCAACTCTGATTCCCCGCCTCTGATTCCCCAGCTCTGATTCCCTGCCTCTGATTCTCCACATCCGATTCCCCATATCTGATTCCCCGCCTCTGTTTCCCCGCCCCTGATTCCCCGCCTCTGTTTCCCCATATCTGATTCCCCGCCTCTGATTCCCAACTATGATTCCCCGCCTCTTATTCCCCAGCTCTGATTCCCTGCCTCTGATTCCCCGCATTCTATTCCCTGCCTCTGATTCCCCGCCTGTGATTCCCCATCACTGATTCACCACCTCTGATTCCCCACCACTGATTGCCCATATCTAATTCCCCGCCTCTGTTTGCCCGCCTCTGATTCCCCGCCTCTGTTTCCCCATATCTGATTCCCCGCCTCTGAATCCCCAACTCTGATTCCCTGCCTCTGATTCCCCAGCTTCATTCCCCGCCTTTGATTCCCCCCGTCTGATTCCCAGCCTCTGAATCCCCGTGTCTGATAACCTGCCTCTGATTCCCCGCCTCTGATTCCCCATCTCAGATTCACCGCCTCTGATTCCCCACCTCTGATTCCCCATCTCTGATTCCGCACATCCGATTCCCTGCCTCTGATTCCCCGACTCTGATTCCCCACCTCTGATTCCCCAGCTCTGATTCCCCGCCTCTGATTCCCCAACTCTGATTCCCCGCCTCTGATTCCCCAGCTCTGATTCCCCGCCTCTGATTCCCCGTGTTTGCTCCCCTGCCTCTGATTCCCCAGCTCTGATTCCCCATCTCTGATTCACCGCCTTTGATTCGCCACCTCTGATTCCCCATATCTGATTCCTCGCCACTGTTTCCCCGCCTCTGATTCCCCGCCTCTGATTCCCCATATCTCATTCCCCGCCTCTGATTCCCCATCTCTGATTCCCGGACTCTGATTCCCCACCTCTGATTCCCGACCTCTTATTCCCGGCATCTGATTCCGGCCTCTGATTCCCGGCCTCTGATTCCCTGCTTCTGATTCTGATTCCCTGCCTCTGATTCCCCATTTCTGATTCCGCACATCTAATTCCCTGCCTCTGATTCCCCACCTATGATTCCCCATATCTGAATCCCCGCCTCTGTTTCCCCGTCTCTGATTCCCCGCCTCTGTTTCCCCATATCTAAGTCCCCGCCTCTGATTCCCCAACTTTGATTCCCCACCTCTGATTCCCCAGCTCTGATTCCCCGCCTCTGATTCCCCACATCTGATTCCCCATACCTGATTCCCAGCCTCTATTTCCCCGCCTCTGATTCCCCGCTTCTGTTTCCCCATATCTGATTCCCGGCCTCTGATTCCCCGCCTCTGATTCCCCGCCTCTAATTCCCTGCCTCTGATTCCCCATCTCCGATTCCGCACATCTGATTCCCTGCCTCTCATTCCCCGCCTCTGATTCCCCGCCTCTGATTCCCTGCCTCTGATTCCCAACCTCTGATTCCCCACCTCTGATTCCCCGTGTTTGATTCCCCGCCTCTGTTTCCCTGCCTCTGATTCCCTGCCTCTGATTCCCCAACTCTAATTCCCCGCCTCTGATTCCCCATATCTGATTCCCCACCTCTGTTTCCCCGCCTCTGATTCCCCGCCCCTGTTTCCCCATATCTGATTCCCTGCCTCTGATTCCCCAACTTTGATTCCCAGACTCTGATTCCCCAGCTCTGATTCCCCGCCTCTGATTCCCCGCATCAGATTCCCTGCATCTGATTCCAAGCCTCTGATCCCCTGCCTCTGATTCCCAACCTCTGATTCCCCACCTCTGATTCCCCATATCTGATTCCCAGCCTCTGCTTCCCCGCCTCTGATTCCCCGCCTCTGTTTCCCCATATCTGATTCCCGGCCTCTGATTCCCCGCCTCTGATTCCCTGCCTCTGATTCCCCATCACCGATTCCGCACATCTGATTCACTGCCTCTGATTCCCCGCCTCTGATTCCCCGCCGCTGATTCCCTGCCTCTGATTTCCAACCTCTGATTCCCCACCTCTGATTCCCCGTGTTTGATTCCCCGCCTCTGTTTCCCCACCACTGATTCCCCGCCTCTGATTCCCCAACTCTAATTCCCCGCCTCTGATTCCCCATATCTTATTCTCCGCCTCTGTTTCCCCGCCTCTGATTCCCCGCCCCTGTTTCCCCATATCTGATTCCCTGACTCTGATTCCCCAACTTTGATTCCCAGCCTCTGATTCCCCAGCTCTGATTCCCCGCCTCTGATTCCCCAGCTCTGATTCCCTGCCTCTGATTCTCCACATCCGATTCCCCATATCTGATTCCCCGCCTCTGTTTCCCCGCCCCTGATTCCCCGCCTCTTTTTCCCCATATCTGATTCGCCGCCTCTGATTCCCAACTATGATTCCCCGCCTCTTATTCCCCAGCTCTGATTCCCTGCCTCTGATTCCCCGCGTTCTATTCCCTCCCTCTGATTCCCCGCCTGTGATTCCCCATCACTGATTCACCACCTCTGATTCCCCACCACTGATTGCCCATATCTAATTCCCCGCCTCTGTTTGCCCGCCTCTGATTCCCCACCTCAGTTTCCCCATATCTGATTCCCCGCCTCTGTTTCCCCGCCTCTGATTCCCCGCCCCTGTTTCCCCATATCTGATTCCCTGCCTCTGATTCCCCAACTTTGATTCCCAGACTCTGATTCCCCAGCTCTGATTCCCCGCCTCTGATTCCCTGCATCTGATTCCCTGCATCTGATTCCAAGCCTCTGATCCCCTGCCTCTGATTCCCAACCTCTGATTCCCCACCTCTGATTCCCCATATCTGATTCCCAGCCTCTGTTTCCCCGCCTCTGATTCCCCATATCTCATTCCCCACCTCTGATTCCCCATCTCTGATTCCCGGACTCTGATTCCCCACCTCTGATTCCCGACCTCTTATTCCCGGCATCTGATTCCGGCCTCTGATTCCCGGCCTCTGATTCCCTGCTTCTGATTCTGATTCCCTGCCTCTGATTCCCCATTTCTGATTCCGCACATCTAATTCCCTGCCTCTGATTCCCCACCTCTGATTCCCCATATCTGAATCCCCGCCTCTGTTTCCCCGTCTCTGATTCCCCGCCTCTGTTTCCCCATATCTAAGTCCCCGCCTCTGATTCCCCAACTTTGATTCCCCACCTCTGATTCCCCAGCTCTGATTCCCCGCCTCTGATTCCCCACATCTGATTCCCCATACCTGATTCCCAGCCTCTGTTTCCCCGCCTCTGATTCCCCGCTTCTGTTTCCCCATATCTGATTCCCGGCCTCTGATTCGCCGCCTCTGATTCCCCGCCTCTGATTCCCTGCCTCTGATTCCCCATCTCTGATTCCGCACATCTGATCCCCTGCCTCTCATTCCCCGCCTCTGATTCCCCGCCTCTGATTCCCTGCCTCTGATTCCCAACCTCTGATTCCCCACCTCTGATTCCCCGTGTTTGATTCCCCGCCTCTGTTTCCCCGCCTCTGATTCCCCGCCTCTGATTCCCCAACTCTAATTCCCCGCCTCTGATTCCCCATATCTGATTCCCCGCCTCTGTTTCCCCGCCTCTGATTCCCCGCCCCTGTTTCCCCATATCTGATTCCCTGCCTCTGATTCCCCAACTTTGATTCCCAGACTCTGATTCCCCAGCTCTGATTCCCCGCCTCTGATTCCCCGCATCTGATTCCCTGCATCTGATTCCAAGCCTCTGATCCCCTGCCTCTGATTCCCAACCTCTGATTCCCCACCTCTGATTCCCCATATCTGATTCCCAGCCTCTGTTTCCCCGCCTCTGATTCCCCGCCTCTGTTTCCCCATATCTGATTCCCGGCCTCTGATTCCCCGCCTCTGATTCCCTGCCTCTGATTCCCCATCACCGATTCCGCACATCTGATTCCCTGCCTCTGATTCCCCGCCTCTGATTCCCCGCCGCTGATTCCCTGCCTCTGATTTCCAACCTCTGATTCCCCACCTCTGATTCCCCGTGTTTGATTCCCCGCCTCTGTTTCCCCACCACTGATTCCCCGCCTCTGATTCCCCAACTCTAATTCCCCACCTCTGATTCCCCATATCTGATTCCCCGCCTCTGTTTCCCCGCCTCTGAATCCCCGCCCCTGTTTCCCCATATCTGATTCCCTGACTCTGATTCCCCAACTTTGATTCCCAGCCTCTGATTCCCCAGCTCTGATTCCCCGCCTCTGATTCCCCGTGTTTGATTCCCTGCCTCTGATTCCCCGCCTCTGATTCCCCATCTCTGATTCACCGCCTTTGATTCGCCACCTCTGATTCCCCATATCTGATTCCCCACCTCTGGTTCCCCGCCTCTGATTCCCCGCCTCTGATTCTCCATATCTCATTCCCCGCCTCTGACTCCCCATCTCTGATTCCCGGACTCTGATTCCCCACCTCTGATTCCCGGCCTCTTATTCCCAGCATCTGATTCCAGGCCTCTGATTCCCGGCCTCTGACTCCCCGCTTCTGATTCTGATTCCCTGCCTCTGATTCCCCATCTCTGATTCCGCACATCTGATTACCTGCCTCTGATTCCCCACGTCTGATTCCCCATATCTGATTCCCCGCCTCTGTTTCCACGCCTCTGATTCCCCGCCTCTGTTTCCCCATATCTAATTCCCCACCTCTGATGCCCCAACTCTGATTCCCCGCCTCTGATTCCAGAGCTCTGATTCCCCGCCTCTGATTCCCCGCATCCGATTCCCCATATCTGATTCCCCGCCTCTGTTTCCCCGCCCCTGATTCCCCGCCTCTGTTTCCCCATATCTGATTATCCGCCTCTGATTCCCAACTATGATTCCCCACCTCTGAATCCCTGCGTCTGATTCCCTGCCTCTGCTTCCCCGCCTCTGATTCCCCAACTCTGATTCCCCGCCTCTGATTCCCCAGCTCTGATTCCCCGCCTCTGATTCCCCGTGTTTGATCCCCTGCCTCTGATTCCCCAGCTCTGATTCCCCATCTCTGATTCACCGCCTTTGATTCGCCACCTCTGATTCCCCATATCTGATTCCTCGCCACTGTTTCCCCGCCTCTGATTCCCCGCCTCTGATTCCCCATATCTCATTCCCCGCCTCTGATTCCCCATCTCTGATTCCCGGACTCTGATTCCCCACCTCTGATTCCCGACCTCTTATTCCCGGCATCTGATTCCGGCCTCTGATTCCCGGCCTCTGATTCCCTGCTTCTGATTCTGATTCCCTGCCTCTGATTCCCCATTTCTGATTCCGCACATCTAATTCCCTGCCTCTGATTCCCCACCTATGATTCCCCATATCTGAATCCCCGCCTCTGTTTCCCCGTCTCTGATTCCCCGCCTCTGTTTCCCCATATCTAAGTCCCCGCCTCTGATTCCCCAACTTTGATTCCCCACCTCTGATTCCCCAGCTCTGATTCCCCGCCTCTGATTCCCCACATCTGATTCCCCATACCTGATTCCCAGCCTCTATTTCCCCGCCTCTGATTCCCCGCTTCTGTTTCCCCATATCTGATTCCCGGCCTCTGATTCCCCGCCTCTGATTCCCCGCCTCTAATTCCCTGCCTCTGATTCCCCATCTCCGATTCCGCACATCTGATTCCCTGCCTCTCATTCCCCGCCTCTGATTCCCCGCCTCTGATTCCCTGCCTCTGATTCCCAACCTCTGATTCCCCACCTCTGATTCCCCGTGTTTGATTCCCCGCCTCTGTTTCCCTGCCTCTGATTCCCCGCCTCTGATTCCCCAACTCTAATTCCCCGCCTCTGATTCCCCATATCTGATTCCCCACCTCTGTTTCCCCGCCTCTGATTCCCCGCCCCTGTTTCCCCATATCTGATTCCCTGCCTCTGATTCCCCAACTTTGATTCCCAGACTCTGATTCCCCAGCTCTGATTCCCCGCCTCTGATTCCCCGCATCAGATTCCCTGCATCTGATTCCAAGCCTCTGATCCCCTGCCTCTGATTCCCAACCTCTGATTCCCCACCTCTGAATCCCCATATCTGATTCCCAGCCTCTGCTTCCCCGCCTCTGATTCCCCGCCTCTGTTTCCCCATATCTGATTCCCGGCCTCTGATTCCCCGCCTCTGATTCCCTGCCTCTGATTCCCCATCACCGATTCCGCACATCTGATTCACTGCCTCTGATTCCCCGCCTCTGATTCCCCGCCGCTGATTCCCTGCCTCTGATTTCCAACCTCTGTTTCCCCACCACTGATTCCCCGCCTCTGATTCCCCAACTCTAATTCCCCGCCTCTGATTCCCCATATCTTATTCCCCGCCTCTGTTTCCCCGCCTCTGATTCCCCGCCCCTGTTTCCCCATATCTGATTCCCTGACTCTGATTCCCCAACTTTGATTCCCAGCCTCTGATTCCCCAGCTCTGATTCCCCGCCTCTGATTCCCCAGCTCTGATTCCCTGCCTCTGATTCTCCACATCTGATTCCCCATATCTGATTCCCCGCCTCTGTTTCCCCGCCCCTGATTCCCCGCCTCTGTTTCCCCATATCTGATTCCCCGCCTCTGATTCCCAACTATGATTCCCCGCCTCTTATTCCCCAGCTCTGATTCCCTGCCTCTGATTCCCCGCGTTCTATTCCCTCCCTCTGATTCCCCGCCTGTGATTCCCCATCACTGATTCACCACCTCTGATTCCCCACCACTGATTGCCCATATCTAATTCCCCGCCTCTGTTTGCCCGCCTCTGATTCCCCGCCTCAGTTTCCCCATATCTGATTCCCCGCCTCTGTTTCCCCGCCTCTGATTCCCCGCCCCTGTTTCCCCATATCTGATTCCCTGCCTCTGATTCCCCAACTTTGATTCCCAGACTCTGATTCCCCAGCTCTGATTCCCCGCCTCTGATTCCCTGCATCTGATTCCCTGCATCTGATTCCAAGCCTCTGATCCCCTGCCTCTGATTCCCAACCTCTGATTCCCCACCTCTGATTCCCCATATCTGATTCCCAGCCTCTGTTTCCCCGCCTCTGATTCCCCATATCTCATTCCCCGCCTCTGATTCCCCATCTCTGATTCCCGGACTCTGATTCCCCACCTCTGATTCCCGACCTCTTATTCCCGGCATCTGATTCCGGCCTCTGATTCCCGGCCTCTGATTCCCTGCTTCTGATTCTGATTCCCTGCCTCTGATTCCCCATTTCTTATTCCGCACATCTAATTCCCTGCCTCTGATTCCCCACCTCTGATTCCCCATATCTGAATCCCCGCCTCTGTTTCCCCGTCTCTGATTCCCCGCCTCTGTTTCCCCATATCTAAGTCCCCGCCTCTGATTCCCCAACTTTGATTCCCCACCTCTGATTCCCCAGCTCTGATTCCCCGCCTCTGATTCCCCACATCTGATTCCCCATACCTGATTCCCAGCCTCTGTTTCCCCGCCTCTGATTCCCCGCTTCTGTTTCCCCATATCTGATTCCCGGCCTCTGATTCGCCGCCTCTGATTCCCCGCCTCTGATTCCCTGCCTCTGATTCCCCATCTCTGATTCCGCACATCTGATCCCCTGCCTCTCATTCCCCGCCTCTGATTCCCCGCCTCTGATTCCCTGCCTCTGATTCCCAACCTCTGATTCCCCACCTCTGATTCCCCGTGTTTGATTCCCCGCCTCTGTTTCCCCGCCTCTGATTCCCCGCCTCTGATTCCCCAACTCTAATTCCCCGCCTCTGATTCCCCATATCTGATTCCCCGCCTCTGTTTCCCCGCCTCTGATTCCCCGCCCCTGTTTCCCCATATCTGATTCCCTGCCTCTGATTCCCCAACTTTGATTCCCAGACTCTGATTCCCCAGCTCTGATTCCCCGCCTCTGATTCCCCGCATCTGATTCCCTGCATCTGATTCCAAGCCTCTGATCCCCTGCCTCTGATTCCCAACCTCTGATTCCCCACCTCTGATTCCCCATATCTGATTCCCAGCCTCTGTTTCCCCGCCTCTGATTCCCCGCCTCTGTTTCCCCATATCTGATTCCCGGCCTCTGATTCCCCGCCTCTGATTCCCTGCCTCTGATTCCCCATCACCGATTCCGCACATCTGATTCCCTGCCTCTGATTCCCCGCCTCTGATTCCCCGCCTCTGTTTCCCCGCCTCTGATTCCCCGCCCCTGTTTCCCCATATCTGATTCCCTGCCTCTGATTCCCCAACTTTGATTCCCAGCCTCTGATTCCCCAGCTCTGATTCCCCGCCTCTGATTCCCCGTGTTTGATTCCCTGCCTCTGATTCCCCGCCTCTGATTCCCCATCTCTGATTCACCGCCTTTGATTCGCCACCTCTGATTCCCCATATCTGATTCCCCACCTCTGGTTCCCCGCCTCTGATTCCCCGCCTCTGATTCTCCATATCTCATTCCCCGCCTCTGACTCCCCATCTCTGATTCCCGGACTCTGATTCCCCACCTCTGATTCCCGGCCTCTTATTCCCAGCATCTGATTCCAGGCCTCTGATTCCCGGCCTCTGACTCCCTGCTTCTGATTCTGATTCCCTGCCTCTGATTCCCCATCTCTGATTCCGCACATCTGATTACCTGCCTCTGATTCCCCACGTCTGATTCCCCATATCTGATTCCCCGCCTCTGTTTCCACGCCTCTGATTCCCCGCCTCTGTTTCCCCATATCTAATTCCCCACCTCTGATGCCCCAACTCTGATTCCCCGCCTCTGATTCCAGAGCTCTGATTCCCCGCCTCTGATTCCCCGCATCCGATTCCCCATATCTGATTCCCCGCCTCTGTTTCCCCGCCCCTGATTCCCCGCCTCTGTTTCCCCATATCTGATTATCCGCCTCTGATTCCCAACTATGATTCCCCGCCTCTGAATCCCTGCGTCTGATTCCCTGCCTCTGCTTCCCCGCCTCTGATTCCCCAACTCTGATTCCCCGCCTCTGATTCCAGAGCTCTGATTCCCCGCCTCTGATTCCCCGCATCCGATTCCCCATATCTGATTCCCCGCCTCTGTTTCCCCGCCCCTGATTCCCCGCCTCTGTTTCCCCATATCTGATTATCCGCCTCTGATTCCCAACTATGATTCCCCGCCTCTGAATCCCTGCGTCTGATTCCCTGCCTCTGCTTCCCCGCCTCTGATTCCCCAACTCTGATTCCCCGCCTCTGATTCCCCAGCTCTGATTCCCCGCCTCTGATTCCCCGTGTTTGATCCCCTGCCTCTGATTCCCCAGCTCTGATTCCCCATCTCTGATTCACCGCCTTTGATTCGCCACCTCTGATTCCCCATATCTGATTCCTCGCCACTGTTTCCCCGCCTCTGATTCCCCGCCTCTGATTCCCCATATCTCATTCCCCGCCTCTGATTCCCCATCTCTGATTCCCGGACTCTGATTCCCCACCTCTGATTCCCGACCTCTTATTCCCGGCATCTGATTCCGGCCTCTGATTCCCGGCCTCTGATTCCCTGCTTCTGATTCTGATTCCCTGCCTCTGATTCCCCATTTCTGATTCCGCACATCTAATTCCCTGCCTCTGATTCCCCACCTATGATTCCCCATATCTGAATCCCCGCCTCTGTTTCCCCGTCTCTGATTCCCCGCCTCTGTTTCCCCATATCTAAGTCCCCGCCTCTGATTCCCCAACTTTGATTCCCCACCTCTGATTCCCCAGCTCTGATTCCCCGCCTCTGATTCCCCACATCTGATTCCCCATACCTGATTCCCAGCCTCTATTTCCCCGCCTCTGATTCCCCGCTTCTGTTTCCCCATATCTGATTCCCGGCCTCTGATTCCCCGCCTCTGATTCCCCGCCTCTAATTCCCTGCCTCTGATTCCCCATCTCCGATTCCGCACATCTGATTCCCTGCCTCTCATTCCCCGCCTCTGATTCCCCGCCTCTGATTCCCTGCCTCTGATTCCCAACCTCTGATTCCCCAGCTCTGATTCCCCGTGTTTGATTCCCCGCCTCTGTTTCCCTGCCTCTGATTCCCCGCCTCTGATTCCCCAACTCTAATTCCCCGCCTCTGATTCCCCATATCTGATTCCCCACCTCTGTTTCCCCGCCTCTGATTCCCCGCCCCTGTTTCCCCATATCTGATTCCCTGCCTCTGATTCCCCAACTTTGATTCCCAGACTCTGATTCCCCAGCTCTGATTCCCCGCCTCTGATTCCCCGCATCAGATTCCCTGCATCTGATTCCAAGCCTCTGATCCCCTGCCTCTGATTCCCAACCTCTGATTCCCCACCTCTGATTCCCCATATCTGATTCCCAGCCTCTGCTTCCCCGCCTCTGATTCCCCGCCTCTGTTTCCCCATATCTGATTCCCGGCCTCTGATTCCCCGCCTCTGATTCCCTGCCTCTGATTCCCCATCACCGATTCCGCACATCTGATTCACTGCCTCTGATTCCCCGCCTCTGATTCCCCGCCGCTGATTCACTGCCTCTGATTCCCGGCCTCTGATTCCCCGCCTCTGATTCCCTGCCTCTGATTCCCCATCACCGATTCCGCACATCTGATTCACTGCCTCTGATTTCCCGCCTCTGTTTCCCCGCCTCTGATTCCCCGCCTCTGTTTCCCCATATCTAATTCCCAACCTCTGATTCCCCAACTTTGATTCCCAGCCTCTGATTCCCCAGCTCTGATTCCCCGCCTCTGATTCCCCGTGTTTGATTCCCTGCCTCTGATTCCCCGCCTCTGATTCCCCATCTCTGATTCACCGGCTTTGATTCGCCACCTCTGATTCCCCATATCTGATTCCCCACCTCTGGTTCCCCGCCTCTGATTCCCCGCCTCTGATTCTCCATATCTCATTCCCCGCCTCTGACTCCCCATCTCTGATTCCCGGACTCTGATTCCCCACCTCTGATTCCCGGCCTCTTATTCCCAGCATCTGATTCCAGGCCTCTGATTCCCGGCCTCTGACTCCCTGCTTCTGATTCTGATTCCCTGCCTCTGATTCCCCATCTCTGATTCCGCACATCTGATTACCTGCCTCTGATTCCCCACGTCTGATTCCCCATATCTGATTCCCCGCCTCTGTTTCCACGCCTCTGATTCCCCGCCTCTGTTTCCCCATATCTAATTCCCCACCTCTGATGCCCCAACTCCGATTCCCCGCCTCTGATTCCAGAGCTCTGATTCCCCGCCTCTGATTCCCCGCATCCGATTCCCCATATCTGATTCCCCGCCTCTGTTTCCCCGCCCCTGATTCCCCGCCTCTGTTTCCCCATATCTGATTATCCGCCTCTGATTCCCAACTATGATTCCCCGCCTCTGAATCCCTGCGTCTGATTCCCTGCCTCTGCTTCCCCGCCTCTGATTCCCCAACTCTGATTCCCCGCCTCTGATTCCCCAGCTCTGATTCCCCGCCTCTGATTCCCCGTGTTTGATTCCCTGCCTCTGATTCCCGGCCTCTGATTCCGCATCTCTGATTCACCGCCTTTGATTCGCCACCTCTGATTCCCCATATCTGATTCCCCGCATCTGTTTCCCCGCCTCTGATTCCCCGCCTCTGATTCCCCATATCTCATTCCCCGCCTCTGAATCCCCATCTCTGATTCCCGGACTCTGATTCCCTACTTCTGATTCTGATTCCCTGCCTCTGATTCCCCATCTCTGATTCCGCACATCTGATTCCCTGCCTCTGATTCCCCACCTCTGATTCCCCATATCTGATTCCCCGCCTCTGTTTCCCCGCCTCTGATTCCCCGCCTCTGTTTCCCAATATCTAAGTCCCCGCCTCTGATTCCCCAACTCTGATTCCCCACCTCTGATTCCCCAGCTCTGATTCCCCGCCTCTGATTCCCCGCATCTGATTCCCTGCATCTGATTCCAAGCCTCTGATTCCCTGCCTCTGATTCCCAACCTCTGATTCCCCACCTCTGATTCCCCATATCTGATTCCCCGCCTCTGTTTCCCCGCCTCTGATTCCCCACCTCTGTTTCCCCATATCTGATTCCCTGCCTCTTATTCCCCGCCTCTGATTCCCCACCTCTGATTCCCTACCTCTGATTCCCCATCTCCGATTCCGCACATCTGATTCCCTGCCTCTGATTCCCCGCCTCTGATTCCCTGCCTCTGATTCCGAACCTCTGATTCCCCACCTCTGATTCCCCATATCTGATTCCCCGCCTCTGTTTCCCCGCCTCTGATTCCCCTCCTCTGATTCCCCAACTCTAATTCCCCGCCTCTGATTCCCCAGCTCTGATTCCCCGTGTTTGATTCCCTGCCTCTGATTCCCTGCCCTGATTCCCCATCTCTGTTTCACCGCCTTTGATTCGCCACCTCTGATTCCCCATATCTGATTCCCCGCCTCTGTTTCGCCGCCTCTGATTCCCTGCCTCTGATTCCCAACCTCTGATTCCACACCTCTGATTCCCCATATCTGATTCCCCGCCTCTGTTTCCCCGCCTCTGATTCCCTGCCCTTGTTTCCCCATATCTGATTCCCTGCCTCTGATTCCCCAAATCTGATTCCCCGCCTCTGATTCCCCAGCTCTGATTCCCCGCCCCTGATTTCCCGTGTTTGATTCCCTGCCTCTGATTCCCCGCCTCTGATTCCCCATCTCTGATTCACCGCCTTTGATTCGCCACATCTGATTCCACATATCTGATTCCCCACCTCTGTTTCCCCGCATCTGATTCCCCGCCTCTGATTCTACATATCTCATTTTCCGCCTCTGAATCCCCATCTCTGATTCCCGGACTCTGATTCCCCACCTCTGATTCCCGGCCTCTTATTCCCAGCATCTGATTCCCGGCCTCTGATTCCCGGCCTCTGATTCCCCGCTTCTGATTCTGATTCGCTGCCTCTGATTCCCCATCTCTGATTCCGCACATCTGATTCCCTGCCTCTGATTCCCCACCTCTGATTCCCCATATCTGATTTCCCGCCTCTGTTTCCCCGCCTCTGATTCCCCGCCTCTGTTTCCCCATATCTAATTCCCAACCTCTGATGCCCCAACTCTGATTCCCTGCCTCTGATTCCCCGCGTTCTATTCCCTGCCTCTGATTCCCCGCCTGTGATTCCCCATCTCTGATTCACCACCTCTGATTCCCCACTTCTGATTCCCCATATATAATTCCCCGCCTCTGTTTGCCCGCCTCTGATTCCCCGCCTCTGTTTCCCCATATCTGATTCCCCGCCTCTGAATCCCCAACTCTGATTCCCTGCCTCTGATTCCCCAGCTCTGATTCCCCGCCTTTGATTCCCCCCGTCTGATTCCCAGCCTCTGAATCCCCGTGTCTGATTTCCTGCCTCTGATTCCCCGCCTCTGATTCCCCATCTCTGATTCACAGCCTCTGATTCCCCGCCTCTGATTCCCTGCCTCTGATTCCGAACCTCTGATTCCCCACCTCTGATTCCCCATATCTGATTCCCCGCCTCTGTTTCCCCGCCTCTGATTCCCCTCCTCTGATTCCCCAACTCTAATTCCCCGCCTCTGATTCCCCAGCTCTGATTCCCCGTGTTTGATTCCCTGCCTCTGATTCCCTGCCCTGATTCCCCATCTCTGTTTCACCGCCTTTGATTCGCCACCTCTGATTCCCCATATCTGATTCCCCGCCTCTGTTTCGCCGCCTCTGATTCCCTGCCTCTGATTCCCAACCTCTGATTCCACACCTCTGATTCCCCATATCTGATTCCCCGCCTCTGTTTCCCCGCCTCTGATTCCCTGCCCTTGTTTCCCCATATCTGATTCCCTGCCTCTGATTCCCCAAATCTGATTCCCCGCCTCTGATTCCCCAGCTCTGATTCCCCGCCCCTGATTTCCCGTGTTTGATTCCCTGCCTCTGATTCCCCGCCTCTGATTCCCCATCTCTGATTCACCGCCTTTGATTCGCCACATCTGATTCCACATATCTGATTCCCCACCTCTGTTTCCCCGCCTCTGATTCCCCGCCTCTGATTCTACATATCTCATTTTCCGCCTCTGAATCCCCATCTCTGATTCCCGGACTCTGATTCCCCACCTCTGATTCCCGGCCTCTTATTCCCAGCATCTGATTCCCGGCCTCTGATTCCCGGCCTCTGATTCCCCGCTTCTGATTCTGATTCGCTGCCTCTGATTCCCCATCTCTGATTCCGCACATCTGATTCCCTGCCTCTGATTCCCCACCTCTGATTCCCCATATCTGATTTCCCGCCTCTGTTTCCCCGCCTCTGATTCCCCGCCTCTGTTTCCCCATATCTAATTCCCAACCTCTGATGCCCCAACTCTGATTCCCTGCCTCTGATTCCCCGTGTTCTATTCCCTGCCTCTGATTCCCCGCCTGTGATTCCCCATCTCTGATTCACCACCTCTGATTCCCCACTTCTGATTCCCCATATATAATTCCCCGCCTCTGTTTGCCCGCCTCTGATTCCCCGCCTCTGTTTCCCCATATCTGATTCCCCGCCTCTGAATCCCCAACTCTGATTCCCTGCCTCTGATTCCCCAGCTCTGATTCCCCGCCTTTGATTCCCCCCGTCTGATTCCCAGCCTCTGAATCCCCGTGTCTGATTTCTTGCCTCTGATTCCCCGCCTCTGATTCCCCATCTCTGATTCACAGCCTCTGATTCCCCACCTCTGATTCCCCATCTCGGATTCCGCACATCTGATTCCCTGCCTCTGATTCCCTGACTCTGATCCCCACCTCTGATTCCCAAGCTCTGATTCCCCGCCTCTGATTCTCCAACTCTGATTCCCCGCCTCTGATTCCCCAGCTCTGATTCCCCGCCTCTGATTCCCCGTGTTTGATTCCCTGCCTCTGATTCCCCGCCTCTGATTCCCCATCTCTCATTCACCGCCTTTGATTCGCCACCTCTGATTCCCCATATCTGATTCCTCGCCTCTGTTTCCCCGCCTCTGATTCCCCGCCTCTGATTCCCCATATCTCATTCCCCGCCTCTGATTCCCCATCTCTGATTCCCGGACTCTGATTCCCCACCTCTGATTCCCAGCCTCTTATTCCCGGCATCTGATTCCGGCCTCTGATTCCCGGCCTCTGATTCCCTGCTTCTGATTCTGATTCCCTGCCTTTGATTCCCCATCTCTGATTCCGAACATCTGATTCCCTGCCTCTGATTCCCCATCTCTGATTCCCCATATCTGATTCCCCGCCTCTGTTTCCCCGCCTCTGATTCCCCGCCTCTGTTTCCCAATATCTAAGTCCCCGCCTCTGATTCCCCAACTCTGATTCCCCACCTCTGATTCCCCGCCTCTGATTCCCCGCCTCTGATTCCCTGCATCTGATTCCCTGCATCTGATTCCAAGCCTCTGATTCCCTGCCTCTGATTCCCAACCTCTGATTCCCCACCTCTGATTCCCCATATCTGATTCCCAGCCTCTGTTTCCACGCCTCTGATTCCCCGCCTCTGTTTCCCCATATCTGATTCCCGGACTCTGAATCCCCGCCTCTGATACCCTGCCTCTGATTCCCCATCTCCGATTCCGCACATCTGATTCCCTGCCTCTGATTCCCCGCCTCTGATTCCCCGCCTCTGATTCCCTGCCTCTGATTCCCAACCTCTGATTCCCCACCTCTGATTCCCCGTGTTTGATTCCCCGCCTCTGTTTCCCCGCCTCTGATTCCCCGCCTCTGATTCCCCAACTCTAATTCCCCGCCTCTGATTCCCCATATCTGATTCCCCGCCTCTGTTTCCCCGCCTCTGATTCCCCGCCCCTGTTTCCCCATATCTGATTCCCTGCCTCTGATTCCCCAAATTTGATTCCCAGCCTCTGATTCCCCAGCTCTGATTCCCCGCCTCTGATTCCCCGTGTTTGATTCCCTGCCTCTGATTCCCGGCCTCTGATTCCCCATCTCTGATTCACCGCCTTTGATTCGCCACCTCTGATTCCCCATATCTGATTCCCCGCCTCTGTTTCCCCGCCTCTGATTCCCCGCCTCTGATTCCCCATATCTCATTCCCCGCCTCTGAATCCCCATCTCTGATTCCCGGACTCTGATTCCCCACCTCTGATTCCCGGCCTCTTATTCCCGGCATCTGATTCCGGCCTCTGATTCCCGGCCTCTGATTCCCTGCTTCTGATTCTGATTCCCTGCCTTTGATTCCCCATCACTGATTCCGCACATCTGATTCCCTGCCTCTGATTCCCCATCTCTGATTCCCCATATCTGATTCCCCGCCTCTGTTTCCCCGCCTCTGATTCCACGCCTCTGTTTCCCAATATCTAAGTCCCCGCCTCTGATTCCCCAACTCTGATTCCCCACCTCTGATTCCCCAGCTCTGATTCCCCGCCTCTGATTCCCCGCATCTGATTCCCTGCATCTGATTCCAAGCCTCTGATTCCCTGCCTCTGATTCCCAACCTCTGATTCCCCACCTCTGATTCCCCATATCTGATTCCCAGCCTCTGTTTCCCCGCCTCTGATTCCCCGCCTCTGTTTCCCCATATCTGATTCCCGGCCTCTGATTCCCCGCCTCTGATTCCCCGCCTCTGATTCCCTGCCTCTGATTCCCCATCTCCGATTCCGCACATCTGATTCCCTGCCTCTGATTCCCCGCCTCTGATTCCCCGCCTCTGATTCCCTGCCTCTGATTCCACAACTTTGATTCCCAGCCTCTGATTCCCCCAGCTCTGATTCCCCGCCTCTGATTCCCCGTGTTTCATTCCCTGCCTCTGATTCCCCGCCTCTGATTCCCCATCTCTGATTCACCGCCTTTGATTCGCCACCTCTGATTCCCCATATCTGATTCCCCACCTCTGTTTCCACGCCTCTGATTCCCCGCCTCTGTTACCCCATATCTAATTCCCAACCTCTGATGCCCCAACTCTGATTCCCCGCCTCTGATTCCCCAGCTCTGATTCCCCGCCTCTGATTCCCCGCATTCGATTCCCCATTTCTGATTCCCCGCCTCTGTTTCCCCGCCCCTGATTCCCCGCCTCTGTTTCCCCATATCTGATTCCCCGCCTCTGATTCCCAACTATGATTCCCCGCCTCTGATTCCCCAGCTCTGATTCCCTGCCTCTGATTCCCCGCGTTCTATTCCCTGCCTCTGATTCCCCGCCTGTGATTCCCCATCTCTGATTCACCACCTCTGATTCCCCACCACTGATTCCCCATATCTAATTCCCCGCCTCTGTTTGCCCGCCTCTGATTCCCCGCCTCTGTTTCCCCATATCTGATTCCCCGCCTCTGAATCCCCAACTCTGATTCCCTGCCTCTGAATCCCCAGCTTCATTCCCCGCCTTTGATTCCCCCCGTCTGATTCCCAGCCTCTGAATCCCCGTGTCTGATAACCTGCCTCTGATTCACCACCTCTGATTCCCCATCTCTGATTCCGCACATCCGATTCCCTGCCTCTGATTCCCCGACTCTGATTCCCCACCTCTGATTCCCCAGCACTGATTCCCCGCCTCTGATTCCCCAACTCTGATTCCCCGCCTCTGATTCCCCAGCTCTGATTCCCCGCCTCTGATTCCCCGTGTTTGATCCCCTGCCTCTGATTCCCCGCCTCTGATTCCCCATCTCTGATTCACCGCCTTTGATTTGCCACCTCTGATTCCCCTTATCTGATTCCTCGCCACTGTTTCCCCGCCTCTGATTCCCCGCCTCTGATTCCCCATATCTCATTCCCCGCCTCTGATTCGCCAGCTATGATTCCCCGCCTCTGATTCCCCGCGTCTGATTCCCTGCCTCTGATTCCCCGCCTCTGATTCCACATCTCTGATTCACCACCTCTGTTTCCCCGCGTCTGATTCCCCGCCTCTGTTTCCCCATCTCTGATTCCCCATCTCTGATTCCCCAATTCTGATTCCCCGCCTCTGATTCACCAGCTCTGATTCCTCGCCTCTGATTCCCTTCCTCTGATTCCCAACCACTCATTCCCCACCTCTGATTTCCCATATTGATTCCCTGCGTCTGATTCCCCGCCTCTGATTCCCCAACTCTGATTCCCTGCCTCTGATTCCCCAGCTCTGATTCCCCTCCTCTGATTCCCCGTGTTTGATTCCCTGCCTCTGATTCCCGGCCTCTGATTCCCCATCTCTGATTCACCGCCTTTGATTCGCCACCTCTGATTCCCCATATCTGATTCCCCGCCTCTGTTTCCCCGCCTCTGATTCCCGGACTCTGATTCCCCACCTCTGATTCCCGGCCTCTTATTCCCGGCATGTGATTCAGGCCTCTGATTCCCGGCCTCTGATTCCCTGCTTCTGATTCTGATTCCCTGCCTCTGATTCCCCATCTCTGATTCCGCACATCTGATTCCCTGCCTCTGATTCCCCACCTCTGATTCCCCATATCTGACTCCCCGCCTCTGTTTCCCCGCCTCTGATTCCCCGCCTCTGTTTCCCAATATCTAAGTCCCCGCCTCTGATTCCCCAACTCTGATTCCCCACCTCTGTTTCCCCAGCTCTGATTCCCCGCCTCTGATTCCCCGCATCTGATTCCCTGCATCTGATTCCAAGCCTCTGATTCCCTGCCTCTGATTCCCAACCTCTGATTCCCCACCTCTGATTCCCCATATCTGAATCCCCGCCTCTGTTTCCCCGCCTCTGATTCCCCACCTCTGTTTCCCCATATCTGATTCCCGGCCTCTGATTCCCCACCTCTGATTCCCCGCCTCTGATTCCCTGCCTCTGATTCCCCATCTCCGATTCCGCACATCTGATTCCCTGCCTCTGATTCCCCGCCTCTGATTCCCCGCCTCTGATTCCCTGCCTCTGATTCCCAACCTCTGATTCCCCACCTCTGATTCCCCATATCTGATTCCCCGCCTCTGTTTCCCCGCCTCTGATTCCCCTCCTCTGATTCCCCAACTCTAATTCCCCGCCTCTGATTCCCCAGCTCTGATTCCCCGTGTTTGATTCCCTGCCTCTGATTCCCTGCCCTGATTCCCCATCTCTTTTTCACCGCCTTTGATTCGCCACCTCTGATTCCCCATATCTGATTCCCCGCCTGTTTCCCCGCCTCTGATTCCCTGCCTCTGATTCCCAACCTCTGATTCCACACCTCTGATTCCCCATATCTGATTCCCCGCCTCTGTTTCCCCGCCTCTGATTCCCTGCCCCTGTTTCCCCATATCTGATTCCCTGCCTCTGATTCCCCAACTCTGATTCCCCGCCTCTGATTCCCCAGCTCTGATTCCCCGCCTCTGATTTCCCGTGTTTGATTCCCTGCCTCTGATTCCCGGCCTCTGATTCCCCATCTCTGATTCACCGCCTTTGATTCGCCACATCTGATTCCACATATCTGATTCCCCACCTCTGTTTCCCCGCCTCTGATTCCCCGCCTCTGATTCTCCATATCTCATTTCCCGCCTCTGAATCCCCATCTCTGATTCCCGGACTCTGATTCCCCACCTCTGATTCCCGGCCTCTTATTCCCAGCATCTGATTCCCGGCCTCTGATTCCCGGCCTCTGATTCCCCGCTTCTGATTCTGATTCCCTGCCTCTGATTCCCCATCTCTGATTCCGCACATCTGATTCCCTGCCTCTGATTCCCCACCTCTGATTCCCCATATCTGATATCCCGCCTCTGTTTCCCCGCCTCTGATTCCCCGCCTCTGTTTCCCCATATCTAATTCCCAACCTCTGATGCCCCAACTCTGATTCCCTGCCTCTGATTCCCCGCATTCTATTCCCTGCCTCTGATTCCCCGCCTGTGATTCCCCATCTCTGATTCACCACCTCTGATTCCCCACATCTGATTCCCCATATCTAATTCCCCGCCTCTGTTTGCCCGCCTCTGATTCCCCGCCTCTGTTTCCCCATATCTGATTCCCCGCCTCTGAATCCCCAACTCTGATTCCCTGCCTCTGATTCCCCAGCTCTGATTCCCCGCCTTTGATTCCCCCGTCTGATTCCCAGCCTCTGAAACCCCGTGTCTGATTTCTTGCCTCTGATTCCCCGCCTCTGTTTCCCCATATCTGATCCCCGCCTCTATTTGCCCGCCTCTGATTCCCCGCCTCTGTTTCCCCATATCTGATTCCCCGCCTCTGAATCCCCAACTCTGATTCCCTGCCTCTAATTTCCCAGCTCTGATTCCCCGCCTCTGATTCCCCGCGTCTGATTACCGGCCTCTGATTCCCCGCCTCTGATTCCCCATCTCTGATTCACAACCTCTGATTCCCCACCTCTGATACCGCATATCTGATTCCCCACCTCTGTTTCCCCGCCTCTGATTCCCCACCTCTGATTCCCAATATCTGATTCCCCGCCTCTGATTACCCACCTCTGATTCCCCGCCTCTGATTCCCCGCCTCTGATTCGCCAGCTATGATTCCCCGCCTCTTATTCCCCGCGTCTGATTCCCTGCCTCTGATTCCCCGCCTCTGATTCCACATCTCTGATTCACCACCTCTGATTCCCCGTGTCTGATTCCCCGCCTCTGATTCCCCATCTCTGATTCACCATCTCTGATTCCCCAATTCTGATTCCCCGCCTCTGATTCCCCGTGTTTGATTCCCTGCCTCTGATTCCCGGCCACTGATTCCCCATCTCTGATTCACCGCCTTTGATTCGTCACCTCTGATTCCCCATATCTGATTCCCCGCCTCTGTTTCCCCGCCTCTGATTCCCCGCCTCTGATTCCCCATATCTCATTCCCCGCCTCTGAATCCCCATCTCTGATTCCCGGACTCTGATTCCCCACCTCTGATTCCCGGCCTCTTATTCCCGGCATCTGATTCCGGCCTCTGATTCCCGGCCTCTGATTCCCTGCTTCTAATTCTGATTCCCTGCCTTTGATTCCCCATCTCTGATTCCGCACATCTGATTCCCTGCCTGTGATTCCCCATCTCTGATTCCCCATATCTGATTCCCCGCCTCTGTTTCCCCGCCTCTGATTCCCAACCTCTGCTTCCCCACCTCTGATTCCCCGCCTCTGATTCCCTGCCTCTGATTCCCTGCCTCTGATTCCCCATCTCCGATTCCGCACATCTGATTCCCCGCCTCTGATTCCATGCCTCTGATTCCCAACCTCTGATTCCCCACCTCTGATTCCCCATATCTGATTCCCCGCCTCTGTTTCCCCGCCTCTGATTCCCCTCCTCTGATTCCCCAACTCTAATTCCCCGCCTCTGATTCCCCAGCTCTGATTCCCCGTGTTTGATTCCCTGCCTCTGATTCCCTGCCCTGATTCCCCATCTCTGTTTCACCGCCTTTGATTCACCACCTCTGATTCCCCATATCTGATTCCCCGCCTCTGTTTCCCCGCCTCAGATTCCCTGCCTCTGATTCCCAACCTCTGATTCCACACCTCTGATTCCCCATATCTGATTCCCCGCCTCTGTTTCCCCGCCTCTGATTCCCTGCCCCTGTTTCCCCATATCTGATTCCCTGCCTCTGATTCCCCAACTCTGATTCCCCGCCTCTGATTCCCCAGCTCTGATTCCCCGCCTCTGATTTCCCGTGTTTGATTCCCTGCCTCTGATTCCCCGCCTCTGATTCCCCACCTCTGATTCACCGCCTTTGATTCGCCACCTCTGATTCCACATATCTGATTCCCCACCTCTGTTTCCCCGCCTCTGATTCCCCGCCTCTGATTCTCCATATCTCATTCCCCGCCTCTGAATCCCCATCTCTGATTCCCGGACTCTGATTCCCCACCTCTGATTGCCGGCCTCTTATTCCCAGCATCTGATTCCCGGCCTCTGATTCCCGGCCTCTGATTCACCGCTTCTGATTCTGATTCCCTGCCTCTGATTCCCCATCTCTGATTCCGCACATCTGATTCCCTGCCTCTGATTCCCCACCTCTGATTCCCCATATCTGATTTCCCGCATCTGTTTCCCCGCCTCTGATTCCCTGCCTCTGTTTCCCCATATCTAATTCTCAACCTCTGATGCCCCAACTCTGATTCCCTGCCTCTGATTCCCCGCGTTCTATTCCCTGCCTCTGATTCCCCGCCTGTGATTCCCCATCTCTGAATCGCCACCTCTGATTCCCCACCTCTGATTCCCCATATCTAATTCCCCGCCTCTGTTTGCCCACCTCTGATTCCCCGCCTCTGTTTCCCCATATCTGATTCCCCGCCTCTGAATCCCCAACTCTGATTCCCTGCCTCTGATTCCCCAGCTCTGATTCCCCGCCTTTGATTCCCCCCGTCTGATTCCCAGCCTCTGAATCCCCGTGTCTGATTTCCTGCCTCTGATTCCCCGCCTCTGATTCCCCATCTCTGATTCACAGCCTCTGATTCTCCACCTCTGATTCCCCATCTCTGATTCCGCACATCTGATTCCCTGCCTCTGATTCCCCAGCTCTGATTCCCCGCCTCTGATTCCCCAACTCTGATTCCCCGCCTCTGATTCCCCAGCTCTGATTCCCCGCCTCTGATTCCCCGTGTTTGATTCCCTGCCTCTGATTCCCCGCCTCTGATTCACCATCTCTGATTCAACGCCTTTGATTCCCCACCTCTGATTCCCCATATCTGATTCCTCGCCTCTGTTTCCCCGCCTCTGATTCCCCTCCTCTGATTCCCCATATCTCATTCCCCGCCTCTGATTCCCCATCTCTGATTCCCGGACTCTGATTCCCCACCTCTGATTCCCGGCCTCTGATTCCCGGCCTCTGATTCCCTGCTTCTGATTCTGATTCCATGCATCTGATTCCCAGCCTCTGATTCCAAGCCTCTGATTCCCAACCACTGATTCCCCACCTCTGATTCCCCATATCTGATTCCTCTCCTCTGTTTCCCCGCCTCTGATTCCCCGCCTCTGTTTCCCCATATCTGATCCCCGCCTCTATTTGCCCGCCTCTGATTCCCCGCCTCTGTTTCCCCATATCTGATTCCCCGCCTCTGAATCCCCAACTCTGATTCCCTGCCTCTAATTTCCCAGCTCTGATTCCCCGCCTCTGATTCCCCGCGTCTGATTACCGGCCTCTGATTCCCCGCCTCTGATTCCCCATCTCTGATTCACAACCTCTGATTCCCCACCTCTGATACCGCATATCTGATTCCCCACCTCTGTTTCCCCGCCTCTGATTCCCCACCTCTGATTCCCAATATCTGATTCCCCGCCTCTGATTACCCACCTCTGATTCCCCGCCTCTGATTCCCCGCCTCTGATTCGCCAGCTATGATTCCCCGCCTCTTATTCCCCGCGTCTGATTCCCTGCCTCTGATTCCCCGCCTCTGATTCCACATCTCTGATTCACCACCTCTGATTCCCCGCGTCTGATTCCCCGCCTCTGATTCCCCATCTCTGATTCCCCATCTCTGATTCACCAATTCTGATTCCCCGCCTCTGCTTCCCCGTGTTTGATTCCCTGCCTCTGATTCCCGGCCACTGATTCCCCATCTCTGATTCACCGTCTCTGATTCCCCGCCTCTGTTTCCCCATATCTAAGTCCCCGCCTCTGATTCCCCAACTTTGATTCCCCACCTCTGATTCCCCAGCTCTGATTCCCCGCCTCTGATTCCCCACATCTGATTCCCCATACCTGATTCCCAGCCTCTGTTTCACCGCCTCTGATTCCCCGCTTCTGTTTCCCCATATCTGATTCCCGGCCTCTGATTCCCCGCCTCTGATTCCCCGCCTCTGATTCCCTGCCTCTGATTCCCCATCTCCGATTCCGCACATCTGATTCCCTGCCTCTCATTCCCCGCCTCTGATTCCCCGCCTCTGATTCCCTGCCTCTGATTCCCAACCTCTGATTCCCCACCTCTGATTCCCCATGTTTGATTCCCCGCCTCTGTTTCCCCGCCTCTGATTCCCCGCCTCTGATTCCCCAACTCTAATTCCCCGCCTCTGATTCCCCATATCTGATTCCCCGCCTCTGTTTCCCCGCCTCTGATTCCCCGCCCCTGTTTCCCCATATCTGATTCCCTGCCTCTGATTCCCCAACTTTGATTCCCAGACTCTGATTCCCCAGCTCTGATTCCCCGCCTCTGATTCCCCGCATCTGATTCCCTGCATCTGATTCCAAGCCTCTGATCCCCTGCCTCTGATTCCCAACCTCTGATTCCCCACCTCTGATTCCCCATATCTGATTCCCAGCCTCTGTTTCCCCGCCTCTGATTCCCCGCCTCTGTTTCACCATATCTGATTCCCGGCCTCTGATTCCCCGCCTCTGATTCCCTGCCTCTGATTCCCCATCACCGATTCCGCACATCTGATTCCCTGCCTCTCATTCCCCGCCTCTGATTCCCCGCCGCTGATTCCCTGCCTCTGATTTCCAACCTCTGATTCCCCACCTCTGATTCCCCGTGTTTGATTCCCCGCCTCTGTTTCCCCACCACTGATTCCCCGCCTCTGATTCCCCAACTCTAATTCCCCGCCTCTGATTCCCCATATCTGATTCCCCGCCTCTGTTTCCCCGCCTCTGATTCCCCGCCCCTGTTTCCCCATATCTGATTCCCTGACTCTGATTCCCCATCACCGATTCCGCACATCTGATTCCCTGCCTCTGATTCCCCGCCTCTGATTCCCCGCCGCTGATTCCCTGCCTCTGATTTCCAACCTCTGATTCCCCACCTCTGATTCCCCGTGTTTGATTCCCCGCCTCTGTTTCCCCACCACTGATTCCCCGCCTCTGATTCCCCAACTCTAATTCCCCGCCTCTGATTCCCCATATCTGATTCCCCGCCTCTGTTTCCCCGCCTCTGATTCCCCGCCCCTGTTTCCCCATATCTGATTCCCTGACTCTGATTCCCCAACTTTGATTCCCAGCCTCTGATTCCCCAGCTCTGATTCCCCGCCTCTGATTCCCCAGCTCTGATTCCCTGCCTCTGATTCTCCACATCCGATTCCCCATATCTGATTCCCCGCCTCTGTTTCCCCGCCCCTGATTCCCCGCCTCTGTTTCCCCATATCTGATTCCCCGCCTCTGATTCCCAACTATGATTCCCCGCCTCTTATTCCCCAGCTCTGATTCCCTGCCTCTGATTCCCCGCGTTCTATTCCCTGCCTCTGATTCCCCGCCTGTGATTCCCCATCACTGATTCACCACCTCTGATTCCCCACCACTGATTGCCCATATCTAATTCCCCGCCTCTGTTTGCCCGCCTCTGATTCCCCGCCTCTGTTTCCCCATATCTGATTCCCCGCCTCTGTTTCCCCGCCTCTGATTCCCCACCCCTGTTTCCCCATATCTGATTCCCTGCCTCTGATTCCCCAACTTTGATTCCCAGACTCTGATTCCCCAGCTCTGATTCCCCGCCTCTGATTCCCCGCATCTGATTCCTGCATCTGATTCCAAGCCTCTGATCCCCTGCCTCTGATTCCCAACCTCTGATTCCCCACCTCTGATTCCCCATATCTGATTCCCAGCCTCTGTTTCCCCGCCTCTGATTCCCCATATCTCATTCCCCGCCTCTGATTCCCCATCTCTGATTCCCGGACTCTGATTCCCCACCTCTGATTCCCGACCTCTTATTCCCGGCATCTGATTCCGGCCTCTGATTCCCGGCCTCTGATTCCCTGCTTCTGATTCTGATTCCCTGCCTCTGATTCCCCATTTCTGATTCCGCACATCTAATTCCCTGCCTCTGATTCCCCACCTCTGATTCCCCATATCTGAATCCCTGCCTCTGTTTCCCCGTCTCTGATTCCCCGCCTCTGTTTCCCCATATCTAAGTCCCCGCCTCTGATTATCCAACTTTGATTCCCCACCTCTGATTCCCCAGCTCTGATTCCCCGCCTCTGATTCCCCACATCTGATTCCCCATACCTGATTCCCAGCCTCTGTTTCCCCGCCTCTGATTCCCCGCTTCTGTTTCCCCATATCTGATTCCCGGCCTCTGATTCCCCGCCTCTGATTCCCCGCCTCTGATTCCCCAACTCTAATTCCCCGCCTCTGATTCCCCATATCTGATTCCCCGCCTCTGTTTCCCCGCCTCTGATTCCCCGCCCCTGTTTCCCCATATCTGATTCCCTGCCTCTGATTCCCCAACTTTGATTCCCAGACTCTGATTCCCCAGCTCTGATTCCCCGCCTCTGATTCCCCGCATCTGATTCCCTGCATCTGATTCCAAGCCTCTGATCCCCTGCCTCTGATTCCCAACCTCTGATTCCCCACCTCTGATTCCCCATATCTGATTCCCAGCCTCTGTTTCCCCGCCTCTGATTCCCCGCCTCTGTTTCCCCATATCTGATTCCCGGCCTCTGATTCCCCGCCTCTGATTCCCTGCCTCTGATTCCCCATCACCGATTCCGCACATCTGATTCCCTGCCTCTGATTCCCCGCCTCTGATTCCCCGCCGCTGATTCCCTGCCTCTGATTTCCAACCTCTGATTCCCCACCTCTGATTCCCCGTGTTTGATTCCCCGCCTCTGTTTCCCCACCACTGATTCCCCGCCTCTGATTCCCCAACTCTAATTCCCCGCCTCTGATTCCCCATATCTGATTCCCCGCCTCTGTTTCCCCGCCTCTGATTCCCCGCCCCTGTTTCCCCATATCTGATTCCCTGACTCTGATTCCCCATCACCGATTCCGCACATCTGATTCCCTGCCTCTGATTCCCCGCCTCTGATTCCCCGCCGCTGATTCCCTGCCTCTGATTTCCAACCTCTGATTCCCCACCTCTGATTCCCCGTGTTTGATTCCCCGCCTCTGTTTCCCCACCACTGATTCCCCGCCTCTGATTCCCCAACTCTAATTCCCCGCCTCTGATTCCCCATATCTGATTCCCCGCCTCTGTTTCCCCGCCTCTGATTCCCCGCCCCTGTTTCCCCATATCTGATTCCCTGACTCTGATTCCCCAACTTTGATTCCCAGCCTCTGATTCCCCAGCTCTGATTCCCCGCCTCTGATTCCCCAGCTCTGATTCCCTGCCTCTGATTCTCCACATCCGATTCCCCATATCTGATTCCCCGCCTCTGTTTCCCCGCCCCTGATTCCCCGCCTCTGTTTCCCCATATCTGATTCCCCGCCTCTGATTCCCAACTATGATTCCCCGCCTCTTATTCCCCAGCTCTGATTCCCTGCCTCTGATTCCCCGCGTTCTATTCCCTGCCTCTGATTCCCCGCCTGTGATTCCCCATCACTGATTCACCACCTCTGATTCCCCACCACTGATTGCCCATATCTAATTCCCCGCCTCTGTTTGCCCGCCTCTGATTCCCCGCCTCTGTTTCCCCATATCTGATTCCCCGCCTCTGTTTCCCCGCCTCTGATTCCCCACCCCTGTTTCCCCATATCTGATTCCCTGCCTCTGATTCCCCAACTTTGATTCCCAGACTCTGATTCCCCAGCTCTGATTCCCCGCCTCTGATTCCCCGCATCTGATTCCCTGCATCTGATTCCAAGCCTCTGATCCCCTGCCTCTGATTCCCAACCTCTGATTCCCCACCTCTGATTCCCCATATCTGATTCCCAGCCTCTGTTTCCCCGCCTCTGATTCCCCATATCTCATTCCCCGCCTGTGATTCCCCATCTCTGATTCCCGGACTCTGATTCCCCACCTCTGATGCCCGACCTCTTATTCCCGGCATCTGATTCCGGCCTCTGATTCCCGGCCTCTGATTCCCTGCTTCTGATTCTGATTCCCTGCCTCTGATTCCCCATTTCTGATTCCGCACATCTAATTCCCTGCCTCTGATTCCCCACCTCTGATTCCCCATATCTGAATCCCTGCCTCTGTTTCCCCGTCTCTGATTCCCCGCCTCTGTTTCCCCATATCTAAGTCCCCGCCTCTGATTATCCAACTTTGATTCCCCACCTCTGATTCCCCAGCTCTGATTCCCCGCCTCTGATTCCCCACATCTGATTCCCCATACCTGATTCCCAGCCTCTGTTTCCCCGCCTCTGATTCCCCGCTTCTGTTTCCCCATATCTGATTCCCGGCCTCTGATTCCCCGCCTCTGATTCCCCGCCTCTGATTCCCTGCCTCTGATTCCCCATCTCCGATTCCGCACATCTGATTCCCTGCCTCTCATTCCCTGCCTCTGATTCCCCGCCTCTGATTCCCTGCCTCTGATTCCCAACCTCTGATTCCCCACCTCTGATTCCCCGTGTTTGATTCCCCGCCTCTGTTTCCCCGCCTCTGATTCCCCGCCTCTGATTCCCCAACTCTAATTCCCCGCCTCTGATTCCCCATATCAGATTCCCCGCCTCTGTTTCCCCGCCTCTGATTCCCCGCCCCTGTTTCCCCATATCTGATTCCCTGCCTCTGATTCCCCAACTTTGATTCCCAGACTCTGATTCCCCAGCTCTGATTCCCCGCCTCTGATTCCCCGCATCTGATTCCCTGCATCTGATTCCAAGCCTCTGATCCCCTGCCTCTGATTCCCAACCTCTGATTCCCCACCTCTGATTCCCCATATCTGATTCCCAGCCTCTGTTTCCCCGCCTCTGATTCCCCGCCTCTGTTTCCCCATATCTGATTCCCGGCCTCTGATTCCCCGCCTCTGATTCCCTGCCTCTGATTCCCCATCACCGATTCCGCACATCTGATTCCCTGCCTCTGATTCCCCGCCTCTGATTCCCCGCCGCTGGTTCCCTGCCTCTGATTCCCAACCTCTGATTCCCCACCTCTGATTCCCCATATCTGATTCCCCGCCTCTGTTTCCCCGCCTCTGATTCCCCTCCTCTGATTCCCCAACTCTAATTCCCCGCCTCTGATTCCCCAGCTCTGATTCCCCGTGTTTGATTCCCTGCCTCTGATTCCCTGCCCTGATTCCCCATCTCTGTTTCACCGCCTTTGATTCGCCACCTCTGATTCCCCATATCTGATTCCCCGCCTCTGTTTCCCCGCCTCTGATTCCCTGCCTCTGATTCCCAACCTCTGATTCCACACCTCTGATTCCCCATATCTGATTCCCCGCCTCTGTTTCCCCGCCTCTGATTCCCTGCCCCTGTTTCCCCATATCTGATTCCCTGCCTCTGATTCCCCAACTCTGATTCCCCGCCTCTGATTCCCCAGCTCTGATTCCCCGCCTCTGATTTCCCGTGTTTGATTCCCTGCCTCTGATTCCCCGCCTCTGATTCCCCACCTCTGATTCACCGCCTTTGATTCGCCACCTCTGATTCCACATATCTGATTCCCCACCTCTGTTTCCCCGCCTCTGATTCCCCGCCTCTGATTCTCCATATCTCATTCCCCGCCTCTGAATCCCCATCTCTGATTCCCGGACTCTGATTCCCCACCTCTGATTGCCGGCCTCTTATTCCCAGCATCTGATTCCCGGCCTCTGATTCCCGGCCTCTGATTCACCGCTTCTGATTCTGATTCCCTGCCTCTGATTCCCCATCTCTGATTCCGCACATCTGATTCCCTGCCTCTGATTCCCAACCTCTGATTCCCCATATCTGATTTCCCGCATCTGTTTCCCCGCCTCTGATTCCCTGCCTCTGTTTCCCCATATCTAATTCTCAACCTCTGATGCCCCAACTCTGATTCCCTGCCTCTGATTCCCCGCGTTCTATTCCCTGCCTCTGATTCCCCGCCTGTGATTCCCCATCTCTGAATCGCCACCTCTGATTCCCCACCTCTGATTCCCCATATCTAATTCCCCGCCTCTGTTTGCCCACCTCTGATTCCCCGCCTCTGTTTCCCCATATCTGATTCCCCGCCTCTGAATCCCCAACTCTGATTCCCTGCCTCTGATTCCCCAGCTCTGATTCCCCGCCTTTGATTCCCCCCGTCTGATTCCCAGCCTCTGAATCCCCGTGTCTGATTTCCTGCCTCTGATTCCCCGCCTCTGATTCCCCATCTCTGATTCACAGCCTCTGATTCTCCACCTCTGATTCCCCATCTCTGATTCCGCACATCTGATTCCCTGCCTCTGATTCCCCAGCTCTGATTCCCCGCCTCTGATTCCCCAACTCTGATTCCCCGCCTCTGATTCCCCAGCTCTGATTCCCCGCCTCTGATTCCCCGTGTTTGATTCCCTGCCTCTGATTCCCCGCCTCTGATTCACCATCTCTGATTCAACGCCTTTGATTCGCCACCTCTGATTCCCCATATCTGATTCCTCGCCTCTGTTTCCCCGCCTCTGATTCCCCTCCTCTGATTCCCCATATCTCATTCCCCGCCTCTGATTCCCCATCTCTGATTCCCGGACTCTGATTCCCCACCTCTGATTCCCGGCCTCTGATTCCCGGCCTCTGATTCCCTGCTTCTGATTCTGATTCCATGCATCTGATTCCCAGCCTCTGATTCCCAGCCTCTGATTCCCAACCTCTGATTCCCCACCTCTGATTCCCCATATCTGATTCCTCTCCTCTGTTTCCCCGCCTCTGATTCCCCGCCTCTGTTTCCCCATATCTGATCCCCGCCTCTATTTGCCCGCCTCTGATTCCCCGCCTCTGTTTCCCCATATCTGATTCCCCGCCTCTGAATCCCCAACTCTGATACCCTGCCTCTAATTTCCCAGCTCTGATTCCCCGCCTCTGATTCCCCGCGTCTGATTACCGGCCTCTGATTCCCCGCCTCTGATTCCCCATCTCTGATTCACAACCTCTGATTCCCCACCTCTGATACCGCATATCTGATTCCCCACCTCTGTTTCCCCGCCTCTGATTCCCCACCTCTGATTCCCAATATCTGATTCCCCGCCTCTGATTACCCACCTCTGATTCCCCGCCTCTGATTCCCCGCCTCTGATTCGCCAGCTATGATTCCCCGCCTCTTATTCCCCGCGTCTGATTCCCTGCCTCTGATTCCCCGCCTCTGATTCCACATCTCTGATTCACCACCTCTGATTCCCCGCGTCTGATTCCCCGCCTCTGATTCCCCATCTCTGATTCCCCATCTCTGATTCACCAATTCTGATTCCCCGCCTCTGCTTCCCCGTGTTTGATTCCCTGCCTCTGATTCCCGGCCACTGATTCCCCATCTCTGATTCACCGTCTCTGATTCCCCGCCTCTGTTTCCCCATATCTAAGTCCCCGCCTCTGATTCCCCAACTTTGATTCCCCACCTCTGATTCCCCAGCTCTGATTCCCCGCCTCTGATTCCCCACATCTGATTCCCCATACCTGATTCCCAGCCTCTGTTTCACCGCCTCTGATTCCCCGCTTCTGTTTCCCCATATCTGATTCCCGGCCTCTGATTCCCCGCCTCTGATTCCCCGCCTCTGATTCCCTGCCTCTGATTCCCCATCTCCGATTCCGCACATCTGATTCCCTGCCTCTCATTCCCCGCCTCTGATTCCCCGCCTCTGATTCCCTGCCTCTGATTCCCAACCTCTGATTCCCCACCTCTGATTCCCCATGTTTGATTCCCCGCCTCTGTTTCCCCGCCTCTGATTCCCCGCCTCTGATTCCCCAACTCTAATTCCCCGCCTCTGATTCCCCATATCTGATTCCCCGCCTCTGTTTCCCCGCCTCTGATTCCCCGCCCCTGTTTCCCCATATCTGATTCCCTGCCTCTGATTCCCCAACTTTGATTCCCAGACTCTGATTCCCCAGCTCTGATTCCCCGCCTCTGATTCCCCGCATCTGATTCCCTGCATCTGATTCCAAGCCTCTGATCCCCTGCCTCTGATTCCCAACCTCTGATTCCCCACCTCTGATTCCCCATATCTGATTCCCAGCCTCTGTTTCCCCGCCTCTGATTCCCCGCCTCTGTTTCCCCATATCTGATTCCCGGCCTCTGATTCCCCGCCTCTGATTCCCTGCCTCTGATTCCCCATCACCGATTCCGCACATCTGATTCCCTGCCTCTGATTCCCCGCCTCTGATTCCCCGCCGCTGATTCCCTGGCTCTGATTTCCAACCTCTGATTCCCCACCTCTGATTCCCCGTGTTTGATTCCCCGCCTCTGTTTCCCCACCACTGATTCCCCGCCTCTGATTCCCCAACTCTAATTCCCCGCCTCTGATTCCCCATATCTGATTCCCCGCCTCTGTTTCCCCGCCTCTGATTCCCCGCCCCTGTTTCCCCATATCTGATTCCCTGACTCTGATTCCCCATCACCGATTCCGCACATCTGATTCCCTGCCTCTGATTCCCCGCCTCTGATTCCCCGCCGCTGATTCCCTGCCTCTGATTTCCAACCTCTGATTCCCCACCTCTGATTCCCCGTGTTTGATTCCCCGCCTCTGTTTCCCCACCACTGATTCCCCGCCTCTGATTCCCCAACTCTAATTCCCCGCCTCTGATTCCCCATATCTGATTCCCCGCCTCTGTTTCCCCGCCTCTGATTCCCCGCCCCTGTTTCCCCATATCTGATTCCCTGACTCTGATTCCCCAACTTTGATTCCCAGCCTCTGATTCCCCAGCTCTGATTCCCCGCCTCTGATTCCCCAGCTCTGATTCCCTGCCTCTGATTCTCCACATCCGATTCCCCATATCTGATTCCCCGCCTCTGTTTCCCCGCCCCTGATTCCCCGCCTCTGTTTCCCCATATCTGATTCCCCGCCTCTGATTACCAACTATGATTCCCCGCCTCTTATTCCCCAGCTCTGATTCCCTGCCTCTGATTCCCCGCGTTCTATTCCCTGCCTCTGATTCCCCGCCTGTGATTCCCCATCACTGATTCACCACCTCTGATTCCCCACCACTGATTGCCCATATCTAATTCCCCGCCTCTGTTTGCCCGCCTCTGATTCCCCGCCTCTGTTTCCCCATATCTGATTCCCCGCCTCTGTTTCCCCGCCTCTGATTCCCCACCCCTGTTTCCCCATATCTGATTCCCTGCCTCTGATTCCCCAACTTTGATTCCCAGACTCTGATTCCCCAGCTCTGATTCCCCGCCTCTGATTCCCCGCATCTGATTCCCTGCATCTGATTCCAAGCCTCTGATCCCCTGCCTCTGATTCCCAACCTCTGATTCCCCACCTCTGATTCCCCATATCTGATTCCCAGCCTCTGTTTCCCCGCCTCTGATTCCCCATATCTCATTCCCCGCCTCTGATTCCCCATCTCTGATTCCCGGACTCTGATTCCCCACCTCTGATTCCCGACCTCTTATTCCCGGCATCTGATTCCGGCCTCTGATTCCCGGCCTCTGATTCCCTGCTTCTGATTCTGATTCCCTGCCTCTGATTCCCCATTTCTGATTCCGCACATCTAATTCCCTGCCTCTGATTCCCCACCTCTGATTCCCCATATCTGAATCCCTGCCTCTGTTTCCCCGTCTCTGATTCCCCGCCTCTGTTTCCCCATATCTAAGTCCCCGCCTCTGATTATCCAACTTTGATTCCCCACCTCTGATTCCCCAGCTCTGATTCCCCGCCTCTGATTCCCCACATCTGATTCCCCATACCTGATTCCCAGCCTCTGTTTCCCCGCCTCTGATTCCCCGCTTCTGTTTCCCCATATCTGATTCCCGGCCTCTGATTCCCCGCCTCTGATTCCCCGCCTCTGATTCCCCAATTCTAATTCCCCGCCTCTGATTCCCCATATCTGATTCCCCGCCTCTGTTTCCCTGCCTCTGATTCCCCGCCCCTGTTTCCCCATATCTGATTCCCTGCCTGTGATTCCCCAACTTTGATTCCCAGACTCTGATTCCCCAGCTCTGATTCCCCGCCTCTGATTCCCCGCATCTGATTCCCTGCATCTGATTCCAAGCCTCTGATCCCCTGCCTCTGATTCCCAACCTCTGATTCCCCACCTCTGATTCCCCATATCTGATTCCCAGCCTCTGTTTCCCCGCCTCTGATTCCCCGCCTCTGTTTCCCCATATCTGATTCCCGGCCTCTGATTCCCCGCCTCTGATTCCCTGCCTCTGATTCCCCATCACCGATTCCGCACATCTGATTCCCTGCCTCTGATTCCCCGCCTCTGATTCCCCGCCGCTGATTCCCTGCCTCTGATTTCCAACCTCTGATTCCCCACCTCTGATTCCCCGTGTTTGATTCCCCGCCTCTGTTTCCCCACCACTGATTCCCCGCCTCTGATTCCCCAACTCTAATTCCCCGCCTCTGATTCCCCATATCTGATTCCCCGCCTCTGTTTCCCCGCCTCTGATTCCCCGCCCCTGTTTCCCCATATCTGATTCCCTGACTCTGATTCCCCATCACCGATTCCGCACATCTGATTCCCTGCCTCTGATTCCCCGCCTCTGATTCCCCGCCGCTGATTCCCTGCCTCTGATTTCCAACCTCTGATTCCCCACCTCTGATTCCCCGTGTTTGATTCCCCGCCTCTGTTTCCCCACCACTGATTCCCCGCCTCTGATTCCCCAACTCTAATTCCCCGCCTCTGATTCCCCATATCTGATTCCCCGCCTCTGTTTCCCCGCCTCTGATTCCCCGCCCCTGTTTCCCCATATCTGATTCCCTGACTCTGATTCCCCAACTTTGATTCCCAGCCTCTGATTCCCCAGCTCTGATTCCCCGCCTCTGATTCCCCAGCTCTGATTCCCTGCCTCTGATTCTCCACATCCGATTCCCCATATCTGATTCCCCGCCTCTGTTTCCCCGCCCCTGATTCCCCGCCTCTGTTTCCCCATATCTGATTCCCCGCCTCTGATTCCCAACTATGATTCCCCGCCTCTTATTCCCCAGCTCTGATTCCCTGCCTCTGATTCCCCGCGTTCTATTCCCTGCCTCTGATTCCCCGCCTGTGATTCCCCATCACTGATTCACCACCTCTGATTCCCCACCACTGATTGCCCATATCTAATTCCCCGCCTCTGTTTGCCCGCCTCTGATTCCCCGCCTCTGTTTCCCCATATCTGATTCCCCGCCTCTGTTTCCCCGCCTCTGATTCCCCACCCCTGTTTCCCCATATCTGATTCCCTGCCTCTGATTCCCCAACTTTGATTCCCAGCCTCTGATTCCCCAGCTCTGATTCCCCGCCTCTGATTCCCCGCATCTGATTCCCTGCATCTGATTCCAAGCCTCTGATCCCCTGCCTCTGATTCCCAACCTCTGATTCCCCACCTCTGATTCCCCATATCTGATTCCCAGCCTCTGTTTCCCCGCCTCTGATTCCCCATATCTCATTCCCCGCCTCTGATTCCCCATCTCTGATTCCCGGACTCTGATTCCCCACCTCTGATTCCCGACCTCTTATTCCCGGCATCTGATTCCGGCCTCTGATTCCCGGCCTCTGATTCCCTGCTTCTGATTCTGATTCCCTGCCTCTGATTCCCCATTTCTGATTCCGCACATCTAATTCCCTGCCTCTGATTCCCCACCTCTGATTCCCCATATCTGAATCCCTGCCTCTGTTTCCCCGTCTCTGATTCCCCGCCTCTGTTTCCCCATATCTAAGTCCCCGCCTCTGATTATCCAACTTTGATTCCCCACCTCTGATTCCCCAGCTCTGATTCCCCGCCTCTGATTCCCCACATCTGATTCCCCATACCTGATTCCCAGCCTCTGTTTCCCCGCCTCTGATTCCCCGCTTCTGTTTCCCCATATCTGATTCCCGGCCTCTGATTCCCCGCCTCTGATTCCCCGCCTCTGATTCCCTGCCTCTGATTCCCCATCTCCGATTCCGCACATCTGATTCCCTGCCTCTCATTCCCTGCCTCTGATTCCCCGCCTCTGATTCCCTGCCTCTGATTCCCAACCTCTGATTCCCCACCTCTGATTCCCCGTGTTTGATTCCCCGCCTCTGTTTCCCCGCCTCTGATTCCCCGCCTCTGATTCCCCAACTCTAATTCCCCGCCTCTGATTCCCCATATCTGATTCCCCGCCTCTGTTTCCCCGCCTCTGATTCCCCGCCCCTGTTTCCCCATATCTGATTCCCTGCCTCTGATTCCCCAACTTTGATTCCCAGACTCTGATTCCCCAGCTCTGATTCCCCGCCTCTGATTCCCCGCATCTGATTCCCTGCATCTGATTCCAAGCCTCTGATCCCCTGCCTCTGATTCCCAACCTCTGATTCCCCACCTCTGATTCCCCATATCTGATTCCCAGCCTCTGTTTCCCTGCCTCTGATTCCCCGCCTCTGTTTCCCCATATCTGATTCCCGGCCTCTGATTCCCCGCCTCTGATTCCCTGCCTCTGATTCCCCATCACCGATTCCGCACATCTGATTCCCTGCCTCTGATTCCCCGCCTCTGATTCCCCGCCGCTGGTTCCCTGCCTCTGATTTCCAACCTCTGATTCCCCACCTCTGATTCCCCGTGTTTGATTCCCCGCCTCTGTTTCCCAACCACTGATTCCCCGCCTCTGATTCCCCAACTCTAATTCCCCGCCTCTGATTCCCCATATCTGATTCCCCGCCTCTGTTTCCCCGCCTCTGATTCCCCGCCCCTGTTTCCCCATATCTGATTCCCTGACTCTGATTCCCCAACTTTGATTCCCAGCCTCTGATTCCCCAGCTCTGATTCCCCGCCTCTGATTCCCCGTGTTTGATTCCCTGCCTCTGATTCCCCGCCTCTGATTCCCCATCTCTGATTCACCGCCTTTGATTCGCCACCTCTGATTCCCCATATCTGATTCCCCACCTCTGGTTCCCCGCCTCTGATTCCCCGCCTCTGATTCTCCATATCTCATTCCCCGCCTCTGACTCCCCATCTCTGATTCCCGGCCTCTGATTCCCCGCCTCTGATTCCCCGCCTCTGATTCCCCAACTCTAATTCCCCGCCTCTGATTCCCCATATCTGATTCCCCGCCTCTGTTTCCCCGCCTCTGATTCCCCGTGTTTGATTCCCTGCCTCTGATTCCCCGCCTCTGATTCCCCATCTCTGATTCACCGCCTTTGATTCGCCACCTCTGATTCCCCATATCTGATTCCCCACCTCTGGTTCCCCGCCTCTGATTCCCAGCCTCTGTTTCCCCGCCTCTGATTCCCCGCTTCTGTTTCCCCATATCTGATTCCCGGCCTCTGATTCCCCGCCTCTGATTCCCCGCCTCTGATTCCCCAACTCTAATTCCCCGCCTCTGATTCCCCATATCTGATTCCCCGCCTCTGTTTCCCCGCCTCTGATTCCCCGCCCCTGTTTCCCCATATCTGATTCCCTGCCTCTGATTCCCCAACTTTGATTCCCAGACTCTGATTCCCCAGCTCTGATTCCCCGCCTCTGATTCCCCGCATCTGATTCCCTGCATCTGATTCCAAGCCTCTGATCCCCTGCCTCTGATTCCCAACCTCTGATTCCCCACCTCTGATTCCCCATATCTGATTCCCAGCCTCTGTTTCCCCGCCTCTGATTCCCCGCCTCTGTTTCCCCATATCTGATTCCCGGCCTCTGATTCCCCGCCTCTGATTCCCTGCCTCTGATTCCCCATCACCGATTCCGCACATCTGATTCCCTGCCTCTCATTCCCCGCCTCTGATTCCCCGCCGCTGATTCCCTGCCTCTGATTTCCAACCTCTGATTCCCCACCTCTGATTCCCCGTGTTTGATTCCCCGCCTCTGTTTCCCCACCACTGATTCCCCGCCTCTGATTCCCCAACTCTAATTCCCCGCCTCTGATTCCCCATATCTGATTCCCCGCCTCTGTTTCCCCGCCTCTGATTCCCCGCCCCTGTTTCCCCATATCTGATTCCCTGACTCTGATTCCCCATCACCGATTCCGCACATCTGATTCCCTGCCTCTGATTCCCCGCCTCTGATTCCCCGCCGCTGATTCCCTGCCTCTGATTTCCAACCTCTGATTCCCCACCTCTGATTCCCCGTGTTTGATTCCCCGCCTCTGTTTCCCCACCACTGATTCCCCGCCTCTGATTCCCCAACTCTAATTCCCCGCCTCTGATTCCCCATATCTGATTCCCCGCCTCTGTTTCCCCGCCTCTGATTCCCCGCCCCTGTTTCCCCATATCTGATTCCCTGACTCTGATTCCCCAACTTTGATTCCCAGCCTCTGATTCCCCAGCTCTGATTCCCCGCCTCTGATTCCCCAGCTCTGATTCCCTGCCTCTGATTCTCCACATCCGATTCCCCATATCTGATTCCCCGCCTCTGTTTCCCCGCCCCTGATTCCCCGCCTCTGTTTCCCCATATCTGATTCCCCGCCTCTGATTCCCAACTATGATTCCCCGCCTCTTATTCCCCAGCTCTGATTCCCTGCCTCTGATTCCCCGCGTTCTATTCCCTGCCTCTGATTCCCCGCCTGTGATTCCCCATCACTGATTCACCACCTCTGATTCCCCACCACTGATTGCCCATATCTAATTCCCCGCCTCTGTTTGCCCGCCTCTGATTCCCCGCCTCTGTTTCCCCATATCTGATTCCCCGCCTCTGTTTCCCCGCCTCTGATTCCCCACCCCTGTTTCCCCATATCTGATTCCCTGCCTCTGATTCCCCAACTTTGATTCCCAGCCTCTGCTTCCCCAGCTCTGATTCCCCGCCTCTGATTCCCCGCATCTGATTCCCTGCATCTGATTCCAAGCCTCTGATCCCCTGCCTCTGATTCCCAACCTCTGATTCCCCACCTCTGATTCCCCATATCTGATTCCCAGCCTCTGTTTCCCCGCCTCTGATTCCCCATATCTCATTCCCCGCCTCTGATTCCCCATCTCTGATTCCCGGACTCTGATTCCCCACCTCTGATTCCCGACCTCTTATTCCCGGCATCTGATTCCGGCCTCTGATTCCCGGCCTCTGATTCCCTGCTTCTGATTCTGATTCCCTGCCTCTGATTCCCCATTTCTGATTCCGCACATCTAATTCCCTGCCTCTGATTCCCCACCTCTGATTCCCCATATCTGAATCCCTGCCTCTGTTTCCCCGTCTCTGATTCCCCGCCTCTGTTTCCCCATATCTAAGTCCCCGCCTCTGATTATCCAACTTTGATTCCCCACCTCTGATTCCCCAGCTCTGATTCCCCGCCTCTGATTCCCCACATCTGATTCCCCATACCTGATTCCCAGCCTCTGTTTCCCCGCCTCTGATTCCCCGCTTCTGTTTCCCCATATCTGATTCCCGGCCTCTGATTCCCCGCCTCTGATTCCCCGCCTCTGATTCCCTGCCTCTGATTCCCCATCTCCGATTCCGCACATCTGATTCCCTGCCTCTCATTCCCTGCCTCTGATTCCCCGCCTCTGATTCCCTGCCTCTGATTCCCAACCTCTGATTCCCCACCTCTGATTCCCCGTGTTTGATTCCCCGCCTCTGTTTCCCCGCCTCTGATTCCCCGCCTCTGATTCCCCAACTCTAATTCCCCGCCTCTGATTCCCCATATCTGATTCCCCGCCTCTGTTTCCCCGCCTCTGATTCCCCGCCCCTGTTTCCCCATATCTGATTCCCTGCCTCTGATTCCCCAACTTTGATTCCCAGACTCTGATTCCCCAGCTCTGATTCCCCGCCTCTGATTCCCCGCATCTGATTCCCTGCATCTGATTCCAAGCCTCTGATCCCCTGCCTCTGATTCCCAACCTCTGATTCCCCACCTCTGATTCCCCATATCTGATTCCCAGCCTCTGTTTCCCCGCCTCTGATTCCCCGCCTCTGTTTCCCCATATCTGATTCCCGGCCTCTGATTCCCCGCCTCTGATTCCCTGCCTCTGATTCCCCATCACCGATTCCGCACATCTGATTCCCTGCCTCTGATTCCCCGCCTCTGATTCCCCGCCGCTGGTTCCCTGCCTCTGATTTCCAACCTCTGATTCCCCACCTCTGATTCCCCGTGTTTGATTCCCCGCCTCTGTTTCCCAACCACTGATTCCCCGCCTCTGATTCCCCAACTCTAATTCCCCGCCTCTGATTCCCCATATCTGATTCCCCGCCTCTGTTTCCCCGCCTCTGATTCCCCGCCCCTGTTTCCCCATATCTGATTCCCTGACTCTGATTCCCCAACTTTGATTCCCAGCCTCTGATTCCCCAGCTCTGATTCCCCGCCTCTGATTCCCCGTGTTTGATTCCCTGCCTCTGATTCCCCGCCTCTGATTCCCCATCTCTGATTCACCGCCTTTGATTCGCCACCTCTGATTCCCCATATCTGATTCCCCACCTCTGGTTCCCCGCCTCTGATTCCCCGCCTCTGATTCTCCATATCTCATTCCCCGCCTCTGACTCCCCATCTCTGATTCCCGGACTCTGATTCCCCACCTCTGATTCCCGGCCTCTTATTCCCAGCATCTGATTCCCGGCCTCTGATTCCCGGCCTCTGATTCCCCGCTTCTGATTCTGATTCGCTGCCTCTGATTCCCCATCTCTGATTCCGCACATCTGATTCCCTGCCTCTGATTCCCCACCTCTGATTCCCCATATCTGATTTCCCGCCTCTGTTTCCCCGCCTCTGATTCCCCGCTTCTGTTTCCCCATATCTAATTCCCAACCTCTGATGCCCCAACTCTGATTCCCTGCCTCTGATTCCCCGCGTTCTATTCCCTGCCTCTGATTCCCCGCCTGTGATTCCCCATCTCTGATTCACCACCTCTGATTCCCCACCTCTGATTCCCCATATCTAATTCCCCGCCTCTGTTTGCCCGCCTCTGATTCCCCGCCTCTGTTTCCCCATATCTGATTCCCCGCCTCTGAATCCCCAACTCTGATTCCCTGCCTCTGATTCCCCAGCTCTGATTCCCCGCCTTTGATTCCCCCCGTCTGATTCCCAGCCTCTGAATCCCCGTGTCTGATTTCCTGCCTCTGATTCCCCGCCTCTGATTCCCCATCTCTGATTCACAGCCTCTGATTCCCCACCTCTGATTCCCCATCTCGGATTCCGCACATCTGATTCCCTGCCTCTGATTCCCTGACTCTGATCCCCACCTCTGATTCCCAAGCTCTGATTCCCCGCCTCTGATTCCCCAACTCTGAATCCCCGCCTCTGATTCCCCAGCACTGATTCCCCGCCTCTGATTCCCCGTGTTTGATTCCCTGCCTCTGATTCCCCGCCTCTGATTCCCCATCTCTGATTCACCGCCTTTGATTCGCCATCTCTGATTCCCCATATCTGATTCCTCGCCTCTGTTTCCCCGCCTCTGATTCCCCGCCTCTGATTCCCCATATCTCATTCCCCGCCTCTGATTCCCCATCTCTGATTCCCGGACTCTGATTCCCCACCTCTGATTCCCAGCCTCTTATTCCCGGCATCTGATTCCGGCCTCTGATTCCCGGCCTCTGATTCCCTGCTTCTGATTCTGATTCCCTGCCTTTGATTCCCCATCTCTGATTCCGAACATCTGATTCCCTGCCTCTGATTCCCCATCTCTGATTCCCCATATCTGATTCCCCGCCTCTGTTTCCCCGCCTCTGATTCCCCGCCTCTGTTTCCCAATATCTAAGTCCCCGCCTCTGTTTCCCCAACTCTGATTCCCCACCTCTGATTCCCCAGCTCAGATTCCCCGCCTCTGATTCCCTGCATCTGATTCCCTGCATCTGATTCCAAGCCTCTGATTCCCTGCCTCTGATTCCCAACCTCTGATTCCCCACCTCTGATTCCCCATATCTGATTCCCCGCCTCTGTTTCCCCATATCTGATTCCCGGACTCTGATTCCCCGCCTCTGATTCCCTGCCTCTGATTCCCCATCTCCGATTCCGCACATCTGATTCCCTGCCTCTGATTCCCCGCCTCTGATTCCCCGCCTCTGATTCCCTGCCTCTGATTCCCAACCTCTTATTCCTAACCTTTGATTCCCCGTGTTTGATTCCCCGCCTCTGTTTCCCCGCCTCTGATTCCCCGCCTCTGATTCCCCAACTCTAATTCCCCGCCTCTGATTCCCCATATCTGATTCACCGCCTCTGTTTCCCCGCCTCTGATTCCCCGCCCCTGTTTCCCCATATCTGATTCCCTGCCTCTGATTCCCCAACTTTGATTCCCAGCCTCTGATTCCCCAGCTCTTATTCCCCGCCTCTGATTCCCCGTGTTTGATTCCCTGCCTCTGATTCCCGGCCTCTGATTCCCCATCTCTGATTCACCGCCTTTGATTCGCCACCTCTGATTCCCCATATCTGATTCCCCGCCTCTGTTTCCCCGCCTCTGATTCCCCGCCTCTGATTCCCCATATCTCATTCCCCGCCTCTGAATCCCCATCTCTGATTCCCGGACTCTGATTCCCCACCTCTGATTCCCGGCCTCTTATTCCCGGCATCTGATTCCGGCCTCTGATTCCCGGCCTCTGATTCCCTGCTTCTGATTCTGATTCCCTGCCTTTGATTCCCCATCTCTGATTCCGCACATCTGATTCCCTGCCTCTGATTCCCCATCTCTGATTCCCCATATCTGATTCCCCGCCTCTGTTTCCCCGCCTCTGATTCCACGCCTCTGTTTCCCAATATCTAAGTCCCCGCCTCTGATTCCCCAACTCTGATTCCCCACCTCTGATTCCCCAGCTCTGATTCCCCGCCTCTGATTCCCCTCATCTGATTCCCTGCATCTGATTCCAAGCCTCTGATTCCCTGCCTCTTATTCCCAACCTCTGATTCCCCACCTCTGATTCCCCATATCTGATTCCCAGCCTCTGTTTCCCCGCCTCTGATTCCCCGACTCTGTTTCCCCATATCTGATTCCCCGCCTCTGAATCCCCAACTCTGATTCCCTGCCTCTGATTCCCCAGCTTCATTCCCCGCCTTTGATTCCCCCCGTCTGATTCCCAGCCTCTGAATCCCCGTGTCTGATAACCTGCCTCTGATTCCCCGCCTCTGATTCCCCATCTCAGATTCACCGCCTCTGATTCCCCACCTCTGATTCCCCATCTCTGATTCCGCACATCCGATTCCCTGCCTCTGATTCCCCGACTCTGATTCCCCACCTCTGATTCCCCAGCTCTGATTCCCCGCCTCTGATTCCCCAACTCTGATTCCCCGCCTCTGATTCCCCAGCTCTGATTCCCCGCCTCTGATTCCCCGTGTTTGATCCCCTGCCTCTGATTCCCCAGCTCTGATTCCCCATCTCTGATTCACCGCCTTTGATTCGCCACCTCTGATTCCCCATATCTGATTCCTCGCCACTGTTTCCCCGCCTCTGATTCCCCGCCTCTGATTCCCCATATCTCATTCCCCGCCTCTGATTCCCCATCTCTGATTCCCGGACTCTGATTCGCCACCTCTGATTCCCGACCTCTTATTCCCGGCATCTGATTCCGGCCTCTGATTCCCGGCCACTGATTCCCTGCTTCTGATTCTGATTCCCTGCCTCTGATTCCCCATTTCCGATTCCGCACATCTAATTCCCTGCCTCTGATTCCCCACCTCTGATTCCCCATATCTGAATCCCCGCCTCTGTTTCCCCGTCTCTGATTCCCCGCCTCTGTTTCCCCATATCTAAGTCCCCGCCTCTGATTCCCCAACTTTGATTCCCCACCTCTGATTCCCCAGCTCTGATTCCCCGCCTCTGATTCCCCACATCTGATTCCCCATACCTGATTCCCAGCCTCTGTTTCCCCGCCTCTGATTCCCCGCTTCTGTTTCCCCATATCTGATTCCCGGCCTCTGATTCCCCGCCTCTGATTCCCCGCCTCTGATTCCCTGCCTCTGATTCCCCATCTCCGATTCCGCACATCTGATTCCCTGCCTCTCATTCCCCGCCTCTGATTCCCCGCCTCTGATTCCCTGCCTCTGATTCCCAACCTCTGATTCCCCACCTCTGATTCCCCGTGTTTGATTCCCCGCCTCTGTTTCCCCGCCTCTGATTCCCCGCCTCTGATTCCCCAACTCTAATTCCCCGCCTCTGATTCCCCATATCTGATTCCCCGCCTCTGTTTCCCCGCCTCTGATTCCCCGCCCCTGTTTCCCCATATCTGATTCCCTGCCTCTGATTCCCCAACTTTGATTCCCAGACTCTGATTCCCCAGCTCTGATTCCCCGCCTCTGATTCCCCGCATCTTATTCCCTGCATCTGATTCCAAGCCTCTGATCCCCTGCCTCTGATTCCCAACCTCTGATTCCCCACCTCTGATTCCCCATATCTGATTCCCAGCCTCTGTTTCCCCGCCTCTGATTCCCCACCTCTGTTTCCCCATATCTGATTCCCGGCCTCTGATTCCCCGCCTCTGATTCCCTGCCTCTGATTCCCCATCACCGATTCCGCACATCTGATTCCCTGCCTCTGATTCCCCGCCTCTGATTCCCCGCCGCTGATTCCCTGCCTCTTATTTCCAACCTCTGATTCCCCACCTCTGATTCCCCGTGTTTGATTCCCCGCCTCTGTTTCCACACCACTGATTCCCCGCCTCTGATTCCCCAACTCTAATTCCCCGCCTCTGATTCCCCATATCTGATTCCCCGCCTCTGTTTCCCCGCCTCTGATTCCCCGCCCCTGTTTCCCCATATCTGATTCCCTGACTCTGATTCCCCAACTTTGATTCCCAGCCTCTGATTCCCCAGCTCTGATTCCCCGCCTCTGATTCCCCGTGTTTGATTCCCTGCCTCTGATTCCCCGCCTCTGATTCCCCATCTCTGATTCACCGCCTTTGATTTGCCACCTCTGATTCCCCATATCTGATTCCCCACCTCTGTTTCCCCGCCTCTGATTCCCCGCCTCTGATTCTCCATATCTCATTCCCCGCCTCTGACTCCCCATCTCTGATTCCCGCACTCTGATTCCCCACCTCTGATTCCCGGCCTCTTATTCCCAGCATCTGATTCCAGGCCTCTGATTCCCGGCCTCTGACTCCCCGCTTCTGATTCTGATTCCCTGCCTCTGATTCCCCATCTCTGATTCCGCACATCTGATTACCTGCCTCTGATTCCCCACGTCTGATTCCCCATATCTGATTCCCCGCCTCTGTTTCCACGCCTCTGATTCCCCGCCTCTGTTTCCCCATATCTAATTCTCCACCTCTGATGCCCCAACTCTGATTCCCCGCCTCTGATTCCACAGCTCTGATTCCCCGCCTCTGATTCCCCGCATCCGATTCCCCATATCTGATTCCCCGCCTCTGTTTCCCCGCCCCTGATTCCCCGCCTCTGTTTCCCCATATCTGATTATCCGCCTCTGATTCCCAACTATGATTCCCCGCCTCTGAATCCCCGCGTCTGATTCCCTGCCTCTGCTTCCCCGCCTCTGATTCCCCAACTCTGATTCCCCGCCTCTGATTCCCCAGCTCTGATTCCCCGCCTCTGATTCCCCGTGTTTGATTCCCTGCCTCTGATTCCCGGCCTCTGATTCCGCATCTCTGATTCACCGCCTTTGATTCGCCACCTCTGATTCCCCATATCTGATTCCCCGCATCTGTTTCCCCGCCTCTGATTCCCCGCCTCTGATTCCCCATATCTCATTCCCCGCCTCTGAATCCCCATCTCTGATTCCCGGACTCTGATTCCCCACCTCTGATTCCCGGCCTCTTATTCCCGGCATCTGATTCCGGCCTCTGATTCCCGGCCTCTGATTCCCTGCTTCTGATTCTGATTCCCTGCCTCTGATTCCCCATCTCTGATTCCGCACATCTGATTCCCTGCCTCTGATTCCCCACCTCTGATTCCCCATATCTGATTCCCCGCCTCTGTTTCCCCGCCTCTGATTCCCCGCCTCTGTTTCCCAATATCTAAGTCCCCGCCTCTGATTCCCCAACTCTGATTACCCACCTCTGATTCCCCAGCTCTGATTCCCCGCCTCTGATTCCCCGCATCTGATTCCCTGCATCTGATTCCAAGCCTCTGATTCCCTGCCTCTGATTCCCAACCTCTGATTCCCCACCTCTGATTCCCCATATCTGATTCCCCGCCTCTGTTTCCCCGCCTCTGATTCCCCACCTCTGTTTCCCCATATCTGATTCCCGGCCTCTTATTCCCCGCCTCTGATTCCCCACCTCTGATTCCCTACCTCTGATTCCCCATCTCCGATTCCGCACATCTGATTCCCTGCCTCTGATTCCCCACCTCTGATTCCCTGCCTCTGATTCCGAACCTCTGATTCCCCACCTCTGATTCCACATATCTGATTCCCCTCCTCTGTTTCCCCGCCTCTGATTCCCCTCCTCTGATTCCCCAACTCTAATTCCCCGCCTCTGATTCCCCAGCTCTGATTCCCCGTGTTTGATTCCCTGCCTCTGATTCCCTGCCCTGATTCCCCATCTCTGTTTCACCTCCTTTGATTCACCACCTCTGATTCCCCATATCTGATTCCCCGCCTCTGTTTCGCCGCCTCTGATTCCCTGCCTCTGATTCCCAACCTCTGATTCCACACCTCTGATTCCCCATATCTGATTCCCCGCCTCTGTTTCCCCGCCTCTGATTCCCTGCCCTTGTTTCCCCATATCTGATTCCCTGCCTCTGATTCCCCAACTCTGATTCCCCGCCTCTGATTCCCCAGCTCTGATTCCCCGCCCCTGATTTCCCGTGTTTGATTCCCTTCCTCTGATTCCCCGCCTCTGATTCCCCATCTCTGATTCACCGCCTTTGATTCGCCACCTCTGATTCCACATATCTGATTCCCCACCTCTGTTTCCCCGCCTCTGATTCTCCGCCTCTGATTCTACATATCTCATTTTCCGCCTCTGAATCCCCATCTCTGATTCCCGGACTCTGATTCCCCTCCTCTGATTCCCGGCCTCTTATTCCCAGCATCTGATTCCCGGCCTCTGATTCCCGGACTCTGATTCCCCACTTCTGATTCTGATTCGCTGCCTCTGATTCCCCATCTCTGATTCCGCACATCTGATTCCCTGCCTCTGATTCCCCACCTCTGATTCCCCATATCTGATTTCCTGCCTCTGTTTCCCCGCCTCTGATTCCCCGCCTCTGATTCCCCATATCTAATTCCCAACCTCTGATGCCCCAACTCTGATTCCCTGCCTCTGATTCCCCGCGTTCTATTCCCTGCCTCTGATTCCCCTCCTGTGATTCCCCATCTCTGATTCACCACCTCTGATTCCCCACCTCTGATTCGCCATATCTAATTCCCCGCCTCTGTTTGCCCGCCTCTGATTCCCCGCCTCTGTTTCCCCATATCTGATTCCCCGTCTCTGAATCCCCAACTCTGATTCCCTGCCTCTGATTCCCCAGCTCTGATTCCCCGCCTTTGATTCCCCCCGTCTGATTCCCAGCCTCTGAATCCCCGTGTCTGATTTCCTGCCTCTGATTCCCCGCCTCTGATTCCCCATCTCTGATTCACAGCCTCTGATTCCCCACCTCTGATTCCCCATCTCGGATTCCGCACATCTGATTCCCTGCCTCTGATTCCCTGACTCTGAATCCCACCTCTGATTCCCAAGCTCTGATTCCCCGCCTCTGATTCCCCAACTCTGATTCCCCGCCTCTGATTCCCCAGCTCTGATTCCCCGCCTCTGATTCCCCGTGTTTGATTCCCTGCCTCTGATTCCCCGCCTCTGATTCCCCATCTCTGATTCACCGCCTTTGATTCGCCATCTCTGATTCCCCATATCTGATTCCTCGCCTCTGTTTCCCCGCCTCTGATTCCCCGCCTCTGATTCCCCATATCTCATTCCCCGCCTCTGATTCCCCATCTCTGATTCCCGGACTCTGATTCCCCACCTCTGATTCCCAGCCTCTTATTCCCGGCATCTGATTCCGGCCTCTGATTCCCGGCCTCTGAATCCCTGCTTCTGATTCTGATTCCCTGCCTTTGATTCCCCATCTCTGATTCCGAACATCTGATTCCCTGCCTCTGATTCCCCATCTCTTATTCCCCATATCTGATTCCCCGCCTCTGTTTCCCCGCCTCTGATTCCCCGCCTCTGTTTCCCAATATCTAAGTCCCCGCCTCTGATTCCCCAACTCTGATTCCCCACCTCTGATTCCCCAGCTCTGATTCCCCGCCTCTGATTCCCTGCATCTGATTCCCTGCATCTGATTCCAAGCCTCTGATTCCCTGCCTCTGATTCCCAACCTCTGATTCCCCACCTCTGATTCCCCATATCTTATTCCCAGCCTCTGTTTCCCCGCCTCTGATTCCCCGCCTCTGTTTCCCCATATCTGATTCCCGGACTCTGATTCCCCGCCTCTGATTCCCTGCCTCTGATTCCCCATCTCAGATTCCGAACATCTGATTTCCTGCCTCTGATTCCCCGCCTCTGATTCCCCGCCTCTGATTCCCTGCCTCTGATTCCCAACCTCTGATTCCCCACCTCTGATTCCCCGTGTTTGATTCCCCGTCTCTGTTTCCCCGCCTCTGATTCCCCGCCTCTGATTCCCCAACTCTAATTCCCCGCCTCTGATTCCCCATATCTGATTCCCCGCCTCTGTTTCCCCGCCTCTGATTCCCCGCCCCTGTTTCCCCATATCTGATTCCCTACCTCTGATTCCCCAACTTTGATTCCCAGCCTCTGATTCCCCAGCTCTGATTCCCCGCCTCTGATTCCCCGTGTTTGATTCCCTGCCTCTGATTCCCGGCCTCTGATTCCCCATCTCTGATTCACCGCCTTTGATTCGCCACCTCTGATTCCCCATATCTGATTCCCCGCCTCTGTTTCCCCGCCTCTGATTCCCCGCCTCTGATTCCCCATCTCTGATTCCCGGACTCTGATTCCCCACCTCTGATTCCCGGCCTCTTATTCCCGGCATCTGATTCCGGCCTCTGATTCCCGGCCTCTGATTCCCTGCTTCTGATTCTGATTCCCTGCCTTTGATTCCCCATCTCTGATTCCGCACATCTGATTCCCTGCCTCTGATTCCCCATCTCTGATTCCCCATATCTGATTCCCCGCCTCTGTTTCCCCGCCTCTGATTCCACGCCTCTGTTTCCCAATATCTAAGTCCCCGCCTCTGATTCCCCAACTCTGATTCCCCACCTCTGATTCCCCAGCTCTGATTCCCCGCCTCTGATTCCCCGCATCTGATTCCCTGCATCTGATTCCAAGCCTCTGATTCCCTGCCTCTGATTCCCAACCTCTGATTCCCCACCTCTGATTCCCCATATCTGATTCCCAGCCTCTGTTTCCCCGCCTCTGATTCCCCGCCTCTGTTTCCCCATATCTGATTCCCGGCCTCTGATTCCCCGCCTCTGATTCCCTGCCTCTGATTCCCTGCCTCTGATTCCCCATCTCCGATTCCGCACATCTGATAACCTGCCTCTGATTCCCCGCCTCTGATTCCCCGCCTCTGATTCACTGCCTCTGATTCCCAACCTCTGATTCCCCACCTCTGATTCCCCGTGTTTGATTCCCCGCCTCTGTTTCCCCACCTCTGATTCCCCGCCTCTGATTCCCCAACTCTAATTCCCCGCCTCTGATTCCCCATATCTGATTCCCCGCTTCTGTTTCCCCGCCTCTGATTCCCCGCCCCTGTTTCCCCATATCTGATTCCCTGCCTCTGATTCCACAACTTTGATTCCCAGCCTCTGATTCCCCCAGCTCTGATTCCCCGCCTCTGATTCCCCGTGTTTGATTCCCTGCCTCTGATTCCCCGCCTCTGATTCCCCATCTCTGATTCACCGCCTTTGATTCGCCACCTCTGATTCCCCATATCTGATTCCCCACCTCTGTTTCCCCGCCTCTGATTCCCCGCCTCTGATTCTCCATATCTAATTCCCCGCCTCTGAATCCCCATCTCTGATTCCCGGACTCTGATTCCCCACCTCTGATTCCCGGCCTCTTATTCCCAGCATCTGATTCCAGGCCTCTGATTCCCGGCCTCTGACTCCCCGCTTCTGATTCTGATTCCCTGCCTCTGATTCCCCATCTCTGATTCCGCACATCTGATTACCTGCCTCTGATTCCCCACCTCTGATTCCCCATATCTGATTCCCCGCCTATGTTTCCACGCCTCTGATTCCCCGCCTCTGATTCCCCGCATCTTATTCCCTGCATCTGATTCCAAGCCTCTGATCCCCTGCCTCTGATTCCCAACCTCTGATTCCCCACCTCTGATTCCCCATATCTGATTCCCAGCCTCTGTTTCCCCGCCTCTGATTCCCCACCTCTGTTTCCCCATATCTGATTCCCGGCCTCTGATTCCCCGCCTCTGATTCCCTGCCTCTGATTCCCCATCACCGATTCCGCACATCTGATTCCCTGCCTCTGATTCCCCGCCTCTGATTCCCCGCCGCTGATTCCCTGCCTCTTATTTCCAACCTCTGATTCCCCACCTCTGATTCCCCGTGTTTGATTCCCCGCCTCTGTTTCCACACCACTGATTCCCCGCCTCTGATTCCCCAACTCTAATTCCCCGCCTCTGATTCCCCATATCTGATTCCCCGCCTCTGTTTCCCCGCCTCTGATTCCCCGCCCCTGTTTCCCCATATCTGATTCCCTGACTCTGATTCCCCAACTTTGATTCCCAGCCTCTGATTCCCCAGCTCTGATTCCCCGCCTCTGATTCCCCGTGTTTGATTCCCTGCCTCTGATTCCCCGCCTCTGATTCCCCATCTCTGATTCACCGCCTTTGATTTGCCACCTCTGATTCCCCATATCTGATTCCCCACCTCTGTTTCCCCGCCTCTGATTCCCCGCCTCTGATTCTCCATATCTCATTCCCCGCCTCTGACTCCCCATCTCTGATTCCCGCACTCTGATTCCCCACCTCTGATTCCCGGCCTCTTATTCCCAGCATCTGATTCCAGGCCTCTGATTCCCGGCCTCTGACTCCCCGCTTCTGATTCTGATTCCCTGCCTCTGATTCCCCATCTCTGATTCCGCACATCTGATTACCTGCCTCTGATTCCCCACGTCTGATTCCCCATATCTGATTCCCCGCCTCTGTTTCCACGCCTCTGATTCCCCGCCTCTGTTTCCCCATATCTAATTCTCCACCTCTGATGCCCCAACTCTGATTCCCCGCCTCTGATTCCACAGCTCTGATTCCCCGCCTCTGATTCCCCGCATCCGATTCCCCATATCTGATTCCCCGCCTCTGTTTCCCCGCCCCTGATTCCCCGCCTCTGTTTCCCCATATCTGATTATCCGCCTCTGATTCCCAACTATGATTCCCCGCCTCTGAATCCCCGCGTCTGATTCCCTGCCTCTGCTTCCCCGCCTCTGATTCCCGAACTCTGATTCCCCGCCTCTGATTCCCCAGCTCTGATTCCCCGCCTCTGATTCCCCGTGTTTGATTCCCTGCCTCTGATTCCCGGCCTCTGATTCCGCATCTCTGATTCACCGCCTTTGATTCGCCACGTCTGATTCCCCATATCTGATTCCCCGCATCTGTTTCCCCGCCTCTGATTCCCCGCCTCTGATTCCCCATATCTCATTCCCCGCCTCTGAATCCCCATCTCTGATTCCCGGACTCTGATTCCCCACCTCTGATTCCCGGCCTCTTATTCCCGGCATCTGATTCCGGCCTCTGATTCCCGGCCTCTGATTCCCTGCTTCTGATTCTGATTCCCTGCCTCTGATTCCCCATCTCTGATTCCGCACATCTGATTCCCTGCCTCTGATTCCCCACCTCTGATTCCCCATATCTGATTCCCCGCCTCTGTTTCCCCGCCTCTGATTCCCCGCCTCTGTTTCCCAATATCTAAGTCCCCGCCTCTGATTCCCCAACTCTGATTCCCCACCTCTGATTCCCCAGCTCTGATTCCCCGCCTCTGATTCCCCGCATCTGATTCCCTGCATCTGATTCCAAGCCTCTGATTCCCTGCCTCTGATTCCCAACCTCTGATTCCCCACCTCTGATTCCCCATATCTGATTCCCCGCCTCTGTTTCCCCGCCTCTGATTCCCCACCTCTGTTTCCCCATATCTGATTCCCGGCCTCTTATTCCCCGCCTCTGATTCCCCACCTCTGATTCCCTACCTCTGATTCCCCATCTCCGATTCCGCACATCTGATTCCCTGCCTCTGATTCCCCACCTCTGATTCCCTGCCTCTGATTCCGAACCTCTGATTCCCCACCTCTGATTCCACATATCTGATTCCCCGCCTCTGTTTCCCCGCCTCTGATTCCCCTCCTCTGATTCCCCAACTCTAATTCCCCGCCTCTGATTCCCCAGCTCTGATTCCCCGTGTTTGATTCCCTGCCTCTGATTCCCTGCCCTGATTCCCCATCTCTGTTTCACCGCCTTTGATTCACCACCTCTGATTCCCCATATCTGATTCCCCGCCTCTGTTTCGCCGCCTCTGATTCCCTGCCTCTGATTCCCAACCTCTGATTCCACACCTCTGATTCCCCATATCTGATTCCCCGCCTCTGTTTCCCCGCCTCTGATTCCCTGCCCTTGTTTCCCCATATCTGATTCCCTGCCTCTGATTCCCCAACTCTGATTCCCCGCCTCTGATTCCCCAGCTCTGATTCCCCGCCCCTGATTTCCCGTGTTTGATTCCCTTCCTCTGATTCCCCGCCTCTGATTCCCCATCTCTGATTCACCGCCTTTGATTCGCCACCTCTGATTCCACATATCTGATTCCCCACCTCTGTTTCCCCGCCTCTGATTCTCCGCCTCTGATTCTACATATCTCATTTTCCGCCTCTGAATCCCCATCTCTGATTCCCGGACTCTGATTCCCCTCCTCTGATTCCCGGCCTCTTATTCCCAGCATCTGATTCCCGGCCTCTGATTCCCGGACTCTGATTCCCCACTTCTGATTCTGATTCGCTGCCTCTGATTCCCCATCTCTGATTCCGCACATCTGATTCCCTGCCTCTGATTCCCCACCTCTGATTCCCCATATCTGATTTCCTGCCTCTGTTTCCCCGCCTCTGATTCCCCGCCTCTGATTCCCCATATCTAATTCCCAACCTCTGATGCCCCAACTCTGATTCCCTGCCTCTGATTCCCCGCGTTCTATTCCCTGCCTCTGATTCCCCTCCTGTGATTCCCCATCTCTGATTCACCACCTCTGATTCCCCACCTCTGATTCGCCATATCTAATTCCCCGCCTCTGTTTGCCCGCCTCTGATTCCCCGCCTCTGTTTCCCCATATCTGATTCCCCGTCTCTGAATCCCCAACTCTGATTCCCTGCCTCTGATTCCCCAGCTCTGATTCCCCGCCTTTGATTCCCCCCGTCTGATTCCCAGCCTCTGAATCCCCGTGTCTGATTTCCTGCCTCTGATTCCCCGCCTCTGATTCCCCATCTCTGATTCACAGCCTCTGATTCCCCACCTCTGATTCCCCATCTCGGATTCCGCACATCTGATTCCCTGCCTCTGATTCCCTGACTCTGAATCCCACCTCTGATTCCCAAGCTCTGATTCCCCGCCTCTGATTCCCCAACTCTGATTCCCCGCCTCTGATTCCCCAGCTCTGATTCCCCGCCTCTGATTCCCCGTGTTTGATTCCCTGCCTCTGATTCCCCGCCTCTGATTCCCCATCTCTGATTCACCGCCTTTGATTCGCCATCTCTGATTCCCCATATCTGATTCCTCGCCTCTGTTTCCCCGCCTCTGATTCCCCGCCTCTGATTCCCCATATCTCATTCCCCGCCTCTGATTCCCCATCTCTGATTCCCGGACTCTGATTCCCCACCTCTGATTCCCAGCCTCTTATTCCCGGCATCTGATTCCGGCCTCTGATTCCCGGCCTCTGATTCCCTGCTTCTGATTCTGATTCCCTGCCTTTGATTCCCCATCTCTGATTCCGAACATCTGATTCCCTGCCTCTGATTCCCCATCTCTGATTCCCCATATCTGATTCCCCGCCTCTGTTTCCCCGCCTCTGATTCCCCGCCTCTGTTTCCCAATATCTAAGTCCCCGCCTCTGATTCCCCAACTCTGATTCCCCACCTCTGATTCCCCAGCTCTGATTCCCCGCCTCTGATTCCCTGCATCTGATTCCCTGCATCTGATTCCAAGCCTCTGATTCCCTGCCTCTGATTCCCAACCTCTGATTCCCCACCTCTGATTCCCCATATCTTATTCCCAGCCTCTGTTTCCCCGCCTCTGATTCCCCGCCTCTGTTTCCCCATATCTGATTCCCGGACTCTGATTCCCCGCCTCTGATTCCCTGCCTCTGATTCCCCATCTCAGATTCCGAACATCTGATTTCCTGCCTCTGATTCCCCGCCTCTGATTCCCCGCCTCTGATTCCCTGCCTCTGATTCCCAACCTCTGATTCCCCACCTCTGATTCCCCGTGTTTGATTCCCCGTCTCTGTTTCCCCGCCTCTGATTCCCCGCCTCTGATTCCCCAACTCTAATTCCCCGCCTCTGATTCCCCATATCTGAATCCCCGGCTCTGTTTCCCCGCCTCTGATTCCCCGCCCCTGTTTCCCCATATCTGATTCCCTACCTCTGATTCCCCAACTTTGATTCCCAGCCTCTGATTCCCCAGCTCTGATTCCCCGCCTCTGATTCCCCGTGTTTGATTCCCTGCCTCTGATTCCCGGCCTCTGATTCCCCATCTCTGATTCACCGCCTTTGATTCGCCACCTCTGATTCCCCATATCTGATTCCCCGCCTCTGTTTCCCCGCCTCTGATTCCCCGCCTCTGATTCCCCATCTCTGATTCCCGGACTCTGATTCCCCACCTCTGATTCCCGGCCTCTTATTCCCGGCATCTGATTCCGGCCTCTGATTCCCGGCCTCTGATTCCCTGCTTCTGATTCTGATTCCCTGCCTTTGATTCCCCATCTCTGATTCCGCACATCTGATTCCCTGCCTCTGATTCCCCATCTCTGATTCCCCATATCTGATTCCCCGCCTCTGTTTCCCCGCCTCTGATTCCACGCCTCTGTTTCCCAATATCTAAGTCCCCGCCTCTGATTCCCCAACTCTGATTCCCCACCTCTGATTCCCCAGCTCTGATTCCCCGCCTCTGATTCCCCGCATCTGATTCCCTGCATCTGATTCCAAGCCTCTGATTCCCTGCCTCTGATTCCCAACCTCTGATTCCCCACCTCTGATTCCCCATATCTGATTCCCAGCCTCTGTTTCCCCGCCTCTGATTCCCCGCCTCTGTTTCCCCATATCTGATTCCCGGCCTCTGATTCCCCGCCTCTGATTCCCTGCCTCTGATTCCCTGCCTCTGATTCCCCATCTCCGATTCCGCACATCTGATAACCTGCCTCTGATTCCCCGCCTCTGATTCCCCGCCTCTGATTCACTGCCTCTGATTCCCAACCTCTGATTCCCCACCTCTGATTCCCCGTGTTTGATTCCCCGCCTCTGTTTCCCCACCTCTGATTCCCCGCCTCTGATTCCCCAACTCTAATTCCCCGCCTCTGATTCCCCATATCTGATTCCCCGCTTCTGTTTCCCCGCCTCTGATTCCCCGCCCCTGTTTCCCCATATCTGATTCCCTGCCTCTGATTCCACAACTTTGATTCCCAGCCTCTGATTCCCCCAGCTCTGATTCCCCGCCTCTGATTCCCCGTGTTTGATTCCCTGCCTCTGATTCCCCGCCTCTGATTCCCCATCTCTGATTCACCGCCTTTGATTCGCCACCTCTGATTCCCCATATCTGATTCCCCACCTCTGATTCCCGGCCTCTTATTCCCAGCATCTGATTCCAGGCCTCTGATTCCCGGCCTCTGACTCCCCGCTTCTGATTCTGATTCCCTGCCTCTGATTCCCCATCTCTGATTCCGCACATCTGATTACCTGCCTCTGATTCCCCACCTCTGATTCCCCATATCTGATTCCCCGCCTATGTTTCCACGCCTCTGATTCCCCGCCTCTGTTTCCCCATATCTAATTCCCCACCTCTGATGCCCCAACTCTGATTCCCCGCCTCTGATTCCCCAGCTCTGATTCCCCGCCTCTGATTCCCCGCATTCGATTCCCCATATTTGATTCCCCGCCTCTGTTTCCCCGCCCCTGATTCCCCGCCTCTGTTTCCCCATATCTGATTCCCCGCCTCTGATTCCCAACTATGATTCCCCGCCTCTGATTCCCCAGCTCTGATTCCCTGCCTCTGATTCCCCGCGTTCTATTCCCTGCCTCTGATTCCCCGCCTGTGATTCCCCATCTCTGATTCACCACCTCTGATTCCCCACCACTGTTTCCCCATATCTAATTCCCCGCCTCTGTTTGCCCGCATCTGATTCCCCGCCTCTGTTTCCCCATATCTGATTCCCCGCCTCTGAATCCCCAACTCTGATTCCCTGCCTCTGAATCCCCAGCTTCATTCCCCGCCTTTGATTCCCCCCGTCTGATTCCCAGCCTCTGAATCCCCGTGTCTGATAACCTGCCTCTGATTCCCCACCTCTGATTCCCCATCTCTGATTCCGCACATCCGATTCCCTGCCTCTGATTCCCCGACTCTGATTCCCCACCTCCGATTCCCCAGCTCTGATTCCCCGCCTCTGATTCCCCAACTCTGATTCCCCGCCTCTGATTCCCCAGCTCTGATTCCCCGCCTCTGATTCCCCGTGTTTGATCCCCTGCCTCTGATTCCCCGCCTCTGATTCCCCATCTCTGATTCACCGCCTTTGATTCGCCACCTCTGATTCCCCTTACCTGATTCCTCGCCACTGTTTCCCCGCCTCTGATTCCCCGCCTCTGATTCCCCATATCTCATTCCCCGCCTCTGATTCGCCAGCTATGATTCCCAGCCTCTGATTCCCCGCGTCTGATTCCCTGCCTCTGATTCCCCGCCTCTGATTCCACATCTCTGATTCACCACCTCTGTTTCCCAGCGTCTGATTCCCCGCCTCTGATTCCCCATCTCTGAATCCCCATCTCTGATTCCCCGCCTCTGATTCCCCAGCTCTGATTCCTCGCCTCTGATTCCCTTCCTCTGATTCCCAACCACTCATTCCCCACCTCTGATTTCCCATATTGATTCCCTGCGTCTGATTCCCCGCCTCTGATTCCCCAACTCTGATTCCCCGCCTCTGATTCCCCAGCTCTGATTCCCCTCCTCTGATTCCCCGTGTTTGATTCCCTGCCTCTGATTCCCGGCCTCTGATTCCCCATCTCTGATTCACCGCCTTTGATTCGCAACCTCTGATTCCCCATATCTGATTCCCCGCCTCTGTTTCCCCGCCTCTGATTCCTGGACTCTGATTCCCCACCTCTGATTCCCGGCCTCTTATTCCCGGCATCTGATTCAGGCCTCTGATTCCCGGCCTCTGATTCCCTGCTTCTGATTCTGATTCCCTGCCTCTGATTCCCCATCTCTGATTCCGCACATCTGATTCCCTGCCTCTGATTCCCCACCTCTGATTCCCCATATCTGACTCCCCGCCTCTGTTTCCCCGCCTCTGATTCCCCGCCTCTGTTTCCCAATATCTAAGTCCCCGCCTCTGATTCCCCAACTCTGATTCCCCACCTCTGTTTCCCCAGCTCTGATTCCCCGCCCCTGATTCCCCGCATCTGATTCCCTGCATCTGATTCCAAGCCTCTGATTCCCTGCCTCTGATTCCCAACCTCTGATTCACCACCTCTGATTCCCCATATCTGAATCCCCGCCTCTGTTTCCCCGCCTCTGATTCCCCACCTCTGTTTCCCCATATCTGATTCCCGGCCTCTGATTCACCACCTCTGATTCCCCATATCTGAATCCCCGCCTCTGTTTCCCCGCCTCTGATTCCCCACCTCTGTTTCCCCATATCTGATTCCCCGCCTCTGATTCCCCGCCTCTGATACCCTGCCTTTGATTCCCAACCTCTGATTCCCCACCTCTGATTCCCTATATCTGATTCCCCGCCTCTGTTTCCCCGCCTCTGATTCCCCTCCTCTGATTCCCCAACTCTAATTCCCCGCCTCTGATTCCCCAGCTCTGATTCCCCGTGTTTGATTCCCTGCCTCTGATTCCCTGCCCTGATTCCCCATCTCTTTTTCACCGCCTTTGATTCGCCACCTCTGATTCCCCATATCTGATTCCCCGCCTCTGTTTCCCCGCCTCTGATTCCCTACCTCTGATTCCCAACCTCTGATTCCACACCTCTGATTCCCCATATCTGATTCCCCGCCTCTGTTTCCCCGCCTCTGATTCCCTGCCCCAGTTTCCCCATATCTGATTCCCTGCCTCTGATTCCCCAACTCTGATTCCCCGCCTCTGATTCCCCAGCTCTGATTCCCCGCCTCTGATTTCCCGTGTTTGATTCCCTGCCTCTGATTCCCGGCCTCTGATTCCCCATCTCTGACTCACCGCCTTTGATTCGCCACCTCTGATTCCACATATCTGATTCCCCACCTCTGCTTCCCCGCCTCTGATTCCCCGTCTCTGATTCTGATTCCCTGCCTCTGATTCCCCATCTCTGATTCCGCACATCTGATTCCCTGCCTCTGATTCCCCACCTCTGATTCCCCATATCTGATATCCCGCCTCTGTTTCACCGCCTCTGATTCCACGCTTCTGATTCTGATTCCCTGCCTCTGATTCCCCATCTCTGATTCCGCACATCTGATTCCCTGCCTCTGATTCCCCTCCTCTGATTCCCCATATCTGATATCCCGCCTCTGTTTCCCGCCTCTGATTCCCCGCCTCTGTTACCCCATATCTAATTCCCAACCTCTGATGCCCCAACTCTGATTCCCTGCCTCTGATTCCCCGCGTTCTATTCCCTGCCTCTGATTGGCCTGTGATTCCCCATCTCTGATTCACCACCTCTGATTCCCCACCTCTGATTCCCCATATCTAATTCCCCGCCTCTGTTTGCCCGCCTCTGATTCCCCGCCTCTGTTTCCCCATATCTGATTCCCCGCCTCTGAATCCCCAACTCTGATTCCCTGCCTCTGATTCCCCAGCTCTGATTCCCCGCCTTTGATTCCCCCGTCTGATTCCCAGCCTCTGAAACCCCGTGTCTGATTTCTTGCCTCTGATTCCCCGCCTCTGATTCCCCATCTCTGATTCACAGCCTCTGATTCCCCACCTCTGATTCGCTATCTCTGATTCCGCACATCTGATTCCCTGCCTCTGATTCCCCGACTCTGATCCCCACCTCTGATTCCCCAGCTCTGATTCCCCGCCTCTGATTCCCCAAATCTGATTCCCCGCCTCTGATTCCCCAGCTCTGATTCCCCGCCTCTGATTCCCCGTGTTTGATTCCCTGCCTCTGATTCCCCGCCTCTGATTCCCCATCTCTGATTCACCGCCTTTGATTTGCCACCTCTGATTCCCCATATCTGATTCCTCGCCTCTGTTTCCCCGCCTCTGATTCCCCGCCTCTGATTCCCCATATCTCATTCCCCGCCTCTGATTCCCCATCTCTGATTCCCGGACTCTGATTCCCCACCTCTGATTCCCGGCCTCTTATTCCCGGCATCTGATTCCGGCCTCTGATTCCCGGTCTCCGATTCCCTGCTTCTGATTCCCCACCTCTGATTCCCCATATCTGATTCCTCGCCTCTGTTTCCCCGCCTCTGATTCCCCGCCTCTGATTCCCCATATCTGAATCCCCGCCTCTGTTTCCCCGTCTCTGAATCCCCGCCTCTGTTTCCCCAATTCTAAGTCCCCGCCTCTGATTCCCCAACTTTGATTCCCCACCTCTGATTCCCCAGCTCTGATTCCCCGCCTCTGATTCCCCACATCTGATTCCCCATACCTGATTCCCAGCCTCTGTTTCCCCGCCTCTGATTCCCCGCTTCTGTTTCCCCATATCTGATTCCCGGCCTCTGATTCCCCGCCTCTGATTCCCCGCCTCTGATTCCCTGCCTCTGATTCCCCATCTCCGATTCCGCACATCTGATTCCCTGCCTCTCATTCCCCGCCTCTGATTCCCCGCCTCTGATTCCCTGCCTCTGATTCCCAACCTCTGATTCCCCACCTCTGATTCCCCGTGTTTGATTCCCCGCCTCTGTTTCCCCGCCTCTGATTCCCCGCCTCTGATTCCCCAACTCTAATTCCCCGCCTCTGATTCCCCATATCTGATTCCCCGCCTCTGTTTCCCCGCCTCTGATTCCCCGCCCCTGTTTCCCCATATCTGATTCCCCTCCTCTGATTCCCCAGCTCTGATTCCCCACCTCTGATTCCCCGCATCTGATTCCCTGCATCTGATTCCAAGCCTCTGATCCCCTGCCTCTGATTCCCAACCTCTGATTCCCCACCTCTGATTCCCCATATCTGATTCCCAGCCTCTGTTTCCCCGCCTCTAATTCCCCGCCTCTGTTTCCCCATATCTGATTCCCGGCCTCTGATTCCCCGCCTCTGATTTCGTGCCTCTGATTCCCCATCACCGATTCCGCACATCTGATTCCCTGCCTCTGATTTCCAACCTCTGATTCCCCACCTCTGATTCCCCGTGTTTGATTCCCTGCCTCTGTTTCCCCGCCACTGATTCCCCGCATCTGATTCCCCAACTCTAATTCCCCGCCTCCGATTCCCCATATCTGATTCCCCGCCTCTGTTTCCCCGCCTCTGATTCCCCGCCCCTGTTTCCCCATATCTGATTCCCTGACTCTGATTCCCCAACTTTGATTCCCAGCCTCTGATTCCCCAGCTCTGATTCCCCGCCTCTGATTCCCCGTGTTTGATTCCCTGCCTCTGATTCCCCGCCTCTGATTCCCCATCTCTGATTCACCGCCTTTGATTCGCCACCTCTGATTCCCCATATCTGATTCCCCACCTCTGTTTCCCCGCCTCTGATTCCCCGCCTCTGATCCTCCATATCTCATTCCCCGCCTCTGACTCCCCATCTCTGATTCCCGGACTCTGATTCCCCAGCTCTGATTCCCGGCCTCTTATTCCCAGCATCTGATTCCAGGCCTCTGATTCCCGGCCTCTGACTCCCCGCTTCTGATTCTGATTCCCTGCCTCTGATTCCCCATCTCTGATTCCGCACATCTGATTACCTGCCTCTGATTCCCCACGTCTGATTCCACAAATCTGATTCCCCGCCTCTTCTTCCACGCCTCTGATTCCCCGCCTCTGTTTCCCCATATCTAATTCCTCACCTCTGATGCCCCAACTCTGATTCCCCGCCTCTGATTCCACAGCTCTGATTCCCCGCCTCTGATTCCCCGCATCCTATTCCCCATATCTGATTCCCCGCCTCTGTTTCCCCGCCCCTGATTCCCCGCCTCTGTTTCCCCATATCTGATTATCCGCCTCTGATTCCCAACTATGATTCCCCGCCTCTGAATCCCCGCGTCTGATTCCCTGCCTCTGCTTCCCCGCCTCTGATTCCCGAACTCTGATTCCCCGCCTCTGATTCCCCAGCGCTGATTCCCCGCCTCTGATTCCCCGTGTTTGATTCCCTGCCTCTGATTCCCGGCCTCTGATTCCCCATCTCTGATTCACCGCCTTTGATTCGCCACCTCTGATTCCCCATATCTGATTCCCCGCATCTGTTTCACCGCCTCTGATTCCCCGCCTCTGATTCCCCATATCTCATTCCCCGCCTCTGAATCCCCATCTCTGATTCCCGGACTCTGATTCCCCACCTCTGATTCCCGGCCTCTTATTCCCGGCATCTGATTCCGGCCTCTGATTCCCGGCCTCTGATTCCCTGCTTCTGATTCTGATTCCCTGCCTCTGATTTCCCATCTCTGATTCCGCACATCTGATTCCCCGCCTCTGTTTCCCCGCCTCTGATTCCCCATATCTGACTCCCCGCCTCTGTTTCCCCGCCTCTGATTCCCCGCCTCTGTTTCCCAATATCTAAGTCCCCGCCTCTGATTCCCCAACTCTGATTCCCCACCTCTGATTCCCCAGCTCTGATTCCCCGCATCTGATTCCCCGCATCTGATTCCCTGCATCTGATTCCAAGCCTCTGATTCCCTGCCTCTGATTCCCAACCTCTGATTCCCCACCTCTGATTCTCCATATCTGATTCCCCGCCTCTGTTTCCCCGCCTCTGATTCCCCACCTCTGTTTCCCCATATCTGATTCCCGGCCTCTTATTCCCCGCCTCTGATTCCCCACCTCTGATTCCCTACCTCTGATTCCCCATCTCCGATTCCGCACATCTGATTCCCTGCCTCTGATTCCCCACCTCTGATTCCCTGCCTCTGATTCAGAACCTCTGATTCCCCACCTCTGATTCCCCATATCTGATTCCCCGCCTCTGTTTCCCCGCCTCTGATTCCCCTCCTCTGATTCCCCAACTCTAATTCCCCGCCTCTGATTCCCCAGCTCTGATTCCCCGTGTTTGATTCCCTGCCTCTGATTCCCTGCCCTGATTCCCCATCTCTGTTTCACCGCATTTGATTCGCCACCTCTGATTCCCCATATCTGATTCCCCGCCTCTGTATCGCCGCCTCTGATTCGCTGCCTCTGATTCCCAACCTCTGATTCCACACCTCTGATTCCCCATATCTGATTCCCCGCCTCTGTTTCCCCGCCTCTGATTCCCTGCCCTTGTTTCCCCATATCTGATTCCCTGCCTCTGATTCCCCAACTCTGATTCCCCGCCTCTGATTCCCCAGCTCTGATTCCCCGCACCTGATTTCCCGTGTTTGATTCCCTGCCTCTGATTCCCCGCCTCTGATTCCCCATCTCTGATTCACCGCCTTTGATTCGCCACCTCTGATTCCACATATCTGATTCCCCACCTCTGTTTCCCCGCCTCTGATTCCCCGCCTCTGATTCTCCATATCTCATTTTCCGCCTCTGTATCCCCATCTCTGATACCCGGACTCTGATTCCCCACCTCTGATTCCCGGCCTCTTATTCCCAGCATCTGATTCCCGGCCTCTGATTCCCGGCCTCTGATTCCCCGCTTCTGATTCTGATTCGCTGCCTCTGATTCCCCATCTCTGATTCCGCACATCTGATTCCCTGCCTCTGATTCCCCACCTCTGATTCCCCATATCTGATTTCCGCCTCCGTTTCCCCGCCTCTGATTCCCCGCCTCTGTTTCCCCATATCTAATTCCCAACCTCTGATGCCCCAACTCTGATTCCCCTCCTCTGATTCCCCAACTCTAATTCCCCGCCTCTGATTCCCCAGCTCTGATTCCCCGTGTTTGATTCCCTGCCTCTGATTCCCTGCCCTGATTCCCCATCTCTTTTTCACCGCCTTTGATTCGCCACCTCTGATTCCCCATATCTGATTCCCCGCCTCTGTTTCCCCGCCTCTGATTCCCTGCCTCTGATTCCCAACCTCTGATTCCACACCTCTGATTCCCCATATCTGATTCCCCGCCTCTGTTTCCCCGCCTCTGATTCCATGCCCCAGTTTCCCCATATCTGATTCCCTGCCTCTGATTCCCCAACTCTGATTCCCCGCCTCTGATTCCCCAGCTCTGATTCCCCGCCTCTGATTTCCCGTGTTTGATTCCCTGCCTCTGATTCCCGGCCTCTGATTCCCCATCTCTGATTCACCGCCTTTGATTCGCCACCTCTGATTCCACATATCTGATTCCCCACCTCTGTTTCCCCGCCTCTGATTCCCCGCCTCTGATTCTGATTCCCTGCCTCTGATTCCCCATCTCTGATTCCGCACATCTGATTCCCTGCCTCTGATTCCCCACCTCTGATTCCCCATATCTGAAATCCCGCCTCTGTTTCACCGCCTCTGATTCCACGCTTCTGATTCTGATTCCCTGCCTCTGATTCCCCATCTCTGATTCCGCACATCTGATTCCCTGCCTCTGATTCCCCACCTCTGATTCCCCATATCTGATATCCCGCCTCTGTTTCCCCGCCTCTGATTCCCCGCCTCTGTTTCCCCATATCTAATTCCCAACCTCTGATGCCCCAACTCTGATTCCCTGCCTCTGATTCCCCGCGTTCTATTCCCTGCCTCTGATTGGCCTGTGATTCCCCATCTCTGATTCACCACCTCTGATTCCCCACCTCTGATTCCCCATATCTAATTCCCCGCCTCTGTTTGCCCGCCTCTGATTCCCCGCCTCTGTTTCCCCATATCTGATTCCCCGCCTCTGAATCCCCAACTCTGATTCCCTGCCTCTGATTCCCCAGCTCTGAATCCCCGCCTTTGATTCCCCCGTCTGATTCCCAGCCTCTGAAACCCCGTGTCTGATTTCTTGCCTCTGATTCCCCGCCTCTGATTCCCCATCTCTGATTCACAGGCTCTGATTCCCCACCTCTGATTCGCTATCTCTGATTCCGCACATCTGATTCCCTGCCTCTGATTCCCCGACTCTGATCCCCACCTCTGATTCACCAGCTCTGATTCCCCGCCTCTGATTCCCCAACTCTGATTCCCCGCCTCTGATTCCCCAGCTCTGATTCCCCGCCTCTGATTCCCCGTGTTTGATTCCCTGCCTCTGATTCCCCGCCTCTGATTCCCCATCCCTGATTCACCGCCTTTGATTCGCCACCTCTGATTCCCCATATCTGATTCCTCGCCTCTGTTTCCCCGCCTCTGATTCCCCGCCTCTGATTCCCCATATCTCATTCCCCGCCTCTGATTCCCCATCTCTGATTCCCGGACTCTGATTCCCCACCTCTGATTCCCGGCCTCTTATTCCCGGCATCTGATTCCGGCCTCTGATTCCCGGTCTCAGATTCCCTGCTTCTGATTCCCCACCTCTGATTCCCCATATCTGATTCCTCGCCTCTGTTTCCCCGCCTCTGATTCCCCGCCTCTGATTCCCCATATCTGAATCCCCGCCTCTGTTTCCCCGTCTCTGAATCCCCGCCTCTGATTCCCCAACTTTGATTCCCCACCTCTGATTCCCCAGCTCTGATTCCCCGCCTCTGATTCCCCACATCTGATTCCCCATACCTGATTCCCAGCCTCTGTTTCCCCGCCTCTGATTCCCCGCTTCTGTTTCCCCATATCTGATTCCCGGCCTCTGATTCCCCGCCTCTGATTCCCCGCCTCTGATTCCCTGCCTCTGATTCCCCATCTCCGATTCCGCACATCTGATTCCCTGCCTCTCATTCCCCGCCTCTGATTCCCCGCCTCTGATTCCCTGCCTCTGATTCCCAACCTCTGATTCCCCACCTCTGATTCCCCGTGTTTGATTCCCCGCCTCTGTTTCCCCGCCTCTGATTCCCCGCCTCTGATTCCCCAACTCTAATTCCCCGCCTCTGATTCCCCATATCTGATTCCCCGCCTCTGTTTCCCCGCCTCTGATTCCCCGCCCCTGTTTCCCCATATCTGATTCCCCTCCTCTGTTTCCCCAGCTCTGATTCCCCACCTCTGATTCCCCGCATCTGATTCCCTGCATCTGATTCCAAGCCTCTGATCCCCTGCCTCTGATTCCCAACCTCTGATTCCCCACCTCTGATTCCCCATATCTGATTCCCAGCCTCTGTTTCCCCGCCTCTGATTCCCCGCCTCTGTTTCCCCATATCTGATTCCCGGCCTCTGATTCCCCGCCTCTGATTCCCTGCCTCTGATTCTCCATCACCGATTCCGCACATCTGATTCCCTGCCTCTGATTTCCAACCTCTGATTCCCCACCTCTGATTCCCCGTGTTTGATTCCCCGCCTCTGTTTCCCCACCACTGATTCCCCGCCTCTGATTCCCCAACTCTAATTCCCCGCCTCCGATTCCCCATATCTGATTCCCCGCCTCTGTTTCCCCGCCTCTGATTCCCCGCCCCTGTTTCCCCATATCTGATTCCCTGACTCTGATTCCCCAACTTTGATTCCCAGCCTCTGATTCCCCAGCTCTGATTCCCCGCCTCTGATTCCCCGTGTTTGATTCCCTGCCTCTGATTCCCCGCCTCTGATTCCCCATCTCTGATTCACCGCCTTTGATTCGCCACCTCTGATTCCCCATATCTGATTCCCCACCTCTGTTTCCCCGCCTCTGATTCCCCGCCTCTGATCCTCCATATCTCATTCCCCGCCTCTGACTCCCCATCTCTGATTCCCGGACTCTGATTCCCCACCTCTGAATCCCGGCCTCTTATTCCCAGCATCTGATTCCAGGCCTCTGATTCCCGGCCTCTGACTCCCCGCTTCTGATTCTGATTCCCTGCCTCTGATTCCCCATCTCTGATTCCGCACATCTGATTACCTGCCTCTGATTCCCCACGTCTGATTCCACAAATCTGATTCCCCGCCTCTGTTTCCACGCCTCTGATTCCCCGCCTCTGTTTCCCCATATCTAATTCCTCACCTCTGATGCCCCAACTCTGATTCCCCGCCTCTGATTCCACAGCTCTGATTCCCCGCCTCTGATTCCCCGCATCCGATTCCCCATATCTGATTCCCCGCCTCTGTTTCCCCGCCCCTGATTCCCCGCCTCTGTTTCCCCATATCTGATTATCCGCCTCTGATTCCCAACTATGATTCCCCGCCTCTGAATCCCCGCGTCTGATTCCCTGCCTCTGCTTCCCCGCCTCTGATTCCCCAACTCTGATTCCCCGCCTCTGATTCCCCAGCTCTGATTCCCCGCCTCTGATTCCCCGTGTTTGATTCCCTGCCTCTGATTCCCGGCCTCTGATTCCCCATCTCTGATTCACCGCCTTTGATTCGCCACCTCTGATTCCCCATATCTGATTCCCCGCATCTGTTTCACCGCCTCTGATTCCCCGCCTCTGATTCCCCATATCTCATTCCCCGCCTCTGAATCCCCATCTCTGATTCCCGGACTCTGATTCCCCACCTCTGATTCCCGGCCTCTTATTCCCGGCATCTGATTCCGGCCTCTGATTCCCGGCCTCTGATTCCCTGCTTCTGATTCTGATTCCCTGCCTCTGATTCCCCATCTCTGATTCCGCACATCTGATTCCCTGCCTCTGATTCCCCACCTCTGATTCCGCATATCTGACTCCCCGCCTCTGTTTCCCCGCCTCTGATTCCCCGCCTCTGTTTCCCAATATCTAAGTCCCCGCCTCTGATTCCCCAACTCTGAGTCCCCACCTCTGATTCCCCAGCTCTGATTCCCCGCCTCTGATTCCCCGCATCTGATTCCCTGCATCTGATTCCAAGCCTCTGATTCCCTGCCTCTGATTCCCAACCTCTGATTCCCCACCTCTGATTCTCCATATCTGATTCCCCGCCTCTGTTTCCCCGCCTCTGATTCCCCACCTCTGTTTCCCCATATCTGATTCCCGGCCTCTTATTCCCCGCCTCTGATTCCCCACCTCTGATTCCCTACCTCTGATTCCCCATCTCCGATTCCGCACATCTGATTCCCTGCCTCTGATTCTCCACCTCTGATTCCCTGCCTCTGATTCCGAACCTCTGATTCCCCACCTCTGATTCCCCATATCTGATTCCCCGCCTCTGTTTTCCCGCCTCTGATTCCCCTCCTCTGATTCCCCAACTCTAATTCCCCGCCTCTGATTCCCCAGCTCTGATTCCCCGTGTTTGATTCCCTGCCTCTGATTCCCTGCCCTGATTCCCCATCTCTGTTTCACCGCATTTGATTCGCCACCTCTGATTCCCCATATCTGATTCCCCGCCTCTGTATCGCCGCCTCTGATTCGCTGCCTCTGATTCCCAACCTCTGATTCCACACCTCCTATTCCCCATATCTGATTCCCCGCCTCTGTTTCCCCGCCTCTGATTCCCTGCCCTTGTTTCCCCATATCTGATTCCCTGCCTCTGATTCCCCAACTCTGATTCCCCGCCTCTGATTCCCCAGCTCTGATTCCCCGCACCTGATTTCCCGTGTTTGATTCCCTGCCTCTGAATCCCCGCCTCTGATTCCCCATCTCTGATTCACCGCCTTTGATTCGCCACCTCTGATTCCACATATCTGATTCCCCACCTCTGTTTCCCCGCCTCTGATTCCCCGCCTCTGATTCTCCATATCTCATTTTCCGCCTCTGTATCCCCATCTCTGATTCCCGGACTCTGATTCCCCACCTCTGTTTCCCGGCCTCTTATTCCCAGCATCTGATTCCCGGCCTCTGATTCCCGGCCTCTGATTCCCCGCTTCTGATTCTGATTCGCTGCCTCTGATTCCCCATCTCTGATTCCGCACATCTGATTCCCTGCCTCTGATTCCCCACCTCTGATTCCCCATATCTGATTTCCCGCCTCCGTTTCCCCGCCTCTGATTCCCCGCCTCTGTTTCCCCATATGTAATTCCCAACCTCTGATGCCCCAACTCTGATTCCCTGCCTCTGATTCCCCGCGTTCTATTCCCTGCCTCTGATTCCCCGCCTGTGATTCCCCATCTCTGATTCACCACCTCTGATTCCCCACCTCTGATTCCCCATATCTAATTCCCCGCCTCTGTTTGCCCACCTCTGATTCCCCGCCTCTGTTTCCCCATATCTGATTCCCCGCCTCTGAATCCCCAACTCTGATTCCCTGCCTCTGATTCCCCAGCTCTGATTCCCCGCCTTTGATTCCCCCCGTCTGATTCCCAACCTCTGAATCCCCGTGTCTGATTTCCTGCCTCTGATTCCCCGCCTCTGATTCCCCATCTTTGATTCACAGCCTCTGATTCCCCACCTCTGATTCCCCATCTCGGATTCCCAGCCTCTTATTCCCGGCATCTGATTCCGGCCTCTGATTCCCGGCCTCTGATTCCCTGCTTCTGATTCTGATTCCCTGCCTTTGATTCCCCATCTCTGATTCCGAACATCTGATTCCCTGCCTCTGATTCCCCATCTCTGATTCCCCATATCTGATTCCCCGCCTCTGTTTCCCCGCCTCTGATTCCCCGCCTCTGTTTCCCAATATGAAAGTCCCCGCCTCTGATTCCCCAACTCTGATTCCCCACCTCTGATTCCCCAGCTCTGATTCCCCGCCTCTGATTCCCTGCATCTGATTCCCTGCATCTGATTCCAAGCCTCTGATTCCCTGCATCTGATTCCCAACCTCTGATTCCCCACCTCTGATTCCCCATATCTGATTCCCAGCCTCTGTTTCCCCGCCTCTGATTCCCCGCCTCTGTTTCCCCATATCTGATTCCCGGACTCTGATTCCCCGCCTCTGATTCCCTGCCTCTGATTCCCCAATTCCGATTCCGCACATCTGATTCCCTGCCTCTGATTCCCCGCCTCTGATTCCCCGCCTCTGATTCCCTGCCTCTGATTCCCAACCTCTGATTCCCCACCTCTGATTCCCCATATCTGATTTCCCGCCTCTGTTTCCCCGCCTCTGATTCCCCGCCCCTGTTTCCCCATATCTGATTCCCTGCCTCTGATTCCCCAACTTTGATTCCCAGCCTCTGATTCCCCAGCTCTGATTCCCCGCCTCTGATTCCCCGTGTTTGATTCCCTGCCTCTGATTCCCGGCCTCTGATTCCCCATCTCTGATTCACCGCCTTTGATTCGCCACCTCTGATTCCCCATATCTGATTCCCCGCCTCTGTTTCCCCGCCTCTGATTCCCCGCCTCTGATTCCCCATATCTCATTCCCCGCCTCTGAATCCCCATCTCTGATTCCCGGACTCTGATTCCCCACCTCTGATTCCCGGCCTCTTATTCCCGGCATCTGATTCCGGCCTCTGATTCCCGGCCTCTGATTCCCTGCTTCTGATTCTGATTCCCTGCCTTTGATTCCCCATCACTGATTCCGCACATCTGATTCCCTGCCTCTGATTCCCCATCTCTGATTCCCCATATCTGATTCCCCGCCTCTGTTTCCCCGCCTCTGATTCCACGCCTCTGTTTCCCAATATCTAAGTCCCCGCCTCTGATTCCCCAACTCTGATTCCCCACCTCTGTTTCCCCGCCTCTGATTCCCCGCCTCTGATTCTCCATATCTCATTCCCCGCCTCTGAATCCCCATCTCTGATTCCCGGACTCTGATTCCCCACCTCTGATTCCCGGCCTCTTATTCCCAGCATCTGATTCCAGGCCTCTGATTCCCGGCCTCTGACTCCCCGCTTCTGATTCTGATTCCCTGCCTCTGATTCCCCATCTCTGATTCCGCACATCTGATTACCTGCCTCTGATTCCCCACGTCTGATTCCACAAATCTGATTCCCCGCCTCTGTTTCCACGCCTCTGATTCCCCGCCTCTGTTTCCCCATATCTAATTCCTCACCTCTGATGCCCCAACTCTGATTCCCCGCCTCTGATTCCACAGCTCTGATTCCCCGCCTCTGATTCCCCGCATCCGATTCCCCATATCTGATTCCCCGCCTCTGTTTCCCCGCCCCTGATTCCCCGCCTCTGTTTCCCCATATCTGATTATCCGCCTCTGATTCCCAACTATGATTCCCCGCCTCTGAATCCCCGCGTCTGATTCCCTGCCTCTGCTTCCCCGCCTCTGATTCCCCAACTCTGATTCCCCGCCTCTGATTCCCCAGCTCTGATTCCCCGCCTCTGATTCCCCGTGTTTGATTCCCTGCCTCTGATTCCCGGCCTCTGATTCCCCATCTCTGATTCACCGCCTTTGATTCGCCACCTCTGATTCCCCATATCTGATTCCCCGCATCTGTTTCACCGCCTCTGATTCCCCGCCTCTGATTCCCCATATCTCATTCCCCGCCTCTGATTCCCCACCTCTGATTCCCGGCCTCTTATTCCCGGCATCTGATTCCGGCCTCTGATTCCCGGCCTCTGATTCCCTGCTTCTGATTCTGATTCCCTGCCTCTGATTACCCATCTCTGATTCCGCACATCTGATTCCCTGCCTCTGATTCCCCACCTCTGATTCCCCATATCTGACTCCCCGCCTCTGTTTCCCCGCCTCTGATTCCCCGCCTCTGTTTCCCAATATCTAAGTCCCCGCCTCTGATTCCCCAACTCTGATTCCCCACCTCTGATTCCCCGCATCTGATTCCCTGCATCTGATTCCAAGCCTCTGATTCCCTGCCTCTGATTCCCAACCTCTGATTCCCCACCTCTGATTCTCCATATCTGATTCCCCGCCTCTGTTTCCCCGCCTCTGATTCCCCACCTCTGTTTACCCATATCTGATTCCCGGCCTCTTATTCCTCGCCTCTGATTCCCCACCTCTGATTCCCTACCTCTGATTCCCCATCTCCGATTCCGCACATCTGATTCCCTGCCTCTGATTCCCCACCTCTGATTCCCTGCCTCTGATTCCGAACCTCTGATTCCCCACCTCTGATTCCCCATATCTGATTCCCCGCCTCTGTTTCCCCGCCTCTGATTCCCCTCCTCTGATTCCCCAACTCTAATTCCCCGCCTCTGATTCCCCAGCTCTGATTCCCCGTGTTTGATTCCCTGCCTCTGATTCCCTGCCCTGATTCCCCATCTCTGTTTCACCGCATTTGATTCGCCACCTCTGATTCCCCATATCTGATTCCCCGCCTCTGTATCGCCGCCTCTGATTCGCTGCCTCTGATTCCCAACCTCTGATTCCACACCTCTGATTCCCCATATCAGATTCCCTGCCTCTGATTCCCCAACTCTGATTCCCCGCCTCTGATTCCCCAGCTCTGATTCCCCGCCCCTGATTTCCCGTGTTTGATTCCCTGCCTCTGATTCCCCGCCTCTGATTCCCCATCTCTGATTCACCGCCTTTGATTCGCCACCTCTGATTCCACATATCTGATTCCCCACTTCTGTTTCCCCGCCTCTGATTCCCCGCCTCTGATTCTCCATATCTCATTTTCCGCCTCTGTATCCCCATCTCTGATTCCCGGACTCTGATTCCCCACCTCTGATTCCCGGCCTCTTATTCCCAGCATCTGATTCCCGGCCTCTGATTCCCGGCCTCTGATTCCCCGCTTCTGATTCTGATTCGCTGCCTCTGATTCCCCATCTCTGATTCCGCACATCTGATTCCCTGCCTCTGATTCCCCGCCTGTGATTCCCCATCTCTGATTCACCACCTCTGATTCCCCACCTCTGATTCCCCATATCTAATTCCCCGCCTCTGTTTGCCCACCTCTGATTCCCCGCCTCTGTTTCCCCATATCTGATTCCCCGCCTCTGAATCCCCAACTCTGATTCCCTGCCTCTGATTCCCCAGCTCTGATTCCCCGCCTTTGATTCCCCCCGTCTGATTCCCAACCTCTGAATCCCCGTGTCTGATTTCCTGCCTCTGATTCCCCGCCTCTGATTCCCCATCTCTGATTCACAGCCTCTGATTCCCCACCTCTGATTCCCCATCTCGGATTCCGCACATCTGATTCCCTGCTTCTGATTCCCCGACTCTGATCCCCACCTCTGATTCCCAAGCTCTGATTCCCCGCCTCTGATTCCCCAACTCTGATTCCCCGCCTCTGATTCCCCAGCTCTGATTCCCCGCCTCTGATTCCCCGTGTTTGATTCCCTGCCTCTGATTCCCCGCCTCTGATTCCCCATCTCTGATTCACCGCCTTTGATTCGCCACCTCTGATTCCCCAGCTCTGATTCCCCGCCTCTGATTCCCTGCATCTGATTCCCTGCATCTGATTCCAAGCCTCTGATTCCCTGCATCTGATTCCCAACCTCTGATTCCCCACCTCTGATTCCCCATATCTGATTCCCAGCCTCTGTTTCCCCGCCTCTGATTCCCCGCCTCTGTTTCCCCATATCTGATTCCCGGACTCTGATTCCCCGCCTCTGATTCCCTGCCTCTGATTCCCCATCTCCGATTCCGCACATCTGATTCCCTGCCTCTGATTCCCCGCATCCGATTCCCCATATCTGATTCCCCGCCTCTGTTTCCCCGCCCCTGATTCCCCGCCTCTGTTTCCCCATATCTGATTATCCGCCTCTGATTCCCAACTATGATTCCCCGCCTCTGAATCCCCGCGTCTGATTCCCTGCCTCTGCTTCCCCGCCTCTGATTCCCCAACTCTGATTCCCCGCCTCTGATTCCCCAGCTCTGATTCCCCGCCTCTGATTCCCCGTGTTTGATTCCCTGCCTCTGATTCCCGGCCTCTGATTCCCCATCTCTGATTCACCGCCTTTGATTCGCCACCTCTGATTCCCCATATCTGATTCCCCGCATCTGTTTCACCGCCTCTGATTCCCCGCCTCTGATTCCCCATATCTCATTCCCCGCCTCTGAATCCCCATCTCTGATTCCCGGACTCTGATTCCCCACCTCTGATTCCCGGCCTCTTATTCCCGGCATCTGATTCCGGCCTCTGATTCCCGGCCTCTGATTCCCTGCTTCTGATTCTGATTCCCTGCCTCTGATTCCCCATCTCTGATTCCGCACATCTGATTCCCTGCCTCTGATTCCCCACCTCTGATTCCCCATATCTGACTCCCCGCCTCTGTTTCCCCGCCTCTGATTCCCCGCCTCTGTTTCCCAATATCTAAGTCCCCGCCTCTGATTCCCCAACTCTGATTCCCCACCTCTGATTCCCCGCATCTGATTCCCTGCATCTGATTCCAAGCCTCTGATTCCCTGCCTCTGATTCCCAACCTCTGATTCCCCACCTCTGATTCTCCATATCTGATTCCCCGCCTCTGTTTCCCCGCCTCTGATTCCCCACCTCTGTTTACCCATATCTGATTCCCGGCCTCTTATTCCCCGCCTCTGATTCCCCACCTCTGATTCCCTACCTCTGATTCCCCATCTCCGATTCCGCACATCTGATTCCCTGCCTCTGATTCCCCACCTCTGATTCCCTGCCTCTGATTCCGAACCTCTGATTCCCCACCTCTGATTCCCCATATCTGATTCCCCGCCTCTGTTTCCCCGCCTCTGATTCCCCATATCTAATTCCCCGCCTCTGTTTGCCCACCTCTGATTCCCCGCCTCTGATTCCCCACCTCTGATTCCCAGCCTCTTATTCCCGGCATCTGATTCCGGCCTCTGATTCCCGGCCTCTGATTCCCTGCTTCTGATTCTGATTCCCTGCCTTTGATTCCCCATCTCTGATTCCGAACATCTGATTCCCTGCCTCTGATTCCCCATCTCTGATTCCCCATATCTGATTCCCCGCCTCTGTTTCCCCGCCTCTGATTCCCCGCCTCTGTTTCCCAATATCTAAGTCCCCGCCTCTGATTCCCCAACTCTGATTCCCCACCTCTGATTCCCCAGCTCTGATTCCCCGCCTCTGATTCCCTGCATCTGATTCCCTGCATCTGATTCCCTGCCTCTGATTCCCAACCTCTGATTCCCCACCTCTGATTCCCCATATCTGATTCCCAGCCTCTGTTTCCCCGCCTCTGATTCCCCGCCTCTGTTTCCCCATATCTGATTCCCGGACTCTGATTCCCCGCCTCTGATTCCCTGCCTCTGATTCCCCATCTCCGATTCCGCACATCTGATTCCCTGCCTCTGATTCCCCGCCTCTGATTCCCCGCCTCTGATTCCCTGCCTCTGATTTCCAACCTCTGATTCCCCACCTCTGATTCCCCGTGTTTGATTCACCGCCTCTGTTTCCCCGCCTCTGATTCCCCGCCTCTGATTCCCCAACTCTAATTCCCCGCCTCTGATTCCCCATATCTGATTCCCCGCCTCTGTTTCCCCGCCTCTGATTCCCCGCCCCTGTTTCCCCATATCTGATTCCCTGCCTCTGATTCCCCAACTTTGATTCCCAGCCTCTGATTCCCCAGCTCTGATTCCCCGCCTCTGATTCCCCGTGTTTGATTCCCTGCCTCTGATTCCCGGCCTCTGATTCCCCATCTCTGATTCACCGCCTTTGATTCGCCACCTCTGATTCCCCATATCTGATTCCCCGCCTCTGTTTCCCCGCCTCTGATTCCCCGCCTCTGATTCCCCATATCTCATTCCCCGCCTCTGAATCCCCATCTCTGATTCCCGGACTCTGATTCCCCACCTCTGATTCCCGGCCTCTTAATCCCGGCATCTGATTCCGGCCTCTGATTCCCGGCCTCTGATTCCCTGCTTCTGATTCTGATTCCCTGCCTTTGATTCCCCATCACTGATTCCGCACATCTGATTCCCTGCCTCTGATTCCCCATCTCTGATTCCCCATATCTGATTCCCCGCCTCTGTTTCCCCGCCTCTGATTCCACGCCTCTGTTTCCCAATATCTAAGTCCCCGCCTCTGATTCCCCAACTCTGATTCCCCACCTCTGATTCACCAGCTCTGATTCCCCGCCTCTGATTCCCCGCATCTGATTCCCTGCATCTGATTCCAAGCCTCTGATTCCCGGCCTCTGATTCCCAACCTCTGATTCCCCACCTCTGATTCCCCATATCTGATTCCCAGCCTCTGTTTCCCCGCCTCTGATTCCCCGCCTCTGTTTCCCCATATCTGATTCCCGGCCTCTGATTCCCCGCCTCTGATTCCCCGCCTCTGATTCGCTGCCTCTGATTCCCCATCTCCGATTCCGCACATCTGATTCCCTGCCTCTGATTCCCCGCCTCTGATTCCCCGCCTCTGATTCCCTGCCTCTGAATCCCAACCTCTGATTCCCCACCTCTGATTCCCCATGTTTGATTCCCCGCCTCTGTTTCCCCACCTCTGATTCCCCGCCTCTGATTACCCAACTCTAATTCCCCGCCTCTGATTCCCCATATCTGATTGCCCGCCTCTGTTTCCCCGCCTCTGATTCCCCGCCCCTGTTTCCCCATATCTGATTCCCCGCCTCTGATTCCCCGTGTTTGATTCCCTGCCTCTGATTCCCCGCCTCTGATTCCCCATCTCTGATTCACCGCCTTTGATTCGCCACCTCTGATTCCCCATATCTGATTCCCCACCTCTGTTTCCCCGCCTCTGATTCCCCGCCTCTGATTCTCCATATCTCATTCCCCGCCTCTGAATCCCCATCTCTGATTCCCGGACTCTGATTCCCCACCTCTGATTCCCGGCCTCTTATTCCCAGCATCTGATTCCAGGCCTCTGAATCCCGGCCTCTGACTCCCCGCTTCTGATTCTGATTCCCTGCCTCTGATTCCCCATCTCTGATTCCGCACATCTGATTACCTGCCTCTGATTCCCCGCATCCGATTCCCCATATCTGATTCCCCGCCTCTGTTTCCCCGCCCCTGATTCCCCGCCTCTGTTTCCCCATATCTGATTATCCGCCTCTGATTCCCAACTATGATTCCCCGCCTCTGAATCCCCGCGTCTGATTCCCTGCCTCTGCTTCCCCGCCTCTGATTCCCCAACTCTGATTCCCCGCCTCTGATTCCCCAGCTCTGATTCCCCGCCTCATATTCCCCGTGTTTGATTCCCTGCCTCTGATTCCCGGCCTCTGATTCCCCATCTCTGATTCACCGCCTTTGATTCGCCACCTCTGATTCCCCATATCTGATTCCCCGCATCTGTTTCACCGCCTCTGATTCCCCGCCTCTGATTCCCCATATCTCATTCCCCGCCTCTGAATCCCCATCTCTGATTCCCGGACTCTAATTCCCCACCTCTGATTCCCGGCCTCTTATTCCCGGCATCTGATTCCGGCCTCTGATTCCCGGCCTCTGATTCCCTGCTTCTGATTCTGATTCCCTGCCTCTGATTCCCCATCTCTGATTCCGCACATCTGATTCCCTGCCTCTGATTCCCCACCTCTGATTCCCCATATCTGACTCCCCGCCTCTGTTTCCCCGCCTCTGATTCCCCGCCTCTGTTTCCCATTATCTAAGTCCCCGCCTCTGATTCCCCAACTCTGATTCCCCACCTCTGATTCCCCAGCTCTGATTCCCCGCCTCTGATTCCCCGCATCTGATTCCCTGCATCTGATTCCAAGCCTCTGATTCCCTGCCTCTGATTCCCAACCTCTGATTCCCCACCTCTGAATCTCCATATCTGATTCCCCGCCTCTGTTTCCCCGCCTCTGATTCCCCACCTCTGTTTCCCCATATCTGATTCCCGGCCTCTTATTCCCCGCCTCTGATTCCCCACCTCTGATTCCCTACCTCTGATTCCCCATCTCCGATTCCGCACATCTGATTCCCTGCCTCTGATTCCCCACCTCTGATTCCCTGCCTCTGATTCCGAACCTCTGATTCCAAACCTCTGATTCCCCATATCTGATTCCCCGCCTCTGTTTCCCCGCCTCTGATTCCCCTCCTCTGATTCCCCAACTCTAATTCCCCGCCTCTGATTCCCCAGCTCTGATTCCCCATCTCTGTTTCACCGCATTTGAATCGCCACCTCTGATTCCCCATATCTGATTCCCCGCCTCTGTATCGCCGCCTCTGATTCGCTGCCTCTGATTCCCAACCTCTGATTCCACACCTCTGATTCCCCATATCTGATTCCCCGCCTCTGTTTCCCCGCCTCTGATTCCCTGCCCTTGTTTCCCCATATCTGATTCCCTGCCTCTGATTCCCCAACTCTGATTCCCCGTGTTTGATTCCCTGCCTCTGATTCCCCGCCTCTGATTCCCCATCTCTGATTCACCGCCTTTGATTCGCCACCTCTGATTCCACATATCTGATTCCCCACCTCTGTTTCCCCGCCTCTGATTCCCCGCCTCTGTATCCCCATCTCTGATTCCCGGACTCTGATTCCCCACCTCTGTTTCCCGGCCTCTTATTCCCAGCATCTGATTCCCGGCCTCTGATTCCCGGCCTCTGATTCCCCGCTTCTGATTCTGATTCGCTGCCTCTGATTCCCCATCTCTGATTCCGCACATCTGATTCCCTGCCTCTGATTCCCCACCTCTGATTCCCCATATCTGATTTCCCGCCTCCGTTTCCCCGCCTCTGATTCCCCGCCTCTGTTTCCCCATATCTAATTCCCAACCTCTGATGCCCCAACTCTGATTCCCTGCCTGTGATTCCCCGCGTTCTATTCCCTGCCTCTGATTCCCCGCCTGTGATTCCCCATCTCTGATTCACCACCTCTGATTCCCCACCTCTGATTCCCCATATCTAATTCCCCGCCTCTGTTTGCCCACCTCTGATTCCCCGCCTCTGTTTCCCCATATCTGATTCCCCGCCTCTGAATCCCCAACTCTGATTCCCTGCCTCTGATTCTCCAGCTCTGATTCCCCGCCTTTGATTCCCCCCGTCTGATTCCCAACCTCTGAATCCCCGTGTCTGATTTCCTGCCTCTGATTCCCCGCCTCTGATTCCCCATCTCTGATTCACAGCCTCTGATTCCCCACCTCTGATTCCCCATCTCGGATTCCGCACATCTGATTCCCTGCCTCTGATTCCCCGACTCTGATCCCCACCTCTGATTCCCAAGCTCTGATTCCCCGCCTCTGATTCCCCAACTCTGATTCCCCGCCTCTGATTCCCCAGCTCTGATTCCCCGCCTCTGATTCCCCGTGTTTGATTCCCTGCCTCTGATTCCCCGCCTCTGATTCCCCATCTCTGATTCACCGCCTTTGATTCGCCACCTCTGATTCCCCATATATGATTCCTCGCCTCTGTTTCCCCGCCTCTGATTCCCCGCCTCTGATTCCCCATATCTCATTCCCCGCCTCTGATTCCCCATCTCTGATTCCCGGACTCTGATTCCCCACCTCTGATTCCCAGCCTCTTATTCCCGGCATCTGATTCCGGCCTCTGATTCCCGGCCTCTGATTCCCTGCTTCTGATTCTGATTCCCTGCCTTTGATTCCCCATCTCTGATTCCGAACATCTGATTCCCTGCCTCTGATTCCCCATCTCTGATTCCCCATATCTGATTCCCCGCCTCTGTTTCCCCGCCTCTGATTCCCCGCCTCTGTTTCCCAATATGAAAGTCCCCGCCTCTGATTCCCCAACTCTGATTCCCCACCTCTGATTCCCCAGCTCTGATTCCCCGCCTCTGATTCCCTGCATCTGATTCCCTGCATCTGATTCCAAGCCTCTGATTCCCTGCATCTGATTCCCAACCTCTGATTCCCCACCTCTGATTCCCCATATCTGATTCCCAGCCTCTGTTTCCCCGCCTCTGATTCCCCGCCTCTGTTTCCCCATATCTGATTCCCGGACTCTGATTCCCCGCCTCTGATTCCCTGCCTCTGATTCCCCATCTCCGATTCCGCACATCTGATTCCCTGCCTCTGATTCCCCGCCTCTGATGCCCCGCCTCTGATTCCCTGCCTCTGATTCCCAACCTCTGATTCCCCACCTCTGATTCCCCGTGTTTGATTCCCCGCCTCTGTTTCCCCGCCTCTGATTCCCCGCCTCTGATTCCCCAACTCTAATTCCCCGCCTCTGATTCCCCATATCTGATTCCCCGCCTCTGGTTCCCCAACTTTGATTCCCAGCCTCTGATTCCCCAGCTCTGATTCCCCGCCTCTGATTCCCCGTGTTTGATTCCCTGCCTCTGATTACCGGCCTCTGATTCCCCATCTCTGATTCACCGCCTTTGATTCGCCACCTCTGATTCCCCATATCTGATTCCCCGCCTCTGTTTCCCCGCCTCTGATTCCCCGCCTCTGATTCCCCATATCTCATTCCCCGCCTCTGAATCCCCAATTCTGATTCCCGGACTCTGATTCCCCACCTCTGATTCCCGGCCTCTTATTCCCGGCATCTGATTCCGGCCTCTGATTCCCGGCCTCTGATTCCCTGCTTCTGATTCTGATTCCCTGCCTTTGATTCCCCATCACTGATTCCGCACATCTGATTCCCTGCCTCTGATTCCCCATCTCTGATTCCCCATATCTGATTCCCCGCCTCTGTTTACCCGCCTCTGATTCCACGCCTCTGTTTCCCAATATCTAAGTCCCCGCCTCTGATTCCCCAACTCTGATTCCCCACCTCTGTTTCCCCGCCTCTGATTCCCCGCCTCTGATTCTCCATATCTCATTCCCCGCCTCTGAATCCCCATCTCTGATTCCCGGACTCTGATTCCCCACCTCTGATTCCCGGCCTCTTATTCCCAGCATCTGATTCCAGGCCTCTGATTCCCGGCCTCTGACTCCCCGCTTCTGGTTCTGATTCCCTGCCTCTGATTCCCCATCTCTGATTCCGCACATCTGATTACCTGCCTCTGATTCCCCACGTCTGATTCCACAAATCTGATTCCCCGCCTGTGTTTCCACGCCTCTGATTCCCCGCCTCTGTTTCCCCATATCTAATTCCTCACCTCTGATGCCCCAACTCTGATTCCCCGCCTCTGATTCCACAGCTCTGATTCCCCGCCTCTGATTCCCCGCATCCGATTCCCCATATCTGATTCCCCGCCTCTGTTTCCCCGCACCTGATTCCCCGCCTCTGTTTCCCCATATCTGATTATCCGCCTCTGATTCCCAACTATGATTCCCCGCCTCTGAATCCCCGCGTCTGATTCCCTGCCTCTGCTTCCCCGCCTCTGATTCCCCAACTCTGATTCCCCGCCTCTGATTCCCCAGCTCTGATTCCCCGCCTCTGATTCCCCGTGTTTGATTCCCTGCCTCTGATTCCCGGCCTCTGATTCCCCATCTCTGATTCACCGCCTTTGATTCGCCACCTCTGATTCCCCATATCTGATTCCCCGCATCTGTTTCACCGCCTCTGATTCCCCACCTCTGATTCCCCATATCTCATTCCCCGCCTCTGAATCCCCATCTCTGATTCCCGGACTCTGATTCCCCACCTCTGATTCCCGGCCTCTTATTCCCGGCATCTGATTCCGGCCTCTGATTCCCGGCCTCTGATTCCCTGCTTCTGATTCTGATTCCCTGCCTCTGATTCCCCATCTCTGATTCCGCACATCTGATTCCCTGCCTCTGATTCCCCACCTCTGATTCCCCATATCTGACTCCCCGCCTCTGTTTCCCCGCCTCTGATTCCCCGCCTCTGTTTCCCAATATCTAAGTCCCCGCCTCTGATTCCCCAACTCTGATTCCCCACCTCTGATTCCCCGCATCTGATTCCCTGCATCTGATTCCAAGCCTCTGATTCCCTGCCTCTGATTCACAACCTCTGATTCCCCACCTCTGATTCTCCATATCTGATTTCCCGCCTCTGTTTCCCCGCCTCTGATTCCCCACCTCTGTTTACCCATATCTGATTCCCGGCCTCTTATTCCCCGCCTCTTATTCCCCACCTCTGATTCCCTACCTCTGATTCCCCATCTCCGATTCCGCACATCTGATTCCCTGCCTCTGATTCCCCACCTCTGATTCCCTGCCTCTGATTCCGAACCTCTGATTCCCCACCTCTGATTCCCCATATCTGATTCCCCGCCTCTGTTTCCCCGCCTCTGATTAACCTCCTCTGATTCCCCAACTCTAATTCCCCGCCTCTGATTCCCCAGCTCTGATTCCCCGTGTTTGATTCCCTGCCTCTGATTCCCTGCCCTGATTCCCCATCTCTGTTTCACCGCATTTGATTCGCCACCTCTGATTCCCCATATCTGATTCCCCGCCTCTGTATCGCCGCCTCTGATTCGCTGCCTCTGATTCCCAACCTCTGATTCCACACCTCTGATTCCCCATATCTGATTCCCCGCCTCTGTTTCCCCGCCTCTGATTCCCCTCCTCTGATTCCCCAACTCTAATTCCCCGCCTCTGATTCCCCAGCTCTGATTCCCCGTGTTTGATTCCCTGCCTCTGATTCCCTGCCCTGATTCCCCATCTCTGTTTCACCGCATTTGATTCGCCACCTCTGATTCCCCATATCTGATTCCCCGCCTCTGTATCGCCGCCTCTGATTCGCTGCCTCTGATTCCCAACCTCTGATTCCACACCTCTGATTCCCCATATCTGATTCCCCGCCTCTGTTTCCCCGCCTCTGATTCCCTGCCCTTGTTTCCCCATATCTGATTCCCTGCCTCTGATTCCCCAACTCTGATTCCCCGCCTCTGATTCCCCAGCTCTGATTCCCCGCCCCTGATTTCCCGTGTTTGATTCCCTGCCTCTGATTCCCCGCCTCTGATTCCCCATCTCTGATTCACCGCCTTTGATTCGCCACCTCTGATTCCACATATCTGATTCCCCACCTCTGTTTCCCCGCCTCTGATTCCCCGCCTCTGATTCTCCATATCTCATTTTCCGCCTCTGTATCCCCATCTCTGATTCCCGGACTCTGATTCCCCACCTCTGATTCCCGGCCTCTTATTCCCAGCATCTGATTCCCGGCCTCTGATTCCCGGCCTCTGATTCCCCGCTTCTGATTCTGATTCGCTGCCTCTGATTCCCCATCTCTGATTCCGCACATCTGATTCCCTGCCTCTGATTCCCCACCTCTGATTCCCCATATCTGATTTCCCGCCTCCGTTTCCCCGCCTCTGATTCCCCGCCTCTGTTTCCCCATATCTAATTCCCAACCTCTGATGCCCCAACTCTGATTCTCTGCCTCTGATTCCCCGCGTTCTATTCCCTGCCTCTGATTCCCCGCCTGTGATTCCCCATCTCTGATTCACCACCTCTGATTCCCCACCTCTGATTCCCCATATCTAATTACCCGCCTCTGTTTGCCCACCTCTGATTCCCCGCCTCTGTTTCCCCATATCTGATTCCCCGCCTCTGAATCCCCAACTCTGATTCCCTGCCTCTGATTCCCCAGCTCTGATTCCCCGCCTTTGATTCCCCCCGTCTGATTCCCAACCTCTGAATCCCCGTGTCTGATTTCCTGCCTCTGATTCCCCGCCTCTGATTCCCCATCTCTGATTCACAGCCTCTGATTCCCCACCTCTGATTCCCCATCTCGGATTCCGCACATCTGATTCCCTGCTTCTGATTCCCCGACTCTGATCCCCACCTCTGATTCCCAAGCTCTGATTCCCCGCCTCTGATTCCCCAACTCTGATTCCCCGCCTCTGATTCCCCAGCTCTGATTCCCCGCCTCTGATTCCCCGTGTTTGATTCCCTGCCTCTGATTCCCCGCCTCTGATTCCCCATCTCTGATTCACCGCCTTTGATTCGCCACCTCTGATTCCCCATATCTGATTCCTCGCCTCTGTTTCCCCGCCTCTGATTCCCCGCCTCTGATTCCCCATATCTCATTCCCCGCCTCTGATTCCCCATCTCTGATTCCCGGACTCTGATTCCCCACCTCTGATTCCCAGCCTCTTATTCCCGGCATCTGATTCCGGCCTCTGATTCCCGGCCTCTGATTCCCTGCTTCTGATTCTGATTCCCTGCCTTTGATTCCCCATCTCTGATTCCGAACATCTGATTCCCTGCCTCTGATTCCCCATCTCTGATTCCCCATATCTGATTCCCCGCCTCTGTTTCCCCGCCTCTGATTCCCCGCCTCTGTTTCCCAATATCTAAGTCCCCGCCTCTGATTCCCCAACTCTGATTCCCCACCTCTGATTCCCCAGCTCTGATTCCCCGCCTCTGATTCCCTGCATCTGATTCCCTGCATCTGATTCCAAGCCTCTGATTCCCTGCCTCTGATTCCCAACCTCTGATTCCCCACCTCTGATTCCCCATATCTGATTCCCAGCCTCTGTTTCCCCGCCTCTGATTCCCCGCCTCTGTTTCCCCATATCTGATTCCCGGACTCTGATTCCCCGCCTCTGATTCCCTGCCTCTGATTCCCCATCTCCGATTCCGCACATCTGATTCCCTGCCTCTGATTCCCCACCTCTGATTCCCCGCCTCTGATTCCCTGCCTCTGATTCCCAACCTCTGATTCCCCACCTCTGATTCCCCGTGTTTGATTCCCCGCCTCTGTTTCCCCGCCTCTGATTCCCCGCCTCTGATTCCCCAACTCTAATTCCCCGCCTCTGATTCCCCATATCTGATTCCCCGCCTCTGTTTCCCCGCCTCTGATTCCCCGCCCCTGTTTCCCCATATCTGATTCCCTGCCTCTGATTCCCCAACTTTGATTCCCAGCCTCTGATTCCCCAGCTCTGATTCCCCGCCTCTGATTCCCCGTGTTTGATTCCCTGCCTCTGATTCCCGGCCTCTGATTCCCCATCTCTGATTCACCGCCTTTGATTCGCCACCTCTGATTCCCCATATCTGATTCCCCGCCTCTGTTTCCACGCCTCTGATTCCCCGCCTCTGATTCCCCATATCTCATTCCCCGCCTCTGAATCCCCATCTCTGATTCCCGGACTCTGATTCCCCACCTCTGATTCCCGGCCTCTTAATCCCGGCATCTGATTCCGGCATCTGATTCCCGGCCTCTGATTCCCTGCTTCTGATTCTGATTCCCTGCCTTTGATTCCCCATCACTGATTCCGCACATCTGATTCCCTGCCTCTGATTCCCCATCTCTGATTCCCCATATCTGATTCCCCGCCTCTGTTTCCCCGCCTCTGATTCCATGCCTCTGTTTCCCAATATCTAAGTCCCCGCCTCTGATTCCCCAACTCTGATTCCCCACCTCTGATTCACCAGCTCTGATTCCCCGCCTCTGATTCCCCGCATCTGATTCCCTGCATCTGATTCCAAGCCTCTGATTCCCTGCCTCTGATTCCCAACCTCTGATTCCCCACCTCTGATTCCCCATATCTGATTCCCAGCCTCTGTTTCCTCGCCTCTGATTCCCCGCCTCTGTTTCCCCATATCTGATTCCCGGCCTCTGATTCCCCGCCTCTGATTCCCCGCCTCTGATTCGCTGCCTCTGATTCCCCATCTCCGATTCTGCACATCTGATTCCCTGCCTCTGATTCCCCGCCTCTGATTCCCCGCCTCTGATTCCCTGCCTCTGAATCCCAACCTCTGATTCCCCACCTCTAATTCCCTGTGTTTGATTCCCCGCCTCTGTTTCCCCACCTCTGATTCCCCGCCTCTGATTCCCCAACTCTAATTCCCCGCCTCTGATTCCCCATATCTGATTGCCCGCCTCTGTTTCCCCGCCTCTGATTCCCCGCCCCTGTTTCCCCATATCTGATTCCCCGCCTCTGATTCCCCGTGTTTGATTCCCTGCCTCTGATTCCCCGCCTCTGATTCCCCATCTCTGATTCACCGCCTTTGATTCGCCACCTCTGATTCCCCATATCTGATTCCCCACCTCTGTTTCCCCGCCTCTGATTCCCCGCCTCTGATTCTCCATATCTCATTCCCCGCCTCTGAATCCCCATCTCTGATTCCCGGACTCTGATTCCCCACCTCTGATTCCCGGCCTCTTATTCCCAGCATCTGATTCCAGGCCTCTGATTCCCGGCCTCTGACTCCCCGCTTCTGATTCTGATTCCCTGCCTCTGATTCCCCATCTCTGATTCCGCACATCTGATTACCTGCCTCTGATTCACCACGTCTGATTCCACAAATCTGATTCCCCGCCTCTGTTTCCACGCCTCTGATTCCCCGCCTCTGTTTCCCCATATCTAATTCCTCACCTCTGATGCCCCAACTCTGATTCCCCGCTTCTGATTCCCAACCTCTGATTCCCCACCTCTGATTCCCCATATCTGATTCCCAGCCTCTGTTTCCTCGCCTCTGATTCCCCGCCTCTGTTTCCCCATATCTGATTCCCGGCCTCTGATTCCCCGCCTCTGATTCCCCGCCTCTGATTCGCTGCCTCTGATTCCCCATCTCCGATTCTGCACATCTGATTCCCTGCCTCTGATTCCCCGCCTCTGATTCCCCGCCTCTGATTCCCTGCCTCTGAATCCCAACCTCTGATTCCCCACCTCTAATTCCCTGTGTTTGATTCCCCGCCTCTGTTTCCCCACCTCTGATTCCCCGCCTCTGATTCCCCAACTCTAATTCCCCGCCTCTGATTCCCCATATCTGATTGCCCGCCTCTGTTTCCCCGCCTCTGATTCCCCGCCCCTGTTTCCCCATATCTGATTCCCCGCCTCTGATTCCCCGTGTTTGATTCCCTGCCTCTGATTCCCCGCCTCTGATTCCCCATCTCTGATTCACCGCCTTTGATTCGCCACCTCTGATTCCCCATATCTGATTCCCCACCTCTGTTTCCCCGCCTCTGATTCCCCGCCTCTGATTCTCCATATCTCATTCCCCGCCTCTGAATCCCCATCTCTGATTCCCGGACTCTGATTCCCCACCTCTGATTCCCGGCCTCTTATTCCCAGCATCTGATTCCAGGCCTCTGATTCCCGGCCTCTGACTCCCCGCTTCTGATTCTGATTCCCTGCCTCTGATTCCCCATCTCTGATTCCGCACATCTGATTACCTGCCTCTGATTCCCCACGTCTGATTCCACAAATCTGATTCCCCGCCTCTGTTTCCACGCCTCTGATTCCCCGCCTCTGTTTCCCCATATCTAATTCCTCACCTCTGATGCCCCAACTCTGATTCCCCGCTTCTGATTCCACAGCTCTGATTCCCCGCCTCTGATTCCCCGCATCCGATTCCCCATATCTGATTCCCCGCCTCTGTTTCCCCGCCCCTGATTCCCCGCCTCTGTTTCCCCATATCTGATTATCCGCCTCTGATTCCCAACTATGATTCCCCGCCTCTGAATCCCCGCGTCTGATTCCCTGCCTCTGCTTCCCCGCCTCTGATTCCCCAACTCTGATTCCCCGCCTCTGATTCCCCAGCTCTGATTCCCCGCCTCATATTCCCCGTGTTTGATTCCCTGCCTCTGATTCCCGGCCTCTGATTCCCCATCTCTGATTCACCGCCTTTGATTCGCCACCTCTGATTCCCCATATCTGATTCCCCGCATCTGTTTCACCGCCTCTGATTCCCCGCCTCTGATTCCCCATATCTCATTCCCCGCCTCTGAATCCCCATCTCTGATTCCCGGACTCTGATTCCCCACCTCTGATTCCCGGCCTCTTATTCCCGGCATTAGATTCCGGCCTCTGATTCCCGGCCTCTGATTCCCTGCTTCTGATTCGGATTCCCTGCCTCTGATTCCCCATCTCTGATTCCGCACATCTGATTCACTGCCTCTGATTCCCCACCTCTGATTCCCCGTATCTGACTCCCCGCCTCTGTTTCCCCGCCTCTGATTCCCCGCCTCTGTTTCCCAATATCTAAGTCCCCGCCTCTGATTCCCCAACTCTGATTCCCCACCTCTGATTCCCCAGCTCTGATTCCCCGCCTCTGATTCCCCGCATCTGATTCCCTGCATCTGATTCCAAGCCTCTGATTCCCTGCCTCTGATTCCCAACCTCTGATTCCCCACCTCTGATTCTCCATATCTGATTCCCCGCCTCTGTTTCCCGCCTCTGATACCCCACCTCTGTTTCCCCATATCTGATTCCCGGCCTCTTATTCCCCGCCTCTGATTCCCCACCTCTGATTCCCTACCTCTGATTCCCCATCTCCGATTCCGCACATCTGATTCCCTGCCTCTGATTCCCCACCTCTGATTCCCTGCCTCTGATTCCGAACCTCTGATTCCAAACCTCTGATTCCCCATATCTGATTCCCCGCCTCTGTTTCCCCGCCTCTGATTCCCCTCCTCTGATTCCCCAACTCTAATTCCCCGCCTCTGATTCCCCAGCTCTGATTCCCCGTGTTTGATTCCCTGCCTCTGATTCCCTGCCCTGATTCCCCATCTCTGTTTCACCGCATTTGATTCGCCACCTCTGATTCCCCATATCTGATTCCCCGCCTCTGTATCGCCGCCTCTGATTCGCTGCCTCTGATTCCCAACCTCTGATTCCACACCTCTGATTCCCCATATCTGATTCCCCGCCTCTGTTTCCCCGCCTCTGATTCCCTGCCCTTGTTTCCCCATATCTGATTCCCTGCCTCTGATTCCCCAACTCTGATTCCACGTGTTTGATTCCCTGCCTCTGATTCCCCGCCTCTGATTCCCCATCTCTGATTCACCGCCTTTGATTCGCCACCTCTGATTCCACATATCTGATTCCCCACCTCTGTTTCCCCGCCTCTGATTCCCCGCCTCTGATTCTCCATATCTCATTTTCCGCCTCTGTATCCCCATCTCTGATTCCCGGACTCTGATTCCCCACCTCTGATTCCCGGCCTCTTATTCCCAGCATCTGATTCCCGGCCTCTGATTCCCGGCCTCTGATTCCCCGCTTCTGATACTGATTCGCTGCCTCTGATTCCCCATCTCTGATTCAGCACATCTGATTCCCTGCCTCTGATTCCCCACCTCTGATTCCCCATATCTGATTTCCCGCCTCCGTTTCCCCACCTCTGATTCCCCGCCTCTGTTTCCCCATATCTAATTCCCAACCTCTGATGCCCCAACTCTGATTCCCTGCCTCTGATTCCCCGCGTTCTATTCCCTGCCTCTGATTCCCCGCCTGTGATTCCCCATCTCTGATTTACCACCTCTGATTCCCCACCTCTGATTCCCCATATCTAATTCCCCGCCTCTGTTTGCCCACCTCTGATTCCCCGCCTCTGTTTCCCCATATCTGATTCCCCGCCTCTGAATCCCCAACTCTGATTCCCTGCCTCTGATTCCCCAGCTCTGATTCCCCGCCTTTGATTCCCCCCGTCTGATTCCCAACCTCTGAATCCCCGTGTCTGATTTCCTGCCTCTGATTCCCCGCCTCTGATTCCCCATCTCTGATTCATAGCCTCTGATTCCCCACCTCTGATTCCCCATCTCGGATTCCGCACATCTGATTCCCTGCCTCTGATTCCCCGACTCTGATCCCCACCTCTGATTCCCAAGCTCTGATTCCCCGCCTCTGATTCCCCAACTCTGATTCCCCGCCTCTGATTCCCCAGCTCTGATTCCCCGCCTCTGATTCCCCGTGTTTGATTCCCTGCCTCTGATTCCCCGCCTCTGATTCCCCATCTCTGATTCACCGCCTTTGATTCGCCACCTCTGATTCCCCATATCTGATTCCTCGCCTCTGTTTCCCCGCCTCTGATTCCCCGCCTCTGATTCCCCATATCTCATTCCCCACCTCTGATTCCCCATCTCTGATTCCCGGACTCTGATTCCCCACCTCTGATTCCCAGCCTCTTATTCCCGGCATCTGATTCCGGCCTCTGATTCCCGGCCTCTGATTCCCTGCTTCTGATTCTGATTCCCTGCCTTTGATTCCCCATCTCTGATTCCGAACATCTGATTCCCTGCCTCTGATTCCCCATCTCTGATTCCCCATATCTGATTCCCCGCCTCTGTTTCCCCGCCTCTGATTCCCCGCCTCTGTTTCCCAATATCTAAGTCCCCGCCTCTGATTCCCCAACTCTGATTCCCCACCTCTGATTCCCCAGCTCTGATTCCCCGCCTCTGATTCCCTGCATCTGATTCCCTGCATCTGATTCCAAGCCTCTGATTCCCTGCCTCTGATTCCCAACCTCTGATTCCCCACCTCTGATTCCCCATATCTGATTCCCAGCCTCTGTTTCCCCGCCTCTGATTCCCCGCCTCTGTTTCCCCATATCTGATTCCCGGACTCTGATTCCCCGCCTCTGATTCCCTGCCTCTGATTCCCCATCTCCGATTCCGCACATCTGATTCCCTGCCTCTGATTCCCCGCCTCTGATTCCCCGCCTCTGATTCCCTGCCTCTGATTCCCAACCTCTGATTCCCCACCTCTGATTCCCCGTGTTTGATTCCCCGCCTCTGTTTCCCCGCCTCTGATTCCCCGCCTCTGATTCCCCAACTCTAATTCCCGGCCTCTGATTCCCCATATCTGATTCCCCGCCTCTGTTTCCCCGCCTCTGATTCCCCGCCCCTGTTTCCCCATATCTGATTCCCTGCCTCTGATTCCCCAACTTTGATTCCCAGCCTCTGATTCCCCAGCTCTGATTCCCCGCCTCTGATTCCCCGTGTTTGATTCCATGCCTCTGATTCCCGGCCTCTGATTCCCCATCTCTGATTCACCGCCTTTGATTCGCCACCTCTGATTCCCCATATCTGATTCCCCGCCTCTGTTTCCCCGCCTCTGATTCCCCGCCTCTGATTCCCCATATCTCATTCCCCGCCTCTGAATCCCCATCTCTGATTCCCGGACTCTGATTCCCCACCTCTGATTCCCGGCCTCTTATTCCCGGCATCTGATTCCGGCCTCTGATTCCCGGCCTCTGATTCCCTGCTTCTGATTCTGATTCCCTGCCTTTGATTCCCCATCTCTGATTCCGAACATCTGATTCCCTGCCTCTGATTCCCCATCTCTGATTCCCCATATCTGATTCCCCGCCTCTGTTTCCCAATATCTAAGTCCCCGCCTCTGATTCCCCGCCTCTGATTCCCTGCATCTGATTCCCTGCATCTGATTCCAAGCCTCTGATTCCCTGCCTCTGATTCCCAACCTCTGATTCCCCACCTCTGATTCCCCATATCTGATTCCCAGCCTCTGTTTCCCCGCCTCTGATTCCCCGCCTCTGTTTCCCCATATCTGATTCCCGGACTCTGATTCCCCGCCTCTGATTCCCTGCCTCTGATTCCCCTTCTCCGATTCCGCACATCTGATTCCCTGCCTCTGATTCCCCTCCTCTGATTCCCCGCCTCTGATTCCCTGCCTCTGATTCCCAACCTCTGATTCCCCACCTCTGATTCCCCGTGTTTGATTCCCCGCCTCTGTTTCCCCGCCTCTGATTCCCCGCCTCTGATTCCCCAACTCTAATTCCCCGCCTCTGATTCCCCATATCTGATTCCCCGCCTCTGATTCCCCATATCTCATTCCCCGCCTCTGAATCCCCATCTCTGATTCCCGGACTCTGATTCCCCACCTCTGATTCCCGGCCTCTTATGCCCAGCATCTGATTCCCGGCCTCTGATTCCCGGCCTCTGATTCCCCGCTTCTGATTCTGATTCGCTGCCTCTGATTCCCCATCTCTGATTCTGCACATCTGATTCCCTGCCTCTGATTCCCCACCTCTGATTCCCCATATCTGATTTCCCGCCTCCGTTTCCCCGCCTCTGATTCCCCGCCTCTGTTTCCCCATATCTAATTCCCAACCTCTGATGCCCCAACTCTGATTCCCTGCCTCTGATTCCCCGCGTTCTATTCCCTGCCTCTGATTCCCCGCCTGTGATTCCCCATCTCTGATTCACCACCTCTGATTCCCCACCTCTGATTCCCCATATCTAATTCCCCGCCTCTGTTTGCCCACCTCTGATTCCCCGCCTCTGTTTCCCCATATCTGATTCCCCTCCTCTGAATCCCCAACTCTGATTCCCTGCCTCTGATTCCCCAGCTCTGATTCCCCGCCTTTGATTCTCCCCGTCTGATTCCCAACCTCTGAATCCCCGTGTCTGATTTCCTGCCTCCGATTCCCCGCCTCTGATTCCCCATCTCTGATTCACTGCCTCTGATTCCCCGCCTCTGATTCCCCATATCTAATTCCCCGCCTCTGTTTGCCCACCTCTGATTCCCCGCCTCTGTTTCCCCATATCTGATTCCCCTCCTCTGAATCCCCAACTCTGATTCCCTGCCTCTGATTCCCCGACTCTGATCCCCACCTCTGATTCCCAAGCTCTGATTCCCCGTGTTTGATTCCCTGCCTCTGATTCCCCGCCTCTGATTCCCCATCTCTGATTCACCGCCTTTGATTCGCCACCTCTGATTCCCCATATCTGATTCCTCGCCTCTGTTTCCCCGCCTCTGATTCCCCGCCTCTGATTCCCCATATCTCATTCCCCGCCTCTGATTCCCCATCTCTGATTCCCGGACTCTGATTCCCCACCTCTGATTCCCAGCCTCTTATTCCCGGCCTCTGATTCCCTGCTTCTGATTCTGATTCCCTGCCTTTGATTCCCCATCTCTGATTCCGAACATCTGATTCCCTGCCTCTGATTCCCCATCTCTGATACCCCATATCTGATTCCCCGCCTCTGTTTCCCCGCCTCTGATTCCCCGCCTCTGTTTCCCAATATCTAAGTCCCCGCCTCTGATTCCCCAACTCTGATTCCCCACCTCTGATTCCCCAGCTCTGATTCCCCGCCTCTGATTCCCTGCATCTGATTCCCTGCATCTGATTCCAAGCCTCTGATTCCCTGCCTCTGATTCCCAACCTCTGATTCCCCACCTCTGATTCCCCATATCTGATTCCCAGCCTCTGTTTCCCCGCCTCTGATTCCCCGCCTCTGTTTCCCCATATCTGATTCCCGGACTCTGATTCCCCGCCTCTGATTCCCTGCCTCTGATTCCCCATCTCCGATTCCGCACATCTGATTCCCTGCCTCTGATTCCCCGCCTCTGATTCCCCGCCTCTGATTCCCTGCCTCTGATTCCCAACCTCTGATTCCCCACCTCTGATTCCCCGTGTTTGATTCCCCGCCTCTGTTTCCCCGCCTCTGATTCCCCGCCTCTGATTCCCCAACTCTAATTCCCCGCCTCTGATTCCCCATATCTGAATCCCCGCCTCTGTTTCCCCGCCTCTGATTCCCCGCCCCTGTTTCCCCATATCTGATTCCCTGCCTCTGATTCCCCAACTTTGATTCCCAGCCTCTGATTCCCCAGCTCTGATTCCCCGCCTCTGATTCCCCGTGTTTGATTCCCTGCCTCTGATTCCCGGCCTCTGATTCCCCATCTCTGATTCACCGCCTTTGATTCGCCACCTCTGATTCCCCATATCTGATTCCCCGCCTCTGTTTCCCCGCCTCTGATTCCCCGCCTCTGATTCCCCATATCTCATTCCCCGCCTCTGAATCCCCATCTCTGATTCCCGGACTCTGATTCCCCACCTCTGATTCCCGGCCTCTTATTCCCGGCATCTGATTCCGGCCTCTGATTCCCGGCCTCTGATTCCCTGCTTCTGATTCTGATTCCCTGCCTTTGATTCCCCATCACTGATTCCGCACATCTGATTCCCTGCCTCTGATTCCCCATCTCTGATTCCCCATATCTGATTCCCCGCCTCTGTTTCCCCGCCTCTGATTCCATGCCTCTGTTTCCCAATATCTAAGTCCCCGCCTCTGATTCCCCAACTCTGATTCCCCACCTCTGATTCACAAGCTCTGATTCCCCGCCTCTGATTCCCCGCATCTGATTCCCTGCATCTGATTCCAAGCCTCTGATTCCCTGCCTCTGATTCCCAACCTCTGATTCCCCACCTCTGTTTCCCCATATCTGATTCCCAGCCTCTGTATCCCCGCCTCTGATTCCCCGCCTCTGTTTCCCCATATCTGATTCCCGGCCTCTGATTCCCCGCCTCTGATTCCCCGCCTCTGATTCCCTGCCTCTGATTCCCCATCTCCGATTCCGCACATCTGATTCCCTGCCTCTGATTCCCCGCCTCTGATTCCCCGCCTCTGATTCCCTGCCTCTGAATCCCAACCACTGATTCCCCACCTCTGATTCCCCGTGTTTGATTCCCCGCCTCTGTTTCCCCACCTCTGATTCCCCGCCTCTGATTCCCCAACTCTAATTCCCCGCCTCTGATTCCCCATATCTGATTGCCCGCCTCTGTTTCCCCGCCTCTGATTCCCCGCCCCTGTTTCCCCATATCTGATTCCCTGCCTCTGATTCCACAACTTTGATTCCCAGCCTCTGATTCCCCCAGCTCTGATTCCCCGCCTCTGATTCCCCGTGTTTAATTCCCTGCCTCTGATTCCCCGCCTCTGATTCCCCATCTCTGATTCACCGCCTTTGATTCGCCACCTCTGATTCCCCATATCTGATTCCCCACCTCTGTTTTCCCGCCTCTGATTCCCCGCCTCTGATTCTCCATATCTCATTCCCCGCCTCTGAATCCCCATCTCTGATTCCCGGACTCTGATTCCCCACCTCTGATTCCCGGCCTCTTATTCCCAGCATCTGATTCCAGGCCTCTGATTCCCGGCCTCTGACTCCCCGCTTCTGATTCTGATTCCCTGCCTCTGATTCCCCATCTCTGATTCCGCACATCTGATTACCTGCCTCTGATTCCCCACGTCTGATTCCACAAATCTGATTCCCCGCCTCTGTTTCCACGCCTCTGATTCCCCGCCTCTGTTTCCCCATATCTAATACCTCACCTCTGATGACCCAACTCTGATTCCCCGCCTCTGATTCCACAGCTCTGATTCCCCGCCTCTGATTCCCCGCATCCGATTCCCCATATCTGATTCCCCGCCTCTGTTTCCCCGCCCCTGATTCCCCGCCTCTGTTTCCCCATATCTGATTATCCGCCTCTGATTCCCAACTATGATTCCCCGCCTCTGAATCCCCGCGTCTGATTCCCTGCCTCTGCTTCCCCGCCTCTGATTCCCCAACTCTGATTCCCCGCCTCTGATTCCCCAGCTCTGATTCCCCGCCTCTGATTCCCCGTGTTTGATTCCCTGCCTCTGATTCCCGGCCTCTGATTCCCCATCTCTGATTCACCGCCTTTGATTCGCCACCTCTGATTCCCATTATCTGATTCCCCGCATCTGTTTCACCGCCTCTGATTCCCCGCCTCTGATTCCCCATATCTCATTCCCCGCCTCTGAATCCCCATCTCTGATTCCCGGACTCTGATTCCCCACCTCTGATTCCCGGCCTCTTATTCCCGGCATCTGATTCCGGCCTCTGATTCCCGGCCTCTGATTCCCTGCTTCTGATTCTGATTCCCTGCCTCTGATTCCCCATCTCTGATTCCGCACATCTGATTCCCTGCCTCTGATTCCCCACCTCTGATTCCCCATATCTGACTCCCCGCCTCTGTTTCCCCGCCTCTGATTCCCCGCCTCTGTTTCCCAATATCTAAGTCCCCGCCTCTGATTCCCCAACTCTGATTCCCCACCTCTGATTCCCCAGCTCTGATTCCCCGCCTCTGATTCCCCGCATCTGATTCCCTGCATCTGATTCCAAGCCTCTGATTCCCTGCCTCTGATTCCCAACCTCTGATTCCCCACCTCTGATTCTCCATATCTGATTCCCCGCCTCTGTTTCCCCGCCTCTGATTCCCCACCTCTGTTTCCCCATATCTGATTCCCGGCCTCTTATTCCCCGCCTCTGATTCCCCACCTCTGATTCCCTACCTCTGATTCCCCATCTCCGATTCCGCACATCTGATTCTCTGCCTCTGATTCCCCACCTCTGATTCCCTGCCTCTGATTCCGAACCTCGGATTCCAAACCTCTGATTCCCCATATCTGATTCCCCGCCTCTGTTTCCCCGCCTCTGATTCCCCTCCTCTGATTCCCCAACTCTAATTCCCCGCCTCTGATTCCCCAGCTCTGATTCCCCGTGTTTGATTCCCTGTCTCTGATTCCCCTCCTCTGATTCCCCAACTCTAATTCCCCGCCTCTGATTCCCCAGCTCTGATTCCCCGTGTTTGATTCCCTGTCTCTGATTCCCTGCCCTGATTCCCCATCTCTGTTTCACCGCATTTGATTCGCCACCTCTGATTCCCCATATCTGATTCCCCGCCTCTGTATCGCCGCCTCTGATTCGCTGCCTCTGATTCCCAACCTCTGATTCCACACCTCTGATTCCCCATATCTGATTCCCTGCCTCTGTTTCCCCGCCTCTGATTCCCTGCCCTTGTTTCCCCATATCTGATTCCCTGCCTCTGATTCCCCAACTCTGATTCCCCGCCTCTGATTCCCCAGCTCTGATTCCCCGCCCCTGAATTCCCGTGTTTGATTTTCTGCCTCTGATTCCCCGCCTCTGATTCCCCATCTCTGATTCACCGCCTTTGATTCGCCACCTCTGATTCCACATATCTGATTCCCCACCTCTGTTTCCCCGCCTCTGATTCCCCGCCTCTGATTCTCCATATCTCATTTTCCGCCTCTGTATCCCCATCTCTGATTCCCGGACTCTGATTCCCCACCTCTGATTCCCGGCCTCTTATTCCCAGCATCTGATACCCGGCCTCTGATTCCCGGCCTCTGATTCCCCGCTTCTGATTCTGATTCGCTGCCTCTGATTCCCCATCTCTGATTCCGCACATCTGATTCCCTGCCTCTGATTCCCCACCTCTGATTCCCCATATCTGATTTCCCGCCTCCGTTTCCCCGCCTCTGATTCCCTGCCTCTGTTTCCCCGTATCTAATTCCCAACCTCTGATGCCCCAACTCTGATTCCCTGCCTCTGATTCCCCGCGTTCTATTCCCTGCCTCTGATTCCCCGCCTGTGATTCCCCATCTCTGATTTACCACCTCTGATTCCCCACCTCTGATTCCCCATATCTAATTCCCCGCCTCTGTTTGCCCACCTCTGATTCCCCGCCTCTGTTTCCCCATATCTGATTCCCCGCCTCTGAATCCCCAACTCTGATTCCCTGCCTCTGATTCCCCAGCTCTGATTCCCCGCCTTTGATTCCCCCCGTCTGATTCCCAACCTCTGAATCCCCGTGTCTGATTTCCTGCCTCTGATTCCCCGCCTCTGATTCCCCATCTCTGATTCACAGCCTCTGATTCCCCACCTCTGATTCCCCATCTCGGATTCCGCACATCTGATTCCCTGCCTCTGATTCCCCGACTCTGATCCCCACCTCTGATTCCCAAGCTCTGATTCCCCGCCTCTGATTCCCCAACTCTGATTCCCCGCCTCTGATTCCCCAGCTCTGATTCCCCGCCTCTGATTCCCCGTGTTTGATTCCCTGCCTCTGATTCCCCGCCTCTGATTCCCCATCTCTGATTCACCGCCTTTGATTAACCACCTCTGATTCCCCATATCTGATTCCTCGCCTCTGTTTCCCCGCCTCTGATTCCCCGCCTCTGATTCCCCATATCTCATTCCCCGCCTGTGATTCCCCATCTCTGATTCCCGGACTCTGATTCCCCACCTCTGATTCCCAGCCTCTTATTCCCGGCATCTGATTCCGGCCTCTGATTCCCGGCCTCTGATTCCCTGCTTCTGATTCTGATTCCCTGCCTTTGATTCCCCATCTCTGATTCCGAACATCTGATTCCCTGCCTCTGATTCCCCATCTCTGATTCCCCATATCTGATTCCCCGCCTCTGTTTCCCCGCCTCTGATTCCCCGCCTCTGTTTCCCAATATCTAAGTCCCCGCCTCTGATTCCCCAACTCTGATTCCCCACCTCTGATTCCCCAGCTCTGATTCCCCGCCTCTGATTCCCTGCTTCTGATTCCCTGCATCTGATTCCAAGCCTCTGATTCCCTGCCTCTGATTCCCAACCTCTGATTCCCCACCTCTGATTCCCCATATCTGATTCCCAGCCTCTGTTTCCCCGCCTCTGATTCCCCGCCTCTGTTTCCCCATATCTGATTCCCGGACTCTGATTCCCCGCCTCTGATTCCCTGCCTCTGATTCCCCATCTCCGATTCCGCACATCTGATTCCCTGCCTCTGATTCCCCGCCTCTGATTCCCCGCCTCTGATTCCCTGCCTCTGATTCCCAACCTCTGATTCCCCACCTCTGATTCCCCGTGTTTGATTCCCCGCCTCTGTTTCCCCGCCTCTGATTCCCCGCCTCTGATTCCCCAACTCTAATTCCCCGCCTCTGATTCCCCATATCTGATTCCCCGCCTCTGTTTCCCCGCCTCTGATTCCCCGCCCCTGTTTCCCCATATCTGATTCCCTGCCTCTGATTCCCCAACTTTGATTCCCAGCCTCTGATTCCCCAGCTCTGATTCCCCGCCTCTGATTCCCCGTGTTTGATTCCCTGCCTCTGATTCCCGGCCTCTGATTCCCCATCTCTGATTCACCGCCTTTGATTCGCCACCTCTGATTCCCCATATCTGATTCCCCGCCTCTGTTTCCCCGCCTCTGATTCCCCGCCTCTGATTCCCCATATCTCATTCCCCGCCTCTGAATCCCCATCTCTGATTCCCGGACTATGATTCCCCACCTCTGATTCCCGGCCTCTTATTCCCGGCATCTGATTCCGGCCTCTGATTCCCGGCCTCTGATTCCCTGCTTCTGATTCTGATTCCCTGCCTTTGATTCCCCATCACTGATTCCGCACATCTGATTCCCTGCCTCTGATTCCCCATCTCTGATTCCCCATATCTGATTCCCCGCCTCTGTTTCCCCGCCTCTGATTCAACGCCTCTATTTCCCAATATCTAAGTCCCCGCCTCTGATTCCCCAACTCTGATTCCCCACCTCTGATTCCCCAGCTCTGATTCCCCGCCTCTGATTCCCCGCATCTGATTCCCTGCATCTGATTCCAAGCCTCTGATTCCCTGCCTCTGATTCCCAACCTCTGATTCCCCACCTCTGATTCCCCATATCTGATTCCCAGCCTCTGTTTCCCCGCCTCTGATTCCCCGCCTCTGTTTCCCCATATCTGATTCACGGCCTCTGATTCCCCGCCTCTGATTCCCCGCCTCTGATTCCCTGCCTCTGATTCCCCATCTCCGATTCCGCACATCTGATTCCCTGCCTCTGATTGCCCGCCTCTGATTCCCCGCCTCTGATTCCCTGCCTCTGAATCCCAACCTCTGATTCCCCACCTCTGATTCCCCGTGTTTGATTCCCCGCCTCGGTTTTCCCACCTCTGATTCCCCGCCTCTGATTCCCCAACTCTAATTCCCCGCCTCTGATTCCCCATATCTGATTGCCCGCCTCTGTTTCCCCGCCTCTGATTCCCCGCCCCTGTTTCCCCATATCTGATTCCCTGCCTCTGATTCCACAACTTTGATTCCCAGCCTCTGATTCCCCCAGCTCTGATTCCCCGCCTCTGATTCCCCGTGTTTGATTCCCTGCCTCTGATTCCCCGCCTCTGATTCCCCATCTCTGATTCACCGCCTTTGATTCGCCACCTCTGATTCCCCATATCTGATTCCCCACCTCTGTTTCCCCGCCTCTGATTCCCCGCCTCTGATTCTCCATATCTCATTCCCCGCCTCTGAATCCCCATCTCTGATTCCCGGACTCTGATTCCCCACCTCTGATTCCCGGCCTCTTATTCCCAGCATCTGATTCCAGGCCTCTGATTCCCGGCCTCTGACTCCCCGCTTCTGATTCTGATTCCCTGCCTCTGATTCCCCATCTCTGTTTCCGCACATCTGATTACCTGCCTCAATTCCCCACCTCTGATTCCCCATATCTGATTCCCCGCCTCTGTTTCCACGCCTCTGATTCCCCGCCTCTGTTACCCCATATCTAATTCCCAACCTCTGATGCCCCAACTCTGATTCCCCGCCTCTGATTCCCCAGCTCTGATTCCCCGCCTCTGATTCCCCGCATTCGATTCCCCATATCTGATTCCCCGCCTCTGTTTCCCCGCCCCTGATTCCCCGCCTCTGTTTCCCCATATCTGATTCCCCGCCTCTGATTCCCAACTATGATTCCCCGCCTCTGATTCCCCAGCTCTGATTCCCTGCCTCTGATTCCCCGCGTTCTATTCCCTGCCTCTGATTCCCCGCCTGTGATTCCCCATCTCTGATTCACCACCTCTGATTCCCCACCACTGATTCCCCATATCTAATTCCCCGCCTCTGTTTGCCCGCCTCTGATTCCCCGCCTCTGTTTCCCCATATCTGATTCCCCGCCTCTGAATCCCCAACTCTGATTCCCTGCCTCTGAATCCCCAGCTTCATTCCCCGCCTTTGATTCCCCCCGTCTGATTCCCAGCCTCTGAATCCCCGTGTCTGATAACCTGCCTCTGATTCCCCACCTCTGATTCCCCATCTCTGATTCCGCACATCCGATTCCCTGCCTCTGATTCCCCGACTCTGATTCCCCACCTCTGATTCCCCAGCTCTGATTCCCCGCCTCTGATTCCTCGCCTCTGATTCCCCATCTCTGATTCACCGCCTTTGATTTGCCACCTCTGATTCCCCTTATCTGATTCCTCGCCACTGTTTCCCCGCCTCTGATTCCCCGCCTCTGATTCCCCATATCTCATTCCCCGCCTCTGATTCGCCAGCTATGATTCCCCGCCTCTGATTCCCCGCGTCTGATTCCCTGCCTCTGATTCCCCGCCTCTGATTCCACATCTCTGATTCACCACCTCTGTTTCCCCGCGTCTGATTCCCCGCCTCTGATTCCCCATCTCTGATTCCCCATCTCTGATTCCCCAATTCTGATTCCCCGCCTCTGATTCCCCAGCTCTGATTCCTCGCCTCTGATTCCCTTCCTCTGATTCCCAACCACTCATTCCCAACCTCTGATTTCCCATATTGATTCCCTGCGTCTGATTCCCCGCCTCTGATTCCCCACCTCTGATTCCCAGCCTCTTATTCCCGGCATCTGATTCCGGCCTCTGATTCCCGGCCTCTGATTCCCTGCTTCTGATTCTGATTCCCTGCCTTTGATTCCCCATCTCTGATTCCGAACATCTGATTCCCTGCCTCTGATTCCCCATCTCTGATTCCCCATATCTGATTCCCCGCCTCTGTTTCCCCGCCTCTGATTCCCCGCCTCTGTTTCCCAATATCTAAGTCCCCGCCTCTGATTCCCCAACTCTGATTCCCCACCTCTGATTCCCCAGCTCTGATTCCCCGCCTCTGATTCCCTGCATCTGATTCCCTGCATCTGATTCCAAGCCTCTGATTCCCTGCCTCTGATTCCCAACCTCTGATTCCCCACCTCTGATTCCCCATATCTGATTCCCAGCCTCTGTTTCCCCGCCTCTGATTCCCCGCCTCTGTTTCCCCATATCTGATTCCCGGACTCTGATTCCCCGCCTCTGATTCCCTGCCTCTGATTCCCCATCTCCGATTCCGCACATCTGATTCCCTGCCTCTGATTCCCCGCCTCTGATTCCCCGCCTCTGATTCCCTGCCTCTGATTCCCAACCTCTGATTCCCCACCTCTGATTCCCCGTGTTTGATTCCCCGCCTCTGTTTCCCCGCCTCTGATTCCCCGCCTCTGATTCCCCAACTCTAATTCCCCGCCTCTGATTCCCCATATCTGATTCCCCGCCTCTGTTTCCCCGCCTCTGATTCCCCGCCCCTGTTTCCCCATATCTGATTCCCTGCCTCTGATTCCCCAACTTTGATTCCCAGCCTCTGATTCCCCAGCTCTGATTCCCCGCCTCTGATTCCCCGTGTTTGATTCCCTGCCTCTGATTCCCGGCCTCTGATTCCCCATCTCTGATTCACCGCCTTTGATTCGCCACCTCTGATTCCCCATATCTGATTCCCCGCCTCTGTTTCCCCGCCTCTGATTCCCCGCCTCTGATTCCCCATATCTGATTCCCCGCCTCTGTATCGCCGCCTCTGATTCGCTGCCTCTGATTCCCAACCTCTGATTCCACACCTCTGATTCCCCATATCTGATTCCCTGCCTCTGTTTCCCCGCCTCTGATTCCCTGCCCTTGTTTCCCCATATCTGATTCCCTGCCTCTGATTCCCCAACTCTGATTCCCCGCCTCTGATTCCCCAGCTCTGATTCCCCGCCCCTGAATTCCCGTGTTTGATTTTCTGCCTCTGATTCCCCGCCTCTGATTCCCCATCTCTGATTCACCGCCTTTGATTCGCCACCTCTGATTCCACATATCTGATTCCCCACCTCTGTTTCCCCGCCTCTGATTCCCCGCCTCTGATTCTCCATATCTCATTTTCCGCCTCTGTATCCCCATCTCTGATTCCCGGACTCTGATTCCCCACCTCTGATTCCCGGCCTCTTATTCCCAGCATCTGATACCCGGCCTCTGATTCCCGGCCTCTGATTCCCCGCTTCTGATTCTGATTCGCTGCCTCTGATTCCCCATCTCTGATTCCGCACATCTGATTCCCTGCCTCTGATTCCCCACCTCTGATTCCCCATATCTGATTTCCCGCCTCCGTTTCCCCGCCTCTGATTCCCTGCCTCTGTTTCCCCATATCTAATTCCCAACCTCTGATGCCCCAACTCTGATTCCCTGCCTCTGATTCCCCGCGTTCTATTCCCTGCCTCTGATTCCCCGCCTGTGATTCCCCATCTCTGATTTACCACCTCTGATTCCCCACCTCTGATTCCCCATATCTAATTCCCCGCCTCTGTTTGCCCACCTCTGATTCCCCGCCTCTGTTTCCCCATATCTGATTCCCCGCCTCTGAATCCCCAACTCTGATTCCCTGCCTCTGATTCCCCAGCTCTGATTCCCCGCCTTTGATTCCCCCCGTCTGATTCCCAACCTCTGAATCCCCGTGTCTGATTTCCTGCCTCTGATTCCCCGCCTCTGATTCCCCATCTCTGATTCACAGCCTCTGATTCCCCACCTCTGATTCCCCATCTCGGATTCCGCACATCTGATTCCCTGCCTCTGATTCCCCGACTCTGATCCCCACCTCTGATTCCCAAGCTCTGATTCCCCGCCTCTGATTCCCCAACTCTGATTCCCCGCCTCTGATTCCCCAGCTCTGATTCCCCGCCTCTGATTCCCCGTGTTTGATTCCCTGCCTCTGATTCCCCGCCTCTGATTCCCCATCTCTGATTCACCGCCTTTGATTAACCACCTCTGATTCCCCATATCTGATTCCTCGCCTCTGTTTCCCCGCCTCTGATTCCCCGCCTCTGATTCCCCATATCTCATTCCCCGCCTCTGATTCCCCATCTCTGATTCCCGGACTCTGATTCCCCACCTCTGATTCCCAGCCTCTTATTCCCGGCATCTGATTCCGGCCTCTGATTCCCGGCCTCTGATTCCCTGCTTCTGATTCTGATTCCCTGCCTTTGATTCCCCATCTCTGATTCCGAACATCTGATTCCCTGCCTCTGATTCCCCATCTCTGATTCCCCATATCTGATTCCCCGCCTCTGTTTCCCCGCCTCTGATTCCCCGCCTCTGTTTCCCAATATCTAAGTCCCCGCCTCTGATTCCCCAACTCTGATTCCCCACCTCTGATTCCCCAGCTCTGATTCCCCGCCTCTGATTCCCTGCTTCTGATTCCCTGCATCTGATTCCAAGCCTCTGATTCCCTGCCTCTGATTCCCAACCTCTGATTCCCCACCTCTGATTCCCCATATCTGATTCCCAGCCTCTGTTTCCCCGCCTCTGATTCCCTGCCTCTGTTTCCCCATATCTGATTCCCGGACTCTGATTCCCCGCCTCTGATTCCCTGCCTCTGATTCCCCATCTCCGATTCCGCACATCTGATTCCCTGCCTCTGATTCCCCGCCTCTGATTCCCCGCCTCTGATTCCCTGCCTCTGATTCCCAACCTCTGATTCCCCACCTCTGATTCCCCGTGTTTGATTCCCCGCCTCTGTTTCCCCGCCTCTGATTCCCCGCCTCTGATTCCCCAACTCTAATTCCCCGCCTCTGATTCCCCATATCTGATTCCCCGCCTCTGTTTCCCCGCCTCTGATTCCCCGCCCCTGTTTCCCCATATCTGATTCCCTGCCTCTGATTCCCCAACTTTGATTCCCAGCCTCTGATTCCCCAGCTCTGATTCCCCGCCTCTGATTCCCCGTGTTTGATTCCCTGCCTCTGATTCCCGGCCTCTGATTCCCCATCTCTGATTCACCGCCTTTGATTCGCCACCTCTGATTCCCCATATCTGATTCCCCGCCTCTGTTTCCCCGCCTCTGATTCCCCGCCTCTGATTCCCCATATCTCATTCCCCGCCCCTGAATCCCCATCTCTGATTCCCGGACTCTGATTCCCCACCTCTGATTCCCGGCCTCTTATTCCCAGCATCTGATTCCAGGCCTCTGATTCCCGGCCTCTGACTCCCCGCTTCTGATTCTGATTCCCTGCCTCTGATTCCCCATCTCTGTTTCCGCACATCTGATTACCTGCCTCAATTCCCCACCTCTGATTCCCCATATCTGATTCCCCGCCTCTGTTTCCACGCCTCTGATTCCCCGCCTCTGTTACCCCATATCTAATTCCCAACCTCTGATGCCCCAACTCTGATTCCCCGCCTCTGATTCCCCAGCTCTGATTCCCCGCCTCTGATTCCCCGCATTCGATTCCCCATATCTGATTCCCCGCCTCTGTTTCCCCGCCCCTGATTCCCCGCCTCTGTTTCCCCATATCTGATTCCCCGCCTCTGATTCCCAACTATGATTCCCCGCCTCTGATTCCCCAGCTCTGATTCCCTGCCTCTGATTCCCCGCGTTCTATTCCCTGCCTCTGATTCCCCGCCTGTGATTCCCCATCTCTGATTCACCACCTCTGATTCCCCACCACTGATTCCCCATATCTAATTCCCCGCCTCTGTTTGCCCGCCTCTGATTCCCCGCCTCTGTTTCCCCATATCTGATTCCCCGCCTCTGAATCCCCAACTCTGATTCCCTGCCTCTGAATCCCCAGCTTCATTCCCCGCCTTTGATTCCCCCCGTCTGATTCCCAGCCTCTGAATCCCCGTGTCTGATAACCTGCCTCTGATTCCCCACCTCTGATTCCCCATCTCTGATTCCGCACATCCGATTCCCTGCCTCTGATTCCCCGACTCTGATTCCCCACCTCTGATTCCCCAGCTCTGATTCCCCGCCTCTGATTCCTCGCCTCTGATTCCCCATCTCTGATTCACCGCCTTTGATTTGCCACCTCTGATTCCCCTTATCTGATTCCTCGCCACTGTTTCCCCGCCTCTGATTCCCCGCCTCTGATTCCCCATATCTCATTCCCCGCCTCTGATTCGCCAGCTATGATTCCCCGCCTCTGATTCCCCGCGTCTGATTCCCTGCCTCTGATTCCCCGCCTCTGATTCCACATCTCTGATTCACCACCTCTGTTTCCCCGCGTCTGATTCCCCGCCTCTGATTCCCCATCTCTGATTCCCCATCTCTGATTCCCCAATTCTGATTCCCCGCCTCTGATTCCCCAGCTCTGATTCCTCGCCTCTGATTCCCTTCCTCTGATTCCCAACCACTCATTCCCAACCTCTGATTTCCCATATTGATTCCCTGCGTCTGATTCCCCGCCTCTGATTCCCCACCTCTGATTCCCAGCCTCTTATTCCCGGCATCTGATTCCGGCCTCTGATTCCCGGCCTCTGATTCCCTGCTTCTGATTCTGATTCCCTGCCTTTGATTCCCCATCTCTGATTCCGAACATCTGATTCCCTGCCTCTGATTCCCCATCTCTGATTCCCCATATCTGATTCCCCGCCTCTGTTTCCCCGCCTCTGATTCCCCGCCTCTGTTTCCCAATATCTAAGTCCCCGCCTCTGATTCCCCAACTCTGATTCCCCACCTCTGATTCCCCAGCTCTGATTCCCCGCCTCTGATTCCCTGCATCTGATTCCCTGCATCTGATTCCAAGCCTCTGATTCCCTGCCTCTGATTCCCAACCTCTGATTCCCCACCTCTGATTCCCCATATCTGATTCCCAGCCTCTGTTTCCCCGCCTCTGATTCCCCGCCTCTGTTTCCCCATATCTGATTCCCGGACTCTGATTCCCCGCCTCTGATTCCCTGCCTCTGATTCCCCATCTCCGATTCCGCACATCTGATTCCCTGCCTCTGATTCCCCGCCTCTGATTCCCCGCCTCTGATTCCCTGCCTCTGATTCCCAACCTCTGATTCCCCACCTCTGATTCCCCGTGTTTGATTCCCCGCCTCTGTTTCCCCGCCTCTGATTCCCCGCCTCTGATTCCCCAACTCTAATTCCCCGCCTCTGATTCCCCATATCTGATTCCCCGCCTCTGTTTCCCCGCCTCTGATTCCCCGCCCCTGTTTCCCCATATCTGATTCCCTGCCTCTGATTCCCCAACTTTGATTCCCAGCCTCTGATTCCCCAGCTCTGATTCCCCGCCTCTGATTCCCCGTGTTTGATTCCCTGCCTCTGATTCCCGGCCTCTGATTCCCCATCTCTGATTCACCGCCTTTGATTCGCCACCTCTGATTCCCCATATCTGATTCCCCGCCTCTGTTTCCCCGCCTCTGATTCCCCGCCTCTGATTCCCCATATCTGATTCCCCGCCTCTGTATCGCCGCCTCTGATTCGCTGCCTCTGATTCCCAACCTCTGATTCCACACCTCTGATTCCCCATATCTGATTCCCTGCCTCTGTTTCCCCGCCTCTGATTCCCTGCCCTTGTTTCCCCATATCTGATTCCCTGCCTCTGATTCCCCAACTCTGATTCCCCGCCTCTGATTCCCCAGCTCTGATTCCCCGCCCCTGAATTCCCGTGTTTGATTTTCTGCCTCTGATTCCCCGCCTCTGATTCCCCATCTCTGATTCACCGCCTTTGATTCGCCACCTCTGATTCCACATATCTGATTCCCCACCTCTGTTTCCCCGCCTCTGATTCCCCGCCTCTGATTCTCCATATCTCATTTTCCGCCTCTGTATCCCCATCTCTGATTCCCGGACTCTGATTCCCCACCTCTGATTCCCGGCCTCTTATTCCCAGCATCTGATACCCGGCCTCTGATTCCCGGCCTCTGATTCCCCGCTTCTGATTCTGATTCGCTGCCTCTGATTCCCCATCTCTGATTCCGCACATCTGATTCCCTGCCTCTGATTCCCCACCTCTGATTCCCCATATCTGATTTCCCGCCTCCGTTTCCCCGCCTCTGATTCCCTGCCTCTGTTTCCCCATATCTAATTCCCAACCTCTGATGCCCCAACTCTGATTCCCTGCCTCTGATTCCCCGCGTTCTATTCCCTGCCTCTGATTCCCCGCCTGTGATTCCCCATCTCTGATTTACCACCTCTGATTCCCCACCTCTGATTCCCCATATCTAATTCCCCGCCTCTGTTTGCCCACCTCTGATTCCCCGCCTCTGTTTCCCCATATCTGATTCCCCGCCTCTGAATCCCCAACTCTGATTCCCTGCCTCTGATTCCCCAGCTCTGATTCCCCGCCTTTGATTCCCCCCGTCTGATTCCCAACCTCTGAATCCCCGTGTCTGATTTCCTGCCTCTGATTCCCCGCCTCTGATTCCCCATCTCTGATTCACAGCCTCTGATTCCCCACCTCTGATTCCCCATCTCGGATTCCGCACATCTGATTCCCTGCCTCTGATTCCCCGACTCTGATCCCCACCTCTGATTCCCAAGCTCTGATTCCCCGCCTCTGATTCCCCAACTCTGATTCCCCGCCTCTGATTCCCCAGCTCTGATTCCCCGCCTCTGATTCCCCGTGTTTGATTCCCTGCCTCTGATTCCCCGCCTCTGATTCCCCATCTCTGATTCACCGCCTTTGATTAACCACCTCTGATTCCCCATATCTGATTCCTCGCCTCTGTTTCCCCGCCTCTGATTCCCCGCCTCTGATTCCCCATATCTCATTCCCCGCCTCTGATTCCCCATCTCTGATTCCCGGACTCTGATTCCCCACCTCTGATTCCCAGCCTCTTATTCCCGGCATCTGATTCCGGCCTCTGATTCCCGGCCTCTGATTCCCTGCTTCTGATTCTGATTCCCTGCCTTTGATTCCCCATCTCTGATTCCGAACATCTGATTCCCTGCCTCTGATTCCCCATCTCTGATTCCCCATATCTGATTCCCCGCCTCTGTTTCCCCGCCTCTGATTCCCCGCCTCTGTTTCCCAATATCTAAGTCCCCGCCTCTGATTCCCCAACTCTGATTCCCCACCTCTGATTCCCCAGCTCTGATTCCCCGCCTCTGATTCCCTGCTTCTGATTCCCTGCATCTGATTCCAAGCCTCTGATTCCCTGCCTCTGATTCCCAACCTCTGATTCCCCACCTCTGATTCCCCATATCTGATTCCCAGCCTCTGTTTCCCCGCCTCTGATTCCCCGCCTCTGTTTCCCCATATCTGATTCCCGGACTCTGATTCCCCGCCTCTGATTCCCTGCCTCTGATTCCCCATCTCCGATTCCGCACATCTGATTCCCTGCCTCTGATTCCCCGCCTCTGATTCCCCGCCTCTGATTCCCTGCCTCTGATTCCCAACCTCTGATTCCCCACCTCTGATTCCCCGTGTTTGATTCCCCGCCTCTGTTTCCCCGCCTCTGATTCCCCGCCTCTGATTCCCCAACTCTAATTCCCCGCCTCTGATTCCCCATATCTGATTCCCCGCCTCTGTTTCCCCGCCTCTGATTCCCCGCCCCTGTTTCCCCATATCTGATTCCCTGCCTCTGATTCCCCAACTTTGATTCCCAGCCTCTGATTCCCCAGCTCTGATTCCCCGCCTCTGATTCCCCGTGTTTGATTCCCTGCCTCTGATTCCCGGCCTCTGATTCCCCATCTCTGATTCACCGCCTTTGATTCGCCACCTCTGATTCCCCATATCTGATTCCCCGCCTCTGTTTCCCCGCCTCTGATTCCCCGCCTCTGATTCCCCATATCTCATTCCCCGCCTCTGAATCCCCATCTCTGATTCCCGGACTCTGATTCCCCACCTCTGATTCCCGGCCTCTTATTCCCGGCATCTGATTCCGGCCTCTGATTCCCGGCCTCTGATTCCCTGCTTCTGATTCTGATTCCCTGCCTTTGATTCCCCATCACTGATTCCGCACATCTGATTCCCTGCCTCTGATTCCCCATCTCTGATTCCCCATATCTGATTCCCCGCCTCTGTTTCCCCGCCTCTGATTCAACGCCTCTATTTCCCAATATCTAAGTCCCCGCCTCTGATTCCCCAACTCTGATTCCCCACCTCTGATTCCCCAGCTCTGATTCCCCGCCTCTGATTCCCCGCATCTGATTCCCTGCATCTGATTCCAAGCCTCTGATTCCCTGCCTCTGATTCCCAACCTCTGATTCCCCACCTCTGATTCCCCATATCTGATTCCCAGCCTCTGTTTCCCCGCCTCTGATTCCCCGCCTCTGTTTCCCCATATCTGATTCACGGCCTCTGATTCCCCGCCTCTGATTCCCCGCCTCTGATTCCCTGCCTCTGATTCCCCATCTCCGATTCCGCACATCTGATTCCCTGCCTCTGATTGCCCGCCTCTGATTCCCCGCCTCTGATTCCCTGCCTCTGAATCCCAACCTCTGATTCCCCACCTCTGATTCCCCGTGTTTGATTCCCCGCCTCGGTTTCCCCACCTCTGATTCCCCGCCTCTGATTCCCCAACTCTAATTCCCCGCCTCTGATTCCCCATATCTGATTGCCCGCCTCTGTTTCCCCGCCTCTGATTCCCCGCCCCTGTTTCCCCATATCTGATTCCCTGCCTCTGATTCCACAACTTTGATTCCCAGCCTCTGATTCCCCCAGCTCTGATTCCCAGCCTCTGATTCCCCGTGTTTGATTCCCTGCCTCTGATTCCCCGCCTCTGATTCCCCATCTCTGATTCACCGCCTTTGATTCGCCACCTCTGATTCCCCATATCTGATTCCCCACCTCTGTTTCCCCGCCTCTGATTCCCCGCCTCTGATTCTCCATATCTCATTCCCCGCCTCTGAATCCCCATCTCTGATTCCCGGACTCTGATTCCCCACCTCTGATTCCCGGCCTCTTATTCCCAGCATCTGATTCCAGGCCTCTGATTCCCGGCCTCTGACTCCCCGCTTCTGATTCTGATTCCCTGCCTCTGATTCCCCATCTCTGTTTCCGCACATCTGATTACCTGCCTCAATTCCCCACCTCTGATTCCCCATATCTGATTCCCCGCCTCTGTTTCCACGCCTCTGATTCCCCGCCTCTGTTACCCCATATCTAATTCCCAACCTCTGATGCCCCAACTCTGATTCCCCGCCTCTGATTCCCCAGCTCTGATTCCCCGCCTCTGATTCCCCGCATTCGATTCCCCATATCTGATTCCCCGCCTCTGTTTCCCCGCCCCTGATTCCCCGCCTCTGTTTCCCCATATCTGATTCCCCGCCTCTGATTCCCAACTATGATTCCCCGCCTCTGATTCCCCAGCTCTGATTCCCTGCCTCTGATTCCCCGCGTTCTATTCCCTGCCTCTGATTCCCCGCCTGTGATTCCCCATCTCTGATTCACCACCTCTGATTCCCCACCACTGATTCCCCATATCTAATTCCCCGCCTCTGTTTGCCCGCCTCTGATTCCCCGCCTCTGTTTCCCCATATCTGATTCCCCGCCTCTGAATCCCCAACTCTGATTCCCTGCCTCTGAATCCCCAGCTTCATTCCCCGCCTTTGATTCCCCCCGTCTGATTCCCAGCCTCTGAATCCCCGTGTCTGATAACCTGCCTCTGATTCCCCACCTCTGATTCCCCATCTCTGATTCCGCACATCCGATTCCCTGCCTCTGATTCCCCGACTCTGATTCCCCACCTCTGATTCCCCAGCTCTGATTCCCCGCCTCTGATTCCTCGCCTCTGATTCCCCATCTCTGATTCACCGCCTTTGATTTGCCACCTCTGATTCCCCTTATCTGATTCCTCGCCACTGTTTCCCCGCCTCTGATTCCCCATATCTCATTCCCCATATCTCATTCCCCGCCTCTGATTCGCCAGCTATGATTCCCCGCCTCTGATTCCCCGCGTCTGATTCCCTGCCTCTGATTCCCCGCCTCTGATTCCACATCTCTGATTCACCACCTCTGTTTCCCCGCGTCTGATTCCCCGCCTCTGATTCCCCATCTCTGATTCCCCATCTCTGATTCCCCAATTCTGATTCCCCGCCTCTGATTCCCCAGCTCTGATTCCTCGCCTCTGATTCCCTTCCTCTGATTCCCAACCACTCATTCCCAACCTCTGATTTCCCATATTGATTCCCTGCGTCTGATTCCCCGCCTCTGATTCCCCACCTCTGATTCCCAGCCTCTTATTCCCGGCATCTGATTCCGGCCTCTGATTCCCGGCCTCTGATTCCCTGCTTCTGATTCTGATTCCCTGCCTTTGATTCCCCATCTCTGATTCCGAACATCTGATTCCCTGCCTCTGATTCCCCATCTCTGATTCCCCATATCTGATTCCCCGCCTCTGTTTCCCCGCCTCTGATTCCCCGCCTCTGTTTCCCAATATCTAAGTCCCCGCCTCTGATTCCCCAACTCTGATTCCCCACCTCTGATTCCCCAGCTCTGATTCCCCGCCTCTGATTCCCTGCATCTGATTCCCTGCATCTGATTCCAAGCCTCTGATTCCCTGCCTCTGATTCCCAACCTCTGATTCCCCACCTCTGATTCCCCATATCTGATTCCCAGCCTCTGATTCCCCGCCTCTGATTCCCCGCCTCTGATTCCCTGCCTCTGATTCCCAACCTCTGATTCCCCACCTCTGATTCCCCGTGTTTGATTCCCCGCCTCTGTTTCCCCGCCTCTGATTCCCCGCCTCTGATTCCCCAACTCTAATTCCCCGCCTCTGATTCCCCATATCTGATTCCCCGCCTCTGTTTCCCCGCCTCTGATTCCCCGCCCCTGTTTCCCCATATCTGATTCCCTGCCTCTGATTCCCCAACTTTGATTCCCAGCCTCTGATTCCCCAGCTCTGATTCCCCGCCTCTGATTCCCAGTGTTTGATTCCCTGCCTCTGATTCCCGGCCTCTGATTCCCCATCTCTGATTCACCGCCTTTGATTCGCCACCTCTGATTCCCCATATCTGATTCCCCGCCTCTGTTTCCCCGCCTCTGATTCCCCGCCTCTGATTCCCCATATCTCATTCCCCGCCTCTGAATCCCCATCTCTGATTCCCGGACTCTGATTCCCCACCTCTGATTCCCGGCCTCTTAATCCCGGCATCTGATTCCGGCATCTGATTCCCGGCCTCTGATTCCCTGCTTCTGATTCTGATTCCCTGCCTTTGATTCCCCATCACTGATTCCGCACATCTGATTCCCTGCCTCTGATTCCCCATCTCTGATTCCCCATATCTGATTCCCCGCCTCTGTTTCCCCGCCTCTGATTCCATGCCTCTGTTTCCCAATATCTAAGTCCCCGCCTCTGATTCCCCAACTCTGATTCCCCACCTCTGATTCACCAGCTCTGATTCCCCGCCTCTGATTCCCCGCATCTGATTCCCTGCATCTGATTCCAAGCCTCTGATTCCCTGCCTCTGATTCCCAACCTCTGATTCCCCACCTCTGATTCCCCATATCTGATTCCCAGCCTCTGTTTCCCCGCCTCTGATTCCCCGCCTCTGTTTCCCCATATCTGATTCCCGGCCTCTGATTCCCCGCCTCTGATTCCCCGCCTCTGATTCGCTGCCTCTGATTCCCCATCTCCGATTCCGCACATCTGATTCCCCGCCTCTGTTTCCCCACCTCTGATTCCCCGCCTCTGATTCCCCAACTCTAATTCCCCGCCTCTGATTCCCCATATCTGATTGCCCGCCTCTGTTTCCCCGCCTCTGATTCCCCGCCCCTGTTTCCCCATATCTGATTCCCCGCCTCTGATTCCCCGTGTTTGATTCCCTGCCTCTGATTCCCCGCCTCTGATTCCCCATCTCTGATTCACCGCCTTTGATTCGCCACCTCTGATTCCCCATATCTGATTCCCCACCTCTGTTTCCCCGCCTCTGATTCCCCGCCTCTGATTCTCCATATCTCATTCCCCGCCTCTGAATCCCCATCTCTGATTCCCGGACTCTGATTCCCCACCTCTGATTCCCGGCCTCTTATTCCCAGCATCTGATTCCAGGCCTCTGATTCCCGGCCTCTGACTCCCCGCTTCTGATTCTGATTCCCTGCCTCTGATTCCCCATCTCTGATTCCGCACATCTGATTACCTGCCTCTGATTCCCCACGTCTGATTCCACAAATCTGATTCCCCGCCTCTGTTTCCACGCCTCTGATTCCCCGCCTCTGTTTCCCCATATCTAATTCCTCACCTCTGATGCCCCAACTCTGATTCCCCGCTTCTGATTCCACAGCTCTGATTCCCCGCCTCTGATTCCCCGCATCCGATTCCCCATATCTGATTCCCCGCCTCTGTTTCCCCGCCCCCGATTCCCCGCCTCTGTTTCCCCATATCTGATTATCCGCCTCTGATTCCCAACTATGATTCCCCGCCTCTGAATCCCCGCGTCTGATTCCCTGCCTCTGCTTCCCCGCCTCTGATTCCCCAACTCTGATTCCCCGCCTCTGATTCCCCAGCTCTGATTCCCCGCCTCATATTCCCCGTGTTTGATTCCCTGCCTCTGATTCCCGGCCTCTGATTCCCCATCTCTGATTCACCGCCTTTGATTCGCCACCTCTGATTCCCCATATCTGATTCCCCGCATCTGTTTCACCGCCTCTGATTCCCCGCCTCTGATTCCCCATATCTCATTCCCCGCCTCTGAATCCCCATCTCTGATTCCCGGACTCTGATTCCCCACCTCTGATTCCCGGCCTCTTATTCCCGGCATCTGATTCCGGCCTCTGATTCCCGGCCTCTGATTCCCTGCTTCTGATTCTGATTCCCTGCCTCTGATTCCCCATCTCTGATTCCGCACATCTGATTCCCTGCCTCTGATTCCCCACCTCTGATTCCCCGTATCTGAGTCCCCGCCTCTGTTTCCCCGCCTCTGATTCCCCGCCTCTGTTTCCCAATATCTAAGTCCCCGCCTCTGATTCCCCAACTCTGATTCCCCACCTCTGATTCCCCAGCTCTGATTCCCCGCCTCTGATTCCCCGCATCTGATTCCCTGCATCTGATTCCAAGCCTCTGATTCCCTGCCTCTGATTCCCAACCTCTGATTCCCCACCTCTGATTCTCCATATCTGATTCCCCGCCTCTGTTTCCCGCCTCTGATTCCCCACCTCTGTTTCCCCATATCTGATTCCCGGCCTCTTATTCCCCGCCTCTGATTCCCCACCTCTGATTCCCTACCTCTGATTCCCCATCTCCGATTCCGCACATCTGATTCCCTGCCTCTGATTCCCCACCTCTGATTCCCTGCCTCTGATTCCGAACCTCTGATTCCAAACCTCTGATTCCCCATATCTGATTCCCCGCCTCTGTTTCCCCGCCTCTGATTCCCCTCCTCTGATTCCCCAACTCTAATTCCCCGCCTCTGATTCCCCAGCTCTGATTCCCCGTGTTTGATTCCCTGCCTCTGATTCCCTGCCCTGATTCCCCATCTCTGTTTCACCGCATTTGATTCGCCACCTCTGATTCCCCATATCTGATTCCCCGCCTCTGTATCGCCGCCTCTGATTCGCTGCCTCTGATTCCCAACCTCTGATTCCACACCTCTGATTCCCCATATCTGATTCCCCGCCTCTGTTTCCCCGCCTCTGATTCCCTGCCCTTGTTTCCCCATATCTGATTCCCTGCCTCTGATTCCCCAACTCTGATTCCCCGTGTTTGATTCCCTGCCTCTGATTCCCCGCCTCTGATTCCCCATCTCTGATTCACCGCCTTTGATTCGCCACCTCTGATTCCACATATCTGATTCCCCACCTCTGTTTCCCCGCCTCTGATTCCCCGCCTCTGATTCTCCATATCTCATTTTCCATCTCTGTATCCCCATCTCTGATTCCCGGACTCTGATTCCCCACCTCTGATTCCCGGCCTCTTATTCCCAGCATCTGATTCCCGGCCTCTGATTCCCGGCCTCTGATTCCCCGCTTCTGATACTGATTCGCTGCCTCTGATTCCCCATCTCTGATTCAGCACATCTGATTCCCTGCCTCTGATTCCCCACCTCTGATTCCCCATATCTGATTTCCCGCCTCCGTTTCCCCGCCTCTGATTCCCCGCCTCTGTTTCCCCATATCTAATTCCCAACCTCTGATGCCCCAACTCTGATTCCCTGCCTCTGATTCCCCGCGTTCTATTCCCTGCCTCTGATTCCCCGCCTGTGATTCCCCATCTCTGATTTACCACCTCTGATTCCCCACCTCTGATTCCCCATATCTAATTCCCCGCCTCTGTTTGCCCACCTCTGATTCCCCGCCTCTGTTTCCCCATATCTGATTCCCCGCCTCTGAATCCCCAACTCTGATTCCCTGCCTCTGATTCCCCAGCTCTGATTCCCCGCCTTTGATTCCCCCCGTCTGATTCCCAACCTCTGAATCCCCGTGTCTGATTTCCTGCCTCTGATTCCCCGCCTCTGATTCCCCATCTCTGATTCATAGCCTCTGATTCCCCACCTCTGATTCCCCATCTCGGATTCCGCACATCTGATTCCCTGCCTCTGATTCCCCGACTCTGATCCCCACCTCTGATTCCCAAGCTCTGATTCCCCGCCTCTGATTCCCCAACTCTGATTCCCCGCCTCTGATTCCCCAGCTCTGATTCCCCGCCTCTGATTCCCCGTGTTTGATTCCCTGCCTCTGATTCCCCGCCTCTGATTCCCCATCTCTGATTCACCGCCTTTGATTCGCCACCTCTGATTCCCCATATCTGATTCCTCGCCTCTGTTTCCCCGCCTCTGATTCCCCGCCTCTGATTCCCCATATCTCATTCCCCACCTCTGATTCCCCATCTCTGATTCCCGGACTCTGATTCCCCACCTCTGATTCCCAGCCTCTTATTCCCGGCATCTGATTCCGGCCTCTGATTCCCGGCCTCTGATTCCCTGCTTCTGATTCTGATTCCCTGCCTTTGATTCCCCATCTCTGATTCCGAACATCTGATTCCCTGCCTCTGATTCCCCATCTCTGATTCCCCATATCTGATTCCCCGCCTCTGTTTCCCCGCCTCTGATTCCCCACCTCTGTTTCCCAATATCTAAGTCCCCGCCTCTGATTCCCCAACTCTGATTCCCCACCTCTGATTCCCCAGCTCTGATTCCCCGCCTCTGATTCCCTGCATCTGATTCCCTGCATCTGATTCCAAGCCTCTGATTCCCTGCCTCTGATTCCCAACCTCTGATTCCCCACCTCTGATTCCCCATATCTGATTCCCAGCCTCTGTTTCCCCGCCTCTGATTCCCCGCCTCTGTTTCCCCATATCTGATTCCCGGACTCTGATTCCCCGCCTCTGATTCCCTGCCTCTGATTCCCCATCTCCGATTCCGCACATCTGATTCCCTGCCTCTGATTCCCCGCCTCTGATTCCCCGCCTCTGATTCCCTGCCTCTGATTCCCAACCTCTGATTCCCCACCTCTGATTCCCCGTGTTTGATTCCCCGCCTCTGTTTCCCCGCCTCTGATTCCCCGCCTCTGATTCCCCAACTCTAATTCCCGGCCTCTGATTCCCCATATCTGATTCCCCGCCTCTGTTTCCCCGCCTCTGATTCCCCGCCCCTGTTTCCCCATATCTGATTCCCTGCCTCTGATTCCCCAACTTTGATTCCCAGCCTCTGATTCCCCAGCTCTGATTCCCCGCCTCTGATTCCCCGTGTTTGATTCCATGCCTCTGATTCCCGGCCTCTGATTCCCCATCTCTGATTCACCGCCTTTGATTCGCCACCTCTGATTCCCCATATCTGATTCCCCGCCTCTGTTTCCCCGCCTCTGATTCCCCGCCTCTGATTCCCCATATCTCATTCCCCGCCTCTGAATCCCCATCTCTGATTCCCGGACTCTGATTCCCCACCTCTGATTCCCGGCCTCTTATTCCCGGCATCTGATTCCGGCCTCTGATTCCCGGCCTCTGATTCCCTGCTTCTGATTCTGATTCCCTGCCTTTGATTCCCCATCTCTGATTCAGAACATCTGATTCCCTGCCTCTGATTCCCCATCTCTGATTCCCCATATCTGATTCCCCGCCTCTGTTTCCCCGCCTCTGATTCCCCGCCTCTGTTTCCCAATATCTAAGTCCCCGCCTCTGATTCCCCAACTCTGATTCCCCACCTCTGATTCCCCAGCTCTGATTCCCCGCCTCTGATTCCCTGCTTCTGATTCCCTGCATCTGATTCCAAGCCTCTGATTCCCTGCCTCTGATTCCCAACCTCTGATTCCCCACCTCTGATTCCCCATATCTGATTCCCAGCCTCTGTTTCCCCGCCTCTGATTCCCCGCCTCTGTTTCCCCATATCTGATTCCCGGACTCTGATTCCCCGCCTCTGATTCCCTGCCTCTGATTCCCCATCTCCGATTCCGCACATCTGATTCCCTGCCTCTGATTCCCCGCCTCTGATTCCCCGCCTCTGATTCCCTGCCTCTGATTCCCAACCTCTGATTCCCCACCTCTGATTCCCCGTGTTTGATTCCCCGCCTCTGTTTCCCCGCCTCTGATTCCCCGCCTCTGATTCCCCAACTCTAATTCCCCGCCTCTGATTCCCCATATCTGATTCCCCGCCTCTGTTTCCCCGCCTCTGATTCCCCGCCCCTGTTTCCCCATATCTGATTCCCTGCCTCTGATTCCCCAACTTTGATTCCCAGCCTCTGATTCCCCAGCTCTGATTCCCCGCCTCTGATTCCCCGTGTTTGATTCCCTGCCTCTGATTCCCGGCCTCTGATTCCCCATCTCTGATTCACCGCCTTTGATTCGCCACCTCTGATTCCCCATATCTGATTCCCCGCCTCTGTTTCCCCGCCTCTGATTCCCCGCCTCTGATTCCCCATATCTCATTCCCCGCCTCTGAATCCCCATCTCTGATTCCCGGACTCTGATTCCCCACCTCTGATTCCCGGCCTCTTATTCCCAGCATCTGATTCCAGGCCTCTGATTCCCGGCCTCTGACTCCCCGCTTCTGATTCTGATTCCCTGCCTCTGATTCCCCATCTCTGTTTCCGCACATCTGATTACCTGCCTCAATTCCCCACCTCTGATTCCCCATATCTGATTCCCCGCCTCTGTTTCCACGCCTCTGATTCCCCGCCTCTGTTACCCCATATCTAATTCCCAACCTCTGATGCCCCAACTCTGATTCCCCGCCTCTGATTCCCCAGCTCTGATTCCCCGCCTCTGATTCCCCGCATTCGATTCCCCATATCTGATTCCCCGCCTCTGTTTCCCCGCCCCTGATTCCCCGCCTCTGTTTCCCCATATCTGATTCCCCGCCTCTGATTCCCAACTATGATTCCCCGCCTCTGATTCCCCAGCTCTGATTCCCTGCCTCTGATTCCCCGCGTTCTATTCCCTGCCTCTGATTCCCCGCCTGTGATTCCCCATCTCTGATTCACCACCTCTGATTCCCCACCACTGATTCCCCATATCTAATTCCCCGCCTCTGTTTGCCCGCCTCTGATTCCCCGCCTCTGTTTCCCCATATCTGATTCCCCGCCTCTGAATCCCCAACTCTGATTCCCTGCCTCTGAATCCCCGTGTCTGATAACCTGCCTCTGATTCCCCACCTCTGATTCCCCATCTCTGATTCCGCACATCCGATTCCCTGCCTCTGATTCCCCGACTCTGATTCCCCACCTCTGATTCCCCAGCTCTGATTCCCCGCCTCTGATTCCTCGCCTCTGATTCCCCATCTCTGATTCACCGCCTTTGATTTGCCACCTCTGATTCCCCTTATCTGATTCCTCGCCACTGTTTCCCCGCCTCTGATTCCCCGCCTCTGATTCCCCATATCTCATTCCCCGCCTCTGATTCGCCAGCTATGATTCCCCGCCTCTGATTCCCCGCGTCTGATTCCCTGCCTCTGATTCCCCGCCTCTGATTCCACATCTCTGATTCACCACCTCTGTTTCCCCGCGTCTGATTCCCCGCCTCTGATTCCCCATCTCTGATTCCCCATCTCTGATTCCCCAATTCTGATTCCCCGCCTCTGATTCCCCAGCTCTGATTCCTCGCCTCTGATTCCCTTCCTCTGATTCCCAACCACTCATTCCCAACCTCTGATTTCCCATATTGATTCCCTGCGTCTGATTCCCCGCCTCTGATTCCCCACCTCTGATTCCCAGCCTCTTATTCCCGGCATCTGATTCCGGCCTCTGATTCCCGGCCTCTGATTCCCTGCTTCTGATTCTGATTCCCTGCCTTTGATTCCCCATCTCTGATTCCGAACATCTGATTCCCTGCCTCTGATTCCCCATCTCTGATTCCCCATATCTGATTCCCCGCCTCTGTTTCCCCGCCTCTGATTCCCCGCCTCTGTTTCCCAATATCTAAGTCCCCGCCTCTGATTCCCCAACTCTGATTCCCCACCTCTGATTCCCCAGCTCTGATTCCCCGCCTCTGATTCCCTGCATCTGATTCCCTGCATCTGATTCCAAGCCTCTGATTCCCTGCCTCTGATTCCCAACCTCTGATTCCCCACCTCTGATTCCCCATATCTGATTCCCAGCCTCTGTTTCCCCGCCTCTGATTCCCCGCCTCTGTTTCCCCATATCTGATTCCCGGACTCTGATTCCCCGCCTCTGATTCCCTGCCTCTGATTCCCCATCTCCGATTCCGCACATCTGATTCCCTGCCTCTGATTCCCCGCCTCTGATTCCCCGCCTCTGATTCCCTGCCTCTGATTCCCAACCTCTGATTCCCCACCTCTGATTCCCCGTGTTTGATTCCCCGCCTCTGTTTCCCCGCCTCTGATTCCCCGCCTCTGATTCCCCAACTCTAATTCCCCGCCTCTGATTCCCCATATCTGATTCCCCGCCTCTGTTTCCCCGCCTCTGATTCCCCGCCCCTGTTTCCCCATATCTGATTCCCTGCCTCTGATTCCCCAACTTTGATTCCCAGCCTCTGATTCCCCAGCTCTGATTCCCCGCCTCTGATTCCCCGTGTTTGATTCCCTGCCTCTGATTCCCGGCCTCTGATTCCCCATCTCTGATTCACCGCCTTTGATTCGCCACCTCTGATTCCCCATATCTGATTCCCCGCCTCTGTTTCCCCGCCTCTGATTCCCCGCCTCTGATTCCCCATATCTGATTCCCCGCCTCTGTATCGCCGCCTCTGATTCGCTGCCTCTGATTCCCAACCTCTGATTCCACACCTCTGATTCCCCATATCTGATTCCCTGCCTCTGTTTCCCCGCCTCTGATTCCCTGCCCTTGTTTCCCCATATCTGATTCCCTGCCTCTGATTCCCCAACTCTGATTCCCCGCCTCTGATTCCCCAGCTCTGATTCCCCGCCCCTGAATTCCCGTGTTTGATTTTCTGCCTCTGATTCCCCGCCTCTGATTCCCCATCTCTGATTCACCGCCTTTGATTCGCCACCTCTGATTCCACATATCTGATTCCCCACCTCTGTTTCCCCGCCTCTGATTCCCCGCCTCTGATTCTCCATATCTCATTTTCCGCCTCTGTATCCCCATCTCTGATTCCCGGACTCTGATTCCCCACCTCTGATTCCCGGCCTCTTATTCCCAGCATCTGATACCCGGCCTCTGATTCCCGGCCTCTGATTCCCCGCTTCTGATTCTGATTCGCTGCCTCTGATTCCCCATCTCTGATTCCGCACATCTGATTCCCTGCCTCTGATTCCCCACCTCTGATTCCCCATATCTGATTTCCCGCCTCCGTTTCCCCGCCTCTGATTCCCTGCCTCTGTTTCCCCATATCTAATTCCCAACCTCTGATGCCCCAACTCTGATTCCCTGCCTCTGATTCCCCGCGTTCTATTCCCTGCCTCTGATTCCCCGCCTGTGATTCCCCATCTCTGATTTACCACCTCTGATTCCCCACCTCTGATTCCCCATATCTAATTCCCCGCCTCTGTTTGCCCACCTCTGATTCCCCGCCTCTGTTTCCCCATATCTGATTCCCCGCCTCTGAATCCCCAACTCTGATTCCCTGCCTCTGATTCCCCAGCTCTGATTCCCCGCCTTTGATTCCCCCCGTCTGATTCCCAACCTCTGAATCCCCGTGTCTGATTTCCTGCCTCTGATTCCCCGCCTCTGATTCCCCATCTCTGATTCACAGCCTCTGATTCCCCACCTCTGATTCCCCATCTCGGATTCCGCACATCTGATTCCCTGCCTCTGATTCCCCGACTCTGATCCCCACCTCTGATTCCCAAGCTCTGATTCCCCGCCTCTGATTCCCCAACTCTGATTCCCCGCCTCTGATTCCCCAGCTCTGATTCCCCGCCTCTGATTCCCCGTGTTTGATTCCCTGCCTCTGATTCCCCGCCTCTGATTCCCCATCTCTGATTCACCGCCTTTGATTAACCACCTCTGATTCCCCATATCTGATTCCTCGCCTCTGTTTCCCCGCCTCTGATTCCCCGCCTCTGATTCCCCATATCTCATTCCCCGCCTCTGATTCCCCATCTCTGATTCCCGGACTCTGATTCCCCACCTCTGATTCCCAGCCTCTTATTCCCGGCATCTGATTCCGGCCTCTGATTCCCGGCCTCTGATTCCCTGCTTCTGATTCTGATTCCCTGCCTTTGATTCCCCATCTCTGATTCCGAACATCTGATTCCCTGCCTCTGATTCCCCATCTCTGATTCCCCATATCTGATTCCCCGCCTCTGTTTCCCCGCCTCTGATTCCCCGCCTCTGTTTCCCAATATCTAAGTCCCCGCCTCTGATTCCCCAACTCTGATTCCCCACCTCTGATTCCCCAGCTCTGATTCCCCGCCTCTGATTCCCTGCTTCTGATTCCCTGCATCTGATTCCAAGCCTCTGATTCCCTGCCTCTGATTCCCAACCTCTGATTCCCCACCTCTGATTCCCCATATCTGATTCCCAGCCTCTGTTTCCCCGCCTCTGATTCCCCGCCTCTGTTTCCCCATATCTGATTCCCGGACTCTGATTCCCCGCCTCTGATTCCCTGCCTCTGATTCCCCATCTCCGATTCCGCACATCTGATTCCCTGCCTCTGATTCCCCGCCTCTGATTCCCCGCCTCTGATTCCCTGCCTCTGATTCCCAACCTCTGATTCCCCACCTCTGATTCCCCGTGTTTGATTCCCCGCCTCTGTTTCCCCGCCTCTGATTCCCCGCCTCTGATTCCCCAACTCTAATTCCCCGCCTCTGATTCCCCATATCTGATTCCCCGCCTCTGTTTCCCCGCCTCTGATTCCCCGCCCCTGTTTCCCCATATCTGATTCCCTGCCTCTGATTCCCCAACTTTGATTCCCAGCCTCTGATTCCCCAGCTCTGATTCCCCGCCTCTGATTCCCCGTGTTTGATTCCCTGCCTCTGATTCCCGGCCTCTGATTCCCCATCTCTGATTCACCGCCTTTGATTCGCCACCTCTGATTCCCCATATCTGATTCCCCGCCTCTGTTTCCCCGCCTCTGATTCCCCGCCTCTGATTCCCCATATCTCATTCCCCGCCTCTGAATCCCCATCTCTGATTCCCGGACTCTGATTCCCCACCTCTGATTCCCGGCCTCTTATTCCCGGCATCTGATTCCGGCCTCTGATTCCCGGCCTCTGATTCCCTGCTTCTGATTCTGATTCCCTGCCTTTGATTCCCCATCACTGATTCCGCACATCTGATTCCCTGCCTCTGATTCCCCATCTCTGATTCCCCATATCTGATTCCCCGCCTCTGTTTCCCCGCCTCTGATTCAACGCCTCTATTTCCCAATATCTAAGTCCCCGCCTCTGATTCCCCAACTCTGATTCCCCACCTCTGATTCCCCAGCTCTGATTCCCCGCCTCTGATTCCCCGCATCTGATTCCCTGCATCTGATTCCAAGCCTCTGATTCCCTGCCTCTGATTCCCAACCTCTGATTCCCCACCTCTGATTCCCCATATCTGATTCCCAGCCTCTGTTTCCCCGCCTCTGATTCCCCGCCTCTGTTTCCCCATATCTGATTCACGGCCTCTGATTCCCCGCCTCTGATTCCCCGCCTCTGATTCCCTGCCTCTGATTCCCCATCTCCGATTCCGCACATCTGATTCCCTGCCTCTGATTGCCCGCCTCTGATTCCCCGCCTCTGATTCCCTGCCTCTGAATCCCAACCTCTGATTCCCCACCTCTGATTCCCCGTGTTTGATTCCCCGCCTCGGTTTCCCCACCTCTGATTCCCCGCCTCTGATTCCCCAACTCTAATTCCCCGCCTCTGATTCCCCATATCTGATTGCCCGCCTCTGTTTCCCCGCCTCTGATTCCCCGCCCCTGTTTCCCCATATCTGATTCCCTGCCTCTGATTCCACAACTTTGATTCCCAGCCTCTGATTCCCCCAGCTCTGATTCCCAGCCTCTGATTCCCCGTGTTTGATTCCCTGCCTCTGATTCCCCGCCTCTGATTCCCCATCTCTGATTCACCGCCTTTGATTCGCCACCTCTGATTCCCCATATCTGATTCCCCACCTCTGTTTCCCCGCCTCTGATTCCCCGCCTCTGATTCTCCATATCTCATTCCCCGCCTCTGAATCCCCATCTCTGATTCCCGGACTCTGATTCCCCACCTCTGATTCCCGGCCTCTTATTCCCAGCATCTGATTCCAGGCCTCTGATTCCCGGCCTCTGACTCCCCGCTTCTGATTCTGATTCCCTGCCTCTGATTCCCCATCTCTGTTTCCGCACATCTGATTACCTGCCTCAATTCCCCACCTCTGATTCCCCATATCTGATTCCCCGCCTCTGTTTCCACGCCTCTGATTCCCCGCCTCTGTTACCCCATATCTAATTCCCAACCTCTGATGCCCCAACTCTGATTCCCCGCCTCTGATTCCCCAGCTCTGATTCCCCGCCTCTGATTCCCCGCATTCGATTCCCCATATCTGATTCCCCGCCTCTGTTTCCCCGCCCCTGATTCCCCGCCTCTGTTTCCCCATATCTGATTCCCCGCCTCTGATTCCCAACTATGATTCCCCGCCTCTGATTCCCCAGCTCTGATTCCCTGCCTCTGATTCCCCGCGTTCTATTCCCTGCCTCTGATTCCCCGCCTGTGATTCCCCATCTCTGATTCACCACCTCTGATTCCCCACCACTGATTCCCCATATCTAATTCCCCGCCTCTGTTTGCCCGCCTCTGATTCCCCGCCTCTGTTTCCCCATATCTGATTCCCCGCCTCTGAATCCCCAACTCTGATTCCCTGCCTCTGAATCCCCAGCTTCATTCCCCGCCTTTGATTCCCCCCGTCTGATTCCCAGCCTCTGAATCCCCGTGTCTGATAACCTGCCTCTGATTCCCCACCTCTGATTCCCCATCTCTGATTCCGCACATCCGATTCCCTGCCTCTGATTCCCCGACTCTGATTCCCCACCTCTGATTCCCCAGCTCTGATTCCCCGCCTCTGATTCCTCGCCTCTGATTCCCCATCTCTGATTCACCGCCTTTGATTTGCCACCTCTGATTCCCCTTATCTGATTCCTCGCCACTGTTTCCCCGCCTCTGATTCCCCATATCTCATTCCCCATATCTCATTCCCCGCCTCTGATTCGCCAGCTATGATTCCCCGCCTCTGATTCCCCGCGTCTGATTCCCTGCCTCTGATTCCCCGCCTCTGATTCCACATCTCTGATTCACCACCTCTGTTTCCCCGCGTCTGATTCCCCGCCTCTGATTCCCCATCTCTGATTCCCCATCTCTGATTCCCCAATTCTGATTCCCCGCCTCTGATTCCCCAGCTCTGATTCCTCGCCTCTGATTCCCTTCCTCTGATTCCCAACCACTCATTCCCAACCTCTGATTTCCCATATTGATTCCCTGCGTCTGATTCCCCGCCTCTGATTCCCCACCTCTGATTCCCAGCCTCTTATTCCCGGCATCTGATTCCGGCCTCTGATTCCCGGCCTCTGATTCCCTGCTTCTGATTCTGATTCCCTGCCTTTGATTCCCCATCTCTGATTCCGAACATCTGATTCCCTGCCTCTGATTCCCCATCTCTGATTCCCCATATCTGATTCCCCGCCTCTGTTTCCCCGCCTCTGATTCCCCGCCTCTGTTTCCCAATATCTAAGTCCCCGCCTCTGATTCCCCAACTCTGATTCCCCACCTCTGATTCCCCAGCTCTGATTCCCCGCCTCTGATTCCCTGCATCTGATTCCCTGCATCTGATTCCAAGCCTCTGATTCCCTGCCTCTGATTCCCAACCTCTGATTCCCCACCTCTGATTCCCCATATCTGATTCCCAGCCTCTGATTCCCCGCCTCTGATTCCCCGCCTCTGATTCCCTGCCTCTGATTCCCAACCTCTGATTCCCCACCTCTGATTCCCCGTGTTTGATTCCCCGCCTCTGTTTCCCCGCCTCTGATTCCCCGCCTCTGATTCCCCAACTCTAATTCCCCGCCTCTGATTCCCCATATCTGATTCCCCGCCTCTGTTTCCCCGCCTCTGATTCCCCGCCCCTGTTTCCCCATATCTGATTCCCTGCCTCTGATTCCCCAACTTTGATTCCCAGCCTCTGATTCCCCAGCTCTGATTCCCCGCCTCTGATTCCCCGTGTTTGATTCCCTGCCTCTGATTCCCGGCCTCTGATTCCCCATCTCTGATTCACCGCCTTTGATTCGCCACCTCTGATTCCCCATATCTGATTCCCCGCCTCTGTTTCCCCGCCTCTGATTCCCCGCCTCTGATTCCCCATATCTCATTCCCCGCCTCTGAATCCCCATCTCTGATTCCCGGACTCTGATTCCCCACCTCTGATTCCCGGCCTCTTAATCCCGGCATCTGATTCCGGCATCTGATTCCCGGCCTCTGATTCCCTGCTTCTGATTCTGATTCCCTGCCTTTGATTCCCCATCACTGATTCCGCACATCTGATTCCCTGCCTCTGATTCCCCATCTCTGATTCCCCATATCTGATTCCCCGCCTCTGTTTCCCCGCCTCTGATTCCATGCCTCTGTTTCCCAATATCTAAGTCCCCGCCTCTGATTCCCCAACTCTGATTCCCCACCTCTGATTCACCAGCTCTGATTCCCCGCCTCTGATTCCCCGCATCTGATTCCCTGCATCTGATTCCAAGCCTCTGATTCCCTGCCTCTGATTCCCAACCTCTGATTCCCCGCCTCTGATTCCCCATATCTGATTCCCAGCCTCTGTTTCCCCGCCTCTGATTCCCCGCCTCTGTTTCCCCATATCTGATTCCCGGCCTCTGATTCCCCGCCTCTGATTCCCCGCCTCTGATTCGCTGCCTCTGATTCCCCATCTCCGATTCCGCACATCTGATTCCCCGCCTCTGTTTCCCCACCTCTGATTCCCCGCCTCTGATTCCCCAACTCTAATTCCCCGCCTCTGATTCCCCATATCTGATTGCCCGCCTCTGTTTCCCCGCCTCTGATTCCCCGCCCCTGTTTCCCCATATCTGATTCCCCGCCTCTGATTCCCCGTGTTTGATTCCCTGCCTCTGATTCCCCGCCTCTGATTCCCCATCTCTGATTCACCGCCTTTGATTCGCCACCTCTGATTCCCCATATCTGATTCCCCACCTCTGTTTCCCCGCCTCTGATTCCCCGCCTCTGATTCTCCATATCTCATTCCCCGCCTCTGAATCCCCATCTCTGATTCCCGGACTCTGATTCCCCACCTCTGATTCCCGGCCTCTTATTCCCAGCATCTGATTCCAGGCCTCTGATTCCCGGCCTCTGACTCCCCGCTTCTGATTCTGATTCCCTGCCTCTGATTCCCCATCTCTGATTCCGCACATCTGATTACCTGCCTCTGATTCCCCACGTCTGATTCCACAAATCTGATTCCCCGCCTCTGTTTCCACGCCTCTGATTCCCCGCCTCTGTTTCCCCATATCTAATTCCTCACCTCTGATGCCCCAACTCTGATTCCCCGCTTCTGATTCCACAGCTCTGATTCCCCGCCTCTGATTCCCCGCATCCGATTCCCCATATCTGATTCCCCGCCTCTGTTTCCCCGCCCCCGATTCCCCGCCTCTGTTTCCCCATATCTGATTATCCGCCTCTGATTCCCAACTATGATTCCCCGCCTCTGAATCCCCGCGTCTGATTCCCTGCCTCTGCTTCCCCGCCTCTGATTCCCCAACTCTGATTCCCCGCCTCTGATTCCCCAGCTCTGATTCCCCGCCTCATATTCCCCGTGTTTGATTCCCTGCCTCTGATTCCCGGCCTCTGATTCCCCATCTCTGATTCACCGCCTTTGATTCGCCACCTCTGATTCCCCATATCTGATTCCCCGCATCTGTTTCACCGCCTCTGATTCCCCGCCTCTGATTCCCCATATCTCATTCCCCGCCTCTGAATCCCCATCTCTGATTCCCGGACTCTGATTCCCCACCTCTGATTCCCGGCCTCTTATTCCCGGCATCTGATTCCGGCCTCTGATTCCCGGCCTCTGATTCCCTGCTTCTGATTCTGATTCCCTGCCTCTGATTCCCCATCTCTGATTCCGCACATCTGATTCCCTGCCTCTGATTCCCCACCTCTGATTCCCCGTATCTGAGTCCCCGCCTCTGTTTCCCCGCCTCTGATTCCCCGCCTCTGTTTCCCAATATCTAAGTCCCCGCCTCTGATTCCCCAACTCTGATTCCCCACCTCTGATTCCCCAGCTCTGATTCCCCGCCTCTGATTCCCCGCATCTGATTCCCTGCATCTGATTCCAAGCCTCTGATTCCCTGCCTCTGATTCCCAACCTCTGATTCCCCACCTCTGATTCTCCATATCTGATTCCCCGCCTCTGTTTCCCGCCTCTGATTCCCCACCTCTGTTTCCCCATATCTGATTCCCGGCCTCTTATTCCCCGCCTCTGATTCCCCACCTCTGATTCCCTACCTCTGATTCCCCATCTCCGATTCCGCACATCTGATTCCCTGCCTCTGATTCCCCACCTCTGATTCCCTGCCTCTGATTCCGAACCTCTGATTCCAAACCTCTGATTCCCCATATCTGATTCCCCGCCTCTGTTTCCCCGCCTCTGATTCCCCTCCTCTGATTCCCCAACTCTAATTCCCCGCCTCTGATTCCCCAGCTCTGATTCCCCGTGTTTGATTCCCTGCCTCTGATTCCCTGCCCTGATTCCCCATCTCTGTTTCACCGCATTTGATTCGCCACCTCTGATTCCCCATATCTGATTCCCCGCCTCTGTATCGCCGCCTCTGATTCGCTGCCTCTGATTCCCAACCTCTGATTCCACACCTCTGATTCCCCATATCTGATTCCCCGCCTCTGTTTCCCCGCCTCTGATTCCCTGCCCTTGTTTCCCCATATCTGATTCCCTGCCTCTGATTCCCCAACTCTGATTCCCCGTGTTTGATTCCCTGCCTCTGATTCCCCGCCTCTGATTCCCCATCTCTGATTCACCGCCTTTGATTCGCCACCTCTGATTCCACATATCTGATTCCCCACCTCTGTTTCCCCGCCTCTGATTCCCCGCCTCTGATTCTCCATATCTCATTTTCCATCTCTGTATCCCCATCTCTGATTCCCGGACTCTGATTCCCCACCTCTGATTCCCGGCCTCTTATTCCCAGCATCTGATTCCCGGCCTCTGATTCCCGGCCTCTGATTCCCCGCTTCTGATACTGATTCGCTGCCTCTGATTCCCCATCTCTGATTCAGCACATCTGATTCCCTGCCTCTGATTCCCCACCTCTGATTCCCCATATCTGATTTCCCGCCTCCGTTTCCCCGCCTCTGATTCCCCGCCTCTGTTTCCCCATATCTAATTCCCAACCTCTGATGCCCCAACTCTGATTCCCTGCCTCTGATTCCCCGCGTTCTATTCCCTGCCTCTGATTCCCCGCCTGTGATTCCCCATCTCTGATTTACCACCTCTGATTCCCCACCTCTGATTCCCCATATCTAATTCCCCGCCTCTGTTTGCCCACCTCTGATTCCCCGCCTCTGTTTCCCCATATCTGATTCCCCGCCTCTGAATCCCCAACTCTGATTCCCTGCCTCTGATTCCCCAGCTCTGATTCCCCGCCTTTGATTCCCCCCGTCTGATTCCCAACCTCTGAATCCCCGTGTCTGATTTCCTGCCTCTGATTCCCCGCCTCTGATTCCCCATCTCTGATTCATAGCCTCTGATTCCCCACCTCTGATTCCCCATCTCGGATTCCGCACATCTGATTCCCTGCCTCTGATTCCCCGACTCTGATCCCCACCTCTGATTCCCAAGCTCTGATTCCCCGCCTCTGATTCCCCAACTCTGATTCCCCGCCTCTGATTCCCCAGCTCTGATTCCCCGCCTCTGATTCCCCGTGTTTGATTCCCTGCCTCTGATTCCCCGCCTCTGATTCCCCATCTCTGATTCACCGCCTTTGATTCGCCACCTCTGATTCCCCATATCTGATTCCTCGCCTCTGTTTCCCCGCCTCTGATTCCCCGCCTCTGATTCCCCATATCTCATTCCCCACCTCTGATTCCCCATCTCTGATTCCCGGACTCTGATTCCCCACCTCTGATTCCCAGCCTCTTATTCCCGGCATCTGATTCCGGCCTCTGATTCCCGGCCTCTGATTCCCTGCTTCTGATTCTGATTCCCTGCCTTTGATTCCCCATCTCTGATTCCGAACATCTGATTCCCTGCCTCTGATTCCCCATCTCTGATTCCCCATATCTGATTCCCCGCCTCTGTTTCCCCGCCTCTGATTCCCCACCTCTGTTTCCCAATATCTAAGTCCCCGCCTCTGATTCCCCAACTCTGATTCCCCACCTCTGATTCCCCAGCTCTGATTCCCCGCCTCTGATTCCCTGCATCTGATTCCCTGCATCTGATTCCAAGCCTCTGATTCCCTGCCTCTGATTCCCAACCTCTGATTCCCCACCTCTGATTCCCCATATCTGATTCCCAGCCTCTGTTTCCCCGCCTCTGATTCCCCGCCTCTGTTTCCCCATATCTGATTCCCGGACTCTGATTCCCCGCCTCTGATTCCCTGCCTCTGATTCCCCATCTCCGATTCCGCACATCTGATTCCCTGCCTCTGATTCCCCGCCTCTGATTCCCCGCCTCTGATTCCCTGCCTCTGATTCCCAACCTCTGATTCCCCACCTCTGATTCCCCGTGTTTGATTCCCCGCCTCTGTTTCCCCGCCTCTGATTCCCCGCCTCTGATTCCCCAACTCTAATTCCCGGCCTCTGATTCCCCATATCTGATTCCCCGCCTCTGTTTCCCCGCCTCTGATTCCCCGCCCCTGTTTCCCCATATCTGATTCCCTGCCTCTGATTCCCCAACTTTGATTCCCAGCCTCTGATTCCCCAGCTCTGATTCCCCGCCTCTGATTCCCCGTGTTTGATTCCATGCCTCTGATTCCCGGCCTCTGATTCCCCATCTCTGATTCACCGCCTTTGATTCGCCACCTCTGATTCCCCATATCTGATTCCCCGCCTCTGTTTCCCCGCCTCTGATTCCCCGCCTCTGATTCCCCATATCTCATTCCCCGCCTCTGAATCCCCATCTCTGATTCCCGGACTCTGATTCCCCACCTCTGATTCCCGGCCTCTTATTCCCGGCATCTGATTCCGGCCTCTGATTCCCGGCCTCTGATTCCCTGCTTCTGATTCTGATTCCCTGCCTTTGATTCCCCATCTCTGATTCAGAACATCTGATTCCCTGCCTCTGATTCCCCATCTCTGATTCCCCATATCTGATTCCCCGCCTCTGTTTCCCAATATCTAAGTCCCCGCCTCTGATTCCCCGCCTCTGATTCCCTGCATCTGATTCCCTGCATCTGATTCCAAGCCTCTGATTCCCTGCCTCTGATTCCCAACCTCTGATTCCCCACCTCTGATTCCCCATATCTGATTCCCAGCCTCTGTTTCCCCGCCTCTGATTCCCCGCCTCTGTTTCCCCATATCTGATTCCCGGACTCTGATTCCCCGCCTCTGATTCCCTGCCTCTGATTCCCCATCTCCGATTCCGCACATCTGATTCCCTGCCTCTGATTCCCCGCCTCTGATTCCCCGCCTCTGATTCCCTGCCTCTGATTCCCAACCTTTGATTCCCCACCTCTGATTCCCCGTGTTTGATTCCCCGCCTCTGTTTCCCCGCCTCTGATTCCCCGCCTCTGATTCCCCAACTCTAATTCCCCGCCTCTGATTCCCCATATCTGATTCCCCGCCTCTGATTCCCCATATCTCATTCCCCGCCTCTGAATCCCCATCTCTGATTCCCGGACTCTGATTCCCCACCTCTGATTCCCGGCCTCTTATTCCCAGCATCTGATTCCCGGCCTCTGATTCCCGGCCTCTGATTCCCCGCTTCTGATTCTGATTCGCTGCCTCTGATTCCCCATCTCTGATTCCGCACATCTGATTCCCTGCCTCTGATTCCCCACCTCTGATTCCCCATATCTGATTTCCCGCCTCCGTTTCCCCGCCTCTGATTCCCCGCCTCTGTTTCCCCATATCTAATTCCCAACCTCTGATGCCCCAACTCTGATTCCCGGACTCTGATTCCCCACCTCTGATTCCCGGCCTCTTATTCCCGGCATCTGATTCCGGCCTCTGATTCCCGGCCTCTGATTCCCTGCTTCTGATTCTGATTCCCTGCCTTTGATTCCCCATCACTGATTCCGCACATCTGATTCCCTGCCTCTGATTCCCCATCTCTGATTCCCCATATCTGATTCCCCGCCTCTGTTTCCCCGCCTCTGATTCAACGCCTCTGTTTCCCAATATCTAAGTCCCCGCCTCTGATTCCCCAACTCTGATTCCCCACCTCTGATTCCCCAGCTCTGATTCCCCGCCTCTGATTCCCCGCATCTGATTCCCTGCATCTGATTCCAAGCCTCTGATTCCCTGCCTCTGATTCCCAACCTCTGATTCCCCACCTCTGATTCCCCATATCTGATTCCCAGCCTCTGTTTCCCCGCCTCTGATTCCCCGCCTCTGTTTCCCCATATCTGATTCACGGCCTCTGATTCCCCGCCTCTGATTCCCCGCCTCTGATTCCCTGCCTCTGATTCCCCATCTCCGATTCCGCACATCTGATTCCCTGCCTCTGATTGCCCGCCTCTGATTCCCCGCCTCTGATTCCCTGCCTCTGAATCCCAACCTCTGATTCCCCACCTCTGATTCCCCGTGTTTGATTCCCCGCCTCGGTTTCCCCACCTCTGATTCCCCGCCTCTGATTCCCCAACTCTAATTCCCCGCCTCTGATTCCCCATATCTGATTGCCCGCCTCTGTTTCCCCGCCTCTGATTCCCCGCCCCTGTTTCCCCATATCTGATTCCCTGCCTCTGATTCCACAACTTTGATTCCCAGCCTCTGATTCCCCCAGCTCTGATTCCCCGCCTCTGATTCCCCGTGTTTGATTCCCTGCCTCTGATTCCCCGCCTCTGATTCCCCATCTCTGATTCACCGCCTTTGATTCGCCACCTCTGATTCCCCATATCTGATTCCCCACCTCTGTTTCCCCGCCTCTGATTCCCCGCCTCTGATTCTCCATATCTCATTCCCCGCCTCTGAATCCCCATCTCTGATTCCCGGACTCTGATTCCCCACCTCTGATTCCCGGCCTCTTATTCCCAGCATCTGATTCCAGGCCTCTGATTCCCGGCCTCTGACTCCCCGCTTCTGATTCTGATTCCCTGCCTCTGATTCCCCATCTCTGTTTCCGCACATCTGATTACCTGCCTCTGATTCCCCACCTCTGATTCCCCATATCTGATTCCCCGCCTCTGTTTCCACGCCTCTGATTCCCCGCCTCTGTTACCCCATATCTAATTCCCAACCTCTGATGCCCCAACTCTGATTCCCCGCCTCTGATTCCCCAGCTCTGATTCCCCGCCTCTGATTCCCCGCATTCGATTCCCCATATCTGATTCCCCGCCTCTGTTTCCCCGCCCCTGATTCCCCGCCTCTGTTTCCCCATATCTGATTCCCCGCCTCTGATTCCCAACTATGATTCCCCGCCTCTGATTCCCCAGCTCTGATTCCCTGCCTCTGATTCCCCGCGTTCTATTCCCTGCCTCTGATTCCCCGCCTGTGATTCCCCATCTCTGATTCACCACCTCTGATTCCCCACCACTGATTCCCCATATCTAATTCCCCGCCTCTGTTTGCCCGCCTCTGATTCCCCGCCTCTGTTTCCCCATATCTGATTCCCCGCCTCTGAATCCCCAACTCTGATTCCCTGCCTCTGAATCCCCAGCTTCATTCCCCGCCTTTGATTCCCCCCGTCTGATTCCCAGCCTCTGAATCCCCGTGTCTGATAACCTGCCTCTGATTCCCCACCTCTGATTCCCCATCTCTGATTCCGCACATCCGATTCCCTGCCTCTGATTCCCCGACTCTGATTCCCCACCTCTGATTCCCCAGCTCTGATTCCCCGCCTCTGATTCCTCGCCTCTGATTCCCCATCTCTGATTCACCGCCTTTGATTTGCCACCTCTGATTCCCCTTATCTGATTCCTCGCCACTGTTTCCCCGCCTCTGATTCCCCGCCTCTGATTCCCCATATCTCATTCCCCGCCTCTGATTCGCCAGCTATGATTCCCCGCCTCTGATTCCCCGCGTCTGATTCCCTGCCTCTGATTCCCCGCCTCTGATTCCACATCTCTGATTCACCACCTCTGTTTCCCCGCGTCTGATTCCCCGCCTCTGATTCCCCATCTCTGATTCCCCATCTCTGATTCCCCAATTCTGATTCCCCGCCTCTGATTCCCCAGCTCTGATTCCTCGCCTCTGATTCCCTTCCTCTGATTCCCAACCACTCATTCCCAACCTCTGATTTCCCATATTGATTCCCTGCGTCTGATTCCCCGCCTCTGATTCCCCACCTCTGATTCCCAGCCTCTTATTCCCGGCATCTGATTCCGGCCTCTGATTCCCGGCCTCTGATTCCCTGCTTCTGATTCTGATTCCCTGCCTTTGATTCCCCATCTCTGATTCCGAACATCTGATTCCCTGCCTCTGATTCCCCATCTCTGATTCCCCATATCTGATTCCCCGCCTCTGTTTCCCCGCCTCTGATTCCCCGCCTCTGTTTCCCAATATCTAAGTCCCCGCCTCTGATTCCCCAACTCTGATTCCCCACCTCTGATTCCCCAGCTCTGATTCCCCGCCTCTGATTCCCTGCATCTGATTCCCTGCATCTGATTCCAAGCCTCTGATTCCCTGCCTCTGATTCCCAACCTCTGATTCCCCACCTCTGATTCCCCATATCTGATTCCCAGCCTCTGTTTCCCCGCCTCTGATTCCCCGCCTCTGTTTCCCCATATCTGATTCCCGGACTCTGATTCCCCGCCTCTGATTCCCTGCCTCTGATTCCCCATCTCCGATTCCGCACATCTGATTCCCTGCCTCTGATTCCCCGCCTCTGATTCCCCGCCTCTGATTCCCTGCCTCTGATTCCCAACCTCTGATTCCCCACCTCTGATTCCCCGTGTTTGATACCCCGCCTCTGTTTCCCCGCCTCTGATTCCCCGCCTCTGATTCCCCAACTCTAATTCCCCGCCTCTGATTCCCCATATCTGATTCCCCGCCTCTGTTTCCCCGCCTCTGATTCCCCGCCCCTGTTTCCCCATATCTGATTCCCTGCCTCTGATTCCCCAACTTTGATTCCCAGCCTCTGATTCCCCAGCTCTGATTCCCCGCCTCTGATTCCCCGTGTTTGATTCCCTGCCTCTGATTCCCGGCCTCTGATTCCCCATCTCTGATTCACCGCCTTTGATTCGCCACCTCTGATTCCCCATATCTGATTCCCCGCCTCTGTTTCCCCGCCTCTGATTCCCCGCCTCTGATTCCCCATATCTCATTCCCCGCCTCTGAATCCCCATCTCTGATTCCCGGACTCTGATTCCCCACCTCTGATTCCCGGCCTCTTAATCCCGGCATCTGATTCCGGCATCTGATTCCCGGCCTCTGATTCCCTGCTTCTGATTCTGATTCCCTGCCTTTGATTCCCCATCACTGATTCCGCACATCTGATTCCCTGCCTCTGATTCCCCATCTCTGATTCCCCATATCTGATTCCCCGCCTCTGTTTCCCCGCCTCTGATTCCATGCCTCTGTTTCCCAATATCTAATTCCCCGCCTCTGATTCCCCAACTCTGATTCCCCACCTCTGATTCACCAGCTCTGATTCCCCGCCTCTGATTCCCCGCATCTGATTCCCTGCATCTGATTCCAAGCCTCTGATTCCCTGCCTCTGATTCCCAACCTCTGATTCCCCACCTCTGATTCCCCATATCTGATTCCCAGCCTCTGTTTCCCCGCCTCTGATTCCCCGCCTCTGTTTCCCCATATCTGATTCCCGGCCTCTGATTCCCCGCCTCTGATTCCCCGCCTCTGATTCGCTGCCTCTGATTCCCCATCTCCGATTCCGCACATCTGATTCCCCGCCTCTGTTTCCCCACCTCTGATTCCCCGCCTCTGATTCCCCAACTCTAATTCCCCGCCTCTGATTCCCCATATCTGATTTCCCGCCTCTGTTTCCCCGCCTCTGATTCCCCGCCCCTGTTTCCCCATATCTGATTCCCCGCCTCTGATTCCCCGTGTTTGATTCCCTGCCTCTGATTCCCCGCCTCTGATTCCCCATCTCTGATTCACCGCCTTTGATTCGCCACCTCTGATTCCCCATATCTGATTCCCCACCTCTGTTTCCCCGCCTCTGATTCCCCGCCTCTGATTCTCCATATCTCATTCCCCGCCTCTGAATCCCCATCTCTGATTCCCGGACTCTGATTCCCCACCTCTGATTCCCGGCCTCTTATTCCCAGCATCTGATTCCAGGCCTCTGATTCCCGGCCTCTGACTCCCCGCTTCTGATTCTGATTCCCTGCCTCTGATTCCCCATCTCTGATTCCGCACATCTGATTACCTGCCTCTGATTCCCCACGTCTGATTCCACAAATCTGATTCCCCGCCTCTGTTTCCACGCCTCTGATTCCCCGCCTCTGTTTCCCCATATCTAATTCCTCACCTCTGATGCCCCAACTCTGATTCCCCGCTTCTGATTCCACAGCTCTGATTCCCCGCCTCTGATTCCCCGCATCCGATTCCCCATATCTGATTCCCCGCCTCTGTTTCCCCGCCCCTGATTCCCCGTCTCTGTTTCCCCATATCTGATTATCCGCCTCTGATTCCCAACTATGATTCCCCGCCTCTGAATCCCCGCGTCTGATTCCCTGCCTCTGCTTCCCCGCCTCTGATTCCCCAACTCTGATTCCCCGCCTCTGATTCCCCAGCTCTGATTCCCCGCCTCATATTCCCCGTGTTTGATTCCCTGCCTCTGATTCCCGGCCTCTGATTCCCCATCTCTGATTCACCGCCTTTGATTCGCCACCTCTGATTCCCCATATCTGATTCCCCGCATCTGTTTCACCGCCTCTGATTCCCCGCCTCTGATTCCCCATATCTCATTCCCCGCCTCTGAATCCCCATCTCTGATTCCCGGACTCTGATTCCCCACCTCTGATTCCCGGCCTCTTATTCCCGGCATCTGATTCCGGCCTCTGATTCCCGGCCTCTGATTCCCTGCTTCTGATTCTGATTCCCTGCCTCTGATTCCCCATCTCTGATTCCGCACATCTGATTCCCTGCCTCTGATTCCCCACCTCTGATTCCCCGTATTTGAGTCCCCGCCTCTGTTTCCCCGCCTCTGATTCCCCGCCTCTGTTTCCCAATATCTAAGTCCCCGCCTCTGATTCCCCAACTCTGATTCCCCACCTCTGATTCCCCAGCTCTGATTCCCCGCCTCTGATTCCCCGCATCTGATTCCCTGCATCTGATTCCAAGCCTCTGATTCCCTGCCTCTGATTCCCAACCTCTGATTCCCCACCTCTGATTCTCCATATCTGATTCCCCGCCTCTGTTTCCCGCCTCTGATTCCCCACCTCTGTTTCCCCATATCTGATTCCCGGCCTCTTATTCCCCGCCTCTGATTCCCCACCTCTGATTCCCTACCTCTGATTCCCCATCTCCGATTCCGCACATCTGATTCCCTGCCTCTGATTCCCCACCTCTGATTCCCTGCCTCTGATTCCGAACCTCTGATTCCAAACCTCTGATTCCCCATATCTGATTCCCCGCCTCTGTTTCCCCGCCTCTGATTCCCCTCCTCTGATTCCCCAACTCTAATTCCCCGCCTCTGATTCCCCAGCTCTGATTCCCCGTGTTTGATTCCCTGCCTCTGATTCCCTGCCCTGATTCCCCATCTCTGTTTCACCGCATTTGATTCGCCACCTCTGATTCCCCATATCTGATTCCCCGCCTCTGTATCTCCGCCTCTGATTCGCTGCCTCTGATTCCCAACCTCTGATTCCACACCTCTGATTCCCCATATCTGATTCCCCGCCTCTGTTTCCCCGCCTCTGATTCCCTGCCCTTGTTTCCCCATATCTGATTCCCTGCCTCTGATTCCCCAACTCTGATTCCCCGTGTTTGATTCCCTGCCTCTGATTCCCCGCCTCTGATTCCCCATCTCTGATTCACCGCCTTTGATTCGCCACCTCTGATTCCACATATCTGATTCCCCACCTCTGTTTCCCCGCCTCTGATTCCCCGCCTCTGATTCTCCATATCTCATTTTCCGCCTCTGTATCCCCATCTCTGATTCCCGGACTCTGATTCCCCACCTCTGATTCCCGGCCTCTTATTCCCAGCATCTGATTCCCGGCCTCTGATTCCCGGCCTCTGATTCCCCGCTTCTGATACTGATTCGCTGCCTCTGATTCCCCATCTCTGATTCAGCACATCTGATTCCCTGCCTCTGATTCCCCACCTCTGATTCCCCATATCTGATTTCCCGCCTCCGTTTCCCCGCCTCTGATTCCATGCCTCTGTTTCCCAATATCTAAGTCCCCGCCTCTGATTCCCCAACTCTGATTCCCCACCTCTGATTCACCAGCTCTGATTCCCCGCCTCTGATTCCCCGCATCTGATTCCCTGCATCTGATTCCAAGCCTCTGATTCCCTGCCTCTGATTCCCAACCTCTGATTCCCCACCTCTGATTCCCCATATCTGATTCCCAGCCTCTGTTTCCCCGCCTCTGATTCCCCGCCTCTGTTTCCCCATATCTGATTCCCGGCCTCTGATTCCCCGCCTCTGATTCCCCGCCTCTGATTCGCTGCCTCTGATTCCCCATCTCCGATTCCGCACATCTGATTCCCCGCCTCTGTTTCCCCACCTCTGATTCCCCGCCTCTGATTCCCCAACTCTAATTCCCCGCCTCTGATTCCCCATATCTGATTTCCCGCCTCTGTTTCCCCGCCTCTGATTCCCCGCCCCTGTTTCCCCATATCTGATTCCCCGCCTCTGATTCCCCGTGTTTGATTCCCTGCCTCTGATTCCCCGCCTCTGATTCCCCATCTCTGATTCACCGCCTTTGATTCGCCACCTCTGATTCCCCATATCTGATTCCCCACCTCTGTTTCCCCGCCTCTGATTCCCCGCCTCTGATTCTCCATATCTCATTCCCCGCCTCTGAATCCCCATCTCTGATTCCCGGACTCTGATTCCCCACCTCTGATTCCCGGCCTCTTATTCCCAGCATCTGATTCCAGGCCTCTGATTCCCGGCCTCTGACTCCCCGCTTCTGATTCTGATTCCCTGCCTCTGATTCCCCATCTCTGATTCCGCACATCTGATTACCTGCCTCTGATTCCCCACGTCTGATTCCACAAATCTGATTCCCCGCCTCTGTTTCCACGCCTCTGATTCCCCGCCTCTGTTTCCCCATATCTAATTCCTCACCTCTGATGCCCCAACTCTGATTCCCCGCTTCTGATTCCACAGCTCTGATTCCCCGCCTCTGATTCCCCGCATCCGATTCCCCATATCTGATTCCCCGCCTCTGTTTCCCCGCCCCTGATTCCCCGTCTCTGTTTCCCCATATCTGATTATCCGCCTCTGATTCCCAACTATGATTCCCCGCCTCTGAATCCCCGCGTCTGATTCCCTGCCTCTGCTTCCCCGCCTCTGATTCCCCAACTCTGATTCCCCGCCTCTGATTCCCCAGCTCTGATTCCCCGCCTCATATTCCCCGTGTTTGATTCCCTGCCTCTGATTCCCGGCCTCTGATTCCCCATCTCTGATTCACCGCCTTTGATTCGCCACCTCTGATTCCCCATATCTGATTCCCCGCATCTGTTTCACCGCCTCTGATTCCCCGCCTCTGATTCCCCATATCTCATTCCCCGCCTCTGAATCCCCATCTCTGATTCCCGGACTCTGATTCCCCACCTCTGATTCCCGGCCTCTTATTCCCGGCATCTGATTCCGGCCTCTGATTCCCGGCCTCTGATTCCCTGCTTCTGATTCTGATTCCCTGCCTCTGATTCCCCATCTCTGATTCCGCACATCTGATTCCCTGCCTCTGATTCCCCACCTCTGATTCCCCGTATTTGAGTCCCCGCCTCTGTTTCCCCGCCTCTGATTCCCCGCCTCTGTTTCCCAATATCTAAGTCCCCGCCTCTGATTCCCCAACTCTGATTCCCCACCTCTGATTCCCCAGCTCTGATTCCCCGCCTCTGATTCCCCGCATCTGATTCCCTGCATCTGATTCCAAGCCTCTGATTCCCTGCCTCTGATTCCCAACCTCTGATTCCCCACCTCTGATTCTCCATATCTGATTCCCCGCCTCTGTTTCCCGCCTCTGATTCCCCACCTCTGTTTCCCCATATCTGATTCCCGGCCTCTTATTCCCCGCCTCTGATTCCCCACCTCTGATTCCCTACCTCTGATTCCCCATCTCCGATTCCGCACATCTGATTCCCTGCCTCTGATTCCCCACCTCTGATTCCCTGCCTCTGATTCCGAACCTCTGATTCCAAACCTCTGATTCCCCATATCTGATTCCCCGCCTCTGTTTCCCCGCCTCTGATTCCCCTCCTCTGATTCCCCAACTCTAATTCCCCGCCTCTGATTCCCCAGCTCTGATTCCCCGTGTTTGATTCCCTGCCTCTGATTCCCTGCCCTGATTCCCCATCTCTGTTTCACCGCATTTGATTCGCCACCTCTGATTCCCCATATCTGATTCCCCGCCTCTGTATCTCCGCCTCTGATTCGCTGCCTCTGATTCCCAACCTCTGATTCCACACCTCTGATTCCCCATATCTGATTCCCCGCCTCTGTTTCCCCGCCTCTGATTCCCTGCCCTTGTTTCCCCATATCTGATTCCCTGCCTCTGATTCCCCAACTCTGATTCCCCGTGTTTGATTCCCTGCCTCTGATTCCCCGCCTCTGATTCCCCATCTCTGATTCACCGCCTTTGATTCGCCACCTCTGATTCCACATATCTGATTCCCCACCTCTGTTTCCCCGCCTCTGATTCCCCGCCTCTGATTCTCCATATCTCATTTTCCGCCTCTGTATCCCCATCTCTGATTCCCGGACTCTGATTCCCCACCTCTGATTCCCGGCCTCTTATTCCCAGCATCTGATTCCCGGCCTCTGATTCCCGGCCTCTGATTCCCCGCTTCTGATACTGATTCGCTGCCTCTGATTCCCCATCTCTGATTCAGCACATCTGATTCCCTGCCTCTGATTCCCCACCTCTGATTCCCCATATCTGATTTCCCGCCTCCGTTTCCCCGCCTCTGATTCCCCGCCTCTGTTTCCCCATATCTAATTCCCAACCTCTGATGCCCCAACTCTGATTCCCTGCCTCTGATTCCCCGCGTTCTATTCCCTGCCTCTGATTCCCCGCCTGTGATTCCCCATCTCTGATTTACCACCTCTGATTCCCCACCTCTGATTCCCCATATCTAATTCCCCGCCTCTGTTTGCCCACCTCTGATTCCCCGCCTCTGTTTCCCCATATCTGATTCCCCGCCTCTGAATCCCCAACTCTGATTCCCTGCCTCTGATTCCCCAGCTCTGATTCCCCGCCTTTGATTCCCCCCGTCTGATTCCCAACCTCTGAATCCCCGTGTCTGATTTCCTGCCTCTGATTCCCCGCCTCTGATTCCCCATCTCTGATTCATAGCCTCTGATTCCCCACCTCTGATTCCCCATCTCGGATTCCGCACATCTGATTCCCTGCCTCTGATTCCCCGACTCTGATCCCCACCTCTGATTCCCAAGCTCTGATTCCCCGCCTCTGATTCCCCAACTCTGATTCCCCGCCTCTGATTCCCCAGCTCTGATTCCCCGCCTCTGATTCCCCGTGTTTGATTCCCTGCCTCTGATTCCCCGCCTCTGATTCCCCATCTCTGATTCACCGCCTTTGATTCGCCACCTCTGATTCCCCATATCTGATTCCTCGCCTCTGTTTCCCCGCCTCTGATTCCCCGCCTCTGATTCCCCATATCTCATTCCCCACCTCTGATTCCCCATCTCTGATTCCCGGACTCTGATTCCCCACCTCTGATTCCCAGCCTCTTATTCCCGGCATCTGATTCCGGCCTCTGATTCCCGGCCTCTGATTCCCTGCTTCTGATTCTGATTCCCTGCCTTTGATTCCCCATCTCTGATTCCGAACATCTGATTCCCTGCCTCTGATTCCCCATCTCTGATTCCCCATATCTGATTCCCCGCCTCTGTTTCCCCGCCTCTGATTCCCCACCTCTGTTTCCCAATATCTAAGTCCCCGCCTCTGATTCCCCAACTCTGATTCCCCACCTCTGATTCCCCAGCTCTGATTCCCCGCCTCTGATTCCCTGCATCTGATTCCCTGCATCTGATTCCAAGCCTCTGATTCCCTGCCTCTGATTCCCAACCTCTGATTCCCCACCTCTGATTCCCCATATCTGATTCCCAGCCTCTGTTTCCCCGCCTCTGATTCCCCGCCTCTGTTTCCCCATATCTGATTCCCGGACTCTGATTCCCCGCCTCTGATTCCCTGCCTCTGATTCCCCATCTCCGATTCCGCACATCTGATTCCCTGCCTCTGATTCCCCGCCTCTGATTCCCCGCCTCTGATTCCCTGCCTCTGATTCCCAACCTCTGATTCCCCACCTCTGATTCCCCGTGTTTGATTCCCCGCCTCTGTTTCCCCGCCTCTGATTCCCCGCCTCTGATTCCCCAACTCTAATTCCCGGCCTCTGATTCCCCATATCTGATTCCCCGCCTCTGTTTCCCCGCCTCTGATTCCCCGCCCCTGTTTCCCCATATCTGATTCCCTGCCTCTGATTCCCCAACTTTGATTCCCAGCCTCTGATTCCCCAGCTCTGATTCCCCGCCTCTGATTCCCCGTGTTTGATTCCATGCCTCTGATTCCCGGCCTCTGATTCCCCATCTCTGATTCACCGCCTTTGATTCGCCACCTCTGATTCCCCATATCTGATTCCCCGCCTCTGTTTCCCCGCCTCTGATTCCCCGCCTCTGATTCCCCATATCTCATTCCCCGCCTCTGAATCCCCATCTCTGATTCCCGGACTCTGATTCCCCACCTCTGATTCCCGGCCTCTTATTCCCGGCATCTGATTCTGGCCTCTGATTCCCGGCCTCTGATTCCCTGCTTCTGATTCTGATTCCCTGCCTTTGATTCCCCATCTCTGATTCAGAACATCTGATTCCCTGCCTCTGATTCCCCATCTCTGATTCCCCATATCTGATTCCCCGCCTCTGTTTCCCAATATCTAAGTCCCCGCCTCTGATTCCCCGCCTCTGATTCCCTGCATCTGATTCCCTGCATCTGATTCCAAGCCTCTGATTCCCTGCCTCTGATTCCCAACCTCTGATTCCCCACCTCTGATTCCCCATATCTGATTCCCAGCCTCTGTTTCCCCGCCTCTGATTCCCCGCCTCTGTTTCCCCATATCTGATTCCCGGACTCTGATTCCCCGCCTCTGATTCCCTGCCTCTGATTCCCCATCTCCGATTCCGCACATCTGATTCCCTGCCTCTGATTCCCCGCCTCTGATTCCCCGCCTCTGATTCCCTGCCTCTGATTCCCAACCTTTGATTCCCCACCTCTGATTCCCCGTGTTTGATTCCCCGCCTCTGTTTCCCCGCCTCTGATTCCCCGCCTCTGATTCCCCAACTCTAATTCCCCGCCTCTGATTCCCCATATCTGATTCCCCGCCTCTGATTCCCCATATCTCATTCCCCGCCTCTGAATCCCCATCTCTGATTCCCGGACTCTGATTCCCCACCTCTGATTCCCGGCCTCTTATTCCCAGCATCTGATTCCCGGCCTCTGATTCCCGGCCTCTGATTCCCCGCTTCTGATTCTGATTCGCTGCCTCTGATTCCCCATCTCTGATTCCGCACATCTGATTCCCTGCCTCTGATTCCCCACCTCTGATTCCCCATATCTGATTTCCCGCCTCCGTTTCCCCGCCTCTGATTCCCCGCCTCTGTTTCCCCATATCTAATTCCCAACCTCTGATGCCCCAACTCTGATTCCCTGCCTCTGATTCCCCGCGTTCTATTCCCTGCCTCTGATTCCCCGCCTGTGATTCCCCATCTCTGATTCACCACCTCTGATTCCCCACCTCTGATTCCCCATATCTAATTCCCCGCCTCTGTTTGCCCACCTCTGATTCCCCGCCTCTGTTTCCCCATATCTGATTCCCCTCCTCTGAATCCCCAACTCTGATTCCCTGCCTCTGATTCCCCAGCTCTGATTCCCCGCCTTTGATTCCCCCCGTCTGATTCCCAACCTCTGAATCCCCGTGTCTGATTTCCTGCCTCTGATTCCCCGCCTCTGATTCCCCATCTCTGATTCACAGCCTCTGATTCCCCACCTCTGATTCCCCATCTCGGATTCCGCACATCTGATTCCCTGCCTCTGATTCCCCGACTCTGATCCCCACCTCTGATTCCCAAGCTCTGATTCCCCGCCTCTGATTCCCCAACTCTGATTCCCCGCCTCTGATTCCCCAGCTCTGATTCCCCGCCTCTGATTCCCCGTGTTTGATTCCCTGCCTCTGATTCCCCGCCTCTGATTCCCCATCTCTGATTCACCGCCTTTGATTCGCCACCTCTGATTCCCCATATCTGATTCCTCGCCTCTGTTTCCCCGCCTCTGATTCCCCGCCTCTGATTCCCCATATCTCATTCCCCGCCTCTGATTCCCCATCTCTGATTCCCGGACTCTGATTCCCCACCTCTGATTCCCAGCCTCTTATTCCCGGCATCTGATTCCGGCCTCTGATTCCCGGCCTCTGATTCCCTGCTTCTGATTCTGATTCCCTGCCTTTGATTCCCCATCTCTGATTCCGAACATCTGATTCCCTGCCTCTGATTCCCCATCTCTGATACCCCATATCTGATTCCCCGCCTCTGTTTCCCCGCCTCTGATTCCCCGCCTCTGTTTCCCAATATCTAAGTCCCCGCCTCTGATTCCCCAACTCTGATTCCCCACCTCTGATTCCCCAGCTCTGATTCCCCGCCTCTGATTCCCTGCATCTGATTCCCTGCATCTGATTCCAAGCCTCTGATTCCCTGCCTCTGATTCCCAACCTCTGATTCCCCACCTCTGATTCCCCATATCTGATTCCCAGCCTCTGTTTCCCCGCCTCTGATTCCCCGCCTCTGTTTCCCCATATCTGATTCCCGGACTCTGATTCCCCGCCTCTGATTCCCTGCCTCTGATTCCCCATCTCCGATTCCGCACATCTGATTCCCTGCCTCTGATTCCCCGCCTCTGATTCCCCGCCTCTGATTCCCTGCCTCTGATTCCCAACCTCTGATTCCCCACCTCTGATTCCCCGTGTTTGATTCCCCGCCTCTGTTTCCCCGCCTCTGATTCCCCGCCTCTGATTCCCCAACTCTAATTCCCCGCCTCTGATTCCCCATATCTGATTCCCCGCCCCTGTTTCCCCATATCTGATTCCCTGCCTCTGATTCCCCAACTTTGATTCCCAGCCTCTGATTCCCCAGCTCTGATTCCCCGCCTCTGATTCCCCGTGTTTGATTCCCTGCCTCTGATTCCCGGCCTCTGATTCCCCATCTCTGATTCACCGCCTTTGATTCGCCACCTCTGATTCCCCATATCTGATTCCCCGCCTCTGTTTCCCCGCCTCTGATTCCCCGCCTCTGATTCCCCATATCTCATTCCCCGCCTCTGAATCCCCATCTCTGATTCCCGGACTCTGATTCCCCACCTCTGATTCCCGGCCTCTTATTCCCGGCATCTGATTCCGGCCTCTGATTCCCGGCCTCTGATTCCCTGCTTCTGATTCTGATTCCCTGCCTTTGATTCCCCATCACTGATTCCGCACATCTGATTCCCTGCCTCTGATTCCCCATCTCTGATTCCCCATATCTGATTCCCCGCCTCTGTTTCCCCGCCTCTGATTCCATGCCTCTGTTTCCCAATATCTAAGTCCCCGCCTCTGATTCCCCAACTCTGATTCCCCACCTCTGATTCACCAGCTCTGATTCCCCGCCTCTGATTCCCCGCATCTGATTCCCTGCATCTGATTCCAAGCCTCTGATTCCCTGCCTCTGATTCCCAACCTCTGATTCCCCACCTCTGATTCCCCATATCTGATTCCCAGCCTCTGTATCCCCGCCTCTGATTCCCCGCCTCTGTTTCCCCATATCTGATTCCCGGCCTCTGATTCCCCGCCTCTGATTCCCCGCCTCTGATTCCCTGCCTCTGATTCCCCATCTCCGATTCCGCACATCTGATTCCCTGCCTCTGATTCCCCGCCTCTGATTCCCCGCCTCTGATTCCCTGCCTCTGAATCCCAACCTCTGATTCCCCACCTCTGATTCCCCGTGTTTGATTCCCCGCCTCTGTTTCCCCACCTCTGATTCTCCGCCTCTGATTCCCCAACTCTAATTCCCCGCCTCTGATTCCCCATATCTGATTGCCCGCCTCTGTTTCCCCGCCTCTGATTCCCCGCCCCTGTTTCCCCATATCTGATTCCCTGCCTCTGATTCCACAACTTTGATTCCCAGCCTCTGATTCCCCCAGCTCTGATACCCCGCCTCTGATTCCCCGTGTTTGATTCCCTGCCTCTGATTCCCCGCCTCTGATTCCCCATCTCTGATTCACCGCCTTTGATTCGCCACCTCTGATTCCCCATATCTGATTCCCCACCTCTGTTTTCCCGCCTCTGATTCCCCGCCTCTGATTCTCCATATCTCATTCCCCGCCTCTGAATCCCCATCTCTGATTCCCGGACTCTGATTCCCCACCTCTGATTCCCGGCCTCTTATTCCCAGCATCTGATTCCAGGCCTCTGATTCCCGGCCTCTGACTCCCCGCTTCTGATTCTGATTCCCTGCCTCTGATTCCCCATCTCTGATTCCGCACATCTGATTACCTGCCTCTGATTCCCCACGTCTGATTCCACAAATCTGATTCCCCGCCTCTGTTTCCACGCCTCTGATTCCCCGCCTCTGTTTCCCCATATCTAATACCTCACCTCTGATGACCCAACTCTGATTCCCCGCCTCTGATTCCACAGCTCTGATTCCCCGCCTCTGATTCCCCGCATCCGATTCCCCATATCTGATTCCCCGCCTCTGTTTCCCCGCCCCTGATTCCCCGCCTCTGTTTCCCCATATCTGATTATCCGCCTCTGATTCCCAACTATGATTCCCCGCCTCTGAATCCCCGCGTCTGATTCCCTGCCTCTGCTTCCCCGCCTCTGATTCCCCAACTCTGATTCCCCGCCTCTGATTCCCCAGCTCTGATTCCCCGCCTCTGATTCCCCGTGTTTGATTCCCTGCCTCTGATTCCCGGCCTCTGATTCCCCATCTCTGATTCACCGCCTTTGATTCGCCACCTCTGATTCCCATTATCTGATTCCCCGCATCTGTTTCACCGCCTCTGATTCCCCGCCTCTGATTCCCCATATCTCATTCCCCGCCTCTGAATCCCCATCTCTGATTCCCGGACTCTGATTCCCCACCTCTGATTCCCGGCCTCTTATTCCCGGCATCTGATTCCGGCCTCTGATTCCCGGCCTCTGATTCCCTGCTTCTGATTCTGATTCCCTGCCTCTGATTCCCCATCTCTGATTCCGCACATCTGATTCCCTGCCTCTGATTCCCCACCTCTGATTCCCCATATCTGACTCCCCGCCTCTGTTTCCCCGCCTCTGATTCCCCGCCTCTGTTTCCCAATATCTAAGTCCCCGCCTCTGATTCCCCAACTCTGATTCCCCACCTCTGATTCCCCAGCTCTGATTCCCCGCCTCTGATTCCCCGCATCTGATTCCCTGCATCTGATTCCAAGCCTCTGATTCCCTGCCTCTGATTCCCAACCTCTGATTCCCCACCTCTGATTCTCCATATCTGATTCCCCGCCTCTGTTTCCCCGCCTCTGATTCCCCACCTCTGTTTCCCCATATCTGATTCCCGGCCTCTTATTCCCCGCCTCTGATTCCCCACCTCTGATTCCCTACCTCTGATTCCCCATCTCCGATTCCGCACATCTGATTCTCTGCCTCTGATTCCCCACCTCTGATTCCCTGCCTCTGATTCCGAACCTCGGATTCCAAACCTCTGATTCCCCATATCTGATTCCCCGCCTCTGTTTCCCCGCCTCTGATTCCCCTCCTCTGATTCCCCAACTCTAATTCCCCGCCTCTGATTCCCCAGCTCTGATTCCCCGTGTTTGATTCCCTGCCTCTGATTCCCTGCCCTGATTCCCCATCTCTGTTTCACCGCATTTGATTCGCCACCTCTGATTCCCCATATCTGATTCCCCGCCTCTGTATCGCCGCCTCTGATTCCCTGCCTCTGTTTCCCCGCCTCTGATTCCCTGCCCTTGTTTCCCCATATCTGATTCCCTGCCTCTGATTCCCCAACTCTGATTCCCCGCCTCTGATTCCCCAGCTCTGATTCCCCGCCCCTGAATTCCCGTGTTTGATTCCCTGCCTCTGATTCCCCGCCTCTGATTCCCCATCTCTGATTCACCGCCTTTGATTCGCCACCTCTGATTCCACATATCTGATTCCCCGCCTCTGATTCCCTGCCTCTGATTCCCCATCTCCGATTCCGCACATCTGATTCCCTGCCTCTGATTCCCCGCCTCTGATTCCCCGCCTCTGATTCCCTGCCTCTGATTCCCAACCTCTGATTCCCCACCTCTGATTCCCCGTGTTTGATTCCCCGCCTCTGTTTCCCCGCCTCTGATTCCCCGCCTCTGATTCCCCAACTCTAATTCCCCGCCTCTGATTCCCCATATCTGAATCCCCGCCTCTGTTTCCCCGCCTCTGATTCCCCGCCCCTGTTTCCCCATATCTGATTCCCTGCCTCTGATTCCCCAACTTTGATTCCCAGCCTCTGATTCCCCAGCTCTGATTCCCCGCCTCTGATTCCCCGTGTTTGATTCCCTGCCTCTGATTCCCGGCCTCTGATTCCCCATCTCTGATTCACCGCCTTTGATTCGCCACCTCTGATTCCCCATATCTGATTCCCCGCCTCTGTTTCCCCGCCTCTGATTCCCCGCCTCTGATTCCCCATATCTCATTCCCCGCCTCTGAATCCCCATCTCTGATTCCCGGACTCTGATTCCCCACCTCTGATTCCCGGCCTCTTATTCCCGGCATCTGATTCCGGCCTCTGATTCCCGGCCTCTGATTCCCTGCTTCTGATTCTGATTCCCTGCCTTTGATTCCCCATCACTGATTCCGCACATCTGATTCCCTGCCTCTGATTCCCCATCTCTGATTCCCCATATCTGATTCCCCGCCTCTGTTTCCCCGCCTCTGATTCCATGCCTCTGTTTCCCAATATCTAAGTCCCCGCCTCTGATTCCCCAACTCTGATTCCCCACCTCTGATTCACCAGCTCTGATTCCCCGCCTCTGATTCCCCGCATCTGATTCCCTGCATCTGATTCCAAGCCTCTGATTCCCTGCCTCTGATTCCCAACCTCTGATTCCCCACCTCTGATTCCCCATATCTGATTCCCAGCCTCTGTATCCCCGCCTCTGATTCCCCGCCTCTGTTTCCCCATATCTGATTCCCGGCCTCTGATTCCCCGCCTCTGATTCCCCGCCTCTGATTCCCTGCCTCTGATTCCCCATCTCCGATTCCGCACATCTGATTCCCTGCCTCTGATTCCCCGCCTCTGATTCCCCGCCTCTGATTCCCTGCCTCTGAATCCCAACCTCTGATTCCCCACCTCTGATTCCCCGTGTTTGATTCCCCGCCTCTGTTTCCCCACCTCTGATTCCCCGCCTCTGATTCCCCAACTCTAATTCCCCGCCTCTGATTCCCCATATCTGATTGCCCGCCTCTGTTTCCCCGCCTCTGATTCCCCGCCCCTGTTTCCCCATATCTGATTCCCTGCCTCTGATTCCACAACTTTGATTCCCAGCCTCTGATTCCCCCAGCTCTGATACCCCGCCTCTGATTCCCCGTGTTTGATTCCCTGCCTCTGATTCCCCGCCTCTGATTCCCCATCTCTGATTCACCGCCTTTGATTCGCCACCTCTGATTCCCCATATCTGATTCCCCACCTCTGTTTTCCCGCCTCTGATTCCCCGCCTCTGATTCTCCATATCTCATTCCCCGCCTCTGAATCCCCATCTCTGATTCCCGGACTCTGATTCCCCACCTCTGATTCCCGGCCTCTTATTCCCAGCATCTGATTCCAGGCCTCTGATTCCCGGCCTCTGACTCCCCGCTTCTGATTCTGATTCCCTGCCTCTGATTCCCCATCTCTGATTCCGCACATCTGATTACCTGCCTCTGATTCCCCACGTCTGATTCCACAAATCTGATTCCCCGCCTCTGTTTCCACGCCTCTGATTCCCCGCCTCTGTTTCCCCATATCTAATACCTCACCTCTGATGACCCAACTCTGATTCCCCGCCTCTGATTCCACAGCTCTGATTCCCCGCCTCTGATTCCCCGCATCCGATTCCCCATATCTGATTCCCCGCCTCTGTTTCCCCGCCCCTGATTCCCCGCCTCTGTTTCCCCATATCTGATTATCCGCCTCTGATTCCCAACTATGATTCCCCGCCTCTGAATCCCCGCGTCTGATTCCCTGCCTCTGCTTCCCCGCCTCTGATTCCCCAACTCTGATTCCCCGCCTCTGATTCCCCAGCTCTGATTCCCCGCCTCTGATTCCCCGTGTTTGATTCCCTGCCTCTGATTCCCGGCCTCTGATTCCCCATCTCTGATTCACCGCCTTTGATTCGCCACCTCTGATTCCCATTATCTGATTCCCCGCATCTGTTTCACCGCCTCTGATTCCCCGCCTCTGATTCCCCATATCTCATTCCCCGCCTCTGAATCCCCATCTCTGATTCCCGGACTCTGATTCCCCACCTCTGATTCCCGGCCTCTTATTCCCGGCATCTGATTCCGGCCTCTGATTCCCGGCCTCTGATTCCCTGCTTCTGATTCTGATTCCCTGCCTCTGATTCCCCATCTCTGATTCCGCACATCTGATTCCCTGCCTCTGATTCCCCACCTCTGATTCCCCATATCTGACTCCCCGCCTCTGTTTCCCCGCCTCTGATTCCCCGCCTCTGTTTCCCAATATCTAAGTCCCCGCCTCTGATTCCCCAACTCTGATTCCCCACCTCTGATTCCCCAGCTCTGATTCCCCGCCTCTGATTCCCCGCATCTGATTCCCTGCATCTGATTCCAAGCCTCTGATTCCCTGCCTCTGATTCCCAACCTCTGATTCCCCACCTCTGATTCTCCATATCTGATTCCCCGCCTCTGTTTCCCCGCCTCTGATTCCCCACCTCTGTTTCCCCATATCTGATTCCCGGCCTCTTATTCCCCGCCTCTGATTCCCCACCTCTGATTCCCTACCTCTGATTCCCCATCTCCGATTCCGCACATCTGATTCTCTGCCTCTGATTCCCCACCTCTGATTCCCTGCCTCTGATTCCGAACCTCGGATTCCAAACCTCTGATTCCCCATATCTGATTCCCCGCCTCTGTTTCCCCGCCTCTGATTCCCCTCCTCTGATTCCCCAACTCTAATTCCCCGCCTCTGATTCCCCAGCTCTGATTCCCCGTGTTTGATTCCCTGCCTCTGATTCCCTGCCCTGATTCCCCATCTCTGTTTCACCGCATTTGATTCGCCACCTCTGATTCCCCATATCTGATTCCCCGCCTCTGTATCGCCGCCTCTGATTCCCTGCCTCTGTTTCCCCGCCTCTGATTCCCTGCCCTTGTTTCCCCATATCTGATTCCCTGCCTCTGATTCCCCAACTCTGATTCCCCGCCTCTGATTCCCCAGCTCTGATTCCCCGCCCCTGAATTCCCGTGTTTGATTCCCTGCCTCTGATTCCCCGCCTCTGATTCCCCATCTCTGATTCACCGCCTTTGATTCGCCACCTCTGATTCCACATATCTGATTCCCCACCTCTGTTTCCCCGCCTCTGATTCCCCGCCTCTGATTCTCCATATCTCATTTTCCGCCTCTGTATCCCCATCTCTGATTCCCGGACTCTGATTCCCCACCTCTGATTCCCGGCCTCTTATTCCCAGCATCTGATACCCGGCCTCTGATTCCCGGCCTCTGATTCCCCGCTTCTGATTCTGATTCGCTGCCTCTGATTCCCCATCTTTGATTCCGCACATCTGATTCCCTGCCTCTGATTCCCCACCTCTGATTCCCCATATCTGATTTCCCGCCTCCGTTTCCCCGCCTCTGATTCCCTGCCTCTGTTTCCCCATATCTAATTCCCAACCTCTGATGCCCCAACTCTGATTCCCTGCCTCTGATTCCCCGCGTTCTATTCCCTGCCTCTGATTCCCCGCCTGTGATTCCCCATCTCTGATTTACCACCTCTGATTCCCCACCTCTGATTCCCCATATCTAATTCCCCGCCTCTGTTTGCCCACCTCTGATTCCCCGCCTCTGTTTCCCCATATCTGATTCCCCGCCTCTGAATCCCCAACTCTGATTCCCTGCCTCTGATTCCCCAGCTCTGATTCCCCGCCTTTGATTCCCCCCGTCTGATTCCCAACCTCTGAATCCCCGTGTCTGATTTCCTGCCTCTGATTCCCCGCCTCTGATTCCCCATCTCTGATTCACAGCCTCTGATTCCCCACCTCTGATTCCCCATCTCGGATTCCGCACATCTGATTCCCTGCCTCTGATTCCCCGACTCTGATCCCCACCTCTGATTCCCAAGCTCTGATTCCCCGCCTCTGATTCCCCAACTCTGATTCCCCGCCTCTGATTCCCCAGCTCTGATTCCCCGCCTCTGATTCCCCGTGTTTGATTCCCTGCCTCTGATTCCCCGCCTCTGATTCCACATCTCTGATTCACCGCCTTTGATTAACCACCTCTGATTCCCCATATCTGATTCCTCGCCTCTGTTTCCCCGCCTCTGATTCCCCGCCTCTGATTCCCCATATCTCATTCCCCGCCTCTGATTCCCCATATCTGATTCCCCGCCTCTGTTTCCCCGCCTCTGATTCCCCGCCTCTGATTCCCCATATCTCATTCCCCGCCTCTGAATCCCCATCTCTGATTCCCGGACTCTGATTCCCCACCTCTGATTCCCGGCCTCTTATTCCCGGCATCTGATTCCGGCCTCTGATTCCCGGCCTCTGATTCCCTGCTTCTGATTCTGATTCCCTGCCTTTGATTCCCCATCACTGATTCCGCACATCTGATTCCCTGCCTCTGATTCCCCATCTCTGATTCCCCATATCTGATTCCCCGCCTCTGTTTCCCCGCCTCTGATTCCATGCCTCTGTTTCCCAATATCTAAGTCCCCGCCTCTGATTCCCCAACTCTGATTCCCCACCTCTGATTCACCAGCTCTGATTCCCCGCCTCTGATTCCCCGCATCTGATTCCCTGCATCTGATTCCAAGCCTCTGATTCCCTGCCTCTGATTCCCAACCTCTGATTCCCCACCTCTGATTCCCCATATCTGATTCCCAGCCTCTGTATCCCCGCCTCTGATTCCCCGCCTCTGTTTCCCCATATCTGATTCCCGGCCTCTGATTCCCCGCCTCTGATTCCCCGCCTCTGATTCCCTGCCTCTGATTCCCCATCTCCGATTCCGCACATCTGATTCCCTGCCTCTGATTCCCCGCCTCTGATTCCCCGCCTCTGATTCCCTGCCTCTGAATCCCAACCTCTGATTCCCCACCTCTGATTCCCCGTGTTTGATTCCCCGCCTCTGTTTCCCCACCTCTGATTCCCCGCCTCTGATTCCCCAACTCTAATTCCCCGCCTCTGATTCCCCATATCTGATTGCCCGCCTCTGTTTCCCCGCCTCTGATTCCCCGCCCCTGTTTCCCCATATCTGATTCCCTGCCTCTGATTCCACAACTTTGATTCCCAGCCTCTGATTCCCCCAGCTCTGATACCCCGCCTCTGATTCCCCGTGTTTGATTCCCTGCCTCTGATTCCCCGCCTCTGATTCCCCATCTCTGATTCACCGCCTTTGATTCGCCACCTCTGATTCCCCATATCTGATTCCCCACCTCTGTTTTCCCGCCTCTGATTCCCCGCCTCTGATTCTCCATATCTCATTCCCCGCCTCTGAATCCCCATCTCTGATTCCCGGACTCTGATTCCCCACCTCTGATTCCCGGCCTCTTATTCCCAGCATCTGATTCCAGGCCTCTGATTCCCGGCCTCTGACTCCCCGCTTCTGATTCTGATTCCCTGCCTCTGATTCCCCATCTCTGATTCCGCACATCTGATTACCTGCCTCTGATTCCCCACGTCTGATTCCACAAATCTGATTCCCCGCCTCTGTTTCCACGCCTCTGATTCCCCGCCTCTGTTTCCCCATATCTAATACCTCACCTCTGATGACCCAACTCTGATTCCCCGCCTCTGATTCCACAGCTCTGATTCCCCGCCTCTGATTCCCCGCATCCGATTCCCCATATCTGATTCCCCGCCTCTGTTTCCCCGCCCCTGATTCCCCGCCTCTGTTTCCCCATATCTGATTATCCGCCTCTGATTCCCAACTATGATTCCCCGCCTCTGAATCCCCGCGTCTGATTCCCTGCCTCTGCTTCCCCGCCTCTGATTCCCCAACTCTGATTCCCCGCCTCTGATTCCCCAGCTCTGATTCCCCGCCTCTGATTCCCCGTGTTTGATTCCCTGCCTCTGATTCCCGGCCTCTGATTCCCCATCTCTGATTCACCGCCTTTGATTCGCCACCTCTGATTCCCATTATCTGATTCCCCGCATCTGTTTCACCGCCTCTGATTCCCCGCCTCTGATTCCCCATATCTCATTCCCCGCCTCTGAATCCCCATCTCTGATTCCCGGACTCTGATTCCCCACCTCTGATTCCCGGCCTCTTATTCCCGGCATCTGATTCCGGCCTCTGATTCCCGGCCTCTGATTCCCTGCTTCTGATTCTGATTCCCTGCCTCTGATTCCCCATCTCTGATTCCGCACATCTGATTCCCTGCCTCTGATTCCCCACCTCTGATTCCCCATATCTGACTCCCCGCCTCTGTTTCCCCGCCTCTGATTCCCCGCCTCTGTTTCCCAATATCTAAGTCCCCGCCTCTGATTCCCCAACTCTGATTCCCCACCTCTGATTCCCCAGCTCTGATTCCCCGCCTCTGATTCCCCGCATCTGATTCCCTGCATCTGATTCCAAGCCTCTGATTCCCTGCCTCTGATTCCCAACCTCTGATTCCCCACCTCTGATTCTCCATATCTGATTCCCCGCCTCTGTTTCCCCGCCTCTGATTCCCCACCTCTGTTTCCCCATATCTGATTCCCGGCCTCTTATTCCCCGCCTCTGATTCCCCACCTCTGATTCCCTACCTCTGATTCCCCATCTCCGATTCCGCACATCTGATTCTCTGCCTCTGATTCCCCACCTCTGATTCCCTGCCTCTGATTCCGAACCTCGGATTCCAAACCTCTGATTCCCCATATCTGATTCCCCGCCTCTGTTTCCCCGCCTCTGATTCCCCTCCTCTGATTCCCCAACTCTAATTCCCCGCCTCTGATTCCCCAGCTCTGATTCCCCGTGTTTGATTCCCTGCCTCTGATTCCCTGCCCTGATTCCCCATCTCTGTTTCACCGCATTTGATTCGCCACCTCTGATTCCCCATATCTGATTCCCCGCCTCTGTATCGCCGCCTCTGATTCCCTGCCTCTGTTTCCCCGCCTCTGATTCCCTGCCCTTGTTTCCCCATATCTGATTCCCTGCCTCTGATTCCCCAACTCTGATTCCCCGCCTCTGATTCCCCAGCTCTGATTCCCCGCCCCTGAATTCCCGTGTTTGATTCCCTGCCTCTGATTCCCCGCCTCTGATTCCCCATCTCTGATTCACCGCCTTTGATTCGCCACCTCTGATTCCACATATCTGATTCCCCGCCTCTGATTCCCTGCCTCTGATTCCCCATCTCCGATTCCGCACATCTGATTCCCTGCCTCTGATTCCCCGCCTCTGATTCCCCGCCTCTGATTCCCTGCCTCTGATTCCCAACCTCTGATTCCCCACCTCTGATTCCCCGTGTTTGATTCCCCGCCTCTGTTTCCCCGCCTCTGATTCCCCGCCTCTGATTCCCCAACTCTAATTCCCCGCCTCTGATTCCCCATATCTGAATCCCCGCCTCTGTTTCCCCGCCTCTGATTCCCCGCCCCTGTTTCCCCATATCTGATTCCCTGCCTCTGATTCCCCAACTTTGATTCCCAGCCTCTGATTCCCCAGCTCTGATTCCCCGCCTCTGATTCCCCGTGTTTGATTCCCTGCCTCTGATTCCCGGCCTCTGATTCCCCATCTCTGATTCACCGCCTTTGATTCGCCACCTCTGATTCCCCATATCTGATTCCCCGCCTCTGTTTCCCCGCCTCTGATTCCCCGCCTCTGATTCCCCATATCTCATTCCCCGCCTCTGAATCCCCATCTCTGATTCCCGGACTCTGATTCCCCACCTCTGATTCCCGGCCTCTTATTCCCGGCATCTGATTCCGGCCTCTGATTCCCGGCCTCTGATTCCCTGCTTCTGATTCTGATTCCCTGCCTTTGATTCCCCATCACTGATTCCGCACATCTGATTCCCTGCCTCTGATTCCCCATCTCTGATTCCCCATATCTGATTCCCCGCCTCTGTTTCCCCGCCTCTGATTCCATGCCTCTGTTTCCCAATATCTAAGTCCCCGCCTCTGATTCCCCAACTCTGATTCCCCACCTCTGATTCACCAGCTCTGATTCCCCGCCTCTGATTCCCCGCATCTGATTCCCTGCATCTGATTCCAAGCCTCTGATTCCCTGCCTCTGATTCCCAACCTCTGATTCCCCACCTCTGATTCCCCATATCTGATTCCCAGCCTCTGTATCCCCGCCTCTGATTCCCCGCCTCTGTTTCCCCATATCTGATTCCCGGCCTCTGATTCCCCGCCTCTGATTCCCCGCCTCTGATTCCCTGCCTCTGATTCCCCATCTCCGATTCCGCACATCTGATTCCCTGCCTCTGATTCCCCGCCTCTGATTCCCCGCCTCTGATTCCCTGCCTCTGAATCCCAACCTCTGATTCCCCACCTCTGATTCCCCGTGTTTGATTCCCCGCCTCTGTTTCCCCACCTCTGATTCCCCGCCTCTGATTCCCCAACTCTAATTCCCCGCCTCTGATTCCCCATATCTGATTGCCCGCCTCTGTTTCCCCGCCTCTGATTCCCCGCCCCTGTTTCCCCATATCTGATTCCCTGCCTCTGATTCCACAACTTTGATTCCCAGCCTCTGATTCCCCCAGCTCTGATACCCCGCCTCTGATTCCCCGTGTTTGATTCCCTGCCTCTGATTCCCCGCCTCTGATTCCCCATCTCTGATTCACCGCCTTTGATTCGCCACCTCTGATTCCCCATATCTGATTCCCCACCTCTGTTTTCCCGCCTCTGATTCCCCGCCTCTGATTCTCCATATCTCATTCCCCGCCTCTGAATCCCCATCTCTGATTCCCGGACTCTGATTCCCCACCTCTGATTCCCGGCCTCTTATTCCCAGCATCTGATTCCAGGCCTCTGATTCCCGGCCTCTGACTCCCCGCTTCTGATTCTGATTCCCTGCCTCTGATTCCCCATCTCTGATTCCGCACATCTGATTACCTGCCTCTGATTCCCCACGTCTGATTCCACAAATCTGATTCCCCGCCTCTGTTTCCACGCCTCTGATTCCCCGCCTCTGTTTCCCCATATCTAATACCTCACCTCTGATGACCCAACTCTGATTCCCCGCCTCTGATTCCACAGCTCTGATTCCCCGCCTCTGATTCCCCGCATCCGATTCCCCATATCTGATTCCCCGCCTCTGTTTCCCCGCCCCTGATTCCCCGCCTCTGTTTCCCCATATCTGATTATCCGCCTCTGATTCCCAACTATGATTCCCCGCCTCTGAATCCCCGCGTCTGATTCCCTGCCTCTGCTTCCCCGCCTCTGATTCCCCAACTCTGATTCCCCGCCTCTGATTCCCCAGCTCTGATTCCCCGCCTCTGATTCCCCGTGTTTGATTCCCTGCCTCTGATTCCCGGCCTCTGATTCCCCATCTCTGATTCACCGCCTTTGATTCGCCACCTCTGATTCCCATTATCTGATTCCCCGCATCTGTTTCACCGCCTCTGATTCCCCGCCTCTGATTCCCCATATCTCATTCCCCGCCTCTGAATCCCCATCTCTGATTCCCGGACTCTGATTCCCCACCTCTGATTCCCGGCCTCTTATTCCCGGCATCTGATTCCGGCCTCTGATTCCCGGCCTCTGATTCCCTGCTTCTGATTCTGATTCCCTGCCTCTGATTCCCCATCTCTGATTCCGCACATCTGATTCCCTGCCTCTGATTCCCCACCTCTGATTCCCCATATCTGACTCCCCGCCTCTGTTTCCCCGCCTCTGATTCCCCGCCTCTGTTTCCCAATATCTAAGTCCCCGCCTCTGATTCCCCAACTCTGATTCCCCACCTCTGATTCCCCAGCTCTGATTCCCCGCCTCTGATTCCCCGCATCTGATTCCCTGCATCTGATTCCAAGCCTCTGATTCCCTGCCTCTGATTCCCAACCTCTGATTCCCCACCTCTGATTCTCCATATCTGATTCCCCGCCTCTGTTTCCCCGCCTCTGATTCCCCACCTCTGTTTCCCCATATCTGATTCCCGGCCTCTTATTCCCCGCCTCTGATTCCCCACCTCTGATTCCCTACCTCTGATTCCCCATCTCCGATTCCGCACATCTGATTCTCTGCCTCTGATTCCCCACCTCTGATTCCCTGCCTCTGATTCCGAACCTCGGATTCCAAACCTCTGATTCCCCATATCTGATTCCCCGCCTCTGTTTCCCCGCCTCTGATTCCCCTCCTCTGATTCCCCAACTCTAATTCCCCGCCTCTGATTCCCCAGCTCTGATTCCCCGTGTTTGATTCCCTGCCTCTGATTCCCTGCCCTGATTCCCCATCTCTGTTTCACCGCATTTGATTCGCCACCTCTGATTCCCCATATCTGATTCCCCGCCTCTGTATCGCCGCCTCTGATTCCCTGCCTCTGTTTCCCCGCCTCTGATTCCCTGCCCTTGTTTCCCCATATCTGATTCCCTGCCTCTGATTCCCCAACTCTGATTCCCCGCCTCTGATTCCCCAGCTCTGATTCCCCGCCCCTGAATTCCCGTGTTTGATTCCCTGCCTCTGATTCCCCGCCTCTGATTCCCCATCTCTGATTCACCGCCTTTGATTCGCCACCTCTGATTCCACATATCTGATTCCCCACCTCTGTTTCCCCGCCTCTGATTCCCCGCCTCTGATTCTCCATATCTCATTTTCCGCCTCTGTATCCCCATCTCTGATTCCCGGACTCTGATTCCCCACCTCTGATTCCCGGCCTCTTATTCCCAGCATCTGATACCCGGCCTCTGATTCCCGGCCTCTGATTCCCCGCTTCTGATTCTGATTCGCTGCCTCTGATTCCCCATCTTTGATTCCGCACATCTGATTCCCTGCCTCTGATTCCCCACCTCTGATTCCCCATATCTGATTTCCCGCCTCCGTTTCCCCGCCTCTGATTCCCTGCCTCTGTTTCCCCATATCTAATTCCCAACCTCTGATGCCCCAACTCTGATTCCCTGCCTCTGATTCCCCGCGTTCTATTCCCTGCCTCTGATTCCCCGCCTGTGATTCCCCATCTCTGATTTACCACCTCTGATTCCCCACCTCTGATTCCCCATATCTAATTCCCCGCCTCTGTTTGCCCACCTCTGATTCCCCGCCTCTGTTTCCCCATATCTGATTCCCCGCCTCTGAATCCCCAACTCTGATTCCCTGCCTCTGATTCCCCAGCTCTGATTCCCCGCCTTTGATTCCCCCCGTCTGATTCCCAACCTCTGAATCCCCGTGTCTGATTTCCTGCCTCTGATTCCCCGCCTCTGATTCCCCATCTCTGATTCACAGCCTCTGATTCCCCACCTCTGATTCCCCATCTCGGATTCCGCACATCTGATTCCCTGCCTCTGATTCCCCGACTCTGATCCCCACCTCTGATTCCCAAGCTCTGATTCCCCGCCTCTGATTCCCCAACTCTGATTCCCCGCCTCTGATTCCCCAGCTCTGATTCCCCGCCTCTGATTCCCCGTGTTTGATTCCCTGCCTCTGATTCCCCGCCTCTGATTCCCCATCTCTGATTCACCGCCTTTGATTAACCACCTCTGATTCCCCATATCTGATTCCTCGCCTCTGTTTCCCCGCCTCTGATTCCCCGCCTCTGATTCCCCATATCTCATTCCCCGCCTCTGATTCCCCATATCTGATTCCCCGCCTCTGTTTCCCCGCCTCTGATTCCCCGCCTCTGATTCCCCATATCTCATTCCCCGCCTCTGAATCCCCATCTCTGATTCCCGGACTCTGATTCCCCACCTCTGATTCCCGGCCTCTTATTCCCGGCATCTGATTCCGGCCTCTGATTCCCGGCCTCTGATTCCCTGCTTCTGATTCTGATTCCCTGCCTTTGATTCCCCATCACTGATTCCGCACATCTGATTCCCTGCCTCTGATTCCCCATCTCTGATTCCCCATATCTGATTCCCCGCCTCTGTTTCCCCGCCTCTGATTCCATGCCTCTGTTTCCCAATATCTAAGTCCCCGCCTCTGATTCCCCAACTCTGATTCCCCACCTCTGATTCACCAGCTCTGATTCCCCGCCTCTGATTCCCCGCATCTGATTCCCTGCATCTGATTCCAAGCCTCTGATTCCCTGCCTCTGATTCCCAACCTCTGATTCCCCACCTCTGATTCCCCATATCTGATTCCCAGCCTCTGTATCCCCGCCTCTGATTCCCCGCCTCTGTTTCCCCATATCTGATTCCCGGCCTCTGATTCCCCGCCTCTGATTCCCCGCCTCTGATTCCCTGCCTCTGATTCCCCATCTCCGATTCCGCACATCTGATTCCCTGCCTCTGATTCCCCGCCTCTGATTCCCCGCCTCTGATTCCCTGCCTCTGAATCCCAACCTCTGATTCCCCACCTCTGATTCCCCGTGTTTGATTCCCCGCCTCTGTTTCCCCACCTCTGATTCCCCGCCTCTGATTCCCCAACTCTAATTCCCCGCCTCTGATTCCCCATATCTGATTGCCCGCCTCTGTTTCCCCGCCTCTGATTCCCCGCCCCTGTTTCCCCATATCTGATTCCCTGCCTCTGATTCCACAACTTTGATTCCCAGCCTCTGATTCCCCCAGCTCTGATACCCCGCCTCTGATTCCCCGTGTTTGATTCCCTGCCTCTGATTCCCCGCCTCTGATTCCCCATCTCTGATTCACCGCCTTTGATTCGCCACCTCTGATTCCCCATATCTGATTCCCCACCTCTGTTTTCCCGCCTCTGATTCCCCGCCTCTGATTCTCCATATCTCATTCCCCGCCTCTGAATCCCCATCTCTGATTCCCGGACTCTGATTCCCCACCTCTGATTCCCGGCCTCTTATTCCCAGCATCTGATTCCAGGCCTCTGATTCCCGGCCTCTGACTCCCCGCTTCTGATTCTGATTCCCTGCCTCTGATTCCCCATCTCTGATTCCGCACATCTGATTACCTGCCTCTGATTCCCCACGTCTGATTCCACAAATCTGATTCCCCGCCTCTGTTTCCACGCCTCTGATTCCCCGCCTCTGTTTCCCCATATCTAATACCTCACCTCTGATGACCCAACTCTGATTCCCCGCCTCTGATTCCACAGCTCTGATTCCCCGCCTCTGATTCCCCGCATCCGATTCCCCATATCTGATTCCCCGCCTCTGTTTCCCCGCCCCTGATTCCCCGCCTCTGTTTCCCCATATCTGATTATCCGCCTCTGATTCCCAACTATGATTCCCCGCCTCTGAATCCCCGCGTCTGATTCCCTGCCTCTGCTTCCCCGCCTCTGATTCCCCAACTCTGATTCCCCGCCTCTGATTCCCCAGCTCTGATTCCCCGCCTCTGATTCCCCGTGTTTGATTCCCTGCCTCTGATTCCCGGCCTCTGATTCCCCATCTCTGATTCACCGCCTTTGATTCGCCACCTCTGATTCCCATTATCTGATTCCCCGCATCTGTTTCACCGCCTCTGATTCCCCGCCTCTGATTCCCCATATCTCATTCCCCGCCTCTGAATCCCCATCTCTGATTCCCGGACTCTGATTCCCCACCTCTGATTCCCGGCCTCTTATTCCCGGCATCTGATTCCGGCCTCTGATTCCCGGCCTCTGATTCCCTGCTTCTGATTCTGATTCCCTGCCTCTGATTCCCCATCTCTGATTCCGCACATCTGATTCCCTGCCTCTGATTCCCCACCTCTGATTCCCCATATCTGACTCCCCGCCTCTGTTTCCCCGCCTCTGATTCCCCGCCTCTGTTTCCCAATATCTAAGTCCCCGCCTCTGATTCCCCAACTCTGATTCCCCACCTCTGATTCCCCAGCTCTGATTCCCCGCCTCTGATTCCCCGCATCTGATTCCCTGCATCTGATTCCAAGCCTCTGATTCCCTGCCTCTGATTCCCAACCTCTGATTCCCCACCTCTGATTCTCCATATCTGATTCCCCGCCTCTGTTTCCCCGCCTCTGATTCCCCACCTCTGTTTCCCCATATCTGATTCCCGGCCTCTTATTCCCCGCCTCTGATTCCCCACCTCTGATTCCCTACCTCTGATTCCCCATCTCCGATTCCGCACATCTGATTCTCTGCCTCTGATTCCCCACCTCTGATTCCCTGCCTCTGATTCCGAACCTCGGATTCCAAACCTCTGATTCCCCATATCTGATTCCCCGCCTCTGTTTCCCCGCCTCTGATTCCCCTCCTCTGATTCCCCAACTCTAATTCCCCGCCTCTGATTCCCCAGCTCTGATTCCCCGTGTTTGATTCCCTGCCTCTGATTCCCTGCCCTGATTCCCCATCTCTGTTTCACCGCATTTGATTCGCCACCTCTGATTCCCCATATCTGATTCCCCGCCTCTGTATCGCCGCCTCTGATTCCCTGCCTCTGTTTCCCCGCCTCTGATTCCCTGCCCTTGTTTCCCCATATCTGATTCCCTGCCTCTGATTCCCCAACTCTGATTCCCCGCCTCTGATTCCCCAGCTCTGATTCCCCGCCCCTGAATTCCCGTGTTTGATTCCCTGCCTCTGATTCCCCGCCTCTGATTCCCCATCTCTGATTCACCGCCTTTGATTCGCCACCTCTGATTCCACATATCTGATTCCCCACCTCTGTTTCCCCGCCTCTGATTCCCCGCCTCTGATTCTCCATATCTCATTTTCCGCCTCTGTATCCCCATCTCTGATTCCCGGACTCTGATTCCCCACCTCTGATTCCCGGCCTCTTATTCCCAGCATCTGATACCCGGCCTCTGATTCCCGGCCTCTGATTCCCCGCTTCTGATTCTGATTCGCTGCCTCTGATTCCCCATCTTTGATTCCGCACATCTGATTCCCTGCCTCTGATTCCCCACCTCTGATTCCCCATATCTGATTTCCCGCCTCCGTTTCCCCGCCTCTGATTCCCTGCCTCTGTTTCCCCATATCTAATTCCCAACCTCTGATGCCCCAACTCTGATTCCCTGCCTCTGATTCCCCGCGTTCTATTCCCTGCCTCTGATTCCCCGCCTGTGATTCCCCATCTCTGATTTACCACCTCTGATTCCCCACCTCTGATTCCCCATATCTAATTCCCCGCCTCTGTTTGCCCACCTCTGATTCCCCGCCTCTGTTTCCCCATATCTGATTCCCCGCCTCTGAATCCCCAACTCTGATTCCCTGCCTCTGATTCCCCAGCTCTGATTCCCCGCCTTTGATTCCCCCCGTCTGATTCCCAACCTCTGAATCCCCGTGTCTGATTTCCTGCCTCTGATTCCCCGCCTCTGATTCCCCATCTCTGATTCACAGCCTCTGATTCCCCACCTCTGATTCCCCATCTCGGATTCCGCACATCTGATTCCCTGCCTCTGATTCCCCGACTCTGATCCCCACCTCTGATTCCCAAGCTCTGATTCCCCGCCTCTGATTCCCCAACTCTGATTCCCCGCCTCTGATTCCCCAGCTCTGATTCCCCGCCTCTGATTCCCCGTGTTTGATTCCCTGCCTCTGATTCCCCGCCTCTGATTCCCCATCTCTGATTCACCGCCTTTGATTAACCACCTCTGATTCCCCATATCTGATTCCTCGCCTCTGTTTCCCCGCCTCTGATTCCCCGCCTCTGATTCCCCATATCTCATTCCCCGCCTCTGATTCCCCATCTCTGATTCCCGGACTCTGATTCCCCACCTCTGATTCCCAGCCTCTTATTCCCGGCATCTGATTCCGGCCTCTGATTCCCGGCCTCTGATTCCCTGCTTCTGATTCTGATTCCCTGCCTTTGATTCCCCATCTCTGATTCCGAACATCTGATTCCCTGCCTCTGATTCCCCATCTCAGATTCCCCATATATGATTCCCCGCCTCTGTTTCCCCGCCTCTGATTCCCCGCCTCTGTTTCCCAATATCTAAGTCCCCGCCTCTGATTCCCCAACTCTGATTCCCCACCTCTGATTCCCCAGCTCTGATTCCCCGCCTCTGATTCCCTGCTTCTGATTCCCTGCATCTGATTCCAAGCCTCTGATTCCCTGCCTCTGATTCCCAACCTCTGATTCCCCACCTCTGATTCCCCATATCTGATTCCCATCCTCTGTTTCCCCGCCTCTGATTCCCCGCCTCTGTTTCCCCATATCTGATTCCCGGACTCTGATTCCCCGCCTCTGATTCCCTGCCTCTGATTCCCCATCTCCGATTCCGCACATCTGATTCCCTGCCTCTGATTCCCCGCCTCTGATTCCCCGCCTCTGATTCCCTGCCTCTGATTCCCAACCTCTGATTCCCCACCTCTGATTCCCCGTGTTTGATTCCCCGCCTCTGTTTCCCCGCCTCTGATTCCCCGCCTCTGATTCCCCAACTCTAATTCCCCGCCTCTGATTCCCCATATCTGATTCCCCGCCTCTGTTTCCCCGCCTCTGATTCCCCGCCCCTGTTTCCCCATATCTGATTCCCTGCCTCTGATTCCCCAACTTTGATTCCCAGCCTCTGATTCCCCAGCTCTGATTCCCCGCCTCTGATTCCCCGTGTTTGATTCCCTGCCTCTGATTCCCGGCCTCTGATTCCCCATCTCTGATTCACCGCCTTTGATTCGCCACCTCTGATTCCCCATATCTGATTCCCCGCCTCTGTTTCCCCGCCTCTGATTCCCCGCCTCTGATTCCCCATATCTCATTCCCCGCCTCTGAATCCCCATCTCTGATTCCCGGACTCTGATTCCCCACCTCTGATTCCCGGCCTCTTATTCCCGGCATCTGATTCCGGCCTCTGATTCCCGGCCTCTGATTCCCTGCTTCTGATTCTGATTCCCTGCCTTTGATTCCCCATCACTGATTCCGCACATCTGATTCCCTGCCTCTGATTCCCCATCTCTGATTCCCCATATCTGATTCCCCGCCTCTGTTTCCCCGCCTCTGATTCAACGCCTCTGTTTCCCAATATCTAAGTCCCCGCCTCTGATTCCCCAACTCTGATTCCCCACCTCTGATTCCCCAGCTCTGATTCCCCGCCTCTGATTCCCCGCATCTGATTCCCTGCATCTGATTCCAAGCCTCTGATTCCCTGCCTCTGATTCCCAACCTCTGATTCCCCACCTCTGATTCCCCATATCTGATTCCCAGCCTCTGTTTCCCCGCCTCTGATTCCCCGCCTCTGTTTCCCCATATCTGATTCACGGCCTCTGATTCCCCGCCTCTGATTCCCCGCCTCTGATTCCCTGCCTCTGATTCCCCATCTCCGATTCCGCACATCTGATTCCCTGCCTCTGATTGCCCGCCTCTGATTCCCCGCCTCTGATTCCCTGCCTCTGAATCCCAACCTCTGATTCCCCACCTCTGATTCCCCGTGTTTGATTCCCCGCCTCGGTTTCCCCACCTCTGATTCCCCGCCTCTGATTCCCCAACTCTAATTCCCCGCCTCTGATTCCCCATATCTGATTGCCCGCCTCTGTTTCCCCGCCTCTGATTCCCCGCCCCTGTTTCCCCATATCTGATTCCCTGCCTCTGATTCCACAACTTTGATTCCCAGCCTCTGATTCCCCCAGCTCTGATTCCCCGCCTCTGATTCCCCGTGTTTGATTCCCTGCCTCTGATTCCCCGCCTCTGATTCCCCATCTCTGATTCACCGCCTTTGATTCGCCACCTCTGATTCCCCATATCTGATTCCCCACCTCTGTTTCCCCGCCTCTGATTCCCCGCCTCTGATTCTCCATATCTCATTCCCCGCCTCTGAATCCCCATCTCTGATTCCCGGACTCTGATTCCCCACCTCTGATTCCCGGCCTCTTATTCCCAGCATCTGATTCCAGGCCTCTGATTCCCGGCCTCTGACTCCCCGCTTCTGATTCTGATTCCCTGCCTCTGATTCCCCATCTCTGTTTCCGCACATCTGATTACCTGCCTCTGATTCCCCACCTCTGATTCCCCATATCTGATTCCCCGCCTCTGTTTCCACGCCTCTGATTCCCCGCCTCTGTTACCCCATATCTAATTCCCAACCTCTGATGCCCCAACTCTGATTCCCCGCCTCTGATTCCCCAGCTCTGATTCCCCGCCTCTGATTCCCCGCATTCGATTCCCCATATCTGATTCCCCGCCTCTGTTTCCCCGCCCCTGATTCCCCGCCTCTGTTTCCCCATATCTGATTCCCCGCCTCTGATTCCCAACTATGATTCCCCGCCTCTGATTCCCCAGCTCTGATTCCCTGCCTCTGATTCCCCGCGTTCTATTCCCTGCCTCTGATTCCCCGCCTGTGATTCCCCATCTCTGATTCACCACCTCTGATTCCCCACCACTGATTCCCCATATCTAATTCCCCGCCTCTGTTTGCCCGCCTCTGATTCCCCGCCTCTGTTTCCCCATATCTGATTCCCCGCCTCTGAATCCCCAACTCTGATTCCCTGCCTCTGAATCCCCAGCTTCATTCCCCGCCTTTGATTCCCCCCGTCTGATTCCCAGCCTCTGAATCCCCGTGTCTGATAACCTGCCTCTGATTCCCCACCTCTGATTCCCCATCTCTGATTCCGCACATCCGATTCCCTGCCTCTGATTCCCCGACTCTGATTCCCCACCTCTGATTCCCCAGCTCTGATTCCCCGCCTCTGATTCCTCGCCTCTGATTCCCCATCTCTGATTCACCGCCTTTGATTTGCCACCTCTGATTCCCCTTATCTGATTCCTCGCCACTGTTTCCCCGCCTCTGATTCCCCGCCTCTGATTCCCCATATCTCATTCCCCGCCTCTGATTCGCCAGCTATGATTCCCCGCCTCTGATTCCCCATCTCTGATTCCCCATATCTGATTCCCCGCCTCTGTTTCCCCGCCTCTGATTCAACGCCTCTGTTTCCCAATATCTAAGTCCCCGCCTCTGATTCCCCAACTCTGATTCCCCACCTCTGATTCCCCAGCTCTGATTCCCCGCCTCTGATTCCCCGCATCTGATTCCCTGCATCTGATTCCAAGCCTCTGATTCCCTGCCTCTGATTCCCAACCTCTGATTCCCCACCTCTGATTCCCCATATCTGATTCCCAGCCTCTGTTTCCCCGCCTCTGATTCCCCGCCTCTGTTTCCCCATATCTGATTCACGGCCTCTGATTCCCCGCCTCTGATTCCCCGCCTCTGATTCCCTGCCTCTGATTCCCCATCTCCGATTCCGCACATCTGATTCCCTGCCTCTGATTGCCCGCCTCTGATTCCCCGCCTCTGATTCCCTGCCTCTGAATCCCAACCTCTGATTCCCCACCTCTGATTCCCCGTGTTTGATTCCCCGCCTCGGTTTCCCCACCTCTGATTCCCCGCCTCTGATTCCCCAACTCTAATTCCCCGCCTCTGATTCCCCATATCTGATTGCCCGCCTCTGTTTCCCCGCCTCTGATTCCCCGCCCCTGTTTCCCCATATCTGATTCCCTGCCTCTGATTCCACAACTTTGATTCCCAGCCTCTGATTCCCCCAGCTCTGATTCCCCGCCTCTGATTCCCCGTGTTTGATTCCCTGCCTCTGATTCCCCGCCTCTGATTCCCCATCTCTGATTCACCGCCTTTGATTCGCCACCTCTGATTCCCCATATCTGATTCCCCACCTCTGTTTCCCCGCCTCTGATTCCCCGCCTCTGATTCTCCATATCTCATTCCCCGCCTCTGAATCCCCATCTCTGATTCCCGGACTCTGATTCCCCACCTCTGATTCCCGGCCTCTTATTCCCAGCATCTGATTCCAGGCCTCTGATTCCCGGCCTCTGACTCCCCGCTTCTGATTCTGATTCCCTGCCTCTGATTCCCCATCTCTGTTTCCGCACATCTGATTACCTGCCTCTGATTCCCCACCTCTGATTCCCCATATCTGATTCCCCGCCTCTGTTTCCACGCCTCTGATTCCCCGCCTCTGTTACCCCATATCTAATTCCCAACCTCTGATGCCCCAACTCTGATTCCCCGCCTCTGATTCCCCAGCTCTGATTCCCCGCCTCTGATTCCCCGCATTCGATTCCCCATATCTGATTCCCCGCCTCTGTTTCCCCGCCCCTGATTCCCCGCCTCTGTTTCCCCATATCTGATTCCCCGCCTCTGATTCCCAACTATGATTCCCCGCCTCTGATTCCCCAGCTCTGATTCCCTGCCTCTGATTCCCCGCGTTCTATTCTCTGCCTCTGATTCCCCGCCTGTGATTCCCCATCTCTGATTCACCACCTCTGATTCCCCACCACTGATTCCCCATATCTAATTCCCCGCCTCTGTTTGCCCGCCTCTGATTCCCCGCCTCTGTTTCCCCATATCTGATTCCCCGCCTCTGAATCCCCAACTCTGATTCCCTGCCTCTGAATCCCCAGCTTCATTCCCCGCCTTTGATTCCCCCCGTCTGATTCCCAGCCTCTGAATCCCCGTGTCTGATAACCTGCCTCTGATTCCCCACCTCTGATTCCCCATCTCTCATTCCGCACATCCGATTCCCTGCCTCTGATTCCCCGACTCTGATTCCCCACCTCTGATTCCCCAGCTCTGATTCCCCGCCTCTGATTCCTCGCCTCTGATTCCCCATCTCTGATTCACCGCCTTTGATTTGCCACCTCTGATTCCCCTTATCTGATTCCTCGCCACTGTTTCCCCGCCTCTGATTCCCCGCCTCTGATTCCCCATATCTCATTCCCCGCCTCTGATTCGCCAGCTATGATTCCCCGCCTCTGATTCCCCGCGTCTGATTCCCTGCCTCTGATTCCCCGCCTCTGATTCCACATCTCTGATTCACCACCTCTGTTTCCCCGCGTCTGATTCCCCGCCTCTGATTCCCCATCTCTGATTCCCCATCTCTGATTCCCCAATTCTGATTCCCCGCCTCTGATTCCCCAGCTCTGATTCCTCGCCTCTGATTCCCTTCCTCTGATTCCCAACCACTCATTCCCAACCTCTGATTTCCCATATTGATTCCCTGCGTCTGATTCCCCGCCTCTGATTCCCCATCTCTGATTCCGCACATCTGATTCCCTGCCTCTGATTCCCCACCTCTGATTCCCCATATCTGACTCCCCGCCTCTGTTTCCCCGCCTCTGATTTCCCGCCTCTGTTTCCCAATATCTAAGTCCCCGCCTCTGATTCCCCAACTCTGATTCCCCACCTCTGTTTCCCCAGCTCTGATTCCCCGCCTCTGATTCCCCGCATCTGATTCCCTGCATCTGATTCCAAGCCTCTGATTCCCTGCCTCTGATTCCCAACCTCTGATTCCCCACCTCTGATTCCCCATATCTGAAACCCCGCCTCTGTTTCCCCGCCTCTGATTCCCCACCTCTGTTTCCCCATATCTGATTCCCGGCCTCTGATTCCCCGCCTCTGATTCCCTGCCTCTGATTCCCCATCTCCGATTCCGCACATCTGATTCCCTGCCTCTGATTCCCCGCCTCTGATTCCCTGCCTCTGATTCCCTGCCTCTGATTCCCAACCTCTGATTCCCCACCTCTGATTCCCCATATCTGATTCCCCGCCTCTGTTTCCCCGCCTCTGATTCCCCTCCTCTGATTCCCCAACTCTAATTCCCCGCCTCTGATTCCCCAGCTCTGATTCCCCGTGTTTGATTCCCTGCCTCTGATTCCCTGCCCTGATTCCCCATCTCTTTTTCACCGCCTTTGATTCGCCACCTCTGATTCCCCATATCTGATTCCCCGCCTCTGTTTCCCCGCCTCTGATTCGCTGCCTCTGATTCCCAACCTCTGATTCCACACCTCTGATTCCCCATATCTGATTCCCCGCCTCTGTTTCCCCGCCTCTGATTCCCTGCCCCTGTTTCCCCATATCTGATTCCCTGCCTCTGATTCCCGAACTCTGATTCCCCGCCTCTGATTCCCCAGCTCTGATTCCCCGCCTCTGATTTCCCGTGTTTGATTCCCTGCCTCTGATTCCCGGCCTCTGATTCCCCATCTCTGATTCACCGCCTTTGATTCGCCACCTCTGATTCCACATATCTGATTCCCCACCTCTGTTTCCCCGCCTCTGATTCCCCGCCTCTGATTCTCCATATCTCATTCCCCGCCTCTGAATCCCCATCTCTGATTCCCGGACTCTGATTCCCCACCTCTGATTCCCGGCCTCTAATCCCCATCTCTGATTCCCGGACTCTGATTCCCCACCTCTGATTCCCGGCCTCTTATTCCCTGCCTCTGATTCCCCATCTCTGATTCCGCACATCTGATTCCCTGCCTCTGATTCCCCACCTCTGATTCCCCATATCTGATATCCCGCCTCTGTTTCCCCGCCTCTGATTCCCCGCCTCTGTTTCCCCATATCTAATTCCCAACCTCTGATGCCCCAACTCTGATTCCCTGCCTCTGATTCCCCGCGTTCTATTCCCTGCCTCTGATTCCCCGCCTGTGATTCCCCATCTCTGATTCACCACCTCTGATTCCCCACCTCTGATTCCCCATATCTAATTCCCCGCCTCTGTTTGCCCACCTCTGATTCCCCGCCTCTGTTTCCCCATATCTGATTCCCCGCCTCTGAATCCCCAACTCTGATTCCCTGCCTCTGATTCCCCAGCTCTGATTCCCCGCCTTTGATTCCCCCCGTCTGATTCCCAAACTCTGAATCCCCGTGTCTGATTTCCTGCCGCTGATTCCCCGCCTCTGATTCCCCATCTCTGATTCACAGCCTCTGATTCCCCACCTCTGATTCCCCATCTCGGATTCCGCACATCTGATTCCCTGCCTCTGATTCCCCGACTCTGATCCCCACCTCTGATTCCCAAGCTCTGTTTCCCCATATCTGATTCCCCGCCTCTGAATCCCCAACTCTGATTCCCTGCCTCTGATTCCCCAGCTCTGATTCCCCGCCTTTGATTCCCCCCGTCTGATTCCCAACCTCTGAATCCCCGTGTCTGATTTCCTGCCTCTGATTCCCCGCCTCTGATTCCCCATCTCTGATTCACAGCCTCTGATTCCCCACCTCTGATTCCCCATCTCGGATTCCGCACATCTGATTCCCTGCCTCTGATTCCCCGACTCTGATCCCCACCTCTGATTCCCAAGCTCTGATTCCCCGCCTCTGATTCCCCAACTCTGACTCCCCGCCTCTGATTCCCCAGCTCTGATTCCCCGCCTCTGATTCCCCGTGTTTGATTCCCTGCCTCTGATTCCCCGCCTCTGATTCCCCATCTCTGATTCACCGCCTTTGATTCGCCACCTCTGATTCCCCATATCTGATTCCTCGCCTCTGTTTCCCCGCCTCTGATTCCCCGCCTCTGATTCCCCATATCTCATTCCCCGCCTCTGATTCCCCATCTCTGATTCCCGGACTCTGATTGCCCACCTCTGATTCCCAGCCTCTTATTCCCGGCATCTGATTCCGGCCTCTGATTCCCGGCCTCTGATTCCCTGCTTCTGATTCTGATTCCCTGCCTTTGATTCCCCATCTCTGATTCCGAACATCTGATTCCCTGCCTCTGATTCCCCATCTCTGATTCCCCATATCTGATTCCCCGCCTCTGTTTCCCCGCCTCTGATTCCCCGCCTCTGTTTCCCAATATCTAAGTCCCCGCCTCTGATTCCCCAACTCTGATTCCCCACCTCTGATTCCCCAGCTCTGATTCCCCGCCTCTGATTCCCTGCATCTGATTCCCTGCATCTGATTCCAAGCCTCTGATTCCCCGCCTCTGATTCCCCAACTCTAATTCCCCGCCTCTGATTCCCCATATCTGATTCCCCGCCTCTGTTTCCCCGCCTCTGATTCCCCGCCCCTGTTTCCCCATATCTGATTCCCCGCCTCTGATTCCCCATATCTGATTCCCCAGCTCTGATTCCCCGCCTCTGATTCCCCGTGTTTGATTCCCTGCCTCTGATTCCCGGCCTCTGATTCCCCATCTCTGATTCACCGCCTTTGATTCGCCACCTCTGATTCCCCATATCTGATTCCCCGCCTCTGTTTCCCCGCCTCTGATTCCCCGCCTCTGATTCCCCATATCTCATTCCCCGCCTCTGAATCCCCATCTCTGATTCCCGGACTCTGATTCCCCACCTCTGATTCCCGGCCTCTTATTCCCGGCATCTGATTCCGGCCTCTGATTCCCGGCCTCTGATTCCCTGCTTCTGATTCTGATTCCCTGCCTTTGATTCCCCATCACTGATTCCGCACATCTGATTCCCTGCCTCTGATTCCCCATCTCTGATTCCCCATATCTGATTCCCCGCCTCTGTTTCCCCGCCTCTGATTCAACGACTCTGTTTCCCAATATCTAAGTCCCCGCCTCTGATTCCCCAACTCTGATTCCCCACCTCTGATTCCCCAGCTCTGATTCCCCGCCTCTGATTCCCCGCATCTGATTCCCTGCATCTGATTCCAAGCCTCTGATTCCCTGCCTCTGATTCCCAACCTCTGATTCCCCACCTCTGATTCCCCATATCTGATTCCCAGCCTCTGTTTCCCCGCCTCTGATTCCCCGCCTCTGTTTCCCCATATCTGATTCCCGGCCTCTGATTCCCCGCCTCTGATTCCCCGCATCTGATTCCCTGCCTCTGATTCCCCATCTCCGATTCCGCACATCTGATTCCCTGCCTCTGATTCCCCGCCTCTGATTCCCCGCCTCTGATTCCCTGCCTCTGAATCCCAACCTCTGATTCCCCACCTCTGATTCCCCGTGTTTGATTCCCCGCCTCTGTTTCCCCACCTCTGATTCCCCGCCTCTGATTCCCCAACTCTAATTCCCCGCCTCTGATTCCCCATATCTGATTGCCCGCCTCTGTTTCCCCGCCTCTGATTCACCGCCCCTGTTTCCCCATATCTGATTCCCTGCCTCTGATTCCACAACTTTGATTCCCAGCCTCTGATTCCCCCAGCTCTGATTCCCCGCCTCTGATTCCCCGTGTTTGATTCCCTGCCTCTGATTCCCCGCCTCTGATTCCCCATCTCTGATTCACCGCCTTTGATTCGCCACCTCTGATTCCCCATATCTGATTCCCCACCTCTGTTTCCCCGCCTCTGATTCCCCGCCTCTGATTCTCCATATCTCATTCCCCGCCTCTGATTCCCGGCCTCTTATTCCCAGCATCTGATTCCAGGCCTCTGATTCCCGGCCTCTGACTCCCCGCTTCTGATTCTGATTCCCTGCCTCTGATTCCCCATCTCTGATTCCGCACATCTGATTACCTGCCTCTGATTCCCCACCTCTGATTCCCCATATCTGATTCCCCGCCTCTGTTTCCACGCCTCTGATTCCCCGCCTCTGTTACCCCATATCTAATTCCCAACCTCTGATGCCCCAACTCTGATTCCCCGCCTCTGATTCCCCAGCTCTGATTCCCCGCCTCTGATTCCCCGCATTCGATTCCCCATATCTGATTCCCCGCCTCTGTTTCCCCGCCCCTGATTCCCCGCCTCTGTTTCCCCATATCTGATTCCCCGCCTCTGATTCCCAACTATGATTCCCTGCCTCTGATTCCCCAGCTCTGATTCCCTGCCTCTGATTCCCCGCGTTCTATTTCCTGCCTCTGATTCCCCGCCTGTGATTCCCCATCTCTGATTCACCACCTCTGATTCCCCACCACTGATTCCCCATATCTAATTCCCCGCCTCTGTTTGCCCGCCTCTGATTCCCCGCCTCTGTTTCCCCATATCTGATTCCCCGCCTCTGAATCCCCAACTCTGATTCCCTGCCTCTGAATCCCCAGCTTCATTCCCCGCCTTTGATTCCCCCCGTCTGATTCCCAGCCTCTGAATCCCCGTGTCTGATAACCTGCCTCTGATTCCCCACCTCTGATTCCCCATCTCTGATTCCGCACATCCGATTCCCTGCCTCTGATTCCCCGACTCTGATTCCCCACCTCTGATTCCCCAGCTCTGATTCCCCGCCTCTGATTCCCCAACTCTGATTCCCCGCCTCTGATTCCCCAGCTCTGATTCCCCGCCTCCGATTCCCCGTGTTTGATCCCCTGCCTCTGATTCCCCGCCTCTGATTCCCCATCTCTGATTCACCGCCTTTGATTTGCCACCTCTGATTCCCCTTATCTGATTCCTCGCCACTGTTTCCCCGCCTCTGATTCCCCGCCTCTGATTCCCCATATCTCATTCCCCGCCTCTGATTCGCCAGCTATGATTCCCCGCCTCTGATTCCCCGTGTCTGATTCCCTGCCTCTGATTCCCCGCCTCTGATTCCACATCTCTGATTCACCACCTCTGTTTCCCCGCGTCTGATTCCCCGCCTCTGATTCCCCAGCTCTGATTCCTCGCCTCTGATTCCCTTCCTCTGATTCCCAACCACTCATTTCCCACCTCTGATTTCCCATATTGATTCCCTGCGTCTGATTCCCCGCCTCTGATTCCCCAACTCTGATTCCCCGCCTCTGATTCCCCAGCTCTGATTCCCCTCCTCTGATTCCCCGTGTTTGATTCCCTGCCTCTGATTCCCGGCCTCTGATTCCCCATCTCTGATTCACCGCCTTTGATTCGCCACCTCTGATTCCCCATATCTGATTCCCCGCCTCTGTTTCCCCGCCTCTGATTCCCGGACTCTGATTCCCCACCTATGATTCCCGGCCTCTTATTCCCGGCATCTGATTCAGGCCTCTGATTCCCGGCCTCTGATTCCCTGCTTCTGATTCTGATTCCCTGCCTCTGATTCCCCATCTCTGATTCCGCACATCTGATTCCCTGCCTCTGATTCCCCACGTCTGATTCCCCATATCTGACTCCCCGCCTCTGTTTCCCCGCCTCTGATTCCCCGCCTCTGTTTCCCAATATCTAAGTCCCCGCCTCTGATTCCCCAACTCTGATTCCCCACCTCTGTTTCCCCAGCTCTGATTCCCCGCCTCTGATTCCCCGCATCTGATTCCCTGCATCTGATTCCAAGCCTCTGATTCCCTGCCTCTGATTCCCAACCTCTGATTCCCCACCTCTGATTCCCCATATCTGAATCCCCGCCTCTGTTTCCCCGCCTCTGATTCCCCACCTCTGTTTCCCCATATCTGATTCCCGGCCTCTGATTCCCCGCATCTGATTCCCCGCCTCTGATTCCCTGCCTCTGATTCCCCATCTCCGATTCCGCACATCTGATTCCCTGCCTCTGATTCCCCGCCTCTGATTCCCCGCCTCTGATTCCCTGCCTCTGATTCCCAACCTCTGATTCCCCACCTCTGATTCCCCATATCTGATTCCCCGCCTCTGTTTCCCCGCCTCTGATTCCCCTCCTCTGATTCCCCAACTCTAATTCCCCGCCTCTGATTCCCCAGCTCTGATTCCCCGTGTTTGATTCCCTGCCTCTGATTCCCTGCCCTGATTCCCCATCTCTTTTTCACCGCCTTTGATTCGCCACCTCTGATTCCCCATATCTGATTCCCCGCCTCTGTTTCCCCGCCTCTGATTCCCTGACCCTGTTTCCCCATATCTGATTCCCTGCCTCTGATTCCCCAACTCTGATTCCCCGCCTCTGATTCCCCAGCTCTGATTCCCCGCCTCTGATTTCCCGTGTTTGATTCCCTGCCTCTGATCCCCGGCCTCTGATTCCCCATCTCTGATTCACCGCCTTTGATTCGCCACCTCTGATTCCACATATCTGATTCCCCACCTCTGTTTCCCCGCCTCTGATTCCCCGCCTCTGATTCTCCATATCTCATTCCCCGCCTCTGAATCCCCATCTCTGATTCCCGGACTCTGATTCCCCACCTCTGATTCCCGGCCTCTTATTCCCAGCATCTGATTCCCGGCCTCTGATTCCCGGCCTCTGATTCCCCGCTTCTGATTCTGATTCCCTGCCTCTGATTCCCCATCTCTGATTCCGCACATCTGATTCCCTGCCTCTGATTCCCCACCTCTGATTCCCCATATCTGATATCCCGCCTCTGTTTCCCCGCCTCTGATTCCCCGCCTCTGTTTCCCCATATCTAATTCCCAACCTCTGATGCCCCAACTCTGATTCCCTGCCTCTGATTCCCCGCGTTCTATTCCCTGCCTCTGATTCCCCGCCTGTGATTCCCCATCTCTGATTCACCACCTCTGATTCCCCACCTCTGATTCCCCATATCTAATTCCCCGCCTCTGTTTGCCCGCCTCTGATTCCCCGCCTCTGTTTCCCCATATCTGATTCCCCGCCTCTGAATCCCCAACTCTGATTCCCTGCCTCTGATTCCCCAGCTCTGATTCCCCGCCTTTGATTCCCCCGTCTGATTCCCAGCCTCTGAAACCCCGTGTCTGATTTCTTGCCTCTGATTCCCCGCCTCTGATTCCCCATCTCTGATTCACAGCCTCTGATTCCCCACCTCTGATTCCCCATCTCTGATTCCGCACATCTGATTCCCTGCCTCTGATTCCCCGACTCTGACCCCCACCTCTGATTCCCCAGCTCTGATTCCCCGCCTCTGATTCCCCAACTCTGATTCCCCGCCTCTGATTCCCCAGCTCTGATTCCCCGCCTCTGATTCCCCGTGTTTGATTCCCTGCCTCTGATTCCCCGCCTCTGATTCCCCATCTCTGATTCACCGCCTTTGATTCGCCACCTCTGATTCCCCATATCTGATTCCTCGCCTCTGTTTCCCCGCCTCTGATTCCCCGCCTCTGATTCCCCATATCTCATTCCCCGCCTCTGATTCCCCATCTCTGATTCCCGGACTCTGATTCCCCACCTCTGATTCCCGGCCTCTTATTCCCGGCATCTGATTCCGGCCTCTGATTCCCGGTCTCTGATTCCCTGCTTCTGATTCCCCATCTCTGATTCCGCAAATCTAATTCCCTGCCTCTGATTCCCCACCTCTGATTCCCCATATCTGATTCCCCGCCTCTGTTTCCCCGCCTCTGATTCCCCGCCTCTGTTTCCCCATATCTAAGTCCCGGCCTCTGATTCCCCAACTTTGATTCCCCACCTCTGATTCCCCAGCTCTGATTCCCCGCCTCTGATTCCCCGCATCTGATTTCATGCATCTGATTCCCAGCCTCTGATTCCCAGCCTCTGATTCCCAACCTCTGATTCCCCACCTCTGATTCCCCATATCTGATTCCTCACCTCTGTTTCCCCGCCTCTGATTCCCCGCCTCTGTTTCCCCATATCTGATCCCCGCCTCTATTTGCCCGCCTCTGATTCCCCGCCTCTGTTTCCCCATATCTGATTCCCCGCCTCTGAATCCCCAACTCTGATTCCCTGCCTCTAATTTCCCAGCTCTGATTCCCCGCCTCTGATTCCCCGCGTCTGATTACCGGCCTCTGATTCCCCGCCTCTGATTCCCCATCTCTGATTCACAACCTCTGATTCCCCACCTCTGATACCGCATATCTGATTCCCCACCTCTGTTACCCCGCCTCTGATTCCCCACCTCTGATTCCCAATATCTGATTCCCCGCCTCTGATTACCCACCTCTGATTCCCCGCCTCTGATTCCCCGCCTCTGATTCGCCAGCTATGATTCCCCGCCTCTTATTCCTCACGTCTGATTCCCTGCCTCTGATTCCCCGCCTCTGATTCCATATCTCTGATTCACCACCTCTGATTCCCCGCGTCTGATTCCCCGCCTCTGATTCCCAATCTCTGATTCCCCATCTCTGATTCCCCAATTCTGATTCCCCGCCTCTGATTCCCCGTGTTTGATTCCCTGCCTCTGATTCCCGGCCACTGATTCCCCATCTCTGATTCACCGCCTTTGATTCGCCACCTCTGATTCCCCATATCTGATTCCCCGCCTCTGTTTCCCCGCCTCTGATTCCCCGCCTCTGATTCCCCATATCTCATTCCCCGCCTCTGAATCCCCATCTCTGATTCCCGGACTTTGATTCCCCACCTCTGATTCCCGGCCTCTTATTCCCGGCATCTGATTCCGGCCTCAGATTCCCGGCCTCTGATTCCCTGCTTCTAATTCTGATTCCCTGCCTTTGATTCCCCATCTCTGATTCCGCACATCTGATTCCCTGCCTCTGATTCCCCATCTCTGATTCCCCATATCTGATTCCCCGCCTCTGTTTCCCCGCCTCTGATTCCCCGCCTCTGTTTCCCCATATCTAATTCCCAACCTCTGATGCCCCAACTCTGATTCCCTGCCTCTGATTCCCCGCGTTCTATTCCCTGCCTCTGATTCCCCGCCTGTGATTCACCATCTCTGATTCACCACCTCTGATTCCCCACCTCTGATTCCCCATATCTAATTCCCCGCCTCTGTTTGCCCGCCTCTGATTCCCCGCCTCTGTTTCCCCATATCTGATTCCCCGCCTCTGAATCCCCAACTCTGATTCCCTGCCTCTGATTCCCCAGCTCTGATTCCCCGCCTTTGATTCCCCCGTCTGATTCCCAGCCTCTGAAACCCCGTGTCTGATTTCTTGCCTCTGATTCCCCGCCTCTGATTCCCCATCTCTGATTCACAGCCTCTGATTCCCCACCTCTGATTCCCCATCTCTGATTCCGCACATCTGATTCCCTGCCTCTGATTCCCCGACTCTGATCCCCACCTCTGATTCCCCAGCTCTGATTCCCCGCCTCTGATTCCCCAACTCTGATTCCCCGCCTCTGATTCCCCAGCTCTGATTCCCCGCCTCTGATTCACCGTGTTTGATTGCCTGCCTCTGATTCCCCGCCTCTGATTCCCCATCTCTGATTCACCGCCTTTGATTCGCCACCTCTGATTCCACATATCTGATTCCTCGCCTCTGTTTCCCCGCCTCTGATTCCCCGCCTCTGATTCCCCATATCTCATTCCCCGCCTCTGATTCCCCATCTCTGATTCCCGGACTCTGATTCCCCACCTCTGATTCCCGGCCTCTTATTCCCGGCATCTGATTCCGGCCTCTGATTCCCGGTCTCTGATTCCCTGCTTCTGATTCCCCATCTCTGATTCCGCAAATCTAATTCCCTGCCTCTGATTCCCCACCTCTGATTCCCCATATCTGATTCCCCGCCTCTGTTTCCCCGCCTCTGATTCCCCGCCTCTGTTTCCCCATATCTAAGTCCCGGCCTCTGATTCCCCAACTTTGATTCCCCACCTCTGATTCCCCAGCTCTGATTCCCCGCCTCTGATTCCCCGCATCTGATTCCATGCATCTGATTCCCAGCCTCTGATTCCCAGCCTCTGATTCCCAACCTCTGATTCCCCACCTCTGATTCCCCATATCTGATTCCTCGCCTCTGTTTCCCCGCCTCTGATTCCCCGCCTCTGTTTCCCCATATCTTATCCCCGCCTCTATTTGCCCGCCTCTGATTCCCCGCCTCTGTTTCCCCATATCTGATTCCCCGCCTCTGAATCCCCAACTCTGATTCCCTGCCTCTAATTTCCCAGCTCTGATTCCCCGCCTCTGATTCCCCGCGTCTGATTACCGGCCTCTGATTCCCCGCCTCTGATTCCCCATCTCTGATTCACAACCTCTGATTCCCCACCTCTGATACCGCATATCTGATTCCCCACCTCTGTTACCCCGCCTCTGATTCCCCACCTCTGACTCCCAATATCTGATTCCCCGCCTCTGATTACCCACCTCTGATTCCCCGCCTCTGATTCCCCGCCTCTGATTCGCCAGCTATGATTCCCCGCCTCTTATTCCTCACGTCTGATTCCCTGCCTCTGATTCCCCGCCTCTGATTCCACATCTCTGATTCACCACCTCTGATTCCCCGCGTCTGATTCCCCGCCTCTGATTCCCCATCTCTGATTCCCCATCTCTGATTCCCCAATTCTGATTCCCCGCCTCTGATTCCCCGTGTTTGATTCCCTGCCTCTGATTCCCGGCCACTGATTCCCCATCTCTGATTCACCGCCTTTGATTCGCCACCTCTGATTCCACATATCTGATTCCCCGCCTCTGTTTCCCCGCCTCTGATTCCCCGCCTCTGATTCCCCATATCTCATTCCCCGCCTCTGAATCCCCATCTCTGATTCCCGGACTCTGATTCCCCACCTCTCATTCCCGGCCTCTTATTCCCGGCATCTGATTCCGGCCTCTGATTCCCGGCCTCTGATTCCCTGCTTCTAATTCTGATTCCCTGCCTTTGATTCCCCATCTCTGATTCCGCACATCTGATTCCTTGCCTCTGATTCCCCATCTCTGATTCCCCATATCTGATTCCCCGCCTCTGTTTCCCCGCCTCTGATTCCCAACCTCTGCTTCCCCACCTCTGATTCCCCGCCTCTGATTCCCTGCCTCTGACTCCCTGCCTCTGATTCCCCATCTCCGATTCCGCACATCTGATTCCCCGCCTCTGATTCCATGCCTCTGATTCCCAACCTCTGATTCCCCACCTCTGATTCCCCATATCTGATTCCCCGCCTCTGTTTCCCCGCCTCTGATTCCCCTCCTCTGATTCCCCAACTCTAATTCCCCGCCTCTGATTCCCCAGCTCTGATTCCCCGTGTTTGATTCCCTGCCTCTGATTCCCTGCCCTGATTCCCCATCTCTGTTTCACCGCCTTTGATTCGCCACCTCTGATTCCCCATATCTGATTCCCCGCCTCTGTTTCCCCGCCTCTGATTCCCTGCCTCTGATTCCCAACCTCTGATTCCACACCTCTGATTCCCCATATCTGATTCCCCGCCTCTGTTTCCCCGCCTCTGATTCCCTGCCCCTGTTTCCCCATATCTGATTCCCTGCCTCTGATTCCCCAACTCTGATTCCCCGCCTCTGATTCCCCAGCTCTGATTCCCCGCCTCTGATTTCCCGTGTTTGATTCCCTGCCTCTGATTCCCCGCCTCTGATTCCCCACCTCTGATTCACCGCCTTTGATTCGCCACCTCGGATTCCACATATCTGATTCCCCACCTCTGTTTCCCCGCCTCTGATTCCCCGCCTCTGATTCTCCATATCTCATTCCCCGCCTCTGAATCCCCATCTCTGATTCCCGGACTCTGATTCCCCACCTCTGATTGCCGGCCTCTTATTCCCAGCATCTGATTCCCGGCCTCTGATTCCCGGCCTCTGATTCCCCGCTTCTGATTCTGATTCCCAGCCTCTGATTCCCCATCTCTGATTCCGCACATCTGATTCCCTGCCTCTGATTCCCCACCTCTGATTCCCCATATCTGATTTCCCGCATCTGTTTCCCCGCCTCTGATTCCCTGCCTCTGTTTCCCCATATCTAATTCTCAACCTCTGATGCCCCAACTCTGATTCCCTGCCTCTGATTCCCCGCGTTCTATTCCCTGCCTCTGATTCCCCGCCTGTGATTCCCCATCTCTGATTCACCACCTCTGATTCCCCACCTCTGATTCCCCATATCTAATTCCCCGCCTCTGTTTGCCCGCCTCTGATTCCCCGCCTCTGTTTCCCCATATCTGATTCCCCGCCTCTGAATCCCCAACTCTGATTCCCTGCCTCTGATTCCCCAGCTCTGATTCCCCGCCTTTGATTCGCCCCGTCTGATTCCCAGCCTCTGAATCCCCGTGTCTGATTTCCTGCCTCTGATTCCCCGCCTCTGATTCCCCATCTCTGATTCACAGCCTCTGATTCCCCACCTCTGATTCCCCATCTCTGATTCCGCACATCTGATTCCCTGCCTCTGATTCCCCAGCTCTGAATCCCCGCCTCTGATTCCCCAACTCTGATTCCCCGCCTCTGATTCCCCAGCTCTGATTCCCCGCCTCTGATTCCCCGTGTTTGATTCCCTGCCTCTGATTCCCCGCCTCTGATTCACCATCTCTGATTAAACGCCTTTGATTCTCCACCTCTGATTCCCCATATCTGATTCCTCGCCTCTGTTTCCCCGCCTCTGATTCCCCTCCTCTGATTCCCCATATCTCATTCCCCGCCTCTGATTCCCCATCTCTGATTCCCGGACTCTGATTCCCCACCTCTGATTCCCGGCCTCTTATTCCCAGCATCTGTTTCCGGCCTCTGATTCCCGGCCTCTGATTCCCTGCCTCTGATTCCCCACCTCTGATTCCCCATATCTGATTCCCCGCCTCTGTTTCCCCGCCTCTGATTCCCCGCCTCTGTTTCCCCATATCTAAGTCCCCGCCTCTGATTCGCCAACTTTGATTCCCCACCTCTGATTCCCCAGCTCTGATTACCCGCCTCTGATTCCCCGCATCTGATTCCATGCATCTGATTCCCAGCCTCTGATTCTCAGCCTCTGTTTCCCAACCTCTGATTCCCCACCTCTGATCCCCATACCTGATTCCCCGCCTCTGTTTCCCCGCCTCTGATTCCCCGCCTCTGTTTCCCCATATCTGATCCCCGCCTCTATTTGCCCGCCTCTGATTCCCCGCCTCTGTTTCCCCATATCTGATTCCCCGCCTCTGAATCCCCAACTCTGATTCCCTGCCTCTAATTTCCCAGCTCTGATTCCCCGCCTCTGATTCCCCGCGTCTGATTACCGACCTCTGATTCCCCGCCTCTGATTCCCCATCTCTGATTCACAACCTCTGATTCCCCACCTCTGATACCCCATATCTGATTCCCCACCTCTGTTTCCCCGCCTCTGATTCCCCACCTCTGATTCCCCATATCTGATTCCCCGCCTCTGTTTCCCCGCCTCTGATTCCACGCCTCTGTTTCCCAATATCTAAGTCCCCGCCTCTGATTCCCCAACTCTGATTCCCCACCTCTGATTCCCCAGCTCTGATTCCCCGCCTCTGATTCCCCGCATCTGATTCCCTGCATCTGATTCCAAGCCTCTGATTCCCTGCCTCTGATTCCCAACCTCTGATTCCCCACCTCTGATTCCCCATATCTGATTCCCAGCCTCTGTTTCCCCGCCTCTGATTCCCCGCCTCTGTTTCCCCATATCTGATTCCCGGCCTCTGATTCCCCGCCTCTGATTCGCCGCCTCTGATTCCCTGCCTCTGATTCCCCATCTCCGATTCCGCACATCTGATTCCCTGCCTCTGATTCCCCGCCTCTGATTCCCCGCCTCTGATTCCCTGCCTCTGAATCCCAACCTCTGATTCCCCACCTCTGATTCCCCGTGTTTGATACCCCGCCTCTGTTTCCCCACCTCTGATTCCCCGCCTCTGATTCCCCAACTCTAATTCCCCGCCTCTGATTCCCCATATCTGATTCCCCGCCTCTGTTTCCCCGCCTCTGAATCCCCGCCCCTGTTTCCCCATATCTGATTCCCTGCCTCTGATTCCACAACTTTGATTCCCAGCCTCTGATTCCCCCAGCTCTGATTCCCCGCCTCTGATTCCCCGTGTTTGATTCCCTGCCTCTGATTCCCCGCTTCTGATTCCCCATCTCTGATTCACCGCCTTTGATTCGCCACCTCTGATTCCCCATATCTGATTCCCCACCTCTGTTTCCCCGCCTCTGATTCCCCGCCTCTGATTCTCCATATCTCATTCCCCGCCTCTGAATCCCCATCTCTGATTCCCGGATTCTGATTCCACACCTCTGATTCCCGGCCTCTTATTCCCAGCATCTGATTCCAGGCCTATGATTCCCGGCCTCTGACTCCCCGCTTCTGATTCTGATTCCCTGCCTCTGATTCCCCATCTCTGATTCCGCACATCTGATTACCTGCCTCTGATTCCCCACCTCTGATTCCCCATATCTGATTCCCCGCCTCTGTTTCCACGCCTCTGATTCCCCGCCTCTGTTACCCCATATCTAATTCCCAACCTCTGATGCCCCAACTCTGATTCCCCGCCTCTGATTCCCCAGCTCTGATTCCCCGCCTCTGATTCCCCGCATTCGATTCCACATATCTGATTCCCCGCCTCTGTTTCCCCGCCCCTGATTCCCCGCCTCTGTTTCCCCATATCTGTTTCCCCGCCTCTGATTCCCAACTATGATTCCCCGCCTCTGATTCCCCAGCTCTGATTCCCTGCCTCTGATTCCCCGCGTTCTATTCCCTGCCTCTGATTCCCCGCCTGTGATTCCCCATCTCTGATTCACCACCTCTGATTCCCCACAACTGATTCCCCATATCTAATTCCCCGCCTCTGTTTGCCCGCCTCTGATTCCCCGCCTCTGTTTCCCCATATCTGATTCCCCGCCTCTGAATCCCCAACTCTGATTCCCTGCCTCTGAATCCCCAGCTTCATTCCCCGCCTTTGATTCCCCCCGTCTGATTCCCAGCCTCTGAATCCCCGTGTCTGATAACCTGCCTCTGATTCCCCACCTCTGATTCCCCATCTATGATTCCGCACATCCGATTCCCTGCCTCTGATTCCCCGACTCTGATTCCCCACCTCTGATTCCCCAGCTCTGATTCCCCGCCTCTGATTCCCCAACTCTGATTCCCCGCCTCTGATTCCCCAGCTCTGATTCCCCGCCTCTGATTCCCCGTGTTTGATCCCCTGCCTCTGATTCCCCGCCTCTGATTCCCCATCTCTGATTCACCGCCTTTGATTTGCCACCTCTGATTCCCCTTATCTGATTCCTCGCCACTGTTTCCCCGCCTCTGATTCCCCGCCTCTGATTCCCCATATCTCATTCCCCGCCTCTGATTCGCCAGCTATGATTCCCCGCCTCTGATTCCCCGCGTCTGATTCCCTGCCTCTGATTCCCCGCCTCTGATTCCACATCTCTGATTCACCACCTCTGTTTCCCCGCGTCTGATTCCCCGCCTCTGATTCCCCATCTCTGATTCCCCATCTCTGATTCCCCAATTCTGATTCCCCGCCTCTGATTCCCCAGCTCTGATTCCTCGCCTCTGATTCCCTTCCTCTGATTCCCAACCACTCATTCCCCACCTCTGATTTCCCATATTGATTCCCTGCGTCTGATTCCTCGCCTCTGATTCCCCAACTCTGATTCCCCGCCTCTGATTCCCCAGCACTGATTCCCCTCCTCTGATTCCCCGTGTTTGATTCCCTGCCTCTGATTCCCGGCCTCTGATTCCCCATCTCTGATTCACCGCCTTTGATTCGCCACCTCTTATTCCCCATATCTGATTCCCCGCCTCTGTTTCCCCGCCTCTGATTCCCGGACTCTGATTCCCCACCTCTGATTCCCGGCCTCTTATTCCCGGCATCTGATTCAGGCCTCTGATTCCCGGCCTCTGATTCCCTGCTTCTGATTCTGATTCCCTGCCTCTGATTCCCCATCTCTGATTCCGCACATCTGATTCCCTGCCTCTGATTCCCCACCTCTGATTCCCCATATCTGACTCCCCGCCTCTGTTTCCCCGCCTCTGATTCCCCGCCTCTGTTTCCCAATATCTAAGTCCCCGCCTCTGATTCCCCAACTCTGATTCCCCACCTCTGTTTCCCCAGCTCTGATTCCCCGCCTCTGATTCCCCGCATCTGATTCCCTGCATCTGATTCCAAGCCTCTGATTCCCTGCCTCTGATTCCCAACCTCTGATTCCCCACCTCTGATTCCCCATATCTGAATCCCCGCCTCTGTTTCCCCGCCTCTGATTCCCCACCTCTGTTTCCCCATATCTGATTCCCGGCCTCTGATTCCCCGCCTCTGATTCCCCGCCTCTGATTCCCTGCCTCTGATTCCCCATCTCCGATTCCGCACATCTGATTCCCTGCCTCTGATTCCCCGCCTCTGATTCCCCGCCTCTGATTCCCTGCCTCTGATTCCCAACCTCTGATTCCCCACCTCTGATTCCCCATATCTGATTCCCCGCCTCTGTTTCCCCGCCTCTCATTCCCCTCCTCTGATTCCCCAACTCTAATTCCCCGCCTCTGATTCCCCAGCTCTGATTCCCCGTGTTTGATTCCCTGCCTCTGATTCCCTGCCCTGATTTCCCATCTCTTTTTCACCGCCTTTGATTCGCCACCTCTGATTCCCCATATCTGATTCCCCGCCTCTGTTTCCCCGCCTCTGATTCCCTGCCTCTGATTCCCAACCTCTGATTCCACACCTCTGATTCCCCATATCTGATTCCCCGCCTCTGTTTCCCCGCCTCTGATCACCTGCCCCTGTTTCCCCATATCTGATTCCCTGCCTCTGATTCCCCAACTCTGATTCCCCGCCTCTGATTCCCCAGCTCTGATTCCCCGCCTCTGATTTCCCGTGTTTGATTCCCTGCCTCTGATTCCCGGCCTCTGATTCCCCATCTCTGATTCACCGCCTTTGATTCGCCACCTCTGATTCCACATATCTGATTCCCCACCTCTGTTTCCCCGCCTTTGATTCCCCGCCTCTGATTCTCCATATCTCATTCCCCGCCTCTCAATCCCCATCTCTGATTCCTGGACTCTGATTCCCCATATCTGATTCCCCGCCTCTGATTCCCCGCGTCTGATTACCGGCCTCTGATTCCCCGCCTCTGATTCCCCATCTCTGATACACAACCTCTGATTCCCCATCTCTGATACCGCATATCTGATTCCCCACCTCTGTTTCCCCGCCTCTGATTCCCCACCTCTAATTCCCAATATCTGATTCCCCGCCTCTGATTCCCCACCTCTGATTCCCCGCCTCTGATTCCACGCCTCTGATTCGCCAGCTATGATTCCCCGCCTCTTATTCCCCGCGTCTGATTCCCTGCCTCTGATTCCCCGCCTCTGATTCCACATCTCTGATTCACCACCTCTGATTCCCCGCGTCTGATTCCCCGCCTCTGATTCCGCATCTCTGATTCCCCATCTCTGATTCCCCAATTCTGATTCCCCGCCTCTGATTCCCCGTGTTTGATTCCATGCCTCTGATTCCCGGCCACTGATTCCCCATCTCTGATTCACCGCCTTTGATTCGCCACCTCTGATTCCCCATAACTGATTCCCCGCCTCTGTTTCCCCGCCTCTGATTCCCCGCCTCTGATTCCCCATATCTCATTCCCCGCCTCTGAATCCCCATCTCTGATTCCCGGACTCTGATTCCCCACCTCTGATTCCCGGCCTCTTATTCCCGGCATCTGATTCCGGCCTCTGATTCCCGGCCTCTGATTCCCTGCTTCTAATTCTGATTCCCTGCCTTTGATTCCCCATCTCTGATTCCGCACATCTGATTCCCTGCCTCTGATTCCCCATCTCTGATTCCCCATATCTGATTCCCCGCCTCTGTTTCCTCGCCTCTGATACCCAACCTCTGCTTCCCCACCTCTGATTCCCCGCCTCTGATTCCCTGCCTCTGATTCCCTGCCTCTGATTCCCCATCTCCGATTCCGCACATCTGATTCCCCGCCTCTGATTCCCTGCCTCTGATTCCCAACCTCTGATTCCCCACCTCTGATTCCCCATATCTGATTCCCCGCCTCTTTTTCCCCGCCTCTGATTCCCCTCCTCTGATTCCCCAACTCTAATTCCCCGCCTCTGATTCCCCAGCTCTGATTCCCCGTGTTTGATTCCCTGCCTCTGATTCCCTGCCCTGATTCCCCATCTCTGTTTCACCGCCTTTGATTCGCCACCTCTGATTCCCCATATCTGATTCCCCGCCTCTGTTTCCCCGCCTCTGATTCCCTGCCTCTGATTCCCAACCTCTGATTCCACACCTCTGATTCCCCATATCTGATTCCCCGCCTCTGTTTCCCCGCCTCTGATTCCCTGCCCCTGTTTCCCCATATCTGATTCCCTGCCTCTGATTCCCCAACTCTGATTCCCCGCCTCTGATTCCCCAGCTCTGATTCCCCGCCTCTGATTTCCCGTGTTAGATTCCCTGCCTCTGATTCCCCGCCTCTGATTCCCCACCTCTGATTCACCGCCTTTGATTCGCCACCTCTGATTCCACATATCTGATTCCCCACCTCTGTTTCCCCTCCTCTGATTCCCCGCCTCTGATTCTCCATATCTCATTCCCCGCCTTTGAATCCCCATCTCTGATTCCCGGACTCTGATTCCCCACCTCTGATTCCCGGCCTCTTATTCCCAGCATCTGATTCCCGGCCTCTGATTCCCGGCCTCTGATTCCCCGCTTCTGATTCTGATTCCCTGCCTCTGATTCCCCATCTCTGATTCCGCACATCTGATTCCCTGCCTCTGATTCCCCACCTCTGATTCCCCATATCTGATTTCCCGCATCTGTTTCCCCGCCTCTGATTCCCCGCCTCTGTTTCCCCATATCTAATTCTCAACCTCTGATGCCCCAACTCTGATTCCCTGCCTCTGATTCCCCGCGTTCTATTCCCTGCCTCTGATTCCCCGCCTGTGATTCCCCATCTCTGATTCACCACCTCTGATTCCCCACCTCTGATTCCCCATATCTAATTCCCCGCCTCTGTTTGCCCGCCTCTGATTCCCCGCCTCTGTTTCCCCATATCTGATTCCCCGCCTCTGAATCCCCAACTCTGATTCCCTGCCTCTGATTCCCCAGCTCTGATTCCCCGCCTTTGATTCGCCCCGTCTGATTCCCAGCCTCTGAATCCCCGTGTCTGATTTCCTGCCTCTGATTCCCCGCCTCTGATTCCCCATCTCTGATTCACAGCCTCTGATTCCCCACCTCTGATTCCCCATCTCTGATTCCGCACATCTGATTCCCTGCCTCTGATTCCCCAGCTCTGATTCCCCGCCTCTGATTCCCCAACTCTGATTCCCCGCCTCTGATTCCCCAGCTCTGATTCCCCGCCTCTGATTCCCCGTGTTTGATTCCCTGCCTCTGATTCCCCGCCTCTGATTCACCATCTCTGATTCAACGCCTTTGATTCGCCACCTCTGATTCCCCATATCTGATTCCTCGCCTCTGTTTCCCCGCCTCTGATTCCCCTCCTCTCATTCCCCATATCTCATTCCCCGCCTCTGATTCCCCATCTCTGATTCCGGACTCTGATTCCCCACCTCTGATTCCCGGCCTCTTATTCCCAGCATCTGATTCCGGCCTCTGATTCCCGGCCTCTGATTCCCTGCTTCTGATTCCCCATCTTCGATTCCGCAAATCTAATTCCCCGCCTCTGATTCCCCGCCTCTGTTTCCCCATATCTAAGTCCCCGCCTCTGATTCGCCAACTTTGATTCCCCACCTCTGATTCCCCAGCTCTGATTACCCGCCTCTGATTCCCCGCATCTGATTCCATGCATCTGATTCCCAGCCTCTGATTCCCAGCCTCTGATTCCCAACCTCTGATTCCCCACCTCTGATCCCCATATTTGATTCCCCGCCTCTGTTTCCCCGCCTCTGATTCCCCGCCTCTGTTTCCCCATATCTGATCCCCGCCTCTATTTGCCCGCCTCTGATTCCCCGCCTCTGTTTCCCCATATCTGATTCCCCGCCTCTGAATCCCCAACTCTGATTCCCTGCCTCTAATTTCCCAGCTCTGATTCCCCGCCTCTGATTCCCCGCGTCTGATTACCGGCCTCTGATTCCCCGCCTCTGATTCCCCATCTCTGATTCACAACCTCTGATTCCCCACCTCTGATACCCCATATCTGATTCCCCGCCTCTGTCTCCCCGCCTCTGATTCCCCACCTCTGATTCCCAATATCTGATTCCCCGCCTCTGATTCCCCACCTCTGATTCCCTGCCTCTGATTCCCTGCCCTGATTCCCCATCTCTGTTTCACCGCCTTTGATTCGCCACCTCTGATTCCCCATATCTGATTCCCCGCCTCTGTTTCCCCGCCTCTGATTCCCTGCCTCTGATTCCCAACCTATGATTCCACACCTCTGATTCCCCATATCTGATTCCCCGCCTCTGTTTCCCTGCCTCTGATTCCCCGCCTGTGATTCCCCATCTCTGATTCACCACCTCTGATTCCCCACCTCTGATTCCCCATATCTAATTCCCCGCCTCTGTTTGCCCTCCTCTGATTCCCCGCCTCTGTTTCCCCATATCTGATTCCCCGCCTCTGAATCCCCAACTCTGATTCCCTGCCTCTGATTCCCCAGCTCTGATTCCACGCCTTTGATTCCCCCCGTCTGATTCCCAGTCTCTGAATCCCCGTGTCTGATTTCCTGCCTCTGACTCCCCGCCTCTGATTCCCCATCTCTGATTCACAACCTCTGATTCCCCACCTCTGATTCCCCATCTCTGATTCCGCACATCTGATTCCCTGCCTCTGATTCCCCAGCTCTGATTCCCCGCCTCTGATTCCCCAACTCTGATTCCCCGCCTCTGATTCCCCAGCTCTGATTACCCGCCTCTGATTCCCCGTGTTAGATTCCCTGCCTCTGATTCCCCGCCTCTGATTCACCATCTCTGATTCAACGCCTTTGATTCGCCACCTCTGATTCCCCATATCTGATTCCTCGCCTCTGTTTCCCCGCCTCTGATTCCCCTCCTCTGATTCCCCATATCTCATTCCCCGCCTCTGATTCCCCATCTCTGATTCCCGGACTCTGATTCCCCACCTCTGATTCCCGGCCTCTTATTCCCAGCATCTGATTCCGGCCTCTGATTCCCGGCCTCTGATTCCCTGCTTCTGATTCCCCATCTCTGATTCCGCAAATCTAATTCCCTGCCTCTGATTCCCCACCTCTGATTCCCCATATCTGATTCCCCGCCTCTGTTTCCCCGCCTCTGATTCCCCGCCTCTGTTTCCCCATATCTAAGTCCCCGCCTCTGATTCGCCAACTTTGATTCCCCACCTCTGATTCCCCAGCTCTGATTAACCGCCTCTGATTCCCCGCATCTGATTCCATGCATCTGATTCCCAGCCTCTGATTCCCAGCCTCTGATTCCCAACCTCTGATTCCCCACCTCTGATCCCCATATCTGATTCCCCGCCTCTGTTTCCCCGCCTCTGATTCCCCGCCTCTATTTCCCCATATCTGATCCCCGCCTCTATTTGCCCGCCTCTGATTCCCCGCCTCTGTTTCCCCATATCTGATTCCCCCCTCTGAATCCCCAACTCTGATTCCCTGCCTCTAATTTCCCAACTCTGATTCCCCGCCTCTGATTCCCCGCGTCTGATTACCGGCCTCTGATTCCCCGCCTCTGATTCCCCATCTCTGATTCACAACCTCTGATTCCCCACCTCTGATACCCCATATCTGATTCCCCGCCTCTGTCTCCCCGCCTCTGATTCCCCACCTCTGATTCCCAATATCTGATTCCCCGCCTCTGATTCCCCACCTCTGATTCCCTGCCTCTGATTCCCTGCCCTGATTCCCCATCTCTGTTTCACCGCCTTTGATTCGCCACCTCTGATTCCCCATACCTGATTCCCCGCCTCTGTTTCCCCGCCTCTGATTCCCTGCCTCTGATTCCCAACCTCTGATTCCACACCTCTGATTCCCCATATCTGATTCCCCGCCTCTGTTTCCCCGCCTCTGATTCCCTGCCCCTGTTTCCCCATATCTGATTCCCTGCCTCTGATTCCCCAACTCTGATTCCCCACCTCTGATTCCACATATCTGATTCCCCACCTCCGTTTCCCCGCCTCTGATTCCCCGCCTCTGATTCTCCATATCTCATTCCCCGCCTCTGAATCCCCATCTCTGATTCCCGGACTCTGATTCCCCACCTCTGATTCCCGGCCTCTTATTCCCAGCATCTGATTCCCGGCCTCTGATTCCCGGCCTCTGATTCACCGCTTCTGATTCTGATTCCCTGCCTCTGATTCCCCATCTCTGATTCCTCACATCTGATTCCCTGCCTCTGATTCCCCACCTCTGATTCCCCATATCTGATTTCCCGCCTCTGTTTCCCCGCCTCTGATTCCCCGCCTCTGTTTCCCCATATCTAATTCCCAACCTCTGATGCCCCAACTCTGATTCCCTGCCTCTGATTCCCCGCGTTCTATTCCCTGCCTCTGATTCCCCGCCTGTGATTCCCCATCTCTGATTCACCACCTCTGATTCCCCAACTCTGATTCCCCATATCTAATTCCCCGCCTCTGTTTGCCCGCCTCTGATTCCCCGCCTCTGTTTCCCCATATCTGATTCCCCGCCTCTGAATCCCCAACTCTGATTCCCTGCCTCTGATTCCCCAGCTCTGATTCCCCGCCTTTGATTCCCCCCGTCTGATTCCCAGCCTCTGAATCCCCGTGTCTGATTTCCTGCCTCTGATTCCCCGCCTCTGATTCCCCATCTCTGATTCACAGCCTCTGATTCCCCACCTCTGATTCCCCATCTCTGATTCCGCACATCTGAATCCCTGCCTCTGATTCCCCGACTCTGATCCCCACCTCTGATTCCCCAGCTCTGATTCCCCGCCTCTGATTCCCCAACTCTGATTCCCCGCCTCTGATTCCCCAGCTCTGATTCCCCGCTTCTGATTCCCCGTGTTTGATTCCCTGCCTCTGATTCCCCGCCTCTGATTCCCCATCTCTGATTCAACGCCTTTGATTCGCCACCTCTGATTCCCCATATCTGATTCCTCGCCTCTGTTTCCCCGCCTCTGATTCCCCTCCTCTGATTCCCCATATCTCATTCCCCGCCTCTGATTCCCTATCTCTGATTCCCGGACTCTGATTCCCCACCTCTGATTCCCGGCCTCTTATTCCCGGCATCTGATTGCGGCCTCTGATTCCCGGCCTCTGATTCCCTGCTTCTGATTCCCCATCTCTGATTCCGCAAATCTAATTCCCTGCCTCTGATTCCCCACCTCTGATTCCCCATATCTGATTCCCCGCCTCTGTATCCCCGCCTCTGATTCCCCGCCTCTGCTTCCCCATATCTAAGTCCCCGCCTCTGATTCCCCAACTTTGATTCCCCACCTCTGATTCCCCAGCTCTGATTCCCCGCCTCTGATTCCCCGCATCTGATTCCATGCATCTGATTCCCAGCCTCTGATTCCCAGCCTCTGATTCCCAACCTCTGATTCCCCACCTCTGATCCCCATATCTGATTCCCCGCCTCTGTTTCCCCGCCTCTGATTCCCCACCTCTGTTTCCCCATATCTGATCCCCGCCTCTATTTGCCCGCCTCTGATTCCCCGCCTCTGTTTCCCCATATCTGATTCCCCGCCTCTGAATCCCAACTCTGATTCCCTGCCTCTAATTTCCCAGCTCTGATTCCCCGCCTCTGATTCCCCGCGTCTGATTACCGGCCTCTGATTCCCCGCCTCTGATTCCCCATCTCTGATTCACAACCTCTGATTCCCCACCTCTGATACCCTATATCTGATTCCCCGCCTCTGTTTCCCCGCCTCTGATTCCCCACCTCTGATTCCCAATATCTGATTCCCCGCCTCTGATTCCCCACCTCTGATTCCCCGCCTCTTATTCGCCAGCTATGATTCCCCGCCTCTTATTCCCCGCGTCTGATTCCCTGCCTCTGATTCCCCGCCTCTGATTCCACATCTCTGATTCACCACCTCTGATTCCCCGCGTCTGATTCCCTGCCTCTGATTCCCCATCTCTGATTCCCCATCTCTGATTCCCCAATTCTGATTCCCCTCCTCTGATTCCCGGTGTTTGATTCCCTGCCTCTGATTCCCGGCCTCTTATTCCCCATCTCTGATTCACCGCCTTTGATTCGCCACCTCTGATTCGCCATATCTGATTCCCCGCCTCTGTTTCCCCGCCTCTGATTCCCCGCCTCTGATTCCCCATATCTCATTCCCCGCCTCTGAATCCCCATCTCTGATTCCCGGACTCTGATTCCCCACCTCTGATTTCCGGCCTCTTATTCCCGGCATCTGATTCCGGCCTCTGATTCCCGGCCTCTGATTCCCTGCTTCTGATTCTGATTCCCTGCCTTTGATTCCCCATCTCTGATTCCGCACATCTGATTCCCTGCCTCTGAATCCCCATCTCTGATTCCCCATATCTGATTCCCCGCCTCTGATTCCCCGCCTCTGTTTCCCAATATCTAAGTCCCCGCCTCTGATTCCCCAACTCTGATTCCCCACCTCTGATTCCCCAGCTCTGATTCCCTGCCTCTGATTCCCCGCCTCTGATTCCCTGCATCTGATTCCAAGCCTCTGATTCCCTGCCTCTGATTCCCAACCTCTGATTCCCCGCCTCTGATTCCCCGCCTCTGATTCCCCATATCTGATTCCCGGCCTCTGATTCCCCGCCTCTGATTCCCCGCCTCTGATTCCCTGCCTCTGATTCCCCATCTCCGATTCAGCACATCTGATTCCCTGCCTCTGATTCCCCGCCTCTGATTCCCCGCCTCTGATTCCCTGCCTCTGATTCCCAACCTCTGATTCCCCACCTCTGATTCCCCGTGTTTGATTCCCCGCCTCTGTTTCCCCGCCTCTGATTCCCCGCCTCTGATTCCCCAACTCTAATTCCCCGCCTCTGATTCCCCATATCTGATTCCCCGCCTCTGTTTCCCCGCCTCTGATTCCCCGCCCCTGTTTCCCCATATCTGATTCCCTGCCTCTGATTCCCCAACTTTGATTCCCAGCCTCTGATTCCCCAGCTCTGATTCCCCGCCTCTGATTCCCCGTGTTTGATTCCCTGCCTCTGATTCCCCGCCTCTGATTCCCCATCTCTGATTCACCACCTTTGATTCGCCACCTCTGATTCCCCATATCTGATTCCCCACCTCTGTTTTCCCGCCTCTGATTCCCCACCTCTGATTCTCCATATCTCATTCCCCGCCTCTGAATCCCCATCTCTGTTTCCCGGACTCTGATTCCCCAGCTCTGATTCCCGGCCTCTTATGCCCAGCATCTGATTCCAGGCCTCTGATTCCCGGCCTCTGACTCCCCGCTTCTGATTCTGATTCCCTGCCTCTGATTCCCCATCTCTGATTCCGCACATCTGATTACCTGCCTCTGATTCCCCACCTCTGATTCCCCATATCTGATTCCCCGCCTCTATTTCCCCGCCTCTGATTCCCCGCCTCTGTTTCCCCATATCAAATTCCCAACCTCTGATGCCCCAACTCTGATTCCCTGCCTCTGATTCCCCGCGTTCTATTCCCTGCCTCTGATTCCCCGCCTGTGATTCCCCATCTCTGATTCACCACCTCTGATTCCCCACCTCTGATTCCCCATATCTAATTCCCCGCCTCTGTTTGCCCGCCTCTGATTCCCCGCCTCTGTTTCCCCATATCTGATTCCCCGCCTCTGAATCCCCAACTCTGATTCCCTGCCTCTGATTCCCCAGCTCTGATTCCCCGCCTTTGATTCCCCCCGTCTGATTCCCAGCCTCTGAATCCCCGTGTCTGATTTCCTGCCTCTGATTCCCCGCCTCTGATTCCCCATCTCTGATTCACAGCCTCTGATTCCCCACCTCTGATTCCCCATCTCTGATTCCGCACATCTGATTCCCTGCCTCTGATTCCCCGACTCTGATCCCCACCTCTGATTCCCCAGCTCTGATTCCCCGCCTCTGATTCCCCAACTCTGATTCCCCGCCTCTGATTCCCCAGCTCTGATTCCCCGCTTCTGATTCCCCGTGTTTGATTCCCTGCCTCTGATTCCCCGCCTCTGATTCCCCATCTCTGATTCAACGCCTTTGATTCGCCACCTCTGATTCCCCATATCTGATTCCTCGCCTCTGTTTCCCCGCCTCTGATTCCCCTCCTCTGATTCCCCATATCTCATTCCCCGCCTCTGATTCCCTATCTCTGATTCCCGGACTCTGATTCCCCACCTCTGATTCCCGGCCTCTTATTCCCGGCATCTGATTCCGGCCTCTGATTCCCGGCCTCTGATTCCCTGCTTCTGATTCCCCACCTCTGATTCCCCAGCTCTGATTACCCGCCTCTGATTCCCCGCATCTGATTCCATGCATCTGATTCCCAGCCTCTGATTCCCAGCCTCTGATTCCCAACCTCTGATTCCCCACCTCTGATCCCCATATTTGATTCCCCGCCTCTGTTTCCCCGCCTCTGATTCCCCGCCTCTGTTTCCCCATATCTGATCCCCGCCTCTATTTGCCCGCCTCTGATTCCCCGCCTCTGTTTCCCCATATCTGATTCCCCGCCTCTGAATCCCCAACTCTGATTCCCTGCCTCTAATTTCCCAGCTCTGATTCCCCGCCTCTGATTCCCCGCGTCTGATTACCGGCCTCTGATTCCCCGCCTCTGATTCCCCATCTCTGATTCACAACCTCTGATTCCCCACCTCTGATACCCCATATCTGATTCCCCGCCTCTGTCTCCCCGCCTCTGATTCCCCACCTCTGATTCCCAATATCTGATTCCCCGCCTCTGATTCCCCACCTCTGATTCACTGCCTCTGATTCCCTGCCCTGATTCCCCATCTCTGTTTCACCGCCTTTGATTCGCCACCTCTAATTCCCCATATCTGATTCCCCGCCTCTGTTTCCCCGCCTCTGATTCCCTGCCTCTGATTCCCAACCTCTGATTCCACACCTCTGATTCCCCATATCTGATTCCCCGCCTCTTTTTCCCTGCCTCTGATTCCCCGCCTGTGATTCCCCATCTCTGATTCACCACCTCTGATTCCCCACTTCTGATTCCCCATATCTAATTCCCCGCCTCTGTTTGCCCTCCTCTGATTCCCCGCCTCTGTTTCCCCATATCTGATTCCCCGCCTCTGAATCCCCAACTCTGATTCCCTGCCTCTGATTCCCCAGCTCTGATTCCCCGCCTTTGATTCCCCCCGTCTGATTCCCAGCCTCTGAATCCCCGTGTCTGATTTCCTGCCTCTGACTCCCCGCCTCTGATTCCCCATCTCTGATTCACAACCTCTGATTCCCCACCTCTGATTCCCCATCTCTGATTCCGCACATCTGATTCCCTGCCTCTGATTCCCCAGCTCTGATTCCCCGCCTCTGATTCCCCAACTCTGATTCCCCGCCTCTGATTCCCCAGCTCTGATTCCCCGCCTCTGATTCCCCGTGTTTGATTCCCTGCCTCTGATTCCCCGCCTCTGATTCACCATCTCTGATTCAACGCCTTTGATTCGCCACCTCTGATTCCCCATATCTGATTCCTCGCCTCTGTTTCCCCGCCTCTGATTCCCCTCCTCTGATTCCCCATATCTCATTCCCCGCCTCTGATTCCCCATCTCTGATTCCCGGACTCTGATTCCCCGCCTCTGTTTCCCCGCCTCTGATTCCCCGCCTCTGTTTCCCCATATCTAAGTCCCCGCCTCTGATTCGCCAACTTTGATTCCCCACCTCTGATTCCCCAGCTCTGATTAACCGCCTCTGATTCCCCGCATCTGATTCCATGCATCTGATTCCCAGCCTCTGATTCCCAGCCTCTGATTCCCAACCTCTGATTCCCCACCTCTGATCCCCATATCTGATTCCCCGCCTCTGTTTCCCCGCCTCTGATTCCCCGCCTCTATTTCCCCATATCTGATCCCCGCCTCTATTTGACCGCCTCTGATTCCCCGCCTCTGTTTCCCCATATCTGATTCCCCCCTCTGAATCCCCAACTCTGATTCCCTGCCTCTAATTTCCCAACTCTGATTCCCCGCCTCTGATTCCCCGCGTCTGATTACCGGCCTCTGATTCCCCGCCTCTGATTCCCCATCTCTGATTCACAACCTCTGATTCCCCACCTCTGATACCCCATATCTGATTCCCCGCCTCTGTCTCCCCGCCTCTGATTCCCCACCTCTGATTCCCAATATCTGATTCCCCGCCTCTGATTCCCCACCTCTGATTCCCTGCCTCTGATTCCCTGCCCTGATTCCCCATCTCTGTTTCACCGCCTTTGATTCGCCACCTCTGATTCCCCATATCTGATTCCCCGCCTCTGTTCCCCGCCTCTGATTCCCTGCCTCTGATTCCCAACCTCTGATTCCACACCTCTGATTCCCCATATCTGATTCCCCGCCTCTGTTTCCCCGCCTCTGATTCCCTGCCCCTGTTTCCCCATATCTGATTCCCTGCCTCTGATTCCCCAACTCTGATTCCCCACCTCTGATTCCACATATCTGATTCCCCACCTCTGTTTCCCCGCCTCTGATTCCCCGCCTCTGATTCTCCATATCTCATTCCCCGCCTCTGAATCCCCATCTCTGATTCCCGGACTCTGATTCCCCACCTCTGATTCCCGGCCTCTTATTCCCAGCATCTGATTCCCGGCCTCTGATTCCCGGCCTCTGATTCCCCGCTTCTGATTCTGATTCCCTGCCTCTGATTCCCCATCTCTGATTCCTCACATCTGATTCCCTGCCTCTGATTCCCCACCTCTGATTCCCCATATCTGATTTCCCGCCTCTGTTTCCCCGCCTCTGATTCCCCGCCTCTGTTTCCCCATATCTAATTCCCAACCTCTGATGCCCCAACTCTGATTCCCTGCCTCTGATTCCCCGCGTTCTATTCCCTGCCTCTGATTCCCCGCCTGTGATTCCCCATCTCTGATTCACCACCTCTGATTCCCCAACTCTGATTCCCCATATCTAATTCCCCGCCTCTGTTTGCCCGCCTCTGATTCCCCGCCTCTGTTTCCCCATATCTGATTCCCCGCCTCTGAATCCCCAACTCTGATTCCCTGCCTCTGATTCCCCAGCTCTGATTCCCCGCCTTTGATTCCCCCCGTCTGATTCCCAGCCTCTGAATCCCCGTGTCTGATTTCCTGCCTCTGATTCCCCGCCTCTGATTCCCCATCTCTGATTCACAGCCTCTGATTCCCCACCTCTGATTCCCCATCTCTGATTCCGCACATCTGAATCCCTGCCTCTGATTCCCCGACTCTGATCCCCACCTCTGATTCCCCAGCTCTGATTCCCCGCCTCTGATTCCCCAACTCTGATTCCCCGCCTCTGATTCCCCAGCTCTGATTCCCCGCTTCTGATTCCCCGTGTTTGATTCCCTGCCTCTGATTCCCCGCCTCTGATTCCCCATCTCTGATTCAACGCCTTTGATTCGCCACCTCTGATTCCCCATATCTGATTCCTCGCCTCTGTTTCCCCGCCTCTGATTCCCCTCCTCTGATTCCCCATATCTCATTCCCCGCCTCTGATTCCCTATCTCTGATTCCCGGACTCTGATTCCCCACCTCTGATTCCCGGCCTCTTATTCCCGGCATCTGATTGCGGCCTCTGATTCCCGGCCTCTGATTCCCTGCTTCTGATTCCCCATCTCTGATTCCGCAAATCTAATTCCCTGCCTCTGATTCCCCACCTCTGATTCCCCATATCTGATTCCCCGCCTCTGTATCCCCGCCTCTGATTCCCCGCCTCTGCTTCTCCATATCTAAGTCCCCGCCTCTGATTCCCCAACTTTGATTCCCCACCTCTGATTCCCCAGCTCTGATTCCCCGCCTCTGATTCCCCGCATCTGATTCCATGCATCTGATTCCCAGCCTCTGATTCCCAGCCTCTGATTCCCAACCTCTGATTCCCCACCTCTGATCCCCATATCTGATTCCCCGCCTCTGTTTCCCCGCCTCTGATTCCCCACCTCTGTTTCCCCATATCTGATCCCCGCCTCTATTTGCCCGCCTCTGATTCCCCGCCTCTGTTTCCCCATATCTGATTCCCCGCCTCTGAATCCCAACTCTGATTCCCTGCCTCTAATTTCCCAGCTCTGATTCCCCGCCTCTGATTCCCCGCGTCTGATTACCGGCCTCTGATTCCCCGCCTCTGATTCCCCATCTCTGATTCACAACCTCTTATTCCCCACCTCTGATACCCTATATCTGATTCCCCGCCTCTGTTTCCCCGCCTCTGATTCCCCACCTCTGATTCCCAATATCTGATTCCCCGCCTCTGATTCCCCACCTCTGATTCCCCGCCTCTTATTCGCCAGCTATGATTCCCCGCCTCTTATTCCCCGCGTCTGATTCCCTGCCTCTGATTCCCCGCCTCTGATTCCACATCTCTGATTCACCACCTCTGATTCCCCGCGTCTGATTCCCTGCCTCTGATTCCCCATCTCTGATTCCCCATCTCTGATTCCCCAATTCTGATTCCCCTCCTCTGATTCCCGGTGTTTGATTCCCTGCCTCTGATTCCCGTCCTCTTATTCCCCATCTCTGATTCACCGCCTTTGATTCGCCACCTCTGATTCGCCATATCTGATTCCCCGCCTCTGTTTCCCCGCCTCTGATTCCCCACCTCTGATTCCCCATATCTCATTCCCCGCCTCTGAATCCCCATCTCTGATTCCCGGACTCTGATTCCCCACCTCTGATTTCCGGCCTCTTATTCCCGGCATCTGATTCCGGCCTCTGATTCCCGGCCTCTGATTCCCTGCTTCTGATTCTGATTCCCTGCCTTTGATTCCCCATCTCTGATTCCGCACATCTGATTCCCTGCCTCTGAATCCCCGTCTCTGATTCCCCATATCTGATTCCCCGCCTCTGATTCCCCGCCTCTGTTTCCCAATATCTAAGTCCCCGCCTCTGATTCCCCAACTCTGATTCCCCACCTCTGATTCCCCAGCTCTGATTCCCTGCCTCTGATTCCCCGCCTCTGATTCCCTGCATCTGATTCCAAGCCTCTGATTCCCTGCCTCTGATTCCCAACCTCTGATTCCCCGCCTCTGATTCCCCGCCTCTGATTCCCCATATCTGATTCCCGGCCTCTGATTCCCCGCCTCTGATTCCCCGCCTCTGATTCCCTGCCTCTGATTCCCCATCTCCGATTCCGCACATCTGATTCCCTGCCTCTGATTCCCCGCCTCTGATTCCCCGCCTCTGATTCCCTGCCTCTGATTCCCAACCTCTGATTCCCCACCTCTGATTCCCCGTGTTTGATTCCCCGCCTCTGTTTCCACGCCTCTGATTCCCCGCCTCTGATTCCCCAACTCTAATTCCCCGCCTCTGATTCCCCATATCTGATTCCCCGCCTCTGTTTTCCCGCCTCTGATTCCCCGCCCCTGTTTCCCCATATCTGATTCCCTGCCTCTGATTCCCCAACTTTGATTCCCAGCCTCTGATTCCCCAGCTCTGATTCCCCGCCTCTGATTCCCCGTGTTTGATTCCCTGCCTCTGATTCCCCGCCTCTGATTCCCCATCTCTGATTCACCACCTTTGATTCGCCACCTCTGATTCCCCATATCTGATTCCCCACCTCTGTTTTCCCGCCTCTGATTCCCCACCTCTGATTCTCCATATCTCATTCCCCGCCTCTGAATCCCCATCTCTGTTTCCCGGACTCTGATTCCCCACCTCTGATTCCCGGCCTCTTATTCCCAGCATCTGATTCCAGGCCTCTGATTCCCGGCCTCTGACTCCCCGCTTCTGATTCTGATTCCCTGCCTCTGATTCCCCATCTCTGATTCCGCACATCTGATTACCTGCCTCTGATTCCCCACCTCTGATTCCCCATATCTGATTCCCCGCCTCTGTTTCCCCGCCTCTGATTCCCCGCCTCTGTTTCCCCATATCTAATTCCCAACCTCTGATGCCCCAACTCATTCCCTGCCTCTGATTCCCCGCGTTCTATTCCCTGCCTCTGATTCCCCGCCTGTGATTCCCCATCTCTGATTCACCACCTCTGATTCCCCACCTCTGATTCCCCATATCTAATTCCCCGCCTCTGTTTGCCCGCCTCTGATTCCCCGCCTCTGTTTCCCCATATCTGATTCGCCGCCTCTGAATCCCCAACTCTGATTCCCTGCCTCTGATTCCCCAGCTCTGATTCCCCGCCTTTGATTCCCCCCGTCTGATTCCCAGCCTCTGAATCCCCGTGTCTGATTTCCTGCCTCTGATTCCCCGCCTCTGATTCCCCATCTCTGATTCACAGCCTCTGATTCCCCACCTCTGATTCCCCATCTCTGATTCCGCACATCTGATTCCCTGCCTCTGATTCCCCGACTCTGATCCCCACCTCTGATTCCCCAGCTCTGATTCCCCGCCTCTGATTCCCCAACTCTGATTCCCCGCCTCTGATTCCCCAGCTCTGATTCCCCGCTTCTGATTCCCCGTGTTTGATTCCCTGCCTCTGATTCCCCGCCTCTGATTCCCCATCTCTGATTCAACGCCTTTGATTCGCCACCTCTGATTCCCCATATCTGATTCCTCGCCTCTGTTTCCCCGCCTCTGATTCCCCTCCTCTGATTCCCCATATCTCATTCCCCGCCTCTGATTCCCTATCTCTGATTCCCGGACTCTGATTCCCCACCTCTGATTCCCGGCCTCTTATTCCCGGCATCTGATTCCGGCCTCTGATTCCCGGCCTCTGATTCCCTGCTTCTGATTCCCCATCTCTGATTCCGCAAATCTAATTCCCTGCCTCTGATTCCCCACCTCTGATTCCCCATATCTGATTCCCCGCCTCTGTATCCCCGCCTCTGATTCCCCGCCTCTGCTTCCCCATATCTAAGTCCCCGCCTCTGATTCCACAACTTTGATTCCCCACCTCTGATTCCCCAGCTCTGATTCCCCGCCTCTGATTCCCCGCATCTGATTCCATGCATCTGATTCCCAGCCTCTGATTCCCAGCCTCTGATTCCCAACCTCTGATTCCCCACCTCTGATCCCCATATCTGATTCCCCGCCTCTGTTTCCCCGCCTCTGATTCCCCACCTCTGTTTCCCCATATCAGATCCCCGCCTCTATTTGCCCGCCTCTGATTCCCCGCCTCTGTTTCCCCATATCTGATTCCCCGCCTCTGAATCCCCAACTCTGATTCCCTGCCTCCAATTTCCCAGCTCTGAATCCCCGCCTCTGATTCCCCGCGTCTGATTACCGGCCTCTGATTCCCCGCCTCTGATTCCCCATCTCTGTTTCACAACCTCTGATTCCCCACCTCTGATAACCCATATCTGATTCCCCGCCTCTGTTTCCCCGCCTCTGATTCCCCACCTCTGATTCCCAATATCTGATTCCCCGCCTCTGATTCCCCACCTCTGATTCCCCGCCTCTTATTCGCCAGCTATGATTCCCCGCCTCTTATTCCCCGCGTCTGATTCCCTGCCTCTGATTCCCCGCCTCTGATTCCACATCTCTGATTCACCACCTCTGATTCCCCGCGTCTGATTCCCTGCCTCTGATTCCCCATCTCTGATTCCCCATCTCTGATTCCCCAATTCTGATTCTCCTCCTCTGATTCCCGGTGTTTGATTCCCTGCCTCTGATTCCCGGCCTCTTATTCCCCATCTCTGATTCACCGCCTTTGATTCGCCACCTCTGATTCGCCATATCTGATTCCCCGCCTCTGTTTCCCCGCCTCTGATTCCCCGCCTCTGATTCCCCATATCTCATTCCCCGCCTCTGAATCCCCATCTCTGATTCCCGGACTCTGATTCCCCACCTCTGATTTCCGGCCTCTTATTCCCGGCATCTGATTCCGGCCTCTGATTCCCGGCCTCTGATTCCCTGCTTCTGATTCTGATTCCCTGCCTTTGATTCCCCATCTCTGATTCCGCACATCTGATTCCCTGCCTCTGATTCCCCATCTCTGATTCCCCATATCTGATTCCCCGCCTCTGATTCCCCGCCTCTGTTTCCCAATATCTAAGTCCCCGCCTCTGATTCCCCAACTCTGATTCCCCACCTCTGATTCCCCAGCTCTGATTCCCTGCCTCTGATTCCCCGCCTCTGATTCCCTGCATCTGATTCCAAGCCTCTGATTCCCTGCCTCTGATTCCCAACCTCTGATTCCCCGCCTCTGATTCCCCGCCTCTGTTTCCCCATATCTGATTCCCGGCCTCTGATTCCCCGCCTCTGATTCCCCGCCTCTGATTCCCTGCCTCTGATTCCCAACCTCTGATTCCCCACCTCTGATTCCCCGTGTTTGATTCCCCGCCTCTGTTTCCCCGCCTCTGATTCCCCGCCTCTGATTCCCCAACTCTAATTCCCCGCCTCTGATTCCCCATATCTGATTCCCCGCCTCTGTTTCCCCGCCTCTGATTCCCCGCCCCTGTTTCCCCATATCTGATTCCCTGCCTCTGATTCCCCAACTTTGATTCCCAGCCTCTGATTCCCCAGCTCTGATTCCCTGCCTCTGATTCCCCAACTTTGATTCCCCACCTCTGATTCTCCATATCTCATTCCCCGCCTCTGAATCCCCATCTCTGTTTCCCGGACTCTGATTCCCCACCTCTGATTCCCGGCCTCTTATTCCCAGCATCTGATTCCAGGCCTCTGATTCCCGGCCTCTGACTCCCCGCTTCTGATTCTGATTCCCTGCCTCTGATTCCCCATCTCTGATTCCGCACATCTGATTACCTGCCTCTGATTCCCCACCTCTGATTCCCCATATCTGATTCCCCGCCTCTGTTTCCACGCCTCTGATTCCCCACCTCTGATTCCCCATATCTGATTCCCCAGCTCTGATTCCCCGCCTCTGATTCCCCGCATCCGATTCCCCATATCTGATTCCCCGCCTCTGTTTCCCCGCCCCTGATTCCCCGCCTCTGTTTCCCCATATCTGATTCCCTGCCTCTGATTCCCAACTATGATTCCCCGCCTCTGATTCCCCAGCTCTGATTCCCTGCCTCTGATTCCCCGCGTTCTATTCCCTGCCTCTCATTCCCCGCCTGTGATTCCCCATCTCTGATAAACCACCTCTGATTCCCCACCACTGATTCCCCATATCTAATTCCCCGCCTCTGTTTGCCCGCCTCTGATTCCCCGCCTCTGTTTCCCCATATCTGATTCCCCGCCTCTGAATCCCCAACTCTGATTCCCTGCCTCTGATTCCCCAGCTTCATTCCCCGCCTTTGATTCCCCCCGTCTGATTCCCAGCCTCTGAATCCCCGTGTCTGATAACCTGCCTCTGATTCCCCGCCTCTGATTCCCCATCTCAGATTCACCGCCTCTGATTCCCCACCTCTGATTCCCCATCTCTGATTCCGCACATCCGATTCCCTGCCTCTGATTCCCCGACTCTGATTCCCCACCTCTGATTCCCCAGCTCTGATTTCCCGCCTCTGATTCCCCAACTCTGATTCCCCGCCTCTGATTCCACAGCTCTGATTCCCCGCCTCTGATTCCCCGCGTCTGATTCCCTGCCTCTGATTCCCCGCCTCTGATTCCACATCTCTGATTCACCACCTCTGATTCCACGCGTCTGATTCCCCGCCTCTGATTCCCCATCTCTGATTCCCCATCTCTGATTCCCCAATTCTGATTCCCCGCCTCTGATTCCCCAGCTCTGATTCCTCGCCTCTGATTCCCTTCCTCTGTTTCCCAACCTCTGATTCCCCACCTCTGATTTCCCATATTGATTCCCTGCGTCTGATTCCCCACCTCTGATTTCCCATATTGATTCCCTGCGTCTGATTCCCCGCCTCTGATTCCCCATATCTCATTCCCCGCCTCTAAATCCCCATCTCTGATTCCCGGATTCTGATTCCCCACCTCTGATTCCCGGCCTCTTATTCCCGGCATCTGATTCCGGCCTCTGATTCCCGGCCTCTGATTCCCTGCTTCTGATTCTTATTCCCTGCCTCTGATTCCCCATCTCTGATTCCGAACATCTGATTCCCTGCCTCTGATTCCCCAGCTCTGATTCCCCATATCTGATTCCACGCCTCTGTTTCCCCGCCTTTGATTCCCCGCCTCTGTTTCCCAATATCTAAGTCCCCGCCTCCGATTCCCAAACTCTGATTCCCCACCTCTGATTCCCCAGCTCTGAAACCCCGCCTCTGATTCCCCGCATCTGATTCCCTGCAACTGATTCCAAGCCGCTGATTCCCGGCCTCTGATTCCCCATCTCTGATTCCCCATCTCTGATTCCGCAAATCTAATTCCCTGCCTCTGATTCCCCACCTCTGATTCCCCATATCTGATTCCCCGCCTCTGTTTCCCCGCCTCTGATTCCCCGATTCTGTTTCCCCATATCTAAGTCCCCGCCTCTGATTCGCCAACTTTGATTCCCCACCTCTGATTCCCCAGCTCTGATTACCCGCCTCTGATTCCCCGCATCTGATTCCATGCATCTGATTCCCAGCCTCTGATTCCCAGCCTCTGATTCCCAACCTCTGATTCCCCACCTCTGATCCCCATATCTGATTCCCCGCCTCTGTTTCCCCGCCTCTGATTCCCCGCCTCTATTTCCCCATATCTGATCCCCGCCTCTATTTGCCCGCCTCTGATTCCCCGCCTCTGTTTCCGCATATCTGATTCCCCCCTCTGAATCCCCAACTCTAATTCCCTGCCTCTAATTTCCCAGCTCTGATTCCCCGCCTCTGATTCCCCGCATCTGATTACCGGCCTCTGATTCCCCGCCTCTGATTCCCCATCTCTGATTCACAACCTCTGATTCCCCACCTCTGATACCCCATATCTGATTCCCCGCCTCTGTCTCCCCGCCTCTGATTCCCCACCTCTGATTCCCAATATCTGATTCCCCGCCACTGATTCCCCACCTCTGATTCCCTGCCTCTGATTCCCTGCCCTGATTCCCCATCTCTGTTTCACCGCCTTTGATTCGCCACCTCTGATTCCCCATATCTGATTCCCCGCCTCTGTTTCCCCGCCTCTGATTCCCTGCCTCTGATTCCCAACCTCTGATTCCACACCTCTGATTCCCCATATCTGATTCCCCGCCTCTGTTTCCCCGCCTCTGATTCCCTGCCCCTGTTTCCCCATATCTGATTCCCTGCCTCTGATTCCCCGCCTCTGATTCCCCGCCTCTGATTCTCCATATCTCATTCCCCGCCTCTGAATCCCCATCTCTGATTCCCGGACTCTGATTCCCCACCTCTGATTCCCGGCCTCTTATTCCCAGCATCTGATTCCCGGCCTCTGATTCCAGGCCTCTGATTCCCCGCTTCTGATTCTGATTCCCTGCCTCTGATTCCCCATCTCTGATTCCTCACATCTGATTCCCTGCCTCTGATTCCCCACCTCTGATTCCCCATATCTGATTTCCCGCCTCTGTTTCCCCGCCTCTGATTCCCCGCCTCTGTTTCCCCATATCTAATTCCCAACCTCTGATGCCCCAACTCTGATTCCCTGCCTCTGATTCCCCGCGTTCTATTCCCTGCCTCTGATTCCCCGCCTGTGATTCCCCATCACTGATTCACCACCTCTGATTCCCCACCTCTGATTCCCCATATCTAATTCCCCGCCTCTGTTTGCCCGCCTCTGATTCCCCGCCTCTGTTTCCCCATATCTGATTCCCCGCCTCTGAATCCCCAACTCTGATTCCCTGCCTCTGATTCCCCAGCTCTGATTCCCCGCCTTTGATTCCCCCCGTCTGATTCCCAGCCTCTGAATCCCCGTGTCTGATTTCCTGCCTCTGATTCCCCGCCTCTGATTCCCCATCTCTGATTCACAGCCTCTGATTCCCCACCTCTGATTCCCCATCTCTGATTCCGCACATCTGATTCCCTGCCTCTGATTCCCCGACTCTGATCCCCACCTCTGATTCCCCAGCTCTGATTCCCCGCCTCTGATTCCCCAACTCTGATTCCCCGCCTCTGATTCCCCAGCTCTGATTCCCCGCTTCTGATTCCCCGTGTTTGATTCCCTGCCTCTGATTCCCCGCCTCTGATTCCCTGCATCTGATTCCAAGCCTCTGATTCCCTGCCTCTGATTCCCAACCTCTGATTCCCCGCCTCTGATTCCCCGCCTCTGTTTCCCCATATCTGATTCCCGGCCTCTGATTCCCCGCCTCTGATTCCCCGCCTCTGATTCCCTGCCTCTGATTCCCCATCTCCGATTCCGCACATCTGATTCCCTGCCTCTGATTCCCCGCCTCTGATTCCCCGCCTCTGATTCCCTGCCTCTGATTCCCAACCTCTGATTCCCCACCTCTGATTCCCCGTGTTTGATTCCCCGCCTCTGTTTCCCCGCCTCTGATTCCCCGCCTCTGATTCCCCAACTCTAATTCCCCGCCTCTGATTCCCCATATCTGATTCCCCGCCTCTGTTTCCCCGCCTCTGATTCCCCGCCCCTGTTTCCCCATATCTGATTCCCTGCCTCTGATTCCCCAACTTTGATTCCCAGCCTCTGATTCCCCAGCTCTGATTCCCCGCCTCTGATTCCCCGTGTTTGATTCCCTGCCTCTGATTCCCCGCCTCTGATTCCCCATCTCTGATTCACCACCTTTGATTCGCCACCTCTGATTCCCCATATCTGATTCCCCACCTCTGTTTTCCCGCCTCTGATTCCCCACCTCTGATTCTCCATATCTCATTCCCCGCCTCTGAATCCCCATCTCTGTTTCCCGGACTCTGATTCCCCACCTCTGATTCCCGGCCTCTTATTCCCAGCATCTGATTCCAGGCCTCTGATTCCCGGCCTCTGACTCCCCGCTTCTGATTCTGATTCCCTGCCTCTGATTCCCCATCTCTGATTCCGCACATCTGATTACCTGCCTCTGATTCCCCACCTCTGATTCCCCATATCTGATTCCCCGCCTCTGTTTCCCCGCCTCTGATTCCCCGCCTCTGTTTCCCCATATCTAATTCCCAACCTCTGATGCCCCAACTCTGATTCCCTGCCTCTGATTCCCCGCGTTCTATTCCCTGCCTCTGATTCCCCGCCTGTGATTCCCCATCTCTGATTCACCATCTCTGATTCCCCACCTCTGATTCCCCATATCTAATTCCCCGCCTCTGTTTGCCCGCCTCTGATTCCCCGCCTCTGTTTCCCCATATCTGATTCCCCGCCTCTGAATCCCAAACTCTGATTCCCTGCCTCTGATTCCCCAGCTCTGATTCCCCGCCTTTGATTCCCCCCGTCTGATTCCCAGCCTCTGAATCCCCGTGTCTGATTTCCTGCCTCTGATTCCCCGCCTCTGATTCCCCATCTCTGATTCACAGCCTCTGATTCCCCACCTCTGATTCCCCATCTCTGATTCCGCACATCTGATTCCCTGCCTCTGATTCCCCGACTCTGATCCCCACCTCTGATTCCCCAGCTCTGATTCCCCGCCTCTGATTCCCCAACTCTGATTCCCCGCCTCTGATTCCCCAGCTCTGATTCCCCGCTTCTGATTCCCCGTGTTTGATTCCCTGCCTCTGATTCCCCGCCTCTGATTCCCCATTTCTGATTCAACGCCTTTGCTTCGCCACCTCTGATTCCCCATATCTGATTCCTCGCCTCTGTTTCCCCGCCTCTGATTCCCCTCCTCTGATTCCCCATATCTCATTCCCCGCCTCTGATTCCCTATCTCTGATTCCCGGACTCTGATTCCCCACCTCTGATTCCCGGCCTCTTATTCCCGGCATCTGATTCCGGCCTCTGATTCCCGGCCTCAGATTCCCTGCTTCTGATTCCCCATCTCTGATTCCGCAAATCTAATTCCCTGCCTCTGATTCCCCACCTCTGATTCCCCATATCTGATTCCCCGCCTCTGTATCCCCGCCTCTGATTCCCCGCCTCTGCTTCCCCATATCTAAGTCCCCGCCTCTGATTCCCCAACTTTGATTCCCCACCTCTGATTCCCCAGCTCTGATTCCCCGCCTCTGATTCCCCGCATCTGATTCCATGCATCTGATTCCCAGCCTCTGATTCCCAGCCTCTGATTCCCAACCTCTGATTCCCCACCTCTGATCCCCATATCTGATTCCCCGCCTCTGTTTCCCCGCCTCTGATTCCCCACCTCTGTTTCCCCATATCTGATCCCCGCCTCTATTTGCCCGCCTCTGATTCCCCGCCTCTGTTTCCCCATATCTGATTCCCCGCCTCTGAATCCCCAACTCTGATTCCCTGCCTCTAATTTCCCAGCTCTGATTCCCCGCCTCTGATTCCCCGCGTCTGATTACCGGCCTCTGATTCCCCGCCTCTGATTCCCCATCTCTGATTCACAACCTCTGATTCCCCACCTCTGATACCCCATATCTGATTCCCCGCCTCTGTTTCCCCGCCTCTGATTCCCCACCTCTGATTCCCAATATCTGATTCCCCGCCTCTGATTCCCCACCTCTGATTCCCCGCCTCTTATTCGCCAGCTATGATTCCCCGCCTCTGATTCCCCGCGTCTGATTCCCTGCCTCTGATTCCCCGCCTCTGATTCCACATCTCTGATTCACCACCTCTGATTCCCCGCGTCTGATTCCCTGCCTCTGATTCCCCATCTCTGATTCCCCATCTCTGATTCCCCAATTCTGATTCCCCTCCTCTGATTCCCGGTGTTTGATTCCCTGCCTCTGATTCCCGGCCTCTTATTCCCCATCTCTGATTCACCGCCTTTGATTCGCCACCTCTGATTCGCCATATCTGATTCCCCGCCTCTGTTTCCCCGCCTCTGATTCCCCTCCTCTGATTCCCCATATCTCATTCCCCGCCTCTGAATCCCCATCTCTGATTCCCGGACTCTGATTCCCCACCTCTGATTTCCGGCCTCTTATTCCCGGCATCTGATTCCGGCCTCTGATTCCCGGCCTCTGATTCCCTGCTTCTGATTCTGATTCCCTGCCTTTGATTCCCCATCTCTGATTCCGCACATCTGATTCCCTGCCTCTGATTCCCCATCTCTGATTCCCCATATCTGATTCCCCGCCTCTGATTCCCCGCCTCTGTTTCCCAATATCTAAGTCCCCGCCTCTGATTCCCCAACTCTGATTCCCCACCTCTGATTCCCCAGCTCTGATTCCCTGCCTCTGATTCCCCGCCTCTGATTCCCTGCATCTGATTCCAAGCCTCTGATTCCCTGCCTCTGATTCCCAACCTCTGATTCCCCGCCTCTGATTCCCCGCCTCTGTTTCCCCATATCTGATTCCCGGCCTCTGATTCCCCGCCTCTGATTCCCCGCCTCTGATTCCCTGCCTCTGATTCCCCATCTCCGATTCCGCACATCTGATTCCCTGCCTCTGATTCCCCGCCTCTGATTCCCCGCCTCTGATTCCCTGCCTCTGATTCCCAACCTCTGATTCCCCACCTCTGATTCCCCGTGTTTGATTCCCCGCCTCTGTTTCCCCGCCTCTGATTCCCCGCCTCTGATTCCCCAACTCTAATTCCCCGCCTCTGATTCCCCATATCTGATTCCCCGCCTCTGTTTCCCCGCCTCTGATTCCCCGCCCCTGTTTCCCCATATCTGATTCCCTGCCTCTGATTCCCCAACTTTGATTCCCAGCCTCTGATTCCCCAGCTCTGATTCCCCGCCTCTGATTCCCCGTGTTTGATTCCCTGCCTCTGATTCCCCGCCTCTGATTCCCCATCTCTGATTCACCACCTTTGATTCGCCACCTCTGATTCCCCATATCTGATTCCCCACCTCTGTTTTCCCGCCTCTGATTCCCCACCTCTGATTCTCCATATCTCATTCCCCGCCTCTGAATCCCCATCTCTGTTTCCCGGACTCTGATTCCCCACCTCTGATTCCCGGCCTCTTATTCCCAGCATCTGATTCCAGGCCTCTGATTCCCGGCCTCTGACTCCCCGCTTCTGATTCTGATTCCCTGCCTCTGATTCCCCATCTCTGATTCCGCACATCTGATTACCTGCCTCTGATTCCCCACCTCTGATTCCCCATATCTGATTCCCCGCCTCTGTTTCCCCGCCTCTGATTCCCCGCCTCTGTTTCCCCATATCTAATTCCCAACCTCTGATGCCCCAACTCTGATTCCCTGCCTCTGATTCCCCGCGTTCTATTCCCTGCCTCTGATTCCCCGCCTGTGATTCCCCATCTCTGATTCACCATCTCTGATTCCCCACCTCTGATTCCCCATATCTAATTCCCCGCCTCTGTTTGCCCGCCTCTGATTCCCCGCCTCTGTTTCCCCATATCTGATTCCCCGCCTCTGAATCCCAAACTCTGATTCCCTGCCTCTGATTCCCCAGCTCTGATTCCCCGCCTTTGATTCCCCCCGTCTGATTCCCAGCCTCTGAATCCCCGTGTCTGATTTCCTGCCTCTGATTCCCCGCCTCTGATTCCCCATCTCTGATTCACAGCCTCTGATTCCCCACCTCTGATTCCCCATCTCTGATTCCGCACATCTGATTCCCTGCCTCTGATTCCCCGACTCTGATCCCCACCTCTGATTCCCCAGCTCTGATTCCCCGCCTCTGATTCCCCAACTCTGATTCCCCGCCTCTGATTCCCCAGCTCTGATTCCCCGCTTCTGATTCCCCGTGTTTGATTCCCTGCCTCTGATTCCCCGCCTCTGATTCCCCATCTCTGATTCAACGCCTTTGCTTCGCCACCTCTGATTCCCCATATCTGATTCCACGCCTCTGTTTCCCCGCCTCTGATTCCCCTCCTCTGATTCCCCATATCTCATTCCCCGCCTCTGATTCCCTATCTCTGATTCCCGGACTCTGATTCCCCACCTCTGATTCCCGGCCTCTTATTCCCGGCATCTGATTCCGGCCTCTGATTCCCGGCCTCTGATTCCCTGCTTCTGATTCCCCATCTCTGATTCCGCAAATCTAATTCCCTGCCTCTGATTCCCCACCTCTGATTCCCCATATCTGATTCCCCGCCTCTGTATCCCCGCCTCTGATTCCCCGCCTCTGCTTCCCCATATCTAAGTCCCCGCCTCTGATTCCCCAACTTTGATTCCCCACCTCTGATTCCCCAGCTCTGATTCCCCGCCTCTGATTCCCCGCATCTGATTCCATGCATCTGATTCCCAGCCTCTGATTCCCAGCCTCTGATTCCCAACCTCTGATTCCCCACCTCTGATCCCCATATCTGATTCCCCGCCTCTGTTTCCCCGCCTCTGATTCCCCACCTCTGTTTCCCCATATCTGATCCCCGCCTCTATTTGCCCGCCTCTGATTCCCCGCCTCTGTTTCCCCATATCTGATTCCCCGCCTCTGAATCCCCAACTCTGATTCCCTGCCTCTAATTTCCCAGCTCTGATTCCCCGCCTCTGATTCCCCGCGTCTGATTACCGGCCTCTGATTCCCCGCCTCTGATTCCCCATCTCTGATTCACAACCTCTGATTCCCCACCTCTGATACCCCATATCTGATTCCCCGCCTCTGTTTCCCCGCCTCTGATTCCCCACCTCTGATTCCCCGCGTCTGATTCCCTGCCTCTGATTCCCCATCTCTGATTCCCCATCTCTGATTCCCCAATTCTGATTCTCCTCCTCTGATTCCCGGTGTTTGATTCCCTGCCTCTGATTCCCGGCCTCTTATTCCCCATCTCTGATTCACCGCCTTTGATTCGCCACCTCTGATTCGCCATATCTGATTCCCCGCCTCTGTTTCCCCGCCTCTGATTCCCCGCCTCTGATTCCCCATATCTCATTCCCCGCCTCTGAATCCCCATCTCTGATTCCCGGACTCTGATTCCCCACCTCTGATTTCCGGCCTCTTATTCCCGGCATCTGATTCCGGCCTCTGATTCCCGGCCTCTGATTCCCTGCTTCTGATTCTGATTCCCTGCCTTTGATTCCCCATCTCTGATTCCGCACATCTGATTCCCTGCCTCTGATTCCCCATCTCTGATTCCCCATATCTGATTCCCCGCCTCTGATTCCCCGCCTCTGTTTCCCAATATCTAAGTCCCCGCCTCTGATTCCCCAACTCTGATTCCCCACCTCTGATTCCCCAGCTCTGATTCCCTGCCTCTGATTCCCCGCCTCTGATTCCCTGCATCTGATTCCAAGCCTCTGATTCCCTGCCTCTGATTCCCAACCTCTGATTCCCCGCCTCTGATTCCCCGCCTCTGTTTCCCCATATCTGATTCCCGGCCTCTGATTCCCCGCCTCTGATTCCCCGCCTCTGATTCCCTGCCTCTGATTCCCAACCTCTGATTCCCCACCTCTGATTCCCCGTGTTTGATTCCCCGCCTCTGTTTCCCCGCCTCTGATTCCCCGCCTCTGATTCCCCAACTCTAATTCCCCGCCTCTGATTCCCCATATCTGATTCCCCGCCTCTGTTTCCCCGCCTCTGATTCCCCGCCCCTGTTTCCCCATATCTGATTCCCTGCCTCTGATTCCCCAACTTTGATTCCCAGCCTCTGATTCCCCAGCTCTGATTCCCTGCCTCTGATTCCCCAACTTTGATTCCCCACCTCTGATTCTCCATATCTCATTCCCCGCCTCTGAATCCCCATCTCTGTTTCCCGGACTCTGATTCCCCACCTCTGATTCCCGGCCTCTTATTCCCAGCATCTGATTCCAGGCCTCTGATTCCCGGCCTCTGACTCCCCGCTTCTGATTCTGATTCCCTGCCTCTGATTCCCCATCTCTGATTCCGCACATCTGATTACCTGCCTCTGATTCCCCACCTCTGATTCCCCATATCTGATTCCCCGCCTCTGTTTCCACGCCTCTGATTCCCCACCTCTGATTCCCCATATCTGATTCCCCAGCTCTGATTCCCCGCCTCTGATTCCCCGCATCCGATTCCCCATATCTGATTCCCCGCCTCTGTTTCCCCGCCCCTGATTCCCCGCCTCTGTTTCCCCATATCTGATTCCCTGCCTCTGATTCCCAACTATGATTCCCCGCCTCTGATTCCCCAGCTCTGATTCCCTGCCTCTGATTCCCCGCGTTCTATTCCCTGCCTCTCATTCCCCGCCTGTGATTCCCCATCTCTGATAAACCACCTCTGATTCCCCACCACTGATTCCCCATATCTAATTCCCCGCCTCTGTTTGCCCGCCTCTGATTCCCCGCCTCTGTTTCCCCATATCTGATTCCCCGCCTCTGAATCCCCAACTCTGATTCCCTGCCTCTGATTCCCCAGCTTCATTCCCCGCCTTTGATTCCCCCCGTCTGATTCCCAGCCTCTGAATCCCCGTGTCTGATAACCTGCCTCTGATTCCCCGCCTCTGATTCCCCATCTCAGATTCACCGCCTCTGATTCCCCACCTCTGATTCCCCATCTCTGATTCCGCACATCCGATTCCCTGCCTCTGATTCCCCGACTCTGATTCCCCACCTCTGATTCCCCAGCTCTGATTTCCCGCCTCTGATTCCCCAACTCTGATTCCCCGCCTCTGATTCCACAGCTCTGATTCCCCGCCTCTGATTCCCCGCGTCTGATTCCCTGCCTCTGATTCCCCGCCTCTGATTCCACATCTCTGATTCACCACCTCTGATTCCACGCGTCTGATTCCCCGCCTCTGATTCCCCATCTCTGATTCCCCATCTCTGATTCCCCAATTCTGATTCCCCGCCTCTGATTCCCCAGCTCTGATTCCTCGCCTCTGATTCCCTTCCTCTGTTTCCCAACCTCTGATTCCCCACCTCTGATTTCCCATATTGATTCCCTGCGTCTGATTCCCCACCTCTGATTTCCCATATTGATTCCCTGCGTCTGATTCCCCGCCTCTGATTCCCCATATCTCATTCCCCGCCTCTAAATCCCCATCTCTGATTCCCGGATTCTGATTCCCCACCTCTGATTCCCGGCCTCTTATTCCCGGCATCTGATTCCGGCCTCTGATTCCCGGCCTCTGATTCCCTGCTTCTGATTCTTATTCCCTGCCTCTGATTCCCCATCTCTGATTCCGAACATCTGATTCCCTGCCTCTGATTCCCCAGCTCTGATTCCCCATATCTGATTCCACGCCTCTGTTTCCCCGCCTTTGATTCCCCGCCTCTGTTTCCCAATATCTAAGTCCCCGCCTCCGATTCCCAAACTCTGATTCCCCACCTCTGATTCCCCAGCTCTGAAACCCCGCCTCTGATTCCCCGCATCTGATTCCCTGCAACTGATTCCAAGCCTCTGATTCCCGGCCTCTGATTCCCCATCTCTGATTCCCCATCTCTGATTCCGCAAATCTAATTCCCTGCCTCTGATTCCCCACCTCTGATTCCCCATATCTGATTCCCCGCCTCTGTTTCCCCGCCTCTGATTCCCCGATTCTGTTTCCCCATATCTAAGTCCCCGCCTCTGATTCGCCAACTTTGATTCCCCACCTCTGATTCCCCAGCTCTGATTACCCGCCTCTGATTCCCCGCATCTGATTCCATGCATCTGATTCCCAGCCTCTGATTCCCAGCCTCTGATTCCCAACCTCTGATTCCCCACCTCTGATCCCCATATCTGATTCCCCGCCTCTGTTTCCCCGCCTCTGATTCCCCGCCTCTATTTCCCCATATCTGATCCCCGCCTCTATTTGCCCGCCTCTGATTCCCCGCCTCTGTTTCCGCATATCTGATTCCCCCCTCTGAATCCCCAACTCTAATTCCCTGCCTCTAATTTCCCAGCTCTGATTCCCCGCCTCTGATTCCCCGCATCTGATTACCGGCCTCTGATTCCCCGCCTCTGATTCCCCATCTCTGATTCACAACCTCTGATTCCCCACCTCTGATACCCCATATCTGATTCCCCGCCTCTGTCTCCCCGCCTCTGATTCCCCACCTCTGATTCCCAATATCTGATTCCCCGCCACTGATTCCCCACCTCTGATTCCCTGCCTCTGATTCCCTGCCCTGATTCCCCATCTCTGTTTCACCGCCTTTGATTCGCCACCTCTGATTCCCCATATCTGATTCCCCGCCTCTGTTTCCCCGCCTCTGATTCCCTGCCTCTGATTCCCAACCTCTGATTCCACACCTCTGATTCCCCATATCTGATTCCCCGCCTCTGTTTCCCCGCCTCTGATTCCCTGCCCCTGTTTCCCCATATCTGATTCCCTGCCTCTGATTCCCCGCCTCTGATTCCCCGCCTCTGATTCTCCATATCTCATTCCCCGCCTCTGAATCCCCATCTCTGATTCCCGGACTCTGATTCCCCACCTCTGATTCCCGGCCTCTTATTCCCAGCATCTGATTCCCGGCCTCTGATTCCCGGCCTCTGATTCCCCGCTTCTGATTCTGATTCCCTGCCTCTGATTCCCCATCTCTGATTCCTCACATCTGATTCCCTGCCTCTGATTCCCCACCTCTGATTCCCCATATCTGATTTCCCGCCTCTGTTTCCCCGCCTCTGATTCCCCGCCTCTGTTTCCCCATATCTAATTCCCAACCTCTGATGCCCCAACTCTGATTCCCTGCCTCTGATTCCCCGCGTTCTATTCCCTGCCTCTGATTCCCCGCCTGTGATTCCCCATCACTGATTCACCACCTCTGATTCCCCACCTCTGATTCCCCATATCTAATTCCCCGCCTCTGTTTGCCCGCCTCTGATTCCCCGCCTCTGTTTCCCCATATCTGATTCCCCGCCTCTGAATCCCCAACTCTGATTCCCTGCCTCTGATTCCCCAGCTCTGATTCCCCGCCTTTGATTCCCCCCGTCTGATTCCCAGCCTCTGAATCCCCGTGTCTGATTTCCTGCCTCTGATTCCCCGCCTCTGATTCCCCATCTCTGATTCACAGCCTCTGATTCCCCACCTCTGATTCCCCATCTCTGATTCCGCACATCTGATTCCCTGCCTCTGATTCCCCGACTCTGATCCCCACCTCTGATTCCCCAGCTCTGATTCCCCGCCTCTGATTCCCCAACTCTGATTCCCCGCCTCTGATTCCCCAGCTCTGATTCCCCGCTTCTGATTCCCCGTGTTTGATTCCCTGCCTCTGATTCCCCGCCTCTGATTCCCTGCATCTGATTCCAAGCCTCTGATTCCCTGCCTCTGATTCCCAACCTCTGATTCCCCGCCTCTGATTCCCCGCCGCTGTTTCCCCATATCTGATTCCCGGCCTCTGATTCCCCGCCTCTGATTCCCCGCCTCTGATTCCCTGCCTCTGATTCCCCATCTCCGATTCCGCACATCTGATTCCCTGCCTCTGATTCCCCGCCTCTGATTCCCCGCCTCTGATTCCCTGCCTCTGATTCCCAACCTCTGATTCCCCACCTCTGATTCCCCGTGTTTGATTCCCCGCCTCTGTTTCCCCGCCTCTGATTCCCCGCCTCTGATTCCCCAACTCTAATTCCCCGCCTCTGATTCCCCATATCTGATTCCCCGCCTCTGTTTCCCCGCCTCTGATTCCCCGCCCCTGTTTCCCCATATCTGATTCCCTGCCTCTGATTCCCCAACTTTGATTCCCAGCCTCTGATTCCCCAGCTCTGATTCCCCGCCTCTGATTCCCCGTGTTTGATTCCCTGCCTCTGATTCCCCGCCTCTGATTCCCCATCTCTGATTCACCACCTTTGATTCGCCACCTCTGATTCCCCATATCTGATTCCCCACCTCTGTTTTCCCGCCTCTGATTCCCCACCTCTGATTCTCCATATCTCATTCCCCGCCTCTGAATCCCCATCTCTGTTTCCCGGACTCTGATTCCCCACCTCTGATTCCCGGCCTCTTATTCCCAGCATCTGATTCCAGGCCTCTGATTCCCGGCCTCTGACTCCCCGCTTCTGATTCTGATTCCCTGCCTCTGATTCCCCATCTCTGATTCCGCACATCTGATTACCTGCCTCTGATTCCCCACCTCTGATTCCCCATATCTGATTCCCCGCCTCTGTTTCCCCGCCTCTGATTCCCCGCCTCTGTTTCCCCATATCTAATTCCCAACCTCTGATGCCCCAACTCTGATTCCCTGCCTCTGATTCCCCGCGTTCTATTCCCTGCCTCTGATTCCCCGCCTGTGATTCCCCATCTCTGATTCACCATCTCTGATTCCCCACCTCTGATTCCCCATATCTAATTCCCCGCCTCTGTTTGCCCGCCTCTGATTCCCCGCCTCTGTTTCCCCATATCTGATTCCCCGCCTCTGAATCCCAAACTCTGATTCCCTGCCTCTGATTCCCCAGCTCTGATTCCCCGCCTTTGATTCCCCCCGTCTGATTCCCAGCCTCTGAATCCCCGTGTCTGATTTCCTGCCTCTGATTCCCCGCCTCTGATTCCCCATCTCTGATTCACAGCCTCTGATTCCCCACCTCTGATTCCCCATCTCTGATTCCGCACATCTGATTCCCTGCCTCTGATTCCCCGACTCTGATCCCCACCTCTGATTCCCCAGCTCTGATTCCCCGCCTCTGATTCCCCAACTCTGATTCCCCGCCTCTGATTCCCCAGCTCTGATTCCCCGCTTCTGATTCCCCGTGTTTGATTCCCTGCCTCTGATTCCCCGCCTCTGATTCCCCATTTCTGATTCAACGCCTTTGCTTCGCCACCTCTGATTCCCCATATCTGATTCCTCGCCTCTGTTTCCCCGCCTCTGATTCCCCTCCTCTGATTCCCCATATCTCATTCCCCGCCTCTGATTCCCTATCTCTGATTCCCGGACTCTGATTCCCCACCTCTGATTCCCGGCCTCTTATTCCCGGCATCTGATTCCGGCCTCTGATTCCCGGCCTCTGATTCCCTGCTTCTGATTCCCCATCTCTGATTCCGCAAATCTAATTCCCTGCCTCTGATTCCCCACCTCTGATTCCCCATATCTGATTCCCCGCCTCTGTATCCCCGCCTCTGATTCCCCGCCTCTGCTTCCCCATATCTAAGTCCCCGCCTCTGATTCCCCAACTTTGATTCCCCACCTCTGATTCCCCAGCTCTGATTCCCCGCCTCTGATTCCCCGCATCTGATTCCATGCATCTGATTCCCAGCCTCTGATTCCCAGCCTCTGATTCCCAACCTCTGATTCCCCACCTCTGATCCCCATATCTGATTCCCCGCCTCTGTTTCCCCGCCTCTGATTCCCCACCTCTGTTTCCCCATATCTGATCCCCGCCTCTATTTGCCCGCCTCTGATTCCCCGCCTCTGTTTCCCCATATCTGATTCCCCGCCTCTGAATCCCCAACTCTGATTCCCTGCCTCTAATTTCCCAGCTCTGATTCCCCGCCTCTGATTCCCCGCGTCTGATTACCGGCCTCTGATTCCCCGCCTCTGATTCCCCATCTCTGATTCACAACCTCTGATTCCCCACCTCTGATACCCCATATCTGATTCCCCGCCTCTGTTTCCCCGCCTCTGATTCCCCACCTCTGATTCCCAATATCTGATTCCCCGCCTCTGATTCCCCACCTCTGATTCCCCGCCTCTTATTCGCCAGCTATGATTCCCCGCCTCTTATTCCCCGCGTCTGATTCCCTGCCTCTGATTCCCCGCCTCTGATTCCACATCTCTGATTCACCACCTCTGATTCCCCGCGTCTGATTCCCTGCCTCTGATTCCCCATCTCTGATTCCCCATCTCTGATTCCCCAATTCTGATTCCCCTCCTCTGATTCCCGGTGTTTGATTCCCTGCCTCTGATTCCCGGCCTCTTATTCCCCATCTCTGATTCACCGCCTTTGATTCGCCACCTCTGATTCGCCATATCTGATTCCCCGCCTCTGTTTCCCCGCCTCTGATTCCCCTCCTCTGATTCCCCATATCTCATTCCCCGCCTCTGAATCCCCATCTCTGATTCCCGGACTCTGATTCCCCACCTCTGATTTCCGGCCTCTTATTCCCGGCATCTGATTCCGGCCTCTGATTCCCGGCCTCTGATTCCCTGCTTCTGATTCTGATTCCCTGCCTTTGATTCCCCATCTCTGATTCCGCACATCTGATTCCCTGCCTCTGATTCCCCATCTCTGATTCCCCATATCTGATTCCCCGCCTCTGATTCCCCGCCTCTGTTTCCCAATATCTAAGTCCCCGCCTCTGATTCCCCAACTCTGATTCCCCACCTCTGATTCCCCAGCTCTGATTCCCTGCCTCTGATTCCCCGCCTCTGATTCCCTGCATCTGATTCCAAGTCTCTGATTCCCTGCCTCTGATTCCCAACCTCTGATTCCCCGCCTCTGATTCCCCGCCTCTGTTTCCCCATATCTGATTCCCGGCCTCTGATTCCCCGCCTCTGATTCCCCGCCTCTGATTCCCTGCCTCTGATTCCCCATCTCCGATTCCGCACATCTGATTCCCTGCCTCTGATTCCCCGCCTCTGATTCCCCGCCTCTGATTCCTTGCCTCTGATTCCCAACCTCTGATTCCCCACCTCTGATTCCCCGTGTTTGATTCCCCGCCTCTGTTTCCCCGCCTCTGATTCCCCGCCTCTGATTCCCCAACTCTAATTCCCCGCCTCTGATTCCCCATATCTGATTCCCCGCCTCTGTTTCCCCGCCTCTGATTCCCCGCCCCTGTTTCCCCATATCTGATTCCCTGCCTCTGATTCCCCAACTTTGATTCCCAGCCTCTGATTCCCCAGCTCTGATTCCCCGCCTCTGATTCCCCGTGTTTGATTCCCTGCCTCTGATTCCCCGCCTCTGATTCCCCATCTCTGATTCACCACCTTTGATTCGCCACCTCTGATTCCCCATATCTGATTCCCCACCTCTGTTTTCCCGCCTCTGATTCCCCACCTCTGATTCTCCATATCTCATTCCCCGCCTCTGAATCCCCATCTCTGTTTCCCGGACTCTGATTCCCCACCTCTGATTCCCGGCCTCTTATTCCCAGCATCTGATTCCAGGCCTCTGATTCCCGGCCTCTGACTCCCCGCTTCTGATTCTGATTCCCTGCCTCTGATTCCCCATCTCTGATTCCGCACATCTGATTACCTGCCTCTGATTCCCCACCTCTGATTCCCCATATCTGATTCCCCGCCTCTGTTTCCCCGCCTCTGATTCCCCGCCTCTGTTTCCCCATATCTAATTCCCAACCTCTGATGCCCCAACTCTGATTCCCTGCCTCTGATTCCCCGCGTTCTATTCCCTGCCTCTGATTCCCCGCCTGTGATTCCCCATCTCTGATTCACCATCTCTGATTCCCCACCTCTGATTCCCCATATCTAATTCCCCGCCTCTGTTTGCCCGCCTCTGATTCCCCGCCTCTGTTTCCCCATATCTGATTCCCCGCCTCTGAATCCCAAACTCTGATTCCCTGCCTCTGATTCCCCAGCTCTGATTCCCCGCCTTTGATTCCCCCCGTCTGATTCCCAGCCTCTGAATCCCCGTGTCTGATTTCCTGCCTCTGATTCCCCGCCTCTGATTCCCCATCTCTGATTCACAGCCTCTGATTCCCCACCTCTGATTCCCCATCTCTGATTCCGCACATCTGATTCCCTGCCTCTGATTCCCCGACTCTGATCCCCACCTCTGATTCCCCAGCTCTGATTCCCCGCCTCTGATTCCCCAACTCTGATTCCCCGCCTCTGATTCCCCAGCTCTGATTCCCCGCTTCTGATTCCCCGTGTTTGATTCCCTGCCTCTGATTCCCCGCCTCTGATTCCCCATCTCTGATTCAACGCCTTTGCTTCGCCACCTCTGATTCCCCATATCTGATTCCTCGCCTCTGTTTCCCCGCCTCTGATTCCCCTCCTCTGATTCCCCATATCTCATTCCCCGCCTCTGATTCCCTATCTCTGATTCCCGGACTCTGATTCCCCACCTCTGATTCCCGGCCTCTTATTCCCGGCATCTGATTCCGGCCTCTGATTCCCGGCCTCTGATTCCCTGCTTCTGATTCCCCATCTCTGATTCCGCAAATCTAATTCCCTGCCTCTGATTCCCCACCTCTGATTCCCCATATCTGATTCCCCGCCTCTGTATCCCCGCCTCTGATTCCCCGCCTCTGCTTCCCCATATCTAAGTCCCCGCCTCTGATTCCCCAACTTTGATTCCCCACCTCTGATTCCCCAGCTCTGATTCCCCGCCTCTGATTCCCCGCATCTGATTCCATGCATCTGATTCCCAGCCTCTGATTCCCAGCCTCTGATTCCCAACCTCTGATTCCCCACCTCTGATCCCCATATCTGATTCCCCGCCTCTGTTTCCCCGCCTCTGATTCCCCACCTCTGTTTCCCCATATCTGATCCCCGCCTCTATTTGCCCGCCTCTGATTCCCCGCCTCTGTTTCCCCATATCTGATTCCCCGCCTCTGAATCCCCAACTCTGATTCCCTGCCTCTAATTTCCCAGCTCTGATTCCCCGCCTCTGATTCCCCGCGTCTGATTACCGGCCTCTGATTCCCCGCCTCTGATTCCCCATCTCTGATTCACAACCTCTGATTCCCCACCTCTGATACCCCATATCTGATTCCCCGCCTCTGTTTCCCCGCCTCTGATTCCCCACCTCTGATTCCCAATATCTGATTCCCCGCCTCTGATTCCCCACCTCTGATTCCCCGCCTCTTATTCGCCAGCTATGATTCCCCGCCTCTTATTCCCCGCGTCTGATTCCCTGCCTCTGATTCCCCGCCTCTGATTCCACATCTCTGATTCACCACCTCTGATTCCCCGCGTCTGATTCCCTGCCTCTGATTCCCCATCTCTGATTCCCCATCTCTGATTCCCCAATTCTGATTCCCCTCCTCTGATTCCCGGTGTTTGATTCCCTGCCTCTGATTCCCGGCCTCTTATTCCCCATCTCTGATTCACCGCCTTTGATTCGCCACCTCTGATTCGCCATATCTGATTCCCCGCCTCTGTTTCCCCGCCTTTGATTCCCCTCCTCTGATTCCCCATATCTCATTCCCCGCCTCTGAATCCCCATCTCTGATTCCCGGACTCTGATTCCCCACCTCTGATTTCCGGCCTCTTATTCCCGGCATCTGATTCCGGCCTCTGATTCCCGGCCTCTGATTCCCTGCTTCTGATTCTGATTCCCTGCCTTTGATTCCCCATCTCTGATTCCGCACATCTGATTCCCTGCCTCTGATTCCCCATCTCTGATTCCCCATATCTGATTCCCCGCCTCTGATTCCCCGCCTCTGTTTCCCAATATATAAGTCCCCGCCTCTGATTCCCCAACTCTGATTCCCCACCTCTGATTCCCCAGCTCTGATTCCCTGCCTCTGATTCCCCGCCTCTGATTCCCTGCATCTGATTCCAAGCCTCTGATTCCCTGCCTCTGATTCCCAACCTCTGATTCCCCGCCTCTGATTCCCCGCCTCTGTTTCCCCATATCTGATTCCCGGCCTCTGATTCCCCGCCTCTGATTCCCCGCCTCTGATTCCCTGCCTCTGATTCCCCATCTCCGATTCCGCACATCTGATTCCCTGCCTCTGATTCCCCGCCTCTGATTCCCCGCCTCTGATTCCCTGCCTCTGATTCCCAACCTCTGATTCCCCACCTCTGATTCCCCGTGTTTGATTCCCCGCCTCTGTTTCCCCGCCTCTGATTCCCCGCCTCTGATTCCCCAACTCTAATTCCCCGCCTCTGATTCCCCATATCTGATTCCCCGCCTCTGTTTCCCCGCCTCTGATTCCCCGCCCCTGTTTCCCCATATCTGATTCCCTGCCTCTGATTCCCCAACTTTGATTCCCAGCCTCTGATTCCCCAGCTCTGATTCCCCGCCTCTGATTCCCCGTGTTTGATTCCCTGCCTCTGATTCCCCGCCTCTGATTCCCCATCTCTGATTCACCACCTTTGATTCGCCACCTCTGATTCCCCATATCTGATTCCCCACCTCTGTTTTCCCGCCTCTGATTCCACACCTCTGATTCTCCATATCTCATTCCCCGCCTCTGAATCCCCATCTCTGTTTCCCGGACTCTGATTCCCCACCTCTGATTCCCGGCCTCTTATTCCCAGCATCTGATTCCAGGCCTCTGATTCCCGGCCTCTGACTCCCCGCTTCTGATTCTGATTCCCTGCCTCTGATTCCCCATCTCTGATTCCGCACATCTGATTACCTGCCTCTGATTCCCCACCTCTGATTCCCCATATCTGATTCCCCAGCTCTGATTCCCCGCCTCTGATTCCCCGCATCCGATTCCCCATATCTGATTCCCCGCCTCTGTTTCCCCGCCCCTGATTCCCCGCCTCTGTTTCCCCATATCTGATTCCCCGCCTCTGATTCCCAACTATGATTCCCCGCCTCTGATTCCCCAGCTCTGATTCCCTGCCTCTGATTCCCCGCGTTCTATTCCCTGCCTCTCATTCCCCGCCTGTGATTCTCCATCTCTGATAAACCACCTCTGATTCCCCACCACTGATTCCCCATATCTAATTCCCCGCCTCTGTTTGCCCGCCTCTGATTCCTCGCCTCTGTTTCCCCATATCTGATTCCCCGCCTCTGAATCCCCAACTCTGATTCCCTGCCTCTGATTCCCCAGCTTCATTCCCCGCCTTTGATTCCCCCCGTCTGATTCCCAGCCTCTGAATTCCCGTGTCTGATAACCTGCCTCTGATTCCCCGCCTCTGATTCCCCATCTCAGATTCACCGCCTCTGATTCCCCACCTCTGATTCCCCATCTCTGATTCCGCACATCCGATTCCCTGCCTCTGATTCCCCGACTCTGATTCCCCACCTCTGATTCCCCAGCTCTGATTTCCCGCCTCTGATTCCCCAACTCTGATTCCCCGCCTCTGATTCCACAGCTCTGATTCCCCGCCTCTGATTCCCCGTGTTTGATCCCCTGCCTCTGATTCCCCGCCTCTGATTCCCCATCTCTGATACACCGCCTTTGATTCGCCACCTCTGATTCCCCATATCTGATTCCTCGCCACTGTTTCCCCGCCTCTGATTCCCCGCCTCTGATTCCCCATATCTCATTCCCCGCCTCTGATTCGCCAGCTATGATTCCCCGCCTCTGATTCCCCGCGTCTGATTCCCTGCCTCTGATTCCCCGCCTCTGATTCCACATCTCTGATTCACCACCTCTGATTCCACGCGTCTGATTCCCCGCCTCTGATTCCCCATCTCTGATTCCCCATCTCTGATTCCCCAATTCTGATTCCCCGCCTCTGATTCCCCAGCTCTGATTCCTCGCCTCTGATTCCCTTCCTCTGTTTCCCAACCTCTGATTCCCCACCTCTGATTTCCCATATTGATTCCCTGCGTCTGATTCCCCACCTCTGATTTCCCATATTGATTCCCTGCGTCTGATTCCCCGCCTCTGATTCCCCATATCTCATTCCCCGCCTCTAAATCCCCATCTCTGATTCCCGGATTCTGATTCTCCACCTCTGATTCCCGGCCTCTTATTCCCGGCATCTGATTCCGGCCTCTGTTTCCCGGCCTCTGATTCCCTGCTTCTGATTCTTATTCCCTGCCTCTGATTCCCCATCTCTGATTCCGCACATCTGATTCCCTGCCTCTGATTCCCCAGCTCTGATTCCCCATATCTGATTCCACGCCTCTGTTTCCCCGCCTTTGATTCCCCGCCTCTGTTTCCCAATATCTAAGTCCCCGCCTCCGATTCCCAAACTCTGATTCCCCACCTCTGATTCCCCAGCTCTGAATCCCCGCCTCTGATTCCCCACATCTGATTCCCTGCAACTGATTCCAAGCCTCTGATTCCCGGCCTCTGATTCCCCATCTCTGATTCACCGCCTTTGATTCGCAACCTCTGATTCCCCATATCTGATTCCCCGCTTCTGTTTCCCCGCCTCTGATTCCCCGCCTCTGATTCCCCATATCTCATTCCCCGCCTCTAAATCCCCATCTCTGATTCCCGGATTCTGATTCCCCACCTCTGATTCCCGGCCTCTTATTCCCGGCATCTGATTCCGGCCTCTGATTCCCGGCCTCTGATTCCCTGCTTCTGATTCTGATTCCCTGCCTCTGATTCCCCATCTCTGATTCCGCACATCTGATTCCCTGCCTCTGATTCCCCACCTCTGATTCCCCATATCTGATTCCCCGCCTCTGTTTCCCCGCCTTTGATTCCCCGCCTCTGTTTCCCAATATCTAAGTCCCCGCCTCCGATTCCCCAACTCTGATTCCCCACCTCTGATTCCCCAGCTCTGATTCCCCGCCTCTGATTCCCCGCATCTGATTCCCTGCAACTGATTCCAAGCCTCTGATTCCCTGCCTCTGATTCCCAACCTCTGATTCCCAACCTCTGATTCCACACCTCTGATTCCCCATATCTGATTCACCGCCTTTGATTCGCAACCTCTGATTCCCCATATCTGATTCCCCGCTTCTGTTTCCCCGCCTCTGATTCCGCACATCTGATTCCCTGCCTCTGATTCCCCACCTCTGATTCCCCATATCTGATTCCCCGCCTCTGTTTCCCCGCCTTTGATTCCCCGCCTCTGTTTCCCAATATCTAAGTCACCGCCTCTGTTTCCCCGCCTCTGATTCCCCGCCTCTGATTCCCCATATCTCATTCCCCGCCTCTGATTCCGCATCTCTGATTCCCGGACTCTGATTCCCCACCTCTGATTCCCGGCCTCTTATTCCCGGCATCGAATTCCGGCCTCTGATTCCCGGCCTCTTATTCCCTGCTTCTGATTCTGATTCCCTGCCTCTATTTCCCCATCTCTGATTCCGCACATCTAATTCCCTGCCTCTGATTCCCCACCTCTGATTCCCCATATCTGATTCCCCGCCTCTGTTTCCCCGCCTCTGATTCCCCGCCTCTGTTTCCCCATATCTAAGTCCCCGCCTCGGATTCCCCAACTTTGATTCCCCACCTCTGATTCCCCAGCTCTGATTCCCCGCCTCTGATTCCCCGCATATGATTCCATGCATCTGATTCCCAGCCTCTGATTCCCAGCCTCTGATTCCCAACCTCTGATTCCCCACCTCTGATTCCCCATATCTGATTCCCCGCCTCTGTTTCCCCGCCTCTTATTCCCCGCCTCTGTTTCCCCATATCTGAACCCCGCCTCTATTTGCCCGCCTCTGATTCCCCGCCTCTGTTTCCCCATATCTGATTCCCCGCCTCTGAATCCCCAACTCTGATTCCCTGCCTCTAATTTCCCAGCTCTGATTCCCCGCCTCTGATTCCCCGCGTCTGATTACCGGCCTCTGATTCCCTGCCTCTGATTCCCGGCCTCTTATTCCCCATCTCTGATTCACCGCCTTTGATTCGCCACCTCTGATTCGCCATATCTGATTCCCCGCCTCTGTTTCCCCGCCTCTGATTCCCCTCCTCTGATTCCCCATATCTCATTCCCCGCCTCTGAATCCCCATCTCTGATTCCCGGACTCTGATTCCCCACCTCTGATTTCCGGCCTCTTATTCCCGGCATCTGATTCCGGCCTCTGATTCCCGGCCTCTGATTCCCTGCTTCTGATTCTGATTCCCTGCCTTTGATTCCCCATCTCTGATTCCGCACATCTGATTCCCTGCCTCTGATTCCCCATCTCTGATTCCCCATATCTGATTCCCCGCCTCTGATTCCCCGCCTCTGTTTCCCAATATCTAAGTCCCCGCCTCTGATTCCCCAACTCTGATTCCCCACCTCTGATTCCCCAGCTCTGATTCCCTGCCTCTGATTCCCCGCCTCTGATTCCCTGCATCTGATTCCAAGCCTCTCATTCCCTGCCTCTGATTCCCAACCTCTGATTCCCCGCCTCTGATTCCCCGCCTCTGTTTCCCCATATCTGATTCCCGGCCTCTGATTCCCCGCCTCTGATTCCCCGCCTCTGATTCCCTGCCTCTGATTCCCCATCTCCGATTCCGCACATCTGATTCCCTGCCTCTGATTCCCCGCCTCTGATTCCCCGCCTCTGATTCCCTGCCTCTGATTCCCAACCTCTGATTCCCCACCTCTGATTCCCCGTGTTTGATTCCCCGCCTCTGTTTCCCCGCCTCTGATTCCCCGCCTCTGATTCCCCAACTCTAATTCCCCGCCTCTGATTCCCCATATCTGATTCCCCGCCTCTGTTTCCCCGCCTCTGATTCCCCGCCCCTGTTTCCCCATATCTGATTCCCTGCCTCTGATTCCCCAACTTTGATTCCCAGCCTCTGATTCCCCAGCTCTGATTCCCCGCCTCTGATTCCCCGTGTTTGATTCCCTGCCTCTGATTCCCCGCCTCTGATTCCCCATCTCTGATTCACCACCTTTGATTCGCCACCTCTTATTCCCCATATCTGATTCCCCACCTCTGTTTTCCCGCCTCTGATTCCACACCTCTGATTCTCCATATCTCATTCCCCGCCTCTGAATCCCCATCTCTGTTTCCCGGACTCTGATTCCCCACCTCTGATTCCCGGCCTCTTATTCCCAGAATCTGATTCCAGGCCTCTGATTCCCGGCCTCTGACTCCCCGCTTCTGATTCTGATTCCCTGCCTCTGATTCCCCATCTCTGATTCCGCACATCTGATTACCTGCCTCTGATTCCTCGCCTCTGTTTCCCCATATCTGATTCCCCGCCTCTGAATCCCCAACTCTGATTCCCTGCCTCTGATTCCCCAGCTTCATTCCCCGCCTTTGATTCCCCCCGTCTGATTCCCAGCCTCTGAATCCCCGTGTCTGATAACCTGCCTCTGATTCCCCGCCTCTGATTCCCCATCTCAGATTCACCGCCTCTGATTCCCCACCTCTGATTCCCCATCTCTGATTCCGCACATCCGATTCCCTGCCTCTGATTCCCCGACTCTGATTCCCCACCTCTGATTCCCCAGCTCTGATTTCCCGCCTCTGATTCCCCAACTCTGATTCCCCGCCTCTGATTCCACAGCTCTGATTCCCCGCCTCTGATTCCCCGTGTTTGATCCCCTGCCTCTGATTCCCCGCCTCTGATTCCCCATCTCTGATACACCGCCTTTGATTCGCCACCTCTGATTCCCCATATCTGATTCCTCGCCACTGTTTCCCCGCCTCTGATTCCCCGCCTCTGATTCCCCATATCTCATTCCCCGCCTCTGATTCGCCAGCTATGATTCCCCGCCTCTGATTCCCCGCGTCTGATTCCCTGCCTCTGATTCCCCGCCTCTGATTCCACATCTCTGATTCACCACCTCTGATTCCACGCGTCTGATTCCCCGCCTCTGATTCCCCATCTCTGATTCCCCATCTCTGATTCCCCAATTCTGATTCCCCGCCTCTGATTCCCCAGCTCTGATTCCTCGCCTCTGATTCCCTTCCTCTGCTTCCCAACCTCTGATTCCCCACCTCTGATTTCCCATATTGATTCCCTGCGTCTGATTCCCCACCTCTGATTTCCCATATTGATTCCCTGCGTCTGATTCCCCGCCTCTGATTCCCCATATCTCATTCCCCGCCTCTAAATCCCCATCTCTGATTCCCGGATTCTGATTCTCCACCTCTGATTCCCGGCCTCTTATTCCCGGCATCTGATTCCGGCCTCTGATTCCCGGCCTCTGATTCCCTGCTTCTGATTCTTATTCCCTGCCTCTGATTCCCCATCTCTGATTCCGCACATCTGATTCCCTGCCTCTGATTCCCCAGCTCTGATTCCCCATATCTGATTCCACGCCTCTGTTTCCCCGCCTTTGATTCCCCGCCTCTGTTTCCCAATATCTAAGTCCCCGCCTCCGATTCCCAAACTCTGATTCCCCACCTCTGATTCCCCAGCTCTGAATCCCCGCCTCTGATTCCCCACATCTGATTCCCTGCAACTGATTCCAAGCCTCTGATTCCCAGCCTCTGATTCCCAACCTCTGATTCCCCACCTCTGATTCCCCATATCTGATTCCCCGCCTCTGTTTCCCCGCCTCTTATTCCCCGCCTCTGTTTCCCCATATCTGAACCCCGCCTCTATTTGCCCGCCTCTGATTCCCCGCCTCTGTTTCCCCATATCTGATTCCCCGCCTCTGAATCCCCAACTCTGATTCCCTGCCTCTAATTTTCCATGTCTGATTACCCGCCTCTGATTCCCCGCGTCTGATTACCAGCCTCTGATTCCCCGCCTCTGATTCCCCATCTCTGATTCACAACCTCTGATTCCCCACCTCTGATTCCCCATATCTGATTCCCCGCCTCTGTTTCCCCGCCTCTGATTCCCCACCTCTGATTCCCAATATCTGATTCCCCGCCTCTGATTCCCCACCTCTGATTCCCCGCCTCTGATTCGCCAGCTATGATTCCCCGCCTCTGATTCCCCGCGTCTGATTCCCTGCCTCTGATTCCCTGCCTCTGATTCCACATCTCTGATTCACCATCTCTGATTCCCCAATTCTGATTCCCCGCCTCTGATTCCCCGTGTTTGATTCCCTGCCTCTGATTCCCGGCCTCTGATTCCCCACCTCTGATTCCCCGTGTTTGATTCCCCGCCTCTGTTTCCCCGCCTCTGTTTCCCCGCCTCTGATTCCCCATATCTCATTCCCCGCCTCTGAATCCCCATCTCTGATTACCGGACTTTGATTCCCCACCTCTGATTCCCGGCCTCTTATTCCCGGCATCTGATTCCGGCCTCTGATTCCCGGCCTCTGATTCCCTGCTTCTAATTCTGATTCCCTGCCTTTGATTCCCCATCTCTGATTCCGCACATCTGATTCCCTGCCTCTGATTTCCCATCTCTGATTCCCCATATCTGATTCCCCGCCTCTGTTTCCCCGCCTCTGATTCCCAACCTCTGATTCCCCACCTCTGATTCCCCGCCTCTGATTCCCTGCCTCTGATTCCCTGCCTCTGATTCTCCATCTCCGATTCCGCACATCTGATTCCCCGCCTCTTATTCCCTGCCTCTGATTCCCAACCTCTGATTCCCCACCTCTGATTCCCCATATCTGATTCCCCGCCTCTGTTTCCCCGCCTCTGATTCCCCTCCTCTGATTCCCCAACTCTAATTCCCCGCCTCTGATTCCCCAGCTCTGATTCCCCGTGTTTGATTCCCTGCCTCTGATTCCCTGCCCTGATTCCCCATCTCTGTTTCACCGCCTTTGATTCGCCACCTCTGTTTCCCCATATCTGATTCCCTGCCTCTGATTCCCCAACTCTGATTCCCCGCCTCTGATTCCCCAGCTCTGATTCCCCGCCTCTGATTTCCCGTGTTTGATTCCCTGCCTCTGATTCCCCGCCTCTGATTCCCCATCTCTGATTCACCGCCTTTGATTCGCCACCTCCGATTCCACATATCTGATTCCCCACCTCTGTTTCCCCGCCTCTGATTCCCCGCCTCTGATTCTCCATATCTCATTCCCCGCCTCTGAATCCCCATCTCTGATTCCCGGACTCTGATTCCCCACCTCTGATTCCCGGCCTCCTATTCCCAGCATCTGATTCCCGGCCTCTGATTCCCCGCCTCTGATTCCCCGCTTCTGATTCTGATTCCCTGCCTCTGATTCCCCATCTCTGATTCCGCACATCTGATTCCCTGCCTCTGATTCCCCACCTCTGATTCCCCATATCTGATTTCCCGCCTCTGTTTCCCCGCCTCTGATTCCCCGCCTCTGTTTCCCCATATCTAATTCTCAACCTCTGATGCCCCAACTCTGATTCCCTGCCTCTGATTCCCCGCGTTCTATTCCCTGCCTCTGATTCCCCGCCTGTGATTCCCCATCTCTGATTCACCACCTCTGATTCCCCACCTCTGATTCCCCATATCTAATTCCCCGCCTCTCTTTGCCCGCCTCTGATTCCCCGCCTCTGTTTCCCCATATCTGATTCCCCGCCTCTGAATCCCCAACTCTGATTCCCTGCCTTTGATTCCCCAGCTCTGATTCCCCGCCTTTGAGTCCCCCCGTCTGATTCCCAGCGTCTGAATCCCCGTGTCTGATTTCCTGCCTCTGATTCCCCGCCTCTGATTCCCCATCTCTGATTCACAGCCTCTGATTCCCCACCTCTGATTCCCCATCTCTGATTCCGCACATATGATTCCCTGCCTCTGATTCCCCAGCTCTGATTCCCCGCCTCTGATTCCCCAACTCTGATTCCCCGCCTCTGATTCCCCAGCTCTGATTCCCCATCTCTGATTCCGCAAATCTAATTCCCTGCCTCTGATTCCCCACCTCTGATTCCCCATATCTGATTCCCCGCCTCTGTTTCCCCACCTCTGATTCCCCGCCTCTGTTTCCCCATATCTAAGTCCCCACCTCTGATTCGCCAACTTTGATTCCCCACCTCTGATTCCCCAGCTCTGATTACCCGCCTCTGATTCCCCGCATCTGATTCCATGCATCTGATTCCCAGCCTCTGATTCCCAGCCTCTGATTCCCAACCTCTGATTCCCCACCTCTGATCCCCATATCTGATTCCCCGCCTCTGTTTCCCCGCCTCTGATTCCCCGCCTCTGTTTCCCCATATCTGATCCCCGCCTCTATTTGCCCGCCTCTGATTCCCCGCCTCTGTTTCCCCATATCTGATTCCCCGCCTCTGAATCCCCAACTCTGATTCCCTGCCTCTAATTTCCCAGCTCTGATTCCCCGCCTCTGATTCCCCGCGTCTGATTACCGGCCTCTGATTCCCCGCCTCTGATTCCCCATCTCTGATTCACAACCTCTGATTCCCCTCCTCTGATACCCCATATCTGATTCCCCGCCTCTGTTTCCCCGCCTCTGATTCCCCACCTCTGATTCCCAATATCTGATTCCCCGCCTCTGATTCCCCACCTCTGATTCCCTGCCTCTGATTCCCTGCCCTGATTCCCCATCTCTGTTTCACAGCCTTTGATTCGACACCTCTGATTCCCCATATCTGATTCCCCGACTCTGTTTCCACGCCTCTGATTCCCTGCCTCTGATTCCCAACCTCTGATTCCACACCTCTGATTCCCCATATCTGATTCCCCGCCTCTGTTTCCCCACCTCTGATTCCCTGCCCCTGTTTCCCCATATCTGATTCCCTGCCTCTGATTCCCCAACTCTGATTCCCCGCCTCTGTTTCCCAATATCTAAGTCCCCGCCTCCGATTCCCCAACTCTGATTCCCCACCTCTGATTCCCCAGCTCTGATTCCCCGCCTCTGATTCCCCGCATCTGATTCCCTGCAACTGATTCCAAGACTCTGATTCCCTGCCTCTGATTCCCAACCTCTGATTCCCAACCTCTGATTCCACACCTCTGATTCCCCATATCTGATTCCCCGCCTCTGTTTCCCCGCCTCTGATTCCCCGCCTCTGATTCCCCATATCTCATTCCCCGCCTCTGATTCCGCATCTCTGATTCCCGGACTCTGATTCCCCACCTCTGATTCCCGGCCTCTTATTCCCGGCATCGAATTCCGGCCTCTGATTCCCGGCCTCTGATTCCCTGCTTCTGATTCTGATTCCCTGCCTCTATTTCCCCATCTCTGATTCCGCACATCTAATTCCCTGCCTCTGATTCCCCACCTCTGATTCCCCATATCTGATTCCCCGCCTCTGTTTCCCCGCCTCTGATTCCCCGCCTCTGTTTCCCCATATCTAAGTCCCCGCCTCGGATTCCCCAACTTTGATTCCCCACCTCTGATTCCCCAGCTCTGATTCCCCGCCTCTGATTCCCCGCATATGATTCCATGCATCTGATTCCCAGCCTCTGATTCCCAGCCTCTGATTCCCAACCTCTGATTCCCCACCTCTGATTCCCCATATCTGATTCCCCGCCTCTGTTTCCCCGCCTCTTATTCCCCGCCTCTGTTTCCCCATATCTGAACCCCGCCTCTATTTGCCCGCCTCTGATTCCCCGCCTCTGTTTCCCCATATCTGATTCCCCGCCTCTGAATCCCCAACTCTGATTCCCTGCCTCTAATTTTCCATGTCTGATTACCCGCCTCTGATTCCCCGCGTCTGATTACCGGCCTCTGATTCCCCGCCTCTGATTCCCCATCTCTGATTCACAACCTCTGATTCCCCACCTCTGATTCCCCATATCTGATTCCCCGCCTCTGTTTCCCCGCCTCTGATTCCCCACCTCTGATTCCCAATATCTGATTCCCCGCCTCTGATTCCCCACCTCTGATTCCCCGCCTCTGATTCGCCAGCTATGATTCCCCGCCTCTGATTCCCCGCGTCTGATTCCCTGCCTCTGATTCCCCACCTCTGATTCCACATCTCTGATTCACCATCTCTGATTCCCCAATTCTGATTCCCCGCCTCTGATTCCCCGTGTTTGATTCCCTGCCTCTGATTCCCGGCCTCTGATTCCCCATCTCTGATTCACCGCCTTTGATTCGCCACCTCTGATTCCCCATATCTGATTCCCCGCCTCTGTTTCCCCGCCTCTGATTCCCCGCCTCTGATTCCCCATACCTCATTCCCCGCCTCTGAATCCCCATCTCTGATTACCGGACTTTGATTCCCCACCTCTGATTCCCGGCCTCTTATTCCCGGCATCTGATTCCGGCCTCTGATTCCCGGCCTCTGATTCCCTGCTTCTAATTCTGATTCCCTGCCTTTGATTCCCCATCTCTGATTCCGCACATCTGATTCCCTGCCTCTGATTTCCCATCTCTGATTCCCCATATCTGATTCCCCGCCTCTGTTTCCCCGCCTCTGATTCCCAACCTCTGATTCCCCACCTCTGATTCCCCGCCTCTGATTCCCTGCCTCTGATTCCCTGCCTCTGATTCTCCATCTCCGATTCCGCACATCTGATTCCCCGCCTCTTATTCCCTGCTTCTGATTCCCAACCTCTGATTCCCCACCTCTGATTCCCCATATCTGATTCCCCGCCTCTGTTTCCCCGCCTCTGATTCCCCTCCTCTGATTCCCCAACTCTAATTCCCCGCCTCTGATTCCCCAGCTCTGATTCCCCGTGTTTGATTCCCTGCCTCTGATTCCCTGCCCTGATTCCCCATCTCTGTTTCACCGCCTTTGATTCGCCACCTCTGTTTCCCCATATCTGATTCCCTGCCTCTGATTCCCCAACTCTGATTCCCCGCCTCTGATTCCCCAGCTCTGATTCCCCGCCTCTGATTTCCCGTGTTTGATTCCCTGCCTCTGATTCCCCGCCTCTGATTCCCCATCTCTGATTCACCGCCTTTGATTCGCCACCTCCGATTCCACATATCTGATTCCCCACCTCTGTTTCCCCGCCTCTGATTCCCCGCCTCTGATTCTCCATATCTCATTCCCCGCCTCTGAATCCCCATCTCTGATTCCCGGACTCTGATTCCCCACCTCTGATTCCCGGCCTCCTATTCCCAGCATCTGATTCCCGGCCTCTGATTCCCCGCCTCTGATTCCCCGCTTCTGATTCTGATTCCCTGCCTCTGATTCCCCATCTCTGATTCCGCACATCTGATTCCCTGCCTCTGATTCCCCACCTCTGATTCCCCATATCTGATTTCCCGCCTCTGTTTCCCCGCCTCTGATTCCCCGCCTCTGTTTCCCCATATCTAATTCTCAACCTCTGATGCCCCAACTCTGATTCCCTGCCTCTGATTCCCCGCGTTCTATTCCCTGCCTCTGATTCCCCGCCTGTGATTCCCCATCTCTGATTCACCACCTCTGATTCCCCACCTCTGATTCCCCAAATCTAATTCCCCGCCTCTCTTTGCCCGCCTCTGATTCCCCGCCTCTGTTTCCCCATATCTGATTCCCCGCCTCTGAATCCCCAACTCTGATTCCCTGCCTCTGATTCCCCAGCTCTAATTCCCCGCCTTTGATTCCCCCCGTCTGATTCCCAGCCTCTGAATCCCCGTGTCTGATTTCCTGCCTCTGATTCCCCGCCTCTGATTCCCCATCTCTGATTCACAGCCTCTGATTCCCCACCTCTGATTCCCCATCTCTGATTCCGCACATATGATTCCCTGCCTCTGATTCCCCAGCTCTGATTCCCCGCCTCTGATTCCCCAACTCTGATTCCCCGCCTCTGATTCCCCAGCTCTGATTCCCCATCTCTGATTCCGCAAATCTAATTCCCTGCCTCTGATTCCCCACCTCTGATTCCCCATATCTGATTCCCCGCCTCTGTTTCCCCACCTCTGATTCCCCGCCTCTGTTTCCCCATATCTAAGTCCCCACCTCTGATTCGCCAACTTTGATTCCCCACCTCTGATTCCCCAGCTCTGATTACCCGCCTCTGATTCCCCGCATCTGATTCCATGCATCTGATTCCCAGCCTCTGATTCCCAGCCTCTGATTCCCAACCTCTGATTCCCCACCTCTGATCCCCATATCTGATTCCCCGCCTCTGTTTCCCCGCCTCTGATTCCCCGCCTCTGTTTCCCCATATCTGATCCCCGCCTCTATTTGCCCGCCTCTGATTCCCCGCCTCTGTTTCCCCATATCTGATTCCCCGCCTCTGAATCCCCAACTCTGATTCCCTGCCTCTAATTTCCCAGCTCTGATTCCCCGCCTCTGATTCCCCGCGTCTGATTACCGGCCTCTGATTCCCCGCCTCTGATTCCCCATCTCTGATTCACAACCTCTGATTCCCCACCTCTGATACCCCATATCTGATTCCCCGCCTCTGTTTCCCCGCCTCTGATTCCCCACCTCTGATTCCCAATATCTGATTCCCCGCCTCTGATTCCCCACCTCTGATTCCCTGCCTCTGATTCCCTGCCCTGATTCCCCATCTCTGTTTCACAGCCTTTGATTCGCCACCTCTGATTCCCCATATCTGATTCCCCGCCTCTGTTTCCCCGCCTCTGATTCCCTGCCTCTGATTCCCAACCTCTGATTCCACACCTCTGATTCCTCATATCTGATTCCCCGCCTCTGTTTCCCCACCTCTGATTCCCTGCCCCTGTTTCCCCATATCTGATTCCCTGCCTCTGATTCCCCAACTCTGATTCCCCGCCTCTGATTCCCCAGCTCTGATTCCCCGCCTCTGATTTCCGGTGTTTGATTCCCTGCCTCTGATTCCCCGCCTCTGATTCCCCATCTCTGATTCACCGCCTTTGATTCGCCACCTCTGATTCCACATATCTGATTCCCCACCTCTGTTTCCCCGCCTCTGATTCCCCGCCTCTGATTCTCCATATCTCATTCCCCGCCTCTGAATCCCCATCTCTGATTCCCGGACTCTGATTCCCCACCTCTGATTCCCGGCCTCTTATTCCCAGCATCTGATTCCCGGCCTCTGATTCCCGGCCTCTGATTCCACGCTTCTGATTCTGATTCCCTGCCTCTGATTCCCCATCTCTGATTCCGCACATCTTATTCCCTGCCTCTGATTCCCCACCTCTGATTCCCCATATCTGATTTACCGCCTCTGTTTCCCCGCCTCTGATTCCCCGCCTCTGTTTCCCCATATCTAATTCCCAACCTCTGATTCCCCATCACTGATTCACCACCTCTGATTTCCCACCTCTGATTCCCCATATCTAATTCCCCGCCTCTGTTTGCCCGCCTCTGATTCCCCGCCTCTGTTTCCCCATATCTGATTCCCCGCCTCTGAATCCCCAACTCTGATTCCCTGCCTCTGATTCCCCAGCTCTGATTCCCCGCCTTTGATTCCCCCCGTCTGATTCCCAGCCTCTGAATCCCCGTGTCTGATTTCCTGCCTCTGATTCCCCGCCTCTGATTCCCCATCTCTGATTCACAGCCTCTGATTCCCCACCTCTGATTCCCCATCTCTGATTCCGCACATCTGATTCCCTGCCTCTGATTCCCCGACTCTGATCCCCACCTCTGATTCCCCAGCTCTGATTCCCCGCCTCTGATTCCCCAACTCTGATTCCCCGCCACTGATTCCCCAGCTCTGATTCCCCGCCTCTGATTCCCCGTGTTTGATTCCCTGCCTCTGATTCCACCCCTCTGATTCCCCATCTCTGATTCAACGCCTTTGATTCGCCACCTCTGATTCCCCATATCTGATTCCTCGCCTCTGTTTCCCCGCCTCTGATTCCCCTCCTCTGATTCCCCATATCTCATTCCCCGCCTCTGATTCGCTATCTCTGATTCCCGGACTCTGATTCCCCACCTCTGATTCCCGGCCTCTTATTCCCGGCATCTGATTCCGGCCTCTGATTCCCGGCCTCTGATTCCCTGCTTCTGATTCCCTATCTCTGATTCCGGAAATCTAATTCCCTGCCTCTGATTCCCCACCTCTGATTCCCCATATCTGATTCCCCACCTCTGTTTCCCCGCCTCTGATTCCCCGCCTCTGTTTCCCCATATCTAAGTCCCCGCCTCTGATTCCCCAACTTTGATTCCCCACCTCTGATTCCCCAGCTCTGATTCCCCGCCTCTGATTCCCCGCATCTGATTCCATGCATCTGATTCCCAGCCTCTGATTCCAAGACTCTGATTCCCAACCTCTGATTCCCCACCTCTGATCCCCATATCTGATTCCCCGCCTCTGTTTCCCCGCCTCTGATTCCCCACCTCTTATTCCCAATATCTGATTCCCCGCCTCTGATTCCCCACCTCTGATTCCCCGCCTCTGATTCGCCAGCTATGATTCCCCGCCTCTTATTCCCCGCGTCTGATTCCCTGCCTATGATTCCCCGCCTCTGATTCCACATCTCTGATTCACCACCTCTGATTCCCCGCGTCTGATTCCCTGCCTCTGATTCCCCATCTCTGATTCCCCAATTCTGATTCCCCTCCTCTGATTCCCCGTGTTTGATTCCCTGCCTCTGATTCCCGGCCTCTGATTCCCCATCTCTGATTCACCGCCTTTGATTCGCCACCTCTGATTCGCCATATCTGATTCCCCGCCTCTGTTTCCCCGCCTCTGATTCCCCGCCTCTGATTCCCCATATCTCATTCCCCGCCTCTGAATCCCCATCTCTGATTCCCGGTCTCTGATTCCCCACCTCTGATTTCCGGCCTCTTATTCCCGGCATCTGATTCCGGCCTCTGATTCCCGGCCTCTGATTCCCTGCTTCTGATTCTGATTCCCTGCCTTTGATTCCCCATCTCTGATTCCGCACATCTGATTCCCTGCCTCTGATTCCCCATCTCTGATTCCCCATATCTGATTCCCCACCTCTGATTCCCCGCCTCTGTTTCCCAATATCTAAGTCCCCGCCTCTGATTCCCCAACTCTGATTCCCCACCTCTGATTCCCCAGCTCTGATTCCCCGCCTCTGATTCCCCGCATCTGATTCCCTGCATCTGATTCCAAGCCTCTGATTCCCTGCCTCTGATTCCCAACCTCTGATTCCCCACCTCTGATTCCCCATATCTGATTCCCAGCCTCTGTTTCCCCGCCTCTGATTCCCCGCCTCTGTTTCCCCATATCTGATTCACGGCCTCTGATTCCCCGCCTCTGATTCCCCGCCTCTGATTCCCTGCCTCTGATTCTACATCTCCGATTCCGGACATCTGATTCCCTGCCTCTGATTCCCCGCCTCTGATTCCCCGCCTCTGATTCCCTGCCTCTGATTCCCAACCTCTGATTCCCCACCTCTGATTCCCAGTGTTTGATTCCCCGCCTCTGTTTCCCCGACTCTGATTCCCCGCCCCTGTTTCCCCATATCTGATTCCCTGCCTCTGATTCCCCAACTTTGATTCCCAGCCTCTGATTCCCCAGCTCTGATTCCCCGCCTCTTATTCCCCGTGTTTGATTCCCTGCCTCTGATTCCCCGCCTCTGATTCCCCATCTCTGATTCACCACCTTTGATTCGCCACCTCTGATTCCCCATATCTGATTCCCCGCCTCTGAATTCCCAACTCTGATTCCCTGCCTCTGATTCCCCAGCTTCATTCCCCGCCTTTGATTCCCCCCATCTGATTCCCAGCCTCTGAATCCCCGTGTCTGATAACCTGCCACTGATTCCCCGCCTCTGATTCCCCATCTCAGATTCACCGCCACTGATTCCCCACCTCTGATTCCCCATATCTGATTCCGCACATCCGATTCCCTGCCTCTGATTCCCCGACTCTGATTCCGCACCTCTGATTCCCCAGCTCTGATTTCCCGCCTCTGATTCCCCAACTCTGATTCCCCGCCTCTGATTCCACAGCTCTGATTCCCCGCCTCTGATTCCCCGTGTTTGATCCCCTGCCTCTGATTCCCCGCCTCTGATTCCCCATCTCTGATACACCGCCTTTGATTCGCCACCTCTGATTCCCCATATCTGATTCCTCGCCACTGTTTCCCCGCCTCTGATTCCCCGCCTCTGATTCCCCATATCTCATTCCCCGCCTCTGATTCGCCAGCTATGATTCCCCGCCTCTGATTCCCCGCGTCTGATTCCCTGCCTCTGATTCCCCGCCTCTGATTCCACATCTCTGATTCACCACCTCTGATTCCACGCGTCTGATTCCCCGCCTCTGATTCCCCATCTCTGATTCCCCATCTCTGATTCCCCAATTCTGATTCCCCGCCTCTGATTCCCCAGCTCTGATTCCTCGCCTCTGATTCCCTTCCTCTGTTTCCCAACCTCTGATTCCCCACCTCTGATTTCCCGTATTGATTCCCTGCGTCTGATTCCCCACCTCTGATTTCCCATATTGATTCCCTGCGTCTGATTCCCCGCCTCTGATTCCCCAACTCTGATTCCCCGCCCCTGATTCCCCAGCTCTGATTCCCCGCATCTGATTCCCCGTGTTTGATTCCCTGCCTCTGATTCCCAGCCTCTGATTCCCCATCTCAGATTCACCGCCTTTGATTCGCAACCTCTGATTCCCCATATCTGATTCCCCGCTTCTGTTTCCCCGCCTCTGATTCCCCGCCTCTGATTCCCCATATCTCATTCCCCGCCTCTAAATCCCCATCTCTGATTCCCGGATTCTGATTCCCCACCTCTGATTCCCGGCGTCTTATTCCCGGCATCTGATTCCGGCCTCTGATTCCCGGCCTCTGATTCCCTGCTTCTGATTCTGATTCCCTGCCTCTGATTCCCCATCTCTGATTCCGCACATCTGATTCCCTGCCTCTGATTCCCCACCTCTGATTCCCCATATCTGATTCCCCGCCTCTGTTTCCCCGCCTTTGATTCCCCGCCTCTGTTTCCCAATATCTAAGTCCCCGCCTCCGATTCCCCAACTCTGATTCCCCACCTCTGATTCCCCAGCTCTGATTCCCCGCCTCTGATTCCCCGCATCTGATTCCCTGCAACTGATTCCAACCCTCTGATTCCCTGCCTCTGATTCCCAACCTCTGATTCCCAACCTCTGATTCCACACCTCTGATTCCCCATATCTTATTCCCCGCCTCTGTTTCCCCGCCTCTGATTCCCCGCCTCTGATTCCCCATATCTCATTCCCCGCCTCTGATTCCGCATCTCTGATTCCCGGACTCTGATTCCCCACCTCTGATTCCCGGCCTCTTATTCCCGGCATCTGATTCCGGCCTCTGATTCCCGGCCTCTGATTCCCTGCTTCTGATTCTGATTCCCTGCCTCTGATTCCCCATCTCTGATTCCGCACATCTAATTCCCTACCTCTGATTCCCCACCTCTGATTCCCCATATCTGATTCCCCGCCTCTGTTTCCCCGCCTCTGATTCCCCGCCTCTGTTTCCCCATATCTAAGTCCCCGCCTCTGATTCCCCAACTTTGATTCCCCACCTCTGATTCCCCAGCTCTGATTCCCCGCCTCTGATTCCCCGCATATGATTCCATGCATCTGATTCCCAGCCTCTGATTCCCAGCCTCTGATTCCCAACCTCTGATTCCCCACCTCTGATTCCCCATATCTGATTCCCAGCCTCTGTTTCCTCGCCTCTGATTCCCCGCCTCTGTTTCCCCATATCTGATCCCCGCCTCTATTTGCCCGCCTCTGATTCCCCGCCTCTGTTTCCCCATATCTGATTCCCCGCCTCTGAATCCCCAACTCTGATTCCCTGCCTCTAATTTCCCATGTCTGATTCCCCGCCTCTGATTCCCCGCGTCTGATTACCGGCCTCTGATTCCCCGCCTCTGATTCCCCATCTCTGATTCACAACCTCTGATTCCCCACCTCTGATTCCCCATATCTGATTCCCCGCCTCTGTTTCCCCGCCTCTGATTCCCCACCTCTGATTCCCAATATCTGATTCCCCGCCTCTGATTCCCCACCTCTGATTCCCCACCTCTGTTTCGCCAGCTATGATTCCCCGCCTCTGATTCCCCGCGTCTGATTCCCTGCCTCTGATTCCCCGCCTCTGATTCCACATCTCTAATTCCCCAATTCTGATTCCCCGCCTCTGATTCCCCAGCTCTGATTCCTCGCCTCTGATTCCCTTCCTCTGATACCCAACCTCTGATTCCCCACCTCTGATTTCCCATATTGATTCCCTGCGTCTGATTCCCCGCCTCTGATTCCCCAACTCTGATTCCCCGCCTCTGATTCCCCAGCTCTGATTCCCCGCCTCTGATTCCCCGTGTTTGATTCCCTGTCTCTGATTCCCGGCCTCTGATTCCCCATCTCTGATTCACCGCCTTTGATTCGCCACCTCTGATTCCCCAAATCTGATTCCCCGCCTCTGTTTCCCCGCCTCTGATTCCCCGCCTCTGATTCCCCATATCTCATTCCCCGCCTCTGAATCCCCATCTCTGATTCCCGGACTCTGATTCCCCACCTCTGATTCCCGGCCTCTTATTTCCGGCATCTGATTCCGGCCTCTGCTTCCCGGCCTCTGATTCCCTGCTTCTGATTCTGATTCCCTGCCTCCGATTCCCCATCTCTGATTCCGCACATCTGATTCCCTGCCTCTGATTACCCCCCTCTGTTTCCCCGCCTCTGATTCCCCGCCTCTGTTTCCCCATATCTAAGTCCCCGCCTCTGATTCCCCAACTTTGATTCCCCACCTCTGATTCCCCAGCTCTGATTCCCCGCCTCTGATTCCCCGCATATGATTCCATGCATCTGATTCCCAGCCTCTGATTCCCAGCCTCTGATTCCCAACCTCTGATTCCCCACCTCTGATTCCCCATATCTGATTCCCCGCCTCTGTTTCCTCGCCTCTGATTCCCCGCCTCTGTTTCCCCATATCTGATCCCCGCCTCTATTTGCCCGCCTCTGATTCCCCGCCTCTGTTTCCCCATATCTGATTCCCCGCCTCTGAATCCCCAACTCTGATTCCCTGCCTCTAATTTCCCATGTCTGATTCCCCGCCTCTGATTCCCCGCGTCTGATTACCGGCCTCTGATTCCCCGCTCTGATTCCCCATCTCTGATTCACAACCTCTGATTCCCCACCTCTGATTCCCCATATCTGATTCCCCGCCTCTGTTTCCCCGCCTCTGATTCCCCACCTCTGATTCCCCATATCTGATTCCACGCCTCTGTTTCCCCGCCTCTGATTCCCCACCTCTGATTCCCAATATCTGATTCCCCGCCTCTGTTTCCCCATATCTGATTCCCCGCCTCTGAATCCCCAACTCTGATTCCCTGCCTCTAATTTCCCATGTCTGATTCCCCGCCTCTGATTCCCCGCGTCTGATTACCGGCCTCTGATTCCCCGCCTCTGAATCCCCATCTCTGATTCACAACCTCTGATTCCCCACCTCTGATTCCCCATATCTGATTCCCCGCCTCTGTTTCCCCGCCTCTGATTCCCCACCTCTGATTCCCAATATCTGATTCCCCGCCTCTGATTCCCCACCTCTGATTCCCCACCTCTGTTTCGCCAGCTATGATTCCCCGCCTCTGATTCCCCGCGTCTGATTCCCTGCCTCTGATTCCCCGCCTCTGATTCCACATCTCTGATTCCCCAATTCTGATTCCCCGCCTCTGATTCCCCAGCTCTGATTCCTCGCCTCTGATTCCCTTCCTCTGATACCCAACCTCTGATTCCCCACCTCTGATTTCCCATATTGATTCCCTGCGTCTGATTCCCCGCCTCTGATTCCCCAACTCTGATTCCCCGCCTCTGATTCCCCAGCTCTGATTCCCCGCCTCTGATTCCCCGTGTTTGATTCCCTGCCTCTGATTCCCGGCCTCTGATTCCCCATCTCTGATTCACCGCCTTTGATTCGCCACCTCTGATTCCCCAAATCTGATTCCCCGCCTCTGTTTCCCCGCCTCTGATTCCCCGCCTCTGATTCCCCATATCTCATTCCCCGCCTCTGAATCCCCATCTCTGATTCCCGGACTCGGATTCCCCACCTCTGATTCCCGGCCTCTTATTCCCGGCATCTGATTCCGGCCTCTGCTTCCCGGCCTCTGATTCCCTGCTTCTGATTCTGATTCCCTGCCTCCGATTCCCCATCTCTGTTTCCCCGCCTCTGATTCCCCGCCTCTGTTTCCCAATATCTAAGTCCCCGCCTCTGATTCCCCAACTCTGATTCCCCACCTCTGATTCCCCAGCTCTGATTCCCCGCCTCTGATTCCCCGCATCTGATTCCCTGCATCTGATTCCAAGCCTCTGATTCCCTGCCTCTGATTCCCAACCTCTGATTCCCCACCTCTGATTCCCCATATCTGATTCCCCGCCTCTGTTTCCCCGCCTCTGATTCCCCACCTCTGTTTCCCAATATCTGATTCCCGGCCTCTGATTCCCCGCCTCTGATTCCCCGCCTCTGATTCCCTGCCTCTGATTCCCCATCTCCGATTCCGCACATCTGATTCCCTGCCTCTGATTCCCCGCCTCTGATTCCCCGCCTCTGATTCCCTTCCTCTGATTCCCAACCTCTGATTCCCCACCTCTGATTCCCCATATCTGATTCCCCGCCTCTGTTTCCCCGCCTCTGATTCCCCGCCTCTGATTCCCCATATCTCATTCCCCGCCTCTGATTCCGCATCTCTGATTCCCGGACTCTGATTCCCCACCTCTGATTCCCCACCTCTGATTCCCCATATCTGATTCCCCGCATCTGATTCCCTGCAACTGATTCCAAGCCTCTGATTCCCTGCCTCTGATTCCCAACCTCTGATTCCCAACCTCTGATTCCACACCTCTGATTCCCCATATCTGATTCCCCGCCTCTGTTTCCCCGCCTCTGATTCCCCGCCTCTGATTCCCCATATCTCATTCCCCGCCTCTGATTCCGCATCTCTGATTCCCGGACTCTGATTCCCCACCTCTGATTCCCGGCCTCTTATTCCCGGCATCTGATTCCGGCCTCTGATTCCCGGCCTCTGATTCCCTGCTTCTGATTCTGATTCCCTGCCTCTGATTCCCCATCTCTGATTCCGCACATCTAATTCCCTGCCTCTGATTCCCCACCTCTGATTCCCCATATCTGATTCCCCGCCTCTGTTTCCCCGCCTCTGATTCCCCGCCTCTGTTTCCCCATATCTAAGTCCCCGACTCTGATTCCCCAACTTTGATTCCCCACCTCTGATTCCCCAGCTCTGATTCCCCGCCTCTGATTCCCCGCATATGATTCCATGCATCTGATTCCCAGCCTCTGATTCCCAGCCTCTGATTCCCAACCTCTGATTCCCCATATCTGATTCCCCGCCTCTGTTTCCTCGCCTCTGATTCCCCGCCTCTGTTTCCCCATATCTGATCCCCGCCTCTATTTGCCCGCCTCCGATTCCCCGCCTCTGTTTCCCCATATCTGATTCCCCGCCTCTGAATCCCCAACTCTGATTCCCTGCCTCTAATTTCCCATGTCTGATTCCCCGCCTCTGATTCCCCGCGTCTGATTACCGGCCTCTGATTCCCCGCCTCTGATTCCCCATCTCTGATTCACAACCTCTGATTCCCCACCTCTCATTCCCCATATCTGATTCCCCGCCTCTGTTTCCCCGCCTCTGATTCGCCACCTCTGATTCCCAATATCTGATTCCCCGCCTCTGATTCCCCACCTCTGATTCCCCACCTCTGTTTCGCCAGCTATGATTCCCCGCCTCTGATTCCCCGCGTCTGATTCCCTGCCTCTGATTCCCCGCCTCTGATTCCACATCTCTGATTCACCACCTCTGATTCCCCGCGTCTGATTCCCCGCGTCTTATTCCCCATCTCTGATTCCCCATCTCTGATTCCCCAATTCTGATTCCCCGCCTCTGATTCCCCAGCTCTGATTCCTCGCCTCTGATTCCCTTCCTCTGATACCCAACCTCTGATTCCCCACCTCTGATTTCCCATATTGATTCCCTGCGTCTGATTCCCCGCCTCTGATTCCCCAACTCTGATTCCCCGCCTCTGATTCCCCAGCTCTGATTCCCCGCCTCTGATTCCCCTTGTTTGATTCCCTGCCTCTGATTCCCGGCCTCTGATTCCCCATATCTCATTCCCCGCCTCTGAATCCCCATCTCTGATTCACCGCCTTTGATTCGCCACCTCTGATTCCCCAAATCTGATTCCCCGCCTCTGTTTCCCCGCCTCTGATTCCCCGCCTCTGATTCCATATATCTCATTCCCCGCCTCTGAATCCCCATCTCTGATTCCCGGACTCTGATTCCCCACCTCTGATTCCCGGCCTCTTATTCCCGGCATCTGATTCCGGCCTCTGCTTCCCGCCCTCTGATTCCCTGCTTCTGATTCTGATTCCCTGCCTCCGATTCCCCATCTCTGATTCCGCACATCTGATTCCCTGCCTCTGATTACCCCCCTCTGTTTCCCCGCCTCTGATTCCCCGCCTCTGTTTCCCAATATCTAAGTCCCCGCCTCTGATTCCCCAACTCTGATTCCCGGACTCTGATTCCCCACCTCTGATTCCCGGCCTCCTATTCCCAGCATCTGATTCCCGGCCTCTGATTCCCCGCCTCTGATTCCCCGCTTCTGATTCTGATTCCCTGCCTCTGATTCCCCATCTCTGATTCCGCACATCTGATTCCCTGCCTCTGATTCCCCACCTCTGATTCCCCATATCTGATTTCCCGCCTCTGTTTCCCCGCCTCTGATTCCCCGCCTCTGTTTCCCCATATCTAATTCTCAACCTCTGATGCCCCAACTCTGATTCCCTGCCTCTGATTCCCCGCGTTCTATTCCCTGCCTCTGATTCCCCGCCTGTGATTCCCCATCTCTGATTCACCACCTCTGATTCCCCACCTCTGATTCCCCAAATCTAATTCCCCGCCTCTCTTTGCCCGCCTCTGATTCCCCGCCTCTGTTTCCCCATATCTGATTCCCCGCCTCTGAATCCCCAACTCTGATTCCCTGCCTCTGATTCCCCAGCTCTGATTCCCCGCCTTTGATTCCCCCCGTCTGATTCCCAGCCTCTGAATCCCCGTGTCTGATTTCCTGCCTCTGATTCCCCGCCTCTGATTCCCCATCTCTGATTCACAGCCTCTGATTCCCCACCTCTGATTCCCCATCTCTGATTCCGCACATATGATTCCCTGCCTCTGATTCCCCAGCTCTGATTCCCCGCCTCTGATTCCCCAACTCTGATTCCCCGCCTCTGATTCCCCAGCTCTGATTCCCCATCTCTGATTCCGCAAATCTAATTCCCTGCCTCTGATTCCCCACCTCTGATTCCCCATATCTGATTCCCCGCCTCTGTTTCCCCACCTCTGATTCCCCGCCTCTGTTTCCCCATATCTAAGTCCCCACCTCTGATTCGCCAACTTTGATTCCCCACCTCTGATTCCCCAGCTCTGATTACCCGCCTCTGATTCCCCGCATCTGATTCCATGCATCTGATTCCCAGCCTCTGATTCCCAGCCTCTGATTCCCAACCTCTGATTCCCCACCTCTGATCCCCATATCTGATTCCCCGCCTCTGTTTCCCCGCCTCTGATTCCCCGCCTCTGTTTCCCCATATCTGATCCCCGCCTCTATTTGCCCGCCTCTGATTCCCCGCCTCTGTTTCCCCATATCTGATTCCCCGCCTCTGAATCCCCAACTCTGATTCCCTGCCTCTAATTTCCCAGCTCTGATTCCCCGCCTCTGATTCCCCGCGTCTGATTACCGGCCTCTGATTCCCCGCCTCTGATTCCCCATCTCTGATTCACAACCTCTGATTCCCCACCTCTGATACCCCATATCTGATTCCCCGCCTCTGTTTCCCCGCCTCTGATTCCCCACCTCTGATTCCCAATATCTGATTCCCCGCCTCTGATTCCCCACCTCTGATTCCCTGCCTCTGATTCCCTGCCCTGATTCCCCATCTCTGTTTCACAGCCTTTGATTCGCCACCTCTGATTCCCCATATCTGATTCCCCGCCTCTGTTTCCCCGCCTCTGATTCCCTGCCTCTGATTCCCAACCTCTGATTCCACACCTCTGATTCCTCATATCTGATTCCCCGCCTCTGTTTCCCCACCTCTGATTCCCTGCCCCTGTTTCCCCATATCTGATTCCCTGCCTCTGATTCCCCAACTCTGATTCCCTGCCTCTGATTCCCCAGCTCTGATTCCCCGCCTCTGATTTCCGGTGTTTGATTCCCTGCCTCTGATTCCCCGCCTCTGATTCCCCATCTCTGATTCACCGCCTTTGATTCGCCACCTCTGATTCCACATATCTGATTCCCCACCTCTGTTTCCCCGCCTCTGATTCCCCGCCTCTGATTCTCCATATCTCATTCCCCGCCTCTGAATCCCCATCTCTGATTCCCGGACTCTGATTCCCCACCTCTGATTCCCGGCCTCTTATTCCCAGCATCTGATTCCCGGCCTCTGATTCCCGGCCTCTGATTCCACGCTTCTGATTCTGATTCCCTGCCTCTGATTCCCCATCTCTGATTCCGCACATCTGATTCCCTGCCTCTGATTCCCCACCTCTGATTCCCCATATCTGATTTACCGCCTCTGTTTCCCCGCCTCTGATTCCCCGCCTCTGTTTCCCCATATCTAATTCCCAACCTCTGATTCCCCATCACTGATTCACCACCTCTGATTTCCCACCTCTGATTCCCCATATCTAATTCCCCGCCTCTGTTTGCCCGCCTCTGATTCCCCGCCTCTGTTTCCCCATATCTGATTCCCCGCCTCTGAATCCCCAACTCTGATTCCCTGCCTCTGATTCCCCAGCTCTGATTCCCCGCCTTTGATTCCCCCCGTCTGATTCCCAGCCTCTGAATCCCCGTGTCTGATTTCCTGCCTCTGATTCCCCGCCTCTGATTCCCCATCTCTGATTCACAGCCTCTGATTCCCCACCTCTGATTCCCCATCTCTGATTCCGCACATCTGATTCCCTGCCTCTGATTCCCCGACTCTGATCCCCACCTCTGATTCCCCAGCTCTGATTCCCCGCCTCTGATTCCCCAACTCTGATTCCCCGCCACTGATTCCCCAGCTCTGATTCCCCGCCTCTGATTCCCCGTGTTTGATTCCCTGCCTCTGATTCCCCCCCTCTGATTCCCCATCTCTGATTCAACGCCTTTGATTCGCCACCTCTGATTCCCCATATCTGATTCCTCGCCTCTGTTTCCCCGCCTCTGATTCCCCTCCTCTGATTCCCCATATCTCATTCCCCGCCTCTGATTCGCTATCTCTGATTCCCGGACTCTGATTCCCCACCTCTGATTCCCGGCCTCTTATTCCCGGCATCTGATTCCGGCCTCTGATTCCCGGCCTCTGATTCCCTGCTTCTGATTCCCTATCTCTGATTCCGGAAATCTAATTCCCTGCCTCTGATTCCCCACCTCTGATTCCCCATATCTGATTCCCCGCCTCTGTTTCCCCGCCTCTGATTCCCCGCCTATGTTTCCCCATATCTAAGTCCCCGCCTCTGATTCCCCAACTTTGATTCCCCACCTCTGATTCCCCAGCTCTGATTCCCCGCCTCTGATTCCCCGCATCTGATTCCATGCATCTGATTCCCAGCCTCTGATTCCAAGACTCTGATTCCCAACCTCTGATTCCCCACCTCTGATCCCCATATCTGATTCCCCGCCTCTGTTTCCCCACCTCTGATTCCCCGCCTCTGTTTCCCCATATCTGATCCCCGCCTCTATTTGCCCGCCTCTGATTCCCCGCCTCTGTTTCCCCATATCTGATTCCCCGCCTCTGAATCCCCAACTCTGATTCCCTGCCTCTAATTTCCCAGCTCTGATTCCCCGCCTCTGATTCCCCGCGTCTGATTACCGGCCTCTGATTCCCCGCCTCTGATTCCCCATCTCTGATTCACAACCTCTGATTCCCCACCTCTGATACCCCATATCTGATTCCCCGCCTCTGTTTCCCCGCCTCTGATTCCCCACCTCTGATTCCCAATATCTAATTCCCCGCCTCTGATTCCCCACCTCTGATTCCCCGCCTCTGATTCGCCAGCTATGATACCCCGCCTCTTATTCCCCGCGTCTTATTCCCTGCCTATGATTCCCCGCCTCTGATTCCACATCTCTGATTCACCACCTCTGATTCCCCGCGTCTGATTCCCTGCCTCTGATTCCCCATCTCTGATTCCCCAATTCTGATTCCCCTCCTCTGATTCCCCGTGTTTGATTCCCTGCCTCTGATTCCCGGCCTCTGATTCCCCATCTCTGATTCACCGCCTTTGATTCGCCACCTCTGATTCGCCATATCTGATTCCCCGCCTCTGTTTCCCCGCCTCTGATTCCCCGCCTCTGATTCCCCATATCTCATTCCCCGCCTCTGAATCCCCATCTCTGATTCCCGGTCTCTGATTCCCCACCTCTGATTTCCGGCCTCTTATTCCCGGCATCTGATTCCGGCCTCTGATTCCCGGCCTCTGATTCCCTGCTTCTGATTCTGATTCCCTGCCTTTGATTCCCCATCTCTGATTCCGCACATCTGATTCCCTGCCTCTGATTCCCCATCTCTGATTCCCCATATCTGATTCCCCACCTCTGATTCCCCGCATCTGTTTCCCAATATCTAAGTCCCCGCCTCTGATTCCCCAACTCTGATTCCCCACCTCTGATTCCCCAGCTCTGATTCCCCGCCTCTGATTCCCCGCATCTGATTCCCTGCATCTGATTCCAAGCCTCTGATTCCCTGCCTCTGATTCCCAACCTCTGATTCCCCACCTCTGATTCCCCACATCTGATTCCCTGCCTCTGATTACCCCCCTCTGTTTCCCCGCCTCTGATTCCCCGCCTCTGTTTCCCAATATCTAAGTCCCCGCCTCTGATTCCCCAACTCTGATTCCCGGACTCTGATTCCCCACCTCTGATTCCCGGCCTCCTATTCCCAGCATCTGATTCCCGGCCTCTGATTCCCCGCCTCTGATTCCCCGCTTCTGATTCTGATTCCCTGCCTCTGATTCCCCATCTCTGATTCCGCACATCTAATTCCCTGCCTCTGATTCCCCACCTCTGATTCCCCATATCTGATTCCCCGCCTCTGTTTCCCCGCCTCTGATTCCCCGCCTCTGTTTCCCCATATCTAAGTCCCCGCCTCTGATTCCCCAACTTTGATTCCCCACCTCTGATTCCCCAGCTCTGATTCCCCGCCTCTGATTCCCCGCATATGATTCCATGCATCTGATTCCCAGCCTCTGATTCCCAGCCTCTGATTCCCAACCTCTGATTCCCCATATCTGATTCCCCGCCTCTGTTTCCTCGCCTCTGATTCCCAGCCTCTGATTCACAACCTCTGATTCCCCACCTCTGATTCCCCATATCTGATTCCCCGCCTCTGTTTCCCCGCCTCTGATTCCCCACCTCTGATTCCCAATATCTGATTCCCCGCCTCTGATTCCCCACCTCTGATTCCCCGCCTCTGATTCGCCAGCTATGATACCCCGCCTCTTATTCCCCGCGTCTTATTCCCTGCCTATGATTCCCCGCCTCTGATTCCACATCTCTGATTCACCACCTCTGATTCCCCGCGTCTGATTCCCTGCCTCTGATTCCCCATCTCTGATTCCCCAATTCTGATTCCCCTCCTCTGATTCCCCGTGTTTGATTCCCTGCCTCTGATTCCCGGCCTCTGATTCCCCATCTCTGATTCACCGCCTTTGATTCGCCACCTCTGATTCGCCATATCTGATTCCCCGCCTCTGTTTCCCCGCCTCTGATTCCCCGCCTCTGATTCCCCATATCTCATTCCCCGCCTCTGAATCCCCATCTCTGATTCCCGGTCTCTGATTCCCCACCTCTGATTTCCGGCCTCTTATTCCCGGCATCTGATTCCGGCCTCTGATTCCCGGCCTCTGATTCCCTGCTTCTGATTCTGATTCCCTGCCTTTGATTCCCCATCTCTGATTCCGCACATCTGATTCCCTGCCTCTGATTCCCCATCTCTGATTCCCCATATCTGATTCCCCACCTCTGATTCCCCGCATCTGTTTCCCAATATCTAAGTCCCCGCCTCTGATTCCCCAACTCTGATTCCCCACCTCTGATTCCCCAGCTCTGATTCCCCGCCTCTGATTCCCCGCATCTGATTCCCTGCATCTGATTCCAAGCCTCTGATTCCCTGCCTCTGATTCCCAACCTCTGATTCCCCACCTCTGATTCCCCACATCTGATTCCCTGCCTCTGATTACCCCCCTCTGTTTCCCCGCCTCTGATTCCCCGCCTCTGTTTCCCAATATCTAAGTCCCCGCCTCTGATTCCCCAACTCTGATTCCCGGACTCTGATTCCCCACCTCTGATTCCCGGCCTCCTATTCCCAGCATCTGATTCCCGGCCTCTGATTCCCCGCCTCTGATTCCCCGCTTCTGATTCTGATTCCCTGCCTCTGATTCCCCATCTCTGATTCCGCACATCTAATTCCCTGCCTCTGATTCCCCACCTCTGATTCCCCATATCTGATTCCCCGCCTCTGTTTCCCCGCCTCTGATTCCCCGCCTCTGTTTCCCCATATCTAAGTCCCCGCCTCTGATTCCCCAACTTTGATTCCCCACCTCTGATTCCCCAGCTCTGATTCCCCGCCTCTGATTCCCCGCATATGATTCCATGCATCTGATTCCCAGCCTCTGATTCCCAGCCTCTGATTCCCAACCTCTGATTCCCCATATCTGATTCCCCGCCTCTGTTTCCTCGCCTCTGATTCCCCGCCTCTGTTTCCCCATATCTGATCCCCGCCTCTATTTGCCCGCCTCTGATTCCCCGCCTCTGTTTCCCCATATCTGATTCCCCGCCTCTGAATCCCCAACTCTGATTCCCTGCCTCTAATTTCCCATGTCTGATTCCCCACCTCTGATTCCCCGCGTCTGATTACCGGCCTCTGATTCCCCGCCTCTGATTCCCCATCTCTGATTCACAACCTCTGATTCCCCACCTCTGATTCCCCATATCTGATTCCCCGCCTCTGTTTCCCCGCCTCTGATTCGCCACCTCTGATTCCCAATATCTGATTCCCCGCCTCTGATTCCCCACCTCTGATTCCCCACCTCTGTTTCGCCAGCTATGATTCCCCGCCTCTGATTCCCCGCGTCTGATTCCCTGCCTCTGATTCCCCGCCTCTGATTCCACATCTCTGATTCACCACCTCTGATTCCCCGCGTCTGATTCCCCGCGTCTTATTCCCCATCTCTGATTCCCCATCTCTGATTCCCCAATTCTGATTCCCCGCCTCTGATTTCCCAGCTCTGATTCCTCGCCTCTGATTCCCTTCCTCTGATACCCAACCTCTGATTCCCCACCTCTGATTTCCCATATTGATTCCCTGCGTCTGATTCCCCGCCTCTGATTCCCCAACTCTGATTCCCCGCCTCTGATTCCCCAGCTCTGATTCCCCGCCTCTGATTCCCCGTGTTTGATTCCCTGCCTCTGATTCCCGGCCTCTGATTCCCCATATCTCATTCCCCGCCTCTGAATCCCCATCTCTGATTCACCGCCTTTGATTCGCCGCCTCTGATTCCCCAAATCTGATTCCCCGCCTCTGTTTCCCCGCCTCTGATTCCCCGCCTCTGATTCCCCATATCTCATTCCCCGCCTCTGAATCCCCATCTCTGATTCCCGGACTCTGATTCCCCACCTCTGATTCCCGGCCTCTTATTCCCGGCATCTGATTCCGGCCTCTGCTTCCCGCCCTCTGATTCCCTGCTTCTGATTCTGATTCCCTGCCTCCGATTCCCCATCTCTGATTCCGCACATCTGATTCCCTGCCTCTGATTACCCCCCTCTGTTTCCCCGCCTCTGATTCCCCGCCTCTGTTTCCCAATATCTAAGTCCCCGCCTCTGATTCCCCAACTCTGATTCCCGGACTCTGATTCCCCACCTCTGATTCCCGGCCTCCTATTCCCAGCATCTGATTCCCGGCCTCTGATTCCCCGCTTCTGATTCTGATTCCCTGCCTCTGATTCCCCATCTCTGATTCCGCACATCTGATTCCCTGCCTCTGATTCCCCACCTCTGATTCCCCATATCTGATTTCCCGCCTCTGTTTCCCCGCCTCTGTTTCCTCGCCTCTGATTCCCAGCCTCTGATTCACAACCTCTGATTCCCCACCTCTGATTCCCCATATCTGATTCCCCGCCTCTGTTTCCCCGCCTCTGATTCCCCACCTCTGATTCCCAATATCTGATTCCCCGCCTCTGATTCCCCACCTCTGATTCCCCGCCTCTGATTCGCCAGCTATGATACCCCGCCTCTTATTCCCCGCGTCTTATTCCCTGCCTATGATTCCCCGCCTCTGATTCCACATCTCTGATTCACCACCTCTGATTCCCCGCGTCTGATTCCCTGCCTCTGATTCCCCATCTCTGATTCCCCAATTCTGATTCCCCTCCTCTGATTCCCCGTGTTTGATTCCCTGCCTCTGATTCCCGGCCTCTGATTCCCCATCTCTGATTCACCGCCTTTGATTCGCCACCTCTGATTCGCCATATCTGATTCCCCGCCTCTGTTTCCCCGCCTCTGATTCCCCGCCTCTGATTCCCCATATCTCATTCCCCGCCTCTGAATCCCCATCTCTGATTCCCGGTCTCTGATTCCCCACCTCTGATTTCCGGCCTCTTATTCCCGGCATCTGATTCCGGCCTCTGATTCCCGGCCTCTGATTCCCTGCTTCTGATTCTGATTCCCTGCCTTTGATTCCCCATCTCTGATTCCGCACATCTGATTCCCTGCCTCTGATTCCCCATCTCTGATTCCCCATATCTGATTCCCCACCTCTGATTCCCCGCATCTGTTTCCCAATATCTAAGTCCCCGCCTCTGATTCCCCAACTCTGATTCCCCACCTCTGATTCCCCAGCTCTGATTCCCCGCCTCTGATTCCCCGCATCTGATTCCCTGCATCTGATTCCAAGCCTCTGATTCCCTGCCTCTGATTCCCAACCTCTGATTCCCCACCTCTGATTCCCCACATCTGATTCCCTGCCTCTGATTACCCCCCTCTGTTTCCCCGCCTCTGATTCCCCGCCTCTGTTTCCCAATATCTAAGTCCCCGCCTCTGATTCCCCAACTCTGATTCCCGGACTCTGATTCCCCACCTCTGATTCCCGGCCTCCTATTCCCAGCATCTGATTCCCGGCCTCTGATTCCCCGCCTCTGATTCCCCGCTTCTGATTCTGATTCCCTGCCTCTGATTCCCCATCTCTGATTCCGCACATCTAATTCCCTGCCTCTGATTCCCCACCTCTGATTCCCCATATCTGATTCCCCGCCTCTGTTTCCCCGCCTCTGATTCCCCGCCTCTGTTTCCCCATATCTAAGTCCCCGCCTCTGATTCCCCAACTTTGATTCCCCACCTCTGATTCCCCAGCTCTGATTCCCCGCCTCTGATTCCCCGCATATGATTCCATGCATCTGATTCCCAGCCTCTGATTCCCAGCCTCTGATTCCCAACCTCTGATTCCCCATATCTGATTCCCCGCCTCTGTTTCCTCGCCTCTGATTCCCCGCCTCTGTTTCCCCATATCTGATCCCCGCCTCTATTTGCCCGCCTCTGATTCCCCGCCTCTGTTTCCCCATATCTGATTCCCCGCCTCTGAATCCCCAACTCTGATTCCCTGCCTCTAATTTCCCATGTCTGATTCCCCACCTCTGATTCCCCGCGTCTGATTACCGGCCTCTGATTCCCCGCCTCTGATTCCCCATCTCTGATTCACAACCTCTGATTCCCCACCTCTGATTCCCCATATCTGATTCCCCGCCTCTGTTTCCCCGCCTCTGATTCGCCACCTCTGATTCCCAATATCTGATTCCCCGCCTCTGATTCCCCACCTCTGATTCCCCACCTCTGTTTCGCCAGCTATGATTCCCCGCCTCTGATTCCCCGCGTCTGATTCCCTGCCTCTGATTCCCCGCCTCTGATTCCACATCTCTGATTCACCACCTCTGATTCCCCGCGTCTGATTCCCCGCGTCTTATTCCCCATCTCTGATTCCCCATCTCTGATTCCCCAATTCTGATTCCCCGCCTCTGATTTCCCAGCTCTGATTCCTCGCCTCTGATTCCCTTCCTCTGATACCCAACCTCTGATTCCCCACCTCTGATTTCCCATATTGATTCCCTGCGTCTGATTCCCCGCCTCTGATTCCCCAACTCTGATTCCCCGCCTCTGATTCCCCAGCTCTGATTCCCCGCCTCTGATTCCCCGTGTTTGATTCCCTGCCTCTGATTCCCGGCCTCTGATTCCCCATATCTCATTCCCCGCCTCTGAATCCCCATCTCTGATTCACCGCCTTTGATTCGCCGCCTCTGATTCCCCAAATCTGATTCCCCGCCTCTGTTTCCCCGCCTCTGATTCCCCGCCTCTGATTCCCCATATCTCATTCCCCGCCTCTGAATCCCCATCTCTGATTCCCGGACTCTGATTCCCCACCTCTGATTCCCGGCCTCTTATTCCCGGCATCTGATTCCGGCCTCTGCTTCCCGCCCTCTGATTCCCTGCTTCTGATTCTGATTCCCTGCCTCCGATTCCCCATCTCTGATTCCGCACATCTGATTCCCTGCCTCTGATTACCCCCCTCTGTTTCCCCGCCTCTGATTCCCCGCCTCTGTTTCCCAATATCTAAGTCCCCGCCTCTGATTCCCCAACTCTGATTCCCGGACTCTGATTCCCCACCTCTGATTCCCGGCCTCCTATTCCCAGCATCTGATTCCCGGCCTCTGATTCCCCGCTTCTGATTCTGATTCCCTGCCTCTGATTCCCCATCTCTGATTCCGCACATCTGATTCCCTGCCTCTGATTCCCCACCTCTGATTCCCCATATCTGATTTCCCGCCTCTGTTTCCCCGCCTCTGATTCCCCGCCTCTGTTTCCCCATATCTAATTCTCAACCTCTGATGCCCCAACTCTGATTCCCTGCCTCTGATTCCCCGCGTTCTATTCCCTGCCTCTGATTCCCCGCCTGTGATTCCCCATCTCTGATTCACCACCTCTGATTCCCCACCTCTGATTCCCCAAATCTAATTCCCCGCCTCTCTTTGCCCGCCTCTGATTCCCTGCCTCTGTTTCCCCATATCTGATTCCCCGCCTCTGAATCCCCAACTCTGATTCCCTGCCTCTGATTCCCCAGCTCTGATTCCCCGCCTTTGATTCCCCCCGTCTGATTCCCAGCCTCTGAATCCCCGTGTCTGATTTCCTGCCTCTGATTCCCCGCCTCTGATTCCCCATCTCTGATTCACAGCCTCTGATTCCCCACCTCTGATTCCCCATCTCTGATTCCGCACATATGATTCCCTGCCTCTGATTCCCCAGCTCTGATTCCCCGCCTCTGATTCCCCAACTCTGATTCCCCGCCTCTGATTCCCCAGCTCTGATTCCCCATCTCTGATTCCGCAAATCTAATTCCCTGCCTCTGATTCCCCACCTCTGATTCCCCATATCTGATTCCCCGCCTCTGTTTCCCCACCTCTGATTCCCCGCCTCTGTTTCCCCATATCTAAGTCCCCACCTCTGATTCGCCAACTTTGATTCCCCACCTCGGATTCCCCAGCTCTGATTACCCGCCTCTGATTCCCCGCATCTGATTCCATGCATCTGATTCCCAGCCTCTGATTCCCAGCCTCTGATTCCCAACCTCTGATTCCCCACCTCTGATCCCCATATCTGATTCCCCGCCTCTGTTTCCCCGCCTCTGATTCCCCGCCTCTGTTTCCCCATATCTGATCCCCGCCTCTATTTGCCCGCCTCTGATTCCCCGCCTCTGTTTCCCCATATCTGATTCCCCGCCTCTGAATCCCCAACTCTGATTCCCTGCCTCTAATTTCCCAGCTCTGATTCCCCGCCTCTGATTCCCCGCGTCTGATTACCGGCCTCTGATTCCCCGCCTCTGATTCCCCATCTCTGATTCACAACCTCTGATTCCCCACCTCTGATACCCCATATCTGATTCCCCGCCTCTGTTTCCCCGCCTCTGATTCCCCACCTCTGATTCCCAATATCTGATTCCCCGCCTCTGATTCCCCACCTCTGATTCCCTGCCTCTGATTCCCTGCCCTGATTCCCCATCTCTGTTTCACAGCCTTTGATTCGCCACCTCTGATTCCCCATATCTGATTCCCCGCCTCTGTTTCCCCGCCTCTGATTCCCTGCCTCTGATTCCCAACCTCTGATTCCACACCTCTGATTCCTCATATCTGATTCCCCGCCTCTGTTTCCCCACCTCTGATTCCCTGCCCCTGTTTCCCCATATCTGATTCCCTGCCTCTGATTCCCCAACTCTGATTCCCCGCCTCTGATTCCCCAGCTCTGATTCCCCGCCTCTGATTTCCGGTGTTTGATTCCCTGCCTCTGATTCCCCGCCTCTGATTCCCCATCTCTGATTCACCGCCTTTGATTCGCCACCTCTGATTCCACATATCTGATTCCCCACCTCTGTTTCCCCGCCTCTGATTCCCCGCCTCTGATTCTCCATATCTCATTCCCCGCCTCTGAATCCCCATCTCTGATTCCCGGACTCTGATTCCCCACCTCTGATTCCCGGCCTCTTATTCCCAGCATCTGATTCCCGGCCTCTGATTCCCGGCCTCTGATTCCACGCTTCTGATTCTGATTCCCTGCCTCTGATTCCCCATCTCTGATTCCGCACATCTGATTCCCTGCCTCTGATTCCCCACCTCTGATTCCCCATATCTGATTTACCGCCTCTGTTTCCCCGCCTCTGATTCCCCGCCTCTGTTTCCCCATATCTAATTCCCAACCTCTGATTCCCCATCACTGATTCACCACCTCTGATTTCCCACCTCTGATTCCCCGCCTCTGTTTCCCCGCCTCTGATTCCCCACCTCTGATTCCCAATATCTGATTCCCCGCCTCTGATTCCCCACCTCTGATTCCCTGCCTCTGATTCCCTGCCCTGATTCCCCATCTCTGTTTCACAGCCTTTGATTCGCCACCTCTGATTCCCCATATCTGATTCCCCGCCTCTGTTTCCCCGCCTCTGATTCCCTGCCTCTGATTCCCAACCTCTGATTCCACACCTCTGATTCCTCATATCTGATTCCCCGCCTCTGTTTCCCCACCTCTGATTCCCTGCCCCTGTTTCCCCATATCTGATTCCCTGCCTCTGATTCCCCAACTCTGATTCCCCGCCTCTGATTCCCCAGCTCTGATTCCCCGCCTCTGATTTCCGGTGTTTGATTCCCTGCCTCTGATTCCCCGCCTCTGATTCCCCATCTCTGATTCACCGCCTTTGATTCGCCACCTCTGATTCCACATATCTGATTCCCCACCTCTGTTTCCCCGCCTCTGATTCCCCGCCTCTGATTCTCCATATCTCATTCCCCGCCTCTGAATCCCCATCTCTGATTCCCGGACTCTGATTCCCCACCTCTGATTCCCGGCCTCTTATTCCCAGCATCTGATTCCCGGCCTCTGATTCCCGGCCTCTGATTCCACGCTTCTGATTCTGATTCCCTGCCTCTGATTCCCCATCTCTGATTCCGCACATCTGATTCCCTGCCTCTGATTCCCCACCTCTGATTCCCCATATCTGATTTACCGCCTCTGTTTCCCCGCCTCTGATTCCCCGCCTCTGTTTCCCCATATCTAATTCCCAACCTCTGATTCCCCATCACTGATTCACCACCTCTGATTTCCCACCTCTGATTCCCCATATCTAATTCCCCGCCTCTGTTTGCCCGCCTCTGATTCCCCGCCTCTGTTTCCCCATATCTGATTCCCCGCCTCTGAATCCCCAACTCTGATTCCCTGCCTCTGATTCCCCAGCTCTGATTCCCCGCCTTTGATTCCCCCCGTCTGATTCCCAGCCTCTGAATCCCCGTGTCTGATTTCCTGCCTCTGATTCCCCGCCTCTGATTCCCCATCTCTGATTCACAGCCTCTGATTCCCCACCTCTGATTCCCCTTCTCTGATTCCGCACATCTGATTCCCTGCCTCTGATTCCCCGACTCTGATCCCCACCTCTGATTCCCCAGCTCTGATTCCCCGCCTCTGATTCCCCAACTCTGATTCCCCGCCACTGATTCCCCAGCTCTGATTCCCCGCCTCTGATTCCCCGTGTTTGATTCCCTGCCTCTGATTCCCCCCCTCTGATTCCCCATCTCTGATTCAACGCCTTTGATTCGCCACCTCTGATTCCCCATATCTGATTCCTCGCCTCTGTTTCCCCGCCTCTGATTCCCCTCCTCTGATTCCCCATATCTCATTCCCCGCCTCTGATTCGCTATCTCTGATTCCCGGACTCTGATTCCCCACCTCTGATTCCCGGCCTCTTATTCCCGGCATCTGATTCCGGCCTCTGATTCCCGGCCTCTGATTCCCTGCTTCTGATTCCCTATCTCTGATTCCGGAAATCTAATTCCCTGCCTCTGATTCCCCACCTCTGATTCCCCATATCTGATTCCCCGCCTCTGTTTCCCCGCCTCTGATTCCCCGCCTCTGTTTCCCCATATCTAAGTCCCCGCCTCTGATTCCCCAACTTTGATTCCCCACCTCTGATTCCCCAGCTCTGATTCCCCGCCTCTGATTCCCCGCATCTGATTCCATGCATCTGATTCCCAGCCTCTGATTCCAAGACTCTGATTCCCAACCTCTGATTCCCCACCTCTGATCCCCATATCTGATTCCCCGCCTCTGTTTCCCCACCTCTGATTCCCCGCCTCTGTTTCCCCATATCTGATCCCCGCCTCTATTTGCCCGCCTCTGATTCCCCGCCTCTGTTTCCCCATATCTGATTCCCCGCCTCTGAATCCCCAACTCTGATTCCCTGCCTCTAATTTCCCAGCTCTGATTCCCCGCCTCTGATTCCCCGCGTCTGATTACCGGCCTCTGATTCCCCGCCTCTGATTCCCCATCTCTGATTCACAACCTCTGATTCCCCACCTCTGATACCCCATATCTGATTCCCCACCTCTGTTTCCCCGCCTCTGATTCCCCACCTCTGATTCCCAATATCTGATTCCCCGCCTCTGATTCCCCACCTCTGATTCCCCGCCTCTGATTCGCCAGCTATGATACCCCGCCTCTTATTCCCCGCGTCTGATTCCCTGCCTATGATTCCCCGCCTCTGATTCCACATCTCTGATTCACCACCTCTGATTCCCCGCGTCTGATTCCCTGCCTCTGATTCCCCATCTCTGATTCCCCAATTCTGATTCCCCTCCTCTGATTCCCCGTGTTTGATTCCCTGCCTCTGATTCCCGGCCTCTGATTCCCCATCTCTGATTCACCGCCTTTGATTCGCCACCTCTGATTCGCCATATCTGATTTCCCGCCTCTGTTTCCCCGCCTCTGATTCCCCGCCTCTGATTCCCCATATCTCATTCCCCGCCTCTGAATCCCCATCTCTGATTCCCGGTCTCTGATTCCCCACCTCTGATTTCCGGCCTCTTATTCCCGGCATCTGATTCCGGCCTCTGATTCCCGGCCTCTGATTCCCTGCTTCTGATTCTGATTCCCTGCCTTTGATTCCCCATCTCTGATTCCGCACATCTGATTCCCTGCCTCTGATTCCCCATCTCTGATTCCCCATATCTGATTCCCCACCTCTGATTCCCCGCCTCTGTTTCCCAATATCTAAGTCCCCGCCTCTGATTCCCCAACTCTGATTCCCCACCTCTGATTCCCCAGCTCTGATTCCCCGCCTCTGATTCCCCGCATCTGATTCCCTGCATCTGATTCCAAGCCTCTGATTCCCTGCCTCTGATTCCCAACCTCTGATTCCCCACCTCTGATTCCCCACATCTGATTCCCTGCCTCTGATTACCCCCCTCTGTTTCCCCGCCTCTGATTCCCCGCCTCTGTTTCCCAATATCTAAGTCCCCGCCTCTGATTCCCCAACTCTGATTCCCGGACTCTGATTCCCCACCTCTGATTCCCGGCCTCCTATTCCCAGCATCTGATTCCCGGCCTCTGATTCCCCGCCTCTGATTCCCCGCTTCTGATTCTGATTCCCTGCCTCTGATTCCCCATCTCTGATTCCGCACATCTGATTCCCTGCCTCTGATTCCCCACCTCTGATTCCCCATATCTGATTTCCCGCCTCTGTATCCCCGCCTCTGATTCCCCGCCTCTGTTTCCCCATATCTAATTCTCAACATCTGATGCCCCAACTCGGATTCCCTGCCTCTGATTCCCCGCGTTCTATTCCCTGCCTCTGATTCCCCGCCTGTGATTCCCCATCTCTGATTCACCACCTCTGATTCCCCACCTCTGATTCCCCAAATCTAATTCCCCGCCTCTCTTTGCCCGCCTCTGATTCCCCGCCTCTGTTTCCCCATATCTGATTCCCCGCCTCTGAATCCCCAACTCTGATTCCCTGCCTCTGATTCCCCAGCTCTGATTCCCCGCCTTTGATTCCCCCCGTCTGATTCCCAGCCTCTGAATCCCCGTGTCTGATTTCCTGCCTCTGATTCCCCGCCTCTGATTCCCCATCTCTGATTCACAGCCTCTGATTCCCCACCTCTGATTCCCCATCTCTGATTCCGCACATATGATTCCCTGCCTCTGATTCCCCAGCTCTGATTCCCCGCCTCTGATTCCCCAACTCTGATTCCCCGCCTCTGATTCCCCAGCTCTGATTCCCCATCTCTGATTCCGCAAATCTAATTCCCTGCCTCTGATTCCCCACCTCTGATTCCCCATATCTGATTCCCCGCCTCTGTTTCCCCACCTCTGATTCCCCGCCTCTGTTTCCCCATATCTAAGTCCCCACCTCTGATTCGCCAACTTTGATTCCCCACCTCTGATTCCCCAGCTCTGATTACCCGCCTCTGATTCCCCGCATCTGATTCCATGCATCTGATTCCCAGCCTCTGATTCCCAGCCTCTGATTCCCAACCTCTGATTCCCCACCTCTGATCCCCATATCTGATTCCCCGCCTCTGTTTCCCCGCCTCTGATTCCCCGCCTCTGTTTCCCCATATCTGATCCCCGCCTCTATTTGCCCGCCTCTGATTCCCCGCCTCTGTTTCCCCATATCTGATTCCCCGCCTCTGAATCCCCAACTCTGATTCCCTGCCTCTAATTTCCCAGCTCTGATTCCCCGCCTCTGATTCCCCGCGTCTGATTACCGGCCTCTGATTCCCCGCCTCTGATTCCCCATCTCTGATTCACAACCTCTGATTCCCCACCTCTGATACCCCATATCTGATTCCCCGCCTCTGTTTCCCCGCCTCTGATTCCCCACCTCTGATTCCCAATATCTGATTCCCCGCCTCTGATTCCCCACCTCTGATTCCCTGCCTCTGATTCCCTGCCCTGATTCCCCATCTCTGTTTCACAGCCTTTGATTCGCCACCTCTGATTCCCCATATCTGATTCCCCGCCTCTGTTTCCCCGCCTCTGATTCCCTGCCTCTGATTCCCAACCTCTGATTCCACACCTCTGATTCCTCATATCTGATTCCCCGCCTCTGTTTCCCCACCTCTGATTCCCTGCCCCTGTTTCCCCATATCTGATTCCCTGCCTCTGATTCCCCAACTCTGATTCCCCGCCTCTGATTCCCCAGCTCTGATTCCCCGCCTCTGATTTCCGGTGTTTGATTCCCTGCCTCTGATTCCCCGCCTCTGATTCCCCATCTCTGATTCACCGCCTTTGATTCGCCACCTCTGATTCCACATATCTGATTCCCCACCTCTGTTTCCCCGCCTCTGATTCCCCGCCTCTGATTCTCCATATCTCATTCCCCGCCTCTGAATCCCCATCTCTGATTCCCGGACTCTGATTCCCCACCTCTGATTCCCGGCCTCTTATTCCCAGCATCTGATTCCCGGCCTCTGATTCCCGGCCTCTGATTCCACGCTTCTGATTCTGATTCCCTGCCTCTGATTCCCCATCTCTGATTCCGCACATCTGATTCCCTGCCTCTGATTCCCCACCTCTGATTCCCCATATCTGATTTACCGCCTCTGTTTCCCCGCCTCTGATTCCCCGCCTCTGTTTCCCCATATCTAATTCCCAACCTCTGATTCCCCATCACTGATTCACCACCTCTGATTTCCCACCTCTGATTCCCCATATCTAATTCCCCGCCTCTGTTTGCCCGCCTCTGATTCCCCGCCTCTGTTTCCCCATATCTGATTCCCCGCCTCTGAATCCCCAACTCTGATTCCCTGCCTCTGATTCCCCAGCTCTGATTCCCCGCCTTTGATTCCCCCCGTCTGATTCCCAGCCTCTGAATCCCCGTGTCTGATTTCCTGCCTCTGATTCCCCGCCTCTGATTCCCCATCTCTGATTCACAGCCTCTGATTCCCCACCTCTGATTCCCCATCTCTGATTCCGCACATCTGATTCCCTGCCTCTGATTCCCCGACTCTGATCCCCACCTCTGATTCCCCAGCTCTGATTCCCCGCCTCTGATTCCCCAACTCTGATTCCCCGCCACTGATTCCCCAGCTCTGATTCCCCGCCTCTGATTCCCCGTGTTTGATTCCCTGCCTCTGATTCCCCCCCTCTGATTCCCCATCTCTGATTCAACGCCTTTGATTCGCCACCTCTGATTCCCCATATCTGATTCCTCGCCTCTGTTTCCCCGCCTCTGATTCCCCTCCTCTGATTCCCCATATCTCATTCCCCGCCTCTGATTCGCTATCTCTGATTCCCGGACTCTGATTCCCCACCTCTGATTCCCGGCCTCTTATTCCCGGCATCTGATTCCGGCCTCTGATTCCCGGCCTCTGATTCCCTGCTTCTGATTCCCTATCTCTGATTCCGGAAATCTAATTCCCTGCCTCTGATTCCCCACCTCTGATTCCCCATATCTGATTCCCCGCCTCTGTTTCCCCGCCTCTGATTCCCCGCCTCTGTTTCCCCATATCTAAGTCCCCGCCTCTGATTCCCCAACTTTGATTCCCCACCTCTGATTCCCCAGCTCTGATTCCCCGCCTCTGATTCCCCGCATCTGATTCCATGCATCTGATTCCCAGCCTCTGATTCCAAGACTCTGATTCCCAACCTCTGATTCCCCACCTCTGATCCCCATATCTGATTCCCCGCCTCTGTTTCCCCACCTCTGATTCCCCGCCTCTGTTTCCCCATATCTGATCCCCGCCTCTATTTGCCCGCCTCTGATTCCCCGCCTCTGTTTCCCCATATCTGATTCCCCGCCTCTGAATCCCCAACTCTGATTCCCTGCCTCTAATTTCCCAGCTCTGATTCCCCGCCTCTGATTCCCCGCGTCTGATTACCGGCCTCTGATTCCCCGCCTCTGATTCCCCATCTCTGATTCACAACCTCTGATTCCCCACCTCTGATACCCCATATCTGATTCCCCGCCTCTGTTTCCCCGCCTCTGATTCCCCACCTCTGATTCCCAATATCTGATTCCCCGCCTCTGATTCCCCACCTCTGATTCCCCGCCTCTGATTCGCCAGCTATGATACCCCGCCTCTTATTCCCCGCGTCTGATTCCCTGCCTATGATTCCCCGCCTCTGATTCCACATCTCTGATTCACCACCTCTGATTCCCCGCGTCTGATTCCCTGCCTCTGATTCCCCATCTCTGATTCCCCAATTCTGATTCCCCTCCTCTGATTCCCCGTGTTTGATTCCCTGCCTCTGATTCCCGGCCTCTGATTCCCCATCTCTGATTCACCGCCTTTGATTCGCCACCTCTGATTCGCCATATCTGATTCCCCGCCTCTGTTTCCCCGCCTCTGATTCCCCGCCTCTGATTCCCCATATCTCATTCCCCGCCTCTGAATCCCCATCTCTGATTCCCGGTCTCTGATTCCCCACCTCTGATTTCCGGCCTCTTATTCCCGGCATCTGATTCCGGCCTCTGATTCCCGGCCTCTGATTCCCTGCCTCTGATTCTGATTCCCTGCCTTTGATTCCCCATCTCTGATTCCGCACATCTGATTCCCTGCCTCTGATTCCCCATCTCTGATTCCCCATATCTGATTCCCCACCTCTGATTCCCCGCCTCTGTTTCCCAATATCTAAGTCCCCGCCTCTGATTCCCCAACTCTGATTCCCCACCTCTGATTCCCCAGCTCTGATTCCCCGCCTCTGATTCCCCGCATCTGATTCCCTGCATCTGATTCCAAGCCTCTGATTCCCTGCCTCTGATTCCCAACCTCTGATTCCCCACCTCTGATTCCCCATATCTGATTCCCAGCCTCTGTTTCCCCGCCTCTGATTCCCCGCCTCTGTTTCCCCATATCTGATTCACGGCCTCTGATTCCCCGCCTCTGATTCCCCGCCTCTGATTCCCTGCCTCTGATTCTACATCTCCGATTCCGGACATCTGATTCCCTGCCTCTGATTCCCCGCCTCTGATTCCCCGCCTCTGATTCCCTGCCTCTGATTCCCAACCTCTGATTCCCCACCTCTGATTCCCAGTGTTTGATTCCCCGCCTCTGTTTCCCCGCCTCTGATTCCCCGCCCCTGTTTCCCCATATCTGATTCCCTGCCTCTGATTCCCCAACTTTGATTCCCAGCCTCTGATTCCCCAGCTCTGATTCCCCGCCTCTTATTCCCCGTGTTTGATTCCCTGCCTCTGATTCCCCGCCTCTGATTCCCCATCTCTGATTCACCACCTTTGATTCGCCACCTCTGATTCCCCATATCTGATTCCCCGCCTCTGTTTGCCCGCCTCTGATTCCCCGCCTCTGTTTCCCCATATCTGATTCCCCGCCTCTGAATTCCCAACTCTGATTCCCTGCCTCTGATTCCCCAGCTTCATTCCCCGCCTTTGATTCCCCCCATCTGATTCCCAGCCTCTGAATCCCCGTGTCTGATAACCTGCCACTGATTCCCCGCCTCTGATTCCCCATCTCAGATTCACCACCACTGATTCCCCACCTCTGATTCCCCATATCTGATTCCGCACATCCGATTCCCTGCCTCTGATTCCCCGACTCTGATTCCGCACCTCTGATTCCCCAGCTCTGATTTCCCGCCTCTGATTCCCCAACTCTGATTCCCCGCCTCTGATTCCACAGCTCTGATTCCCCGCCTCTGATTCCCCGTGTTTGATCCCCTGCCTCTGATTCCCCGCCTCTGATTCCCCATCTCTGATACACCGCCTTTGATTCGCCACCTCTGATTCCCCATATCTGATTCCTCGCCACTGTTTCCCCGCCTCTGATTCCCCGCCTCTGATTCCCCATATCTCATTCCCCGCCTCTGATTCGCCAGCTATGATTCCCCGCCTCTGATTCCCCGCGTCTGATTCCCTGCCTCTGATTCCCCGCCTCTGATTCCACATCTCTGATTCACCACCTCTGATTCCACGCGTCTGATTCCCCGCCTCTGATTCCCCATCTCTGATTCCCCATCTCTGATTCCCCAATTCTGATTCCCCGCCTCTGATTCCCCAGCTCTGATTCTACGCCTCTGATTCCCTTCCTCTGTTTCCCAACCTCTGATTCCCCACCTCTGATTTCCCGTATTGATTCCCTGCGTCTGATTCCCCACCTCTGATTTCCCATATTGATTCCCTGCGTCTGATTCCCCGCCTCTGATTCCCCAACTCTGATTCCCCGCCCCTGATTCCCCAGCTCTGATTCCCCGCATCTGATTCCCCGTGTTTGATTCCCTGCCTCTGATTCCCAGCCTCTGATTCCCCATCTCAGATTCACCGCCTTTGATTCGCAACCTCTGATTCCCCATATCTGATTCCCCGCTTCTGTTTCCCCGCCTCTGATTCCCCGCCTCTGATTCCCCATATCTCATTCCCCGCCTCTAAATCCCCATCTCTGATTCCCGGATTCTGATTCCCCACCTCTGATTCCCGGCGTCTTATTCCCGGCATCTGATTCCGGCCTCTGATTCCCGGCCTCTGATTCCCTGCTTCTGATTCTGATTCCCTGCCTCTGATTCCCCATCTCTGATTCCGCACATCTGATTCCCTGCCTCTGATTCCCCACCTCTGATTCCCCATATCTGATTCCCCGCCTCTGTTTCCCCGCCTTTGATTCCCCGCCTCTGTTTCCCAATATCTAAGTCCCCGCCTCCGATTCCCCAACTCTGATTCCCCACCTCTGATTCCCCAGCTCTGATTCCCCGCCTCTGATTCCCCGCATCTGATTCCCTGCAACTGATTCCAACCCTCTGATTCCCTGCCTCTGATTCCCAACCTCTGATTCCCAACCTCTGATTTCACACCTCTGATTCCCCATATCTTATTCCCCGCCTCTGTTTCCCCGCCTCTGATTCCCCGCCTCTGATTCCCCATATCTCATTCCCCGCCTCTGATTCCGCATCTCTGATTCCCGGACTCTGATTCCCCACCTCTGATTCCCGGCCTCTTATTCCCGGCATCTGATTCCGGCCTCTGATTCCCGGCCTCTGATTCCCTGCTTCTGATTCTGATTCCCTGCCTCTGATTCCCCATCACTTATTCCGCACATCTAATTCCCTACCTCTGATTCCCCACCTCTGATTCCCCATATCTGATTCCCCGCCTCTGTTTCCCCGCCTCTGATTCCCCGCCTCTGTTTCCCCAGATCTAAGTCCCCGCCTCTGATTCCCCAACTTTGATTCCCCACCTCTGATTCCCCAGCTCTGATTCCCCGCCTCTGATTCCCCGCATATGATTCCATGCATCTGATTCCCAGCCTCTGATTCCCAGCCTCTGATTCCCAACCTCTGATTCCCCACCTCTGATTCCCCATATCTGATTCCCCTCCTCTGTTTCCTCGCCTCTGATTCCCCGCCTCTGTTTCCCCATATCTGATCCCCGCCTCTATTTGCCCGCCTCTGATTCCCCGCCTCTGTTTCCCCATATCTGATTCCCCGCCTCTGAATCCCCAACTCTGATTCCCTGCCTCTAATTTCCCATGTCTGATTCCCCGCCTCTGATTCCCCGCGTCTGATTACCGGCCTCTGATTCCCCGCCTCTGATTCCCCATCTCTGATTCACAACCTCTGATTCCCCACTTCTGATTCCCCATATCTGATTCCCCGCCTCTGTTTCCCCGCCTCTGATTCCCCACCTCTGATTCCCAATATCTGATTCCCCGCCTCTGATTCCCCACCTCTGATTCCCCACCTCTGTTTCGCCAGCTATGATTCCCCGCCTCTGATTCCCCGCGTCTGATTCCCTGCCTCTGATTCCCCGCCTCTGATTCCACATCTCTAATTCCCCAATTCTGATTCCCCGCCTCTGATTCCCCAGCTCTGATTCCTCGCCTCTGATTCCCTTCCTCTGATACCCAACCTCTGATTCCCCACCTCTGATTTCCCATATTGATTCCCTGCGTCTGATTCCCCGCCTCTGATTCCCCAACTCTGATTCCCCGCCTCTGATTCCCCAGCTCTGATTCCCCGCCTCTGATTCCCCGTGTTTGATTCCCTGTCTCTGAATCCCGGCCTCTGATTCCCCATCTCTGATTCACCGCCTTTGATTCGCCACCTCTGATTCCCCAAATCTGATTCCCCGCCTCTGTTTCCCCGCCTCTGATTCCCCGCCTCTGATTCCCCATATCTCATTCCCCGCCTCTGAATCCCCATCTCTGATTCCCGGACTCTGATTCCCCACCTCTGATTCCCGGCCTCTTATTCCCGGCATCTGATTCCGGCCTCTGCTTCCCGGCCTTTGATTCCCTGCTTCTGATTCTGATTCCCTGCCTCCGATTCCCCATCTCTGATTCCGCACATCTGATTCCCTGCCTCTGATTACCCCCCTCTGTTTCCCCGCCTCTGATTCCCCGCCTCTGTTTCCCCATATCTAAGTCCCCGCCTCTGATTCCCCAACTTTGATTCCCCACCTCTGATTCCCCAGCTCTGATTCCCCGCCTCTGATTCCCCGCATATGATTCCATGCATCTGATTCCCAGCCTCTGATTCCCAGCCTCTGATTCCCAACCTCTGATTCCCCACCTCTGATTCCCCATATCTGATTCCCCGCCTCTGTTTCCTCGCCTCTGATTCCCCGCCTCTGTTTCCCCATATCTGATCCCCGCCTCTATTTGCCCGCCTCTGATTCCCCGCCTCTGTTTCCCCATATCTGATTCCCCGCCTCTGAATCCCCAACTCTGATTCCCTGCCTCTAATTTCCCATGTCTGATTCCCCGCCTCTGATTCCCCGCGTCTGATTACCGGCCTCTGATTCCCCGCTCTGATTCCCCATCTCTGATTCACAACCTCTGATTCCCCACCTCTGATTCCCCATATCTGATTCCCCGCCTCTGTTTCCCCGCCTCTGATTCCCCACCTCTGATTCCCCATATCTGATTCCACGCCTCTGTTTCCCCGCCTCTGATTCCCCACCTCTGATTCCCAATATCTGATTCCCCGCCTCTGTTTCCCCATATCTGATTCCCCGCCTCTGAATCCCCAACTCTGATTCCCTGCCTCTAATTTCCCATGTCTGATTCCCCGCCTCTGATTCCCCGCGTCTGATTACCGGCCTCTGATTCCCCGCCTCTGATTCCCCATCTCTGATTCACAACCTCTGATTCCCCACCTCTGATTCCCCATATCTGATTCCCCGCCTCTGTTTCCCCGCCTCTGATTCCCCACCTCTGATTCCCAATATCTGATTCCCCGCGTCTGATTCCCTGCCTCTGATTCCCCGCCTCTGATTCCACATCTCTGATTCCCCAATTCTGATTCCCCGCCTCTGATTCCCCAGCTCTGATTCCTCGCCTCTGATTCCCTTCCTCTGATACCCAACCTCTGATTCCCCACCTCTGATTTCCCATATTGATTCCCTGCGTCTGATTCCCCGCCTCTGATTCCCCAACTCTGATTCCCCGCCTCTGATTCCCCAGCTCTGATTCCCCGCCTCTGATTCCCCGTGTTTGATTCCCTGCCTCTGATTCCCGGCCTCTGATTCCCCATCTCTGATTCACCGCCTTTGATTCGCCACCTCTGATTCCCCAAATCTGATTCCCCGCCTCTGTTTCCCCGCCTCTGATTCCCCGCCTCTGATTCCCCATATCTCATTCCCCGCCTCTGAATCCCCATGTCTGATTCCCGGACTCGGATTCCCAACCTCTGATTCCCGGCCTCTTATTCCCGGCATCTGATTCCGGCCTCTGCTTCCCGGCCTCTGATTCCCTGCTTCTGATTCTGATTCCCTGCCTCCGATTCCCCATCTCTGTTTCCCCGCCTCTGATTCCCCGCCTCTGTTTCCCAATATCTAAGTCCCCGCCTCTGATTCCCCAACTCTGATTCCCCACCTCTGATTCCCCAGCTCTGATTCCCCGCCTCTGATTCCCCGCATCTGATTCCCTGCATCTGATTCCAAGCCTCTGATTCCCTGCCTCTGATTCCCAACCTCTGATTCCCCACCTCTGATTCCCCATATCTGATTCCCCGCCTCTGTTTCCCCGCCTCTGATTCCCCACCTCTGTTTCCCAATATCTGATTCCCGGCCTCTGATTCCCCGCCTCTGATTCCCCGCCTCTGATTCCCTGCCTCTGATTCCCCATCTCCGATTCCGCACATCTGATTCCCTGCCTCTGATTCCCCGCCTCTGATTCCCCGCCTCTGATTCCCTTCCTCTGATTCCCAACCTCTGATTCCCCACCTCTGATTCCCCATATCTAATTCCCCGCCTCTGTTTCCCCGCCTCTGATTCCCCGCCTCTGATTCCCCATATCTCATTCCCCGCCTCTGATTCCGCATCTCTGATTCCCGGACTCTGATTCCCCACCTCTGATTCCCCACCTCTGATTCCCCATATCTGATTCCCCGCATCTGATTCCCTGCAACTGATTCCAAGCCTCTGATTCCCTGCCTCTGATTCCCAACCTCTGATTCCCAACCTCTGATTCCACACCTCTGATTCCCCATATCTGATTCCCCGCCTCTGTTTCCCCGCCTCTGATTCCCCGCCTCTGATTCCCCATATCTCATTCCCCGCCTCTGATTCCGCATCTCTGATTCCCGGACTCTGATTCCCCACCTCTGATTCCCGGCCTCTTATTCCCGGCATCTGATTCCGGCCTCTGATTCCCGGCCTCTGATTCCCTGCTTCTGATTCTGATTCCCTGCCTCTGATTCCCCATCTCTGATTCCGCACATCTAATTCCCTGCCTCTGATTCCCCACCTCTGATTCCCCATATCTGATTCCCCGCCTCTGTTTCCCCGCCTCTGATTCCCCGCCTCTGTTTCCCCATATCTAAGTCCCCGCCTCTGATTCCCCAACTTTGATTCCCCACCTCTGATTCCCCAGCTCTGATTCCCCGCCTCTGATTCCCCGCATATGATTCCATGCATCTGATTCCCAGCCTCTGATTCCCAGCCTCTGATTCCCAACCTCTGATTCCCCATATCTGATTCCCCGCCTCTGTTTCCTCGCCTCTGATTCCCCGCCTCTGTTTCCCCATATCTGATCCCCGCCTCTATTTGCCCGCCTCTGATTCCTTGCCTCTGTTTCCCCATATCTGATTCCCCGCCTCTGAATCCCCAACTCTGATTCCCTGCCTCTAATTTCCCATGTCTGATTCCCCGCCTCTGATTCCCCGCGTCTGATTACCGGCCTCTGATTCCCCGCCTCTGATTCCCCATCTCTGATTCACAACCTCTGATTCCCCACCTCTGATTCCCCATATCTGATTCCCCGCCTCTGTTTCCCCGCCTCTGATTCGCCACCTCTGATTCCCAATATCTGATTCCCCGCCTCTGATTCCCCACCTCTGATTCCCCACCTCTGTTTCGCCAGCTATGATTCCCCGCCTCTGATTCCCCGCGTCTGATTCCCTGCCTCTGATTCCCCGCCTCTGATTCCACATCTCTGATTCACCACCTCTGATTCCCCGCGTCTGATTCCCCGCGTCTTATTCCCCATCTCTGATTCCCCATCTCTGATTCCCCAATTCTGATTCCCCGCCTCTGATTCCCCAGCTCTGATTCCTCGCCTCTGATTCCCTTCCTCTGATACCCAACCTCTGATTCCCCACCTCTGATTTCCCATATTGATTCCCTGCGTCTGATTCCCCGCCTCTGATTCCCCAACTCTGATTCCCCGCCTCTGATTCCCCAGCTCTGATTCCCCGCCTCTGATTCCCCGTGTTTGATTCCCTGCCTCTGATTCCCGGCCTCTGATTCCCCATATCTCATTCCCCGCCTCTGAATCCCCATCTCTGATTCACCGCCTTTGATTCGCCACCTCTGATTCCCCAAATCTGATTCCCTGCCTCTGTTTCCCCGCCTCTGATTCCCCGCCTCTGATTCCCCATATCTCATTCCCCGCCTCTGAATCCCCATCTCTGATTCCCGGACTCTGATTCCCCACCTCTGATTCCCGGCCTCTTATTCCCGGCATCTGATTCCGGCCTCTGCTTCCCGCCCTCTGATTCCCTGCTTCTGATTCTGATTCCCTGCCTCCGATTCGCCATCTCTGATTCCGCACATCTGATTCCCTGCCTCTGATTACCCCCCTCTGTTTCCCCGCCTCTGATTCCCCGCCTCTGTTTCCCAATATCTAAGTCCCCGCCTCTGATTCCCCAACTCTGATTCCCCACCTCTGATTCCCCAGCTCTGATTCCCCGCCTCCGATTCCCCGCATCTGATTCCCTGCATCTGATTCCAAGCCTCTGATTCCCTGCCTCTGATTCCCAACCTCTGATTCCCCACCTCTGATTCCCCATATCTGATTCCCCGCCTCTGTTTCCCCGCCTCTGATTCCCCACCTCTGTTTCCCAATATCTGATTCCCGGCCTCTGATTCCCCGCCTCTGATTCCCCGCCTCTGATTCCCTGCCTCTGATTCCCCATCTCCGATTCCGCACATCTGATTCCCTGCCTCTGATTCCCCGCCTCTGATTCCCCGCCTCTGATTCCCTTCCTCTGATTCCCAACCTCTGATTCCCCACCTCTGATTCCCCATATCTGATTCCCCGCCTCTGTTTCCCCACATCTGATTCCCCGCCTCTGATTCCCCATATCTCATTCCCCGCCTCTGATTCCGCATCTCTGATTCCCGGACTCTGATTCCCCACCTCTGATTCCCCATATCTGATTCCCCGCCTCTGTTTCCCCGCCTCTGATTCCCCAACTCTGATTCCCCGCCTCTGATTCCCCAGCTCTGATTCCCCACCTCTGATTCCCCGTGTTTGATTCCCTGCCTCTGATTCCCCGCCTCTGATTCCCCATCTCTGATTCAACGCCTTTGATTCACCACCACTGATTCCCCATATCTGATTCCTCGCCTCTGTTTCCCCGCCTCTGATTCCCCTCCTCTGATTCCCCATATCTCATTCCCCGCCTCTGATTCCCCATCTCTGATTCCCGGACTCTGATTCCCCACCTCTGATTCCCGGCCTCTTATTCCCGGCATCTGATTCCGGCCTCTGATTCCCGGCCTCTGATTCCCTGCTTCTGATTCCCCATCTCTGATTCCGCAAATCTAATTCCCTGCCTCTGATTCCCCACCTCTGATTCCCCATATCTGATTCCCCGCCTCTGTTTCCCCGCCTCTGATTCACCGCCTCAGTTTCCCCATTTCTAAGTCCCCGCCTCTGATTTCCCGCATCTGATTCCATGCATCTGATTCCCAGCCTCTGTTTCCCCGCCTCTGATTCCCCGCCTCTGTTTCCCCATATCTGATCCCCGCCTCTATTTGCCCGCCTCTGATTCCCCGCCTCTGTTTCCCCATATCTGATTCCCCGCCTCTGAATCCCCAACTCTGATTCCCTGCCTCTAATTTCCCAGCTCTGATTCCCCGCCTCTGATTCCCCGCGTCTGATTACCGGCCTCTGATTCCCCGCCTCTGATTCCCCATCTCTGATTCACAACCTCTGATTCCCCACCTCTGATACCCCATATCTGATTCCCCGCCTCTGTTTCCCCGCCTCTGATTCCCCACCTCTGATTCCCAATATCTGATTCCCCGCCTCTGATTCCCCACCTCTGATTCCCCGCCTCTGATTCGCCAGCTATGATTCCCCGCCTCTTATTCCCCGCGTCTGATTCCCTGCCTCTGATTCCCCGCCTCTGATTCCACATCTCTGATTCACCACCTCTGATTCCCCGCGTCTGATTCCCTGCCTCTGATTCCCCATCTCTGATTCCCCATCTCTGATTCCCCAATTCTGATTCCCCTCCTCTGATTCCCCGTGTTTGATTCCCTGCCTCTGATTCCCGGCCTCTGATTCCCCATCTCTGATTCACCGCCTTTGATTCGCCACCTCTGATTCGCCATATCTGACTCCCCGCCTCTGTTTCCCCGCCTCTGATTCCCCGCCTCTGATTCCCCATATCTCATTCCCCGCCTCTGAATCCCCACCTCTGATTTCCGGCCTCTTATTCCCGGAATCTGATTCCGGCCTCTGATTCCCGGCCTCTGATTCCCTGCTTCTGATTCTGATTCCCTGCCTTTGATTCCCCATCTCTGATTCCGCACATCTGATTCCCTGCCTCTGATTCCCCATCTCTGATTCCCCATATCTGATTCCCCGCCTCTGATTCCCTGCCTCTGTTTCCCAATATCTAAGTCCCCGCCTCTGATTCCCCAACTCTGATTCCCCACCTCTGATTCCCCAGCTCTGATTCCCCGCCTCTGATTCCCCGCATCTGATTCCCTGCATCTGATTCCAAGCCTCTGATTCCCTGCCTCTGATTCCCAACCTCTGATTCCCCACCTCTGATTCCCCATATCTGATTCCCAGCCTCTGTTTCCCCGCCTCTGATTCCCCGCCTCTGTTTCCCCATATCTGATTCCCGGCCTCTGATTCCCCGCCTCTGATTCCCCGCCTCTGATTCCCTGCCTCTGATTCCCCATCTCCGATTCCGCACATCTGATTCCCTGCCTCTGATTCCCCGCCTCTGATTCCCCGCCTCTGATTCCCTGCCTCTGATTCCCCATCTCTGATTCCCCATATCTGATTCCCCGCCTCTGATTCCCTGCCTCTGTTTCCCAATATCTAAGTCCCCGCCTCTGATTCCCCAACTCTGATTCCCCAGCTCTGATTCCCCAGCTCTGAATCCCCGCCTCTGTTTCCCCGCCTCTGATTCCCCGCCCCTGTTTCCCCATATCTGATTCCCTGCCTCTGATTCCCCAACTTTGATTCCCAGCCTCTGATTCCCCAGCTCTGATTCCCCGCCTCTGATTCCCCGTGTTTGATTCCCTGCCTCCGATTCCCCGCCTCTGATTCCCCATCTCTGATTCACCACCTTTGATTCGCCACCTCTGATTCCCCATATCTAATTCCCCACCTCTGTTTTCCCGCCTCTGATTCCCCGCCTCTGATTCTCCATATCTCATTCCCCGCCTCTGAATCCCCATCTCCGATTCCCGGACTCTGATTCCCCACCTCTGATTCCCGGCCTCTTATTCCCAGCATCTGATTCCAGGCCTCTGATTCCCGGCCTCTGACTCCCCGCTTCTGATTCTGATTCCCTGCCTCTGATTCCCCATCTCTGATTCCGCACATCTGATTACCTGCCTCTGATTCCCCACCTCTGATTCCCCATATCTGATTCCCCGCCTCTGTTTCCACGCCTCTGATTCCCCACCTCTGATTCCCCATATCTGATTCCCCAGCTCTGATTCCCCGCCTCTGATTCCCCGCATCCGATTCCCCATATCTGATTCCCCGCCTCTGTTTCCCCGCCCCTGATTCCCCGCCTCTGTTTCCCCATATCTGATTCCCCGCCTCTGATTCCCAACTATGATTCCCCGCCTCTGATTCCCCAGCTCTGATTCCCTGCCTCTGATTCCCCGCGTTCTATTCCCTGCCTCTGATTCCCCGCCTGTGATTCCCCATCTCTGATAAACCACCTCTGATTCCCCACCACTGATTCCCCATATCTAATTCCCCGCCTCTGTTTGCCCGCCTCTGATTCCCCGCCTCTGTTTCCCCATATCTGATTCCCCGCCTCTGAATCCCCAACTCTGATTCCCTGCCTCTGATTCCCTAGCTTCATTCCCCGCCTTTGATTCCCCCCGTCTGATTCCCAGCCTCTGAATCCCCGTGTCTGATAACCTGCCTCTGATTACCCGCCTCTGATTCCCCATCTCAGATTCACCGCCTCTGATTCCCCACCTCTGATTCCCCATCTCTGATTCCGCACATCCGACTCCCTGCCTCTGATTCCCCGACTCTGATTCCCCACCTCTGATTCCCCAGCTCTGATTCCCCGCCTCTGATTCCCCATCTCTGATTCCCCATCTCTGATTCCCCACTTCTGATTCCCCGCCTCTGATTCCCCAGCTCTGATTCCTCGCCTCTGATTCCCTTCCTCTGATTCCCAACCTCTGATTCCCCACCTCTGATTTCCCATATTGATTCCCTGCGTCTGATTCCCCATCTCTGATTTCCCATATTGATTCCCTGCGTCTGATTCCCCGCCTCTGATTCCCCAACTCTGATTCCCCGCCTCTGATTCCCCAGCTCTGATTCCCCGCATCTGATTCCCCGTGTTTGATTCCCCGCCTCCGTTTCCCCGCCTCTGATTCCCCGCCTCTGATTCCCCATATCTCATTCCCCGCCTCTAAATCCCCATCTCTGATTCCCGGACTCTGATTCCCCACCTCTGATTCCCGGCCTCTTATTCCCGGCATCTGATTCCGGCCTCTGATTCCCGGCCTCTGATTCCCTGCTTCTGATTCTGATTCCCTGCCTCTGATTCCCCATCTCTGATTCCGCACATCTGATTCCCTGTCTCTGATTCCCCACCTCTGATTCCCCATATCTGATTCCCCGCCTCTGTTTCCCCACCTTTGAATCCCCGCCTCTCTTTCCCAATATCTAAGTCCCCGCCTCTGATTCCCCAACTCTGATTCCCCACCTCTGATTCCCCAGCTCTGATTCCCCGCCTCTGATTCCCCGCATCCGATTCCCTGCAACTGATTCCAAGCCTCTTATTCCCTGCCTCTGATTCCCAACCTCTGATTCCCAACCTCTGATTCCACACCTCTGATTCCCCATATCTGATTCCTCGCCTCTGTTTCCCCGCCTCTGATTCCCCGCCTCTGATTCCCCATATCTCATTCCCCGCCTCTGATTCCGCATCTCTGATTCCCAACCTCTGATTCCCCACCTCTGATTCCACATCTCTGATTCAGCACCTCTGATTCCCCGCGTCTGATTCCCTGCCTCTGATTCCCCATCTCTGATTCCCCATATCTGATTCCCCAATTCTGATTCCCCTCCTCTGATTCCCCATATCTGATTCCCCGCCTCTGAATCCCCAACTCTGATTCCCTGCCTCTAATTTCCCATGTCTGATTCCCCGCCACTTATTCCCCGCGTCTGATTCCCTGCCTCTGATTCCCCGCCTCTGATTCCACATCTCTGATTCACCACCTCTGATTCCCCGCGTCTGATTCCCTGCCTCTGATTCCCCATCTCTGATTCCCCATCTCTGATTCCCCAATTCTGATTCCCCTCCTCTGATTCCCCGTGTTTGATTCCCTGCCTCTGATTCCCGGCCTCTGATTCCCCATCTCTGATTCACCGCCTTTGATTCGCCACCTCTGATTCGCCATATCTGATTCCCCGCCTCTGTTTCCCCGCCTCTGATTCCCCGCCTCTGATTCCCCATATCTCATTCCCCGCCTCTGAATCCCCATCTCTGATTCCCGGACTCTGATTCCCCACCTCTGATTTCCGGCCTCTTATTCCCGGCATCTGATTCCGGCCTCTGATTCCCGGCCTCTGATTCCCTGCTTCTGATTCTGATTCCCTGCCTTTGATTCCCCATCTCTGATTCCGCACATCTGATTCCCTGCCTCTGATTCCCCATCTCTGATTCCCCATATCTGATTCCCCGCCTCTGATTCCCTGCCTCTGTTTCCCAATATCTAAGTCCCCGCCTCTGATTCCCCAACTCTGATTCCCCAGCTCTGATTCCCCAGCTCTGATTCCCCGCCTCTGTTTCCCCGCCTCTGATTCCCCGCCCCTGTTTCCCCATATCTGATTCCCTGCCTCTGATTCCCCAACTTTGATTCCCAGCCTCTGATTCCCCAGCTCTGATTCCCCGCCTCTGATTCCCCGTGTTTGATTCCCTGCCTCCGATTCCCCGCCTCTGATTCCCCATCTCTGATTCACCACCTTTGATTCGCCACCTCTGATTCCCCATATCTAATTCCCCACCTCTGTTTTCCCGCCTCTGATTCCCCGCCTCTGATTCTCCATATCTCATTCCCCGCCTCTGAATCCCCATCTCCGATTCCCGGACTCTGATTCCCCACCTCTGATTCCCGGCCTCTTATTCCCAGCATCTGATTCCAGGCCTCTGATTCCCGGCCTCTGACTCCCCGCTTCTGATTCTGATTCCCTGCCTCTGATTCCCCATCTCTGATTCCGCACATCTGATTACCTGCCTCTGATTCCCCACCTCTGATTCCCCATATCTGATTCCCCGCCTCTGTTTCCACGCCTCTGATTCCCCACCTCTGATTCCCCATATCTGATTCCCCAGCTCTGATTCCCCGCCTCTGATTCCCCGCATCCGATTCCCCATATCTGATTCCCCGCCTCTGTTTCCCCGCCCCTGATTCCCCGCCTCTGTTTCCCCATATCTGATTCCCCGCCTCTGATTCCCAACTATGATTCCCCGCCTCTGATTCCCCAGCTCTGATTCCCTGCCTCTGATTCCCCGCGTTCTATTCCCTGCCTCTGATTCCCCGCCTGTGATTCCCCATCTCTGATAAACCACCTCTGATTCCCCACCACTGATTCCCCATATCTAATTCCCCGCCTCTGTTTGCCCGCCTCTGATTCCCCGCCTCTGTTTCCCCATATCTGATTCCCCGCCTCTGAATCCCCAACTCTGATTCCCTGCCTCTGATTCCCCAGCTTCATTCCCCGCCTTTGATTCCCCCCGTCTGATTCCCAGCCTCTGAATCCCCGTGTCTGATAACCTGCCTCTGATTACCCGCCTCTGATTCCCCATCTCAGATTCACCGCCTCTGATTCCCCACCTCTGATTCCCCATCTCTGATTCCGCACATCCGACTCCCTGCCTCTGATTCCCCGACTCTGATTCCCCACCTCTGATTCCCCAGCTCTGATTCCCCGCCTCTGATTCCCCAACTCTGATTCCCCGCCTCTGATTCCACAGCTCTGATTCCCCGCCTCTGATTCCCCGTGTTTGATCCCCTGCCTCTGATTCCCCGCCTCTGATTCCCCATCTCTGATTCACCGCCTTTGATTCGCCACCTCTGATTCCCCATATCTGATTCCTCGCCACTGTTTCCCCGCCTCTGATTCCCCGCCTCTGATTCCCAACATCTCATTCCCCGCCTCTGATTCGCCAGCTATGATTCCCCGCCTCTGATTCCCCGCGTCTGATTCCCTGCCTCTGATTCCCCGCCTCTGATTCCACATCTCTGATTCACCACCTCTGATTCCACGCGTCTGATTCCCCGCCTCTGATTCCCCATCTCTGATTCCCCATCTCTGATTCCCCACTTCTGATTCCCCGCCTCTGATTCCCCAGCTCTGATTCCTCGCCTCTGATTCCCTTCCTCTGATTCCCAACCTCTGATTCCCCACCTCTGATTTCCCATATTGATTCCCTGCGTCTGATTCCCCATCTCTGATTTCCCATATTGATTCCCTGCGTCTGATTCCCCGCCTCTGATTCCCCAACTCTGATTCCCCGCCTCTGATTCCCCAGCTCTGATTCCCCGCATCTGATTCCCCGTGTTTGATTCCCTGCCTCTGATTCCCGGCCTCTGATTCCCCATCTCTGATTCAGCGCCTTTGATTCGCAACCTCTGATTCCCCATATCTGATTCCCCGCCTCTGTTTCCCCGCCTCTGATTCCCCGCCTCTGATTCCCCATATCTCATTCCCCGCCTCTAAATCCCCATCTCTGATTCCCGGACTCTGATTCCCCACCTCTGATTCCCGGCCTCTTATTCCCGGCATCTGATTCCGGCCTCTGATTCCCGGCCTCTGATTCCCTGCTTCTGATTCTGATTCCCTGCCTCTGATTCCCCATCTCTGATTCCGCACATCTGATTCCCTGTCTCTGATTCCCCACCTCTGATTCCCCATATCTGATTCCCCGCCTCTGTTTCCCCACCTTTGAATCCCCGCCTCTCTTTCCCAATATCTAAGTCCCCGCCTCTGATTCCCCAACTCTGATTCCCCACCTCTGATTCCCCAGCTCTGATTCCCCGCCTCTGATTCCCCGCATCCGATTCCCTGCAACTGATTCCAAGCCTCTTATTCCCTGCCTCTGATTCCCAACCTCTGATTCCCAACCTCTGATTCCACACCTCTGATTCCCCATATCTGATTCCTCGCCTCTGTTTCCCCGCCTCTGATTCCCCGCCTCTGATTCCCCATATCTCATTCCCCGCCTCTGATTCCGCATCTCTGATTCCCAACCTCTGATTCCCCACCTCTGATTCCCGGCCTCTGATTCCCCGCCTCTGATTCCACATCTCTGATTCACCACCTCTGATTCCCCGCGTCTGATTCCCTGCCTCTGATTCCCCATCTCTGATTCCCCATATCTGATTCCCCAATTCTGATTCCCCTCCTCTGATTCCCCATATCTGATTCCCCGCCTCTGAATCCCCAACTCTGATTCCCTGCCTCTAATTTCCCATGTCTGATTCCCCGCCACTTATTCCCCGCGTCTGATTCCCTGCCTCTGATTCCCCGCCTCTGATTCCACATCTCTGATTCACCACCTCTGATTCCCCGCGTCTGATTCCCTGCCTCTGATTCCCCATCTCTGATTCCCCATCTCTGATTCCCCAATTCTGATTCCCCTCCTCTGATTCCCCGTGTTTGATTCCCTGCCTCTGATTCCCGGCCTCTGATTCCCCATCTCTGATTCACCGCCTTTGATTCGCCACCTCTGATTCGCCATATCTGATTCCCCGCCTCTGTTTCCCCGCCTCTGATTCCCCGCCTCTGATTCCCCATATCTCATTCCCCGCGTCTGAATCCCCATCTCTGATTCCCGGACTCTGATTCCCCACCTCTGATTTCCGGCCTCTTATTCCCGGCATCTGATTCCGGCCTCTGATTCCCGGCCTCTGATTCCCTGCTTCTGATTCTGATTCCCTGCCTTTGATTCCCCATCTCTGATTCCGCACATCTGATTCCCTGCCTCTGATTCCCCATCTCTGATTCCCCATATCTGATTCCCCGCCTCTGATTCCCTGCCTCTGTTTCCCAATATCTAAGTCCCCGCCTCTGATTCCCCAACTCTGATTCCCCAGCTCTGATTCCCCAGCTCTGATTCCCCGCCTCTGATTCCCCGCATCTGATTCGCTGCATCTGATTCCAAGCCTCTGATTCCCTGCCTCTGATTCCCAACCTCTGATTCCCCACCTCTGATTCCCCATATCTGATTCCCAGCCTCTGTTTCCCCGCCTCTGATTCCCCGCCTGATTCCCGGCCTCTGATTCCCCGCCTCTGATTCCCCGCCTCTGATTCCCTGCCTCTGATTCCCCATCTCCGATTCCGCACATCTGATTCCCTGCCTCTGATTCCCCGCCTCTGATTCCCCGCCTCTGATTCCCTGCCTCTGATTCCCAACCTCTGATTCCCCACCTCTGATTCCCCGTGTTTGATTCCCCGCCTCTGTTTCCCCGCCTCTGATTCCCCGCCTCTGATTCCCCAACTCTAATTCCCCGCCTCTGATTCCCCATATCTGATTCCCCGCCTCTGTTTCCCCGCCTCTGATTCCCCGCCCCTCTTTCCCCATATCTGATTCCCTGCCTCTGATTCCCCAACTTTGATTCCCAGCCTCTGATTCCCCAGCTCTGATTCCCCGCCTCTGATTCCCCGTGTTTGATTCCCTGCCTCTGATTCCCCGCCTCTGATTCCCCATCTCTGATTCACCACCTTTGATTCGCCACCTCTGATTCCCCATATCTGATTCCTGCCTCTGATTCCCCGACTCTGATCCCCACCTCTGATTCCCAAGCTCTGATTCCCCGCCTCTTATTCCCCATCTCTGATTCACCGCCTTTGATTCGCCACCTCTGATTCCCCATATCTGATTCCTCGCCTCTGTTTCCCCGCCTCTGATTCCCCGCCTCTGATTCCCCATATCTCATTCCCCGCCTCTGATTCCCCATCTCTGATTCCCGGACTCTGATTCCCCACCTCTGATTCCCAGCCTCTTATTCCCGGCATCTGATTCCGGCCTCTGATTCCCGGCCTCTGATTCCCTGCTTCTGATTCTGATTCCCTGCCTTTGATTCCCCATCTCTGATTCCGCACATCTGATTCCCTGCCTCTGATTCCCCATCTCTGATTCCCCATATCTGATTCCCCGTCTCTGTTTCCCCGCCTCTGATTCCCCGCCTCTGTTTCCCAATATCTAAGTCCCCGCCTCTGATTCCCCAACTCTGATTCCCCACCTCTGATTCCCCAGCTCTGATTCCCCGCCTCTGATTCCCTGCATCTGATTCCCTGCATCTGATTCCAAGCCTCTGATTCCCTGCCTCTGATTCCCAACCTCTGATTCCCCACCTCTGATTCCCCATATCTGATTCCCAGCCTCTGTTTCCCCGCCTCTGATTCCCCGCCTCTGTTTCCCCATATCTGATTCCCGGACTCTGATTCCCCGCCTCTGATTCCCTGCCTCTGATTCCCCATCTCCGATTCCGCACATCTGATTCCCTGCCTCTGATTCCCCGCCTCTGATTCCCCGCCTCTGATTCCATTCCTCTGATTCCCAACCTCTGATTCCCCACCTCTGATTCCCCGTGTTTGATTCCCCGCCTCTGTTTCCCCGCCTCTGATTCCCCGCCTCTGATTCCCCAACCCTAATTCCCCGCCTCTGATTCCCCATATCTGATTCCCTGCCTCTGTTTCCCCGCCTCTGATTCCCCGCCCCTGTTTCCCCATATCTGATTCCCTGCCTCTGATTCCCCAACTTTGATTCCCAGCCTCTGATTCCCCAGCTCTGATTCCCCGCCTCTGATTCCCCGTGTTTGATTCCCTGCCTCCGATTCCCGGCCTCTGATTCCCCATCTCTGATTCGCCGCCTCTGATTCCCTGCCTCTGATTCCCAACCTCTGATTCCACACCTCTGATTCCCCATATCTGATTCCCCGCCTCTGTTTCCCCGCCTCTGATTCCCTGCCCTTGTTTGCCCATATCTGATTCCCTGCCTCTGATTCCCCAACTCTGATTCCCCGCCTCTGATTCCCCAGCTCTGATTCCCCGCCTCTGATTTCCCGTGTTTGATTCCCTGCCTCTGATTCCCCGCCACTGATTCCCCATCTCTGATTCACCGCCTTTGATTCGCCACCTCTGATTCCACATATCTGATTCCCCACCTCTGTTTCCCCGCCTCTGATTCCCCGCCTCTGATTCTCCATATCTCATTCCCCGCCTCTGAATCCCCATCTCTGATTCCCGGACTCTGATTCCCCACCTCTGATTCCCGGCCTCTTATTCCCAGCATCTGATTCCCGGCCTCTGATTCCCGGCCTCTGATTCCCCGCTTCTGATTCTGATTCGCTGCCTCTGATTCCCCATCTCTGATTCTGCACATCTGATTCCCTGCCTCTGATTCCCCACCTCTGATTCCCCATATCTGATTTCCCGCCTCTGTTTCCCCGCCTCTGATTCCCCGCCTCTGTTTCCCCATATCTAATTCCCAACCTCTGATGCCCCAACTCTGATTCCCTGCCTCTGATTCCCCGCGTTCTATTCCCTGCCTCTGATTCCCCGCCTGTGATTCCCCATCTCTGATTCACCACCTCTGATTCCCCACCTCTGATTCCCCATATCTAATTCCCCGCCTCTGTTTGCCCGCCTCTGATTCCCCGCCTCTGTTTCCCCATATCTGATTCCCCGCCTCTGAATCCCCAACTCTGATTCCCCGCCTCTGATTCCCTGCCTCTGATTTCCAACCTCTGATTCCCCACCTCTGATTCCCCGTGTTTGATTCCCCGCCTCTGTTTCCCCGCCACTGATTCCCCGCCTCTGATTCCCCAACTCTAATTCCCCGCCTCTGATTCCCCATATCTGATTCCCCGCCTCTGTTTCCCCGCCTCTGATTCCCCGCCCCTGTTTCCCCATATCTGATTCCCTGACTCTGATTCCCCAACTTTGATTCCCAGCCTCTGATTCCCCAGCTCTGATTCCCCGCCTCTGATTCCCCGTATTTGATTCCCCATCTCTGATTCACCGCCTTTGATTCGCCACCTCTGATTCCCCATATCTGATTCCCCACCTCTGTTTCCCCGCATCTGATTCCCCGCCTCTGTTTCCCCATATCTAAGTCCCCGCCTCTGATTCCCCAACTTTGATTCCCCACCTCTGATTCCCCAGCTCTGATTCCCCGCCTCTGATTCCCCACCTCTGATTCCCCATACCTGTTTCCCAGCCTCTGTTTCCCCGCCTCTGATTCCCCGCTTCTGTTTCCCCATATCTGATTTCCGGCCTCTGATTCCCTGCCTCTGATTCCCCGCCTCTGATTCCCTGCCTCTGATTCCCCATCTCCGATTCCGCACATCTGATTCCCTGCCTCTCATTCCCCGCCTCTGATTCCCCGCCTCTGATTCCCTGCCTCTGATTCCCAACCTCTGATTCCCCACCTCTGATTCCCCGTGTTTGATTCCCCGCCTCTGTTTCCCCGCCTCTGATTCCCCGCCTCTGATTCCCCAACTCTAATTCCCCGCCTCTGATTCCCCATATCTGATTCCCCGCCTCTGATTCCCCGCATCTGATTCCCTGCATCTGATTCCAAGCCTCTGATTCCCTGCCTCTGATTCCCAACCTCTGATTCCCCACCTCTGATTCCCCATATCTGATTCCCAGCCTCTGTTTCCCCGCCTCTGATTCCCCGCCTCTGTTTCCCCATATCTGATTCCCGGCCTCTGATTCCCGCCTCTGATTCCCCGCCTCTGATTCCCTGCCTCTGATTCCCCGCCTCTGATTCCCCGCCGCTGATTCCCTGCCTCTGATTTCCAACCTCTGATTCCCCACCTCTGATTCCCCGTGTTTGATTCCCCGCCTCTGTTTCCCCGCCACTGATTCCCCGCCTCTGATTCCCCAACTCTAATTCCCCGCCTCTAATTCCCCATATCTGATTCCCCGCCTCTGGTTCCCCGCCTCTGATTCCCCGCCCCTGTTTCCCCATATCTGATTCCCTGACTCTGATTCCCCAACTTTGATTCCCAGCCTCTGATTCCCCAGCTCTGATTCCCCGCCTCTGATTCCCCGTGTTTGATTCCCTGCCTCTGATTCCCCATATCTGATTCACCGCCTTTGATTCGCCACCTCTGATTCGCCATATCTGATTCCCCGCCTCTGTTTCCCCGCCTCTGATTCCCCGCCTCTGATTCCCCATATCTCATTCCCCGCGTCTGAATCCCCATCTCTGATTCCCGGACTCTGATTCCCCACCTCTGATTTCCGGCCTCTTATTCCCGGCATCTGATTCCGGCCTCTGATTCCCGGCCTCTGATTCCCTGCTTCTGATTCTGATTCCCTGCCTTTGATTCCCCATCTCTGATTCCGCACATCTGATTCCCTGCCTCTGATTCCCCATCTCTGATTCCCCATATCTGATTCCCCGCCTCTGATTCCCTGCCTCTGTTTCCCAATATCTAAGTCCCCGCCTCTGATTCCCCAACTCTGATTCCCCAGCTCTGATTCCCCAGCTCTGATTCCCCGCCTCTGATTCCCCGCATCTGATTCGCTGCATCTGATTCCAAGCCTCTGATTCCCTGCCTCTGATTCCCAACCTCTGATTCCCCACCTCTGATTCCCCATATCTGATTCCCAGCCTCTGTTTCCCCGCCTCTGATTCCCCGCCTGATTCCCGGCCTCTGATTCCCCGCCTCTGATTCCCCGCCTCTGATTCCCTGCCTCTGATTCCCCATCTCCGATTCCGCACATCTGATTCCCTGCCTCTGATTCCCCGCCTCTGATTCCCCGCCTCTGATTCCCTGCCTCTGATTCCCAACCTCTGATTCCCCACCTCTGATTCCTCGTGTTTGATTCCCCGCCTCTGTTTCCCCGCCTCTGATTCCCCGCCTCTGATTCCCCAACTCTAATTCCCCGCCTCTGATTCCCCATATCTGATTCCCCGCCTCTGTTTCCCCGCCTCTGATTCCCCGCCCCTCTTTCCCCATATCTGATTCCCTGCCTCTGATTCCCCAACTTTGATTCCCAGCCTCTGATTCCCCAGCTCTGATTCCCCGCCTCTGATTCCCCGTGTTTGATTCCCTGCCTCTGATTCCCCGCCTCTGATTCCCCATCTCTGATTCACCACCTTTGATTCGCCACCTCTGATTCCCCATATCTGATTCCTGCCTCTGATTCCCCGACTCTGATCCCCACCTCTGATTCCCAAGCTCTGATTCCCCGCCTCTTATTCCCCATCTCTGATTCACCGCCTTTGATTCGCCACCTCTGATTCCCCATATCTGATTCCTCGCCTCTGTTTCCCCGCCTCTGATTCCCCGCCTCTGATTCCCCATATCTCATTCCCCGCCTCTGATTCCCCATCTCTGATTCCCGGACTCTGATTCCCCACCTCTGATTCCCAGCCTCTTATTCCCGGCATCTGATTCCGGCCTCTGATTCCCGGCCTCTGATTCCCTGCTTCTGATTCTGATTCCCTGCCTTTGATTCCCCATCTCTGATTCCGCACATCTGATTCCCTGCCTCTGATTCCCCATCTCTGATTCCCCATATCTGATTCCCCGTCTCTGTTTCCCCGCCTCTGATTCCCCGCCTCTGTTTCCCAATATCTAAGTCCCCGCCTCTGATTCCCCAACTCTGATTCCCCACCTCTGATTCCCCAGCTCTGATTCCCCGCCTCTGATTCCCTGCATCTGATTCCCTGCATCTGATTCCAAGCCTCTGATTCCCTGCCTCTGATTCCCAACCTCTGATTCCCCACCTCTGATTCCCCATATCTGATTCCCAGCCTCTGTTTCCCCGCCTCTGATTCCCCGCCTCTGTTTCCCCATATCTGATTCCCGGACTCTGATTCCCCGCCTCTGATTCCCTGCCTCTGATTCCCCATCTCCGATTCCGCACATCTGATTCCCTGCCTCTGATTCCCCGCCTCTGATTCCCCGCCTCTGATTCCATTCCTCTGATTCCCAACCTCTGATTCCCCACCTCTGATTCCCCGTGTTTGATTCCCCGCCTCTGTTTCCCCGCCTCTGATTCCCCGCCTCTGATTCCCCAACCCTAATTCCCCGCCTCTGATTCCCCATATCTGATTCCCTGCCTCTGTTTCCCCGCCTCTGATTCCCCGCCCCTGTTTCCCCATATCTGATTCCCTGCCTCTGATTCCCCAACTTTGATTCCCAGCCTCTGATTCCCCAGCTCTGATTCCCCGCCTCTGATTCCCCGTGTTTGATTCCCTGCCTCCGATTCCCGGCCTCTGATTCCCCATCTCTGATTCGCCGCCTCTGATTCCCTGCCTCTGATTCCCAACCTCTGATTCCACACCTCTGATTCCCCATATCTGATTCCCCGCCTCTGTTTCCCCGCCTCTGATTCCCTGCCCTTGTTTGCCCATATCTGATTCCCTGCCTCTGATTCCCCAACTCTGATTCCCCGCCTCTGATTCCCCAGCTCTGATTCCCCGCCTCTGATTTCCCGTGTTTGATTCCCTGCCTCTGATTCCCCGCCACTGATTCCCCATCTCTGATTCACCGCCTTTGATTCGCCACCTCTGATTCCACATATCTGATTCCCCACCTCTGTTTCCCCGCCTCTGATTCCCCGCCTCTGATTCTCCATATCTCATTCCCCGCCTCTGAATCCCCATCTCTGATTCCCGGACTCTGATTCCCCACCTCTGATTCCCGGCCTCTTATTCCCAGCATCTGATTCCCGGCCTCTGATTCCCGGCCTCTGATTCCCCGCTTCTGATTCTGATTCGCTGCCTCTGATTCCCCATCTCTGATTCTGCACATCTGATTCCCTGCCTCTGATTCCCCACCTCTGATTCCCCATATCTGATTTCCCGCCTCTGTTTCCCCGCCTCTGATTCCCCGCCTCTGTTTCCCCATATCTAATTCCCAACCTCTGATGCCCCAACTCTGATTCCCTGCCTCTGATTCCCCGCGTTCTATTCCCTGCCTCTGATTCCCCGCCTGTGATTCCCCATCTCTGATTCACCACCTCTGATTCCCCACCTCTGATTCCCCATATCTAATTCCCCGCCTCTGTTTGCCCGCCTCTGATTCCCCGCCTCTGTTTCCCCATATCTGATTCCCCGCCTCTGAATCCCCAACTCTGATTCCCCGCCTCTGATTCCCTGCCTCTGATTTCCAACCTCTGATTCCCCACCTCTGATTCCCCGTGTTTGATTCCCCGCCTCTGTTTCCCCGCCACTGATTCCCCGCCTCTGATTCCCCAACTCTAATTCCCCGCCTCTGATTCCCCATATCTGATTCCCCGCCTCTGTTTCCCCGCCTCTGATTCCCCGCCCCTGTTTCCCCATATCTGATTCCCTGACTCTGATTCCCCAACTTTGATTCCCAGCCTCTGATTCCCCAGCTCTGATTCCCCGCCTCTGATTCCCCGTATTTGATTCCCCATCTCTGATTCACCGCCTTTGATTCGCCACCTCTGATTCCCCATATCTGATTCCCCACCTCTGTTTCCCCGCATCTGATTCCCCGCCTCTGTTTCCCCATATCTAAGTCCCCGCCTCTGATTCCCCAACTTTGATTCCCCACCTCTGATTCCCCAGCTCTGATTCCCCGCCTCTGATTCCCCACCTCTGATTCCCCATACCTGTTTCCCAGCCTCTGTTTCCCCGCCTCTGATTCCCCGCTTCTGTTTCCCCATATCTGATTTCCGGCCTCTGATTCCCTGCCTCTGATTCCCCGCCTCTGATTCCCTGCCTCTGATTCCCCATCTCCGATTCCGCACATCTGATTCCCTGCCTCTCATTCCCCGCCTCTGATTCCCCGCCTCTGATTCCCTGCCTCTGATTCCCAACCTCTGATTCCCCACCTCTGATTCCCCGTGTTTGATTCCCCGCCTCTGTTTCCCCGCCTCTGATTCCCCGCCTCTGATTCCCCAACTCTAATTCCCCGCCTCTGATTCCCCATATCTGATTCCCCGCCTCTGATTCCCCGCATCTGATTCCCTGCATCTGATTCCAAGCCTCTGATTCCCTGCCTCTGATTCCCAACCTCTGATTCCCCACCTCTGATTCCCCATATCTGATTCCCAGCCTCTGTTTCCCCGCCTCTGATTCCCCGCCTCTGTTTCCCCATATCTGATTCCCGGCCTCTGATTCCCGCCTCTGATTCCCCGCCTCTGATTCCCTGCCTCTGATTCCCCGCCTCTGATTCCCCGCCGCTGATTCCCTGCCTCTGATTTCCAACCTCTGATTCCCCACCTCTGATTCCCCGTGTTTGATTCCCCGCCTCTGTTTCCCCGCCACTGATTCCCCGCCTCTGATTCCCCAACTCTAATTCCCCGCCTCTAATTCCCCATATCTGATTCCCCGCCTCTGGTTCCCCGCCTCTGATTCCCCGCCCCTGTTTCCCCATATCTGATTCCCTGACTCTGATTCCCCAACTTTGATTCCCAGCCTCTGATTCCCCAGCTCTGATTCCCCGCCTCTGATTCCCCGTGTTTGATTCCCTGCCTCTGATTCCCCATATCTGATTCCCCACCACTGTTTCCCCGCCTCTGATTCCCCGCCTCTGAATCTCCATATCTCATTCCCCGCCTCTGACTCCCCATCTCTGATTCCCGGACTCTGATTCCCCACCTCTGATTCCCGGCCTCTTATTCCCAGCATCTGATTCCAGGCCTCTGATTCCCGGCCTCTGACTCCCCGCTTCTGATTCTGATTCCCTGCCTCTGATTCCCCATCTCTGATTCCGCACATCTGATTACCTGCCTCTGATTCCCCACCTCTGATTCGCCATATCTGATTCCCCGCCTCTGTTTCCACGCCTCTGATTCCCCGCCTCTGTTTCCCCATATCTAATTCCCCACCTCTGATGCCCCAACTCTGATTCCCCGCCTCTGATTCCCCAGCTCTGATTCTCCGCCTCTGATTCCCTGCATCCGATTCCCCATATCTGATTCCCCGCCTCTGTTTCCCCGCCCCTGATTCCCCGCCTCTGTTTCCCCATATCTGATTATCCGCCTCTGATTCCCAACTATGATTCCCTGCCTCTGAATCCCCGCGTCTGATTCTCTGCCTCTGCTTCCCCGCCTCTGATTCCCCAACTCTGATTCCCCGCCTCTGATTCCCCAGCTCTGATTCCCCGCCTCTGATTCCCCGTGTTTGATTCACTGCCTCTGATTCCCGGCCTCTGATTCCCCATCTCTGATTCACCGCCTTTGATTCGCCACCTCTGATTCCCCATATCTGATTCCCCGCATCTGTTTCTCCGCCTCTGATTCCCCGCCTCTGATTCCCCATATCTCATTCCCCGCCTCTGAATCCCCATCTCTGATTCCCGGACTCTGATTCCCCACCTCTGATTCCCGGCCTCTTATTCCCGGCATCTGATTCCGGCCTCTGATTCCCGGCCTCTGATTCCCTGCTTCTGATTCTGATTCCCTGCCTCTGATTCCCCATCTCTGATTCCGCACATCTGATTCCCTGCCTCTGATTCCCCACCTCTGATTCCCCGTATCAGACTCCCCGCCTCTGTTTCCCCGACTCTGATTCCCCGCCTTTGTTTCCCAATATCTAAGTCCCCGCCTCTGATTCCCCAACTCTGATTCCCCACCTCTGATTCCCCAGCTCTGATTCCCCGCCTCTGATTCCCCGCATCTGATTCCCTGCATCTGATTCCAAGCCTCTGATTCCCTGCCTCTGATTCCCAACCTCTGATTCCCCACCTCTGATTCCCCATATCTGATTCCCCGCCTCTGTTTCCCCGCCTCTGATTCCCCACCTCTGTTTCCCCATATCTGATTCCCGGCCTCTTATTCCCCGCCTCTGATTCCCCACCTCTGATTCCCTACCTCTGATTACCCATCTGCGATTCCGCACATCTGATTCCCTGCCTCTGATTCCCCGCCTCTGATTCCCTGCCTCTGATTCCCAACCTCTGATTCCCCACCTCTGATTCCCCATATCTGATTCCCCGCCTCTGTTTCCCCGCCTCTGATTCCCCTCCTCTGATTCCCCAACTCTAATTCCCCGCCTCTGATTCCCCAGCTCTGATTCCCCGTGTTTGATTCCCTGCCTCTGATTCCCTGCCCTGATTCCCCATCTCTGTTTCACCGCCTTTGATTCGCCACCTCTGATTCCCCATATCTGATTCCCTGCCTCTGTTCCGCCGCCTCTGATTCCCGGACTCTGATTCCCCACCTCTGATTCCCGGCCTCTTATTCCCAGCATCTGATTCCCGGCCTCTGATTCCCGGCCTCTGATTCCCCGCTTCTGATTCTGATTCGCTGCCTCTGATTCCCCATCTCTGATTCTGCACATCTGATTCCCTGCCTCTGATTCCCCACCTCTGATTCCCCATATCTGATTTCCCGCCTCTGTTTCCCCGCCTCTGATTCCCCGCCTCTGTTTCCCCATATCTAATTCCCAACCTCTGATGCCCCAACTCTGATTCCCTGCCTCTGATTCCCCGCGTTCTATTCCCTGCCTCTGATTCCCCGCCTGTGATTCCCCATCTCTGATTCACCACCTCTGATTCCCCACCTCTGATTCCCCATATCTAATTCCCCGCCTCTGTTTGCCCGCCTCTGATTCCCCGCCTCTGTTTCCCCATATCTGATTCCCCGCATCTGAATCCCCAACTCTGATTCCCCGCCTCTGATTCCCTGCCTCTGATTTCCAACCTCTGATTCCCCACCTCTGATTCCCCGTGTTTGATTCCCCGCCTCTGTTTCCCCGCCACTGATTCCCCGCCTCTGATTCCCCAACTCTAATTCCCCGCCTCTGATTCCCCATATCTGATTCCCCGCCTCTGTTTCCCCGCCTCTGATTCCCCGCCCCTGTTTCCCCATATCTGATTCCCTGACTCTGATTCCCCAACTTTGATTCCCAGCCTCTGATTCCCCAGCTCTGATTCCCCGCCTCTGATTCCCCGTATTTGATTCCCCATCTCTGATTCACCGCCTTTGATTCGCCACCTCTGATTCCCCATATCTGATTCCCCACCTCTGTTTCCCCGCATCTGATTCCCCGCCTCTGTTTCCCCATATCTAAGTCCCCGCCTCTGATTCCCCAACTTTGATTCCCCACCTCTGATTCCCCAGCTCTGATTCCCCGCCTCTGATTCCCCACCTCTGATTCCCCATACCTGATTCCCAGCCTCTGTTTCCCCGCCTCTGATTCCCCGCTTCTGTTTCCCCATATCTGATTTCCGGCCTCTGATTCCCTGCCTCTGATTCCCCGCCTCTGATTCCCTGCCTCTGATTCCCCATCTCCGATTCCGCACATCTGATTCCCTGCCTCTCATTCCCCGCCTCTGATTCCCCGCCTCTGATTCCCTGCCTCTGATTCCCAACCTCTGATTCCCCACCTCTGATTCCCCGTGTTTGATTCCCCGCCTCTGTTTCCCCGCCTCTGATTCCCCGCCTCTGATTCCCCAACTCTAATTCCCCGCCTCTGATTCCCCATATCTGATTCCCCGCCTCTGATTCCCCGCATCTGATTCCCTGCATCTGATTCCAAGCCTCTGATTCCCTGCCTCTGATTCCCAACCTCTGATTCCCCACCTCTGATTCCCCATATCTGATTCCCAGCCTCTGTTTCCCCGCCTCTGATTCCCCGCCTCTGTTTCCCCATATCTGATTCCCGGCCTCTGATTCCCGCCTCTGATTCCCCGCCTCTGATTCCCTGCCTCTGATTCCCCGCCTCTGATTCCCCGCCGCTGATTCCCTGCCTCTGATTTCCAACCTCTGATTCCCCACCTCTGATTCCCCGTGTTTGATTCCCCGCCTCTGTTTCCCCGCCACTGATTCCCCGCCTCTGATTCCCCAACTCTAATTCCCCGCCTCTAATTCCCCATATCTGATTCCCCGCCTCTGGTTCCCCGCCTCTGATTCCCCGCCCCTGTTTCCCCATACCTGATTCCCTGACTCTGATTCCCCAACTTTGATTCCCAGCCTCTGATTCCCCAGCTCTGATTCCCCGCCTCTGATTCCCCGTGTTTGATTCCCTGCCTCTGATTCCCCATATCTGATTCCCCACCTCTGTTTCCCCGCCTCTGATTCCCCGCCTCTGAATCTCCATATCTCATTCCCCGCCTCTGACTCCCCATCTCTGATTCCCGGACTCTGATTCCCCACCTCTGATTCCCGGCCTCTTATTCCCAGCTTCTGATTCCAGGCCTCTGATTCCCGGCCTCTGACTCCCCGCTTCTGATTCTGATTCCCTGCCTCTGATTCCCCATCTCTGATTCCGCACATCTGATTACCTGCCTCTGATTCCCCACCTCTGATTCGCCATATCTGATTCCCCGCCTCTGTTTCCACGCCTCTGATTCCCCGCCTCTGTTTCCCCATATCTAATTCCCCACCTCTGATGCCCCAACTCTGATTCCCCGCCTCTGATTCCCCAGCTCTGATTCTCCGCCTCTGATTCCCTGCATCCGATTCCCCATATCTGATTCCCCGCCTCTGTTTCCCCGCCCCTGATTCCCCGCCTCTGTTTCCCCATATCTGATTATCCGCCTCTGATTCCCAACTATGATTCCCTGCCTCTGAATCCCCGCGTCTGATTCTCTGCCTCTGCTTCCCCGCCTCTGATTCCCCAACTCTGATTCCCCGCCTCTGATTCCCCAGCTCTGATTCCCCGCCTCTGATTCCCCGTGTTTGATTCACTGCCTCTGATTCCCGGCCTCTGATTCCCCATCTCTGATTCACCGCCTTTGATTCGCCACCTCTGATTCCCCATATCTGATTCCCCGCATCTGTTTCCCCGCCTCTGATTCCCCGCCTCTGATTCCCCATATCTCATTCCCCGCCTCTGAATCCCCATCTCTGATTCCCGGACTCTGATTCCCCACCTCTGATTCCCGGCCTCTTATTCCCGGCATCTGATTCCGGCCTCTGATTCCCGGCCTCTGATTCCCTGCTTCTGATTCTGATTCCCTGCCTCTGATTCCCCATCTCTGATTCCGCACATCTGATTCCCTGCCTCTGATTCCCCACCTCTGATTCCCCGTATCAGACTCCCCGCCTCTGTTTCCCCGACTCTGATTCCCCGCCTTTGTTTCCCAATATCTAAGTCCCCGCCTCTGATTCCCCAACTCTGATTCCCCACCTCTGATTCCCCATATCTGATTCCCCGCCTCTGTTTCCCCGCCTCTGATTCCCTGCCCTTGTTTGCCCATATCTGATTCCCTGCCTCTGATTCCCCAACTCTGATTCCCCGCCTCTGATTCCCCAGCTCTGATTCCCCGCCTCTGATTTCCCGTGTTTGATTCCCTGCCTCTGATTCCCCGCCACTGATTCCCCATCTCTGATTCACCGCCTTTGATTCGCCACCTCTGATTCCACATATCTGATTCCCCACCTCTGTTTCCCCGCCTCTGATTCCCCGCCTCTGATTCTCCATATCTCATTCCCCGCCTCTGAATCCCCATCTCTGATTCCCGGACTCTGATTCCCCACCTCTGATTCCCGGCCTCTTATTCCCAGCATCTGATTCCCGGCCTCTGATTCCCGGCCTCTGATTCCCCGCTTCTGATTCTGATTCGCTGCCTCTGATTCCCCATCTCTGATTCTGCACATCTGATTCCCTGCCTCTGATTCCCCACCTCTGATTCCCCATATCTGATTTCCCGCCTCTGTTTCCCCGCCTCTGATTCCCCGCCTCTGTTTCCCCATATCTAATTCCCAACCTCTGATGCCCCAACTCTGATTCCCTGCCTCTGATTCCCCGCGTTCTATTCCCTGCCTCTGATTCCCCGCCTGTGATTCCCCATCTCTGATTCACCACCTCTGATTCCCCACCTCTGATTCCCCATATCTAATTCCCCGCCTCTGTTTGCCCGCCTCTGATTCCCCGCCTCTGTTTCCCCATATCTGATTCCCCGCCTCTGAATCCCCAACTCTGATTCCCCGCCTCTGATTCCCTGCCTCTGATTTCCAACCTCTGATTCCCCACCTCTGATTCCCCGTGTTTGATTCCCCGCCTCTGTTTCCCCGCCACTGATTCCCCGCCTCTGATTCCCCAACTCTAATTCCCCGCCTCTGATTCCCCATATCTGATTCCCCGCCTCTGTTTCCCCGCCTCTGATTCCCCGCCCCTGTTTCCCCATATCTGATTCCCTGACTCTGATTCCCCAACTTTGATTCCCAGCCTCTGATTCCCCAGCTCTGATTCCCCGCCTCTGATTCCCCGTATTTGATTCCCCATCTCTGATTCACCGCCTTTGATTCGCCACCTCTGATTCCCCATATCTGATTCCCCACCTCTGTTTCCCCGCATCTGATTCCCCGCCTCTGTTTCCCCATATCTAAGTCCCCGCCTCTGATTCCCCAACTTTGATTCCCCACCTCTGATTCCCCAGCTCTGATTCCCCGCCTCTGATTCCCCACCTCTGATTCCCCATACCTGTTTCCCAGCCTCTGTTTCCCCGCCTCTGATTCCCCGCTTCTGTTTCCCCATATCTGATTTCCGGCCTCTGATTCCCTGCCTCTGATTCCCCGCCTCTGATTCCCTGCCTCTGATTCCCCATCTCCGATTCCGCACATCTGATTCCCTGCCTCTCATTCCCCGCCTCTGATTCCCCGCCTCTGATTCCCTGCCTCTGATTCCCAACCTCTGATTCCCCACCTCTGATTCCCCGTGTTTGATTCCCCGCCTCTGTTTCCCCGCCTCTGATTCCCCGCCTCTGATTCCCCAACTCTAATTCCCCGCCTCTGATTCCCCATATCTGATTCCCCGCCTCTGATTCCCCGCATCTGATTCCCTGCATCTGATTCCAAGCCTCTGATTCCCTGCCTCTGATTCCCAACCTCTGATTCCCCACCTCTGATTCCCCATATCTGATTCCCAGCCTCTGTTTCCCCGCCTCTGATTCCCCGCCTCTGTTTCCCCATATCTGATTCCCGGCCTCTGATTCCCGCCTCTGATTCCCCGCCTCTGATTCCCTGCCTCTGATTCCCCGCCTCTGTTTCCCCGCCACTGATTCCCCGCCTCTGATTCCCCAACTCTAATTCCCCGCCTCTGATTCCCCATATCTGATTCCCCGCCTCTGTTTCCCCGCCTCTGATTCCCCGCCCCTGTTTCCCCATATCTGATTCCCTGACTCTGATTCCCCAACTTTGATTCCCAGCCTCTGATTCCCCAGCTCTGATTCCCCGCCTCTGATTCCCCGTATTTGATTCCCCATCTCTGATTCACCGCCTTTGATTCGCCACCTCTGATTCCCCATATCTGATTCCCCACCTCTGTTTCCCCGCATCTGATTCCCCGCCTCTGTTTCCCCATATCTAAGTCCCCGCCTCTGATTCCCCAACTTTGATTCCCCACCTCTGATTCCCCAGCTCTGATTCCCCGCCTCTGATTCCCCACCTCTGATTCCCCATACCTGATTCCCAGCCTCTGTTTCCCCGCCTCTGATTCCCCGCTTCTGTTTCCCCATATCTGATTTCCGGCCTCTGATTCCCTGCCTCTGATTCCCCGCCTCTGATTCCCTGCCTCTGATTCCCCATCTCCGATTCCGCACATCTGATTCCCTGCCTCTCATTCCCCGCCTCTGATTCCCCGCCTCTGATTCCCTGCCTCTGATTCCCAACCTCTGATTCCCCACCTCTGATTCCCCGTGTTTGATTCCCCGCCTCTGTTTCCCCGCCTCTGATTCCCCGCCTCTGATTCCCCAACTCTAATTCCCCGCCTCTGATTCCCCATATCTGATTCCCCGCCTCTGATTCCCCGCATCTGATTCCCTGCATCTGATTCCAAGCCTCTGATTCCCTGCCTCTGATTCCCAACCTCTGATTCCCATCCTCTGATTCCCCATATCTGATTCCCAGCCTCTGTTTCCCCGCCTCTGATTCCCCGCCTCTGTTTCCCCATATCTGATTCCCGGCCTCTGATTCCCGCCTCTGATTCCCCGCCTCTGATTCCCTGCCTCTGATTCCCCGCCTCTGATTCCCCGCCGCTGATTCCCTGCCTCTGATTTCCAACCTCTGATTCCCCACCTCTGATTCCCCGTGTTTGATTCCCCGCCTCTGTTTCCCCGCCACTGATTCCCCGCCTCTGATTCCCCAACTCTAATTCCCCGCCTCTAATTCCCCATATCTGATTCCCCGCCTCTGGTTCCCCGCCTCTGATTCCCCGCCCCTGTTTCCCCATACCTGATTCCCTGACTCTGATTCCCCAACTTTGATTCCCAGCCTCTGATTCCCCAGCTCTGATTCCCCGCCTCTGATTCCCCGTGTTTGATTCCCTGCCTCTGATTCCCCATATCTGATTCCCCACCTCTGTTTCCCCGCCTCTGATTCCCCGCCTCTGAATCTCCATATCTCATTCCCCGCCTCTGACTCCCCATCTCTGATTCCCGGACTCTGATTCCCCACCTCTGATTCCCGGCCTCTTATTCCCAGCATCTGATTCCAGGCCTCTGATTCCCGGCCTCTGACTCCCCGCTTCTGATTCTGATTCCCTGCCTCTGATTCCCCATCTCTGATTCCGCACATCTGATTACCTGCCTCTGATTCCCCACCTCTGATTCGCCATATCTGATTCCCCGCCTCTGTTTCCACGCCTCTGATTCCCCGCCTCTGTTTCCCCATATCTAATTCCCCACCTCTGATGCCCCAACTCTGATTCCCCGCCTCTGATTCCCCAGCTCTGATTCTCCGCCTCTGATTCCCTGCATCCGATTCCCCATATCTGATTCCCCGCCTCTGTTTCCCCGCCCCTGATTCCCCGCCTCTGTTTCCCCATATCTGATTATCCGCCTCTGATTCCCAACTATGATTCCCTGCCTCTGAATCCCCGCGTCTGATTCTCTGCCTCTGCTTCCCCGCCTCTGATTCCCCAACTCTGATTCCCCGCCTCTGATTCCCCAGCTCTGATTCCCCGCCTCTGATTCCCCGTGTTTGATTCACTGCCTCTGATTCCCGGCCTCTGATTCCCCATCTCTGATTCACCGCCTTTGATTCGCCACCTCTGATTCCCCATATCTGATTCCCCGCATCTGTTTCCCCGCCTCTGATTCCCCGCCTCTGATTCCCCATATCTCATTCCCCGCCTCTGAATCCCCATCTCTGATTCCCGGACTCTGATTCCCCACCTCTGATTCCCGGCCTCTTATTCCCGGCATCTGATTCCGGCCTCTGATTCCCGGCCTCTGATTCCCTGCTTCTGATTCTGATTCCCTGCCTCTGATTCCCCATCTCTGATTCCGCACATCTGATTCCCTGCCTCTGATTCCCCACCTCTGATTCCCCGTATCAGACTCCCCGCCTCTGTTTCCCCGACTCTGATTCCCCGCCTTTGTTTCCCAATATCTAAGTCCCCGCCTCTGATTCCCCAACTCTGATTCCCCACCTCTGATTCCCCATATCTGATTCCCCGCCTCTGTTTCCCCGCCTCTGATTCCCTGCCCTTGTTTGCCCATATCTGATTCCCTGCCTCTGATTCCCCAACTCTGATTCCCCGCCTCTGATTCCCCAGCTCTGATTCCCCGCCTCTGATTTCCCGTGTTTGATTCCCTGCCTCTGATTCCCCGCCACTGATTCCCCATCTCTGATTCACCGCCTTTGATTCGCCACCTCTGATTCCACATATCTGATTCCCCACCTCTGTTTCCCCGCCTCTGATTCCCCGCCTCTGATTCTCCATATCTCATTCCCCGCCTCTGAATCCCCATCTCTGATTCCCGGACTCTGATTCCCCACCTCTGATTCCCGGCCTCTTATTCCCAGCATCTGATTCCCGGCCTCTGATTCCCGGCCTCTGATTCCCCGCTTCTGATTCTGATTCGCTGCCTCTGATTCCCCATCTCTGATTCTGCACATCTGATTCCCTGCCTCTGATTCCCCACCTCTGATTCCCCATATCTGATTTCCCGCCTCTGTTTCCCCGCCTCTGATTCCCCGCCTCTGTTTCCCCATATCTAATTCCCAACCTCTGATGCCCCAACTCTGATTCCCTGCCTCTGATTCCCCGCGTTCTATTCCCTGCCTCTGATTCCCCGCCTGTGATTCCCCATCTCTGATTCACCACCTCTGATTCCCCACCTCTGATTCCCCATATCTAATTCCCCGCCTCTGTTTGCCCGCCTCTGATTCCCCGCCTCTGTTTCCCCATATCTGATTCCCCGCCTCTGAATCCCCAACTCTGATTCCCCGCCTCTGATTCCCTGCCTCTGATTTCCAACCTCTGATTCCCCACCTCTGATTCCCCGTGTTTGATTCCCCGCCTCTGTTTCCCCGCCACTGATTCCCCGCCTCTGATTCCCCAACTCTAATTCCCCGCCTCTGATTCCCCATATCTGATTCCCCGCCTCTGTTTCCCCGCCTCTGATTCCCCGCCCCTGTTTCCCCATATCTGATTCCCTGACTCTGATTCCCCAACTTTGATTCCCAGCCTCTGATTCCCCAGCTCTGATTCCCCGCCTCTGATTCCCCGTATTTGATTCCCCATCTCTGATTCACCGCCTTTGATTCGCCACCTCTGATTCCCCATATCTGATTCCCCACCTCTGTTTCCCCGCATCTGATTCCCCGCCTCTGTTTCCCCATATCTAAGTCCCCGCCTCTGATTCCCCAACTTTGATTCCCCACCTCTGATTCCCCAGCTCTGATTCCCCGCCTCTGATTCCCCACCTCTGATTCCCCATACCTGTTTCCCAGCCTCTGTTTCCCCGCCTCTGATTCCCCGCTTCTGTTTCCCCATATCTGATTTCCGGCCTCTGATTCCCTGCCTCTGATTCCCCGCCTCTGATTCCCTGCCTCTGATTCCCCATCTCCGATTCCGCACATCTGATTCCCTGCCTCTCATTCCCCGCCTCTGATTCCCCGCCTCTGATTCCCTGCCTCTGATTCCCAACCTCTGATTCCCCACCTCTGATTCCCCGTGTTTGATTCCCCGCCTCTGTTTCCCCGCCTCTGATTCCCCGCCTCTGATTCCCCAACTCTAATTCCCCGCCTCTGATTCCCCATATCTGATTCCCCGCCTCTGATTCCCCGCATCTGATTCCCTGCATCTGATTCCAAGCCTCTGATTCCCTGCCTCTGATTCCCAACCTCTGATTCCCCACCTCTGATTCCCCATATCTGATTCCCAGCCTCTGTTTCCCCGCCTCTGATTCCCCGCCTCTGTTTCCCCATATCTGATTCCCGGCCTCTGATTCCCGCCTCTGATTCCCCGCCTCTGATTCCCTGCCTCTGATTCCCCGCCTCTGATTCCCCGCTGCTGATTCCCTGCCTCTGATTTCCAACCTCTGATTCCCCACCTCTGATTCCCCGTGTTTGATTCCCCGCCTCTGTTTCCCCGCCACTGATTCCCCGCCTCTGATTCCCCAACTCTAATTCCCCGCCTCTAATTCCCCATATCTGATTCCCCGCCTCTGGTTCCCCGCCTCTGATTCCCCGCCCCTGTTTCCCCATATCTGATTCCCTGACTCTGATTCCCCAACTTTGATTCCCAGCCTCTGATTCCCCAGCTCTGATTCCCCGCCTCTGATTCCCCGTGTTTGATTCCCTGCCTCTGATTCCCCATATCTGATTCCCCACCTCTGTTTCCCCGCCTCTGATTCCCCGCCTCTGAATCTCCATATCTCATTCCCCGCCTCTGACTCCCCATCTCTGATTCCCGGACTCTGATTCCCCACCTCTGATTCCCGGCCTCTTATTCCCAGCATCTGATTCCAGGCCTCTGATTCCCGGCCTCTGACTCCCCGCTTCTGATTCTGATTCCCTGCCTCTGATTCCCCATCTCTGATTCCGCACATCTGATTACCTGCCTCTGATTCCCCACCTCTGATTCGCCATATCTGATTCCCCGCCTCTGTTTCCACGCCTCTGATTCCCCGCCTCTGTTTCCCCATATCTAATTCCCCACCTCTGATGCCCCAACTCTGATTCCCCGCCTCTGATTCCCCAGCTCTGATTCTCCGCCTCTGATTCCCTGCATCCGATTCCCCATATCTGATTCCCCGCCTCTGTTTCCCCGCCCCTGATTCCCCGCCTCTGTTTCCCCATATCTGATTATCCGCCTCTGATTCCCAACTATGATTCCCTGCCTCTGAATCCCCGCGTCTGATTCTCTGCCTCTGCTTCCCCGCCTCTGATTCCCCAACTCTGATTCCCCGCCTCTGATTCCCCAGCTCTGATTCCCCGCCTCTGATTCCCCGTGTTTGATTCACTGCCTCTGATTCCCGGCCTCTGATTCCCCATCTCTGATTCACCGCCTTTGATTCGCCACCTCTGATTCCCCATATCTGATTCCCCGCATCTGTTTCCCCGCCTCTGATTCCCCGCCTCTGATTCCCCATATCTCATTCCCCGCCTCTGAATCCCCATCTCTGATTCCCGGACTCTGATTCCCCACCTCTGATTCCCGGCCTCTTATTCCCGGCATCTGATTCCGGCCTCTGATTCCCGGCCTCTGATTCCCTGCTTCTGATTCTGATTCCCTGCCTCTGATTCCCCATCTCTGATTCCGCACATCTGATTCCCTGCCTCTGATTCCCCACCTCTGATTCCCCGTATCAGACTCCCCGCCTCTGTTTCCCCGACTCTGATTCCCCGCCTTTGTTTCCCAATATCTAAGTCCCCGCCTCTGATTCCCCAACTCTGATTCCCCACCTCTGATTCCCCAGCTCTGATTCCCCGCCTCTGATTCCCCGCATCTGATTCCCTGCATCTGATTCCAAGCCTCTGATTCCCTGCCTCTGATTCCCAACCTCTGATTCCCCACCTCTGATTCCCCATATCTGATTCCCCGCCTCTGTTTCCCCGCCTCTGATTCCCCACCTCTGTTTCCCCATATCTGATTCCCGGCCTCTTATTCCCCGCCTCTGATTCCCCACCTCTGATTCCCTACCTCTGATTACCCATCTGCGATTCCGCACATCTGATTCCCTGCCTCTGATTCCCCGCCTCTGATTCCCTGCCTCTGATTCCCAACCTCTGATTCCCCGCCTCTGATTCCCCATATCTGATTCCCCGCCTCTGTTTCCCCGCCTCTGATTCCCCTCCTCTGATTCCCCAACTCTAATTCCCCGCCTCTGATTCCCCAGCTCTGATTCCCCGTGTTTGATTCCCTGCCTCTGATTCCCTGCCCTGATTCCCCATCTCTGTTTCACCGCCTTTGATTCGCCACCTCTGATTCCCCATATCTGATTCCCTGCCTCTGTTCCGCCGCCTCTGATTCCCTGCCTCTGATTCCCAACCTCTGATTCCACACCTCTGATTCCCCATATCTGATTCCCTGCCTCTGTTTCCCCGCCTCTGATTCCCCGCCCCTGTTTCCCCATATCTGATTCCCTGCCTCTGATTCCCCAACTTTGATTCCCCGCCTCTGATTCCCCAGCTCTGATTCCCCGCCTCTGATTCCCCGTGTTCGATTCCCTGCCTCTGATTCCCCGCCTCTTATTCCCCATCTCTGATTCACCGCCTTTGATTCGCCACCTCTGATTCCCCATATCTGATTCCTCGCCTCTGTTTCCCCGCCTCTGATTCCCCGCCTCTGATTCCCCATATCTCATTCCCCGCCTCTGATTCCCCATCTCTGATTCCCGGACTCTGATACCCCACCTCTGATTCCCAGCCTCTTATTCCCGGCATCTGATTCCGGCCTCTGATTCCCGGCCTCTGATTCCCTGCTTCTGATTCTGATTCCCTGCCTTTGATTCCCCATCTCTGATTCCGCACATCTGATTCCCTGCCTCTGATTCCCCATCTCTGATTCCCCATATCTGATTCCCCGCCTCTGTTTCCCCGCCTCTGATTCCCCGCCTCTGTTTCCCAATATCTAAGTCCCCGCCTCTGATTCCCCAACTCTGATTCCCCACCTCTGATTCCCCAGCTCTGATTCCCCGCCTCTGATTCCCTGCATCTGATTCCCTGCATCTGATTCCAAGCCTCTGATTCCCTGCCTCTGATTCCCAACCTCTGATTCCCCACCTCTGATTCCCCATATCTGATTCCCAGCCTCTGTTTCCCCGCCTCTGATTCCCCGCCTCTGTTTCCCCATATCTGATTCCCGGACTCTGATTCCCCGCCTCTGATTCCCTGCCTCTGATTCCCCATCTCCGATTCCGCACATCTGATTCCCTGCCTCTGATTCCCCGCCTCTGATTCCCCGCCTCTGATTCCATGCCTCTGATTCCCAACCTCTGATTCCCCACCTCTGATTCCCCGTGTTTGATTCCCCGCCTCTGTTTCCCCGCCTCTGATTCACCGCCTCTGATTCCCCAACTCTAATTCCCCGCCTCTGATTCCCCATATCTGATTCCCTGCCTCTGTTTCCCCGCCTCTGATTCCCCGCCCCTGTTTCCCCATATCTGATTCCCTGCCTCTGATTCCTCAACTTTGATTCCCAGCCTCTGATTCCCCAGCTCTGATTCCCGGCCTCTGATTCCCTGCTTCTGATTCTGATTCCCTGCCTCTGATTCCCCATCTCTGATTCCGCACATCTGATTCCCTGCCTCTGATTCCCCACCTCTGATTCCCCGTATCAGACTCCCCGCCTCTGTTTCCCCGACTCTGATTCCCCGCCTTTGTTTCCCAATATCTAAGTCCCCGCCTCTGATTCCCCAACTCTGATTCCCCACCTCTGATTCCCCAGCTCTGATTCCCCGCCTCTGATTCCCCGCATCTGATTCCCTGCATCTGATTCCAAGCCTCTGATTCCCTGCCTCTGATTCCCAACCTCTGATTCCCCACCTCTGATTCCCCATATCTGATTCCCCGCCTCTGTTTCCCCGCCTCTGATTCCCCACCTCTGTTTCCCCATATCTGATTCCCGGCCTCTTATTCCCCGCCTCTGATTCCCCACCTCTGATTCCCTACCTCTGATTACCCATCTGCGATTCCGCACATCTGATTCCCTGCCTCTGATTCCCCGCCTCTGATTCCCTGCCTCTGATTCCCAACCTCTGATTCCCCACCTCTGATTCCCCATATCTGATTCCCCGCCTCTGTTTCCCCGCCTCTGATTCCCCTCCTCTGATTCCCCAACTCTAATTCCCCGCCTCTGATTCCCCAGCTCTGATTCCCCGTGTTTGATTCCCTGCCTCTGATTCCCTGCCCTGATTCCCCATCTCTGTTTCACCGCCTTTGATTCGCCACCTCTGATTCCCCATATCTGATTCCCTGCCTCTGTTCCGCCGCCTCTGATTCCCTGCCTCTGATTCCCAACCTCTGATTCCACACCTCTGATTCCCCATATCTGATTCCCCGCCTCTGTTTCCCCGCCTCTGATTCCCTGCCCTGATTCCCCATCTCTGATTCACCGCCTTTGATTCGCCACCTCTGATTCCACATATCTGATTCCCCACCTCTGTTTCCCCGCCTCTGATTCCCCGCCTCTGATTCTCCATATCTAATTCCCCGCCTCTGAATCCCCATCTCTGATTCCCGGACTCTGATTCCACACCTCTGATTCCCGGCCTCTTATTCCCAGCATCTGATTCCCGGCCTCTGATTCCCGGCCTCTGATTCCCCGCTTCTGATTCTGATTCGCTGCCTCTGATTCCCCATCTCTGATTCTGCACATCTGATTCCCTGCCTCTGATTCCCCACCTCTGATTCCCCATATCTGATTTCCCGCCTCTGTTTCCCCGCCTCTGATTCCCCGCCTCTGTTTCCCCGTATCTAATTCCCAACCTCTGATGCCCCAACTCTGATTCCCTGCCTCTGATTCCCCGCGTTCTATTCCCTGCCTCTGATTCCCCGCCTGTGATTCCCCATCTCTGATTCACCACCTCTGATTCCCCACCTCTGATTCCCCATATCTAATTCCCCGCCTCTGTTTGCCCACCTCTGATTCCCCGCCTCTGTTTCCCCATATCTGATTCCCCGCCTCTGAATCCCCAACTCTGATTCCCTGCCTCTGATTCCCCAGCTCTGATTCCCCGCCTTTGATTCCCCCCGTCTGAATCACAGCCTCTGAATCCCCGTGTCTGATTTCCTGCATCTGATTCCCCGCCTCTGATTCCCCATCTCTGATTCACAGCCTCTGATTCCCCACCTCTGATTCCCCATCTCGGATTCCGCACATCTGATTAACTGCCTCTGATTCCCCGACTCTGATCCCCACCTCTGATTCCCAAGCTCTGATTCCCCGCCTCTGATTCCCCAACTCTGATTCCCCGCCTCTGATTCCCCAGCTCTGATTCCCCGCCTCTGATTCCCCGTGTTCGATTCCCTGCCTCTGATTCCCCGCCTCTTATTCCCCATCTCTGATTCACCGCCTTTGATTCGCCACCTCTGATTCCCCATATCTGATTCCTCGCCTCTGTTTCCCCGCCTCTGATTCCCCGCCTCTGATTCCCCATATCTCATTCCCCGCCTCTGATTCCCCATCTCTGATTCCCGGACTCTGATACCCCACCTCTGATTCCCAGCCTCTTATTCCCGGCATCTGATTCCGGCCTCTGATTCCCGGCCTCTGATTCCCTGCTTCTGATTCTGATTCCCTGCCTTTGATTCCCCATCTCTGATTCCGCACATCTGATTCCCTGCCTCTGATTCCCCATCTCTGATTCCCCATATCTGATTCCCCGCCTCCGTTTCCCCGCCTCTGATTCCCCGCCTCTGTTTCCCAATATCTAAGTCCCCGCCTCTGATTCCCCAACTCTGATTCCCCACCTCTGATTCCCCAGCTCTGATTCCCCGCCTCTGATTCCCTGCATCTGATTCCCTGCATCTGATTCCAAGCCTCTGATTCCCTGCCTCTGATTCCCAACCTCTGATTCCCCACCTCTGATTCCCCATATCTGATTCCCAGCCTCTGTTTCCCCGCCTCTGATTCCCCGCCTCTGTTTCCCCATATCTGATTCCCGGACTCTGATTCCCCGCCTCTGATTCCCTGCCTCTGATTCCCCATCTCCGATTCCGCACATCTGATTCCCTGCCTCTGATTCCCCGCCTCTGATTCCCCGCCTCTGATTCCATGCCTCTGATTCCCAACCTCTGATTCCCCACCTCTGATTCCCCGTGTTTGATTCCCCGCCTCTGTTTCCCCGCCTCTGATTCCCCGCCTCTGATTCCCCAACTCTAATTCCCCGCCTCTGATTCCCCATATCTGATTCCCTGCCTCTGTTTCCCCGCCTCTGATTCCCCGCCCCAGTTTCCCCATATCTGATTCCCTGCCTCTGATTCCCCAACTTTGATTCCCAGCCTCTGATTCCCCAGCTCTGATTCCCCGCCTCTGAATCCCCGTGTTTGATTCCCTGCCTCCGATTCCCGGCCTCTGATTCCCCATCTCTGATTCGCCGCCTCTGATTCCCTGCCTCTGATTCCCAACCTCTGATTCCACACCTCTGATTCCCCATATCTGATTCCCCGCCTCTGTTTCCCCGCCTCTGATTCCCTGCCCTTGTTTGCCCATATCTGATTCCCTGCCTCTGATTCCCCAACTCTGATTCCCCGCCTCTGATTCCCCAGCTCTGATTCCCCGCCTCTGATTTCCCGTGTTTGATTCCCTGCCTCTGATTCCCCGCCTCTGATTCCCCATCTCTGATTCACCGCCTTTGATTCGCCACCTCTGATTCCACATATCTGATTCCCCACCTCTGTTTCCCCGCCTCTGATTCCCCGCCTCTGATTCTCCATATCTCATTCCCCGCCTCTGAATCCCCATCTCTGATTCCCGGACTCTGATTCCCCACCTCTGATTCCCGGCCTCTTATTCCCAGCATCTGATTCCCGGCCTCTGATTCCCGGCCTCTGATTCCCCGCTTCTGATTCTGATTCGCTGCCTCTGATTCCCCATCTCTGATTCTGCACATCTGATTCCCTGCCTCTGATTCCCCACCTCTGATTCCCCATATCTGATTTCCCGCCTCTGTTTCCCCGCCTCTGATTCCCCGCCTCTGTTTCCCCATATCTAATTCCCAACCTCTGATGCCCCAACTCTGATTCCCTGCCTCTGATTCCCCGCGTTCTATTCCCTGCCTCTGATTCCCCGCCTGTGATTCCGCATCTCTGATTCACCACCTCTGATTCCCCACCTCTGATTCCCCATATCTAATTCCCCGCCTCTGTTTGCCCGCCTCTGATTCCCCGCCTCTGTTTCCCCATATCTGATTCCCCGCCTCTGAATCCCCAACTCTGATTCCCCGCCTCTGATTCCCTGCCTCTGATTTCCAACATCTGATTCCCCACCTCTGATTCCCCGTGTTTGATTCCCCGCCTCTGTTTCCCCGCCACTGATTCCCCGCCTCTGATTCCCCAACTCTAATTCCCCGCCTCTGATTCCCCATATCTGATTCCCCGCCTCTGTTTCCCCGCCTCTGATTCCCCGCCCCTGTTTCCCCATATCTGATTCCCTGACTCTGATTCCCCAACTTTGATTCCCAGCCTCTGATTCCCCAGCTCTGATTCCCCGCCTCTGATTCCCCATGTTTGATTCCCTGCCTCTGATTCCCCGCCTCTGATTCCCCATCTCTGATTCACCGCCTTTGATTCGCCACCTCTGATTCCCCATATCTGATTCCCCACCTCTGTTTCCCCGCATCTGATTCCCCGCCTCTGATTCTCCATATCTCATTCCCCGCCTCTGACTCCCCATCTCTGATTCCCGGACTCTGATTCCCCACCTCTGATTCCCGGCCTCTTATTCCCAGCATCTGATTCCAGGCCTCTGATTCCCGGCCTCTGACTCCCCGCTTCTGATTCTGATTCCCTGCCTCTGATTCCCCATCTCTGATTCCGCACATCTGATTACCTGCCTCTGATTCCCCACCTCTGATTCCCCATATCTGATTCCCCGCCTCTGTTTCCACGCCTCTGACTCCCCGCCTCTGTTTCCCCATATCTAATTCCCCACCTCTGATGCCCCAACTCTGATTCCCCACCTCTGATTCCCCAGCTCTGATTCCCCGCCTCTGATTCCCTGCATCCGATTCCCCATATCTGATTCCCCGCCTCTGTTTCCCCGCCCCTGATTCCCCGCCTCTGTTTCCCCATATCTGATTATCTGCCTCTGATTCCCAACTATGATTCCCCGCCTCTGAATGCCCGCGTCTGATTCCCTGCCTCTGCTTCCCCGCCTCTGATTCCCCAACTCTGATTCCCCAGCTCTGATTCCCCGCCTCTGATTCCCCGTGTTTGATTCCCTGCCTCTGATTCCCGGCCTCTGATTCCCCATCTCTGATTCACCGCCTTTGATTCGCCACCTCTGATTCCCCATATCTGATTCCCCGCATCTGTTTCCCCGCCTCTGATTCCCCGCCTCTGATTCCCCATATCTCATTCCCCGCCTCTGAATCCCCATCTCTGATTCCCGGACTCTGATTCCCCACCTCTGATTCCCGGCCTCTTATTCCCGGCATCTGATTCCGGCCTCTGATTCCCCACCTCTGTTTCCCCATATCTGATTCCCGGCCTCTTATTCCCCGCCTCTGATTCCGCACATCTGATTCCCTGCCTCTGATTCCCCGCCTCTGATTCCCTGCCTCTGATTCCCAACCTCTGATTCCCCACCTCTGATTCCCCATATCTGATTCCCCGCCTCTGTTTCCCCGCCTCTGATTCCCCTCCTCTGATTCCCCAACTCTAATTCCCCGCCTCTGATTCCCCAGCTCTGATTCCCCGTGTTTGATTCCCTGCCTCTGATTCCCTGCCTCTGATTCCCCAGCTTCATTCCCCGCCTTTGATTCCCCCAGTCTGATTCCCAGCCTCTGAATCCCCGTGTCTGATAACCTGCCTCTGATTCCCCGCCTCTGATTCCCCATCTCAGATTCACCGCCTCTGATTCCCCACCTCTGATTCCCCATCTCTGATTCCGCACATCCGATTCCCTGCCTCTGATTCCCCGACTCTGATTCCCCACCTCTGATTCCCCAGCTCTGATTCCCCGCCTCTGATTCCCCAACTCTGATTCCCCGCCTCTGATTCCCCAGCTCTGATTCCCCGCCTCTGATTCCCCGTGTTTGATCCCCTGCCTCTGATTCCCCAGCTCTGATTCCCCATCTCTGATTCACCGCCTTTGATTCGCCACCTCTGATTCCCCATATCTGATTCCTCGCCACTGTTTCCCCGCCTCTGATTCCCCGCCGCTGATTCCCCATATCTCATTCCCCGCCTCTGATTCCCCATCTCTGATTCCCGGACTCTGATTCCCCACCTCTGATTCCCGATCTCTTATTCCCGGCATCTGATTCCGGCCTCTGATTCCCGGCCTCTGATTCCCTGCTTCTGATTCTGATTCCCCGCCTCTGTTTCCCCGTCTCTGATTCCCCGCCTCTGTTTCCCCATATCTAAGTCCCCGCCTCTGATCCCCCAACTTTGATTCCCCACCTCTGATTCCCCAGCTCTGATTCCCGGCTCTGATTCCCCACCTCTGATTCCCCATACCTGATTCCCAGCCTCTGTTTCCCCGCCTCTGATTCCCCGCTTCTGTTTCCGCATATCTGATTCCCTGCCTCTCATTCCCCGCCTCTGATTCCCTGCCTCTGATTCCCAACCTCTGATTCCCCACCTCTGATTCCCCGTGTTTGATTCCCCGCCTCTGTTTCCCCGCCTCTGATTCCCCGCCTCTGATTCCCCAACTCTAATTCCCCGCCTCTGATTCCCCATATCTGATTCCCCGCCTCTGTTTCCCCGCCTCTGATTCCCCGCCCATGTTTCCCCATATCTGATTCCCTGCCTCTGATTCCCCAACTTTGATTCCCAGACTCTGATTCCCCAGCTCTGATTCCCCGCCTCTGATTCCCCGCATCTGATTCCCTGCATCTGATTTCCAACCTCTGATTCCCCACCTCTGATTCCCCGTGTTTGATTCCCCGCCTCTGTTTCCCCGCCACTGATTCCCCGCCTCTGATTCCCCAACTCTAATTCCCCGCCTCTGATTCCCCATATCTGATTCCCCGCCTCTGTTTCCCCGCCTCTGATTCCCCGCCCCTGTTTCCCCATATCTGATTCCCTGACTCTGATTCCCCAACTCTGATTCCCCGCCTCTGATTCCCTGCCTCTGATTCCCCATCTCCGATTCCGCACATCTGATTCCCTGCCTCTGATTCCCCACCTCTGATTCCCCGCCTCTGATTCCATGCCTCTGATTCCCAACCTCTGATTCCCCACCTCTGATTCCCCGTGTTTGATTCCCCGCCTCTGTTTCCCCGCCTCTGATTCCCCGCCTCTGATTCCCCAACTCTAATTCCCCGCCTCTGATTCCCCATATCTGATTCCCTGCCTCTGTTTCCCCGCCTCTGATTCCCCGCCCCTGTTTCCCCATATCTGATTCCCTGCCTCTGATTCCCCAACTTTGATTCCCAGCCTCTGATTCCCCAGCTCTGATACCCCGCCTCTGAATCCCCGTGTTTGATTCCCTGCCTCCGATTCCCGGCCTCTGATTCCCCATCTCTGATTCGCCGCCTCTGATTCCCTGCCTCTGATTCCCAACCTCTGATTCCACACCTCTGATTCCCCATATCTGATAACCCGCCTCTGTTTCCCCGCCTCTGATTCCCTGCCCTTGTTTGCCCATATCTGATTCCCTGCCTCTGATTCCCCAACTCTGATTCCCCGCCTCTGATTCCCTGCATCCGATTCCCCATATCTGATTCCCCGCCTCTGTTTCCCCGCCCCTGATTCCCCGCCTCTGTTTCCCCATATCTGATTATCTGCCTCTGATTCCCAACTATGATTCCCCGCCTCTGAATGCCCGCGTCTGATTCCCTGCCTCTGCTTCCCCGCCTCTGATTCCCCAACTCTGATTCCCCAGCTCTGATTCCCCGCCTCTGATTCCCCGTGTTTGATTCCCTGCCTCTGATTCCCGGCCTCTGATTCCCCATCTCTGATTCACCGCCTTTGATTCGCCACCTCTGATTCCCCATATCTGATTCCCCGCATCTGTTTCCCCGCCTCTGATTCCCCGCCTCTGATTCCCCATATCTCATTCCCCGCCTCTGAATCCCCATCTCTGATTCCCGGACTCTGATTCCCCACCTCTGATTCCCGGCCTCTTATTCCCGGCATCTGATTCCGGCCTCTGATTCCCCACCTCTGTTTCCACATATCTGATTCCCGGCCTCTTATTCCCCGCCTCTGATTCCGCACATCTGATTCCCTGCCTCTGATTCCCCGCCTCTGATTCCCTGCCTCTGATTCCCAACCTCTGATTCCCCACCTCTGATTCCCCATATCTGATTCCCCGCCTCTGTTTCCCCGCCTCTGATTCCCCTCCTCTGATTCCCCAACTCTAATTCCCCGCCTCTGATTCCCCAGCTCTGATTCCCCGTGTTTGATTCCCTGCCTCTGATTCCCTGCCTCTGATTCCCCAGCTTCATTCCCCGCCTTTGATTCCCCCAGTCTGATTCCCAGCCTCTGAATCCCCGTGTCTGATAACCTGCCTCTGATTCCCCGCCTCTGATTCCCCATCTCAGATTCACCGCCTCTGATTCCCCACCTCTGATTCCCCATCTCTGATTCCGCACATCCGATTCCCTGCCTCTGATTCCCCGACTCTGATTCCCCACCTCTGATTCCCCAGCTCTGATTCCCCGCCTCTGATTCCCCAACTCTGATTCCCCGCCTCTGATTCCCCAGCTCTGATTCCCCGCCTCTGATTCCCCGTGTTTGATCCCCTGCCTCTGATTCCCCAGCTCTGATTCCCCATCTCTGATTCACCGCCTTTGATTCGCCACCTCTGATTCCCCATATCTGATTCCTCGCCACTGTTTCCCCGCCTCTGATTCCCCGCCGCTGATTCCCCATATCTCATTCCCCGCCTCTGATTCCCCATCTCTGATTCCCGGACTCTGATTCCCCACCTCTGATTCCCGATCTCTTATTCCCGGCATCTGATTCCGGCCTCTGATTCCCGGCCTCTGATTCCCTGCTTCTGATTCTGATTCCCCGCCTCTGTTTCCCCGTCTCTGATTCCCCGCCTCTGTTTCCCCATATCTAAGTCCCCGCCTCTGATCCCCCAACTTTGATTCCCCACCTCTGATTCCCCAGCTCTGATTCCCGGCTCTGATTCCCCACCTCTGATTCCCCATACCTGATTCCCAGCCTCTGTTTCCCCGCCTCTGATTCCCCGCTTCTGTTTCCCCATATCTGATTCCCGGCCTCTGATTCCCTGCCTCTGATTCCCCGCCTCTGATTCCCTGCCTCTGATTCCCCATCTCCGATTCCGCATATCTGATTCCCTGCCTCTCATTCCCCGCCTCTGATTCCCTGCCTCTGATTCCCAACCTCTGATTCCCCACCTCTGATTCCCCGTGTTTGATTCCCCGCCTCTGTTTCCCCGCCTCTGATTCCCCGCCTCTGATTCCCCAACTCTAATTCCCCGCCTCTGATTCCCCATATCTGATTCCCCGCCTCTGTTTCCCCGCCTCTGATTCCCCGCCCATGTTTCCCCATATCTGATTCCCTGCCTCTGATTCCCCAACTTTGATTCCCAGACTCTGATTCCCCAGCTCTGATTCCCCGCCTCTGATTCCCCGCCTCTGATTCCCTGCATCTGATTTCCAACCTCTGATTCCCCACCTCTGATTCCCCGTGTTTGATTCCCCGCCTCTGTTTCCCCGCCACTGATTCCCCGCCTCTGATTCCCCAACTCTAATTCCCCGCCTCTGATTCCCCATATCTGTTTCCCCGCCTCTGTTTCCCCGCCTCTGATTCCCCGCCCCATTTTCCCCATATCTGATTCCCTGACTCTGATTCCCCAACTCTGATTCCCCGCCTCTGATTCCCTGCCTCTGATTCCCCATCTCCGATTCCGCACATCTGATTCCCTGCCTCTGATTCCCCACCTCTGATTCCCCGCCTCTGATTCCATGCCTCTGATTCCCAACCTCTGATTCCCCACCTCTGATTCCCCGTGTTTGATTCCCCGCCTCTGTTTCCCCGCCTCTGATTCCCCGCCTCTGATTCCCCAACTCTAATTCCCCGCCTCTGATTCCCCATATCTGATTCCCTGCCTCTGTTTCCCCGCCTCTGATTCCCCGCCCCTGTTTCCCCATATCTGATTCCCTGCCTCTGATTCCCCAACTTTGATTCCCAGCCTCTGATTCCCCAGCTCTGATTCCCCGCCTCTGAATCCCCGTGTTTGATTCCCTGCCTCCGATTCCCGGCCTCTGATTCCCCATCTCTGATTCGCCGCCTCTGATTCCCTGCCTCTGATTCCCAACCTCTGATTCCACACCTCTGATTCCCCATATCTGATAACCCGCCTCTGTTTCCCCGCCTCTGATTCCCTGCCCTTGTTTGCCCATATCTGATTCCCTGCCTCTGATTCCCCAACTCTGATTCCCCGCCTCTGATTCCCCAGCTCTGATTCCCCGCCTCTGATTTCCCGTGTTTGATTCCCTGCCTCTGATTTCCCGCCTCTGATTCCCCATCTCTGATTCACCGCCTTTGATTCGCCACCTCTGATTCCACATATCTGATTCCCCACCTCTGTTTCCCCGCCTCTGATTCCCCGCCTCTGATTCTCCATATCTCATTCCCCGCCTCTGAATCCCCATCTCTGATTCCCGGACTCTGATTCCCCACCTCTGATTCCCGGCCTCTTATTCCCAGCATCTGATTCCCGGCCTCTGATTCCCGGCCTCTTATTCCCCGCTTCTGATTCTGATTCGCTGCCTCTGATTCCCCATCTCTGATTCTGCACATCTGATTCCCTGCCTCTGATTCCCCACCTCTGATTCCCCATATCTGATTTCCCGCCTCTGTTTCCCCGCCTCTGATTCCCCGCCTCTGTTTCCCCATATCTAATTCCCAACCTCTGATGCCCCAACTCTGATTCCCTGCCTCTGATTCCCCGCGTTCTATTCCCTGCCTCTGATTCCCCGCCTGTGATTCCCCATCTCTGATTCACCACCTCTGATTCCCCACCTCTGATTCCCCATATCTAATTCCCCGCCTCTGTTTCCCCGCCTCTGATTCCCCGCCTCTGATTCCCCAACTCTAATTCCCCGCCTCTGATTCCCCATATCTGATTCCCCGCCTCTGTTTCCCCGCCTCTGATTCCCCGCCCATGTTTCCCCATATCTGATTCCCTGCCTCTGATTCCCCAACTTTGATTCCCAGACTCTGATTCCCCAGCTCTGATTCCCCGCCTCTGATTCCCCGCCTCTGATTCCCTGCATCTGATTTCCAACCTCTGATTCCCCACCTCTGATTCCCCGTGTTTGATTCCCCGCCTCTGTTTCCCCGCCACTGATTCCCCGCCTCTGATTCCCCAACTCTAATTCCCCGCCTCTGATTCCCCATATCTGTTTCCCCGCCTCTGTTTCCCCGCCTCTGATTCCCCGCCCCATTTTCCCCATATCTGATTCCCTGACTCTGATTCCCCAACTCTGATTCCCCGCCTCTGATTCCCTGCCTCTGATTCCCCATCTCCGATTCCGCACATCTGATTCCCTGCCTCTGATTCCCCACCTCTGATTCCCCGCCTCTGATTCCATGCCTCTGATTCCCAACCTCTGATTCCCCACCTCTGATTCCCCGTGTTTGATTCCCCGCCTCTGTTTCCCCGCCTCTGATTCCCCGCCTCTGATTCCCCAACTCTAATTCCCCGCCTCTGATTCCCCATATCTGATTCCCTGCCTCTGTTTCCCCGCCTCTGATTCCCCGCCCCTGTTTCCCCATATCTGATTCCCTGCCTCTGATTCCCCAACTTTGATTCCCAGCCTCTGATTCCCCAGCTCTGATTCCCCGCCTCTGAATCCCCGTGTTTGATTCCCTGCCTCCGATTCCCGGCCTCTGATTCCCCATCTCTGATTCGCCGCCTCTGATTCCCTGCCTCTGATTCCCAACCTCTGATTCCACACCTCTGATTCCCCATATCTGATAACCCGCCTCTGTTTCCCCGCCTCTGATTCCCTGCCCTTGTTTGCCCATATCTGATTCCCTGCCTCTGATTCCCCAACTCTGATTCCCCGCCTCTGATTCCCCAGCTCTGATTCCCCGCCTCTGATTTCCCGTGTTTGATTCCCTGCCTCTGATTTCCCGCCTCTGATTCCCCATCTCTGATTCACCGCCTTTGATTCGCCACCTCTGATTCCACATATCTGATTCCCCACCTCTGTTTCCCCGCCTCTGATTCCCCGCCTCTGATTCTCCATATCTCATTCCCCGCCTCTGAATCCCCATCTCTGATTCCCGGACTCTGATTCCCCACCTCTGATTCCCGGCCTCTTATTCCCAGCATCTGATTCCCGGCCTCTGATTCCCGGCCTCTTATTCCCCGCTTCTGATTCTGATTCGCTGCCTCTGATTCCCCATCTCTGATTCTGCACATCTGATTCCCTGCCTCTGATTCCCCACCTCTGATTCCCCATATCTGATTTCCCGCCTCTGTTTCCCCGCCTCTGATTCCCCGCCTCTGTTTCCCCATATCTAATTCCCAACCTCTGATGCCCCAACTCTGATTCCCTGCCTCTGATTCCCCGCGTTCTATTCCCTGCCTCTGATTCCCCGCCTGTGATTCCCCATCTCTGATTCACCACCTCTGATTCCCCACCTCTGATTCCCCATATCTAATTCCCCGCCTCTGTTTGCCCGCCTCTGATTCCCCGCCTCTGTTTCCCCATATCTGATTCCCCGCCTCTGAATCCCCAACTCTGATTCCCCGCCTCTGATTCCCTGCCTCTGATTTCCAACCTCTGATTCCCCACCTCTGATTCCCCGTGTTTGATTCCCCGCCTCTGTTTCCCCGCCACTGATTCCCCGCCTCTGATTCCCCAACTCTAATTCCCCGCCTCTGATTCCCCATATCTGATTCCCCGCCTCTGTTTCCCCGCCTCTGATTCCCCGCCCCTGTTTCCCCATATCTGATTCCCTGACTCTGATTCCCCAACTTTGATTCCCAGCCTCTGATTCCCCAGCTCTGATTCCCCGCCTCTGATTCCCCATGTTTGATTCCCTGCCTCTGATTCCCCGCCTCTGATTCCCCATCTCTGATTCACCGCCTTTGATTCGCCACCTCTGATTCCCCATATCTGATTCCCCACCTCTGTTTCCCCGCCTCTGATTCCCCGCCTCTGATTCTCCATATCTCATTCCCCGCCTCTGACTCCCCATCTCTGATTCCCGGACTCTGATTCCCCACCTCTGATTCCCGGCCTCTTATTCCCAGCATCTGATTCCAGGCCTCTGATTCCCGGCCTCTGACTCCCCGCTTCTGATTCTGATTCCCTGCCTCTGATTCCCCATCTCTGATTCCGCACATCTGATTACCTGCCTCTGATTCCCCACCTCTGATTCCCCATATCTGATTCCCCGCCTCTGTTTCCACGCCTCTGACTCCCCGCCTCTGTTTCCCCATATCTAATTCCCCACCTCTGATGCCCCAACTCTGATTCCCCGCCTCTGATTCCCCAGCTCTGATTCCCCGCCTCTGATTCCCTGCATCCGATTCCCCATATCTGATTCCCCGCCTCTGTTTCCCCGCCCCTGATTCCCCGCCTCTGTTTCCCCATATCTGATTATCTGCCTCTGATTCCCAACTATGATTCCCCGCCTCTGAATGCCCGCGTCTGATTCCCTGCCTCTGCTTCCCCGCCTCTGATTCCCCAACTCTGATTCCCCAGCTCTGATTCCCCGCCTCTGATTCCCCGTGTTTGATTCCCTGCCTCTGATTCCCGGCCTCTGATTCCCCATCTCTGATTCACCGCCTTTGATTCGCCACCTCTGATTCCCCATATCTGATTCCTCGCCACTGTTTCCCCGCCTCTGATTCCCCGCCTCTGATTCCCCATATCTCATTCCCCGCCTCTGATTCCCCATCTCTGATTCCCGGACTCTGATTCCCCACCTCTGATTCCCGATCTCTTATTCCCGGCATCTGATTCCGGCCTCTGATTCCCGGCCTCTGATTCCCTGCTTCTGATTCTGATTCCCTGCCTCTGATTCCCCATTTCTGATTCCGCACATCTAATTCCCTGCCTCTGATTCCCCACCTCTGATTCCCCATATCTGAATCCCCGCCTCTGTTTCCCCGTCTCTGATTCCCCGCCTCTGTTTCCCCATATCTAAGTCCCCGCCTCTGATTCCCCAACTTTGATTCCCCACCTCTGATTCCCCAGCTCTGATTCCCGGCTCTGATTCCCCACCTCTGATTCCCCATACCTGATTCCCAGCCTCTGTTTCCCCGCCTCTGATTCCCCGCTTCTGTTTCCCCATATCTGATTCCCGGCCTCTAATTCCCTGCCTCTGATTCCCCGCCTCTGATTCCCTGCCTCTGATTCCCCATCTCCGATTCCGCACATCTGATTCCCTGCCTCTCATTCCCCGCCTCTGATTCCCTGCCTCTGATTCCCAACCTCTGATTCCCCACCTCTGATTCCCCGTGTTTGATTCCCCGCCTCTGTTTCCCCGCCTCTGATTCCCCGCCTCTGATTCCCCAACTCTAATTCCACGCCTCTGATTCCCCATATCTGATTCCCCGCCTCTGTTTCCCCGCCTCTGATTCCCCGCCCATGTTTCCCCATATCTGATTCCCTGCCTCTGATTCCCCAACTTTGATTCCCAGACTCTGATTCCCCAGCTCTGATTCCCCGCCTCTGATTCCCCGCATCTGATTCCCTGCATCTGATTTCCAACCTCTGATTCCCCACCTCTGATTCCCCGTGTTTGATTCCCCGCCTCTGTTTCCCCGCCACTGATTCCCCGCCTCTGATTCCCCAACTCTAATTCCCCGCCTCTGATTCCCCATATCTGATTCCCCGCCTCTGTTTGCCCGCCTCTGATTCCCCGCCCCTGTTTCCCCATATCTGATTCCCTGACTCTGATACCCCAACTCTGATTCCCCGCCTCTGATTCCCTGCCTCTGATTCCCCATCTCCGATTCCGCACATCTGATTCCCTGCCTCTGATTCCCCACCTCTGATTCCCCGCCTCTGATTCCATGCCTCTGATTCCCAACCTCTGATTCCCCACCTCTGATTCCCCGTGTTTGATTCCCCGCCTCTGTTTCCCCGCCTCTGATTCCCCGCCTCTGATTCCCCAACTCTAATTCCCCGCCTCTGATTCCCCATATCTGATTCCCTGCCTCTGTTTCCCCGCCTCTGATTCCCCGCCCCTGTTTCCCCATATCTGATTCCCTGCCTCTGATTCCCCAACTTTGATTCCCAGCCTCTGATTCCCCAGCTCTGATTCCCCGCCTCTGAATCCCCGTGTTTGATTCCCTGCCTCCGATTCCCGGCCTCTGATTCCCCATCTCTGATTCGCCGCCTCTGATTCCCTGCCTCTGATTCCCAACCTCTGATTCCACACCTCTGATTCCCCATATCTGATAACCCGCCTCTGTTTCCCCGCCTCTGATTCCCTGCCCTTGTTTGCCCATATCTGATTCCCTGCCTCTGATTCCCCAACTCTGATTCCCCGCCTCTGATTCCCCAGCTCTGATTCCCCGCCTCTGATTTCCCGTGTTTGATTCCCTGCCTCTGATTCCCCGCCTCTGATTCCCCATCTCTGATTCACCGCCTTTGATTCTCCACCTCTGATTCCACATATCTGATTCCCCACCTCTGTTTCCCCGCCTCTGATTCCCCGCCTCTGATTCTCCATATCTCATTCCCCGCCTCTGAATCCCCATCTCTGATTCCCGGACTCTGATTCCCCACCTCTGATTCCCGGCCTCTTATTCCCAGCATCTGATTCCCGGCCTCTGATTCCCGGCCTCTGATTCCCCGCTTCTGATTCTGATTCGCTGCCTCTGATTCCCCATCTCTGATTCTGCACATCTGATTCCCTGCCTCTGATTCCCCACCTCTGATTCCCCATATCTGATTTCCCGCCTCTGTTTCCCCGCCTCTGATTCCCCGCCTCTGATTCCCCGCCTCTGTTTCCCCATATCTAATTCCCAACCTCTGATGCCCCAACTCTGATTCCCTGCCTCTGATTCCCCGCGTTCTATTCCCTGCCTCTGATTCCCCGCCTGTGATTCCCCATCTCTGATTCACCACCTCTGATTCCCCACCTCTGATTCCCCATATCTAATTCCCCGCCTCTGTTTGCCCGCCTCTGATTCCCCGCCTCTGTTTCCCCATATCTGATTCCCCGCCTCTGAATCCCCAACTCTGATTCCCCGCCTCTGATTCCCTGCCTCTGATTTCCAACCTCTGATTCCCCACCTCTGATTCCCCGTGTTTGATTCCCCGCCTCTGTTTCCCCGCCACTGATTCCCCGCCTCTGATTCCCCAACTCTAATTCCCCGCCTCTGATTCCCCATATCTGATTCCCCGCCTCTGTTTCCCCGCCTCTGATTCCCCGCCCCTGTTTCCCCATATCTGATTCCCTGACTCTGATTCCCCAACTTTGATTCCCAGCCTCTGATTCCCCAGCTCTGATTCCCCGCCTCTGATTCCCCATGTTTGATTCCCTGCCTCTGATTCCCCGCCTCTGATTCCCCATCTCTGATTCACCGCCTTTGATTCGCCACCTCTGATTCCCCATATCTGATTCCCCACCTCTGTTTCCCCGCCTCTGATTCCCCGCCTCTGATTCTCCATATCTCATTCCCCGCCTCTGACTCCCCATCTCTGATTCCCGGACTCTGATTCCCCACCTCTGATTCCCGGCCTCTTATTCCCAGCATCTGATTCCAGGCCTCTGATTCCCGGCCTCTGACTCCCCGCTTCTGATTCTGATTCCCTGCCTCTGATTCCCCATCTCTGATTCCGCACATCTGATTACCTGCCTCTGATTCCCCACCTCTGATTCCCCATATCTGATTCCCCGCCTCTGTTTCCACGCCTCTGACTCCCCGCCTCTGTTTCCCCATATCTAATTCCCCACCTCTGATGCCCCAACTCTGATTCCCCGCCTCTGATTCCCCAGCTCTGATTCCCCGCCTCTGATTCCCTGCATCCGATTCCCCATATCTAATTCCCCGCCTCTGTTTCCCCGCCCCTGATTCCCCGCCTCTGTTTCCCCATATCTGATTATCTGCCTCTGATTCCCAACTATGATTCCCCGCCTCTGAATGCCCGCGTCTGATTCCCTGCCTCTGCTTCCCCGCCTCTGATTCCCCAACTCTGATTCCCCAGCTCTGATTCCCCGCCTCTGATTCCCCGTGTTTGATTCCCTGCCTCTGATTCCCGGCCTCTGATTCCCCATCTCTGATTCACCGCCTTTGATTCGCCACCTCTGATTCCCCATATCTGATTCCCCGCATCTGTTTCCCCGCCTCTGATTCCCCGCCTCTGATTCCCCATATCTCATTCCCCGCCTCTGAATCCCCATCTCTGATTCCCGGACTCTGATTCCCCACCTCTGATTCCCGGCCTCTTATTCCCGGCATCTGATTCCGGCCTCTGATTCCCGGCCTCTGATTCCCTGCTTTTGATTCTGATTCCCTGCCTCTGATTCCCCATCTCTGATTCCGCACATCTGATTCCCTGCCTCTGATTCCCCACCTCTGATTCCCCATATCTGACTCCCTGCCTCTGTTTCCCCGCCTCTGATTCCCCGCCTTTGTTTCCCAATATCTAAGTCCCCGCCTCTGATTCCCCAACTCTGATTCCCCACCTCTGATTCCCCAGCTCTGATTCCCCGCCTCTGATTCCCCGCATCTGATTCCCTGCATCTGATTCCAAGCCTCTGATTCCCTGCCTCTGATTCCCAACCTCTGATTCCCCACCTCTGATTCCCCATATCTGATTCCCCGCCTCTGTTTCCCCGCCTCTGATTCCCCACCTCTGTTTCCGCATATCTGATTCCCGGCCTCTTATTCCCCGCCTCTGATTCCCCACCTCTGATTCCCTACCTCTGATTACCCATCTCCGATTCCGCACATCTGATTCCCTGCCTCTGATTCCCCGCCTCTGATTCCCTGCCTCTGATTCCCAACCTCTGATTCCCCACCTCTGATTCCCCATATCTGATTCCCCGCCTCTGTTTCCCCGCCTCTGATTCCCCTCCTCTGATTCCCCAACTCTAATTCCCCGCCTCTGATTCCCCAGCTCTGATTCCCCGTGTTTGATTCCCCCAGTCTGATTCCCAGCCTCTGAATCCCCGTGTCTGATAACCTGCCTCTGATTCCCCGCCTCTGATTCCCCATCTCAGATTCACCGCCTCTGATTCCCCACCTCTGATTCCCCATCTCTGATTCCGCACATCCGATTCCCTGCCTCTGATTCCCCGACTCTGATTCCCCACCTCTGATTCCCCAGCTCTGATTCCCCGCCTCTGATTCCCCAACTCTGATTCCCCGCCTCTTATTCCCCAGCTCTGATTCCCCGCCTCTGATTCCCCGTGTTTGATCCCCTGCCTCTGATTCCCCAGCTCTGATTCCCCATCTCTGATTCACCGCCTTTGATTCGCCACCTCTGATTCCCCATATCTGATTCCTCGCCACTGTTTCCCCGCCTCTGATTCCCCGCCTCTGATTCCCCATATCTCATTCCCCGCCTCTGATTCCCCATCTCTGATTCCCGGACTCTGATTCCCCACCTCTGATTCCCGACCTCTTATTCCCGGCATCTGATTCCGGCCTCTGATTCCCGGCCTCTGATTCCCGGCCTCTGATTCCCTGCTTCTGATTCTGATTCCCTGCCTCTGATTCCCCATTTCTGATTCCGCACATCTAATTCCCTGCCTCTGATTCCCCACCTCTGATTCCCCATATCTGAATCCCCGCCTCTGTTTCCCCGTCTCTGATTCCCCGCCTCTGTTTCCCCATATCTAAGTCCCCGCCTCTGATTCCCCAACTTTGATTCCCCACCTCTGATTCCCCAGCTCTGATTCCCGGCTCTGATTCCCCACCTCTGATTCCCCATACCTGATTCCCAGCCTCTGTTTCCCCGCCTCTGATTCCCCGCTTCTGTTTCCCCATATCTGATTCCCGGCCTCTGATTCCCTGCCTCTGATTCCCCGCCTCTGATTCCCTGCCTCTGATTCCCCATCTCCGATTCCGCACATCTGATTCCCTGCCTCTCATTCCCCGCCTCTGATTCCCTGCCTCTGATTCCCAACCTCTGATTCCCCACCTCTGATTCCCCGTGTTTGATTCCCCGCCTCTGTTTCCCCGCCTCTGATTCCCCGCCTCTGATTCCCCAACTCTAATTCCCCGCCTCTGATTCCCCATATCTGATTCCCCGCCTCTGTTTCCCCGCCTCTGATTCCCCGCCCCTGTTTCCCCATATCTGATTCCCTGCCTCTGATTCCCCAACTTTGATTCCCAGACTCTGATTCCCCAGCTCTGATTCCCCGCCTCTGATTCCCCGCATCTGATTCCCTGCATCTGATTTCCAACCTCTGATTCCCCACCTCTGATTCCCCGTGTTTGATTCCCCGCCTCTGTTTCCCCGCCACTGATTCCCCGCCTCTGATTCCCCAACTCTAATTCCCCGCCTCTGATTCCCCATATCTGATTCCCCGCCTCTGTTTCCCCGCCTCTGATTCCCCGCCCCTGTTTCCCCATATCTGATTCCCTGACTCTGATTCCCCAACTTTGATTCCCAGCCTCTGATTCCCCAGCTCTGATTCCCCGCCTCTAATTCCCCGTGTTTGATTCCCTGCCTCTGATTCCCCGCCTCTGATTCCCCATCTCTGATTCACCGCCTTTGATTCGCCACCTCTGATTCCCCATATCTGATTCCCCACCTCTGTTTCCCCGCCTCTGATTCCCCGCCTCTGATTCTCCATATCTCATTCCCCGCCTCTGACTCCCCATCTCTGATTCCCGGACTCTGATTCCCCACCTCTGATTCCCGGCCTCTTATTCCCAGCATCTGATTCCAGGCCTCTGATTCCCGGCCTCTGACTCCCCGCTTCTGATTCTGATTCCCTGCCTCTGATTCCCCATCTCTGATTCCGCACATCTGATTACCTGCCTCTGATTCCCCACCTCTGATTCCCCATATCTGATTCCCCGCCTCTGTTTCCACGCCTCTGATTCCCCGCCTCTGTTTCCCCATATCTAATTCCCCACCTCTGATGCCCCAACTCTGATTCCCCGCCTCTGATTCCCCAGCTCTGATTCCCCGCCTCTGATTCCCTGCATCCGATTCCCCATATCTGATTCACCGCCTCTGTTTCCCCGCCCCTGATTCCCCGCCTCTGTTTCCCCATATCTGATTATCCGCCTCTGATTCCCAACTATGATTCCCCGCCTCTGAATCCCCGCGTCTGATTCCCTGCCTCTGCTTCCCCGCCTCTGATTCCCCAACTCTGATTCCCCGCCTCTGATTCCCCAGCTCTGATTCCCCGCCTCTGATTCCCCGTGTTTGATTCCCTGCCTCTGATTCCCGGCCTCTGATTCCCCATCTCTGATTCACCGCCTTTGATTCGCCACCTCTGATTCCCCATATCTGATTCCCCGCATCTGTTTCCCCGCCTCTGATTCCCCGCCTCTGATTCCCCATATCTCATTCCCCGCCTCTGATTCCCCATCTCTGATTCACCGCCTTTGATTCGCCACCTCTGATTCCCCATATCTGATTCCCCACCTCTGTTTCCCCGCCTCTGATTCCCCGCCAATGATTCTCCATATCTCATTCCCCGCCTCTGACTCCCCATCTCTGATTCCCGGACTCTGATTCCCCACCTCTGATTCCCGGCCTCTTATTCCCAGCATCTGATTCCAGGCCTCTGATTCCCGGCCTCTGACTCCCCGCTTCTGATTCTGATTCCCTGCCTCTGATTCCCCATCTCTGATTCCGCACATCTGATTACCTGCCTCTGATTCCCCACCTCTGATTCCCCATATCTGATTCCCCGCCTCTGTTTCCACGCCTCTGACTCCCCGCCTCTGTTTCCCCATATCTAATTCCCCACCTCTGATGCCCCAACTCTGATTCCCCGCCTCTGATTCCCCAGCTCTGATTCCCCGCCTCTGATTCCCTGCATCCGATTCCCCATATCTGATTCCCCGCCTCTGTTTCCCCGCCCCTGATTCCCCGCCTCTGTTTCCCCATATCTGATTATCTGCCTCTGATTCCCAACTATGATTCCCCGCCTCTGAATGCCCGCGTCTGATTCCCTGCCTCTGCTTCCCCGCCTCTGATTCCCCAACTCTGATTCCCCAGCTCTGATTCCCCGCCTCTGATTCCCCGTGTTTGATTCCCTGCCTCTGATTCCCGGCCTCTGATTCCCCATCTCTGATTCACCGCCTTTGATTCGCCACCTCTGATTCCCCATATCTGATTCCCAGCATCTGTTTCCCCGCCTCTGATTCCCCGCCTCTGATTCCCCATATCTCATTCCCCGCCTCTGAATCCCCATCTCTGATTCCCGGACTCTGATTCCCCACATCTGATTCCCGGCCTCTTATTCCCGGCATCTGATTCCGGCCTCTGATTCCCGGCCTCTGATTCCCTGCTTTTGATTCTGATTCCCTGCCTCTGATTCCCCATCTCTGATTCCGCACATCTGATTCCCTGCCTCTGATTCCCCACCTCTGATTCCCCATATCTGACTCCCTGCCTCTGTTTCCCCGCCTCTGATTCCCCGCCTTTGTTTCCCAATATCTAAGTCCCCGCCTCTGATTCCCCAACTCTGATTCCCCACCTCTGATTCCCCAGCTCTGATTCCCCGCCTCTGATTCCCCGCATCTGATTCCCTGCATCTGATTCCAAGCCTCTGATTCCCTGCCTCTGATTCCCAACCTCTGATTCCCCACCTCTGATTCCCCATATCTGATTCCCCGCCTCTGTTTCCCCGCCTCTGATTCCCCACCTCTGTTTCCCCATATCTGATTCCCGGCCTCTTATTCCCCGCCTCTGATTCCCCACCTCTGATTCCCTACCTCTGATTACCCATCTCCGATTCCGCACATCTGATTCCCTGCCTCTGATTCCCCGCCTCTGATTCCCTGCCTCTGATTCCCAACCTCTGATTCCCCACCTCTGATTCCCCATATCTGATTCTCCGCCTCTGTTTCCCCGCCTCTGATTCCCCTCCTCTGATTCCCCAACTCTAATTCCCCGCCTCTGATTCCCCAGCTCTGATTCCCCGTGTTTGATTCCCCCAGTCTGATTCCCAGCCTCTGAATCCCCGTGTCTGATAACCTGCCTCTGATTCCCCGCCTCTGATTCCCCATCTCAGATTCACCGCCTCTGATTCCCCACCTCTGATTCCCCATCTCTGATTCCGCACATCCGATTCCCTGCCTCTGATTCCCCGACTCTGATTCCCCACCTCTGATTCCCCAGCTCTGATTCCCCGCCTCTGATTCCCCAACTCTGATTCCCCGCCTCTGATTCCCCAGCTCTGATTCCCCGCCTCTGATTCCCCGTGTTTGATCCCCTGCCTCTGATTCCCCAGCTCTGATTCCCCATCTCTGATTCACCGCCTTTGATTCGCCACCTCTGATTCCCCATATCTGATTCCTCGCCACTGTTTCCCCGCCTCTGATTCCCCGCCTCTGATTCCCCATATCTCATTCCCCGCCTCTGATTCCCCATCTCTGATTCCCGGACTCTGATTCCCCACCTCTGATTCCCGACCTCTTATTCCCGGCATCTGATTCCGGCCTCTGATTCCCGGCCTCTGATTCCCGGCCTCTGATTCCCTGCTTCTGATTCTGATTCCCTGCCTCTGATTCCCCATTTCTGATTCCGCACATCTAATTCCCTGCCTCTGATTCCCCACCTCTGATTCCCCATATCTGAATCCCCGCCTCTGTTTCCCCGTCTCTGATTCCCCGCCTCTGTTTCCCCATATCTAAGTCCCCGCCTCTGATTCCCCAACTTTGATTCCCCACCTCTGATTCCCCAGCTCTGATTCCCGGCTCTGATTCCCCACCTCTGATTCCCCATACCTGATTCCCAGCCTCTGTTTCCCCGCCTCTGATTCCCCGCTTCTGTTTCCCCATATCTGATTCCCGGCCTCTGATTCCCTGCCTCTGATTCCCCGCCTCTGATTCCCTGCCTCTGATTCCCCATCTCCGATTCCGCACATCTGATTCCCTGCCTCTCCTTCCCCGCCTCTGATTCCCTGCCTCTGATTCCCAACCTCTGATTCCCCACCTCTGATTCCCCGTGTTTGATTCCCCGCCTCTGTTTCCCCGCCTCTGATTCCCCACCTCTGATTCCCCAACTCTAATTCCCCGCCTCTGATTCCCCATATCTGATTCCCCGCCTCTGTTTCCCCGCCTCTGATTCCCCGCCCCTGTTTCCACATATCTGATTCCCTGCCTCTGATTCCCCAACTTTGATTCCCAGACTCTGATTCCCCAGCTCTGATTCCCCGCCTCTGATTCCCCGCATCTGATTCCCTGCATCTGATTTCCAACCTCTGATTCCCCACCTCTGATTCCCCGTGTTTGATTCCCCGCCTCTGTTTCCCCGCCACTGATTCCCCGCCTCTGATTCCCCAACTCTAATTCCCCGCCTCTGATTCCCCATATCTGATTCCCCGCCTCTGTTTCCCCGCCTCTGATTCCCCGCCCCTGTTTCCCCATATCTGATTCCCTGACTCTGATTCCCCAACTTTGATTCCCAGCCTCTGATTCCCCAGCTCTGATTCCCCGCCTCTAATTCCCCGTGTTTGTTTCCCTGCCTCTGATTCCCCGCCTCTGATTCCCCATCTCTGATTCACCGCCTTTGATTCGCCACCTCTGATTCCCCATATCTGATTCCCCACCTCTGTTTCCCCGCCTCTGATTCCCCGCCTCTGATTCTCCATATCTCATTCCCCGCCTCTGACTCCCCATCTCTGATTCCCGGACTCTGATTCCCCACCTCTGATTCCCGGCCTCTTATTCCCAGCATCTGATTCCAGGCCTCTGATTCCCGGCCTCTGACTCCCCGCTTCTGATTCTGATTCCCTGCCTCTGATTCCCCATCTCTGATTCCGCACATCTGATTACCTGCCTCTGATTCCCCACCTCTGATTCCCCATATCTGATTCCCCGCCTCTGTTTCCACGCCTCTGATTCCCCGCCTCTGTTTCCCCATATCTAATTCCCCACCTCTGATGCCCCAACTCTGATTCCCCGCCTCTGATTCCCCAGCTCTGATTCCCCGCCTCTGATTCCCTGCATCCGATTCCCCATATCTGATTCCCCGCCTCTGTTTCCCCGCCCCTGATTCCCCGCCTCTGTTTCCCCATATCTGATTATCCGCCTCTGATTCCCAACTATCATTCCCCGCCTCTGAATCCCCGCGTCTGATTCCCTGCCTCTGCTTCCCCGCCTCTGATTCCCCAACTCTGATTCCCCGCCTCTGATTCCCCAGCTCTGATTCCCCGCCTCTGATTCCCCGTGTTTGATTCCCTGCCTCTGATTCCCGGCCTCTGATTCCCCATCTCTGATTCACCGCCTTTGATTCGCCACCTCTGATTCCCCATATCTGATTCCCCGCATCTGTTTCCCCGCCTCTGATTCCCCGCCTCTGATTCCCCATATCTCATTCCCCGCCTCTGAATCCCCATCTCTGATTCCCGGACTCTGATTCCCCACCTCTGATTCCCGGCCTCTTATTCCCGGCATCTGATTCCGGCCTCTGATTCCCGGCCTCTGATTCCCTGCTTCTGATTCTGATTCCCTGCCTCTGATTCCCCATCTCTGATTCCGCACATCTGATTCCCTGCCTCTGATTCCCCACCTCTGATTCCCCATATCTGACTCCCCGCCTCTGTTTCCCCGCCTCTGATTCCCCGCCTTTGTTTCCCAATATCTAAGTCCCCGCCTCTGATTCCCAAACTCTGATTCCCCACCTCTGATTCCCCGCATCTGATTCCCTGCATCTGATTCCAAGCCTCTGATTCCCTGCCTCTGATTCCCAACCTCTGATTCCCCACCTCTGATTCCCCATATCTGATTCCCCGCCTCTGTTTCCCCGCCTCTTATTCCCCACCTCTGTTTCCCCATATCTGATTCCCGGCCTCTTATTCCCCGCCTCTGATTCCCCACCTCTGATTCCCTACCTCTGATTACCCATCTGCGATTCCGCACATCTGACTCCCTGCCTCTGATTCCCCGCCTCTGATTCCCTGCCTCTGATTCCCAACCTCTGATTCCCCACCTCTGATTCCCCATATCTGATTCCCCGCCTCTGTTTCCCCGCCTCTGATTCCCCTCCTCTGATTCCCCAACTCTAATTCCCCGCCTCTGATTCCCCAGCTCTGATTCCCCGTGTTTGATTCCCTGCCTCTGATTCCCTGCCCTGATTCCCCATCTCTGTTTCACCGCCTTTGATTCGCCACCTCCGATTCCCCATATCTGATTCCCCACCTCTGTTTCCCCGCCTCTGATTCCCCGCCTCTGATTCTCCATATCTCATTCCCCGCCTCTGACTCCCCATCTCTGATTCCCGGACTCTGATTCCCCACCTCTGATTCCCGGCCTCTTATTCCCAGCATCTGATTCCAGGCCTCTGATTCCCGGCCTCTGACTCCCCGCTTCTGATTCTGATTCCCTGCCTCTGATTCCCCATCTCTGATTCCGCACATCTGATTACCTGCCTCTGATTCCCCACCTCTGATTCCCCATATCTGATTCCCCGCCTCTGTTTCCACGCCTCTGATTCCCCGCCTCTGTTTCCCCATATCTAATTCCCCACCTCTGATGCCCCAACTCTGATTCCCCGCCTCTGATTCCCCAGCTCTGATTCCCCGCCTCTGATTCCCTGCATCCGATTCCCCATATCTGATTCCCCGCCTCTGTTTCCCCGCCCCTGATTCCCCGCCTCTGTTTCCCCATATCTGATTATCCGCCTCTGATTCCCAACTATGATTCCCCGCCTCTGAATCCCCGCGTCTGATTCCCTGCCTCTGCTTCCCCGCCTCTGATTCCCCAACTCTGATTCCCCGCCTCTGATTCCCCAGCTCTGATTCCCCGCCTCTGATTCCCCGTGTTTGATTCCCTGCGTCTGATTCCCGGCCTCTGATTCCCCATCTCTGATTCACCGCCTTTGATTCGCCACCTCTGATTCCCCATATCTGATTCCCCGCATCTGTTTCCCCGCCTCTGATTCCCCGCCTCTGATTCCCCATATCTCATTCCCCGCCTCTGAATCCCCATCTCTGATTCCCGGACTCTGATTCCCCACCTCTGATTCCCGGCCTCTTATTCCCGGCATCTGATTCCGGCCTCTGATTCCCGGCCTCTGATTCCCTGCTTCTGATTCTGATTCCCTGCCTCTGATTCCCCATCTCTGATTCCGCACATCTGATTCCCTGCCTCTGATTCCCCACCTCTGATTCCCCATATCTGACTCCCCGCCTCTGTTTCCCCGCCTCTGATTCCCCGCCTTTGTTTCCCAATATCTAAGTCCCCGCCTCTGATTCCCAAACTCTGATTCCCCACCTCTGATTCCCCGCATCTTATTCCCTGCATCTGATTCCAAGCCTCTGATTCCCTGCCTCTGATTCCCAACCTCTGATTCCCCACCTCTGATTCCCCATATCTGATTCCCCGCCTCTGTTACCCCGCATCTGATTCCCCACCTCTGTTTCCCCATATCTGATTCCCGGCCTCTTATTCCCCGCCTCTGATTCCCCACCTCTGATTCCCTACCTCTGATTACCCATCTGCGATTCCGCACATCTGACTCCCTGCCTCTGATTCCCCGCCTCTGATTCCCTGCCTCTGATTCCCAACCTCTGATTCCCCACCTCTGATTCCCCATATCTGATTCCCCGCCTCTGTTTCCCCGCCTCTGATTCCCCTCCTCTGATTCCCCAACTCTAATTCCCCGCCTCTGATTCCCCAGCTCTGATTCCCCGTGTTTGATTCCCTGCCTCTGATTCCCTGCCCTGATTCCCCATCTCTGTTTCACCGCCTTTGATTCGCCACCTCCGATTCCCCATATCTGATTCCCCGCCTCTGTTTCGCCGCCTCTGATTCCCTGCCTCTGATTCCCAACCTCTGATTCCACACCTCTGATTCCCCATATCTGATTCCCCGCCTCTGTTTCCCCTCCTCTGATTCCCTGCCCTTGTTTGCCCATATCTGATTCCCTGCCTCTGATTCCCCAACTCTGATTCCCCGCCTCTGATTCCCCAGCTCTGATTCCCTGCCTCTGATTTCCCGTGTTTGATTCCTTGCCTCTGATTCCCCGCCTCTGATTCCCCATCTCTGATTCACCGCCTTTGATTCGCCACCTCTGATTCCACATATCTGATTCCCCACCTCTGTTTCCCCGCCTCTGATTCCCCGCCTCTGATTCTCCATATCTCATTCCCCGCCTCTGAATCCCCATCTCTGATTCCCGGACTCTGATTCCCCACCTCTGATTCCCGGCCTCTTATTCCCAGCATCTGATTCCCGGCCTCTGATTCCCGGCCTCTGATTCCCCGCTTCTGATTCTGATTCGCTGCCTCTGATTCCCCATCTCTGATTCTGCACATCTGATTCCCTGCCTCTGATTCCCCACCTCTGATTCCCCATATCTGATTTCCCGCCTCTGTTTCCCCGCCTCTGATTCCCCGCCTCTGTTTCCCCATATCTAATTCCCAACCTCTGATGCCCCAACTCTGATTCCCTGCCTCTGATTCCCCGCGTTCTATTCCCTGCCTCTGATTCCCCGCCTGTGATTCCCCATCTCTGATTCACCACCTCTGATTCCCCAGCTCTGATTCCCCATATCTAATTCCCCGCCTCTGTTTGCCCGCCTCTGATTCCCCGCCTCTGTTTCCCCATATCTGATTCCCCGCCTCTGAATCCCCAACTCTGATTCCCTGCCTCTGATTCCCCAGCTCTGATTCCCCGCCTTTGATTCCCCCCGTCTGATTCCCAGCCTCTGAATCCCCGTGTCTGATTTCCTGCGTCTGATTCCCCGCCTCTGATTCCCCATCTCTGATTCCCCGCCTCTGATTCCCCATCTCTGATTCCCCGCCTCTGATTCCCCAACTCTGATTCCCCGCCTCTGATTCCCCAGCTCTGATTCCCCGCCTCTGATTCCCCGTGTTTGATTCCCTGCCTCTGATTCCCCGCCTCTTATTCCCCATCTCTGATTCACCGCCTTTGATTCGCCACCTCTGATTCCCCATATCTGATTCCTCGCCTCTGTTTCCCCGCCTCTGATTCCCCGCCTCTGATTCCCCATATCTCATTCCCCGCCTCTGATTCCCCATCTCTGATTCCCGGACTCTGATTCCCCACCTCTGATTCCCAGCCTCTTATTCCCGGCATCTGATTCCGGCCTCTGATTCCCGGCCTCTGATTCCCTGCTTCTGATTCTGATTCCCTGCCTTTGATTCCCCATCTCTGATTCCGCACATCTCATTCCCTGCCTCTGATTCCCCACCTCTGATTCCCCATATCTGAATCCCCGCCTCTGTTTCCCCGTCTCTGATTCCCAGCCTCTGTTTCCCCATATCTAAGTCCCCGCCTCTGATTCCCCAACTTTGATTCCCCACCTCTGATTCCCCAGCTCTGATTCCCGGCTCTGATTCCCCACCTCTGATTCCCCATACCTGATTCCCAGCCTCTGTTTCCCCGCCTCTGATTCCCCGCTTCTGTTTCCCCATATCTGATTCCCGGCCTCTGATTCCCTGCCTCTGATTCCCCGCCTCTGATTCCCTGCCTCTGATTCCCAACCTCTGATTCCCCACCTCTGATTCCCCGTGTTTGATTCCCCGCCTCTGCTTCCCCGCCTCTGATTCCCCGCCTCTGATTCCCCAACTCTAATTCCCCGCCTCTGATTCCCCATATCTGATTCCCCGCCTCTGTTTCCCCGCCTCTGACTCCCCGCATCTGATTCCCTGCCTCTGATTCCCGGCCTCTGATTCCCCATCTCTGATTCACCGCCTTTGATTCGCCACCTCTGATTCCCCATATCTGATTCCCCGCATCTGTTTCCCCGCCTCTGACTCCCCGCCTCTGATTCCCCATATCTCATTCCCCGCCTCTGAATCCCCATCTCTGATTCCCGGACTCTGATTCCCCACCTCTGATTCCCGGCCTCTTATTCCCGGCATCTGATTCCGGCCTCTGATTCCCGGCCTCTGATTCCCTGCTTCTGATTCTGATTCCCTGCCTCTGATTCCCCATCTCTGATTCCGCACATCTGATTCCCTGCCTCTGATTCCCCACCTCTGATTCCCCATATCTGACTCCCCGCCTCTGTTTCCCCGCCTCTGATTCCCCGCCTTTGTTTCCCAATATCTAAGTCCCCGCCTCTGATTCCCCATCTCTGATTCACCACCTCTGATTCCCCACCTCTGATTCCCCATATCTAATTCCCCGCCTCTGTTTGCCCGCCTCTGATTCCCCGCCTCTGTTTCCCCATATCTGATTCCCCGCCTCTGAATCCCCAACTCTGATTCCCCGCCTCTGATTCCCTGCCTCTGATTTCCAACCTCTGATTCCCCACCTCTGATTCCCCGTGTTTGATTCCCCGCCTCTGTTTCCCCGCCACTGATTCCCCGCCTCTGATTCCCCAACTCTAATTCCCCGCCTCTGATTCCCCATATCTGATTCCCCGCCTCTGTTTCCCCGCCTCTGATTCCCCGCCCCTGTTTCCCCATATCTGATTCCCTGACTCTGATTCCCCAACTTTGATTCCCAGCCTCTGATTCCCCAGCTCTGATTCCCCGCCTCTGATTCCCCATGTTTGATTCCCTGCCTCTGATTCCCCGCCTCTGATTCCCCATCTCTGATTCACCGCCTTTGATTCGCCACCTCTGATTCCCCATATCTGATTCCCCACCTCTGTTTCCCCGCCTCTGATTCCCCGCCTCTGATTCTCCATATCTCATTCCCCGCCTCTGACTCCCCATCTCTGATTCCCGGACTCTGATTCCCCACCTCTGATTCCCGGCCTCTTATTCCCAGCATCTGATTCCAGGCCTCTGATTCCCGGCCTCTGACTCCCCGCTTCTGATTCTGATTCCCTGCCTCTGATTCCCCATCTCTGATTCCGCACATCTGATTACCTGCCTCTGATTCCCCACCTCTGATTCCCCATATCTGATTCCCCGCCTCTGTTTCCACGCCTCTGACTCCCCGCCTCTGTTTCCCCATATCTAATTCCCCACCTCTGATGCCCCAACTCTGATTCCCCGCCTCTGATTCCCCAGCTCTGATTCCCCGCCTCTGATTCCCTGCATCCGATTCCCCATATCTGATTCCCCGCCTCTGTTTCCCCGCCCCTGATTCCCCGCCTCTGTTTCCCCATATCTGATTATCTGCCTCTGATTCCCAACTATGATTCCCCGCCTCTGAATGCCCGCGTCTGATTCCCTGCCTCTGCTTCCCCGCCTCTGATTCCCCAACTCTGATTCCCCAGCTCTGATTCCCCGCCTCTGATTCCCCGTGTTTGATTCCCTGCCTCTGATTCCCGGCCTCTGATTCCCCATCTCTGATTCACCGCCTTTGATTCGCCACCTCTGATTCCCCATATCTGATTCCCCGCATCTGTTTCCCCGCCTCTGATTCCCCGCCTCTGATTCCCCATATCTCATTCCCCGCCTCTGAATCCCCATCTCTGATTCCCGGACTCTGATTCCCCACCTCTGATTCCCGGCCTCTTATTCCCGGCATCTGATTCCGGCCTCTGATTCCCGGCCTCTGATTCCCTGCTTTTGATTCTGATTCCCTGCCTCTGATTCCCCATCTCTGATTCCGCACATCTGATTCCCTGCCTCTGATTCCCCACCTCTGATTCCCCATATCTGACTCCCTGCCTCTGTTTCCCCGCCTCTGATTCCCCGCCTTTGTTTCCCAATATCTAAGTCCCCGCCTCTGATTCCCCAACTCTGATTCCCCACCTCTGATTCCCCAGCTCTGATTCCCCGCCTCTGATTCCCCGCATCTGATTCCCTGCATCTGATTCCAAGCCTCTGATTCCCTGCCTCTGATTCCCAACCTCTGATTCCCCACCTCTGATTCCCCATATCTGATTCCCCGCCTCTGTTTCCCCGCCTCTGATTCCCCACCTCTGTTTCCCCATATCTGATTCCCGGCCTCTTATTCCCCGCCTCTGATTCCCCACCTCTGATTCCCTACCTCTGATTACCCATCTCCGATTCCGCACATCTGATTCCCTGCCTCTGATTCCCCGCCTCTGATTCCCTGCCTCTGATTCCCAACCTCTGATTCCCCACCTCTGATTCCCCATATCTGATTCCCCGCCTCTGTTTCCCCGCCTCTGATTCCCCTCCTCTGATTCCCCAACTCTAATTCCCCGCCTCTGATTCCCCAGCTCTGATTCCCCGTGTTTGATTCCCCCAGTCTGATTCCCAGCCTCTGAATCCCCGTGTCTGATAACCTGCCTCTGATTCCCCGCCTCTGATTCCCCATCTCAGATTCACCGCCTCTGATTCCCCACCTCTGATTCCCCATCTCTGATTCCGCACATCCGATTCCCTGCCTCTGATTCCCCGACTCTGATTCCCCACCTCTGATTCCCCAGCTCTGATTCCCCGCCTCTGATTCCCCAACTCTGATTCCCCGCCTCTTATTCCCCAGCTCTGATTCCCCGCCTCTGATTCCCCGTGTTTGATCCCCTGCCTCTGATTCCCCAGCTCTGATTCCCCATCTCTGATTCACCGCCTTTGATTCGCCACCTCTGATTCCCCATATCTGATTCCTCGCCACTGTTTCCCCGCCTCTGATTCCCCGCCTCTGATTCCCCATATCTCATTCCCCGCCTCTGATTCCCCATCTCTGATTCCCGGACTCTGATTCCCCACCTCTGATTCCCGACCTCTTATTCCCGGCATCTGATTCCGGCCTCTGATTCCCGGCCTCTGATTCCCGGCCTCTGATTCCCTGCTTTTGATTCTGATTCCCTGCCTCTGATTCCCCATCTCTGATTCCGCACATCTGATTCCCTGCCTCTGATTCCCCACCTCTGATTCCCCATATCTGACTCCCTGCCTCTGTTTCCCCGCCTCTGATTCCCCGCCTTTGTTTCCCAATATCTAAGTCCCCGCCTCTGATTCCCCAACTCTGATTCCCCACCTCTGATTCCCCAGCTCTGATTCCCCGCCTCTGATTCCCCGCATCTGATTCCCTGCATCTGATTCCAAGCCTCTGATTCCCTGCCTCTGATTCCCAACCTCTGATTCCCCACCTCTGATTCCCCATATCTGATTCCCCGCCTCTGTTTCCCCGCCTCTGATTCCCCACCTCTGTTTCCCCATATCTGATTCCCGGCCTCTTATTCCCCGCCTCTGATTCCCCACCTCTGATTCCCTACCTCTGATTACCCATCTCCGATTCCGCACATCTGATTCCCTGCCTCTGATTCCCCGCCTCTGATTCCCTGCCTCTGATTCCCAACCTCTGATTCACCACCTCTGATTCCCCATATCTGATTCTCCGCCTCTGTTTCCCCGCCTCTGATTCCCCTCCTCTGATTCCCCAACTCTAATTCCCCGCCTCTGATTCCCCAGCTCTGATTCCCCGTGTTTGATTCCCCCAGTCTGATTCCCAGCCTCTGAATCCCCGTGTCTGATAACCTGCCTCTGATTCCCCGCCTCTGATTCCCCATCTCAGATTCACCGCCTCTGATTCCCCACCTCTGATTCCCCATCTCTGATTCCGCACATCCGATTCCCTGCCTCTGATTCCCCGACTCTGATTCCCCACCTCTGATTCCCCAGCTCTGATTCCCCGCCTCTGATTCCCCAACTCTGATTCCCCGCCTCTGATTCCCCAGCTCTGATTCCCCGCCTCTGATTCCCCGTGTTTGATCCCCTGCCTCTGATTCCCCAGCTCTGATTCCCCATCTCTGATTCACCGCCTTTGATTCGCCACCTCTGATTCCCCATATCTGATTCCTCGCCACTGTTTCCCCGCCTCTGATTCCCCGCCTCTGATTCCCCATATCTCATTCCCCGCCTCTGATTCCCCATCTCTGATTCCCGGACTCTGATTCCCCACCTCTGATTCCCGACCTCTTATTCCCGGCATCTGATTCCGGCCTCTGATTCCCGGCCTCTGATTCCCGGCCTCTGATTCCCTGCTTCTGATTCTGATTCCCTGCCTCTGATTCCCCATTTCTGATTCCGCACATCTAATTCCCTGCCTCTGATTCCCCACCTCTGATTCCCCATATCTGAATCCCCGCCTCTGTTTCCCCGTCTCTGATTCCCCGCCTCTGTTTCCCCATATCTAAGTCCCCGCCTCTGATTCCCCAACTTTGATTCCCCACCTCTGATTCCCCAGCTCTGATTCCCGGCTCTGATTCCCCACCTCTGATTCCCCATACCTGATTCCCAGCCTCTGTTTCCCCGCCTCTGATTCCCCGCTTCTGTTTCCCCATATCTGATTCCCGGCCTCTGATTCCCTGCCTCTGATTCCCCGCCTCTGATTCCCTGCCTCTGATTCCCCATCTCCGATTCCGCACATCTGATTCCCTGCCTCTCCTTCCCCGCCTCTGATTCCCTGCCTCTGATTCCCAACCTCTGATTCCCCACCTCTGATTCCCCGTGTTTGATTCCCCGCCTCTGTTTCCCCGCCTCTGATTCCCCACCTCTGATTCCCCAACTCTAATTCCCCGCCTCTGATTCCCCATATCTGATTCCCCGCCTCTGTTTCCCCGCCTCTGATTCCCCGCCCCTGTTTCCCCATATCTGATTCCCTGCCTCTGATTCCCCAACTTTGATTCCCAGACTCTGATTCCCCAGCTCTGATTCCCCGCCTCTGATTCCCCGCATCTGATTCCCTGCATCTGATTTCCAACCTCTGATTCCCCACCTCTGATTCCCCGTGTTTGATTCCCCGCCTCTGTTTCCCCGCCACTGATTCCCCGCCTCTGATTCCCCAACTCTAATTCCCCGCCTCTGATTCCCCATATCTGATTCCCCGCCTCTGTTTCCCCGCCTCTGATTCCCCGCCCCTGTTTCCCCATATCTGATTCCCTGACTCTGATTCCCCAACTTTGATTCCCAGCCTCTGATTCCCCAGCTCTGATTCCCCGCCTCTAATTCCCCGTGTTTGTTTCCCTGCCTCTGATTCCCCGCCTCTGATTCCCCATCTCTGATTCACCGCCTTTGATTCGCCACCTCTGATTCCCCATATCTGATTCCCCACCTCTGTTTCCCCGCCTCTGATTCCCCGCCTCTGATTCTCCATATCTCATTCCCCGCCTCTGACTCCCCATCTCTGATTCCCGGACTCTGATTCCCCACCTCTGATTCCCGGCCTCTTATTCCCAGCATCTGATTCCAGGCCTCTGATTCCCGGCCTCTGACTCCCCGCTTCTGATTCTGATTCCCTGCCTCTGATTCCCCATCTCTGATTCCGCACATCTGATTACCTGCCTCTGATTCCCCACCTCTGATTCCCCATATCTGATTCCCCGCCTCTGTTTCCACGCCTCTGATTCCCCGCCTCTGTTTCCCCATATCTAATTCCCCACCTCTGATGCCCCAACTCTGATTCCCCGCCTCTGATTCCCCAGCTCTGATTCCCCGCCTCTGATTCCCTGCATCCGATTCCCCATATCTGATTCCCCGCCTCTGTTTCCCCGCCCCTGATTCCCCGCCTCTGTTTCCCCATATCTGATTATCCGCCTCTGATTCCCAACTATCATTCCACGCCTCTGAATCCCCGCGTCTGATTCCCTGCCTCTGCTTCCCCGCCTCTGATTCCCCAACTCTGATTCCCCGCCTCTGATTCCCCAGCTCTGATTCCCCGCCTCTGATTCCCCGTGTTTGATTCCCTGCCTCTGATTCCCGGCCTCTGATTCCCCATCTCTGATTCACCGCCTTTGATTCGCCACCTCTGATTCCCCATATCTGATTCCCCGCATCTGTTTCCCCGCCTCTGATTCCCCGCCTCTGATTCCCCATATCTCATTCCCCGCCTCTGAATCCCCATCTCTGATTCCCGGACTCTGATTCCCCACCTCTGATTCCCGGCCTCTTATTCCCGGCATCTGATTCCGGCCTCTGATTCCCGGCCTCTGATTCCCTGCTTCTGATTCTGATTCCCTGCCTCTGATTCCCCATCTCTGATTCCGCACATCTGATTCCCTGCCTCTGATTCCCCACCTCTGATTCCCCATATCTGACTCCCCGCCTCTGTTTCCCCGCCTCTGATTCCCCGCCTTTGTTTCCCAATATCTAAGTCCCCGCCTCTGATTCCCAAACTCTGATTCCCCACCTCTGATTCCCCGCATCTGATTCCCTGCATCTGATTCCAAGCCTCTGATTCCCTGCCTCTGATTCCCAACCTCTGATTCCCCACCTCTGATTCCCCATATCTGATTCCCCGCCTCTGTTTCCCCGCCTCTTATTCCCCACCTCTGTTTCCCCATATCTGATTCCCGGCCTCTTATTCCCCGCCTCTGATTCCCCACCTCTGATTCCCTACCTCTGATTACCCATCTGCGATTCCGCACATCTGACTCCCTGCCTCTGATTCCCCGCCTCTGATTCCCTGCCTCTGATTCCCAACCTCTGATTCCCCACCTCTGATTCCCCATATCTGATTCCCCGCCTCTGTTTCCCCGCCTCTGATTCCCCTCCTCTGATTCCCCAACTCTAATTCCCCGCCTCTGATTCCCCAGCTCTGATTCCCCGTGTTTGATTCCCTGCCTCTGATTCCCTGCCCTGATTCCCCATCTCTGTTTCACCGCCTTTGATTCGCCACCTCCGATTCCCCATATCTGATTCCCCACCTCTGTTTCCCCGCCTCTGATTCCCCGCCTCTGATTCTCCATATCTCATTCCCCGCCTCTGACTCCCCATCTCTGATTCCCGGACTCTGATTCCCCACCTCTGATTCCCGGCCTCTTATTCCCAGCATCTGATTCCAGGCCTCTGATTCCCGGCCTCTGACTCCCCGCTTCTGATTCTGATTCCCTGCCTCTGATTCCCCATCTCTGATTCCGCACATCTGATTACCTGCCTCTGATTCCCCACCTCTGATTCCCCATATCTGATTCCCCGCCTCTGTTTCCACGCCTCTGATTCCCCGCCTCTGTTTCCCCATATCTAATTCCCCACCTCTGATGCCCCAACTCTGATTCCCCGCCTCTGATTCCCCAGCTCTGATTCCCCGCCTCTGATTCCCTGCATCCGATTCCCCATATCTGATTCCCCGCCTCTGTTTCCCCGCCCCTGATTCCCCGCCTCTGTTTCCCCATATCTGATTATCCGCCTCTGATTCCCAACTATGATTCCCCGCCTCTGAATCCCCGCGTCTGATTCCCTGCCTCTGCTTCCCCGCCTCTGATTCCCCAACTCTGATTCCCCGCCTCTGATTCCCCAGCTCTGATTCCCCGCCTCTGATTCCCCGTGTTTGATTCCCTGCGTCTGATTCCCGGCCTCTGATTCCCCATCTCTGATTCACCGCCTTTGATTCGCCACCTCTGATTCCCCATATCTGATTCCCCGCATCTGTTTCCCCGCCTCTGATTCCCCGCCTCTGATTCCCCATATCTCATTCCCCGCCTCTGAATCCCCATCTCTGATTCCCGGACTCTGATTCCCCACCTCTGATTCCCGGCCTCTTATTCCCGGCATCTGATTCCGGCCTCTGATTCCCGGCCTCTGATTCCCTGCTTCTGATTCTGATTCCCTGCCTCTGATTCCCCATCTCTGATTCCGCACATCTGATTCCCTGCCTCTGATTCCCCACCTCTGATTCCCCATATCTGACTCCCCGCCTCTGTTTCCCCGCCTCTGATTCCCCGCCTTTGTTTCCCAATATCTAAGTCCCCGCCTCTGATTCCCAAACTCTGATTCCCCACCTCTGATTCCCCGCATCTTATTCCCTGCATCTGATTCCAAGCCTCTGATTCCCTGCCTCTGATTCCCAACCTCTGATTCCCCACCTCTGATTCCCCATATCTGATTCCCCGCCTCTGTTTCCCCGCATCTGATTCCCCACCTCTGTTTCCCCATATCTGATTCCCGGCCTCTTATTCCCCGCCTCTGATTCCCCACCTCTGATTCCCTACCTCTGATTACCCATCTGCGATTCCGCACATCTGACTCCCTGCCTCTGATTCCCCGCCTCTGATTCCCTGCCTCTGATTCCCAACCTCTGATTCCCCACCTCTGATTCCCCATATCTGATTCCCCGCCTCTGTTTCCCCGCCTCTGATTCCCCTCCTCTGATTCCCCAACTCTAATTCCCCGCCTCTGATTCCCCAGCTCTGATTCCCCGTGTTTGATTCCCTGCCTCTGATTCCCTGCCCTGATTCCCCATCTCTGTTTCACCGCCTTTGATTCGCCACCTCCGATTCCCCATATCTGATTCCCCGCCTCTGTTTCGCCGCCTCTGATTCCCTGCCTCTGATTCCCAACCTCTGATTCCACACCTCTGATTCCCCATATCTGATTCCCCGCCTCTGTTTCCCCTCCTCTGATTCCCTGCCCTTGTTTGCCCATATCTGATTCCCTGCCTCTGATTCCCCAACTCTGATTCCCCGCCTCTGATTCCCCAGCTCTGATTCCCTGCCTCTGATTTCCCGTGTTTGATTCCTTGCCTCTGATTCCCCGCCTCTGATTCCCCATCTCTGATTCACCGCCTTTGATTCGCCACCTCTGATTCCACATATCTGATTCCCCACCTCTGTTTCCCCGCCTCTGATTCCCCGCCTCTGATTCTCCATATCTCATTCCCCGCCTCTGAATCCCCATCTCTGATTCCCGGACTCTGATTCCCCACCTCTGATTCCCGGCCTCTTATTCCCAGCATCTGATTCCCGGCCTCTGATTCCCGGCCTCTGATTCCCCGCTTCTGATTCTGATTCGCTGCCTCTGATTCCCCATCTCTGATTCTGCACATCTGATTCCCTGCCTCTGATTCCCCACCTCTGATTCCCCATATCTGATTTCCCGCCTCTGTTTCCCCGCCTCTGATTCCCCGCCTCTGTTTCCCCATATCTAATTCCCAACCTCTGATGCCCCAACTCTGATTCCCTGCCTCTGATTCCCCGCGTTCTATTCCCTGCCTCTGATTCCCCGCCTGTGATTCCCCATCTCTGATTCACCACCTCTGATTCCCCAGCTCTGATTCCCCATATCTAATTCCCCGCCTCTGTTTGCCCGCCTCTGATTCCCCGCCTCTGTTTCCCCATATCTGATTCCCCGCCTCTGAATCCCCAACTCTGATTCCCTGCCTCTGATTCCCCAGCTCTGATTCCCCGCCTTTGATTCCCCCCGTCTGATTCCCAGCCTCTGAATCCCCGTGTCTGATTTCCTGCGTCTGATTCCCCGCCTCTGATTCCCCATCTCTGATTCCCCGCCTCTGATTCCCCATCTCTGATTCCCCGCCTCTGATTCCCCAACTCTGATTCCCCGCCTCTGATTCCCCAGCTCTGATTCCCCGCCTCTGATTCCCCGTGTTTGATTCCCTGCCTCTGATTCCCCGCCTCTTATTCCCCATCTCTGATTCACCGCCTTTGATTCGCCACCTCTGATTCCCCATATCTGATTCCTCGCCTCTGTTTCCCCGCCTCTGATTCCCCGCCTCTGATTCCCCATATCTCATTCCCCGCCTCTGATTCCCCATCTCTGATTCCCGGACTCTGATTCCCCACCTCTGATTCCCAGCCTCTTATTCCCGGCATCTGATTCCGGCCTCTGATTCCCGGCCTCTGATTCCCTGCTTCTGATTCTGATTCCCTGCCTTTGATTCCCCATCTCTGATTCCGCACATCTCATTCCCTGCCTCTGATTCCCCACCTCTGATTCCCCATATCTGAATCCCCGCCTCTGTTTCCCCGTCTCTGATTCCCAGCCTCTGTTTCCCCATATCTAAGTCCCCGCCTCTGATTCCCCAACTTTGATTCCCCACCTCTGATTCCCCAGCTCTGATTCCCGGCTCTGATTCCCCACCTCTGATTCCCCATACCTGATTCCCAGCCTCTGTTTCCCCGCCTCTGATTCCCCGCTTCTGTTTCCCCATATCTGATTCCCGGCCTCTGATTCCCTGCCTCTGATTCCCCGCCTCTGATTCCCTGCCTCTGATTCCCCATCTCCGATTCCGCACATCTGATTCCCTGCCTCTCATTCCCCGCCTCTGATTCCCTGCCTCTGATTCCCAACCTCTGATTCCCCACCTCTGATTCCCCGTGTTTGATTCCCCGCCTCTGCTTCCCCGCCTCTGATTCCCCGCCTCTGATTCCCCAACTCTAATTCCCCGCCTCTGATTCCCCATATCTGATTCCCCGCCTCTGTTTCCCCGCCTCTGACTCCCCGCATCTGATTCCCTGCCTCTGATTCCCGGCCTCTGATTCCCCATCTCTGATTCACCGCCTTTGATTCGCCACCTCTGATTCCCCATATCTGATTCCCCGCATCTGTTTCCCCGCCTCTGACTCCCCGCCTCTGATTCCCCATATCTCATTCCCCGCCTCTGAATCCCCATCTCTGATTCCCGGACTCTGATTCCCCACCTCTGATTCCCGGCCTCTTATTCCCGGCATCTGATTCCGGCCTCTGATTCCCGGCCTCTGATTCCCTGCTTCTGATTCTGATTCCCTGCCTCTGATTCCCCATCTCTGATTCCGCACATCTGATTCCCTGCCTCTGATTCCCCACCTCTGATTCCCCATATCTGACTCCCCGCCTCTGTTTCCCCGCCTCTGATTCCCCGCCTTTGTTTCCCAATATCTAAGTCCCCGCCTCTGATTCCCAAACTCTGATTCCCCACCTCTGATTCCCCGCATCTGATTCCCTGCCTCTTATTCCCCGCCTCTGATTCCCTGCCTCTGATTCCCAACCTCTGATTCCCCACCTCTGATTCCCCATATCTGATTCCCCGCCTCTGTTTCCCCGCCTCTGATTCCCCACCTCTGTTTCCCCATATCTGATTCCCGGCCTCTTATTCCCCGCCTCTGATTCCCCACCTCTGATTCCCTACCTCTGATTACCCATCTGCGATTCCGCACATCTGACTCCCTGCCTCTGATTCCCCGCCTCTGATTCCCTGCCTCTGATTCCCAACCTCTGATTCCCCACCTCTGATTCCCCATATCTGATTCCCCGCCTCTGTTTCCCCGCCTCTGATTCCCCTCCTCTGATTCCCCAACTCTAATTCCCCGCCTCTGATTCCCCAGCTCTGATTCCCCGTGTTTGATTCCCTGCCTCTGATTCCCTGCCCTGATTCCCCATCTCTGTTTCACTGCCTTTGATTCGCCACCTCCGATTCCCCATATCTGATTCCTCGCCTCTGTTTCGCCGCCTCTGATTCCCTGCCTCTGATTCCCAACCTCTGATTCCACACCTCTGATTCCCCATATCTGATTCCCCGCCTCTGTTTCCCCTCCTCTGATTCCCTGCCCTTGTTTGCCCATATCTGATTCCCTGCCTCTGATTCCCCAACTCTGATTCCCCGCCTCCGATTCCCCAGCTCTGATTCCCCGCCTCTGATTTCCCGTGTTTGATTCCTTGCCTCTGATTCCCCGCCTCTGATTCCCCATCTCTGATTCACCGCCTTTGATTCGCCACCTCTGATTCCACATATCTGATTCCCCACCTCTGTTTCCCCGCCTCTGATTCCCCGCCTCTGATTCTCCATATCTCATTCCCCGCCTCTGAATCCCCATCTCTGATTCCCGGACTCTGATTCCCCACCTCTGATTCCCGGCCTCTTATTCCCAGCATCTGATTCCCGGCCTCTGATTCCCGGCCTCTGATTCCCCGCTTCTGATTCTGATTCGCTGCCTCTGATTCCCCATCTCTGATTCTGCACATCTGATTCCCTGCCTCTGATTCCCCACCTCTGATTCCCCATATCTGATTTCCCGCCTCTGTTTCCCCGCCTCTGATTCCCCGCCTCTGTTTCCCCATATCTAATTCCCAACCTCTGATGCCCCAACTCAGATTCCCTGCCTCTGATTCCCCGCGTTCTATTCCCTGCCTCTGATTCCCCGCCTGTGATTCCCCATCACTGATTCACCACCTCTGTTTCCCCAGCTCTGATTCCCCATATCTAATTCCCCACCTCTGTTTGCCCGCCTCTGATTCCCCGCCTCTGTTTCCCCATATCTGATTCCCCGCCTCTGAATCCCCAACTCTGATTCCCTGCCTCTGATTCCCCAGCTCTGATTCCCCGCCTTTGATTCCCCCCGTCTGATTCCCAGCCTCTGAATCCCCGTGTCTGATTTCCTGCGTCTGATTCCCCGCCTCTGATTCCCCATCTCTGATTCCCCGCCTCTGATTCCCCATCTCTGATTCCCCGCCTCTGATTCCCCAACTCTGATTCCCCGCCTCTGATTCCCCAGCTCTGATTCCCCGCCTCTGATTCCCCGTGTTTGATTCCCTGCCTCTGATTCCCCGCCTCTTATTCCCCATCTCTGATTCACCGCCTTTGATTCGCCACCTCTGATTCCCCATATCTGATTCCTCGCCTCTGTTTCCCCGCCTCTGATTCCCTGCCTCTGATTCCCAAACTCTGATTCCACACCTCTGATTCCCCATATCTGATTCCCCGCCTCTGTTTCCCCTCCTCTGATTCCCTGCCCTTGTTTGCCCATATCTGATTCCCTGCCTCTGATTCCCCAACTCTGATTCCCCGCCTCTGATTCCCCAGCTCTGATTCCCCGCCTCTGATTTCCCGTGTTTGATTCCTTGCCTCTGATTCCCCGCCTCTGATTCCCCATATCTCATTCCCCGCCTCTGATTCCCCATCTCTGATTCCCGGACTCTAATTCCCCACCTCTGATTCCCAGCCTCTTATTCCCGGCATCTGATTCCGGCCTCTGATTCCCGGCCTCTGATTCCATGCTTCTGATTCTGATTCCCTGCCTTTGATTCCCCATCTCTGATTCCGCACATCTGATTCCCTGCCTCTGATTCCCCATCTCTGATTCCCCATATCTGATTCCCCGCCTCTGTTTCCCCGCCTCTGATTCCCCGCCTCTGTTTCCCAATATCTAAGTCCCCGCCTCTGATTCCCCAACTCTGATTCCCCACCTCTGATTCCCCAGCTCTGATTCCCCGCCTCTGATTCCCTGCATCTGATTCCCTGCATCTGATTCCAAGCCTCTGATTCCCTGCCTCTGATTCCCAACCTCTGATTCCCCACCTCTGATTCCCCATATCTGATTCCCAGCCTCTGTTTCCCCGCCTCTGATTCCCCGCCTCTGTTTCCCCATATCTGATTCCCGGACTCTGATTCCCCGCCTCTGATTCCCTGCCTCTGATTCCCCATCTCCGATTCCGCACATCTGATTCCCTGCCTCTGATTCCCCGCCTCTGATTCCCCGCCTCTGATTCCATGCCTCTGATTCCCAACCTCTGATTCCCCACCTCTGATTCCCCGTGTTTGATTCCCCGCCTCTGTTTCCCCGCCTCTGATTCCCCGCCTCTGATTCCCCAACTCTAATTCCCCGCCTCTGATTCCCCATATCTGATTCCCTGCCTCTGTTTCCCCGCCTCTGATTCCTCGCCCCTGTTTCCCCATATCTGATTCCCTGCCTCTGATTCCCCAACTTTGATTCACAGCCTCTGATTCCCCAGCTCTGATTCCCCGCCTCTGATTCCCCGTGTTTGATTCCCTGCCTCCGATTCCCGGCCTCTGATTCCCCATCTCTGATTCACCGCCTTTGATTCGCCACCTCTGATTCCCCATATCTGATTCCCCGCCTCTGTTTCCCCGCCTCTGATTCCCCGCCTCTGATTCCCCATATCTCATTCCCCGCCTCTGAATCCCCGCCTCTGATTCCCTGCCTCTGATTCCCAATCTCCGGTTCCGCACATCTGATTCCCTGCCTCTGATTCCCCGCCTCTGATTCCCCGCCTCTGATTCCCTGCCTCTGATTCCCAACCTCTGATTCCCCACCTCTGATTCCCCGTGTTTCATTCCCCGCCTCTGTTTCCCCACCTCTGATTCCCCGCCTCTGATTCCCAAACTCTAATTCCCCGCCTCTGATTCCCCATATCTGATTCCCCGCCTCTGTTTCCCCACCTCTGATTCCCCGCCCCTGTTTCCCCATATCTGATTTCCTGCCTCTGATTCCACAACTTTGATTCCCAGCCTCTGATTCCCCAGCTCTGATTCCCCGCCTCTGATTCCCCGTGTTTGATTCCCTGCCTCTGATTCCCCGCCTCTGATTCCCCATCTCTGATTCACCGCCTTTGATTCGCCACCTCTGATTCCCCATATCTGATTCCCCACCTCTGTTTCCCCGCCTCTGATTCCCCGCCTCTGATTCTCCATATCTCATTCCCCGCCTCTGAATCCCCATCTCTGATTCCCGGACTCAGATTCTCCAACTCTAATTCCCCGTGTTTGAGTCCCCGCCTCTGTTTCCCCACCTCTGATTCCCCGCCTCTGATTCCCCAACTCTAATTCCCCGCCTCTGATTCCCCATATCTGATTCCCCGCCTCTGTTTCCCCGCCTCTGATTCCCCAACTTTGATTCCCAGACTCTGATTCCCCAGCTCTGATTCCCCGCCTCTGATTCCCCGCATCTGATTCCCTGCATCTGATTTCCAACCTCTGATTCCCCACCTTTGATTCCCCGTGTTTGATTCCCCGCCTCTGTTTCCCCGCCACTGATTCCCCGCCTCTGATTCCCCAACTCTAATTCCCCGCCTCTGATTCCCCATATCTGATTCCCCGCCTCTGTTTCCCCGCCTCTGATTCCCCGCCCCTGTTTCCCCATATCTGATTCCCTGACTCTGATTCCCCAACTTTGATTCCCAGCCTCTGATTCCCCAGCTCTGATTCCCCGCCTCTAATTCCCCGTGTTTGATTCCCTGCCTCTGATTCCCCGCCTCTGATTCCCCATCTCTGATTCACCGCCTTTGATTCGCCACCTCTGATTCCCCATATCTGATTCCCCACCTCTGTTTCCCCGCCTCTGATTCCCCGCCTCTGATTCTCCATATCTCATTCCCCGCCTCTGACTCCCCATCTCTGATTCCCGGACTCTGATTCCCCACCTCTGATTCCCGGCCTCTTATTCCCAGCATCTGATTCCAGGCCTCTGATTCCCGGCCTCTGACTCCCCGCTTCTGATTCTGATTCCCTGCCTCTGATTCCCCATCTCTGATTCCGCACATCTGATTACCTGCCTCTGATTCCCCACCTCTGATTCCCCATATCTGATTCCCCGCCTCTGTTTCCACGCCTCTGATTCCCCGCCTCTGTTTCCCCATATCTAATTCCCCACCTCTGATGCCCCAACTCTGATTCCCCGCCTCTGATTCCCCAGCTCTGATTCCCCGCCTCTGATTCCCTGCATCCGATTCCCCATATCTGATTCCCCGCCTCTGTTTCCCCGCCCCTGATTCCCCGCCTCTGTTTCCCCATATCTGATTATCCGCCTCTGATTCCCAACTATGATTCCCCGCCTCTGAATCCCCGCGTCTGATTCCCTGCCTCTGCTTCCCCGCCTCTGATTCCCCAACTCTGATTCCCCGCCTCTGATTCCCCAGCTCTGATTCCCCGCCTCTGATTCCCCGTGTTTGATTCCCTGCCTCTGATTCCCGGCCTCTGATTCCCCATCTCTGATTCACCGCCTTTGATTCGCCACCTCTGATTCCCCATATCTGATTCCCCGCATCTGTTTCCCCGCCTCTGATTCCCCGCCTCTGATTCCCCATATCTCATTCCCCGCCTCTGAATCCCCATCTCTGATTCCCGGACTCTGATTCCCCACCTCTGATTCCCGGCCTCTTATTCCCGGCATCTGATTCCGGCCTCTGATTCCCGGCCTCTGATTCCCTGCTTCTGATTCTGATTCCCTGCCTCTGATTCCCCATCTCTGATTCCGCACATCTGATTCCCTGCCTCTGATTCCCCACCTCTGATTCCCCATATCTGACTCCCCGCCTCTGTTTCCCCGCCTCTGATTCCCCGCCTTTGTTTCCCAATATCTAAGTCCCCGCCTCTGATTCCCAAACTCTGATTCCCCACCTCTGATTCCCCGCATCTGATTCCCTGCATCTGATTCCAAGCCTCTGATTCCCTGCCTCTGATTCCCAACCTCTGATTCCCAACCTCTGATTCCCCATATCTGATTCCCCGCCTCTGTTTCCCCGCCTCTGATTCCCCACCTCTGTTTCCCCATATCTGATTCCCGGCCTCTTATTCCCCGCCTCTGATTCCCCACCTCTGATTCCCTACCTCTAATTACCCATCTGCGATTCCGCACATCTGACTCCCTGCCTCTGATTCCCCGCCTCTGATTCCCTGCCTCTGATTCCCAACCTCTGATTCCCCACCTCTGATTCCCCATATCTGATTCCCCGCCTCTGTTTCCCCGCCTCTGATTCCCCTCCTCTGATTCCCCAACTCTAATTCCCAGCCTCTGATTCCCCAGCTCTGATTCCCCGTGTTTGATTCCCTGCCTCTGATTCCCTGCCCTGATTCCCCATCTCTGTTTCACCGCCTTTGACTCGCCACCTCCGATTCCCCATATCTGATTCCCCGCCTCTGTTTCGCCGCCTCTGATTCCCTGCCTCTGATTCCCAACCTCTGATTCCACACCTCTGATTCCCCATATCTGATTCCCCGCCTCTGTTTCCCCTCCTCTGATTCCCTGCCCTTGTTTGCCCATATCTGATTCCCTGCCTCTGATTCCCCAACTCTGATTCCCCGCCTCTGATTCCCCAGCTCTGATTCCCCGCCTCTGATTTCCCGTGTTTGATTCCTTGCCTCTGATTCCCCGCCTCTGATTCCCCATCTCTGATTCACCGCCTTTGATTCGCCACCTCTGATTCCACATATCTGATTCCCCACCTCTGTTTCCCCGCCTCTGATTCCCCGCCTCTGATTCTCCATATCTCATTCCCCGCCTCTGAATCCCCATCTCTGATTCCCGGACTCTGATTCCCCACCTCTGATTCCCGGCCTCTTATTCCCAGCATCTGATTCCCGGCCTCTGATTCCCGGCCTCTGATTCCCCGCTTCTGATTCTGATTCGCTGCCTCTGATTCCCCATCTCTGATTCTGCACATCTGATTCCCTGCCTCTGATTCCCCACCTCTGATTCCCCATATCTGATTTCCCGCCTCTGTTTCCCCGCCTCTGATTCCCCACCTCTGTTTCCCCATATCTAATTCCCAACCTCTGATGCCCCAACTCTGATTCCCTGCCTCTGATTCCCCGCGTTCTATTCCCTGCCTCTGATTCCCCGCCTGTGATTCCCCATCTCTGATTCACCACCTCTGATTCCCCAGCTCTGATTCCCCATATCTAATTCCCCGCCTCTGTTTGCCCGCCTCTGATTCCCCGCCTCTGTTTCCCCATATCTGATTCCCCGCCTCTGAATCCCCAACTCTGATTCCCTGCCTCTGATTCCCCAGCTCTGATTCCCCGCCTTTGATTCCCCCCGTCTGATTCCCAGCCTCTTAATCCCCGTGTCTGATTTCCTGCGTCTGATTCCCCGCCTCTGATTCCCCATCTCTGATTCCCCGCCTCTGATTCCCCATTTCTGATTCCCCGCCTCTGATTCCCCAACTCTGATTCCCCGCCTCTGATTCCCCAGCTCTGATTCCCCGCCTCTGATTCCCCGTGTTTGATTCCCTGCCTCTGATTCCCCGCCTCTTATTCCCCATCTCTGATTCACCGCCTTTGATTCGCCACCTCTGATTCCCCATATCTGATTCCTCGCCTCTGTTTCCCCGCCTCTGATTCCCCGCCTCTGATTCCCCATATCTCATTCCCCGCCTCTGATTCCCCATCTCTGATTCCCGGACTCTGATTCCCCACCTCTGATTCCCAGCCTCTTATTCCCGGCATCTGATTCCGGCCTCTGATTCCCGGCCTCTGATTCCATGCTTCTGATTCTGATTCCCTGCCTTTGATTCCCCATCTCTGATTCCGCACATCTGATTCCCTGCCTCTGATTCCCCATCTCTGATTCCCCATATCTGATTCCCCGCCTCTGTTTCCCCGCCTCTGATTCCGCGCCTCTGTTTCCCAATATCTAAGTCCCCGCCTCTGATTCCCCAACTCTGATTCCCCACCTCTGATTCCCCAGCTCTGATTCCCCGCCTCTGATTCCCTGCATCTGATTCCCTGCATCTGATTCCAAGCCTCTGATTCCCTGCCTCTGATTCCCAACCTCTGATTCCCCACCTCTGATTCCCCATATCTGATTCCCAGCCTCTGTTTCCCCGCCTCTGATTCCCCGCCTCTGTTTCCCCATATCTGATTCCCGGACTCTGATTCCCCGCCTCTGATTCCCTGCCTCTGATTCCCCATCTCCGATTCCGCACATCTGATTCCCTGCCTCTGATTCCCCGCCTCTGATTCCCCGCCTCTGATTCCATGACTCTGATTCCCAACCTCTGATTCCCCACCTCTGATTCCCCGTGTTTGATTCCCCGCCTCTGTTTCCCCGCCTCTGATTCCCCGCCTCTGATTCCCCAACTCTAATTCCCCGCCTCTGATTCCCCATATCTGATTCCCTGCCTCTGTTTCCCCGCCTCTGATTCCCCGCCCCTGTTTCCCCATATCTGATTCCCTGCCTCTGATTCCCCAACTTTGATTCACAGCCTCTGATTCCCCAGCTCTGATTCCCCGCCTCTGATTCCCCGTGTTTGATTCCCTGCCTCCGATTCCCGGCCTCTGATTCCCCATCTCTGATTCACCGCCTTTGATTCGCCACCTCTGATTCCCCATATCTGATTCCCCGCCTCTGTTTCCCCGCCTCTGATTCCCCGCCTCTGATTCCCCATATCTCATTCCCCGCCTCTGAATCCCCATCTCTGATTCCCGGACTCTGATTCCCCACCTCTGATTCCCGGCCTCTTATTCCCGGCATCTGATTCCGGCCTCTGATTCCCGGCCTCTGATTCCCTGTTTCTGATTCTGATTCCCTGCCTTTGATTCCCCATCTCTGATTCCGCACATCTCATTCCCTGCCTCTGATTCCCCACCTCTGATTCCCCATATCTGAATCCCCGCCTCTGTTTCCCCGTCTCTGATTCCCCGCCTCTGTTTCCCCATATCTAAGTCCCCGCCTCTGATTCCCCAACTTTGATTCCCCACCTCTGATTCCCCAGCTCTGATTCCCGGCTCTGATTCCCCACCTCTGATTCCCCATACCTGATTCCCAGCCTCTGTTTCCCCGCCTCTGATTCCCCGCTTCTGTTTCCCCATATCTGATTCCCGGCCTCTGATTCCCTGCCTCTGATTCCCCGCCTCTGATTCCCTGCCTCTGATTCCCCATCTCCGATTCCGCACATCTGATTCCCTGCCTCTCATTCCCCGCCTCTGATTCCCTGCCTCTGATTCCCAACCTCTGATTCCCCACCTCTGATTCCCCGTGTTTGATTCCCCGCCTCTGTTTCCCCGCCTCTGATTCCCCGCCTCTGATTCCCCAACTCTAATTCCCCGCCTCTGATTCCCCATATCTGATTCCCCGCCTCTGTTTCCCCGCCTCTGATTCCACGCCCCTGTTTCCCCATATCTGATTCCCTGCCTCTGATTCCCCAACTTTGATTCCCAGACTCTGATTCCCCAGCTCTGATTCCGCGCCTCTGATTCCCCGCATCTGATTCCCTGCCTCTGATTCCCGGCCTCTGATTCCCCATCTCTGATTCACCGCCTTTGATTCGCCACCTCTGATTCCCCATATCTGATTCCCCGCATCTGTTTCCCCGCCTCTGATTCCCCGCCTCTGATTCCCCATATCTCATTCCCCGCCTCTGAATCCCCATCTCTGATTCCCGGACTCTGATTCCCCACCTCTGATTCCCGGCCTCTTATTCCCGGCATCTGATTCCGGCCTCTGATTCCCGGCCTCTGATTCCCTGCTTCTGATTCTGATTCCCTGCCTCTGATTCCCCATCTCTGATTCCGCACATCTGATTCCCTGCCTCTGATTCCCCACCTCTGATTCCCCATATCTGACTCCCCGCCTCTGTTTCCCCGCCTCTGATTCCCCGCCTTTGTTTCCCAATATCTAAGTCCCCGCCTCTGATTCCCAAACTCTGATTCCCCACCTCTGATTCCCCGCATCTGATTCCCTGCATCTGATTCCAAGCCTCTGATTCCCTGCCTCTGATTCCCAACCTCTGATTCCCCACCTCTGATTCCCCATATCTGATTCCCCGCCTCTGTTTCCCCGCCTCTGATTCCCCACCTCTGTTTCCCCATATCTGATTCCCGGCCTCTTATTCCCCGCCTCTGATTCCCCACCTCTGATTCCCTACCTCTGATTACCCATCTGCGATTCCGCACATCTGACTCCCTGCCTCTGATTCCCCGCCTCTGATTCCCTGCCTCTGATTCCCAACCTCTGATTCCCCACCTCTGATTCCCCATATCTGATTCCCCGCCTCTGTTTCCCCGCCTCTGATTCCCCTCCTCTGATTCCCCAACTCTAATTCCCCGCCTCTGATTCCCCAGCTCTGATTCCCCGTGTTTGATTCCCTGCCTCTGATTCCCTGCCCTGATTCCCCATCTCTGTTTCACCGCCTTTGATTCGCCACCTCCGATTCCCCATATCTGATTCCCCGCCTCTGTTTCGCCGCCTCTGATTCCCTGCCTCTGATTCCCAACCTCTGATTCCACACCTCTGATTCCCCATATCTGATTCCCCGCCTCTGTTTCCCCTCCTCTGATTCCCTGCCCTTGTTTGCCCATATCTGATTCCCTGCCTCTGATTCCCCAACTCTGATTCCCCGCCTCTGATTCCCCAGCTCTGATTCCCCGCCTCTGATTTCCCGTGTTTGATTCCTTGCCTCTGATTCCCCGCCTCTGATTCCCCATCTCTGATTCACCGCCTTTGATTCGCCACCTCTGATTCCACATATCTGATTCCCCACCTCTGTTTCCCCGCCTCTGATTCCCCGCCTCTGATTCTCCATATCTCATTCCCCGCCTCTGAATCCCCATCTCTGATTCCCGGACTCTGATTCCCCACCTCTGATTCCCGGCCTCTTATTCCCAGCATCTGATTCCCGGCCTCTGATTCCCGGCCTCTGATTCCCCGCTTCTGATTCTGATTCGCTGCCTCTGATTCCCCATCTCTGATTCTGCACATCTGATTCCCTGCCTCTGATTCCCCACCTCTGATTCCCCATATCTGATTTCCCGCCTCTGTTTCCCCGCCTCTGATTCCCCGCCTCTGTTTCCCCATATCTAATTCCCAACCTCTGATGCCCCAACTCTGATTCCCTGCCTCTGATTCCCCGCGTTCTATTCCCTGCCTCTGATTCCCCGCCTGTGATTCCCCATCTCTGATTCACCACCTCTGATTCCCCAGCTCTGATTCCCCATATCTAATTCCCCGCCTCTGTTTGCCCGCCTCTGATTCCCCGCCTCTGTTTCCCCATATCTGATTCCCCGCCTCTGAATCCCCAACTCTGATTCCCTGCCTCTGATTCCGCAGCTCTGATTCCCCGCCTTTGATTCCCCCCGTCTGATTCCCAGCCTCTGAATCCCCGTGTCTGATTTCCTGCGTCTGATTCCCCGCCTCTGATTCCCCATCTCTGATTCCCCGCCTCTGATTCCCCATCTCTGTTTCCCCGCCTCTGATTCCCCAACTCTGATTCCCCGCCTCTGATTCCCCAGCTCTGATTCCCCGCCTCTGATTCCCCGTGTTTGATTCCCTGCCTCTGATTCCCCGCCTCTTATTCCCCATCTCTGATTCACCGCCTTTGACTCGCCACCTCTGATTCCCCATATCTGATTCCTCGCCTCTGTTTCCCCGCCTCTGATTCCCCGCCTCTGATTCCCCATATCTCATTCCCCGCCTCTGATTCCCCATCTCTGATTCCCGGACTCTGATTCCCCACCTCTGATTCCCAGCCTCTTATTCCCGGCATCTGATTCCGGCCTCTGATTCCCGGCCTCTGATTCCATGCTTCTGATTCTGATTCCCTGCCTTTGATTCCCCATCTCTGATTCCGCACATCTGATTCCCTGCCTCTGATTCCCCATCTCTGATTCCCCATATCTGATTCCCCGCCTCTGTTTCCCCGCCTCTGATTCCCCGCCTCTGTTTCCCAATATCTAAGTCCCCGCCTCTGATTCCCCAACTCTGATTCCCCACCTCTGATTCCCCAGCTCTGATTCCCCGCCTCTGATTCCCTGCATCTGATTCCCTGCATCTGATTCCAAGCCTCTGATTCCCTGCCTCTGATTCCCAACCTCTGATTCCCCACCTCTGATTCCCCATATCTGATTCCCAGCCTCTGTTTCCCCGCCTCTGATTCCCCGCCTCTGTTTCCCCATATCTGATTCCCGGACTCTGATTCCCCGCCTCTGATTCCCTGCCTCTGATTCCCCATCTCCGATTCCGCACATCTGATTCCCTGCCTCTGATTCCCCGCCTCTGATTCCCCGCCTCTTATTCCATGCCTCTGATTCCCAACCTCTGATTCCCCACCTCTGATTCCCCGTGTTTGATTCCCCGCCTCTGTTTCCCCGCCTCTGATTCCCCGCCTCTGATTCCCCAACTCTAATTCCCCGCCTCTGATTCCCCATATCTGATTCCCTGCCTCTGTTTCCCCGCCTCTGATTCCGCGCCCCTGTTTCCCCATATCTGATTCCCTGCCTCTGATTCCCCAACTTTGATTCACAGCCTCTGATTCCCCAGCTCTGATTCCCCGCCTCTGATTCCCCGTGTTTGATTCCCTGCCTCCGATTCCCGGCCTCTGATTCCCCATCTCTGATTCACCGCCTTTGATTCGCCACCTCTGATTCCCCATATCTGATTCCCCGCCTCTGTTTCCCCGCCTCTGATTCCCCGCCTCTAATTCCCCATATCTCATTCCCCGCCTCTGAATCCCCATCTCTGATTCCCGGACTCTGATTCCCCACCTCTGATTCCCGGCCTCTTATTCCCGGCATCTAATTCCGGCCTCTGATTCCCGGCCTCTGATTCCCTGCTTCTGATTCTGATTCCCTGCCTTTGATTCCCCATCTCTGATTCCGCACATCTCATTCCCTGCCTCTGATTCCCCATCTCTGATTCCCCATATCTGATTCCCCGCCTCTGTTTCCCCGCCTCTGATTCCCCGTCTCTGTTTCCCAATATCTAAGTCCCCGCCTCTGATTCCCCAACTCTGATTCCCCACCTCTGATTCCCCAGCTCTGATTCCCCGCCTCTGAATCCCCGCATCTGATTCCCTGCATCTGATTCCAAGCCTCTGATTCCCTGCCTCTGATTCCCAACCTCTGATTCCCCACCTCTGATTCCCCATATCTGATTCCCAGCCTCTGTTTCCCCGCCTCTGATTCCCCGCCTCTGTTTCCCCATATCTGATTCCCGGCCTCTGATTCCCCGCCTCTGATTCCCCGCCTCTGATTCCCTGCCTCTGATTCCCAATCTCCGGTTCCGCACATCTGATTCCCTGCCTCTGATTCCCCGCCTCTGATTCCCCGCCTCTGATTCCCTGCCTCTGATTCCCAACCTCTGATTTCCCACCTCTGATTCCCCGTGTTTCATTCCCCGCCTCTGTTTCCCCACCTCTGATTCCCCGCCTCTGATTCCCCAACTCTAATTCCCCGCCTCTGATTCCCCATATCTGATTCCCCGCCTCTGTTTCCCCACCTCTGATTCCCCGCCCCTGTTTCCCCATATCTGATTTCCTGCCTCTGATTCCACAACTTTGATTCCCAGCCTCTGATTCCCCAGCTCTGATTCCCCGCCTCTGATTCCCCGTGTTTGATTCCCTGCCTCTGATTCCCCGCCTCTGATTCCCCATCTCTGATTCACCGCCTTTGATTCGCCACCTCTGATTCCCCATATCTGATTCCCCACCTCTGTTTCCCCGCCTCTGATTCCCCGCCTCTGATTCTCCATATCTCATTCCCCGCCTCTGAATCCCCATCTCTGATTCCCGGACTCAGATTCTCCAACTCTAATTCCCCGTGTTTGAGTCCCCGCCTCTGTTTCCCCACCTCTGATTCCCTGCATCTGATTCCCTGCATCTGATTCCAAGCCTCTGATTCCCTGCCTCTGATTCCCAACCTCTGATTCCCCACCTCTGATTCCCCATATCTGATTCCCAGCCTCTGTTTCCCCGCCTCTGATTCCCCGCCTCTGTTTCCCCATATCTGATTCCCGGACTCTGATTCCCCGCCTCTGATTCCCTGCCTCTGATTCCCCATCTCCGATTCCGCACATCTGATTCCCTGCCTCTGATTCCCCGCCTCTGATTCCCCGCCTCTGATTCCATGCCTCTGATTCCCAACCTCTGATTCCCCACCTCTGATTCCCCGTGTTTGATTCCCCGCCTCTGTTTCCCCGCCTCTGATTCCCCGCCTCTGATTCCCCAACTCTAATTCCCCGCCTCTGATTCCCCATATCTGATTCCCTGCCTCTGTTTCCCCGCCTCTGATTCCCCGCCCCTGTTTCCCCATATCTGATTCCCTGCCTCTGATTCCCCAACTTTGATTCACAGCCTCTGATTCCCCAGCTCTGATTCCCCGCCTCTGATTCCCCGTGTTTGATTCCCTGCCTCCGATTCCCGGCCTCTGATTCCCCATCTCTGATTCACCGCCTTTGATTCGCCACCTCTGATTCCCCATATCTGATTCCCCGCCTCTGTTTCCCCGCCTCTGATTCCCCGCCTCTGATTCCCCATATCTCATTCCCCGCCTCTGAATCCCCATCTCTGATTCCCGGACTCTGATTCCCCACCTCTGATTCCCGGCCTCTTATTCCCGGCATCTAATTCCGGCCTCTGATTCCCGGCCTCTCATTCCCTGCTTCTGATTCTGATTCCCTGCCTTTGATTCCCCATCTCTGATTCCGCACATCTCATTCCCTGCCTCTGATTCCCCATCTCTGATTCCCCATATCTGATTCCCCGCCTCTGTTTCCCCGCTCTGATTCCCCGTCTCTGTTTCCCAATATCTAAGTCCCCGCCTCTGATTCCCCAACTCTGATTCCCCACCTCTGATTCCCCAGCTCTGATTCCCCGCCTCTGAATCCCCGCATCTGATTCCCTGCATCTGATTCCAAGCCTCTGATTCCCTGCCTCTGATTCCCAACCTCTGATTCCCCACCTCTGATTCCCCATATCTGATTCCCAGCCTCTGTTTCCCCGCCTCTGATTCCCCGCCTCTGTTTCCCCATATCTGATTCCCGGCCTCTGATTCCCCGCCTCTGATTCCCCGCCTCTGATTCCCTGCCTCTGATTCCCAATCTCCGGTTCCGCACATCTGATTCCCTGCCTCTGATTCCCCGCCTCTGATTCCCCGCCTCTGATTCCCTGCCTCTGATTCCCAACCTCTGATTTCCCACCTCTGATTCCCCGTGTTTCATTCCCCGCCTCTGTTTCCCCACCTCTGATTCCCCGCCTCTGATTCCCCAACTCTAATTCCCCGCCTCTGATTCCCCATATCTGATTCCCCGCCTCTGTTTCCCCACCTCTGATTCCCCGCCCCTGTTTCCCCATATCTGATTTCCTGCCTCTGATTCCACAACTTTGATTCCCAGCCTCTGATTCCCCAGCTCTGATTCCCCGCCTCTGATTCCCCGTGTTTGATTCCCTGCCTCTGATTCCCCGCCTCTGATTCCCCATCTCTGATTCACCGCCTTTGATTCGCCACCTCTGATTCCCCATATCTGATTCCCCACCTCTGTTTCCCCGCCTCTGATTCCCCGCCTCTGATTCTCCATATCTCATTCCCCGCCTCTGAATCCCCATCTCTGATTCCCGGACTCAGATTCTCCAACTCTAATTCCCCGTGTTTGAGTCCCCGCCTCTGTTTCCCCACCTCTGATTCCCCGCCTCTGATTCCCCAACTCTAATTCCCCGCCTCTGATTCCCCATATCTGATTCCCCGCCTCTGTTTCCCCGCCTCTGATTCCCCAACTTTGATTCCCAGACTCTGATTCCCCAGCTCTGATTCCCCGCCTCTGATTCCCCGCATCTGATTCCCTGCATCTGATTTCCAACCTCTGATTCCCCACCTCTGATTCCCCGTGTTTGATTCCCCGCCTCTGTTTCCCCGCCACTGATTCCCCGCCTCTGATTCCCCAACTCTAATTCCCCGCCTCTGATTCCCCATATCTGATTCCCCGCCTCTGTTTCCCCGCCTCTGATTCCCCGCCCCTGTTTCCCCATATCTGATTCCCTGACTCTGATTCCCCAACTTTGATTCCCAGCCTCTGATTCCCCAGCTCTGATTCCCCGCCTCTAATTCCCCGTGTTTGATTCCCTGCCTCTGATTCCCCGCCTCTGATTCCCCATCTCTGATTCACCGCCTTTGATTCGCCACCTCTGATTCCCCATATCTGATTCCCCACCTCTGTTTCCCCGCCTCTGATTCCCCGCCTCTGATTCTCCATATCTCATTCCCCGCCTCTGACTCCCCATCTCTGATTCCCGGACTCTGATTCCCCACCTCTGATTCCCGGCCTCTTATTCCCAGCATCTGATTCCAGGCCTCTGATTCCCGGCCTCTGACTCCCCGCTTCTGATTCTGATTCCCTGCCTCTGATTCCCCACCTCTGATTCCCCATATCTGAATCCCCGCCTCTGTTTCCCCGTCTCTGATTCCCCGCCTCTGTTTCCCCATATCTAAGTCCCCGCCTCTGATTCCCCAACTTTGATTCCCCACCTCTGATTCCCCAGCTCTGATTCCCGGCTCTGATTCCCCACCTCTGATTCCCCATACCTGATTCCCAGCCTCTGTTTCCCCGCCTCTGATTCCCCGCTTCTGTTTCCCCATATCTGATTCCCGGCCTCTGATTCCCTGCCTCTGATTCCCCGCCTCTGATTCCCTGCCTCTGATTCCCCATCTCCGATTCCGCACATCTGATTCCCTGCCTCTCATTCCCCGCCTCTGATTCCCTGCCTCTGATTCCCAACCTCTGATTCCCCACCTCTGATTCCCCGTGTTTGATTCCCCGCCTCTGTTTCCCCGCCTCTGATTCCCCGCCTCTGATTCCCCAACTCTAATTCCCCGCCTCTGATTCCCCATATCTGATTCCCCGCCTCTGTTTCCCCGCCTCTGATTCCCCGCCCCTGTTTCCCCATATCTGATTCCCTGCCTCTGATTCCCCAACTTTGATTCCCAGACTCTGATTCCCCAGCTCTGATTCCCCGCCTCTGATTCCCCGCATCTGATTCCCTGCCTCTGATTCCCGGCCTCTGATTCCCCATCTCTGATTCACCGCCTTTGATTCGCCACCTCTGATTCCCCATATCTGATTCCCCGCATCTGTTTCCCCGCCTCTGATTCCCCGCCTCTGATTCCCCATATCTCATTCCCCGCCTCTGAATCCCCATCTCTGATTCCCGGACTCTGATTCCCCACCTCTGATTCCCGGCCTCTTATTCCCGGCATCTGATTCCGGCCTCTGATTCCCGGCCTCTGATTCCCTGCTTCTGATTCTGATTCCCTGCCTCTGATTCCCCATCTCTGATTCCGCACATCTGATTCCCTGCCTCTGATTCCCCACCTCTGATTCCCCATATCTGACTCCCCGCCTCTGTTTCCCCGCCTCTGATTCCCCGCCTTTGTTTCCCAATATCTAAGTCCCCGCCTCTGATTCCCAAACTCTGATTCCCCACCTCTGATTCCCCGCATCTGATTCCCTGCATCTGATTCCAAGCCTCTGATTCCCTGCCTCTGATTCCCAACCTCTGATTCCCCACCTCTGATTCCCCATATCTGATTCCCCGCCTCTGTTTCCCCGCCTCTGATTCCCCACCTCTGTTTCCCCATATCTGATTCCCGGCCTCTTATTCCCCGCCTCTGATTCCCCACCTCTGTTTCCCCACCTCTGATTCCCTACCTCTGATTACCCATCTGCGATTCCGGACATCTGACTCCCTGCCTCTGATTCCCCGCCTCTGATTCCCTGCCTCTGATTCCCAACCTCTGATTCCCCACCTCTGATTCCCCATATCTGATTCCCCGCCTCTGTTTCCCCGCCTCTGATTCCCCTCCTCTGATTCCCCAACTCTAATTCCCCGCCTCTGATTCCCCAGCTCTGATTCCCCGTGTTTGATTCCCTGCCTCTGATTCCCTGCCCTGATTCCCCATTTCTGTTTCACCGCCTTTGATTCGCCACCTCCGATTCCCCATATCTGATTCCCCGCCTCTGTTTCGCCGCCTCTGATTCCCTGCCTCTGATTCCCAACCTCTGATTCCACACCTCTGATTCCCCATATCTGATTCCCCGCCTCTGTTTCCCCTCCTCTGATTCCCTGCCCTTGTTTGCCCATATCTGATTCCCTGCCTCTGATTCCCCAACTCTGATTCCCCGCCTCTGATTCCCCAGCTCTGATTCCCCGCCTCTGATTTCCCGTGTTTGATTCCTTGCCTCTGATTCCCCGCCTCTGATTCCCCATCTCTGATTCACCGCCTTTGATTCGCCACCTCTGATTCCACATATCTGATTCCCCACCTCTGTTTCCCCGCCTCTGATTCCCCGCCTCTGATTCTCCATATCTCATTCCCCGCCTCTGAATCCCCATCTCTGATTCCCGGACTCTGATTCCCCACCTCTGATTCCCGGCCTCTTATTCCCAGCATCTGATTCCCGGCCTCTGATTCCCGGCCTCTGATTCCCCGCTTCTGATTCTGATTCGCTGCCTCTGATTCCCCATCTCTGATTCTGCACATCTGATTCCCTGCCTCTGATTCCCCACCTCTGATTCCCCATATCTGATTTCCCGCCTCTGTTTCCCCGCCTCTGATTCCCCGCCTCTGTTTCCCCATATCTAACTCCCAACCTCTGATGCCCCAACTCTGATTCCCTGCCTCTGATTCCCCGCGTTCTATTCCCTGCCTCTGATTCCCCGCCTGTGATTCCCCATCTCTGATTCACCACCTCTGATTCCCCAGCTCTGATTCCCCATATCTAATTCCCCGCCTCTGTTTGCCCGCCTCTGATTCCCCGCCTCTGTTTCCCCATATCTGATTCCCCGCCTCTGAATCCCCAACTCTGATTCCCTGCCTCTGATTCCCCAGCTCTGATTCCCCGCCTTTGATTCCCCCCGTCTGATTCCCAGCCTCTGAATCCCCGTGTCTGATTTCCTGCGTCTGATTCCCCGCCTCTGATTCCCCATCTCTGATTCCCCGCCTCTGATTCCCCATCTCTGATTCCCCGCCTCTGATTCCCCAACTCTGATTCCCCGCCTCTGATTCCCCAGCTCTGATTCCCCGCCTCTGATTCCCCGTGTTTGATTCCCTGCCTCTGATTCCCCGCCTCTTATTCCCCATCTCTGATTCACCGCCTTTGACTCGCCACCTCTGATTCCCCATATCTGATTCCTCGCCTCTGTTTCCCCGCCTCTGATTCCCCGCCTCTGATTCCCCATATCTCATTCCCCGCCTCTGATTCCCCATCTCTGATTCCCGGACTCTGATTCCCCACCTCTGATTCCCAGCCTCTTATTCCCGGCATCTGATTCCGGCCTCTGATTCCCGGCCTCTGATTCCATGCTTCTGATTCTGATTCCCTGCCTTTGATTCCCCATCTCTGATTCCGCACATCTGATTCCCTGCCTCTGATTCCCCATCTCTGATTCCCCATATCTGATTCCCCGCCTCTGTTTCCCCGCCTCTGATTCCCCGCCTCTGTTTCCCAATATCTAAGTCCCCGCCTCTGATTCCCCAACTCTGATTCCCCACCTCTGATTCCCCAGCTCTGATTCCCCGCCTCTGATTCCCTGCATCTGATTCCCTGCATCTGATTCCAAGCCTCTGATTCCCTGCCTCTGATTCCCAACCTCTGATTCCCCACCTCTGATTCCCCATATCTGATTCCCAGCCTCTGTTTCCCCGCCTCTGATTCCCCGCCTCTGTTTCCCCATATCTGATTCCCGGACTCTGATTCCCCGCCTCTGATTCCCTGCCTCTGATTCCCCATCATGATTCCGCACATCTGATTCCCTGCCTCTGATTCCCCGCCTCTGATTCCCCGCCTCTGATTCCATGCCTCTGATTCCCAACCTCTGATTCCCCACCTCTGATTCCCCGTGTTTGATTCCCCGCCTCTGTTTCCCCGCCTCTGATTCCCCGCCTCTGATTCCCCAACTCTAATTCCCCGCCTCTGATTCCCCATATCTGATTCCCTGCCTCTGTTTCCCCGCCTCTGATTCCCCGCCCCTGTTTCCCCATATCTGATTCCCTGCCTCTGATTCCCCAACTTTGATTCACAGCCTCTGATTCCCCAGCTCTGATTCCCCGCCTCTGATTCCCCGTGTTTGATTCCCTGCCTCCGATTCCCGGCCTCTGATTCCCCATCTCTGATTCACCGCCTTTGATTCGCCACCTCTGATTCCCCATATCTGATTCCCCGCCTCTGTTTCCCCGCCTCTGATTCCCCGCCTCTGATTCCCCATATCTCATTCCCCGCCTCTGAATCCCCATCTCTGATTCCCGGACTCTGATTCCCCACCTCTGATTCCCGGCCTCTTATTCCCGGCATCTAATTCCGGCCTCTGATTCCCGGCCTCTGATTCCCTGCTTCTGATTCTGATTCCCTGCCTTTGATTCCCCATCTCTGATTCCGCACATCTCATTCCCTGCCTCTGATTCCCCATCTCTGATTCCCCATATCTGATTCCCCGCCTCTGTTTCCCCGCCTCTGATTCCCCGTCTCTGTTTCCCAATATCTAAGTCCCCGCCTCTGATTCCCCAACTCTGATTCCCCACCTCTGATTCCCCAGCTCTGATTCCCCGCCTCTGAATCCCCGCATCTGATTCCCTGCATCTGATTCCAAGCCTCTGATTCCCTGCCTCTGATTCCCAACCTCTGATTCCCCACCTCTGATTCCCCATATCTGATTCCCAGCCTCTGTTTCCCCGCCTCTGATTCCCCGCCTCTGTTTCCCCATATCTGATTCCCGGCCTCTGATTCCCCGCCTCTGATTCCCCGCCTCTGATTCCCTGCCTCTGATTCCCAATCTCCGGTTCCGCACATCTGATTCCCTGCCTCTGATTCCCCGCCTCTGATTCCCCGCCTCTGATTCCCTGCCTCTGATTCCCAACCTCTGATTTCCCACCTCTGATTCCCCGTGTTTCATTCCCCGCCTCTGTTTCCCCACCTCTGATTCCCCGCCTCTGATTCCCCAACTCTAATTCCCCGCCTCTGATTCCCCATATCTGATTCCCCGCCTCTGTTTCCCCACCTCTGATTCCCCGCCCCTGTTTCCCCATATCTGATTTCCTGCCTCTGATTCCACAACTTTGATTCCCAGCCTCTGATTCCCCAGCTCTGATTCCCCGCCTCTGATTCCCCGTGTTTGATTCCCTGCCTCTGATTCCCCGCCTCTGATTCCCCATCTCTGATTCACCGCCTTTGATTCGCCACCTCTGATTCCCCATATCTGATTCCCCACCTCTGTTTCCCCGCCTCTGATTCCCCGCCTCTGATTCTCCATATCTCATTCCCCGCCTCTGAATCCCCATCTCTGATTCCCGGACTCAGATTCTCCAACTCTAATTCCCCGTGTTTGAGTCCCCGCCTCTGTTTCCCCACCTCTGATTCCCCGCCTCTGATTCCCCAACTCTAATTCCCCGCCTCTGATTCCCCATATCTGATTCCCCGCCTCTGTTTCCCCGCCTCTGATTCCCCAACTTTGATTCCCAGACTCTGATTCCCCAGCTCTGATTCCCCGCCTCTGATTCCCCGCATCTGATTCCCTGCATCTGATTTCCAACCTCTGATTCCCCACCTCTGATTCCCCGTGTTTGATTCCCCGCCTCTGTTTCCCCGCCACTGATTCCCCGCCTCTGATTCCCCAACTCTAATTCCCCGCCTCTGATTCCCCATATCTGATTCCCCGCCTCTGTTTCCCCGCCTCTGATTCCCCACCCCTGTTTCCCCATATCTGATTCCCTGACTCTGATTCCCCAACTTTGATTCCCAGCCTCTGATTCCCCAGCTCTGATTCCCCGCCTCTAATTCCCCGTGTTTGATTCCCTGCCTCTGATTCCCCGCCTCTGATTCCCCATCTCTGATTCACCGCCTTTGATTCGCCACCTCTGATTCCCCATATCTGATTCCCCACCTCTGTTTCCCCGCCTCTGATTCCCCGCCTCTGATTCTCCATATCTCATTCCCCGCCTCTGACTCCCCATCTCTGATTCCCGGACTCTGATTCCCCACCTCTGATTCCCGGCCTCTTATTCCCAGCATCTGATTCCAGGCCTCTGATTCCCGGCCTCTGACTCCCCGCTTCTGATTCTGATTCCCTGCCTCTGATTCCCCATCTCTGATTCCGCACATCTGATTACCTGCCTCTGATTCCCCACCTCTGATTCCCCATATCTGATTCCCCGCCTCTGTTTCCACGCCTCTGATTCCCCGCCTCTGTTTCCCCATATCTAATTCCCCACCTCTGATGCCCCAACTCTGATTCCCCGCCTCTGATTCCCCAGCTCTGATTCCCCGCCTCTGATTCCCTGCATCCGATTCCCCATATCTGATTCCCCGCCTCTGTTTCCCCGCCCCTGATTCCCCGCCTCTGTTTCCCCATATCTGATTATCCGCCTCTGATTCCCAACTATGATTCCCCGCCTCTGAATCCCCGCGTCTGATTCCCTGCCTCTGCTTCCCCGCCTCTGATTCCCCAACTCTGATTCCCCGCCTCTGATTCCCCAGCTCTGATTCCCCGCCTCTGATTCCCCGTGTTTGATTCCCTGCCTCTGATTCCCGGCCTCTGATTCCCCATCTCTGATTCACCGCCTTTGATTCGCCACCTCTGATTCCCCATATCTGATTCCCCGCATCTGTTTCCCCGCCTCTGATTCCCCGCCTCTGATTCCCCATATCTCATTCCCCGCCTCTGAATCCCCATCTCTGATTCCCGGACTCTGATTCCCCACCTCTGATTCCCGGCCTCTTATTCCCGGCATCTGATTCCGGCCTCTGATTCCCGGCCTCTGATTCCCTGCTTCTGATTCTGATTCCCTGCCTCTGATTCCCCATCTCTGATTCCGCACATCTGATTCCCTGCCTCTGATTCCCTACCTCTGATTCCCCATATCTGACTCCCCGCCTCTGTTTCCCCGCCTCTGATTCCCCGCCTTTGTTTCCCAATATCTAAGTCCCCGCCTCTGATTCCCAAACTCTGATTCCCCACCTCTGATTCCCCGCATCTGATTCCCTGCATCTGATTCCAAGCCTCTGATTCCCTGCCTCTGATTCCCAACCTCTGATTCCCCACCTCTGATTCCCCATATCTGATTCCCCGCCTCTGTTTCCCCGCCTCTGATTCCCCACCTCTGTTTCCCCATATCTGATTCCCGGCCTCTTATTCCCCGCCTCTGATTCCCCACCTCTGATTCCCTACCTCTGATTACCCATCTGCGATTCCGCACATCTGACTCCCTGCCTCTGATTCCCCGCCTCTGATTCCCTGCCTCTGATTCCCAACCTCTGATTCCCCACCTCTGATTCCCCATATCTGATTCCCCGCCTCTGTTTCCCCGCCTCTGATTCCCCTCCTCTGATTCCCCAACTCTAATTCCCCGCCTCTGATTCCCCAGCTCTGATTCCCCGTGTTTGATTCTCTGCCCCTGATTCCCTGCCCTGATTCCCCATCTCTGTTTCACCGCCTTTGATTCGCCACCTCCGATTCCCCATATCTGATTCCCCGCCTCTGTTTCGCCGCCTCTGATTCCCTGCCTCTGATTCCCAACCTCTGATTCCACACCTCTGATTCCCCATATCTGATTCCCCGCCTCTGTTTCCCCTCCTCTGATTCCCTGCCCTTGTTTGCCCATATCTGATTCCCTGCCTCTGATTCCCCAACTCTGATTCCCCGCCTCTGATTCCCCAGCTCTGATTCCCCGCCTCTGATTTCCCGTGTTTGATTCCTTGCCTCTGATTCCCCGCCTCTGATTCCCCATCTCTGATTCACCGCCTTTGATTCGCCACCTCTGATTCCACATATCTGATTCCCCACCTCTGTTTCCCCGCCTCTGATTCCCCGCCTCTGATTCTCCATATCTCATTCCCCGCCTCTGAATCCCCATCTCTGATTCCCGGACTCTGATTCCCCACCTCTGATTCCCGGCCTCTTATTCCCAGCATCTGATTCCCGGCCTCTGATTCCCGGCCTCTGATTCCCCGCTTCTGATTCTGATTCGCTGCCTCTGATTCCCCATCTCTGATTCTGCACATCTGATTCCCTGCCTCTGATTCCCCACCTCTGATTCCCCATATCTGATTTCCCGCCTCTGTTTCCCCGCCTCTGATTCCCCACCTCTGTTTCCCCATATCTAATTCCCAACCTCTGATGCCCCAACTCTGATTCCCTGCCTCTGATTCCCCGCGTTCTATTCCCTGCCTCTGATTCCCCGCCTGTGATTCCCCATCTCTGATTCACCACCTCTGATTCCCCAGCTCTGATTCCCCATATCTAATTCCCCGCCTCTGTTTGCCCGCCTCTGATTCCCCGCCTCTGTTTCCCCATATCTGATTCCCCGCCTCTGAATCCCCAACTCTGATTCCCTGCCTCTGATTCCCCAGCTCTGATTCCCCGCCTTTGATTCCCCCCGTCTGATTCCCAGCCTCTGAATCCCCGTGTCTGATTTCCTGCGTCTGATTCCCCGCCTCTGATTCCCCATCTCTGATTCCCCGCCTCTGATTCCCCATCTCTGATTCCCCGCCTCTGATTCCCCAACTCTGATTCCCCGCCTCTGATTCCCCAGCTCTGATTCCCCGCCTCTGATTCCCCGTGTTTGATTCCCTGCCTCTGATTCCCCGCCTCTTATTCCCCATCTCTGATTCACCGCCTTTGATTCGCCACCTCTGATTCCCCATATCTGATTCCTCGCCTCTGTTTCCCCGCCTCTGATTCCCCGCCTCTGATTCCCCATATCTCATTCCCCGCCTCTGATTCCCCATCTCTGATTCCCGGACTCTGATTCCCCACCTCTGATTCCCAGCCTCTTATTCCCGGCATCTGATTCCGGCCTCTGATTCCCGGCCTCTGATTCCATGCTTCTGATTCTGATTCCCTGCCTTTGATTCCCCATCTCTGATTCCGCACATCTGATTCCCTGCCTCTGATTCCCCATCTCTGATTCCCCATATCTGATTCCCCGCCTCTTTTTCCCCGCCTCTGATTCCCCGCCTCTGTTTCCCAATATCTAAGTCCCCGCCTCTGATTCCCCAACTCTGATTCCCCACCTCTGATTCCCCAGCTCTGATTCCCCGCCTCTGATTCCCTGCATCTGATTCCCTGCATCTGATTCCAAGCCTCTGATTCCCTGCCTCTGATTCCCAACCTCTGATTCCCCACCTCTGATTCCCCATATCTGATTCCCAGCCTCTGTTTCCCCGCCTCTGATTCCCCGCCTCTGTTTCCCCATATCTGATTCCCGGACTCTGATTCCCCGCCTCTGATTCCCTGCCTCTGATTCCCCATCTCCGATTCCGCACATCTGATTCCCTGCCTCTGATTCCCCGCCTCTGATTCCCCGCCTCTGATTCCATGCCTCTGATTCCCAACCTCTGATTCCCCACCTCTGATTCCCCGTGTTTGATTCCCCGCCTCTGTTTCCCCGCCTCTGATTCCCCGCCTCTGATTCCCCAACTCTAATTCCCCGCCTCTGATTCCCCATATCTGATTCCCTGCCTCTGTTTCCCCGCCTCTGATTCCCCGCCCCTGTTTCCCCATATCTGATTCCCTGCCTCTGATTCCCCAACTTTGATTCACAGCCTCTGATTCCCCAGCTCTGATTCCCCGCCTCTGATTCCCCGTGTTTGATTCCCTGCCTCCGATTCCCGGCCTCTGATTCCCCATCTCTGATTCACCGCCTTTGATTCGCCACCTCTGATTCCCCATATCTGATTCCCCGCCTCTGTTTCCCCGCCTCTGATTCCCCGCCTCTGATTCCCCATATCTCATTCCCCGCCTCTGAATCCCCATCTCTGATTCCCGGACTCTGATTCCCCACCTCTGATTCCCGGCCTCTTATTCCCGGCATCTGATTCCGGCCTCTGATTCCCGGCCTCTGATTCCCTGCTTCTGATTCTGATTCCCTGCCTTTGATTCCCCATCTCTGATTCCGCACATCTCATTCCCTGCCTCTGATTCCCCACCTCTGATTCCCCATATCTGAATCCCCGCCTCTGTTTCCCCGTCTCTGATTCCCCGCCTCTGTTTCCCCATATCTAAGTCCCCGCCTCTGATTCCCCAACTTTGATTCCCCACCTCTGATTCCCCAGCTCTGATTCCCGGCTCTGATTCCCCACCTCTGATTCCCCATACCTGATTCCCAGCCTCTGTTTCCCCACCTCTGATTCCCCGCTTCTGTTTCCCCATATCTGATTCCCGGCCTCTGATTCCCTGCCTCTGATTCCCCGCCTCTGATTCCCTGCCTCTGATTCCCCATCTCCGATTCCGCACATCTGATTCCCTGCCTCTCATTCCCCGCCTCTGATTCCCTGCCTCTGATTCCCAACCTCTGATTCCCCACCTCTGATTCCCCGTGTTTGATTTCCCGCCTCTGTTTCCCCGCCTCTGATTTCCCGCCTCTGATTCCCCAACTCTAATTCCCCGCCTCTGATTCCCCATATCTGATTCCCCGCCTCTGTTTCCCCGCCTCTGATTCCCCGCCCCTGTTTCCCCATATCTGATTCCCTGCCTCTGATTCCCCAACTTTGATTCCCAGACTCTGATTCCCCAGCTCTGATTCCCCGCCTCTGATTCCCCGCATCTGATTCCCTGCCTCTGATTCCCGGCCTCTGATTCCCCATCTCTGATTCAACGCCTTTGATTCGCCACCTCTGATTCCCCATATCTGATTCCCCGCATCTGTTTCCCCGCCTCTGATTCCCCGCCTCTGATTCCCCATATCCCATTCCCCGCCTCTGAATCCCCATCTCTGATTCCCGGACTCTGATTCCCCACCTCTGATTCCCGGCCTCTTATTCCCGGCATCTGATTCCGGCCTCTGATTCCCGGCCTCTGATTCCCTGCTTCTGATTCTGATTCCCTGCCTCTGATTCCCCATCTCTGATTCCGCACATCTGATTCTTTGCCTCTGACTCCCCACCTCTGATTCCCCATATCTGACTCCCCGCCTCTGTTTCCCCGCCTCTGATTCCCCGCCTTTGTTTCCCAATATCTAAGTCCCCGCCTCTGATTCCCAAACTCTGATTCCCCACCTCTGATTCCCCGCATCTGATTCCCTGCATCTGATTCCAAGCCTCTGATTCCCTGCCTCTGATTCCCAACCTCTGATTCCCCACCTCTGATTCCCCATATCTGATTCCCCGCCTCTGTTTCCCCGCCTCTGATTCCCCACCTCTGTTTCCCCATATCTGATTCCCGGCCTCTTATTCCCCGCCTCTGATTCCCCACCTCTGATTCCCTACCTCTGATTACCCATCTGCGATTCCGCACATCTGACTCCCTGCCTCTGATTCCCCGCCTCTGATTCCCTGCCTCTGATTCCCAACCTCTGATTCCCCACCTCTGATTCCCCATATCTGATTCCCCGCCTCTGTTTCCCCGCCTCTGATTCCCCTCCTCTGATTCCCCAACTCTAATTCCCCGCCTCTGATTCCCCAGCTCTGATTCCCCGTGTTTGATTCCCTGCCTCTGATTCCCTGCCCTGATTCCCCATCTCTGTTTCACCGCCTTTGATTCGCCACCTCCGATTCCCCATATCTGATTCCTCGCCTCTGTTTCGCCGCCTCTGATTCCCTGCCTCTGATTCCCAACCTCTGATTCCACACCTCTGATTCCCCATATCTGATTCCCCGCCTCTGTTTCCCCTCCTCTGATTCCCTGCCCTTGTTTGCCCATATCTGATTCCCTGCCTCTGATTCCCCAACTCTGATTCCCCGCCTCTGATTCCCCAGCTCTGATTCCCCGCCTCTGATTTCCCGTGTTTGATTCCTTGCCTCTGATTCCCCGCCTCTGATTCCCCATCTCTGATTCACCGCCTTTGATTCGCCACCTCTGATTCCACATATCTGATTCCCCACCTCTGTTTCCCCGCGTCTGATTCCCCGCCTCTGATTCTCCATATCTCATTCCCCGCCTCTGAATCCCCATCTCTGATTCCCGGACTCTGATTCCCCACCTCTGATTCCCGGCCTCTTATTCCCAGCATCTGATTCCCGGCCTCTGATTCCCGGCCTCTGATTCCCCGCTTCTGATTCTGATTCGCTGCCTCTGATTCCCCATCTCTGATTCTGCACATCTGATTCCCTGCCTCTGATTCCCCACCTCTGATTCCCCATATCTGATTTCCCGCCTCTGTTTCCCCGCCTCTGATTCCCCGCCTCAGTTTCCCCATATCTAATTCCCAACCTCTGATGCCCCAACTCTGATTCCCTGCCTCTGATTCCCCGCGTTCTATTCCCTGCCTCTGATTCCCCGCCTGTGATTCCCCATCTCTGATTCACCACCTCTGATTCCCCAGCTCTGATTCCCCATATCTAATTCCCCGCCTCTGTTTGCCCGCCTCTGATTCCCCGCCTCTGTTTCCCCATATCTGATTCCACGCCTCTGAATCCCCAACTCTGATTCCCTGCCTCTGATTCCCCAGCTCTGATTCCCCGCCTTTGATTCCCCCCGTCTGATTCCCAGCCTCTGAATCCCCGTGTCTGATTTCCTGCGTCTGATTCCCCGCCTCTGATTCCCCATCTCTGATTCCCCACCTCTGATTCCCCATCTCCGATTCCCCGCCTCTGATTCCCCAACTCTGATTCCCCGCCTCTGATTCCCCAGCTCTGATTCCCCGCCTCTGATTCCCCGTGTTTGATTCCCTGCCTCTGATTCCCCGCCTCTTATTCCCCATCTCTGATTCACCGCCTTTGATTCGCCACCTCTGATTCCCCATATCTGATTCCTCGCCTCTGTTTCCCCGCCTCTGATTCCCCGCCTCTGATTCCCCATATCTCATTCCCCGCCTCTGATTCCCCATCTCTGATTCCCAGACTCTGATTCCCCACCTCTGATTCCCAGCCTCTTATTCCCGGCATCTGATTCCGGCCTCTGATTCCAGGCCTCTGATTCCATGCTTCTGATTCTGATTCCCTGCCTTTGATTCCCCATCTCTGATTCCGCACATCTGATTCCCTGCCTCTGATTCCCCATCTCTGATTCCCCATATCTGATTCCCCGCCTCTGTTTCCCCGCCTCTGATTCCCCGCCTCTGTTTCCCAATATCTAAGTCCCCGCCTCTGATTCCCTGCCTCTGATTCCCCACCTCTGATTCCCCAGCTCTGATTCCCCGCCTCTGATTCCCTGCATCTGATTCCCTGCATCTGATTCCAAGCCTCTGATTCCCTGCCTCTGATTCCCAACCTCTGATTCCCCACCTCTGATTCCCCATATCTGATTCCCAGCCTCTGTTTCCCCGCCTCTGATTCCCCGCCTCTGTTTCCCCATATCTGATTCCCGGACTCTGATTCCCCGCCTCTGATTCCCTGCCTCTGATTCCCCATCTCCGATTCCGCACATCTGATTCCCTGCCTCTGATTGCCCGCCTCTGATTCCCCGCCTCTGATTCCATGCCTCTGATTCCCAACCTCTGATTCCCCACCTCTGATTCCCCGTGTTTGATTCCCCGCCTCTGTTTCCCCGCCTCTGATTCCCCGCCTCTGATTCCCCAACTCTAATTCCCCGCCTCTGATTCCCCATATCTGATTCCCTGCCTCTGTTTCCCCGCCTCTGATTCCCCGCCCCTGTTTCCCCATATCTGATTCCCTGCCTCTGAATCCCCATCTCTGATTCCCGGACTCAGATTCTCCAACTCTAATTCCCCGTGTTTGAGTCCCCGCCTCTGTTTCCCCACCTCTGATTCCCCGCCTCTGATTCCCCAACTCTAATTCCCCGCCTCTGATTCCCCATATCTGATTCCCCGCCTCTGTTTCCCCGCCTCTGATTCCCCAACTTTGATTCCCAGACTCTGATTCCCCAGCTCTGATTCCCCGCCTCTGATTCCCCGCATCTGATTCCCTGCATCTGATTTCCAACCTCTGATTCCCCACCTCTGATTCCCCGTGTTTGATTCCCCGCCTCTGTTTCCCCGCCACTGATTCCCCGCCTCTGATTCCCCAACTCTAATTCCCCGCCTCTGATTCCCCATATCTGATTCCCCGCCTCTGTTTCCCCGCCTCTGATTCCCCGCCCCTGTTTCCCCATATCTGATTCCCTGACTCTGATTCCCCAACTTTGATTCCCAGCCTCTGATTCCCCAGCTCTGATTCCCCGCCTCTAATTCCCCGTGTTTGATTCCCTGCCTCTGATTCCCCGCCTCTGATTCCCCATCTCTGATTCACCGCCTTTGATTCGCCACCTCTGATTCCCCATATCTGATTCCCCACCTCTGTTTCCCCGCCTCTGATTCCCCGCCTCTGATTCTCCATATCTCATTCCCCGCCTCTGACTCCCCATCTCTGATTCCCGGACTCTGATTCCCCACCTCTGATTCCCGGCCTCTTATTCCCAGCATCTGATTCCAGGCCTCTGATTCCCGGCCTCTGACTCCCCGCTTCTGATTCTGATTCCCTGCCTCTGATTCCCCATCTCTGATTCCGCACATCTGATTACCTGCCTCTGATTCCCCACCTCTGATTCCCCATATCTGATTCCCCGCCTCTGTTTCCACGCCTCTGATTCCCCGCCTCTGTTTCCCCATATCTAATTCCCCACCTCTGATGCCCCAACTCTGATTCCCCGCCTCTGATTCCCCAGCTCTGATTCCCCGCCTCTGATTCCCTGCATCCGATTCCCCATATCTGATTCCCCGCCTCTGTTTCCCCGCCCCTGATTCCCCGCCTCTGTTTCCCCATATCTGATTATCCGCCTCTGATTCCCAACTATGATTCCCCGCCTCTGAATCCCCGCGTCTGATTCCCTGCCTCTGCTTCCCCGCCTCTGATTCCCCAACTCTGATTCCCCGCCTCTGATTCCCCAGCTCTGATTCCCCGCCTCTGATTCCCCGTGTTTGATTCCCTGCCTCTGATTCCCGGCCTCTGATTCCCCATCTCTGATTCACCGCCTTTGATTCGCCACCTCTGATTCCCCATATCTGATTCCCCGCATCTGTTTCCCCGCCTCTGATTCCCCGCCTCTGATTCCCCATATCTCATTCCCCGCCTCTGAATCCCCATCTCTGATTCCCGGACTCTGATTCCCCACCTCTGATTCCCGGCCTCTTATTCCCGGCATCTGATTCCGGCCTCTGATTCCCGGCCTCTGATTCCCTGCTTCTGATTCTGATTCCCTGCCTCTGATTCCCCATCTCTGATTCCGCACATCTGATTCCCTGCCTCTGATTCCCCACCTCTGATTCCCCATATCTGACTCCCCGCCTCTGTTTCCCCGCCTCTGATTCCCCGCCTTTGTTTCCCAATATCTAAGTCCCCGCCTCTGATTCCCAAACTCTGATTCCCCACCTCTGATTCCCCGCATCTGATTCCCTGCATCTGATTCCAAGCCTCTGATTCCCTGCCTCTGATTCCCAACCTCTGATTCCCCACCTCTGATTCCCCATATCTGATTCCCCGCCTCTGTTTCCCCGCCTCTGATTCCCCACCTCTGTTTCCCCATATCTGATTCCCGGCCTCTTATTCCCCGCCTCTGATTCCCCACCTCTGATTCCCTACCTCTGATTACCCATCTGCGATTCCGCACATCTGACTCCCTGCCTCTGATTCCCCGCCTCTGATTCCCTGCCTCTGATTCCCAACCTCTGATTCCCCACCTCTGATTCCCCATATCTGATTCCCCGCCTCTGTTTCCCCGCCTCTGATTCCCCTCCTCTGATTCCCCAACTCTAATTCCCCGCCTCTGATTCCCCAGCTCTGATTCCCCGTGTTTGATTCCCTGCCTCTGATTCCCTGCCCTGATTCCCCATCTCTGTTTCACCGCCTTTGATTCGCCACCTCCGATTCCCCATATCTGATTCCCCGCCTCTGTTTCGCCGCCTCTGATTCCCTGCCTCTGATTCCCAACCTCTGATTCCACACCTCTGATTCCCCATATCTGATTCCCCGCCTCTGTTTCCCCTCCTCTGATTCCCTGCCCTTGTTTGCCCATATCTGATTCCCTGCCTCTGATTCCCCAACTCTGATTCCCCGCCTCTGATTCCCCAGCTCTGATTCCCCGCCTCTGATTTCCCGTGTTTGATTCCTTGCCTCTGATTCCCCGCCTCTGATTCCCCATCTCTGATTCACCGCCTTTGATTCGCCACCTCTGATTCCACATATCTGATTCCCCACCTCTGTTTCCCCGCCTCTGATTCCCCGCCTCTGATTCTCCATATCTCATTCCCCGCCTCTGAATCCCCATCTCTGATTCCCGGACTCTGATTCCCCACCTCTGATTCCCGGCCTCTTATTCCCAGCATCTGATTCCCGGCCTCTGATTCCCGGCCTCTGATTCCCCGCTTCTGATTCTGATTCGCTGCCTCTGATTCCCCATCTCTGATTCTGCACATCTGATTCCCTGCCTCTGATTCCCCACCTCTGATTCCCCATATCTGATTTCCCGCCTCTGTTTCCCCGCCTCTGATTCCCCACCTCTGTTTCCCCATATCTAATTCCCAACCTCTGATACCCCAACTCTGATTCCCTGCCTCTGATTCCCCGCGTTCTATTCCCTGCCTCTGATTCCCCGCCTGTGATTCCCCATCTCTGATTCACCACCTCTGATTCCCCAGCTCTGATTCCCCATATCTAATTCCCCGCCTCTGTTTGCCCGCCTCTGATTCCCCGCCTCTGTTTCCCCATATCTGATTCCCCGCCTCTGAATCCCCAACTCTGATTCCCTGCCTCTGATTCCCCAGCTCTGATTCCCCGCCTTTGATTCCCCCCGTCTGATTCCCAGCCTCTGAATCCCCGTGTCTGATTTCCTGCGTCTGATTCCCCGCCTCTGATTCCCCATCTCTGATTCCCCGCCTCTGATTCCCCATCTCTGATTCCCCGCCTCTGATTCCCCAACTCTGATTCCCCGCCTCTGATTCCCCAGCTCTGATTCCCCGCCTCTGATTCCCCGTGTTTGATTCCCTGCCTCTGATTCCCCGCCTCTTATTCCCCATCTCTGATTCACCGCCTTTGATTCGCCACCTCTGATTCCCCATATCTGATTCCTCGCCTCTGTTTCCCCGCCTCTGATTCCCCGCCTCTGATTCCCCATATCTCATTCCCCGCCTCTGATTCCCCATCTCTGATTCCCGGACTCTGATTCCCCACCTCTGATTCCCAGCCTCTTATTCCCGGCATCTGATTCCGGCCTCTGATTCCCGGCCTCTGATTCCATGCTTCTGATTCTGATTCCCTGCCTTTGATTCCCCATCTCTGATTCCGCACATCTGATTCCCTGTCTCTGATTCCCCATCTCTGATTCCCCATATCTGATTCCCCGCCTATGTTTCCCCGCCTCTGATTCCCCGCCTCTGTTTCCCAATATCTAAGTCCCCGCCTCTGATTCCCCAACTCTGATTCCCCACCTCTGATTCCCCAGCTCTGATTCCCCGCCTCTGATTCCCTGCATCTGATTCCCTGCATCTGATTCCAAGCCTCTGATTCCCTGCCTCTGATTCCCAACCTCTGATTCCCCACCTCTGATTCCCCATATCTGATTCCCAGCCTCTGTTTCCCCGCCTCTGATTCCCCGCCTCTGTTTCCCCATATCTGATTCCCGGACTCTGATTCCCCGCCTCTGATTCCCTGCCTCTGATTCCCCATCTCCGATTCCGCACATCTGATTCCCTGCCTCTGATTCCCCGCCTCTGATTCCCCGCCTCTGATTCCATGCCTCTGATTCCCAACCTCTGATTCCCCACCTCTGATTCCCCGTGTTTGATTCCCCGCCTCTGTTCCCCGCCTCTGATTCCCCGCCTCTGATTCCCCAACTCTAATTCCCCGCCTCTGATTCCCCATATCTGATTCCCTGCCTCTGTTTCCCCGCCTCTGATTCCCCGCCCCTGTTTCCCCATATCTGATTCCCTGCCTCTGATTCCCCAACTTTGATTCACAGCCTCTGATTCCCCAGCTCTGATTCCCCGCCTCTGATTCCCCGTGTTTGATTCCCTGCCTCCGATTCCCGGCCTCTGATTCCCCATCTCTGATTCACCGCCTTTGATTCGCCACCTCTGATTCCCCATATCTGATTCCCCGCCTCTGTTTCCCCGCCTCTGATTCCCCGCCTCTGATTCCCCATATCTCATTCCCCGCCTCTGAATCCCCATCTCTGATTCCCGGACTCTGATTCCCCACCTCTGATTCCCGGCCTCTTATTCCCGGCATCTGATTCCGGCCTCTGATTCCCGGCCTCTGATTCCCTGCTTCTGATTCTGATTCCCTGCCTTTGATTCCCCATCTCTGATTCCGCACATCTCATTCCCTGCCTCTGATTCCCCACCTCTGATTCCCCATATCTGAATCCCCGCCTCTGTTTCCCCGTCTCTGATTCCCCGCCTCTGTTTCCCCATATCTAAGTCCCCGCCTCTGATTCCCCAACTTTGATTCCCCACCTCTGATTCCCCAGCTCTGATTCCCGGCTCTGATTCCCCACCTCTGATTCCCCATACCTGATTCCCAGCCTCTGTTTCCCCGCCTCTGATTCCCCGCTTCTGTTTCCCCATATCTGATTCCCGGCCTCTGATTCCCTGCCTCTGATTCCCCGCCTCTGATTCCCTGCCTCTGATTCCCCATCTCCGATTCCGCACATCTGATTCCCTGCCTCTCATTCCCCGCCTCTGATTCCCTGCCTCTGATTCCCAACCTCTGATTCCCCACCTCTGATTCCCCGTGTTTGATTTCCCGCCTCTGTTTCCCCGCCTCTGATTCCCCGCCTCTGATTCCCCAACTCTAATTCCCCGCCTCTGATTCCCCATATCTGATTCCCCGCCTCTGTTTCCCCGCCTCTGATTCCCCGCCCCTGTTTCCCCATATCTGATTCCCTGCCTCTGATTCCCCAACTTTGATTCCCAGACTCTGATTCCCCAGCTCTGATTCCCCGCCTCTGATTCCCCGCATCTGATTCCCTGCCTCTGATTCCCGGCCTCTGATTCCCCATCTCTGATTCAACGCCTTTGATTCGCCACCTCTGATTCCCCATATCTGATTCCCCGCATCTGTTTCCCCGCCTCTGATTCCCCGCCTCTGATTCCCCATATCTCATTCCCCGCCTCTGAATCCCCATCTCTGATTCCCGGACTCTGATTCCCCACCTCTGATTCCCGGCCTCTTATTCCCGGCATCTGATTCCGGCCTCTGATTCCCGGCCTCTGATTCCCTGCTTCTGATTCTGATTCCCTGCCTCTGATTCCCCATCTCTGATTCCGCACATCTGATTCCCTGCCTCTGATTCCCCACCTCTGATTCCCCATATCTGACTCCCCGCCTCTGTTTCCCCGCCTCTGATTCCCCGCCTTTGTTTCCCAATATCTAAGTCCCCGCCTCTGATTCCCCATCTCTGATTCCCGGACTCTGATTCCCCACCTCTGATTCCCCATACCTGATTCCCAGCCTCTGTTTCCCCGCCTCTGATTCCCCGCTTCTGTTTCCCCATATCTGATTCCCGGCCTCTGATTCCCTGCCTCTGATTCCCCGCCTCTGATTCCCTGCCTCTGATTCCCCATCTCCGATTCCGCACATCTGATTCCCTGCCTCTCATTCCCCGCCTCTGATTCCCTGCCTCTGATTCCCAACCTCTGATTCCCCACCTCTGATTCCCCGTGTTTGATTCCCCGCCTCTGTTTCCCCGCCTCTGATTCCCCGCCTCTGATTCCCCAACTCTAATTCCCCGCCTCTGATTCCCCATATCTGATTCCCCGCCTCTGTTTCCCCGCCTCTGATTCCCCGCCCCTGTTTCCCCATATCTGATTCCCTGCCTCTGATTCCCCAACTTTGATTCCCAGACTCTGATTCCCCAGCTCTGATTCCCCGCCTCTGATTCCCCGCATCTGATTCCCTGCCTCTGATTCCCGGCCTCTGATTCCCCATCTCTGATTCACCGCCTTTGATTCGCCACCTCTGATTCCCCATATCTGATTCCCCGCATCTGTTTCCCCGCCTCTGATTCCCCGCCTCTGATTCCCCATATCTCATTCCCCGCCTCTGAATCCCCATCTCTGATTCCCGGACTCTGATTCCCCACCTCTGATTCCCGGCCTCTTATTCCCGGCATCTGATTCCGGCCTCTGATTCCCGGCCTCTGATTCCCTGCTTCTGATTCTGATTCCCTGCCTCTGATTCCCCATCTCTGATTCCGCACATCTGATTCCCTGCCTCTGATTCCCCACCTCTGATTCCCCATATCTGACTCCCCGCCTCTGTTTCCCCGCCTCTGATTCCCCGCCTTTGTTTCCCAATATCTAAGTCCCCGCCTCTGATTCCCAAACTCTGATTCCCCACCTCTGATTCCCCGCATCTGATTCCCTGCATCTGATTCCAAGCCTCTGATTCCCTGCCTCTGATTCCCAACCTCTGATTCCCCACCTCTGATTCCCCATATCTGATTCCCCGCCTCTGTTTCCCCGCCTCTGATTCCCCACCTCTGTTTCCCCATATCTGATTCCCGGCCTCTTATTCCCCGCCTCTGATTCCCCACCTCTGATTCCCTACCTCTGATTACCCATCTGCGATTCCGCACATCTGACTCCCTGCCTCTGATTCCCCGCCTCTGATTCCCTGCCTCTGATTCCCAACCTCTGATTCCCCACCTCTGATTCCCCATATCTGATTCCCCGCCTCTGTTTCCCCGCCTCTGATTCCCCTCCTCTGATTCCCCAACTCTAATTCCCCGCCTCTGATTCCCCAGCTCTGATTCCCCGTGTTTGATTCCCTGCCTCTGATTCCCTGCCCTGTTTCCCCATCTCTGTTTCACCGCCTTTGATTCGCCACCTCCGATTCCCCATATCTGATTCCCCGCCTCTGTTTCGCCGCCTCTGATTCCCTGCCTCTGATTCCCAACCTCTGATTCCACACCTCTGATTCCCCATATCTGATTCCCCGCCTCTGTTTCCCCTCCTCTGATTCCCTGCCCTTGTTTGCCCATATCTGATTCCCTGCCTCTGATTCCCCAACTCTGATTCCCCGCCTCTGATTCCCCAGCTCTGATTCCCCGCCTCTGATTTCCCGTGTTTGATTCCTTGCCTCTGATTCCCCGCCTCTGATTCCCCATCTCTGATTCACCGCCTTTGATTCGCCACCTCTGATTCCACATATCTGATTCCCCACCTCTGTTTCCCCGCCTCTGATTCCCCGCCTCTGATTCTCCATATCTCATTCCCCGCCTCTGAATCCCCATCTCTGATTCCCGGACTCTGATTCCCCACCTCTGATTCCCGGCCTCTTATTCCCAGCATCTGATTCCCGGCCTCTGATTCCCGGCCTCTGATTCCCCGCTTCTGATTCTGATTCGCTGCCTCTGATTCCCCATCTCTGATTCTGCACATCTGATTCCCTGCCTCTGATTCCCCACCTCTGATTCCCCATATCTGATTTCCCGCCTCTGTTTCCCCGCCTCTGATTCCCCGCCTCTGTTTCCCCATATCTAATTCCCAACCTCTGATGCCCCAACTCTGATTCCCTGCCTCTGATTCCCCGCGTTCTATTCCCTGCCTCTGATTCCCCGCCTGTGATTCCCCATCTCTGATTCACCACCTCTGATTCCCCAGCTCTGATTCCCCATATCTAATTCCCCGCCTCTGTTTGCCCGCCTCTGATTCCCCGCCTCTGTTTCCCCATATCTGATTCCACGCCTCTGAATCCCCAACTCTGATTCCCTGCCTCTGATTCCCCAGCTCTGATTCCCCGCCTTTGATTCCCCCCGTCTGATTCCCAGCCTCTGAATCCCCGTGTCTGATTTCCTGCGTCTGATTCCCCGCCTCTGATTCCCCATCTCTGATTCCCCGCCTCTGATTCCCCATCTCTGATTCCCCGCCTCTGATTCCCCAACTCTGATTCCCCGCCTCTGATTCCCCAGCTCTGATTCCCCGCCTCTGATTCCCCGTGTTTGATTCCCTGCCTCTGATTCCCCGCCTCTTATTCCCCATCTCTGATTCACCGCCTTTGATTCGCCACCTCTGATTCCCCATATCTGATTCCTCGCCTCTGTTTCCCCGCCTCTGATTCCCCGCCTCTGATTCCCCATATCTCATTCCCCGCCTCTGATTCCCCATCTCTGATTCCCAGACTCTGATTCCCCACCTCTGATTCCCAGCCTCTTATTCCCGGCATCTGATTCCGGCCTCTGATTCCCGGCCTCTGATTCCATGCTTCTGATTCTGATTCCCTGCCTTTCATTCCCCATCTCTGATTCCGCACATCTGATTCCCTGCCTCTGATTCCCCATCTCTGATTCCCCATATCTGATTCCCCGCCTCTGTTTCCCCGCCTCTGATTCCCCGCCTCTGTTTCCCAATATCTAAGTCCCCGCCTCTGATTCCCCAACTCTGATTCCCCACCTCTGATTCCCCAGCTCTGATTCCCCGCCTCTGATTCCCTGCATCTGATTCCCTGCATCTGATTCCAAGCCTGTGATTCCCTGCCTCTGATTCCCAACCTCTGATTCCCCACCTCTGATTCCCCATATCTGATTCCCAGCCTCTGTTTCCCCGCCTCTGATTCCCCGCCTCTGTTTCCCCATATCTGATTCCCGGACTCTGATTCCCCGCCTCTGATTCCCTGCCTCTGATTCCCCATCTCCGATTCCGCACATCTGATTCCCTGCCTCTGATTCCCCGCCTCTGATTCCCCGCCTCTGATTCCATGCCTCTGATTCCCAACCTCTTATTCCCCACCTCTGATTCCCCGTGTTTGATTCCCCGCCTCTGTTTCCCCGCCTCTGATTCCCCGCCTCTGATTCCCCAACTCTAATTCCCCGCCTCTGATTCCCCATATCTGATTCCCTGCCTCTGTTTCCCCGCCTCTGATTCCCCGCCCCTGTTTCCCCATATCTGATTCCCTGCCTCTGATTCCCCAACTTTGATTCACAGCCTCTGATTCCCCAGCTCTGATTCCCCGCCTCTGATTCCCCGTGTTTGATTCCCTGCCTCCGATTCCCGGCCTCTGATTCCCCATCTCTGATTCACCGCCTTTGATTCGCCACCTCTGATTCCCCATATCTGATTCCCCGCCTCTGTTTCCCCGCCTCTGATTCCCCGCCTCTGATTCCCCATATCTCATTCCCCGCCTCTGAATCCCCATCTCTGATTCCCGGACTCTGATTCCCCACCTCTGATTCCCGGCCTCTTATTCCCGGCATCTAATTCCGGCCTCTGATTCCCGGCCTCTGATTCCCTGCTTCTGATTCTGATTCCCTGCCTTTGATTCCCCATCTCTGATTCCGCACATCTCATTCCCTGCCTCTGATTCCCCATCTCTGATTCCCCATATCTGATTCCCCGCCTCTGTTTCCCCGCCTCTGATTCCCCGTCTCTGTTTCCCAATATCTAAGTCCCCGCCTCTGATTCCCCAACTCTGATTCCCCACCTCTGATTCCCCAGCTCTGATTCCCCGCCTCTGAATCCCCGCATCTGATTCCCTGCATCTGATTCCAAGCCTCTGATTCCCTGCCTCTGATTCCCAACCTCTGATTCCCCACCTCTGATTCCCCATATCTGATTCCCAGCCTCTGTTTCCCCGCCTCTGATTCCCCGCCTCTGTTTCCCCATATCTGATTCCCGGCCTCTGATTCCCCGCCTCTGATTCCCCGCCTCTGATTCCCTGCCTCTGATTCCCAATCTCCGGTTCCGCACATCTGATTCCCTGCCTCTGATTCCCCGCCTCTGATTCCCCGCCTCTGATTCCCTGCCTCTGATTCCCAACCTCTGATTTCCCACCTCTGATTCCCCGTGTTTCATTCCCCGCCTCTGTTTCCCCACCTCTGATTCCCCGCCTCTGATTCCCCAACTCTAATTCCCCGCCTCTGATTCCCCATATCTGATTCCCCGCCTCTGTTTCCCCACCTCTGATTCCCCGCCCCTGTTTCCCCATATCTGATTTCCTGCCTCTGATTCCACAACTTTGATTCCCAGCCTCTGATTCCCCAGCTCTGATTCCCCGCCTCTGATTCCCCGTGTTTGATTCCCTGCCTCTGATTCCCCGCCTCTGATTCCCCATGTCTGATTCACCGCCTTTGATTCGCCACCTCTGATTCCCCATATCTGATTCCCCACCTCTGTTTCCCCGCCTCTGATTCCCCGCCTCTGATTCTCCATATCTCATTCCCCGCCTCTGAATCCCCATCTCTGATTCCCGGACTCAGATTCTCCAACTCTAATTCCCCGTGTTTGAGTCCCCGCCTCTGTTTCCCCACCTCTGATTCCCCGCCTCTGATTCCCCAACTCTAATTCCCCGCCTCTGATTCCCCATATCTGATTCCCCGCCTCTGTTTCCCCGCCTCTGATTCCCCAACTTTGATTCCCAGACTCTGATTCCCCAGCTCTGATTCCCCGCCTCTGATTCCCCGCATCTGATTCCCTGCATCTGATTTCCAACCTCTGATTCCCCACCTCTGATTCCCCGTGTTTGATTCCCCGCCTCTGTTTCCCCGCCACTGATTCCCCGCCTCTGATTCCCCAACTCTAATTCCCCGCCTCTGATTCCCCATATCTGATTCCCCGCCTCTGTTTCCCCGCCTCTGATTCCCCGCCCCTGTTTCCCCATATCTGATTCCCTGACTCTGATTCCCCAACTTTGATTCCCAGCCTCTGATTCCCCAGCTCTGATTCCCCGCCTCTAATTCCCCGTGTTTGATTCCCTGCCTCTGATTCCCCGCCTCTGATTCCCCATCTCTGATTCACCGCCTTTGATTCGCCACCTCTGATTCCCCATATCTGATTCCCCACCTCTGTTTCCCCGCCTCTGATTCCCCGCCTCTGATTCTCCATATCTCATTCCCCGCCTCTGACTCCCCATCTCTGATTCCCGGACTCTGATTCCCCACCTCTGATTCCCGGCCTCTTATTCCCAGCATCTGATTCCAGGCCTCTGATTCCCGGCCTCTGACTCCCCGCTTCTGATTCTGATTCCCTGCCTCTGATTCCCCATCTCTGATTCCGCACATCTGATTACCTGCCTCTGATTCCCCACCTCTGATTCCCCATATCTGATTCCCCGCCTCTGTTTCCACGCCTCTGATTCCCCGCCTCTGTTTCCCCATATCTAATTCCCCACCTCTGATGCCCCAACTCTGATTCCCCGCCTCTGATTCCCCAGCTCTGATTCCCCGCCTCTGATTCCCTGCATCCGATTCCCCATATCTGATTCCCCGCCTCTGTTTCCCCGCCCCTGATTCCCCGCCTCTGTTTCCCCATATCTGATTATCCGCCTCTGATTCCCAACTATGATTCCCCGCCTCTGAATCCCCGCGTCTGATTCCCTGCCTCTGCTTCCCCGCCTCTGATTCCCCAACTCTGATTCCCCGCCTCTGATTCCCCAGCTCTGATTCCCCGCCTCTGATTCCCCGTGTTTGATTCCCTGCCTCTGATTCCCGGCCTCTGATTCCCCATCTCTGATTCACCGCCTTTGATTCGCCACCTCTGATTCCCCATATCTGATTCCCCGCATCTGTTTCCCCGCCTCTGATTCCCCGCCTCTGATTCCCCATATCTCATTCCCCGCCTCTGAATCCCCATCTCTGATTCCCGGACTCTGATTCCCCACCTCTGATTCCCGGCCTCTTATTCCCGGCATCTGATTCCGGCCTCTGATTCCCGGCCTCTGATTCCCTGCTTCTGATTCTGATTCCCTGCCTCTGATTCCCCATCTCTGATTCCGCACATCTGATTCCCTGCCTCTGATTCCCCACCTCTGATTCCCCATATCTGACTCCCCGCCTCTGTTTCCCCGCCTCTGATTCCCCGCCTTTGTTTCCCAATATCTAAGTCCCCGCCTCTGATTCCCAAACTCTGATTCCCCACCTCTGATTCCCCGCATCTGATTCCCTGCATCTGATTCCAAGCCTCTGATTCCCTGCCTCTGATTCCCAACCTCTGATTCCCCACCTCTGATTCCCCATATCTGATTCCCCGCCTCTGTTTCCCCGCCTCTGATTCCCCACCTCTGTTTCCCCATATCTGATTCCCGGCCTCTTATTCCCCGCCTCTGATTCCCCACCTCTGATTCCCTACCTCTGATTACCCATCTGCGATTCCGCACATCTGACTCCCTGCCTCTGTTTCCCCGCCTCTGATTCCCTGCCTCTGATTCCCAACCTCTGATTCCCCACCTCTGATTCCCCATATCTGATTCCCCGCCTCTGTTTCCCCGCCTCTGATTCCCCTCCTCTGATTCCCCAACTCTAATTCCCCGCCTCTGATTCCCCAGCTCTGATTCCCCGTGTTTGATTCCCTGCCTCTGATTCCCTGCCCTGATTCCCCATCTCTGTTTCACCGCCTTTGATTCGCCACCTCCGATTCCCCATATCTGATTCCCCGCCTCTGTTTCGCCGCCTCTGATTCCCTGCCTCTGATTCCCAACCTCTGTTTCCCCTCCTCTGATTCCCTGCCCTTGTTTGCCCATATCTGATTCCCTGCCTCTGATTCCCCAACTCTGATTCCCCGCCTCTGATTCCCCAGCTCTGATTCCCCGCCTCTGATTTCCCGTGTTTGATTCCTTGCCTCTGATTCCCCGCCTCTGATTCCCCATCTCTGATTCACCGCCTTTGATTCGCCACCTCTGATTCCACATATCTGATTCCCCACCTCTGTTTCCCCGCCTCTGATTCCCCGCCTCTGATTCTCCATATCTCATTCCCCGCCTCTGAATCCCCATCTCTGATTCCCGGACTCTGATTCCCCACCTCTGATTCCCGGCCTCTTATTCCCAGCATCTGATTCCCGGCCTCTGATTCCCGGCCTCTGATTCCTCGCTTCTGATTCTGATTCGCTGCCTCTGATTCCCCATCTCTGATTCTGCACATCTGATTCCCTGCCTCTGATTCCCCACCTCTGATTCCCCATATCTGATTTCCCGCCTCTGTTTCCCCGCCTCTGATTCCCCACCTCTGTTTCCCCATATCTAATTCCCAACCTCTGATGCCCCAACTCTGATTCCCTGCCTCTGATTCCCCGCGTTCTATTCCCTGCCTCTGATTCCCCGCCTGTGATTCCCCATCTCTGATTCACCACCTCTGATTCCCCAGCTCTGATTCCCCATATCTAATTCCCCGCCTCTGTTTGCCCGCCTCTGATTCCCCGCCTCTGTTTCCCCATATCTGATTCCCCGCCTCTGAATCCCCAACTCTGATTCCCTGCCTCTGATTCCCCAGCTCTGATTCCCCGCCTTTGATTCCCCCCGTCTGATTCCCAGCCTCTGAATCCCCGTGTCTGATTTCCTGCGTCTGATTCCCCGCCTCTGATTCCCCATCTCTGATTCCCCGCCTCTGATTCCCCATCTCTGATTCCCCGCCTCTGATTCCCCAACTCTGATTCCCCGCCTCTGATTCCCCAGCTCTGATTCCCCGCCTCTGATTCCCCGTGTTTGATTCCCTGCCTCTGATTCCCCGCCTCTTATTCCCCATCTCTGATTCACCGCCTTTGATTCGCCACCTCTGATACCCCATATCTGATTCCTCGCCTCTGTTTCCCCGCCTCTGATTCCCCGCCTCTGATTCCCCATATCTCATTCCCCGCCTCTGATTCCCCATCTCTGATTCCCGGACTCTGATTCCCCACCTCTGATTCCCAGCCTCTTATTCCCGGCATCTGATTCCGGCCTCTGATTCCCGGCCTCTGATTCCATGCTTCTGATTCTGATTCCCTGCCTTTGATTCCCCATCTCTGATTCCGCACATCTGATTCCCTGCCTCTGATTCCCCATCTCTGATTCCCCATATCTGATTCCCCGCCTCTGTTTCCCCGCCTCTGATTCCCCGCCTCTGTTTCCCAATATCTAAGTCCCCGCCTCTGATTCCCCAACTCTGATTCCCCACCTCTGATTCCCCAGCTCTGATTCCCCGCCTCTGATTCCCTGCATCTGATTCCCTGCATCTGATTCCAAGCCTCTGATTCCCTGCCTCTGATTCCCAACCTCTGATTCCCCACCTCTGATTCCCCATATCTGATTCCCAGCCTCTGTTTCCCCGCCTCTGATTCCCCGCCTCTGTTTCCCCATATCTGATTCCCGGACTCTGATTCCCCGCCTCTGATTCCCTGCCTCTGATTCCCCATCTCCGATTCCGCACATCTGATTCCCTGCCTCTGAATCCCCGCCTCTGATTCCCCGCCTCTGATTCCATGCCTCTGATTCCCAACCTCTGATTCCCCACCTCTGATTCCCCGTGTTTGATTCCCCGCCTCTGTTTCCCCGCCTCTGATTCCCCGCCTCTGATTCCCCAACTCTAATTCCCCGCCTCTGATTCCCCATATCTGATTCCCTGCCTCTGTTTCCCCGCCTCTGATTCCCCGCCCCTGTTTCCCCATATCTGATTCCCTGCCTCTGATTCCCCAACTTTGATTCACAGCCTCTGATTCCCCAGCTCTGATTCCCCGCCTCTGATTCCCCGTGTTTGATTCCCTGCCTCCGATTCCCGGCCTCTGATTCCCCATCTCTGATTCACCGCCTTTGATTCGCCACCTCTGATTCCCCATATCTGATTCCCCGCCTCTGTTTCCCCGCCTCTGATTCCCCGCCTCTGATTCCCCATATCTCATTCCCCGCCTCTGAATCCCCATCTCTGATTCCCGGACTCTGATTCCCCACCTCTGATTCCCGGCCTCTTATTCCCGGCATCTGATTCCGGCCTCTGATTCCCGGCCTCTGATTCCCTGCTTCTGATTCTGATTCCCTGCCTTTGATTCCCCATCTCTGATTCCGCACATCTCATTCCCTGCCTCTGATTCCCCACCTCTGATTCCCCATATCTGAATCCCCGCCTCTGTTTCCCCGTCTCTGATTCCCCGCCTCTGTTTCCCCATATCTAAGTCCCCGCCTCTGATTCCCCAACTTTGATTCCCCACCTCTGATTCCCCAGCTCTGATTCCCGGCTCTGATTCCCCACCTCTGATTCCCCATACCTGATTCCCAGCCTCTGTTTCCCCGCCTCTGATTCCCCGCTTCTGTTTCCCCATATCTGATTCCCGGCCTCTGATTCCCTGCCTCTGATTCCCCGCCTCTGATTCCCTGCCTCTGATTCCCCATCTCCGATTCCGCACATCTGATTCCCTGCCTCTCATTCCCCGCCTCTGATTCCCTGCCTCTGATTCCCAACCTCTGATTCCCCACCTCTGATTCCCCGTGTTTGATTTCCCGCCTCTTTTTCCCCGCCTCTGATTCCCCGCCTCTGATTCCCCAACTCTAATTCCCCGCCTCTGATTCCCCATATCTGATTCCCCGCCTCTGTTTCCCCGCCTCTGATTCCCCGCCCCTGTTTCCCCATATCTGATTCCCTGCCTCTGATTCCCCAACTTTGATTCCCAGACTCTGATTCCCCAGCTCTGATTCCCCGCCTCTGATTCCCCGCATCTGATTCCCTGCCTCTGATTCCCGGCCTCTGATTCCCCATCTCTGATTCAACGCCTTTGATTCGCCACCTCTGATTCCCCATATCTGATTCCCCGCATCTGTTTCCCCGCCTCTGATTCCCCGCCTCTGATTCCCCATATCTCATTCCCCGCCTCTGAATCCCCATCTCTGATTCCCGGACTCTGATTCCCCACCTCTGATTCCCGGCCTCTTATTCCCGGCATCTGATTCCGGCCTCTGATTCCCGGCCTCTGATTCCCTGCTTCTGATTCTGATTCCCTGCCTCTGATTCCCCATCTCTGATTCCGCACATCTGATTCCCTGCCTCTGATTCCCCACCTCTGATTCCCCATATCTGACTCCCCGCCTCTGTTTCCCCGCCTCTGATTCCCCGCCTTTGTTTCCCAATATCTAAGTCCCCGCCTCTGATTCCCAAACTCTGATTCCCCACCTCTGATTCCCCGCATCTGATTCCCTGCATCTGATTCCAAGCCTCTGATTCCCTGCCTCTGATTCCCAACCTCTGATTCCCCACCTCTGATTCCCCATATCTGATTCCCCGCCTCTGTTTCCCCGCCTCTGATTCCCCACCTCTGTTTCCCCATATCTGATTCCCGGCCTCTTATTCCCCGCCTCTGATTCCCCACCTCTGATTCCCTACCTCTGATTACCCATCTGCGATTCCGCACATCTGACTCCCTGCCTCTGATTCCCCGCCTCTGATTCCCTGCCTCTGATTCCCAACCTCTGATTCCCCACCTCTGATTCCCCATATCTGATTCCCCGCCTCTGTTTCCCCGCCTCTGATTCCCCTCCTCTGATTCCCCAACTCTAATTCCCCGCCTCTGATTCCCCAGCTCTGATTCCCCGTGTTTGATTCCCTGCCTCTGATTCCCTGCCCTGATTCCCCATCTCTGTTTCACCGCCTTTGATTCGCCACCTCCGATTCCCCATATCTGATTCCCCGCCTCTGTTTCGCCGCCTCTGATTCCCTGCCTCTGATTCCCAACCTCTGATTCCACACCTCTGATTCCCCATATCTGATTCCCCGCCTCTGTTTCCCCTCCTCTGATTCCCTGCCCTTGTTTGCCCATATCTGATTCCCTGCCTCTGATTCCCCAACTCTGATTCCCCGCCTCTGATTCCCCAGCTCTGATTCCCCGCCTCTGATTTCCCGTGTATGATTCCCTGCCTCTGATTCCCCGCCTGTGATTCCCCATCTCTGATTCACCACCTCTGATTCCCCAGCTCTGATTCCCCATATCTAATTCCCCGCCTCTGTTTGCCCGCCTCTGATTCCCCGCCTCTGTTTCCCCATATCTGATTCCACGCCTCTGAATCCCCAACTCTGATTCCCTGCCTCTGATTCCCCAGCTCTGATTCCCCGCCTTTGATTCCCCCCGTCTGATTCCCAGCCTCTGAATCCCCGTGTCTGATTTCCTGCGTCTGATTCCCCGCCTCTGATTCCCCATCTCTGATTCCCCGCCTCTGATTCCCCATCTCTGATTCCCCGCCTCTGATTCCCCAACTCTGATTCCCCGCCTCTGATTCCCCAGCTCTGATTCCCCGCCTCTGATTCCCCGTGTTTGATTCCCTGCCTCTGATTCCCCGCCTCTTATTCCCCATCTCTGATTCACCGCCTTTGATTCGCCACCTCTGATTCCCCATATCTGATTCCTCGCCTCTGTTTCCCCGCCTCTGATTCCCCGCCTCTGATTCCCCATATCTCATTCCCCGCCTCTGATTCCCCATCTCTGATTCCCAGACTCTGATTCCCCACCTCTGATTCCCAGCCTCTTATTCCCGGCATCTGATTCCGGCCTCTGATTCCCGGCCTCTGATTCCATGCTTCTGATTCTGATTCCCTGCCTTTGATTCCCCATCTCTGATTCCGCACATCTGATTCCCTGCCTCTGATTCCCCATCTCTGATTCCCCATATCTGATTCCCCGCCTCTGTTTCCCCGCCTCTGATTCCCCGCCTCTGTTTCCCAATATCTAAGTCCCCGCCTCTGATTCCCCAACTCTGATTCCCCACCTCTGATTCCCCAGCTCTGATTCCCCGCCTCTGATTCCCTGCATCTGATTCCCTGCTTCTGATTCCAAGCCTCTGATTCCCTGCCTCTGATTCCCAACCTCTGATTCCCCACCTCTGATTCCCCATATCTGATTCCCAGCCTCTGTTTCCCCGCCTCTGATTCCCCGCCTCTGTTTCCCCATATCTGATTCCCGGACTCTGATTCCCCGCCTCTGATTCCCTGCCTCTGATTCCCCATCTCCGATTCCGCACATCTGATTCCCTGCCTCTGATTCCCCGCCTCTGATTCCCCGCCTCTGATTCCATGCCTCTGATTCCCAACCTCTGATTCCCCACCTCTGATTCCCCGTGTTTGATTCCCCGCCTCTGTTTCCCCGCCTCTGATTCCCCGCCTCTGATTCCCCAACTCTAATTCCCCGCCTCTGATTCCCCATATCTGATTCCCTGCCTCTGTTTCCCCGCCTCTGATTCCCCGCCCCTGTTTCCCCATATCTGATTCCCTGCCTCTGAATCCCCATCTCTGATTCCCGGACTCAGATTCTCCAACTCTAATTCCCCGTGTTTGAGTCCCCGCCTCTGTTTCCCCACCTCTGATTCCCCGCCTCTGATTCCCCAACTCTAATTCCCCGCCTCTGATTCCCCATATCTGATTCCCCGCCTCTGTTTCCCCGCCTCTGATTCCCCAACTTTGATTCCCAGACTCTGATTCCCCAGCTCTGATTCCCCGCCTCTGATTCCCCGCATCTGATTCCCTGCATCTGATTTCCAACCTCTGATTCCCCACCTCTGATTCCCCGTGTTTGATTCCCCGCCTCTGTTTCCCCGCCACTGATTCCCCGCCTCTGATTCCCCAACTCTAATTCCACGCCTCTGATTCCCCATATCTGATTCCCCGCCTCTGTTTCCCCGCCTCTGATTCCCCGCCCCTGTTTCCCCATATCTGATTCCCTGACTCTGATTCCCCAACTTTGATTCCCAGCCTCTGATTCCCCAGCTCTGATTCCCCGCCTCTAATTCCCCGTGTTTGATTCCCTGCCTCTGATTCCCCGCCTCTGATTCCCCATCTCTGATTCACCGCCTTTGATTCGCCACCTCTGATTCCCCATATCTGATTCCCCACCTCTGTTTCCCCGCCTCTGATTCCCCGCCTCTGATTCTCCATATCTCATTCCCCGCCTCTGACTCCCCATCTCTGATTCCCGGACTCTGATTCCCCACCTCTGATTCCCGGCCTCTTATTCCCAGCATCTGATTCCAGGCCTCTGATTCCCGGCCTCTGACTCCCCGCTTCTGATTCTGATTCCCTGCCTCTGATTCCCCATCTCTGATTCCGCACATCTGATTACCTGCCTCTGATTCCCCACCTCTGATTCCCCATATCTGATTCCCCGCCTCTGTTTCCACGCCTCTGATTCCCCGCCTCTGTTTCCCCATATCTAATTCCCCACCTCTGATGCCCCAACTCTGATTCCCCGCCTCTGATTCCCCAGCTCTGATTCCCCGCCTCTGATTCCCTGCATCCGATTCCCCATATCTGATTCCCCGCCTCTGTTTCCCCGCCCCTGATTCCCCGCCTCTGTTTCCCCATATCTGATTATCCGCCTCTGATTCCCAACTATGATTCCCCGCCTCTGAATCCCCGCGTCTGATTCCCTGCCTCTGCTTCCCCGCCTCTGATTCCCCAACTCTGATTCCCCGCCTCTGATTCCCCAGCTCTGATTCCCCGCCTCTTATTCCCCGTGTTTGATTCCCTGCCTCTGATTCCCGGCCTCTGATTCCCCATCTCTGATTCACCGCCTTTGATTCGCCACCTCTGATTCCCCATATCTGATTCCCCGCATCTGTTTCCCCGCCTCTGATTCCCCGCCTCTGATTCCCCATATCTCATTCCCCGCCTCTGAATCCCCATCTCTGATTCCCGGACTCTGATTCCCCACCTCTGATTCCCGGCCTCTTATTCCCGGCATCTGATTCCGGCCTCTGATTCCCGGCCTCTGATTCCCTGCTTCTGATTCTGATTCCCTGCCTCTGATTCCCCATCTCTGATTCCGCACATCTGATTCCCTGCCTCTGATTCCCCACCTCTGATTCCCCATATCTGACTCCCCGCCTCTGTTTCCCCGCCTCTGATTCCCCGCCTTTGTTTCCCAATATCTAAGTCCCCGCCTCTGATACCCAAACTCTGATTCCCCACCTCTGATTCCCCGCATCTGATTCCCTGCATCTGATTCCAAGCCTCTGATTCCCTGCCTCTGATTCCCAACCTCTGATTCCCCACCTCTGATTCCCCATATCTGATTCCCCGCCTCTGTTTCCCCGCCTCTGATTCCCCACCTCTGTTTCCCCATATCTGATTCCCGGCCTCTTATTCCCCGCCTCTGATTCCCCACCTCTGATTCCCTACCTCTGATTACCCATCTGCGATTCCGCACATCTGACTCCCTGCCTCTGATTCACCGCCTCTGATTCCCTGCCTCTGATTCCCAACCTCTGATTCCCCACCTCTGATTCCCCATATCTGATTCCCCGCCTCTGTTTCCCCGCCTCTGATTCCCCTCCTCTGATTCCCCAACTCTAATTCCCCGCCTCTGATTCCCCAGCTCTGATTCCCCGTGTTTGATTCCCTGCCTCTGATTCCCTGCCCTGATTCCCCATCTCTGTTTCACCGCCTTTGATTCGCCACCACCGATTCCCCATATCTGATTCCCCGCCTCTGTTTCGCCGCCTCTGATTCCCTGCCTCTGATTCCCAACCTCTGATTCCACACCTCTGATTCCCCATATCTGATTCCCCGCCTCTGTTTCCCCTCCTCTGATTCCCTGCCCTTGTTTGCCCATATCTGATTCCCTGCCTCTGATTCCCCAACTCTGATTCCCCGCCTCTGATTCCCCAGCTCTGATTCCCCGCCTCTGATTTCCCGTGTTTGATTCCTTGCCTCTGATTCCCCGCCTCTGATTCCCCATCTCTGATTCACCGCCTTTGATTCGCCACCTCTGATTCCACATATCTGATTCCCCACCTCTGTTTCCCCGCCTCTGATTCCCCGCCTCTGATTCTCCATATCTCATTCCCCGCCTCTGAATCCCCATCTCTGAATCCCGGACTCTGATTCCCCACCTCTGATTCCTGGCCTCTTATTCCCAGCATCTGATTCCCGGCCTCTGATTCCCGGCCTCTGATTCCCCGCTTCTGATTCTGATTCGCTGCCTCTGATTCCCCATCTCTGATTCTGCACATCTGATTCCCTGCCTCTGATTCCCCACCTCTGATTCCCCATATCTGATTTCCCGCCTCTGTTTCCCCGCCTCTGATTCCCCACCTCTGTTTCCCCATATCTAATTCCCAACCTCTGATGCCCCAACTCTGATTCCCTGCCTCTGATTCCCCGCGTTCTATTCCCTGCCTCTGATTCCCCGCCTGTGATTCCCCATCTCTGATTCACCACCTCTGATTCCCCAGCTCTGATTCCCCATATCTAATTCCCCGCCTCTGTTTGCCCGCCTCTGATTCCCCGCCTCTGTTTCCCCATATCTGATTCCCCGCCTCTGAATCCCCAACTCTGATTCCCTGCCTCTGATTCCCCAGCTCTGATTCCCCGCCTTTGATTCCCCCCGTCTGATTCCCAGCCTCTGAATCCCCGTGTCTGATTTCCTGCGTCTGATTCCCCGCCTCTGATTCCCCATCTCTGATTCCCCGCCTCTGATTCCCCATCTCTGATTCCCCGCCTCTGATTCCCCAACTCTGATTCCCCGCCTCTGATTCCCCAGCTCTGATTCCCCGCCTCTGATTCCCCGTGTTTGATTCCCTGCCTCTGATTCCCCGCCTCTTATTCCCCATCTCTGATTCACCGCCTTTGATTCGCCACCTCTGATTCCCCATATCTGATTCCTCGCCTCTGTTTCCCCGCCTCTGATTCCCCGCCTCTGATTCCCCATATCTCATTCCCCGCCTCTGATTCCCCATCTCTGATTCCCGGACTCTGATTCCCCACCTCTGATTCCCAGCCTCTTATTCCCGGCATCTGATTCCGGCCTCTGATTCCCGGCGTCTGATTCCATGCTTCTGATTCTGATTCCCTGCCTTTGATTCCCCATCTCTGATTCCGCACATCTGATTCCCTGCCTCTGATTCCCCATCTCTGATTCCCCATATCTGATTCCCCGCCTCTGTTTCCCCGCCTCTGATTCCCCGCCTCTGTTTCCCAATATCTAAGTCCCCGCCTCTGATTCCCCAACTCTGATTCCCCACCTCTGATTCCCCAGCTCTGATTCCCCGCCTCTGATTCCCTGCATCTGATTCCCTGCATCTGATTCCAAGCCTCTGATTCCCTGCCTCTGATTCCCAACCTCTGATTCCCCACCTCTGATTCCCCATATCTGATTCCCAGCCTCTGTTTCCCCGCCTCTGATTCCCCGCCTCTGTTTCCCCATATCTGATTCCCGGACTCTGATTCCCCGCCTCTGATTCCCTGCCTCTGATTCCCCATCTCCGATTCCGCACATCTGATTCCCTGCCTCTGATTCCCCGCCTCTGATTCCCCGCCTCTGATTCCATGCCTCTGATTCCCAACCTCTGATTCCCCACCTCTGATTCCCCGTGTTTGATTCCCCGCCTCTGTTCCCCGCCTCTGATTCCCCGCCTCTGATTCCCCAACTCTAATTCCCCGCCTCTGATTCCCCATATCTGATTCCCTGCCTCTGTTTCCCCGCCTCTGATTCCCCGCCCCTGTTTCCCCATATCTGATTCCCTGCCTCTGATTCCCCAACTTTGATTCACAGCCTCTGATTCCCCAGCTCTGATTCCCCGCCTCTGATTCCCCGTGTTTGATTCCCAGCCTCCGATTCCCGGCCTCTGATTCCCCATCTCTGATTCACCGCCTTTGATTCGCCACCTCTGATTCCCCATATCTGATTCCCCGCCTCTGTTTCCCCGCCTCTGATTCCCCGCCTCTGATTCCCCATATCTCATTCCCCGCCTCTGAATCCCCATCTCTGATTCCCGGACTCTGATTCCCCACCTCTGATTCCCGGCCTCTTATTCCCGGCATCTGATTCCGGCCTCTGATTCCCGGCCTCTGATTCCCTGCTTCTGATTCTGATTCCCTGCCTTTGATTCCCCATCTCTGATTCCACACATCTCATTCCCTGCCTCTGATTCCCCACCTCTGATTCCCCATATCTGAATCCCCGCCTCTGTTTCCCCGTCTCTGATTCCCCGCCTCTGTTTCCCCATATCTAAGTCCCCGCCTCTGATTCCCCAACTTTGATTCCCCACCTCTGATTCCCCAGCTCTGATTCCCGGCTCTGATTCCCCACCTCTGATTCCCCATACCTGATTCCCAGCCTCTGTTTCCCCGCCTCTGATTCCCCGCTTCTGTTTCCCCATATCTGATTCCCGGCCTCTGATTCCCTGCCTCTGATTCCCCGCCTCTGATTCCCTGCCTCTGATTCCCCATCTCCGATTCCGCACATCTGATTCCCTGCCTCTCATTCCCCGCCTCTGATTCCCTGCCTCTGATTCCCAACCTCTGATTCCCCACCTCTGATTCCCCGTGTTTGATTTCCCGCCTCTGTTTCCCCGCCTCTGATTCCCCGCCTCTGATTCCCCAACTCTAATTCCCCGCCTCTGATTCCCCATATCTGATTCCCCGCCTCTGTTTCCCCGCCTCTGATTCCCCGCCCCTGTTTCCCCATATCTGATTCCCTGCCTCTGATTCCCCAACTTTGATTCCCAGATTCTGATTCCCCAGCTCTGATTCCCCGCCTCTGATTCCCCGCATCTGATTCCCTGCCTCTGATTCCCGGCCTCTGATTCCCCATCTCTGATTCAACGCCTTTGATTCGCCACCTCTGATTCCCCATATCTGATTCCCCGCATCTGTTTCCCCGCCTCTGATTCCCCGCCTCTGATTCCCCATATCTCATTCCCCGCCTCTGAATCCCCATCTCTGATTCCCGGACTCTGATTCCCCACCTCTGATTCCCGGCCTCTTATTCCCGGCATCTGATTCCGGCCTCTGATTCCCGGCCTCTGACTCCCTGCTTCTGATTCTGATTCCCTGCCTCTGATTCCCCATCTCTGATTCCGCACATCTGATTCCCTGCCTCTGATTCCCCACCTCTGATTCCCCATATCTGACTCCCCGCCTCTGTTTCCCCGCCTGTGATTCCCCGCCTTTGTTTCCCAATATCTAAGTCCCCGCCTCTGATTCCCAAACTCTGATTCCCCACCTCTGATTCCCCGCATCTGATTCCCTGCATCTGATTCCAAGCCTCTGATTCCCTGCCTCTGATTCCCAACCTCTGATTCCCCACCTCTGATTCCCCATATCTGATTCCCCGCCTCTGTTTCCCCGCCTCTGATTCCCCACCTCTGTTTCCCCATATCTGATTCCCGGCCTCTTATTCCCCGCCTCTGATTCCCCACCTCTGATTCCCTACCTCTGATTACCCATCTGCGATTCCGCACATCTGACTCCCTGCCTCTGATTCCCCGCCTCTGATTCCCTGCCTCTGATTCCCAACCTCTGATTCCCCACCTCTGATTCCCCATATCTGATTCCCCGCCTCTTATTCCCGGCATCTGATTCCGGCCTCTGATTCCCGGCCTCTGATTCCCTGCTTCTGATTCTGATTCCCTGCCTCTGATTCCCCATCTCTGATTCCGCACATCTGATTCCCTGCCTCTGATTCCCCACCTCTGATTCCCCATATCTGACTCCCCGCCTCTGTTTCCCCGCCTCTGATTCCCCGCCTTTGTTTCCCAATATCTAAGTCCCCGCCTCTGATTCCCAAACTCTGATTCCCCACCTCTGATTCCCCGCATCTGATTCCCTGCATCTGATTCCAAGCCTCTGATTCCCTGCCTCTGATTCCCAACCTCTGATTCCCCACCTCTGATTCCCCATATCTGATTCCCCGCCTCTGTTTCCCCGCCTCTGATTCCCCACCTCTGTTTCCCCATATCTGATTCCCGGCCTCTTATTCCCCGCCTCTGATTCCCCACCTCTGATTCCCTACCTCTGATTACCCATCTGCGATTCCGCACATCTGACTCCCTGCCTCTGATTCCCCGCCTCTGATTCCCTGCCTCTGATTCCCAACCTCTGATTCCCCACCTCTGATTCCCCATATCTGATTCCCCGCCTCTGTTTCCCCGCCTCTGATTCCCCTCCTCTGATTCCCCAACTCTAATTCCCCGCCTCTGAATCCCCATCTCTGATTCCCGGACTCTGATTCCCCACCTCTGATTCCCGGCCTCTTATTCCCGGCATCTGATTCCGGCCTCTGATTCCCGGCCTCTGATTCCCTGCTTCTGATTCTGATTCCCTGCCTCTGATTCCCCATCTCTGATTCCGCACATCTGATTCCCTGCCTCTGATTCCCCACCTCTGATTCCCCATATCTGACTCCCCGCCTCTGTTTCCCCGCCTCTGATTCCCCGCCTTTGTTTCCCAATATCTAAGTCCCCGCCTCTGATTCCCAAACTCTGATTCCCCACCTCTGATTCCCCGCATCTGATTCCCTGCATCTGATTCCAAGCCTCTGATTCCCTGCCTCTGATTCCCAACCTCTGATTCCCCACCTCTGATTCCCCATATCTGATTCCCCGCCTCTGTTTCCCCGCCTCTGATTCCCCACCTCTGTTTCCCCATATCTGATTCCCGGCCTCTTATTCCCCGCCTCTGATTCCCCACCTCTGATTCCCTACCTCTGATTACCCATCTGCGATTCCGCACATCTGACTCCCTGCCTCTGATTCCCCGCCTCTGATTCCCTGCCTCTGATTCCCAACCTCTGATTCCCCACCTCTGATTCCCCATATCTGATTCCCCGCCTCTGTTTCCCCGCCTCTGATTCCCCTCCTCTGATTCCCCAACTCTAATTCCCCGCCTCTGATTCCCCAGCTCTGATTCCCCGTGTTTGATTCCCTGCCTCTGATTCCCTGCCCTGATTCCCCATCTCTGTTTCACCGCCTTTGATTCGCCACCTCCGATTCCCCATATCTGATTCCCCGCCTCTGTTTCGCCGCCTCTGATTCCCTGCCTCTGATTCCCAACCTCTGATTCCACACCTCTGATTCCCCATATCTGATTCCCCGCCTCTGTTTCCCCTCCTCTGATTCCCTGCCCTTGTTTGCCCATATCTGATTCCCTGCCTCTGATTCCCCAACTCTGATTCCCCGCCTCTGATTCCCCAGCTCTGATTCCCCGCCTCTGATTTCCCGTGTTTGATTCCTTGCCTCTGATTCCCCGCCTCTGATTCCCCATCTCTGATTCACCGCCTTTGATTCGCCACCTCTGATTCCACATATCTGATTCCCCACCTCTGTTTCCCCGCCTCTGATTCCCCGCCTCTGATTCTCCATATCTCATTCCCCGCCTCTGAATCCCCATCTCTGATTCCCGGACTCTGATTCCCCACCTCTGATTCCCGGCCTCTTATTCCCAGCATCTGATTCCCGGCCTCTGATTCCCGGCCTCTGATTCCCCGCTTCTGATTCTGATTCGCTGCCTCTGATTCCCCATCTCTGATTCTGCACATCTGATTCCCTGCCTCTGATTCCCCACCTCTGATTCCCCATATCTGATTTCCCGCCTCTGTTTCCCCGCCTCTGATTCCCCGCCTCTGTTTCCCCATATCTAATTCCCAACCTCTGATGCCCCAACTCTGATTCCCTGCCTCTGATTCCCCGCGTTCTATTCCCTGCCTCTGATTCCCCGCCTGTGATTCCCCATCTCTGATTCACCACCTCTGATTCCCCAGCTCTGATTCCCCATATCTAATTCCCCGCCTCTGTTTGCCCGCCTCTGATTCCCCGCCTCTGTTTCCCCATATCTGATTCCACGCCTCTGAATCCCCAACTCTGATTCCCTGCCTCTGATTCCCCAGCTCTGATTCCCCGCCTTTGATTCCCCCCGTCTGATTCCCAGCCTCTGAATCCCCGTGCCTGATTTCCTGCGTCTGATTCCCCGCCTCTGATTCCCCATCTCTGATTCCCCGCCTCTGATTCCCCATCTCTGATTCCCCGCCTCTGATTCCCCAACTCTGATTCCCCGCCTCTGATTCCCCAGCTCTGATTCCCCGCCTCTGATTCCCCGTGTTTGATTCCCTGCCTCTGATTCCCCGCCTCTTATTCCCCATCTCTGATTCACCGCCTTTGATTCGCCACCTCTGATTCCCCATATCTGATTCCTCGCCTCTGTTTCCCCGCCTCTGATTCCCCGCCTCTGATTCCCCATATCTCATTCCCCGCCTCTGATTCCCCATCTCTGATTCCCAGACTCTGATTCCCCACCTCTGATTCCCAGCCTCTTATTCCCGGCATCTGATTCCGGCCTCTGATTCCCGGCCTCTGATTCCATGCTTCTGATTCTGATTCCCTGCCTTTGATTCCCCATCTCTGATTCCGCACATCTGATTCCCTGCCTCTGATTCCCCATCTCTGATTCCCCATATCTGATTCCCCGCCTCTGTTTCCCCGCCTCTGATTCCCCGCCTCTGTTTCCCAATATCTAAGTCCCCGCCTCTGATTCCCCAACTCTGATTCCCCACCTCTGATTCCCCAGCTCTGATTCCCCGCCTCTGATTCCCTGCATCTGATTCCCTGCTTCTGATTCCAAGCCTCTGATTCCCTGCCTCTGATTCCCAACCTCTGATTCCCCACCTCTGATTCCCCATATCTGATTCCCAGCCTCTGTTTCCCCGCCTCTGATTCCCCGCCTCTGTTTCCCCATATCTGATTCCCGGACTCTGATTCCCCGCCTCTGATTCCCTGCCTCTGATTCCCCATCTCCGATTCCGCACATCTGATTCCCTGCCTCTGATTCCCCGCCTCTGATTCCCCGCCTCTGATTCCATGCCTCTGATTCCCAACCTCTGATTCCCCACCTCTGATTCCCCGTGTTTGATTCCCCGCCTCTGTTTCCCCGCCTCTGATTCCCCGCCTCTGATTCCCCAACTCTAATTCCCCGCCTCTGATTCCCCATATCTGATTCCCTGCCTCTGTTTCCCCGCCTCTGATTCCCCGCCCCTGTTTCCCCATATCTGATTCCCTGCCTCTGAATCCCCATCTCTGATTCCCGGACTCAGATTCTCCAACTCTAATTCCCCGTGTTTGAGTCCCCGCCTCTGTTTCCCCACCTCTGATTCCCCGCCTCTGATTCCCCAACTCTAATTCCCCGCCTCTGATTCCCCATATCTGATTCCCCGCCTCTGTTTCCCCGCCTCTGATTCCCCAACTTTGATTCCCAGACTCTGATTCCCCAGCTCTGATTCCCCGCCTCTGATTCCCCGCATCTGATTCCCTGCATCTGATTTCCAACCTCTGATTCCCCACCTCTGATTCCCCGTGTTTGATTCCCCGCCTCTGTTTCCCCGCCACTGATTCCCCGCCTCTGATTCCCCAACTCTAATTCCACGCCTCTGATTCCCCATATCTGATTCCCCGCCTCTGTTTCCCCGCCTCTAATTCCCCGCCCCTGTTTCCCCATATCTGATTCCCTGACTCTGATTCCCCAACTTTGATTCCCAGCCTCTGATTCCCCAGCTCTGATTCCCCGCCTCTAATTCCCCGTGTTTGATTCCCTGCCTCTGATTCCCCGCCTCTGATTCCCCATCTCTGATTCACCGCCTTTGATTCGCCACCTCTGATTCCCCATATCTGATTCCCCACCTCTGTTTCCCCGCCTCTGATTCCCCGCCTCTGATTCTCCATATCTCATTCCCCGCCTCTGACTCCCCATCTCTGATTCCCGGACTCTGATTCCCCACCTCTGATTCCCGGCCTCTTATTCCCAGCATCTGATTCCAGGCCTCTGATTCCCGGCCTCTGACTCCCCGCTTCTGATTCTGATTCCCTGCCTCTGATTCCCCATCTCTGATTCCGCACATCTGATTACCTGCCTCTGATTCCCCACCTCTGATTCCCCATATCTGATTCCCCGCCTCTGTTTCCACGCCTCTGATTCCCCGCCTCTGTTTCCCCATATCTAATTCCCCACCTCTGATGCCCCAACTCTGATTCCCCGCCTCTGATTCCCCAGCTCTGATTCCCCGCCTCTGATTCCCTGCATCCGATTCCCCATATCTGATTCCCCGCCTCTGTTTCCCCGCCCCTGATTCCCCGCCTCTGTTTCCCCATATCTGATTATCCGCCTCTGATTCCCAACTATGATTCCCCGCCTCTGAATCCCCGCGTCTGATTCCCTGCCTCTGCTTCCCCGCCTCTGATTCCCCAACTCTGATTCCCCGCCTCTGATTCCCCAGCTCTGATTCCCCGCCTCTTATTCCCCGTGTTTGATTCCCTGCCTCTGATTCCCGGCCTCTGATTCCCCATCTCTGATTCACCGCCTTTGATTCGCCACCTCTGATTCCCCATATCTGATTCCCCGCATCTGTTTCCCCGCCTCTGATTCCCCGCCTCTGATTCCCCATATCTCATTCCCCGCCTCTGAATCCCCATCTCTGATTCCCGGACTCTGATTCCCCACCTCTGATTCCCGGCCTCTTATTCCCGGCATCTGATTCCGGCCTCTGATTCCCGGCCTCTGATTCCCTGCTTCTGATTCTGATTCCCTGCCTCTGATTCCCCATCTCTGATTCCGCACATCTGATTCCCTGCCTCTGATTCCCCACCTCTGATTCCCCATATCTGACTCCCCGCCTCTGTTTCCCCGCCTCTGATTCCCCGCCTTTGTTTCCCAATATCTAAGTCCCCGCCTCTGATACCCAAACTCTGATTCCCCACCTCTGATTCCCCGCATCTGATTCCCTGCATCTGATTCCAAGCCTCTGATTCCCTGCCTCTGATTCCCAACCTCTGATTCCCCACCTCTGATTCCCCATATCTGATTCCCCGCCTCTGTTTCCCCGCCTCTGATTCCCCACCTCTGTTTCCCCATATCTGATTCCCGGCCTCTTATTCCCCGCCTCTGATTCCCCACCTCTGATTCCCTACCTCTGATTACCCATCTGCGATTCCGCACATCTGACTCCCTGCCTCTGATTCACCGCCTCTGATTCCCTGCCTCTGATTCCCAACCTCTGATTCCCCACCTCTGATTCCCCATATCTGATTCCCCGCCTCTGTTTCCCCGCCTCTGATTCCCCTCCTCTGATTCCCCAACTCTAATTCCCCGCCTCTGATTCCCCAGCTCTGATTCCCCGTGTTTGATTCCCTGCCTCTGATTCCCTGCCCTGATTCCCCATCTCTGTTTCACCGCCTTTGATTCGCCACCACCGATTCCCCATATCTGATTCCCCGCCTCTGTTTCGCCGCCTCTGATTCCCTGCCTCTGATTCCCAACCTCTGATTCCACACCTCTGATTCCCCATATCTGATTCCCCGCCTCTGTTTCCCCTCCTCTGATTCCCTGCCCTTGTTTGCCCATATCTGATTCCCTGCCTCTGATTCCCCAACTCTGATTCCCCGCCTCTGATTCCCCAGCTCTGATTCCCCGCCTCTGATTTCCCGTGTTTGATTCCTTGCCTCTGATTCCCCGCCTCTGATTCCCCATCTCTGATTCACCGCCTTTGATTCGCCACCTCTGATTCCACATATCTGATTCCCCACCTCTGTTTCCCCGCCTCTGATTCCCCGCCTCTGATTCTCCATATCTCATTCCCCGCCTCTGAATCCCCATCTCTGAATCCCGGACTCTGATTCCCCACCTCTGATTCCCGGCCTCTTATTCCCAGCATCTGATTCCCGGCCTCTGATTCCCGGCCTCTGATTCCCCGCTTCTGATTCTGATTCGCTGCCTCTGATTCCCCATCTCTGATTCTGCACATCTGATTCCCTGCCTCTGATTCCCCACCTCTGATTCCCCATATCTGATTTCCCGCCTCTGTTTCCCCGCCTCTGATTCCCCACCTCTGTTTCCCCATATCTAATTCCCAACCTCTGATGCCCCAACTCTGATTCCCTGCCTCTGATTCCCCGCGTTCTATTCCCTGCCTCTGATTCCCCGCCTGTGATTCCCCATCTCTGATTCACCACCTCTGATTCCCCAGCTCTGATTCCCCATATCTAATTCCCCGCCTCTGTTTGCCCGCCTCTGATTCCCCGCCTCTGTTTCCCCATATCTGATTCCCCGCCTCTGAATCCCCAACTCTGATTCCCTGCCTCTGATTCCCCAGCTCTGATTCCCCGCCTTTGATTCCCCCCGTCTGATTCCCAGCCTCTGAATCCCCGTGTCTGATTTCCTGCGTCTGATTCCCCGCCTCTGATTCCCCATCTCTGATTCCCCGCCTCTGATTCCCCATCTCTGATTCCCCGCCTCTGATTCCCCAACTCTGATTCCCCGCCTCTGATTCCCCAGCTCTGATTCCCCGCCTCTGATTCCCCGTGTTTGATTCCCTGCCTCTGATTCCCCGCCTCTTATTCCCCATCTCTGATTCACCGCCTTTGATTCGCCACCTCTGATTCCCCATATCTGATTCCTCGCCTCTGTTTCCCCGCCTCTGATTCCCCGCCTCTGATTCCCCATATCTCATTCCCCGCCTCTGATTCCCCATCTCTGATTCCCGGACTCTGATTCCCCACCTCTGATTCCCAGCCTCTTATTCCCGGCATCTGATTCCGGCCTCTGATTCCCGGCGTCTGATTCCATGCTTCTGATTCTGATTCCCTGCCTTTGATTCCCCATCTCTGATTCCGCACATCTGATTCCCTGCCTCTGATTCCCCATCTCTGATTCCCCATATCTGATTCCCCGCCTCTGTTTCCCCGCCTCTGATTCCCCGCCTCTGTTTCCCAATATCTAAGTCCCCGCCTCTGATTCCCCAACTCTGATTCCCCACCTCTGATTCCCCAGCTCTGATTCCCCGCCTCTGATTCCCTGCATCTGATTCCCTGCATCTGATTCCAAGCCTCTGATTCCCTGCCTCTGATTCCCAACCTCTGATTCCCCACCTCTGATTCCCCATATCTGATTCCCAGCCTCTGTTTCCCCGCCTCTGATTCCCCGCCTCTGTTTCCCCATATCTGATTCCCGGACTCTGATTCCCCGCCTCTGATTCCCTGCCTCTGATTCCCCATCTCCGATTCCGCACATCTGATTCCCTGCCTCTGATTCCCCGCCTCTGATTCCCCGCCTCTGATTCCATGCCTCTGATTCCCAACCTCTGATTCCCCACCTCTGATTCCCCGTGTTTGATTCCCCGCCTCTGTTCCCCGCCTCTGATTCCCCGCCTCTGATTCCCCAACTCTAATTCCCCGCCTCTGATTCCCCATATCTGATTCCCTGCCTCTGTTTCCCCGCCTCTGATTCCCCGCCCCTGTTTCCCCATATCTGATTCCCTGCCTCTGATTCCCCAACTTTGATTCACAGCCTCTGATTCCCCAGCTCTGATTCCCCGCCTCTGATTCCCCGTGTTTGATTCCCAGCCTCCGATTCCCGGCCTCTGATTCCCCATCTCTGATTCACCGCCTTTGATTCGCCACCTCTGATTCCCCATATCTGATTCCCCGCCTCTGTTTCCCCGCCTCTGATTCCCCGCCTCTGATTCCCCATATCTCATTCCCCGCCTCTGAATCCCCATCTCTGATTCCCGGACTCTGATTCCCCACCTCTGATTCCCGGCCTCTTATTCCCGGCATCTGATTCCGGCCTCTGATTCCCGGCCTCTGATTCCCTGCTTCTGATTCTGATTCCCTGCCTTTGATTCCCCATCTCTGATTCCACACATCTCATTCCCTGCCTCTGATTCCCCACCTCTGATTCCCCATATCTGAATCCCCGCCTCTGTTTCCCCGTCTCTGATTCCCCGCCTCTGTTTCCCCATATCTAAGTCCCCGCCTCTGATTCCCCAACTTTGATTCCCCACCTCTGATTCCCCAGCTCTGATTCCCGGCTCTGATTCCCCACCTCTGATTCCCCATACCTGATTCCCAGCCTCTGTTTCCCCGCCTCTGATTCCCCGCTTCTGTTTCCCCATATCTGATTCCCGGCCTCTGATTCCCTGCCTCTGATTCCCCGCCTCTGATTCCCTGCCTCTGATTCCCCATCTCCGATTCCGCACATCTGATTCCCTGCCTCTCATTCCCCGCCTCTGATTCCCTGCCTCTGATTCCCAACCTCTGATTCCCCACCTCTGATTCCCCGTGTTTGATTTCCCGCCTCTGTTTCCCCGCCTCTGATTCCCCGCCTCTGATTCCCCAACTCTAATTCCCCGCCTCTGATTCCCCATATCTGATTCCCCGCCTCTGTTTCCCCGCCTCTGATTCCCCGCCCCTGTTTCCCCATATCTGATTCCCTGCCTCTGATTCCCCAACTTTGATTCCCAGATTCTGATTCCCCAGCTCTGATTCCCCGCCTCTGATTCCCCGCATCTGATTCCCTGCCTCTGATTCCCGGCCTCTGATTCCCCATCTCTGATTCAACGCCTTTGATTCGCCACCTCTGATTCCCCATATCTGATTCCCCGCATCTGTTTCCCCGCCTCTGATTCCCCGCCTCTGATTCCCCATATCTCATTCCCCGCCTCTGAATCCCCATCTCTGATTCCCGGACTCTGATTCCCCACCTCTGATTCCCGGCCTCTTATTCCCGGCATCTGATTCCGGCCTCTGATTCCCGGCCTCTGACTCCCTGCTTCTGATTCTGATTCCCTGCCTCTGATTCCCCATCTCTGATTCCGCACATCTGATTCCCTGCCTCTGATTCCCCACCTCTGATTCCCCATATCTGACTCCCCGCCTCTGTTTCCCCGCCTGTGATTCCCCGCCTTTGTTTCCCAATATCTAAGTCCCCGCCTCTGATTCCCAAACTCTGATTCCCCACCTCTGATTCCCCGCATCTGATTCCCTGCATCTGATTCCAAGCCTCTGATTCCCTGCCTCTGATTCCCAACCTCTGATTCCCCACCTCTGATTCCCCATATCTGATTCCCCGCCTCTGTTTCCCCGCCTCTGATTCCCCACCTCTGTTTCCCCATATCTGATTCCCGGCCTCTTATTCCCCGCCTCTGATTCCCCACCTCTGATTCCCTACCTCTGATTACCCATCTGCGATTCCGCACATCTGACTCCCTGCCTCTGATTCCCCGCCTCTGATTCCCTGCCTCTGATTCCCAACCTCTGATTCCCCACCTCTGATTCCCCATATCTGATTCCCCGCCTCTGTTTCCCCGCCTCTGATTCCCCTCCTCTGATTCCCCAACTCTAATTCCCCGCCTCTGATTCCCCAGCTCTGATTCCCCGTGTTTGATTCCCTGCCTCTGATTCCCTGCCCTGATTCCCCATCTCTGTTTCACCGCCTTTGATTCGCCACCTCCGATTCCCCATATCTGATACCCCGCCTCTGTTTCGCCGCCTCTGATTCCCTGCCTCTGATTCCCAACCTCTGATTCCACACCTCTGATTCCCCATATCTGATTCCCCTCCTCTGTTTCCCCTCCTCTGATTCCCTGCCCTTGTTTGCCCATATCTGATTCCCTGCCTCTGATTCCCCAACTCTGATTCCCCGCCTCTGATTCCCCAGCTCTGATTCCCCGCCTCTGATTTCCCGTGTTTGATTCCTTGCCTCTGATTCCCCGCCTCTGATTCCCCATCTCTGATTCACCGCCTTTGATTCGCCACCTCTGATTCCACATATCTGATTCCCCACCTCTGTTTCCCCGCCTCTGATTCCCCGCCTCTGATTCTCCATATCTCATTCCCCGCCTCTGAATCCCCATCTCTGATTCCCGGACTCTGATTCCCCACCTCTGATTCCCGGCCTCTTATTCCCAGCATCTGATTCCCGGCCTCTGATTCCCGGCCTCTGATTCCCCGCTTCTGATTCTGATTCGCTGCCTCTGATTCCCCATCTCTGATTCTGCACATCTGATTCCCTGCCTCTGATTCCCCACCTCTGATTCCCCATATCTGATTTCCCGCCTCTGTTTCCCCGCCTCTGATTCCCCGCCTCTGTTTCCCCATATCTAATTCCCAACCTCTGATGCCCCAACTCTGATTCCCTGCCTCTGATTCCCCGCGTTCTATTCCCTGCCTCTGATTCCCCGCCTGTGATTCCCCATCTCTGATTCACCACCTCTGATTCCCCAGCTCTGATTCCCCATATCTAATTCCCCGCCTCTGTTTGCCCGCCTCTGATTCCCCGCCTCTGTTTCCCCATATCTGATTCCACGCCTCTGAATCCCCAACTCTGATTCCCTGCCTCTGATTCCCCAGCTCTGATTCCCCGCCTTTGATTCCCCCCGTCTGATTCCCAGCCTCTGAATCCCCGTGTCTGATTTCCTGCGTCTGATTCCCCGCCTCTGATTCCCCATCTCTGATTCCCCGCCTCTGATTCCCCATCTCTGATTCCCCGCCTCTGATTCCCCAACTCTGATTCCCCGCCTCTGATTCCCCAGCTCTGATTCCCCGCCTCTGATTCCCCGTGTTTGATTCCCTGCCTCTGATTCCCCGCCTCTTATTCCCCATCTCTGATTCACCGCCTTTGATTCGCCACCTCTGATTCCCCATATCTGATTCCTCGCCTCTGTTTCCCCGCCTCTGATTCCCCGCCTCTGATTCCCCATATCTCATTCCCCGCCTCTGATTCCCCATCTCTGATTCCCAGACTCTGATTCCCCACCTCTGATTCCCAGCCTCTTATTCCCGGCATCTGATTCCGGCCTCTGATTCCCGGCCTCTGATTCCATGCTTCTGATTCTGATTCCCTGCCTTTGATTCCCCATCTCTGATTCCGCACATCTGATTCCCTGCCTCTGATTCCCCATCTCTGATTCCCCATATCTGATTCCCCGCCTCTGTTTCCCCGCCTCTGATTCCCCGCCTCTGTTTCCCAATATCTAAGTCCCCGCCTCTGATTCCCCAACTCTGATTCCCCACCTCTGATTCCCCAGCTCTGATTCCCCGCCTCTGATTCCCTGCATCTGATTCCCTGCATCTGATTCCAAGCCTCTGATTCCCTGCCTCTGATTCCCAACCTCTGATTCCCCACCTCTGATTCCCCATATCTGATTCCCAGCCTCTGTTTCCCCGCCTCTGATTCCCCGCCTCTGTTTCCCCATATCTGATTCCCGGACTCTGATTCACCGCCTCTGATTCCCTGCCTCTGATTCCCCATCTCCGATTCCGCACATCTGATTCCCTGCCTCTGATTCCCCGCCTCTGATTCCCCGCCTCTGATTCCATGCCTCTGATTCCCAACCTCTGATTCCCCACCTCTGATTCCCCGTGTTTGATTCCCCGCCTCTGTTTCCCCGCCTCTGATTCCCCGCCTCTGATTCCCCAACTCTAATTCCCCGCCTCTGATTCCCCATATCTGATTCCCTGCCTCTGTTTCCCCGCCTCTGATTCCCCGCCCCTGTTTCCCCATATCTGATTCCCTGCCTCTGATTCCCCAACTTTGATTCACAGCCTCTGATTCCCCAGCTCTGATTCCCCGCCTCTGATTCCCCGTGTTTGATTCCCTGCCTCCGATTCCCGGCCTCTGATTCCCCATCTCTGATTCACCGCCTTTGATTCGCCACCTCTGATTCCCCATATCTGATTCCCCGCCTCTGTTTCCCCGCCTCTGATTCCCCGCCTCTGATTCCCCATATCTCATTCCCCGCCTCTGAATCCCCATCTCTGATTCCCGGACTCTGATTCCCCACCTCTGATTCCCGGCCTCTTATTCCCGGCATCTAATTCCGGCCTCTGATTCCCGGCCTCTGATTCCCTGCTTCTGATTCTGATTCCCTGCCTTTGATTCCCCATCTCTGATTCCGCACATCTCATTCCCTGCCTCTGATTCCCCATCTCTGATTCCCCATATCTGATTCCCCGCCTCTGTTTCCCCGCCTCTGATTCCCCGTCTCTGTTTCCCAATATCTAAGTCCCCGCCTCTGATTCCCCAACTCTGATTCCCCACCTCTGATTCCCCAGCTCTGATTCCCCGCCTCTGAATCCCCGCATCTGATTCCCTGCATCTGATTCCAAGCCTCTGATTCCCTGCCTCTGATTCCCAACCTCTGATTCCCCACCTCTGATTCCCCATATCTGATTCCCAGCCTCTGTTTCCCCGCCTCTGATTCCCCGCCTCTGTTTCCCCATATCTGATTCCCGGCCTCTGATTCCCCGCCTCTGATTCCCCGCCTCTGATTCCCTGCCTCTGATTCCCAATCTCCGGTTCCGCACATCTGATTCCCTGCCTCTGATTCCCCGCCTCTGATTCCCCGCCTCTGATTCCCTGCCTCTGATTCCCAACCTCTGATTCCCCACCTCTGATTCCCCGTGTTTCATTCCCCGCCTCTGTTTCCCCACCTCTGATTCCCCGCCTCTGATTCCCCAACTCTAATTCCCCGCCTCTGATTCCCCATATCTGATTCCCCGCCTCTGTTTCCCCACCTCTGATTCCCCGCCCCTGTTTCCCCATATCTGATTTCCTGCCTCTGATTCCACAACTTTGATTCCCAGCCTCTGATTCCCCAGCTCTGATTCCCCGCCTCTGATTCCCCGTGTTTGATTCCCTGCCTCTGATTCCCCGCCTCTGATTCCCCATCTCTGATTCACCGCCTTTGATTCGCCACCTCTGATTCCCCATATCTGATTCCCCACCTCTGTTTCCCCGCCTCTGATTCCCCGCCTCTGATTCTCCATATCTCATTCCCCACCTCTGAATCCCCATCTCTGATTCCCGGACTCAGATTCTCCAACTCTAATTCCCCGTGTTTGAGTCCCCGCCTCTGTTTCCCCACCTCTGATTCCCCGCCTCTGATTCCCCAACTCTAATTCCCCGCCTCTGATTCCCCATATCTGATTCCCCGCCTCTGTTTCCCCGCCTCTGATTCCCCGCCCCTGTTTCCCCATATCTGATTCCCCGCCTCTGTTTCCCCGCCCCTGATTCCCCGCCTCTGTTTCCCCATATCTGATTATCCGCCTCTGATTCCCAACTATGATTCCCCGCCTCTGAATCCCCGCGTCTGATTCCCTGCCTCTGCTTCCCCGCCTCTGATTCCCCAACTCTGATTCCCCAGCTCTGATTCCCCGCCTCTGATTCCCCGTGTTTGATTCCCTGCCTCTGATTCCCGGCCTCTGATTCCCCATCTCTGATTCACCGCCTTTAATTCGCCACCTCTGATTCCCCATATCTGATTCCCCGCATCTGTTTCCCCGCCTCTGATTCCCCGCCTCTGATTCCCCATATCTCATTCCCCGCCTCTGAATCCCCATCTCTGATTCCCGGACTCTGATTCCCCACCTCTGATTCCCGGCCTCTTATTCCCGGCATCTGATTCCGGCCTCTGATTCCCGGCCTCTGATTCCCTGCTTCTGATTCTGATTCCCTGCCTCTGATTCCCCATCTCTGATTCCGCACATCTGATTCCCTGCCTCTGATTCCCCACCTCTGATTCCCCATATCTGACTCCCCGCCTCTGTTTCCCCACCTCTGATTCCCCGCCTTTGTTTCCCAATATCTAAGTCCCCGCCTCTGATTCCCCAACTCTGATTCCCCACCTCTGATTCCCCAGCTCTGATTCCCCGCCTCTGATTCCCCGCATCTGATTCCCTGCATCTGATTCCAAGCCTCTGATTCCCTGCCTCTGATTCCCAACCTCTGATTCCCCAACTCTGATTCCCCATATCTGATTCGCCGCCTCTGTTTCCCCGCCTCTGATTCCCCACCTCTGTTTCCCCATATCTGATTCCCGGCCTCTTATTCCCCGCCTCTGATTCCCCACCTCTGATTCCCTACCTCTGATTACCCATCTCCGATTCCGCATATCTGATTCCCTGCCTCTGATTCCCCGCCTCTGATTCCCTGCCTCTGATTCCCAACCTCTGATTCCCCACCTCTGATTCCCCATATCTGATTCCCCGCCTCTGTTTCCCCGCCTCTGATTCCCCTCCTCTGATTCCCCAACTCTAATTCCCCGCCTCTGATTCCCCAGCTCTGATTCCCCGTGTTTGATTCCCTGCCTCTGATTCCCTGCCTCTGATTCCCCAGCTTCATTCCCCGCCTTTGATTCCCCCCGTCTGATTCCCAGCCTCTGAATCCCCGTGTCTGATAACCTGCCTCTGATTCCCCGCCTCTGATTCCCCATCTCAGATTCACCGCCTCTGATTCCCCACCTCTGATTCCCCATCTCTGATTCCGCACATCCGATTCCCTGCCTCTGATTCCCCGACTCTGATTCCCCACCTCTGATTCCCCAGCTCTGATTCCCCGCCTCTGATTCCCCAACTCTGATTCCCCGCCTCTGATTCCCCAGCTCTGATTCCCCGCCTCTGATTCCCCGTGTTTGATCCCCTGCCTCTGATTCCCCAGCTCTGATTCCCCATCTCTGATTCACCGCCTTTGATTCGCCACCTCTGATTCCCCATATCTGATTCCTCGCCACTGTTTCCCCGCCTCTGATTCCCCGCCTCTGATTCCCCATATCTCATTCCCCGCCTCTGATTCCCCATCTCTGATTCCCGGACTCTGATTCCCCACCTCTGATTCCCGACCTCTTATTCCCGGCATCTGATTCCGGCCTCTGATTCCCGGCCTCTGATTCCCGGCCTCTGATTCCCTGCTTCTGATTCTGATTCCCTGCCTCTGATTCCCCATTTCTGATTCCGCACATCTAATTCCCTGCCTCTGATTCCCCACCTCTGATTCCCCATATCTGAATCCCCGCCTCTGTTTCCCCGTCTCTGATTCCCCGCCTCTGTTTCCCCATATCTAAGTCCCCGCCTCTGATTCCCCAACTTTGATTCCCCACCTCTGATTCCCCAGCTCTGATTCCCCGCCTCTGATTCCCCACCTCTGATTCCCCATACCTGATTCCCAGCCTCTGTTTCCCCGCCTCTGATTCCCCGCTTCTGTTTCCCCATATCTGATTCCCGGCCTCTGATTCCCTGCCTCTGATTCCCCGCCTCTGATTCCCTGCCTCTGATTCCCCATCTCCGATTCCGCACATCTGATTCCCTGCCTCCCATTCCCCGCCTCTGATTCCCCGCCTCTGATTCCCTGCCTCTGATTCCCAACCTCTGAATCCCCACCTCTGATTCCCCGTGTTTGATTCCCCGCCTCTATTTCCCCGCCTCTGATTCCCCGCCTCTGATTCCCCAACTCTAATTCCCCGCCTCTGATTCCCCATATCTGATTCCCCGCCTCTGTTTCCCCGCCTCTGATTCCCCGCCCCTGTTTCCCCATATCTGATTCCCTGCCTCTGATTCCCCAACTTTGATTCCCAGACTCTGATTCCCCAGCTCTGATTCCCCGCCTCTGATTCCCCGCATCTGATTCCCTGCATCTGATTCCAAGCCTCTGATTCCCTGCCTCTGATTCCCAACCTCTGATTCCCCACCTCTGATTCCCCATATCTGATTCCCAGCCTCTGTTTCCCCGCCTCTGATTCCCCGCCTCTGTTTCCCCATATCTGATTCCCGGCCTCTGATTCCGGCCTCTGATTCCCGGCCTCTGATTCCCTGCTTCTGTTTCTGATTCCCTGCCTCTGATTCCCCATCTCTGATTCCGCACATCTGATTCCCTGCCTCTGATTCCCCACCTCTGATTCCCCATATCTGACTCCCCGCCTCTGTTTCCCCACCTCTGATTCCCCGCCTTTGTTTCCCAATATCTAAGTCCCCGCCTCTGATTCCCCAACTCTGATTCCCCACCTCTGATTCGCCAGCTCTGATTCCCCGCCTCTGATTCCCCGCATCTGATTCCCTGCATCTGATTCCAAGCCTCTGATTCCCTGCCTCTGATTCCCAACCTCTGATTCCCCAACTCTGATTCCCCATATCTGATTCCCCGCCTCTGTTTCCCCGCCTCTGATTCCCCACCTCTGTTTCCCCATATCTGATTCCCGGCCTCTTATTCCCCGCCTCTGATTCCCCACCTCTGATTCCCTACCTCTGATTACCCATCTCCGATTCCGCATATCTGATTCCCTGCCTCTGATTCCCCGCCTCTGATTCCCTGCCTCTGATTCCCAACCTCTGATTCCCCACCTCTGATTCCCCATATCTGATTCCCCGCCTCTGTTTCCCCGCCTCTGATTCCCCTCCTCTGATTCCCCAACTCTAATTCCCCGCCTCTGATTCCCCAGCTCTGATTCCCCGTGTTTGATTCCCTGCCTCTGATTCCCTGCCTCTGATTCCCCAGCTTCATTCCCCGCCTTTGATTCCCCCCGTCTGATTCCCAGCCTCTGAATCCCCGTGTCTGATAACCTGCCTCTGATTCCCGGCCTCTTATTCCCCGCCTCTGATTCCCCACCTCTGATTCCCTACCTCTGATTACCCATCTCCGATTCCGCATATCTGATTCCCTGCCTCTGATTCCCCGCCTCTGATTCCCTGCCTCTGATTCCCAACCTCTGATTCCCCACCTCTGATTCCCCATATCTGATTCCCCGCCTCTGTTTCCCCGCCTCTGATTCCCCTCCTCTGATTCCCCAACTCTAATTCCCCGCCTCTGATTCCCCAGCTCTGATTCCCCGTGTTTGATTCCCTGCCTCTGATTCCCTGCCTCTGATTCCCCAGCTTCATTCCCCGCCTTTGATTCCCCCCGTCTGATTCCCAGCCTCTGAATCCCCGTGTCTGATAACCTGCCTCTGATTCCCCGCCTCTGATTCCCCATCTCAGATTCACCGCCTCTGATTCCCCACCTCTGATTCCCCATCTCTGATTCCGCACATCCGATTCCCTGCCTCTGATTCCCCGACTCTGATTCCCCACCTCTGATTCCCCAGCTCTGATTCCCCGCCTCTGATTCCCCAACTCTGATTCCCCGCCTCTGATTCCCCAGCTCTGATTCCCCGCCTCTGATTCCCCGTGTTTGATCCCCTGCCTCTGATTCCCCAGCTCTGATTCCCCATCTCTGATTCACCGCCTTTGATTCGCCACCTCTGATTCCCCATATCTGATTCCTCGCCACTGTTTCCCCGCCTCTGATTCCCCGCCTCTGATTCCCCATATCTCATTCCCCGCCTCTGATTCCCCATCTCTGATTCCCGGACTCTGATTCCCCACCTCTGATTCCCGACCTCTTATTCCCGGCATCTGATTCCGGCCTCTGATTCCCGGCCTCTGATTCCCGGCCTCTGATTCCCTGCTTCTGATTCTGATTCCCTGCCTCTGATTCCCCATTTCTGATTCCGCACATCTAATTCCCTGCCTCTGATTCCCCACCTCTGATTCCCCATATCTGAATCCCCGCCTCTGTTTCCCCGTCTCTGATTCCCCGCCTCTGTTTCCCCATATCTAAGTCCCCGCCTCTGATTCCCCAACTTTGATTCCCCACCTCTGATTCCCCAGCTCTGATTCCCCGCCTCTGATTCCCCACCTCTGATTCCCCATACCTGATTCCCAGCCTCTGTTTCCCCGCCTCTGATTCCCCGCTTCTGTTTCCCCATATCTGATTCCCGGCCTCTGATTCCCTGCGTCTGATTCCCCGCCTCTGATTCCCTGCCTCTGATTCCCCATCTCCGATTCCGCACATCTGATTCCCTGCCTCCCATTCCCCGCCTCTGATTCCCCGCCTCTGATTCCCTGCCTCTGATTCCCAACCTCTGATTCCCCACCTCTGATTCCCCGTGTTTGATTCCCCGCCTCTATTTCCCCGCCTCTGATTCCCCGCCTCTGATTCCCCAACTCTAATTCCCCGCCTCTGATTCCCCATATCTGATTCCCCGCCTCTGTTTCCCCGCCTCTGATTCCCCGCCCCTGTTTCCCCATATCTGATTCCCTGCCTCTGATTCCCCAACTTTGATTCCCAGACTCTGATTCCCCAGCTCTGATTCCCCGCCTCTGATTCCCCGCATCTGATTCCCTGCATCTGATTCCAAGCCTCTGATTCCCTGCCTCTGATTCCCAACCTCTGATTCCCCACCTCTGATTCCCCATATCTGATTCCCAGCCTCTGTTTCCCCGCCTCTGATTCCCCGCCTCTGTTTCCCCATATCTGATTCCCGGCCTCTGATTCCCGCCTCTGATTCCCCGCCTCTGATTCCCTGCCTCTGATTCCCCGCCTCTGATTCCCCGCCGCTGATTCCCTGCCTCTGATTTCCAACCTCTGATTCCCCACCTCTGATTCCCCGTGTTTGATTCCCCGCCTCTGTTTCCCCGCCACTGATTCCCCGCCTCTGATTCCCCAACTCTAATTCCCCGCCTCTGATTCCCCATATCTGATTCCCCGCCTCTGTTTCCCCGCCTCTGATTCCCCGCCCCTGTTTCCCCATATCTGATTCCCTGACTCTGATTCCCCAACTTTGATTCCCAGCCTCTGATTCCCCAGCTCTGATTCCCCGCCTCTGATTCCCCGTGTTTGATTCCCTGCCTCTGATTCCCCGCCTCTGATTCCCCATCTCTGATTCACCGCCTTTGATTCGCCACCTCTGATTCCCCATATCTGATTCCCCACCTCTGTATCCCCGCCTCTGATTCCCCGCCTCTGAATCTCCATATCTCATTCCCCGCCTCTGACACCCCATCTCTGATTCCCGGACTCTGATTCCCCACCTCTGATTCCCGGCCTCTTATTCCCAGCATCTGATTCCAGGCCTCTGATTCCCGGCCTCTGACTCCCCGCTTCTGATTCTGATTCCCTGCCTCTGATTCCCCATCTCTGATTCCGCACATCTGATTACCTGCCTCTGATTCCCCACCTCTGATTCCCCATATCCGATTCCCCGCCTCTGTTTCCACGCCTCTGATTCCCCGCCTCTGTTTCCCCATATCTAATTCCCCACCTCTGATGCCCCAACTCTGATTCCCCGCCTCTGATTCCCCAGCTCTGATTCCCCGCCTCTGATTCCCTGCATCCGATTCCCCATATCTGATTCCCCGCCTCTGTTTCCTTGCCCCTGATTCCCCGCCTCTGTTTACCCATATCTGATTATCCGCCTCTGATTCCCAACTATGATTCCCTGCCTCTGAATCCCCGCGTCTGATTCCCTGCCTCTGCTTCCCCGCCTCTGATTCCCCAACTCTGATTCCCCGCCTCTGATTCCTCAGCTCTGATTCCCCGCCTCTGATTCCCCGTGTTTGATTCCCTGCCTCTGATTCCCGGCCTCTGATTCCCCATCTCTGATTCACCGCCTTTGATTCGCCACCTCTGATTCCCCATATCTGATTCCCCGCATCTGTTTCCCCGCCTCTGATTCCCCGCCTCTGATTCCCCATATCTCATTCCCCGCCTCTGAATCCCCATCTCTGATTCCCGGACTCTGATTCCCCACCTCTGATTCCCGGCCTCTTATTCCCGGCATCTGATTCCGGCCTCTGATTCCCGGCCTCTGATTCCCTGCTTCTGATTCTGATTCCCTGCCTCTGATTCCCCATCTCTGATTCCGCACATCTGATTCCCTGCCTCTGATTCCCCACCTCTGATTCCCCATATCTGACTCCCCGCCTCTGTTTCCCCGCCTCTGATTCCCCGCCTTTGTTTCCCAATATCTAAGTCCCCGCCTCTGATTCCCCAACTCTGATTCCCCACCTCTGATTCCCCAGCTCTGATTCCCCGCCTCTGATTCACCGCATCTGATTCCCTGCATCTGATTCCAAGCCTCTGATTCCCTGCCTCTGATTCCCAACCTCTGATTCCCCACCTCTGATTCCCCATATCTGATTCCCCGCCTCTGTTTCCCCGCCTCTGATTCCCCACCTCTGTTTCCCCATATCTGATTCCCGGCCTCTTATTCCCCGCCTCTGATTCCCTACCTCTGATTACCCATCTGCGATTCCGCACATCTGATTCCCTGCCTCTGATTCCCCGCCTCTGATTCCCTGCCTCTGATTCCCAACCTCTGATTCCCCACCTCTGATTCCCCATATCTGATTCCCCGCCTCTGTTTCCCCGCCTCTGATTCCCCTCCTCTGATTCCCCAACTCTAATTCCCCGCCTCTGATTCCCCAGCTCTGATTCCCCGTGTTTGATTCCCTGCCTCTGATTCCCTGCCCTGATTCCCCATCTCTGTTTCACCGCGTTTGATTCGCCACCTCTGATTCCCCATATCTGATTCCCCGCCTCTGTTTCGCCGCCTCTGATTCCCTGCCCTGATTCCCCATCTCTGATTCACCGCCTTTGATTCGCCACCTCTGTTTCCACATATCTGATTCCACACCTCTGTTTCCCCGCCTCTGATTCCTTGCCTCTGATTCTCCATATCTCATTCCCCGCCTCTGAATCCCCATCTCTGATTCCAGGACTCTGATTCCCCACCTCTGATTCCCGGCCTCTTATTCCCAGCATCTGATTCCCGGCCTCTGATTCCCGGCCTCTGATTCCCCGCTTCTGATTCTGATTCGCTGCCTCTGATTCCCCATCTCTGATTCTGCACATCTGATTCCCTGCCTCTGATTCCCCACCTCTGATTCCCCATATCTGATTTCCCGCCTCTGTTTCCCCGCCTCTGATTCCCCGCCTCTGTTACCCCATATCTAATTCCCAACCTCTGATGCCCCAACTCTGATTCCCTGCCTCTGATTCCCCGCGTTCTATTCCCTGCCTCTTATTCCCCGCCTGTGATTCCCCATCTCTGATTCACCACCTCTGATTCCCCACCTCTGATTCCCCATATCTAATTCCCCGCCTCTGTTTGCCCGCCTCCGATTCCCCGCCTCTGTTTCCCCATATCTGATTCCCCGCCTCTGAATCCCCAACTCTGATTCCCTGCCTCTGATTCCCCAGCTCTGATTCCCCGCCTTTGACTCCCCCCGTCTGATTCACAGCCTCTGAATCCCCGTGTCTGATATCCTGCATCTGATTCCCCGCCTCTGATTCCCCATCTCTGATTCACAGCCTCTGATTCCCCACCTCTGATTCCCCATCTCGGATACCGCACATCTAATTAACTGCCTCTGATTCCCCGACTCTAATCCCCACCTCTGATTCCCAAGCTCTGATTCCCCGCCTCTGATTCCCCAACTCTGATTCCCCGCCTCTGATTCCCCAGCTCTGATTCCCCGCCTCTGATTCCCCGTGTTTGATTCCCTGCCTCTGATTCCCCGCCTCTTATTCCCCATCTCTGATTCACCGCCTTTGATTCGCCACCTCTGATTCCCCATATCTGATTCCTCGCCTCTGTTTCCCCGCCTCTGATTCCCCGCCTCTGATTCCCCATATCTCATTCCCCGCCTCTGTTTCCCCATATCTGATTCCCGGCCTCTGATTCCGGCCTCTGATTCCCGGCCTCTGATTCCCTGCTTCTGTTTCTGATTCCCTGCCTCTGATTCCCCATCTCTGATTCCGCACATCTGATTCCCTGCCTCTGATTCCCCACCTCTGATTCCCCATATCTGACTCCCCGCCTCTGTTTCCCCACCTCTGATTCCCCGCCTTTGTTTCCCAATATCTAAGTCCCCGCCTCTGATTCCCCAACTCTGATTCCCCACCTCTGATTCGCCAGCTCTGATTCCCCGCCTCTGATTCCCCGCATCTGATTCCCTGCATCTGATTCCAAGCCTCTGATTCCCTGCCTCTGATTCCCAACCTCTGATTCCCCAACTCTGATTCCCCATATCTGATTCCCCGCCTCTGTTTCCCCGCCTCTGATTCCCCACCTCTGTTTCCCCATATCTGATTCCCGGCCTCTTATTCCCCGCCTCTGATTCCCCACCTCTGATTCCCTACCTCTGATTACCCATCTCCGATTCCGCATATCTGATTCCCTGCCTCTGATTCCCCGCCTCTGATTCCCTGCCTCTGATTCCCAACCTCTGATTCCCCACCTCTGATTCCCCATATCTGATTCCCCGCCTCTGTTTCCCCGCCTCTGATTCCCCTCCTCTGATTCCCCAACTCTAATTTCCCGCCTCTGATTCCCCAGCTCTGATTCCCCGTGTTTGATTCCCTGCCTCTGATTCCCTGCCTCTGATTCCCCAGCTTCATTCCCCGCCTTTGATTCCCCCCGTCTGATTCCCAGCCTCTGAATCCCCGTGTCTGATAACCTGCCTCTGATTCCCCGCCTCTGATTCCCCATCTCAGATTCACCGCCTCTGATTCCCCACCTCTGATTCCCCATCTCTGATTCCGCACATCCGATTCCCTGCCTCTGATTCCCCGACTCTGATTCCCCACCTCTGATTCCCCAGCTCTGATTCCCCGCCTCTGATTCCCCAACTCTGATTCCCCGCCTCTGATTCCCCAGCTCTGATTCCCCGCCTCTGATTCCCCGTGTTTGATCCCCTGCCTCTGATTCCCCAGCTCTGATTCCCCATCTCTGATTCACCGCCTTTGATTCGCCACCTCTGATTCCCCATATCTGATTCCTCGCCACTGTTTCCCCGCCTCTGATTCCCCGCCTCTGATTCCCCATATCTCATTCCCCGCCTCTGATTCCCCATCTCTGATTCCCGGACTCTGATTCCCCACCTCTGATTCCCGACCTCTTATTCCCGGCATCTGATTCCGGCCTCTGATTCCCGGCCTCTGATTCCCGGCCTCTGATTCCCTGCTTCTGATTCTGATTCCCTGCCTCTGATTCCCCATTTCTGATTCCGCACATCTAATTCCCTGCCTCTGATTCCCCACCTCTGATTCCCCATATCTGAATCCCCGCCTCTGTTTCCCCGTCTCTGATTCCCCGCCTCTGTTTCCCCATATCTAAGTCCCCGCCTCTGATTCCCCAACTTTGATTCCCCACCTCTGATTCCCCAGCTCTGATTCCCCGCCTCTGATTCCCCACCTCTGATTCCCCATACCTGATTCCCAGCCTCTGTTTCCCCGCCTCTGATTCCCCGCTTCTGTTTCCCCATATCTGATTCCCGGCCTCTGATTCCCTGCGTCTGATTCCCCGCCTCTGATTCCCTGCCTCTGATTCCCCATCTCCGATTCCGCACATCTGATTCCCTGCCTCCCATTCCCCGCCTCTGATTCCCCGCCTCTGATTCCCTGCCTCTGATTCCCAACCTCTGATTCCCCACCTCTGATTCCCCGTGTTTGATTCCCCGCCTCTATTTCCCCGCCTCTGATTCCCCGCCTCTGATTCCCCAACTCTAATTCCCCGCCTCTGATTCCCCATATCTGATTCCCCGCCTCTGTTTCCCCGCCTCTGATTCCCCGCCCCTGTTTCCCCATATCTGATTCCCTGCCTCTGATTCCCCAACTTTGATTCCCAGACTCTGATTCCCCAGCTCTGATTCCCCGCCTCTGATTCCCCGCATCTGATTCCCTGCATCTGATTCCAAGCCTCTGATTCCCTGCCTCTGATTCCCAACCTCTGATTCCCCACCTCTGATTCCCCATATCTGATTCCCAGCCTCTGTTTCCCCGCCTCTGATTCCCCGCCTCTGTTTCCCCATATCTGATTCCCGGCCTCTGATTCCCGCCTCTGATTCCCCGCCTCTGATTCCCTGCCTCTGATTCCCCGCCTCTGATTCCCCGCCGCTGATTCCCTGCCTCTGATTTCCAACCTCTGATTCCCCACCTCTGATTCCCCGTGTTTGATTCCCCGCCTCTGTTTCCCCGCCACTGATTCCCCGCCTCTGATTCCCCAACTCTAATTCCCCGCCTCTGATTCCCCATATCTGATTCCCCGCCTCTGTTTCCCCGCCTCTGATTCCCCGCCCCTGTTTCCCCATATCTGATTCCCTGACTCTGATTCCCCAACTTTGATTCCCAGCCTCTGATTCCCCAGCTCTGATTCCCCGCCTCTGATTCCCCGTGTTTGATTCCCTGCCTCTGATTCCCCGCCTCTGATTCCCCATCTCTGATTCACCGCCTTTGATTCGCCACCTCTGATTCCCCATATCTGATTCCCCACCTCTGTATCCCCGCCTCTGATTCCCCGCCTCTGAATCTCCATATCTCATTCCCCGCCTCTGACACCCCATCTCTGATTCCCGGACTCTGATTCCCCACCTCTGATTCCCGGCCTCTTATTCCCAGCATCTGATTCCAGGCCTCTGATTCCCGGCCTCTGACTCCCCGCTTCTGATTCTGATTCCCTGCCTCTGATTCCCCATCTCTGATTCCGCACATCTGATTACCTGCCTCTGATTCCCCACCTCTGATTCCCCATATCCGATTCCCCGCCTCTGTTTCCACGCCTCTGATTCCCCGCCTCTGTTTCCCCATATCTAATTCCCCACCTCTGATGCCCCAACTCTGATTCCCCGCCTCTGATTCCCCAGCTCTGATTCCCCGCCTCTGATTCCCTGCATCCGATTCCCCATATCTGATTCCCCGCCTCTGTTTCCTTGCCCCTGATTCCCCGCCTCTGTTTACCCATATCTGATTATCCGCCTCTGATTCCCAACTATGATTCCCTGCCTCTGAATCCCCGCGTCTGATTCCCTGCCTCTGCTTCCCCGCCTCTGATTCCCCAACTCTGATTCCCCGCCTCTGATTCCTCAGCTCTGATTCCCCGACTCTGATTCCCCGTGTTTGATTCCCTGCCTCTGATTCCCGGCCTCTGATTCCCCATCTCTGATTCACCGCCTTTGATTCGCCACCTCTGATTCCCCATATCTGATTCCCCGCATCTGTTTCCCCGCCTCTGATTCCCCGCCTCTGATTCCCCATATCTCATTCCCCGCCTCTGAATCCCCATCTCTGATTCCCGGACTCTGATTCCCCACCTCTGATTCCCGGCCTCTTATTCCCGGCATCTGATTCCGGCCTCTGATTCCCGGCCTCTGATTCCCTGCTTCTGATTCTGATTCCCTGCCTCTGATTCCCCATCTCTGATTCCGCACATCTGATTCCCTGCCTCTGATTCCCCACCTCTGATTCCCCATATCTGACTCCCCGCCTCTGTTTCCCCGCCTCTGATTCCCCGCCTTTGTTTCCCAATATCTAAGTCCCCGCCTCTGATTCCCCAACTCTGATTCCCCACCTCTGATTCCCCAGCTCTGATTCCCAGCCTCTGATTCACCGCATCTGATTCCCTGCATCTGATTCCAAGCCTCTGATTCCCTGCCTCTGATTCCCAACCTCTGATTCCCCACCTCTGATTCCCCATATCTGATTCCCCGCCTCTGTTTCCCCGCCTCTGATTCCCCACCTCTGTTTCCCCATATCTGATTCCCGGCCTCTTATTCCCCGCCTCTGATTCCCTACCTCTGATTACCCATCTGCGATTCCGCACATCTGATTCCCTGCCTCTGATTCCCCGCCTCTGATTCCCTGCCTCTGATTCCCAACCTCTGATTCCCCACCTCTGATTCCCCATATCTGATTCCCCGCCTCTGTTTCCCCGCCTCTGATTCCCCTCCTCTGATTCCCCAACTCTAATTCCCCGCCTCTGATTCCCCAGCTCTGATTCCCCGTGTTTGATTCCCTGCCTCTGATTCCCTGCCCTGATTCCCCATCTCTGTTTCACCGCGTTTGATTCGCCACCTCTGATTCCCCATATCTGATTCCCCGCCTCTGTTTCGCCGCCTCTGATTCCCTGCCCTGATTCCCCATCTCTGATTCACCGCCTTTGATTCGCCACCTCTGTTTCCACATATCTGATTCCACACCTCTGTTTCCCCGCCTCTGATTCCTTGCCTCTGATTCTCCATATCTCATTCCCCGCCTCTGAATCCCCATCTCTGATTCCAGGACTCTGATTCCCCACCTCTGATTCCCGGCCTCTTATTCCCAGCATCTGATTCCCGGCCTCTGATTCCCGGCCTCTGATTCCCCGCTTCTGATTCTGATTCGCTGCCTCTGATTCCCCATCTCTGATTCTGCACATCTGATTCCCTGCCTCTGATTCCCCACCTCTGATTCCCCATATCTGATTTCCCGCCTCTGTTTCCCCGCCTCTGATTCCCCGCCTCTGTTACCCCATATCTAATTCCCAACCTCTGAGGCCCCAACTCTGATTCCCTGCCTCTGATTCCCCGCGTTCTATTCCCTGCCTCTGATTCCCCGCCTGTGATTCCCCATCTCTGATTCACCACCTCTGATTCCCCACCTCTGATTCCCCATATCTAATTCCCCGCCTCTGTTTGCCCGCCTCCGATTCCCCGCCTCTGTTTCCCCATATCTGATTCCCCGCCTCTGAATCCCCAACTCTGATTCCCTGCCTCTGATTCCCCAGCTCTGATTCCCCGCCTTTGACTCCCCCCGTCTGATTCACAGCCTCTGAATCCCCGTGTCTGATTTCCTGCATCTGATTCCCCGCCTCTGATTCCCCATCTCTGATTCACAGCCTCTGATTCCCCACCTCTGATTCCCCATCTCGGATTCCGCACATCTAATTAACTGCCTCTGATTCCCCGACTCTAATCCCCACCTCTGATTCCCAAGCTCTGATTCCCCGCCTCTGATTCCCCAACTCTGATTCCCCGCCTCTGATTCCCCAGCTCTGATTCCCCGCCTCTGATTCCCCGTGTTTGATTCCCTGCCTCTGATTCCCCGCCTCTTATTCCCCATCTCTGATTCACCGCCTTTGATTCGCCACCTCTGATTCCCCATATCTGATTCCTCGCCTCTGTTTCCCCGCCTCTGATTCCCCGCCTCTGATTCCCCATATCTCATTCCCCGCCTCTGATTCCCCATCTCTGATTCCCGGACTCTGATTCCCCACCTCTGATTCCCAGCCTCTTATTCCCGGCATCTGATTCCGGCCTCTGATTCCCGGCCTCTGATTCCCTGCTTCTGATTCTGATTCCCTGCCTTTGATTCCCCATCTCTGATTCCGCACATCTGATTCCCTGCCTCTGATTCCCCATCTCTGATTCCCCATATCTGATTCCCCGCCTCTGTTTCCCCGCCTCTGATTCCCCAACTCTGATTCCCCACCTCTGATTCCCCAGCTCTGATTCCCCGCCTCTGATTCCCTGCATTTGATTCCCTGCATCTGATTCCAAGCCTCTGATTCCCTGCCTCTGATTCCCAACCTCTGATTCCCCACCTCTGATTCCCCATATCTGATTCCCAGCCTCTGTTTCCCCGCCTCTGATTCCCCGCCTCTGTTTCCCCATATCTGATTCCCGGACTCTGATTCCCCGCCTCTGATTCCCTGCCTCTGATTCCCCATCTCCGATTCCGCACATCTGATTCCCTGCCTCTGATTCCCCGCCTCTGATTCCCCGCCTCTGATTCCATGCCTCTGATTCCCAACCTCTGATTCCCCACCTCTGATTCCCCGTGTTTGATTCCCCGCCTCTGTTTCCCCGCCTCTGATTCCCCGCCTCTGATTCCCCAACTCTAATTCCCCGCCTCTGATTCCCCATATCTGATTCCCTGCCTCTGTTTCCCCGCCTCTGATTCCCCCCCCACTGTTTCCCCATATCTGATTCCCTGCCTCTGATTCCCCAACTTTGATTCCCAGCCTCTGATTCCCCAGCTCTGATTCCCCGCCTCTGATTCCCCGTGTTTGATTCCCAACCTCTGATTCCACACCTCTGATTCCCCATATCTGATTCCGCACATCTGATTCCCTGCCTCTGATTCCCCATCTCTGATTCCCCATATCTGATTCCCCGCCTCTGTTTCCCCATATCTGATTCCCGGCCTCTGATTCCCCGCCTCTGATTCCCTGCCTCTGATTCCCCATCTCCGATTCCGCACATCTGATTCCCTGCCTCTGATTCCCCGCCTCTGATTCCCCGCCTCTGATCCCTGCCACTGATTCCCAACCTCTGATTCCCCACCTCTGATTCCCCGTGTTTGATTCCCCGCCTCTGTTTCCCCGCCTCTGATTCCCCGCCTCTGATTCCCCAACTCTAATTCCCCGCCTCTGATTCCCCATATCTGATTCCCCGCCTCTGTTTCCCCGCCTCTGATTCCCCGCCCCTGTTTCCCCATATCTGATTCCCTGCCTCTGATTCCCCAACTTTGATTCCCAGCCTCTGATTCCCCAGCTCTGATTCCCCGCCTCTGATTCCCCGTGTTTGATTCCCTGCCTCTGATTCCCCGCCTCTGATTCCCCATCTCTGATTCACCGCCTTTGATTCGCCACCTCTGATTCCCCATATCTGATTCCCCACCTCTGTTTCCCCGCCTCTGATTCCCCGCCTCTGATTCTCCATATCTCATTCTCCGCCTCTGAATCCCCATCTCTGATTCCCGGACTCTGATTCCCCACCTCTGATTCCCGGCCTCTTACTCCCAGCATCTGATTCCAGGCCTCTGATTCCCGGCCTCTGACTCCCCGCTTCTGATTCTGATTCCCTGCCTCTGATTCCCCATCTCTGATTCCGCACATCTGATTACATGCCTCTGATTCCCCACCTCTGATTCCCCATATCTGATTCTCCGCCTCTGTTTCCACGCCTCTGATTCCCCACCTCTGATTCCCCATATCTGATTTCCCAGCTCTGATTTCCCGCCTCTGATTCCCCGCATCCGATTCCCCATATCTGATTCCCCGCCTCTGTTTCCCCGCCCCTGATTCCCCGCCTCTGTTTCCCCATATCTGATTCCCCGCCTCTGATTCCCAACTATGATTCCCCGCCTCTGATTCCCCAGCTCTGATTCCCTGCCTGTGATTCCCCGCGTTCTATTCCCTGCCTCTGATTCCCCGCCTGTGATTCCCCATCTCTGATTCACCACCTCTGATTCCCCACCACTGATTCCCCATATCTAATTCCCCGCCTCTGTTTGCCCGCCTCTGATTCCCCGCCTCTGTTTCCCCATCTCGGATTCCGCACATCTAATTAACTGCCTCTGATTCCCCGACTCTAATCCCCACCTCTGATTCCCAAGCTCTGATTCCCCGCCTCTGATTCCCCAACTCTGATTCCCCTCCTCTGATTCCCCAGCTCTGATTCCCCGCCTCTGATTCCCCGTGTTTGATTCCCTGCCTCTGATTCCCCGCCTCTTATTCCCCATCTCTGATTCACCGCCTTTGATTCGCCACCTCTGATTCCCCATATCTGATTCCTCGCCTCTGTTTCCCCGCCTCTGATTCCCCGCCTCTGATTCCCCATATTTCATTCCCCGCCTCTGATTCCGCATCTCTGATTCCCGGACTCTGATTCCCCACCTCTGATTTCCGGCCTCTTATTCCCGGCATCTGATTCGGGCCTCTTATTCCCGGCCTCTGATTCCCTGCTTCTGATTCTGATTCCCTGCCTCTGATTCCCCATCTCTGATTCCGCACATCTAATTCCCTGCCTCTGATTCCCCACCTCTGATTCCCCATATCTGATTCCCCGCCTCTGATTTCCCATGTCTGATTCCCCGCCTCTGATTCCCCGCGTCTGATTACAGGCCTCTGATTCCCCGCCTCTGATTCCCCATCTCTGATTCACAACCTCTGATTCCCCACCTCTGATTCCCCATATCTGATTCCCCGCCTCTGTTTCCCCGCCTCTGATTCCCCACCTCTGATTCCCAATATCTGATTCCCCGCCTCTGATTCCCCACCTCTGATTCCCCGCCTCTGATTCGCCAGCTATGATTCCCCGCCTCTGATTCCCCGCGTCTGATTCCCTGCCTCTGATTCCCCGCCTCTGATTCCACATCTCTGATTCACCACCTCTGATTCCCCGCGTCTGATTCCCCGCCTCTGATTCCCCATCTCTGATTCCCCATCTCTGATTCCCCAATTCTGATTCCCCGCCTCTGATTCCCCAGCTCTGATTCCTCGCCTCTGATTCCCTTCCTCTGATTCCCAACCTCTGATTCCCCACCTCTGATTTCCCATATTGATTCCCTGCATCTGATTCCCCGCCTCTGATTCCCCAACTCTGATTCCCCGCCTCTGATTCCCCAGCTCTGATTCCCCGCCTCTGATTCCCCGTGTTTGATTCCCTGCCTCTGATTCCCGGCCTCTGATTCCCCATCTCTGATTCACCGCCTTTGATTCGCCACCTCTGATTCCCCAAATCTGATTCCCCGCCTCTGTTTCCCCGCCTCTGATTCCCCGCCTCTGATTCCCCGCGTCTGATTACCGGCCTCTGATTCCCCGCCTCTGATTCCCCATCTCTGATTCACAACCTCTGATTCCCCATCTCTAATTCCCCATATCTGATTCCCCACCTCTGATTCCCGGCCTCTTATTCCCGGCATCTGATTCCGGCCTCTGATTCCCGGCCTCTGATTCCCTGCTTCTGATTCTGATTCCCTGTCTCTGATTCCCCATCTCTGATTCCGCACATCTGATTCCCTGCCTCTGATTACCCCCCTCTGTTTCCCCGCCTCTGATTCCCCGCCTCTGTTTCCCAATATCTAAGTCCCCGCCTCTGATTCCCCAACTCTGATTCCCCACCTCGGATTCCCCAGCTCTGATTCCCCGCCTCTGATTCCCCGCATCTGATTCCCTGCATCTGATTCCAAGCCTCTGATTCCCTGCCTCTGATTCCCAACCTCTGATTCCCCACCTCTGATTCCCCATATCTGATTCCCCGCCTCTGTTTCCCCGCCTCTGATTCCCCACCTCTGTTTCCCCATATCTGATTCCCGGCCTCTGATTCCCCGCCTCTGATTCCCCGCCTCTGATTCCCTGCCTCTGATTCCCCATCTCCGATTCCGCACATCTGATTCCCTGCCTCTGATTCCCCGCCTCTGATTCCCCACCTCTGATTCCCTGCCTCTGATTCCCAACCTCTGATTCCCCACCTCTGATTCCCCATATCTGATTCCCCGCCTCTGTTTCCCCGCCTCTGATTCCCCTCCTCTGATTCCCCAACTCTAATTCCCCGCCTCTGATTCCCCAGCTCTGATTCCCCGTGTTTGATTCCCTGCCTCTGATTCCCTGCCCTGATTCCCCATCTCTGTTTCACCGCCTTTGATTCGCCACCTCTGATTCCCCATATCTGACTCCCCGCCTCTGTTTCCCCGCCTCTGATTCCCTGCCCCTGTTTCCCCATATCTGATTCCCTGCCTCTGATTCCCCAACTCTGATTCCCCGCCTCTGATTCCCCAGCTCTGATTCCCCGCCTCTGATTTCCCGTGTTTGATTCCCTGCCTCTGATTCCCCGCCTCTGATTCCCCATCTCTGATTCCCGGAGTCTGATTCCCCACCTCTGATTCCCGGCCTCTTACTCCCAGCATCTGATTCCAGGTCTCTGAATCCCGGCCTCTGACTCCCCGCTTCTGATTCTGATTCCCTGCCTCTGATTCCCCATCTCTGATTCCGCACATCTGATTACATGCCTCTGATTCCCCACCTCTGATTCCCCATATCTGATTCCCCGCCTCTGTTTCCACGCCTCTGATTCCCCACCTCTGATTCCCCATATCTGATTCCCCAGCTCTGATTTCCCGCCTCTGATTCCCCGCATCCGATTCCCCATATCTGATTCCCCGCCTCTGTTTCCCCGCCCCTGATTCCCCGCCTCTGTTTCCCCATATCTGATTCCCCGCCTCTGATTCCCAACTATGATTCCCCGCCTCTGATTCCCCAGCTCTGATTCCCTGCCTCTGATTCCCCGCGTTCTATTCCCTGCCTCTGATTCCCCGCCTCTGTTTCCCCATATATAAGTCCCCGCCTCTGATTCCCCAACTTTGATTCCCCACCTCTGATTCCCCAGCTCTGATTCCCCGCCTCTGATTCCCGGCATCTTATTCCCAACCTCTGATTCCCCACCTCTGATCCCCATATCTGACTCCCCGCCTCTGTTTCCCCGCCTCTGATTCCCCGCCTCTGTTTCCCCATATCTGATCCCCGCCTCTATTTGCCCGCCTCTGATTCCCCGCCTCTGTTTCCCCATATCTGATTCCCCGCCTCTGAATCCCCAACTCTGATTCCCTGCCTCTAATTTCCCAGCTCTGATTCCCCGCCTCTGATTCCCCGCGTCTGATTACCGGCCTCTGATTCCCCGCCTCTGATTCCCCATCTCTGATTCACAACCTTTGATTCCCCACCTCTGATACCCCATATCTGATTCCCCGCCTCTGTTTCACCGCCTCTGACTCCCCACCTCTGATTCCCAATATCTGATTCCCCGCCTCTGATTCCCCACCTCTGATTCCCCGCCTCTAATTCGCCAGCTATGATTCCCCGCCTCTTATTCCCCGCGTCTGATTCCCTGCCTCTGATTCCCCGCCTCTGATTCCACATCTCTGATTCACCACCTCTGATTCCCCGCGTCTGATTCCCTGCCTCTGATTCCCCATCTCTGATTCCCCATCTCTGATTCCCCAATTCTGATTCCCCTCCTCTGATTCCCCGTGTTTGATTCCCTGCCTCTGATTCCCGGCCTCTGATTCCCCATCTCTGATTCACCGCCTTTGATTCACCACCTCTGATTCGCCATATCTGATTCCCCGCCTCTGTTTCCCCGTCTCTGATTCCCCGCCTCTTATTCCCCATATCTCATTCCCCGCCTCTGAATCCCCATCTCTGATTCCCGGCCTCTGATTCCCCATCTCTGATTCGCCGCCTCTGATTCCCTGCCTCTGATTCCCAACCTCTGATTCCACACCTCTGATTCCCCATATCTGATTCCGCACATCTGATTCCCTGCCTCTGATTCCCCATCTCTGATTCCCCATATCTGATTCCCCGCCTCTGTTTCCCCATATCTGATTCCCGGCCTCTGATTCCCCGCCTCTGATTCCCTGCCTCTGATTCCCCATCTCCGATTCCGCACATCTGATTCCCTGCCTCTGATTCCCCGCCTCTGATTCCCCGCCTCTGATCCCTGCCACTGATTCCCAACCTCTGATTCCCCACCTCTGATTCCCCGTGTTTGATTCCCCGCCTCTGTTTCCCCGCCTCTGATTCCCCGCCTCTGATTCCCCAACTCTAATTCCCCGCCTCTGATTCCCCATATCTGATTCCCCGCCTCTGTTTCCCCGCCTCTGATTCCCCGCCCCTGTTTCCCCATATCTGATTCCCTGCCTCTGATTCCCCAACTTTGATTCCCAGCCTCTGATTCCCCAGCTCTGATTCCCCGCCTCTGATTCCCCGTGTTTGATTCCCTGCCTCTGATTCCCCGCCTCTGATTCCCCATCTCTGATTCACCGCCTTTGATTCGCCACCTCTGATTCCCCATATCTGATTCCCCACCTCTGTTTCCCCGCCTCTGATTCCCCGCCTCTGATTCTCCATATCTCATTCTCCGCCTCTGAATCCCCATCTCTGATTCCCGGACTCTGATTCCCCACCTCTGATTCCCGGCCTCTTACTCCCAGCATCTGATTCCAGGCCTCTGATTCCCGGCCTCTGACTCCCCGCTTCTGATTCTGATTCCCTGCCTCTGATTCCCCATCTCTGATTCCGCACATCTGATTACATGCCTCTGATTCCCCACCTCTGATTCCCCATATCTGATTCCCCGCCTCTGTTTCCACGCCTCTGATTCCCCACCTCTGATTCCCCATATCTGATTTCCCAGCTCTGATTTCCCGCCTCTGATTCCCCGCATCCGATTCCCCATATCTGATTCCCCGCCTCTGTTTCCCCGCCCCTGATTCCCCGCCTCTGTTTCCCCATATCTGATTCCCCGCCTCTGATTCCCAACTATGATTCCCCGCCTCTGATTCCCCAGCTCTGATTCCCTGCCTGTGATTCCCCGCGTTCTATTCCCTGCCTCTGATTCCCCGCCTGTGATTCCCCATCTCTGATTCACCACCTCTGATTCCCCACCACTGATTCCCCATATCTAATTCCCCGCCTCTGTTTGCCCGCCTCTGATTCCCCGCCTCTGTTTCCCCATCTCGGATTCCGCACATCTAATTAACTGCCTCTGATTCCCCGACTCTAATCCCCACCTCTGATTCCCAAGCTCTGATTCCCCGCCTCTGATTCCCCAACTCTGATTCCCCGCCTCTGATTCCCCAGCTCTGATTCCCCGCCTCTGATTCCCCGTGTTTGATTCCCTGCCTCTGATTCCCCGCCTCTTATTCCCCATCTCTGATTCACCGCCTTTGATTCGCCACCTCTGATTCCCCATATCTGATTCCTCGCCTCTGTTTCCCCGCCTCTGATTCCCCGCCTCTGATTCCCCATATTTCATTCCCCGCCTCTGATTCCGCATCTCTGATTCCCGGACTCTGATTCCCCACCTCTGATTTCCGGCCTCTTATTCCCGGCATCTGATTCGGGCCTCTTATTCCCGGCCTCTGATTCCCTGCTTCTGATTCTGATTCCCTGCCTCTGATTCCCCATCTCTGATTCCGCACATCTAATTCCCTGCCTCTGATTCCCCACCTCTGATTCCCCATATCTGATTCCCCGCCTCTGATTTCCCATGTCTGATTCCCCGCCTCTGATTCCCCGCGTCTGATTACAGGCCTCTGATTCCCCGCCTCTGATTCCCCATCTCTGATTCACAACCTCTGATTCCCCACCTCTGATTCCCCATATCTGATTCCCCGCCTCTGTTTCCCCGCCTCTGATTCCCCACCTCTGATTCCCAATATCTGATTCCCCGCCTCTGATTCCCCACCTCTGATTCCCCGCCTCTGATTCGCCAGCTATGATTCCCCGCCTCTGATTCCCCGCGTCTGATTCCCTGCCTCTGATTCCCCGCCTCTGATTCCACATCTCTGATTCACCACCTCTGATTCCCCGCCTCTGATTCCCCGCCTCTGATTCCCCATCTCTGATTCCCCATCTCTGATTCCCCAATTCTGATTCCCCGCCTCTGATTCCCCAGCTCTGATTCATCGCCTCTGATTCCCTTCCTCTGATTCCCAACCTCTGATTCCCCACCTCTGATTTCCCATATTGATTCCCTGCATCTGATTCCCCGCCTCTGATTCCCCAACTCTGATTCCCCGCCTCTGATTCCCCAGCTCTGATTCCCCGCCTCTGATTCCCCGTGTTTGATTCCCTGCCTCTGATTCCCGGCCTCTGATTCCCCATCTCTGATTCACCGCCTTTGATTCGCCACCTCTGATTCCCCAAATCTGATTCCCCGCCTCTGTTTCCCCGCCTCTGATTCCCCGCCTCTGATTCCCCGCGTCTGATTACCGGCCTCTGATTCCCCGCCTCTGATTCCCCATCTCTGATTCACAACCTCTGATTCCCCATCTCTAATTCCCCATATCTGATTCCCCACCTCTGATTCCCGGCCTCTTATTCCCGGCATCTGATTCCGGCCTCTGATTCCCGGCCTCTGATTCCCTGCTTCTGATTCTGATTCCCTGTCTCTGATTCCCCATCTCTGATTCCGCACATCTGATTCCCTGCCTCTGATTACCCCCCTCTGTTTCCCCGCCTCTGATTCCCCGCCTCTGTTTCCCAATATCTAAGTCCCCGCCTCTGATTCCCCAACTCCGATTCCCCACCTCGGATTCCCCAGCTCTGATTCCCCGCCTCTGATTCCCCGCATCTGATTCCCTGCATCTGATTCCAAGCCTCTGATTCCCTGCCTCTGATTCCCAACCTCTGATTCCCCACCTCTGATTCCCCATATCTGATTCCCCGCCTCTGTTTCCCCGCCTCTGATTCCCCACCTCTGTTTCCCCATATCTGATTCCCGGCCTCTGATTCCCCGCCTCTGATTCCCCGCCTCTGATTCCCTGCCTCTGATTCCCCATCTCCGATTCCGCACATCTGATTCCCTGCCTCTGATTCCCCGCCTCTGATTCCCCACCTCTGATTCCCTGCCTCTGATTCCCAACCTCTGATTCCCCACCTCTGATTCCCCATATCTGATTCCCCGCCTCTGTTTCCCCGCCTCTGATTCCCCTCCTCTGATTCCCCAACTCTAATTCCCCGCCTCTGATTCCCCAGCTCTGATTCCCCGTGTTTGATTCCCTGCCTCTGATTCCCTGCCCTGATTCCCCATCTCTGTTTCACCGCCTTTGATTCGCCACCTCTGATTCCCCATATCTGACTCCCCGCCTCTGTTTCCCCGCCTCTGATTCCCTGCCCCTGTTTCCCCATATCTGATTCCCTGCCTCTGATTCCCCAACTCTGATTCCCCGCCTCTGATTCCCCAGCTCTGATTCCCCGCCTCTGATTTCCCGTGTTTGATTCCCTGCCTCTGATTCCCCGCCTCTGATTCCCCATCTCTGATTCCCGGAGTCTGATTCCCCACCTCTGATTCCCGGCCTCTTACTCCCAGCATCTGATTCCAGGTCTCTGAATCCCGGCCTCTGACTCCCCGCTTCTGATTCTGATTCCCTGCCTCTGATTCCCCATCTCTGATTCCGCACATCTGATTACATGCCTCTGATTCCCCACCTCTGATTCCCCATATCTGATTCCCCGCCTCTGTTTCCACGCCTCTGATTCCCCACCTCTGATTCCCCATATCTGATTCCCCAGCTCTGATTTCCCGCCTCTGATTCCCCGCATCCGATTCCCCATATCTGATTCCCCGCCTCTGTTTCCCCGCCCCTGATTCCCCGCCTCTGTTTCCCCATATCTGATTCCCCGCCTCTGATTCCCAACTATGATTCCCCGCCTCTGATTCCCCAGCTCTGATTCCCTGCCTCTGATTCCCCGCGTTCTATTCCCTGCCTCTGATTCCCCGCCTCTGTTTCCCCATATATAAGTCCCCGCCTCTGATTCCCCAACTTTGATTCCCCACCTCTGATTCCCCAGCTCTGATTCCCCGCCTCTGATTCCCGGCATCTTATTCCATGCATCTGATTCCCAGCCTCTGATTCCCAGCCTCTTATTCCCAACCTCTGATTCCCCACCTCTGATCCCCATATCTGACTCCCCGCCTCTGTTTCCCCGCCTCTGATTCCCCGCCTCTGTTTCCCCATATCTGATCCCCGCCTCTATTTGCCCGCCTCTGATTCCCCGCCTCTGTTTCCCCATATCTGATTCCCCGCCTCTGAATCCCCAACTCTGATTCCCTGCCTCTAATTTCCCAGCTCTGATTCCCCGCCTCTGATTCCCCGCGTCTGATTACCGGCCTCTGATTCCCCGCCTCTGATTCCCCATCTCTGATTCACAACCTTTGATTCCCCACCTCTGATACCCCATATCTGATTCCCCGCCTCTGTTTCACCGCCTCTGACTCCCCACCTCTGATTCCCAATATCTGATTCCCCGCCTCTGATTCCCCACCTCTGATTCCCCGCCTCTAATTCGCCAGCTATGATTCCCCGCCTCTTATTCCCCGCGTCTGATTCCCTGCCTCTGATTCCCCGCCTCTGATTCCACATCTCTGATTCACCACCTCTGATTCCCCGCGTCTGATTCCCTGCCTCTGATTCCCCATCTCTGATTCCCCATCTCTGATTCCCCAATTCTGATTCCCCTCCTCTGATTCCCCGTGTTTGATTCCCTGCCTCTGATTCCCGGCCTCTGATTCCCCATCTCTGATTCACCGCCTTTGATTCACCACCTCTGATTCGCCATATCTGATTCCCCGCCTCTGTTTCCCCGTCTCTGATTCCCCGCCTCTTATTCCCCATATCTCATTCCCCGCCTCTGAATCCCCATCTCTGATTCCCGGTCTCTGATTCCCCACCTCTGATTTCCGGCCTCTTATTCCCGGCATCTGATTCTGGCCTCTGATTCCCGGCATCTGATTCCCTGCTTCTGATTCTGATTCCCTGCCTTTGATTCCCCATCTCTGATTCCGCACATCTGATTCCCTGCCTCTGATTCCCCATCTCTGATTCCCCATATCTGATTCCCCGCCTCTGTTTCCCCGCCTCTGATTCCCCGCCTCTGTTTCCCAATATCTAAGTCCCCGCCTCTGATTCCCCAGCTCTGATTCCCCGCCTCTGATTCCCCGCATCTGATTCCCTGCATCTGATTCCAAGCCTCTGATTCCCTGCCTCTGATTCCCAACCTCTGATTCCCCACCTCTGATTCCCCATATCTGATTCCCAGCCTCTGTTTCCCCGCCTCTGATTCCCCGTCTCTGTTTCCCCATATCTGATTCCCGGCCTCTGATTCCCCGCCTCTGATTCCCTGCCTCTGATTCCCCATCTCCGATTCCGCACATCTGATTCCCTGCCTCTGATTCCCCGCCTCTGATTCCCCGCCTCTGATCCCTGCCACTGATTCCCAACCTCTGATTCCCCACCTCTGATTCCCCGTGTTTGATTCCCCGCCTCTGTTTCCCCGCCTCTGATTCCCCGCCTCTGATTCCCCAACTCTAATTCCCCGCCTCTGATTCCCCATATCTGATTCCCCGCCTCTGTTTCCCCGCCTCTGATTCCCCGCCCCTGTTTCCCCATATCTGATTCCCTGCCTCTGATTCCCCAACTTTGATTCCCAGCCTCTGATTCCCCAGCTCTGATTCCCCGCCTCTGTTTCCCCGCCTCTGATTCCCCGCCTCTGTTTCCCCATATCTGATTCCCGGCCTCTGATTCCCCGCCTCTGATTCCCTGCCTCTGATTCCCCATCTCCGATTCCGCACATCTGATTCCCTGCCTCTGATTCCCCGCCTCTGATTCCCCATCTCTGATTCACCGCCTTTGATTCGCCACCTCTGATTCCCCATATCTGATTCCCCACCTCTGTTTCCCCGCCTCTGATTCCCCGCCTCTGATTCTCCATATCTCATTCTCCGCCTCTGAATCCCCATCTCTGATTCCCGGACTCTGATTCCCCACCTCTGATTCCCGGCCTCTTACTCCCAGCATCTGATTCCAGGCCTCTGATTCCCGGCCTCTGACTCCCCGCTTCTGATTCTGATTCCCTGCCTCTGATTCCCCATCTCTGATTCCGCACATCTGATTACATGCCTCTGATTCCCCACCTCTGATTCCCCATATCTGATTCCCCGCCTCTGTTTCCACGCCTCTGATTCCCCACCTCTGATTCCCCATATCTGATTTCCCAGCTCTGATTTCCCGCCTCTGATTCCCCGCATCCGATTCCCCATATCTGATTCCCCGCCTCTGTTTCCCCGCCCCTGATTCCCCGCCTCTGTTTCCCCATATCTGATTCCCCGCCTCTGATTCCCAACTATGATTCCCCGCCTCTGATTCCCCAGCTCTGATTCCCTGCCTCTGATTCCCCGCGTTCTATTCCCTGCCTCTGATTCCCCGCCTCTGTTTCCCCATATATAAGTCCCCGCCTCTGATTCCCCAACTTTGATTCCCCACCTCTGATTCCCCAGCTCTGATTCCCCGCCTCTGATTCCCGGCATCTTATTCCATGCATCTGATTCCCAGCCTCTGATTCCCAGCCTCTTATTCCCAACCTCTGATTCCCCACCTCTGATCCCCATATCTGACTCCCCGCCTCTGTTTCCCCGCCTCTGATTCCCCGCCTCTGTTTCCCCATATCTGATCCCCGCCTCTATTTGCCCGCCTCTGATTCCCCGCCTCTGTTTCCCCATATCTGATTCCCCGCCTCTGAATCCCCAACTCTGATTCCCTGCCTCTAATTTCCCAGCTCTGATTCCCCGCCTCTGATTCCCCGCGTCTGATTACCGGCCTCTGATTCCCCGCCTCTGATTCCCCATCTCTGATTCACAACCTCTGATTCCCCACCTCTGATACCCCATATCTGATTCCCCGCCTCTGTTTCACCGCCTCTGACTCCCCACCTCTGATTCCCAATATCTGATTCCCCGCCTCTGATTCCCCACCTCTGATTCCCCGCCTCTAATTCGCCAGCTATGATTCCCCGCCTCTTATTCCCCGCGTCTGATTCCCTGCCTCTGATTCCCCGCCTCTGATTCCACATCTCTGATTCACCACCTCTGATTCCCCGCGTCTGATTCCCTGCCTCTGATTCCCCATCTCTGATTCCCCATCTCTGATTCCCCAATTCTGATTCCCCTCCTCTGATTCCCCGTGTTTGATTCCCTGCCTCTGATTCCCGGCCTCTGATTCCCCATCTCTGATTCACCGCCTTTGATTCACCACCTCTGATTCGCCATATCTGATTCACCGCCTCTGTTTCCCCGCCTCTGATTTCCCGCCTCTTATTCCCCATATCTCATTCCCCGCCTCTGAATCCCCATCTCTGATTCCCGGTCTCTGATTCCCCACCTCTGATTTCCGGCCTCTTATTCCCGGCATCTGATTCTGGCCTCTGATTCCCGGCATCTGATTCCCTGCTTCTGATTCTGATTCCCTGCCTTTGATTCCCCATCTCTGATTCCGCACATCTGATTCCCTGCCTCTGATTCCCCATCTCTGATTCCCCATATCTGATTCCCCGCCTCTGTTTCCCCGCCTCTGATTCCCCGCCTCTGTTTCCCAATATCTAAGTCCCCGCCTCTGATTCCCCAGCTCTGATTCCCCGCCTCTGATTCCCCGCATCTGATTCCCTGCATCTGATTCCAAGCCTCTGATTCCCTGCCTCTGATTCCCAACCTCTGATTCCCCACCTCTGATTCCCCATATCTGATTCCCAGCCTCTGTTTCCCCGCCTCTGATTCCCCGTCTCTGTTTCCCCATATCTGATTCCCGGCCTCTGATTCCCCGCCTCTGATTCCCTGCCTCTGATTCCCCATCTCCGATTCCGCACATCTGATTCCCTGCCTCTGATTCCCCGCCTCTGATTCCCCGCCTCTGATCCCTGCCACTGATTCCCAACCTCTGATTCCCCACCTCTGATTCCCCGTGTTTGATTCCCCGCCTCTGTTTCCCCGCCTCTGATTCCCCGCCTCTGATTCCCCAACTCTAATTCCCCGCCTCTGATTCCCCATATCTGATTCCCCGCCTCTGTTTCCCCGCCTCTGATTCCCCGCCCCTGTTTCCCCATATCTGATTCCCTGCCTCTGATTCCCCAACTTTGATTCCCAGCCTCTGATTCCCCAGCTCTGATTCCCCGCCTCTGTTTCCCCGCCTCTGATTCCCCGCCTCTGTTTCCCCATATCTGATTCCCGGCCTCTGATTCCCCGCCTCTGATTCCCTGCCTCTGATTCCCCATCTCCGATTCCGCACATCTGATTCCCTGCCTCTGATTCCCCGCCTCTGATTCCCCATCTCTGATTCACCGCCTTTGATTCGCCACCTCTGATTCCCCATATCTGATTCCCCACCTCTGTTTCCCCGCCTCTGATTCCCCGCCTCTGATTCTCCATATCTCATTCTCCGCCTCTGAATCCCCATCTCTGATTCCCGGACTCTGATTCCCCACCTCTGATTCCCGGCCTCTTACTCCCAGCATCTGATTCCAGTCCTCTGATTCCCGGCCTCTGACTCCCCGCTTCTGATTCTGATTCCCTGCCTCTGATTCCCCATCTCTGATTCCGCACATCTGATTACATGCCTCTGATTCCCCACCTCTGATTCCCCATATCTGATTCCCCGCCTCTGTTTCCACGCCTCTGATTCCCCACCTCTGATTCCCCATATCTGATTTCCCAGCTCTGATTTCCCGCCTCTGATTCCCCGCATCCGATTCCCCATATCTGATTCCCCGCCTCTGTTTCCCCGCCCCTGATTCCCCGCCTCTGTTTCCCCATATCTGATTCCCCGCCTCTGATTCCCAACTATGATTCCCCGCCTCTGATTCCCCAGCTCTGATTCCCTGCCTCTGATTCCCCGCGTTCTATTCCCTGCCTCTGATTCCCCGCCTGTGATTCCCCATCTCTGATTCACCACCTCTGATTCCCCACCACTGATTCCCCATATCTAATTCCCCGCCTCTGTTTGCCCGCCTCTGATTCCCCGCCTCTGTTTCCCCATATCTGATTCCCCGCCTCTGAATCCCCAACTCTGATTCCCTGCCTCTGATTCCCCAGCTTCATTCCCCGCCTTTGATTCCCCCCGTCTGATTCCCAGCCTCTGTTTCCCCATATCTGATCCCCGCCTCTATTTGCCCGCCTCTGATTCCCCGCCTCTGTTTCCCCATATCTGATTCCCCGCCTCTGAATCCCCAACTCTGATTCCCTGCCTCTGATTCCCCAGCTTCATTCCCCGCCTTTGATTCCCCCCGTCTGATTCCCCGCCTCTGTTTCCCCATATCTGATCCCCGCCTCTATTTGCCCGCCTCTGATTCCCCGCCTCTGTTTCCCCATATCTGATTCCCCGCCTCTGAATCCCCAACTCTGATTCCCTGCCTCTAATTTCCCAGCTCTGATTCCCCGCCTCTGATTCCCCGCGTCTGATTACCGGCCTCTGATTCCCCGCCTCTGATTCCCCATCTCTGATTCACAACCTCTGATTCCCCACCTCTGATACCCCATATCTGATTCCCCGCCTCTGTTTCACCGCCTCTGACTCCCCACCTCTGATTCCCAATATCTGATTCCCCGCCTCTGATTCCCCACCTCTGATTCCCCGCCTCTAATTCGCCAGCTATGATTCCCCGCCTCTTATTCCCCGCGTCTGATTCCCTGCCTCTGATTCCCCGCCTCTGATTCCACATCTCTGATTCACCACCTCTGATTCCCCGCGTCTGATTCCCTGACTCTGATTCCCCATCTCTGATTCCCCATCTCTGATTCCCCAATTCTGATTCCCCTCCTCTGATTCCCCGTGTTTGATTCCCTGCCTCTGATTCCCGGCCTCTGATTCCCCATCTCTGATTCACCGCCTTTGATTCACCACCTCTGATTCGCCATATCTGATTCCCCGCCTCTGTTTCCCCGCCTCTGATTCCCCGCCTCTTATTCCCCATATCTCATTCCCCGCCTCTGAATCCCCATCTCTGATTCCCGGACTCTGATTCCCCACCTCTGATTTCCGGCCTCTTATTCCCGGCATCTGATTCTGGCCTCTGATTCCCGGCATCTGATTCCCTGCTTCTGATTCTGATTCCCTGCCTTTGATTCCCCATCTCTGATTCCGCACATCTGATTCCCTGCCTCTGATTCCCCATCTCTGATTCCCCATATCTGATTCCCCGCGTTCTATTCCCTGCCTCTGATTCCCCGCCTGTGATTCCCCATCTCTGATTCACCACCTCTGATTCCCCACCACTGATTCCCCATATCTAATTCCCCGCCTCTGTTTGCCCGCCTCTGATTCCCCGCCTCTGTTTCCCCATATCTGATTCCCCGCCTCTGAATCCCCAACTCTGATTCCCTGCCTCTGATTCCCCAGCTTCATTCCCCGCCTTTGATTCCCCCCGTCTGATTCCCAGCCTCTGAATCCTCGTGTCTGATAACCTGCCTCTGATTCCTCGCCACTGATTCCCCATCTCAGATTCACCGCCTCTGATTCCCCACCTCTGATTCCCCATCTCTGATTCCGCACATCCGATTCGCTGGCTCTGATTCCCCACCTCTGATTCCCGGCCTCTTATTCCCGGCATCTGATTCCGGCCTCTGATTCCCGGCCTCTGATTCCCTGCTTCTGATTCTGATTCCCTGCCTCTGATTCCCCATCTCTGATTCCGCACATCTGATTCCCTGCCTCTGATTCCCCACCTCTGATTCCCCATATCTGATTCCCCGCCTCTGTTTCCCCGCCTTTGATTCCCCGCCTCTGTTTCCCAATATCTAAGTCCCCGCCTCTGATTCCCCAACTCTGATTCCCCACCTCTGATTCCCCAGCTCTGATTCCCCGCCTCTGATTCCCCGCATCTGATTCCCTGCAACTGAATCCAAGCCTCTGATTCCCTGCCTCTGATTCCCAACCTCTGATTCCCAACCTCTGATTCCACACCTCTGATTCCCCATATCTGATTCCCCGCCTCTGTTTCCCCGCCTCTGATTCCCCGCCTCTGATTCCCCATATTTCATTCCCCGCCTCTGATTCCGCATCTCTGATTCCCGGACTCTGATTCCCCACCTCTGATTTCCGGCCTCTTATTCCCGGCATCTGATTCTGGCCTCTGATTCCCGGCCTCTGATTCCCTGCTTCTGATTCTGATTCCCTGCCTCTGATTCCCCATCTCTGATTCCGCACATCTAATTCCCTGCCTCTGATTCCCCACCTCTGATTCCCCATACCTGATTCCCCGCCTCTGTTTCCCCGCCTCTGATTCCCCGCATATGATTCCATGCATCTGATTCCCAGCCTCTGATTCCCAGCCTCTGATTCCCAACCTCTGATTCCCCACCTCTGATTCCCTATATCTGATTCCCCGACTCTGTTTCCCCGCCTCTGATTCCCCGCCTCTGTTTCCCCATATCTGATTCCCCGCCTCTGAATCCCCAACTCTGATTCCCTGCCTCTAATTTCCCATGTCTGATTCCCCGCCTCTGATACCCCGCGTCTGATTACCGGCCTCTGATTCCCCGCCTCTGATTCCCCATCTCTGATTCACAACCTCTGATTCCCCACCTCTGATTCCCCATATCTGATTCCCCGCCTCTGTTTCCCCGCCTCTGATTCCCCACCTCTGATTCTCAATATCTGATTCCCCGCCTCTGATTCCCCACCTCTGATTCCCCGCCTCTGATTCGCCAGCTATGATTCCCCGCCTCTGATTCCCCGCGTCTGATTCCCTGCCTCTGATTCCCCGCCTCTGATTCCACATCTCTGATTCACCACCTCTGATTCCCCGCGTCTGATTCCCCGCCTCTGATTCCCCATCTCTGATTCCCCATCTCTGATTCCTCAATTCTGATTCCCCGCCTCTGATTCCCCAGCTCTGATTCCTCGCCTCTGATTCCCTTCCTCTGATTCCCAACCTCTGATTCCCCACCTCTGATTTCCCATATTGATTCCCTGCATCTGATTCCCGGCCTCTGATTCCCCGCCTCTGATTCCCTGCCTCTGATTCCCCATCTCCGATTCCGCACATCTGATTCCCTGCCTCTGATTCCCTGCCTCTGATTCCCCGCCTCTGATTACCTGCCTCTGATTCCCAACCTCTGATTCCCCACCTCTGATTCCCCGTGTTTGATTCCCCGCCTCTGTTTCCCCGCCTCTGATTCCCCGCCTCTGATTCCCCAACTCTAATTCCCCGCCTCTGATTCCCCATATCTGATTCCCCGCCTCTGTTTGCCCGCCTCTGATTCCCCGCCCCTGTTTCCCCATATCTGATTCCCTGCCTCTGATTCCCCAACTTTGATTCCCAGCCTCTGATTCCCCAGCTCTGATTCCCCGCCTCTGATTCCCCGTGTTTGATTCCCTGCCTCTGATTCCCCGCCTCTGATTCCCCATCTCTGATTCACCGCCTTTGATTCGCCACCTCTGATTCCCCATATCTGATTCCCCACCTCTGTTTCCCCGCCTCTGATTCCCCGCCTCTGATTCTCCATATCTCATTCCCCGCCTCTGAATCCCCATCTCTGATTCCCGGACTCTGATTCCCCACCTCTGATTCCCGGCCTCTTACTCCCAGCATCTGATTCCAGGTCTCTGATTCCCGTCCTCTGACTCCCCGCTTCTGATTCTGATTCCCTGCCTCTGATTCCCCATCTCTGATTCCGCACATCTGATTACATGCCTCTGATTCCCCACCTCTGATTCCCCATATCTGATTCCCCGCCTCTGTTTGCACGCCTCTGATTCCCCACCTCTGATTCCCCATATCTGATTCCCCAGCTCTGATTTCCCGCCTCTGATTCCCCGCATCCGATTCCCTATATCTGATTCCCCGCCTCTGTTTCCCCGCCCCTGATTCCCAGCCTCTGTTTCCCCATATCTGATTCCCTGCCTCTGATTCCCAACTATGATTCCCCGCCTCTGATTCCCCAGCTCTGATTCCCTGCCTCTGATTCCCCGCGTTCTATTCCCTGCCTCTGATTCCCCGCCTCTGTTTCCCCATATCTAAGTCCCCGCCTCTGATTCCCCAACTTTGATTCCCCACCTCTGATTCCCCAGCTCTGATTCCCCGCCTCTGATTCCCCGCATCTTATTCCATGCATCTGATTCCCAGCCTCTGATTCCCAGCCTCTGATTCCCAACCTCTGATTCCCCACCTCTGATCCCCATATCTGATTCCCCGCCTCTGTCTCCCCGCCTCTGATTCCCCGCCTCTGTTTCCCCATATCTGATCCCCGCCTCTATTTGCCCGCCTCTGATTCCCCGCCTCTGTTTCCCCATATCTGATTCCCCGCCTCTAATTTCCCAGCTCTGATTCCCCGCCTCTGATTCCCCGCGTCTGATTACCGGCCTCTGATTCCCCGCCTCTGATTCCCCATCTCTGATTCACAACCTCTGATTCCCCACCTCTGATACCCCATATCTGATTCCCCGCCTCTGTTTCACCGCCTCTGATTCCCCACCTCTGATTCCCAATATCTGATTCCCCGCCTCTGATTCCCCACCTCTGATTCCCCGCCTCTGATTCGCCAGCTATGATTCCCCGCCTCTTATTCCCCGCGTCTGATTCCCTGCCTCTGATTCCCCGCCTCTGATCCCACATCTCTGATTCACCACCTCTGATTCCCCGCGTCTGATTCCCTGCCTCTGATTCCCCATCTCTGATTCCCCATCTCTGATTCCCCAATTCTGATTCCCCTCCTCTGATTCCCCGTGTTTGATTCCCTGCCTCTGATTCCCGGCCTCTGATTCCCCATCTCTGATTCACCGCCTTTGATTCGCCACCTCTGATTCGCCATATCTGATTCCCCGCCTCTGTTTCCCCGCCTCTGATTCCCCGCCTCTTATTCCCCATATCTCATTCCCCGCCTCTGAATCCCCACCTCTGATTTCCGGCCTCTTATTCCCGGCATCTGATTCCGGCCTCTGATTCCCGGCATCTGATTCCCTGCTTCTGATTCTGATTCCCTGCCTTTGATTCCCCATCTCTGATTCCGCACATCTGATTCCCTGCCTCTGATTCCCCATCTCTGATTCCCCATATCTGATTCCCCGCCTCTGTTTCCCCGCCTCTGATTCCCCGCCTCTGTTTCCCAATATCTAAGTCCCCGCCTCTGATTCCCCAGCTCTGATTCCCCGCCTCTGATTCCCCGCATCTGATTCCCTGCATCTGATTCCCCGCCTCTGTTTCACCGCCTCTGATTCCCCACCTCTGATTCCCAATATCTGATTCCCCGCCTCTGATTCCCCACCTCTGATTCCCCGCCTCTGATTCACCAGCTATGATTCCCCGCCTCTTATTCCCCGCGTCTGATTCCCTGCCTCTGATTCCCCTCCTCTGATTCCACATCTCTGATTCACCACCTCTGATTCCCCGCGTCTGATTCCCTGCCTCTGATTCCCCATCTCTGATTCCCCATCTCTGATTCCCCAATTCTGATTCCCCTCCTCTGATTCCCCGTGTTTGATTCCCTGCCTCTGATTCCCGGCCTCTGATTCCCCATCTCTGATTCACCGCCTTTGATTCGCCACCTCTGATTCGCCATATCTGATTCCCCGCCTCTGTTTCCCCGCCTCTGATTCCCCGCCTCTTATTCCCCATATCTCATTCCCCGCCTCTGAATCCCCACCTCTGATTTCCGGCCTCTTATTCCCGGCATCTGATTCCGGCCTCTGATTCCCGGCATCTGATTCCCTGCTTCTGATTCTGATTCCCTGCCTTTGATTCCCCATCTCTGATTCCGCACATCTGATTCCCTGCCTCTGATTCCCCATCTCTGATTCCCCATATCTGATTCCCCGCCTCTGTTTCCCCGCCTCTGATTCCCCGCCTCTGTTTCCCAATATCTAAGTCCCCGCCTCTGATTCCCCAGCTCTGATTCCCCGCCTCTGATTCCCCGCATCTGATTCCCTGCATCTGATTCCAAGCCTCTGATTCCCTGCCTCTGATTCCCAACCTCTGATTCCCCACCTCTGATTCCCCATATCTGATTCCCAGCCTCTGTTTCCCCGCCTCTGATTCCCCGCCTCTGTTTCCCCATATCTGATTCCCGGCCTCTGATTCCCCGCCACTGATTCCCTGCCTCTGATTCCCCATCTCCGATACCGCACATCTGATTCCCTGCCTCTGATTCCCCGCCTCTGATTCCCCGCCTCTGATTCCCTGCCTCTGATTCCCAACCTCTGATTCCCCACCTCTGATTCCCCGTGTTTGATTCCCCGCCTCTGTTTCCCCGCCTCTGATTCCCCGCCTCTGATTCCCCAACTCTAATTCCCCGCCTCTGATTCCCCATATCTGATTCCCCGCCTCTGTTTCCCCGCCTCTGATTCCCCGCCCCTGTTTCCCCATATCTGATTCCCTGCCTCTGATTCCCCAACTTTGATTCCCAGCCTCTGATTCCCCAGCTCTGATTCCCTGCCTCTGATTCCCCGTGTTTGATTCCCTGCCTCTGATTCCCCGCCTCTGATTCCCCATCTCTGATTCACCGCCTTTGATTCGCCACCTCTGATTCCCCATATCTGATTCCCCACCTCTGTTTCCCCGCCTCTGATTCCCCGCCTCTGATTCTCCATATCTCATTCCCCGCCTCTGAATCCCCATCTCTGATTCCCGGACTCTGATTCCCCACCTCTGATTCCCGGCCTCTTACTCCCAGCATCTGATTCCAGGCCTCTGATTCCCGGCCTCTGACTCCCCGCTTCTGATTCTGATTCCCTGCCTCTGATTCCCCATCTCTGATTCCGCACATCTGATTACATGCCTCTGATTCCCCACCTCTGATTCCCCATATCTGATTCCCCGCCTCTGTTTCCACGCCTCTGATTCCCCACCTCTGATTCCCCATATCTGATTCCCCAGCTCTGATTTCCCGCCTCTGATTCCCCGCATCCGATTCCCCATATCTGATTCCCCGCCTCTGTTTCCCCGCCCCTGATTCCCCGCCTCTGTTTCCCCATATCTGATTCCCCGCCTCTGATTCCCAACTATGATTCCCCGCCTCTGATTCCCCAGCTCTGATTCCCTGCCTCTGATTCCCCGCGTTCTATTCCCTGCCTCTGATTCCCCGCCTGTGATTCCCCATCTCTGATTCACCACCTCTGATTTCCCACCACTGATTCCCCATATCTAATTCCCCGCCTCTGTTTGCCCGCCTCTGATTCCCCGCCTCTGTTTCCCCATATCTGATTCCCCGCCTCTGAATCCCCAACTCTGATTCCCTGCCACTGATTCCCCAGCTTCATTCCCCGCCTTTGATTCCCCCCGTCTGATTCCCAGCCTCTGAATCCTCGTGTCTGATAACCTGCCTCTGATTCCTCGCCACTGATTCCCCATCTCAGATTCACCGCCTCTGATTCCCCACCTCTGATTCCCCATCTCTGATTCCGCACATCCGATTCGCTGGCTCTGATTCCCCACCTCTAATTCCCGGCCTCTTATTCCCGGCATCTGATTCCGGCCTCTGATTCCCGGCCTCTGATTCCCTGCTTCTGATTCTGATTCCCTGCCTCTGATTCCCCACCTCTGATTCCCCATATCTGATTCCCCGCCTCTGTTTCCCCGCCTTTGATTCCCCGCCTCTGTTTCCCAATATCTAAGTCCCCGCCTCTGATTCCCCAACTCTGATTCCCCACCTCTGATTCCCCAGCTCTGATTCCCCGCCTCTGATTCCCCACATCTGATTCCCTGCAACTGAATCCAAGCCTCTGATTCCCTGCCTCTGATTCCCAACCTCTGATTCCCAACCTCTGATTCCCAACCTCTGATTCCACACCTCTGATTCCCCATATCTGATTCCCCACCTCTGTTTCCCCGCCTCTGATTCCCCGCCTCTGATTCCCCATATTTCATTCCCCGCCTCTGATTCCGCATCTCTGATTCCCGGACTCTGATTCCCCACCTCTGATTTCCGGCCTCTTATTCCCGGCATCTGATTCGGGCCTCTTATTCCCGGCCTCTGATTCCCTGCTTCTGATTCTGATTCCCTGCCTCTGATTCCCCATCTCTGATTCCGCACATCTAATTCCCTGCCTCTGATTCCCCACCTCTGATTCCCCATATCTGATTCCCCGCCTCTGTTTCCCCGCCTCTGATTCCCCGCCTCTGTTTCCCCATATCTAAGTCCCAGCCTCTTATTCCCCAACTTTGATTCCCCACCTCTGATTCCCCAGCTCTGATTCCCCGCCTCTGATTCCCCGCATATGATTCCATGCATCTGATTCCCAGCCTCTGATTCCCAGCCTCTGATTCCCAACCTCTGATTCCCCACCTCTGATTCCCTATATCTGATTCCCCGACTCTGTTTCCCCGCCTCTGATTCCCCTCCTCTGTTTCCCCATATCTGATTCCCCGCCTCTGAATCCCCAACTCTGATTCCCTGCCTCTAATTTCCCATGTCTGATTCCCCGCCTCTGATTCCCCGCGTCTGATTACAGGCCTCTGATTCCCCGCCTCTGATTCCCCATCTCTGATTCACAACCTCTGATTCCCCACCTCTGATTCCCCATATCTGATTCCCCGCCTCTGTTTCCCCACCTCTGATTCCCCACCTCTGATTCCCAATATCTGATTCCCCGCCTCTGATTCCCCACCTCTGATTCCCCGCCTCTGATTCGCCAGCTATGATTCCCCGCCTCTGATTCCCCGCGTCTGATTCCCTGCCTCTGATTCCCCGCCTCTGATTCCACATCTCTGATTCACCACCTCTGATTCCCCGCGTCTGATTCCCCGCCTCTGATTCCCCATCTCTGATTCCCCATCTCTGATTCCCCAATTCTGATTCCCCGCCTCTGATTCCCCAGCTCTGATTTCTCGCCTCTGAATCCCTTCCTCTGATTCCCAACCTCTGATTCCCCACCTCTGATTTCCCATATTGATTCCCTGCATCTGATTCCCCGCCTCTGATTCCCCAACTCTGATTCCCCGCCTCTGATTCCCCAGCTCTGATTCCCCGCCTCTGATTCCCCGTGTTTGATTCCCTGCCTCTGATTCCCGGCCTCTGATTCCCCATCTCTGATTCACCGCCTTTGATTCGCCACCTCTGATTCCCCAAATCTGATTCCCCGCCTCTGTTTCCCCGCCTCTGATTCCCCGCCTCTGATTCCCCGCGTCTGATTACCGGCCTCTGATTCCCCGCCTCTGATTCCCCATCTCTGATTCACAACCTCTGATTCCCCATCTCTAATTCCCCATATCTGATTCCCCACCTCTGATTCCCGGCCTCTTATTCCCGGCATCTGATTCCGGCCTCTGATTCCCGGCCTCTGATTCCCTGCTTCTGATTCTGATTCCCTGCCTCTGATTCCCCATCTCTGATTCCGCACATCTGATTCCCTGCCTCTGATTACCCCCCTCTGTTTCCCTGCCTCTGATTCCCCGCCTCTGTTTCCCAATATCTAAGTCCCCGCCTCTGATTCCCCAACTCTGATTCCCCACCTCTGATTCCCCAGCTCTGATTCCCCGCCTCTGATTCCCCGCATCTGATTCCCTGCATCTGATTCCAAGCCTCTGATTCCCTGCCTCTGATTCCCAACCTCTGATTCCCCACCTCTGATTCCCCATATCTGATTCCCCGCCTCTGTTTCCCCGCCTCTGATTCCCCACCTCTGTTTCCCCATATCTGATTCCCGGCCTCTGATTCCCCGCCTCTGATTCCCCGCCTCTGATTCCCTGCCTCTGATTCCCCATCTCCGATTCCGCACATCTGATTCCCTGCCTCTGATTCCCCGCGTCTGATTCCCCACCTCTGATTCCCTGCCTCTGATTCCCAACCTCTGATTCCCCACCTCTGATTCCCCATATCTGATTCCCCGCCTCTGTTTCCCCGCCTCTGATTCCCCTCCTCTGATTCCCCAACTCTAATTCCCCGCCTCTGATTCCCCAGCTCTGATTCCCCGTGTTTGATTCCCTGCCTCTGATTCCCTGCCCTGATTCCCCATCTCTGTTTCACCGCCTTTGATTCGCCACCTCTGATTCCCCATATCTGACTCCCCGCCTCTGTTTCCCCGCCTCTGATTCCCTGCCCCTGTTTCCCCATATCTGATTCCCTGCCTCTGATTCCCCAACTCTGATTCCCCGCCTCTGATTCCCCAGCTCTGATTCCCCGCCTCTGATTTCCCGTGTTTGATTCCCTGCCTCTGATTCCCCGCCTCTGATTCCCCATCTCTGATTCACCGCCTTTGATTCGCCACCTCTGATTCCACATATCTGATTCCCCACCTCTGTTTCCCCGCCTCTGATTCCCCGCCTCTGATTCTCCATATCTCATTCCCCGCCTCTGAATCCCCATCTCTGATTCCCGGACTCTGATTCCCCACCTCTGATTCCCGGCCTCTTATTCCCAGCATCTGATTCCCGGCCTCTGATTCCCGGCCTCTGATTCCCCGCTTCTGATTCTGATTCCCTGCCTCTGATTCCCCATCTCTGATTCCGCACATCTGATTCCCTGCCTCTGATTCCCCACCTCTGATTCCCCATATCTGATTTCCCGCCTCTGTTTCCCCGCCTCTGATTCCCCGCCTCTGTTTCCCCATATCTAATTCCCAACCTCTGATGCCCCAACTCTGATTCCCCATCTCTGATTCCGCACATCTGATTCCCTGCCTCTGATTCCCCGACTCTGATCCCCACCTCTGATTCCCCAGCTCTGATTCCCCGCCTCTGATTCCCCAACTCTGATTCCCCGCCTCTGATTCCCCAGCTCTGATTCCCCGCCTCTGATTCCCCGTGTTTGATTCCCTGCCTCTGATTCCCCGCCTCTGATTCCCCATCTCTGATTCAACGCCTTTGATTCGCCACCTCTGATTCCCCATATCTGATTCCTCGCCTCTGTTTCCCCGCCTCTGATTCCCCGCCTCTGTTTCCCCATATCTCATTCCCCGCCTCTGATTCCCCATCTCTGATTCCCGGACTCTGATTCCCCACCTCTGATTCCCGGCCTCTTATTCCCGGCATCTGATTCCGGCCTCTGATTCCCGGCCTCTGATTCCATGCTTCTGATTCCCCATCTCTGATTCCGCAAATCTAATTCCCTGCCTCTGATTCCCCACCTCTGATTCCCCATATCTGATTCCCCGCCTCTGTTTCCCCGCCTCTGATTCCCCGCCTCTGTTTCGCCATATCTAAGTCCCCGCCTCTGATTCCCCTACTTTGATTCCCCACCTCTGATTCCCCAGCTCTGATTCCCCGCCTCTGATTCCCCGCATCTTATTCCATGTATCTGATTCCCAGCCTCTGATTCCCAGCCTCTGATTCCCAACCTCTGATTCCCCACCTCTGATCCCCATATCTGATTCCCCGCCTCTGTTTCCCCGCCTCTGATTCCCCGCCTCTGTTTCCCCATATCTGATCCCCGCCTCTATTTGCCCGCTTCTGATTCCCCGCCTCTGTTTCCCCATATCTGATTCCCCGCCTCTGAATCTCCAACTCTGATTCCCTGCCTCTAATTTCCCAGCTCTGATTCCCCAATTCTGATTCCCCTCCTCTGATTCCCCGTGTTTGATTCCCTGCCTCTGATTCCCGGCCTCTGATTCCCCATCTCTGATTCACCGCCTTTGATTCGCCACCTCTGATTCGCCATATCTGATTCCCCGCCTCTGTTTCCCCGCCTCTGATTCCCCGCCTCTTATTCCCCATATCTCATTCCCCGCCTCTGAATCCCCACCTCTGATTTCCGGCCTCTTATTCCCGGCATCTGATTCCGGCCTCTGATTCCCGGCATCTGATTCCCTGCTTCTGATTCTGATTCCCTGCCTTTGATTCCCCATCTCTGATTCCGCACATCTGATTCCCTGCCTCTGATTCCCCATCTCTGATTCCCCATATCTGATTCCCCGCCTCTGATTCCCCAGCTCTGATTCCCCGCCTCTGATTTCCCGTGTTTGATTCCCTGCCTCTGATTCCCCGCCTCTGATTCCCCATCTCTGATTCAACGCCTTTGATTCGCCACCTCTGATTCCCCATATCTGATTCCTCGCCTCTGTTTCCCCGCCTCTGATTCCCCGCCTCTGTTTCCCCATATCTCATTCCCCGCCTCTGATTCCCCATCTCTGATTCCCGGACTCTGATTCCCCACCTCTGATTCCCGGCCTCTTATTCCCGGCATCTGATTCCGGCCTCTGATTCCCGGCCTCTGATTCCATGCTTCTGATTCCCCATCTCTGATTCCGCAAATCTAATTCCCTGCCTCTGATTCCCCACCTCTGATTCCCCATATCTGATTCCCCGCCTCTGTTTCCCCGCCTCTGATTCCCCGCCTCTGTTTCGCCATATCTAAGTCCCCGCCTCTGATTCCCCTACTTTGATTCCCCACCTCTGATTCCCCAGCTCTGATTCCCCGCCTCTGATTCCCCGCATCTTATTCCATGTATCTGATTCCCAGCCTCTGATTCCCAGCCTCTGATTCCCAACCTCTGATTCCCCACCTCTGATCCCCATATCTGATTCCCCGCCTCTGTTTCCCCGCCTCTGATTCCCCGCCTCTGTTTCCCCATATCTGATCCCCGCCTCTATTTGCCCGCTTCTGATTCCCCGCCTCTGTTTCCCCATATCTGATTCCCCGCCTCTGAATCTCCAACTCTGATTCCCTGCCTCTAATTTCCCAGCTCTGATTCCCCAATTCTGATTCCCCTCCTCTGATTCCCCGTGTTTGATTCCCTGCCTCTGATTCCCGGCCTCTGATTCCCCATCTCTGATTCACCGCCTTTGATTCGCCACCTCTGATTCGCCATATCTGATTCCCCGCCTCTGTTTCCCCGCCTCTGATTCCCCGCCTCTTATTCCCCATATCTCATTCCCCGCCTCTGAATCCCCACCTCTGATTTCCGGCCTCTTATTCCCGGCATCTGATTCCGGCCTCTGATTCCCGGCATCTGATTCCCTGCTTCTGATTCTGATTCCCTGCCTTTGATTCCCCATCTCTGATTCCGCACATCTGATTCCCTGCTTCTGATTCCCCATCTCTGATTCCCCATATCTGATTCCCCGCCTCTGTTTCCCCGCCTCTGATTCCCCGCCTCTGTTTCCCAATATCTAAGTCCCCGCTGATTCCCCAGCTCTGATTCCCCGCCTCTGATTCCCCGCATCTGATTCCCTGCATCTGATTCCAAGCCTCTGATTCCCTGCCTCTGATTCCCAACCTCTGATTCCCCACCTCTGATTCCCCATATCTGATTCCCAGCCTCTGTTTCCCCGCCTCTGATTCCCCGCCTCTGTTTCCCCATATCTGATTCCCGGCCTCTGATTCCCCGCCTCTGATTCCCTGCCTCTGATTCCCCATCTCCGATACCGCACATCTGATTCCCTGCCTCTGATTCCCCGCCTCTGATTCCCCGCCTCTGATTCCCTGCCTCTGATTCCCAACCTCTGATTCCCCACCTCTGATTCCCCGTGTTTGATTCCCCGCCTCTGTTTCCCCGCCTCTGATTCCCCGCCTCTGATTCCCCAACTCTAATTCCCCGCCTCTGATTCCCCATATCTGATTCCCCGCCTCTGTTTCCCCGCCTCTGATTCCCCGCCCCTGTTTCCCCATATCTGATTCCCTGCCTCTGATTCCCCAACTTTGATTCCCAGCCTCTGATTCCCCAGCTCTGATTCCCTGCCTCTGATTCCCCGTGTTTGATTCCCTGCCTCTGATTCCCCGCCTCTGATTCCCCATCTCTGATTCACCGCCTTTGATTCGCCACCTCTGATTCCCCATATCTGATTCCCCACCTCTGTTTCCCCGCCTCTGATTCCCCGCCTCTGATTCTCCATATCTCATTCCCCGCCTCTGAATCCCCATCTCTGATTCCCGGACTCTGATTCCCCACCTCTGATTCCCGGCCTCTTACTCCCAGCATCTGATTCCAGGCCTCTGATTCCCGGCCTCTGACTCCCCGCTTCTGATTCTGATTCCCTGCCTCTGATTCCCCATCTCTGATTCCGCACATCTGATTACATGCCTCTGATTCCCCACCTCTGATTCCCCATATCTGATTCCCCGCCTCTGTTTCCACGCCTCTGATTCCCCACCTCTGATTCCCCATATCTGATTCCCCAGCTCTGATTTCCCGCCTCTGATTCCCCGCATCCGATTCCCCATATCTGATTCCCCGCCTCTGTTTCCCCGCCCCTGATTCCCCGCCTCTGTTTCCCCATATCTGATTCCCCGCCTCTGATTCCCAACTATGATTCCCCGCCTCTGATTCCCCAGCTCTGATTCCCTGCCTCTGATTCCCCGCGTTCTATTCCCTGCCTCTGATTCCCCGCCTGTGATTCCCCATCTCTGATTCACCACCTCTGATTTCCCACCACTGATTCCCCATATCTAATTCCCCGCCTCTGTTTGCCCGCCTCTGATTCCCCGCCTCTGTTTCCCCATATCTGATTCCCCGCCTCTGAATCCCCAACTCTGATTCCCTGCCACTGATTCCCCAGCTTCATTCCCCGCCTTTGATTCCCCCCGTCTGATTCCCAGCCTCTGAATCCTCGTGTCTGATAACCTGCCTCTGATTCCTCGCCACTGATTCACCATCTCAGATTCACCGCCTCTGATTCCCCACATCTGATTCCCCATCTCTGATTCCGCACATCCGATTCGCTGGCTCTGATTCCCCACCTCTGATTCCCGGCCTCTTATTCCCGGCATCTGATTCCGGCCTCTGATTCCCGGCCTCTGATTCCCTGCTTCTGATTCTGATTCCCTGCCTCTGATTCCCCACCTCTGATTCCCCATATCTGATTCCCCGCCTCTGTTTCCCCGCCTTTGATTCCCCGCCTCTGTTTCCCAATATCTAAGTCCCCGCCTCTGATTCCCCAACTCTGATTCCCCACCTCTGATTCCCCAGCTCTGATTCCCCGCCTCTGATTCCCCACATCTGATTCCCTGCAACTGAATCCAAGCCTCTGATTCCCTGCCTCTGATTCCCAACCTCTGATGCCCAACCTCTGATTCCACACCTCTGATTCCCCATATCTGATTCCCCGCCTCTGTTTCCCCGCCTCTGATTCCCCGCCTCTGATTCCCCATATTTCATTCCCCGCCTCTGATTCCGCATCTCTGATTCCCGGACTCTGATTCCCCACCTCTGATTTCCGGCCTCTTATTCCCGGCATCTGATTCGGGCCTCTTATTCCCGGCCTCTGATTCCCTGCTTCTGATTCTGATTCCCTGCCTCTGATTCCCCATCTCTGATTCCGCACATCTAATTCCCTGCCTCTGATTCCCCACCTCTGATTCCCCATATCTGATTCCCCGCCTCTGTTTCCCCGCCTCTGATTCCCCGCCTCTGTTTCCCCATATCTAAGTCCCAGCCTCTTATTCCCCAACTTTGATTCCCCACCTCTGATTCCCCAGCTCTGATTCCCCGCCTCTGATTCCCCGCATATGATTCCATGCATCTGATTCCCAGCCTCTGATTCCCAGCCTCTGATTCCCAACCTCTGATTCCCCACCTCTGATTCCCTATATCTGATTCCCCGACTCTGTTTCCCCGCCTCTGATTCCCCTCCTCTGTTTCCCCATATCTGATTCCCCGCCTCTGAATCCCCAACTCTGATTCCCTGCCTCTAATTTCCCATGTCTGATTCCCCGCCTCTGATTCCCCGCGTCTGATTACAGGCCTCTGATTCCCCGCCTCTGATTCCCCATCTCTGATTCACAACCTCTGATTCCCCACCTCTGATTCCCCATATCTGATTCCCCGCCTCTGTTTCCCCGCCTCTGATTCCCCACCTCTGATTCCCAATATCTGATTCCCCGCCTCTGATTCCCCACCTCTGATTCCCCGCCTCTGATTCGCCAGCTATGATTCCCCGCCTCTGATTCCCCGCGTCTGATTCCCTGCCTCTGATTCCCCGCCTCTGATTCCACATCTCTGATTCACCACCTCTGATTCCCCGCGTCTGATTCCCCGCCTCTGATTCCCCATCTCTGATTCCCCATCTCTGATTCCCCAATTCTGATTCCCCGCCTCTGATTCCCCAGCTCTGATTCCTCGCCTCTGATTCCCTTCCTCTGATTCCCAACCTCTGATTCCCCACCTCTGATTTCCCATATTGATTCCCTGCATCTGATTCCCCGCCTCTGATTCCCCAACTCTGATTCCCCGCCTCTGATTCCCCAGCTCTGATTCCCCGCCTCTGATTCCCCGTGTTTGATTCCCTGCCTCTGATTCCCGGCCTCTGATTCCCCATCTCTGATTCACCGCCTTTGATTCGCCACCTCTGATTCCCCAAATCTGATTCCCCGCCTCTGTTTCCCCGCCTCTGATTCCCCGCCTCTGATTCCCCGCGTCTGATTACCGGCCTCTGATTCCCCGCCTCTGATTCCCCATCTCTGATTCACAACCTCTGATTCCCCATCTCTAATTCCCCATATCTGATTCCCCACCTCTGATTCCCGGCCTCTTATTCCCGGCATCTGATTCCGGCCTCTGATTCCCGGCCTCTGATTCCCTGCTTCTGATTCTGATTCCCTGCCTCTGATTCCCCATCTCTGATTCCGCACATCTGATTCCCTGCCTCTGATTACCCCCCTCTGTTTCCCCGCCTCTGATTCCCCGCCTCTGTTTCCCAATATCTAAGTCCCCGCCTCTGATTCCCCAACTCTGATTCCCCACCTCTGATTCCCCAGCTCTGATTCCCCGCCTCTGATTCCCCGCATCTGATTCCCTGCATCTGATTCCAAGCCTCTGATTCCCTGCCTCTGATTCCCAACCTCTGATTCCCCACCTCTGATTCCCCATATCTGATTCCCCGCCTCTGTTTCCCCGCCTCTGATTCCCCACCTCTGTTTCCCCATATCTGATTCCCGGCCTCTGATTCCCCGCCTCTGATTCCCCGCCTCTGATTCCCTGCCTCTGATTCCCCATCTCCGATTCCGCACATCTGATTCCCTGCCTCTGATTCCCCGCCTCTGATTCCCCACCTCTGATTCCCTGCCTCTGATTTCCAACCTCTGATTCCCCACCTCTGATTCCCCATATCTGATTCCCCGCCTCTGTTTCCCCGCCTCTGATTCCCCTCCTCTGATTCCCCAACTCTAATTCCCCGCCTCTGATTCCCCAGCTCTGATTCCCCGTGTTTGATTCCCTGCCTCTGATTCCCTGCCCTGATTCCCCATCTCTGTTTCACCGCCTTTGATTCGCCACCTCTGATTCCCCATATCTGACTCCCCGCCTCTGTTTCCCCGCCTCTGATTACCTGCCCCTGTTTCCCCATATCTGATTCCCTGCCTCTGATTCCCCAACTCTGATTCCCCGCCTCTGATTCCCCAGCTCTGATTCCCCGCCTCTGATTTCCCGTGTTTGATTCCCTGCCTCTGATTCCCCGCCTCTGATTCCCCATCTCTGATTCACCTCCTTTGATTCGCCACCTCTGATTCCACATATCTGATTCCCCACCTCTGTTTCCCCGCCTCTGATTCCCCGCCTCTGATTCTCCATATCTCATTCCCCGCCTCTGAATCCCCATCTCTGATTCCCGGACTCTGATTCCCCACCTCTGATTCCCGGCCTCTTATTCCCAGCATCTGATTCCCGGCCTCTGATTCCCGGCCTCTGATTCCCCGCTTCTGATTCTGATTCCCTGCCTCTGATTCCCCATCTCTGATTCCGCACATCTGATTCCCTGCCTCTGATTCCCCACCTCTGATTCCCCATATCTGATTTCCCGCCTCTGTTTCCCCGCCTCTGATTCCCCGCCTCTGTTTCCCCATATCTAATTCCCAACCTCTGATGCCCCAACTCTGATTCCCCATCTCTGATTCCGCACATCTGATTCCCTGCCTCTGATTCCCCGACTCTGATCCCCGCCTCTGATTCCCCAACTCTGATTCCCCGCCTCTGATTCCCCACTCTGATTCCCCGCCTCTGATTCCCCGTGTTTGATTCCCTGCCTCTGATTCCCCGCCTCTGATTCCCCATCTCTGATTCAACGCCTTTGATTCGCCACCTCTGATTCTCCATATCTGATTCCTCGCCTCTGTTTCCCCGCCTCTGATTCCCCGCCTCTGTTTCCCCATATCTCATTCCCCGCCTCTGATTCCCCATCTCTGATTCCCGGACTCTGATTCCCCACCTCTGATTCCCGGCCTCTTATTCCCGGCATCTGATTCCGGCCTCTGATTCCCGGCCTCTGATTCCATGCTTCTGATTCCCCATCTCTGATTCCGGAAATCTAATTCCCTGCCTCTGATTCCCCACCTCTGATTCTCCATATCTGATTCCCCGCCTCTGTTTCCCCGCCTCTGATTCCCCGCCTCTGTTTCCCCATATCTAAGTCCCCGCCTCTGATTCCCCTACTTTGATTCCCCACCTCTGATTCCCCAGCTCTGATTCCCCGCCTCTGATTCCCCGCATCTTATTCCATGTATCTGATTCCCAGCCTCTGATTCCCAGCCTCTGATTCCCAACCTCTGATTCCCCACCTCTGATCCCCATATCTGATTCCCCGCCTCTGTTTCCCCGCCTCTGATTCCCCGCCTCTGTTTCCCCATATCTGATCCCCGCCTCTATTTGCCCGCCTCTGATTCCCCGCCTCTGTTTCCCCATATCTGATTCCCCGCCTCTGAATCCCCAACTCTGATTCCCTGCCTCTAATTTCCCAGCTCTGATTCCCCGCCTCTGATTCCCCGCGTCTGATTACCGGCCTCTGATTCCCCGCCTCTGATTCCCCATCTCTGATTCAACGCCTTTGATTCGCCACCTCTGATTCCCCATATCTGATTCCTCGCCTCTGTTTCCCCGCCTCTGATTCCCCGCCTCTGTTTCCCCATATCTCATTCCCCGCCTCTGATTCCCCATCTCTGATTCCCGGACTCTGATTCCCCACCTCTGATTCCCGGCCTCTTATTCCCGGCATCTGATTCCGGCCTCTGATTCCCGGCCTCTGATTCCATGCTTCTGATTCCCCATCTCTGATTCCGCAAATCTAATTCCCTGCCTCTGATTCCCCACCTCTGATTCCCCATATCTGATTCCCCGCCTCTGTTTCCCCGCCTCTGATTCCCCGCCTCTGTTTCGCCATATCTAAGTCCCCGCCTCTGATTCCCCTACTTTGATTCCCCACCTCTGATTCCCCAGCTCTGATTCCCCGCCTCTGATTCCCCGCATCTTATTCCATGTATCTGATTCCCAGCCTCTGATTCCCAGCCTCTGATTCCCAACCTCTGATTCCCCACCTCTGATCCCCATATCTGATTCCCCGCCTCTGTTTCCCCGCCTCTGATTCCCCGCCTCTGTTTCCCCATATCTGATCCCCGCCTCTATTTGCCCGCTTCTGATTCCCCGCCTCTGTTTCCCCATATCTGATTCCCCGCCTCTGAATCTCCAACTCTGATTCCCTGCCTCTAATTTCCCAGCTCTGATTCCCCAATTCTGATTCCCCTCCTCTGATTCCCCGTGTTTGATTCCCTGCCTCTGATTCCCGGCCTCTGATTCCCCATCTCTGATTCACCGCCTTTGATTCGCCACCTCTGATTCGCCATATCTGATTCCCCGCCTCTGTTTCCCCGCCTCTGATTCCCCGCCTCTTATTCCCCATATCTCATTCCCCGCCTCTGAATCCCCACCTCTGATTTCCGGCCTCTTATTCCCGGCATCTGATTCCGGCCTCTGATTCCCGGCATCTGATTCCCTGCTTCTGATTCTGATTCCCTGCCTTTGATTCCCCATCTCTGATTCCGCACATCTGATTCCCTGCCTCTGATTCCCCATCTCTGATTCCCCATATCTGATTCCCCGCCTCTGTTTCCCCGCCTCTGATTCCCCGCCTCTGTTTCCCAATATCTAAGTCCCCGCCTCTGATTCCCCAGCTCTGATTCCCCACCTCTGATTCCCCGCATCTGATTCCCTGCATCTGATTCCAAGCCTCTGATTCCCTGCCTCTGATTCCCAACCTCTGATTCCCCACCTCTGATTCCCCATATCTGATTCCCAGCCTCTGTTTCCCCGCCTCTGATTCCCCGCCTCTGTTTCCCCATATCTGATTCCCGGCCTCTGATTCCCCGCCTCTGATTCCCTGCCTCTGATTCCCCATCTCCGATACCGCACATCTGATTCCCTGCCTCTGATTCCCCGCCTCTGATTCCCCGCCTCTGATTCCCTGCCTCTGATTCCCAACCTCTGATTCCCCACCTCTGATTCCCCGCCCCTGTTTCCCCATATCTGATTCCCTGCCTCTGATTCCCCAACTTTGATTCCCAGCCTCTGATTCCCCAGCTCTGATTCCCTGCCTCTGATTCCCCGTGTTTGATTCCCTGCCTCTGATTCCCCGCCTCTGATTCCCCATCTCTGATTCACCGCCTTTGATTCGCCACCTCTGATTCCCCATATCTGATTCCCCACCTCTGTTTCCCCGCCTCTGATTCCCCGCCTCTGATTCTCCATATCTCATTCCCAGCCTCTGAATCCCCATCTCTGATTCCCGGACTCTGATTCCCCACCTCTGATTCCCGGCCTCTTACTCCCAGCATCTGATTCCAGGCCTCTGATTCCCGGCCTCTGACTCCCCGCTTCTGATTCTGATTCCCTGCCTCTGATTCCCCATCTCTGATTCCGCACATCTGATTACATGCCTCTGATTCCCCACCTCTGATTCCCCATATCTGATTCCCCGCCTCTGTTTCCACGCCTCTGATTCCCCACCTCTGATTCCCCATATCTGATTCCCCAGCTCTGATTTCCCGCCTCTGATTCCCCGCATCCGATTCCCCATATCTGATTCCCCGCCTCTGTTTCCCCGCCCCTGATTCCCCGCCTCTGTTTCCCCATATCTGATTCCCCGCCTCTGATTCCCAACTATGATTCCCCGCCTCTGATTCCCCAGCTCTGATTCCCTGCCTCTGATTCCCCGCGTTCTATTCCCTGCCTCTGATTCCCCGCCTGTGATTCCCCATCTCTGATTCACCACCTCTGATTTCCCACCACTGATTCCCCATATCTAATTCCCCGCCTCTGTTTGCCCGCCTCTGATTCCCCGCCTCTGTTTCCCCATATCTGATTCCCCGCCTCTGAATCCCCAACTCTGATTCCCTGCCACTGATTCCCCAGCTCCATTCCCCGCCTTTGATTCCCCCCGTCTGATTCCCAGCCTCTGAATCCTCGTGTCTGATAACCTGCCTCTGATTCCTCGCCACTGATTCACCATCTCAGATTCACCGCTTCTGATTCCCCACCTCTGATTCCCCATCTCTGATTCCGCACATCCGATTCGCTGGCTCTGATTCCCCACCTCTGATTCCCGGCCTCTTATTCCCGGCATCTGATTCCGGCCTCTGATTCCCGGCCTCTGATTCCCTGCTTCTGATTCTGATTCCCTGCCTCTGATTCCCCACCTCTGATTCCCCATATCTGATTCCCCGCCTCTGTTTCCCCGCCTTTGATTCCCCGCCTCTGTTTCCCAATATCTAAGTCCCCGCCTCTGATTCCCCAACTCTGATTCCCCACCTCTGATTCCCCAGCTCTGATTCCCCGCCTCTGATTCCCCACATCTGATTCCCTGCAACTGAATCCAAGCCTCTGATTCCCTGCCTCTGATTCCCAACCTCTGATGCCCAACCTCTGATTCCACACCTCTGATTCCCCATATCTGATTCCCCACCTCTGTTTCCCCGCCTCTGATTCCCCGCCTCTGATTCCCCATATTTCATTCCCCGCCTCTGATTCCGCATCTCTGATTCCCGGACTCTGATTCCCCACCTCTGATTTCCGGCCTCTTATTCCCGGCATCTGATTCGGGCCTCTTATTCCCGGCCTCTGATTCCCTGCTTCTGATTCTGATTCCCTGCCTCTGATTCCCCATCTCTGATTCCGCACATCTAATTCCCTGCCTCTGATTCCCCACCTCTGATTCCCCATATCTGATTCCCCGCCTCTGTTTCCCCGCCTCTGATTCCCCGCCTCTGTTTCCCCATATCTAAGTCCCAGCCTCTTATTCCCCAACTTTGATTCCCCACCTCTGATTCCCCAGCTCTGATTCCCCGCCTCTGATTCCCCGCATATGATTCCATGCATCTGATTCCCAGCCTCTGATTCCCAGCCTCTGATTCCCAACCTCTGATTCCCCACCTCTGATTCCCTATATCTGATTCCCCGACTCTGTTTCCCCGCCTCTGATTCCCCTCCTCTGTTTCCCCATATCTGATTCCCCGCCTCTGAATCCCCAACTCTGATTCCCTGCCTCTAATTTCCCATGTCTGATTCCCCGCCTCTGATTCCCCGCGTCTGATTACAGGCCTCTGATTCCCCGCCTCTGATTCCCCATCTCTGATTCACAACCTCTGATTCCCCACCTCTGATTCCCCATATCTGATTCCCCGCCTCTGTTTCCCCGCCTCTGATTCCCCACCTCTGATTCCCAATATCTGATTCCCCGCCTCTGATTCCCCACCTCTGATTCCCCGCCTCTGATTCGCCAGCTATGATTCCCCGCCTCTGATTCCCCGCGTCTGATTCCCTGCCTCTGATTCCCCGCCTCTGATTCCACATCTCTGATTCACCACCTCTGATTCCCCGCGTCTGATTCCCCGCCTCTGATTCCCCATCTCTGATTCCCCATCTCTGATTCCCCAATTCTGATTCCCCGCCTCTGATTCCCCAGCTCTGATTCCTCGCCTCTGATTCCCTTCCTCTGATTCCCAACCTCTGATTCCCCACCTCTGATTTCCCATATTGATTCCCTGCATCTGATTCCCCGCCTCTGATTCCCCAACTCTGATTCCCCGCCTCTGATTCCCCAGCTCTGATTCCCCGCCTCTGATTCCCCGTGTTTGATTCCCTGCCTCTGATTCCCGGCCTCTGATTCCCCATCTCTGATTCACCGCCTTTGATTCGCCACCTCTGATTCCCCAAATCTGATTCCCCGCCTCTGTTTCCCCGCCTCTGATTCCCCGCCTCTGATTCCCCGCGTCTGATTACCGGCCTCTGATTCCCCGCCTCTGATTCCCCATCTCTGATTCACAACCTCTGATTCCCCATCTCTAATTCCCCATATCTGATTCCCCACCTCTGATTCCCGGCCTCTTATTCCCGGCATCTGATTCCGGCCTCTGATTCCCGGCCTCTGATTCCCTGCTTCTGATTCTGATTCCCTGACTCTGATTCCCCATCTCTGATTCCGCACATCTGATTCCCTGCCTCTGATTACCCCCCTCTGTTTCCCCGCCTCTGATTCCCCGCCTCTGTTTCCCAATATCTAAGTCCCCGCCTCTGATTCCCCAACTCTGATTCCCCACCTCTGATTCCCCAGCTCTGATTCCCCGCCTCTGATTCCCCGCATCTGATTCCCTGCATCTGATTCCAAGCCTCTGATTCCCTGCCTCTGATTCCCAACCTCTGATTCCCCACCTCTGATTCCCCATATCTGATTCCCCGCCTCTGTTTCCCCGCCTCTGATTCCCCACCTCTGTTTCCCCATATCTGATTCCCGGCCTCTGATTCCCCGCCTCTGATTCCCCGCCTCTGATTCCCTGCCTCTGTTTCCCCATCTCCGATTCCGCACATCTGATTCCCTGCCTCTGATTCCCCGCCTCTGATTCCCCACCTCTGATTCCCTGCCTCTGATTCCCAACCTCTGATTCCCCACCTCTGATTCCCCATATCTGATTCCCCGCCTCTGTTTCCCCGCCTCTGATTCCCCTCCTCTGATTCCCCAACTCTAATTCCCCGCCTCTGATTCCCCAGCTCTGATTCCCCGTGTTTGATTCCCTGCCTCTGATTCCCTGCCCTGATTCCCCATCTCTGTTTCACCGCCTTTGATTCGCCACCTCTGATTCCCCATATCTGACTCCCCGCCTCTGTTTCCCCGCCTCTGATTCCCTGCCCCTGTTTCCCCATATCTGATTCCCTGCCTCTGATTCCCCAACTCTGATTCCCCGCCTCTGATTCCCCAGCTCTGATTCCCCGCCTCTGATTTCCCGTGTTTGATTCCCTGCCTCTGATTCCCCGCCTCTGATTCCCCATCTCTGATTCACCGCCTTTGATTCGCCACCTCTGATTCCACATATCTGATTCCCCACCTCTGTTTCCCCGCCTCTGATTCCCCGCCTCTGATTCTCCATATCTCATTCCCCGCCTCTGAATCCCCATCTCTGATTCCCGGACTCTGATTCCCCACCTCTGATTCCCGGCCTCTTATTCCCAGCATCTGATTCCCGGCCTCTGATTCCCGGCCTCTGATTCCCCGCTTCTGATTCTGATTCCCTGCCTCTGATTCCCCATCTCTGATTCCGCACATCTGATTCCCTGCCTCTGATTCCCCACCTCTGATTCCCCATATCTGATTTCCCGCCTCTGTTTCCCCGCCTCTGATTCCCCGCCTCTGTTTCCCCATATCTAATTCCCAACCTCTGATGCCCCAACTCTGATTCCCCATCTCTGATTCCGCACATCTGATTCCCTGCCTCTGATTCCCCGACTCTGATCCCCGCCTCTGATTCCCCAACTCTGATTCCCCGCCTCTGATTCCCCACTCTGATTCCCCGCCTCTGATTCCCCGTGTTTGATTCCCTGCCTCTGATTCCCCGCCTCTGATTCCCCATCTCTGATTCAACGCCTTTGATTCGCCACCTCTGATTCCCCATATCTGATTCCTCGCCTCTGTTTCCCCGCCTCTGATTCCCCGCCTCTGTTTCCCCATATCTCATTCCCCGCCTCTGATTCCCCATCTCTGATTCCCGGACTCTGATTCCCCACCTCTGATTCCCGGCCTCTTATTCCCGGCATCTGATTCCGGCCTCTGATTCCCGGCCTCTGATTCCATGCTTCTGATTCCCCATCTCTGATTCCGGAAATCTAATTCCCTGCCTCTGATTCCCCACCTCTGATTCCCCATATCTGATTCCCCGCCTCTGTTTCCCCGCCTCTGATTCCCCGCCTCTGTTTCCCCATATCTAAGTCCCCGCCTCTGATTCCCCTACTTTGATTCCCCACCTCTGATTCCCCAGCTCTGATTCCCCGCCTCTGATTCCCCGCATCTTATTCCATGTATCTGATTCCCAGCCTCTGATTCCCAGCCTCTGATTCCCAACCTCTGATTCCCCACCTCTGATCCCCATATCTGATTCCCCGCCTCTGTTTCCCCGCCTCTGATTCCCCGCCTCTGTTTCCCCATATCTGATCCCCGCCTCTATTTGCCCGCCTCTGATTCCCCGCCTCTGATTCCCCATATCAGATTCCCCGCCTCTGAATCCCCAACTCCGATTCCCTGCCTCTAATTTCCCAGCTCTGATTCCCCGCCTCTGATTCCCCGCGTCTGATTACCGGCCTCTGATTCCCCGCCTCTGATTCCCCATCTCTGATTCACAACCTCTGATTCCCCACCTCTGATACCCCATATCTGATTCCCCGCCTCTGTTTCACCGCCTCTGATTCCCCACCTCTGATTCCCAATATCTGATTCCCCGCCTCTGATTCCCCACCTCTGATTCCCCGCCTCTGATTCGCCAGCTATGATTCCCCGCCTCTTATTCCCAGCGTCTGATTCCCTGCCTCTGATTCCCCGCCTCTGATTCCACATCTCTGATTCACCACCTCTGATTCCCCGCGTCTGATTCCCTGCCTCTGATTCCCCATCTCTGATTCACCATCTCTGATTCCCCAATTCTGATTCCCCTCCTCTGATTCACCGTGTTTGATTCCCTGCCTCTGATTCCCGGCCTCTGATTCCCCATCTCTGATTCACCGCCTTTGATTCGCCACCTCTGATTCGCCATATCTGATTCCCCGCCTCTGTTTCCCCGCCTCTGATTCCCCGCCTCTTATTCCCCATATCTCATTCCCCGCCTCTGAATCCCCATCTCTGATTCCCGGACTCTGATTCCCCACCTCTGATTTCCGGCCTCTTATTCCCGGCATCTGATTCCGGCCTCTGATTCCCGGCATCTGATTCCCTGCTTCTGATTCTGATTCCCTGCCTTTGATTCCCCATCTCTGATTCCGCACATCTGATTCCCTGCCTCTGATTCCCCATCTCTGATTCCCCATATCTGATTCCCCGCCTCTGTTTCCCCGCCTCTCATTCCCCGCCACTGTTTCCCAATATCTAAGTCCCCGCCTCTGATTCCCCAGCTCTGATTCCCCGCCTCTGATTCCCCGCATCTGATTCCCTGCATCTGATTCCAAGCCTCTGATTCCCTGCCTCTGATTCCCAACCTCTGATTCCCCATCTCCGATTCCGCACATCTGATTCCCTGCCTCTGATTCCCCGCCTCTGATTCCCCGCCTCTGATTCCCTGCCTCTGATTCCCAACCTCTGATTCCCCACCTCTGATTCCCCGTGTTTGATTCCCCGCCTCTGTTTCCCCGCCTCTGATTCCCCGCCTCTGTTTCCCCATATCTGATTCCCCGCCTCTGTTTCCCCAACTCTGATTCCCTGCCTCTAATTTCCCCATATCTGATTCCCCGCCTCTGATTCCCCGCGTCTGATTACCGGCCTCTGATTCCCCGCCTCTGATTCCCCATCTCTGATTCCCGGACTCTGATTCCCCACCTCTGATTCCCCATATCTGATTCCCCGCCTCTGTTTCCCCGCCTCTGATTCCCCACCTCTGATTCCCAATATCTGATTCCCCGCCTCTGATTCCCCACCTCTGATTCCCCACCTCTGATTCGCCAGCTATGATTCCCCGCCTCTGATTCCCCGCCTCTGATTCCCTGCCTCTTATTCCCCGCCTCTGATTCCACATCTCTGATTCACCACCTCTGATTCCCCGCGTCTGATTCCCCGCCTCTGATTCCCCATCTCTGATTCCCCATCTCTGATTCCCCAATTCTGATTCCCCGCCTCTGATTCCCCAACTCTGATTCCCCGCCTCTGATTCCCCACCTCTGATTCCCCATCTCTGATTCCGCACATCCGATTCCCTGCCTCTGATTCCCTGCCTCTGATTCCCAACCTCTGATTCCCCACCTCTGATTCCCCATATCTGATTCCCCGCCTCTGTTTCCCTGCCTCTGATTCCCCGCCTCTGTTTCCCCATATCTAATTCCCAACCTCTGATGCCCCAACTCTGATTCCCTGCCTCTGATTCCCCGCGTTCTATTCCCTGCCTCTGATTCCCCGCCTGTGATTCCCCATCTCTGATTCACCACCTCTGATTCCCCACCTCTGATTCCCCATATCTAATTCCCCGCCTCTGTTTTCCCGCCTCTGATTCCCCACCTCTGTTTCCCCATATCTGATTCCCCGCCTCTGAATCCCCAACTCTGATTCCCTGCCTCTGATTCCCTGCTTCTGATTCTGATTCCCCACCTCTGATTCCCCATCTCTGATTCCGCACATCTAATTCCCTGCCTCTGATTCCCCATCTCTGATTCCCCATATCTGATTCCCCGCCTTCTGTTCCCCACCTCTGATTCCCCGCCTCTGTTTCCCCATATCTAAGTCCCCGACTCTGATTCCCCAACTTTGATTCCCCACCTCTGATTCCCCAGCTCTGATTCCCCGCCTCTGATTCCCCGCATCTGATTCCATGCATCTGATTCCCAGCCTCTGATTCCCTGCCTCTGATTCCCAACCTCTGATTCCCCACCTCTGATTCCCCATATCTGATTCCCCGCCTCTGTTTCCCCGCCTCTGATTCCCCTCCTCTGTTTCCCCATATCTGATCCCCGCCTCTATTTGCCCGCCTCTGATTCCCCGCCTCTGTTTCCCCTTATCTGATTCCCCGCCTCTGAATCCCCAACTCTGATTCCCTGCCTCTAATTTCCCAGCTCTGATTCCCCGCCTCTGATTCCCCGTGTCTGATTTCCTGCCTCTGATTCCCCACCTCTGATTACCCATGTCTAATTCACCGCCTCTGATTCCCCACCTCTGATTCCCCATCTCTGATTTGGCACATCCGATTCCCTGCCTCTGATTCCCCGCCTCTGAATCACTGCCTCTGATTCCCCAGCTCTGATTCCCCGCCTCTGATTCCCCGCGTCTTATTCCCTGCTTCTGATTCTGATTCCCTGCCTCTGATTCCCCATCTCTGATTCCGCACATCTGATTCCCTGCCTCTGATTCCCCACCTCTGATTCCCCATATCTGATTCCCCGCCTCTGATTCCCCGCCTCTGTTTCCCCATATCTAAGTCCCCGCCTCTGATTCCCCAACTCTGATTCCCCACCTCTGATTCCCCAGCTCTGATTCCCCGCCTCTGATTCCCCGCATCTGATTCCCTGCATCTGATTCCCAGCCTCTGATTCCCTGCCTGTGATTCCCAACCTCTGATTCCCCACCTCTGATTCCCCATATCTGATTCCCCGCCTCTGTTTCCCCGCCTCTGATTCCCCGCCACTGTTTCCCCATATCTGATTCCCCGCCTCTGAATCCCCAACTCTGATTCCCTGCATCTAATTCCCCAGCTCTGATTCCCCGCCTCTGATTCCCCGTGTCTGATTTCCTGCCTCTGATTCCCCGCCTCTGATTACCCATGTCTGATTCACCGCCTCTGATTCCCCACCTCTGATTCCCCATCTCTGATTCCGCACATCCGATTCCCTGCCTCTGATTCCCCGCCTCTGATTCACCGCCTCTGATTCCCGGCCTCTGATTTCCCGCCTCTGATTCCCTGCCACTGATACCCCGCCCCTGATTCCCCACCTCTGATTCCCCGCCTCTGTTTCCCCATATCTAATTCCGAACCTCTGATGCCCCAACTCTGATTCCCTGCCTCTGATTCCCCGCGTTCTATTCCCTGCCTCTGATTCCCCGCCTGTGATTCCCCATCTCTGATTCACCACCTCTGATTCCCCACCTCTGATTCCCCATATCTAATTCCCCGCCTCTGTTTTCCCGCCTCTGATTCCCCGCCTCTGTTTCCCCATATCTGATTCCCCGCCTCTGAATCCCCAACTCTGATTCCCTGCCTCTGATTCCCCAGCTCTGATTCCCCGCCTTTGATTCCCCCCGTCTGATTCCCAGCCTCTGAATCCCCGTGTCTGATTTCCTGCCTCTGATTCACCGCCTCTGATTCCCCATCTCTGATTCACCGCCTCTGATTCCCCACCTCTGATTCCCAATCTCTGATTCCGCACATCTGATTCCCTGCCTCTGATTCCCCGACTCTGATTCCCCAGCTCTGATTCCCCGCCTCTGATTCCCCAACTCTGATTCCCCGCATCTGATTCCCCAGCTCTGATTCCCCGCCTCTGATTCACCGCATATGATTCGCCACCTCTGAATCCCCATATCTGATTCCTCGCCTCTGTTTCCCCGCCTCTGATTCCCTTCCTCTGATTCCCCATATCTCATTCCCCGCCTCTGATTCCCCATCTCTGATTCCCGGACTCTGATTCCCAACCTCTGATTCCCGGCCTCTTATTCCCGGCATCTGATTCCGGCCTCTAATTCCCGGCCTCTGATTCCCTGCTTCTGATTCTGATTCCCCACCTCTGATTCCCCATTTCTGATTCCGCACATCCGATTCCCTGCCTCTGATTCCCCGCCCCTGATTCACCGCCTCTGATTCCCGGCCTCTGATTTCCCGCATCTGATTCCCTGCCACTGATACCCCGCCCCTGATTCCCCACCTCTGATTCCCCATATCTGATTCCCCGCCTCTGTTTACCCGCCTCTGATTCCCCGCCTCTGATTCCCCATATCTGATTCCCCGCCTCTGATTCCCCAACTCTGATTCCCCGCCTCTGATTCCCCAGCTCTGATTCCCCGCCTCTGATTCCCCGCATCTGATTCCCTGCATCTGATTCCAAGCCTCTGATTCCCTGCCTCTGATTCCCAACCTCTGATTCCCCACCTCTGATTCCCCATATCTGATTCCCCGCCTCTGTTTCCCCGCCTCTGGTTCCCTGCCTCTTATTCCCAACATCTGATTCCCCACCTCTGATTCCCCATATCTGATTCCCCGCCTCTGTTTCCCGGCCTCTGATTCCCCTCCTCTGATTCCCCAACTCTAATTACCCGCCTCTGATTCCCCAGCTCTGATTCCCCGTGTTTGATTCCCTACCTCTGATTCCCTGCCCTGATTCCCCATCTCTGTTTCACCGCCTCTGATTCCCCACCTCCATTCCCCATATCTGATTCCCCGCCTCTGAATCCCCATCTCTGATTCCCGGTCTCTGATTCCCCACCTCTGATTCCCGGCCTCTTATTCCCAGCATCTGATTCCCGGCCTCTGATTCCCGGCCTCTGATGCCCCGCTTCTGATTCTGATTCCCTGCCTCTGATTCCCCATCTCTGATTCCGCACATCTGATTCCCTGCCTCTGATTCCCCACCTCTGATTCCCCATATCTGATTCCCCGCCTCTGTTTCCCCACCTCTGATTCCCCGCCTCTGTTTCCCCATATCTAATTCCCAACCTATGATGCCCCAACTCTGATTCCCTGCCTCTGATTCCCCGCGTTCTATTCCCTGCCTCTGATTCCCCGCCTGTGATTCCCCATCTCTGATTCACCACCTCTGATTCCCCACCTCTGATTCCCCATATCTAATTCCCCGCCTCTGTTTTCCCGCCTCTGATTCCCCGCCTCTGATTCCCCATATCTGATTCCCCGCCTCTGAATCCCCAACTCTGATTCCCTGCCTCTGATTCCCCAGATCTGATTCCCCGCCTTTGATTCCCCCCGTCTGATTCCCAGCCTCTGAATCCCCGTGTCTGATTTCCTGCCTCTGATTCACCGTCTCTGATTCCCCATCTCTGATTCACCGCCTCTGATTCCCCACCTCTGATTCCCCATCTTTGATTCCGCACATGTGATTCCCTGCCTCTGATTCCCCGACTCTGATTCCCCAGCTCTGATTCCCCGCCTCTGATTCCCTAACTCTGATTCCCCGCCTCTGATTCCCCAGCTCTGATTCCCCGCCTCTGATTCACCGCCTTTGATTCGCCACCTCTGAATCCCCATATCTGATTCCTCGCCTCTGTTTCCCCGCCTCTGATTCCCTGCCTCTGATTCCCCATATCTCATTCCCCGCCTCTGATTCCCCATCTCTGATTCCCGGACTCTGATTCCCAACCTCTGATTCCCGGCCTCTTATTCCCGGCATCTGATTCCGGCCTCTAATTCCCGGCCTCTGATTCCCTGCTTCTGATTCTGATTCCCCACCTCTGATTCCCCATCTCTGATTCCGCACATCCGATTGCCTGCCTCTGATTCCCCGCCCCTGATTCACCGCCTCTGATTCCCGGCCTCTGATTTCCCGCCTCTGATACCCTGCCACTGATACCCCGCCCCTGATTCCCCACCTCTGATTCCCCATATCTGATTCCCCCCCTCTGATTCCCCAACTCTGATTCCCCGCCTCTGATTCCCCAGCTCTGATTCCCCGCCTCTGATTCCCCGCATCTGATTCCCTGCATCTGATTCCAAGCCTCTGATTCCCTGCCTCTGATTCCCAACCTCTGATTCCCCACCTCTGATTCCCCATATCTGATTCCCCGCCTCTGTTTCCCCGCCTCTGATTCCCCGCCTCTGTTTCCCCATATCTAATTCCCAACCTCTGATGCCCCAACTCTGATTCCCTGCCTCTGATTCCCCGCGTTCTATTCCCTGCCTCCGATTCCCCGCCTGTGATTCCCCATCTCTGATTCACCACCTCTGATTCCCCACCTCTGATTCCCCATATCTAATTCCCCGCCTCTGTTTTCCCGCCTCTGATTCCCCACCTCTGTTTCCCCATATCTGATTCCCCGCCTCCGAATCCCCAACTCTGATTCCCTGCCTCTGATTCCCTGCTTCTGATTCTGATTCCCCACCTCTGATTCCCCATCTCTGATTCCGCACATCTAATTCCCTGCCTCTGATTCCCCATCTCTGATTCCCCATATCTGATTCCCCGCCTTCTGTTCCCCACCTCTGATTCCCCGCCTCTGTTTCCCCATATCTAAGTCCCCGACTCTGATTCCCCAACTTTGATTCCCCACCTCTGATTCCCCAGCTCTGATTCCCCGCCTCTGATTCCCCGCATCTGATTCCATGCATCTGATTCCCAGCCTCTGATTCCCTGCCTCTGATTCCCAACCTCTGATTCCCCACCTCTGATTCCCCATATCTGATTCCCCGCCTCTGTTTTCCCGCCTCTGATTCCCCTCCTCTGTTTCCCCATATCTGATCCCCGCCTCTATTTGCCCGCCTCTGATTCCCCGCCTCTGTTTCCCCATATCTGATTCCCCGCCTCTGAATCCCCAACTATGATTCCCTGCCTCTAATTTCCCAGCTCTGATTCCCCGCCTCTGATTCCCCAGCTCTGATTCCCCGCCTCTGATTCCCCGCATCTGATTCCCTGCATCTGATTCCAAGCCTCTGATTCCCTGCCTCTGATTCCCAACCTCTGATTCCCCACCTCTGATTCCCCATATCTGATTCCCCGCCTCTGTTTCCCCGCCTCTGATTCCCCGCCTCTGTTTCCCCATATCTAATTCCCAACCTCTGATGCCCCAACTCTGATTCCCTGCCTCTGATTCCCCGCGTTCTATTCCCTGCCTCTGATTCCCCGCCTGTGATTCCCCATCTCTGATTCACCACCTCTGATTCCCCACCTCTGATTCCCCATATCTAATTCCCCGCCTCTGTTTTCCCGCCTCTGATTCCCCACCTCTGTTTCCCCATATCTGATTCCCCGCCTCTGAATCCCCAACTCTGATTCCCTGCCTCTGATTCCCTGCTTCTGATTCTGATTCCCCACCTCTGATTCCCCATCTCTGATTCCGCACATCTAATTCCCTGCCTCTGATTCCCCATCTCTGATTCCCCATATCTGATTCCCCGCCTTCTGTTCCCCACCTCTGATTCCCCGCCTCTGTTTCCCCATATCTAAGTCCCCGACTCTGATTCCCCAACTTTGATTCCCCACCTCTGATTCCCCAGCTCTGATTCCCCGCCTCTGATTCCCCGCATCTGATTCCATGCATCTGATTCCCAGCCTCTGATTCCCTGCCTCTGATTCCCAACCTCTGATTCCCCACCTCTGATTCCCCATATCTGATTCCCCGCCTCTGAATCCCCAACTATGATTCCCTGCCTCTAATTTCCCAGCTCTGATTCCCCGCCTCTGATTCCCCAGCTCTGATTCCCCGCCTCTGATTCCCCGCATCTGATTCCCTGCATCTGATTCCAAGCCTCTGATTCCCTGCCTCTGATTCCCAACCTCTGATTCCCCACCTCTGATTCCCCATATCTGATTCCCCGCCTCTGTTTCCCCGCCTCTGATTCCCCGCCTCTGTTTCCCCATATCTAATTCCCAACCTCTGATGCCCCAACTCTGATTCCCTGCCTCTGATTCCCCGCGTTCTATTCCCTGCCTCTGATTCCCCGCCTGTGATTCCCCATCTCTGATTCACCACCTCTGATTCCCCACCTCTGATTCCCCATATCTAATTCCCCGCCTCTGTTTTCCCGCCTCTGATTCCCCACCTCTGTTTCCCCATATCTGATTCCCCGCCTCTGAATCCCCAACTCTGATTCCCTGCCTCTGATTCCCTGCTTCTGATTCTGATTCCCCACCTCTGATTCCCCATCTCTGATTCCGCACATCTAATTCCCTGCCTCTGATTCCCCATCTCTGATTCCCCATATCTGATTCCCCGCCTTCTGTTCCCCACCTCTGATTCCCCGCCTCTGTTTCCCCATATCTAAGTCCCCGACTCTGATTCCCCAACTTTGATTCCCCACCTCTGATTCCCCAGCTCTGATTCCCCGCCTCTGATTCCCCGCATCTGATTCCATGCATCTGATTCCCAGCCTCTGATTCCCTGCCTCTGATTCCCAACCTCTGATTCCCCACCTCTGATTCCCCATATCTGATTCCCCGCCTCTGTTTTCCCGCCTCTGATTCCCCTCCTCTGTTTCCCCATATCTGATCCCCGCCTCTATTTGCCCGCCTCTGATTCCCCGCCTCTGTTTCCCCATATCTGATTCCCCGCCTCTGAATCCCCAACTATGATTCCCTGCCTCTAATTTCCCAGCTCTGATTCCCCGCCTCTGATTCCCCGTGTCTGATTTCCTGCCTCTGATTCCCCGCCTCTGATTACCCATGTCTGATTCACCGCCTCTGATTCCCCACCTCTGATTCCCAATCTCTGATTCGGCACATCCGATTCCCTGCCTCTGATTCCCCGCCTCTGATTCACTGCCTCTGATTCCCCAGCTCTGATTCCCCGCCTCTGATTCCCCACGTCTTATTCCCTGCTTCTGATTCTGATTCCCTGCCTCTGATTCCTCATCTCTGATTCCGCATATCTGATTCCCTGCCTCTGATTCCCCACCTCTGATTCCCCATATCTGATTCCCCGCCTCTGTTTCCCCGCCTCTGATTCCCCGCCTCTGTTTCCCCATATCTAAGTCCCCGCCTCTGATTCCCCAACTCTGATTCCCCACCTCTGATTCCCCAGCTCTGATTCCCCGCCTCTGATTCCCCGCATCTGATTCCCTGCATCTGATTCCCAGCCTCTGATTCCCTGCCTGTGATTCCCAACCTCTGATTCCCCACCTCTGATTCCCCATATCTGATTCCCCGCCTCTGTTTCCCCGCCTCTGATTCCCCGCCACTGTTTCCCCATATCTGATTCCCCGCCTCTGAATCCCCAACTCTGATTCCCTGCATCTAATTCCCCAGCTCTGATTCCCCGCCTCTGATTCCCCGTGTCTGATTTCCTGCCTCTGATTCCCCGCCTCTGATTACCCATGTCTGATTCACCGCCTCTGATTCCCCATCTCTGATTCCGCACATCCGATTCCCTGCCTCTGATTCCCCGCCTCTGATTCACCGCCTCTGATTCCCGGCCTCTGATTTCCCGCCTCTGATTCCCTGCCACTGATACCCCGCCCCTGATTCCCCACCTCTGATTCCCCATATCTGATTCCCCGCCTCTGTTTCCCCGCCTCTGATTCCCCGCATCTGATTCCCCATATCTGATTCCCCGCCTCTGATTCCCCAACTCTGATTCCCCGCCTCTGATTCCCCAGCTCTGAATCCCCGCCTCTGATTCCCCGTGTCTGATTACCGGCCTCTGATTCCCCGCCTCTGATTCTCCATCTCTGATTCACAACATCTGATTCCCCACCTCTGATTCCCCATGTCTGATTCCCCGCCTCTGTTTCCCCGCCTCTGATTCCCCAACTCTGATTCCCCACCTCTGATTCTCAAGCTCTGATTCCCCACCTCTGATTCCCTATCTCTGATTCCGCACATCTGATTCCCTGCCTCTGATTCCCCGACTCTGATTCCCCAGCTCTGATTCCCCGCCTCTGATTCCCCAACTCTGATTCCCCGCCTCTGATTCCCCAGCTCTGATTCCCCGCCTCTGATTCACCGCCTTTGATTCGCCACCTCTGAATCCCCATATTTGATTCCTCGCCTCTGTTTCCCCGCCTCTGATTCCCCGCCTCTGATTCCCCATATCTCATTCCCCGCCTCTGATTCCCCATCTCTGATTCCCGGACTCTGATTCCCAACCTCTGATTCCCGGCCTCTTATTCCTGGCATCTGATTCCGGCCTCTAATTCCCGGCCTCTGATTCCCTGCTTCTGATTCTGATTCCCCACCTCTGATTCCCCATCTCCGATTCCGCACATCCGATTCCCTGCCTCTGATTCCCCGCCCCTGATTCAACGCCTCTGATTCCCGGCCTCTGATTTCCCGCTTCTGATTCCCTGCCACTGATAACCCGCCCCTGATTCCCCACCTCTGATTCCCCATATCTGATTCCCGGCCTCTGTTTCCCCGCCTCTGATTCCCCGCCTCTGATTCCCCATATCTGATTCCCCGCCTCTGATTCCCCAACTCTGATTCCCCGCCTCTGATTCCCCAGCTCTGATTCCCCGCCTCTGATTCCCCGCATCTGATTCCCTGCGTCTGATTCCAAGCCTCTGATTCCCTGCCTCTGATTCCCAACCTCTGATTCCCCACCTCTGATTCCCCATATCTGATTCCCCGCCTCTGTTTCCCCGCCTCTGATTCCCCGCCTCTGTTTCCCCATATCTAATTCCCAACCTCTGATGCCCCAACTCTGATTCCCTGCCTCTGATACCCCGCGTTCTATTCCCTGCCTCTGATTCCCCGCCTGTGATTCCCCATCTCTGATTCACCACCTCTGATTCCCCACCTCTGAATCCCCAACTCTGATTCCCTGCCTCTGATTCCCTGCTTCTGATTCTGATTCCCCATCTCTGATTCCCCATCTCTGATTCCGCACATCTAATTCCCTGCCTCTGATTCCCCATCTCTGATTCCCCATATCTGATTCCCCGCTTTCTGTTCCCCACCTCTGATTCCGCGCCTCTGTTTCCCCATATCTAAGTCCCCGACTCTGATTCCCCAACTTTGATTCCCCACCTCTGATTCCCCAGCTCTGATTCCCCGCCTCTGATGCCCCGCATCTGATTCCATGCATCTGATTCCCAGCCTCTGATTCCCTGCCTCTGATTCCCATCCTCTGATTCCCCACCTCTGATTCCCCATATCTGATACACCGCCTCTGTTTCCCCGCCTCTGATTCCTCTCCTCTGTTTCCCCATATCTGATCCCCGCCTCTATTTGCCCGCCTCTGATTCCCCGCCTCTGTTTCCCCATATCTGATTCCCCGCCTCTGAATCCCCAACTCTGATTCCCTGCCTCTAATTTCCCAGCTCTGATTCCCCGCCTCTGATTCCCCGTGTCTGATTTCCTGCCTCTGATTCCCTGCCTCTGATTACCCATGTCTGATTCACCCCCTCTGATTCCCCACCTCTGATTCCCCATCTCTGATTCCGCACATCCGATTCCCTGCCTCTGATTCCCCGCCTCTGATTCACTGCCTCTGATTCCCCAGCTCTGATTCCCCGCCTCTGATTCCCCGCGTCTTATTCCCTGCTTCTGATTCTGATTCCCTGCCTCTGATTCCCCATCTCTGATTCCGCACATCTGATTCCCTGCCTCTGATTCCCCACCTCTGATTCCCCATATCTGATTCCCCGCCTCTGTTTCCCCGCCTCTGATTCCCCGCCTCTGTTTCCCCATATCTAAGTCCCCGCCTCTGATTCCCCAACTCTGATTCCCCACCTCTGATTCCCCAGCTCTGATTCCCCGCCTCTGATTCCCCGCATCTGATTCCCTGCATCTGATTCACAGCCTCTGATTCCCTGCCTGTGATTCCCAACCTCTGATTCCCCACCTCTGATTCCCCATATCTAATTCCCCGCCTCTGTTTCCCCGCCTCTGATTCCCCGCCTCTGTTTCCCCATATCTGATTCCCCGCCTCTATTTGCCCACCTCTGATTCCCCACCTCAGTTTCCCCATATCTTATTCCCCGCCTCTGAATCCCCAACTCTGATTCCCTGCATCTAATTCCCCAGCTCTGATTCCCCGCCTCTGATTCCCCGTGTCTGATTTCCTGCCTCTGATTCTCCGCCTCTGATTACCCACGTCTGATTCACCGCCTCTGATTCCCCACCTCTGATTCCCCATCTCTGATTCCGCACATCCCATTCCCTGCCTCTGATTCCCCGCCTCTGATTCCCCGCCTCAGATTCCCCGTGTCTGATTTCCTGCCTCTGATTCCCCGCCTCTGATTACCCATGTCTGATTCAGCGCCTCTGATTCCCCACCTCTGATTCCCCATCTCTGATTCCGCACATCCGATTCCCTGCTTCTGATTCCCCGCCTCTGATTCACAGCCTCTGATTCCCCAGCTCTGATTCCCCGCCTCAGATTCCCCGCGTCTTATTCCCTGCTTCTGATTCTGATTCCCTGCCTCTGATTCCCCATCTCTGATACCGCACATCTGATTCCCTGCCTCTGATTCCCCACCTCTGATTCCCCATATCTGATTCCCCGCCTCTGTTTCCCCGCCTCTGATTCCCGCGCTTCTGTTTCCCCATATCTAAGTCCCCGCCTCTGATTCCCCAACTCTGATTCCCCACCTCTGATTCCCCAGCTCTGATTCCCCACCTCTGATTCCCCATATCTGATTCCCCGCCTCTGTTTCCCCGCCTCTGATTCCCCGCCACTGTTTCCCCATATCTGATTCCCCGCCTCTGAATCCCCAACTCTGATTCCCTGCATCTAATTCCCCAGCTCTGATTCCCCGCCTCTGATTCCCCGTGTCTGATTTCCTGCCTCTGATTACCCGCCTCTGATTACCCATGTCTGATTCACCGCCTCTGATTCCCCACCTCTGATTCCCCATCTCTGATTCCGCACATCCGATTCCCTGCCTCTGATTCCCCGCCTCTGATTCACCGCCTCTGATTCCCGGCCTCTGATTTCCCGCCTCTGATTCCCCGCCTCTGATTCCCCATATCTGATTCCCCGCCTCTGATTCCCCATATCTGATTCCCCGCCTCTGATACCCCAACTCTGATTCCCCGCCTCTGATTCTCCAGCTCTGAATCCCCGCCTCTGATTCCCCGCGTCTGATTCACAACCTCTGATTCCCCACCTCTGATTCCCCATATCTGATTCCCCGCCTCTGTTTCCCCGCCTCTGATTCCCCAGCTCTGATTAACAATATCTGATTCCCCGCCTCTGATTCCCCACCTCTGATTCCCCGCCTCTGATTCGCCAGATATGATTCCCCGCCTCTGATTCCACAGCTCTGATTCCCCGCCTCTGATTCCCCGTGTTTGATTCCCTGCCTCTGATTCCCGGCCTCTGATTCCCCATCTCTGATTCACCGCCTTTGATTCACCACCTCTGATTCCCCATATCTGATACCCCGCCTCTGTTTCCCCGCCTCTGATTCCCCGCCTCTGATTCCCCATATCTCATTCCCCGCCTCTGAATACCCATCTCTGATTCCCGGACTCTGATTCCCCACCTCTGATTCCCGGCCTCTTATTCCCGGCATCTGATTCCGGCCTCTGATCCCCGGCCTCTGATTCCCTGCTTCTGATTCTGATTCCCTGCCTCTGATTCCCCATCTCTGATTGCGCACATCTGATTCCCTGCCTCTGATTCCCCACCTCTGATTCCCCATATCTGATTCCCCGCCTCTGTTTCCCCGCCTCTGATTCCCCGCCTCTGTTTCCCAATATCTAAGTCCCCGCCTCTGATTCCCCAACTCTGATTCCCCACCTCTGATTCTCCAGCTCTGATTCCCCGCCTCTGATTCCCCGCATCTGATTCCCTGCATCTGATTCCAAGCCTCTGATTTCCCATATCTGATACCCCGCCTCTGTTTCCCCGCCTCTGATTCCCCGCCTCTGTTTCCCCATATCTGATTCCCGGCCTCTGATTCCCCGCCTCTGATTCCCCGCCTCTGATTCCCTGCCTCTGATTCCCCATCTTCGATTCCGCACATCTGATTCCCTGCCTCTGATTCCCCGCCTCTGATTACCCGCCTCTGATTCCCTGCCTCTGATTCCCAACATCTGATTCCCCACCTCTGATTCCCCATATCTGATTCCCCGCCTGTTTCCCCGCCTCTGATTCCCCTCCTCGGATTCCCCAACTCTAATTCCCCGCCTCTGATTCCCCAGCTCTGATTCCCCGTGTTTGATTCCCTGCCTCTGATTCCCTGCCCTGATTCCCCATCTCTGTTTCACCGCCTTTGATTCGCCACCTCTGATTCCCCATATCTGATTCCCCGCCTCTGTTTCCCCGCCTCTGATTCCCTGCCTCTGATTCCCAACCTCTGATTCCACACCTCTGATTCCCCATATCTGATTCCTCGCCTCTGTTTCCCCGCCTCTGATTCCCCGCCTCTGTTTCCCCATATCTAATTCCCAACCTCTGATGCCCCAACTCTGATTCCCTGCCTCTGATTCCCCGCGTTCTATTCCCTGCCTCTGATTCCCCGCCTGTGATTCCCCATCTCTGATTCACCACCTCTGATTCCCCACCTCTGATTCCCCATATCTAATTCCCCGCCTCTGTTTTCCCGCCTCTGATTCCCCACCTCTGTTTCCCCATATCTGATTCCCCGCCTCTGAATCCCCAACTCTGATTCCCTGCCTCTGATTCCCTGCTTCTGATTCTGATTCCCCACCTCTGATTCCCCATCTCTGATTCCGCACATCTAATTCCCTGCCTCTGATTCCCCATCTCTGATTCCCCATATCTGATTCCCCGCCTTCTGTTCCCCACCTCTGATTCCCCGCCTCTGTTTCCCCATATCTAAGTCCCCGACTCTGATTCCCCAACTTTGATTCCCCACCTCTGATTCCCCAGCTCTGATTCCCCGCCTCTGATTCCCCGCATCTGATTCCATGCATCTGATTCCCAGCCTCTGATTCCCTGCCTCTGATTCCCAACCTCTGATTCCCCACCTCTGATTCCCCATATCTGATTCCCCGCCTCTGTTTCCCCGCCTCTGATTCCCCTCCTCTGTTTCCCCATATCTGATCCCCGCCTCTATTTGCCCGCCTCTGATTCCCCGCCTCTGTTTCCCCATATCTGATTCCCCGCCTATGAATCCCCAACTCTGATTCCCTGCCTCTAATTTCCCAGCTCTGATTCCCCGCCTCTGATTCCCCGTGCCTGATTTCCTGCCTCTGATTCCCCACCTCTGATTACCCATGTCCGATTCACCGCCTCTGATTCCCCACCTCTGATTCCCCATCTCTGATTCGGCACATCCGATTCCCTGCCTCTGATTCCCCGCCTCTGAATCTCTGCCTCTGATTCCCCAGCTCTGATTCCCCGCCTCTGATTCCCCGCGTCTTATTCCCTGCTTCTGATTCTGATTCCCTGCCTCTGATTCCCCATCTCTGATTCCGCACATCTGATTCCCTGCCTCTGATTCCCCACCTCTGATTCCCCATATCTGATTCCCCGCCTCTGATTCCCCGCCTCTGTTTCCCCATATCTAAGTCCCCGCCTCTGATTCCCCAACTCTGATTCCCCACCTCTGATTCCCCAGCTCTGATTCCCCGCCTCTGATTCCCCGCATCTGATTCCCTGCATCTGATTCCCAGCCTCTGATTCCCTGCCTGTGATTCCCAACCTCTGATTCCCCACCTCTGATTCCCCATATCTGATTCCCCGCCTCTGTTTCCCCGCCTCTGATTCCCCGCCACTGTTTCCCCATATCTGATTCCCCGCCTCTGAATCCCCAACTCTGATTCCCTGCATCTAATTCCCCAGCTCTGATTCCCCGCCTCTGATTACCCATGTCTGATTCACCGCCTCTGATTCCCCACCTCTGATTCCCCATCTCTGATTCCGCACATCCGATTCCCTGCCTCTGATTCCCCGCCTCTGATTCACCGCCTCTGATTCCCGGCCTCTGATTTCCCGCCTCTGATTCCCTGCCACTGATACCCCGCCCCTGATTCCCCACCTCTGATTCCCCGCCTCTGTTTCCCCATATCTAATTCCGAACCTCTGATGCCCCAACTCTGATTCCCTGCCTCTGATTCCCCGCGTTCTATTCCCTGCCTCTGATTCCCCGCCTGTGATTCCCCATCTCTGATTCACCACCTCTGATTCCCCACCTCTGATTCCCCATATCTAATTCCCCGCCTCCGTTTTCCCGCCTCTGATTCCCCGCCTCTGTTTCCCCATATCTGATTCCCCGCCTCTGAATCCCCAACTCTGATTCCCTGCCTCTGATTCCCCAGCTCTGATTCCCCGCCTTTGATTCCCCCCGTCTGATTCCCAGCCTCTGAATCCCCGTGTCTGATTTCCTGCCTCTGATTCACCGCCTCTGATTCCCCATCTCTGATTCCCCGCCTCTGATTCCCCACCTCTGATTCCCCATCTCTGATTCCGCACATCTGATTCCCTGCCTCTGATTCCCCGACTCTGATTCCCCAGCTCTGATTCCCCGCCTCTGATTCCCCAACTCTGATTCCCCGCCTCTGATTCCCCAGCTCTGATTCCCCGCCTCTGATTCACCGCATATGATTCGCCACCTCTGAATCCCCATATCTGATTCCTCGCCTCTGTTTCCCCGCCTCTGATTCCCTTCCTCTGATTCCCCATATCTCATTCCCCGCCTCTGATTCCCCATCTCTGATTCCCGGACTCTGATTTCCAACCTCTGATTCCCGGCCTCTTATTCCCGGCATCTGATTCCGGCCTCTAATTCCCGGCCTCTGATTCCCTGCTTCTGATTCTGATTCCCCACCTCTGATTCCCCATTTCTGATTCCGCACATCCGATTCCCTGCCTCTGATTCCCCGCCCCTGATTCACCGCCTCTGATTCCCGGCCTCTGATTTCCCGCATCTGATTCCCTGCCACTGATACCCCGCCCCTGATTCCCCACCTCTGATTCCCCATATCTGATTCCCCGCCTCTGTTTACCCGCCTCTGATTCCCCGCGTCTGATTCCCCATATCTGATTCCCCGCCTCTGATTCCCCAACTCTGATTCCCCACCTCTGATTCCCCAGCTCTGATTCCCCGCCTCTGATTCCCCGCATCTGATTCCCTGCATCTGATTCCAAGCCTCTGATTCCCTGCCTCTGATTCCCAACCTCTGATTCCCCACCTCTGATTCCCCATATCTGATTCCCCGCCTCTGTTTCCCCGCCTCTGGTTCCCTGCCTCTTATTCCCAACATCTGATTCCCCACCTCTGATTCCCCATATCTGATTCCCCGCCTCTGTTTCCCGGCCTCTGATTCCCCTCCTCTGATTCCCCAACTCTAATTACCCGCCTCTGATTCCCCAGCTCTGATTCCCCGTGTTTGATTCCCTACCTCTGATTCCCTGCCCTGATTCCCCATCTCTGTTTCACCGCCTCTGATTCCCCACCTCCATTCCCCATATCTGATTCCCCGCCTCTGAATCCCTATCTCTGATTCCCGGTCTCTGATTCCCCACCTCTGATTCCCGGCCTCTTATTCCCAGCATCTGATTCCCGGCCTCTGATTCCCGGCCTCTGATGCCCCGCTTCTGATTCTGATTCCCTGCCTCTGATTCCCCATCTCTGATTCCGCACATCTGATTCCCTGCCTCTGATTCCCCACCTCTGATTCCCCATATCTGATTCCCCGCCTCTGTTTCCCCACCTCTGATTCCCCGCCTCTGTTTCCCCATATCTAATTCCCAACCTATGATGCCCCAACTCTGATTCCCTGCCTCTGATTCCCCGCGTTCTATTCCCTGCCTCTGATTCCCCGCCTGTGATTCCCCATCTCTGATTCACCACCTCTGATTCCCCACCTCTGATTCCCCATATCTAATTCCCCGCCTGTTTTCCCGCCTCTGATTCCCCGCCTCTGTTTCCCCATATCTGATTCCCCGCCTCTGAATCCCCAACTCTGATTCCCTGCCTCTGATTCCCCAGCTCTGATTCCCCGCCTTTGATTCCCCCCGTCTGATTCCCAGCCTCTGAATCCCCGTGTCTGATTTCCTGCCTCTGATTCACCGCCTCTGATTCCCCATCTCTGATTCACCGCCTCTGATTCCCCACCTCTGATTCCCCATCTTTGATTCCGCACATGTGATTCCCTGCCTCTGATTCCCCGACTCTGATTCCCCAGCTCTGATTCCCCGCCTCTGATTCCCTAACTCTGATTCCCCGCCTCTGATTCCCCAGCTCTGATTCCCCGCCTCTGATTCACCGCCTTTGATTCGCCACCTCTGAATCCCCATATCTGATTCCTCGCCTCTGTTTCCCCGCCTCTGATTCCCTGCCTCTGATTCCCCATATCTCATTCCCCGCCTCTGATTCACCATCTCTGATTCCCGGACTCTGATTCCCAACCTCTGATTCCCGGCCTCTTATTCCCGGCATCTGATTCCGGCCTCTAATTCCCGGCCTCTGATTCCCTGCTTCTGATTCTGATTCCCCACCTCTGATTCCCCATCTCTGATTCCGCACATCCGATTGCCTGCCTCTGATTCCCCGCCCCTGATTCACCGCCTCTGATTCCCGGCCTCTGATTTCCCGCCTCTGATTCCCTGCCACTGATACCCCGCCCCTGATTCCCCACCTCTGATTCCCCATATCTGATTCCCCCCCTCTGTTTCCCCGCCTCTGATTCCCCGCCTCTGATTCCCCATATCTGATTCCCCGCCTCTGATTCCCCAACTCTGATTCCCCGCCTCTGATTCCCCAGCTCTGATTCCCCGCCTCTGATTCCCCAACTCTGATTCCCCGCCTGTGATTCCCCATCTCTGATTCACCACCTCTGATTCCCCACCTCTGATTCCCCATATCTAATTCCCCGCCTCCGTTTTCCCGCCTCTGATTCCCCGCCTCTGTTTCCCCATATCTGATTCCCCGCCTCTGAATCCCCAACTCTGATTCCCTGCCTCTGATTCCCCAGCTCTGATTCCCCGCCTTTGATTCCCCCCGTCTGATTCCCAGCCTCTGAATCCCCGTGTCTGATTTCCTGCCTCTGATTCACCGCCTCTGATTCCCCATCTCTGATTCCCCGCCTCTGATTCCCCACCTCTGATTCCCCATCTCTGATTCCGCACATCTGATTCCCTGCCTCTGATTCCCCGACTCTGATTCCCCAGCTCTGATTCCCCGCCTCTGATTCCCCAACTCTGATTCCCCGCCTCTGATTCCCCAGCTCTGATTCCCCGCCTCTGATTCACCGCATATGATTCGCCACCTCTGAATCCCCATATCTGATTCCTCGCCTCTGTTTCCCCGCCTCTGATTCCCTTCCTCTGATTCCCCATATCTCATTCCCCGCCTCTGATTCCCCATCTCTGATTCCCGGACTCTGATTTCCAACCTCTGATTCCCGGCCTCTTATTCCCGGCATCTGATTCCGGCCTCTAATTCCCGGCCTCTGATTCCCTGCTTCTGATTCTGATTCCCCACCTCTGATTCCCCATTTCTGATTCCGCACATCCGATTCCCTGCCTCTGATTCCCCGCCCCTGATTCACCGCCTCTGATTCCCGGCCTCTGATTTCCCGCATCTGATTCCCTGCCACTGATACCCCGCCCCTGATTCCCCACCTCTGATTCCCCATATCTGATTCCCCGCCTCTGTTTACCCGCCTCTGATTCCCCGCGTCTGATTCCCCATATCTGATTCCCCGCCTCTGATTCCCCAACTCTGATTCCCCACCTCTGATTCCCCAGCTCTGATTCCCCGCCTCTGATTCCCCGCATCTGATTCCCTGCATCTGATTCCAAGCCTCTGATTCCCTGCCTCTGATTCCCAACCTCTGATTCCCCACCTCTGATTCCCCATATCTGATTCCCCGCCTCTGTTTCCCCGCCTCTGGTTCCCTGCCTCTTATTCCCAACATCTGATTCCCCACCTCTGATTCCCCATATCTGATTCCCCGCCTCTGTTTCCCGGCCTCTGATTCCCCTCCTCTGATTCCCCAACTCTAATTACCCGCCTCTGATTCCCCAGCTCTGATTCCCCGTGTTTGATTCCCTACCTCTGATTCCCTGCCCTGATTCCCCATCTCTGTTTCACCGCCTCTGATTCCCCACCTCCATTCCCCATATCTGATTCCCCGCCTCTGAATCCCTATCTCTGATTCCCGGTCTCTGATTCCCCACCTCTGATTCCCGGCCTCTTATTCCCAGCATCTGATTCCCGGCCTCTGATTCCCGGCCTCTGATGCCCCGCTTCTGATTCTGATTCCCTGCCTCTGATTCCCCATCTCTGATTCCGCACATCTGATTCCCTGCCTCTGATTCCCCACCTCTGATTCCCCATATCTGATTCCCCGCCTCTGTTTCCCCACCTCTGATTCCCCGCCTCTGTTTCCCCATATCTAATTCCCAACCTATGATGCCCCAACTCTGATTCCCTGCCTCTGATTCCCCGCGTTCTATTCCCTGCCTCTGATTCCCCGCCTGTGATTCCCCATCTCTGATTCACCACCTCTGATTCCCCACCTCTGATTCCCCATATCTAATTCCCCGCCTGTTTTCCCGCCTCTGATTCCCCGCCTCTGTTTCCCCATATCTGATTCCCCGCCTCTGAATCCCCAACTCTGATTCCCTGCCTCTGATTCCCCAGCTCTGATTCCCCGCCTTTGATTCCCCCCGTCTGATTCCCAGCCTCTGAATCCCCGTGTCTGATTTCCTGCCTCTGATTCACCGCCTCTGATTCCCCATCTCTGATTCACCGCCTCTGATTCCCCACCTCTGATTCCCCATCTTTGATTCCGCACATGTGATTCCCTGCCTCTGATTCCCCGACTCTGATTCCCCAGCTCTGATTCCCCGCCTCTGATTCCCTAACTCTGATTCCCCGCCTCTGATTCCCCAGCTCTGATTCCCCGCCTCTGATTCACCGCCTTTGATTCGCCACCTCTGAATCCCCATATCTGATTCCTCGCCTCTGTTTCCCCGCCTCTGATTCCCTGCCTCTGATTCCCCATATCTCATTCCCCGCCTCTGATTCCCCATCTCTGATTCCCGGACTCTGATTCCCAACCTCTGATTCCCGGCCTCTTATTCCCGGCATCTGATTCCGGCCTCTAATTCCCGGCCTCTGATTCCCTGCTTCTGATTCTGATTCCCCACCTCTGATTCCCCATCTCTGATTCCGCACATCCGATTGCCTGCCTCTGATTCCCCGCCCCTGATTCACCGCCTCTGATTCCCGGCCTCTGATTTCCCGCCTCTGATTCCCTGCCACTGATACCCCGCCCCTGATTCCCCACCTCTGATTCCCCATATCTGATTCCCCCCCTCTGTTTCCCCGCCTCTGATTCCCCGCCTCTGATTCCCCATATCTGATTCCCCGCCTCTGATTCCCCAACTCTGATTCCCCGCCTCTGATTCCCCAGCTCTGATTCCCCGCCTCTGATTCCCCGCATCTGATTCCCTGCATCTGATTCCAAGCCTCTGATTCCCTGCCTCTGATTCCCAACCTCTGATTCCCCACCTCTGATTCCCCATATCTGATTCCCCGCCTCTGTTTCCCCGCCTCTGATTCCCCGCCTCTGTTTCCCCATATCTAATTCCCAACCTCTGATGCCCCAACTCTGATTCCCTGCCTCTGATTCCCCGCGTTCTATTCCCTGCCTCTGATTCCCCGCCTGTGATTCCCCATCTCTGATTCACCACCTCTGATTCCCCACCTCTGATTCCCCATATCTAATTCCCCGCCTCTGTTTTCCCGCCTCTGATTCCCCACCTCTGTTTCCCCATATCTGATTCCCCGCCTCTGAATCCCCAACTCTGATTCCCTGCCTCTGATTCCCTGCTTCTGATTCTGATTCCCCACCTCTGATTCCCCATCTCTGACTCCGCACATCTAATTCCCTGCCTCTGATTCCCCATCTCTGATTCCCCATATCTGATTCCCCGCCTTCTGTTCCCCACCTCTGATTCCCCGCCTCTGTTTCCCCATATATAAGTCCCCGACTCTGATTCCCCAAATTTGATTCCCCACCTCTGATTCCCCAGCTCTGATTCCCCGCCTCTGATTCCCCGCATCTGATTCCATGCATCTGATTCCCAGCCTCTGATTCCCTGCCTCTGATTCCCAACCTCTGATTCCCCACCTCTGATTCCCCATATCTGATTCCGCATATCTGATTCCCTGCCTCTGATTCCCCTCCTCTGTTTCCCCATATCTGATCCCCGCCTCTATTTGCCCGCCTCTGATTCCCCGCCTCTGTTTCCCCATATCTGATTCCCCGCCTCTGAATCCCCAACTATGATTCCCTGCCTCTAATTTCCCAGCTCTGATTCCCCGCCTCTGACTCCCCGTGTCTGATTTCCTGCCTCTGATTCCCCGCCTCTGATTACCCATGTCTGATTCACCGCCTCTGATTCCCCACCTCTGATTCCCAATCTCTGATTCGGCACATCCGATTCCCTGCCTCTGATTCCCCGCCTCTGATTCACTGCCTCTGATTCCCCAGCTCTGATTCCCCGCCTCTGATTCCCCGCGTCTTATTCCCTGCTTTTGATTCTGTTTTCCCGCCTCTGATTCCCCTCCTCTGTTTCCCCATATCTGATCCCCGCCTCTATTTGCCCGCCTCTGATTCCCCGCCTCTGTTTCCCCATATCTGATTCCCCGCCTCTGAATCCCCAACTATGATTCCCTGCCTCTAATTTCCCAGCTCTGATTCCCCGCCTCTGACTCCCCGTGTCTGATTTCCTGCCTCTGATTCCCCGCCTCTGATTACCCATGTCTGATTCACCGCCTCTGATTCCCCACCTCTGATTCCCAATCTCTGATTCGGCACATCCGATTCCCTGCCTCTGATTCCCCGCCTCTGATTCACTGCCTCTGATTCCCCAGCTCTGATTCCCCGCCTCTGATTCCCCGCGTCTTATTCCCTGCTTTTGATTCTGATTCCCTGCCTCTGATTCCCCATCTCTGATTCCGCATATCTGATTCCCTGCCTCTGATTCCCCACCTCTGATTCCCCATATCTGATTCCCCGCCTCTGTTTCCCCGCCTCTGATTCCCCGCCTCTGTTTCCCCATATCTAAGTCCCCGCCTCTGATTCCCCAACTCTGATTCCCCACCTTTGATTCCCCAGCTCTGATTCCCCGCCTCTGATTCCCCGCATCTGATTCCCTGCATCTGATTCCCAGCCTCTGATTCCCTGCCTGTGATTCCCAACCTCTGATTCCCCACCTCTGATTCCCCATATCTGATTCCCCGCCTCTGTTTCCCCGCCTCTGATTCCCCGCCACTGTTTCCCCATATCTGATTCCCCGCCTCTGAATCCCCAACTCTGATTCCCTGCATCTAATTCCCCAGCTCTGATTCCCCGCCTCTGATTCCCCGTGTCTGATTTCCTGCCTCTGATTCCCCGCCTCTGATTACCCATGTCTGATTCACCGCCTCTGATTCCCCACCTCTGATTCCCCATCTCTGATTCCGCACATCCGATTCCCTGCCTCTGATTCCCCGCCTCTGATTCACCGCCTCTGATTCCCGGCCTCTGATTTCCCGCCTCTGATTCCCTGCCACTGATACCCCGCCCCTGATTCCCCACCTCTGATTCCCCATATCTGATTCCCCGCCTCTGTTTCCCCGCCTCTGATTCCCCGCATCTGATTCCCCATATCTGATTCCCCGCATCTGATTCCCCAACTCTGATTCCCCGCCTCTGATTCCCCAGCTCTGAATCCCCGCCTCTGATTCCCCGTGTCTGATTACCGGCCTCTGATTCCCCGCCTCTGATTCTCCATCTCTGTTTCACAACATCTGATTCCCCACCTCTGATTCCCCATATCTGATTCCCCGCCTCTGTTTCCCCGCCTCTGATTCCCCACGTCTGATTAACAATATCTGATTCCCCGCCTCTGATTCCCCACCTCTGATTCCCGGCCTCTGATTCGCCAGTTATTATTCCCCGCCTCTGATTCCCCAGCTCTGATTCCCCGCCTCTGATTCCCCGTGTTTGATTCACTGCCTCTTATTCCCGGCCTCTGATTCCCCATCTCTGATTCACCGCCTTTGATTCGCCAACTCTGATTCCCCATATCTGATTCCCCGCCTCTGTTTCCCCGACTCTGATTCCCCGCCTCTGATTCCCCATATCTCATTCCCCGCCTCTGAATCCCCATCTCTGATTCCCGGACTCTGATTCCCCACCTCTGATTCACGGCCTCTTATTCCCGGCATCTGATACCGGCCTCTGATCCCCGGCCTCTGATTCCCTGCTTCTGATTCTGATTCCCTGCCTCTGATTCCCCATCTCTGATTGCGCACATCTGATTCCCTGCCTCTGATTCCCCACCTCTGATTCCCCATATCTGATTCCCCGCCTCTGTTTTCCCGCCTCTGATTCCCCGCCTCTGTTTCCCAATATCTAAGTCCCCGCCTCTGATTCCCCAACCCTGATTCCCCACCTCTGATTCTCAAGCTCTGATTCCCCACCTCTGATTCCCTATCTCTGATTCCGCATATCTGATTCCCTGCCTCTGATTCCCCGACTCTGATTCCCCAGCTCTGATTCCCCGCCTCTGATTCCCCAACTCTGATTCCCCGCCTCTGATTCCCCAGCTCTGATTCCCCGCCTCTGATTCACCGCCTTTGATTCGCCACCTCTGAATCCCCATATTTGATTCCTCGCCTCTGTTTCCCCGCCTCTGATTCCCCGCCTCTGATTCCCCATATCTCATTCCCCGCCTCTGATTCCCCATCTCTGATTCCCGGACTCTGATTCCCAACCTCTGATTCCCGGCCTCTTATTCCTGGCATCTGATTCCGGCCTCTAATTCCCGGCCTCTGATTCCCTGCTTCTGATTCTGATTCCCCACCTCTGATTCCCCATCTCTGATTCCGCACATCCGATTCCCTGCCTCTGATTCCCCGCCCCTGATTCAACGCCTCTGATTCCCGGCCTCTGATTTCCCGCCTCTGATTCCCTGCCACTGATACCCCGCCCCTGATTCCCCACCTCTGATTCCCCATATCTGATTCCCGGCCTCTGTTTCCCCGCCTCTGATTCCCCGCCTCTGATTCCCCATATCTGATTCCCCGCCTCTGATTCCCCAACTCTGATTCCCCGCCTCTGATTCCCCAGCTCTGATTCACCGCCTCTGATTCCCCGCATCTGATTCCCTGCGTCTGATTCCAAGCCTCTGATTCCCTGCCTCTGATTCCCAACCTCTGATTCCCCACCTCTGATTCCCCATATCTGATTCCCCGCCTCTGTTTCCCCGCCTCTGATTCCCCGCCTCTGTTTCCCCATATCTAATTCCCAACCTCTGATGCCCCAACTCTGATTCCCTGCCTCTGATACCCCGCGTTCTATTCCCTGCCTCTGATTCCCCGCCTGTGATTCCCCATCTCTGATTCACAACCTCTGATTCCCCACCTCTGAATCCCCAACTCTGATTCCCTGCCTCTGATTCCCTGCTTCTGATTCTGATTCCCCATCTCTGATTCCCCATCTCTGATTCCGCACATCTAATTCCCTGCCTCTAATTCCCCATCTCTGATTCCCCATATCTGATTCCCCGCTTTCTGTTCCCCACCTCTGATTCCGCGCCTCTGTTTCCCCATATCTAAGTCCCCGACTCTGATTCCCCAACTTTGATTCCCCACCTCTGATTCCCCAGCTCTGATTCCCCGCCTCTGATTCCCCGCATCTGATTCCATGCATCTGATTCCCAGCCTCTGATTCCCTGCCTCTGATTCCCATCCTCTGATTCCCCACCTCTGATTCCCCATATCTGATACACCGCCTCTGTTTCCCCGCCTCTGATTCCTCTCCTCTGTTTCCCCATATCTGATCCCCGCCTCTATTTGCCCGCCTCTGATTCCCCGCCTCTGTTTCCCCATATCTGATTCCCCGCCTCTGAATCCCCAACTCTGATTCCCTGCCTCTAATTTCCCAGCTCTGATTCCCCGCCTCTGATTCCCCGTGTCTGATTTCCTGCCTCTGATCCCTGCCTCTGATTACCCATGTCTGATTCACCCCCTCTGATTCCCCACCTCTGATTCCCCATCTCTGATTCCGCACATCCGATTCCCTGCCTCTGATTCCCCGCCTCTGATTCACTGCCTCTGATTCCCCAGCTCTGATTCCCCGCCTCTGATTCCCCGCGTCTTATTCCCTGCTTCTGATTCTGATTCCCTGCCTCTGATTCCCCATCTCTGATTCCGCACATCTGATTCCCTGCCTCTGATTCCCCACCTCTGATTCCCCATATCTGATTCCCCGCCTCTGTTTCCCCGCCTCTGATTCCCCGCCTCTGTTTCCCCATATCTAAGTCCCCGCCTCTGATTCCCCAACTCTGATTCCCCACCTCTGATTCCCCAGCTCTGATTCCCCGCCTCTGATTCCCCTCATCTGATTCCCTGCATCTGATTCACAGCCTCTGATTCCCTGCCTGTGATTCCCAACCTCTGATTCCCCGCCTCTGAATCCCCAACTCTGATTCCCTGCATCTAATTCCCCAGCTCTGATTCCCCGCCTCTGATTCCCCGTGTCTGATTTCCTGCCTCTGATTACCCGCCTCTGATTACCCATGTCTGATTCACCGCCTCTGATTCCCCACCTCTGATTCCCCATCTCTGATTCCGCACATCCGATTCCCTGCCTCTGATTCCCCGCCTCTGATTCACCGCCTCTGATTCCCGGCCTCTGATTTCCCGCCTCTGATTCCCCGCCTCTGATTCCCCATATCTGATTCCCCGCCTCTGATTCCCCATATCTGATTCCCCGCCTCTGATTCCCCAACTCTGATTCCCCGCCTCTGATTCTCCAGCTCTGAATCCCCGCCTCTGATTCCCCGCGTCTGATTCACAACCTCTGATTCCCCACCTCTGATTCCCCATATCTGATTCCCCGCCTCTGTTTCCCCGCCTCTGATTCCCCAGCTCTGATTAACAATATCTGATTCCCCGCCTCTGATTCCCCAACTCTGATTCCCCGCCTCTGATTCGCCAGCTATGATTGCCCGCCTCTGATTCCACAGCTCTGATTCCCCGCCTCTGATTCCCCGTGTTTGATTCCCTGCCTCTGATTCCCCACCTCTGATTCCCCATCTCTGATTCCGCACATCCGATTCCCTGCCTCTGATTCCCCGCCTCTGATTCACTGCCTCTGATTCCCCAGCTCTGATTCCCCGCCTCTGATTCCCCGCGTCTTATTCCCTGCTTCTGATTCTGATTCCCTGCCTCTGATTCCCCATCTCTGATTCCGCACATCTGATTCCCTGCCTCTGATTCCCCACCTCTGATTCCCCATATCTGATTCCCCGCCTCTGTTTCCCCGCCTCTGATTCCCCGCCTCTGTTTCCCCATATCTAAGTCCCCGCCTCTGATTCCCCAACTCTGATTCCCCACCTCTGATTCCCCAGCTCTGATTCCCCGCCTCTGATTCCCCGCATCTGATTCCCTGCATCTGATTCACAGCCTCTGATTCCCTGCCTGTGATTCCCAACCTCTGATTCCCCACCTCTGATTCCCCATATCTAATTCCCCGCCTCTGTTTCCCCGCCTCTGATTCCCCGCCTCTGTTTCCCTATATCTGATTCCCCGCCTCTATTTGCCCACCTCTGATTCCCCACCTCAGTTTCCCCATATCTGATTCCCCGCCTCTGAATCCCCAACTCTGATTCCCTGCATCTAATTCCCCAGCTCTGATTCCCCGCCTCTGATTCCCCGTGTCTGATTTCCTGCCTCTGATTCTCCGCCTCTGATTACCCATGTCTGATTCACCGCCTCTGATTCCCCACCTCTGATTCCCCATCTCTGATTCCGCACATCCCATTCCCTGCCTCTGATTCCCCGCCTCTGATTCCCCGCCTCAGATTCCCCGTGTCTGATTTCCTGCCTCTGATTCCCCGCCTCTGATTACCCATGTCTGATTCAGCGCCTCTGATTCCCCACCTCTGATTCCCCATCTCTGATTCCGCACATCCGATTCCCTGCTTCTGATTCCCCGCCTCTGATTCACAGCCTCTGATTCCCCAGCTCTGATTCCCCGCCTCAGATTCCCCGCGTCTTATTCCCTGCTTCTGATTCTGATTCCCTGCCTCTGATTCCCCATCTCTGATACCGCACATCTGATTCCCTGCCTCTGATTCCCCACCTCTGATTCCCCATATCTGATTCCCCGCCTCTGTTTCCCCGCCTCTGATTCCCGCGCTTCTGTTTCCCCATATCTAAGTCCCCGCCTCTGATTCCCCAACTCTGATTCCCCACCTCTGATTCCCCAGCTCTGATTCCCCACCTCTGATTCCCCATATCTGATTCCCCGCCTCTGTTTCCCCGCCTCTGATTCCCCGCCACTGTTTCCCCATAACTGATTCCCCGCCTCTGAATCCCCAACTCTGATTCCCTGCATCTAATTCCCCAGCTCTGATTCCCCGCCTCTGATTCCCCGTGTCTGATTTCCTGCCTCTGATTACCCGCCTCTGATTACCCATGTCTGATTCACCGCCTCTGATTCCCCACCTCTGATTCCCCATCTCTGATTCCGCACATCCGATTCCCTGCCTCTGATTTCCCGCCTCTGATTCACCGCCTCTGATTCCCGGCCTCTGATTTCCCGCCTCTGATTCCCCGCCTCTGATTCCCCATATCTGATTCCCCGCCTCTGATTCTCCAGCTCTGAATCCCCGCCTCTGTTTCCCCGCCTCTGATTCCCGCGCTTCTGTTTCCCCATATCTAAGTCCCCGCCTCTGATTCCCCATCTCTGATTCCGCACATCCGATTCCCTGCCTCTGATTTCCCGCCTCTGATTCACCGCCTCTGATTCCCGGCCTCTGATTTCCCGCCTCTGATTCCCTGCCTCTGATTTCCCGCCTCTGATTCACCGCCTCTGATTCCCGGCCTCTGATTTCCCGCCTCTGATTCCCCGCCTCTGATTCCCCATATCTGATTCCCCGCCTCTGATTCTCCAGCTCTGATTCCCCACCTCTGATTCCCCATATCTGATTCCCCGCATCTGTTTCCCCGCCTCTGATTCCCCAGCTCTGATTAACAATATCTGATTCCCCGCCTCTGATTCCCCACCTCTGATTCCCCGCCTCTGATTCGCCAGCTATGATTCCCCGCCTCTGATTCCACAGCTCTGATTCCCCGCCTCTGATTCCCCGTGTTTGATTCCCTGCCTCTGATTCCCGGCCTCTGATTCCCCATCTCTGATTCACCGCCTTTGATTCACCACCTCTGATTCCCCATATCTGATACCCCGCCTCTGTTTCCCCGCCTCTGATTCCCCGCCTCTGATTCCCCATATCTCATTCCCCGCCTCTGAATCCCCATCTCTGATTCCCGGACTCTGATTCCCCACCTCTGATTCCCGGCCTCTTATTCCCGGAATCTGATTCCGGCCTCTGATCCCCGGCCTCTGATTCCCTGCTTCTGATTCTGATTCCCTGCCTCTGATTCCCCATCTCTGATTGCGCACATCTGATTCCCTGCCTCTGATTCCCCACCTCTGATTCCCCATATCTGATTCCCCGCCTCTGTTTCCCCGCCTCTGATTCCCCGCCTCTGTTTCCCAATATCTAAGTCCCCGCCTCTGATTCCCCAACTCTGATTCCCCACCTCTGATTCTCCAGCTCTGATTCCCCGCCTCTGATTCCCCGCATCTGATTCCCTGCATCTGATTCCAAGCCTCTGATTCCCTGCCTCTGATTCCCAACCTCTGATTCCCCACCTCTGATTTCCCATATCTGATTCCCCGCCTCTGTTTCCCCGCCTCTGATTCCCCGCCTCTGTTTCCCCATATCTGATTCCCGGCCTCTGATTCCCCGCCTCTGATTCCCCGCCTCTGATTCCCTGCCTCTGATTCCCCATCTTCGATTCCGCACATCTGATTCCCTGCCTCTGATTCCCCGCCTCTGATTACCCGCCTCTGATTCCCTGCCTCTGATTCCCAACATCTGATTCCCCACCTCTGATTCCCCATATCTGATTCCCCGCCTGTTTCCCCGCCTCTGATTCCCCTCCTCGGATTCCCCAACTCTAATTCCCCGCCTCTGATTCCCCAGCTCTGATTCCCCGTGTTTGATTCCCTGCCTCTGATTCCCTGCCCTGATTCCCCATCTCTGTTTCACCGCCTTTGATTCGCCACCTCTGATTCCCCATATCTGATTCCCCGCCTCTGTTTCCCCGCCTCTGATTCCCTGCCTCTGATTCCCAACCTCTGATTCCACACCTCTGATTCCCCATATCTGATTCCTCGCCTCTGTTTCCCCGCCTCTGATTCCCCGCCTCTGTTTCCCCATATCTAATTCCCAACCTCTGATGCCCCAACTCTGATTCCCTGCCTCTGATTCCCCGCGTTCTATTCCCTGCCTCTGATTCCCCGCCTGTGATTCCCCATCTCTGATTCACCACCTCTGATTCCCCACCTCTGATTCCCCATATCTAATTCCCCGCCTCTGTTTTCCCGCCTCTGATTCCCCACCTCTGTTTCCCCATATCTGATTCCCCGCCTCTGAATCCCCAACTCTGATTCCCTGCCTCTGATTCCCTGCTTCTGATTCTGATTCCCCACCTCTGATTCCCCATCTCTGATTCCGCACATCTAATTCCCTGCCTCTGATTTCCCATCTCTGATTCCCCACCTCTGATTCCCCAGCTCTGATTCCCCGCCTCTGATTCCCCGCATCTGATTCCATGCATCTGATTCCCAGCCTCTGATTCCCTGCCTCTGATTCCCAACCTCTGATTCCCCACCTCTGATTCCCCATATCTGATTCCCCGCCTCTGTTTCCCCGCCTCTGATTCCCCTCCTCTGCTTCCCCATATCTGATCCCCGCCTCTATTTGCCCGCCTCTGATTCCCCGCCTCTGTTTCCCCATATCTGATTCCCCGCCTATGTATCCCCAACTCTGATTCCCTGCCTCTAATTTCCCAGCTCTGATTCCCCGCCTCTGATTCCCCGTGCCTGATTTCCTGCCTCTGATTCCCCACCTCTGATTACCCATGTCCGATTCACCGCCTCTGATTCCCCACCTCTGATTCCCCATCTCTGATTCGGCACATCCGATTCCCTGCCTCTGATTCCCCGCCTCTGAATCACTGCCTCTGATTCCCCAGCTCTGATTCCCCGCCTCTGATTCCCCGCGTCTTATTCCCTGCTTCTGATTCTGATTCCCTGCCTCTGATTCCCCATCTCTGATTCCGCACATCTGATTCCCTGCCTCTGATTCCCCACCTCTGATTCCCCATATCTGATTCCCCGCCTCTGATTCCCCGCCTCTGTTTCCCCATATCTAAGTCCCCGCCTCTGATTCCCCAACTCTGATTCCCCACCTCTGATTCCCCAGCTCTGATTCCCCGCCTCTGATTCCCCGCATCTGATTCCCTGCATCTGATTCCCAGCCTCTGATTCCCTGCCTGTGATTCCCAACCTCTGATTCCCCACCTCTGATTCCCCATATCTGATTCCCCGCCTCTGTTTCCCCGCCTCTGATTCCCCGCCACTGTTTCGCCATATCTGATTCCCCGCCTCTGAATCCCCAACTCTGATTCCCTGCATCTAATTCCCCAGCTCTGATTCCCCGCCTCTGATTCCCCGTGTCTGATTTCCTGCCTCTGATTCCCCGCCTCTGATTACCCATGTCTGATTCCCCGCTTCTGATTCTGATTCCCTGCCTCTGATTCCCCATCTCTGATTCCGCACATCTGATTCCCTGCCTCTGATTCCCCACCTCTGATTCCCCATATCTGATTTCCCGCCTCTGTTTCCCCGCCTCTGATTCCCCGCCTCTGTTTCCCCATATCTAATTCCCAAACTCTGATGCCCCAATTCTGATTCCCTGCCTCTGATTCCCCGCGTTCTATTCCCTGCCTCTGATTCCCCGCCTGTGATTCCCCATCTCTGATTCACCACCTCTGATTCCCCGCCTCTGATTCCCCATATCTGATTCCCCGCCTCTGATTCCCCAACTCTGATTCCCCGCCTCTGATTCTCCAGCTCTGAATCCCCGCCTCTGATTCCCCGCGTCTGATTCACAACCTCTGATTCCCCACCTCTGATTCCCCATATCTGATTCCCCGCCTCTGTTTCCCCGCCTCTGATTCCCCAGCTCTGATTAACAATATCTGATTCCCCGCCTCTGATTCCCCACCTCTGATTCCCCGCCTCTGATTCGCCAGCTATGATTCCCCGCCTCTGATTCCACAGCTCTGATTCCCCGCCTCTGATTCCCCGTGTTTGATTCCCTGCCTCTGATTCCCCACCTCTGATTCCCCATCTCTGATTCCGCACATCCGATTCCCTGCCTCTGATTCCCCGCCTCTGATTCACTGCCTCTGATTCCCCAGCTCTGATTCCCCGCCTCTGATTCCCCGCGTCTTATTCCCTGCTTCTGATTCTGATTCCCTGCCTCTGATTCCCCATCTCTGATTCTGCACATCTGATTCCCTGCCTCTGATTCCCCACCTCTGATTCCCCATATCTGATTCCCCGCCTCTGTTTCCCCGCCTCTGATTCCCCGCCTCTGTTTCCCCATATCTAAGTCCCCGCCTCTGATTCCCCAACTCTGATTCCCCACCTCTGATTCCCCAGCTCTGATTCCCCGCCTCTGATTCCCCGCATCTGATTCCCTGCATCTGATTCACAGCCTCTGATTCCCTGCCTGTGATTCCCAACCTCTGATTCCCCACCTCTGATTCCCCATATCTAATTCCCCGCCTCTGTTTCCCCGCCTCTGATTCCCCGCCTCTGTTTCCCCATATCTGATTCCCCGCCTCTATTTGCCCACCTCTGATTCCCCACCTCAGTTTCCCCATATCTGATTCCCCGCCTCTGAATCCCCAACTCTGATTCCCTGCATCTAATTCCCCAGCTCTGATTCCCCGCCTCTGATTCCCCGTGTCTGATTTCCTGCCTCTGATTCTCCGCCTCTGATTCCCCACCTCTGATTCCCCATCTCTGATTCCGCACATCCCATTCCCTGCCTCTGATTCCCCGCGTCTGATTCCCCGCCTCAGATTCCCCGTGTCTGATTTCCTGCCTCTGATTCCCCGCCTCTGATTACCCATGTCTGATTCAGCGCCTCTGATTCCCCACCTCCGATTCCCCATCTCTGATTCCGCACATCCGATTCCCTGCTTCTGATTCCCCGCCTCTGATTCACAGCCTCTGATTCCCCAGCTCTGATTCCCCGCCTCAGATTCCCCGCGTCTTATTCCCTGCTTCTGATTCTGATTCCCTGCCTCTGATTCCCCATCTCTGATACCGCACATCTGATTCCCTGCCTCTGATTCCCCACCTCTGATTCCCCATATCTGATTCCCCGCCTCTGTTTCCCCGCCTCTGATTCCCGCGCTTCTGTTTCCCCATATCTAAGTCCCCGCCTCTGATTCCCCAACTCTGATTCCCCACCTCTGATTCCCCAGCTCTGATTCCCCACCTCTGATTCCCCATATCTGATTCCCCGCCTCTGTTTCCCCGCCTCTGATTCCCCGCCACTGTTTCCCCATATCTGATTCCCCGCCTCTGAATCCCCAACTCTGATTCCCTGCATCTAATTCCCCAGCTCTGATTCCCCACCTCTGATTCCCCGTGTCTGATTTCCTGCCTCTGATTACCCGCCTCTGATTACCCATGTCTGATTCACCGCCTCTGATTCCCCACCTCTGATTCCCCATCTCTGATTCCGCACATCCGATTCCCTGCCTCTGATTCCCCGCCTCTGATTCACCGCCTCTGATTCCCGGCCTCTGATTTCCCGCCTCTGATTCCCCGCCTCTGATTCCCCATATCTGATTCCCCGCCTCTGATTCCCCATATCTGATTCCCCGCCTCTGATTCCCCAACTCTGATTCCCCGCCTCTGATTCTCCAGCTCTGAATCCCCGCCTCTGATTCCCCGCGTCTGATTCACAACCTCTGATTCCCCACCTCTGATTCCCCATATCTGATTCCCCGCCTCTGTTTCCCCGCCTCTGATTCCCCAGCTCTGATTAACAATATCTGATTCCCCGCCTCTGATTCCCCACCTCTGATTCCCCGCCTCTGATTCGCCAGCTATGATTCCCCGCCTCTGATTCCACAGCTCTGATTCCCCGCCTCTGATTCCCCGTGTTTGATTCCCTGCCTCTGATTCCCGGCCTCTGATTCCCCATCTCTGATTCACCGCCTTTGATTCACCACCTCTGATTCCCCATATCTGATACCCCGCCTCTGTTTCCCCGCCTCTGATTCCCCGCCTCTGATTCCCCATATCTCATTCCCCGCCTCTGAATCCCCATCTCTGATTCCCGGACTCTGATTCCCCACCTCTGATTCCCGGCCTCTTATTCCCGGAATCTGATTCCGGCCTCTGATCCCCGGCCTCTGATTCCCTGCTTCTGATTCTGATTCCCTGCCTCTGATTCCCCATCTCTGATTGCGCACATCTGATTCCCTGCCTCTGATTCCCCACCTCTGATTCCCCATATCTGATTCCCCGCCTCTGTTTCCCCGCCTCTGATTCCCCGCCTCTGTTTCCCAATATCTAAGTCCCCGCCTCTGATTCCCCAACTCTGATTCCCCACCTCTGATTCTCCAGCTCTGATTCCCCGCCTCTGATTCCCCGCATCTGATTCCCTGCATCTGATTCCAAGCCTCTGATTCCCTGCCTCTGATTCCCAACCTCTGATTCCCCACCTCTGATTTCCCATATCTGATTCCCCGCCTCTGTTTCCCCGCCTCTGATTCCCCGCCTCTGTTTCCCCATATCTGATTCCCGGCCTCTGATTCCCCGCCTCTGATTCCCCGCCTCTGATTCCCTGCCTCTGATTCCCCATCTTCGATTCCGCACATCTGATTCCCTGCCTCTGATTCCCCGCCTCTGATTACCCGCCTCTGATTCCCTGCCTCTGATTCCCAACATCTGATTCCCCACCTCTGATTTCCCATATCTGATTCCCCGCCTGTTTCCCCGCCTCTGATTCCCCTCCTCGGATTCCCCAACTCTAATTCCCCGCCTCTGATTCCCCAGCTCTGATTCCCCGTGTTTGATTCCCTGCCTCTGATTCCCTGCCCTGATTCCCCATCTCTGTTTCACCGCCTTTGATTCGCCACCTCTGATTCCCCATATCTGATTCCCCGCCTCTGTTTCCCCGCCTCTGATTCCCTGCCTCTGATTCCCAACCTCTGATTCCACACCTCTGATTCCCCATATCTGATTCCTCGCCTCTGTTTCCCCGCCTCTGATTCCCCGCCTCTGTTTCCCCATATCTAATTCCCAACCTCTGATGCCCCAACTCTGATTCCCTGCCTCTGATTCCCCGCGTTCTATTCCCTGCCTCTGATTCCCCGCCTGTGATTCCCCATCTCTGATTCACCACCTCTGATTCCCCACCTCTGATTCCCCATATCTAATTCCCCGCCTCTGTTTTCCCGCCTCTGATTCCCCACCTCTGTTTCCCCATATCTGATTCCCCGCCTCTGAATCCCCAACTCTGATTCCCTGCCTCTGATTCCCTGCTTCTGATTCTGATTCCCCACCTCTGATTCCCCATCTCTGATTCCGCACATCTAATTCCCTGCCTCTGATTTCCCATCTCTGATTCCCCATATCTGATTCCCCGCCTTCTGTTCCCCACCTCTGATTCCCCGCCTCTGTTTCCCCATATCTAAGTCCCCGACTCTGATTCCCCAACTTTGATTCCCCACCTCTGATTCCCCAGCTCTGATTCCCCGCCTCTGATTCCCCGCATCTGATTCCATGCATCTGATTCCCAGCCTCTGATTCCCTGCCTCTGATTCCCAACCTCTGATTCCCCACCTCTGATTCCCCATATCTGATTCCCCGCCTCTGTTTCCCCGCCTCTGATTCCCCTCCTCTGCTTCCCCATATCTGATCCCCGCCTCTATTTGCCCGCCTCTGATTCCCCGCCTCTGTTTCCCCATATCTGATTCCCCGCCTATGAATCCCCAACTCTGATTCCCTGCCTCTAATTTCCCAGCTCTGATTCCCCGCCTCTGATTCCCCGTGCCTGATTTCCTGCCTCTGATTCCCCACCTCTGATTACCCATGTCCGATTCACCGCCTCTGATTCCCCACCTCTGATTCCCCATCTCTGATTCGGCACATCCGATTCCCTGCCTCTGATTCCCCGCCTCTGAATCACTGCCTCTGATTCCCCAGCTCTGATTCCCCGCCTCTGATTCCCCGCGTCTTATTCCCTGCTTCTGATTCTGATTCCCTGCCTCTGATTCCCCATCTCTGATTCCGCACATCTGATTCCCTGCCTCTGATTCCCCACCTCTGATTCCCCATATCTGATTCCCCGCCTCTGATTCCCCGCCTCTGTTTCCCCATATCTAAGTCCCCGCCTCTGATTCCCCAACTCTGATTCCCCACCTCTGATTCCCCAGCTCTGATTCCCCGCCTCTGATTCCCCGCATCTGATTCCCTGCATCTGATTCCCAGCCTCTGATTCCCTGCCTGTGATTCCCAACCTCTGATTCCCCACCTCTGATTCCCCATATCTGATTCCCCGCCTCTGTTTCCCCGCCTCTGATTCCCCGCCACTGTTTCCCCATATCTGATTCCCCGCCTCTGAATCCCCAACTCTGATTCCCTGCATCTAATTCCCCAGCTCTGATTCCCCGCATCTGATTCCCCGTGTCTGATTTCCTGCCTCTGATTCCCCGCCTCTGATTACCCATGTCTGATTCACCGCCTCTGATTCCCCACCTCAGATTCCCCATCTCTGATTCCGCACATCCGATTCGCTGCCTCTGATTCCCCGCCTCTGATTCACCGCCTCTGATTCCCGGCCTCTGATTTCCCGCCCTGATTCCCCACCTCTGATTCCCCGCCTCTGTTTCCCCATATCTAATTCCCAACCTCTGATGCCCCAACTCTGATTCCCTGCCTCTGATTCCCCGTGTCTGATTTCCTGCCTCTGATTCCCCGCCTCTGATTACCCATGTCTGATTCACCGCCTCTGATTCCCCACCTCAGATTCCCCATCTCTGATTCCGCACATCCGATTCCCTGCTTCTGATTCCCCGCCTCTGATTCACAGCCTCTGATTCCCCAGCTCTGATTCCCCGCCTCAGATTCCCCGCGTCTTATTCCCTGCTTCTGATTCTGATTCCCTGCCTCTGATTCCCCATCTCTGATACCGCACATCTGATTCCCTGCCTCTGATTCCCCACCTCTGATTCCCCATATCTGATTCCCCGCCTCTGTTTCCCCGCCTCTGATTCCCGCGCTTCTGTTTCCCCATATCTAAGTCCCCGCCTCTGATTCCCCAACTCTGATTCCCCACCTCTGATTCCCCAGCTCTGATTCCCCACCTCTGATTCCCCATATCTGATTCCCCGCCTCTGTTTCCCCGCCTCTGATTCCCCGCCACTGTTTCCCCATATCTGATTCCCCGCCTCTGAATCCCCAACTCTGATTCCCTGCATCTAATTCCCCAGCTCTGATTCCCCACCTCTGATTCCCCGTGTCTGATTTCCTGCCTCTGATTACCCGCCTCTGATTACCCATGTCTGATTCACCGCCTCTGATTCCCCACCTCTGATTCCCCATCTCTGATTCCGCACATCCGATTCCCTGCCTCTGATTCCCCGCCTCTGATTCACCGCCTCTGATTCCCGGCCTCTGATTTCCCGCCTCTGATTCCCCGCCTCTGATTCCCCATATCTGATTCCCCGCCTCTGATTCCCCATATCTGATTCCCCGCCTCTGATTCCCCAACTCTGATTCCCCGCCTCTGATTCTCCAGCTCTGAATCCCCGCCTCTGATTCCCCGCGTCTGATTCACAACCTCTGATTCCCCACCTCTGATTCCCCATATCTGATTCCCCGCCTCTGTTTCCCCGCCTCTGATTCCCCAGCTCTGATTAACAATATCTGATTCCCCGCCTCTGATTCCCCACCTCTGATTCCCCGCCTCTGATTCGCCAGCTATGATTCCCCGCCTCTGATTCCACAGCTCTGATTCCCCGCCTCTGATTCCCCGTGTTTGATTCCCTGCCTCTGATTCCCGGCCTCTGATTCCCCATCTCTGATTCACCGCCTTTGATTCACCACCTCTGATTCCCCATATCTGATACCCCGCCTCTGTTTCCCCGCCTCTGATTCCCCGCCTCTGATTCCCCATATCTCATTCCCCGCCTCTGAATCCCCATCTCTGATTCCCGGACTCTGATTCCCCACCTCTGATTCCCGGCCTCTTATTCCCGGAATCTGATTCCGGCCTCTGATCCCCGGCCTCTGATTCCCTGCTTCTGATTCTGATTCCCTGCCTCTGATTCCCCATCTCTGATTGCGCACATCTGATTCCCTGCCTCTGATTCCCCACCTCTGATTCCCCATATCTGATTCCCCGCCTCTGTTTCCCCGCCTCTGATTCCCCGCCTCTGTTTCCCAATATCTAAGTCCCCGCCTCTGATTCCCCAACTCTGATTCCCCACCTCTGATTCTCCAGCTCTGATTCCCCGCCTCTGATTCCCCGCATCTGATTCCCTGCATCTGATTCCAAGCCTCTGATTCCCTGCCTCTGATTCCCAACCTCTGATTCCCCACCTCTGATTTCCCATATCTGATTCCCCGCCTCTGTTTCCCCGCCTCTGATTCCCCGCCTCTGTTTCCCCATATCTGATTCCCGGCCTCTGATTCCCCGCCTCTGATTCCCCGCCTCTGATTCCCTGCCTCTGATTCCCCATCTTCGATTCCGCACATCTGATTCCCTGCCTCTGATTCCCCGCCTCTGATTACCCGCCTCTGATTCCCTGCCTCTGATTCCCAACATCTGATTCCCCACCTCTGATTTCCCATATCTGATTCCCCGCCTGTTTCCCCGCCTCTGATTCCCCTCCTCGGATTCCCCAACTCTAATTCCCCGCCTCTGATTCCCCAGCTCTGATTCCCCGTGTTTGATTCCCTGCCTCTGATTCCCTGCCCTGATTCCCCATCTCTGTTTCACCGCCTTTGATTCGCCACCTCTGATTCCCCATATCTGATTCCCCGCCTCTGTTTCCCCGCCTCTGATTCCCTGCCTCTGATTCCCAACCTCTGATTCCACACCTCTGATTCCCCATATCTGATTCCTCGCCTCTGTTTCCCCGCCTCTGATTCCCCGCCTCTGTTTCCCCATATCTAATTCCCAACCTCTGATGCCCCAACTCTGATTCCCTGCCTCTGATTCCCCGCGTTCTATTCCCTGCCTCTGATTCCCCGCCTGTGATTCCCCATCTCTGATTCACCACCTCTGATTCCCCACCTCTGATTCCCCATATCTAATTCCCCGCCTCTGTTTTCCCGCCTCTGATTCCCCACCTCTGTTTCCCCATATCTGATTCCCCGCCTCTGAATCCCCAACTCTGATTCCCTGCCTCTGATTCCCTGCTTCTGATTCTGATTCCCCACCTCTGATTCCCCATCTCTGATTCCGCACATCTAATTCCCTGCCTCTGATTTCCCATCTCTGATTCCCCATATCTGATTCCCCGCCTTCTGTTCCCCACCTCTGATTCCCCGCCTCTGTTTCCCCATATCTAAGTCCCCGACTCTGATTCCCCAACTTTGATTCCCCACCTCTGATTCCCCAGCTCTGATTCCCCGCCTCTGATTCCCCGCATCTGATTCCATGCATCTGATTCCCAGCCTCTGATTCCCTGCCTCTGATTCCCAACCTCTGATTCCCCACCTCTGATTCCCCATATCTGATTCCCCGCCTCTGTTTCCCCGCCTCTGATTCCCCTCCTCTGCTTCCCCATATCTGATCCCCGCCTCTATTTGCCCGCCTCTGATTCCCCGCCTCTGTTTCCCCATATCTGATTCCCCGCCTATGAATCCCCAACTCTGATTCCCTGCCTCTAATTTCCCAGCTCTGATTCCCCGCCTCTGATTCCCCGTGCCTGATTTCCTGCCTCTGATTCCCCACCTCTGATTACCCATGTCCGATTCACCGCCTCTGATTCCCCACCTCTGATTCCCCATCTCTGATTCGGCACATCCGATTTCCTGCCTCTGATTCCCCGCCTCTGAATCACTGCCTCTGATTCCCCAGCTCTGATTCCCCGCCTCTGATTCCCCGCGTCTTATTCCCTGCTTCTGATTCTGATTCCCTGCCTCTGATTCCCCATCTCTGATTCCGCACATCTGATTCCCTGCCTCTGATTCCCCACCTCTGATTCCCCATATCTGATTCCCCGCCTCTGATTCCCCGCCTCTGTTTCCCCATATCTAAGTCCCCGCCTCTGATTCCCCAACTCTGATTCCCCACCTCTGATTCCCCAGCTCTGATTCCCCGCCTCTGATTCCCCGCATCTGATTCCCTGCATCTGATTCCCAGCCTCTGATTCCCTGCCTGTGATTCCCAACCTCTGATTCCCCACCTCTGATTCCCCATATCTGATTCCCCGCCTCTGTTTCCCCGCCTCTGATTCCCCGCCACTGTTTCCCCATATCTGATTCCCCGCCTCTGAATCCCCAACTCTGATTCCCTGCATCTAATTCCCCAGCTCTGATTCCCCGCATCTGATTCCCCGTGTCTGATTTCCTGCCTCTGATTCCCCGCCTCTGATTACCCATGTCTGATTCACCGCCTCTGATTCCCCACCTCAGATTCCCCATCTCTGATTCCGCACATCCGATTCGCTGCCTCTGATTCCCCGCCTCTGATTCACCGCCTCTGATTCCCGGCCTCTGATTTCCCGCCCTGATTCCCCACCTCTGATTCCCCGCCTCTGTTTCCCCATATCTAATTCCCAACCTCTGATGCCCCAACTCTGATTCCCTGCCTCTGATTCCCCGCGTTCTATTCCCTGCCTCTGATTCCCCGCCTGTGATTCCCCATCTCTGATTCACCACCTCTGATTCCCCACCTCTGATTCCCCATATCTAATTCCCCGCCTCTGTTTTCCCGCCTCTGATTCCCCGCCTCTGTTTCCCCATATCTGATTCCCCGCCTCTGAATCCCCAAATCTGATTCCCTGCCTCTGATTCCCCAGCTCTGATTCCCCGCCTTTGACTCCCCCCGTCTGATTCCCAGCCTCTGAATCCCCGTGTCTGATTTCCTGCCTCTGATTCACCGCCTCTGATTCCCCATCTCTGATTCACCGCCTCTGATTCCCCACCTCTGATTCCCCATCTCTGATTCCGCACATCTGATTCCCTGCCTCTGATTCCCCGACTCTGATTCCCCAGCTCTGATTCCCCGCCTCTGATTCCCCAACTCTGAATACCCGCCTCTGATTCCCCAGCTCTGATTCCCCGCCTCTGATTCACCGCATTTGATTCGCCACCTCTGAATCCCCATATCTGATTCCTCGCCTCTGTTTCCCCGCCTCTGATTCCCTTCCTCTGATTCCCCATATCTCATTCCCCGCCTCTGATTCCCCATCTCTGATTCCCGGACTCTGATTCCCCAGCTCTGATTCCCCGCCTCTGATTCCCCAACTCTGAATACCCGCCTCTGATTCCCCAGCTCTGATTCCCCGCCTCTGATTCACCGCATTTGATTCGCCACCTCTGAATCCCCATATCTGATTCCTCGCCTCTGTTTCCCCGCCTCTGATTCCCTTCCTCTGATTCCCCATATCTCATTCCCCGCCTCTTATTCCCGGCATCTGATTCCGGCCTCTAATTCCCGGCCTCTGATTTCCAGCTTCTGATTCTGATTCCCCACCTCTGATTCCCCATTTCTGATTCCGCACATCCGATTCCCTGCCTCTGATTCCCCGCCCCTGATTCACCGCCTCTGATTCCCGGCCTCTGATTTCCCGCCTATGATTCCCTGCCACTGATACCCCGCCCCTGATTCCCCACCTCTGATTCCCCATATCTGATTCCCCGCCTCTGTTTACCCGCCTCTGATTCCCCGCCTCTGATTCCCCATATCTGATTCCCCGCCTCTGATTCCCCAACTCTGATTCCCCGCCTCTGATTCCCCAGCTCTGATTCCCCGCCTCTGATTCCCCGCATCTGATTCCCTGCATCTGATTCCAAGCCTCTGATTCCCTGCCTCTGATTCCCAACCTCTGATTCCCCACCTCTGATTCCCCATATCTGATTCCCCGCCTCTGTTTCCCCGCCTCTGGTTCCCTGCCTCTGATTCCCAACATCTGATTCCCCACCTCTGATTCCCCATATCTGATTCCCCGCCTCTGTTTCCCGGCCTCTGATTCCCCTCCTCTGATTCCCCAACTCTAATTCCCCGCCTCTGATTCCCCAGCTCTGATTCCCCGTGTTTGATTCCCTGCCTCTGATTCCCTGCCCTGATTCCCCATCTCTGTTTCACCGCCTTTGATTCGCCACCTCCATTCCCCATATCTGATTCCCCACCTCTGTTTCCCCGCCTCTGATTCCCTGCCTCTGATTCCCAACCTCTGATTCCACACCTCTGATTCCCCATACCTGATTCCCCGCCTCTGTTTCCCCGCCTCTGATTCCCGGCCCCTGTTTCCCCATATCTGATTCCCCGCCTCTGATTCCCCAACTCTGATTCCCCGCCTCTGATTCCCCAGCTCTGATTCCCCGCCTCTCATTCCCTGTGTTTGATTCCCTGCCTCTGATTCCCCGCCTCTGATTCCCCATCTCTGATTCACCGCCTTTGATTCGCCACCTCTAATTCCCCATATCTGATTCCCCACCTCTGTTTCCTCGCCTCTGATTCCCCGCCTCTGATTCTCCATATCTCATTCCCCGCCTCTGAATCCCCATCTCTGATTCCCGGACTCTGATTCCCCACCTCTGAATCCCGGCCTCTTATTCCCAGCTTCTGATTCCCGGCCTCTGATTCCCGGCCTCTGATTCCCCGTTTCTGATTCTGATTCCCTGCCTCTGATTCCCCATCTCTGATTCCGCACATCTGATTCCCTGCCTCTGATTCCCCACCTCTGATTCCCCATATCTGATTCCCCGCCTCTGTTTCCCCACCTCTGATTCCCCGCCTCTGTTTCCCCATATCTAATTCCCAACCTCTGATGCCCCAACTCTGATTCCCTGCCTCTGATTCCCCGCGTTCTATTCCCTGCCTCTGATTCCCCGCCTGTGATTCCCCATCTCTGATTCACCACCTCTGATTCCCCACCTCTGATTCCCCATATCTAATTCCCCGCCTCTGTTTTCCCGCCTCTGATTCCCCGCCTCTGTTTCCCCATATATGATTCCCCGCCTCTGAATCCCCAACTCTGATTCCCTGCCTCTGATTCCCCAGCTCTGATTCCCCGCCTTTGATTCCCCCCGTCTGATTCCCAGCCTCTGAATCCCCGTGTCTGATTTCCTGCCTCTGATTCACCGCCTCTGATTCCCCATCTCTGATTCACCGCCTCTGATTCCCCACCTCTGATTCCCCATCTCTGATTCCGCACATGTGATTCCCTGCCTCTGATTCCCCGACTCTGATTCCCCAACTCTGATTCCCCGCCTCTGATTCCCCAACTCTGATTCCCCGCCTCTGATTCCCCAGCTCTGATTCCCCGCCTCTGATTCACCGCCTTTGATTCGCCACCTCTGAATCCCCATATCTGATTCCTCGCCTCTGTTTCCCCGCCTCTGATTCCCTGCCTCTGATTCCCCATATCTCATTCCCCGCCTCTGATTCCCCATCTCTGATTACCGGACTCTGATTCCCAACCTCTGATTCCCGGCCTCTTATTCCCGGCATCTGATTCCGGCCTCTAATTCCCGGCCTCTGATTCCCTGCTTCTGATTCTGATTCCCCACCTCTGATTCCCCATCTCTGATTCCGCACATCCGATTCCCTGCCTCTGATTCCCCGCCCCTGATTCACCGCCTCTGATTCCCGGCCTCTGATTTCCCGCCTCTGATTCCCTGCCACTGATACCCCGCCCCTGATTCCCCACCTCTGATTCCCCATATCTGATTCCCCCCCTCTGTTTCCCCGCCTCTGATTCCCCGCCTCTGATTCCCCATATCTGATTCCCCGCCTCTGATTCCCCAACTCTGATTCCCCGCCTCTGATTCCCCAGCTCTGATTCCCCGCCTCTGATTCCCCGCATCTGATTCCCTGCATCTGATTCCAAGCCTCTGATTCCCTGCCTCTGATTCCCAACCTCTGATTCCCCACCTCTGATTCCCCATATCTGATTCCCCGCCTCTGTTTCCCCGCCTCTGATTCCCCGCCTCTGTTTCCCCATATCTAATTCCCAACCTCTGATGCCCCAACTCTGATTCCCTGCCTCTGATTCCCCGCGTTCTATTCCCTGCCTCTGATTCCCCGCCTGTGATTCCCCATCTCTGATTCACCACCTCTGATTCCCCACCTCTGATTCCCCATATCTAATTCCCCGCCTCTGTTTTCCCGCCTCTGATTCCCCACCTCTGTTTCCCCATATCTGATTCCCCGCCTCTGAATCCCCAACTCTGATTCCCTGCCTCTGATTCCCTGCTTCTGATTCTGATTCCCCACCTCTGATTCCCCATCTCTGATTCCGCACATCTAATTCCCTGCCTCTGATTCCCCATCTCTGATTCCCCATATCTGATTCCCCGCCTTCTGTTCCCCACCTCTGATTCCCCGCCTCTGTTTCCCCATATCTAAGTCCCCGACTCTGATTCCCCAACTTTGATTCCCCACCTCTGATTCCCCAGCTCTGATTCCCCGCCTCTGATTCCCCGCATCTGATTCCATGCATCTGATTCCCAGCCTCCGATTCCCTGCCTCTGATTCCCAACCTCTGATTCCCCACCTCTGATTCCACATATCTGATTCCCCGCCTCTGTTTCCCCGCCTCTGATTCCCCTCCTCTGTTTCCCCATATCTGATCCCCGCCTCTATTTGCCCGCCTCTGATTCCCCGCCTCTGTTTCCCCATATCTGATTCCCCGCCTCTGAATCCCCAACTCTGATTCCCTGCCTCTAATTTCCCAGCTCTGATTCCCCGCCTCTGATTCCCCGTGTCTGATTTCCTGCCTCTGATTCCCCACCTCTGATTACCCATGTCTAATTCAACGCCTCTGATTCCCCACCTCTGATTCCCCATCTCTGATTTGGCACATCCGATTCCCTGCCTCTGATTCCCCGCCTCTGAATCACTGCCTCTGATTCCCCAGCTCTGATTCCCCGCCTCTGATTCCCCGCGTCTTATTCCCTGCTTCTGATTCTGATTCCCTGCCTCTGATTCCCCATCTCTGATTCCGCACATCTGATTCCCTGCCTCTGATTCCCCACCTCTGATTCCCCATATCTGATTCCCCGCCTCTGATTCCCCGCCTCTGTTTCCCCATATCTAAGTCCTCCGCCTCTGATTCCCCAACTCTGATTCCCCACCTCTGATTCCCCAGCTCTGATTCCCCGCCTCTGATTCCCCGCATCTGATTCCCTGCATCTGATTCCCAGCCTCTGATTCCCTGCCTGTGATTCCCAACCTCTGATTCCCCACCTCTGATTCCCCATATCTGATTCCCCGCCTCTGTTTCCCCGCCTCTGATTCCCCGCCACTGTTTCCCCATATCTGATTCCCCGCCTCTGAATCCCCAACTCTGATTCCCTGCATCTAATTCCCCAGCTCTGATTCCCCGCCTCTGATTCCCCGTGTCTGATTTCCTGCCTCTGATTCCCTGCCTCTGATTACCCATGTCTGATTCACCGCCTCTGATTCCCCACCTCTGATTCCCCATCTCTGATTCCGCACATCCGATTCCCTGCCTCTGATTCCCCGCCTCTGATTCACTGCCTCTGATTCCCGGCCTCTGATTTCCCGCCTCTGATTCTCTGCCACTGATACCCCGCCCCTGATTCCCCACCTCTGATTCCCCGCCTCTGTTTCCCAATATCTAATTCCGAACCTCTGATGCCCCAACTCTGATTCCCTGCCTCTGATTCCCCGCGTTCTATTCCCTGCCTCTGATTCCCCGCCTGTGATTCCCCATCTCTGATTCACCACCTCTGATTCCCCACCTCTGATTCCCCATATCTAATTCCCCGCCTCTGTTTTCCCGCCTCTGATTCCCCGCCTCTGTTTCCCCATATCTGATTCCCGGCCTCTGAATCCCCAACTCTGATTCCCTGCCTCTGATTCCCCAGCTCTGAATCCCCGCCTTTGATTCCCCCCGTCTGATTCCCAGCCTCTGAATCCCCGTGTCTGATTTCCTGCCTCTGATTCACCGCCTCTGATTCCCCATCTCTGATTCACCGCCTCTGATTCCCCACCTCTGATTCCCCATCTCTGATTCCGCACATCTGATTCCCTGCCTCTGATTCCCCGACTCTGATTCCCCAGCTCTGATTCCCCGCCTCTGATTCCCCAACTCTGATTCCACGCCTCTGATTCCCCAGCTCTGATTCCCCGCCTCTGATTCACCGCATTTGATTCGCCACCTCTGAATCCCCATATCTGATTCCTCGCCTCTGTTTCCCCGCCTCTGATTCCCTTCCTCTGATTCCCCATATCTCATTCCCCGCCTCTGATTCCCCATCTCTGATTGCCGGACTCTGATTCCCAACCTCTGATTCCCGGCCTCTTATTCCCGGCATCTGATTCCGGCCTCTAATTCCCGGCCTCTGATTCCCTGCTTCTGATTCTGATTCCCCACCTCTGATTCCCCATTTCTGATTCCGCACATCCGATTCCCTGCCTCTGATTCCCCGCCCCTGATTCACCGCCTCTGATTCCCGGCCTCTGATTTCCCGCATCTGATTCCCTGCCACTGATACCCCGCCCCTGATTCCCCACCTCTGATTCCCCATATCTGATTCCCCGCCTCTGTTTACCCGCCTCTGATTCCCCGCCTCTGATTCCCCATATCTGATTCCCCGCCTCTGATTCCCCAACTCTGATTCCCCGCCTCTGATTCCCCAGCTCTGATTCCCCGCCTCTGATTCCCCGCATCTGATTCCCTGCATCTGATTCCAAGCCTCTGATTCCCTGCCTCTGATTCCCAACCTCTGATTCCCCACCTCTGATTCCCCATATCTGATTCCCCGCCTCTGTTTCCCCGCCTCTGGTTCCCTGCCTCTGATTCCCAACATCTGATTCCCCACCTCTGATTCCCCATATCTGATTCCCCGCCTCTGTTTCCCGGCCTCTGATTCCCCTCCTCTGATTCCCCAACTCTAATTCCCCGCCTCTGATTCCCCAGCTCTGATTCCCCGTGTTTGATTCCCTGCCTCTGATTCCCTACCCTGATTCCCCATCTCTGTTTCACCGCCTCTGATTCCCCAACTCCATTCCCCATATCTGATTCCCCGCCTCTGAATCCCCATCTCTGATTCCCGCACTCTGATTCCCCACCTCTGATTCCCGGCCTCTTATTCCCAGCATCTGATTCCCGGCCTCTGATTCCCGGCCTCTGATGCCCCGCTTCTGATTCTGATTCCCTGCCTCTGATTCCCCATCTCTGATTCCGCACATCTGATTCCCTGCCTCTGATTCCCCACCTCTGATTCCCCATATCTGATTCCCCGACTCTGTTTCCCCACCTCTGATTCCCCGCCTCTGTTTCCCCATATCTAATTCCCAACCTCTGATGCCCCAACTCTGATTCCCTGCCTCTGATTCCCCGCGTTCTATTCCCTGCCTCTGATTCCCCGCCTGTGATTCCCCATCTCTGATTCACCACCTCAGATTCCCCACCTCTGATTCCCCATATCTAATTCCCCGCCTCTGTTTTCCCGCCTCTGATTCCCCGCCTCAGTTTCCCCATATCTGATTCCCCGCCTCTGAATCCCCAACTCTGATTCCCTGCCTCTGATTCCCCAGCTCTTATTCCCCGCCTTTGATTCCCCCCGTCTGATTCCCAGCCTCTGAATCCCCGTGTCTGATTTCCTGCCTCTGATTCACCACCTCTGATTCCCCATCTCTGATTCACCGCCTCTGATTCCCCACCTCTGATTCCCCATCTCTGATTCCGCACATGTGATTCCCTGCCTCTGATTCCCCGACTCTGATTCCCCAGCTCTGATTCCCCGCCTCTGATTCCCTAACTCTGATTCCCCGCCTCTGATTCCCCAGCTCTGATTCCCCGCCTCTGATTCACCGCCTTTGATTCGCCACCTCTGAATCCCCATATCTGATTCCTCGCCTCTGTTTCCCCGCCTCTGATTCCCTGCCTCTGATTCCCCATATCTCATTCCCCGCCTCTGATTCCCCATCTCTGATTCCCGGACTCTGATTCCCAACCTCTGATTCCCGGCCTCTTATTCCCGGCATCTGATTCCGGCCTCTAATTCCCGGCCTCTGATTCCCTGCTTCTGATTCTGATTCCCCACCTCTGATTCCCCATCCCTGATTCCGCACATCCGATTGCCTGCCTCTGATTCCCCGCCCCTGATTCACCGCCTCTGATTCCCGGCCTCTGATTTCCCGCCTCTGATTCCCTGCCACTGATACCCCGCCCCTGATTACCCACCTCTGATTCCCCATATCTGATTCCCCCCCTCTGTTTCCCCGCCTCTGATTCCCCGCCTCTGATTCCCCATATCTGATTCCCCGCCTCTGATTCCCCAACTCTGATTCCCCGCCTCTGATTCCCCAGCTCTGATTCCCCGCCTCTGATTCCCCGCATCTAATTCCCTGCATCTGATTCCAAGCCTCTGATTCCCTGCCTCTGATTCCCAACCTCTGATTCCCCACCTCTGATTCCCCATATCTGATTCCCCGCCTCTGTTTCCCCGCCTCTGATTCCCCGCCTCTGTTTCCCCATACCTAATTCCCAACCTCTGATGCCCCAACTCTGATTCCCTGCCTCTGATTCCCCGCGTTCTATTCCCTGCCTCTGATTCCCCGCCTGTGATTCCCCATCTCTGATTCACCACCTCTGATTCCCCACCTCTGATTCCCCATATCTAATTCCCCGCCTCTGTTTTCCCGCCTCTGATTCCCCACCTCTGTTTCCCCATATCTGATTCCCCGCCTCTGAATCCCCAACTCTGATTCCCTGCCTCTGATTCCCTGCTTCTGATTCTGATTCCCCACCTCTGATTCCCCATCTCTGATTCCGCACATCTAATTCCCTGCCTCTGATTCCCCATCTCTGATTCCCCATATCTGATTCCCCGCCTTCTGTTCCCCACCTCTGATTCCCCGCCTCTGTTTCCCCATATCTAAGTCCCCGACTCTGATTCCCCAACTTTGATTCCCCACCTCTGATTCCCCAGCTCTGATTCCCCGCCTCTGATTCCCCGCATCTGATTCCATGCATCTGATTCCCAGCCTCTGATTCCCTGCCTCTGATTCCCAACCTCTGATTCCCCACCTCTGATTCCCCATATCTGATTCCCCGCCTCTGTTTCCCCGCCTCTGATTCCCCTCCTCTGTTTCCCCATATCTGATCCCCGCCTCTATTTGCCCGCCTCTGATTCCCCGCCTCTGTTTCCCCATATCTGATTACCCGCCTCTGAATCCCCAACTCTGATTCCCTGCCTCTAATTTCCCAGCTCTGATTCCCCGCCTCTGATTCCCCGTGTCTGATTTCCTGCCTCTGATTCCCCGCCTCTGATTACCCATGTCTGATTCACCGCCTCTGATTCCCCACCTCTGATTCCCCATCTCTGATTCGGCACATCCGATTCCCTGCCTCTGATTCCCCGCCTCTGATTCACTGCCTCTGATTCCCCAGCTCAGATTCCCCGCCTCTGATTCCCCGCGTCTTATTCCCTGCTTCTGATTCTGATTCCCTGCCTCTGATTCCCCATCTCTGATTCCGCACATCTGAATCCCTGCCTCTGATTCCCCACCTCTGATTCCCCATATCTGATTCCCCGCCTCTGTATCCCCGCCTCTGATTCCCCGCCTCTGTTTCCCCATATCTAAGTCCCCGCCTCTGATTCCCCAACTCTGATTCCCCACCTCTGATTCCCCAGCTCTGATTCCCCGCCTCTGATTCCCCGCATCTGATTCCCTGCATCTGATTCCCAGCCTCTGATTCCCTGCCTGTGATTCCCAACCTCTGATTCCCCACCTCTGATTCCCCATATCTGATTCCCCGCCTCTGTTTCCCCGCCTCTGATTCCCCGCCACTGTTTCCCCATATCTGATTCCCCGCCTCTGAATCCCCAACTCTGATTCCCTGCCTCTAATTTCCCAGCTCTGATTCCCCGCCTCTGATTCCCCGTGTCTGATTTCCTGCCTCTGATTCCCCACCTCTGATTACCCATGTCTAATTAACCGCCTCTGATTCCCCACCTCTGATTCCCCATCTCTGATTTGTCACATCCGATTCCCTGCCTCTGATTCCCCGCCTCTGAATCACTGCCTCTGATTCCCCAGCTCTGATTCCCCGCCTCTGATTCCCCGCGTCTTATTCCCTGCTTCTGATTCTGATTCCCTGCCTCTGATTCCCCATCTCTGATTCCGCACATCTGATTCCCTGCCTCTGATTCCCCACCTCTGATTCCCCATATCTGATTCCCCGCCTCTGATTCCCCGCCTCTGTTTCCCCATATCTAAGTCCCCGCCTCTGATTCCCCAACTCTGATTCCCCACCTCTGATTCCCCAGCTCTGATTCCCCGCCTCTGATTCCCCGCATCTGATTCCCTGCATCTGATTCCCAGCCTCTGATTCCCTGCCTGTGATTCCCAACCTCTGATTCCCCACCTCTGATTCCCCATATCTGATTCCCCGCCTCTGTTTCCCCGCCTCTGATTCCCCGCCACTGTTTCCCCATATCTGATTCCCCGCCTCTGAATCCCCAACTCTGATTCCCTGCATCTAATTCCCCAGCTCTGATTCCCCGCCTCTGATTCCCCGTGTCTGATTTCCTGCCTCTGATTCCCCGCCTCTGATTACCCATGTCTGATTCACCGCCTCTGATTCCCCACCTCTGATTCCCCATCTCTGATTCCGCACATCCGATTCCCTGCCTCTGATTCCCCGCCTCTGATTCACCGCCTCTGATTCCCGGCCTCTGATTTCCCGCCTCTGATTCTCTGCCACTGATACCCCGCCCCTGATTCCCCACCTCTGATTCCCCGCCTCTGTTTCCCAATATCTATTTCCGAACCTCTGATGCCCCAACTCTGATTCCCTGCCTCTGATTCCCCGCGTTCTATTCCCTGCCTCTGATTCACCGCCTGTGATTCCCCATCTCTGATTCACCACCTCTGATTCCCCACCTCTGATTCCCCATATCTAATTCCCCGCCTCTGTTTTCCCGCCTCTGATTCCCCGCCTCTGTTTCCCCATATCTGATTCCCGGCTTCTGAATCCCCAACTCTGATTCCCTGCCTCTGATTCCCCAGCTCTGATTCCCCGCCTTTGATTCCCCCCGTCTGATTCCCAACCTCTGAATCCCCGTGTCTGATTTCCTGCCTCTGATTCACCGCCTCTGATTCCCCATCTCTGATTCACCGCCTCTGATTCCCCACCTCTGATTCCCCATCTCTGATTCCGCACATCTTATTCCCTGCCTCTGATTCCCCGACTCTGATTCCCCAGCTCTGATTCCCCGCCTCTGATTCCCCAACTCTGATTCCACGCCTCTGATTCCCCAGCTCTGATTCCCCGCCTCTGATTCACCGCATTTGATTCGCCACCTCTGAATCCCCATATCTGATTCCTCGCCTCTGTTTCCCCGCCTCTGATTCCCTTCCTCTGATTCCCCATATCTCATTCCCCGCCACTGATTCCCCATCTCTGATTCCAGGACTCTGATTCCCAACCTCTGATTCCCGGCCTCTTATTCCCGGCATCTGATTCCGGCCTCTAATTCCCGGCCTCTGATTCCCTGCTTCTGATTCTGATTCCCCACCTATGATTCCCCATTTCTGATTCCGCACATCCGATTCCCTGCCTCTGATTCCCCGCCCCTGATTCACCGCCTCTGATTCCCGGCCTCTGATTTCCCGCATCTGATTCCCTGTCACTGATACCCCGCCCCTGATTCCCCACCTCTGATTCCCCATATCTAATTCCCCGCCTCTGTTTACCCGCCTCTGATTCCCCGCCTCTGATTCCCCATATCTGATTCCCCGCCTCTGATTCCCCAACTCTGATTCCCCGCCTCTGATTCCCCAGCTCTGATTCCCCGCCTCTGATTCCCCGCATCTGATTCCCTGCATCTGATTCCAAGCCTCTGATTCCCTGCCTCTGATTCCCAACCTCTGATTCCCCACCTCTGATTCCCCATATCTGAATCCCCGCCTCTGTTTCCCCGCCTCTGGTTCCCTGCCTCTGATTCCCAACATCTGATTCCCCACCTCTGATTCCCCATATCTGATTCCCCGCCTCTGTTTCCCGGCCTCTGATTCCCCTCCTCTGATTCCCCAACTCTAATTCCCCGCCTCTGATTCCCCAGCTCTGATTCCCCGTGTTTGATTCCCTGCCTCTGATTCCCTACCCTGATTCCCCATCTCTGTTTCACCGCCTCTGATTCCCCAACTCCATTCCCCATATCTGATTCCCCGCCTCTGAATCCCCATCTCTGATTCCCGCACTCTGATTCCCCACCTCTGATTCCCGGCCTCTTATTCCCAGCATCTGATTCCCGGCCTCTGATTCCCGGCCTCTGATGCCCCGCTTCTGATTCTGATTCCCTGCCTCTGATTCCCCATCTCTGATTCCGCACATCTGATTCCCTGCCTCTGATTCCCCACCTCTGATTCCCCATATCTGATTCCCCGCCTCTGTTTCCCCACCTCTGATTCCCCGCCTCTGTTTCCCCATATCTAATTCCCAACCTCTGATGCCCCAACTCTGATTCCCTGCCTCTGATTCCCCGCGTTCTATTCCCTGCCTCTGATTCCCCGCCTGTGATTCCCCATCTCTGATTCACCACCTCAGATTCCCCACCTCTGATTCCCCATATCTAATTCCCCGCCTCTGTTTTCCCGCCTCTGATTCCCCGCCTCAGTTTCCCCATATCTGATTCCCCGCCTCTGAATCCCCAACTCTGATTCCCTGCCTCTGATTCCCCAGCTCTTATTCCCCGCCTTTGATTCCCCCCGTCTGATTCCCAGCCTCTGAATCCCCGTGTCTGATTTCCTGCCTCTGATTCACCGCCTCTGATTCCCCATCTCTGATTCACCGCCTCTGATTCCCCACCTCTGATTCCCCATCTCTGATTCCGCACATGTGATTCCCTGCCTCTGATTCCCCGACTCTGATTCCCCAGCTCTGATTCCCCGCCTCTGATTCCCTAACTCTGATTCCCCGCCTCTGATTCCCCAGCTCTGATTCCCCGCCTCTGATTCACCGCCTTTGATTCGCCACCTCTGAATCCCCATATCTGATTCCTCGCCTCTGTTTCCCCGCCTCTGATTCCCTGCCTCTGATTCCCCATATCTCATTCCCCGCCTCTGATTCCCCATCTCTGATTCCCGGACTCTGATTCCCAACCTCTGATTCCCGGCCTCTTATTCCCGGCATCTGATTCCGGCCTCTAATTCCCGGCCTCTGATTCCCTGCTTCTGATTCTGATTCCCCACCTCTGATTCCCCATCTCTGATTCCGCACATCCGATTGCCTGCCTCTGATTCCCCGCCCCTGATTCACCGCCTCTGATTCCCGGCCTCTGATTTCCCGCCTCTGATTCCCTGCCACTGATACCCCGCCCCTGATTACCCACCTCTGATTCCCCATATCTGATTCCCCCCCTCTGTTTCCCCGCCTCTGATTCCCCGCCTCTGATTCCCCATATCTGATTCCCCGCCTCTGATTCCCCAACTCTGATTCCCCGCCTCTGATTCCCCAGCTCTGATTCCCCGCCTCAGATTCCCCGCATCTAATTCCCTGCATCTGATTCCAAGCCTCTGATTCCCTGCCTCTGATTCCCAACCTCTGATTCCCCACCTCTGATTCCCCATATCTGATTCCCCGCCTCTGTTTCCCCGCCTCTGATTCCCCGCCTCTGTTTCCCCATACCTAATTCCCAACCTCTGATGCCCCAACTGTGATTCCCTGCCTCTGATTCCCCGCGTTCTATTCCCTGCCTCTGATTCCCCGCCTGTGATTCCCCATCTCTGATTCACCACCTCTGATTCCCCACCTCTGATTCCCCATATCTAATTCCCCGCCTCTGTTTTCCCGCCTCTGATTCCCCACCTCTGTTTCCCCATATCTGATTCCCCGCCTCTGAATCCCCAACTCTGATTCCCTGCCTCTGATTCCCTGCTTCTGATTCTGATTCCCCACCTCTGATTCCCCATCTCTGATTCCCCATATCTGATTCCCCGCCTTCTGTTCCCCACCTCTGATTCCCCGCCTCTGTTTCCCCATATCTAAGTCCCCGACTCTGATTCCCCAACTTTGATTCCCCACCTCTGATTCCCCAGCTCTGATTCCCCGCCTCTGATTCCCCGCATCTGATTCCATGCATCTGATTCCCAGCCTCTGATTCCCTGCCTCAGATTCCCAACCTCTGATTCCCCACCTCTGATTCCCCATATCTGATTCCCTGCCTCTGTTTCCCCGCCTCTGATTCCCCTCCTCTGTTTCCCCATATCTGATCCCCGCCTCTATTTGCCCGCCTCTGATTCCCCGCCTCTGTTTCCCCATATCTGATTACCCGCCTCTGAATCCCCAACTCTGATTCCCTGCCTCTAATTTCCCAGCTCTGATTCCCCGCCTCTGATTCCCCGTGTCTGATTTCCTGCCTCTGATTCCCCGCCTCTGATTACCCATGTCTGATTCACCGCCTCTGATTCCCCACCTCTGATTCCCCATCTCTGATTCGGCACATCCGATTCCCTGCCTCTGATTCCCCGCCTCTGATTCACTGCCTCTGATTCCCCAGCTCTGATTCCCCGCCTCTGATTCCCCGCGTCTTATTCCCTGCTTCTGATTCTGATTCCCTGCCTCTGATTCCCCATCTCTGATTCCGCACATCTGATTCCCTGCCTCTGATTCCCCACCTCTGATTCCCCATATCTGATTCCCCGCCTCTGTATCCCCGCCTCTGATTCCCCACCTCTGTTTCCCCATATCTAAGTCCCCGCCTCTGATTCCCCAACTCTGATTCCCCACCTCTGATTCCCCATCTCTGATTCCGCACATCCGATTCCCTGCCTCTGATTCCCCGCCTCTGATTCACCGCCTCTGATTCCCGGCCTCTGATTTCCCGCCTCTGATTCTCTGCCACTGATACCCCGCCCCTGATTCCCCACCTCTGATTCCCCGCCTCTGTTTCCCAATATCTAATTCCGAACCTCTGATGCCCCAACTCTGATTCCCTGCCTCTGATTCCCCGCGTTCTATTCCCTGCCTCTGATTCCCCGCCTGTGATTCCCCATCTCTGATTCACCACCTCTGATTCCCCACCTCTGATTCCCCATATCTAATTCCCCGCCTCTGTTTTCCCGCCTCTGATTCCCCGCCTCTGTTTCCCCATATCTGATTCCCGGCCTCTGAATCCCCAACTCTGATTCCCTGCCTCTGATTCCCCAGCTCTGATTCCCCGCCTTTGATTCCCCCCGTCTGATTCCCAGCCTCTGAATCCCCGTGTCTGATTTCCTGCCTCTGATTCACCGCCTCTGATTCCCCATCTCTGATTCACCGCCTCTGATTCCCCACCTCTGATTCCCCATCTCTGATTCCGCACATCTGATTCCCTGCCTCTGATTCCCCGACTCTGATTCCCCAGCTCTGATTCCCCGCCTCTGATTCCCCAACTCTGATTCCACGCCTCTGATTCCCCAGCTCTGATTCCCCGCCTCTGATTCACCGCATTTGATTCGCCACCTCTGAATCCCCATATCTGATTCCTCGCCTCTGTTTCCCCGCCTCTGATTCCCTTCCTCTGATTCCCCATATCTCATTCCCCGCCTCTGATTCCCCATCTCTGATTCCAGGACTCTGATTCCCAACCTCTGATTCCCGGCCTCTTATTCCCGGCATCTGATTCCGGCCTCTAATTCCCGGCCTCTGATTCCCTGCTTCTGATTCTGATTCCCCACCTCTGATTCCCCATTTCTGATTCCGCACATCCGATTCCCTGCCTCTGATTCCCCGCCCCTGATTCACCGCCTCTGATTCCCGGCCTCTGATTTCCCGCATCTGATTCCCTGCCACTGATACCCCGCCCCTGATTCCCCACCTCTGATTCCACATATCTGATTCCCCGCCTCTGTTTACCCGCCTCTGATTCCCCGCCTCTGATTCCCCATATCTGATTCCCCGCCTCTGATTCCCCAACTCTGATTCCCCGCCTCTGATTCCCCAGCTCTGATTCCCCGCCTCTGATTCCCCGCATCTGATTCCCTGCATCTGATTCCAAGCCTCTGATTCCCTGCCTCTGATTCCCAACCTCTGATTCCCCACCTCTGATTCCCCATATCTGATTCCCCGCCTCTGTTTCCCCGCCTCTGGTTCCCTGCCTCTGTTTCCCAACATCTGATTCCCCACCTCTGATTCCCCATATCTGATTCCCCGCCTCTGTTTCCCGGCCTCTGATTCCCCTCCTCTGATTCCCCAACTCTAATTCCCCGCCTCTGATTCCCCAGCTCTGATTCCCCGTGTTTGATTCCCTGCCTCTGATTCCCTACCCTGATTCCCCATCTCTGTTTCACCGCCTCTGATTCCCCAACTCCATTCCCCATATCTGATTCCCCGCCTCTGAATCCCCATCTCTGATTCCCGCACTCTGATTCCCCACCTCTGATTCCCGGCCTCTTATTCCCAGCATCTGATTCCCGGCCTCTGATTCCCGGCCTCTGATGCCCCGCTTCTGATTCTGATTCCCTGCCTCTGATTCCCCATCTCTGATTCCGCACATCTGATTCCCTGCCTCTGATTCCCCACCTCTGATTCCCCATATCTGATTCCCCGCCTCTGTTTCCCCACCTCTGATTCCCCGCCTCTGTTTCCCCATATCTAATTCCCAACCTCTGATGCCCCAACTCTGATTCCCTGCCTCTGATTCCCCGCGTTCTATTCCCTGCCTCTGATTCCCCGCCTGTGATTCCCCATCTCTGATTCACCACCTCAGATTCCCCACCTCTGATTCCCCATATCTAATTCCCCGCCTCTGTTTTCCCGCCTCTGATTCCCCGCCTCAGTTTCCCCATATCTGATTCCCCGCCTCTGAATCCCCAACTCTGATTCCCTGCCTCTGATTCCCCAGCTCTTATTCCCCGCCTTTGATTCCCCCCGTCTGATTCCCAGCCTCTGAATCCCCGTGTCTGATTTCCTGCCTCTGATTCACCGCCTCTGATTCCCCATCTCTGATTCACCGCCTCTGATTCCCCACCTCTGATTCCCCATCTCTGATTCCACACATGTGATACCCTGCCTCTGATTCCCCGACTCTGATTCCCCAGCTCTGATTCCCCGCCTCTGATTCCCTAACTCTGATTCCCCGCCTCTGATTCCCCAGCTCTGATTCCCCGCCTCTGATTCACCGCCTTTGATTCGCCACCTCTGAATCCCCATATCTGATTCCTCGCCTCTGTTTCCCCGCCTCTGATTCCCTGCCTCTGATTCCCCATATCTCATTCCCCGCCTCTGATTCCCCATCTCTGATTCCCGGACTCTGATTCCCAACCTCTGATTCCCGGCCTCTTATTCTCGGCATCTGATTCCGGCCTCTAATTCCCGGCCTCTGATTCCCTGCTTCTGATTCTGATTCCCCACCTCTGATTCCCCATCTCTGATTCCGCACATCCGATTGCCTGCCTCTGATTCCCCGCCCCTGATTCACCGCCTCTGATTCCCCCCCTCTGTTTCCCCGCCTCTGATTCCCCGCCTCTGATTCCCCATATCTGATTCCCCGCCTCTGATTCCCCAACTCTGATTCACCGCCTCTGATTCCCCAGCTCTGATTCCCCGCCTCTGATTCCCCGCATCTAATTCCCTGCATCTGATTCCAAGCCTCTGATTCCCTGCCTCTGATTCCCAACCTCTGATTCCCCGCCTCTGTTTCCCCATACCTAATTCCCAACCTCTGATGCCCCAACTGTGATTCCCTGCCTCTGATTCCCCGCGTTCTATTCCCTGCCTCTGATTCCCCGCCTGTGATTCCCCATCTCTGATTCACCACCTCTGATTCCCCACCTCTGATTCCCCATATCTAATTCCCCGCCTCTGTTTTCCCGCCTCTGATTCCCCACCTCTGTTTCCCCATATCTGATTCCCCGCCTCTGAATCCCCAACTCTGATTCCCTGCCTCTGATTCCCTGCTTCTGATTCTGATTCCCCACCTCTGATTCCCCATCTCTGATTCCGCACATCTAATTCCCTGCCTCTGATTCCCCATCTCTGATTCCCCATATCTGATTCCCCGCCTTCTGTTCCCCACCTCTGATTCCCCGCCTCTGTTTCCCCATATCTAAGTCCCCGACTCTGATTCCCCAACTTTGATTCCCCACCTCTGATTCCCCAGCTCTGATTCCCCGCCTCTGATTCCCCGCATCTGATTCCATGCATCTGATTCCCAGCCTCTGATTCCCTGCCTCTGATTCCCAACCTCTGATTCCCCACCTCTGATTCCCCATATCTGATTCCCCGCCTCTGTTTCCCCGCCTCTGATTCCCCTCCTCTGTTTCCCCATATCTGATCCCCGCCTCTATTTGCCCGCCTCTGATTCCCCGCCTCTGTTTCCCCATATCTGATTACCCGCCTCTGAATCCCCAACTCTGATTCCCTGCCTCTAATTTCCCAGCTCTGATTCCCCGCCTCTGATTCCCCGTGTCTGATTTCCTGCCTCTGATTCCCCGCCTCTGATTACCCATGTCTGATTCACCGCCTCTGATTCCCCACCTCTGATTCCCCATCTCTGATTCGGCACATCCGATTCCCTGCCTCTGATTCCCCGCCTCTGATTCACTGCCTCTGATTCCCCAGCTCTGATTCCCCGCCTCTGATTCCCCGCGTCTTATTCCCTGCTTCTGATTCTGATTCCCTGCCTCTGATTCCCCATCTCTGATTCCGCACATCTGATTCCCTGCCTCTGATTCCCCACCTCTGATTCCCCATATCTGATTCCCCGCCTCTGTATCCCCGCCTCTGATTCCCCGCCTCTGTTTCCATATATCTAAGTCCCCGCCTCTGATTCCCCAACTCTGATTCCCCACCTCTGATTCCCCAGCTCTGATTCCCCGCCTCTGATTCCCCGCATCTGATTCCCTGCATCTGATTCCCAGCCTCTGATTCCCTGCCTGTGATTCCCAACCTCTGATTCCCCACCTCTGATTCCCCATATCTGATTCCCCGCCTCTGTTTCCCCGCCTCTGATTCCCCGCCACTGTTTCCCCATATCTGATTCCCCGCCTCTGAATCCCCAACTCTTATTCCCTGCATCTAATTCCCCAGCTCTGATTCCCCGTGTCTGATTTCCTGCCTCTGATTCCCCGCCTCTGATTACCCATGTCTGATTCACCGCCTCTGATTCCCCACCTCTGATTCCCCATCTCTGATTCCGCACATCCGATTCCCTGCCTCTGATTCCCCGCCTCTGATTCACCGCCTCTGATTCCCGGCCTCTGATTTCCCGCCTCTGATTCCCTGCCACTGATACCCCGCCCCTGATTCCCCACCTCTGATTCCCCATATCTGATTCCCCGCCTCTGTTTCCCCGCCTCTGATTCCCCGCCTCTGATTCCCCATATCTGATTCCCCGCCTCTGATTCCCCAACTCTGATTCCCCGCCTCTGATTCCCCAGCTCTGAATCCCCGCCTCTGATTCCCCGTGTCTGATTACCGGCCTCTGATTCCCCGCCTCTGATTCTCCATCTCTGATTCACAACATCTGATTCCCCACCTCTGATTCCCCATATCTGATTCCCCGCCTCTGTTTCCCCGCCTCTGATTCCCCACCTCTGATTAACAATATCTGATTCCCCGCCTCTGATTCCCCACCTCTGATTCCCGGCCTCCGATTCGCCAGCTATTATTCCCCGCCTCTGATTCCCCAGCTCTTATTCCCCGCCTCTGATTCCCCGTGTTTGATTCACTGCCTCTTATTCCCGGCCTCTGATTCCCCATCTCCGATTCACCGCCTTTGATTCGCCACCTCTGATTCCCCATATCTGATTCCCCGCCTCTGTTTCCCCGCCTCTGATTCCCCGCCTCTGATTCCCCATATCTCATTCCCCGCCTCTGAATCCCCATCTCTGATTCCCGGACTCTGATTCCCCACCTCTGATTCCGGGCCTCTTATTCCCGGCATCTGATTCCGGCCTCTGATCCCCGGCCTCTGATCCCCTGCTTCTGATTCTGATTCCCTGCCTCTGATTCCCCATCTCTGATTGCGCACATCTGATTCCCTGCCTCTGATTCCCCACCTCTGATTCCCCATATCTGATTCCCCGCCTCTGTGTTCCCGCCTCTGATTCCCCGCCTCTGTTTCCCAATATCTAAGTCCCCGCCTCTGATTCCCCAACTCTGATTCCCCACCTCTGATTCTCAAGCTCTGATTCCCCACCTCTGATTCCCTATCTCTGATTCCGCACATCTGATTCCCTGCCTCTGATTCCCCGAATCTGATTCCCCAGCTCTGATTCCCCGCCTCTGATTCCCCAACTCTGATTCCCCGCCTCTGATTCCCCAGCTCTGATTCCCCGCCTCTGATTCACCGCCTTTAATTCGCCACCTCTGAATCCCCATATTTGATTCCTCGCCTCTGTTTCCCCGCCTCTGATTCCCCGCCTCTGATTCCCCATATCTCATTCCCCGCCTCTGATTCCCCATCTCTGATTCCGGCCTCTAATTCCCGGCCTCTGATTCCCTGCTTCTGATTCTGATTCCCCACCTCTGATTCCCCATCTCTGATTCCGCACATCCGATTCCCTGCCTCTGATTCCCCGCCCCTGATTCACCGCCTCTGATTCCCGGCCTCTGATTTCCCGCCTCTGATTCCCTGCCACTGATACCCCGCCCCGGATTCCCCACCTCTGATTCCCCATATCTGATTCCCGGCCTCTGTTTCCCCGCCTCTGATTCCCCGCCTCTGATTCCCCATATCTGATTCCCCGCCTCTGATTCCCCAACTCTGATTCCCCGCCTCTGATTCCCCAGCTCTGATTCCCCGCCTCTGATTCCCCGCATCTGATTCCCTGCATCTGATTCCAAGCCTCTGATTCCCTGCCTCTGATTCCCAACCTCTGATTCCCCACCTCTGATTCCCCATATCTGATTCCCCGCCTCTGTTTCCCCGCCTCTGATTCCCCGCCTCTGTTTCCCCATATCTAATTCCCAACCTCTGATGCCCCAACTCTGATTCCATGCCTCTGATTCCCCGCGTTCTATTCCCTGCCTCTGATTCCCCGCCTGTGATTCCCCATCTCTGATTCACCACCTCTGATTCCCCACCTCTGAATCCCCAACTCTGATTCCCTGCCTCTGATTCCCTGCTTCTGATTCTGATTCCCCATCTCTGATTCCCAATCTCTGATTCCGCACATCTAATTCCCTGCCTCTGATTCCCCATCTCTGATTCCCCATATCTGATTCCCCGCCTTCTGTTCCCCACCTCTGATTCCCCGCCTCTGTTTCCCCATATCTAAGTCCCCGACTACGATTCCCCAACTTTGATTCCCCACCTCTGATTTCCCAGCTCTGATTCCCCGCCTCTGATTCCCCGCATCTGATTCCATGCATCTGATTCCCAGCCTCTGATTCCCTGCCTCTGATTCCCAACCTCTGATTCCCCACCTCTGATTCCCCATATCTGATTCCCCGCCTCTGTTTCCCCGCCTCTGATTCCCCTCCTCTGTTTCCCCATATCTGATCCCCGCCTCTATTTGCCCGCCTCTGATTCCCCGCCTCTGTTTCCCCATATCTGATTACCCGCCTCTGAATCCCCAACTCTGATTCCCTGCCTCTAATTTCCCAGCTCTGATTCCCCGCCTCTGATTCCCCGTGTCTGATTTCCTGCCTCTGATTCCCCGCCTCTGATTACCCATGTCTGATTCACCGCCTCTGATTCCCCACCTCTGATTCCCCATCTCTGATTCGGCACATCCGATTCCCTGCCTCTGATTCCCCGCCTCTGATTCACTGCCTCTGATTCCCCAGCTCTGATTCCCCGCCTCTGATTCCCCGCGTCTTATTCCCTGCTTCTGATTCTGATTCCCTGCCTCTGATTCCCCATCTCTGATTCCGCACATCTGATTCCCTGCCTCTGATTCCCCACCTCTGATTCCCCATATCTGATTCCCCGCCTCTGTATCCCCGCCTCTGATTCCCCGCCTCTGTTTCCCCATATCTAAGTCCCCGCCTCTGATTCCCCAACTCTGATTCCCCACCTCTGATTCCCCAGCTCTGATTCCCCGCCTCTGATTCCCCGCATCTGATTCCCTGCATCTGATTCCCAGCCTCTGATTCCCTGCCTGTGATTCCCAACCTCTGATTCCCCACCTCTGATTCCCCATATCTGATTCCCCGCCTCTGTTTCCCCGCCTCTGATTCCCCGCCACTGTTTCCCCATATCTGATTCCCCGCCTCTGAATCCCCAACTCTGATTCCCTGCATCTAATTCCCCAGCTCTGATTCCCCGTGTCTGATTTCCTGCCTCTGATTCCCCGCCTCTGATTACCCATGTCTGATTCCCCGCCTCTGATTCCCCAGCTCTGAATCCCCGCCTCTGATTCCCCGTGTCTGATTACCGGCCTCTGATTCCCCGCCTCTGATTCTCCATCTCTGATTCACAACATCTGATTCCCCACCTCTGATTCCCCATATCTGATTCCCCGCCTCTGTTTCCCCGCCTCTGATTCCCCACCTCTGATTAACAATATCTGATTCCCCGCCTCTGATTCCCCACCTCTGATTCCCGGCCTCCGATTCGCCAGCTATTATTCCCCGCCTCTGATTCCCCAGCTCTGATTCCCCGCCTCTGATTCCCCGTGTTTGATTCACTGCCTCTTATTCCCGGCCTCTGATTCCCCATCTCCGATTCACCGCCTTTGATTCGCCACCTCTGATTCCCCATATCTGATTCCCCGCCTCTGTTTCCCCGCCTCTGATTCCCCGCCTCTGATTCCCCATATCTCATTCCCCGCCTCTGAATCCCCATCTCTGATTCCCGGACTCTGATTCCCCACCTCTGATTCCGGGCCTCTTATTCCCGGCATCTGATTCCGGCCTCTGATCCCCGGCCTCTGATCCCCTGCTTCTGATTCTGATTCCCTGCCTCTGATTCCCCATCTCTGATTGCGCACATCTGATTCCCTGCCTCTGATTCCCCACCTCTGATTCCCCATATCTGATTCCCCGCCTCTGTGTTCCCGCCTCTGATTCCCCGCCTCTGTTTCCCAATATCTAAGTCCCCGCCTCTGATTCCCCAACTCTGATTCCCCACCTCTGATTCTCAAGCTCTGATTCCCCACCTCTGATTCCCCATATCTGATTCCCCGCCTCTGTTTCCCCGCCTCTGATTCCCCGCCACTGTTTCCCCATATCTGATTCCCCGCCTCTGAATCCCCAACTCTGATTCCCTGCATCTAATTCCCCAGCTCTGATTCCCCGTGTCTGATTTCCTGCCTCTGATTCCCCGCCTCTGATTACCCATGTCTGATTCCCCGCCTCTGATTCCCCAGCTCTGAATCCCCGCCTCTGATTCCCCGTGTCTGATTACCGGCCTCTGATTCCCCGCCTCTGATTCTCCATCTCTGATTCACAACATCTGATTCCCCACCTCTGATTCCCCATATCTGATTCCCCGCATCTGATTCCCTGCATCTGATTCCCAGCCTCTGATTCCCTGCCTGTGATTCCCAACCTCTGATTCCCCACCTCTGATTCCCCATATCTGATTCCCCGCCTCTGTTTCCCCGCCTCTGATTCCCCGCCACTGTTTCCCCATATCTGATTCCCCGCCTCTGAATCCCCAACTCTGATTCCCTGCATCTAATTCCCCAGCTCTGATTCCCCGTGTCTGATTTCCTGCCTCTGATTCCCCGCCTCTGATTACCCATGTCTGATTCACCGCCTCTGATTCCCCACCTCTGATTCCCCATCTCTGATTCCGCACATCCGATTCCCTGCCTCTGATTCCCCGCCTCTGATTCACCGCCTCTGATTCCCGGCCTCTGATTTCCCGCCTCTGATTCCCTGCCACTGATACCCCGCCCCTGATTCCCCACCTCTGATTCCCCATATCTGATTCCCCGCCTCTGTTTCCCCGCCTCTGATTCCCCGCCTCTGATTCCCCATATCTGATTCCCCGTCTCTGATTCCCCAACTCTGATTCCCCGCCTCTGATTCCCCAGCTCTGAATCCCCGCCTCTGATTCCCCGTGTCTGATTACCGGCCTCTGATTCCCCGCCTCTGATTCTCCATCTCTGATTCACAACATCTGATTCCCCACCTCTGATTCCCCATATCTGATTCCCCGCCTCTGTTTCCCCGCCTCTGATTCCCCACCTCTGATTAACAATATCTGATTCCCCGCCTCTGATTCCCCACCTCTGATTCCCGGCCTCCGATTCGCCAGCTATTATTCCCCGCCTCTGATTCCCCAGCTCTGATTCCCCGCCTCTGATTCCCCGTGTTTGATTCACTGCCTCTTATTCCCGGCCTCTGATTCCCCATCTCTGATTCACCGCCTTTGATTCGCCACCTCTGATTCCCCATATCTGATTCCCCGCCTCTGTTTCCCCGCCTCTGATTCCCCGCCTCTGATTCCCCATATCTCATTCCCCGCCTCTGAATCCCCATCTCTGATTCCCGGACTCTGATTCCCCACCTCTGATTCCCGGCCTCTTATTCCCGGCATCTGATTCCGGCCTCTGATCCCCGGCCTCTGATCCCCTGCTTCTGATTCTGATTCCCTGCCTCTGATTCCCCATCTCTGATTGCGCACATCTGATTCCCTGCCTCTGATTCCCCACCTCTGATTCCCCATATCTGATTCCCCGCCTCTGTGTTCCCGCCTCTGATTCCCCGCCTCTGTTTCCCAATATCTAAGTCCCCGCCTCTGATTCCCCAACTCTGATTCCCCACCTCTGATTCTCAAGCTCTGATTCCCCACCTCTGATTCCCTATCTCTGATTCCGCACATCTGATTCCCTGCCTCTGATTCCCCGAATCTGATTCCCCAGCTCTGATTCCCCGCCTCTGATTCCCCAACTCTGATTCCCCGCCTCTGATTCCCCAGCTCTGATTCCCCGCCTCTGATTCACCGCCTTTAATTCGCCACCTCTGAATCCCCATATTTGATTCCTCGCCTCTGTTTCCCCGCCTCTGATTCACCGCCTTTAATTCGCCACCTCTGAATCCCCATATTTGATTCCTCGCCTCTGTTTCCCCGCCTCTGATTCCCCGCCTCTGATTCCCCATATCTCATTCCCCGCCTCTGATTCCCCATCTCTGATTCCGGCCTCTAATTCCCGGCCTCTGATTCCCTGCTTCTGATTCTGATTCCCCACCTCTGATTCCCCATCTCTGATTCCGCACATCCGATTCCCTGCCTCTGATTCCCCGCCCCTGATTCACCGCCTCTGATTCCCGGCCTCTGATTTCCCGCCTCTGATTCCCTGCCACTGATACCCCGCCCCTGATTCCCCACCTCTGATTCCCCATATCTGATTCCCGGCCTCTGTTTCCCCGCCTCTGATTCCCCGCCTCTGATTCCCCATATCTGATTCCCCGCCTCTGATTCCCCAACTCTGATTCCCCGCCTCTGATTCCCCAGCTCTGATTCCCCGCCTCTGATTCCCCGCATCTGATTCCCTGCATCTGATTCCAAGCCTCTGATTCCCTGCCTCTGATTCCCAACCTCTGATTCCCCACCTCTGATTCCCCATATCTGATTCCCCGCCTCTGTTTCCCCGCCTCTGATTCCCCGCCTCTGTTTCCCCATATCTAATTCCCAACCTCTGATGCCCCAACTCTGATTCCATGCCTCTGATTCCCCGCGTTCTATTCCCTGCCTCTGATTCCCCGCCTGTGATTCCCCATCTCTGATTCACCACCTCTGATTCCCCACCTCTGAATCCCCAACTCTGATTCCCTGCCTCTGATTCCCTGCTTCTGATTCTGATTCCCCATCTCTGATTCCCAATCTCTGATTCCGCACATCTAATTCCCTGCCTCTGATTCCCCATCTCTGATTCCCCATATTTGATTCCCCGCCTTCTGTTCCCCACCTCTGATTCCCCGCCTCTGTTTCCCCATATCTAAGTCCCCGACTCTGATTCCCCAACTTTGATTCCGCACCTCTGATTCCCCATATCTGATTCCCCCCCTCTGTTTCCCCGCCTCTGATTCCCCGCCTCTGATTCCCCATATCTGATTCCCCGCCTCTGATTCCCCAACTCTGATTCCCCGCCTCTGATTCCCCAGCTCTGATTCCCCGCCTCTGATTCCCCGCATCTGATTCCCTGCATCTGATTCCAAGCCTCTGATTCCCTGCCTCTGATTCCCAACCTCTGATTCCCCACCTCTGATTCCCCATATCTGATTCCCCGCCTCTGTTTCCCCGCCTCTGATTCCCCGCCTCTGTTTCCCCATATCTAATTCCCAACCTCTGATGCCCCAACTCTGATTCCCTGCCTCTGATTCCCCGCGTTCTATTCCCTGCCTCTGATTCCCCGCCTGTGATTCCCCATCTCTGATTCACCACCTCTGATTCCCCACCTCTGATTCCCCATATCTAATTCCCCGCCTCTGTTTTCCCGCCTCTGATTCCCCACCTCTGTTTCCCCATATCTGATTCCCCGCCTCTGAATCCCCAACTCTGATTCCCTGCCTCTGATTCCCTGCTTCTGATTCTGATTCCCCACCTCTGATTCCCCATCTCTGATTCCGCACATCTAATTCCCTGCCTCTGATTCCCCATCTCTGATTCCCCATATCTGATTCCCCGCCTTCTGTTCCCCACCTCTGATTCCCCGCCTCTGTTTCCCCATATCTAAGTCCCCGACTCTGATTCCCCAACTTTGATTCCCCACCTCTGATTCCACAGCTCTGATTCCCCGCCTCTGATTCCCCGCATCTGATTCCATGCATCTGATTCCCAGCCTCCGATTCCCTGCCTCTGATTCCCAACCTCTGATTCCCCACCTCTGATTCCCCATATCTGATTCCCCGCCTCTGTTTCCCCGCCTCTGATTCCCCTCCTCTGTTTCCCCATATCTGATCCCCGCCTCTATTTGCCCGCCTCTGATTCCCCGCCTCTGTTTCCCCATATCTGATTCCCCGCCTCTGAATCCCCAACTCTGATTCCCTGCCTCTAATTTCCCAGCTCTGATTCCCCGCCTCTGATTCCCCGTGTCTGATTTCCTGCCTCTGATTCCCCACCTCTGATTACCCATGTCTAATTCACCGCCTCTGATTCCCCACCTCTGATTCCCCATCTCTGATTTGGCACATCCGATTCCCTGCCTCTGATTCCCCGCCTCTGAATCACTGCCTCTTATTCCCCAGCTCTGATTCCCCGCCTCTGATTCCCCGCGTCTTATTCCCTGCTTCTGATTCTGATTCCCTGCCTCTGATTCCCCATCTCTGATTCCGCACATCTGATTCCCTGCCTCTGATTCCCCACCTCTGATTCCCCATATCTGATTCCCCGCCTCTGATTCCCCGCCTCTGTTTCCCCATATCTAAGTCCCCGCCTCTGATTCCCCAACTCTGATTCCCCACCTCTGATTCCCCAGCTCTGATTCCCCGCCTCTGATTCCCCGCATCTGATTCCCTGCATCTGATTCCCAGCCTCTGATTCCCTGCCTGTGATTCCCAACCTCTGATTCCCCAACTCTGATTCCCCATATCTGATTCCCCGCCTCTGTTTCCCCGCCTCTGATTCCCCGCCACTGTTTCCCCATATCTGATTCCCCGCCTCTGAATCCCCAACTCTGATTCCCTGCATCTAATTCCCCAGCTCTGATTCCCCGCCTCTGATTCCCCGTGTCTGATTTCCTGCCTCTGATTCCCCGCCTCTGATTACCCATGTCTGATTCACCGCCTCTGATTCCCCACCTCTGATTCCCCATCTCTGATTCCGCACATCCGATTCCCTGCCTCTGATTCCCCGCCTCTGATTCACCGCCTCTGATTCCCGGCCTCTGATTTCCCGCCTCTGATTCTCTGCCACTGATACCCCGCCCCTGATTCCCCACCTCTGATTCCCCGCCTCTGTTTCCCAATATCTAATTCCGAACCTCTGATGCCCCAACTCTGATTCCCTGCCTCTGATTCCCCGCGTTCTATTCCCTGCCTCTGATTCCCCGCCTGTGATTCCCCATCTCTAATTCCCCGCCTCTGTTTTCCCGCCTCTGATTCCCCGCCTCTGTTTCCCCATATCTGATTCCCGGCCTCTGAATCCCCAACTCTGATTCCCTGCCTCTGATTCCCCAGCTCTGATTCCCCGCCTTTGATTCCCCCCGTCTGATTCCCAGCCTCTGAATCCCCGTGTCTGATTTCCTGCCTCTGATTCACCGCCTCTGATTCCCCATCTCTGATTCACTGCCTCTGATTCCCCACCTCTGATTCCCCATCTCTGATTCGGCACATCTGATTCCCTGCCTCTGATTCCCCGACTCTGATTCCCCAGCTCTGATTCCCCGCCTCTGATTCCCCAACTCTGATTCCACGCCTCTGATTCCCCAGCTCTGATTCCACGCCTCTGATTCACCGCATTTGATTCGCCACCTCTGAATCCCCATATCTGATTCCTCGCCTCTGTTTCCCCGCCTCTGATTCCCTTCCTCTGATTCCCCATATCTCATTCCCCGCCTCTGATTCCCCATCTCTGATTCCCGGACTCTGATTCCCAACCTCTGATTCCCGGCCTCTTATTCCCGGCATCTGATTCCGGCCTCTAATTCCCGGCCTCTGATTCCCTGCTTCTGATTCTGATTCCCCGCCTCTGATTCCCCATTTCTGATTCCGCACATCCGATTCCCTGCCTCTGATTCCCCGCCCCTGATTCACCGCCTCTGATTCCCGGCCTCTGATTTCCCGCATCTGATTCCCTGCCACTGATACCCCGCCCCTGATTCCCCACCTCTGATTCCCCATATCTGATTCCCCGCCTCTGTTTACCCGCCTCTGATTCCCCGCCTCTGATTCCCCATATCTGATTCCCCGCCTCTGATTCCCCAACTCTGATTCCCCGCCTCTGATTCCCCAGCTCTGATTCCCCGCCTCTGATTCCCCGCATCTGATTCCCTGCATCTGATTCCAAGCCTCTGATTCCCTGCCTCTGATTCCCAACCTCTGATTCCCCACCTCTGATTCCCCATATCTGATTCCCCGCTTCTGTTTCCCCGCCTCTGGTTCCCTGCCTCTGATTCCCAACATCTGATTCCCCACCTCTGATTCCCCATATCTGATTCCCCGCCTCTGTTTCCCGGCCTCTGATTCCCCTCCTCTGATTCCCCAACTCTAATTCCCCGCCTCTGATTCCCCAGCTCTGATTCCCCGTGTTTGATTCCCTGCCTCTGATTCCCTACCCTGATTCCCCATCTCTGTTTCACCGCCTCTGATTCCCCAACTCCATTCCCCATATCTGATTCCCCGCCTCTGAATCCCCATCTCTGATTCCCGCACTCTGATTCCCCACCTCTGATTCCCGGCCTCTTATTCCCAGCATCTGATTCCCGGCCTCTGATTCCCGGCCTCTGATGCCCCGCTTCTGATTCTGATTCCCTGCCTCTGATTCCCCATCTCTGATTCCGCACATCTGATTCCCTGCCTCTGATTCCCCACCTCTGATTCCCCATATCTGATTCCCCGCCTCTGTTTCCCCACCTCTGATTCCCCGCCTCTGTTTCCCCATATCTAATTCCCAACCTCTGATGCCCCAACTCTGATTCACCGCCTCTGATTCCCCACCTCTGATTCCCCATCTCTGATTCCGCACATGTGATTCCCTGCCTCTGATTCCCCGACTCTGATTCCCCAGCTCTGATTCCCCGCCTCTGATTCCCTAACTCTGATTCCCCGCCTCTGATTCCCCAGCTCTGATTCCCCGCCTCTGATTCACCGCCTTTGATTCGCCACCTCTGATTCCCCATATCTGATTCCCCGCCTCTGTTTCCCCGCCTCTGATTCCCCGCCTCTGATTCCCCATATCTCATTCCCCGCCTCTGAATCCCCATCTCTGATTCCCGGACTCTGATTCCCCACCTCTGATTCCCGGCCTCTTATTCCCGGCATCTGATTCCGGCCTCTGATCCCCGGCCTCTGATCCCCTGCTTCTGATTCTGATTCCCTGCCTCTGATTCCCCATCTCTGATTGCGCACATCTGATTCCCTGCCTCTGATTCCCCACCTCTGATTCCCCATATCTGATTCCCCGCCTCTGTGTTCCCGCCTCTGATTCCCCGCCTCTGTTTCCCAATATCTAAGTCCCCGCCTCTGATTCCCCAACTCTGATTCCCCACCTCTGATTCTCAAGCTCTGATTCCCCACCTCTGATTCCCTATCTCTGATTCCGCACATCTGATTCCCTGCCTCTGATTCCCCGAATCTGATTCCCCAGCTCTGATTCCCCGCCTCTGATTCCCCAACTCTGATTCCCCGCCTCTGATTCCCCAGCTCTGATTCCCCGCCTCTGATTCACCGCCTTTAATTCGCCACCTCTGAATCCCCATATTTGATTCCTCGCCTCTGTTTCCCCGCCTCTGATTCCCCGCCTCTGATTCCCCATATCTCATTCCCCGCCTCTGATTCCCCATCTCTGATTCCGGCCTCTAATTCCCGGCCTCTGATTCCCTGCTTCTGATTCTGATTCCCCACCTCTGATTCCCCATCTCTGATTCCGCACATCCGATTCCCTGCCTCTGATTCCCCGCCCCTGATTCACCGCCTCTGATTCCCGGCCTCTGATTTCCCGCCTCTGATTCCCTGCCACTGATACCCCGCCCCTGATTCCCCACCTCTGATTCCCCATATCTGATTCCCGGCCTCTGTTTCCCCGCCTCTGATTCCCCGCCTCTGATTCCCCATATCTGATTCCCCGCCTCTGATTCCCCAACTCTGATTCCCCGCCTCTGATTCCCCAGCTCTGATTCCCCGCCTCTGATTCCCCGCATCTGATTCCCCGCCTCTGTTTCCCCGCCTCTGATTCCCCGCCTCTGTTTCCCCATATCTAATTCCCAACCTCTGATGCCCCAACTCTGATTCCATGCCTCTGATTCCCCGCGTTCTATTCCCTGCCTCTGATTCCCCGCCTGTGATTCCCCATCTCTGATTCACCACCTCTGATTCCCCACCTCTGAATCCCCAACTCTGATTCCCTGCCTCTGATTCCCTGCTTCTGATTCTGATTCCCCATCTCTGATTCCCAATCTCTGATTCCGCACATCTAATTCCCTGCCTCTGATTCCCCATCTCTGATTCCCCATATTTGATTCCCCGCCTTCTGTTCCCCACCTCTGATTCCCCGCCTCTGTTTCCCCATATCTAAGTCCCCGACTCTGATTCCCCAACTTTGATTCCGCACCTCTGATTCCCCATATCTGATTCCCCCCCTCTGTTTCCCCGCCTCTGATTCCCGGCCTCTGATTCCCCATATCTGATTCCCCGCCTCTGAATCCCCAACTCTGATTCCCCGCCTCTGATTCCCCAGCTCTGATTCCCCGCCTCTGATTCCCCGCATCTGATTCCCTGCATCTGATTCCAAGCCTCTGATTCCCTGCCTCTGATTCCCAACCTCTGATTCCCCACCTCTGATTCCCCATATCTGATTCCCCGCCTCTGTTTCCCCGCCTCTGATTCCCCGCCTCTGTTTCCCCATATCTAATTCCCAACCTCTGATGCCCCAACTCTGATTCCCTGCCTCTGATTCCCCGCGTTCTATTCCCTGCCTCTGATTCCCCGCCTGTGATTCCCCATCTCTGATTCACCACCTCTGATTCCCCACCTCTGATTCCCCATATCTAATTCCCCGCCTCTGTTTTCCCGCCTCTGATTCCCCACCTCTGTTTCCCCATATCTGATTCCCCGCCTCTGAATCCCCAACTCTGATTCCCTGCCTCTGATTCCCTGCTTCTGATTCTGATTCCCCACCTCTGATTCCCCATCTCTGATTCCGCACATCTAATTCCCTGCCTCTGATTCCCCATCTCTGATTCCCCATATCTGATTCCCCGCCTTCTGTTCCCCACCTCTGATTCCCCGCCTCTGTTTCCCCATATCTAAGTCCCCGACTCTGATTCCCCAACTTTGATTCCCCACCTCTGATTCCACAGCTCTGATTCCCCGCCTCTGATTCCCCGCATCTGATTCCATGCATCTGATTCCCAGCCTCCGATTCCCTGCCTCTGATTCCCAACCTCTGATTCCCCACCTCTGATTCCCCATATCTGATTCCCCGCCTCTGTTTCCCCGCCTCTGATTCCCCTCCTCTGTTTCCCCATATCTGATCCCCGCCTCTATTTGCCCGCCTCTGATTCCCCGCCTCTGTTTCCCCATATCTGATTCCCCGCCTCTGAATCCCCAACTCTGATTCCCTGCCTCTAATTTCCCAGCTCTGATTCCCCGCCTCTGATTCCCCGTGTCTGATTTCCTGCCTCTGATTCCCCACCTCTGATTACCCATGTCTAATTCACCGCCTCTGATTCCCCACCTCTGATTCCCCATCTCTGATTTGGCACATCCGATTCCCTGCCTCTGATTCCCCGCCTCTGAATCACTGCCTCTTATTCCCCAGCTCTGATTCCCCGCCTCTGATTCCCCGCGTCTTATTCCCTGCTTCTGATTCTGATTCCCAGCCTCTGATTCCCCATCTCTGATTCCGCACATCTGATTCCCTGCCTCTGATTCCCCACCTCTGATTCCCCATATCTGATTCCCCGCCTCTGATTCCCCGCCTCTGTTTCCCCATATCTAAGTCCCCGCCTCTGATTCCCCAACTCTGATTCCCCACCTCTGATTCCCCAGCTCTGATTCCCCGCCTCTGATTCCCCGCATCTGATTCCCTGCATCTGATTCCCAGCCTCTGATTCCCTGCCTGTGATTCCCAACCTCTGATTCCCCACCTCTGATTCCCCATATCTGATTCCCCGCCTCTGTTTCCCCGCCTCTGATTCCCCGCCACTGTTTCCCCATATCTGATTCCCCGCCTCTGAATCCCCAACTCTGATTCCCTGCATCTAATTCCCCAGCTCTGATTCCCCGCCTCTGATTCCCCGTGTCTGATTTCCTGCCTCTGATTCCCCGCCTCTGATTACCCATGTCTGATTCACCGCCTCTGATTCCCCACCTCTGATTCCCCATCTCTGATTCCGCACATCCGATTCCCTGCCTCTGATTCCCCGCCTCTGATTCACCGCCTCTGATTCCCGGCCTCTGATTTCCCGCCTCTGATTCTCTGCCACTGATACCCCGCCCCTGATTCCCCACCTCTGATTCCCCGCCTCTGTTTCCCAATATCTAATTCCGAACCTCTGATGCCCCAACTCTGATTCCCTGCCTCTGATTCCCCGCGTTCTATTCCCTGCCTCTGATTCCCCGCCTGTGATTCCCCATCTCTGATTCACCACCTCTGATTCCCCACCTCTGATTCCCCATATCTAATTCCCCGCCTCTGTTTTCCCGCCTCTGATTCCCCGCCTCTGTTTCCCCATATCTGATTCCCGGCCTCTGAATCCCCAACTCTGATTCCCTGCCTCTGATTCCCCAGCTCTGATTCCCCGCCTTTGATTCCCCCCGTCTGATTCCCAGCCTCTGAATCCCCGTGTCTGATTTCCTGCCTCTGATTCACCGCCTCTGATTCCCCATCTCTGATTCACCGCCTCTGATTCCCCACCTCTGATTCCCCATCTCTGATTCGGCACATCTGATTCCCTGCCTCTGATTCCCCGACTCTGATTCCCCAGCTCTGATTCCCCGCCTCTGATTCCCCAACTCTGATTCCACGCCTCTGATTCCCCAGCTCTGATTCCACGCCTCTGATTCACCGCATTTGATTCGCCACCTCTGAAACCCCATATCTGATTCCTCGCCTCTGTTTCCCCGCCTCTGATTCCCTTCCTCTGATTCCCCATATCTCATTCCCCGCCTCTGATTCCCCATCTCTGATTCCCGGACTCTGATTCCCAACCTCTGATTCCCTGCCTCTTATTCCCGGCATCTGATTCCGGCCTCTAATTCCCGGCCTCTGATTCCCTGCTTCTGATTCTGATTCCCCGCCTCTGATTCCCCATTTCTGATTCCGCACATCCGATTCCCTGCCTCTGATTCCCCGCCCCTGATTCACCGCCTCTGATTCCCGGCCTCTGATTTCCCGCATCTGATTCCCTGCCACTGATACCCCGCCCCTGATTCCCCACCTCTGATTCCCCATATCTGATTCCCCGCCTCTGTTTACCCGCCTCTGATTCCCCGCCTCTGATTCCCCATATCTGATTCCCCGCCTCTGATTCCCCAACTCTGATTCCCCGCCTCTGATTCCCCAGCTCTGATTCCCCGCCTCTGATTCCCCGCATCTGATTCCCTGCATCTGATTCCAAGCCTCTGATTCCCTGCCTCTGATTCCCAACCTCTGATTCCCCACCTCTGATTCCCCATATCTGATTCCCCGCTTCTGTTTCCCCGCCTCTGGTTCCCTGCCTCTGATTCCCAACATCTGATTCCCCACCTCTGATTCCCCATATCTGATTCCCCGCCTCTGTTTCCCGGCCTCTGATTCCCCTCCTCTGATTCCCCAACTCTAATTCCCCGCCTCTGATTCCCCAGCTCTGATTCCCCGTGTTTGATTCCCTGCCTCTGATTCCCTACCCTGATTCCCCATCTCTGTTTCACCGCCTCTGATTCCCCAACTCCATTCCCCATATCTGATTCCCCGCCTCTGAATCCCCATCTCTGATTCCCGCACTCTGATTCCCCACCTCTGATTCCCGGCCTCTTATTCCCAGCATCTGATTCCCGGCCTCTGATTCCCGGCCTCTGATGCCCCGCTTCTGATTCTGATTCCCTGCCTCTGATTCCCCATCTCTGATTCCGCACATCTGATTCCCTGCCTCTGATTCCCCACCTCTGATTCCCCATATCTGATTCCCCGCCTCTGTTTCCCCACCTCTGATTCCCCGCCTCTGTTTCCCCATATCTAATTCCCAACCTCTGATGCCCCAACTCTGATTCACCGCCTCTGATTCCCCACCTCTGATTCCCCATCTCTGATTCCGCACATGTGATTCCCTGCCTCTGATTCCCCGACTCTGATTCCCCAGCTCTGATTCCCCGCCTCTGATTCCCTAACTCTGATTCCCCGCCTCTGATTCCCCAGCTCTGATTCCCCGCCTCTGATTCACCGCCTTTGATTCGCCACCTCTGAATCCCCATATCTGATTCCTCGCCTCTGTTTCCCCGCCTCTGATTCCCTGCCTCTGATTCCCCATATCTCATTCCCCGCCTCTGATTCCCCATCTCTGATTCCCGGACTCTGATTCCCAACCTCTGATTCCCGGCCTCTTATTCCCGGCATCTGATTCCGGCCTCTAATTCCCGGCCTCTGATTCCCTGCTTCTGATTCTGATTCCCCACCTCTGATTCCCCATCTCTGATTCCGCACATCCGATTGCCTGCCTCTGATTCCCCGCCCCTGATTCACCGCCTCTGATTCCCGGCCTCTGATTTCCCGCCTCTGATTCCCAGCCACTGATACCCCGCCCCTGATTACCCACCTCTGATTCCCCATATCTGATTCCCCCCCTCTGTTTCCCCGCCTCTGATTCCCCGCCTCTGATTCCCCATATCTGATTCCCCGCCTCTGATTCCCCAACTCTGATTCCCCGCCTCTGATTCCCCAGCTCTGATTCCCCGCCTCTGATTCCCCGCATCTAATTCCCTGCATCTGATTCCAAGCCTCTGATTCCCTGCCTCTGATTCCCAACCTCTGATTCCCCACCTCTGATTCCCCATATCTGATTCCCCGCCTCTGTTTCCCCGCCTCTGATTCCCCGCCTCTGTTTCCCCATACCTAATTCCCAACCTCTGATGCCCCAACTCTGATTCCCTGCCTCTGATTCCCCGCGTTCTATTCCCTGCCTCTGATTCCCCGCCTGTGATTCCCCATCTCTGATTCACCACCTCTGATTCCCCACCTCTGATTCCCCATATCTAATTCCACGCCTCTGTTTTCCCGCCTCTGATTGCCCACCTCTGTTTCCCCATATCTGATTCCCCGCCTCTGAATCCCCAACTCTGATTCCCTGCCTCTGATTCCCTGCTTCTGATTCTGATTCCCCACCTCTGATTCCCCATCTCTGATTCCGCACATCTAATTCCCTGCCTCTGATTCCCCATCTCTGATTCCCCATATCTGATTCCCCGCCTTCTGTTCCCCACCTCTGATTCCCCGCCTCTGTTTCCCCATATCTAAGTCCCCGACTCTGATTCCCCAACTTTGATTCCCCACCTCTGATTCCCCAGCTCTGATTCCCCGCCTCTGATTCCCCGCATCTGATTCCATGCATCTGATTCCCAGCCTCTGATTCCCTGCCTCTGATTCCCAACCTCTGATTCCCCACCTCTGATTCCCCATATCTGATTCCCCTTCTCTGTTTCCCCGCCTCTGATTCCCCTCCTCTGTTTCCCCATATCTGATCCCCACCTCTATTTGCCCGCCTCTGATTCCCCGCCTCTGTTTCCCCATATCTGATTACCCGCCTCTGAATCCCCAACTCTGATTCCCTGCCTCTAATTTCCCAGCTCTGATTCCCCGCCTCTGATTCCCCGTGTCTGATTTCCTGCCTCTGATTCCCCGCCTCTGATTACCCATGTCTGATTCACCGCCTCTGATTCCCCACCTCTGATTCCCCATCTCTGATTCGGCACATCCGATTCCCTGCCTCTGATTCCCCGCCTCTGATTCACTGCCTCTGATTCCCCAGCTCAGATTCCCCGCCTCTGATTCCCCGCGTCTTATTCCCTGCTTCTGATTCTGATTCCCTGCCTCTGATTCCCCATCTCTGATTCCGCACATCTGATTCCCTGCCTCTGATTCCCCACCTCTGATTCCCCATATCTGATTCCCCGCCTCTGTATCCCCGCCTCTGATTCCCCGCCTCTGTTTCCCCATATCTAAGTCCCCGCCTCTTATTCCCCAACTCTGATTCCCCACCTCTGATTCCCCAGCTCTGATTCCCCTCCTCTGATTCCCCGCATCTGATTCCCTGCATCTGATTCCCAGCCTCTGATTCCCTGCCTGTGATTCCCAACCTCTGATTCCCCACCTCTGATTCCCCATATCTGATTCCCAGCCTCTGTTTCCCCGCCTCTGATTCCCCGCCACTGTTTCCCCATATCTGATTCCCCGCCTCTGAATCCCCAACTCTGATTCCCTGCCTCTAATTTCCCAGCTCTGATTCCCCGCCTCTGATTCCCCGTGTCTGATTTCCTGCCTCTGATTCCCCACCTCTGATTACCCATGTCTAATTCACCGCCTCTGATTCCCCACCTCTGATTCCCCATCTCTGATTTGGCACATCCGATTCCCTGCCTCTGATTCCCCGCCTCTGAATCACTGCCTCTGATTCCCCAGCTCTGATTCCCCGCCTCTGATTCCCCGCGTCTTATTCCCTGCTTCTGATTCTGATTCCCTGCCTCTGATTCCCCATCTCTGATTCCGCACATCTGATTCCCTGCCTCTGATTCCCCACCTCTGATTCCCCGCCCCTGATTACCCACCTCTGATTCCCCATATCTGATTCCCCCCCTCTGTTTCCCCGCCTCTGATTCCCCAACTCTGATTCCCCACCTCTGATTCCCCAGCTCTGATTCCCCGCCTCTGATTCCCCGCATCTGATTCCCTGCATCTGATTCCCAGCCTCTGATTCCCTGCCTGTGATTCCCAACCTCTGATTCCCCACCTCTGATTCCCCATATCTGATTCCCCGCCTCTGTTTCCCCGCCTCTGATTCCCCGCCACTGTTTCCCCATATCTGATTCCCCGCCTCTGAATCCCCAACTCTGATTCCCTGCATCTAATTCCCCAGCTCTGATTCCCCGCCTCTGATTCCCCGTGTCTGATTTCCTGCCTCTGATTCCCCGCCTCTGATTACCCATGTCTGATTCACCGCCTCTGATTCCCCACCTCTGATTCCCCATCTCTGATTCCGCACATCCGATTCCCTGCCTCTGATTCCCTGCCTCTGATTCACCGCCTCTGATTCCCGGCCTCTGATTTCCCGCCTCTGATTCTCTGCCACTGATACCCCGCCCCTGATTCCCCACCTCTGATTCCCCGCCTCTGTTTCCCAATATCTAATTCCGAACCTCTGATGCCCCAACTCTGATTCCCTGCCTCTGATTCCCCGCGTTCTATTCCCTGCCTCTGATTCCCCGCCTGTGATTCCCCATCTCTGATTCACCACCTCTGATTCCCCACCTCTGATTCCCCATATCTAATTCCCCGCCTCTGTTTTCCCGCCTCTGATTCCCCGCCTCTGTTTCCCCATATCTGATTCCCGGCCTCTGAATCCCCAACTCTGATTCCCTGCCTCTGATTCCCCAGCTCTGATTCCCCGCTTTTGATTCCCCCCGTCTGATTCCCAGCCTCTGAATCCCCGTGTCTGATTTCCTGCCTCTGATTCACCGCCTCTGATTCCCCATCTCTGATTCACCGCCTCTGATTCCCCACCTCTGATTCCCCATCTCTGATTCCGCACATCTGATTCCCTGCCTCTGATTCCCCGACTCTGATTCCCCAGCTCTGATTCCCCGCCTCTGATTCCCCAACTCTGATTCCATGCCTCTGATTCCCCAGCTCTGATTCCCCGCCTCTGATTCACCGCATTTGATTCGCCACCTCTGAATCCCCATATCTGATTCCTCGCCTCTGTTTCCCCGCCTCTGATTCCCTTCCTCTGATTCCCCATATCTCATTCCCCGCCTCTGATTCCCCATCTCTGATTGCCGGACTCTGATTCCCAACCTCTGATTCCCGGCCTCTTATTCCCGGCATCTGATTCCGGCCTCTAATTCCCGGCCTCTGATTCCCTGCTTCTGATTCTGATTCCCCACCTCTGATTCCCCATTTCTGATTCCGCACATCCGATTCCCTGCCTCTGATTCCCCACCCCTGATTCACCGCCTCTGATTCCCGGCCTCTGATTTCCCGCATCTGATTCCCTGCCACTGATACCCCGCCCCTGATTCCCCACCTCTGATTCCCCATATCTGATTCCCCGCCTCTGTTTACCCGCCTCTGATTCCCCGCCTCTGATTCCCCATATCTGATTCCCCGCCTCTGATTCCCCAACTCTGATTCCCCGCCTCTGATTCCCCAGCTCTGATTCCCCGCCTCTGATTCCCCGCATCTGATTCCCTGCATCTGATTCCAAGCCTCTGATTCCCTGCCTCTGATTCCCAACCTCTGATTCCCCACCTCTGATTCCCCATATCTGATTCCCCGCCTCTGTTTCCCCGCCTCTGTTTCCCTGCCTCTGATTCCCAACATCTGATTCCCCACCTCTGATTCCCCATATCTGATTCCCCGCCTCTGTTTCCCGGCCTCTGATTCCCCTCCTCTGATTCCCCAACTCTAATTCCCCGCCTCTGATTCCCCAGCTCTGATTCCCCGTGTTTGATTCCCTGCCTCTGATTCCCTACCCTGATTCCCCATCTCTGTTTCACCGCCTCTGATTCCCCAACTCCATTCCCCATATCTGATTCCCCGCCTCTGAATCCCCATCTCTGATTCCCCACCTCTGATTCCCGGCCTCTTATTCCCAGCATCTGATTCCCGGCCTCTGATTCCCGGCCTCTGATGCCCCGCTTCTGATTCTGATTCCCTGCCTCTGATTCCCCATCTCTGATTCCGCACATCTGATTCCCTGCCTCTGATTCCCCACCTCTGATTCCCCATATCTGATTCCCCGCCTCTGTTTCCCCACCTCTGATTCCCCGCCTCTGTTTCCCCATATCTAATTCCCAACCTCTGATGCCCCAACTCTGATTCCCTGCCTCTGATTCCCCGCGTTCTATTCCCTGCCTCTGATTCCCCGCCTGTGATTCCCCATCTCTGATTCACCACCTCAGATTCCCCACCTCTGATTCCCCATATCTAATTCCCCGCCTCTGTTTTCCCACCTCTGATTCCCCGCCTCAGTTTCCCCATATCTGATTCCCCGCCTCTGAATCCCCAACTCTGATTCCCTGCCTCTGATTCCCCAGCTCTTATTCCCCGCCTTTGATTCCCCCCGTCTGATTCCCAGCCTCTGAATCCCCGTGTCTGATTTCCTGCCTCTGAATCACTGCCTCTGATTCCCCAGCTCTGATTCCCCGCCTCTGATTCCCCGCGTCTTATTCCCTGCTTCTGATTCTGATTCCCTGCCTCTGATTCCCCATCTCTGATTCCGCACATCTGATTCCCTGCCTCTGATTCCCCACCTCTGATTCCCCGCCCCTGATTACCCACCTCTGATTCCCCATATCTGATTCCCCCCCTCTGTTTCCCCGCCTCTGATTCCCCAACTCTGATTCCCCACCTCTGATTCCCCAGCTCTGATTCCCCGCCTCTGATTCCCCGCATCTGATTCCCTGCATCTGATTCCCAGCCTCTGATTCCCTGCCTGTGATTCCCAACCTCTGATTCCCCACCTCTGATTCCCCATATCTGATTCCCCACCTCTGTTTCCCCGCCTCTGATTCCCCGCCACTGTTTCGCCATATCTGATTCCCCGCCTCTGAATCCCCAACTCTGATTCCCTGCATCTAATTCCCCAGCTCTGATTCCCCGCCTCTGATTCCCCGTGTCTGATTTCCTGCCTCTGATTCCCCGCCTCTGATTACCCATGTCTGATTCACCGCCTCTGATTCCCCACCTCTGATTCCCCATCTCTGATTCCGCACATCCGATTCCCTGCCTCTGATTCCCTGCCTCTGATTCACCGCCTCTGATTCCCGGCCTCTGATTTCCCGCCTCTGATTCTCTGCCACTGATACCCCGCCCCTGATTCCCCACCTCTGATTCCCCGCCTCTGTTTCCCAATATCTAATTCCGAACCTCTGATGCCCCAACTCTGATTCCCTGCCTCTGATTCCCCGCGTTCTATTCCCTGCCTCTGATTCCCCGCCTGTGATTCCCCATCTCTGATTCACCACCTCTGATTCCCCACCTCTGATTCCCCATATCTAATTCCCCGCCTCTGTTTTCCCGCCTCTGATTCCCCGCCTCTGTTTCCCCATATCTGATTCCCGGCCTCTGAATCCCCAACTCTGATTCCCTGCCTCTGATTCCCCAGCTCTGATTCCCCGCTTTTGATTCCCCCCGTCTGATTCCCAGCCTCTGAATCCCCGTGTCTGATTTCCTGCCTCTGATTCACCGCCTCTGATTCCCCATCTCTGATTCACCGCCTCTGATTCCCCACCTCTGATTCCCCATCTCTGATTCCGCACATCTGATTCCCTGCCTCTGATTCCCCGACTCTGATTCCCCAGCTCTGATTCCCCGCATCTGATTCCCCAACTCTGATTCCACGCCTCTGATTCCCCAGCTCTGATTCCCCGCCTCTGATTCACCGCATTTGATTCGCCACCTCTGAATCCCCATATCTGATTCCTCGCCTCTGTTTCCCCGCCTCTGATTCCCTTCCTCTGATTCCCCATATCTCATTCCCCGCCTCTGATTCCCCATCTCTGATTGCCGGACTCTGATTCCCAACCTCTGATTCCCGGCCTCTTATTCCCGGCATCTGATTCCGGCCTCTAATTCCCGGCCTCTGATTCCCTGCTTCTGATTCTGATTCCCCACCTCTGATTCCCCATTTCTGATTCCGCACATCCGATTCCCTGCCTCTGATTCCCCGCCCCTGATTCACCGCCTCTGATTCCCGGCCTCTGATTTCCCGCATCTGATTCCCTGCCACTGATACCCCGCCCCTGATTCCCCACCTCTGATTCCCCATATCTGATTCCCCGCCTCTGTTTACCCGCCTCTGATTCCCCGCCTCTGATTCCCCATATCTGATTCCCCGCCTCTGATTCCCCAACTCTGATTCCCCGCCTCTGATTCCCCAGCTCTGATTCCCCGCCTCTGATTCCCCGCATCTGATTCCCTGCATCTGATTCCAAGCCTCTGATTCCCTGCCTCTGATTCCCAACCTCTGATTCCCCACCTCTGATTCCCCATATCTGATTCCCCGCCTCTGTTTCCCCGCCTCTGTTTCCCTGCCTCTGATTCCCAACATCTGATTCCCCACCTCTGATTCCCCATATCTGATTCCCCGCCTCTGTTTCCCGGCCTCTGATTCCCCTCCTCTGATTCCCCAACTCTAATTCCCCGCCTCTGATTCCCCAGCTCTGATTCCCCGTGTTTGATTCCCTGCCTCTGATTCCCTACCCTGATTCCCCATCTCTGTTTCACCGCCTCTGATTCCCCAACTCCATTCCCCATATCTGATTCCCCGCCTCTGAATCCCCATCTCTGATTCCCCACCTCTGATTCCCGGCCTCTTATTCCCAGCATCTGATTCCCGGCCTCTGATTCCCGGCCTCTGATGCCCCGCTTCTGATTCTGATTCCCTGCCTCTGATTCCCCATCTCTGATTCCGCACATCTGATTCCCTGCCTCTGATTCCCCACCTCTGATTCCCCATATCTGATTCCCCGCCTCTGTTTCCCCACCTCTGATTCCCCGCCTCTGTTTCCCCATATCTAATTCCCAACCTCTGATGCCCCAACTCTGATTCCCTGCCTCTGATTCCCCGCGTTCTATTCCCTGCCTCTGATTCCCCGCCTGTGATTCCCCATCTCTGATTCACCACCTCAGATTCCCCACCTCTGATTCCCCATATCTAATTCCCCGCCTCTGTTTTCCCACCTCTGATTCCCCGCCTCAGTTTCCCCATATCTGATTCCCCGCCTCTGAATCCCCAACTCTGATTCCCTGCCTCTGATTCCCCAGCTCTTATTCCCCGCCTTTGATTCCCCCCGTCTGATTCCCAGCCTCTGAATCCCCGTGTCTGATTTCCTGCCTCTGATTCACCGCCTCTGATTCCCCATCTCTGATTCACCGCCTCTGATTCCCCACCTCTGATTCCCCATCTCTGATTCCGCACATGTGATTCCCTGCCTCTGATTCCCCGACTCTGATTCCCCAGCTCTGATTCCCCGCCTCTGATTCCCTAACTCTGATTCCCCGCCTCTGATTCCCCAGCTCTGATTCCCCGCCTCTGATTCACCGCCTTTGATTCGCCACCTCTGAATCCCCATATCTGATTCCTCGCCTCTGTTTCCCCGCCTCTGATTCCCTGCCTCTGATTCCCCATATCTCATTCCCCGCCTCTGATTCCCCATCTCTGATTCCCGGACTCTGATTCCCAACCTCTGATTCCCGGCCTCTTGTTCCCGGCATCTGATTCCGGCCTCTAATTCCCGGCCTCTGATTCCCTGCTTCTGATTCTGATTCCCCACCTCTGATTCCCCATCTCTGATTCCGCACATCCGATTGCCTGCCTCTGATTCCCCGCCCCTGATTCACCGCCTCTGATTCCCGGCCTCTGATTTCCCGCCTCTGATTCCCTGCCACTGATACCCCGCCCCTGATTACCCACCTCTGATTCCCCATATCTGATTCCCCCCCTCTGTTTCCCCGCCTCTGATTCCCCGCCTCTGATTCCCCATATCTGATTCCCCGCCTCTGATTCCCCAACTCTGATTCCCCGCCTCTGATTCCCCAGCTCTGATTCCCCGCCTCTGATTCCCCGCATCTAATTCCCTGCATCTGATTCCAAGCCTCTGATTCCCTGCCTCTCATTCCCAACCTCTGATTCCCCACCTCTGATTCCCCATATCTGATTCCCCGCCTCTGTTTCCCCGCCTCTGATTCCCCGCCTCTGTTTCCCCATACCTAATTCCCAACCTCTGATGCCCCAACTGTGATTCCGTGCCTCTGATTCCCCGCGTTCTATTCCCTGGCTCTGATTCCCCGCCTGTGATTCCCCATCTCTGATTCACCACCTCTGATTCCCCACCTCTGATTCCCCATATCTAATTCCCCGCCTCTGTTTTCCCGCCTCTGATTCCCCACCTCTGTTTCCCCATATCTGATTCCCCGCCTCTGAATCCCCAACTCTGATTCCCTGCCTCTGATTCCCTGCTTCTGATTCTGATTCCCCACCTCTGATTCCCCATCTCTGATTCCGCACATCTAATTCCCTGCCTCTGATTCCCCATCTCTGATTCCCCATATCTGATTCCCCGCCTTCTGTTCCCCACCTCTGATTCCCCGCCTCTGTTTCCCCATATCTAAGTCCCCGACTCTGATTCCCCAACTTTGATTCCCCACCTCTGATTCCCCAGCTCTGATTCCCCGCCTCTGATTCCCCGCATCTGATTCCATGCATCTGATTCCCAGCCTCTGATTCCCTGCCTCTGATTCCCAACCTCTGATTCCCCTCCTCTGATTCCCCATATCTGATTCCCCGCCTCTGTTTCCCCGCCTCTGATTCCCCTCCTCTGTTTCCCCATATCTGATCCCCGCCTCTATTTGCCCGCCTCTGATTCCCCGCCTCTGTTTCCCCATATCTGATTACCCGCCTCTGAATCCCCAACTCTGATTCCCTGCCTCTAATTTCCCAGCTCTGATTCCCCGCCTCTGATTCCCCGTGTCTGATTTCCTGCCTCTGATTCCCCGCCTCTGATTACCCATGTCTGATTCACCGCCTCTGATTCCCCACCTCTGATTCCCCATCTCTGATTCGGCACATCCGATTCCCTGCCTCTGATTCCCCGCCTCTGATTCACTGCCTCTGATTCCCCAGCTCTGATTCCCCGCCTCTGATTCCCCGCGTCTTATTCCCTGCTTCTGATTCTGATTCCCTGCCTCTGATTCCCCATCTCTGATTCCGCACATCTGATTCCCTGCCTCTGATTCCCCACCTCTGATTCCCCATATCTGATTCCCCGCCTCTGTATCCCCGCCTCTGATTCCCCGCCTCTGTTTCCCCATATCTAAGTCCCCGCCTCTGATTCCCCAACTCTGATTCCCCACCTCTGATTCCCCAGCTCTGATTCCCCGCCTCTGATTCCCCGCATCTGATTCCCTGCATCTGATTCCCAGCCTCTGATTCCCTGCCTGTGATTCCCAACCTCTGATTCCCCACCTCTGATTCCCCATATCTGATTCCCCGCCTCTGTTTCCCCGCCTCTGATTCCCCGCCACTGTTTCCCCATATCTGATTCCCCGCCTCTGAATCCCCAACTCTGATTCCCTGCATCTAATTCCCCAGCTCTGATTCCCCGTGTCTGATTTCCTGCCTCTGATTCCCCGCCTCTGATTCCCCATATCTGATTCCCCGCCTCTGTTTCCCCGCCTCTGATTCCCCGCCTCTGATTCCCCATATCTGATTCCCCGCCTCTGATTCCCCAACTCTGATTCCCCGCCTCTGATTCCCCAGCTCTGAATCCCCGCCTCTGATTCCCCGTGTCTGATTACCGGCCTCTGATTCCCCGCCTCTGATTCTCCATCTCTGATTCACAACATCTGTTTCCCCGCCTCTGATTCCCCACCTCTGATTAACAATATCTGATTCCCCGCCTCTGATTCCCCACCTCTGATTCCCGGCCTCCGATTCGCCAGCTATTATTCCCCGCCTCTGATTCCCCAGCTCTGATTCCCCGCCTCTGATTCCCCGTGTTTGATTCACTGCCTCTTATTCCCGGCATCTGATTCCCCATCTCTGATTCACCGCCTTTGATTCGCCACCTCTGATTCCCCATATCTGATTCCCCGCCTCTGTTTCCCCGCCTCTGATTCCCCGCCTCTGATTCCCCATATCTCATTCCCCGCCTCTGAATCCCCATCTCTGATTCCCGGACTCTGATTCCCCACCTCTGATTCCCGGCCTCTTATTCCCGGCATCTGATTCCGGCCTCTGATCCCCGGCCTCTGATCCCCTGCTTCTGATTCTGATTCCCTGCCTCTGATTCCCCATCTCTGATTGCGCACATCTGATTCCCTGCCTCTGATTCCCCACCTCTGATTCCCCATATCTGATTCCCCGCCTCTGTGTTCCCGCCTCTGATTCCCCGCCTCTGTTTCCCAATATCTAAGTCCCCGCCTCTGATTCCCCAACTCTGATTCCCCACCTCTGATTCTCAAGCTCTGATTCCCCACCTCTGATTCCCTATCTCTGATTCCGCACATCTGATTCCCTGCCTCTGATTCCCCGAATCTGATTCCCCAGCTCTGATTCCCCGCCTCTGATTCCCCAACTCTGATTCCCTGCATCTAATTCCCCAGCTCTGATTCCCCGCCTCTGATTCCCCGTGTCTGATTTCCTGCCTCTGATTCCCCGCCTCTGATTACCCATGTCTGATTCACCGCCTCTGATTCCCCACCTCTGATTCCCCATCTCTGATTCCGCACATCCGATTCCCTGCCTCTGATTCCCCGCCTCTGATTCACCGCCTCTGATTCCCGGCCTCTGATTTCCCGCCTCTGATTCTCTGCCACTGATACCCCGCCCCTGATTCCCCACCTCTGATTCCCCGCCTCTGTTTCCCAATATCTAATTCCGAACCTCTGATGCCCCAACTCTGATTCCCTGCCTCTGATTCCCCGCGTTCTATTCCCTGCCTCTGATTCCCCGCCTGTGATTCCCCATCTCTGATTCACCACCTCTGATTCCCCACCTCTGATTCCCCATATCTAATTCCCCGCCTCTGTTTTCCCGCCTCTGATTCCCCGCCTCTGTTTCCCCATATCTGATTCCCGGCCTCTGAATCCCCAACTCTGATTCCCTGCCTCTGATTCCCCAGCTCTGATTCCCCGCCTTTGATTCCCCCCGTCTGATTCCCAGCCTCTGAATCCCCGTGTCTGATTTCCTGCCTCTGATTCACCGCCTCTGATTCCCCATCTCTGATTCACCGCCTCTGATTCCCCGCCTCTGATTCACCGCCTTTGATTCGCCACCTCTGAATCCCCATATTTGATTCCTCACCTCTGTTTCCCCGCCTCTGATTCCCCATCTCTGATTCACCGCCTCTGATTCCCCACCTCTGATTCCCCATCTCTGATTCCGCACATCTGATTCCCTGCCTCTGATTCCCCGACTCTGATTCCCCGCCTCTGATTCACCGCCTTTGATTCGCCACCTCTGAATCCCCATATTTGATTCCTCACCTCTGTTTCCCCGCCTCTGATTCCCCATCTCTGATTCACCGCCTCTGATTCCCCACCTCTGATTCCCCATCTCTGATTCCGCACATCTGATTCCCTGCCTCTGATTCCCCGACTCTGATTCCCCAGCTCTGATTCCCCGCCTCTGATTCCCCAACTCTGATTCCACGCCTCTGATTCCCCAGCTCTGATTCCCCGCCTCTGATTCACCACATTTGATTCGCCACCTCTGAATCCCCATATCTGATTCCTCGCCTCTGTTTCCCCGCCTCTGATTCCCTTCCTCTGATTCCCCATATCTCATTCCCCGCCTCTGATTCCCCATCTCTGATTCCCGGACTCTGATTCCCAACCTCTGATTCCCGGCCTCTTATTCCCGGCATCTGATTCCGGCCTCTAATTCCCGGCCTCTGATTCCCTGCTTCTGATTCTGATTCCCCACCTCTGATACCCCATTTCTGATTCCGCACATCCGATTCCCTGCCTCTGATTCCCCGCCCCTGATTCACCGCCTCTGATTCCCGGCCTCTGATTTCCCGCATCTGATTCCCTGCCACTGATACCCCGCCCCTGATTCCCCACCTCTGATTCCCCATATCTGATTCCCCGCCTCTGTTTACCCGCCTCTGATTCCCCGCCTCTGATTCCCCATATCTGATTCCCCGCCTCTGATTCCCCAACTCTGATTCCCCGCCTGTGATTCCCCAGCTCTGATTCCCCGCCTCTGATTCCCCGCATCTGATTCCCTGCATCTGATTCCAAGCCTCTGATTCCCTGCCTCTGATTCCCAACCTCTGATTCCCCACCTCTGATTCCCCATATCTGATTCCCCGCCTCTGTTTCCCCGCCTCTGGTTCCCTGCCTCTGATTCCCAACATCTGATTCCCCACCTCTGATTCCCCATATCTGATTCCCCGCCTCTGTTTCCCGGCCTCTGATTCCCCTCCTCTGATTCCCCAACTCTAATTCCCCGCCTCTGATTCCCCAGCTCCGATTCCCCGTGTTTGATTCCCTGCCTCTGATTCCCTACCCTGATTCCCCATCTCTGTTTCACCGCCTCTGATTCCCCAACTCCATTCCCCATATCTGATTCCCCGCCTCTGAATCCCCATCTCTGATTCCCGCACTCTGATTCCCCACCTCTGATTCCCGGCCTCTTATTCCCAGCATCTGATTCCCGGCCTCTGATTCCCGGCCTCTGATGCCCCGCTTCTGATTCTGATTCCCTGCCTCTGATTCCCCAACTCTGATCCCCCGCCTCTGATTCCCCAGCTCTGATTCCCCGCCTCTGATTCACCGCCTTTGATTCGCCACCTCTGAATCCCCATATTTGATTCCTCACCTCTGTTTCCCCGCCTCTGATTCCCCGCCTCTGATTCCCCATATCTCATTCCCCGCCTCTGATTCCCCATCTCTGATTCCCGGACTCTGATTCCCAACCTCTGATTCCCGGCCTCTTATTCCCGGCATCTGATTCCGGCCTCTAATTCCCGGCCTCTGATTCCCTGCTTCTGATTCTGATTCCCCACCTCTGATTCCCCATCTCTGATTCCGCACATCCGATTCCCTGCCTCTGATTCCCCGCCCCTGATTCACCGCCTCTGATTCCCGGCCTCTGATTTCCCGCCTCTGATTCCCTGCCACTGATACCCCGCCCCTGATTCCCCACCTCTGATTCCCCATATCTGATTCCCCGCCCCTGTTTCCCCACCTCTGATTCCCCGCCTCTGATTCCCCATATCTGATTCCCCGCATCTGATTCCCTGCATCTGATTCCAAGCCTCTGATTCCCTGCCTCTGATTCCCAACCTCTGATTCCCCACCTCTGATTCCCCATATCTGATTCCCCGCCTCTGTTTCCCCGCCTCTGATTCCCCGCCTCTGTTTCCCCATACCTAATTCCCAACCTCTGATGCCCCCACTCTGATTCCCTGCCTCTGATTCCCCGCGTTCTATTCCCTGCCTCTGATTCCCCGCCTGTGATTCCCCATCTCTGATTCACCACCTCTGATTCCCCACCTCTGATTCCCCATATCTAATTCCCCTCCTCTGTTTTCCCGCCTCTGATTCCCCGCCTCTGTTTCCCCATATCTGATTCCCCGCCTCTGAATCCCCAACTCTGATTCCCTGCCTCTGATTCCCTGCTTCTGATTCTGATTCCCCACCTCTGATTCCCCATCTCTGATTCCGCACATCTAATTCCCTGCCTCTGATTCCCCATCTCTGATTCCCCATATCTGATTCCCCGCCTTCTGTTCCCCACCTCTGATTCCCCGCCTCTGTTTCCCCATATCTAAGTCCCCGACTCTGATTCCCCAACTTTGATTCCCCACCTCTGATTCCCCAGCTCTGATTCCCCGCCTCTGATTCCCCGCATCTGATTCCATGCATCTGATTCCCAGCCTCTGATTCCCTGCCTCTGATTCCCAACCTCTGATTTCCCACCTCTGATTCCCCATATCTGATTCCCCGCCTCTGTTTCCCCGCCTCTGATTCCCCTCCTCTGTTTCCCCATATCTGATCCCCGCCTCTATTTGCCCGCCTCTGATTCCCCGCCTCTGTTTCCCCATATCTGATTCCCCGCCTCTGAATCCCCAACTCTGATTCCCTGCCTCTAAGTTCCCAGCTCTGATTCCCCGCCTCTGATTCCCCGTGTCTGATTTCCTGCCTCTGATTCCCCGCCTCTGATTACCCATGTCTATTTCACCGCCTCTGATTCCCCACCTCTGATTCCCCATCTCTGATTCCGCACATCCGATTCCCTGCCTCTGATTCCCCGCCTCTGATTCACTGCCTCTGATTCCCCAGCTCTGATTCCCCGCCTCTGATTCCCCGCGTCTTATTCCCTGCTTCTGATTCTGATTCCCTGCCTCTGATTCCCCATCTCTGATTCCGCACATCTGATTCCCTGCCTCTGATTCCCCACCTCTTATTCCCCATATCTGATTCCCCGCCTCTGTTTCCCCGCCTCTGATTCCCCGCCTCTGTTTCCCCATATCTAAGTCCCCGTCTCTGATTCCCCAACTCTGATTCCCCACCTCTGATTCCCCAGCTCTGATTCTCCGCCTCTGATTCCCCGCATCTGATTCCCTGCATCTGATTCCCCGCCTCTGATTACCCATGTCTGAATCACCGCCTCTGATTCCCCACCTCTGATTCCCCATCTCTGATTCTACGCCTCTGATTCCCCGCGTCTTATTCCCTGCTTCTGATTCAGATTCCCTGCCTCTGATCCCATCTCTGATTCCGCACATCTGATTCCCTGCCTCTGATTCCCCACCTCTGATTCCCCATATCTGATTCGCCGCCTCTGATTCCCTGCCTGTGATTCCCAACCTCTGATTCCCCACCTCTGATTCCCCATATCTGATTCCCCGCCTCTGTTTCCCCACCTCTGATTCCCCGCCTCTGTTTCCCCATATCTGATTCCCCGCCTCTATTTGCCCACCTCTGATTCCCCACCTCAGTTTCCCCATATCTGATTCCCCGCCTCTGAATCCCCAACTCTGATTCCCTGCATCTAATTCCCCAGCTCTGATTCCCCGCCTCTGATTCCCCGTGTCTGATTTCCTGCCTCTGATTCCCCGCCTCTGATTACCCATGTCTGATTCACCGCCTCTGATTCCCCACCTCTGATTCCCCATCTCTGATTCCGCACATCCCATTCCCTGCCTCTGATTCCCCGCCTCTGATTCCCCGCCTCAGATTCCCCGTGTCTGATTTCCTGCCTCTGATTCCCCGCCTCTGATTACCCATGTCTGATTCACCGCCTCTGATTCCCCACCTCTGATTCCCCATCTCTGATTCCGCACATCCGATTCCCTGCTTCTGATTCCCCGCCTCTGATTCACAGCCTCTGATTCCCCAGCTCTGATTCCCCGCCTCAGATTCCCCGCGTCTTATTCCCTGCTTCTGATTTTGATTCCCTGCCTCTGATTCCCCATCTCTGATACCGCACATCTGATTCCCTGCCTCTGATTCCCCACCTCTGATTCCCCATATCTGATTCCCCGCCTCTGTTTCCCCGCCTCTGATTCCCCGCCTCTGTTTCCCCATATCTAAGTCCCTGCCAGTGATTCCCCAACTCTGATTCCCCACCTCTGAATCCCCAGCTCTGATTCCCCACCTCTGATTCCCCATATCTGATTCCCCGCCTCTGAATCCCCAACTCTGATTCCCTGCATCTAATTCCCCAGTTCTGATTCCCCGCCTCTGATTCCCCGTGTCTGATTTCCTGCCTCTGATTCCCCGCCTCTGATTACCCATGTCTGATTCACCGCCTCTGATTCCCCACCTCTGATTCCCCATCTCTGATTCCGCACATCCGATTCCCTGCCTCTGATTCCCCGCCTCTGATTCACCGCCTCTGATTCCCGGCCTCTGATTTCCCGCCTCTGATTCCCTGCCACTGATACCCCGCCCCTGATTCCCCACCTCTGATTCCCCATATCTGATTCCCCTCCTCTGTTTCCCCGCCTCTGATTCCCCGCCTCTGATTCCCCATATCTGATTCCCCGCCTCTGATTCCCCAACTCTGATTCCCCGCCTCTGATTCCCCAGCTCTGAATCCCCGCCTCTGATTCCGCGCGTCTGATTACCGGCCTCTGATTCCCCGCCTCTGATTCTCCATCTCTGATTCACAACCTCTGATTCCCCACCTCTGATTGCCCATATCTGATTCCCCGCCTCTGTTTCCCCGCCTCTGATTCCCCAGCTCTGATTAACAATATCTGATTCCCCGCCTCTGTTTCCCCGCCTCTGATTCCCCAGCTCTGATTAACAATATCTGATTCCCCGCCTCTGATTCCCCACCTCTGATTCCCCGCCTCTGATTCGCCAGCTATGATTCCCCGCCTCTGATTCCCCAGCTCTTATTCCCCGCCTCTGATTCCCCTTGTTTGATTCTCTGCCTCTGATTCCCGGCCTCTGATTCCCCATCTCTGATTCACCGCCTTTGATTCGCCACCTCTGATTCCCCATATCTGATTCCCCGCCTCTGTTTCCCCGCCTCTGATTCCCCGCCTCTGATTCCCCATATCGCATTCCCCGCCTCTGAATCCCCATCTCTGATTCCCGGACTCTGATTCCCCACCTCTGATTCCCGGCCTCTTATTCCCGGCATCTGATTTCCTGCCTCTGATTCCCCATCTCTGATTGCGCACATCTGATTCCCTGCCTCTGATTCCCCACCTCTGATTCCCCATATCTGATTCCCCGCCTCTGTTTCCCCGCCTCTGATTCCCCGCCTCTGTTTCCCAATATCTAAGTCCCCGCCTCTGATTCCCCAACTCTGATTCCCCACCTCTGATTCTCCAGCTCTGATTCCCCGCCTCTGATTCCCCGCATCTGATTCCCTGCATCTGATTCCAAGCCTCTGATTCCCTGCCTCTGATTCCCAACGTCTGATTCCCCACCTCTGATTTCCCATATCTGATTCCCCGCCTCTGTTTCCCCGCCTCTGATTCCCCGCCTCTGTTTCCCCATATCTGATTCCCGGCCTCTGATTCCCCACCTCTGATTCCCCGCCTCTGATTCCCTGCCTCTGATTCCCCATCTCCGATTCCGCACATCTGATTCCCTGCCTCTGATTCCCCGCCTCTGATTCCCCACCTCTGATTCCCTGCCTCTGATTCCCAACATCTGATTCCCCACCTCTTATTCCCCATATCTGATTCCCCGCCTGTTTCCCCGCCTCTGACTCCCCTCCTCTGATTCCCCAACTCTAATTCCCCGCCTCTGATTCCCCAGCTCTGATTCCCCGTGTTTGATTCCCTGCCTCTGATTCCCTGCCCTGATTCCCCATCTCTGTTTCACCGCCTTTGATTCGCCACCTCTGATTCCCCATATCTGATTCCCCTCCTCTGTTTCCCCGCCTCTGATTCCCTGCCTCTGATTCCCAACCTCTGATTCCACACCTCTGATTCCCCATCTCTGATTCCTCGCCTCTGTTTCCCCGCCTCTGATTCCCCGCCCCTCTTTCCCCGTGTCTGATTTCCTGCCTCTGATTCCCCGCCTCTGATTACCCATGTCTGATTCACCGCCTCTGATTCCCCACCTCTGATTCCCCATCTCTGATTCGGCACATCCGATTCCCTGCCTCTAATTCCCCGCCTCTGATTCACTGCCTCTGATTCCCCAGCTCTGATTCCCCGCCTCTGATTCCCCGCGTCTTATTCCCTGCTTCTGATTCTGATTCCCTGCCTCTGATTCCCCATCTCTGATTCCGCACATCTGATTCCCTGCCTCTGATTCCCCACCTCTGATTCCCCATATCTGATTCCCCGCCTCTGTATCCCCGCCTCTGATTCCCCGCCTCTGTTTCCCCATATCTAAGTCCCCGCCTCTGATTCCCCAACTCTGATTCCCCACCTCTGATTCCCCAGCTCTGATTCCCCGCCTCTGATTCCCCGCATCTGATTCCCTGCATCTGATTCCCAGCCTCTGATTCCCTGCCTGTGATTCCCAACCTCTGATTCCCCACCTCTGATTCCCCATATCTGATTCCCCGCCTCTGTTTCCCCGCCTCTGATTCCCCGCCACTGTTTCCCCATATCTGATTCCCCGCCTCTGAATCCCCAACTCTGATTCCCTGCATCTAATTCCCCAGCTCTGATTCCCCGTGTCTGATTTCCTGCCTCTGATTCCCCGCCTCTGATTACCCATGTCTGATTCACCGCCTCTGATTCCCCACCTCTGATTCCCCATCTCTGATTCCGCACATCCGATTCCCTGCCTCTGATTCCCCGCCTCTGATTCACCGCCTCTGATTCCCGGCCTCTGATTTCCCGCCTCTGATTCCCTGCCACTGATACCCCGCCCCTGATTCCCCACCTCTCATTCCCCATATCTGATTCCCCGCCTCTGTTTCCCCGCCTCTGATTCCCCGCCTCTGATTCCCCATATCTGATTCCCCGCCTCTGATTCCCCAACTCTGATTCCTCGCCTCTGATTCCCCAGCTCTGAATCCCCGCCTCTGATTCCCCGTGTCTGATTACCGGCCTCTGATTCCCCGCCTCTGATTCTCCATCTCTGATTCACAACATCTGATTCCCCACCTCTGATTCCCCATATCTGATTCCCCGCCTCTGTTTCCCCGCCTCTGATTCCCCACCTCTGATTAACAATATCTGATTCCCCGCCTCTGATTCCCCACCTCTGATTCCCGGCCTCCGATTCGCCAGCTATTATTCCCCGCCTCTGATTCCCCAGCTCTGATTCCCCGCCTCTGATTCCCCGTGTTTGATTCACTGCCTCTTATTCCCGGCATCTGATTCCCCATCTCTGATTCACCGCCTTTGATTCGCCACCTCTGATTCCCCATATCTGATTCCCCGCCTCTGTTTCCCCGCCTCTGATTGCCCGCCTCTGATTCCCCATATCTCATTCCCCGCCTCTGAATCCCCATCTCTGATTCCCGGACTCTGATTCCCCACCTCTGATTCCCGGCCTCTTATTCCCGGCATCTGATTCCGGCCTCTGATCCCCGGCCTCTGATCCCCTGCTTCTGATTCTGATTCCCTGCCTCTGATTCCCCATCTCTGATTGCGCACATCTGATTCCCTGCCTCTGATTCCCCACCTCTGATTCCCCATATCTGATTCCCCGCCTCTGTGTTCCCGCCTCTGATTCCCCGCCTCTGTTTCCCAATATCTAAGTCCCCGCCTCTGATTCCCCAACTCTGATTCCCCACCTCTGATTCTCAAGCTCTGATTCCCCACCTCTGATTCCCTATCTCTGATTCCGCACATCTGATTCCCTGCCTCTGATTCCCCGAATCTGATTCCCCAGCTCTGATTCCCCGCCTCTGATTCCCCAACTCTGATTCCCTGCATCTAATTCCCCAGCTCTGATTCCCCGCCTCTGATTCCCCGTGTCTGATTTCCTGCCTCTGATTCCCCGCCTCTGATTACCCATGTCTGATTCACCGCCTCTGATTCCCCACCTCTGATTCCCCATCTCTGATTCCGCACATCCGATTCCCTGCCTCTGATTCCCCGCCTCTGATTCACCGCCTCTGATTCCCGGCCTCTGATTTCCCGCCTCTGATTCTCTGCCACTGATACCCCGCCCCTGATTCCCCACCTCTGATTCCCCGCCTCTGTTTCCCAATATCTAATTCCGAACCTCTGATGCCCCAACTCTGATTCCCTGCCTCTGATTCCCCGCGTTCTATTCCCTGCCTCTGATTCCCCGCCTGTGATTCCCCATCTCTGATTCACCACCTCTGATTCCCCACCTCTGATTCCCCATATCTAATTCCCCGCCTCTGTTTTCCCGCCTCTGACTCCCCGCCTCTGTTTCCCCATATCTGATTCCCGGCCTCTGAATCCCCAACTCTGATTCCCTGCCTCTGATTCCCCAGCTCTGATTCCCCGCCTTTGATTCCCCCCGTCTGATTCCCAGCCTCTGAATCCCCGTGTCTGATTTCCTGCCTCTGATTCACCGCCTCTGATTCCCCATCTCTGATTCACCGCCTCTGATTCCCCACCTCTGATTCCCCATCTCTGATTCCGCACATCTGATTCCCTGCCTCTGATTCCCCGACTCTGATTCCCCAGCTCTGATTCCCCGCCTCTGATTCCCCAACTCTGATTCCACGCCTCTGATTCCCCAGCTCTGATTCCCCGCCTCTGATTCACCGCATTTGATTCGCCACCTCTGAATCCCCATATCTGATTCCTCGCCTCTGTTTCCCCGCCTCTGATTCCCTTCCTCTGATTCCCCATATCTCATTCCCCGCCTCTGATTCCCCATCTCTGATTCCCGGACTCTGATTCCCAACCTCTGATTCCCGGCCTCTTATTCCCGGCATCTGATTCCGGCCTCTAATTCCCGGCCTCTGATTCCCTGCTTCTGATTCTGATTCCCCACCTCTGATTCCCCATTTCTGATTCCGCACATCCGATTCCCTGCCTCTGATTCCCCGCCCCTGATTCACCGCCTCTGATTCCCGGCCTCTGATTTCCCGCATCTGATTCCCTGCCACTGATACCCCGCCCCTGATTCCCCACCTCTGATTCCCCATATCTGATTCCCCGCCTCTGTTTACCCGCCTCTGATTCCCCGCCTCTGATTCCCCATATCTGATTCCCCGCCTCTGATTCCCCAACTCTGATTCCCCGCCTCTGATTCCCCAGCTCTGATTCCCCGCCTCTGATTCCCCGCATCTGATTCCCTGCATCTGATTCCAAGCCTCTGATTCCCTGCCTCTGATTCCCAACCTCTGATTCCCCACCTCTGATTCCCCATATCTGATTCCCCGCCTCTGTTTCCCCGCCTCTGGTTCCCTGCCTCTGATTCCCAACATCTTATTCCCCACCTCTGATTCCCCATATCTGATTCCCCGCCTCTGTTTCCCGGCCTCTGATTCCCCTCCTCTGATTCCCCAACTCTAATTCCCCGCCTCTGATTCCCCAGCTCTGATTCCCCGTGTTTGATTCCCTGCCTCTGATTCCCTACCCTGATTCCCCATCTCTGTTTCACCGCCTCTGATTCCCCAACTCCATTCCCCATATCTGATTCCCCGCCTCTGAATCCCCATCTCTGATTCCCGCACTCTGATTCCCCACCTCTGATTCCCGGCCTCTTATTCCCAGCATCTGATTCCCGGCCTCTGATTCCCGGCCTCTGATGCCCCGCTTCTGATTCTGATTCCCTGCCTCTGATTCCCCAACTCTGATTCCCCGCCTCTGATTCCACAGCTCTGATTCCCCGCCTCTGATTCACCGCCTTTGATTCGCCACCTCTGAATCCCCATATTTGATTCCTCACCTCTGTTTCCCCGCCTCTGATTCCCCGCCTCTGATTCCCCATATCTCATTCCCCGCCTCTGATTCCCCATCTCTGATTCCCGGACTCTGATTCCCAACCTCTGATTCCCGGCCTCTTATTCCCGGCATCTGATTCCGGCCTCTAATTCCCGGCCTCTGATTCCCTGCTTCTGATTCTGATTCCCCACCTCTGATTCCTCATCTCTGATTCCGCACATCCGATTCCCTGCCTCTGATTCCCCGCCCCTGATTCACCGCCTCTGATTCCCGGCCTCTGATTTCCCGCCTCTGATTCCCTGCCACTGATACCCCGCCCCTGATTCCCCACCTCTGATTCCCCATATCTGATTCCCCGCCCCTGTTTCCCCACCTCTGATTCCCCGCCTCTGATTCCCCATATCTGATTCCCCGCATCTGATTCCCTGCATCTGATTCCAAGCCTCTGATTCCCTGCCTCTGATTCCCAACCTCTGATTCCCCACCTCTGATTCCCCATATCTGATTCCCCGCCTCTGTTTCCCCGCCTCTGATTCCCCGCCTCTGTTTCCCCATACCTAATTCCCAACCTCTGATGCCCCAACTCTGATTCCCTGCCTCTGATTCCCCGCGTTCTATTCCCTGCCTCTGATTCCCCGCCTGTGATTCCCCATCTCTGATTCACCACCTCTGATTCCCCACCTCTGATTCCCCATATCTAATTCCCCTCCTCTGTTTTCCCGCCTCTGATTCCCCGCCTCTGTTTCCCCATATCTGATTCCCCGCCTCTGAATCCCCAACTCTGATTCCCTGCCTCTGATTCCCTGCTTCTGATTCTGATTCCCCACCTCTGATTCCCCATCTCTGATTCCGCACATCTAATTCCCTGCCTCTGATTCCCCATATCTGATTCCCCGCCTTCTGTTCCCCACCTCTGATTCCCCGCCTCTGTTTCCCCATATCTAAGTCCCCGACTCTGATTCCCCAACTTTGATTCCCCACCTCTGATTCCCCAGCTCTGATTCCCCGCCTCTGATTCCCCGCATCTGATTCCATGCATTGATTCCCAGCCTCTGATTCCCTGCCTCTGATTCCCAACCTCTGATTTCCCACCTCTGATTCCCCATATCTGATTCCCCGCCTCTGTTTCCCCGCCTCTGATTCCCCTCCTCTGTTTCCCCATATCTGATCCCCGCCTCTATTTGCCCGCCTCTGATTCCCCGCCTCTGTTTCCCCATATCTGATTCCCCGCCTCTGAATCCCCAACTCTGATTCCCTGCCTCTAAGTTCCCAGCTCTGATTCCCCGCCTCTGATTCCCCGTGTCTGATTTCCTGCCTCTGATTCCCCGCCTCTGATTACCCATGTCTATTTCACCGCCTCTGATTCCCCACCTCTGATTCCCCATCTCTGATTCCGCACATCCGATTCCCTGCCTCTGATTCCCCGCCTCTGATTCACTGCCTCTGATTCCCCAGCTCTGATTCCCCGCCTCTGATTCCCCGCGTCTTATTCCCTGCTTCTGATTCTGATTCCCTGCCTCTGATTCCCCATCTCTGATTCCGCACATCTGATTCCCTGCCTCTGATTCCCCACCTCTTATTCCCCATATCTGATTCCCCGCCTCTGTTTCCCCGCCTCTGATTCCCCGCCTCTGTTTCCCCATATCTAAGTCCCCGTCTCTGATTCCCCAACTCTGATTCCCCACCTCTGATTCCCCAGCTCTGATTCTCCGCCTCTGATTCCCCGCATCTGATTCCCTGCATCTGATTCCCCGCCTCTGATTACCCATGTCTGAATCACCGCCTCTGATTCCCCACCTCTGATTCCCCATCTCTGATTCTACGCCTCTGATTCCCCGCGTCTTATTCCCTGCTTCTGATTCAGATTCCCTGCCTCTGATCCCATCTCTGATTCCGCACATCTGATTCCCTGCCTCTGATTCCCCACCTCTGATTCCCCATATCTGATTCCCCGCCTCTGATTCCCTGCCTGTGATTCCCAACCTCTGATTCCCCACCTCTGATTCCCCATATCTGATTCCCCGCCTCTGTTTCCCCACCTCTGATTCCCCGCCTCTGTTTCCCCATATCTGATTCCCCGCCTCTATTTGCCCACCTCTGATTCCCCACCTCAGTTTCCCCATATCTGATTCCCCGCCTCTGAATCCCCAACTCTGATTCCCTGCATCTAATTCCCCAGCTCTGATTCCCCGCCTCTGATTCCCCGTGTTTGATTTCCTGCCTCTGATTCCCCGCCTCTGATTACCCATGTCTGATTCACCGCCTCTGATTCCCCACCTCTGATTCCCCATCTCTGATTCCGCACATCCCATTCCCTGCCTCTGATTCCCCGCCTCTGATTCCCCGCCTCAGATTCCCCGTGTCTGATTTCCTGCCTCTGATTCCCCGCCTCTGATTACCCATGTCTGATTCACCGCCTCTGATTCCCCACCTCTGATTCCCCATCTCTGATTCCGCACATCCGATTCCCTGCTTCTGATTCCCCGCCTCTGATTCACAGCCTCTGATTCCCCAGCTCTGATTCCCCGCCTCAGATTCCCCGCGTCTTATTCCCTGCTTCTGATTCTGATTCCCTGCCTCTGATTCCCCATCTCTGATACCGCACATCTGATTCCCTGCCTCTGATTCCCCACCTCTGATTCCCCATATCTGATTCCCCGCCTCTGTTTCCCCGCCTCTGATTCCCCGCCTCTGTTTCCCCATATCTAAGTCCCCGCCAGTGATTCCCCAACTCTGATTCCCCACCTCTGAATCCCCAGCTCTGATTCCCCACCTCTGATTCCCCATATCTGATTCCCCGCCTCTGAATCCCCAACTCTGATTCCCTGCATCTAATTCCCCAGTTCTGATTCCCCGCCTCTGATTCCCCGTGTCTGATTTCCTGCCTCTGATTCCCCGCCTCTGATTACCCATGTCTGATTCACCGCCTCTGATTCCCCACCTCTGATTCCCCATCTCTGATTCCGCACATCCGATTCCCTGCCTCTGATTCCCCGCCTCTGATTCACCGCCTCTGATTCCCGGCCTCTGATTTCCCGCCTCTGATTCCCTGCCACTGATACCCCGCCCCTGATTCCCCACCTCTGATTCCCCATATCTGATTCCCCTCCTCTGTTTCCCCGCCTCTGATTCCCCGCCTCTGATTCCCCATATCTGATTCCCCGCCTCTGATTCCCCAACTCTGATTCCCCGCCTCTGATTCCCCAGCTCTGAATCCCCGCCTCTGATTCCGCGCGTCTGATTACCGGCCTCTGATTCCCCGCCTCTGATTCTCCATCTCTGATTCACAACCTCTGATTCCCCACCTCTGATTGCCCATATCTGATTCCCCGCCTCTGTTTCCCCGCCTCTGATTCCCCAGCTCTGATTAACAATATCTGATTCCCCGCCTCTGTTTCCCCGCCTCTGATTCCCCAGCTTTGATTAACAATATCTGATTCCCCGCCTCTGATTCCCCACCTCTGATTCCCCGCCTCTGATTCGCCAGCTATGATTCCCCGCCTCTGATTCCCCAGCTCTTATTCCCCGCCTCTGATTCCCCTTGTTTGATTCTCTGCCTCTGATTCCCGGCCTCTGATTCCCCATCTCTGATTCACCGCCTTTGATTCGCCACCTCTGATTCCCCATATCTGATTCCCCGCCTCTGTTTCCCCGCCTCTGATTCCCCGCCTCTGATTCCCCATATCGCATTCCCCGCCTCTGAATCCCCATCTCTGATTCCCGGACTCTGATTCCCCACCTCTGATTCCCGGCCTCTTATTCCCGGCATCTGATTTCCTGCCTCTGATTCCCCATCTCTGATTGCGCACATCTGATTCCCTGCCTCTGATTCCCCACCTCTGATTCCCCATATCTGATTCCCCGCCTCTGTTTCCCCGCCTCTGATTCCCCGCCTCTGTTTCCCAATATCTAAGTCCCCGCCTCTGATTCCCCAACTCTGATTCCCCACCTCTGATTCTCCAGCTCTGATTCCCCGCCTCTGATTCCCCGCATCTGATTCCCTGCATCTGATTCCAAGCCTCTGATTCCCTGCCTCTGATTCCCAACGTCTGATTCCCCACCTCTGATTTCCCATATCTGATTCCCCGCCTCTGTTTCCCCGCCTCTGATTCCCCGCCTCTGTTTCCCCATATCTGATTCCCGGCCTCTGATTCCCCGCCTCTGATTCCCCGCCTCTGATTCCCTGCCTCTGATTCCCCATCTCCGATTCCGCACATCTGATTCCCTGCCTCTGATTCCCCGCCTCTGATTCCCCACCTCTGATTCCCTGCCTCTGATTCCCAACATCTGATTCCCCACCTCTTATTCCCCATATCTGATTCCCCGCCTGTTTCCCCGCCTCTGACTCCCCTCCTCTGATTCCCCAACTCTAATTCCCCGCCTCTGATTCCCCAGCTCTGATTCCCCGTGTTTGATTCCCTGCCTCTGATTCCCTGCCCTGATTCCCCATCTCTGTTTCACCGCCTTTGATTCGCCACCTCTGATTCCCCATATCTGATTCCCCTCCTCTGTTTCCCCGCCTCTGATTCCCTGCCTCTGATTCCCAACCTCTGATTCCACACCTCTGATTCCCCATCTCTGATTCCTCGCCTCTGTTTCCCCGCCTCTGATTCCCCGCCCCTCTTTCCCCATATCTGATTCCCCGCCTCTGATTCCCCAACTCTGATTGCCCGCCTCTGATTCCCCAGCTCTGATTCCCCGCCTCTGATTCCCCGTGTTTGATTCCCTGCCTCTGATTGCCCGCCTCTGATTCCCCATCTCTGATTCACCGCCTTTGATTCGCCACCTCTGATTCCCCATATCTGATTCCCCACCTCTGTTTCCCTGCCTCTGATTCCCCGCCTCTGATTCTCCATATCTCATTCTCCGCCTCTGAATCCCCATCTCTGATTCCCGGACACTGATTCCCCACCTCTGATTCCCGGCCTCTTATTCCCAGCATCTGATTCCCGGCCTCTGATTCCCGGCCTCTGATTCCCCGCTTCTGATTCTGATTCCCTGCCTCTGATTCCCCACCTCTGATTCCCCATATCTGATTCCCCGCCTCTGTTTCCCCGCCTCTGATTCCCCGCCTCTGTTTCCCCATATCTAATTCCGAACCTCTGATGCCCCAACTCTAATTCCCTGCCTCTGATTCCCCGCGTTCTATTCCCTGCCTCAGATTCCCCGCCTGTGATTCCCCATCTCTGATTCACCACCTCTGATTCCCCACCTCTGATTCCCCATATCTGATTCCCCGCCTCTGTTTCCCAACCTCTGATTCCACACCTCTGATTCCCCATATCTGATTCCCCACCTCTGTTTCCCCGCCTCTGATTCCCGGCCCCTGTTTCCCCATATCTGATTCCCCGCCTCTTATTCCCCAACTCAGATTCCCCGCCTCTGATTCCCCAGCTCTGATTCCCCGCCTCTGATTCCCTGTGTTTGATTCCCTGCCTCTGATTCCCCGCCTCTGATTCCCCATCTCTGATTCACTGCCTTTGATTCGCCACCTCTGATTCCCCATATCTGATTCCCCACCACTGTTTCCACGCCTCAAATTCCCCGCCTCTGATTCTCCATATCTCATTCCCCGCCTTTGAATCCCCATCTCTGATTCCCGGACTCTGATTCCCCACCTCTGATTCCCGGCCTCTTATTCCCAGCATCTGATTCCTGGCCCCTGATTCCCCATATCTGACTCCCCGCTTCTGATTCTGATTCCCTGCCTCTGATTCCCCATCTCTGATTCCGCACATCTGATTCCCTGCCTCTGATTCCCCACCTCTGATTCCCCATATCTGATTCCCCGCCTCTGTTTCCCCACCTCTGATTCCCCGCCTCTGTTTCCCCATATCTAATTCCCAACCTCTGATGCCCCAACTCTGATTCCCTGCCTCTGATTCCCCGCGTTCTATTCCCTGCCTCTGATTCCCCGCCTGTGATTCCCCATCTCTGATTCACCACCTCTGATTCCCCACCTCTGATTCCCCATATCTAATTCCTCGCCTCTGTTTTCCCGCCTCTGATTCCCCGCCTCTGTTTCCCCATATCTGATTCCCCGCCTCTGAATCCCCAACTCTGATTCCCTGCCTCTGATTCCCCAGCTCTGATTCCCCACCTTTGATTCCCCCCGTCTGATTCCCAGCCTCTGAATCCCCGTGTCTGATTCCCCGCCTCTGTTTCCCCGCCTCTGATTCCCCAGCTCTGATTAACAATATCTGATTCCCCGCCTCTGTTTCCCCGCCTCTGATTCCCCAGCTCTGATTAACAATATCTGATTCCCCGCCTCTGATTCCCCACCTCTGATTCCCCGCCTCTGATTCGCCAGCTATGATTCCCCGCCTCTGATTCCCCAGCTCTTATTCCCCGCCTCTGATTCCCCTTGTTTGATTCTCTGCCTCTGATTCCCGGCCTCTGATTCCCCATCTCTGATTCACCGCCTTTGATTCGCCACCTCTGATTCCCCATATCTGATTCCCCGCCTCTGTTTCCCCGCCTCTGATTCCCCGCCTCTGATTCCCCATATCGCATTCCCCGCCTCTGAATCCCCATCTCTGATTCCCGGACTCTGATTCCCCACCTCTGATTCCCGGCCTCTTATTCCCGGCATCTGATTTCCTGCCTCTGATTCCCCATCTCTGATTGCGCACATCTGATTCCCTGCCTCTGATTCCCCACCTCTGATTCCCCATATCTGATTCCCCGCCTCTGTTTCCCCGCCTCTGATTCCCCGCCTCTGTTTCCCAATATCTAAGTCCCCGCCTCTGATTCCCCAACTCTGATTCCCCACCTCTGATTCTCCAGCTCTGATTCCCCGCCTCTGATTCCCCGCATCTGATTCCCTGCATCTGATTCCAAGCCTCTGATTCCCTGCCTCTGATTCCCAACGTCTGATTCCCCACCTCTGATTTCCCATATCTGATTCCCCGCCTCTGTTTCCCCGCCTCTGATTCCCCGCCTCTGTTTCCCCATATCTGATTCCCGGCCTCTGATTCCCCGCCTCTGATTCCCCGCCTCTGATTCCCTGCCTCTGATTCCCCATCTCCGATTCCGCACATCTGATTCCCTGCCTCTGATTCCCCGCCTCTGATTCCCCACCTCTGATTCCCTGCCTCTGATTCCCAACATCTGATTCCCCACCTCTTATTCCCCATATCTGATTCCCCGCCTGTTTCCCCGCCTCTGACTCCCCTCCTCTGATTCCCCAACTCTAATTCCCCGCCTCTGATTCCCCAGCTCTGATTCCCCGTGTTTGATTCCCTGCCTCTGATTCCCTGCCCTGATTCCCCATCTCTGTTTCACCGCCTTTGATTCGCCACCTCTGATTCCCCATATCTGATTCCCCTCCTCTGTTTCCCCGCCTCTGATTCCCTGCCTCTGATTCCCAACCTCTGATTCCACACCTCTGATTCCCCATCTCTGATTCCTCGCCTCTGTTTCCCCGCCTCTGATTCCCCGCCCCTCTTTCCCCATATCTGATTCCCCGCCTCTGATTCCCCAACTCTGATTGCCCGCCTCTGATTCCCCAGCTCTGATTCCCCGCCTCTGATTCCCCGTGTTTGATTCCCTGCCTCTGATTGCCCGCCTCTGATTCCCCATCTCTGATTCACCGCCTTTGATTCGCCACCTCTGATTCCCCATATCTGATTCCCCACCTCTGTTTCCCTGCCTCTGATTCCCTGCCTCTGATTCTCCATATCTCATTCTCCGCCTCTGAATCCCCATCTCTGATTCCCGGACACTGATTCCCCACCTCTGATTCCCGGCCTCTTATTCCCAGCATCTGATTCCCGGCCTCTGATTCCCGGCCTCTGATTCCCCGCTTCTGATTCTGATTCCCTGCCTCTGATTCCCCATCTCTGATTCCGCACATCTGATTCCCTGCCTCTGATTCCCCACCTCTGATTCCCCATATCTGATTCCCCGCCTCTGTTTCCCCGCCTCTGATTCCCCGCCTCTGTTTCCCCATATCTAATTCCGAACCTCTGATGCCCCAACTCTAATTCCCTGCCTCTGATTCCCCGCGTTCTATTCCCTGCCTCAGATTCCCCGCCTGTGATTCCCCATCTCTGATTCACCACCTCTGATTCCCCACCTCTGATTCCCCATATCTGATTCCCCGCCTCTGTTTCCCAACCTCTGATTCCACACCTCTGATTCCCCATATCTGATTCCCCGCCTCTGTTTCCCCGCCTCTGATTCCCGGCCCCTGTTTCCCCATATCTGATTCCCCGCCTCTTATTCCCCAACTCAGATTCCCCGCCTCTGATTCCCCAGCTCTGATTCCCCGCCTCTGATTCCTTGTGTTTGATTCCCTGCCTCTGATTCCCCGCCTCTGATTCCCCATCTCTGATTCACTGCCTTTGATTCGCCACCTCTGATTCCCCATATCTGATTCCCCACCACTGTTTCCACGCCTCAAATTCCCCGCCTCTGATTCTCCATATCTCATTCCCCGCCTTTGAATCCCCATCTCTGATTCCCGGACTCTGATTCCCCACCTCTGATTCCCGGCCTCTTATTCCCAGCATCTGATTCCTGGCCCCTGATTCCCCATATCTGACTCCCCGCTTCTGATTCTGATTCCCTGCCTCTGATTCCCCATCTCTGATTCCGCACATCTGATTCCCTGCCTCTGATTCCCCACCTCTGATTCCCCATATCTGATTCCCCGCCTCTGTTTCCCCACCTCTGATTCCCCGCCTCTGTTTCCCCATATCTAATTCCCAACCTCTGATGCCCCAACTCTGATTCCCTGCCTCTGATTCCCCGCGTTCTATTCCCTGCCTCTGATTCCCCGCCTGTGATTCCCCATCTCTGATTCACCACCTCTGATTCCCCACCTCTGATTCCCCATACCTAATTCCTCGCCTCTGTTTTCCCGCCTCTGATTCCCCGCCTCTGTTTCCCCATATCTGATTCCCCGCCTCTGAATCCCCAACTCTGATTCCCTGCCTCTGATTCCCCAGCTCAGATTCCCCACCTTTGATTCCCCCCGTCTGATTCCCAGCCTCTGAATCCCCGTGTCTGATTTCCTGCCTCTGATTCACCGCCTCTGATTCCCCATCTCTGACTCACCGCCTCTGATTCCCCACCTCTGATTCCCCATCTCTGATTCCGCACATCTGATTCCCTGCCTCTGATTCCCCGACTCTGATTCCCCAGCTCTGATTCCCCGCCTCTGATTCCCCAACTCTGATTCCCCGCCTCTGATTCCCCATCTCTGATTCACTGCCTTTGATTCGCCACCTCTGATTCCCCATATCTGATTCCCCACCACTGTTTCCACGCCTCAAATTCCCCGCCTCTGATTCTCCATATCTCATTCCCCGCCTTTGAATCCCCATCTCTGATTCCCGGACTCTGATTCCCCACCTCTGATTCCCGGCCTCTTATTCCCAGCATCTGATTCCTGGCCCCTGATTCCCCATATCTGACTCCCCGCTTCTGATTCTGATTCCCTGCCTCTGATTCCCCATCTCTGATTCCGCACATCTGATTCCCTGCCTCTGATTCCCCACCTCTGATTCCCCATATCTGATTCCCCGCCTCTGTTTCCCCACCTCTGATTCCCCGCCTCTGTTTCCCCATATCTAATTCCCAACCTCTGATGCCCCAACTCTGATTCCCTGCCTCTGATTCCCCGCGTTCTATTCCCTGCCTCTGATTCCCCGCCTGTGATTCCCCATCTCTGATTCACCACCTCTGATTCCCCACCTCTGATTCCCCATACCTAATTCCTCGCCTCTGTTTTCCCGCCTCTGATTCCCCGCCTCTGTTTCCCCATATCTGATTCCCCGCCTCTGAATCCCCAACTCTGATTCCCTGCCTCTGATTCCCCAGCTCAGATTCCCCACCTTTGATTCCCCCCGTCTGATTCCCAGCCTCTGAATCCCCGTGTCTGATTTCCTGCCTCTGATTCACCGCCTCTGATTCCCCATCTCTGACTCACCGCCTCTGATTCCCCACCTCTGATTCCCCATCTCTGATTCCGCACATCTGATTCCCTGCCTCTGATTCCCCGACTCTGATTCCCCAGCTCTGATTCCCCGCCTCTGATTCCCCAACTCTGATTCCCCGCCTCTGATTCCCCAGCTCTGATTCACCGCCTTTGATTCGCCACCTCTGATTCCCCATATCTGATTCCCCGCCTCTGTTTCCCCGCCTCTGATTCCCCGCCTCTTATTCCCCATATCTCATTCCCCGACTCTGAATCCCCATCTCTGATTCCCGGACTCTGATTCCCCACCTCTGATTCCCGGCCTCTTATTCCCGTCATCTGATTCCGGCCTCAGATTCCCGGCCTCTGATTCCCTGCTTCTGATTCTGATTCCCTGCCTCTGATTCCCCATCTCTGATTGCGCACATCTGATTCCCTGCCTCTGATTCCCCACCTCTGATTCCCCATATCTGATTTCCCGCCTCTGTTTCCCCGCCTCTGATTCCCCGCCTCTGTTTCCCAATATCTAAGACCCGCCTCTGATTCCCCAACTCTGATTCCCCACCTCTGATTCTCCAGCTATGATTCCCCGCCTCTGATTCCCCGAATCTGATTCCCTGCATCTGATTTCAAGCCTCTGATTCCCTGCATCTGATTCCCAACCTCTGATTCCCTACCTCTGATTCCCCATTTCTGATATCCCGCATCTGATTCCCTGCATCTGATTCCAAGCCTCTGATTCCCTGCCTCTGATTCCCAACCTCTGATTCCCCACCTCTGTTTCCCCATATCTGATTCCCCGCCTCTGTTTCCCCGCCTCTGATTCCCCGCCTCTGTTTCCCCATATCTAATTCCCAACCTCTGATGCCCCAACTCTGATTCCCTGCCTCTGATTCCCCGCGTTCTATTCCCTGCCTCTGATTCCACGCCTGTGATTCCCCATCTCTGATTCACCACCTCTGATTCCCCACCTCTGATTCCCCATATCTAATTCCCCGCCTCTGTTTTCCCGCCTCTGATTCCCCGCCTCTGTTTCCCCATATCTGATTCCCCGCCTCTGAATCCCCAACTCTGATTCCCTGCCTCTGATTCCCTGCTTCTGATTCTGATTCCCCACCTCTGATTCCCCATCTCTGATTCCGCACATCTAATTCCCTGCCTCTGATTCCCCATCTCTGATTCCCCATATCTGATTCCCCGCCTTCTGTTCCCCGCCTCTGATTTCCCGCCTCTGTTTCCCCATATCTAAGTCCCCGACTCTGATTCCCCAACTTTGATTCCCCACCTCTGATTCCCCAGCTCTGATTCCCCGCCTCTGATTCCCCGCATCTGATTCCATGCATATGATTCCCAGCCTCTGATTCCCTGCCTCTGATTCCCAACATCTGATTCCCCACCTCTGATTCCCCATATCTGATTCCCCGCCTCTGTTTCCCCGCCTCTGATTCCCCTCCTCTGTTTCCCCATATCTAAGTCCCCGACTCTGATTCCCCAACTTTGATTCCCCACCTCTGATTCCCCAGCTCTGATTCCCCGCCTCTGATTCCCCGCATCTGATTCCATGCATCTGATTCCCCAACTCTGATTCCCTGCCTCTAAGTTCCCAGCTCTAATTCCCCGCCTCTGATTCCCCGTGTCTGATTTCCTGCCTCTGATTCCCCGCCTCTGATTACCCATGTCTATTTCACCGCCTCTGATTCCCCACCTCTGATTCCCCGCGTCTTATTCCCTGCTTCTGATTCTGATTCCCTGCCTCTGATTCCCCATCTCTGATTCCGCACATCTGATTCCCTGCCTCTGATTCTCCACCTCTGATTCCCCATATCTGATTCCCCGCCTCTGTTTCCCCGCCTCTGATTCCCCGCCTCTGTTTCCCCATATCTAAGTCCCCGCCTCTGATTCCCCAACTCTGATTCCCCACCTCTGATTCCCCAGCTCTGATTCCCCATCTCTGATTCACCACCTCTGATTCCCCACCTCTGATTCCCCATATCTAATTCCTCGCCTCTGTTTTCCCGCCTCTGATTCCCCGCCTCTGTTTCCCCATATCTGATTCCCCGCCTCTGAATCCCCAACTCTGATTCCCTGCCTCTGATTCCCCAGCTCTGATTCCCCACCTTTGATTCCCCCCGTCTGATTCCCAGCCTCTGAAACCCCGTGTCTGATTTCCTGCCTCTGATTCACCGCCTCTGATTCCCCATCTCTGACTCACCGCCTCTGATTCCCCACCTCTGATTCCCCATCTCTGATTCCGCACATCTGATTCCCTGCCTCTGATTCCCCGACTCTGATTCCCCAGCTCTGATTCCCCGCCTCTGCTTCCCCAACTCTGATTCCCCGCCTCTGATTCCCCAGCTCTGATTCACCGCCTTTGATTCGCCACCTCTGATTCCCCATATCTGATTCCCCGCCTCTGTTTCCCCGCCTCTGATTCCCCGCCTCTGATTCCCCATATCTCATTCCCCGACTCTGAATCCCCATCTCTGATTCCCGGACACTGATTCCCCACCTCTGATTCCCGGCCTTTTATTCCCGTCATCTGATTCCGGCCTCTGATTCCCGGCCTCTGATTCCCTGCTTCTGATTCTGATTCCCTGCCTCTGATTCCCCATCTCTGATTGCGCACATCTGATTCCCTGCCTCTGATTCCCCACCTCTGATTCCCCATATCTGATTTCCCGCCTCTGTTTCCCCGCCTCTGATTCCCCGCCTCTGTTTCCCAATATCTAAGACCCGCCTCTGATTCCCCAACTCTGATTCCCCACCTCTGATTCCCCAGCTCTGATTCCCCGCCTCTGATTCCCCGCATCTGATTCCCTGCATCTGATTCCCCACCTCTGATTCCCGGCCTCTTATTCCCGTCATCTGATTCCGGCCTCAGATTCCCGGCCTCTGATTCCCTGCTTCTGATTCTGATTCCCTGCCTCTGATTCCCCATCTCTGATTGCGCACATCTGATTCCCTGCCTCTGATTCCCCACCTCTGATTCCCCATATCTGATTTCCCGCCTCTGTTTCCCCGCCTCTGATTCCCCGCCTCTGTTTCCCAATATCTAAGACCCGCCTCTGATTCCCCAACTCTGATTCCCCACCTCTGATTCTCCAGCTATGATTCCCCGCCTCTGATTCCCCGAATCTGATTCCCTGCATCTGATTTCAAGCCTCTGATTCCCTGCATCTGATTCCCAACCTCTGATTCCCCACCTCTGATTCCCCATTTCTGATATCCCGCATTTGATTCCCTGCATCTGATTCCAAGCCTCTGATTCCCTGCCTCTGATTCCCAACCTCTGATTCCCCACCTCTGATTCCCCAGATCTGATTCCCCGCCTCTGATTCCCCGCATCTGATTCCATGCATCTGATTCCCCAACTCTGATTCCCTGCCTCTAAGTTCCCAGCTCTAATTCCCCGCCTCTGATTCCCCGTGTCTGATTTCCTGCCTCTGATTCCCCGCCTCTGATTACCCATGTCTATTTCACCGCCTCTGATTCCCCACCTCTGATTCCCCATCTCTGATTCCGCACATCCGATTCCCTGCCTCTGATTCCCCGCCTCTGATTCACTGCCTCTGATTCCCCAGCTCTGATTCCCTGCCTCTGATTCCCCGCGTCTTATTCCCTGCTTCTGATTCTGATTCCCTGCCTCTGATTCCCCATCTCTGATTCCGCACATCTGATTCCCTGCCTCTGATTCTCCACCTCTGATTCCCCATATCTGATTCCCCGCCTCTGTTTCCCCGCCTCTGATTCCCCGCCTCTGTTTCCCCATATCTAAGTCCCCGCCTCTGATTCCCCAACTCTGATTCCCCACCTCTGATTCCCCAGCTCTGATTCCCCATCTCTGATTCACCACCTCTGATTCCCCACCTCTGATTCCCCATATCTAATTCCTCGCCTCTGTTTTCCCGCCTCTGATTCCCCGCCTCTGTTTCCCCATATCTGATTCCCCGCCTCTGAATCCCCAACTCTGATTCCCTGCCTCTGATTCCCCAGCTCTGATTCCCCACCTTTGATTCCCCCCGTCTGATTCCCAGCCTCTGAAACCCCGTGTCTGATTTCCTGCCTCTGATTCACCGCCTCTGATTCCCCATCTCTGACTAACCGCCTCTGATTCCCCAACTCTGATTCCCCATCTCTGATTCCGCACATCTGATTCCCTGCCTCTGATTCCCCGACTCTGATTCCCCAGCTCTGATTCCCCGCCTCTGCTTCCCCAACTCTGATTCCCCGCCTCTGATTCCCCAGCTCTGATTCACCGCCTTTGATTCGCCACCTCTGATTCCCCATATCTGATTCCCCGCCTCTGTTTCCCCGCCTCTGATTCCCCGCCTCTGATTCCCCATATCTCATTCCCCGACTCTGAATCCCCATCTCTGATTCCCGGACACTGATTCCCCACCTCTGATTCCCGGCCTCTTATTCCCGTCATCTGATTCCGGCCTATGATTCCCGGCCTCTGATTCCCTGCTTCTGATTCTGATTCCCTGCCTCTGATTCCCCATCTCTGATTGCGCACATCTGATTCCCTGCCTCTGATTCCCCACCTCTGATTCCCCATATCTGATTTCCCGCCTCTGTTTCCCCGCCTCTGATTCCCCGCCTCTGTTTCCCAATATCTAAGACCCGCCTCTGATTCCCCAACTCTGATTCCCCACCTCTGATTCCCCAGCTCTGATTCCCCGCCTCTGATTCCCCGCATCTGATTCCCTGCATCTGATTCCCCGCCTCTGATTACCCATGTCTGAATCACCGCCTCTGATTCCCCACCTCTGATTCCCCATCTCTGAATCTCCGCCTCTGATTCCCCGCGTCTTATTCCCTGCTTCTGATTCAGATTCCCTGCCTCTGATCCCATCTCTGATTCCGCACATCTGATTCCCTGCCTCTGATTCCCCACCTCTGATTCCCCATATCTGATTCCCCGCCTCTGATTCCCTGCCTGTGATTCCCAACCTCTGATTCCCCACCTCTGATTCCCCATATCTGATTCCCCGCCTCTGTTTCCCCACCTCTGATTCCCCGCCTCTGTTTCCCCATATCTGATTCCCCGCCTCTATTTGCCCACCTCTGATTCCCCACCTCAGTTTCCCCATATCTGATTCCCCGCCTCTGAATCCCCAACTCTGATTCCCTGCATCTAATTCCCCAGCTCTGATTCCCTGCCCCTGTTTCCCCATATCTGATTCCCCGCCTCTGAATCCCCAACTCTGATTCCCTGCCTCTAATTTCCCAGCTCTGATTCCCCGCCTCTGATTCCCCGTGTCTGATTTCCTGCCTCTGATTCCCTGCCTCTGATTCCCCATCTCTGATTGCGCACATCTGATTCCCTGCCTCTGATTCCCCACCTCTGATTCCCCATATCTGATTTCCCGCCTCTGTTTCCCCGCCTCTGATACCCCGCCTCTGTTTCCCAATATCTAAGACCCGCCTCTGATTCCCCAACTCTGATTCCCCACCTCTGATTCTCCAGCTATGATTCCCCGCCTCTGATTCCCCGCATCTGATTCCCTGCATCTGATTCCAAGCCTCTGATTCCCTGCATCTGATTCCCAACCTCTGATTCCCCACCTCTGATTCCCCATTTCTGATATCCCGCATCTGATTCCCTGCATCTGATTCCAAGCCTCTGATTCCCTGCCTCTGATACCCAACCTCTGATTCCCCACCTCTGATTCCCCATATCTGATTCCCCGCCTCTGTTTCCCCGCCTCTGATTCCCCGCCTCTGTTTCCCCATATCTAATTCCCAACCTCTGATGCCCCAACTCTGATTCCCTGCCTCTGATTCCCCGCGTTCTATTCCCTGCCTCTGATTCCACGCCTGTGATTCCCCATCTCTGATTCACCACCTCTGATTCCCCACCTCTGATTCCCCATATCTAATTCCTCGCCTCTGTTTTCCCGCCTCTGATTCCCCGCCTCTGTTTCCCCATATCTGATTCCCCGCCTCTGAATCCCCAACTCTGATTCCCTGCCTCTGATTCCCTGCTTCTGATTCTGATTCCCCACCTCTGATTCCCCATCTCTGATTCCGCAAATCTAATTCCCTGCCTCTGATTCCCAATCTCTGATTCCCCATATCTGATTCCCCGCCTTCTGTTCCCCGCCTCTGATTCCCCGCCTCTGTTTCCCCATATCTAAGTCCCCGACTCTGATTCCCCAACTTTGATTCCCCACCTCTGATTCCCCAGCTCTGATTCCCCGCCTCTGATTCCCCGCATCTGATTCCATGCATATGATTCCCAGCCTCTGATTCCCTGCCTCTGATTCCCAACCTCTGATTCCCCACCTCTGATTCCCCATATCTGATTCCCCGCCTCTGTTTCCCCGCCTCTGATTCCCCTCCTCTGTTTCCCCATATCTAAGTGCCCGACTCTGATTCCCCAACTTTGATTCCCCACCTCTGATTCCCCAGCTCTGATTCCCCGCCTCTGATTCCCCGCATCTGATTCCATGCATCTGATTCCCCAACAATGATTCCCTGCCTCTAAGTTCCCAGCTCTGATTCCCCGCCTCTGATTCCCCGTGTCTGATTTCCTGCCTCTGATTCCCTGCCTCTGATTACCCATGTCTATTTCACCGCCTCTGATTCCCCACCTCTGATTCCCCATCTCTGATTCCGCACATCCGATTCCCTGCCTCTGATTCCCCGCCTCTGATTCACTGCCTCTGATACCCCAGCTCTGATTCCCCGCCTCTGATTCCCCGCGTCTTATTCCCTGCTTCTGATTCTGATTCCCTGCCTCTGATTCCCCATCTCTGATTCCGCACATCTGATTCCCTGCCTCTGATTCTCCACCTCTGATTCCCCATATCTGATTCCCCGCCTCTGTTTCCCCGCCTCTGATTCCCCGCCTCAGTTTCCCCATATCTAAGTCCCCGCCTCTGATTCCCCAACTCTGATTCCCCACCTCTGATTCCCCAGCTCTGATTCCCCGCCTCTGATTCCCCGCATCTGATTCCCTGCATCTGATTCCCCGCCTCTGATTACCCATGTCTGAATCACCGCCTCTGATTCCCCACCTCTGATTCCCCATCTCTGATTCTCCGCCTCTGATTCCCCGCGTCTTATTCCCTGCTTCTGATTCAGATTCCCTGCCTCTGATCCCATCTCTGATTCCGCACATCTGATTCCCTGCCTCTGATTTCCCACCTCTGATTCCCCATATCTGATTCCCCGCCTCTGATTCCCTGCCTGTGATTCCCAACCTCTGATTCCCCACCTCTGATTCCCCATATCTGATTCCCCGCCTCTGTTTCCCCACCTCTGATTCCCCGCCTCTGTTTCACCATATCTGATTCCCCGCCTCTATTTGCCCACCTCTGATTCCCCACCTCAGTTTCCCCATATCTGATTCCCCGCCTCTGAATCCCCAACTCTGATTCCCTGCATCTAATTCCCCAGCTCTGATTCCCCGCCTCTGATTCCCCGTGTCTGATTTCCTGCCTCTGATTCCCCGCCTCTGATTACCCATGTCTGATTCACCGCCTCTGATTCCCCACCTCTGATTCCCCATCTCTGATTCCGCACATCCCATTCCCTGCCTCTGATTCCCCGCCTCTGATTCCCCGCCTCAGATTCCCTGTGTCTGATTTCCTGCCTCTGATTCCCCGCCTCTGATTACCCATGTCTGATTCACCACCTCTGATTCCCCACCTCTGATTCCCCATCTCTGATTCCGCACATCCGATTCCCTGCTTCTGATTCCCCGCCTCTGATTCACAGCCTCTGATTCCCCAGCTCTGACTCCCCGCCTCAGATTCCCCGCGTCTTATTCCCTGCTTCTGATTCTGATTCCCTGCCTCTGATTCCCCATCTCTGATACCGCACATCTGATTCCCTGCCTCTGATTCCCCACCTCTGATTCCCCATATCTGATTCCCCGCCTCTGTTTCCCCGCCTCTGATTCCCCGCCTCTGTTTCCCCATATCTAAGTCCCCGCCTCTGATTCCCCAACTCTGATTCCCCACCTCTGATTCCCCAGCTCTGATTCCCCACCTCTGATTCCCCATATCTGATTCCCCGCCTCTGAATCCCCAACTCTGATTCCCTGCATCTAATTCCCCAGCTCTGATTCCCCACCTCTGATTCCCCGTGTCTGATTTCCTGCCTCTGATTCCCCGCCTCTGATTACCCATGTCTGATTCACCGCCTCTGATTCCCCACCTCTGATTCCCCATCTCTGATTCCGCACATCCGATTCCCTGCCTCTGATTCCCCGCCTCTGATACACCGCCTCTGATTCCCGGCCTCTGATTTCCCGCCTCTGATTCCCTGCCACTGATACCCCGCCCCTGATTCCCCACCTCTGATTCCCCATATCTGATTCCCCTCCTCTTTTTCCCCGCCTCTGATTCCCCGCCTCTGATTCCCCATATCTGATTCCCCGCCTCTGATTCCCCAACTCTGATTCCCCGCCTCCTATTCCCCAGCTCTGAATCCCCGCCTCTGATTCCGCGCGTCTGATTACCGGCCTCTGATTCCCCGCCTCTGATTCTCCATCTCTGATTCACAACCTCTGATTCCCCACCTCTGATTGCCCATATCTGATTCCCCGCCTCTGTTTCCCCGCCTCTGATTCCCCAGCTCTGATTAACAATATCTGATTCCCCGCCTCTGTTTCCCCGCCTCTGATTCCCCAGCTCTGATTAACAATATCTGATTCCCCGCCTCTGATTCCCCACCTCTGATTCCCCGCCTCTGATTCGCCAGCTATGATTCCCCGCCTTGATTATCCAGCTCTTATTCCCCGCCTCTGATTCCCCGTGTTTGATTCTCTGCCTCTGATTCCCGGCCTCTGATTGCCCATCTCTGATTCACCGCCTTTGATTCGCCACCTCTGATTCCCCAACTCTGATTCCCTGCATCTAATTCCCCAGCTCTGATTCCCTGCCCCTGTTTCCCCATATCTGATTCCCCGCCTCTGAATCCCCAACTCTGATTCCCTGCCTCTAATTTCCCAGCTCTGATTCCCCGCCTCTGATTCCCCGTGTCTGATTTCCTGCCTCTGATTCCCTGCCTCTGATTCCCCATCTCTGATTGCGCACATCTGATTCCCTGCCTCTGATTCCCCACCTCTGATTCCCCATATCTGATTTCCCGCCTCTGTTTCCCCGCCTCTGATACCCCGCCTCTGTTTCCCAATATCTAAGACCCGCCTCTGATTCCCCAACTCTGATTCCCCACCTCTGATTCTCCAGCTATGATTCCCCGCCTCTGATTCCCCGCATCTGATTCCCTGCATCTGATTCCAAGCCTCTGATTCCCTGCATCTGATTCCCAACCTCTGATTCCCCACCTCTGATTCCCCATTTCTGATATCCCGCATCTGATTCCCTGCATCTGATTCCAAGCCTCTGATTCCCTGCCTCTGATACCCAAGCTCTGATTCCCCACCTCTGATTCCCCATATCTGATTCCCCGCCTCTGTTTCCCCGCCTCTGATTCCCCGCCTCTGTTTCCCCATATCTAATTCCCAACCTCTGATGCCCCAACTCTGATTCCCTGCCTCTGATTCCCCGCGTTCTATTCCCTGCCTCTGATTCCACGCCTGTGATTCCCCATCTCTGATTCACCACCTCTGATTCCCCACCTCTGATTCCCCATATCTAATTCCTCGCCTCTGTTTTCCCGCCTCTGATTCCCCGCCTCTGTTTCCCCATATCTGATTCCCCGCCTCTGAATCCCCAACTCTGATTCCCTGCCTCTGATTCCCTGCTTCTGATTCTGATTCCCCACCTCTGATTCCCCATCTCTGATTCCGCAAATCTAATTCCCTGCCTCTGATTCCCAATCTCTGATTCCCCATATCTGATTCCCCGCCTTCTGTTCCCCGCCTCTGATTCCCCGCCTCTGTTTCCCCATATCTAAGTCCCCGACTCTGATTCCCCAACTTTGATTCCCCACCTCTGATTCCCCAGCTCTGATTCCCCGCCTCTGATTCCCCGCATCTGATTCCATGCATATGATTCCCAGCCTCTGATTCCCTGCCTCTGATTCCCAACCTCTGATTCCCCACCTCTGATTCCCCATATCTGATTCCCCGCCTCTGTTTCCCCGCCTCTGATTCCCCTCCTCTGTTTCCCCATATCTAAGTCTCCGACTCTGATTCCCCAACTTTGATTCCCCACCTCTGATTCCCCAGCTCTGATTCCCCGCCTCTGATTCCCCGCATCTGATTCCATGCATCTGATTCCCCAACAATGATTCCCTGCCTCTAAGTTCCCAGCTCTGATTCCCCGCCTCTGATTCCCCGTGTCTGATTTCCTGCCTCTGATTCCCTGCCTCTGATTACCCATGTCTATTTCACCGCCTCTGATTCCCCACCTCTGATTCCCCATCTCTGATTCCGCACATCCGATTCCCTGCCTCTGATTCCCCGCCTCTGATTCACTGCCTCTGATACCCCAGCTCTGATTCCCCGCCTCTGATTCCCCGCGTCTTATTCCCTGCTTCTGATTCTGATTCCCTGCCTCTGATTCCCCATCTCTGATTCCGCACATCTGATTCCCTGCCTCTGATTCTCCACCTCTGATTCCCCATATCTGATTCCCCGCCTCTGTTTCCCCGCCTCTGATTCCCCGCCTCAGTTTCCCCATATCTAAGTCCCCGCCTCTGATTCCCCAACTCTGATTCCCCACCTCTGATTCCCCAGCTCTGATTCCCCGCCTCTGATTCCCCGCATCTGATTCCCTGCATCTGATTCCCCGCCTCTGATTACCCATGTCTGAATCACCGCCTCTGATTCCCCACCTCTGATTCCCCATCTCTGATTCTCCGCCTCTGATTCCCCGCGTCTTATTCCCTGCTTCTGATTCAGATTCCCTGCCTCTGATCCCATCTCTGATTCCGCACATCTGATTCCCTGCCTCTGATTCCCCACCTCTGATTCCCCATATCTGATTCCCCGCCTCTGATTCCCTGCCTGTGATTCCCAACCTCTGATTCCCCACCTCTGATTCCCCATATCTGATTCCCCGCCTCTGTTTCCCCACCTCTGATTCCCCGCCTCTGTTTCACCATATCTGATTCCCCGCCTCTATTTGCCCACCTCTGATTCCCCACCTCAGTTTCCCCATATCTGATTCCCCGCCTCTGAATCCCCAACTCTGATTCCCTGCATCTAATTCCCCAGCTCTGATTCCCCGCCTCTGATTCCCCGTGTCTGATTTCCCGCCTCTGATTCCCCGCCTCTGATTACCCATGTCTGATTCACCGCCTCTGATTCCCCACCTCTGATTCCCCATCTCTGATTCCGCACATCCCATTCCCTGCCTCTGATTCCCCGCCTCAGATTCCCCGTGTCTGATTTCCTGCCTCTGATTCCCCGCCTCTGATTACCCATGTCTGATTCACCACCTCTGATTCCCCACCTCTGATTCCCCATCTCTGATTCCGCACATCCGATTCCCTGCTTCTGATTCCCCGCCTCTGATTCACAGCCTCTGATTCCCCAGCTCTGACTCCCCGCCTCAGATTCCCCGCGTCTTATTCCCTGCTTCTGATTCTGATTCCCTGCCTCTGATTCCCCATCTCTGATACCGCACATCTGATTCCCTGCCTCTGATTCCCCACCTCTGATTCCCCATATCTGATTCCCCGCCTCTGTTTCCCCGCCTCTGATTCCCCGCCTCTGTTTCCCCATATCTAAGTCCCCGCCTCTGATTCCCCAACTCTGATTCCCCACCTCTGATTCCCCAGCTCTGATTCCCCACCTCTGATTCCCCATATCTGATTCCCCGCCTCTGAATCCCCAACTCTGATTCCCTGCATCTAATTCCCCAGCTCTGATTCCCCACCTCTGATTCCCCGTGTCTGATTTCCTGCCTCTGATTCCCCGCCTCTGATTACCCATGTCTGATTCACCGCCTCTGATTCCCCACCTCTGATTCCCCATCTCTGATTCCGCACATCCGATTCCCTGCCTCTGATTCCCCGCCTCTGATACACCGCCTCTGATTCCCGGCCTCTGATTTCCCGCCTCTGATTCCCTGCCACTGATACCCCGCCCCTGATTCCCCACCTCTGATTCCCCATATCTGATTCCCCTCCTCTTTTTCCCCGCCTCTGATTCCCCGCCTCTGATTCCCCATATCTGATTCCCCGCCTCTGATTCCCCAACTCTGATTCCCCGCCTCCTATTCCCCAGCTCTGAATCCCCGCCTCTGATTCCGCGCGTCTGATTACCGGCCTCTGATTCCCCGCCTCTGATTCTCCATCTCTGATTCACAACCTCTGATTCCCCACCTCTGATTGCCCATATCTGATTCCCCGCCTCTGTTTCCCCGCCTCTGATTCCCCAGCTCTGATTAACAATATCTGATTCCCCGCCTCTGTTTCCCCGCCTCTGATTCCCCAGCTCTGATTAACAATATCTGATTCCCCGCCTCTGATTCCCCACCTCTGATTCCCCGCCTCTGATTCGCCAGCTATGATTCCCCGCCTTGATTATCCAGCTCTTATTCCCCGCCTCTGATTCCCCGTGTTTGATTCTCTGCCTCTGATTCCCGGCCTCTGATTGCCCATCTCTGATTCACCGCCTTTGATTCGCCACCTCTGATTCCCCATATCTGATTCCCCGCCTCTGTTTCCCCGCCTCTGACTCCCCGCCTCTGATTCCCCATATCTCATTCCCCGCCTCTGAATCCCCATCTCTGATTCCCGGACTCTGATTCCCCACCTCTGATTCCCGGCCTCTTATTCCCGGCATCTGATTCCGGCCTCTGATCCCCGGCCTCTGATTCCCTGCTTCTGATTCTGATTCCCTGCCTCTGATTCCCCATCTCTGATTGCGCACATCTGATTCCCTGCCTCTGATTCCCCACCTCTGATTCCCCATATCTGATTCCCCGCCTCTGTTTCCCCGCCTCTGATTCCCCGCCTCTGTTTCCCAATATCTAAGTCCCCGCCTCTGATTCCCCAACTCTGATTCCCCACCTCTGATTCTCCAGCTCTGATTCCCCGCCTCTGATTCCCCGCATCTGATTCCCTGCATCTGATTCCAAGCCTCAGATTCCCTGCCTCTTATTCCCAACCTCTGATTCCCCACCTCTGATTTCCCATATCTGATTCCCCGCCTCTGTTTCCCCGCCTCTGATTCCCCGCCTCTGTTTCCCCATATCTGATTCCCGGCCTCTGATTCCCCGCCTCTGATTCCCCGCCTCTGATTCCCTGCCTCTGATTCCCCATCTCCGATTCCGCACATCTGATTCCCTGCCTCTGATTCCCCGCCTCTGATTCCCCACCTCTGATTCCCTGCCTCTGATTCCCAACATCTGATTCCCCACCTCTTATTCCCCATATCTGATTCCCCGCCTGTTTCCCCGCCTCTGACTCCCCTCCTCTGATTCCCCAACTCTAATTCCCCGCCTCTGATTCCCCAGCTCTGATTCCCCGTGTTTGATTCCCTGCCTCTGAATCCCTGCCCTGATTCCCCATCTCTGTTTCACCGCCTTTGATTCGCCACCTCTGATTCCCCATATCTGATTCCCCTCCTCTGTTTCCCCGCCTCTGATTCCCTGCCTCTGATTCCCAACCTCTGATTCCACACCTCTGATTCCCCATCTCAGATTCCTCGCCTCTGTTTCCCCGCCTCTGATTCCCCGCCCCTCTTTCCCCATATCTGATTCCCCGCCTCTGATTCCCCAACTCTGATTCCCCGCCTCTGATTCCCCAGCTCTGATTCCCCGCCTCTGATTCCCCGTGTTTGATTCCCTGCCTCTGATTGCCCGCCTCTGATTCCACATCTCTGATTCACCGCCTTTGATTCGCCACCTCTGATTTACCATATCTGATTCCCCACCTCTGTTTCCCCGCCTCTGATTCCCCGCCTCTGATTCTCCATATCTCATTCTCCGCCTCTGAATCCCCATCTCTGATTCCCGGACACTGATTCCCCACCTCTGATTCCCGGCCTCTTATTCCCAGCATCTGATTCCCGGCCTCTGATTCCCGGCCTCTGATTCCCCGCTTCTGATTCTGATTCCCTGCCTCTGATTCCCCATCTCTGATTCCGCACATCTGATTCCCTGCCTCTGATTCCCCACCTCTGATTCCCCATATCTGATTCCCCGCCTCTGTTTCCCCGCCTCTGATTCCACGCCTCTGTTTCCCCATATCTAATTCCGAACCTCTGATGCCCCAACTCTAATTCCCTGCCTCTGATTCCCCGCGTTCTATTCCCTGCCTCTGATTCCCCGCCTGTGATTCCCCATCTCTGATTCACCACCTCTGATTCCCCACCTCTGATTCCCCATATCTGATTCCCCGCCTCTGTTTCCCAACCTCTGATTCCACACCTCTGATTCCCCATATCTGATTCCCCGCCTCTGTTTCCCCGCCTCTGATTCCCGGCCCCTGTTTCCCCATATCTGATTCCCCGCCACTTATTCCCCAACTCAGATTCCCCGCCTCTGATTCCCCAGCTCTGATTCCCCGCCTCTGATTCCCTGTGTTTGATTCCCTGCCTCTGATTCCCCGCCTCTGATTCCCCATCTCTGATTCACTGCCTTTGATTCGCCACCTCTGATTCCCCATATCTGATTCCCCACCACTGTTTCCACGCCTCAAATTCCCCGCCTCTGATTCTCCATATCTCATTCCCCGCCTTTGAATCCCCATCTCTGATTCCCGGACTCTGATTCCCCACCTCTGATTCCCGGCCTCTTATTCCCAGCATCTGATTCCTGGCCTCTGATTCCCCATATCTGATTCCCCGCTTCTGATTCTGATTCCCTGCCTCTGATTCCCCATCTCTGATTCCGCACATCTGATTCCCTGCCTCTGATTCCCCACCTCTGATTCCCCATATCTGAATCCCCGCCTCTGTTTCCCCACCTCTGATTCCCCGCCTCTGTTTCCCCATATCTAATTCCCAACCTCTGATGCCCCAACTCTGATTCCCTGCCTCTGATTCCCCGCGTTCTATTCCCTGCCTCTGATTCCCCGCCTGTGATTCCCCATCTCTGATTCACCACCTCTGATTCCCCACCTCTGATTCCCCATATCTAATTCCTCGCCTCTGTTTTCCCGCCTCTGATTCCCCGCCTCTGTTTCCCCATATCTGATTCCCCGCCTCTGAATCCCCAACTCTGATTCCCTGCCTCTGATTCCCCAGCTCTGATTCCCCACCTTTGATTCCCCCCGTCTGATTCCCAGCCTCTGAATCCCCGTGTCTGATTTCCTGCCTCTGATTCACCGCCTCTGATTCCCCATCTCTGACTCACCGCCTCTGATTCCCCACCTCTGATTCCCCATCTCTGATTCCGCACATCTGATTCCCTGCCTCTGATTCCCCGACTCTGATTCCCCAGCTCTGATTCCCCGCCTCAGATTCCCCGCGTCTTATTCCCTGCTTCTGATTCTGATTCCCTGCCTCTGATTCCCCATCTCTGATACCGCACATCTGATTCCCTGCCTCTGATTCCCCACCTCTGATTCCCCATATCTGATTCCCCGCCTCTGTTTCCCCGCCTCTGATTCCCCGCCTCTGTTTCCCCATATCTAAGTCCCCGCCTCTGATTCCCCAACTCTGATTCCCCACCTCTGATTCCCCAGCTCTGATTCCCCACCTCTGATTCCCCATATCTGATTCCCCGCCTCTGAATCCCCAACTCTGATTCCCTGCATCTAATTCCCCAGCTCTGATTCCCCACCTCTGATTCCCCGTGTCTGATTTCCTGCCTCTGATTCCCCGCCTCTGATTACCCATGTCTGATTCACCGCCTCTGATTCCCCACCTCTGATTCCCCATCTCTGATTCCGCACATCCGATTCCCTGCCTCTGATTCCCCGCCTCTGATACACCGCCTCTGATTCCCGGCCTCTGATTTCCCGCCTCTGATTCCCTGCCACTGATACCCCGCCCCTGATTCCCCACCTCTGATTCCCCATATCTGATTCCCCTCCTCTTTTTCCCCGCCTCTGATTCCCCGCCTCTGATTCCCCATATCTGATTCCCCGCCTCTGATTCCCCAACTCTGATTCCCCGCCTCCTATTCCCCAGCTCTGAATCCCCGCCTCTGATTCCGCGCGTCTGATTACCGGCCTCTGATTCCCCGCCTCTGATTCTCCATCTCTGATTCACAACCTCTGATTCCCCACCTCTGATTGCCCATATCTGATTCCCCGCCTCTGTTTCCCCGCCTCTGATTCCCCAGCTCTGATTAACAATATCTGATTCCCCGCCTCTGTTTCCCCGCCTCTGATTCCCCAGCTCTGATTAACAATATCTGATTCCCCGCCTCTGATTCCCCACCTCTGATTCCCCGCCTCTGATTCGCCAGCTATGATTCCCCGCCTTGATTATCCAGCTCTTATTCCCCGCCTCTGATTCCCCGTGTTTGATTCTCTGCCTCTGATTCCCGGCCTCTGATTGCCCATCTCTGATTCACCGCCTTTGATTCGCCACCTCTGATTCCCCATATCTGATTCCCCGCCTCTGTTTCCCCGCCTCTGACTCCCCGCCTCTGATTCCCCATATCTCATTCCCCGCCTCTGAATCCCCATCTCTGATTCCCGGACTCTGATTCCCCACCTCTGATTCCCGGCCTCTTATTCCCGGCATCTGATTCCGGCCTCTGATCCCCGGCCTCTGATTCCCTGCTTCTGATTCTGATTCCCTGCCTCTGATTCCCCATCTCTGATTGCGCACATCTGATTCCCTGCCTCTGATTCCCCACCTCTGATTCCCCATATCTGATTCCCCGCCTCTGTTTCCCCGCCTCTGATTCCCCGCCTCTGTTTCCCAATATCTAAGTCCCCGCCTCTGATTCCCCAACTCTGATTCCCCACCTCTGATTCTCCAGCTCTGATTCCCCGCCTCTGATTCCCCGCATCTGATTCCCTGCATCTGATTCCAAGCCTCAGATTCCCTGCCTCTTATTCCCAACCTCTGATTCCCCACCTCTGATTTCCCATATCTGATTCCCCGCCTCTGTTTCCCCGCCTCTGATTCCCCGCCTCTGTTTCCCCATATCTGATTCCCGGCCTCTGATTCCCCGCCTCTGATTCCCCGCCTCTGATTCCCTGCCTCTGATTCCCCATCTCCGATTCCGCACATCTGATTCCCTGCCTCTGATTCCCCGCCTCTGATTCCCCACCTCTGATTCCCTGCCTCTGATTCCCAACATCTGATTCCCCACCTCTTATTCCCCATATCTGATTCCCCGCCTGTTTCCCCGCCTCTGACTCCCCTCCTCTGATTCCCCAACTCTAATTCCCCGCCTCTGATTCCCCAGCTCTGATTCCCCGTGTTTGATTCCCTGCCTCTGAATCCCTGCCCTGATTCCCCATCTCTGTTTCACCGCCTTTGATTCGCCACCTCTGATTCCCCATATCTGATTCCCCTCCTCTGTTTCCCCGCCTCTGATTCCCTGCCTCTGATTCCCAACCTCTGATTCCACACCTCTGATTCCCCATCTCAGATTCCTCGCCTCTGTTTCCCCGCCTCTGATTCCCCGCCCCTCTTTCCCCATATCTGATTCCCCGCCTCTGATTCCCCAACTCTGATTCCCCGCCTCTGATTCCCCAGCTCTGATTCCCCGCCTCTGATTCCCCGTGTTTGATTCCCTGCCTCTGATTGCCCGCCTCTGATTCCACATCTCTGATTCACCGCCTTTGATTCGCCACCTCTGATTTACCATATCTGATTCCCCACCTCTGTTTCCCCGCCTCTGATTCCCCGCCTCTGATTCTCCATATCTCATTCTCCGCCTCTGAATCCCCATCTCTGATTCCCGGACACTGATTCCCCACCTCTGATTCCCGGCCTCTTATTCCCAGCATCTGATTCCCGGCCTCTGATTCCCGGCCTCTGATTCCCCGCTTCTGATTCTGATTCCCTGCCTCTGATTCCCCATCTCTGATTCCGCACATCTGATTCCCTGCCTCTGATTCCCCACCTCTGATTCCCCATATCTGATTACCCGCCTCTGTTTCCCCGCCTCTGATTCCACGCCTCTGTTTCCCCATATCTAATTCCGAACCTCTGATGCCCCAACTCTAATTCCCTGCCTCTGATTCCCCGCGTTCTATTCCCTGCCTCTGATTCCCCGCCTGTGATTCCCCATCTCTGATTCACCACCTCTGATTCCCCACCTCTGATTCCCCATATCTGATTCCCCGCCTCTGTTTCCCAACCTCTGATTCCACACCTCTGATTCCCCATATCTGATTCCCCGCCTCTGTTTCCCCGCCTCTGATTCCCGGCCCCTGTTTCCCCATATCTGATTCCCCGCCACTTATTCCCCAACTCAGATTCCCCGCCTCTGATTCCCCAGCTCTGATTCCCCGCCTCTGATTCCCTGTGTTTGATTCCCTGCCTCTGATTCCCCGCCTCTGATTCCCCATCTCTGATTCACTGCCTTTGATTCGCCACCTCTGATTCCCCATATCTGATTCCCCACCACTGTTTCCACGCCTCAAATTCCCCGCCTCTGATTCTCCATATCTCATTCCCCGCCTTTGAATCCCCATCTCTGATTCCCGGACTCTGATTCCCCACCTCTGATTCCCGGCCTCTTATTCCCAGCATCTGATTCCTGGCCTCTGATTCCCCATATCTGATTCCCCGCTTCTGATTCTGATTCCCTGCCTCTGATTCCCCATCTCTGATTCCGCACATCTGATTCCCTGCCTCTGATTCCCCACCTCTGATTCCCCATATCTGAATCCCCGCCTCTGTTTCCCCACCTCTGATTCCCCGCCTCTGTTTCCCCATATCTAATTCCCAACCTCTGATGCCCCAACTCTGATTCCCTGCCTCTGATTCCCCGCGTTCTATTCCCTGCCTCTGATTCCCCGCCTGTGATTCCCCATCTCTGATTCACCACCTCTGATTCCCCACCTCTGATTCCCCATATCTAATTCCTCGCCTCTGTTTTCCCGCCTCTGATTCCCCGCCTCTGTTTCCCCATATCTGATTCCCCGCCTCTGAATCCCCAACTCTGATTCCCTGCCTCTGATTCCCCAGCTCTGATTCCCCACCTTTGATTCCCCCCGTCTGATTCCCAGCCTCTGAATCCCCGTGTCTGATTTCCTGCCTCTGATTCACCGCCTCTGATTCCCCATCTCTGACTCACCGCCTCTGATTCCCCACCTCTGATTCCCCATCTCTGATTCCGCACATCTGATTCCCTGCCTCTGATTCCCCGACTCTGATTCCCCAGCTCTGATTCCCCGCCTCTGATTCCCCAACTCTGATTCCCCGCCTCTGATTCCCCAGCTCTGATTCACCACCTTTGATTCGCCACCTCTGATTCCCCATATCTGATTCCCCGCCTCTGTTTCCCCGCCTCTGATTCCCCGCCTCTGATTCCCCATATCTCATTCCCCGACTCTGAATCCCCATCTCTGATTCCCGGACTCTGATTCCCCACCTCTGATTCCCGGCCTCTTATTCCCGTCATCTAATTCCGGCCTCTGATTCCCGGCCTCTGATTCCCTGCTTCTGATTCTGATTCCCTGCCTCTGATTCCCCATCTCTGATTGCGCACATCTGATTCCCTGCCTCTGATTCCCCACCTCTGATTCCCCATGTCTGATTTCCCGCCTCTGTTTCCCCGCCTCTGATTCCCCGCCTCTGTTTCCCAATATCTAAGACCCGCCTCTGATTCCCCAACTCTGATTCCCCACCTCTGATTCTCCAGCTATGATTCCCCGCCTCTGATTCCCCGCATCTGATTCCCTGCATCTGATTCCAAGCCTCTGATTCCCTGCATCTGATTCCCAACCTCTGATTCCCCACCTCTGATTCCCCATTTCTGATTCCCCGCATCTGATTCCCTGCATCTGATTCCAAGCCTCTGATTCCCTGCCTCTGATTCTCAACCTCTGATTCCCCACCTCTGATTCCCCATATCTGATTCCCCGCCTCTGTTTCCCCGCCTCTGATTCCCCGCCTCTGTTTCCCCATATCTAATTCCCAACCTCTGATGCCCCAACTCTGATTCCCTGCCTCTGATTCCCCGCGTTCTATTCCCTGCCTCTGATTCCACGCCTGTGATTCCCCATCTCTGATTCACCACCTCTGATTCCCCACCTCTGATTCCCCATATCTAATTCCCCGCCTCTGAATCCCCAACTCTGATTCCCTGCCTCTGATTCCCTGCTTCTGATTCTGATTCCCCACCTCTGATTCCCCATCTCTGATTCCGCACATCTAATTCCCTGCCTCTGATTCCCCATCTCTGATTCCCCATATCTGATTCCCCGCCTTCTGTTCCCCGCCTCTGATTCCCCGCCTCTGTTTCCCCATATCTAAGTCCCCGACTCTGATTCCCCAACTTTGATTCCCCACCTCTGATTCCCCAGCTCTGATTCCCCGCCTCTGATTCCCCGCATCTGATTCCATGCATATGATTCCCAGCCTCTGATTCCCTGCCTCTGATTCCCAAACTCTGATTCCCCACCTCTGATTCCCCATATCTGATTCCCCGCCTCTGTTTCCCCGCCTCTGATTCCCCTCCTCTGTTTCCCCATATCTGATCCCCGCCTCTATTTGCCCGCCTCTGTTTCCCCGCCTCTTTTTCCCCATATCTGATTCCCCGCCTCTGAATCCCCAACTCTGATTCCCTGCCTCTAATTTCCCAGCTCTGATTCCCCGCATCTGATTCCCCGTTTCTGATTTCCTGCCTCTGATTCTCCGCCTCTGATTACCCATGTCTGATTCACCGCCTCGGATTCCCCACCTCTGATTCCCCATCTCTGATTCGGCACATCTGATTCCCTGCCTCTGATTCCCCGCCTCTGATTCACTGACTCTGATTCCCCAGCTCTGATTCTCCGCCTCTGATTCCCCGCGTCTTATTCCCTGCTTCTGATTCTGATTCCCTGCCTCTGATTCCCCATATCTGATTCCCCGCCTCTGTTTCCCCACCTCTGATTCCCCGCCTCTGTTTCACCATATCTGATTCCCCGCCTCTATTTGCCCACCTCTGATTCCCCACCTCAGTTTCCCCATATCTGATTCCCCGCCTCTGAATCCCCAACTCTGATTCCCTGCATCTAATTCCCCAGCTCTGATTCCCCGCCTCTGATTCCCCGTGTCTGATTTCCTGCCTCTGCTTCCCCGCCTCTGATTACCCATGTCTGATTCACCGCCTCTGATTCCCCACCTCTGATTCCCCATCTCTGATTCCGCACATCCCATTCCCTGCCTCTGATTCCCCGCCTCTGATTCCCCGCCTCAGATTCCCCGTGTCTGATTTCCTGCCTCTGATTCCCCGCCTCTGATTACCCATGTCTGATTCACCACCTCTGATTCCCCACCTCTGATTCCCCATCTCTGATTCCGCACATCCGATTCCCTGCTTCTGATTCCCCGCCTCTGATTCACAGCCTCTGATTCCCCAGCTCTGACTCCCCGCCTCAGATTCCCCGCGTCTTATTCCCTGCTTCTGATTCTGATTCCCTGCCTCTGATTCCCCATCTCTGATACCGCACATCTGATTCCCTGCCTCTGATTCCCCACCTCTGATTCCCCATATCTGATTCCCCGCCTCTGTTTCCCCGCCTCTGATTCCCCGCCTCTGTTTCCCCATATCTAAGTCCCCGCCTCTAATTCCCCAACTCTGATTCCCCACCTCTGATTCCCCAGCTCTGATTCCCCACCTCTGATTCCCCATATCTGATTCCCCGCCTCTGAATCCCCAACTCTGATTCCCTGCATCTAATTCCCCAGCTCTGATTCCCCACCTCTGATTCCCCGTGTCTGATTTCCTGCCTCTGATTCCCCGCCTCTGATTACCCATGTCTGATTCACCGCCTCTGATTCCCCACCTCTGATTCCCCATCTCTGATTCCGCACATCCGATTCCCTGCCTCTGATTCCCCGCCTCTGATACACCGCCTCTGATTCCCGGCCTCTGATTTCCCGCCTCTGATTCCCTGCCACTGATACCCCGCCCCTGATTCCCCACCTCTGATTCCCCATATCTGATTCCCCGCCTCCTATTCCCCAGCTCTGAATCCCCGCCTCTGATTCCGCGCGTCTGATTACCGGCCTCTGATTCCCCGCCTCTGATTCTCCATCTCTGATTCACAACCTCTGATTCCCCACCTCTGATTGCCCATATCTGATTCCCCGCCTCTGTTTCCCCGCCTCTGATTCCCCAGCTCTGATTAACAATATCTGATTCCCCGCCTCTGTTTCCCCGCCTCTGATTCCCCAGCTCTGATTAACAATATCTGATTCCCCGCCTCTGATTCCCCACCTCTGATTCCCCGCCTCTGATTCGCCAGCTATGATTCCCCGCCTTGATTATCCAGCTCTTATTCCCCGCCTCTGATTCCCCGTGTTTGATTCTCTGCCTCTGATTCCCGGCCTCTGATTGCCCATCTCTGATTCACCGCCTTTGATTCGCCACCTCTGATTCCCCATATCTGATTCCCCGCCTCTGTTTCCCCGCCTCTGACTCCCCGCCTCTGATTCCCCATATCTCATTCCCCGCCTCTGAATCCCCATCTCTGATTCCCGGACTCTGATTCCCCACCTCTGATTCCCGGCCTCTTATTCCCGGCATCTGATTCCGGCCTCTGATCCCCGGCCTCTGATTCCCTGCTTCTGATTCTGATTCCCTGCCTCTGATTCCCCATCTCTGATTGCGCACATCTGATTCCCTGCCTCTGATTCCCCACCTCTGATTCCCCATATCTGATTCCCCGCCTCTGTTTCCCCGCCTCTGATTCCCCGCCTCTGTTTCCCAATATCTAAGTCCCCGCCTCTGATTCCCCAACTCTGATTCCCCACCTCTGATTCTCCAGCTCTGATTCCCCGCCTCTGATTCCCCGCATCTGATTCCCTGCATCTGATTCCAAGCCTCAGATTCCCTGCCTCTTATTCCCAACCTCTGATTCCCCACCTCTGATTTCCCATATCTGATTCCCCGCCTCTGTTTCCCCGCCTCTGATTCCCCGCCTCTGTTTCCCCATATCTGATTCCCGGCCTCTGATTCCCCGCCTCTGATTCCCCGCCTCTGATTCCCTGCCTCTGATTCCCCATCTCCGATTCCGCACATCTGATTCCCTGCCTCTGATTCCCCGCCTCTGATTCCCCACCTCTGATTCCCTGCCTCTGATTCCCAACATCTGATTCCCCACCTCTTATTCCCCATATCTGATTCCCCGCCTGTTTCCCCGCCTCTGACTCCCCTCCTCTGATTCCCCAACTCTAATTCCCCGCCTCTGATTCCCCAGCTCTGATTCCCCGTGTTTGATTCCCTGCCTCTGAATCCCTGCCCTGATTCCCCATCTCTGTTTCACCGCCTTTGATTCGCCACCTCTGATTCCCCATATCTGATTCCCCTCCTCTGTTTCCCCGCCTCTGATTCCCTGCCTCTGATTCCCAACCTCTGATTCCACACCTCTGATTCCCCATCTCAGATTCCTCGCCTCTGTTTCCCCGCCTCTGATTCCCCGCCCCTCTTTCCCCATATCTGATTCCCCGCCTCTGATTCCCCAACTCTGATTCCCCGCCTCTGATTCCCCAGCTCTGATTCCCCGCCTCTGATTCCCCGTGTTTGATTCCCTGCCTCTGATTGCCCGCCTCTGATTCCACATCTCTGATTCACCGCCTTTGATTCGCCACCTCTGATTTACCATATCTGATTCCCCACCTCTGTTTCCCCGCCTCTGATTCCCCGCCTCTGATTCTCCATATCTCATTCTCCGCCTCTGAATCCCCATCTCTGATTCCCGGACACTGATTCCCCACCTCTGATTCCCGGCCTCTTATTCCCAGCATCTGATTCCCGGCCTCTGATTCCCGGCCTCTGATTCCCCGCTTCTGATTCTGATTCCCTGCCTCTGATTCCCCATCTCTGATTCCGCACATCTGATTCCCTGCCTCTGATTCCCCACCTCTGATTCCCCATATCTGATTACCCGCCTCTGTTTCCCCGCCTCTGATTCCACGCCTCTGTTTCCCCATATCTAATTCCGAACCTCTGATGCCCCAACTCTAATTCCCTGCCTCTGATTCCCCGCGTTCTATTCCCTGCCTCTGATTCCCCGCCTGTGATTCCCCATCTCTGATTCACCACCTCTGATTCCCCACCTCTGATTCCCCATATCTGATTCCCCGCCTCTGTTTCCCAACCTCTGATTCCACACCTCTGATTCCCCATATCTGATTCCCCGCCTCTGTTTCCCCGCCTCTGATTCCCGGCCCCTGTTTCCCCATATCTGATTCCCCGCCACTTATTCCCCAACTCAGATTCCCCGCCTCTGATTCCCCAGCTCTGATTCCCCGCCTCTGATTCCCTGTGTTTGATTCCCTGCCTCTGATTCCCCGCCTCTGATTCCCCATCTCTGATTCACTGCCTTTGATTCGCCACCTCTGATTCCCCATATCTGATTCCCCACCACTGTTTCCACGCCTCAAATTCCCCGCCTCTGATTCTCCATATCTCATTCCCCGCCTTTGAATCCCCATCTCTGATTCCCGGACTCTGATTCCCCACCTCTGATTCCCGGCCTCTTATTCCCAGCATCTGATTCCTGGCCTCTGATTCCCCATATCTGATTCCCCGCTTCTGATTCTGATTCCCTGCCTCTGATTCCCCATCTCTGATTCCGCACATCTGATTCCCTGCCTCTGATTCCCCACCTCTGATTCCCCATATCTGAATCCCCGCCTCTGTTTCCCCACCTCTGATTCCCCGCCTCTGTTTCCCCATATCTAATTCCCAACCTCTGATGCCCCAACTCTGATTCCCTGCCTCTGATTCCCCGCGTTCTATTCCCTGCCTCTGATTCCCCGCCTGTGATTCCCCATCTCTGATTCACCACCTCTGATTCCCCACCTCTGATTCCCCATATCTAATTCCTCGCCTCTGTTTTCCCGCCTCTGATTCCCCGCCTCTGTTTCCCCATATCTGATTCCCCGCCTCTGAATCCCCAACTCTGATTCCCTGCCTCTGATTCCCCAGCTCTGATTCCCCACCTTTGATTCCCCCCGTCTGATTCCCAGCCTCTGAATCCCCGTGTCTGATTTCCTGCCTCTGATTCACCGCCTCTGATTCCCCATCTCTGACTCACCGCCTCTGATTCCCCACCTCTGATTCCCCATCTCTGATTCCGCACATCTGATTCCCTGCCTCTGATTCCCCGACTCTGATTCCCCAGCTCTGATTCCCCGCCTCTGATTCCCCAACTCTGATTCCCCGCCTCTGATTCCCCAGCTCTGATTCACCACCTTTGATTCGCCACCTCTGATTCCCCATATCTGATTCCCCGCCTCTGTTTCCCCGCCTCTGATTCCCCGCCTCTGATTCCCCATATCTCATTCCCCGACTCTGAATCCCCATCTCTGATTCCCGGACTCTGATTCCCCACCTCTGATTCCCGGCCTCTTATTCCCGTCATCTAATTCCGGCCTCTGATTCCCGGCCTCTGATTCCCTGCTTCTGATTCTGATTCCCTGCCTCTGATTCCCCATCTCTGATTGCGCACATCTGATTCCCTGCCTCTGATTCCCCACCTCTGATTCCCCATGTCTGATTTCCCGCCTCTGTTTCCCCGCCTCTGATTCCCCGCCTCTGTTTCCCAATATCTAAGACCCGCCTCTGATTCCCCAACTCTGATTCCCCACCTCTGATTCTCCAGCTATGATTCCCCGCCTCTGATTCCCCGCATCTGATTCCCTGCATCTGATTCCAAGCCTCTGATTCCCTGCATCTGATTCCCAACCTCTGATTCCCCACCTCTGATTCCCCATTTCTGATTCCCCGCATCTGATTCCCTGCATCTGATTCCAAGCCTCTGATTCCCTGCCTCTGATTCTCAACCTCTGATTCCCCACCTCTGATTCCCCATATCTGATTCCCCGCCTCTGTTTCCCCGCCTCTGATTCCCCGCCTCTGTTTCCCCATATCTAATTCCCAACCTCTGATGCCCCAACTCTGATTCCCTGCCTCTGATTCCCCGCGTTCTATTCCCTGCCTCTGATTCCACGCCTGTGATTCCCCATCTCTGATTCACCACCTCTGATTCCCCACCTCTGATTCCCCATATCTAATTCCCCGCCTCTGAATCCCCAACTCTGATTCCCTGCCTCTGATTCCCTGCTTCTGATTCTGATTCCCCACCTCTGATTCCCCATCTCTGATTCCGCACATCTAATTCCCTGCCTCTGATTCCCCATCTCTGATTCCCCATATCTGATTCCCCGCCTTCTGTTCCCCGCCTCTGATTCCCCGCCTCTGTTTCCCCATATCTAAGTCCCCGACTCTGATTCCCCAACTTTGATTCCCCACCTCTGATTCCCCAGCTCTGATTCCCCGCCTCTGATTCCCCGCATCTGATTCCATGCATATGATTCCCAGCCTCTGATTCCCTGCCTCTGATTCCCAAACTCTGATTCCCCACCTCTGATTCCCCATATCTGATTCCCCGCCTCTGTTTCCCCGCCTCTGATTCCCCTCCTCTGTTTCCCCATATCTGATCCCCGCCTCTATTTGCCCGCCTCTGTTTCCCCGCCTCTTTTTCCCCATATCTGATTCCCCGCCTCTGAATCCCCAACTCTGATTCCCTGCCTCTAATTTCCCAGCTCTGATTCCCCGCATCTGATTCCCCGTTTCTGATTTCCTGCCTCTGATTCTCCGCCTCTGATTACCCATGTCTGATTCACCGCCTCGGATTCCCCACCTCTGATTCCCCATCTCTGATTCGGCACATCTGATTCCCTGCCTCTGATTCCCCGCCTCTGATTCACTGACTCTGATTCCCCAGCTCTGATTCTCCGCCTCTGATTCCCCGCGTCTTATTCCCTGCTTCTGATTCTGATTCCCTGCCTCTGATTCCCCATATCTGATTCCCCGCCTCTGTTTCCCCACCTCTGATTCCCCGCCTCTGTTTCACCATATCTGATTCCCCGCCTCTATTTGCCCACCTCTGATTCCCCACCTCAGTTTCCCCATATCTGATTCCCCGCCTCTGAATCCCCAACTCTGATTCCCTGCATCTAATTCCCCAGCTCTGATTCCCCGCCTCTGATTCCCCGTGTCTGATTTCCTGCCTCTGCTTCCCCGCCTCTGATTACCCATGTCTGATTCACCGCCTCTGATTCCCCACCTCTGATTCCCCATCTCTGATTCCGCACATCCCATTCCCTGCCTCTGATTCCCCGCCTCTGATTCCCCGCCTCAGATTCCCCGTGTCTGATTTCCTGCCTCTGATTCCCCGCCTCTGATTACCCATGTCTGATTCACCACCTCTGATTCCCCACCTCTGATTCCCCATCTCTGATTCCGCACATCCGATTCCCTGCTTCTGATTCCCCGCCTCTGATTCACAGCCTCTGATTCCCCAGCTCTGACTCCCCGCCTCAGATTCCCCGCGTCTTATTCCCTGCTTCTGATTCTGATTCCCTGCCTCTGATTCCCCATCTCTGATACCGCACATCTGATTCCCTGCCTCTGATTCCCCACCTCTGATTCCCCATATCTGATTCCCCGCCTCTGTTTCCCCGCCTCTGATTCCCCGCCTCTGTTTCCCCATATCTAAGTCCCCGCCTCTAATTCCCCAACTCTGATTCCCCACCTCTGATTCCCCAGCTCTGATTCCCCACCTCTGATTCCCCATATCTGATTCCCCGCCTCTGAATCCCCAACTCTGATTCCCTGCATCTAATTCCCCAGCTCTGATTCCCCACCTCTGATTCCCCGTGTCTGATTTCCTGCCTCTGATTCCCCGCCTCTGATTACCCATGTCTGATTCACCGCCTCTGATTCCCCACCTCTGATTCCCCATCTCTGATTCCGCACATCCGATTCCCTGCCTCTGATTCCCCGCCTCTGATACACCGCCTCTGATTCCCGGCCTCTGATTTCCCGCCTCTGATTCCCTGCCACTGATACCCCGCCCCTGATTCCCCACCTCTGATTCCCCATATCTGATTCCCCTCCTCTTTTTCCCCGCCTCTGATTCCCCACCTCTGATTCCCCATGTCTGATTTCCCGCCTCTGTTTCCCCGCCTCTGATTCCCCGCCTCTGTTTCCCAATATCTAAGACCCGCCTCTGATTCCCCAACTCTGATTCCCCACCTCTGATTCTCCAGCTATTATTCCCCGCCTCTGATTCCCCGCATCTGATTCCCTGCATCTGATTCCAAGCCTCTGATTCCCTGCATCTGATTCCCAACCTCTGATTCCCCACCTCTGATTCCCCATTTCTGATTCCCCGCATCTGATTCCCTGCATCTGATTCCAAGCCTCTGATTCCCTGCCTCTGATTCTCAACCTCTGATTCCCCACCTCTGATTCCCCATATCTGATTCCCCGCCTCTGTTTCCCCGCCTCTGTTTCCCCATATCTAATTCCCAACCTCTGATGCCCCAACTCTGATTCCCTGCCTCTGATTCCCCGCGTTCTATTCCCTGCCTCTGATTCCACGCCTGTGATTCCCCATCTCTGATTCACCACCTCTGATTCCCCACCTCTGATTCCCCATATCTAATTCCCCGCCTCTGAATCCCCAACTCTGATTCCCTGCCTCTGATTCCCTGCTTCTGATTCTGATTCCCCACCTCTGATTCCCCATCTCTGATTCCGCACATCTAATTCCCTGCCTCTGATTCCCCATCTCTGATTCCCCATATCTGATTCCCCGCCTTCTGTTCCCCGCCTCTGATTCCCCGCCTCTGATTCCCCGCATCTGATTCCCTGCATCTGATTCCAAGCCTCTGATCCCCTGCCTCTGATTCCCCGCCTCTGTTTCACCATATCTGATTCCCCGCCTCTATTTGCCCACCTCTGATTCCCCACCTCAGTTTCCCCATATCTGATTCCCCGCCTCTGAATCCCCAACTCTGATTCCCTGCATCTAATTCCCCAGCTCTGATTCCCCGCCTCTGATTCCCCGTGTCTGATTTCCTGCCTCTGATTCCCCGCCTCTGATTACCCATGTCTGATTCACCGCCTCTGATTCCCCACCTCTGATTCCCCATCTCTGATTCACCACCTCTGATTCCCCACCTCTGATTCCCCATATCTAATTCCCCGCCTCTGAATCCCCAACTCTGATTCCCTGCCTCTGATTCCCTGCTTCTGATTCTGATTCCCCACCTCTGATTCCCCATCTCTGATTCCGCACATCTAATTCCCTGCCTCTGATTCCCCATCTCTGATTCCCCATATCTGATTCCCCGCCTTCTGTTCCCCGCCTCTGATTCCCCGCCTCTGTTTCCCCATATCTAAGTCCCCGACTCTGATTCCCCAACTTTGATTCCCCACCTCTGATTCCCCAGCTCTGATTCCCCGCCTCTGATTCCCCGCATCTGATTCCATGCATATGATTCCCAGCCTCTGATTCCCTGCCTCTGATTCCCAAACTCTGATTCCCCACCTCTGATTCCCCATATCTGATTCCCCGCCTCTGTTTCCCCGCCTCTGATTCCCCTCCTCTGTTTCCCCATATCTGATCCCCGCCTCTATTTGCCCGCCTCTGTTTCCCCGCCTCTTTTTCCCCATATCTGATTCCCCGCCTCTGAATCCCCAACTCTGATTCCCTGCCTCTAATTTCCCAGCTCTGATTCCCCGCATCTGATTCCCCGTTTCTGATTTCCTGCCTCTGATTCTCCGCCTCTGATTACCCATGTCTGATTCACCGCCTCGGATTCCCCACCTCTGATTCCCCATCTCTGATTCGGCACATCTGATTCCCTGCCTCTGATTCCCCGCCTCTGATTCACTGACTCTGATTCCCCAGCTCTGATTCTCCGCCTCTGATTCCCCGCGTCTTATTCCCTGCTTCTGATTCTGATTCCCTGCCTCTGATTCCCCATATCTGATTCCCCGCCTCTGTTTCCCCACCTCTGATTCCCCGCCTCTGTTTCACCATATCTGATTCCCCGCCTCTATTTGCCCACCTCTGATTCCCCACCTCAGTTTCCCCATATCTGATTCCCCGCCTCTGAATCCCCAACTCTGATTCCCTGCATCTAATTCCCCAGCTCTGATTCCCCGCCTCTGATTCCCCGTGTCTGATTTCCTGCCTCTGATTCCCCGCCTCTGATTACCCATGTCTGATTCACCGCCTCTGATTCCCCACCTCTGATTCCCCATCTCTGATTCCGCACATCCCATTCCCTGCCTCTGATTCCCCGCCTCTGATTCCCCGCCTCAGATTCCCCGTGTCTGATTTCCTGCCTCTGATTCCCCGCCTCTGATTACCCATGTCTGATTCACCACCTCTGATTCCCCACCTCTGATTCCCCATCTCTGATTCCGCACATCCGATTCCCTGCTTCTGATTCCCCGCCTCTGATTCACAGCCTCTGATTCCCCAGCTCTGACTCCCCGCCTCAGATTCCCCGCGTCTTATTCCCTGCTTCTGATTCTGATTCCCTGCCTCTGATTCCCCATCTCTGATACCGCACATCTGATTCCCTGCCTCTGATTCCCCACCTCTGATTCCCCATATCTGATTCCCCGCCTCTGTTTCCCCGCCTCTGATTCCCCGCCTCTGTTTCCCCATATCTAAGTCCCCGCCTCTGATTCCCCAACTCTGATTCCCCACCTCTGATTCCCCAGCTCTGATTCCCCACCTCTGATTCCCCATATCTGATTCCCCGCCTCTGAATCCCCAACTCTGATTCCCTGCATCTAATTCCCCAGCTCTGATTCCCCACCTCTGATTCCCCGTGTCTGATTTCCTGCCTCTGATTCCCCGCCTCTGATTACCCATGTCTGATTCACCGCCTCTGATTCCCCACCTCTGATTCCCCATCTCTGATTCCGCACATCCGATTCCCTGCCTCTGATTCCCCGCCTCTGATACACCGCCTCTGATTCCCGGCCTCTGATTTCCCGCCTCTGATTCCCTGCCACTGATACCCCGCCCCTGATTCCCCACCTCTGATTCCCCATATCTGATTCCCCTCCTCTTTTTCCCCGCCTCTGATTCCCCGCCTCTGATTCCCCATATCTGATTCCCCGCCTCTGATTCCCCAACTCTGATTCCCCGCCTCCTATTCCCCAGCTCTGAATCCCCGCCTCTGATTCCGCGCGTCTGATTACCGGCCTCTGATTCCCCGCCTCTGATTCTCCATCTCTGATTCACAACCTCTGATTCCCCACCTCTGATTGCCCATATCTGATTCCCCGCCTCTGTTTCCCCGCCTCTGATTCCCCAGCTCTGATTAACAATATCTGATTCCCCGCCTCTGTTTCCCCGCCTCTGATTCCCCAGCTCTGATTAACAATATCTGATTCCCCGCCTCTGATTCCCCACCTCTGATTCCCCGCCTCTGATTCGCCAGCTATGATTCCCCGCCTTGATTATCCAGCTCTTATTCCCCGCCTCTGATTCCCCGTGTTTGATTCTCTGCCTCTGATTCCCGGCCTCTGATTGCCCATCTCTGATTCACCGCCTTTGATTCGCCACCTCTGATTCCCCATATCTGATTCCCCGCCTCTGTTTCCCCGCCTCTGACTCCCCGCCTCTGATTCCCCATATCTCATTCCCCGCCTCTGAATCCCCATCTCTGATTCCCGGACTCTGATTCCCCACCTCTGATTCCCGGCCTCTTATTCCCGGCATCTGATTCCGGCCTCTGATCCCCGGCCTCTGATTCCCTGCTTCTGATTCTGATTCCCTGCCTCTGATTCCCCATCTCTGATTGCGCGCATCTGATTCCCTGCCTCTGATTCCCCACCTCTGATTCCCCATATCTGATTCCCCGCCTCTGTTTCCCCGCCTCTGATTCCCCGCCTCTGTTTCCCAATATCTAAGTCCCCGCCTCTGATTCCCCAACTCTGATTCCCCACCTCTGATTCCCCAGCTCTGATTCCCCACCTCTGATTCCCCATATCTGATTCCCCGCCTCTGAATCCCCAACTCTGATTCCCTGCATCTAATTCCCCAGCTCTGATTCCCCACCTCTGATTCCCCGTGTCTGATTTCCTGCCTCTGATTCCCCGCCTCTGATTACCCATGTCTGATTCACCGCCTCTGATTCCCCACCTCTGATTCCCCATCTCTGATTCCGCACATCCGATTCCCTGCCTCTGATTCCCCGCCTCTGATACACCGCCTCTGATTCCCGGCCTCTGATTTCCCGCCTCTGATTCCCTGCCACTGATACCCCGCCCCTGATTCCCCACCTCTGATTCCCCATATCTGATTCCCCTCCTCTTTTTCCCCGCCTCTGATTCCCCGCCTCTGATTCCCCATATCTGATTCCCCGCCTCTGATTCCCCAACTCTGATTCCCCGCCTCCTATTCCCCAGCTCTGAATCCCCGCCTCTGATTCCGCGCGTCTGATTACCGGCCTCTGATTCCCCGCCTCTGATTCTCCATCTCTGATTCACAACCTCTGATTCCCCACCTCTGATTGCCCATATCTGATTCCCCGCCTCTGTTTCCCCGCCTCTGATTCCCCAGCTCTGATTAACAATATCTGATTCCCCGCCTCTGTTTCCCCGCCTCTGATTCCCCAGCTCTGATTAACAATATCTGATTCCCCGCCTCTGATTCCCCACCTCTGATTCCCCGCCTCTGATTCGCCAGCTATGATTCCCCGCCTTGATTATCCAGCTCTTATTCCCCGCCTCTGATTCCCCGTGTTTGATTCTCTGCCTCTGATTCCCGGCCTCTGATTGCCCATCTCTGATTCACCGCCTTTGATTCGCCACCTCTGATTCCCCATATCTGATTCCCCGCCTCTGTTTCCCCGCCTCTGACTCCCCGCCTCTGATTCCCCATATCTCATTCCCCGCCTCTGAATCCCCATCTCTGATTCCCGGACTCTGATTCCCCACCTCTGATTCCCCATATCTGATTCCCCGCCTCTGTTTCCCCGCCTCTGATTCCCCGCCTCTGTTTCCCAATATCTAAGTCCCCGCCTCTGATTCCCCAACTCTGATTCCCCACCTCTGATTCTCCAGCTCTGATTCCCCGCCTCTGATTCCCCGCATCTGATTCCCTGCATCTGATTCCAAGCCTCTGATTCCCTGCCTCTTATTCCCAACCTCTGATTCCCCACCTCTGATTTCCCATATCTGATTCCCCGCCTCTGTTTACCCGCCTCTGATTCCCCGCCTCTGTTTCCCCATATCTGATTCCCGGCCTCTGATTCCCCGCCTCTGATTCCCCGCCTCTGATTCCCTGCCTCTGATTCCCCATCTCCGATTCCGCACATCTGATTCCCTGCCTCTGATTCCCCGCCTCTGATTCCCCACCTCTGATTCCCTGCCTCTGATTCCCAACATCTGATTCCCCACCTCTTATTCCCCATATCTGATTCCCCGCCTGTTTCCCCGCCTCTGACTCCCCTCCTCTGATTCCCCAACTCTAATTCCCCGCCTCTGATTCCCCAGCTCTGATTCCCCGTGTTTGATTCCCTGCCTCTGAATCCCTGCCCTGATTCCCCATCTCTGTTTCACCGCCTTTGATTCGCCACCTCTGATTCCCCATATCTGATTCCCCTCCTCTGTTTCCCCGCCTCTGATTCCCTGCCTCTGATTCCCAACCTCTGATTCCACACCTCTGATTCCCCATCTCAGATTCCTCGCCTCTGTTTCCCCGCCTCTGATTCCCCGCCCCTCTTTCCCCATATCTGATTCCCCGCCTCTGATTCCCCAACTCTGATTCCCCGCCTCTGATTCCCCAGCTCTGATTCCCCGCCTCTGATTCCCCGTGTTTGATTCCCTGCCTCTGATTGCCCGCCTCTGATTCCACATCTCTGATTCACCGCCTTTGATTCGCCACCTCTGATTTACCATATCTGATTCCCCACCTCTGTTTCCCCGCCTCTGATTCCCCGCCTCTGATTCTCCATATCTCATTCTCCGCCTCTGAATCCCCATCTCTGATTCCCGGACACTGATTCCCCACCTCTGATTCCCGGCCTCTTATTCCCAGCATCTGATTCCCGGCCTCTGATTCCCGGCCTCTGATTCCCCGCTTCTGATTCTGATTCCCTGCCTCTGATTCCCCATCTCTGATTCCGCACATCTGATTCCCTGCCTCTGATTCCCCACCTCTGATTCCCCATATCTGATTCCCCGCCTCTGTTTCCCCGCCTCTGATTCCACGCCTCTGTTTCCCCATATCTAATTCCGAACCTCTGATGCCCCAACTCTAATTCCCTGCCTCTGATTCCCCGCGTTCTATTCCCTGCCTCTGATTCCCCGCCTGTGATTCCCCATCTCTGATTCACCACCTCTGATTCCCCACCTCTGATTCCCCATATCTGATTCCCCGCCTCTGTTTCCCAACCTCTGATTCCACACCTCTGATTCCCCATATCTGATTCCCCGCCTCTGTTTCCCCGCCTCTGATTCCCGGCCCCTGTTTCCCCATATCTGATTCCCCGCCACTTATTCCCCAACTCAGATTCCCCGCCTCTGATTCCCCAGCTCTGATTCCCCGCCTCTGATTCCCTGTGTTTGATTCCCTGCCTCTGATTCCCCGCCTCTGATTCCCCATCTCTGATTCACTGCCTTTGATTCGCCACCTCTGATTCCCCATATCTGATTCCCCACCACTGTTTCCACGCCTCAAATTCCCCGCCTCTGATTCTCCATATCTCATTCCCCGCCTTTGAATCCCCATCTCTGATTCCCGGACTCTGATTCCCCACCTCTGATTCCCGGCCTCTTATTCCCAGCATCTGATTCCTGGCCTCTGATTCCCCATATCTGATTCCCCGCTTCTGATTCTGATTCCCTGCCTCTAATTCCCCATCTCTGATTCCGCACATCTGATTCCCTGCCTCTGATTCCCCACCTCTGATTCCCCATATCTGAATCCCCGCCTCTGTTTCCCCACCTCTGATTCCCCGCCTCTGTTTCCCCATATCTAATTCCCAACCTCTGATGCCCCAACTCTGATTCCCTGCCTCTGATTCCCCGCGTTCTATTCCCTGCCTCTGATTCCCCGCCTGTGATTCCCCATCTCTGATTCACCACCTCTGATTCCCCACCTCTGATTCCCCATATCTAATTCCTCGCCTCTGTTTTCCCGCCTCTGATTCCCCGCCTCTGTTTCCCCATATCTGATTCCCCGCCTCTGAATCCCCAACTCTGATTCCCTGCCTCTGATTCCCCAGCTCTGATTCCCCACCTTTGATTCCCCCCGTCTGATTCCCAGCCTCTGAATCCCCGTGTCTGATTTCCTGCCTCTGATTCACCGCCTCTGATTCCCCATCTCTGACTCACCGCCTCTGATTCCCCACCTCTGATTCCCCATCTCTGATTCCGCACATCTGATTCCCTGCCTCTGATTCCCCGACTCTGATTCCCCAGCTCTGATTCCCCGCCTCTGATTCCCCAACTCTGATTCCCCGCCTCTGATTCCCCAGCTCTGATTCACCGCCTTTGATTCGCCACCTCTGATTCCCCATATCTGATTCCCCGCCTCTGTTTCCCCGCCTCTGATTCCCCGCCTCTGATTCCCCATATCTCATTCCCCGACTCTGAATCCCCATCTCTGATTCCCGGACTCTGATTCCCCACCTCTGATTCCCGGCCTCTTATTCCCGTCATCTAATTCCGGCCTCTGATTCCCGGCCTCTGATTCCCTGCTTCTGATTCTGATTCCCTGCCTCTGATTCCCCATCTCTGATTGCGCACATCTGATTCCCTGCCTCTGATTCCCCACCTCTGATTCCCCATATCTGATTTCCCGCCTCTGTTTCCCCGCCTCTGATTCCCCGCCTCTGTTTCCCAATATCTAAGACCCGCCTCTGATTCCCCAACTCTGATTCCCCACCTCTGATTCTCCAGCTATGATTCCCCGCCTCTGATTCCCCGCATCTGATTCCCTGCATCTGATTCCAAGCCTCTGATTCCCTGCATCTGATTCCCAACCTCTGATTCCCCACCTCTGATTCCCCATTTCTGATTCCCCGCATCTGATTCCCTGCATCTGATTCCAAGCCTCCGATTCCCTGCCTCTGATTCCCAACCTCTGATTCCCCACCTCTGATTCCCCATATCTGATTCCCCGCCTCTGTTTCCCCGCCTCTGATTCCCCGCCTCTGTTTCCCCATATCTAATTCCCAACCTCTGATGCCCCAACTCTGAATCCCTGCCTCTGATTCCCCGCGTTCTATTCCCTGCCTCTGATTCCACGCCTGTGATTCCCCATCTCTGATTCACCACCTCTGATTCCCCACCTCTGATTCCCCATATCTAATTCCCCGCCTCTGAATCCCCAACTCTGATTCCCTGCCTCTGATTCCCTGCTTCTGATTCTGATTCCCCACCTCTGATTCCCCATCTCTGATTCCGCACATCTAATTCCCTGCCTCTGATTCCCCATCTCTGATTCCCCATATCTGATTCCCCGCCTTCTGTTCCCCGCCTCTGATTCCCCGCCTCTGTTTCCCCATATCTAAGTCCCCGACTCTGATTCCCCAACTTTGATTCCCCACCTCTGATTCCCCAGCTCTGATTCCCCGCCTCTGATTCCCCGCATCTGATTCCATGCATATGATTCCCAGCCTCTGATTCCCTGCCTCTGATTCCCAAACTCTGATTCCCCACCTCTGATTCCCCATATCTGATTCCCCGCCTCTGTTTCCCCGCCTCTGATTCCCCTCCTCTGTTTCCCCATATCTGATCCCCGCCTCTATTTGCCCGCCTCTGTTTCCCCGCCTCTTTTTCCCCATATCTGATTCCCCGCCTCTGAATCCCCAACTCTGATTCCCTGCCTCTAATTTCCCAGCTCTGATTCCCCGCATCTGATTCCCCGTTTCTGATTTCCTGCCTCTGATTCTCCGCCTCTGATTACCCATGTCTGATTCACCGCCTCGGATTCCCCACCTCTGATTCCCCATCTCTGATTCGGCACATCTGATTCCCTGCCTCTGATTCCCCGCCTCTGATTCACTGACTCTGATTCCCCAGCTCTGATTCCTCGCCTCTGATTCCCCGCGTCTTATTCCCTGCTTCTGATTCTGATTCCCTGCCTCTGATTCCCCATCTCTGATTCCGCACATCTGATTCCCTGCCTCTGATACCCCACCTCTGATTCCCCATATCTGATTCCCCGCCTCTGTTTCCCCTTCTCTGATTCCCCGCCTCTGTTTCCCCATATCTAAGTCCCCGCCTCTGATTCCCCAACTCTGATTCCCCACCTCTGATTCCCCAGCTCTGATTCCCCGCCTCTGATTCCCCGCATCTGATTCCCTGCATCTGATACCCAGCCTCTGATTTCCTGCCTGTGATTCCCAAACTCTGATTCCCCACCTCTGATTCCCCATATCTGATTCCCCGCCTCTGTTTCCCCGCCTCTGATTCCCCGCCTCTGTTTCCCGATATCTGATTCCCCGCCTCTATTTGCCCACCTATGATTCCCCACCTCAGTTTCCCCATATCTGATTCCCCGCCTCTGAATCCCCAACTCTGATTCCCTGCATCTAATTCCCCAGCTCTGATTCCCCGCCTCTGATTCCCCGTGTCTGATTTCCTGCCTCTGATTACCCGCCTCTGTTTACCCATGTCTGATTCACCGCCTCTGATTCCCCACCTCTGATTCCCCATCTCTGATTCCGCACATCCCATTCCCTGCCTCTGATTCCCCGCCTCTGATTCCCCGCCTCAGATTCCCCGTGTCTGATTTCCTGCCTCTGATTCCCCGCCTCTGATTACCCATGTCTGATTCACCGCCTCTGATTCCCCACCTCTGATTCCCCATCTCTGATTCCGCACATCCCATTCCCTGCCTCTGATTCCCCGCCTCTGATTCCCCGCCTCAGATTCCCCGTGTCCGATTCCCTGCCTCTGATTCCCCGCCTCTGATACACCGCCTCTGATTCCCGGCCTCTGATTTCCCGCCTCTGATTCCCTGCCACTGATACCCCGCCCCTGATTCCCCACCTCTGATTCCCCATATCTGATTCCCCTCCTCTTTTTCCCCGCCTCTGATTCCCCGCCTCTGATTCCCCATATCTGATTCCCCGCCTCTGATTCCCCAACTCTGATTCCCCGCCTCCTATTCCCCAGCTCTGAATCCCCGCCTCTGATTCCGCGCGTCTGATTACCGGCCTCTGATTCCCCGCCTCTGATTCTCCATCTCTGATTCACAACCTCTGATTCCCCACCTCTGATTGCCCATATCTGATTCCCCGCCTCTGTTTCCCCGCCTCTGATTCCCCAGCTCTGATTAACAATATCTGATTCCCCGCCTCTGTTTCCCCGCCTCTGATTCCCCAGCTCTGATTAACAATATCTGATTCCCCGCCTCTGATTCCCCACCTCTGATTCCCCGCCTCTGATTCGCCAGCTATGATTCCCCGCCTTGATTATCCAGCTCTTATTCCCCGCCTCTGATTCCCCGTGTTTGATTCTCTGCCTCTGATTCCCGGCCTCTGATTGCCCATCTCTGATTCACCGCCTTTGATTCGCCACCTCTGATTCCCCATATCTGATTCCCCGCCTCTGTTTCCCCGCCTCTGACTCCCCGCCTCTGATTCCCCATATCTCATTCCCCGCCTCTGAATCCCCATCTCTGATTCCCGGACTCTGATTCCCCACCTCTGATTCCCGGCCTCTTATTCCCGGCATCTGATTCCGGCCTCTGATCCCCGGCCTCTGATTCCCTGCTTCTGATTCTGATTCCCTGCCTCTGATTCCCCATCTCTGATTGCGCACATCTGATTCCCTGCCTCTGATTCCCCACCTCTGATTCCCCATATCTGATTCCCCGCCTCTGTTTCCCCGCCTCTGATTCCCCGCCTCTGTTTCCCAATATCTAAGTCCCCGCCTCTGATTCCCCAACTCTGATTCCCCACCTCTGATTCCCCAGCTCTGATTCCCCACCTCTGATTCCCCATATCTGATTCCCCGCCTCTGAATCCCCAACTCTGATTCCCTGCATCTAATTCCCCAGCTCTGATTCCCCACCTCTGATTCCCCGTGTCTGATTTCCTGCCTCTGATTCCCCGCCTCTGATTACCCATGTCTGATTCACCGCCTCTGATTCCCCACCTCTGATTCCCCATCTCTGATTCCGCACATCCGATTCCCTGCCTCTGATTCCCCGCCTCTGATACACCGCCTCTGATTCCCGGCCTCTGATTTCCCGCCTCTGATTCCCTGCCACTGATACCCCGCCCCTGATTCCCCACCTCTGATTCCCCATATCTGATTCCCCTCCTCTTTTTCCCCGCCTCTGATTCCCCGCCTCTGATTCCCCATATCTGATTCCCCGCCTCTGACTCCCCTCCTCTGATTCCCCAACTCTAATTCCCCGCCTCTGATTCCCCAGCTCTGATTCCCCGTGTTTGATTCCCTGCCTCTGAATCCCTGCCCTGATTCCCCATCTCTGTTTCACCGCCTTTGATTCGCCACCTCTGATTCCCCATATCTGATTCCCCTCCTCTGTTTCCCCGCCTCTGATTCCCTGCCTCTGATTCCCAACCTCTGATTCCACACCTCTGATTCCCCATCTCAGATTCCTCGCCTCTGTTTCCCCGCCTCTGATTCCCCGCCCCTCTTTCCCCATATCTGATTCCCCGCCTCTGATTCCCCAACTCTGATTCCCCGCCTCTGATTCCCCAGCTCTGATTCCCCGCCTCTGATTCCCCGTGTTTGATTCCCTGCCTCTGATTGCCCGCCTCTGATTCCACATCTCTGATTCACCGCCTTTGATTCGCCACCTCTGATTTACCATATCTGATTCCCCACCTCTGTTTCCCCGCCTCTGATTCCCCGCCTCTGATTCTCCATATCTCATTCTCCGCCTCTGAATCCCCATCTCTGATTCCCGGACACTGATTCCCCACCTCTGATTCCCGGCCTCTTATTCCCAGCATCTGATTCCCGGCCTCTGATTCCCGGCCTCTGATTCCCCGCTTCTGATTCTGATTCCCTGCCTCTGATTCCCCATCTCTGATTCCGCACATCTGATTCCCTGCCTCTGATTCCCCACCTCTGATTCCCCATATCTGATTCCCCGCCTCTGTTTCCCCGCCTCTGATTCCACGCCTCTGTTTCCCCATATCTAATTCCGAACCTCTGATGCCCCAACTCTAATTCCCTGCCTCTGATTCCCCGCGTTCTATTCCCTGCCTCTGATTCCCCGCCTGTGATTCCCCATCTCTGATTCACCACCTCTGATTCCCCACCTCTGATTCCCCATATCTGATTCCCCGCCTCTGTTTCCCAACCTCTGATTCCACACCTCTGATTCCCCATATCTGATTCCCCGCCTCTGTTTCCCCGCCTCTGATTCCCGGCCCCTGTTTCCCCATATCTGATTCCCCGCCACTTATTCCCCAACTCAGATTCCCCGCCTCTGATTCCCCAGCTCTGATTCCCCGCCTCTGATTCCCTGTGTTTGATTCCCTGCCTCTGATTCCCCGCCTCTGATTCCCCATCTCTGATTCACTGCCTTTGATTCGCCACCTCTGATTCCCCATATCTGATTCCCCACCACTGTTTCCACGCCTCAAATTCCCCGCCTCTGATTCTCCATATCTCATTCCCCGCCTTTGAATCCCCATCTCTGATTCCCGGACTCTGATTCCCCACCTCTGATTCCCGGCCTCTTATTCCCAGCATCTGATTCCTGGCCTCTGATTCCCCATATCTGATTCCCCGCTTCTGATTCTGATTCCCTGCCTCTGATTCCCCATCTCTGATTCCGCACATCTGATTCCCTGCCTCTGATTCCCCACCTCTGATTCCCCATATCTGAATCCCCGCCTCTGTTTCCCCACCTCTGATTCCCCGCCTCTGTTTCCCCATATCTAATTCCCAACCTCTGATGCCCCAACTCTGATTCCCTGCCTCTGATTCCCCGCGTTCTATTCCCTGCCTCTGATTCCCCGCCTGTGATTCCCCATCTCTGATTCACCACCTCTGATTCCCCACCTCTGATTCCCCATATCTAATTCCTCGCCTCTGTTTTCCCGCCTCTGATTCCCCGCCTCTGTTTCCCCATATCTGATTCCCCGCCTCTGAATCCCCAACTCTGATTCCCTGCCTCTGATTCCCCAGCTCTGATTCCCCACCTTTGATTCCCCCCGTCTGATTCCCAGCCTCTGAATCCCCGTGTCTGATTTCCTGCCTCTGATTCACCGCCTCTGATTCCCCATCTCTGACTCACCGCCTCTGATTCCCCACCTCTGATTCCCCATCTCTGATTCCGCACATCTGATTCCCTGCCTCTGATTCCCCGACTCTGATTCCCCAGCTCTGATTCCCCGCCTCTGATTCCCCAACTCTGATTCCCCGCCTCTGATTCCCCAGCTCTGATTCACCGCCTTTGATTCGCCACCTCTGATTCCCCATATCTGATTCCCCGCCTCTGTTTCCCCGCCTCTGATTCCCCGCCTCTGATTCCCCATATCTCATTCCCCGACTCTGAATCCCCATCTCTGATTCCCGGACTCTGATTCCCCACCTCTGATTCCCGGCCTCTTATTCCCGTCATCTAATTCCGGCCTCTGATTCCCGGCCTCTGATTCCCTGCTTCTGATTCTGATTCCCTGCCTCTGATTCCCCATCTCTGATTGCGCACATCTGATTCCCTGCCTCTGATTCCCCACCTCTGATTCCCCATGTCTGATTTCCCGCCTCTGTTTCCCCGCCTCTGATTCCCCGCCTCTGTTTCCCAATATCTAAGACCCGCCTCTGATTCCCCAACTCTGATTCCCCACCTCTGATTCTCCAGCTATGATTCCCCGCCTCTGATTCCCCGCATCTGATTCCCTGCATCTGATTCCAAGCCTCTGATTCCCTGCATCTGATTCCCAACCTCTGATTCACCACCTCTGATTCCCCATTTCTGATTCCCCGCATCTGATTCCCTGCATCTGATTCCAAGCCTCTGATTCCCTGCCTCTGATTCTCAACCTCTGATTCCCCACCTCTGATTCCCCATATCTGATTCCCCGCCTCTGTTTCCCCGCCTCTGATTCCCCGCCTCTGTTTCCCCATATCTAATTCCCAACCTCTGATGCCCCAACTCTGATTCCCTGCCTCTGATTCCCCGCGTTCTATTCCCTGCCTCTGATTCCACGCCTGTGATTCCCCATCTCTGATTCACCACCTCTGATTCCCCACCTCTGATTCCCCATATCTAATTCCCCGCCTCTGAATCCCCAACTCTGATTCCCTGCCTCTGATTCCCTGCTTCTGATTCTGATTCCCCACCTCTGATTCCCCATCTCTGATTCCGCACATCTAATTCCCTGCCTCTGATTCCCCATCTCTGATTCCCCATATCTGATTCCCCGCCTTCTGTTCCCCGCCTCTGATTCCCCGCCTCTGTTTCCCCATATCTAAGTCCCCGACTCTGATTCCCCAACTTTGATTCCCCACCTCTGATTCCCCAGCTCTGATTCCCCGCCTCTGATTCCCCGCATCTGATTCCATGCATATGATTCCCAGCCTCTGATTCCCTGCCTCTGATTCCCAAACTCTGATTCCCCACCTCTGATTCCCCATATCTGATTCCCCGCCTCTGTTTCCCCGCCTCTGATTCCCCTCCTCTGTTTCCCCATATCTGATCCCCGCCTCTATTTGCCCGCCTCTGTTTCCCCGCCTCTTTTTCCCCATATCTGATTCCCCGCCTCTGAATCCCCAACTCTGATTCCCTGCCTCTAATTTCCCAGCTCTGATTCCCCGCATCTGATTCCCCGTTTCTGATTTCCTGCCTCTGATTCTCCGCCTCTGATTACCCATGTCTGATTCACCGCCTCGGATTCCCCACCTCTGATTCCCCATCTCTGATTCGGCACATCTGATTCCCTGCCTCTGATTCCCCGCCTCTGATTCACTGACTCTGATTCCCCAGCTCTGATTCCCCGCCTCTGATTCCCCGCGTCTTATTCCCTGCTTCTGATTCTGATTCCCTGCCTCTGATTCCCCATATCTGATTCCCCGCCTCTGTTTCCCCACCTCTGATTCCCCGCCTCTGTTTCACCATATCTGATTCCCCGCCTCTATTTGCCCACCTCTGATTCCCCACCTCAGTTTCCCCATATCTGATTCCCCGCCTCTGAATCCCCAACTCTGATTCCCTGCATCTAATTCCCCAGCTCTGATTCCCCGCCTCTGATTCCCCGTGTCTGATTTCCTGCCTCTGATTCCCCGCCTCTGATTACCCATGTCTGATTCACCGCCTCTGATTCCCCACCTCTGATTCCCCATCTCTGATTCCGCACATCCCATTCCCTGCCTCTGATTCCCCGCCTCTGATTCCCGGCCTCAGATTCCCCGTGTCTGATTTCCTGCCTCTGATTCCCCGCCTCTGATTACCCATGTCTGATTCACCACCTCTGATTCCCCACCTCTGATTCCCCATCTCTGATTCCGCACATCCGATTCCCTGCTTCTGATTCCCCGCCTCTGATTCACAGCCTCTGATTCCCCAGCTCTGACTCCCCGCCTCAGATTCCCCGCGTCTTATTCCCTGCTTCTGATTCTGATTCCCTGCCTCTGATTCCCCATCTCTGATACCGCACATCTGATTCCCTGCCTCTGATTCCCCACCTCTGATTCCCCATATCTGATTCCCCGCCTCTGTTTCCCCGCCTCTGATTCCCCGCCTCTGTTTCCCCATATCTAAGTCCCCGCCTCTGATTCCCCAACTCTGATTCCCCACCTCTGATTCCCCAGCTCTGATTCCCCACCTCTGATTCCCCATATCTGATTCCCCGCCTCTGAATCCCCAACTCTGATTCCCTGCATCTAATTCCCCAGCTCTGATTCCCCACCTCTGATTCCCCGTGTCTGATTTCCTGCCTCTGATTCCCCGCCTCTGATTACCCATGTCTGATTCCCCAGCTCTGATTAACAATATCTGATTCCCCGCCTCTGTTTCCCCGCCTCTGATTCCCCAGCTCTGATTAACAATATCTGATTCCCCGCCTCTGATTCCCCACCTCTGATTCCCCGCCTCTGATTCGCCAGCTATGATTCCCCGCCTTGATTATCCAGCTCTTATTCCCCGCCTCTGATTCCCCGTGTTTGATTCTCTGCCTCTGATTCCCGGCCTCTGATTGCCCATCTCTGATTCCCCGTGTCTGATTTCCTGCCTCTGATTCCCCGCCTCTGTTTCCCCGCCTCTGATTCCCCAGCTCTGATTAACAATATCTGATTCCCCGCCTCTGTTTCCCCGCCTCTGATTCCCCAGCTCTGATTAACAATATCTGATTCCCCGCCTCTGATTCCCCACCTCTGATTCCCCGCCTCTGATTCGCCAGCTATGATTCCCCGCCTTGATTATCCAGCTCTTATTCCCCGCCTCTGATTCCCCGTGTTTGATTCTCTGCCTCTGATTCCCGGCCTCTGATTGCCCATCTCTGATTCACCGCCTTTGATTCGCCACCTCTGATTCCCCATATCTGATTCCCCGCCTCTGTTTCCCCGCCTCTGACTCCCCGCCTCTGATTCCCCATATCTCATTCCCCGCCTCTGAATCCCCATCTCTGATTCCCGGACTCTGATTCCCCACCTCTGATTCCCGGCCTCTTATTCCCGGCATCTGATTCCCTGCCTCTGATTCCCAACCTCTGATTCCCCACCTCTGATTCCCCATATCTGATTCCCCGCCTCTGTTTCCCCGCCTCAAATTCCCCTCCTCTGTTTCCCCATATCTAAGTCCCCGACTCTGATTCCCCAACTTTGATTCCCCACCTCTGATTCCCCAGCTCTGATTCCCCGCCTCTGATTCCCCGCATCTGATTCCATGCATCTGATTCCCCAACTCTGATTCCCTGCCTCTAAGTTCCCAGCTCTAATTCCCCGCCTCTGATTCCCCGTGTCTGATTTCCTGCCTCTGATTCCCCGCCTCTGATTACCCATGTCTATTTCACCGCCTCTGATTCCCCACCTCTGATTCCCCGCGTCTTATTCCCTGCTTCTGTTCTGATTCCCTGCCTCTGATTCCCCATCTCTGATTCCGCACATCTGATTCCCTGCCTCTGATTCTCCACCTCTGATTCCCCATATCTGATTCCCCGCCTCTGTTTCCCCGCCTCTGATTCCCCGCCTCTGTTTCCCCATATCTAAGTCCCCGCCTCTGATTCCCCAACTCTGATTCCCCACCTCTGATTCCCCAGCTCTGATTCCCCATCTCTGATTCACCACCTCTGATTCCCCACCTCTGATTCCCCATATCTAATTCCTCGCCTCTGTTTTCCCGCCTCTGATTCCCCGCCTCTGTTTCCCCATATCTGATTCCCCGCCTCTGAATCCCCAACTCTGATTCCCTGCCTCTGATTCCCCAGCTCTGATTCCCCACCTTTGATTCCCCCCGTCTGATTCCCAGCCTCTGAAACCCCGTGTCTGATTTCCTGCCTCTGATTCACCGCCTCTGATTCCCCATCTCTGACTCACCGCCTCTGATTCCCCACCTCTGATTCCCCACCTCTGATTCCCCATATCTGATTTCCCGCCTCTGTTTCCGCGCCTCTGATTCCCCGCCTCTGTTTCCCAATATCTAAGACCCGCCTCTGATTCCCCAACTCTGATTCCCCACCTCTGATTCCCCAGCTCTGACTCCCCGCCTCTGATTCCCCGCATCTGATTCCCTGCATCTGATTCCCCACCTCTGATTCACGGCCTCTTATTCCCGTCATCTGATTCCGGCCTCAGATTCCCGGCCTCTGATTCCCTGCCTCTGATTCCCCACCTCAGATTCCCCATATCTGATTTCCCGCCTCTCTTTCCCCGCCTCTGATTCCCCGCCTCTGTTTCCCAATATCTAAGACCCGCCTCTGATTCGCCAACTCTGATTCCCCACCTCTGATTCTCCAGCTATGATTCCCCGCCTCTGATTCCCCGAATCTGATTCCCTGCATCTGATTTCAAGCCTCTGATTCCCTGCATCTGATTCCCAACCTCTGATTCCCCACCTCTGATTCCCCATTTCTGATATCCCGCATCTGATTCCCTGCATCTGATTCCAAGCCTCTGATTCCCTGCCTCTGATTCCCAACCTCTGATTCCCCACCTCTGATTCCCCATATCTGATTCCCCGCCTCTGTTTCCCCGCCTCTGATTCCCCGCCTCTGTTTCCCCATATCTAATTCCCAACCTCTAATGCCCCAACTCTGATTCCCTGCCTCTGATTCCCCGCGTTCTATTCCCTGCCTCTGATTCCACGCCTGTGATTCCCCATCTCTGATTCACCACCTCTGATTCCCCACCTCTGATTCCCCATATCTAATTCCCCGCCTCTGTTTTCCCGCCTCTGATTCCCCGCCTCTGTTTCCCCATATCTGATTCCCCACCTCTGAATCCCCAACTCTGATTCCATGCCTCTGATTCCCTGCTTCTGATTCTGATTCCCCACCTCTGATTCCCCATCTCTGATTCCGCACATCTAATTCCCTGCCTCTGATTCCCCATCTCTGATTCCCCATATCTGATTCCCCGCCTTCTGTTCCCCGCCTCTGATTTCCCGCCTCTGTTTCCCCATATCTAAGTCCCCGACTCTGATTCCCCAACTTTGATTCCCCACCTCTGATTCCCCAGCTCTGATTCCCCGCCTCTGATTCCCCGCATCTGATTCCATGCATATGATTCCCAGCCTCTGATTCCCTGCCTCTGATTCCCAACCTCTGATTCCCCACCTCTGATTCCCCATATCTGATTCCCCGCCTCTGTTTCCCCGCCTCTGATTCCCCTCCTCTGTTTCCCCATATCTAAGTCCCCGACTCTGATTCCCCAACTTTGATTCCCCACCTCTGATTCCCCAGCTCTGATTCCCCGCCTCTGATTCCCCGCATCTGATTCCATGCATCTGATTCCCCAACTCTGATTCCCTGCCTCTAAGTTCCCAGCTCTAATTCCCCGCCTCTGATTCCCCGTGTCTGATTTCCTGCCTCTGATTCCCCGCCTCTGATTACCCATGTCTATTTCACCGCCTCTGATTCCCCACCTCTGATTCCCCATCTCTGATTCCGCACATCCGATTCCCTGCCTCTGATTCCCCGCCTCTGATTCACTGCCTCTGATTCCCCAGCTCTGATTCCCTGCCTCTGATTCCCCGCGTCTTATTCCCTGCTTCTGATTCTGATTCCCTGCCTCTGATTCCCCATCTCTGATTCCGCACATCTGATTCCCTGCCTCTGATTCTCCACCTCTGATTCCCCATATCTGATTCCCCGCCTCTGTTTCCCCGCCTCTGATTCCCCGCCTCTGTTTCCCCATATCTAAGTCCCCGCCTCTGATTCCCCAACTCTGATTCCCCACCTCTGATTCCCCAGCTCTGATTCCCCATCTCTGATTCACCACCTCTGATTCCCCACCTCTGATTCCCAATATCTAATTCCTCGCCTCTGTTTTCCCGCCTCTGATTCCCCGCCTCTGTTTCCCCATATCTGATTCCCCGCCTCTGAATCCCCAACTCTGATTCCCTGCCTCTGATTCCCCAGCTCTGATTCCCCACCTTTGATTCCCCCCGTCTGATTCCCAGCCTCTGAAACCCCGTGTCTGATTTCCTGCCTCTGATTCACCGCCTCTGATTCCCCATCTCTGACTCACCGCCTCTGATTCCCCACCTCTGATTCCCCATCTCTGATTCCGCACATCTGATTCCCTGCCTCTGATTCCCCGACTCTGATTCCCCAGCTCTGATTCCCCGCCTCTGCTTCCCCAACTCTGATTCCCCGCCTCTGATTCCCCAGCTCTGATTCACCGCCTTTGATTCGCCACCTCTGATTCCCCATATCTGATTCCCCGCCTCTGTTTCCCCGCCTCTGATTCCCCGCCTCTGATTCCCCATATCTCATTCCCCGACTCTGAATCCCCATCTCTGATTCCCGGACACTGATTCCCCACCTCTGATTCCCGGCCTCTTATTCCCGTCATCTGATTCCGGCCTCTGATTCCCGGCCTCTGATTCCCTGCTTCCGATTCTGATTCCCTGCCTCTGATTCCCCATCTCTGATTGCGCACATCTGATTCCCTGCCTCTGATTCCCCACCTCTGATTCCCCATATCTGATTTCCCGCCACTGTTTCCCCGCCTCTGATTCCCCGCCTCTGTTTCCCAATATCTAAGACCCGCCTCTGATTCCCCAACTCTGATTCCCCACCTCTGATTCCCCAGCTCTGATTCCCCGCCTCTGATTCCCCGCATCTGATTCCCTGCATCTGATTCCCCGCCTCTGATTACCCATGTCTGAATCACCGCCTCTGATTCCCCACCTCTGATTCCCCATCTCTGAATCTCCGCCTCTGATTCCCCGCGTCTTATTCCCTGCTTCTGATTCAGATTCCCTGCCTCTGATCCCATCTCTGATTCCGCACATCTGATTCCCTGCCTCTGATTCCCCACCTCTGATTCCCCATATCTGATTCCCCGCCTCTGATTCCCTGCTTGTGATTCCCAACCTCTGATTCCCCACCTCTGATTCCCCATATCTGATTCCCCGCCTCTGTTTCCCCACCTCTGATTCCCCGCCTCTGTTTCCCCATATCTGATTCCCCGCCTCTATTTGCCCACCTCTGATTCCCCACCTCAGTTTCCCCATATCTGATTCCCCGCCTCTGAATCCCCAACTCTGATTCCCTGCATCTAATTCCCCAGCTCTGATTCCCTGCCCCTGTTTCCCCATATCTGATTCCCCGCCTCTGAATCCCCAACTCTGATTCCCTGCCTCTAATTTCCCAGCTCTGATTCCCCGCCTCTGATTCCCCGTGTCTGATTTCCTGCCTCTGATTCCCTGCCTCTGATTCCCCATCTCTGATTGCGCACATCTGATTCCCTGCCTCTGATTCCCCACCTCTGATTCCCCATATCTGATTTCCCGCCTCTGTTTCCCCGCCTCTGATACCCCGCCTCTGTTTCCCAATATCTAAGACCCGCCTCTGATTCCCCAACTCTGATTCCCCACCTCTGATTCTCCAGCTATGATTCCCCGCCTCTGATTCCCCGCATCTGATTCCCTGCATCTGATTCCAAGCCTCTGATTCCCTGCATCTGATTCCCAACCTCTGATTCCCCACCTCTGATTCCCCATTTCTGATATCCCGCATCTGATTCCCTGCATCTGATTCCAAGCCTCTGATTCCCTGCCTCTGATTCCCAACCTCTGATTCCCCACCTCTGATTCCCCATATCTGATTCCCCGCCTCCGTTTCCCCGCCTCTGATTCCCCGCCTCTGTTTCCCCATATCTAATTCCCAACCTCTGATGCCCCAACTCTGATTCCCTGCCTCTGATTCCCCGCGTTCTATTCCCTGCCTCTGATTCCACGCCTGTGATTCCCCATCTCTGATTCACCACCTCTGATTCCCCACCTCTGATTCCCCATATCTAATTCCTCGCCTCTGTTTTCCCGCCTCTGATTCCCCGCCTCTGTTTCCACATATCTGATTCCCCGCCTCTGAATCCCCAACTCTGATTCCCTGCCTCTGATTCCCTGCTTCTGATTCTGATTCCCCACCTCTGATTCCCCATCTCTGATTCCGCAAATCTAATTCCCTGCCTCTGATTCCCAATCTCTGATTCCCCATATCTGATTCCCCGCCTTCTGTTCCCCGCCTCTGATTCCCCGCCTCTGTTTCCCCATATCTAAGTCCCCGACTCTGATTCCCCAACTTTGATTCCCCACCTCTGATTCCCCAGCTCTGATTCCCCGCCTCTGATTCCCCGCATCTGATTCCATGCATATGATTCCCAGCCTCTGATTCCCTGCCTCTGATTCCCAACCTCTGATTCCCCACCTCTGATTCCCCATATCTGATTCCCCGCCTCTGTTTCCCCGCCTCTGATTCCCCTCCTCTGTTTCCCCATATCTGATTCCCCGCCTCTGAATCCCCAACTCTGATTCCCTGCCTCTAATTTCCCAGCTCTGATTCCACGCCTCTGATTCCCCGTGTCTGATTTCCTGCCTCTGATTCCCTGCCTCTGATTCCCCATCTCTGATTGCGCACATCTGATTCCCTGCCTCTGATTCCCCACATCTGATTCCCCATATCTGATTTCCCGCCTCTGTTTCCCCGCCTCTGATACCCCGCCTCTGTTTCCCAATATCTAAGACCCGCCTCTGATTCCCCAACTCTGATTCCCCACCTCTGATTCTCCAGCTATGATTCCCCGCCTCTGATTCCCCGCATCTGATTCCCTGCATCTGATTCCAAGCCTCTGATTCCCTGCATCTGATTCCCAACCTCTGATTCCCCAACTCTGATTCCCCATTTCTGATATCCCGCATCTGATTCCCTGCATCTGATTCCAAGCCTCTGATTCCCTGCCTCTGATTCCCAACCTCTGATTCCCCACCTCTGATTCCCCATATCTGATTCCCCGCCTCTGTTTCCCCGCCTCTGATTCCCCGCCTCTGTTTCCCCATATCTAATTCCCAACCTCTGATGCCCCAACTCTGATTCCCTGCCTCTGATTCCCCGCGTTCTATTCCCTGCCTCTGATTCCACGCCTGTGATTCCCCATCTCTGATTCACCACCTCTGATTCCCCACCTCTGATTCCCCATATCTAATTCCTCGCCTCTGTTTTCCCGCCTCTGATTCCCCGCCTCTGTTTCCCCATATCTGTTTCCCCGCCTCTGAATCCCCAACTCTGATTCCCTGCCTCTGATTCCCTGCTTCTGATTCTGATTCCCCACCTCTGATTCCCCATCTCTGATTCCGCAAATCTAATTCCCTGCCTCTGATTCCCAATCTCTGATTCCCCATATCTGATTCCCCGCCTTCTGTTCCCCGCCTCTGATTCCCCGCCTCTGTTTCCCCATATCTAAGTCCCCGACTCTGATTCCCCAACTTTGATTCCCCACCTCTGATTCCCCAGCTCTGATTCCCCGCCTCTGATTCCCCGCATCTGATTCCATGCATATGATTCCCAGCCTCTGATTCCCTGCCTCTGATTCCCAACCTCTGATTCCCCACCTCTGATTCCCCATATCTGATTCCCCGCCTCTGTTTCCCCGCCTCTGATTCCCCTCCTCTGTTTCCCCATATCTAAGTCCCCGACTCTGATTCCCCAACTTTGATTCCCCACCTCTGATTCCCCAGCTCTGATTCCCCGCCTCTGATTCCCCGCATCTGATTCCATGCATCTGATTCCCCAACAATGATTCCCTGCCTCTAAGTTCCCAGCTCTGATTCCCCGCCTCTGATTCCCCGTGTCTGATTTCCTGCCTCTGATTCCCTGCCTCTGATTACCCATGTCTATTTCACCGCCTCTGATTCACCACCTCTGATTCCCCATCTCTGATTCCGCACATCCGATTCCCTGCCTCTGATTCCCCGCCTCTGATTCACTGCCTCTGATACCCCAGCTCTGATTCCCCGCCTCTGATTCCCCGCGTCTTATTCCCTGCTTCTGATTCTGATTCCCTGCCTCTGATTCCCCATCTCTGATTCCGCACATCTGATTCCCTGCCTCTGATTCTCCACCTCTGATTCCCCATATCTGATTCCCCGCCTCTGTTTCCCCGCCTCTGATTCCCCGCCTCAGTTTCCCCATATCTAAGTCCCCGCCTCTGATTCCCCAACTCTGATTCCCCACCTCTGATTCCCCAGCTCTGATTCCCCGCCTCTGATTCCCCGCATCTGATTCCCTGCATCTGATTCCCCGCCTCTGATTACCCATGTCTGAATCACCGCCTCTGATTCCCCACCTCTGATTCCCCATCTCTGATTCTCCGCCTCTGATTCCCCGCGTCTTATTCCCTGCTTCTGATTCAGATTCCCTGCCTCTGATCCCATCTCTGATTCCGCACATCTGATTCCCTGCCTCTGATTCCCCACCTCTGATTCCCCATATCTGATTCCCCGCCTCTGATTCCCTGCCTGTGATTCCCAACCTCTGATTCCCCACCTCTGATTCCCCATATCTGATTCCCCGCCTCTGTTTCCCCACCTCTGATTCCCCGCCTCTGTTTCACCATATCTGATTCCCCGCCTCTATTTGCCCACCTCTGATTCCCCACCTCAGTTTCCCCATATCTGATTCCCCGCCTCTGAATCCCCAACTCTGATTCCCTGCATCTAATTCCCCAGCTCTGATTCCCCGCCTCTGATTCCCCGTGTCTGATTTCCTGCCTCTGATTCCCCGCCTCTGATTACCCATGTCTGATTCACCGCCTCTGATTCCCCACCTCTGATTCCCCATCTCTGATTCCGCACATCCCATTCCCTGCCTCTGATTCCCCGCCTCTGATTCCCCGCCTCAGATTCCCCGTGTCTGATTTCCTGCCTCTGATTCCCCGCCTCTGATTACCCATGTCTGATTCACCACCTCTGATTCCCCACCTCTGATTCCCCATCTCTGATTCCGCACATCCGATTCCCTGCTTCTGATTCCCCGCCTCTGATTCACAGCCTCTGATTCCCCAGCTCTGACTCCCCGCCTCAGATTCCCCGCGTCTTATTCCCTGCTTCTGATTCTGATTCCCTGCCTCTGATTCCCCATCTCTGATACCGCACATCTGATTCCCTGCCTCTGATTCCCCACCTCTGATTCCCCATATCTGATTCCCCGCCTCTGTTTCCCCGCCTCTGATTCCCCGCCTCTGTTTCCCCATATCTAAGTCCCCGCCTCTGATTCCCCAACTCTGATTCCCCACCTCTGATTCCCCAGCTCTGATTCCCCACCTCTGATTCCCCATGTCTGATTCCCCGCCTCTGAATCCCCAACTCTGATTCCCTGCATCTAATTCCCCAGCTCTGATTCCCCACCTCTGATTCCCCGTGTCTGATTTCCTGCCTCTGATTCCCCGCCTCTGATTACCCATGTCTGATTCACCGCCTCTGATTCCCCACCTCTGATTCCCCATCTCTGATTCCGCACATCCGATTCCCTGCCTCTGATTCCCCGCCTCTGATACACCGCCTCTGATTCCCGGCCTCTGATTTCCCGCCTCTGATTCCCTGCCACTGATACCCCGCCCCTGATTCCCCACCTCTGATTCCCCATATCTGATTCCCCTCCTCTTTTTCCCCGCCTCTGATTCCCCGCCTCTGATTCCCCATATCTGATTCCCCGCCTCTGATTCCCCAACTCTGATTCCCCGCCTCCTATTCCCCAGCTCTGAATCCCCGCCTCTGATTCCGCGCGTCTGATTACCGGCCTCTGATTCCCCGCCTCTGATTCTCCATCTCTGATTCACAACCTCTGATTCCCCACCTCTGATTGGCCATATCTGATTCCCCGCCTCTGTTTCCCCGCCTCTGATTCCCCAGCTCTGATTAACAATATCTGATTCCCCGCCTCTGTTTCCCCGCCTCTGATTCCCCAGCTCTGATTAACAATATCTGATTCCCCGCCTCTGATTCCCCACCTCTGATTCCCCGCCTCTGATTCGCCAGCTATGATTCCCCGCCTTGATTATCCAGCTCTTATTCCCCGCCTCTGATTCCCCGTGTTTGATTCTCTGCCTCTGATTCCCGGCCTCTGATTGCCCATCTCTGATTCACCGCCTTTGATTCGCCACCTCTGATTCCCCATATCTGATTCCCCGCCTCTGTTTCCCCGCCACTGACTCCCCGCCTCTGATTCCCCATATCTCATTCCCCGCCTCTGAATCCCCATCTCTGATTCCCGGACTCTGATTCCCCACCTCTGATTCCCGGCCTCTTATTCCCGGCATCTGATTCCGGCCTCTGATCCCCGGCCTCTGATTCCCTGCTTCTGATTCTGATTCCCTGCCTCTGATTCCCCATCTCTGATTGCGCACATCTGATTCCCTGCCTCTGATTCCCCACCTCTGATTCCCCATATCTGATTCCCCGCCTCTGTTTCCCCGCCTCTGATTCCCCGCCTCTGTTTCCCAATATCTAAGTCCCCGCCTCTGATTCCCCAACTCTGATTCCCCACCTCTGATTCTCCAGCTCTGATTCCCCGCCTCTGATTCCCCGCATCTGATTCCCTGCATCTGATTCCAAGCCTCTGATTCCCTGCCTCTTATTCCCAACCTCTGATTCCCCACCTCTGATTTCCCATATCTGATTCCCCGCCTCTGTTTCCCCGCCTCTGATTCCCCGCCTCTGTTTCCCCATATCTGATTCCCGGCCTCTGATTCCCCGCCTCTGATTCCCCGCCTCTGATTCCCTGCCTCTGATTCCCCATCTCCGATTCCGCACATCTGATTCCCTGCCTCTGATTCCCCGCCTCTGATTCCCCACCTCTGATTCCCTGCCTCTGATTCCCAACATCTGATTCCCCACCTCTTATTCCCCATATCTGATTCTCCGCCTGTTTCCCCGCCTCTGACTCCCCTCCTCTGATTCCCCAACTCTAATTCCCCGCCTCTGATTCCCCAGCTCTGATTCCCCGTGTTTGATTCCCTGCCTCTGAATCCCTGCCCTGATTCCCCATCTCTGTTTCACCGCCTTTGATTCGCCACCTCTGATTCCCCATATCTGATTCCCCTCCTCTGTTTCCCCGCCTCTGATTCCCTGCCTCTGATTCCCAACCTCTGATTCCACACCTCTGATTCCCCATCTCAGATTCCTCGCCTCTGTTTCCCCGCCTCTGATTCCCCGCCCCTCTTTCCCCATATCTGATTCCCCGCCTCTGATTCCCCAACTCTGATTCCCCGCCTCTGATTCCCCAGCTCTGATTCCCCGCCTCTGATTCCCCGTGTTTGATTCCCTGCCTCTGATTGCCCGCCTCTGATTCCACATCTCTGATTCACCGCCTTTGATTCGCCACCTCTGATTTACCATATCTGATTCCCCACCTCTGTTTCCCCGCCTCTGATTCCCCGCCTCTGATTCTCCATATCTCATTCTCCGCCTCTGAATCCCCATCTCTGATTCCCGGACACTGATTCCCCACCTCTGATTCCCGGCCTCTTATTCCCAGCATCTGATTCCCGGCCTCTGATTCCCGGCCTCTGATTCCCCGCTTCTGATTCTGATTCCCTGCCTCTGATTCCCCATCTCTGATTCCGCACATCTGATTCCCTGCCTCTGATTCCCCACCTCTGATTCCCCATATCTGATTCCCCGCCTCTGTTTCCCCGCCTCTGATTCCACGCCTCTGTTTCCCCATATCTAATTCCGAACCTCTGATGCCCCAACTCTAATTCCCTGCCTCTGATTCCCCGCGTTCTATTCCCTGCCTCTGATTCCCCGCCTGTGATTCCCCATCTCTGATTCACCACCTCTGATTCCCCACCTCTGATTCCCCATATCTGATTCCCCGCCTCTGTTTCCCAACCTCTGATTCCACACCTCTGATTCCCCATATCTGATTCCCCGCCTCTGTTTCCCCGCCTCTGATTCCCGGCCCCTGTTTCCCCATATCTGATTCCCCGCCACTTATTCCCCAACTCAGATTCCCCGCCTCTGATTCCCCAGCTCTGATTCCCCGCCTCTGATTCCCTGTGTTTGATTCCCTGCCTCTGATTCCCCGCCTCTGATTCCCCATCTCTGATTCACTGCCTTTGATTCGCCACCTCTGATTCCCCATATCTGATTCCCCACCACTGTTTCCACGCCTCAAATTCCCCGCCTCTGATTCTCCATATCTCATTCCCCGCCTTTGAATCCCCATCTCTGATTCCCGGACTCTGATTCCCCACCTCTGATTCCCGGCCTCTTATTCCCAGCATCTGATTCCTGGCCTCTGATTCCCCATATCTGATTCCCCGCTTCTGATTCTGATTCCCTGCCTCTGATTCCCCATCTCTGATTCCGCACATCTGATTCCCTGCCTCTGATTCCCCACCTCTGATTCCCCATATTTGAATCCCCGCCTCTGTTTCCCCACCTCTGATTCCCCGCCTCTGTTTCCCCATATCTAATTCCCAACCTCTGATGCCCCAACTCTGATTCCCTGCCTCTGATTCCCCGCGTTCTATTCCCTGCCTCTGATTCCCCGCCTGTGATTCCCCATCTCTGATTCACCACCTCTGATTCCCCACCTCTGATTCCCCATATCTAATTCCTCGCCTCTGTTTTCCCGCCTCTGATTCCCCGCCTCTGTTTCCCCATATCTGATTCCCCGCCTCTGAATCCCCAACTCTGATTCCCTGCCTCTGATTCCCCAGCTCTGATTCCCCACCTTTGATTCCCCCCGTCTGATTCCCAGCCTCTGAATCCCCGTGTCTGATTTCCTGCCTCTGATTCACCGCCTCTGATTCCCCATCTCTGACTCACCGCCTCTGATTCCCCACCTCTGATTCCCCATCTCTGATTCCGCACATCTGATTCCCTGCCTCTGATTCCCCGACTCTGATTCCCCAGCTCTGATTCCCCGCCTCTGATTCCCCAACTCTGATTCCCCGCCTCTGATTCCCCAGCTCTGATTCACCGCCTTTGATTCGCCACCTCTGATTCCCCATATCTGATTCCCCGCCTCTGTTTCCCCGCCTCTGATTCCCCGCCTCTGATTCCCCATATCTCATTCCCCGACTCTGAATCCCCATCTCTGATTCCCGGACTCTGATTCCCCACCTCTGATTCCCGGCCTCTTATTCCCGTCATCTAATTCCGGCCTCTGATTCCCGGCCTCTGATTCCCTGCTTCTGATTCTGATTCCCTGCCTCTGATTCCCCATCTCTGATTGCGCACATCTGATTCCCTGCCTCTGATTCCCCACCTCTGAATCCCCATGTCTGATTTCCCGCCTCTGTTTCCCCGCCTCTGATTCCCCGCCTCTGTTTCCCAATATCTAAGACCCGCCTCTGATTCCCCAACTCTGATTCCCCACCTCTGATTCTCCAGCTATGATTCCCCGCCTCTGATTCCCCGCATCTGATTCCCTGCATCTGATTCCAAGCCTCTGATTCCCTGCATCTGATTCCCAACCTCTGATTCCCCACCTCTGATTCCCCATTTCTGATTCCCCGCATCTGATTCCCTGCATCTGATTCCAAGCCTCTGATTCCCTGCCTCTGATTCCCAACCTCTGATTCCCCACCTCTGATTCCCCATATCTGATTCCCCGCCTCTGTTTCCCCGCCTCTGATTCCCCGCCTCTGTTTCCCCATATCTAATTCCCAACCTCTGATGCCCCAACTCTGATTCCCTGCCTCTGATTCCCCGCGTTCTATTCCCTGCCTCTGATTCCACGCCTGTGATTCCCCATCTCTGATTCACCACCTCTGATTCCCCACCTCTGATTCCCCATATCTAATTCCCCGCCTCTGAATCCCCAACTCTGATTCCCTGCCTCTGATTCCCTGCTTCTGATTCTGATTCCCCACCTCTGATTCCCCATCTCTGATTCCGCACATCTAATTCCCTGCCTCTGATTCCCCATCTCTGATTCCCCATATCTGATTCCCCGCCTTCTGTTCCCCGCCTCTGATTCCCCGCCTCTGTTTCCCCATATCTAAGTCCCCGACTCTGATTCCCCAACTTTGATTCCCCACCTCTGATTCCCCAGCTCTGATTCCCCGCCTCTGATTCCCCGCATCTGATTCCATGCATATGATTCCCAGCCTCTGATTCCCTGCCTCTGATTCCCAAACTCTGATTCCCCACCTCTGATTCCCCATATCTGATTCCCCGCCTCTGTTTCCCCGCCTCTGATTCCCCTCCTCTGTTTCCCCATATCTGATCCCCGCCTCTATTTGCCCGCCTCTGTTTCCCCGCCTCTTTTTCCCCATATCTGATTCCCCGCCTCTGAATCCCCAACTCTGATTCCCTGCCTCTAATTTCCCAGCTCTGATTCCCCGCATCTGATTCCCCGTTTCTGATTTCCTGCCTCTGATTCTCCGCCTCTGATTACCCATGTCTGATTCACCGCCTCGGATTCCCCACCTCTGATTCCCCATCTCTGATTCGGCACATCTGATTCCCTGCCTCTGATTCCCCGCCTCTGATTCACTGACTCTGATTCCCCAGCTCTGATTCCCCGCCTCTGATTCCCCGCGTCTTATTCCCTGCTTCTGATTCTGATTCCCTGCCTCTGATTCCCCATATCTGATTCCCCGCCTCTGTTTCCCCACCTCTGATTCCCCGCCTCTGTTTCACCATATCTGATTCCCCGCCTCTATTTGCCCACCTCTGATTCCCCACCTCAGTTTCCCCATATCTGATTCCCCGCCTCTGAATCCCCAACTCTGATTCCCTGCATCTAATTCCCCAGCTCTGATTCCCCGCCTCTGATTCCCCGTGTCTGATTTCCTGCCTCTGATTCCCCGCCTCTGATTACCCATGTCTGATTCACCGCCTCTGATTCCCCACCTCTGATTCCCCATCTCTGATTCCGCACATCCCATTCCCTGCCTCTGATTCCCCGCCTCTGATTCCCCGCCTCAGATTCCCCGTGTCTGATTTCCTGCCTCTGATTCCCCGCCTCTGATTACCCATGTCTGATTCACCACCTCTGATTCCCCACCTCTGATTCCCCATCTCTGATTCCGCACATCCGATTCCCTGCTTCTGATTCCCCGCCTCTGATTCACAGCCTCTGATTCCCCAGCTCTGACTCCCCGCCTCAGATTCCCCGCGTCTTATTCCCTGCTTCTGATTCTGATTCCCTGCCTCTGATTCCCCATCTCTGATACCGCACATCTGATTCCCTGCCTCTGATTCCCCACCTCTGATTCCCCATATCTGATTCCCCGCCTCTGTTTCCCCGCCTCTGATTCCCCGCCTCTGTTTCCCCATATCTAAGTCCCCGCCTCTGATTCCCCAACTCTGATTCCCCACCTCTGATTCCCCAGCTCTGATTCCCCACCTCTGATTCCCCATGTCTGATTCCCCGCCTCTGAATCCCCAACTCTGATTCCCTGCATCTAATTCCCCAGCTCTGATTCCCCACCTCTGATTCCCCGTGTCTGATTTCCTGCCTCTGATTCCCCGCCTCTGATTACCCATGTCTGATTCACCGCCTCTGATTCCCCACCTCTGATTCCCCATCTCTGATTCCGCACATCCGATTCCCTGCCTCTGATTCCCCGCCTCTGATACACCGCCTCTGATTCCCGGCCTCTGATTTCCCGCCTCTGATTCCCTGCCACTGATACCCCGCCCCTGATTCCCCACCTCTGATTCCCCATATCTGATTCCCCTCCTCTTTTTCCCCGCCTCTGATTCCCCGCCTCTGATTCCCCATATCTGATTCCCCGCCTCTGATTCCCCAACTCTGATTCCCCGCCTCCTATTCCCCAGCTCTGAATCCCCGCCTCTGATTCCGCGCGTCTGATTACCGGCCTCTGATTCCCCGCCTCTGATTCTCCATCTCTGATTCACAACCTCTGATTCCCCACCTCTGATTGGCCATATCTGATTCCCCGCCTCTGTTTCCCCGCCTCTGATTCCCCAGCTCTGATTAACAATATCTGATTCCCCGCCTCTGTTTCCCCGCCTCTGATTCCCCAGCTCTGATTAACAATATCTGATTCCCCGCCTCTGATTCCCCACCTCTGATTCCCCGCCTCTGATTCGCCAGCTATGATTCCCCGCCTTGATTATCCAGCTCTTATTCCCCGCCTCTGATTCCCCGTGTTTGATTCTCTGCCTCTGATTCCCGGCCTCTGATTGCCCATCTCTGATTCACCGCCTTTGATTCGCCACCTCTGATTCCCCATATCTGATTCCCCGCCTCTGTTTCCCCGCCTCTGACTCCCCGCCTCTGATTCCCCATATCTCATTCCCCGCCTCTGAATCCCCATCTCTGATTCCCGGACTCTGATTCCCCACCTCTGATTCCCGGCCTCTTATTCCCGGCATCTGATTCCGGCCTCTGATCCCCGGCCTCTGATTCCCTGCTTCTGATTCTGATTCCCTGCCTCTGATTCCCCATCTCTGATTGCGCACATCTGATTCCCTGCCTCTGATTCCCCACCTCTGATTCCCCATATCTGATTCCCCGCCTCTGTTTCCCCGCCTCTGATTCCCCGCCTCTGTTTCCCAATATCTAAGTCCCCGCCTCTGATTCCCCAACTCTGATTCCCCACCTCTGATTCCCCAGCTCTGATTCCCCACCTCTGATTCCCCATATCTGATTCCCCGCCTCTGAATCCCCAACTCTGATTCCCTGCATCTAATTCCCCAGCTCTGATTCCCCACCTCTGATTCCCCGTGTCTGATTTCCTGCCTCTGATTCCCCGCCTCTGATTACCCATGTCTGATTCACCGCCTCTGATTCCCCACCTCTGATTCCCCATCTCTGATTCCGCACATCCGATTCCCTGCCTCTGATTCCCCGCCTCTGATACACCGCCTCTGATTCCCGGCCTCTGATTTCCCGCCTCTGATTCCCTGCCACTGATACCCCGCCCCTGATTCCCCACCTCTGATTCCCCATATCTGATTCCCCTCCTCTTTTTCCCCGCCTCTGATTCCCCGCCTCTGATTCCCCATATCTGATTCCCCGCCTCTGATTCCCCAACTCTGATTCCCCGCCTCCTATTCCCCAGCTCTGAATCCCCGCCTCTGATTCCGCGCGTCTGATTACCGGCCTCTGATTCCCCGCCTCTGATTCTCCATCTCTGATTCACAACCTCTGATTCCCCACCTCTGATTGCCCATATCTGATTCCCCGCCTCTGTTTCCCCGCCTCTGATTCCCCAGCTCTGATTAACAATATCTGATTCCCCGCCTCTGTTTCCCCGCCTCTGATTCCCCAGCTCTGATTAACAATATCTGATTCCCCGCCTCTGATTCCCCACCTCTGATTCCCCGCCTCTGATTCGCCAGCTATGATTCCCCGCCTTGATTATCCAGCTCTTATTCCCCGCCTCTGATTCCCCGTGTTTGATTCTCTGCCTCTGATTCCCGGCCTCTGATTGCCCATCTCTGATTCACCGCCTTTGATTCGCCACCTCTGATTCCCCATATCTGATTCCCCGCCTCTGTTTCCCCGCCTCTGACTCCCCGCCTCTGATTCCCCATATCTCATTCCCCGCCTCTGAATCCCCATCTCTGATTCCCGGACTCTGATTCCCCACCTCTGATTCCCGGCCTCTTATTCCCGGCATCTGATTCCGGCCTCTGATCCCCGGCCTCTGATTCCCTGCTTCTGATTCTGATTCCCTGCCTCTGATTCCCCATCTCTGATTGCGCACATCTGATTCCCTGCCTCTGATTCCCCACCTCTGATTCCCCATATCTGATTCCCCGCCTCTGTTTCCCCGCCTCTGATTCCCCGCCTCTGTTTCCCAATATCTAAGTCCCCGCCTCTGATTCCCCAACTCTGATTCCCCACCTCTGATTCTCCAGCTCTGATTCCCCGCCTCTGATTCCCCGCATCTGATTCCCTGCATCTGATTCCAATCCTCTGATTCCCTGCCTCTTATTCCCAACCTCTGATTCCCCACCTCTGATTTCCCATATCTGATTCCCCGCCTCTGTTTCCCCGCCTCTGATTCCCCGCCTCTGTTTCCCCATATCTGATTCCCGGCCTCTGATTCCCCGCCTCTGATTCCCCGCCTCTGATTCCCTGCCTCTGATTCCCCATCTCCGATTCCGCACATCTGATTCCCTGCCTCTGATTCCCCGCCTCTGATTCCCCACCTCTGATTCCCTGCCTCTGATTCCCAACATCTGATTCCCCACCTCTTATTCCCCATATCTGATTCCCCGCCTGTTTCCCCGCCTCTGACTCCCCTCCTCTGATTCCCCAACTCTAATTCCCCGCCTCTGATTCCACAGCTCTGATTCCCCGTGTTTGATTCCCTGCCTCTGAATCCCTGCCCTGATTCCCCATCTCTGTTTCACCGCCTTTGATTCGCCACCTCTGATTCCCCATATCTGATTCCCCTCCTCTGTTTCCCCGCCTCTGATTCCCTGCCTCTGATTCCCAACCTCTGATTCCACACCTCTGATTCCCCATCTCAGATTCCTCGCCTCTGTTTCCCCGCCTCTGATTCCCCGCCCCTCTTTCCCCATATCTGATTCCCCGCCTCTGATTCCCCAACTCTGATTCCCCGCCTCTGATTCCCCAGCTCTGATTCCCCGCCTCTGATTCCCCGTGTTTGATTCCCTGCCTCTGATTGCCCGCCTCTGATTCCACATCTCTGATTCACCGCCTTTGATTCGCCACCTCTGATTTACCATATCTGATTCCCCACCTCTGTTTCCCCGCCTCTGATTCCCCGCCTCTGATTCTCCATATCTCATTCTCCGCCTCTGAATCCCCATCTCTGATTCCCGGACACTGATTCCCCACCTCTGATTCCCGGCCTCTTATTCCCAGCATCTGATTCCCGGCCTCTGATTCCCGGCCTCTGATTCCCCGCTTCTGATTCTGATTCCCTGCCTCTGATTCCCCATCTCTGATTCCGCACATCTGATTCCCTGCCTCTGATTCCCCACCTCTGATTCCCCATATCTGATTCCCCGCCTCTGTTTCCCCGCCTCTGATTCCACGCCTCTGTTTCCCCATATCTAATTCCGAACCTCTGATGCCCCAACTCTAATTCCCTGCCTCTGATTCCCCGCGTTCTATTCCCTGCCTCTGATTCCCCGCCTGTGATTCCCCATCTCTGATTCACCACCTCTGATTCCCCACCTCTGATTCCCCATATCTGATTCCCCGCCTCTGTTTCCCAACCTCTGATTCCACACCTCTGATTCCCCATATCTGATTCCCCGCCTCTGTTTCCCCGCCTCTGATTCCCGGCCCCTGTTTCCCCATATCTGATTCCCCGCCACTTATTCCCCAACTCAGATTCCCCGCCTCTGATTCCCCAGCTCTGATTCCCCGCCTCTGATTCCCTGTGTTTGATTCCCTGCCTCTGATTCCCCGCCTCTGATTCCCCATCTCTGATTCACTGCCTTTGATTCGCCACCTCTGATTCCCCATATCTGATTCCCCACCACTGTTTCCACGCCTCAAATTCCCCGCCTCTGATTCTCCATATCTCATTCCCCGCCTTTGAATCCCCATCTCTGATTCCCGGACTCTGATTCCCCACCTCCGATTCCCGGCCTCTTATTCCCAGCATCTGATACCTGGCCTCTGATTCCCCATATCTGATTCCCCGCTTCTGATTCTGATTCCCTGCCTCTGATTCCCCATCTCTGATTCCGCACATCTGATTCCCTGCCTCTGATTCCCCACTTCTGATTCCCCATATCTGAATCCCCGCCTCTGTTTCCCCACCTCTGATTCCCCGCCTCTGTTTCCCCATATCTAATTCCCAACCTCTGATGCCCCAACTCTGATTCCCTGCCTCTGATTCCCCGCGTTCTATTCCCTGCCTCTGATTCCCCGCCTGTGATTCCCCATCTCTGATTCACCACCTCTGATTCCCCACCTCTGATTCCCCATATCTAATTCCTCGCCTCTGTTTTCCCGCCTCTGATTCCCCGCCTCTGTTTCCCCATATCTGATTCCCCGCCTCTGAATCCCCAACTCTGATTCCCTGCCTCTGATTCCCCAGCTCTGATTCCCCACCTTTGATTCCCCCCGTCTGATTCCCAGCCTCTGAATCCCCGTGTCTGATTTCCTGCCTCTGATTCACCGCCTCTGATTCCCCATCTCTGACTCAC